>NC_141685.1:1103346021-1105834771 GCF_964263255.1 Lissotriton vulgaris | reverse complement strand
CTGATGACATCACATATTACATCACTCATGACATGGTCAGTGACATCACTCATGACATCACTGATGACACCATCCTTGTGACAGTGTGACAGACCTCCTTTCACTGTAAAGTAACCCTTGAAACACATATTCAAAAATAGAAACTAAAATTTTCAAAAAAGTGGATATACCCATACCAGTTACAACAACCAATTCAGTAATTTCACCATCTATATACACATTCACTCATTCGCCAACAGTTCTATATAGTCACTCATACGTATACTCACTCATCATATGTAGTGATACACCTATGCATCCTGTTACACACCGAAAGTCATCAAAAAGTTACTCACACACATACTCACACATGCAAATAAACTAATAAACATCCATTTATTTACATATACAGATATACACACACTACCACCTTACTTCTAAGGAAACTTACACATACTTACTCTCTTAAACAATCACTTATAGAAACACATACTTATTTAAACAGGAACTCTTTCAATCTCTCACTCTCACATATACTGACTTATATATATCAATACTCACATATACTAGATTAAAACTTATGTTGTTACTGGTAAAGACCTAGTGAGGCAGGCATTCACTTACTAACACACACATATACACACTCATCCACCCATACAGTCCTGCACATATGCTGTCTTCAAAAAACATACAAACAGTGAGTCACTCATTGATGCATCTATATGCTAAGTAACACCCCCACCAAACCATACAGACACTCATACTGATACTAAAAAAAAGCTAATAACCCATATACACACACATGTAGCTACTCATCAACCCATGCAGCCACTTATACACAAAGTGAAACACTGATACATATATTTAAATATTTAAACATTATTCACTAATATATGTATTCACTAAGATACACTTAATAAGCCAGTTATCCAATCATTAAAAAAAAAACATTCATTAGGACAATAATTTAAACATTTATTCTCCCATCGACCTTTACATATGCATATATAAAACATATTTATTTTTCAGAAAGACACACATTCACTGGATGGTGTCATCAGTGATGTCATGAGTGATGTCACTGACCATGTCATGAGTGATGTAATATGTGATGTCATCAGCAGTGCATTACACGCACAAGTTATAGTGAGCCCAACTAACTATAACGTGGAATTTCATTGGTTTTATGTCAGTAAAATTTCCAGCTAACTATAACTGGTGTCAAACTTATGGTTTTTTCAGGGAATATATATATATATATATATATATATATATATATATATATATATATATATATATATATATATATATATATATATATATATATATATATATATATATATATATATATATATATATATATATATGCATGGCGGTCACCAGTAGGTAGTTATAGTTAGGACCTAGTTTCCATAGGAAACTCATTTTTTGTTTTCCGAATAACTTTGGCGCCAGTTGACGAATCTTCGCGAAATTTTCAAAACTCGTGGGGTGCTCCGTTTAGCTCCTATCTTAAGAGGTTCAGGTGATTCGGCAAGCTGGGGCCAACAAAAAAGGGGGGTCCCAAAACATGCTTTCTCCATGTTAATTCCCATAGGAAACTTTAGACACGGATACAGCCCGAACTGCTGAACGGAATTACACCAAATTTGGCAAAAAGGAGTTTTTTTTTAAATAGTGTAAATCCGTTCAGTAATTTCTGAGAAAATCAAAAAATAGAGGTCGGAAAATCAATTTCCCATAGGAAACTTTAGACACGGTTACAGCTGAAACTTGTGAACAGAATTACACCAAATGTGGCAAAAGGGTAGCCCTTGGTTCAGAAAGAGACCTTTTTTAAATGGAGTAAATCTATTCAGTAGTTGCTGAAAAAATCAAAAATAAATTTTCAATAATTAGAGGTGCGGTAGATCCGCGCACCCTCCTGATCACAAGCTTTATTCTATATGGCTGTCAACACTCCAAACCAGGAAGTGTTGGCAGCCATCATGTGACTCGGTAGAAGCGAGTCAGAAGAAAACAGGGAAACTAAGGTGAAAAAAAAGAAAAGGGGGCAGGATAGAAAAACCCTGACCCCCAGGCCTGCTTTTTTTTTTAAAACAGCAGAATGCAGCTGGGTACGTGGATATGGACGGAAAGTTTTAAAAAAAGAAGCAAGGGCTTCCTCGCTTCATTATTTTTAACCCCCCGGGTGGGCCAGGTTCTGGTGGGATTTGAAAATGGAAAGCGGGGGCCCGCGGGGGCCCCCGCAGCCCCGGGGACTGCCACCTTCCTGGAGCTCTGTTTAAAAAAAAACCTGTGTGGGGGAGCTTGAGCCCCCCCACATTCCCCGGGGATCACCACCTCCCCGGGGCACTAACTCTTAAAATGCGGGGGTCCATTTTGGACCCCCAGTCCTGGGGACCACCACCTCCCTGGTGCTTTGCAAAAGTTGTCAGGGGGGCTCCCCTTCTGGAGCCTTGGATGGCCCTGGGGACCGTCACCTCCCAGGGCCGGCTCCTGCAGTGTCCCGGGGTGCTCACCCCCGGGACACTTCTGTTTGCTATGGTATGGTAGGGCAGGAGCACATCTCCCGCCTTACCATAGCAAACTCTGCTTTGGATTTTGGAAGAGAGAGCAGGAAAACCCGCTCTCTCTTCCAAAATCCAAAGCAGAATTGCTTTTCCACACGAGGAGCTGCATGTTAACAGCTCCCCATGTGGAAAAGCAATGCTGGCTCTTATTATTATTACATTTATTGAGCGCACAGCTACCCGGAGGTTTCCCGGCGCTTGCATTGGGAACCCGTCCTGGCTTTTCCCTGTGAGATAGCCCCTACAGGGCATCCCCAAGGTGAAAGCCAGGCATCCCGCCGCAGGGGGGCCGTTGTGGAGATTAAGCAAGCTTAATGCCCAGAGTTGCAGAGTGAGAACCCATGATTAGAGCAGGCACCGAAGCGAGAATTATCGAGTCCGTGGACATTTGAGCTCAAGACCCTGCCGCGTCGGGAATTGAACCCTGGTCCCGGGTCTGACCTCAGCTTCCGGGTCTGCCTGCTCTACACCATGAGCCACACTTCTCCACGTCTTGCAGGACGCGGGGAGCCGGCAGGACCATGGGGGCTTTTGAGCTCCCCTCACCGTCCCCATCGCAGTGGATAGGCCCCGGGGGATAAGGTCCCTGGGGCGAATACAAATTACTGGTAGGAGCTGGGGTTTGTTTGTGAAAAATTTGGAGTCGGGACCCTAGCGCGACTCCCAGCACGGCCCCCTGGTATGAACGCGAGGGGTGCATGACTCCCAGCGTGGCCCCCTGGTGTGAACAGGAGGGGTGCGTGACTCCCAGCGCTGCCCCAGGTGTGAACACGAGGGGTGCATGACTCCCAGAGCGGCCACCTGGTGTGAACCCGAGGGGTGCGCGACTCCCAGTGCGGCCCCCTGGTGTGAACACGAGGGGTGCGTGACTCCCAGCAAAAAATTTACGATTTTTTAATTATAAACATAGGTTATATGTTTGGATCTTGGGTGGCTCTAAAAAGAGCCCTTTTGTTTATTGGGAGAATTTGGTAGCTACATGTAATTGCCGATGCAGAGTCTAAAGTTGATGAGAAGGACTCAATTTCCCTCCTCTGTGAAATGTACACCATCTCTCCTCTAGATGCAATCCATATTAAAACACAAATTGTTGTTGTGTATGGACCCCATACTATGGTCTCTGAGATAAGCAGAAACAGCTTTATTGACATTTTTTCTAGCTTTCTCAATCTGTGGACAAAATTGATCGGACCAGTTCCATTTCTGTCTTTGGCATAAGTTAGAGTAGATAAAAGCAATTTGGGGGAAAAGTAACATCAATTCTGCAAAGGTGTCCTTCATTAGCATTTCCAGACCTACCCCAGTCAATGTGCCTAGGTCATTGCCACCACAGTGCAAAATCATGAGGTCAGGGGCTTGGAGATGTATAAAGGTTTTAACCAAAGACATTGATTGGTGCCACTTTAATCCTCTTTGTCCAATCCATTTAATGGCCACATTTTGCAAAGCTAGATCTTTGTCAATACCTCTGTGTTCAGCATATCTTTTGCACCAGAAAACATAGCTGTGCCCCATAATCCACACTCTAAGCATATTGAAGGGAAGTCTGGATCCACTGAAAAGATGTCTTGTTTAAGAACATTATAGTGTGAAAAACAGGGTGCATGTGTCTGTGTTTAATAATCATGTTTCCTATTGGTTAGTAAAAAGTATTTGAAAGGTACATTAGAGAGGATAGGCTGATATTTTGGAAAATCAAGCACACTTGCTGTTTGAATTTGCAACATTGTGTGCTGAACTTGTGACCTGTGTGTTCAGTTGAGTTTTCCATGAACTGTTACTACGGGAACAGGCATTAAGCAGAATGGGGGTACGGTTGGAAGTTATGTGTGGCAATAAAATGAGTATTTATTATAAATATTAAAGTAATATGTTATTGCTGTGAGATTTCCCAAGTCACTGCTATGATAAGAAGTGGTGTTTTAATTAAAAAAATGCTAAAATTGTTTGTAATATACTTTTGAAGTCTCGTATGGATCTGTGGTTCCGTCGCTTACGGTGCACGGTCCAGACGCGACTCCAGAAAATTCCAGAAGCAATATCGGTTCAGTTAGAGGTCAGTTGGCAAGGGTTGATATGTGTAACCAATAGAACTGTGTTTTAGAGTTTGAATTAACCTGGTAAGCAATGTGATCTGATATTTACATGTATATGTGTGGAGAATGAGAGGGAAACGTTGCCATTTTTAGGTTTTGCTAAGAGCAGTACACTATATTCATTGTGTGCATAAGAAAATCCGGTGTGTGATTCTGATACTTCATAATCTACATATCAATTTGAAAAGTGAGTTATCAATTTGTGAGGTATACTATATGGTGTCTTTGTTTTTAAACATAACATAAATCATAACATTTGAAGTTTGTTATATATTTTATAATGAAGAAATATTTATTGCAGTTTTTTTGTAATGCATTAAAATGTTTTTTAATATACACTTTGTATAGTATTATGTGTGTTTTAGAATAGGGATTGCTGATTATCACTTATTGTTTTAATGTGTGGATATGTACATTAGTGGTATACTGCATAATTTTAGGTCCTGATTTCACATTGGAAATGTATATGTAGAGTTAAGGTATTAGTGATGAGACTAGTTTTTATAACTCTAAAGAGGTACAGTTAAAATATACTACATAATCTTTGTTGTTTGGTTTCAATTTGAAGTTTGTTCTGTGAATTTATGTGGCGTAGTTAGTGTTGTGGTAGAGAGACACTCATTTATGTTTTTCAGTGATTTGGTGAGACTTATAGCAGAGAAATGTGAATGGTTCTGCTTTGTATTTGGCTAGGTGTAACATTAAAAGTAGTTGTAGAAAGGTAAAGTATCAGTACAGATTATGTAGTACTTTAAAGCTATAAGGATGCACCCAAATTAGGAACTGATTCGGATGACCCAGTTTTATCTTTCATTGAAGGTTATGTTACACGTGCTATACCAAAAAAACAGAAGAAAACACCTTAAGGCAACAAGTGTTACGAGTCCAAAGTCATCGATGTGGCAAATACTGTTGACGGAAATACAAGTCGAAGGAAAAGTTTTTTACCAAATGTCGTTTTGGATTTCCAAGTCCAGTAATATCCAAAGGAAGAGTAAACAGTTTCATGTCAGCAGTGAGACAAACCATCACTAGAAAATCTCTACAAAATACTTATAATTTGAAAAGAAGTGAAAAATCAAAGTATATCAATGATTATAATCCAGTTATTCTCTCTATGTGGAATGCTAATATGGATATCCAGTATGTTGCGGATAATTCCATTGCTGTTGCTCGGTATGTAACATCATACATAACAAAATCAGAACAAACGGAGTTGATAGAAATGTGGGTAGAAATTTTCCACGAGAAGAGTCTTAGTAAGAAATTGTACAGTTTTAGTTTGAAGAGGTTATCCCATCAAGAGATTGGAGCGTACGAATGCTTGATCGGTTGTCATCTGCAAGTTTATATTCAAAGTCAAGAGGAATCATTTGGGTGAGTCTAGGTCTTGCTGCAATGCGTAATCGAGTACTTAAATCTATACAAGAAATCGAATATTTAGCAGTAAATGAACCGGGAAGCACAGATATTGTCAAAACAAAAATGTTGGATACATACTATCCAAATAGAAAGTCGTCATCTTGAAAACATATGTCTCTATGAAGTGCTTCAATATTACAGTTTTTCCCTCTTAAGTGCTTCGAACGTTCGGCGGCCGACGGCACCACTACCTCAGGAGTGCTGCCGTCGGCCATTGAACGTTCGAACCTCATAGCTGCAATGGAACGTCCAGCACTGGAGCTGGACGTTCCATAGCCGTTATGAGGTTAAGAGAAATACTACAGAAAACATAAATAAAGGAAAATATGCAGTGATTGGTTCAGAAGGATTTTTGGTGAAATAAAGTAAAGGAAATTGGATTAGCCATAGAAAACTGAGTTGTGATAATCCTGATAGAAGAGAATTTTGCTATTTAGCACTTTTGCAACTCTTCAAGCCTTGGCGTACGGAACTGGAATTACTTGGAGATTTTCAGTGCTATGAAGATTCTTTCAATGCAAATAAAGATATCATTGAATGTACAGTTTTTTCAAGTTATCTCAAAATGTTGAATGAAGAAATTAATCAAGAAGCTACTTTTGCAGCTGAGATTGCTAGAGACAGTTCTCAAGACAGTCAAAGTTCTGCTCCACTGAGTTAAGATCCACTAGGACAACCAATTCTTGAAAATGAAGCAGCAATCGCCATGAGTGAAGTGGAAACAGCAATGCATCAAGCTCAAGAAGATATTATGGACTTAGGAAACTTGGAACAACAACTAAATATTGAACAGAAAGAAATATATCAGCAAGTGAGACAACAGATCGTCCATGGTTTTTTTCATGAAAAGAAAGAATGCACATGCACATCATTTCAACCTATCCAAATGTATGTCAGTGGTCTAGCTGGTACAGGACAAAGTTTCCTAATTAAAGTTTTGACCAGTTATCTACAGAAAACAACTGACTCACATTTGTCTTGTGTTGTAACTGCTCCAACTGGGTTGGCAGTACACAACATTAAAGGAATTACATTACATCATTTACTAATGCTACCTGTAGAGCATGAAAATAAATTAGAATATCACAAGCTATCTGTAGAAGCTTCTTATGAAGTTTCAAGAGTGCTAAAGAAAATGAAACTTCTGATTATTGATGAGGTGAGCATGCTCTCAAACTTAATGTTTGCCTTTGTGCATTTAAGAATGCAGCAAATTCTAAAAACGGAATACGATGTCTTATTTGGAGGAAAACATGTGATAGTTTTTGGGGATCTACTGCAACTTACTCCTGTTAAAGGGCAACCAGTATTTAAGACGCTTGTGCATGAAGACACCAGAAAGTCTTTGGGAAATGTTGGAAACGTTAACATTTGGTCATGTTTTGAATACAAAGAACTCATTAAAAGTATGCGACAGGCAAATTATGTTGATTATGAAACCATTCTTCAAGATATAAGAATTGGAGTATTGACAGAACATGGCAAACAAGTTTTGCAAAGTCAACTACTTACAAACTTGTTTCCAAATGAAAATATAGTTCCTGAAAAAATATACAAAAAATTGCCGAAAATGAATCTATAATCTGCCTAATGTCAACCCTGTGAGAGTGTTCTACATTCCATGAAGAACTTTTTTTTTATATTTCTTTTTATTAAAGCAAGGCAACCACAGAATACATGAGTGCATAGAACATACGAGGGTCGTCCACAATATCAACATACGATACAATTAGTGATGAACTGAGGGGGGGAGGGGAGAGGAGGATAGGGTACTGAAGAGACACAACATCAGCGTCAATAATGAGGAGTCAGGGGGAAAGTGGGAAATCAAAGGTTGCAGTCGCAGGTGGTACACATATGTTCCCCCTGTATCGATTCCACGGGCCCCAAACATTATTGCATTTCCTCAGGTGGCCCGAGCCAAATACAAAGTTTTCTCCCGGAACATGCACCAAACCTTGTTTTCTATCCACACCTCAATAGTGGGCGGCCTCTGGGACCCCCATTGCTGTGCTATGTTCCGTTTAGCAATCATGGCCCCCAAAGTCACCCACTGAGTTTGTGCCGTATTGAGAGCAGTCGGCTCCCAGACATTCAACAAACATTGCCTAGCTTCTGGCAATAGAGCCACCCTTGTCACCTCCTGCATTTCCCCGTGGACCCTGCCCCAAAATTCAACCACATATCGACATTCCCATATGAAATGGAGAAATGTTCCCAAGTGCCCACATCCCCGCAGACACAGACCCTCTGTCGTGAAACCCATTCGTACCAATCGAGGACCTGTGATATATACACTGTGTAGTATTTTAAGCTGTACCAATCTCAGTCGTGCTGGAATCGCGACCTCCTTTGGTGAGGAGATCGCCGATTGCCAGTCCTCATCATCAAGTTCTAGGCCGTCTTGGGTCCATCTATCCCGTAGTTGTGTCAAAAGGTCCGCTCTATGATTAATCAGCTTCTTATAAACAAGGGAAATGGTACTATCAGGCAGATAACCATCCAATATACGGTCCTCCAATGGGGCTGTGTCCGGTATCTCCACCCCTTCAGGGAAAACCGATGTCAGTGCATGATGAACCTGCGGATATCGAAAGTATTCTGACTCTCCTAATTCGTATGTAAATCTACAAATGACTTAACCTTTCCTTTCACCCAGAGGTCGCCTACTGTGGAAATGCCAATAAGATCCCATTTGTCAAAATCCTTTGTGTTCCACAGTCTGCCGAACCTCTCTGAGCGGAAAAGCGGGGTCGCTAAAGTCAAACGTTCTTTCCATCCAAGCGAGCTAGTAGCATCATGCCATATCCGCACTGCCGTCCTACTCGGCCCAGTCAAACTCTTCTCCACAGACCTAGTATACAACGCTCTGTTGTAATTGCCTCCAGGAAGTATCCATCTATCCATGGCATAGCCGGGATCCGACACAGGCCCATACATACCATGATTAATAGCCGCCAACTGCGATGCCCAATAATATCTTTTGATATCAGGGAGAGCAATCCCCTCATCATACCACGGGAGCGTCAATTTAGCCAATGCTATACGCGGTCTACCATCCCACAACAACTTCCGTTGCAAACCCTCCAATTCACCAAAATACTTTGCTGTAACGATATCAAGGGTATTCTGAAGGGCATAGAGAAAACGAGGAAGTGACATCATTTTTAGGAGGGCAGCCCGACCCAACATAGACAGCGGAAGCCTCTGCCAGCACGCAACATCACGCTTCAATCAACGGGGGAGAAGGTTCTGTTCATATCTGACAACAGGATCCATAGAGACATATATCCCGAGATATTTGAACCCTTCCTTTGTAATTTGAATCGGACAATTACGAGGCAACACAGGTGCATCACCACACAGGACATACAAATAAGATTTCGCCCAATTTATAACCAATCCCGAGTTTCTACCATAGGAGACCAGAACATCAGAGAGAGCATTCAACGATTTCCTGGGAGAGGTCAGATACAATAAAATATCGTCCGCATATAATGAAATGCGATCTTCGAACTGCGGAGACTATCGAATACCTTTGAACGAAGGCTCCCAGCGAAGCCAAGCCGCTAAAGGTTCAAGAGCCAAAGCAAACAAAAGAGGGGAAAGGGGGAAGCCCTGTTGGGTGCCCCTCCCAAGACAAAATGGCGCAAAAACCCGACCATTAACCACTACTTGAGCGAGGGGTGTGGTATAGAGAAGACGCACCCAACTGATGAAGTCTTGGCCGAAACCAAACTTGGTCAATACTGCCCATAGATACGGCCATTCAACGGTATGAAAAGCCATTGTGGCGTCTAATGACGCCAAAACGGCTGGCTCCCGTAACGTAGAGGCCCTCGCAGGAACCCCATGCAGATGCCTAAGATTGAACGCAGTATTCCTGTGCGGGATAAAGCCAGATTGATCTGGATGGATAAGTTCACTAATGACCTTAAGCAATCTGGTAGCTAACAATTTAGCCAAAATCTTGGGTTCCGCGTTCAACAACGAAATTGGCCGATATGAAGCACATCTATTCCTAGGCTTCCCTTCCTTATGAATCACCACTATCGACGTCAATCTCTGATCTCGAGGGAGAAGACCACACTCCTGAGATTCTAAGAACATGTCTCTCAGATAGGGAGCAATCTTGTCTGGCCTAAGCTTGTAGAGTTCAATCGGGAGACCATTGGGGCCCATTGCCTTACCCGAATTCAGGGAACGCACCGCTAAGGACACTTCCTCTGCGGTAGTCCTACCATCAATGAGGTCACGATACTCGACAGATAGAAACGGAAGCGCTATGTCTTGTAACAATAAGCGAGAATCCACCTCCGGTCTATCAGATACAGAAAAGTAGATAGAGCGAAAGTGATTGGCGAAGCAGTCCACTATCCCCTGCAGATCAGTTATACAAACACCACCCTCCGCTTCAACCTCAGGAACTACGCGACTAGCTCTGTCTTTCAAGTCCAGCCAAGCAATTAATTTGCCAGCCTTGTCACCAACATCATAAAGACGCCCTTGCTGTTCCCGACTAAGGGCCTTCGCCCCGTCCGTGACCAACGTTCTGTATTCTAGCTGCTTCAACTGCAGGACATGTAGTCTAGCCCGGGCCACCTCTTGCTCAAGCTCCCGTTCTAAGCTAACGATATCGGTCTCAATTCTAACCACATCCTCCTCTCTCTGCCTTTTGACACCTGTAATAAGGGACAAAGCCTGGCCCCTGAGCACCGTCTTAAAAGCCTCCCAAAGAGAGACCGACGAGGAGACTGAGCCTTCATTATCCTGGAAATAATGCTCCAACGCTTTAACCAAATCATTCCGAATCTTAGGGTTGCGCAGATACCAAGGGTTAATGGGGGCTATCCTCCCCCCTGAGACAGGAGCTAGTTCAAATCTAAGCCAAAGCGGGGAATGATCCGAAACACCCCTAGCCATATGAATGACCTCAGCGACATACGACGTACCAAAACATAGTCTATCCTCGAAAGACTGCCATGGGCGCCCGAGAGGAATGTATATTGCTGCTGATTGGAGTGGAGCAACCTCCAGCAATCTATCAGGTCCATTGTCTCAATAAAGTCAGGCAACCACCTATGGGTCCTTCCGACATCCCTAGGGGGATATCGATCCAACACACCAGAAACTACTGCATTAAAGTCACCACCCAGGATCAAGAAACCACCCGGAAGATCCAGTATAACCTGTCCCAGGTCAGCAAATGTCACAGACTGCAAGCCAGGAGGAACATAAATAGACACCAAAGAAAGCGTAGAGCCCTCCCAGCGTCCCGATACAGCAGCATAGCGCCCCCTATCATCCAAAACAATAGATTCCAACTCTAATGGAAGAGAGATTTTGAGAAGGATACCAACTCCTCTGGAACCAGTCGTAAATCCAGCATGAGCCACTAGGCGATACCCCTTCCTATTCATCGCTTTGCACGTATTCCCTATCAAGTGGGTTTCTTGAAGCAGTACCACATCAGGAGAATGCCTTTTAAGTAGCTGTAATACTACACTGCGTTTAATCTTATCGCCCAACCCATTTATGTTCCAGCTCATCACCCTCAACCCCCTAACCCCCATCATGAAAGAGGAAGAAGACCCACCCCTCTCTTGAGTCCAGCACAGTAATGAAAAAGTATCGAGAAATGGTGCCTTGCAGGAACCTGAACAAAACAAAACAAAAAATGAATACCCCCCATCCCCCCAAACTTCCCGTTACAATACCCCCCTCCCTGCACCCCTGCTTCCGACTATAAAGCCACCCCAACTCGCAGTGTGCCTGTCGCCCCCACATCTAAACTAAACTATGAAAAGTCGATCTGAGGAGGATAACGACCCCCCGATTGCCCGTTAACCCCCCACCATACTACATGAATCAATATAATAAGATCTGAACCATCACAACAATCAGCACCCAAGGGGTCCCCAGATACCAGAATCACAGTGCTTATTCCTGTTCCTCCGATCCCCCCTCCGCACCACCACTCTGTCCCTCTGGCTCTTGCTGAGCCGACAAGGTGTCCAACCAGTCAGCCGCGGTCTCCGGCTTTTTAAAGAAGTAGGCCCGCTCACTGTGTTCGATCCGCAGCCTAGCAGGGAAAAGCATTGCATACTTGAGTCCCATGTCCCGAAGTATTCTCTTCACTCCCAGAAAACTGAGTCTCTGTTTCGGAACAGACTGTGTGAAATCCGGTTAGAAACTGAAGGATGCATTCTCATACTTCAAGGGCCCCCCCGCTCGGGAGGCCTGGAGGATGGCATCTCTGTCCCGAAAATTAAATTTCCGAGCTATAATAGGCCTAGGCGTGGCGCCCACTTGCAGCTTCCCACCGGGGACCCTGTGTGCCCGCTCGACAGTGAAGAACTGGCTCAGGCCTTTGGGTGCAAGATGGTTGACAATGAGATCCTCAACAAAGAGGTCTGCCGCCTGGTCCTCTGCCTTTTCCGGTACTCCGATGATGCGCACGTTATTCCTCCGGGCCCTCCCTTCGAAATCCTCCAGACGACGAGGTCATTTGAGGCCCTCAGATTACGGACCTCAGTCTGCAATTCTGTGACGTCATCCGTAAGACTTGATGTTTTAATGTCCAATGATTTTACCTTTTCACTAGTTTTCATGAGGTCTATACGAATCAAATTCACCTCAATGGACACTGTGTCCAGCTTATGAGCAAGAGTCTCCATTTGCTTACTAAGGGAGGATTTGATCCCATCAATGGGGGCCATTACATCTTGTAACATTGGCTCCGTTACCGGACCAGAGGAATTCCTCGCTTCACCACGTTTTCTTCCCGGTCCACCAGGCGATACCTTAACTTGTGCATAGCGGTCCATAACATTCGATTGGGTGTATCCTCCCCGTCTAGTGGTCTTCAATTTATGCTTATTCCCCTCCAGTTTATTTGTCATTTCAGTACAATCTACAGTTCGTTGTACAATTCAGGGAGGGGGTAAGACTTCCAAGTGCCCACGACAAGATCGCTCCCTCAGCCTCCGATCCGCAGAACACGCTCACACCGCTTCCACGGAGGTAGTGTACAGGAAGGCCTCAAGGCAGAGCACCGGCGATGGTCGGCCAGAAACTCAGCTCTCAATACAAGGATTTGTCCCTCATCGGACTGTGCAGTCAACCAGCTCTTTTAACAGCGATAGAGTTGTCCGCGCTAGTGAAAGCACCCAGATCCGAAGTCGATGTCGATTGATGAAATCGAAAGCAAAAGAAGGGCAAGACCGGCCACTTCCGGTAAACCGCACTGTTGTTGTTGAACTACACCTCGGGCACTTAGCCCACTGAAGCGCCGGGAATCCGGGAGGTAGAGGGCGCAAACTCCTTAACCTCACAACTCTGGCATCCGGGGTCCGTCCGTGACACGGATTACAGCGTTCGATTATACCGTGGTTCAGCAACACTGAGAGTTCAACGACAAACAGGATAAGTGGCAGGATATATTCGGGGGGCTACAATGGTCTCGGGAGCCCTGTGCTAACGCGGCCATCTTGGAAGCGCGTTGCTCCTCGAATGAAGAACTTTTAATGCTGGAAAATGAACAAATAATAAAAATGGAAGCCATTGATAAAATGGAGCATGAAGGAATGACTATTATTTTTACGGCAAAATTTAAAACAAAATTGGATCCTTTAGAAAAATCTATATCTAAAACAGCTGGTTTTGAAAAAAATTTATATGTATGTGTAAACTGTCGGGTAAATTTACAGCGTAATCTGGATGTGGAACAGGGGTTAGTAAATGGAGCAATGGGTAAAGTTGTTGATTTTGTTAATTATCAAAATAGCGATGGAATTACATTTTTTTAAATCAAATTTGATCAGATTGAAGAAGTAAAATGAATCAGTCATTGTTCGGTTCATTTTTTGCATGTTAAAGATTTGTATGTTCGTAGAAAACAGTTTCATCTTTCTTTGGCATATACAGTGACTATCGATAAAACTCAAGGTTTAAGTGTAGACAGTGCTTTGATAAACATTGGAAGTACAGTATTTAAAGGGGGTATGGCATATATTGCTTTGTCCCGAGTCAGAACTTTATCTGGATTGCATTTGATTGATTTTAATAATAGAAAGATGAGTGCAGATGCAAATTGTGTATGAGATTATAACCGGTTAAGAAGATTGTAAGCTCTCAATTTAGGTGAATATCCTGTATATGAAAAGCGTGCAGTAGGTCGAAAAAGAAGATATGAGAATATCTGTAGTGAAGTTAAAGAGAGGAAAAAATCAAGATAATGTTGAGATTCCAAGCAAAAAGAAAAAGGACACTATTAAAGAGATTGTCGAATGTCAGTTAGAAAATAGTTCAGGTATCAACTGCTATGCTAATGTAGTGGTAAATGTTTTTTTCTAGAAAATCTGCAACAGCAAATTATGGAGAATCAAGAAAAAGATTTTGCTCCGTGTTGCATTCTATTTTTAAAAAATTGAGAACTGATAAAAGTAAAATCCAAAGTGTTTCTGATATTCTCAATCTTCTGGATATATGTTCTGGTTCGACATAATTTACACCAAATGTGCAACAAGATGCTCAGGAATTTCTAATATATATGCTTGCAGTATTGGAAGATGAAGGAATACACATTGAAAATCTGTTTGAACTTCATTATAAATGGGAACATGAATGTGAAAATTGTATATTTACTTCTACCACTAACTTAGACACAGCAAGATTCATATATTTGACAATACCAGACTGTAAAACAATGTCTTTCAACAAATGAGTTAAAGCAGCAAATCAAAACATGGAGTATAGCCAGTGCAAATCAGAAATGTTATCAACATTATTTATACAAAGATTTGGACAATTTTAATGATACAACGTTGTACAGCTGATGGAAGAAAATTGGAAAATTTAATGAAAAAGTTTGTAGCAAGTCAACTATCAATATTAGGAAGAACTTTTGTAGCAGTAGCAATTATTTTCCACGATGGTCCTTGTACAACATCTGGACATTACACTGTCTATTTAAAATGTAATAAAGGATGGACATATTGTAATGATACTCATTTAGTTTTTAGATATTGTTTGCCTAATGAATTGCCAAATTCATACCTAATATTTTTAAAGCCCAAATTCTAAGAACATAATTTGGCCTATAGGGAATATGTTAATATGTATTAATACTATTACTTTGGACAATTTCAGTATAAAGGATTTCATGAATATCATTTGGCCTTGAGGAAGGATATAAATATGAATTAAGCAGTATTTCTAGGATATTCTGACAGCAAATATTTTAAAGAACATCATTTAGAGTATATGGAAATAATAAAGAATTGTTGATTACATTATTGTTTCTGTTGTTTCATATTACAAAATTCACTTAGAAATAAGCATTTTATATATGTGAGATTTGTATTATATGCTATGTTATTTTTATGCAATTTGCAGATAGTTGACTATGTTGAAAATATTTTGACACAGATTTGTTTTTTTTAAACAATCTTATTGATTTTTTTTGCCCGCTGTTATGTGATGAGTAAAATTGAAATCTATTGTGAAATTCAATATTTTCTGAGAACAGCAAAAAAGGCAAACTAAATATTGTATATAATTGTAAAAGTATGTTGTGTTGTAAAAATTATAATATTACATGTTATAACTGTATTTTTTCTTCTCTTTTACAGATCCTAATTCTAAAGTTTGAACGTATTTAAATTTTCAAATATAAAAAACAAGTGCAAAAAGTAAAAAAAAAAATGTTTATATCTACTACTGTAAAGGTAAGGTTAACTAATCCAAACACTATCCATCCACTACTACATTCACCTGTGCACTATCCATACACACCTTTAAACACCTAATCATTGCTTATTAATGTCTAAAATAACTCAGGTACTAACCATACAGTCCACCACTCACTCAGTTACTCATAATGCAGTTCTTCAGTCATTTACTACTAGCATGTACTAATCCAATACCTCTGTCAATACCCACACAGATATCCATTTCCTCCGGTGATCCCCTTTCAATATTCTAATCATTCAGCTAGAACTATGTCCTTATGTAATCACTGTGCCAAAACACAAGCACTTATAAACTCACTGCTGTCAACTACCAGCACTCTAACTATGCAGTCTAGGTATCCTCCTGTCTATTCCATATACTTCTCCAATCACTTATCTACCACTATCTACTTATCCTATCACTCCACCAATACCTAAGCACTTATAAATTCACCATGCACTCTGCAGCAAATTCATTGTTTTAGTTACTAGTTATGTGCTTATGGAATGGCATAGCCACTAATACAAGTTCAGGTACAATATTCTGTGTAGTATGCATGCAGACCTCTAACCAGATACTTACTATTGATACACTCTTACAAATACCCAGTTAGTACCTATGCAGCCTAGGAATCCTCTTGTCAGTCCCGTGCACTTCTTCAATCACCCCTCCAGCATATTCTACTTATGCTATCACTTTGCCAATACCTAAGCGCTTATAAATTCACCATGCACTCTGTTTGCAGCACTGTAATCATTCCAGTTACTAGTCTTGTACTTATGGAATGGCCTAGCCACTAATACAAGTACACCTACACTATTCTATACACAATGCATGCAGACCTCTAACCAGGTACATACTATTGATACACTCTTGCAAATACCCACTTAGTACCCATGCAGCCTAGCAATCCTGTCATTCCTATGCACTTCCTCAATCACCCATCCAGCACTATCTTCTTATCCTATCACTCCGCCAATACCTAAGCACTTATAACTTGACCATGCAATCTGTTTGCAGCACTGTAATCATTCCAATTACTAGTGATGCACTTATAGAGTGGCCTAGCCACTAACACAAGTACACCTACAACATTCTATGCATTATGCATGCAGACCTCTAACCTGGTACATACTATTGGAACACTCTTGTGTAAATACTAAGGTACTACCCATGCAGCCTAGGAATTCTCCTGCCAGTCCCATGCACTTCTCCAATCAGCCATCTAGCACTATCTACTTATGCTATCACTTTGCCAATATCTAACCACTTATAAACTAATCATGAGCGGAAAATCCGTTCCGCTCGCGGATTTCGTGGATTTTCGGTAAATCCGCGATCCGCAAACTCCTGCGAATTTACTGAAAATCCGCAAGATCCGCGAGCGGCGGATTTCGGGGGCAAAAGTTCAAACTTGTTGAACTTTTAACTATTTTAGGATGGCGCCGGCAAGCTGCCAGCGCCATCCTAAAATAGTTACTAAGTTAGCTTCAACAGGAAGCACTAATAGATAAAATAAAGCAGGTATTAGAGCACCTGCTTTATTTTATCTATTAGTGCTTCCTGATGAAGCTTATTTAGTAACTATTTTAGGATGGTGCTGGCAGCTTTCAGGCGCCATCCTAAAATAGTTTGTTAGGATGATGTGTGTTTTGTCGAGGTTGGGTAGGTGTGGGTTCTCCCCATATCTATCGTCGAAAATTAGCTATGATGCTTGATGGAGGCCTATGCATAATTGATTTTCACGAGCTCAATCCCTGTGCAGTTCCTGTGACCACGAGCTTCTCTGATCCGTGCCTGTCCTTTTATACACACAAGAGGCATGTGAACTCGCGTATAAGCCCCGTCCGTTTGCCCCCTTCCCACACACTAGTGGTGTGTGCACCGTCTTCGCGCCCTTTACCCACTTGATGGACAGCTCACTCGAGGGACCCCGGCGCTCTTTGGTGTGATGGCAAAGTTAATCAGCCCCCCAAAAATGTGTGTTTTGTCGAGGCGGGGTAGGTGTGCGCTCTCCCCATATCTATCGTCGAAAATTAGCTATGATGCTTGATGGAGGCCTTTGCATAATTGACTTCCACGAGCTCCATCCCTGTGCAGTTCCTGTGACCACGAGCTTCTCTGATCCGTGCGTGTCCTTTTATGCACACAAGAGGCATGTGAACTCGCATATAAGCGTCGCCCGTTTAGCCCTGCCCCTCACAATAGCGATGTGCACCGTTTTCCCGCCCGGCCATGCCCCACACAATCCGCAAAATCTGTGAATCCACAAATTTGCGTATTTTGCGGATTCGCGAATTTGCAAATTTGCAAAATTCGCGAATTGCGAATTCGCAAAATTCGCCCATGCTTATTATAAACTCACCATGCACTCTGTTTGCAGCACTGTAATCATTCCAATTACTAGTCATGTATTTATAGAGTGGCCTACCCACTAACACATGTACACCTACAATATTGTGTGCACAATGCATGCAGACCTCTAACCAGATACATATTATTGGTGCACTCCACTAAATACCCAAGTAGTACCCATGCACCCTAGGAATCCTCCTGTCAGTCCCATGCACTTCTCTAATCACCCATCCAGTACTATCTACTTGTCGTATCATTCTGCCAATACCTAAGCACTTATAAATTCACCATGCACTTTGTTTGCAGCACTCTATTTATTTCAGTTATTAGTCATGTACTTATGGAGTGGCCTAGCAACTAACACAAGTATACCTACAACATTCTATGCACTATGCATGCCAACCTCTAACCGCGTACATACTATTGGAACAGTCTTGTGAATACTAGGGTACTACCCATGCGGCCTAGGATTCCTCCTGTCACTCCCATGCACTTCCTCAATCACCCATCCAGCACTATCTTCTTATCCTATCACTCCGCCAATACCTAAGCACTTGTAAATTGACCATGTACTCTGTTTGCAGCACTGTAATCATTCCAATTACTAGTGATGTACTTATGGAGTTCTGTAGCCACTAACACAAGTACACCTACAATATTGTGTGCACAATGCTTGCAGACCTCTAACCAGAGACATACTATTGGTACACTCCACTAAATACCCAAGTAGTACCCATGCAGCCTAGGAATCCTCCTGTCCGTCCCGTGCACTTCTCCAATCACTCTTCCATTACTATCTACTTCTCGTATCACTCTGCCAATACCTAAGCACTTATAAATTGACCATGCACTCTGTTTGCAGCACTGTAATAATTCCAATTACTAGTGATGTACTTATGGAATGGCCGAGCCACTAACACAAGTACACCTACAAAATTCTATGCATTAAGCATGCAGACCTCTAACCAGGTACATACTATTGGAACATTCTTATAAATACTAAGGTACTACCCATGCAGCTTAGGAATCCTCCTGTCAGTCCAAAGCACTTCTCCAATCACTCATCCAGCACTATCATCTTATCCTATCACTCCGCCAATAACTATGCACTTACACATTCCATATGCACTCTGTTTGCATCACTGTAATCATTCCAGTTACTAGTCATGTACTTATGGAATGGACCAGCTACTAAGACAAGTACAGCCACAATATTCTATACACTATGCATGCACACCTATCAAGGTACATACTATTGATACACTCTTGCAAATACCAACTTAGAACCCATACACCCTATCTTCTTATTCTGTCACTCCACCAATACCTAACCACTTATAATTTGACCATGCACTCTCTTACCAGCACTGTAATCATTCCAATTACTAGAGAGGTACTTATGGAGTGGCCTAGCCAGTAACACAAGTACACCAACAATATTGTGTGCACAATGCATGCAGACCTCTAACCAGATACATCCTATTGGTACACTCCACTAAATACCGAAGTAGTATCCATGCAGCCTAAGATTATTCCTGTCAGTATCATGCACTTCCTCGATCACCCATCCAGCACTATGAGGCAGATCTACAAGGAAGTGCCTCAGTGTGGCACCACAAGCCCTTTGGCTGCACCACGCTGCAGCACTTCTGAAGCACAGGGATGGGACATATTTAGAAGAATATTTCACACCTCTGTGCTTTTCCCTGTGCTGGTGCACAAACTGCGGCCATACGCTGGCGTAGGCACCCTTTTACCATGGTGCAAGGATGCCTGTGTCGCGGGGAGATTGTTTTTGTGCAGGAAGGGGCACCTTCCTGCATATAAACAATCACTACAGGCCTTTTCCTCCTTCAATGCATGCTGTAGAATGCGGCATGCATTGAAAGAGGAAAAACCGAGGAGAAATGAAAACATTTCTTCTCTTTGTGCCTTGCTATGTCACCTCTAGGGTGACATAGCATTCACACACATCTCCAGATTTATGATTTCTCGTAAATCCGGAGATGTGTCTTGTTCCATGGGTGTTGCTTAGGAGCACCCACAGCAACACCCATGGAACGCCCCTTCAACGCAAAGTGCTGCATGTGAAGGAGCCATATTTACAAGGAGAGGAAAAGCCACGCAGGGTGGCTTTTCCTCTCCTTGTTAATATGCAGGAGCCCCCTGCGCCACCAGTACGTTACAAAAAGTGACGTACTGGTGGCGGAGGGTGCTTCTAAATCTGCCCCTATGTTCTTATCCTATCACTCTGCCAATACCTAAATTCACCATACACTTCTAATGCATTCTTTCAGTCAATTATTCTCTACACATATATTCACCCAAACTTTCAGACATTACCATGCAATTATTTGTCTTTTTTTAAACAAGATAAGGTAGTTCTGACAAGAACTTTCTTTCTTCTTTTTTGTTTTGTAGTTTTTTTGTAGTTTTTGAACAATTTTGTATTTTCTTTGGTGTTTTTTTAACAACTGAACAAAAAAAGGAACAAAGTAAACAGGTAACTTTTGGAATTAAATATCATTCCAAAAACAAAAAACAAACAAAAAAATTAACCGGTGATTTCTGTGGGGAGCACAAACAGCATCCACCGACTATTGGCAATAGCAGATGATTTTTTTATACTTTACACAGTGTTGCTCCAGGAAGGAAAATTCTGGTCTTATGTCATGGGAGGTATTGCTGATGACACTCCTGATGTGCTTGCCACAGCTGGTGATGAGTTTTGAGTAGCTCTCCTCCCAAGCAAGAGTGCGCAGATGCTTGTACATGCTGGCAGTGTCGCATGAATACTTTTTCTCACTCCCTCTTGACAGGACTCTGTCGCAAATCGTGCAGGTCACTTTCCTTGCATTCATTTTTTTTTACCTATAGGAAAAGTGAAACATTTCCAGACAACAGATTCTGGTCTCTGTTTAGGTGGTGCCTCCTACAACAGTTCTTCATCTGAAGATACTTGCACCTGCTGCTGCTGTCCTGATGCCATTTTCTTTGGACAATTTGAAAAAACACCAAAAAAAGCCAAAGAGGTTTAAGTAGGAGAACAGATGTTTCTCTGAAAGTGCTCCAACAAGAATGATTAAAATGGGTGGGGTCCTTCAATAGTTACAGTGGGAAATGTTATGAACTAATCAAATTCTTTTTTTTTAAGGTCACATGAGAGTCGCGCACCCAGCGCGCGGGAAGAATGCACCCGATGCGACTCCGCGAATATATATTTAACAATAATATAAGTTTTTTACAAGTAGAAATATATTATTTTTATGAATACCTTAGATAATCTATTGCCCTAATATGTACATTAAAGACACATATGTATCATTTTAGAATATAAAAGCTTTTACTTGAGTCGCGCACCCACCGCGCCTCACCACGTATATGACATCATGCGGGGCCCGCCACTGCGCAAACGTCGTGTACCGTAATGCGCATATGTTGCGAATACGCAGGAGGAGGAGTTGTGCACCGGTTGCATACCAATCGCGCACATCTCATGATCAAGACCAGGTTCCCCTGGTCGAAACGCGTCATGTTGCCAGATAAGGAGAAATAAAGCACTGTTCACTTTGAAGCGCTCGAGTGGTCTGTACCTGTTTTTCGTGTAGCCTCAAGTTGCCCAACTTCAGGATCTGGATTCTATCACATGACAATATACGTATATGACATAACTGGAAGCCACGCACCTGTCACAGAACTTACGCGGATCCTTCACGACTTTTCCAAAATGGCAGCTAGAATATGCACACCTGCCGTGTTAGGTGCGCTTTGGGTGCGCGACTCCCAAAAAAGTTGAAAAAAATATATATCATTTTAAAAAAAAGGACATTACATAATTATATTAAAATAAAAAAATAATTACACAATGTTACACTTTTACATTTTTTTTAAAGAATTGCAATTTCCAGAAAAGTATATAATATTGTTTAATAACTATTATATTTAAAAATTAACAGGTAAAACAAACTCTAGAAGTTTGTCAGAACCCATACCCCTCGTGTGAGCGTAATCACTACAGAACATTTCGTGAAAGAAAATGCACGACAAGGTAGAGGTTCTTGGTCAGCATGCATGCGACTCTGGCACTCTAAGATGGCCGCCCGAGTCGCGCTGAGTTAGCGTTCTAGTCTTCCAGCCTCATCATCACCGCAGCTGAGGTGAGGCGCCGTCAACCAGAGAGCTGCGCACTTCATCGTGAACCTTGCCTGAGGTAACAGCTATCCAGTGTTCCTGTGAAGAAAGTCTTCGAATCCCGTTTTCATAGCGTTTTCTCTTTAGAACTTCCTGCCCCCTTTCCCAGCCAAGAGAAGATCATTCCGGAATAACTTGCAGTGAGAAATTTCCAGTTTTCCGTGAAGAGTTGTCGAGTGCGTAGGTCCGGCACTGACAACTGAGGAGGAGTCGGCGCTCTGTTTTCTCGGTGAAGAGAGAGAACGGAACAACGTAGATAAGTGTCAACAAGAGCATGCTTTACAGACTGTGAATTACGTAATTCTGAAGTTCTAGCTATTGGATGGTCTTCCGAGAAATAGTGATGTCAAAGACTAGTTTCGAGTAGCGATTGAATTAGTCAAGATATTTCTATCTCCACGTCGAACTGTCATGTTGAGAGAATTCAGGAGATCTTAAGATTTTCAGTCATCGAAAAGTATCAAGGAAAAGCACGAAGTAAAGAACCTTAAAACCATACTCTTGAATCCCGGAGAGAAGGTGCAATTCAGCATAGATACTCTCATGCACGCTGATAGTACAGAAGAGAGGCTAGTTCTGGAGGTTTACTTGGTAGGTCAGAACCCATAGGGATTGTAGATAGGTTAGAGAGAGAGAATAGGTGCTAATGATTTGTTTCTCTCTTCCCTGTTTGCATTAGTCATGACAAGATCTGCAGGCCGGATCTGAAGACAAGAATCTGCCAGACAGTCTCTTCTCTTCTCTCTCTTTTGTTATTTTATCCAATCCCCCTTCCCTCGGGATGATGGCTTAGAGGCTCATGTTATCTGTGGGCTCTGGGTTATCGTTCAGAGTGGATTTGGGAATCGGCATCTCTGTTCCTGTGCAGTCCAATACCACAGAGTTTTCCGCAGCCTGACAGAGTGAAGTGCCCAAGTTGCCTTCGCACCTGAACAGAGATGGCAGAGGGGATAAACGTACAAAACCTAGGGGCAATTCTAGACACCATACAAAAAGAACTTAGTGGTTTGAGAGAGGAAAACCGAAGCCTTAGGTCGGAGTTAATAAATTCAAGGAAAGAAACGGCAGAGTTGGCTCAAAAGATTAGACAACCTTTTAGTCCAGAGCAGGAATTAGGGGGATCCATGTCTGAGAGTTCAAATAGAGTAACTACCCAAGTTATTCACTCCCTATCCCCTGTCATTCCATTAGCTGCCCCAGAAAGATTTGGTGGAGACCCACAAAAGGCGCAGATATTCATTACGCAGTGTTCTTTGCATTTTCTGTGTCGCCCTTCGATTTTTCCAGACGCACAGTCCAGGGTGGCTTTTATACTCTCGTATCTGAGTGGAGACGCTGCTGCTTGGTCCTTACCATTAATCACCAAGAATGACCCCATTTTGCGAAACTACGAAGAATTTAAACAGGAATTTTTACGAATCTTCGATAGGAGAAGAATATCCCAAGCGACGGATAATGAACTGTTGGACCTAAAACAAGGTAATAGGGATTTGGTTTCTTATCTAGCGCAATTCAACAAGCTCGTAGTGGAGACAGACTGGCCGGAGAGCAAGAGAGCGGCAGTTTTCTACAGAGGTCTGAAGGACGAGTTAAAGGACGGGCTAGCGGCCATCCCTAATAGACCCACAGAAATTTCGGCGCTAGTGGATCTCGCGTTGGAATTGGATTTTCGACAAGGCGAAAGAAAGGGCGAGAAAAAGAGAGACTTCAGGCCAGCCGTTCCCAGATTCGACAGAGTTCGTTCAGAGAATCACCGGAGTCAGGATGGAGAGACAGGAACAGAGCCTATGCAAATAGGCACCATTCGAGGTCCGTTAACCAGAGAGGAGAAGGAAAAAAGAAGAACAAACAATCTATGTATGTACTGTGGTACTGGTGGCCATTTTGTAAAATTCTGCCCTAAGAAACCTAAAACAGTCTTCAAGCCGAAGGAAAACTAGAGGCACCACCTGTTGACGGAGTTGAACAGGTGGATGCGTTAATCAAGAAAACTCCAGAAGAGCATAGAGTGGCCAACACGTTACAGTCAGCGACCCCTCATTTGATACTATCGATGAAGGTGAAATTTCGAGACATTGTCCTGTCAGAAGTTTCGGTGATGATAGATTCAGGAGCGACTGGAAACTTCTGCGACTTGAAGTTTGCCGACAAGGTGGGCCTACTAGCCATCAAGAAAACCAGGAGTGAACCAGTTCGGGCTGTGGATGGCACCAACCTATCTTCGGGCCCCATCGTAAGCCACACCGAAGTCATGCAACTTATTTCAAGTGATGGGCATGAAGAAAAGATCCAATTTAACCTGATAGACGCCCCTCAGTTCGAACTGATTTTGGGACTCCCATGGCTCACCGAGCACAACCCAATGGTTAATTGGAGCACCAGATCCATCCAAATGACCTCGGATTATTGTTTGGAAAATTGTTTTGGAAAACATGAAGGAATACGCGAACCGAATCCTGCCTATTCACTGTGTCAAACCGGACAATCTGTCTGTATCATTGATGCCCAAGAGGTGCCAGAAGAATACAAGGATTTCGAAGAGGTATTCAATGAAAAAGAGGCTGAACAGCTCCCTCCCCATCGTAGGTACGACTGTGAAATCGAACTGGAACCTGGGGTTAATCTGCCATGCAGTAGAGTTTACGCCCTAACAGAAAAAGAGCATCAGCACTTGAGGGAGTATCTAGATAAGTATCTTGCTAATGGGTTCATTCGACCCTCACAGTCTCCTGTATCCTCGCCGTTGTTCTTCGTGCCGAAGAAGGAAGGGGATCTGCGGACTTGTATAGACTACCGTGCCATCAACAAGATCACCAAAAAGAACAGATACCCCCTGCCCCTCATCTCAGTCTTGTTAGACCAAATTAAAGGAGCCAATATCTTCACCAAGCTCGACCTCCGCGGAGCGTACCATCTGGTGAGAATGAAGGAGGGTGACGAGTGGAAGACGGCGTTCCGGACCAAGTTTGGACTCTTTGAGTACCAGGTTATGCCCTATGGACTGTGCAACGCCCCGGCAGCCTTCCAGTATTTCATAAACGATGTCCTGAAAGACTTCCTCGATCAATGTGCCATCGTCTATATTGACGATATTCTTATTTACTCAAGAAATGCGGAGGAACATCAAATGCATGTCAAGGGAATACTACAGAAGCTTAAGGACAATAGTCTCTTCGTGAAGCTGGAGAAGTGTGCATTCAGCGTGAATCAAGTGGAGTTCTTAGGATTTGTCATCTCACCTAGTGGAATCCTTATGGATGAAAAGAAAATTGAGGCTGTGGTCGAATGGAAGTCGCCCACAAGCGTCAAGGAAGTCCAGAGTTTCATAGGCTTCGCAAACTTCTACCGGCGGTTCATCAGCGAGTTTTCGAGGAGAATTTTGCCGCTCACTCAATTATTGAAGAAGGGAGCTAAATTTGAATGGTCGGACGAAGCTGAAGAAGCCTTTAAAGCCTTGAAACAGGATTTCACGTCAGCCCCCATCCTGCAACATCCAGACCCCATGGAACCCTTCTATGTAGAAACTGATGCCTCCGACCAAGCGATTGGGGGGGTGCTATCTCAGAGGAATAAGGTGACTGGACGACTGCATCCAGTGGCATATCGTTCGAGAAAACTGTCCCCAGCGGAGAGAAACTATACCATCACGGAGAAGGAACTTTTAGCCATCAAAGATGCCTTCAAGGAGTGGCGCCATTACCTCATGGGGGCTCGACATCAAGTGACAGTTTTTACTGACCACCGAAATCTGAAATTCTTGAAGACCGCCAGAACCCTTACTCCGAGACAATTAAGGTGGTCATTGTATTTTGCGGATTACGACTTTGTAATCACCTATAGGCCAGGCGCTCAAAATGGCAAGGCTGACGCCTTGTCAAGAATGGATACCGAAGACCACAAAACCCCTCTGGAAAGTCAAGCAATCATCCCCCCGGAGAGAATCATTGGAGCCACGTCATCATCTGTCAGTCTAGAACAGGATGTTTTAAAAGTAATGGACGAGACGGCCGTGCAGAATTGGGTTAAGGAAGGAGAAGACCGGAGAATCATCCGCCAATTGCCATTTTATCGAGACACTCTATTCATTCCCACAAAAGAGATGCAGCAGCAAGTTCTACGTGAATGCCATGATGACAAGTTAGCCGGACACAAGGGAGAAGCAAAAACTAAAGAACTAGTTAAGAGATATTACTGGTGGCCTGAGATGACTAAAGATATTGAAGAGTACGTTAAGACATGCGAGACCTGTGCTCTGGGAAAATCCGAACGGCAGGCCCCAAAAGGCCTCCTTCAACCTTTACCCACTCCACCCTATCCCTGGCACACTGTGACCCTAGACCTCATCACCGATTTGCCCTTAAGCCAAGGTTTCAATACAATACTAGTTGTAGTGGACTCGTTTACCAAAATGACCCATTTCACTGCCTTAAAAGGGGTGCCTAGTGCCAAGCAGTTAGCCACTCACTTTAGTACTCAAATTGTTAAGATACATGGGATACCGAAGGTAATTATCTCAGATAGGGGATCCCAGTTTCTTTCCCATTTTTGGAAATCCTTCATGGAAAGCTTAGGAACTGAGGTGAGGTACTCCACTAGTTACCATCCCGAGACTGATGGTCAAACTGAAAGGGTGAATCAGGAGGTTGAGCAATACTTAAGGTTATATCTCTTGAAACAGGAGGGGAACTGGTCAGAGTATTTGTGGGCTGCAGAGTTTGCCCATAATAATGCCAAGAATGTGTCTACTGGTTACTCCCCGTTCTATATGAACTATGGAAGACACCCTAATTCAACCATTAGACAGACAGATATATCAGTTCCAGCTGTAGCAGAAATTGTCTCTCATCTAGAGCAGGTACATCAGAGTGCAAGAGAGAATCTGACCTTAGCCAAGGCTAAATACAAGGAATACGCAGACAAGAAGAGACGAGTAGGGCCTTGCATCGAAGTTGGAGATCGTGTATGGTTAAATGCTAAAAATCTGAGACTACGAGGTAACCGTAAATTCCAACCAAGGTTTATTGGTCCGTATCCAGTGGAAGAAAAGATTGGCCAGGTGAACTATCGACTCACTCTACCGCACACCCTCAAAATTCATCCAGTCTTTCACGTTTCATTACTAAAAAAGGTTCCAGTTGGGCTGCGAAAAATCCTAACCCCCAAACCAATACAGTTGGAAGACGGCGAAGAATTTGAGGTGAAGGAAATTCTCGACTCAAAGGAATCTAGAAATCAACTGTACTATTTGGTAGACTGGAAGGGTTATGGACCTGAGGAGAGATCATGGGAAAGAGAAGAAGATGTGCATGCTCCCAGATTGGTTAAAGTGTTTCATCAACGCTTCCCCACCAAGTCAAGGGGGAAGGAATCTGCCTTGTTGGGGGGTACTGTCAGAACCCATACCCCTCGTGTGAGCGTAATCACTACAGAACATTTCGTGAAAGAAAATGCACGACAAGGTAGAGGTTCTTGGTCAGCATGCATGCGACTCTGGCACTCTAAGATGGCCGCCCGAGTCGCGCTGAGTTAGCGTTCTAGTCTTCCAGCCTCATCATCACCGCAGCTGAGGTGAGGCGCCGTCAACCAGAGAGCTGCGCACTTCACCGTGAACCTTGCCTGAGGTAACAGCTATCCAGAGTTCCTGTGAAGAAAGTCTTCGAATCCCGTTTTCATAGCGTTTTCTCTTTAGAACTTCCTGCCCCCTTTCCCAGCCAAGAGAAGATCATTCCGGAATAACTTGCAGTGAGAAATTTCCAGTTTTCCGTGAAGAGTTGTCGAGTGCGTAGGTCCGGCACTGACAACTGAGGAGGAGTCGGCGCTCTGTTTTCTCGGTGAAGAGAGAGAACGGAACAACGTAGATAAGTGTCAACAAGAGCATGCTTTACAGACTGTGAATTACGTAATTCTGAAGTTCTAGCTATTGGATGGTCTTCCGAGAAATAGTGATGTCAAAGACTAGTTTCGAGTAGCGATTGAATTAGTCAAGATATTTCTATCTCCACGTCGAACTGTCATGTTGAGAGAATTCAGGAGATCTTAAGATTTTCAGTCATCGAAAAGTATCAAGGAAAAGCACGAAGTAAAGAACCTTAAAACCATACTCTTGAATCCCAGAGAGAAGGTGCAATTCAGCATAGATACTCTCATGCACGCTGATAGTACAGAAGAGAGGCTAGTTCTGGAGGTTTACTTGGTAGGTCAGAACCCATAGGGATTGTAGATAGGTTAGAGAGAGAGAATAGGTGCTAATGATTTGTTTCTCTCTTCCCTGTTTGCATTAGTCATGACAAGATCTGCAGGCCGGATCTGAAGACAAGAATCTGCCAGACAGTCTCTTCTCTTCTCTCTCTTTTGTTATTTTATCCAATCCCCCTTCCCTCGGGATGATGACTTAGAGGCTCATGTTATCTGTGGGCTCTGGGTTATCGTTCAGAGTGGATTTGGGAATCGGCATCTCTGTTCCTGTGCAGTCCAATACCACAGAGTTTTCCGCAGCCTGACAAAGTTCAGTAAAAAACATAGGTATTACAACTATTATACTTAAAAATTAGCATTTAAAAAAATCTTTGAAATTAACAGAAAAAACATAGGTTTCAGGGACGTTATAGTTAGAAATTAGCATTTAACAAACCTTAGAAATTCACTGAAAAAAACATAGGTTTTAGGGTGTTATAGTTAGCTGGACATTTCACTCATACAAAACCATAGAAATTCCACCATTATAGTTAGTACAGCTAACTATAACTTGCGCACCTGCAATGCACTGCTGATGATGTCACATATCACATAATTCATGACATGGTCAGTGACATCACTGATGACATCACTGATGACATCTCAAATGACATCACTGATGACATCACCGATGACACCATCCATGTGACAATCTGATGCACCTCGTCACACACTAGTATAACCTTTGATCACTTAATGTAAAATACAGAGTACGATTTTTGAACCCATTGACCCACCATAGCAGTTACTACATACCCACTCACTGATTCCTAGGTCTACACAGACATCTACTTATTCACCCATAGAATTACTCATACATTCAGTCACTGATCAATAGAACACTATGAAATGCACTCATACACATATATAGACATTGACACACCAGCACTCATCCTACTCGGTTATGCAGTCATCCTACTCACTCATGCAAACAATCAATCACACTTACATTTACTCACCTACACAGTTATACAAACACCACCTCATTTATTCATACAGACAGTAACTCATACTTACTATCTTATAAAATCACTATTACAACTATAACTTATCCGTACAGTCACTCTCATAATCACTAACTCTTACGTATAGTTATTAATATACACCAACTCTCACATACACTGCCTTTTATTTTTCTACTTCGTTGGAGATGTACCACTGAGACATATCTTCGCTCACCAAGATACCCATAACAACACTCACTCACCCAAACAACTGTTTTCACATGCACTCTTAAACTCATACACCTAGTCAATCAACCACTCACACATCTATGCAGAGTCACACACCCCACACCCAACCACACACACACTCAGTTTCCCATACAAATACTCAGACAACTAATCAATAAGTAATATAGACACTCATGTAGCTAGTGACCAACTGATGCAGCAGGTTACACGACAACAGACAGAGTTATACAGACATTCACAGTTTAGTCACTAACCCATGTATTTAGTGAGACACTTTTAAATTACTCACTTAAACAGTCATTCACACAGCTACTAAATCCTCCATCCAGACACTTATATTTCCACTCATTCAATACAGATTGGTATATACATAATACATATTTAAATTTCAAACAAAACCACATTCACTGGATGATTTCATCAGTGATGTCATCTGAAATGTCATCAGTGATGTCATCAGTGATGCCACTGACCATGTCATGAATGATGTAATATGACATCATCAGCAGTGCATTGCGGATAGCTGAACTAACTATAACAGTGGAATTTCTATGGTTTTGTATGAGTGAAATGTCCAGCTAACTATAACACCCCTGAAACCTATGGTTTTTTCAGTGAATACATATATATATATATATATATATATATATATATATATATATATATATATATATATATATATATATATATATATATACATATCACTGAAAAAACCATAGGTTTCAGGCCTTATATAGTTAGGAATTAGCATTTAAAAAACCTTTAAAATTCACTCAAAAAACTATAAGTTTTAGGGGTGTTATAGTTAGCTGGACATTTCACTCATACAAAACCATTGAAATTGCTCCTATATAGTTTGTTGTACTAACTATATTTCGTGCACCCGCAATCTGGCGCGTTTGCAGAGGGGGAACTAATTCCCCTTGCATACTGGGGGTCCCTGGGGGCCAACCACCCCACCAGGAACCTCCAGTATGCGCCAGGTAGCTGCATTGCAGAAAGGTGTAATGAGGCCACGCCTCTTTTTACACCTCTCTGCAACGCAGCCCCCTGGCGTGTTTGCAGAGGGGGAACTAATTCCCCTTGCATACTGGAGGTCCCTGGGGGCCAACTAGCCCACATGTAACCTCCAGTATGCGCTCGGGAAGGTACAGAGTACAGTACAGGGTACAGTACGGAGTACCGTACAGAGTACTGCACTTTGTACCTCGCGATTTAAAAACAAATATATATATATATATTTTGGCCTTGGGGGTCCTTGTGGGACCCCGTGAGCAGGCCTAGGGGGTCAGGGTGTTTATACCCTGCCCCCTTTGCGTGTTTTGCACGTTTGTTTCACTGCTTTCTTGTTCCTCGGTTCTACCGAGACACAAGATGGTTGCCAACACTTCCTGGTTTGGAGTGTTTACAGCCAATTAGCATGAAGCTCGTGCTTGGGAAGGTACAGAGTACAGTACAGAGTATGGTACTTCATCTATAGATTTATCTATGATTTTACTTTTGATTTTCTCAGGAACTACTGAACGGATTTACACAGTTTAAAAAAAAAAGAGTAATGTAATTCCGTTCAGCCGTTCAGGCTGTAGCCCTGGCTAAAGGTCCCCATGGAAAATTGCATGGGGAAAACACGTTTTGGGACCCCCCTTTTTTCTCAGCCCCCGCTTAACGAATCACCCCCAAACTTTCAGAGAAGGAGCGGAGCGGAGCGGAGCAGGCCATTTTCTTGGAGAATTTCGCGTGTATTTGTCGACCGGGGCCAAAGTTATTCCAAATAGAATGTTGCGGAATGGATTTCCTATGGAAACTAGGTCCTAACTATAACTACCTACTGGCGACATATATATAGACGTTATGTCCGAAACGCGTCTGATGGCTTGCACCACAATGAATTAAATCATCTTTAACAATTGAAGACTGACTTTTGGCGTTATTTTGAAGTCTGCAAACCTGTCAGTGCGACGAAGCACTATCGAAGACAAGTTGGAGAGTCATATATATATATATATATATATATATATATATATATATATATATATATATATATATATATATATATATATATATATATATATTCGATCAAAACTGCTTTGCCATCAAAGAAGTTACTCGAGCCCAGGTCCTTTTCAGCGTGCAATTTATTAAGTACACAGAGTGTCAAACAACACCCGACGCGTTTCGGTGCAGCCGCACCTTGATCACGGGTAACGGTGTTTACTCATGTCACAATTTTAAAGTAAAAAAATTATATAAACATAAACGTAGGACTACTCGTCCTCACAACAGTTTCTCTTACCACTGTATGGCAGCCATATTTAAATGTGTGGTGGGTGCAGGTAAAGTATACACATATATATACACAAGCCTTGTTGGGAACATTTTTAAGAGATTTACAATGAGTCTTGTAACATTTAGGTGAATAAGTTACATGTGGGTGCCCAAAAGCAAAATAAAACGAAACAAAGTCACGCATTAGCGAGTTATGGCCCCAGTGGGCTAATGTATCTGTGCATTGATACATGTATCGTGACAATTCTGCCCCAGTGGGCGTAATGTTTCAATGTGCTGAATTGAGCCCCAGTGGGCATGAGTGTCTCTTTATAATGTCCTCAAAAACACAAGGTTAGTCACCATTTTCAAGTATAGAGTCCTGTAGATCCATCCAAACAAAAAACAGCTGCAACCAGTGGTTTTACATCATCCCTGTGTGGCAACATATGTGTCTCCTACGAACATAAAGAAATAGTGACTTTAAAACATATACAAAATATTCAAAAAACATCCAAGACAGCTTCACATTCATGTTTAAATTAATGCAGTGATTCATGTAGCTAGAGTATTATAAGTGCAGTAGGTGCATATTATCGGCTCTTAAATTAAGTGGACAGCTAGCTCCTCGTCCTTATTCAAACCTAGGGGTTGTACAGTGTCGTATTTTATTATGAACCTTGATTCAAGCTGTCGCAGTTGCCTCCTCTTTCTGACGGTGAGATCCTATCCAATGCACAAAACTTGAGTTCACTTAGACTTTTATCATGAAAGTCCTTGAAATGCTTGGCTATGGGATAATTCTTGTCCTCATTATTTATAGCCCTCATGTGTTCTAACACACGTTTTTTGCAGGGATGTTTTGTGCTCCCAATGTACGTAAGTGGACATGAACATTGGAGTGCATAAACACAAAAGTCAGACTTGCAAGTGAGATGTTTGAGAATTTTAAAGGGTGTACTATTTCTGGACAAAATTATTTCCTTTCTGTTGACACTATTCTTGCAGGCTTTGCAGGAACGACAGGTAAAAAATCCTTCTATCTTTCTAGTGTCTTCCTTCTCCTTCACCATATTGCTGCAAAGCACATCTCTCAGGGCCGGACATTTCCTGTAGGTAATCAAGGGCTGAGTACCAACAGCCTTTTTGAGTGTTTCATCTAACTGTAGGACATGCCAAAACCGACAAGCTTCCAGGCGGGAAGCGGCGGAAACGCTGTTTGTCCCGTTCACCGGCGATTCAGCTGCGAGTACAGCAGGAAGTGCCACGGCTCGTGATAAGGTAACCAAAAGAGAACTTTGGGACAAATTGTGGAAGAGCGCAAAAATGGAGCAGGTAAAGTGGTGGGAGGCCACCACTTTACAGAAATACGTGGATTGCAAACGAGTTCCACGGGGACTGCGCATATTTATCACTCCTACATTCTCTGACCCTGATCCTGAGCTAATAGAGGAGTGGGTAGAAAACAATCATAATTGTTCAACAATAATGCTTAAACTACTCATCAAGTACGCACAAAAGGACACTCTAAGACTGTCTGAGGAAATCGAGCGGATTACAGCGGAATTAAAGGGGCAGTACACGGAAAGTGAATTTGAATCAGAAATGAAAAAACTGTCTTTAAGATTACAAAAAGCGGAGGAAGAAATCAAGTTAAAGAAACAGAGCAAATTCCACCGCGACCAGCTCGACTATGAGAGGGGCCAGATCTTTACTTTTGGAAGAAAATTTGACCAGCTAAGAGAACTAAATAAGAAATTACAAAAGACTCCAGACAAGCAACAACCAGCCCAAGGAAACCTATTGGGCTCAACTACTGATGCAAACATGGATGCTGATTTGATGGTGGATGGGACAACTCCATCAACAAACGGTGAATCAACAACCGCAGAGGGAGCAAAAAACAATATTTTAATCGAGTTCTCCTTGCTGGCCCAAGGGAGACAAGGGCTTGCAAGCCCTGGCCCCGGACCTGTAGAGTCCCCAAATCCAGGTCGTGGAAGAGGCGCCAAAGGAGGAAGCAAGAGAGGCGCCAAAAGACAGGGATTGATAGATGCCTTCGTGGGAGTGACAACAAGAGGCAAGATGGCCAAGAAATGATGGACACCCACACAGTGGTAAATTTATCTAACTTGATTTTAACTTCTGATCAGATTGACGTATTATCTTTGGGTTTGACCTTTTGCCCTTCCAGTCATTTCAATTATGTTGATGGAAGAATTGACTTATTCAATTTTGTACGTAAATTGAAATTAAGAAAGTGGTTTCAAAATAAAAGGTCCCTGGGGGTGGCAGCTTCTGACGAGAACACAGGAGTTGCAATTGGTGATATTAGCCTTTTAAAAACTATGAACTGCCTAGGCACTGACACTGATATAATCCCAGGTACCCTAGAATGTCTATCCAGGGAGGAACTTATGTATGATTGTCCAAGTGGCAGTGGATTCAAAGCTAAATCTAGGTTCCTACCACAAATTCACTGCGATAGTATTGAGGTATTTGAGAAGGGTGTCATCACTGAGTTCAAAAAGATAAACCAAACACACAAACCCACACATGACAATTTAACTAAAAGACAAAGAAGGGCCATGGTTGATTTGAAAAGCAACACCAACATTGTACTAAAAATGTCTGACAAAGGCGGGAATGTTGTGGTATGGCCCATTGAAATGTATCTTGCCGAGGGGAAGAGACAACTTGATGATAAAGATAACTATGTAATAAGCTCTAGATCTGCTTATGAAAGGAATAATCTTGATTACCAAAAACAGTTGCATGAGTGGAAGAGGGATAAACTTTTATCTGATGACGAATACAAATTTCTTAAGTGTGACTACCCTAAACTTGCAGTATTGTACCTTCTACCCAAGTTACATAAGAACACTGAAATACCCCCAGGGAGACCTATTGTTTCCGCCATGGGCAGTACTTATGAGAACACGTCCAAATACATTGACCACTTTTTAAGACCTTATGTGGAACAATTACCTTCGTATCTGCAAGATACACGTGACTTTTTGCGAATTATCGACCCCATACGGTGGGAGGATGACATGTGGCTCATGACATTAGATGTCAATAGCCTCTATACATGTATACCCCACAATCTTGGTGTGGAGGCGAACGAACACTTTTTGAAAAAGAGGGATGTGAAATATCTGATGCACACCAAAATGCTGGTGTCAATGATGCGTGCTTGCCTCTCTAGCAATTTTTTCCTTTTCAATCATGTTGTTTATTGCCAGGCCCGGGGGACCGCGATGGGAACCTGCTTCGCCCCCAGCTACGCGGGGTTGTACCTGGGCTGGTGGGAGGAGCAGGTGGCCAGTAACATCTTGGCGTTCAACCAGAACGTGGTTCTCTGGGCTCGGTATATAGACGACGTGTTCTGTCTGTGGAGGGGTAGCAAGGATGAAGCTTTGCAATTTGTCAATGAACTAAACCAGAATGATTGCAACCTACAGTTTACCAGCACTATTGATAAGCAATCAATAGAATTTCTGGATGTCTTGGTGTCAGTTCAGGATGGACGACTCATTAGTAAGCTGTATCGCAAGCCTACAGCAGGCAACAGCATACTACATGCGTCAAGCTGTCACCCTAAGAACCTGATCCACAGCATACCTTTTGGTGAACTACTACGTGCCAAAAGGAATTGCGCAACTAACACAGATTTTGAAAAGGAAATGAACATCATGAAGGACAGATTCAGGAAACGCGGCTATACGGCCAAAGTGGTCGACCAAGCCTGTAACAAAGTCAGGGATGTAAATAGGAGTGATCTCCTCGTATCCAAGCCAGCAGGCAACAGTGAGGATGGACCACTTAGATTTATCACGACATACTCAGACCAAACATGGCAGGTCAGAAAGAGTCTGAAGAAATTTTGGCATGTCCTACAGTTAGATGAAACACTCAAAAAGGCTGTTGGTACTCAGCCCTTGATTACCTACAGGAAATGTCCGGCCCTGAGAGATGTGCTTTGCAGCAATATGGTGAAGGAGAAGGAAGACACTAGAAAGATAGAAGGATTTTTTACCTGTCGTTCCTGCAAAGCCTGCAAGAATAGTGTCAACAGAAAGGAAATAATTTTGTCCAGAAATAGTACACCCTTTAAAATTCTCAAACATCTCACTTGCAAGTCTGACTTTTGTGTTTATGCACTCCAATGTTCATGTCCACTTACGTACATTGGGAGCACAAAACATCCCTGCAAAAAACGTGTGTTAGAACACATGAGGGCTATAACTAATGAGGACAAGAATTATCCCATAGCCAAGCATTTCAAGGACTTTCATGATAAAAGTCTAAGTGAACTCAAGTTTTGTGCATTGGATAGGATCTCACCGTCAGAAAGAGGAGGTGATAGACTTAGGCAACTGCGACAGCTTGAATCAAGGTTCATAATAAAATACGACACTGTACAACCCCTAGGTTTGAATAAGGACGAGGAGCTAGCTGTCCACTTAATTTAAGAGCCGATAATATGCACCTACTGCACTTATAATACTCTAGCTACATGAATCACTGCATTAATTTAAACATGAATGTGAAGCTGTCTTGGATGTTTTTTGAATATTTTGTATATGTTTTAAAGTCACTATTTCTTTATGTTCGTAGGAGACACATATGTTGCCACACAGGGATGATGTAAAACCACTGGTTGCAGCTGTTTTTTGTTTGGATGGATCTACAGGACTCTATACTTGAAAATTGTGACTAACCTTGTGTTTTTGAGGACATTATAAAGAGACACTCATGCCCACTGGGGCTCAATTCAGCACATTGAAACATTACGCCCACTGGGGCAGAATTGTCACGATACATGTATCAATGCACAGATACATTAGCCCACTGGGGCCATAACTCGCTAATGCGTGACTTTGTTTCGTTTTATTTTGCTTTTGGGCACCCACATGTAACTTATTCACCTAAATGTTACAAGACTCATTGTAAATCTCTTAAAAATGTTCCCAACAAGGCTTGTGTATATATATGTGTATACTTTACCTGCACCCACCACACATTTAAATATGGCTGCCATACAGTGGTAAGAGAAACTGTTGTGAGGACGAGTAGTCCTACGTTTATGTTTATATAATTTTTTTACTTTAAAATTGTGACATGAGTAAACACCGTTACCCGTGATCAAGGTGCGGCTGCACCGAAACGCGTCGGGTGTTGTTTGACACTCTGTGTACTTAATAAATTGCACGCTGAAAAGGACCTGGGCTCGAGTAACTTCTTTGATGGCAAAGCAGTTTTGATCGAATTTGTGAGGGTCGCTTCCTCACTCGAGCCCGCCGCCGTGTGAGGCTGGGAGATTGGCGAAAATTTGCTGACGATATATATATATATATATATATATATATATATATATATATTCGCTTAAAACACCACAGGTTTCAGGCCTTATACAGTTAGGAATTAGCATTTTAAAAACCTTGCAAATTCACTTAAAAAACCATAGGTTTCAGGCCTTATATAGTTAGGAATTAGCATTTAATTAGCATTTAAAAAACCATTGAAATTGCTCCACTATAGTTAGTTGTACTAACTATATTTCGCGCACCCGCAATCCACTGCTGATGATGTCACATATTACATCATTCATGACATGGTCAGTGACATCACTGATGACATCACTGATGACATCTCAAATGACATCACTGATGACATCACTGATGACATCTCATTTGACATCACTGATGATATCATCTAGTGACTGTGTGTTTCTGTAAAGTTTAAATATGTTTTACATATTGAAGAATGAGTGGATGTATAATTGTCTGGATGAAGGATTTAGTAGGTGCGTGACTGACTGTATGAGTGAGTGATTAAATGTGTCTTACTAATTGCATGGGTTAGTGACTAAACTGTCTGAATGTGTGCATCAGTATGTATGTTGTTGTGCAAGCTGCTGCATGTGTTGATCAGTAGCTATATGAGTGGCTATATGGGTTATTGATTGGTTGCCCAAGTTTTTGAATGGGAGACTGAGTGTGTGTGTGGGTGGCTGGGAGGTTTGTGACTCTGTGCATAGATGTGTGAGCAGTTGATTCACTAGGTGTATGAGTTCAAGAGTGCATGTGGAAACAGCTATATGGGCGGTTGACTGTGTGCATAGGTGTGTTGGTGAGTGAATGGATATCTCAGTGCTACATGTCCAAGTAAGTACATATGTAAAAGACAGTGCATTTGAGAGTTTGCATATATAAATGACTATACATGAGAGCCAGTGAATGTGCGAGTGGCTCTATGGATCATTGTGTACTTGTATTAGTGACTGTATAAGAGAGTAAGTATGTGTTAGTATATGTTTGAATAAGTAAGGTGTTGTGTGTATAACTGTATAGTTGAGAAAATGGAAGTGTGATTGATTCTTTGCATGACTGATAGGTGTGTGAGTAACTCAATGGATGAGTGGCAGTGTGTGAGTGTCTGAATAGGTGTATGAGTGCATATGATAGTGTTGTATTGATGAGTGACTGTATGTATGAGTGATTCTATGGGTGAATGAGTGAATGTGTGTGTAGACCTAGGAATCAGTGAGTGTATGTAGTAACTGGTATTGGTGTGTCAATGGTTTCAAGAATGGTAGTCTGTATTTAACACTGGGTGTATCAAAGTTTATATTAGAGTGTGAGGAGGTGCATCGTATTATCACATGAATGATATCATCAGTGATGTGATCAGTGAAGTCAAATGAGATGTCATTAGTGATGTCATCAGTGATGTCATTTGAGATGTCATCAGTGATGTCATCAGTGATGTCACTGACCATGTCATGAATGATGTAATATGTGACATCATCAGCAGTGGATTGCGGGTGCGCGAAATATAGTTAGTACAACTAACTACATTGGAGCAATTTCAATGGTTTTTTAAATGCTAATTCCTAACTATATAAGGCCTGAAACCTATCATTTTTTAAGTGAATTTGCAAGGTTTTTAAAATGCTAATTCCTAACTATATAAGGCCTGAAACCTACATTTTTTTAAGTGAATTTGCAAGGTTTTTTAAATGCTAATTCCTAACTATATAAGGCCTGAAACCTATGGTTTTTTAAGTGAATTTGCAAGGTTTTTTAAATGCTAATTCCTAACTATATCAGGCGTGAAACCTATATTTTTTTTCAATAAATTTCAAAGGTTTTGTAAATGCTAATTCTATTAGCGGATAACGTTTATATATGTTATTATCCTTCTCGGACCACCTTAGCAGCCATCTTGTTTCTCTGGAGAAGTGAGGCACATGAGAGCACAAAACAAGAGTGGCAAACGCGAAAAGGGGGCAGAGTTGAGACCCCCTGACCCCCTAGCCCTTTTCAGGGGTCCCAGAAGGACCACCAAGTGCAATTTTTTTTTTATTCAAATCGGGGGGTACGCACACGTTACACGTACCATACACGTACGGTGCGCGTACCCTGCAATTTCTTTGAATTTTTTATTTTTTTGCCCTTGGGGGTACTTTTGGGATGCCTGAGAAGGGCTAGAGGGTTGGGGGGTCTCTACCTTGCCCCCTTTTCGTGTTTTCTACTCTTGTTTCTCGCTTCAGTTCTCCTGAAAAACAAGATGGTGGCCAACACTTCCTGGTTTGGACAGTTTGGAATGTTGACAGTCGACAACCAGCCAATCAGAAATTCGCTTGTGCTCGTAAGGGACGTACGCGTACCGTACGCGTATGGTGCGCGTGCGGTGAGCGCATGTAGATATATAATTTGCTCAAATTCAATTTTCTCAACAACTACTGGAGGGATTTTCACCAAATATAGAACAGGCACTACTGCATACCTGTCCCTACCATTTTGCCAAGTTTGGTGTAATTCCGTTCAGCCGTTCGGGCTGTAGCCGTATCTAAAGGTCTGATAGAAAATGCCCTTTGAAAATTTTCAAATTCAATTTTCTCAAGAACTACTGGAGGGATTTTCACCAAACATAGCAAAGGCACATCTGCATACCAAGCTCTACCATTTTGCCAAGTTTGGTGTAATTCCATTCAGCCGTTCGGGCTGTAGCCGTGTCTAAAGGTCCCTATGGAAATTAACATGGGGAAAACACGTTTTGGGACCCCCCTTTCGCCCCCCGCTTGACGAATCCCCTCCAAAACTTTCAGGAAAGGAGCGGAGCGGAGCTGGCCAAAATTCTAAAAAATTACACACAGATTCCACAATCAGCGCCAAAGTTATTCCCAATAGAATGTTGAGCGCATATAGATATATAATTTCTTCAAATCACTTTTCTCAACAACTACTGGAGGGATTTTCACCAAATATAGAAAATGCACTACTGCATACCTGTCCCTACCATTTTGCCAAGTTTGGTGTAATTCCGTTCAGCCGTTCGGGCTGTAGCCGTGTCTAAAGAAACCGGGTAGGGAAATCAACAAGGTACCTCCCAGTTTTGTGAGGTGGTATAACGCTCAGTGTAGGAAAGCCAGGCTAGCTTTGGGAATAGCTATTAAGAGTAGAGATCAAGTGGCTATCCGTTGTGCAAGAAAGATTTACAAGGACTGTATAGCCTCTGCTGAAACAAACATGGGATGAGAGGCATTGGAATGAACTAAGGGAGGCAAGTAGGATTAAAGACTCTAGACTCTTCTGGAGCATTGTTAAATGGGGTAGTGTCGGTTTACCCAATTGCCCAGATAATAACGTTGGTGAGGAGGGCTGGGTCAAATATTTCAAGCCACAATATGCCGATAGCCACCCTGGCTCTGAGATGGAAGATTTCACGGCTGTATATCCCAAAGGTAACTTTTTTAGCCATGGCGAAGTGTTGTTGGCCCTAAGTGCAGTATCAAGAGGAAGAGCTCCCGGTTTAGATGGGATCCCGGCGGATCTTTTCATTAATGATAAGGAATGCTGGGGCAAATATATCCTGCTTTTGATTAACGTTGTTACCCAGGGTGCAATTGTTCCGTCATCCTGGAAGGGTGCAATCATTATCCCCGTACATAAGAAAGGTGATCAGGGCTTGCCGGGTAATTACAGACCCATAAGCTCTATAGCTACCATCCAAAAGGTGGTGGGGAGGATGGTGGTGAACAGGCTTATGGCCTAGGTTGACGAAAAAAATGCATTATCCCCTTACCAGGCTGGGTTCCGGAAGGCCACTAGTACGGTGGACCAGGTGTTCCGCTTTATTCTGCTACGGTGGTGAACTGTGGTGCTGGGCGGAGGCAGCCTGTATGCCGCTTTTGTGGACTTGCGGGCTGCCTTCGACCTGGTTCCCAGGACTAAGCTGTGGTCAGTGTTGTGGAAACTGGGTCTACCGGAGGATTTACTGACCCTGGTTATGAGGTTGCATGAGGCAAATTTTGCCAGGATACAGTGGGGCAGTCAAGGGGAGGTCACTGCGGACTTCCCGGTCGAGCGGGGAGTTCGGCAGGGGTGTGCTATGGCCCCCCTGCTTTTTTCCTTGTTTATCAATGGAGTAGTAGCTAGAATGCTGTCTGCTAATTTAGACGCCCCCTCGTTGGCAGACATTAAGGTCCCAATATTAATGTTCGCCGACGATACTCTTATTGTATCAAAGACTCCGAGTGGCCTGCAGTGTGCCCTCAACATCTTTGAGGAATTTTGTGGGGAGCATGGTCTTGAAGTTAACGTGGCCAAAACCAAGTTAATGGTTTTTAATCCACACCGTAATTTCGGATCAAGGCTAACTATGAACCAGCGCCCCCTAGAGGTAGTCAAAGCTTTTACCTACCTTGGTATTTATATAACCAACGATCTCAAATGGTCCCAGCATATTGATCTAGCGACATTAAGGCATAGACAATTAGCTGGAGCCCTCTGGGCAGAACACAGAAAATCAAAAACTAAACCAATCATGCCAGCTCTACAGGTTTATGAGACAAAAGCCCTTGGCTCAGCACTATACGGGGCTGAGTTGTGAGGTTTTGGAAAACTCGATTCATTACAGAAAAGGCAGAAAGGCAGTGGTTGATTTGGCAAAGCTTCGCCCGATATTGTATTGGACACGACTCTGGACCACTCCAGAACTTAAGCACTATGCTGAAGGCTTTTTGGCATTAATTAAAGGGGATGTTTTTCATAAAATGAAATGGCTAAAAGGCCTTAGATCTTTGCTATGTTTGCTGGGTCTCCATACCCTTTGGGATAACCCGCCAGGCGCACTATTTCCTAGTAAAATTACTGTAAAGGAGTTGTATTGGGACTATGTGGCCGAGCGGGACTGGAGAAATACTGACGCTAGATCTTTTTTTTTTTTTTTATAAATCATTTTTTTGAAGTTTTTAACACATTTTTTATTCCCCCTTAACCGGGGGTGAGGAACAGATTACTATATACATTCAATCATACTTTCTAAACAAAGCAAATCCACTATTAATTTCCAACAGAGAAACATATACATTAAATATATGGTTTGGTAATATCAGTATACAAATAAATAAAACAAAAAACAAATAAGGGGGGAAAAGACGAGACACCATTTTCAGCTCTAAACTTAAGGACCCTACCTCGTATCGCAATACATCCCCTATACATCGTAGTACATTATGTTTCTTCCTTCCAGTTGGTTATTGGCTCCCATATTTTCAATCCAAGTTTCCTCCCCTTTTTCCCTTTTCTGGCATATATCGCTTTCTCCAGACTATAGATGTTTAAAATCCTGGCTAACCACTGATGAAACACTGGTGTTGTCTGATCGAGCCACGTTGACGAAATACATAATCTCAGTACAGCCATTGCCACAAAAATAAAGTAACATCCTTCTCCCTCGGTGCTATCCGAGTTCACCCCCAGTAACACTATCGAAGGGGTTAAGTTAACTGTTATTTTTAATGCTCCTTGTACAAAGTTCTTTATTTCTTTCAGTATCGTCGATAGATGCGGACAGGTTGCAAATATATGTATTATATCGGCCTGCAGACTTCCACATCTAGGACAATTAATTCCAGTAACCGCCCCCCATTGTGCAAGTTTTGCCGGGGTATAATAAAGACGATATAATGTTTTGTAATGCTGTGCCTGTAATGCTGCAGAACACAAAATATTTTGACCTAGCTCTAATGATAATTTAAAACAGTCCAATTCTACCTCCAACTTGCTCGACCAACTTTCTCCCCACTTATCCATATCGTCTTGTTTTGTTTTAATTAGTTCAGCGTAAAACTATTTGATAGTACAAGTTACTCCCTCTTGTATCACCTCTAGTATAGGGTTTTTCTCAAATCCAATCAAGCCCCCCCCTGTTATTTGCCAGAAAACTTCTTACTTGAAGGTACTTGAAAAAATGACTTGTTTCTAAACCATATTTCACCTGTATTTCTATAAACTGCTTCATCCCCTGCGGGTCCATCAAATCTCCAACCCTCGTAATTCCCTTCCTGAACCATTCCGTGAAGGATGCATCGGAGAAAATATCCTCGGGGAATGCTGAGTTGTTTCTTATTCTAGTATATCGATTTTCCCCACGCCATATTTTTTAGTAAAGGCTTTCCAAATATTATGAGCTCCCATAATAGTCTTGAATCGGGTCCTTTTAAAGTAAGCTGTATCAAAGTATTTCAAAAATATATTATTTACCTCTTCCCCCATCAAGAGGCCATATATTGCTAACGATCCTAATTCATCATCCCCCTCCGCCTCCGCTCCACCTATCAGGCCAACCATATATTGTAGAGCGGCAGCCCAGTAATAGGATTTCAAATCCGGTAATGCCCACCCTCCTCTCTCCCTTGGTAATGCCATGAATCTTGCTGCTCTCCTAGTTTTTCCTTTAGACCAAATAAATCTATTGATCATACCTTCTAATTTTTTGAACCAAGAATTGTCAAACAAAAGGGGGATTGTCCTAAAAATATATAAAAATGTATGTAAAACTAACATCTTAATAATATTGACTCTGCCAACTATCGTGAGATGTAGATTGTGGAGCCTATCTAAATCTTTACCCACTTTCGTTATAATAGGACCTATATTCAGTTCTACTATCTTCTCCAATTCTGCAGTAATTATTATTCTAAGGTATGTTCCTGACTGCACCACCCGAGGATCCTGACATACTGCCTTATCATTTTTAATTATTTGTGTTTTGTTAGTGTTTAGGGAGAATCCTGATACTTTCCTGAATTTCTTAGCCTCCATTTCCACATGTCTAATAGCCTCTTTGGGTACTGGTGTTACAACAGCCACGTCATCAGCATATGCAAGTATCTTGCAGTCCCCCCTATATGTAATAACCGGAGTTATATTCTCATTCCTTTCCATTCTGCGAATCAGTGGGTCCAAGTACATGGCAAAAAGCAGGGGGGAGCAAGGACATCCCTGTCTGGTACCCCTATTAATTTGCACCAGTTTGGTTATTCCTGAATTTATTCTTATTGCAGCCACCGGGTCCCTGTATATTGTCTTTATCGCAGTCGCAAAACCGTCACCAAATCCGGCCCTGGTTAAGACACTCCACATATAGTCCCACGAGACCCGGTCAAATGCCTTCTCAGCGTCTTAAAGCAATACCGCGATTGGTTCCCCTATGGCTTCCATTTTATCAAATAGAGTTATTAATTTCCATGTGTGATGAGTGGTTCCTCGCCCTGGTATAAATCCGTGCTGACTGATGGTGACTAGTGGCGTTATCACACTGGCAAATCTTATTGCTAATATTTTTGAATAAATCTTTATGTCGGTATTCATGAGTGTTATTGGTCTGTAAGAACCAGGGTCCATGGGTGCCTTTCCTTTCTTTAAAATGACCACAATTTCTGCACCGGACCACAAGTTTGGTATTGACACTCCCATCTGCGCCTGTTGCATAACACGCACCATATCCTTCCCTAAAACTTCCCAGAAAACCTTATAAAACTCTAGCGGTATCTAGTCCAGCTGCTTTGCCAGAAGGAAGACTCTTAAGAGCTGTTTCAATCTCCTGCAGGTCTAATAGATTATCTAATCTCCGTCTTTCTTGATCTTCCATCTCTAGTCTTGGGGAGTCATTCAAGTATGTTGCTATTTCCCCTAAATCTTTCCCTTGATGTTCTTCATATAGATTCGTATAAAATCGTCTAAAAACTTCTCTAATCTGTTGTGTACCCGTTACCACCTTCCCAGAACTGTCCTTAATTGCAGTTATCTCCCCTAGCGCTGTCTTTTGCCTTGCTCTAACGGCTAACGTTCGTCCTACTCGATCACTCAGCTCGTGGCATTTCTCCCTATTTGCCACGTATGTTTTTGCTGCCTTAGATGCTATATACTCCTCTGCCTCAATTCTCAGCTTAGCTAATTTAATTATAGCAAGTTCTAGTACATTACCATTACCGTTCGGTGTATTTGCCTGGTTTGCTGCACTCTCACTCACTTCTTCCTCAGCTAATAATATCTCTCTTCTTAGAGCTTGATTTCTCTGTTGCTCCTGCTTCCTTTTATTTACACTATAGCTTAGGGTCTCCCCCCTCACTCCAGCCTTGAAACTATCCCAAACCATACCTTCAGCTGCTGTGCCCCTGTTTATTGTCAGATATTCCACAATCCACCGCTTCATATTCTGGATATATACCTCATCTTCTAAGAGTGTTCTCTCAAAGGTCCAGACTGAGCCCCCCTTGACTCTGATGTCACTGTTAGATTTATAATCAAGGGATTATGGTCCGACAACAATCTTGGCAACCTTTCAATCTGTGTGCCTGAAATACAGTAACTATTAACCAAAAAAAAAATCTAATCTAGCACTCACTCTATGTGGCGCAGAATAATACGTATATTCCTTCTCTCCTGGTTTGAGAGCATCCCAGACATCTAATAGACCGTTCTTCCTTGTCAAAGAGCAAACTGCTCGAAAAACTCTTCTTTTTCTTCCATGATATCTAGCAGGAGGTCCTAGCCCTAGTCCCGATCCCCCTGCACCGTTGATATTAAAATCTCCTCCTAACACCACACAGGGGGCCCAAGTTGCCAACTCTATATCTATCTGCTCAAAAATTTCAGCATCATCCCCAGTAGATCCATATATAGAGCCAAGAGTTATCCATTGCTCCCCTACCAGGCATTCTACCAAAGCCCATCTGCCCCAAGCATCTTCCCATTTCTTCCTGGTGCTAATCCCCTCTGTCTTGCTAGAATTGCGACTCCCCTATTCCTAGAGCCTTGTCTTGAGAAAGCTAAAACTGAGAGTCCCAATTGTTCAAGCAAATATACTTCAGATGCCTGGATATGCGTTTCTTGCAAAAGTAGAAAGTCCAATCTCAAACTTTTTATTAGAGTAGACACCTTTTGCCTCTTTTGTCTGTCATTTAGCCCACATACGTTCCATGTCATTATCCGGATACTCATTATGAATCGTTAAGTACACCCACAGTCCTCATTACATTACTCAACTCGAAACTTATATAAAATAAACAAATAACCATATAGAAATTCAATTTTCGTTTATTAGTCATTCTCTTCTGACTTCCTTGTTTTGTTCCTCTGTGATGCCTCCATACCTTGTGCTCCTCACCCCCCATACCCTCCCCCACCCCTGGGTTCCCGCCCTGATGGTCCCACCCCCCTACTGGCAAATAGGTCCGCGGGACCTATGTGTGGCAGCTGTGACTAGTTGGGAATCCCGTGTCCTCCCCCTCCCCCTACCACTATGTATACGTGTACACACCAGAAAATCCCTGATATACACAACTCTTTCCCTCCTCTATTCAAAGTCATTATATATTTATCCCCCCCTTTGTTATTGCTTCTATACCTTTTTATTTCCTTGTGAGACCAGGGCCACAGCTCGCTCTTTATCAGCCTGTGCCGTATTTTCTTTCAACCAGATCAGAAATTCTTGAGCCTTAATCTCAGGGTGGAAAATTTTGAACTGACCATCTCTTACCACTATCAGCCGACTAGGGAACATTAAGTATGCCTCGCATCGTATCTTTTGAAATGGCACAATCAGCTCCCGCATTCTCCACCTCCTTTTTACTGTTGTATGGCAGAAGTCAGGCCTAGCAAAGAACTCAACATCTTTGTATCTGCATTTAGCCTGAGGTATTGCCTTTGCCATAATCTCTTCTCTCAAAAGATAGATGCCAACATATATGAGTATTGCTCTAGGTTTACTTGATGATTTCCCATTTCTCTGTACAAATGGGAACCTGTGTGCACGCTGTATTTCCGATTCCCAATCCCAACCTGATACCTCGGGAAATGCACCTCTGAGTAACTCAATAACGTATGACCTCACGTCCTGCCCCTCCTTTCCCTGTGCAATGCCCAAAAGTCTTATGTTGTTCCTGCGCTGCCTGTTTTCGAAATCTTTCAATTTCCATAAAACATCTGATGTGGTCTTTTCTTGCTCTTGCCTATACTCCTGCCATTTCTTCACTTCATCCTCCAAGATACCAGTTCTCTCCTCTACTTCTGTGACTCTCCCTGTCAGATCTGCATATAGTTTATTCACTTTTCGGAGAGATCCTTGTATCTTTTTACTTTTCTGCCTAGCTCTACGACTTTCCACTCTAGCCTCCCCCTGGATCTGTTTCAGCATCGAATACATCATTTCAAACCCCATAGGTGAATGCCCTTGGGATTGGCTCTTCCTCTGTGCTTGATCTTGATCTTGATCTTGCATATTAGCAACTCCTGCCCCCCCAACACTCTCCTGATACAACTGCGCTGTAGCGGAATAGTCCCAATCCAACCGCTTTACCACTTCTATATGTAGAGGACTTGGAACAATTTTTGATTTACTCCGCTTTTTTGTTAAATTTTTCGATCTATGTTTTGAGGGTGATTTCTGAGCTGTACCCTCTCCCGAGTCTGAGGTGCCCAGTGCCTCTGTCGCTAACCCAGACACTATTAAATCATTCTCTGTATCTATAGAGCTTGAGGAGGATGCAGAGGAGCTATCCCCACCCCCCATCCCCCCTCTCCCCCTTCTTCCTCTTCCTCCTCCTCCTCACCCTCATTCACAGAGAAAAAACATTTGTCACAAGGTGAACCTGGACTAATATGAGGATGTGTACTAGAATGTCCTTTTTTTTTAACTCACATCGCTCGAAATTTGTGTAGACACAGTCCCGCATTTGAGCCCTTCTGCACCCCCCAGCCACCAAAATAACTCCCAAGTCATTACCAATTTTATCCACATTCCTCCCTGCATCCTGTGCTTCAGTTCATAATACCTCTGGTAACTCCGTGTCCGTATGCGTGATCATTGTTCCCTCCGTGTCTGTAGTGGATATGTTTAATGTCTCCTGCCCCTGCTCCCGCTCAGAGCATGCTATCCCCAGGGCCAATGGAATTACTGGAGTCACTGGGGTCACTAGGGTCGGTAATCCATCCTGCCCTTTCCACTCCGGCATTATACACTCTTTTTCTCCTGCTCCATCCCGCGTCGGAAGTGCCGAATCCTCCCCCAGCTGCTGTGATGAGAATTGTCCCGCCCCCTGCGCTTTTGCCACTTCCATACCTGCCGGTGGAACCGCCACAGCCGGGTCATCGCCATTACTCAATCTCCGTTGCATTGCTGTCCCGGATCGCGGGGTTTGGATCTGGAGCTGTGCTGTGTCTGCAGCAGACCCTCTGGTACCCGTCGTTATTGCCAGCACTGCGCCGGAGTTCGCAGGTAGGAATGCATCGAGAACTGTAGGCTGCCTCATAGTTGCCTGCTCAGCCGTTTTACTCCCTGTATTATGTTTCTTGCTGGATGCCGTTTTCTCCTTACTTTTCTCCTTCTTCCTCTTCTCAATCGAAATGGTGTCTCCAGTGTCAGCAGCAGCAGCATTTTTATCGCGCTCATTACCTCGAGGGTTAGTGCGCTCCTCCAGGTTACGCGTCACTTTCTTTGTGCGTAGGTTAGCTGCCGGGACACCAGAGTCACTCCAAGCAGCTTTCTCCTTGTCCTCCCTAGTATTCCTCAACACCTTCGGGGCCATTGTATCCCGCGATGATATTGCCCTCCACCAAAGGTGCCGACTCCAGCCAGTAATTTCAGCTATTAGTTGTGCTGATAAAGTCAGCGACCACTCTACCGCTGCCTTAAAGCTCCAGGTAAGCGAACTCCTCCCAGGTAAAAGCACCTTGAAATCCGCTGGGGAGCAGAAGGATATATTCAAATTTTTAGCGTTATTCTGTCCAAAACGATACAGCATATCTTGTGGTATTCGGGAGGTTTAAATCCTGGGATAATGGTGTGTTATTCTAGCTCATTTTCGCCCAAGCCAGGGAGAGTAAAGAAACACGACTTCTCCCTACAGCCTACAAGCGGCCATCTTGCCCTGTTACTGACTCTACATCTATGACAGAATGCTATCTGGCATCTAAAATTTCTCCTGACCATGAACTTTATTGGGACATAATAACAAAGCCATGGCATAGGAAGCTTCTATGTCAATTGAGGATAGGTACTCTTCCGCTCAGGTCACTTACTGGCAGGTGGCGGGGCTCATCAAATACTTCCTGCCCCGCTTGTGGATGTGCAAAGGAGACTATTGGGCACTTTCTATTCACCTGTCAAGCCTATGCCATCCCGAGGGCAAATTAAAGTTAAAACCTGCATGTAAAAATTTAGGTACCAACAGTAGTATCATAGCTTTGAGAATCATTTGTACTAGCTCTTGTTTGCCATTGGCTATAGCAGTAGCGAAATTTATGGGGTGGGCTTGGTCTATTAGGAATAAATTGTTAGCCGAGTAACTGTTTACATTGGGTTGGTTTTATTAAAGCTACTTGACGTGGTTCGTATTTTATATTGTATGTAGATATGTATATGTTTTTTATCTAAAGTACTTGCTTTTATTTGTTCGAGGCAACCATTTAATACTGTTTTAATATTTTTGTATGTATTGCGCTTTTATGAGAAATGCTCGAATAAAGCATCGTTGAACTTGATATATAATTTGCTCAAATTCAATTTTCTCAACAACTACTTGAGGGATTTTCACCAAATATAGAAAAGGCACTACTGCATACCTGTCCCTACCATTTTGCCAAGTTTGGTGTAATTCCGTTCAGCCATTCGGGCTGTAGCCGTGTCTAAAAGTCCCATAGAAAATGGCAGTTGAAATATTTCAAATTCAATTTTCTCAAGAACTACTGGAGGGATTTTCACCAATCATAGCAAAGGCACATCTGCATACCAGGCCCTACCATTTTGCCAAGTTTGATGTAATTCCATTCAGCCGTTTGGGCTGTAGCCGTGTCTAAAGGTCCCTATGGAAATTAACATGGGGAAAACACGTTTTGAGACTCCCCTTTCGGCCCCCGCTTGACGAATCCCCCCGAAACTTTCAGTGAAGGAACGAAGCGGAGCTGGCCAAAATTCTAGAAAATTACAGACAGATTCCTCAATGAGCGCCAAAGTTATTCCCAATAGAATGTTGAGCGCATATAGATATATAATTTGCTCAAATCAATTTTCTCAACAACTACTGGAGGGATTTCCACCAAATATAGAAAAGGCACTACTCCATACCTGTCCCTACCATTTTGCCAAGTTTGGTGTAATTCCGTTCAGCCGTTCGGGCTGTAGCCGTGTCTAAAGGTCCCATAGAAAATGCCATTTGAAAAATTTCAAATTCGATTTTCTCAAGAACTACTGGAGGGATTTACACGAAACATACAAAAGGCACTGCTGCATACCAGTCCCTACCATTTTGCCAAATCTGGTGTAATTCCGTTCAGCCATTCGAGCTGTAGCCTTGTCAGAATGTCCCTATGGAAATTAACATGGGGAAAACACGTTTTGGGACCCCCCTTTTTTCTCAGCCCCCGCTTGACGAATCCCCCCGAAACTTTCAGGGAAGGAGCATAACGCAGCGAGGCAAATTCAAGGAACATTATAGGCAGATCCCTCAATTGGCGCCAAAGTTATTCCCAATAGAATGTTCGGAATTTCCTACGGTAACTAGGTCCTAACTATATACACCTACTGGCGACCGCCAGTAGGTAATATATATATATAAATAAGATTCCAATTCCAAATCCGCTCCTATGGAAATCATCCAGGCACTCACAAATATCGTATTCTCAGGCTTCTTTTATTATAGTTTCAGCAATCTCATCAACGCGTTTCGGGAGTCAAGCTCCCTTGATCACGGTATCCCTTGATATATATATATATATATATATATCCAACGTAGTTTTGGCAAGAAACAAGCCACAATTCACGGCGGGCAACACGGCTGGGAAATGCCACTCCCACAAATACAAACGTAATCCAGGTTAAGGATAGATAAATAAATCCACTGGAGCCATGGCCACAGGTAATAAACGGTCTCTTTATTTTTGGCTTCGGGTAGACCCGACGCGTTTCGCAGTTACCTCACTGCTTTGTCAAAGGTGGTTCAATAAAGTGCAGTACACACATTTAAAGGTGCAGGGTTCCACTTAATAAACATAGTAAAAATACTTCCGTTTTTTCAGCAGAGTAAACACAAATAATTATCGCATTGCCCTTAAATGTATTTGAGCCATTAATAATTCATCTTTAGACGTTACATCTTCTACGATCAAAAAAGCTAAATTGCGCATCTTAGAACATCTGCGGGCAATTAGTAAGAATGACAAACAGTACCCCGTTGCTCGACACTTTTCTGTAAACCACAACCAAAACCCAAGTCTGCTTAAATTCTGTGTGCTTGACACAATACCCCTGAGAGAGAGAGGTGGGAACCGCACACTAGAGTTAAGAAAATTGGAATCAAAGCTAATTATAAAATATAACACCGTGATTCCTTATGGTTTAAATATGGACAATGAAATTTCTATACACCTAAGGTGAATCATGTTCTGTATCTTAATCTCCGCTTACTGCATATCTTTTGTTTAATTTTAAGTCTTTAGTTATATTTGTTGGACACTTAGGGTTCCCACTAGTTTTTAAAGCCAGCTTTTCCGTTTGTTTTCTTTGCAGATAGAAGATGTAACGTCTAAAGATGCTTTGCCCAGAAGAGGGGATTATTGCTCACTTGAGCTACATCACAAAGAAATTTGCCAAGTTAAAATATATGAGATGATGATTTAATCAATGCCTAGCCCACTGGGGCTGTATTCAAATAGTAATGTATGAATTATTAATGGCTCAAATACATTTAAGGGCAATGCGATAATTATTTGTGTTTACTCTGCTGAAAAAACGGAAGTATTTTTACTATGTTTATTAAGTGGAACCCTGCACCTTTAAATGTGTGTACTGCACTTTATTGAACCACCTTTGACAAAGCAGTGAGGTAACTGCGAAACGCGTCGGGTCTACCCGAAGCCAAAAATAAAGAGACCGTTTATTACCTGTGGCCATGGCTCCAGTGGATTTATTTATCTATCCTTAACCTGGATTACGTTTGTATATATATATATATATATATATATATATATATATATATATATATATATATATATATATATATATATATATTCACTGAAAAAACCATAGGTTTCACACCAGTTATAGTTAGGAATTAGCATTTAAAACACCTACCTATTAAATTCACTGAAAAAACCATAGGTTTGACACCAGTTATAGTTAGCTGGAAATTTTACTGACATAAAACCATTGAAATTCCCACGTTATAGTTAGTTGGACTCACTATAACTTGCGCGCCTGCAATGCACTGCTGATGACGTCACATATTACATCACTCATGACATGGTCAGTGACATCACTCATGACATCACTGATGACACCATCCTTGTGACAGAGTGACAGACCTCCTTTCAGTGTAATGTAACCCTTGAAACACATATTCAAAAATAGAAACTAACATTTTCAAAAAAATGGAGATACCCATACCAGTTACAACTACCAATTCATTAATTCCACCATATATATACACATCCACTCATTCACCAACAATTCTATATTGTCACTCATACATATACCCACTCATCATATGTAGTGATACACCTATACATCCTGTTACACACCGACAGTCATCCAAAAGTTACTCACACACATACTCACACATGCAAATAAAGTATTGAACATCCATTTATTTGCATATACAACTTTACACACACTACCACCTTACTTCTAAGGAAACTTACACATACTTCTTCTCTTAAACAATCACTTATAGAAACATATACTTATTTAAACAGGAACTTTTACAATCTCTCACTCTCTCATATACTCACTTATATACATCAATACTCACATATACTAGATTAAAACATATCTTGTTACTGATAAAGACACTAGTGAGACAGCCATTCACTCACTAACACACACATATACACACTCATCCACCCATACAGTCCTGCACATATGCTGTCTTCAAAACACATACAAACGGTGAGTCAGTCATTGATGCATCTATGTGCTAAGTAATACCCCCACCAAACCATACAGACACTCATACTGATACTAAAAAAACATCTAATATCCCATATACACACACATGTAGCTACTCACCAACCCATGCAGCCACTTATACACAAAGTGAAACACTGATACATATATTTAAAAATTTAAATATTACTCGCTAATATATGTAGTCACTAAGATACACTTAATAAGCCAGTTAACCAATCAATTTTTTTTTAAATATCTTTTTAGACACTTATTTAAACATTTATTCTTCCATCGACCCTTACATATCTATACTAATATAATAAAGAGAGAGCCAAAACCTTTGAGGCGGGTAATCCCAGGAACCACAGCACCAATCACAACACCCAATACAGCGTTGGAAAGGGCAGTTGCAGCAGAAGGACATAGGCTATGCAGGCGCCCACCATATACATTTAAAAGGTAAAAGAACCATGCCAGCAAAGTAGTCCCTTGTGGGCGTGTCTGCGTTGTGCTGTAGGCGTGTGCTGGGGGCGTGACAAACGCTGGGGGCGTGTGGTACATTCCGCCATGTCTCATATCGTGTGCTGTGGGCATGTGCTCGGGGCGTGGGCGTGTGCGGAGCACGGGATTACAGAAAAAAAAAGCCAGCGTTGTGCCCAATATTTCATTGTTTTTTCTTCCCAGGTTCTGTACATTCCAGCTCCGGGTGTGCTTGCGCCGCACCCCTAGTGACGTGCACCTGCTTTACTGTATGGAGGTCAGGCATGGCGCTATTCCCAAGGGCCGCAAGGAGCGCAAACAGGGGCCATTGTGCAGGAAATCTAATCTCGCCTTAACTTCCGGTGATGCCTGAAGCGCACACTGGAGATTTTCCACTTCTGTTGCACACAGGCCTCGCGCCACGCACATCCGACACAAGGCCCGCCTCCACGGAAATAGCAAGAAAGAGACTATCCCTCCCCCGGTAAGTACATTGGTGGCACTGCAGCCCACATCTCCAGCAACATACTCATATTTTTTCACCACCCATTTGAAAAATGCACATGTCTCTCTCATTGATGGCCAGCACCGACATACACTTTTAGACACACCTCCCGCCAGATGTTCTAGAATTGCGAACTTTAGAGCTGGGGAGCTACGTTCGAATCTCGGCGTCAGCTCAACATCCTGTGATTCCAGGCTAATCGCTTTGTCTCCCCATGCCCACCACAAATGAATGTGTTCTGTAATGTAAATTGTGCTCATGCCATGTTGTCAAGTTCGCGCTATATAATATTGCAAGGAAAAATAAAGTAGAGAAACTCGAGTTCACACACTACTGACCGCGCACTCTTAAGTGCATCAGCAGTGCACTGTGAATCGGAGCGTGTTACAGGCCTGTCACAGATAAGAAATGCTATCAAAACGAAATACTACAAAACAATATAGTACTGTCCGGCAGCAAATCATACCCGGACAACGTCGGGACGGGCTGCTAGTACATATATAAGACATATTTATTTTTCAGAAAGACACACATTCACTGGATGGTGTCATCAGTGATGTCATGAGTGATGTCACTGACCATGTCATGAGTGATGTAATATGTGACGTCATCAGCAGTGCATTGCAGGCGCGCAAGTTATGGTGAGTCCAACTAACTATAACGTGGGAATTTCAATGGTTTTATGTCAGTAAAATTTCCAGCTAACTATAACTGGTGTCAAACCTATGGTTTTTCAGTGAATTTAATAGGTTTTTTAAATGCTAATTCCTAACTATAACTGGTGTGAAACCTATGGTTTTTTCAGTGAATTTCATAGGTTTTTTAAATGCTAATTCCTTTCTATATCGAGTTTGTAACCTACAATTTTTTTTTAATATGCTGTTTTGTGTGAGTATTAAATAGTATTATTTTTTTTAATAATATATATATATATATATTTTTTTTTTAACTAGTTTTTCTTGGGGCGCTCTGGGTCCGCGCACCGGTAAGCTCTCCGGAGAGCTCACCCAGAGTGCTACTTGCGTTTGTGTAAAAAAATATGATTGAAAAGAAAATATTAACGCAAGACATTTAGTACCATACATATAAAAGCAGTTTTTTTGAATGAGGAAATGAAAATAATTTAGCATTTCCGTGAAACTATGAAAACGTCACTTCGGCGCGCCGCGTAAGCGCCCCCGGAAGCGCCTACGTTCGCGCCGCATATGCGCCCCCGGAAGCGCCTACGTTCGCTCCACGTATGCGCCCCCGGAAGCGCTCCGGTGCGCGCAGCGTCAGCGCGTCAAGTCATGTGACCTTAAAATAACACTTTTCATTGGTTGCTAACAGTTTTTTTAACAAAGAATGAAATCCCCACCCATTTCCTTCACTTCTTCTTTCACTTTTGTGACTGAAAGACCTGCCTTTTTTCTCTTCGATCTTGCTTGGTTAATCATGGCTGCCAGACCATCCAGCAGTGAAGATGAGCCTGAATTCATCGATGAAGAGCCTCCTCAGCCAAAGGTGAAAGAGCATTTCATCTGGAAAAAAAATTCCATACCAGATGACCAGAAAAAGGTGAATGCTCCAAAAGTGGAGTGCAGGATCTGCCATACAGTCCTGTCACGGGGTGACCCAAAAAAAAAATATTCTTTTGGGAACTCCACAATGCTTCGCCATGTGGAGAGGAAGCACCCCCAGAATTTTTCCCGGGAAAGTGTCAGGGCTCTGGCACAAGAGGTTCCTAGTGATGGGGCCTCTACATCCACCGGAGGAGCAACTACTTCTGTGAGGGGGCGATCGCAGGAGCTGGTTCCAAATATTCAGCCTGCATTCAACAAAGGTGTCCTGAAATGCAGATACTGCGATCAACTACTAACCTTTGGGGAGCAAAGTGTCCTGCTCATGGTTCGAGCATTGGAGAACCATCGCTCCTGTTCCCAGCCCTAATTTTTTTTGTTTTTTTTGCTCCTGTTGAGCAGTTTCGATTCCCTGTTTTTGTTCCTGTTTTGAAAAAAGAAAAAAGAAGAAAAAAAAAGTTCTTTTCAGAACTAACTCCAATTCTCATCAAAGAGCTATGTTCTTAAAAAAATGAAAAAGAGTAAGTGAAGTGGAGTGCATTGATAATGGAAAGGAAAATGAGTAAGAAAGAACAGAAAGGTATGAGAGGAGAAAGGAAGTGAAGCAGGGGGACTGAAAGAAGGTGAGTGTTGGGAAGGAAAGTAAGGAGAAGGAGAGTGAACATGGGGAATGTGGATATTCAAAGAAAATGTTGAAAAGGAACGGCGGGGGGGAAGTGTACGAAAAGATGCATTGCTGTAGTTGCATCATTTTTGTGACATACTCCAGCAATGCATCACTTTTGCGCTTACAGATACGTCTGAAATACTGACGTATCTGTATGTATGCAAAAGGGACGTATTGACGCAAAAAAAGGGTTGTAGAGGTGACGCAGTGAAATCTATGAGATATCACTGCGTCACTTTAATGAGGCTGTTGCGTCCAAATCTTGCGCCTGTATCACAGCAGGCGTAAGACTGATGCAGGCCCTTTCACATGGGGCCTGGCCCCATGTGAAAGGATGCATTGCTGGAGTTGCATCATTTTTGTGACACACTCCAGCAATGCATCACTTTTACGCTTACAGATATGTCTGAAATACTGACGTATCTGTAAGTACCTGCGACATAATACGTCATATATTTAATATGACGCATGACTAGAAGACTGAAGGCCTCATTTATGAGGCCATGTGTCACTTTAACGCCACCGGTGCGACACTTTTTGTGACGCACCAGTGCTGTAAAAAATGCACCTTATTCAGTCATATTTACAAAGTGACGCATCTAGGTAGATGCGTCACTTTGTAAGCCCCTGCGCCACATTATACCTACGTCAGGCGTAATGTATGCAAAAGGGACGTATTGACGCAAGAAAGGGTCGCAGAGGTGACGCAGTGAATAAACTGGGTTTTCCCCATGCTACACTCCGCGGTCCGCTCCCCGGTGCGCGTACCGGGTGCTCCCCCCACGAAAATATATATGTATATATATATATATATATGATCATGGTTGAATGAATGCCGAATGCTGAATGCATTCATAGGGTTCGCCTCCTTTGACCATGTTTCTTGAAAACATAAGACCTCGAATTGTAGAATAAAGTACCACCACAGGTGGTTACTTAACTTGGAAGAAACACCCACAATGTTCCATGTGGCGATATTGACAAGAGATAATTAACCACTGTCTAAGATGTTAGGAGGGGTTTCTCAGTTGTGTTACTATGTAAATTGAATTATTTTATACAGCCCACGGGATCTGTTAGAACTACCGAGTTCAAAGCTTTTGTCCCTGGGTCCTCATCATTGTGTCTTTTACCAGTAGGAGGGGATCAACCACTCCTGCCTGAGCCAGTCCACGGTTACCCTTACCTCCGGACCAACCAGATACGGGCTTGGGTTGAGAAAGGTTCCCTGAGACCAGTCAATCAATCTCTTCCAGTGGACTCAAAACATTAAAACGATTGCTCACTGGTACCAAATAACTAGATTCCCTACTACCCATGAAGTTTTCACCTACAGACGTATACCATCGTGGTATATGATGTTTGGGCAGTTGGTAAAAAAATCCAAGAGGTAGTATGTTAATGTCATTGGAATTCACGAACCGATTACCTCCCCTCTCCAGGACTGTATACACCAAAGATGGCGAACTAAAAGTTAAAACAACACAGTCTCCCTGCAAAGTTTGCACCGAGGTGCCCACCCATCCTATTCTCCGTACCATTTTAAATTCTGAGAAAAGGGAGTTACTTCAGTCCCTGAACGTAAGAAATGTAGTGATTTATTCTTTAAGGTTGACCAATGTTCAAAGGTATTGTGAGGCAGAGGAGGTACATTTGCCAGGACAACCGTGTACGGGATCGTTTCTGGGGGCAAATTTAAATTTCGTGATAAATTGGGAGACTTGTCACGATAGTCTTGTGGGTTAATATCTCTCTCCAATTCCTTATTTCTGCCAGACGTCTTAGAACATAATGCTCCTCTTTCTATGTTCGAACAAAGAAGGAATGCCCAAACCCTCAAATCTTGAAATGACAATTATTTGATGAAGACCAAGTACAAATTCATGAAACCTGGTGAGGTACTTTTATTTCTAACCATCCCTCATATTTTATACTTTTTTTAAGGATTATTCTTTTAGGCCCAAATAGATACACATTTATACCATCGCAAAACTGAACAATAATGACAAAAGATAAATCAAAAAAGACATCAAATTAACACAGAACATTACACATTAAAAGATTCATTTAAATCAATGTTTACAAATCAATTCCTGTTTCAAGACAAACAAAGCAACGTGAAAAACAAGAGCAGAAACTGTGTATTCTTTTGGCAATAAATCACTCAATGATATGATTGGCTCTTGTGGATATGCCAACGCGTTTCAGGTTCGAATAACCAGTTTTCGAACCCTCATCAGGGCTTTGTTATTTGTCTGTGTGGAACACAAAAACAATAAAGTTTTGTTCAGAACCTGTGTGCCTCGAAGCTACCTCTCTAGACCAGAAGAATCATAAGGAATATGTACCTGTGCGTTTCAGGCTTGCGATTTCCAATGGAGGACCTGGGGAACGATGCTTCAGGCTTTATTTCTACAGTGAGTGAAGCGAGGACTAAATGAAGGATTTTGGCAATATTTCTTTACAGACAATCAAGTGCGTGTATGTTAATTCTACCTACCTCCATGTGCACCGTCCGGCGCCTCTTGGAGGGAGGAGGTTGTGCTCACTATTCTAGGAATCCTGATTAGGAAACAAGAGGAAGTTGTTTGTACAATCATATTGGCTTTTCAGCAGATGAATAAATATTCATTGAATTGGCCCCATACCTTACGTCTTCATCCTGCAGTAAGAAGACATTTCGGGTCTCTATCATTCAATGGCGGTTTGTTTGTGACCTGACGGAGATTAAAGGACTTGTCAGCACAGACATATGTGTATTAGTTGTGGACACCAGCATAAATTTGTTCCTTACAAACTAAAGCGTACCTGGATATTAGACAAGGTCTGTTCTCCAGGCGTTTTTTCCGTGTTTCTTTCCCTTGCGTCCCTCTATTGCTCGTGGCGCACTACATGGGAAAATATTGGAAAATAAATGTGGGGACCGCTGGAAAGGGTATCCGCGGTACCTAGTCTTGCTGAGAACGATCTAAAAGCGAAAAACGCTCGTTCTTACCTGATTCAATGCACTCAATGCCTTCAATGTAGGGCTCCCAATGGAATGCCTAACAGCTCGCGATGGCCATCTTGTCTCATTTAAACACACGCGAGTTTCGCGTCCCGAGGCATTGTGGGACATGTAGTCCTGTATGAGTATTGGGCAAGATTAATTTATAATTTTCGAATCGCTACGATATCGACGCGGGTGTACCAAATGCTTGTGGCTCAAGAACATTGGATCGAGTCAAGCAAGCTAATAATAGCGCCATGAATTGGAACCAACTTATACGGTTTATGTGGTGATGGAGACAGGGAGGGGGCGAGGGAGGGGGGGGGCAATAGTTTGTCAACCCCAAATGCTTATACTTCAGGAACTTAGTTGGGGGAGGAGTCTGATTCATAGAAAGCTATTGTCGAAAAACGGGTGCATTCAAATCCTTGATAGTTCAGACATGCTATTTAGGCCTGTGAGTGTGCTATTAAATTTAAGGATTAAGTATGCTTCCTTTTGTAATAACGCCTTGTCAACATCCGCTGGGCGCTGTACTGTACCAATTGTAAAAAGTACTGTCCATTTGAAATCATGTTCAGTATGAGATTTTTCCATGAAGTGTTCGACCATGGGAGCAGTTAAGACTTTCTTTTTCATTCGAGACCTATGCTGACTGATGCGTAGGTTTACTTGCTGATTCGTTTTTCCAATATAGATCTTTTGGCACGGACAGGTGATGACATACATAACATTTTTGGTCTTGCAGTTGGAAAAACCAGAGTGCTTCCGCTTGACCCCCTGATGTTCAAATTCGTTCCCTTCAATTGTGCTAGAGCACGCAACACAATTGCCGCATCTATGGTGGCCATTAATTGGTTTCATATTCCAGAAAGACAGAATGTCATGTTTAAATTTTGGCTGCGCTACATCAGCCCTCACGATTTGCTGTCCAATGCTTTTGTTCTTTTTGTATGCAAAAATCGGACAGGGAAAAGGACATTCCAACCCTTCTAACAAATGCCAGTTTTTAAGGATTGTTTGTCTCATTTTGTGCGTGACGGCCAAAAGTGGTCACGCAAACCAAGCGGTCAAGTTCTTTCTTTTCTTTTGTTTTTTTCAAACACTCCCGTGGCGTGAATCGTGCTCTTTTGTAAGAGTGTTTTAGGAGTTTTTTAGGGTAACCCCTATGTACCATCTCTTCGCAAAATGTTTGTGCATGGTGTTCAAAGTCACTAATCTCCGTACAATTTCTGCGTATCCGCAGCAATTGCCCGTAGGGTAAATTGACTTTTAAATTCCTGGGGTGATGACTTCTGGGATGCAAGATTGTATTTTTGTCAGTTGACTTCTTGTGTAATGAAGTCTTCAAACACCCGTCCAAACAAGTCACTTCTACATCTTAAAAGGTCATTTTAATCGTACTTGCTTCCATGGAAAACTTTATGTTGCTGTGTCTAGTATTGATCCATTCGTGGAACATCGATAGATCAGCCTGGCTCCCCTGCCACAAGAGCCAGACATTGTCTATATAGGGCCACCACTGAATGATGTTCCCAGTATATGGATTGTTATTGTCCACAAATCTCATTTCATATTGTGCCATAGAGAGCACTGTCATTTCTGGGGCATAAGGACACCCCATGGCAGTGCCCTTCACTTGCATGTAGAATTGATCGTTAAATACAAAATAGTTCTACTTGAGGGCTATTTCTGCCAGTCGCAAGATGAAGCACGTGGGAACCCTGTGTGGACGCTCTCGCATCTCGAGGTACAGCTCAATTACTTCAAGGGCCTCTTCCTGGGGGATCTGCGTATATAAGGACGTAACGTCCATAGTCGCCATGACCTGTGTGAGGGGGTCAAATGCTGTTCCTTCTACCTTGGTCAAGAAGTCAGTAGTGTCTTTCAAATAAGATTTGACACTTTTCAGAAAAGGTTTCAAGAAAAAGCAGGCTGATAAAGGGGGCGCAGTAGTACTCTGGCTGAGAGACAAATACATATCCGAAGGCTTGAAACAAGTAAATAACAAAACATGGTACCGAAGTCTATCGGAAGATCCCACAAAGCACATCCAGGGTCTCATTTTGGAGATATTGGAACAGGGTAAGGAGGAAGGGTTCTTGGGAAGTAAGGAATTTGACTTCCTGAATAAGAAGTTTCCATGAACCACCATCTTGTATCTTTTACCAAAGATCCACAAGAGCCTGGCCGACCCTCCGGGGAGGCCGATAGTGTCTCGTGTTGACTCCTGTCTAGAGCCCATATGAAAATACGTGGACTTTTTCTTGAAACCTTTTCTCAAAAGTGTTGAATCTTATTTGAAAGACACTACTGACTTCTTGACCAAGGTAGAAGGAACAGAATTTGACCCCCTCACACAGGTCATGGCGACTATGCACGTTACGTCCTTATATACGCAGATCCCCCAGGAAGAGGCCCTTGAAGTAATTGAGCTGTACCTCGAGATGCGAGAGCATCCACACAGGGTTCCCACGTGCTTCATCTTGCGACTGGCAGAAATAGCCCTCAAGAAGAACTATTATGTATTTAACGATCAATTCTACATGCAAGTGAAGGGCACTGCCATGGGGTGTCCTTATGCCCCAAAAATGGCAGTGCTCTATATGGCACAATATGAAATGAGATTTGTGGACAATACCAATCCATATACTGGGAACATCATTCAGTGGTGGCGCTATATGGACGATGTCTGGCTCCTGTGGCAGGGGAGCCAGGCTGATCTATCGATGTTCCACGAATGGATCAATACTAGACACAGCGACATAAAGCTTTCCATGGAAGCAAGTACGATTAAAATGACCTTTTTAGATGTAGAAGTGACTTGTTTGGATGGGTGTTTGAAGACTTCATTACACAAGAAGTCAACTGACAAAAATACAATCTTGCATCACAGAAGTCATCACCCCGGGAATTTAAAAGCCAATTTACCCTACGGGCAATTGCTGTGGATACACAGAAATTGTACAGAGATTAGTGACTTTGAACACCATGCACAAACATTTTGCGAAGAGATGGTACATAGGGGTTACCCTAAAAAACTCCTAAAACACTCTTACAAAAGAGCACAATTCACGCCATGGGAGTGTTTGTTACAAACAAAAGAAAAAACTTGACCGCTTGGTTTGCGTGACCACTTTCGGCCCTGACACGCATAAAATGAGACAAACAATCCTTAAAAACTGCCATTTGTTAGAAGGGTTGGAATGTCCTTTTCCCTGCCCGATTTTTGCATACAAAAAGAACAAAAGCATTGGACAGCAAATCATGAGGGCTGATGTAGCGCAGCCAAAATCTAAACATGACATTTTGTCTTGCTGGAATATGAAACCAATTGATGGCCACCATAGATGCGGCAATTGTGTTGCGTGCTCTAGCACAATTGAAGGGAACGAATTTGAATATCAGGGGGTCAAGTGGAAGCACTCCGGTTTTTCCAACTGCAGGACCAAAAATGTTATATATGTCATCACCTGTCCGTGCCAAAAGATCCATATTGGCAAAACGAATCAGCAAGTAAACCTACGCATCAGCCAGATTAGGTCTCAAATTAAAAAGAAAGTCTTAACTGCTACCATGGTCGAACACTTCATGGAGAAATCTCATACTGAACATGATTCCAAATGGACAGTACCTTTTACAATTGATACAGTACAGCGCCCAGCGGATGTTGACAAGGCGTTATTATAAAAGGAAGCATACTTAATCCTTAAACTTAATAGCACACTCACAGGCCTAAATAGCATGTCTGAACTATAAAGGATTTGAATGCACCCGTTTTTCGACAATAGCTTTCTATGAATCAGACTACTCCCCCAACTAAGTTCCTAAAGTATAAGCATTTGGGGTTGACAGACTATTGCCCCCCCCCCTTCCCCCGCCCCCTCCCTGTCTCCATCACGACATAAACCGTATAAGTTGGTCCCAATTCATGGCGCTATTATTAGCTTCCTTGACTCGATCCAATGTTCTCGAGCCACAAGCATTTGGTACACCCGCGTCGATATCGTAGCGATTCGAAAATTATAAATTAATCTTGCCCAATACTCATACGGGACTACATGTCCCACAATGCCTCGGGACGCAAAACTTACGTGTGTTTAAATGAGACAAGATAGCCATCGCGAGCTGTTAGGCATTCCATTGGGAGCCCTGCATTGAAGGCATTGAGTGCATTGAATCAGGTAAGAACGAGCGTTTTTCGCTTTTAGATCGTTCTCGGCAAGACTAGGTACCGCGGATACGCTTTCCAGGAGTCCCCACACTTATTTTTCAATATTTTCCCATGTAGTGCACCACGAGCGATAGAGGGACGCAAGGGAAAGAAACACGGAAAAAACGCCTGGAGAACAGACCTTGTCTAATATCCAGGTATGCCTTAGTTCGTAAGGAACAAATCTATGCTGGTGTCCACAACTAATACACATATGTCTGTGCTGACATGTTCTTTAATCTCCGTCAGGTCACAAACAAACCGCCATTGAATGATAGAGACCCGAAATGTATTCTTAATCCAGGATGAAGACGTAAGGTATGGGGCCATTTCAATGAATATTTATTCATCTGCTGAAAAGCCAACATGATTGTACAAACAACTTCCTCTTGTTTCCTAATCAGGATTCCTAGAATAGTGAGCACAACCTCCTCCCTCCAAGAGCCGCCGGACGGTGCACATGGAGGTAGGTAGAATTAACATACAAGCACTTGATTGTCTGTTAAGAAATATTGCCAAAATCCTTCATATAGTCCTCGCTTCACTCACTGTAGAAATAAAGCCTGAAGCATCGTTCCCCAGGTCCTCCATTGGAAATCGCGAGCCTGAAACGCACAGGTACATATTCCTTATGATTATTCTGGTCTAGAGAGGTAGCTTCGAGGCACACAGGTTCTCAACAAAACTTTATTGGTTTTTTTGTTCCACACAGACAAATAACAAAGCCCTGATGAGGGTTCGAAAACTGGTTATTCGAACCTGAAACGCGTCGACATATCCACAAGAGCCAATCATATCATTGAATGATTTATTGCCAAAAGAATACACACTGTTTCTGCTCTTGTTTTTCACGTTGCTTTGTTTGTCTTGAAACAGGAATTGATTTGTAAACATTAATGAAATGAATCTTCTAATGTGTAATGTTCTGTGTTAATTTGATGTCTTTTTTGATTTATCTTTTGTCATTATTGTTCAGTTTTGCAACGGTATAAATGTGTATCTATTTCTGCCTAAAAGAATAATCCTAAAAAAAAGTATAAAATATGAGTAGTGGGTATAAATAAAAGTACCTCACCAGGTTTCATGAATTTGTACTTGGTCTTCATCAAATAATTGTCATTTCAAGATTTGAGGGTTTGGGCATTCCTTCTTTGTTCGAATAGTTTAACGGTCCAGCCCCCCTCAGTCCCGCCAAGGACCTAACTCCTTTGCTTACCCTCTCTTTCTATGTTAGCAGAATTACTAGGTTCTACTATGGGGGGTCCTGTTTTGAGGGGAGGAAGCCCAGATTGACAAGGAGCATTGGCTGTACTAGGGGTAGTAATATTAGTGGAGCTCCTAGTATGGGCCTGTCTATTTGCGGAAGAGTTTTCTGGTTGACCAACCCCCTTGCCCTTCTCCCTGTTGTTTGATAAGCCAGGGCTTGGCAGAGAGCTAACAGCTAGTATGGCCGAAGGTTTACAGCTTACCATCCCCTATACCTTAATCAGTAGGGCTGCTACTGTTGGAATTTTTTGTAAAATTGGTTCCAGTAGTACAGTAATCATTGTTTCTAATCTATTCCAAAAATTCCCCTCTTTTGTGGTGTTAGCAGGCTTTCCTATCTCAATATGGGGGGTAATGTTAGAAGGGCCCTCATTAGGCTCTTTTTCGCTTGTGCAGTGTCTCGGATTCTTCCCAGGTACTCTTTGTGCAAGCTTACACTGTTTCTTTGGTTCTCAACCCTTCTTTTTCTTGGGAGGTGGATCAGCAGTGTGATCAGTACTTAATGTGGCTTTCTGACCTCTAGTAGTTTCTTTAGGTCTGACGGAGCTACATTCTAAAACAGAAGACAAAAAAGAAGAAGCAATTTCTGTCACGACTTCAGTTTCAGCGCATAGTGGCGATCTGATCCGAAGGGGAGGTGCCTCATGATTAGGCGTTGATCTAGAATCGGTGAGTACAGGGGTCAAAGAAAGTCTTTTCTGAAGAGGGGGAGGCTCGAGGTATAATCTTCGCTCTGTGAGTTTAATCTCATTCATGAGAGCTGATTCTGCCCTCAGCAAAAAAGCATTGATGGTCCCTACGACCTACTCCAAGTTTTGGCTTACTCATATTGATAAAAACAATGCAATGTGGGTTATAATACAATATAATATTAAGCAGGCTTTACCATAACGTTACAAGTGTCCCCGTAACCAAGTCCTTGAGGGGGTAGCCCTGCCCGGTCTCGTACGGACCCGGATGAGCACAGACGGGCCAGGCCTTGGTCCGGGCTTTGCCCGTGGTGCCCGCACGTGTCGCGTGAAGTGGTGGGCGGAGCTCACTTTATGGGCGTGCTGGCACTGTTGCCATGACATGTGTGGCTCCTGCCGCTGTGCACTTGGATTCCTGGCCCCTGAAGTCCTCTGTGGGCAAGTTGCAGCATACAGGCTGCAGAAAAGTAAAGTGCAGCGTGTTGTGACCTTAAGCTGACAGTAGCAGATTGCAGAAAGTTCGAACAGTGTTTCCCGGTGAGCGGTAGCCCAACCCAGCTCTATGGGCGTGCTGGCGCTGTTACCATGATGCGTGCGACTCCTGACACTGTGTGCTCGGATTCCTGGCCTCTGAAGTCCACTGTGGGCAAGATGCAGGATACAGTCAGCAGAAAAGTAAAGTGCAGCGTGTTGTGACCTTAAGCTGACAGTAGCGGACTGCGGTAAGTACAAACAGCTTTTGCGCTGAGCGGTGGCCCGACCCCTCTTTATGGACGTGCTGGCGCTGTTGCTGTGACGTGTGCGGCTCCTGCCGCTATGCGCTCGGATTCCTGGCCCTTGAAGTACTCTGTGGGCAAGATGCAGGATACAGGCAGAAAAGTAAAGTGCAGCATGATGTGGCCTTAAGCTGACAGTAGCGGATTGCGGTAAGTTCAAATAGCGTTTCTCATACATAGGTAACATAATAAGTACAATAGTAAATAATACATAATTGATTTCAATGGATCAATTATATTATAGATAATAATTGATCTAAAAATATTAAAATTTTCTTCCCTCGATTTTCCCAATAGAAAAAATAACAAAGTATTAAAAAATACATGAGTAATACAAAAATAAAGACTGAAATACACAAAAAACGTCAATACTACAAGCATTAAACAATAATTAAAAAATCAAGTAATTTACATAATTAGATGCACATGGCCTTTGGCTGTGTGCAGTGTGAGGTTAGCCACAGGGTTTGGGCTGTGGAAAACACTGCACCAAACCCCTATGGGCGTGGAAGACCCAGTTGCTGACCATCACCCATGGTTTTTATGGGCCCCAAAGCAATACCAATACATGGCAAAAATATTTTTTTTTATTTGACCCCTGGGGGTGTCTCTCTAGGACCCCCCCACCAATACGGACGAGAGGGTCAGGGTAACCCTACTCTGCCCTCTTATTGATTATTTTTGTTTTTGACAACATAAGGAACAAGTCACAGAGTCATAAGATGGACGCTGCAAATTTCTTTTCATGTTCAGCCAGTCAATCAGTTTGAGTGCTTAGATCTTGCAGTACATGTGGTAGTACATCGTTATTAGACAATTATAAATTTTGAACCTTAACTTCTCAAAATCTACTGAAAAGATTTACTCCGAATCACTAAAAGCACATTTTCTGAATCAAGTCCGAGCTTTCTGCTAAATTTGGTTTAATTTTTGTCAGCCGTTTTTAATGTGTCTAAAGTTTCCATGGAGAATGGCATAGGGAAAATGTGTTTTGTCACCTCCCCACTTTTCTCAGCCCCCACTTGAAAGATCACCCCAAAATATATATTACCTACTGGCGGTCACCAGTAGATGGTTGTATTTAGGACCTAGTTTTCATAGACAAAGAGTTTTTTATTTTGCTAATAACTTTTACACATTTGACCAATCTTCACAAATTTTTCAAAAAAAGTGTGCAACTCACTTCAGCTGCTGTGTGAAAGGTTTCGGGTGATTTATCAACGGCAGCAAAGAAAAAGGGGGCCCCAAAATAAGTTTTCCCCATTCAATTCACCATAAGGATTTTAGACATAACTACAGCCCAAACAACTGAACAGAATAAAACCATGGATCCAACAAATCTCATGGTCAGACCTGATTGTATGCCAACACTTAAAATAGGAAGTATTGGCAGCCATCTTGAGACTTAGGACTGAGCCCGAGTACCAAAATAAATAAAAACAAATAAAAAAAAAGGAGCAGGGCTGCAATGCCTTGACCTCTAGCCCTGGTGTTGGGGTCCCGCTGGGGGCCAAAACAGTTTTTTTCAAAAAAGAAATTCCTGCAAATTCATGAAGGATATACCTATCAGTAATAAAATGAAAAAGAAACTAGTGCGGCTTGTTTTGTATATGCTAGGCCAAGTTTCTGGGGTAGAGTAATCATTATAAAGAGGGAGGGAGAGTTTGAGGCTCCCGTTGCGGGCAGATTTTGGTCTCTGGGACCACATCCCCTGGGGCTGGCTGATTAGAAGAAGGGGGAGGGGGCCACAGAGCCCCCCTCCTGGGCTGATTTCAGCCTGGGGGACTGCCACCCCCTGGGACCTGTCCATACACACATAGCAGGAGGAGGGCCATGCAGTCCACCTTCCGGGCCAATTTCGGCCCTTGAGGACCACTACCCCGGGACCCAACCATGCACATGTAGGGGGATGGGAGACATATATGTTCCTTTCTTTGGGCCATTTTAAGTTCCGGGACCCCCATCCCAAGGGTCCCGGACATGCTAAGTGAACAGTAAGTCTTCTCCCACCAGGAGGGAGTATGAAAAATGCTGCAGCATGCTGGTATTAAACTTTTCATCTGTTCCCCTGCCTGCCATGAGGTGGGCAGGGAAACATATGAAAATGTGCTTCCGCCAGAGGGGGCAGCATTTTGAGCTGCTTCCTGTGGGTAGGGGCAATGCCATCTCACGTTGAAGGTGGGCAGCTAGCTGGGGCCACCGGAGAATTGGGGCTCCCCCTGGTCTCCAAAAGAAAAACAGTGGGTACCCTGTGTGGGCTCCAGGGCACCCACTATTTAGGGGCGAGGCCCCTGGGGATAGGGTCCCCGGGGCAAATATTGGCATGGGGGGCCTGTGTTCCTCCCTCCCACTTTACATACTGTCCAGGCCCTGGGGAATGTGGTTCCCAGGGCTAATATTGGCCCGGGAAGGGAGCTGCATTCCCCCATCGCCCTTAAGTGGAAGACAGAGCCCCAAGCAATGGATTCCCTGGTGCTAAAATCGGCCTGGGGAAAGGGGCAGCATGCCTTCTCCTCCTTTTAAATATAAAGTGGGTGTCCTGGTGGGCTCCAGGGCATCCACCATTTACTGAGCTGGCTTCAGGGAATGCGGTCCCGGGTCCAATATTGGCCCGGGGAGGAGGGCTTCATGCCATCATTTATAATAAAGCTGTACAAAAGGGGGTGATGATAGACGGAGCATCTGAACCAATCAAACACTCACACCCAGTCAACAGATCTGGGTTTAATCCATCACCGTTCTTTAGCCCACTCTGCTACCCCAGTTGAGACATGGCCATATGAAAATCAGTCTGACCCTGTGCCTCATGGGAACAGTCTAGCCCGAACTGGCCTAGGCCTGACCACAAACCATGCCCTGCAGCCAACCGCCCTGTTATGCACAGCCTTCGGCCATGTGGCATGTGGTTGGCTGCATGGCAGAGGTTGTATTAACTAACCCTGGGCAAAGTTTGCGTAGGAGCACTACTTGTAGCTATGCAAAGTACACTTTGAACTACACTCAGCTACGTAGTGCGTAGCTTAGTCGTAGCTGTCAGCACTGTGTGCTTGTCTGCTATGAGCAATAATTGCAAACAGCATCTTGCACAGTGCAAGTTATGATAAAATAGGAATCGCTGTCTTTATATGCTAAAATGCATATAGTCATTTCACAAAAGTGTAAAGATAAATTAGCAAGCAGTTATAGAGGTGATGATTTTGGGATCCTCCCTGACCTACGAAGAGAAACAAGCAGATGCCTTGAAAACAAAAAGCACAATTCCTTCAACGATTTAGTGGTGGTCCCATCCTCTTAGGAGCACCCCAAACTCAGCTATTGGCAAAAATACAATCCCAACCAAAGGGCCTGCAAAGCATTATGGGACGAGTCTAGTAGTGGGCAGTGAATATTATAGTATCCAATATCAAAATAATTCTACAAAGAGCTGCAGTTCAACTAGTCATTACTAGATGTCCCTCACAAGTCAATTGCAAAAGCATTGAAATTATTTCAATTCAAAATCTTTATTTGGATACAATAAATATCCATAAAAGCACAAATACAGAATTTCAGATATCCCGTTATTAGATAAAACAAAATACTGCAATTTCATCATATGTACAAGTACAGTAAAAAAAAAAGAAAAAATAAACTCGACAAGAGCTATCAATAGTATATACAAATGAATTTTACAAGAGATGAACATCAATAGGTACACATGGAGTGACGGGCACGTACTGCCACTTTCAAAAAGGATCCAACAAGGTGATGATGTGCCCATACGATGCCTTATAATTAATCATCGGGATAGTCTTAAAAAATTGTATTAAAAACAGTTTTGTGTATTTTAAATAAAAACTAAAGAAGAATAAAAAGTGCATTGTTGTTTGTTTACATTGAGCATTACAAGGGCAGGGGAGTTGGTGGAGGTTGGAGTTAAACCCCAGAGGGAAGCAAAGCAGAAATTTCACAGTATCGACCCTTAGTCTAAAGAGCAGGCTCCTCTCCCATCTACCGATTGGTCGTGAGAGATAACGACAGGGTAGGTGGGTTCTATTCTCAATCGTCATGTATCGGGCTACTAAGGGTTTTTGTGCCTCTGTTTCATGTCTAATTTTGCTGTATGTTGCATAAAGTGCCTTCATTAGACTTTTTTTTACTCATGCCATCTGAGTTGGTTGGACTTAAAAAGAACTGCTTGAGATTTACGCTGACAGCGTCGAGCCAGTGTATATCCTTTCCTTTATCACAGCTCAGACAATCTTTAAATATTTCCCTAGTTAGCTGCGCCGCTGGGTTCTTCCAAACCGCAAGCCAGAATAAAGCAGGTCGAGCTTTGATATAATCTTCTATGTAGGGGATTTTCAATTCGCTGTGGCAAGCGTCCTGTGATGTAGAAATAGGGGCGCCCAATATTTTATGACAAAATCTGTTTTCATCCCTTTGTATACTGTCACACTGCCTAAAACAGCACAAGACGGAATTCCAAATACACGCGGCTCTGGGTCAAGCGACTTCCCTCATGCAAGCAAGAGTTTCTCCGGTATAAGAAACCGGAGGAGCCAATTTTCCTGAAATAAAAACAGGAAACTAATTAAAACTACACAAATGGTGTGAGTAAAAAGTCCATTGTTTATGTGTATGTGAGTCCTGACGAAAGCTCTATAGACCCCTAGGGCCCAGAGAGCTGAAACATGTCGACGTTGTATATATAAAACTACCCAGATCCAGTAACTCGATCTACCAAGTAGTACCGTAACCATTTTAACCAACCTGGAAATCACACCAATATTAAAGTCTCTAAGGGTGATTCTCCAGTTTTTTAACTATTTCTTCCTTTTTTTTGAGAATTTATTTTGCACACTTTCTTCACTTCTCTGGACACTGCACAATAGACCAGAGGTGCCTCGGGCTGAGGCGGGCAACATACTACTTTTGGAGTACCCGATGATAACTGCCAACAGCCCGAATGCGGGGCGGATGAACCAGATATACCGCACAACCACATCAGCATTGGGTTTTTTGAGGTTACTCTAAAATCTTCTATACCAATGGTCTAGAAGTGTAACAAGTGTCTGTTTCTCCTTTCTGATTAATTACTTACTTACCCTGGGGAATGAAACAGATGTCCCAATCCCTAATCCCTCTTCTTGATTAATTACTACACTGCCTAAAACCCCAGACTTCTGCTCCATAGGTGGCAGTGGGGATGCATTGTAATTAAAAAATTTTAGAGATAGCAGAAACGACCTGAGTCTTTCCAGGCTGGGGCAAGCCAAGTATACTGTTAATCGTTCCAGAAAACTTTTTACTGCTGTGTGCTACATGCTCTGCCCATAGGCCATTCCCTGCAAAAAACAGTCCAAAATAAGGAAAAGTGCTAGTGCTCTGTAAACAATCTGGACCCAAAGCAATGGTATTATTTAGGTACTTTTTTGATCCGCACATCATTAAAAACGATTTCTTAAAATTGGTGCAAAGGTCCAAGCTTGCCATAAAATCTACGAAGCCCCGCACCAATAAGCGTAGGGCATTTGTGGTGCGTACCATTAAGACCGCATCATCGGCATAGAGAAGGGCCGGGAGCGTGTTGCCATTAAGGATAGGGACATCAGGGGTGAGTGATACCAATGATCCGCTCAAATCATTGATATAAAGAATAAAAAGCAGGGGGGCCAGGACACAACCCTGCCTGACCCCTCGCCCAACCCTGATGGCCTTCGATACCTCACCACCCTTCCCAGTCCGCACCCTGGCATGCAGGTCCTTATGTAAATAAGCTAAAAAGTGTACTAAATCCTTGTCCAGGCCATATTTTAAGAGGATGGACCAAAGCTGAGACCTGTTAAGAAAATCAAAGGCCGAGGTCAGATCCGTGAATGCCAGGAAAATAGGGGATCTTTTAGCTATTGTGTATTTTCCTATGATCAGGTTGAGGTTAAGGCACTGTTCGATGGTGCCAACTTTGCTCCTAAACCCCAGCTGGCATGGGTGGAGGATGTGACCCTCCTCGGCCCATTCCCTGATCTTGTTAAATAGGATCCTCCCTAAGATTTTCAGTGTATTGTCGATCAGGGAGATAGGCCCGTAACAACTTGGATTAGAACGGTCACCCTTTTAAAAAAATTGGCACGATCATACTGGTAGACCACGTTTCTGGTATTAGTGAGACTGATAAGTTGTTAAAAACATTCAATAAAAGGGGCGCCAGAAATTCGGGCTGGTGTTTAATGAGATCAATTGGCAAGCCATCTGGGCCTGGCACCTTATTGTCCACACTCTGATGTATTTCTTCCTCTACTTCAGTAAGGGTTATCTGGACCCTGGTACCTACCAGATTCTCATTCAGAGCAGTGTGTTGGGTTGGAGCTCAATAAATCTTGGAGAAGTGATTCTCCCATGACTCGCTATTGATGATACAACTGGTGGGAGACAGCGGCTGACCTATAGATCTCATGGCTTTAACAGCCTGCCAGAAGCCTTTCCCGTCTTTTAATGTAGCAGCACATGCTAGTTTGTCCCAGTGTTCTTTGACTAGGTCGATTTTCATTGTTTGATGGCAACCCTATATCGCTGTCTGCAAAGTTTAATGGCCGTCAGGTCCCTGTGGATTGTTGCGATTGCCCTTCTAAGATCTTTAAATGCAGCAGAACAAGCGCTGTCAAACCATCTGGGGCCTAAGAGTGTTTCCTTAATGGGCCTTGAGAGCATATGTTTAATGCCCTCACGTAGTTGTGTAAAGGCACCGACTACATCTGTGTTGTGTTCTTTAATGGTCAAACAGATGTCTACAATGTCCGAATGCGCTTTAACCACCTTGCCCAGTAAAGCTGTGTTATCGATACCCCGCCAGACTAGTCTAAAATTATTGGTAGAGGCAGACAGATCTCTTGCACCACACTCTTTGCTAAAAGTTGGTCTGGGGGCAAGTCTCAGGGTTACATTTACTGGATTGTGATCTCCGTGAGTGGTATCGACCACCTCAGCTTTAAGGAGGCAGTCTTCCAGTAAGGGTGATATGAAAACATAGTCAATGGTTGAAGCGCTACCCCTTCCTCTGTACGTAGGTATAGTATGTTTGACACATTCTTGGTCCGTTACAATCTCCATTACATTCACGAGGTTGTGTGTGCATAGATAATTTGCAAATTTGATCCCCCTATTACAGGTGGATGTGTTACTAGTTTGGTGAATGGCAGTATGGCTACCATTGTGAATTTTAGCCTTAAAATCTCCCCCTAGGCAGATTCCTGTTCAGTTGGGGAAGTTATTTGAGTTCTGTATAGTGCTTATAAATTTGAATACATTAACAAAGTTAATGTTTGGTAGATTCTGAAAATCTTTATTATAAAAATTAATAAAACATATAGAAACCCCTCTTTTATAAATAATTGTGTGGAATTTATCATTATCAGTGTCCAAGGCCCTTACACTTCTGCCTGCAAGGATGTTTATCCAAACTGACAGACCTCCAGAAGGGAGACCCAGGTTTGGAATGGAAGCAATAAAATTAAAGCACTCAAACCCTCCAGGAAACAAATCTCTGATTGCCCATGTCTCCTGAAACATTAAGATGTCATGTTTTTGAACGAATTCTATCCAGTCTGGCAAATTGATTTTTGGAAGCCAGGCCTGCGACATTCCAACTTAATATTTTTAAGTCGAGATCAGGGGCAAGCGTGGGCACAGATGGAAGGCAAGGGCTCTGGACTAGGGGTTCGGGATCATGGTAGAAGGTTGGCCCAGTGGGAATGCAAAGGCATCTATCTGTTGGTTCATAAGATAAAAGAGATGTGTTAGAGGACACGGCAATGGGAGGTAGTCAATCCTGGTTGTCCAAGTCAGACAGTGACGAAAACCTATTGAAAGTGGGGACAGGGGCTGCGGTATTTGGGATAACCATATGCGGTTTATAAAAATAGCCCAAAGGTAGAGCCCAGATCTAGGTTGGGACATTGGGGTGGGACTCCTGGGCCATTACTATAGATTTCACCAAGGATGGGTTTCGGAAGTTAAGAACTACACAGTCCCCCTCAATGTTTTTTGGGGACTGGCCCACCCATCCCACTCTGCGCGTTAGGATAATGTTATTAGTAAGTGATGCACTGAATCCTGTTATGTTTTGATATCCAGTCAATGCTTTGTTGCGCAATTGGTCCCATGTTTCAACCTGATTTTCTTTGAGCGGTGGAACTCCCGCCAGGACCACTACATATGGACAGGACGCTGGTGGTAGGTCCAAAATCTCCTGACTGCACTTTGGGTTTGGAATGAGCTTTGGGGCTATACCTCCCTCTCCTAATCTGATGCCTTTGCGGGTGTCAAGGGCTGGGAAACCAGTGAGTCTGTTATTAGGGGGACAGAAGTTGGTTGCATATTTTTCTCTGATCTGTTGTGGATCTCTGATTGAGTGTGGCCACGGCTAGCAGCACAACCAGTGTTAACAGTTTTCTTTATTGCCCTGCTACACTCTGGTACAAAGCAATATTTTACTTTATTGCAGGTTGCGCAAGTACCAGTCGTTGGGACAGTTATTGGTGCAATAATCGCAATATCAGAGTTAGGGTTGGGTACATTAGTCAATGGTGCCATTGTGAAGCCAACCAGCTCACTACACTGTGTGTTTACGTTAGCACTAAGGAAGTTCAAGCGTTCCAACCCTTTCTACAAAATATCAAATGTACTGTCCTGTAGGTTTCTGATGCATCCATACACAGTGTCTATAACAAAGTAGAGAAATGGTCACCTTGATTTCTATGGCAATCTAAACAGGGGTGGCCTGCATCAGTCTGTGTGCCGATGGATTTGCCGTGCTCTTTAATTAAGGTTTGGGTAGGTGCTTCAGAAGACTTGGTCGAATTTGAGGTGTGTATCCAGGAGCTCAGAGTGGCGCGGGATGAGCTTACACGGGTTGGCTGCTTCCTCTTTGCAGTAACAACTTTCACTGTCTTTCTCTTTTGTTTTCCCCCTGTTGCTACTTCAGTCCCCGCCGGTAGTGGGTTGGGGTTGGCGGCCAACTTTTCGGAATAGGCTGCAGTATCTACATCTTCAATAGTCTTGGTGTCAATGTCAATAGGAGAATCAATAATGCAGCCGGTATGCGAATGGGCGCCGGAAATACTAGGATTACAAGGGGATGGGGTGATGGCATGCTCTCCTGGCATGGGGCCTGTCAATGGAGAGACTCCAATGGCAAGCAAGAGATGCCTCTCGATTAGTTCAATCTCATTGCCTACAATGCTTACAGCCCTTTCTAGCATTCTGTCTATGCTGGAGGTGACAGGTCGTAATGGGGGTACTCCCCCTCGCTTCCCCATATTATCTGGTGCGCTACAAGGAGTGTACATTCACTCAGCTTGGGAGCAGATGATCAACCGATGGGGAAACAAGATGTCAGAGGGTTTGCCCAGCCCGGTCTCTTCCGTCACTGACAGGCAAGGGCTGGCCCACCCTTGAAAGGGTTTCAATGCCTTTGCATTTGACTCGTGAGGGACATCTAGTAACGACTAGTGGAACTGCAGCTTGATGTAATAATAATGTCACTGCTTATGCATTTGACTCGTGAGGTACATCTAGTAATGACTAGTTGAACTGCAGCTCTTTGTAGAATTATTTTGATGTTGGACACTATAATATTCACTGCCCACTGCTAATCTCGTCCAATAATGCCTTGCAGGGCCTTTGGTTGGGATTGAATTTTTGCCCATAACTATGCTTGGGGTGGTCCTAGGAGGAAGGGACCACCACTGAATTGTTCACCAGCATGATACGCTCTTTGTGTTTAATGCATCTGCTTGGTCCTCCCCCTAGGTTATGGGGGCCCCCAACATCATCACCTCTCTCATTGCCTAATATTTTCATTCACAGTTCATTTTTGTGAATTGGTTATATGCTTTTTAGCATGTAAAATTGCTTTATGAAAGCATTTGTGGGTATTGTTGATATTGCTGCTACGCTACAACTACGTATGCTCAGTGAGCAAAGCGTAGTACTACGCCCAGGGTTAGAATCAACATATGGTAATCAATTATTACTTTATGTTTAAAAAATACATAGAAATTTACTTAAAAAAAGTTAATGGGACGTTATAGCTAAGAAATACAATTGTAAAGGGGTCCCAAAACGCGTCTTTCCCATGCAATTCCCCTTAGGGACTTTAGGCACAGCTGCAGCCCAAACCACTGACTGGAATTACACCAAATTTGGCAGAAAGGTAGATTTCATTCAAGAGTAATGCCTTTTTTGAGGTCAGAAACAAGCAGCAAGGGACAAAATAAAGCTAAGAAATGAGTAGAAAGACTCAAAATAAAGGCCAGAAACTAGGAAAAAGGGGCAAAATAGAGATCAGAAATGAGCAGAAAGAGACAAAATACAGGTCAGAAAGGAGCAGAAAGATGCAAAATAAGGGTCAGATATTAGCAGAAAAAGAGACGAGTAGAGAATGAGCAAAACCTACTCCCTCCTGCATCCAATCACAGAACAACTCAGACACTCTCATGGGCACTAACAGACGCATTAAGACACTCTCATAGCCACTCACAGATGTATTAAGACACTCATGCACACATTCACGGACTACTTGAGACATGTACAACCACTCAGAGACACAGACACTCATGTACCCATTTACTCATATTCTCTCTCACCCACTTACAGACCTCTTCAGTGACTCATACACTGAGTCACAGACCCATTCAGAGACTCGCACACCCACTCACAGACCCACTCAGAGGTTCATATATCTACTCACAGACCCACTCAGATGCTCTAGCACTCACTCAAAGACCCACTTAGACACTCATACATCCACTCACAGACTCACTCAGAGACTCAAGCAACCACTTACAGACATACTAAGACACTCATAGACCTACTCAGACATTCATGCACTAACTCACAGATCCAGTCAGACACTTACACACCAAGTCACACACCCATTGAGACACTCACATACGCAGTCACACACTGACTGAGATACTCTTGCACTCACTCACTCACTCATTTTCAAAGGTTACAGGTTACTGTTAGGAAATAGAAATTGAAAAGCCTTCGAAATTCACTACAAAAACGAAAGTTACAGGGACATTATAGTTAGGAAACTGAAGTTAAAAAACATGGAAATTCACTGAACAAAACAAAGGTTACAGGGATGTTATAGTTAAGAAATAGAATTTAAACACCCCTTATAAATTCACTGAACAAACCAAAGGTTACAGATCCATTATACTTAGGCTCACATTTCACTTGTACAAAACCCGTGAATATCAGCAGTTATAGTTACCTGAGCTAACTATAACTTATGTCTCCGCAATGCACTACCTATGACCTCACATATTCCTTCACTCATGACATGGTCAGTGACATCACTGATGAGATCTCAAACTACATCACTGATGACATCATCTACAGAAGCACTCACACACCCACTGACATCCCTAAACAACCTCTCACATACCCACACAACCACTCACATACATATTCGTCGTTGTTGTTGTTGTATAGCTTTATTTCGAAATATTTCATTTCATAAAAGCATTACAGTAAAAATCAATGTGAGCATAAAAACAGTTATTCATCAAAACTGACAGATCTCAACAAGGACAATATAAAATGTACAACATAGTAGATAACATCCATTCTAAAAGCATTTATACAAGCACATAATTATCATCTTCGAAAGGGAATAATGGGAAAGGGACACATACAAAAAACAGCCGGGCCAGTGAAGTGTAGGTTGGCACCCTTACTGGAGGATCATTCTCCTCGCGGTTCTTATCCTCCAAACCCACCCCAAGAATTTTGCCAGGCCACAAGCAAGCAGTGGGTGAGGGTCTGATCTTAACAGCTGTAGGGCCTCCAAGTGTGACCGAGTGCCCAGCCTCGTGCAGAGCGGTTTCAACCATCTGCGACGAGGAGCAGCGTAGGCTGGGCATTCGAACAACAAATGGGGAATGGATTCATCCCTGGTCGTACAGAAAGGGCAAGTTTCTATGGTTTGCCAAGGTGGTTTCCATTTAGCTGTCCTTGTGCCTAAGGGCAGAACCCCAGCCCTAAATTTGAAATACAACGCCCTATCTACTGGATTCGAAATCACATCAAGGTAGGGTTCTCTGATGGGACGGCATTTAATAGCCAAAAACTCCTCAGCAGATCTGCACAGATTCAAATGGGACACTCTCTCGTTATCCACCCACATCCAGAATACTTTCTTTAACAGCTGTTTCGGTGGTGAAGATCTATTGGCCCAAGCGTCATCCAGGCCTAAATCACAGAGGAGGCGCTTTACTCCCAGGAGCCAACCGATCTTATACCAACCCGGGGTTGAAAGAAGTTCGCTTAGTGCATCCGCATAACTTGAAAGTTCAGGGACATTCCATATACGGGCCCACAGAAGGAGGGGACGTAACTTGGCCTGATCGGCTATGGATCGTGTTCCTGTATCAAGTAGAAGGGGTAGAGTGGGAGAGCTGTGGGGGAGCCGCATTAGGTCTTTGTGGAACTTGTTCTCCAGATGGGATAGGGTGTCAAATTTCTGGGTACCCCACAACTCAGCCCCATACAATGCCGCACTCACAGCTTTTGCCTTGTAGATATCAAGTATCACCCCAATGGGTTTAAGGGATGAGGCGCGATGTTCTTTTAGGAGGGCGCCCGTGACCCTCCTATGTGTCAAAATGATTTTTTGGTGGTGCGCCTTCCAACTCATGGAATCGCAAAGTCTGATTCCTAAGTAATCGAATTCCCTGACCCTTTCTAAAGGTACTGAGTCTATAGATGGCGGGTGGACTGTCTTCCTGGGGGGATTCAACACAAGGAACTTGGTTTTACTGATGTTAATAGCCAAGCCCCTTGCGTCGCAAAAGCCCTGGAACCTCGTTAACAGGGTTTGGAGGCCCTTCGGGGATTTCGAAATCAGCAGGGTATCGTCTGCGAACAGGAGCGTTGGTATCTTCCTGCCCGCCAGGGAGGGAGCATCTGCTGGTAGTTGGAGAAGGTGCTCTACCACTCCGTTTAGGTATAGAGAAAACAGAGTGGGAGCTAGCACGCACCCCTGGCGGACGCCCCTGTCAACAGAAATCCGAGAGGTTTTTTGGCCCTGCTGACCCCATCTAATTTGGGCAAAGTTGCTTTCATGGAATTTGATGGTTAAGGCCAGCAAGTACGCGGGCATACCCATACCCTCAAGTACAGCCCACAGTTGGTTACGTGGAACAAGGTCAAAGGCAGTCCGTAGATCGATGAAGGCGAGATACAGACTGCCCTTGCCCAGTTTAACCACTTTCCAATGAAGCATTAGGAAACGGAATGTCTGCTCAATCGTACCGGTTCCGGATCTGAAACCGGCCTGAAAGTCAGACAAAACCTGCATTTCCTCGGCCCACTGCAGAATCCTACCCAAAACTACCTTCCCTGCTACCTTCTGAGTGGAATCAAGCAGACTTATGGGTCGGTAGTTGGCAGGGTCGTCCCTGCAGCCCTTTTTAAAAATGGGGACGACTTCCGCACCCCTCCAAGAATCCGGGAAGCCTCCACCCACCAGTGCCTCATTCAAAAGTTTAGCAATATATAGGCTCCAGACCTCTGCGTTGCTACGAAGCAAGTCACCGGGGACTCCATCTGGGCCTGCCGCCTTGTTGGGGACGATACACCTGATTGCTATTTCCACCTCCCTAGGTGAAAAAGTGGGGCCAAGATGAGGGCTATTGTCTGGCACTATATGACTGGTACCCCTACTTGGACCCAAAACCCCCAGGGAGTTAGAGTAGAGTTTAGAAAAGTGGGCCAACCAAACTTCCCCTGTGATGTTACATGTTAGCAGGGAATCAACAGGCCTGTCCCTGCCTCTAATCAAAGCCCAGAAAGCCCTTGAATCCTTTCTGGAGCCAGCCTCCATTAAATCACTCCAGAAGTTAGTTTCGTGCGTGTCCTTTGCCACAGCTTGGGTCTTTTTGTAATTTTTCCTAGCTAGTGAGATCAAAGCCGGGTCTTTAGCGCTGACCGCCAAGATAAGCTCACTTTTTGCTTGACGGCAAGCAGGGGAGTACCATTGATCTCTGCCCCTAGTCTCATTTCTCCGCTTGGACCCCCCCCTCCCCTGAGGAACCAAAAAAAGATTGCTAAGTGATACAATGGTCTCCACAAATGGCACGAGGATGGAGGTGTCGGAGTCCAGCGTGCCTACGACACACTTAGCTTCCATCATTATGGTCTTTACTTGAGCCATTCTTGCAACATCGGAAGCAACCTTAGCCCATTTCAATCGCCTCCCGCAGTTAGATGGAACGACTTCATGGGATGATTTCCAAGTTAGCCGAGATAATGCTGTGGCCCCTGTGTCCCACGGGTGAGCAAGCGAGAGGACCAAGGGATTGTGGTCGCTATCCATGGTTTGTTGGACGACCATATCAAGGACATATTCCCACAGGTTGTAGTTTAACAGTACGTAATCAATTCTGGAGGTGTGTCCAATCCTGTTGAATGTGTGCGCACCCCCAGTATCTGACTTACAACGGCCATTAGTGGCTCTGAGGGCGTATTCCAAGCAAAGTGCGTTAATATCAATGGCATTCTGTGTCCATTTCTTAATGGGGTCAAGAGCAAGCAAGGAAATACCTCTCTTGGCATCGTCCTCCCATGTGTCCAAGATGTCATCACCGGCCAGAGGCTCAAAACAACAATTAAAATCCCCGGCCAGGATAATGAGGGAGTTAATGTTGCAACCAGTTAGCTCCTCTTCAACTCCAGTTGAAAACAAGGGGCTAGAGTTCCCCGCCCTGGCCCCCCTGAGATACAGGTTAAAAAGCTCTAGAGTCTTGCCCCCCGGGCATTGGATAGTGAGTCTCAAAAGATCTGGGGATGGGGAATTTATATGTTTTACCGTGAGCCCCAACGATATACTGACCCAGATGAGAAGGCCACCAGAAGGACGGCCTTTACTGCCTTTGGACCTGGAGGCCGGCACAGAGTAGGTCGTGAAGCCGACCCTGTGCACGGCCTCCAGGCACCAGGTTTCTTGTAGGAGGCAGATCCCAAAAGGCTCCATGAAAGAAATCCAGTCAGGTTTGCCAAGGTTCCGGGCAAGCCCTGCCACATTCCAGCTCAAAATTTTAAGCTGGGAAACACCTGCCAAGGTCTTGCCAGGCTGTGGCTCAGAAACTGGAAAGGCGGCATGGATGTCATCAACCCGGGAAGACTGGAGAGGAGCTGCAGGTGGCGAGGCATCGGGGGCAGTCATGCTTAAAACTAAGGGAGTAATAGGGGAGCAAACAGCTGTGGGAAGGTGCACCAGGTCCTGTATAAGGGAGACCTGAGTTGAAGACTGGGTCGGAGGGGCAGTACTAATCGCACCCACGGTAGTCGCCAAAGACGATCTCCCCGCCTCCAGTATAAGGCTATTGGGATTACTTAGTAGTGCTGTTGCTGGGGGCGTTAGGAGTCAGTCGACATCCTCCAGGCTGCCAAACCTATTTAAAGTTGCAGTTCCAAGCCAGCCACTGTTTGGATTATACACATTGGGAGGGTACCCCCAACTGGACTGTTGGGGGACTGTAGGCCAAATACCCCCCTGCGGGCATACAGCGCGGGGGGGATAGAAGAATGACAGAGGCCTTGGAGCAATAGAGGAGCCCCAGTCTTGATTCCCATGAGAACAGATATGTTTGGCCGTATAGACATCATCAAAGGTTACGACTATACAGTCACCGGGGGTCGATTTCCTTGTGGTTCCCACCCACGGAACTCTTCGTGTCATTAAGACTCTACTCCTCCTACCATTGGGGATAGGTCTATAGGTATTAAGCCAATGCATGACTTTATTGTGTAGGGAATGCTGGTGTTCATAATGACCATTCTCTAATTCCGGGACACCCGTCAAAACCACCACATAATCATTTGCTTCAGGAGGAAGATCGATGTAACCTCCTCGAAAATTACTCCTGGTATGAGAGCCCCCAGAAGAATGAGTAGGGGGTTTGTTCCGAGGGGCCTGGGCAGGTCGGGAACTAGAGCTAACAGAATTCTGTACTCTCGGTGCAGCTGATGTAGTGCCAATATGAGATTGTGTTGTTGGAGCATTTGAGGTGTTAGCCCTGGGCTGTGTTGTTGGAGCATTTGAGGTGTTAGCCCTGGGCTGGGGGGGCGGATTTGCAGTAATGAGACTCCTGGTGCGGGGTTTGGGGATAGGCTGGGTAGGGCAGGGCACAATAGGATTAGGGGGCAAACCAGGGATAGCTGTGGAAGGTGGGGTAGGAACCTGTGTGACCATGTTACTGTCTATCAGACCCTGGCGTTCAAGGCCTCTCAGGCCAAGAGTGGCCAGCCAAGGCAATAATGCTTTTCTCCATCTCAAGGAGGTTGTTCTCTATACGAGAAAGCCTTAAATCCAGGGGAGATAGAAGATTTTTTAGAGACTCCCAAACCACTCCTATAAATTCCCTCTCCCTCCCTTCTTGATTAATCCAACCCGGATCTGTTCTCTCAGTTGGTAAGGTTCTTCCAGGATCTAAAGGGGCTTTCCCCACGATATTTACGCCACAAGGAACCAGTGGGGAGGAGAAAGACGTAACCGGACTGCCATCAGCTATTGTATTATCAACGATGGACAAGTTGCCCCCCTGCGTTGTCATTTTTTTCCGTGGGGAGGTTGGACTGGGGGAACGTTTTCTCTTGTTAGAGTTCACCGGGATGCTATCGAGGCCGCCATATGAGGTGGAGGCCAAGGATGTAACAAAGGATTGTGGGGTAGAAATGGGGGGAACGAGAGGGCTACCCTCAGAAATGGGCAGGCCGTCAGGCAGAGCAGGTGGACCTAGAGGTGTGGGGGGGATGGGCAAAACAGGCATATCGTGAACATCAATCAACGTTACAACACCCTCCCGATTGCAAGTGCGATTAGGGGAAGTAGCAGAAGCTATGTGTCCAAGGGAGGATTTCTTGTGGGAAGCAAATTCGAGTGACAGCTTCCTAGCCGCTTCCAAATCAAGGGACACTCTAGTTTGCAATTTGTTGATTTCATGATCTATCGCCTTGCTTGTCCGCGTGATGAAGTCGTCCATAGGCCCATTATGGACCAACCCTTCCTTGGCCGCCCTATTACGTGTAACGCGGGTACACATGTGGACTAACTATGGCTAGCAACCCGGGCAACAAGAGTAGGCAAACACAGATCCCAGGGTGCAGGAGGAGGGTGTAAGAGGAGGGGCCCAGACCAGACCGCTCAGACTTCGAACGGCCTCAAACGGCCCAGTCTTTGCCCTGTCTTTGCCCGGGCTGCGTCCCGCGCTGCGGGAGGCGGAAGTTAAGATATGGGGGGCGGGGGGCGGGCCAGCAGGGAGAGCGGACCGGAAGCTCTTCCTTGGTCTTGCAGGGACTTCTGGGTGTTGAAGTCCCCGCACACTCGCAGCCCCGCTAGCACCTCACACCCACTACCGCCTTACCTCCACAGGATAGCCCCGGAGTTACAGTGACCACCGCTCCCTCGAAGCGGCACCCGCGGAGCGGGTGCTGCGAGATGTAGGCTGAGAGCAGGGACGCTGGTAATGCTGGTGACGCTGGTGTCTGTTCAGGAACTGGTGCTCAGGCAAGTAAGACTCCCGCCCGTTGCAGGGCAAGCCAACGCTAAAAAGCCTCGTGTGGGGGGCGGGGGGCGGGCCAGCAGGGAGAGCGGACCAGAAGCTCTTCCTTGGTCTTGCAGGGACTTCTGGGTGTCGAAGTCCCCGCACACTCGCAGCCCCGCTAGCACCTCACACCCACTACCGCCTTACCTCCACAGGATAGCCCCGGAGTTACAGTGACCACCGCTCCCTCGAAGCGGCACCCGCGGAGCGGGTGCTGCGAGATGTAGGCTGAGAGCAGGGACGCTGGCAATGCTGGTGACGCTGGTGTCTGTTCAGGAACTGGTGCTCAGGCAAGTAAGACTCCCGCCCGTTGCAGGGCAAGCCAACGCTAAAAAGCCTCGTGTGGGGGGCGGGGGGCGGGCCAGCAGGGAGAGCGGACCGGAAGCTCTTCCTTGGTCTTGCAGGGACTTCTGGGTGTCGAAGTCCCCGCACACTCGCAGCCCCGCTAGCACCTCACACCCACTACCGCCTTACCTCCACAGGATAGCCCCGGAGTTACAGTGACCACCGCTCCCTCGAAGCGCCACCCGCGGAGCGGGTGCTGCGAGATGTAGGCTGAGAGCAGGGACGCTGGTAATGCTGGTGACGCTGGTGTCTGTTCAGGAACTGGTGCTCAGGCAAGTAAGACTCCCGCCCGTTGCAGGGCAAGCCAACGCTAAAAAGCCTCGTGTGGGGGGCGGGGGGCGGGCCAGCAGGGAGAGCGGACCGGAAGCTCTTCCTTGGTCTTGCAGGGACTTCTGGGTGTCGAAGTCCCCGCACACTCGCAGCCCCGCTAGCACCTCACACCCACTACCGCCTTACCTCCACAGGATAGCCCCGGAGTTACAGTGACCACCGCTCCCTCGAAGCGGCACCCGCGGAGCGGGTGCTGCGAGATGTAGGCTGAGAGCAGGGACGCTGGTAATGCTGGTGACGCTGGTGTCTGTTCAGGAACTGGTGCTCAGGCAAGTAAGACTCACAGGCCCATACAAGTCATACAAGTGATCATAAAACCACTCACTCATCCATAAAGTCCATCAGACACCCACTCACTCACTCATACAGTTACTCACACAACCACTCATGCACCCTTGAAGCTACTCATAAAACCAGACACTTACCCATGCAGCTACTCAGAGTCACACACTCACTCAAACTACTGCTTACATATGCACTTACTTACCTATACATCCACTCACATACCCACTCAATCTTCCATAAAGCTTCCCAGCAAACTCACTCACCCACACAAGCACACACTCTCTCACAAACTATTAACCTACCCATTCACATATCCATACAAGCATTCACACATCCACTCACCCGCCCATACATCCATTCACACAGGCACTTACTTTATATTGCAGATATGGACACACCAACTCACTTAACCGAACAGCCATGCAATCAGCCACTCATTCACCCATGCAGGTACTTACACAGCTAGTTGCTCACTCATACTGCCATGTAGACCCCCACTTACTTACTCATAAAGTCACTTACACATCCACTCATCCACCCTTACAGCCACTCACGTAATCACGCACTAACTCATACAGCCACCAACACACCCACTACTTGCCAGCATAGTCTCTCGCATAACCACTCACTCACCCACACAGCTATTCACAAACCTACTTATACACCCATACAGCCAATCTCTCACCCACTTATACACCCATACATGCACTTAGACAGCCACTCACACATGGATACACACAGTCACAAAGCCACTCATGGAATATATTTTAGAAATAGTATCATTCATTAGTAGTATTTAAAGTATACTGTTTTAATTTATGTAGTACCTTGGTATATATGTTTAACACTCATACATGTTTAGAAAACATGCACACACACACACTGGATGATGTCATCAGAGGTTAAACATATATACTAACCTATTTTGTGAACCAGACCTCTGAGGTTGCTAAGTTGATGCTGATGTTAACGCTGATGGCCGAGGGGGCCACGAGGAGAGGAGGCGCACCATTAATCTACCACTGAGCTGTTGGGGCCGGTATCAGTTTTCAGAGTGTGGCCTCATTGGGCAAGGAGACAGAATTTGCACGGGTGAGTGCAGCTGCCAACAGTCTGTGGCCGCAGAGTGTGTGCCACAGGTGACACCCTGAGGCATCCCGGTTAGTCCTGGGTGCAGCCAGCGGTACGTCTGGTTGGCCCCACTCACCATCGATAAACCAGTTCTGCCAGTCTTCTCCTTACCAGGGTCATACCCTGCTCCTTGAACCCTGATCCCTGAAATCAGCTAACTCAACCGCTGCACCCATACTCGCATTTGCTTATGATCTTCCAATAGCTGTAATCAAATAAGATAGCTTGACATGGGCTCAATTCCTTTGTCCGGTATTCTCTTATTGCTATGCACATGGGATTAATATGTCCTCTTGGAGAGGAAGCATTGTGGTCTCATTATATAAAAAGGGTCCCAGATCATCCCCTGCCAGCTTTAGGCAGATTCCACTGCTGCAGGCGACCAGAAAATTGTTTGCTAAAAGCATTCCTTCTCCACCTTCAGGATTGGGCTTTTAGAAATGACCTCGTCCCTGCAGAGCAAGCAGGCTTCCGTTAGCACAGCGGTACATTAGATAATACTGCCTTGCAAAATCTGATTGAAAAGTACACAATGGGTAAGTGAATGGCCCTGTAAACTATCTTTATAGATTTCTCCATGGTTTTTGACCTGGTAGACCGGGGGACGGTGTGGAGGAAACTGTCTGCAATGGGGATTCCTATGCATCTGTTCAGATTGATTATAGTATTGCACTCTTGGACCAAGGTTTTGATAGGAGGGAATCAGGGCCTGTTGAGTAAAGTAGAGACTCATAATGGGTCAAAGCAAGGGTGACTGTTAGCCCCTCTTCTTCTCTCTCTTTATAATAATGGCTTGCCAAGCAGGGTGGGGCTGTGTAAAGGGGATTCTCCAAAATTAGGAACGATGAAATTGAGTTGCCTGCTCTATGCGGAAGACGGCATCCTGATGAATTTAACTCCGATAGGACTTCAAACCCATCTTAATGAGTTAGCTCGCTATGCAGATGATCACTTTCTAAAAATGAATACTGCAAAAAGTAAAATTATGATTTTTAGATATCGGGGATGTAGAGTTAGAAAAAATATGCACTTGTTCCTGGGGAAAGACAAACTTGATGTAGTGAAGTTGTACCCGTACCTAGGATGAATTTTAACAAGCAGGTGCTCTAGCAGTGATCACATTGATCAGTCTAGAATTGAAGCAATATCTCATGTAGGCGCAATTGGTAGACTTTATAAATGTTGCGGGCAAAGACACTTTGCACATGTTTTATCTGTATACAAAATTAAAATCCTGCCTGTACTGAGTTACACTTGTGAATCAGTGGACAAAAAGCATTGGGTTTACTCTGAGAAAGTAGAAGGGTGCATTTGGCTTCAGATTTGTAATTTGAACAATGAAGCCCTTGTAGTGGTTAGCCGGCTGGAATTCAGGCTCCTTGCGACCTATGTGTTTGCCTTGGTCACATATTTGAGATTGAGTAATGCCCTACTGAACAGCGCTGAAAACCCTCTATCGGCAGCGCTAAGACACAAATGTTTACAAGCCTGAAGGGGAGAAGTGTTGTCTTCAGGAATCATGTAAAAGTGGTAGACCTATTTGGAATTGGGCATAGTGTTGTAGGCTCTTTACCAAAACAAGTTTTGTAAATGCTAATTAAAAAGAGAATTTGAGAAGTCTGTTGTAAAAGAGATACTGCCTGGTGCTAAGGGCATTCCAGCAATGATACAATAGTTGGGAGCAGTATTTATAAACAACCTCAACCGTATGTTGTATGGAATCTCCCCAATGGAATACGGAGAACTATCCTGTTGCTAAGGTTGAATTTGATGCCCCAACAAATCACAACAGGGGTGTGGGAAAGATTAATCAGGCAGGACAGACTTTGTCACCTATGTGGAAGCTGGGTACCAGATTTAAATCACGTTTTATTTGTTTATCCCCTTACAAACCTTAGGGCGGCACTTGCTAAGACCACTGTATTTAAAATACAACATTGCTACAGCTGAGGAGGCCCAAAATCTTCTTTTGCCCCCTCCCTCAGTGTTTTAAAAATTATAGTTTGTTTTAACAACTTTTAAACATATTTTAGAGAAAATTTATCTGGTTGTGGTACGCTGAACATGATCCCTTGCGGTCAAAATTCATTGCACATTATAATTAGAATCTGAGGTTCTTTGTTTTACATAATTGATGTTGCTACAGTATCTCATGATACAATCTGAGCCACACTGTCCTGGTTGGATGGTTTCCTTAGGGACTAATGAAATTGGTATAATACTTGGGCATTTTAATTTTTGATGTCATGCTGCTAAGTAGACTGTTTGGGGTCCCGTTTGAGGAAAATTACTTTTATATTTTAAGTAGAATTTGTTACAGGATGTCTTAAATTGGTACTGTACTTACGCACTTGCACCTTTAGTTATCTTGCATGCTGCTATGAATTTTGTACATACAATGAAACCTGTAACTGTTTGGTCTCTGCATATACTTTGCACAGGGTTATCTCTGGGCCAAATCTATTTTACATTATAGAATTTTAGGTTGTTTGTATGTAGTTAAAGCTATTGGAGCATTTAATGGTACAGCTCATTTTGCATTATCTCAGTTAGCACTATATTGTTAATAGAATGGCGAAACTGGCCTAATATTTGCACACTTGCACTTTTATATCTAGTATGCTGCTTGTATGTTGTACTGTTTAACAAAATTGGTGAATTTAAGGTTTTCACATGCATTTTATCTTATCATTGTTATTATTGAGCACTGGATGATTTGATATACCAGAGCCTTTTATTTGTATACTTTTATGTGGAACTCTTAAGAGCTCCAAATCATAATAAATAAACATTTAATTGAATTAAACACTAACCTTCTACAAAAATTAGATTAGTAAACTAGTGTTTCTACTAATTAGTGATACTATCGCTAACATGTGTGATCTGAGTGGGTGTGTGACTGTCTGTACCAAAGTGTGAGTGCATGTGTGAATTTGTGTATGTGTGTGTGTGTGAATAAATGCAGAGTGACTGTATGGGTGAATCAGTGGACTTCTGGCTAAGTCTTTAGGTGTGTGAGTGGTTGTGTCAGTGATTATGTGGGTGTGTGAGTGGGTATCTGAGTGGTTCTATGGTTGAGCGAGTATGTGAGTGGTATTTGGGGGGTGTGATGGCTGTATAGGTGTGTGAGTGGGTATGTGAGTGGGTGTATCAGTGTATAAGTAAGTATGTGAGTAGCTGTGTGGGTGAGTGGCTGTGTAAGTGACTATAGGTGAGTGAGCGGCTATCTGCATGGCTGTATGAGTGAGTGACTGGTTTTGTAAGTGGTTGTATGTGTGAGTGAGTGGCTGTTTGAGTGAGTGTTTGGTTAAGTGAGTTGGTGTATAAGTGGTCATATTGGAGAGTGAATGTCTGTGTGAATGACGATTTGGGTGAGTGAGCAGATATAGGAGTCTTGTATGGATGTGTGAATGGATATGTAAGTGGTTATGTGGGTGTGTGAGTGTTTGTATGGCTGTGTTGGGAAGCTGTATGGTTATGTGAGTGGATGTGTGAGTGGCTGTATACGTAAATTTGTCTGTGTGTGAGGAGCTCTACGAGTGAGTGTATGGGTGTGTGATAGGTTCTATGAGTCTGTGAGGTATATGTGAGTGGTTCTATGGAGGAGTGAGTGGGTGTATAAGTTCTTGTATGAATCTGTGAATGGGTATTTGAGTGGCTCTAAGAAGGAGTGAGTGGGTGTGTAAGTACTTGTATGGGTCTATGAATGAGTATATGAGTGGTTTTGTGGGTATTTGAGTGGGTGTACAAGAGGTTGTATGGGGTGTGTTCCTTTATGCTTTAGTTCCCTTATCACCTTGATTTTGAGCACTAAGATAACAGTTTAATACAGTTTGGACTGCCTTTCTGTAATCATGATATATATTTTCTTATACATTAAGTAGCATAATCCAGATTTTGTATACCCCTAGGATATGTGCAGAATTGTTTTATATGATATATAGGTTATGGTGTTATTTGTGTATAATTTTGATAAAATGAACATTTAGCCATGTGCTTTTGCCTGATTTCAAACACAAATGGTAATTATGAGTAGGACTTCACAAGGATGGCTGCACATGTTCAAGTCCCCACAAGGATGATGAAATAACAATATATTTGAACATTTGAAGCAGGATCCCGTATCATGGATTTTTTCTTAACATTTTCCGGTTATTGGTATATTTTAAAACATTGGAAATGGTTAGTCCCCACAAGGCAAGTATCCACACATTGTCCCCGCAAGGACGGAAACACATGCATGTGTATGTGAGATGTTTGTCAATCTATGCGAGTGGCAGCTATGTCCTCTATGGGCCTGACTATAAGTGGCATGGTAAATGATCCTTGCACAAACATGGAATTCAAGAGAGTGAAAAAGTTAAAAAAATACTACAACATAAAAGCTGGTGGAGGGATAAACAGTATGATCTTGAGGAGACTGAGCTAGAAGAAAGCACTGCATGTGGTTGCATCAAGAGGAGTATTTATGATCAAATTAAACATAGATGATAGTAATACTGCCATATAAATTCTGAACTATGAGACAGAATATATCAGATGCAGCAGTTAAACCATCAGACCCTGGGGAATTCACCATAATCAGGCCCAAACTGTGAGAAATATCCCTGTATCTGCGAGTCGTCAGTCAGAGTGTGAAGATGTTCATCAGTTGATGAGGGCAAGGCCTCTATGGGATGAATCGTGTGAAGTGTTATGTTTCAATTTCAGCATTTGGCTACTCACAGTAATGGGCAACTGTTCGATATTGGCTTCTGTGTTTAATGTCAACTTAGTGGTCCCATCTTTTTGAGTATTGCCTTTAGCTTTTCCAAAGTTAACAACTACCGGAACACCAACAGCAGGAGATCCATCAGGGTTTGTAACAAAGACCTGAAAGAAGAAAGAGCTTGGTGAGGCAGGAGGTCTGCTCTACAATTAGTGATTAGATAATTTAGCACATTAGTAACCCTGCCTGATGAACACAACTTTGGTAGAGCCTTCATCACTCACTGGCTCAATAAACAATATCATCACACACAAAAACACAAACGTATATAGAAACAATAAGACATATTAAAGAACAGGAAACGCATGATCCAAGTTCCGATTGTATGGGTAATATAGTGATCATCACTCCAAAGGTTAGATAGCTACAGTCACATTAAAACGGTTTTAAATTCACTTGCATGAGTGTTATATTTGTTCATAAATGCAGTTAAAAAATGGGCAACTTAACAAATATTTATCTCCATTTTGAGTGACGTGCCTTTTTGTGAACTTTTGATGCCGAAATAGTTTTTTTTAGTATTCTCAACTGTTTATTGCCCAAAAATACAAGACAGATGTGTAACAATATCTAAGAACCAGGTACCCAGCCAACCACTAACAAAACCGTTTACTCAGTAACAGCACTATATGTTTCACAATTTGTACCCCTGTGATCATCAACTGCAAAGAAAACAAATCATAGTCGTTCATTAAATCTAGAGGTGAGGGAGGATGGAAAGGCAGACAAAATAAACAGTCATGGCAGATAACACTGTCTTACGGGTCTAGTTCCTACAGTGCAGATGCGGGAATTACAATATCTGATTTTCCTTATAGAGGATCACGTTCTGCTAAGCTACGTATTTCAGAATTCAGTCCTTCGTTTCTATGTTCATTCAGAATATTAATCGGTGTTCCATCTTTCCCTCCTACGCCTAGGACAGACACTTATCCTAGACAAGGAGCATCTGTTCAGAGAGCCACCCCTATCAAACCCAAAAAAATGCAGACAACAACTACAGGAGGGGAACTATTCCCTCTGCAAACTTCAAACTGGTGAATCCCCTCACACCCTCCAAGCATCTTCCTCCACCAAGAAACCTATTTATATCATCATGTGTTCCAACGTAAACCTCGTAGGGAGATCGAGACAACCTTAATGCTCAACAAGCTGTTTGAAATGTACAGCAAGGCCCACTTTCCCAGGAAAATGTCTGGCACAGATGTGGGGATTACAATATCTGATTTTCCTTATAGAGGATCACGTTCTGCTAAGCTACCTATTTCAGAATTCAGTCCTTCGTTTCTATGTTCATTCAGAATATTATTCGGTGTTCCATCTTTCCCACTTCCTCATGGTGTTAGCTAAACCCTAAACAACATGAAGCGGTCCAGTTCACCATGTAGCTCTTGTAGGGTCTGATGTATCTTTTCTGTTTCTTTTGGTAGAGAATCCTCAGTGACTGATGTTGTGACCCCCATAAACTCTTATTGTGTACCTGCTTCTCAAATTTTCCACAACTTCCACTCTGGGTTCAAGCCTTATCCATATTCTCAGCTGAGAAATCTGAATCTGCATTGTGGTGCTACAGGGCCAACAGGTGAGTTACTACATTGCCCAGGGCCTGTACAGTCCCAAACCCTTTTCTTGTCAACCCTGCTAGCTTGGCCTCAGAGACTCTGATCACCCTCTCTAACAAACCTGTTTTTTAGGTTAATAATCCCAGAAGCATTGGTTTCCGCTGGTTATAAAAATAGGCATGCTATACAATAGGTTCATCCTTGTCTAATAACATTTAGGATACTAAGAATATCGCCTTTTGTCAGCATGTCTAGCTCAACAAATTAGACCTATAATCAACACTTTGCATGCTTTTTTGAAATACTGAAAGAGATTGCAATGATGCTCAATCCATAATGTGATTTGTGTTAGTAAAGATTGGAAAATTGCAAAAGGTTTAAATGATTACATTTATCAGGCTTCTATGTCAAATTAAAATGAAAATAGCCATCGAAATGATAAAAAGGGTAAAGCGCCAACAAGAAGTAAACTATGCATACGGCCAAATCACCAGGGCAAAACGTACTGGAAGAAATATGAAAGATGTTTTTGCCTTTTTTTGTTTTTCTTATTTGTTTCTTTTCCTTCTTTCCTTAAACTTTTTTCTGTTCTTTGCTATTGTAACTGAATCACTTGTTACAAATATATATATATATTTTTTAAAAAGCATATGTGTGACTGTTTCCATATTAGTAGCATTTTTGTTTAGTAGACCATGGTGGACTGAACTAGAAACATAAACATTGTCTCATGTGATACTCTTCATGGCATTCAGAATAACACTACAGTCAGTGGGTACATTTGTTACTTCACAGTATTTTTCAGGTTTGTTTCCTAAATCTGGTTGAGCTCATACAATAATTTAAATTTATGTTGCCCTTGACAGGCATGAAAAAACGTGTTTTTAGAAGAGAAGTGTTATCCTTGTCAAAGTGGATTACTTTGATGAATGTTTAAAAGAGATCTAACTGCCATGAAATGGTCCTCAACCCTTGGTACCTCAAGGTGCCGGTAATTAGAGAGAAACTTACCGAAACGACAACCCAATACTTTCTTGAAAAAGAGGGGTCGGTAGATTCCGACATCGTATTGAGGGAGACATACATGACTGTGGTGAGAGGTAGCGGGGTGGCAGCAATAGTGAGTAATATGACAGAGAAGAGGAAGCACTTACAGATGATAGAGGGTGAGATTGCTTTTATCGAGCGGGATCTCATGGCATCGGACACTCCAGACACCAAACACAAACTTCTCATTAAACAACAGGAGTACAGAGGTATTGTTGAAGACGCAGCGAGGGCCCAGAAACGGGCGACCCAGCATCGTATATATGATATTGGTGACAAGGCGAGAAAATTATTAGCCTGGCTAGACAAAAGGGACATAGCCAATAGATGGGTAGCTGAGATTGTAGGCCAGGACTGGACGAGAATACACAATAGAGTCGGGATTATGGAGGCGTTCGCTGATCACTTCAAACAGGTCTATGACTCCACTCAGGCTTCCACCCAAGCAGCAAGGAAATAACTCCTAGACACCCTGGGACTCCCTGTACTTGACCCTCAAGACGTGGAGGACTTGGACTCTGTCTTGACCACTGAGGTGGTGTCCAAGGCAATCAGCACCCAACAGTCCGGAAAAGCCATGGGCCCTAGTGGCCTCCCTATTGAACTCTATAAAAAAAATGCAACCACAATTGCCCCATACCTCAAATGAATGTATGAGGAAAGCATGCACAAAGGGATTCTACCCGCAACACAGAGACTGGCCAACATAGTCGTTATTCACAAGAAGGGTAAACCCCCGAGTGCTGTGGCTCCCTCCTGGACCCAGAAGTAAAAATTCTAGCTAAAATCTTGGCATGTTGCCTCTCACCGCATCTTCATAAATTGATCCAGCTGGACAAGTCCAGTTTTATGCTGGCCAGAAACATTGCTCTGAGCCTTCGACACCTCCACAGGGTTCTGGGCAGGGTGGCTACAATATGAGAGGATGCAGTGATTATGTCTCTAGACACCAAGATGGCGTTTGATGCGATCGAGTGGCCCTTTTTATTTGCCGCTCTTGAAAGATATGGTTTCGGGAAGAGATGTTTATCCTGGGTGCGTCTTCTTTATTTGGAACTTGTAGCCCGCATTTCAGTTAACAGGGTTCGTTCAGAAACATTCATACTGCAGAAAGGAATGAGGCAGGAATGTCCCCTTTCCTCCTTGCTCTTTGCTTTGGACCTAGAGCCCCTGGCAATATGGATCAGAGGGGACCCCCTTATTAGGTGGATTGGACGGATAAAATCTCCCTTTACGCTGACGATATTCTGCTCTACTTGGCCAGACCCTACTTTTCCATTCACTGTGTCCTACATATATTTTCTCTTTTTCTGGAATACTCTGGTTACACCATTAACTGGGATAAGTCTCTTGTCTATGTTCTGAGCCTGCCCAACCCTTCCTAGGGACTGCGGGGTTAAAATAGTAACAGATGGATTTTTATATCTGGGAATCTATGCCACGACCAACCCCTTAGTTTTTTATGACCATAATTTGGCTCCTCCACTGTGCCGCTTTCAGGCCGACGTTCAACACTGGAAATCCTTGCCCCTTACCCTATTGGGCAGAGCAAACCTTTATAAAATGATGGCACACCCCAGCTTTATCTATGCCCTGCAGAACACACCTTATTTGGTACTGGCGCAATATTTTGTTACTATTGAATCAGAGGTACGCTACTTGCTTTGGAATAATGGAGCCCCTCGAATAGCATTGACTAAACTCATGGAAAGGTGGTATGACATGGGTATCGCCCTACCCAATCAAAAGCTATTATTGGGTCTTCTAGCTGGTTGTTGTTAATCACTGGGTGAAACGACTAGGGACAGACCCCGCCAATAAGATGGATTGATATAACATGTTCCCCAGAAATTATCCCAGGGCAATCTATGGAGAGAGGAACCAGGCACCTAAATACACCCCGATTTCTACCATAATTGTGATATGACACGCCGCGACAACCGCGTTGGGGTTGCAAGCTAGAATTACACAAGTCACTTGCTCGACACATACCAACTGGGTTTGCTGTCGAAACATCAAGTGGCACATGATTGGTCTCTCTAGGGTTGGCGATCTGTGGGCGAGGGGCGGGGTGGTCCCCTTCAGCAATCTCCAAAGAGATTACCAATTACAGAGCATAGAAGCCTATAGATACCTCAAATCCAGGAATGTGCTACAAAAGGTGATACCCAAGGATAGACTTCTGGACGACTACCTCCAGGAAAAAGCTATTTCTTTGACATACAGCAAAATGCTTAACAATACACCGGACACACTAGGGAAAGTTCTCGCACGATGGGTGGAGGACATTGGGGAAATTGATGATGAAAAATGGCAGGAGACGTTGGCTTCCCCCGGGAGGTGGCAATCCGCTCCCGATTTAAACTCATCCAACTCAAACTCCTACACAGAGCTTACTCCGCCAGTTCAGTGCTTGTAAAAATGGGTGCCCTAAACTCCGCTACCTTCCACATGGGATGTGGCCAAATTGGTACATACATGCATCAATGGTAGGAATGCCTGATTCTTCAAACATATTGGGGTAGGGTCCCGTCAGCACTGTCCTCGACCTACCACAAAACCATTGAAGCTTCGCCCCGCTTGTGTCTCCTCAATATCTAGGAAGCAACTGATCTGTCAAGAGCCGAGAGAGTTTGGGTCTTCCTCAGCTGTATGTTTGTGAAATACAACATAGTGTGGACCTGGAATGACTTACTTAAAACTAAGTTCTGTGACTGGGAGTCCGATATTGACTGATATGGACTGGGGTATGCAGGCAGAAAGAGTGGTATACGAAAGTAGAGGATGTCAACAAAAATGGACGAGAATTTGGGAGGCAGGGAACATGTCTAGAGGGATGATTTGCACACCCTTTGATGATACCTCCCCACAGTTGGCAGACCATGTGATGGAATATTATCTATATAATTTAGTACTGTATGTGACACTTGCTTGAAGTATTGATCCAATGTAACATCATGTTGAATAATGTACCAATGCACTAACATTTTTGAAATTCTGGAATTGCACTGCACTTTGTCGCCTTTTGTTTTTATCTTCCCTGTTTTCGTTTACTCAATAAAAAAGATTTGTAAAAACAAAAAAAGGAGATCCAGCTAGTATTGCCGAGATGTAAGATGTACTTCCCTAGTCTAGTTCTCTACGTCCATTCACAGGGCATTTAAAATATATCTATCTGAACGAAGAAATTAGACTTTCCTGGAAGAACATACTTGTCCCTCAAACAGAAGAGCTTTTGCTACTGGAGGTTATACATCAAAAGTACTCTGTACTCTTACCAAGAGAAGCCTTTGACTCTGTCTGTCTGCTTTCACTGCTGACAGAGGGCTCCATAATAAATATCTTTATCAAAGTACCCTTTATTTGCAGCTTATTAGTGAGCTTGAAAAGTCAGTTGACGTTGATTCTCAACTTAGTGCAGTACATGGGAACTCAATACAATCCTTTCAAAGTTACTGGGCGCCACTTCCAAACTAATGCCCGGATGTGATCTCAGAATCTTAACCGAATCTTAGCCTGAAAGGTAGTCTTTCGACATCTGTCTATTTGAAGGCATCTAACTCGCTTGCTCCTTAGCTCCATCAATTTCGGTTTCATACACCTTTTGCTCAATAACTCAGTTAGTTACACACTCGATTACTCGAAAAACCTCTTGTTCTGCCCTGGCACTCTCAAGCAGAGCTGCTTGTCTGCAGCAGGGAAAATAGGACTGCATTGCTAACAATTGTGATCCCCATGTTTTCAGTAGAAGCTAGGCCTGGGTGATAAATTCCGCTCTGCTCATGGAGTTAGCAGAATTGTCTGTGCTCCGCGTAATGCACCGAGTTCTGAAAAACTCAGAAGAGTGGAGTTTTTTCCAGGCTCACCAGCATCAAGTTGGCGAGCGTGGAAAATCTACCTCCCGGTGGGGTTTCTCAACACGGGTGGACAGATTTCTCAACTTGGGTGGTCACGGATGGTAGCTACTGCTCACATTGAGAAACCTTCCGTACACATTGAGGAAGCTGCTGCTTGAGTAGAAAATCTACTCAAGCAGCAGCAAAGAAGCAGCACCCTCTTGCGCTGCACATGGTGCAGTTTGAACTGATTTTCAGTGTGGGACAAGCACCAAGCACTGAAAATCGGCACGAACAGCATGACCAAATGCACTCCGCCATTTGCTGAACTCTGCATAGCACGGTGGAGTTTTTGGGTCAATTCACAGAGTTTTACATGGCGGAACTCCGCAAACTCCACCCAGGCCTAGTAGAAGCACATACACACTACTTAGAAGTGTGAAATTCACTTTGCATGAATGCCTTAGACAAGGTACAAGACTCATCTACAAAGAGTAATACACTGGTCACCAATTTGTACCATTACCCTCATATCTCCAGCATGTCTTCAAGTCCAGGAAATAAAGGCTCAACCAAATGAGACCTCAACCTTATTTTAAACAAGGAGAGGGTGTGGCTCCCTTGATATTTATCTTCCAATCTGCTACCACTCCACCTTTGTTGATACAAAAATTTGGAAAACTTGACTGTAGTGGCCCTGACACTCAGCCTGACATGTCTAAGTGAATGTATTATGGTTCAAACCTTGTGCTCCCTGCTGTTGAAATCAGGCCCCTCCACATATTGACCTTTGTGTTTGCCACAAAGCAATGGCCATTTATTAAAAGGGAGGCATATGCATAGAGGAAAGATTAATGATCCCTACAAGAACCATTCCATCTAGGTAGAAGGCTGGTTACTTGCTGACCGAGTAAACTGATATGTAAATGTACAGAAGACTTTAGACAGACACATAATTCAAAATTTGGCTCATAGGAGTCTGCTGTTTCAAGCTCTTAGTTCAAGAAAGTTTCCACACTGAATTTGGACTGAGCTAACCCTCCTAAAGTGGATATAAGGAATGGACAGAACACAGGATTTTTAACAGAATCCATCTTACCTTAAGTTCAAAGGGCATGGTGGGCCTGAAGTATTTGGATGTTTTGGTGAAGAGGATTTTATACGGTGACGTTACGATACGGATGTCACTATACTCAGCCTCCACCATGTCGGATCCTAAATAAAATGAAAAGACAGAACAGCTCAAAATATAGTTAAAATACTCAAAATAGATATATGCATGTTAGCAAGTCGGCCTCTTATTTGAAAGATCAATGGTTTTATAAGAAGAATGTCAGCAATGAGTTCCAAGAAAATACTCAATATAAACATAATGAAGAGTATTTACAATGTGCACAAAAACCTATACAGCATTGTTCAATCGTGTGGTAACAAACAGCGCATCCCGGAACAATTGATGCAAGATATTTGCAAGAACTTTTAGATAAAAGAGAGCTCGAGTTGTTCATATGACTGACTACTTGTTCCCAAAACAACAAGGTGATGGATGGAATGCTTGAATTAATCTCAGCCACAGGCAGTCACTCGGGACGCATCCCAATACATAATTTTTTGCCCACCATGCCGCCTCAATTTGGACCCAGCCATATTCAAATCAGTTTTCACCTGCTCCTCATAGAAACAGGCCAGTCAGAACTAACAGTCCAGGTTCGCCCAGACCCCATATTAGGGCTCTTCAGCCAAGCATAGCATTGTTCCAGAGGCACAGAGAGCCCAGGACACATGTCTGGGCATACTCGGCGCACTTAGGGCTGTAAATGCAAAAACAACAAGGTGTTGGATAGAACGCCTAAATTAATCTCAGCAAATGGTATACTTATTCCAGCCTCAGCTCTGGTCTGCTGATAATAAAATGCTTTGACCTTCAATTAGGAAGTCTTCCTATCTGGTATTCTGTTAGGCCTGTCAACCTTAGGGTGGTCTTCCCTCAAACTTTTTGCCTCTCCACCTCCATTGTGCTGAACTTATTTTAGCTGTTTTCATTGCACCATTTGTGTGTTCCAGAGTGCACTCTTGGGGGGCATTTTTAACATGTGCAGGCACTGAGCAGATCGCCATTTTTTCTCCGAACGACAGGGACATATTTGGGTGCCATCTTGCTTGGGTCAGCGGTCTAAATGTTAGAGACCAGTTCCCAAGTCTTTATTAAAGGAGATCCATGCCGTGGACACGTGCAGCGAGTGCTTCACAAGCGCGCCAAAGGCAAGCCCGCCTGGGCCCGTCAGTGTCCAGATCGTGTCCAGCGCCAGCCACACTGCCCAATTTCCAAAAGAACAGGCTGGTATGTGGTCTAGAGAAGCACTCCTGCACTTTAGGTCTATGGGCTTCCTCCATGGCTGAGGAGGGAGGTGTTCTGTCTACTGAGACACCTAACCACAGAGTGAGTGTCAGAGCTTGTCTCGTTAACTGCAGGTCTTTCCCAAAACACTCAGCTGATATGTGGCTCTCCTTATCTGACAACACTTGGGATCTTATGTTTCTCACAGAAACGTAGTCAAAGGAGGGCTAGAATCTAGCCCTGGCTATTCCCACGGGATATTTGATTTTGTGCACCAACCATGGTGGAGACAGAGTGGGAGGGGGCATGGCCATTTTCCTGAGAGATATGTGGGAGGTTTCTACATCTAGGCTAGGTCAAATCGGTAACTTTGAGGGCCTTATCTTTTGTGTCAAACGTACTCCCTCCTTTTCTTTTGCTGGTATGCTGGTTTATAAGCCCCCGGACTGCTCAAATAATTGTCTTCCAAAACTATATGAAACCATTGCCTAATTGATGTTACAATGCACCAACTTTATGCTTCTGGGAGATTTTAACATGCATGTTGATGTCCAGACCTGCCCTCAGGTATCTCAGCTAACTCTGACTTTAGCCGGACTCAACCTAACCCAGTCAGTTACCTCCTCTACCCATAGAGCGGGCCATATATTGGACTTAATTTTTTCCAACATCACCAGTCAGCTAATTGAGGCTTCCGTATGTCTGTATGCGGACCTGGGGGTGGTTAGCAATTTTAGACTCAAATCATTGCTAATGGCACCCACGAAAACCTTTGAAAAGTGGTTCATCGCCAACTATCCCCTTTGTAGAAGCTAATGGTTTGTTGAATGACTCACTATTTGGCTTCCGTGCAGGGTATAGCATGGAGGCAGTTCTACTTGAAGTGTCTGAAACGGTCAGAGAGGCGTTGGACTGTGGCGTTTCCACTACGGTAGTGCTGCTTGATCTTTCAGCAGCATTTGACACAATAGCTCATTCTACCTTATTGAAGAGATTAAGCCATTTTGGTTTTAAAGGCAAAGAGTTCTTACAAGATATATTAAAATGGATGAGCAGCAACTTTTTGAAACTGAATGCACATAATACTGAGGTGATCTTTTTTAGTCCATTGATGTCCCCTCTTTCCAGTCTTTGGTGGCCTTCTGAATTGAATCCCCCACCGAAAGCAGTTTTGTCTGTCAGGATTCTAGGAATTAGGTTGGACTCCGGCATATATCTTCATTGTGCTTTGTTAAGTTAAGATCTGTCAGAAATCTATTGCGTATTCTCCCAGAGGAGACCCAAAAGTCCTTGCATTGGTGACCTCGCGTTTGGATTACGCCAATAGCTTATATCTGGGGCTTCCAGCTTTTTTGATACATAGATTACAAATAATACAGACTGCGGTGGATAGGTTCATCCGTTGGGTCCCCTTTCGCCATCACTTCTCCCCCCATCTGAGGCATCTTCCGTGGCTTCCGGTTCCCTAGAGGGCCAAGTTTAATGCCCTGACATTTGCTTTCAGAACCTTAAGGGGCATAGGGCCAAACTATCTCAGGAATAGGCTAAGCCTGGACCATCAGGAGCGAGCCCTTAGATCTAACCACTTGCGACTCCTTCACATTCCGAAGTTTGCCAAAGTTCAACAAGGTGGAAGGTCATTCTTGTTCAGACAGCTCAGCTGTGGACCCCTCTGCTCATCCACATTTGCATGGCCGAGATGGAACAGAGATTTAGGAAAGTTTTAAAAACATGGCTCTTCAGTCAAATTTAGATTGTGCTGGCCAATTCTATTCTTCAGTCTCACTTTGAGCACAGGGATGCATCAGTTGATGTAGCTGCACGCTGTACGAATAGCTTGGGTTCATTGGTTGATTCGCCTTGGGACTATGTGCACTTTACCATTGCTAACCAGTGTTAAAAGGGCTTGTACTCACTCCCCTAAAACATGGTTGACTTGGCTTAAACTCAAGTGACATATTTAATTTTCTTACAAGTCCCTTGTAGAGTGGTATATCATATGCCCCGGGCCTGTAAATTAAATGCTACCAGTGGGCCTGAATCACTTATTGGTCCTCCCACTTAAGTAGCACCTTAAAACATGTCCCAGGCCTGCTACTGCAACCTGAATGCCGTTTTAAACTGATATGTCGTCTTGGTTTTAAATCCTCCTTGCCAAGCCTTACACTCCCCTTTAATTACATATGTGTTGCCCCTAAGGTAGGGCCTAGGTAGCCCATAGGGCAGGCTGTTGTGAAAGTAAAAGGTTGGACATGTACTTTTAAGTTTTACATGTCCTAGTTGTGAAAAACTCCTAAATTCATTTTTTACTTCTGTGAGGCCTACCACTCCCATAGGATAACATTGGAGATTCACATTTAATAAGCTGTAATTTACAGTTGGGAGCAGGTAGCTATGTCATATTTAGTGTCTTTGGAAAAACCATATTTAATGGTGAAGTCAGGTTTTTGATTACTATTTTGAAAATACCACTTTTGGAAAGCTGGCATTTTTGGGCCCTTAGCCTTTTGTGCCTGTAGCCTGTCTTCAGTCACATAACTGGGTATAACTGACAGTTAGACTTTGTGAATTCTTCCAAGACAATCACACAATAAAGGGATTACAAACAATCAATGCATGCGGGAGACAATGTTTTCTGTGCACGTACAAAAAGTAGCGGGCCATGGGCATCAGTCTTGCATCTTCGCCAGTATCAAGTGAAGATGCGGAACCGCTCTTCCTCAAGACACTGATGGAGCTCAAAGCGAGGTCTGGAATGCATGCGTTCCAGGCCTACAGAGGGAGCAGATGATCAAAAAATGGGAGAAGAGCGGCGGTATCAGGAGATTGCAATCTCTACCTCTATGATGTGAAGGATTAAGGTATACAACTCAAGGACTCGCACTTAGTAAAGAGAGGGTAGGGGGCGTCCATGTAACAACATTTAAAATTCAAGGGGAGTTTTTGAATTAATGAAAAAATTGAAAATCAAGCAGAAAATAATTACATTGAAATAATAGGGAAAGGAGGTAGGGATAAGGAATTGTGAAATTAAACCAAGGGCAAGCCGGCATAAAAAGGAGGCCGCTAGTTCAGAAATGGCATGATAGAAGGGTTACCAAAGAAAATATTAAAGAATCACACTCCAAAGCAGGCATGCATGCAGCAAAGTCAGGGAACAGTAAGGAAAAAAGGTTGAGTGAGACTGTCATCCATAATGTTATGGGTCAGCGAGGCAATATATGCAAGGTGTGCGAATAATTGCAATCAGACAACCAGCTAAACAAGATGGTGTTTATGGTAGTAATACATGCTCTACAACAATTGCAACAGTGCTGGAGGCAAGGGGACATGCAAACATTATATGCCTGCAAAGAGAATAGGAGGATGCCAAGAATGGGGAGTACCTAAAGGATGTGATGCAATAGAATGTACTATAGTTACAATTAAAATGTGGGCATCATTACAACATAGGTGAATACATATAAAAAAATATATATATATTATATATATATATATATATATATATATATATATATATATATATATATATATATATATATATATATATATATTACCTACTGGCGGTCGCCAGTAAGTAGTTATAGTTAGGATTTTTTTCAATGCAAAATCTCAAAATTCTATTGTGAATAACTTTGGCGCCGGTTGACGAATCTGCCTGAAAATTTCCTCAAATTTGCCTCCCCAAGCTCCGGTCCTTCCTTGAAAGTTTGGGGGGCATTCATCAAGCGGGGGCCGAGATAAAAAGGGGGTCCCAAAACATGTTTTCCCGATGTTAATTTCCATAGGGCGGTCAACCTCACGTTTAGCCCGAACAGCTGAATGGATTTCCACCAAACTTGACAAAATTGTAGGGACTGGTAGCCCGATGTGCCTTTGCTATGTCTCAAGAAATGTGCTCCAGTGGTTTTTGAGTAATTTAGGTTCAAAAAAATATATATATCTATGGCCGCGCCCCGGTACGCACACCGGGGCGCGCTCCGGGCGCGCCACACGAGGTACGCACGGAAAGCTGATTGGCTCTCGGGTGTCTGTAAACATTCGAAACAGTCCGGAGCAGCGGCCATCTTGTGTCTCGGTAGGATCGAGACACAAGAGGTGGCAAAAACAAAGGGGGAAATGACCATAAGGGGGCAGAGTAGACCCCCCCTGACCCCCCAGGCTTGATGTGGGGGCTATAAAAGGGCCCCGTGGGGCCAAAAAAATATTATTGTTTTTTTTATTTGCCCGGGGGGAGCGCCCGGTACGCGCACCGCGGAGCGTACCGGGGAGCGTTCCATGGGGAAAAAAGAATGATAGAGTTTTAAAAAAATGTAGCCTTTTTTTATAATTTGGAGGTAGTTCTAAAAAGAACTGTTTTTTTTCTTCTTTTTGTTGTTTTATATTTTTTTTATGTTTTTGAACATTTTGTACTTTTTTGGGCTTTTATGAACTATTTTGTATTTTTTTTGTTATTTTTATGGGGAGAAACAAAAAACAGGGAATTGAAAATGGCTCAACTGGAGTAAAAAAAATAAGGAAAAATTTAGGGTTTTTTGGGACAATTATGGTTGTCACCAGCAAGGAGGATGAGCTTTAGGCTCTGCTCACCATAGGAGATGGTCTTACCACAAAAAATACAGATGACCCTAAATTCTCCAAACCGTGGTTGTATGCAAGGGATTGTCTCCCTTGTCTCTGGTCCCGATGGAGTGGGTTGTTTTCGTTGGGAGGTGCTGGGTGTAGATTGGGGAGGGTTGCTGGCCAGTTCTCTCATCTCTGTGGCAGCATAGTTGTTTGGATGCTTGCGCTGCATGTGCCTAATCATCGTATTATTCCCAAATGAATATTTTTTATTTGGGTTACCCCTTGAAAGTTCCATGTCACAGATAAGGCAAGTCACCTTTGCCGCATTCACTTTCTTTTTTCCCTCAGGGATGGAAAAAAACTCCCATACAATGTGTGGCTTGGGTTGGTATGGGGTATTGTGTTCTTCCAGTCACCTGCTCCTCCTCCCCTCCTCCTCTTCCTCCTCCTCCTCTTCTTCTTGACCACCAATGTGATGTTGTGGTGGTCCTCTTGGTGGTGGTGGTGGTGGTGCAGATGCTCCAGCTGATGCTGCTACTGTAGCCATTTCAAAGTACAAAATATACCTCAAAGATTTCAAAACAGGTCTTCCTCAGTCAAAGTACAAAGTCAGAATAAGGAAAAAAGGTGGGGGCTTTCATCATTTGAAAAAAAAAATGTCCTGAACCAATGAGAAGTGTTATTTTCAGGTCACATGACCCAACGCGCTTACGCGACACGTAAGCGCGTCGGATGTTTACGTTGCGTGATCGTATTCGCTCGAGTGCTTTCAGGTGCGCTTACGCCGTGCGTATCCCGCGGACGCGGCTACGCGATACGTCACGATGATGTTTTCGTTCGCGTCAATAGCACTAACGGGACGCTCTCCGAGGCTGTCCTGCGATTTTACTCCATCGCCGTGGAAGGGGTAGGTGCTGACAAGCGGTCGCCTCGAGCGTAGCAGGTAATTACCGTACAGCTCAGGCCCCACAAGGACAGTCTGTGGGGACCTTCTTCCAGGGATTGTGGAGCGGGCATCCACGCAGGCCTCCATCCTGCCTTGGTACTTTCGACCACGCAGGTTGTATATGGTACATCTGACAGCCCGGATAAGTTTTTTGAGTTTATGAGCACACTAAGTCCTGAAGAATTGCCTACACGGCATGAAACATGTTGACCACACCATAGGTGAGGGTTGAACGAAGCCCAACTACTTTACTTTGAGCTTCGGTACCCCTCCCTTCACTCTTTTAATAAGGCAGTTAGCCACACGAATAAAATTGTCTGAGTGGACTATACTGACTTTTTTTAAAACCACTCCTTCACGCTCACTACTTCACCCCCCAGGCCCCTCACACGCACTCATCCACTGGCTAGGAACAAAAGAACTCCACCAAAGTGTAGCACTCCGTGCTACCCGTCAGGCATTGCACCGCCAGCCGGACGTTGGAGCAGGAGGCCAATGATGAGACGAAACAACCATCAGGTAGGATGACAACAGTCGTCCAGCTTTTTAGTTGTGTGAGGCATCCTAAGTTCCGATAGGGAAGTCATTGTATTCCCCGGTACACCTGTACACTTCCTTCAGTGAGAGAGACACTCTGTTAATCCTTATTTCTTTGGGGAACTTTGTACATTCTTTTGTTAATAAAGTACAAAATATACCTCAAAGATTTCAAAACAGGTCTTCCTCAGTCAAAGTACAAAGTCAGAATAAGGAAAAAAGGTGGGGGCTTTCATCATTTGGAAAAAAAAATGTCCTGAACCAATGAGAAGTGTTATTTTCAGGTCACATGACCCAACGGGCTTACGCGACGCGTAAGCGCGTCGGATGTTTACGTTGCGTGATCGTATTCGCTCGAGTGCTTTCGGGTGCGCTTATGCCGTGCGTATCCCGCGGACGCGGCTACGCGATACGTCATGATGATGTCTTCGTTCGCGTCAATAGCACTAACGGGACGCTCTCCGATGCGCGCCCTGGGGCACTTCAAAAGACTACGCTTTCCGGGGCGCGTCCCGGGAGCGCTCCAGGGCAAAAAAAATACAAAAAAAATATATATATATACATTAAAAAAATTGTTTTAAATACAAATATAATATAGGATTCATTCATTTTCAAAAATATTACATTTCATAGCTATAGACATTTGCTATTAACAAAATTTTGAAATTCACTGAAAAAAACATAGGTTTGGGGCCTTATATATAGTTAGGAATTAGCATTTAAAAAACCTATGAAATTCACTGTAAAAAACATAGGTTTCACACCAGTTATAGTTAGGAATTAGCATTTAAAAAACCAAATAAATTCACTGAAAAAAACATAGGTTTCACACCCGTTATAGTTAGGAATTAGCATTTAAAAAACCTATTAAATTCACTGAAAAAACCATAGGTTTCACACCAGTTATAGTTAGCTGGAAATTTTACTGACATAAAACCATTGAAATTTCCACGTTATAGTTATTTGGACTCACTATAACTTGCGCGCCTGCAATGCACTGCTGATGATGTCACATATTACATCACTCATGACATGGTCAGTGACATCACTATACATAATATAACATAGTTTCCCACAACAACCTCTCCACACCCATACATTCACTGGCATTTCAGTCACACACCCTGAAACCTGCTTACTGCCCGTGAGGACTTGACATGAGGAGAGCTACTTTCCCCGGCTGATACTTCAGAAATCTGAGTCCAGATGGCCGGATACGTTTTAGCTCCATAAACTCTCCCGATCGTGGGCCTGAATTTATGATCTTTGCTGCATGACCCCGGATACATGCTCTTTAATATCCTTGGAGTACCTAACGACTTTTCTGTGGATCTAAACCGCTTCGTAAATGGCTTTAATCACTGTGGGTGGATGAATTAAGCTCTATAACTGGTTATGAATGGACTGAAGTGAGCCCCTTATGATTATATTCTCGGACCTCCCACGGACCTACAGTGTTCTTTAACGGACCAGTACTCCCTGTGGCCCAGATTTGTCACGGGTGTGTCATTTATGAGCTGTGTCTTTCCCCCCTTCCTCGACGTGCAAGCCCTGATGAAGGTGCGCCCGTAGACCTGGGCTTGGCACCGAAACGCGCGTTGGCGTTACCTGGTTGTGGGATCCTGTTTAATCGACCTGGACCCTTTAGCAGTGTGTAATTTATGTAAACTTGTGGATTCCTTGTGAGACACTGTTCAATTCATGTGGGTGGACTTTTCCCATAACAGTTGTGTTCTTTTGCCCTGATGTCTGCCCGTATTCGTTGCAGGGGGCCCCTCTGATTATTGGCTCACCTACTTTGGAGCATGAATATTTGATCCTTTATATGATATCCTTTTATTTGTGCCATATCTAAGCAAGCAGCCACCACCTATTCTCCAAGCTAATGTTTAATTTCACAATTCCTAATCCCTGCCTCCTTGCCCTATTATTTCAATTTAAATATTTGCTGCTTGCTTTAAAATATTTTCATTTATTATTAAACTTCCTTTAAATGTTAAATGTTGTTGCATGACATAGCTGCATGCACGCCCACTATCAGCCCTTTACTAAGTGCGACTCCTTGAGTTGTATACCTTTACCTTGCCTCCTTTTTAGGTCAAGCCTAGCGGCAGCGCGCATACACTGCTAGCTCTGCGAGACTGCTGTAGTACAGTTGGGAGAGAAGCTGCACCCACTCTCCTCCCACATTTTTCATTGGCTTGTGTCATTGTCTTTCATAAATACTGCCTTTAGATTAGTTAATAGGCTTGTTAGTCCCTCCTTAGTACGGCCTTGTCTTCCTCCCATGGTGACTGGCGCTTTTACTTCAGTTGTTACACAGGATCTTTTATTTAGTCTGTAAGCATTATTTACTTTATTGAGCTTCTCTTACTGCAGGCCAGATATATGCTGCTTCAGCTGAAACCGCTTGTGTTTTTTTTAAGCTGCACCGCCACCCCCGCAACACAGGTGCCTGCTTTCAATCACTTTAACCCAGCATTATCTTGTGTCTGTTTCAACCTCCCCAAGTAAAATGGATTTAGAAATGATTATCAAATTAAGTAATGTGAATTCCAGGTAGCAGATAATTGTGTGTTAATGGGCTGAAGCTGACAACAGCACATATGTGTTACATGTCATCTGCACAAAGCCTGTTTTATTAGCAACAACACCAACACAACCACTAATACCACCACCAATACCACCACTATCAATAACACCACCTCCACCAATACCACCACCACCAATACAACCACCACCACCAATACCTCCGCCAATACCAACACCACCACCACCAATACCACTACCACCTCCACCACCAATAATACCACCACCAATACCACCACCATCAACACAACCACCATCAACACCATCAGTACCACCACTAATGCCACCACCAAAACCAACCACCACCACCAATAACAATCGATCAAAATAAGCTTTATTCAAAATCACAAAGTGAATCATAAAAGCTGCAAAAATACATCCATGACAGAGTTTAAAAACCAGAATACAAGTTTAAAACACAATACAAAAAGTTATTCTGTTATAAGAACATATTTTTAAAAACAGTTGTCAACTGCTTCATCACTCAATTACTATTTACAGCTGCTTCCTGTGATTAATAGCGGCCAGCAGAAATCGTGACATTACTACACATGTGTATAGGTTCGGTAGCATTCGCAGGTAAATAAAAGCTGGGTGACATTGTGTAAAACCCTGTTGTAATAATACAGTTTTGATGAATTTCTTTCTGAGCCCTAAAAATTGTTTACAGAAAAGCACAGTATGCATGGTGTTCTGTGGTGGGGTCAACGGAACAACACAAACCTGTGGCACGGATCATACACGCATGCTAAATATGGTTGCATATAGTAACTAGTCAGAATCATTTGAATCCTCAATACAGAGGGTTTACAAATTTCAGAAGATGATCTGGTTTCCTCCAATAATGAAATGCATTTCAGCTTTGAGGCTTTTCTTTGGACACTGACCAGACTCCTGGGAAGATTGTAGTATTCAGGATGGCCGAGGTCTGTCAGGAAATTGTGCACAGATTTTAGCCAAGGGATGTTAAGGTCATGCGAAGATTTTAAACAGTAAGCAATTACGGCTCGATTGAGAGTAGTATTTTCAGATGACCAAATTTTAAGCCAGAGTAGAGCCAGATAAAATCAGCTATGTAAGTGGCCCCCTGTTCGGAGTGACACACATAGGTTGGGCTACTTTTCAGGAGAGCAAGGAGAGTCCTTAAAAAAGCATTTTCTTCAAGCTGGAGTGTATCAATCTTTCGATGCCCCAGAGCTCAGCCCCGTACATAGCAGTGGATCTACATTTGGCCTTATAAATTGTCATAAATTCCTTCGGATGTTTAACCACTTCCATGCGTCAGACAGCCCTCGGCCGTCCGACGTCATGGTGGCCATGTGTGTTGGACGGCCAGAGTCCGTCCGATCTGCGCCCCGTCAAATTTGCCCGCACCACGGTGGAATGCGCACTGCGGCGAAGCGGTTAATGCCACAATGTCTAGCACAATTTAGTAGAGCCATTATCGTTTTATCAAAATGGAGTCGCCTTGATTTAATTGCCCCTTGCCAATTCCCAGATTGACTAAACACAATGCCCAGATATGAAAATGATTCTGTGAACTGAATTTTTGAACCCTCTATGAAGATGTCATGGCAGCGGGTGGCCTTCTTCCCAATCTTCATGGTGAAGGTCTTGGTAATGTTAATTTTTAGCCCAAAGTTTGCTTGAACTGGGCAAACTTGTCAACTAGACGCTGGAGGCCAATAGGAGTACGGGCCATTAGTACCGCGTCATTGGCATAAAAAAGAACTGGTATCAGCCGAGGTCCCAACTGAGGTAGGTACCCACATTTGCTTGCCAGTATGTTGCCTATACTGTTAATATGGAGATTAAACATGAAGAGGGATAGTACGCATCCCTGGCGTACCCCTCTTCCTATTTTAAATGGACTGGTACAGTTGCCATTGAGGCCATAGCGAACTCTACCCCTGCCTTGGGTGTACAGATTCAGGGTGGGCGGAAGTCGCGTAAGGCCCTTTCGCAGAGAGGCACAGAGATTGAACCAACTTCCGTTCCGCCCCCGAATGTGCAGAGTTTTGCCGCAAATTTCTGCCTTCTTTGCGCAAGGACGGAAGGGCAAATCTCTGCACATTCCGTGGGTGGAACGGAGATGTCTGCCCACCCCTAGTACAGATCTCTGTGAAAGTTCACAATAGTGCAGTCCACCACCATGTTAGCCATGATTGTCATAACGTATCGTAAGCCACAAAATCTACTTTTACTGATTGAGGAGCTTAATCCCCACGCCCTTTTCCTAACAGAAACCTGGCTTCAGGCAGACAGCGATCCGGCCATTGTTGGAGCCATCCCTCCAGGATTCACTCTTAAGAGACTGGACCGCCAAACTGGGAGAGGTGGTGGATTGGCTATTGTCTATCGGGACAATTACAAGTGCCGTACCACCCCTTTCATGTCATCGACCTGCGAAAGCCTTCAATTTTCGCTAGAACTCTCCCCTACTACTACCTTCTCTGGTATTCTCATCTATCGCCCTCCCGGCGCCCTCACTGATTTTATTACTAAGATCACCGAGTTGGCGGCCAGTGTCATCTTATCTTCACCTAATCTGACTCTGCTGGGGGACCTCAACCTGCACTTTGATGATCCTCTTGACAATGCTGCTAACTCACTCCGTGCCAATCTTCAAGCTTTGGACCTCTATCAAAAGGGTTTCCATGCCACGCACAATAGAGGCCATCTTCTCGACACGGTCTTTAGTAATATCAATGACATCACAGTGGAGACCCCTATCCCTTTACCTTGGACGGACCATTTTGTGATACCTTTCATCTGGCGCACTAACACCCTCCCCTCTGCCTATTGTCCTGCCCAACGCCAAGCTAGGAAATGGTCCTCTCTTTCCCTCCCTGCATGGGAAGCTGCCTTGGCCAGAGACCCTCCGGGGAAGGTGACGCATGCCAACACAGCAGCCAATAATTTTGACGGCTGGATCACCTCTACACTTGATTTGGTCCTTCCTGCTCAAAATAATAATCTCATAAAAAAACCAAAACCAGCCCCATGGTATACCCCCGCACTTAGGAGTATGAAATTAGCCTGCCGCAAGCTGGAGAGAGCCTGGAGACAGGACTATTCCCAAACTAAGAAGGATGAATATAGAGCCAATATCAGGCTATACAAACAGGAGCTAAAAGTAGCTCAAACCTCCTTCTACGATAGCAGAATTCAAGCAGCAGCTAATGCCCCTAGGGAAATTTTTAAAATTGTGAAATCTCTTGTCTCCCCCCCAGTTGAATGCCCCGAAACTGAGGGCGCTCAAAACCGCTGCAATGATCTGGCTAACTTCTTTTCTCAGAAGATTCTTACGATCTACTCCTCATTTGAGGACTCTAATAACGAGATGGAACCCTCTACTCCTCCAACCTTTGATGCCTTGGCCTCTTGTAGGCTAGACACTATTCCTCCCTTGGATGCCCCAGCACTGGATAAATTGACTGTTAAAGTCACCTCTGGCTCTCCCAATGATCCAGCACCCCCAAACACTCTCAAACTGGCGATGGATACGATCCGCCCTATTATACTGGATGTCCTTAACACCTCTATCTCCTCCAACTCTGTTCCCCCGACATGGAAGTGCGCAATGGTTAGAGCGTTGCTAAAAAAGCCCAATCTCGACCAAACTAATTTAGCAAACTACCGTCCCATCTCCTTGCTCCCCTGGTTGAGCAAACTGCTTGAGAGGCACGTAAACAACATCCTAACGAACCATCTGGAGTCAAACAGTCTCCTGCGTGCCTCTCAGACAGGGTTCCGTCCGCGACATGGGACGGAAACTGCGCTTCTAGCAGTCACGGAAGAAGCAAGAGCTGTGCTGGACCGGGGTGGGAAAGTCGCCATTATTTTACTGGATCTGAGTGCCGCGTTCGACACGGTGAACCATGTCACGTTGTTGCAACGACTAGCGGACATGGGCGTGTCGGGCGCGGCCCTGGAATGGCTGACGTCTTTCTTGACCGACCGGTTCTTCCAGGTCTTCGAGGGTGAGGCAGTATCATCTAAACATTCTCTCAGGTGCGGGGTTCCTCAGGGCTCCTCCCTGAGCCCCACCCTGTTTAATGTTTACATGGAGCCTCTAGACAGAATAGTCCAACCCTTCGGTGTGCGTATTGTCACCTACGCGGACGATACCCAACTGGTGGTCTCTTTAGACCACGCAGAGGGTTCGTCCCACACCTTAGGTCCCTGTCTAGAGGCGGTCGCCAGATGGATGCATTCCTCCTGTTTAAAGCTCAATGGAGAGAAAACAGATGTCATTCTGTTGGGGAATTCTCCCCCCTCTGTTTTTACATCCATCTGGCCACCATGTCTGGGTGAGCCCCCGACTCCCAAGCCCCAGATAAAGAGCCTGGGGATCTGGCTCGACCCAGCCCTGAATTTTTCAGTACAAGCCACTAAGATTGCAGCCACCTGTTTTGGGTTGATGAGGATGCTGCGGAAGGTGCTCCCTCTGCTCCCTTTTCAGGCCAGGAGGATTCTTGTCCAGGCCCTGATATTGTCGCGCCTGGACTATGGGAACTCTCTTTTTTTGGGAGCCCCCTCCTTTGTCATCCAAAAGCTCCAAGTCACCCAAAACAGTGCGGCCCGCCTCCTATACAATCTTCCTCGCCGTCAGTCAGCTAGGGATGCCTTAAGAGAGCTCCATTGGCTCCCTATCGCGGCGAGAGTGCAATTTAAATCTATGTGTATTTTACACAAGGCCTTCCATCACACTGGTCCCGCAATCTTGCAGACTTTGGCCACCCCCTACCTGCCTGGGCGTTCTCTCCGCTCTGGCTCCCTTCAGCTGGCCACCTCCGTCAGAGTCAAGAAGGCTCGATGGGGTGGTCGCTCCTTTTCACATAACGCGGCCAGGCTCTGGAACGCCCTCCCCCCATCTCTTCGGGAAATCACTAATCATCTTGCTTTTAGGAAAATCCTCAAAACACACCTGTACGCAAAAGCACACTGATCTGCCCTGCGCATGCGATAATAAAGAGTAAGTCATGAGCGCTACGAGGCCTCCGGGTAGATAGCGCTTTACAAGTGTAATTTAATAATAATAATAATAATAATAAAATCAGACGCAGAAGATAAATCTACAAAAACTAAAAACAAAATGCCACCTTTTACATGTACATATTTACCAATTAGTAAATTAATGGCCTGCTCTATGGTCCCAAGCCCAGCCCTAAAACCGTACTGTAGGTCCAAGAGGATATTGTTGTTTCTGCCCAGTCCTGGAGTCGTCCTAAAAGAATACGACTAGGTACCTTCACCAAACAATCCAGAAGAGAAATAGGCCTGGATTGGACTGGGTTGTTACGGTCACCATTCTTGAATATAGGGACAATAAGTGACTCAGTCCGGGTAGATTAAAAGGAAAATGCTACTTACCAGTACGCATCTGTTCTTGGCATGTAGAGCTGCAGAGTTACACACTGTGCATAGATGGCCAGCTAGTGTTGGGCCCGGATGTTTGCAGTTTGTTTTGTTGTAGAAAAGTCTTTGGAAGTCACGAGGTAGGTGACTCCTCCTTTGGATGATACTGCGCATGGGCATCGGCTCCATCCCCAGGTTGTTTTTCGCTATTAGGGAAGTGATGGAGCTGTACAAGAGGTAGTGATGTCCATGTGATTTGTATCTAATTAAGATAATACTGGAACAGATAAAGGTAGCCGGGGAGGCGGGTGGGCGTGTGTAACTCTGCAGCTCTACATGTCAAGAACAGATGCATACTGGTAAGTAGCATTTTCTGTTCGAGGCATATGAGCTGCAGATTACACACTGTGCATAGATTATATAGCAGTACTCACAGCTAATGGCAACCACCAGTATCTGTTGCAGTTGTTTGAAACAGACTTTTTAGTACAGCCTGGCCCACAGTGGCTTGTTGTTTAGTTTGCACATCTACACAGTAATGTTTTGTGAATGTGTGCGGTGTAGACCATGTAGCTGCTTTGCATATATCATCTAGGGGAATGTTCCCTAAGAATGCCATTGAAGCCCCTATTTTCCTTGTAGAATGGGCTTTTGGAGGAATTGTTAATGTACGTTTGGCTTTGTGATAACATATTTGTATGCATTTCACAATCCACCTGGCGATCCCTGATTTTGATATGGGATTGCCTTTATTTGGCGGTAAGAAAGACACAAAAAGTTGTTTTGTTTTGCGAAAAGCTTGTGTCCTTCCGATATAGTACAGTAATGCTCTTTTGACATCTAAGGTGTGTAGAGCTCTTTCTGCGACTGTCTGAGGCTGCGAGAAAAATACGGGCAGCTCAACAGATTGATTTAGATGGAATGGTGAAATGACTTTAGGAAGGAATTTAGGATTAGTACGAAGAACCACTTTGTTATGATGCATTTTCAGACAGGGTTCTTGAATGGTAAATGCTTGTAGTTCACTAACCCTTCTGAGAGAAGTAATTGCTACTAGGAAAGCTACTATCCAGGTTAGGAATTGCAATTCATATGTATGTAATGGTTTAAAGGGAGGTCCCATTAACCTTGTGAGAACCACGTTTAAGTTCCCCACTGGTGCTGGTGTCGTTCTGGGGGGAATTATTCTTTTGAGTCCTTCAATGAAAGCTTTAATAGCTGGTACTCTGAAAAGAGATAGATGTTGTCTATTTTGTAAGTATGCTGCAATGGCAGTGAAGTGTAGCCTAATAGATGTATAGGCTAAGTTACACTTTTGAAGGTGTAATAGGTATCCTATGATGTGTTGAATAGAAATGTCTAAAGGATTAATTTGGTTGTTTTGGCAGTATATGACAAACCGTTTCCACTTCGCAGCATAACATACTGTAGTAGTAGGGCATCTAGCTTCTTTGATAATGTTCATACATTCTGGGGGAAGGTTGAGGTAGCCAAACTCTATGACCTCAGGAGCCAGATCACTAGGTTGAGCTGAGCTGGGTCCGGGTGTCTGATCTCTCCATGGCTCTGTGTTAATAGGCGTGGAGATAGGTTTCATTTATGGTGTGGTGCTACAGACATTTGCAACAGCGTGGTGTACCACGGTTGCCTGGCCCAAGTTGGAGTGACTAGGATGAGCGTCAGGGAATGTTGCTGTAGTTTGCGTACCACTAACGGAAGTAGTGGGAGAGGAGGAAAAGTGTACGTAAATAGTTCTGACCAATTCATCCATATTGCATTGCCTTTGGACAATGGGTTTGGGTGCCTGGCGGCAAAGTTTGGGCATTTTGCATTTTCGTGGGCGGCAAAAAGGTCTATTTGAGGTTGTCCCCATGTTTGAAAGAACGGATGAAGAATTTGTGGATGAAGTTCCCACTCGTGGATCTGCTGTGTTTGTCGACTTAGCAGATCTGCCATAGTGTTTTGTACTCCTGGGACGTGTTGGGCTAAGAGGAAGATCTTTAGTGGTATAGCCCATCTCCATATCTGCTGTGCTAACTGAGAGACCTGCAGAGAGTGTGTCCCCCCTTGTTTGTTTATGTAGTACATAGCTGTCATATTGGAATAATATAGCTTTGCCTGACACTTGAGTTTGAAACGCTTTTAGGGCTAGAAACACAGCTAGCAGCTCTAACTGGTTGATGTGGAGTAGCTTTTGTTGCGATGTCCACCTGCCTTGCATGGTGTGATGCAGTAGATGAGCTCCCCAGCTGCAGAGCGATGCATCTGCTGTCATGACTATTTGCGGAACTGGCTCTAGAAACGGTCGTCGTTTGGAAAGGTTTTTGGTGTTCCACCATTGCAGAGAACGATAAGTCCGACCGTCTACCAACACTAGGTCTGTTAATTGACCTTGAGCCTGGTTCCATTGGCGTGCTAGGCACTCTTGAAGTGGAATCATTTGCAGTCTTGCGTGAGGTACTACAGATATGCAAGATGCCATCATTCCTATGAGCTGCATGAACACGCGAGCTGGCAGTGAGTGTTGCGGTTTGAATTTTGTTAGGAGAGTTTGTACACTTGTTATCCTGGCTGAAGAGGAATAAGCTAGTGTTAGTTGGGTGTTTATTGTAGTGCCGAGATACTGTTGTATGTGCGAGGGTTGGAGATGCAATTTGGTGTGATTTACTGTGAATCCCAAATTGTGAAGCAGTTGAATAGTAGCATGAGTGTGTTGCACACACTGAATGCCAGAGTGAGCTTTTATGAGCCAGTCGTCTTGATATGGGAAGACATGAATATGTTGTTTTCTTAAGTGTGCTGCTACTACTGCTAGGCATTTGGTAAACACCCTTGGTGCTGTTGTAACTCTGAATGGGAGCACTTTGAACTGGTAGTGCTGCCCGTCTAGCACAAATCTGAGATATTTTCTGTGCAGTATATAGATGGGAATATGGAAGTAGGCGTCCTTGAGATATAGACTGACAAGGAAGTCGTTTAGAACCAGAAGTGGAAGGATCTGTTGGAGTGTGACCATATGGAAATGATCCGACTGTTTGTTTTTCTGATGCTCTGGGACTATTTCTATTGCATTTATCTGCAGGAGTGATATTACCTCGTGTCTGAGCAATGTTAAATGTTCTTGTGACATTGGACGCTGCTTGAGTGGTATGTTTGGGGGGTAGATGTTAGTTCTAGACAGTAACCTGATTGAATTATTTGGAGCACCCAACTGTCTGATGTGATGCTTTCCTAGGCTGGCAGGTATTGTTGAAGTCTTACCCCGAGAGGAGTGGAATGGGACGGGGGAAGGGGAAGGGAGTCATTGGGCAGGGGTAGTGGCAGAGCGGGAGTTGTTACTTTTACCTCTGCCTTTGTTTTTGTTACCCCTGTAACCAACCCTTTGGTAGCCTTTGTTGTAAGTGGACTGTGTAGGGGCTTTGTATGAGGTAGAAGCTGTGTCTGCCGAGTATCCCCCGGTGGCACCTCTATAAGATGAGCGACAAAATGAACGTGTGGGAGCCTGCAACTGCAGGGCTCCCATAGATTTTGCTGTGTCTGTATCCTTTTTCATTTTTTTCAAGTGATACATCCACGTTAGGTCCAAATAGGTGTTGCTCATCAAAGGGTTGATTAAGAATGGCACTTTGTACCTCGGTTTGAATCCTGATATACGTAGCCAGGCGTGTCTGCGTAGTAAAACGCTGGTGTTAACTACCCTAGAGGCAGTATCTGCTGCATAGAGTGCAAACCGAATAGAGGTGTTTGTGATGTTTTTTCCCTCTTGGATAAGCTTGTTTGCTCTATCCTTGTAACTGTCAGGGAGGTGTCTTATTAATGACTCTAACTCATCATAATGTGCCCTGTCGTATCTGGCTAATAATGCCTGTGTATTTGCGATACGCCACATGTTTGCTGCTTGAGACGCTGTTCTTTTCCCTGAGGCGTCAAGTAGCTTAGACTCCTTATCTGGTGGTGGAGCATCACCCGATGTTTGTGAGTTTGCTCTCTTGCATGCGTTGGAAACTACAAGTGAGTCTAGAGGTACTGGACCTTTAATATATGCTGGGTCTGAGGGGGCAGCTTTATATTTTTTCTCTATACGAGGGTTAATGACCCAAGTTCTGACTGGGTCTTTGAAGATTTCAGGTGCATGCTTAATAACTCCTTTAAGTATTGGTAAAATGGATGAGGACCTTTGTGCATTATCAAAGGTATCCATTAGGAAGTCTTCTTCTACAGGGTCTGTGTGTATGTCTACCCCATGATATTGTGCAGCCCTGTGGATTAATTCATTAAAACCTATAGTGTCTTCTGGTATGGGAAGGCCTCGAGGGGTATAAGTCACCCTGAGGGACATTTGGGACATCTGGGGTGGTATAATCATCCCACGGGTCAGGTGATCCTGTAGGCGTGGCTGGATCAGATATATGACCCCCCATATTATCAGAACTATTATCCCTGTTGTCTCGTGTGGTATGATAGAAGATGCTGGGGAATGATGTGATATGGGAGGATGTGGTGATGGTACAGGTGAAAGAGAAGGGAAAGGCAGTCTTAAGGGAGAGGTAGCCATGACCTTCTTCTTTGAATGCGGAGCTGGAGCTGGTGTGTCCAGTGGTCGCTTTTTTGAAGCCAAAATTAACTGTCCAGTAATTGGATCTTTAGCTAGAGTCTTTTGAGCAGGGTCTGGAGAAGATAAATCCTCTGCAGGAGGTCGTTCTTTTGGTGCGGAGGAAGGTTTTGGCACTGAAGTGGTTTGTTTTGGTTTCTTGACAATGATTTTACCGGGGAAGCAAGAGTCTTTTTCAGCTCCGAAGTTTTTTTCGGTTCCGAGGATTTTTTTCGGTTCCGGTATAGTTTTTGGATCCGATGGTCTTTTCGGATCTGGTAGTTTTTTTGAATCCTAAGAGTGTTTGCTTGGTTCCGACCGGGGTTTCGGTGTCGATTGTTTAGATTAAACATGGGCGAATTTTGCGAATCTGGCGTTCGTGAATTTGCGTATTTGCGAACTTGCAATCCGGAAAATCCGTGAATTCTCGCGAATTTGCTGATTTTTTTGTTTCTATAGTGTTTGCAAGGATTTTTGCCAGTTCGCGAGGGTTTTGTACCAGTTCGCAATTGCGAACTTACTTGTCGGCACGCAACGGTCGCGACTATGTTGTTTCTACGTCTGGTTCATCATCACAGGTTCACAGCACCCTCTGTTTCAACACTGCCACCCTCTGTTTCACCCAATGCCACCCTCTGGTACATCAATGCCACCCTCTGGTTCATCATCATCACTGTAGATTATGGGGGGAAAAAGCAAGCACACCTGCCCTGCTTCAACTGACATGAATTAATTTGGGGTTGATTTATTAATGTGTCACTGTTTTAAAATTCCAGTCTGGCACCTGCTTCCTTATCTGTAATTTGCTTTCTGTTGCAGTGCAATTTTTTTTTCTAGGACCTTTGTGGCCTACTTGTAGCTATTCTATGATCCTGCTGTGAGGGTGAGAGCAGGGTTATACAATTGTTGCAACTAGCAACTGAACTCTGGAGGGGCCCCAGTCAGGAAGCACTACAGGGAATGGTTACTAATGATGAATTTGAACTTTTGCACCTGCTGAGTGCTTTCAGTTTAGCAAAACTCGTTTTTCTGCAGAACAGCAAATGTAATGCCCCAAACAAACTTACTTGTGAAAGTTGATTTCTAATCCAAAAGTGATCCAAAGAAAGTCAAAAGGCCTCAAATCCAAAAAAGGGCAGGCAAATGTCAACCTGAGGAGTTATTCTGATAAAAATCATCATTTTCAGAAGGTCTATGCTGCTTGCTAGTGGATTTCTTGTGCAGAATTGCAAATTTTGTAATTTCGCGAGTGCGAGATTGTTGCTGCCCGCCGCACCTACATGTTCGCAATTGCGAACTTACGCCGCACGCCGCGAAATTGTATCACCAAGAAAAAAAAATCCGCTGCGTGCGGATTTTCGGTAAATTCCCGAGCGTTCGCGGATCGCAAATTTACCGAAAATCCGCAAAATCTGCGAGTAGAACGGATTTTCCGCCCATGCTTAGTTTAGATGTCGACGTAGAAGCTGATGTTGTCTTTTTCGGTGTCAATGGGTGTGCGTCGGCACCGTGGGGAGGTCGACTCGAGCCCGAGTCGCCTGAAGGCTTCGATAGCTTCTTAGCCAGGCCCGAAGGTGGGGCAGTAGAAGCAGTGTCTCGGTGTGCACCCGAGCCCGAGGGCGAGGGTATGACCTGAGCCTTTTTTGGGTGTGTTGAGGAAGGGGTGGGGTCGACGGTCTTACTTATGACCCGTTGAGCTGGAATGACTTCTTCGACATCGGAATCTTCTGCCTCATAGTTGCTCTCGACGCAATGTTATTCTGAAACGTCGACGCCCTCCTCGAAGATGTTGTCTGGAATTGGAGCTGAAGATCGAGCCATTGTTCTCCTGGCTCTTCGGTCCTGGATCGTCTTTTTGAAGTGGAAAGAGGCGCAGGCGGAACAGTATTTAGCCTCGTGCTCCGGGGAGAGGCAGACCTCATGAAGGTCGGTGTGGGGAAACTTCGACCCACATTGAGGACACTTTTTAAATGGCGTCCTTTCCATGAGCTGGAGTCGAGGCCTAGGTAGGCCCGAAGGCCGTCGACGACGACCGGAATCGAAGTTCTCGATGCGTAGAAGTAGCGTCGACTGGAAAAGCTTTTGAAACTACATTCTAAAAGCCAGTGAGGATTGCGTGCCGAAGGAAATCGGTTTCAACACGGAGCGCTGGATACACATCCGAGCCCGGTGGCGGAAAATAACTATCTGGGGATGGAGCCGATGCCCATGCGCAGTATAATCCAAAGGAGGAGTCACCTACCTTGTGACTTCCAAAGACTTTTCTACAACAAAACAAACTGCAAACATCCGGGCCCAACACTAGGTGGCCATCTATGCACAGTGTGTAATCTGCAACTCATATGCCTCGAACACCTTGTTCCCAACAGGCTCTGAAGAGCAAGGTAAGGATGGGGCCCCAAAGATCAGTGTTAGATTTAAACAAGTCACTAGGGATCCCATCATGCCCCGGGGTTTTACCCCTCTTACTTGCTTTCAGTGCCAGAACAACTTCGTCCAAGATATATTCTGGATATCTCAAGTTGTTTAAAGGTCCAGGAGAATTAGAAACGTTGGTGAAAGGGGTGAGTCAGTGCGAACGGAAACAATAGGGGGTGATTGCAATGTATTCCTTAGGAGAATACGAATTAGTAAAATGTGCTATCAATGCGGCTTCTTTGATGGCTCGAGGGCAGTCTGGGGAATTATGGAAAGGAGAGAAGACACACCAAAACATGGTGTTATCATTGGACAGACTAGCATTGAGTAATATGTTTCACATTTTCTCCTTTAGGTTTCTTTTCCTTTGTTTAATGGCTAGTTTATAAGCCAGTCTACATTTCCGGACTTCGTTAACAGAACTTGGTTATTTAGCTAAGGCTAATTTTACATTTCTGTGAGTTTTTGTATAAGCTCGATCAAACCAGCCACTATCACCCACATTTGGTACTTTCTGCTTTACGTGGAGTCCCTCGCCAATGCTCTTTTTTGAGCGATTGAATGCTAAAATAAACTTGTGTGCCTCTGTATTTTCATCTAGGCATACTTTAAAAGCCTCCCTCTCTTTTTGAATTAGTTTCACTAAAACGTTAGATGGTTCCACCAGGGGCCATCTTAACGCATACCTTTTATGGTGAGAGATCACAATGTGCATCTCGTAACTGGCCAAAAAGGTCAAAATTCAAGACGACACTTTGGGGGAAATGATCGCTGATCGCTATGTCATAGATACGAAACTCTAAAACCAGTGCTGAATAACACTGAGGGAACAATAGGAATTCTATCATGCTGTTATTGCCCCTTCCATTTCACAAATACCAACACCACCAATACCACCACCAAAACCACAACCACCACCAATACCACACCCACCACCACTACCATCAATACCAATACCACCACCACCACCAATACAACCAATAGCACCACCACCAATACCACTACCACAACCACCAATACCATCACCACCACCAATACCACCACCACCAACACAACCACCATCAACACCACCAATACCATCACCAATACCACCACCACCACCACCAATACCACCACCCTCACCAATACCACTAGTACCACCACCATTACCACCACCAACAATACCACTGATACCACCACCAATAGCACTGCCATCAATTCCACTGCTGATCATCACCACCAATAGCACCACCACCAACACCCCACCACCAATACCACCAAGACCACCAATAACACCAATACAACCACCACCACTACCAATACCACCACCACCAATATCACCAATACCACCACCACCAATATCACCACCACCAATACCACCACCACCAATACCACCACAACTACCACCACCAACACCACCACCAATAAAACCACCAATACCACCACCACCAATATCACCAATACCACCACCACCAGTACCACTACTACCAACACCACCACCACCAATACCACCACCACCACCAATGCCACTACCAAATCCACCAATACAACCACCACCACTAATACCACTACCAATACCACTACCAACAATATCACCAATACCACCACCACCAATACCACCACCAATACCACCAATACCACCACCAACAATGCCACCACCACCAATACCACCACCACAAATACCACCAATACCACCACCAATATCACCAATACCACCACCACCAATATCACCAATACCACCACCACCAATACCACTACCTCCAATACCACCACTAATACCACCACCACCCCCATTACCACCACCTCCACCAATACCACCACCATCACCAATACCACCATCACCTATACCAATACCACCACCACCAATACCAATAACACCGCCACCAGTATCAATACCACCAGCAATACCATCCCCAATACTACTACCAATACCGCCAATACCACCACTGATAACATCACCACCACCAATACCACCACCACCACCAATACCACCACCACCACCACCAATACCAGTACCCCATCACCAATACCAGTACCACGACCAATACCACCACCACCAATACCGCCACAACCATTACCACCACCACCAATACCAGTACCACCACCAATACCACCACTAATACCAATACCACCAACAACAATACTGCCACCCCCAACACCATCACCAGTACCACCACAACCAATACCACAACCACCAATATCACCATTACCTACTCTGCGTTCTGTTGTGAACGCGGAGTTCAGGCAAAACTATGACTCTGTGGTGGTGTAGTTAGCCGGCCCCTCCACCCTCCTGAAGTCATTAAAAGTCATTAAAAAGGCACTTACCTGCTGTGGCTGCTTACTCCTCGCGATGCCCGCTCTCCTGCCTCCTCCTCGTTGTCCTTCTTCACTGAATAACCCCTACGTTGTAAGTCTTGTAAGTCTTGTAGCATGCAATCACGCAAAGTACCACGGAGTTGTTTCCCATTTCTGTGGAACTTTGCATGGAGGTACTACGCCTGCTCCACCCAGGATTAACCAATACAACCACCACCATTACCACCACCACCAATACCACCACCTCAGCGCCTCTCGCTCACTAGTAACAGCAGGGGCACTGTACGAGGCTGGAGCTGCATCCGAGACCATCCATCCCTCCCTCCCTCCCTCCATGCCTGCCCTAAAGAACAGCCCACTCTGCACCAGGAGGTGAAACCAGGGTTCTACTACAGCTGAAGTGTTTTTATTCGGCCAAAGATAGCAATGAAATTACGCAATGTCACACTGCACACTAAAATCACGGAGAGGACAGGAAATAACCCCCCTCCGCCCGCTCTTCCACCTGAGCTGCGACAGTGTAATCACAGAGCAAACGGTGTTGGAACACTTTGTTAGCGTTTATAGCTCGGATCATATGTAACTCTCACTTCACACTTTGTGTCTGTGTAATTTACAACGCTTACACATCTTCACTGAACTGTTTATCACTATTTCGAAGACGTCGCAGGTAGGTCTCTTCCTCTGATATTTTCAATCTAACAAGCAGTCGAGAAGGCCCTTTATAAATGTAATAGGTCTCGCATTTGCAAGAGTTTAAGCTATTAGTATTGTAAATGACAATGCATTTTCTTTATGATTTAAAACTTGAAACATAAATAAAAGGCATTGTCATTTATGCCAATAGCTTAATCTCGCGTGAATGCGAGACCTATTGCATTGCAAATGCTTGTTTGGTCTTCTGCTCACTCTGTAGACATGGGACACATGCATTCCAGGTCCTGCTTTCAGCTCCATCAATGTCTTGAGGAAGAGAGGTTCTTCGTCTTCACTCGAAAACTGAGACGCAAGGCTGGTGTCCGCGGCACGCTTCCTTTTCCACCGGTGTAGCAGACATTGTCTCTAACATTGATTGTTTGCATAACGGTACTTATGTATTGAAAAGACTTTTTCCTCATTGAGGTCGCTGTAGTGGTTATATTCCTAATCCGCCTGATAAATTCTTGCACTTCCCCGATCGCATTATGGATGGAAGCATTTAAATGTAACTGCAATGCTGTGCATGCTTTCCGCAGCACACATGTGAGTTTGCTATCTCAAGGGTAAGTTTTGACCAATTCTAACTCATTTGTACTGTCAATTGAGCGCAATCTTATTTCCTGTTCTGTGCTAATATTAATCCTTGCACTGTTCTCTTTCTTTTAGGTCACTCATACTGGGTCCCCTGAGTAAACAACTTTTTTATTCAATTTTTGTGCACCTTGGGTGTTATTATTATTATCATTATTATTATGTTTCTTATATAGCGCCTGAATCGACCCCCGAAGGGGTATCTCCGCGCTTGCCTTGGGAACCCGTCCTGGCTTTTCCCTGTGAGATAGCCCCTACAGGGCATCCCCAAGGTGAAAGCCAGGCATCCCGCCGCGGGGGGCCGTTGTGGAGATTAAGCAAGCTTAATGCCCAGAGTTGCACAGTGTGAACCCATGATTAGGTCAGGCACCGAAGCGAGAATTATCGAGTCCATGGACATTTGAGCTCAAGACCCTGCCGCGTCGGGAATTGAACCCTGGTCCCGGGTCTGACCTCTGCTTCAGGGTCTGCCTGCTCTAACCAGTGAGCCTCACTTATCCATTTCTGAGTCCAGAATGAGACGACTAAGGTAGAGTGTCAGTTACTAATTAGCATGGAACCGTTCCTTGTGCCTACAGGAAGTAGGCTTTTTGTTTTTTCATTCATTTTTTAGGTGTCCCTTAATCTGTTGGTCCTGATGAGACCCAATATCCGTTACAGGGTCGAAACATCGTCAATTCTTATATAACACAAACAAAGACACTTGAGGTACTCTTTACTGACACATGGGCACGGATTTACTATAAGTTCTGTTATATATGATATTCATATGGATTTGGTTCTACTTTTTTTACTCTGGACACTATGCACTTGAGAAAAATAAATAATAATTGATGTATACCTTGTTGACTACTCTCTTTTTAATTTATGGTGTGAACGGTACACATACATACTGTCATTCTTGCTTTTTGTAATCCCTAGACTAACTGTATCACTAATAACAACCATTGTTTCCGAAAAATACTTTACGCCTGGGTTCTTGTTGAGTAAGGGCTGCTTTTGTTTTTCTAAAGGATCCTATCTCCATTGGGATCACATTATAAGGACCCCCACTCACCTTCAAGTTTATCAAACATTTTGGCCTCCTCTTCTGACAATTAAGGCTCTTGATATGAGTCTGCTTGATGCTTTGTCTTAAGAAGGTCACTATATTTTGTCTTGTTTTGTGCATTACTGGGCAAGGTTATAGGATTGTGTGCGGTCGCTGCAGAGACCTCAAGCTGGGGTATCTCAGAAGCTTACTATAGAGTTTCTCCATAATGCAAATTTCTGTGCAAAGGTGTCAACATGTTCAATCAAGCTGCTTTGGGTCCAAGAACCATGTTTGAGGATTTGGAATAGAGTAGAATGCCTGGCATCCTTGCCACAGTTTTCTGCCCATGACACTGAAAATGATGCATCAGTCACTAAGACCAGGCTGTGCCAGATATGAGGTTGTGCAGCCGGTGCCAACTAAGATTGCACTAACACAAATAATTTGGTTCGTCCCACTTCTAAATGGAGTGAGGAACAGAGAGTTTTGTGGTGGTTTGTCTGTTCCACCAAACTCTAATTCACCTTAATGTTTTTTTCAGTACTTAACCTTGTTAAATGTAATTACTTATCTTTTTGTTTCTCCAGTACTTTCTATAGTGAAAACGCCATTGGCTTCAATGTTGGATGAGTTAGGGTACTTTCTTTCATGAATTGTTTTGGAATCAAAAAGATGTGAGAGTTTGTGCTTTTCGTTCTCAATGTTATGGTCAAGTCAACACTTCAGTAACTTATTTCAGGCTCAAAAAGCCTTATGTGTTTTGAGAGTCAGAGCCTTTGTATCCCAGAGAGCTTATTCTTTTGGTCGGATTTGCTCATTTTATTGCACCTTCTGATTAGGTTTTGAGGAGCTAACTGATGCGGACCACACGTACAACTTTCAGTCTTTTGGCATAGAAGAGTCTTTACACCTTTCAGAGTTTTGTATGGCTCTGGTTATACCAGAATGCTCTAAAAAAGATGCATGGATTGACTTAAAGGGAACTACACATAATATTGAAAAAATTATATCGAATAGACATATCGAAGTCAAAATATAGAATGGAGAAAATATCGAATGGATATAATATAGTGGTTAAAAATATCGAATTGAAGGTAAGTAATATCGATTATCAAAATATTGAAGTATATAATATAGTCATTAAAATATATCGAATTTTTAATAAAATCGAATTTTTTTAAGTGTTTTATATGTTAGTATATGTGTTAAAAGTGTATATAATTTTTTTAATGTATGTTTAATTTTTTTAAGTAATTAATTTTATGTTATTTATTTTTGCGTAATTTAATTCCGTAGCGGGTTGTGGGTTTATAGGGAAATAGGGTGGGAAGTCATTTAATTGTAATTAAGTAAAAAAACATATATATATTGGGATTGATTTTTCATTTATTGTTAAATCATTTTTAATTGGTAATTATTTTTTAATAATTTGTAATAAATTTTCGTTAACTGATTAATTGATAATTATGGTAATTTTATTAATTTATTTTCCGTAGTGGGTTGTGGGTTTATAGGGGAATAGGGTGGGAAGTAATTTAATTGTAATTAATTAGATATTAAAATTATTTTTGTGTATTGATAAATAATTTACTGTTAATTAATTATTATTTTGTATTTCTTATTATTCATTATTTCTTGTTATTGAAAATTAATTAGTTGTTAATTAATTATAAATATGTAAATCGTTTTTAATAACTAATATTTATTTTTATTTATAATTGATTAATTATTAAATAATATGTAATATTGGTAATTAATTTTAATTAATTTTTTATTGGTGTTGATATTTAATTTATTTTTATGAATATAATAAATCATTAATTTCCCTACTTTTGCACTCACTGGAGTGGGAATAGTAATTTTTACCCCTACGCTATCCAATGATTTCCCTACTGTTACACTCTCTGGAGTGGGAATAGTAATTTTTACTCTACACTATCCAATGCATTCCCTACTGTTGCACTCTCAGGAGAGGGAATAGTAATTTTTACCCCTACGCTATCCAAAGCTTTCCCTACTGTTGCACTCACTGGAGTGGGAATAGTAATTTTTACCCCTACGCTGTCCAGCGCTTTCCCTACTGTTGCACTCTCTGGTGTGGGAATAGAAATTTTTACCCCTACACTATCCAACGCTTTCCCTACTGTTGCACTCTCTGTAGAGGGAATTGTAAATTTTACCCCTACGCTATCCAACGCTTTCCATACTGTTGCACTCACTGGAGTGGGAATAGTAATTTTAACCCTGCGCTATCCATCGCTTTCCCTACTGTTGCCCTCTCTGGAGTGGGAATAGTATTTTTTACCCCTACGCTATCCAACGCTTTCCCTACTGTTGCACTCTCTGGAGTGGGAATAGTAATTTTTACCCTCCCGCTATCCAACGCTTTCCCTACTGTTGCACTCACTGGAGTAGGAATAGTAATATTTACCCCTATGCTATCCAACGCTTTCCCTACTGTTGAACTCTCTGGAGTGGGAATACTAATTTTTACCCCTACGCTATCCAACGCTTTCCATACTGTGGCACTCACTGGAGTGGGAATAGTAATTTTTACCCCTACGCTATCCAACGCTTTCCCTACTGTTGCACTCTCCAGAGTGGGAATAGTAATTTTTACCCCTACGCTATCCAATGCTTTCCCTACTGTTGCACTTTCTGGAGTGGGAATAGGAATTTTAACCCCTACGCTATCCTACGCTTTCCCTACTGTTGCACTCTCTGGAGTGGAAATAGTAATTTTTACCCCTACACTATCCAACGCTTTCCCTACTGTTGCACTCTCTGGAGTGGGAATAGTAATTTTTACCCCTACGCTATCCTCTGCTTTCCCTACTGTTGCACTCACTGGAGTGGGAATAGTAATTTTTTCCCCTACGCTGTCCAACGGTTTCCCTACTGTTGCACTCTCTGGTGTGGGAATAGTAATTTTTACCCCTACGCTATCCAACACTTTCCATACTGCTGCACTCACTGGAGTGGGATTAGTAATTTTTACCCCTGCGCTATCCATCGCTTTCCCTACTGTAGCACTCTCTGGAGTGGAAATAGTAATTTTTACCCCTACGCTATCCAACGCTTTCCCTACTGTAGCACTCTCTGGAGTGGGAATAGTAATTTTAACCCCTACGCTTTCCAATGCTTTCCCTACTGTTGCACTCTCTGGAGTGGGAATAGTAAGTTTTTACCCTCCCTCTATCCAACGCTTTCCCTACTGTTGCACTCACTGGAGTAGGAATAGTAATATTTACCCCTATGCTATGCAATGATTTCCCTACTGTTGCACTCTCTGGAGTGGTAATAGTAATTTTTACCCCTACGCTATCCAACGCTTTCCCTACTTTTGCACTCTCCAGAGTGGGAATACTCATTTTTACCCCTACGCTATCCAACGCTTTCCCTACTGTTGCACTCTCTGGAGTGGGAATAGTAATTTTAACCCCCTACCCTATCCTACGCTTTCCCTACTGTTGCACTCTCTGGAGTGGGAATAGTAATTTTTACCCTCCCGCTATCCAATGCTTTCCCTACTGTTGCACTCTGTGGGGTGGGAATAGTAATTTATCTCCTACGCTATCCAACGCTTTCCCTACTGTTGCACTCTGTGGGGTGGGAATAGTAATTTATCTCCTACGCTATCCAACGCTTTCCCTACTGTTGCACTCACTTTAGTGGGATTAGTAATTTTTACCCTCCCGCTATCCTACTGTAAAAATATTGAATATGTGTTATTAATATTACGTTAATATATATATATATTCACTGAAAAAACCATAGGTTATAGACCATATATAGTTAGGGATTAGCATTCACAAAACCTTATTTTACTCGCACAAAACCATTGAAATTCGCATATATAGTTAGTTGCACTAACTATATATCGCGCACCCGCAATCCACTGCTGATGATGTCACATATTACATCATTCATGACATGGTCAGTAACATCACTGATGACATCACTGATGACATCTCCAATGACATCACTGATGACATCACTGATGACAACATCCAGTGACTGTATGATTCTGTAAAGTTAAAATATGTCTTACATATTGAAGAATGAGTGGATGTATAAGTGTCTGGATGAAGGATTTAGTAGGTGCATGACTGACTGTATGAGTGAGTGATTAAATGTGTCTCACTGAGTGCATGGGTTAGTGACTAAACTGTCTTAATTTGTGCATCATTATGTCTGTTGTTCTGTAAACTGCTGCATGTGTTGACCAGTAGCTATATGAGTAACTATATGGGTTATTGATTGGTTGCCCAAGTATTTGTATGGGAGACTGAGTGTGTGTGTGGGTGGCTGGGAGGGGTATGACTCTGTGCATAGATGTGTGAGCAGTTGATTCACTAGATGTATGGGTTCAAAAGTGCATGTGGAAACAGCTGTATGGGCGGTTGACTGTGTGCATGAGTGTATTGGTGAGTGAATGGATATCTCAGTGTTACATGTCAAAGTAAGTACATATGTAAAACACAGTACATGTGAGAGTTGACATATATAAATAACTGTGCATAAGAGCCAGTGAATGTGTGAGTGGCTGTATGGATCATTGTGAACTTGTATCAGGGATTGTATAAGAGAGTAAATATGTGTTAGTATATGTTTGAATAAGTAAGGTGTGTATAACTGTATAGTTGAAGAAATGGAGGTGTGATTGATTCTTTGCATGACTGACTAGGTGTGTGAGTAACTCCATGGATGAGTGACAATCTGTGAGTGTCTGTTTACACTGATTGTATCTAAGGTTATATTAGAGTCGGAAGAGGTTCATCGTATTATCACATGAATGATATCATCAGTGTTGTGATCAGTAATGTCAAACGAGATGTCATCAGTGATGTCATCAGTGATGTCATTTGAGATGTCATCAGTGATGTCACTTGAGATGTCTTCAGTGATGTCATCAGTGATGTCATTTGAGATGTCATCAGTGATGTCATCAGTGATGTCACTGACCATGTCATGAATGATGTAATATGTGGCATCATCAGCAGTGGATTGCGGGTGCGCGATATATAGTTAGTGCAACTAACTATATATGCGAATTTCAATGGTTTTGTGCGAGTAAAATAAGGTTTTGTGAATGCTAATCCCTAACTATATATGGTCTATTACCTATGGTTTTTTCAGTGAATTTTCAAGGTTTTGTAAATGCTAATTCCTAACTATATATGGTCTATAACCTATGGTTTTTTCAGTGAATTTCATTGGTTTTTTAAAAACTAGTATCTATAGCTGTAAAATATATTCTTTATTACGTGACGTATCACGTAGCCATGTGAGACGCCTCATGACGCGTCGCATAACCGTGACGTATCAGCTCTGCAGCGCAAACAAAACCCGTAACGTAAGCGCACCGGAGTACGCTTACAGATATATATATTTTTTTAACCTTAATTAGACAAAATCCACACGTGCACATATCTTGAGGCCTTGCAAAGGCACATCAAACAAACAGTCCCTACAATTTTGCCAAGTTTGATGGAAATTTATTCCTTTAAATTTTATTTTACTGTTTCTCTTGGTTTTCCCCTTGTTACGCTTACCGGAACGCTACCCGGTACGCAAACCGGATGCTCCAAAAACACAAGATGGCGGACTCCTGTTACGCTGGCGGTTAGCTGACCGGGAAGCGCCTCTACCGCAAAAAATCGCATTTTTTTTTTCTTTTGCCCCGCGGGGAACTTTAACAGCCCCCTCATCAATCCTAGGGAGTCAGGAGGGGTCTACCTTACCCCTTTCCTTCATTTACACCTTTTTTTTTCCACCTCTTGTCTCTGGATCCTACCGAGAGACAAGATGGCGGCCGCTCCGGACTGTTTACAATGTTGACAGCCAATCAGCTTCTCCTCAGACTCCCGTTACGCTGCCGGTTAGCTGCCCGGTTAGCTGCCCGGTTTGCGTACCGGGACGCGCCTCTACGGCGAAAAATCGTAACTTTTTTTTTTGCCCCGCGGGGCACTTTAATATCCCCCTCATCAATCCTAGGGGGTCAGGAGGGGTCTATATTGCCCCTTTTCCTTCATTTCCCCCTTCGTTTTTCACCACCTCTTGTCTCTCGATCCTACCGAGAGACAAGATGGCGGCCGCTCCGGACTGTTTAGAATGTTGACAGACACCGGAGAGCCAATCAGCTTCGCTTCGCAAAGTTCCGTTACGCGAAAAGTACGCGAACCGGAGCGCTACCCGGGACGCTGTCACAGATATATCTGTTTTTTAAAACGTTAATTTCTCAAAATCCACTGGAGCACATATATTGAGACCCAGCAAAGGCACATCGGGCTAACAGTCCCTACAATTTTGCCAAGTTTCGTGCAAATCCATTCAGCCGTTCGAGCTAAAAATGAGGCCAAACGCCCTATGGAAAAATGAATGGGAAAAACGCGTTTTGGGACCCCCCTTTTTTCTCGCCCCCCCCTTGACGACCCCCCCAAATTTTCAGGGGCTGCTCAGAAACAAAATGTGCCATTTTCCTGAAAATTTCAGCCGATTCCGTCCACAAACGCCAAAGTTATTAGACATAGAATTTTCAAAAGTCCCATAGAGAAAAAATCCTAACTATATATACCTACTGGCTATCGCCAGTAGGTAATGTCTTAAAAAATACAAATCTATGTTTTTTTTACATACATTAATTATGTATTAATTTTAAGGTTATTTAAGTATTTTAAGTATGTTTTAGTTAATTATATTTATTATTTAATTAACTTTAAAATACTTTTAAGACATTTTAAAAAAATTCGATATTTTGACTAACAATATTTTTTACAACAATATTTTTGATTCGATATTTTTGTACTTACCTGTTTGTAGATAGGGATTCGATATTTTTGTATTCAATATTTTGTCCTTGATATTTCGTCAGGTCGATATTTTCCTAATCGATATTCTGTCAGTAATCCGACTTAAAGTGGAAAAAAAAATCTGCAGATGGCACCAATGCATGAGGCACTGTGTAATACTGGTCCACAAAATATAAGAAGCCTCATATTATGTCTTATATACAATGTTTGATAATTGCAATTGTTTTACAAAAATAAAATTTAGGTTGTCAACCTCCTATTGTGGAAGAGGTGTGGCACAGCGCCAGGGCGACTGACTCCGGAACCTGGGGGCCCGTGGTTCGATCCCCAGTGCTGGCGGCAGATCAGCCCAGCACCTTGTGACTCTGGGCAATAGCCTGCTTAAACTTCCCGACGGCCCCCAGCACCTTGACACCTTCGGGTAAATATTCGCGCTTTACAAATTTTGGACATGGACATATTCAATGCCAGACGTATGCAAAGCATGTCTATTAGATATGTGCTGGAAAATCTTTTAAGTTCTCCAAGTAAAGAAAAAACAGTTCAAAAGGCTCCGGCATTAAAATGTGGGGCTCATACATTGGGGCACATACATTGATATGGGGCTTTGAGGGAAATCAATAATGTCTTGTGTTTTGTCTAGCACCTATATGAGTAGAAGATATCTGCCTGAATGTCTGTTGCTCCAGCATACAAATCTATACATGGTCTTTAATCTATCCATTAACAGCCTGCACAGAGCATATTCCTTTAAACTCCTGACCGAATCATTGCATCATACACCCATCAATGCTCAACCACATCAAACCCTCTTGTGTCTTCTTCAGATTTAGGCCCACTTTCATTCTCGTACCCAATCTCCATGAGCATAAAGAGCTGTCAGCTCACTCAGCACTTTCAAAATCAATCCGATACACCACTTCATCGAACTCAAGTAGCCCCCATCATCCTCAGCCCCCACTAGCCAGTTGTACCTTCCCACCCTGCCTGATTCTGGATTACTCTCCTGTGAATGTGTATATTATCCTATGAAACTATACATTAATATAGATGCATATGTCTGATGGCGCACAATGTTGTGTCTCACTCAAAAAACATTTCTGCCTCTCACTGCTAAATTCCAGTTTTCTGCTCATATAAAGTAACCACTGCAAAGCATTTCAAATTGTGCTATCCACCAATTAAACAAATAAAAACAAATATCTGTAGGTTAGGTGTTCAGGTTGTGTCATGCAGATACTCCCTTATTCTGTTAGTGCCTTTCAGAACTCTTACAGGAATGTTCCTCCCTACAGAACGCTGTCCTTGATCAATATGTTGACATGGTTACCCCTCTTATTTCCCTTGGCCAAAAGATCTACTCCTGTTTCTGATTCAAGCATCGTATGAGCCATTGTGCCTCCTGGCAGCTACTAAATATTGAACTAGAACAATGGTTTCCATGTTGCAATCTCATTTGCAAGGAGTATAAGTTACAGTCTCTTGTTCTGGTGAATGTTACCACTAACCCCATTGGGGGGGGGAACTGGGGGGGGTATTCCTCCAAACTCAGTCCCTTTTGCTTAAAGTTCTTTTGGAATACCATGTGAGGAGATCCTGCTCCCTAATTTGTTTCTGAACTCTTCTTTGGATGTTGGAAACACCGCCCCGTCTCCAAATGCAACATGCACATGAAGGTCAGATTCTGAATGTTTTACATAGAGACATTGGGATCTTCTGTCTATCATGATTGGAGGTGCTAAGCCTGAGAAACGTAGGAATATCCCCAGTTGTACGCTAGATAGTCTCTTGTTTCCTTTGGATTCCACACTGGATGGTATTCTATATTAGATAGAATTGGTCACAGTAGGATGAATGTTCTTATTTCAACTACCGCTATCTTTACTTCGCCCTGATTATTTCTTCCTTCTCCCATTACTGCGCCTATCTATCCTTAACACTGAAACTGCTGACCGTTCACTCTTTACTACTTTTACTTGTACTTCATCCATATTCCTAAACTTTTCCATGATGCTAAATATATGTCTTTTCTTTTTAAAATGCAATTACATTCAGTCTGCTTAACCGTTACCCTAACCGTGTATAGAAAAGCAGATTATTATGTAGTGTGGTGATGAGCCCTCACCATGTAATAACACCACAATCTCTATTGGGTCCAGTTAACTTCTTTAACAAACCTTTTGCTCTGTCCTGATTAGCTGTGCCACAGAGAAGTCAGTCGAAGTCCAAGGAACAAGTGTAAAGCATTTAGAATTATCAAAACAGTCAACAGGTGGGAAATACAACACAGTAAAAGTCCAATATCGATTTATAAGCTATATAGCATATTTTTTTCTAAAAATAGAAAAAAGAAAAATTCTAATGAGGGAAACTAGAGATATAAGTTTAACTGTAATTCTCTTTTTACGAAATATAATAAAACATAAGCATTTTGGCAATTAGTTTGTATCTGGCTAGAACGGCAACTTATCTTAACTTGGACAGGCCACAACAGGTCTGGGGCTAGTCACAGTGACCATTCAGGTCCAGAAAGACAGTTACCTGTTAGCCTCAGCAGTCTTAGAGTCCTCACTGCCCTTTTTAGGTCTCGCCTGGCGAAAGCAGCGCATGCGCTGCCTCGCCAAGGAGAGCAACTTTTGGAATCAATTCTCCGTCGCTTGCATGCGCGTGTCAGCATTGACAAAGAAGGCTGCTCTCACCCTCTGTCCAATGCAGACAGCATGCGCATGTCCGTGGGACAGTGGGCAGTCCCACGCCATTTTGTTTTCATAGCTCGGGTTTTCCCGTCGCACACACGCGCGTGTGGCGTCGTGCTATTAAATAGCGTGGCCTTAGCGCGATCACTTTCACTTTCGCGCGGCCGTGCTTGTTCTCACTCTGGTAGGATTTTCTGTTCCCCTAATACAGCTTTTGATCTCTTTTTAGAGGCCGAAAATAGCCAGTCCGAAAATAGCCAGTAGGCCCCAAATCCGACCTTTGTCAGGTAGGCCTGTTTGGCATCTTTAATTAACTACTTATATTTCGCTGTATATGTCTCGGGCGAGCAATAGCGGATCCTTTTTTTTTTTTGAGGAGTGTTCGGTGGGTTTTTTGAGTTTTCGCGGGGTTTTTTGCGTGTTCGCGGGGATTTTTGCGTCTTCGCGAGCCGCTTGCATAGCGAAGTTACTCATGCATTCGTTTATGGGAGAGGGAGAGAGAGATAGATAGATAGATAGATAGATAGAAAGAGAGAGAAAGAGAGGGAAAGAGAGAGGGAGAGAGAGAACGAGAGAAAGAAAGAGAGGCCGGATCTCTGAAGGGCCAGATTCCTGAGTTGCGCCTACAGAACATACAGCTTTTTATTTTTAGCAAAATGCATATGAAAATTGTGCTGTAAAGGTCTCTTTTAGTTTAACCCCTCCTGACAACTCAAGATGGGTGTATTTGCCATCCTCTCCCTTCTTCCTGTTTTTTATATCTGTAAGTGCTTCCTGATGAGGTTTAATACCTTGGACAGGTGCCTCATTGCCTACTTGTAACTATTCTCTGACCCTGCTTCAAGGGTCAGAGCAGGGTCAGAGAATAGTTGCAAGTAGGCAACGAGGCGCCAGGAAGCAATTAGCAGCAGGTGTCCAATTTGAAGTTAATTTGTTTGTTACCCTTTTGTAAAAGGTTACAAAGAAATTAGGTTCAACTTTTGCACCTGCTGCTGTAACCCTTGCTTGGCTGAAAATTCGTCCCCGCTGATTCGCGGGTTTTACCGCGATTTCGCGAGATTCGCGGATCGCGAAATCGCGGAAAATCCACAAATTTGCCCGCGAAACGGATTTTACGCCCACCCTTAATGAAGATTCCAGGTCCAGCTGCCCGTTTGGATTTATGTGCATAACTGTGATGGGAGGGGAGTGGTGGTGAGCCAGCTGAGGGAGCCTGTGTCTGTGCAGGGAGGGGGCACTGTGCTGACCGCACTGAGGGGAGCTGTGGGGCTGTGCTCCCCACATGAAGCCCCCCTCGTATAGCTCTTTCCATGTCCTGTGTGCTGTGCGTAAAGGGGAGAGGTGGGGCAAAATCGCCCTTGTAGATCTCCTGTGTACCTTATTGCCAAGTCCATTATCCATGGGTAAAAGATAGCAACAGAGATCCAGCAAGATTTTCTGCACCCCCTTTTCATACCCTTTCTGTACTCGCGGGTAAAAGAGAGGAGAGGCCTCACAAGATCTCCCGCACCCCCTTGCCATGCATAGAGCAGGTTACAGCTTTTCTTGACACCTCCCTTCCACTCCTTCTCTTTCTAAGGGACTCACCCCCCGGCCACAGCGGCATATCCCACAGATCCCCTCTACCATCATGCCCTGTCTCAGCTGCGGACTGCCAGATACCTCCTGTACCATCCTGTCCTCTCTAAGCTCTATATGATAGGGCAGGCTGTTTCTCCCCTACATACCTCTTTTACCACTCTGCCCTATGTGGCCCCCATGCTAGAAAGAGTGCAGACTACTTCACTCTTAGAGACCTCCTGCCCTGTCTGGGCCCCATGGTAAAATAGTGCAGACTGCTGCTCTGGTAGAGACCTCCTCTAATATCCTGCCATATCTATTATGTAATGCTAAAACTATTTGTATAGCGCTTTATCACGCACCCTCAGGTGTAGCAGAGAGGCACTCTGTGACGAGGCTCATCCATGTGGGTTTTCACAAGACACAGACATAGGCACTCACTACCTCCGGCAGGTTCCTCCTGCCACCTCAGCTCCTTCTTCGGCAGAAGCAGGAACCGAGGGCTGGACCTGGCTTCTCTGCAGGCTACAGTGCCTCTCTTTGTGTGGAGCAGAATGGCGCTTTGTGAGTGCCCAACCCTCCACCCCGGAACTGTGAGCACCGACTGCCAAGGAGCCCATGCCCCCTAAAAAATAGACCTGCACATCGGGGCACCGAGGAGCCCCTGCACCCCAAGAGTTACACTTGTGCATCAGGCACTAAGAAGTCCAGAGAGAGAGACAGGCACGGAGAAGGAGAACAAGGAGAACAGGTAAGGCTCACCTGAGTAAGAATTTGTGCTTATTTTAAGTCGTTTCAAAACTTTATTCGATTCATAAAATGGATCATAAAAGTCCTAAAAACGGTTACTTTGCTGTGTCTTTAAGTACAACACCTTTAGCAGGAAGGCAGCTATGAGAAAGACGGGCTGGCATCGGCCACGCCATAAGTATGGCGGGCACACAGGCCCCGCTCTCAATCACAGAGGCGAGCCTATCGCGCAGCAATGACGCTAAAGGCGCGCTCCGACGCTGGTTGGTCCCCGGTACCTCGCATGACCCGGAGGTGATAGAATCACTTCCGGGTCATGCTAGGGGCGAAGATCAGGCCAGTTAGAACTGGCCTGGCATGAAAGATTTAAAAGGCAAGGGAGTGCGAGAGTCTGCCTCTTGACCCTGCGCTCCACAGCCTGCCTCACCAGCCTCTGTCAGTTCAGGGGTTTCGTCATGGATCTTTTGGGTAAGGGTGGGGCTCCACCAAGTATCATTATCTTACACTTGGGTGGGAACGATCTGGTCAAGCTGGGTGGAAGGGGGCTACTGGAAGCCATAATCACAGAGGTGGGTTGGCTAGCTAAGACATGCCAAGGGTGCACGGTAGTATGGTCTCAGATGGTACCCAGATTTTAATGGAGGGGGGGAGATTCTGTGAAGGCTTTGAATCACTCAATAAGGAGGATCAACTATAAAATAGAAAGGTTATTTAGGTCTCCTCAAATACTGACGATCGCCCACGGGTGTATCAGGGGGGAGCCGTGCTTCTTAAAAGACGGGGTCCACTGGACTAGAGTAGGGATCGAAATCCTGTTAGAGAATATATTGGCTTGGTTAGCTGGTTTCAGAGGCAGGGCATTAACTTTCAGGGAGCAATTTGGGGGGGGGGCAGATATTCGGTCAACTACGCTGGCCTGTGGCGGTAAGGTCATGATTGGTGAGCGGTACATTTAAGGTCCTTAGAGGGCGGAGCCATTCTTGAATGGGGTCGCCCAAGGGGAGGGACAAGTGGTCTCTCCTAGAACTCCAGTTACAGCCGGTTGGCTACATGGGTGTGGGGGAGGGGGAGTCACGCTTTCCCTAGGCTGGTTGGCCACCCCGCATGTGCACAATGACGCCAGTAAATGACACAGAACTGCAGGGGCCCCCTTTATTGGAGTTAATAGAGCATACGGGGTAACCGGGGGGGGAAGTACCCTCATGGTAAATGGGCCCTCTGCGCATGCGCACTCTGGCTGGAGGGCGTGGTTATTTGATAAGGATCTGACACCAGTCAGTGACCTTGCCGTAGGCCCAAATAGGATACGCAGACAAGTAAATGCTGTATGATTATGGATGATGTATTAGATTCAGATAGGAAATACCTTTGTACTAGAATTATGTTAAGGTTAGCCATCTGACATCTGTACTTATCAATTGTAATCAATGTAATGCAAATGTTTTCTGGGTAATCATGTAAATATTTGTTTACCTTAAAAAAAGAAAATTAATTTTATGTTTAATAAATACAGCCCCCGCTTCCAAAGAATCCTTCTCATGTCATTAAATAAGGTTTGATAAGAGAGGAGGGGGTATAGGTAGTCCCTGGCCATAGTGCCTTATAGCGAGGTCATGCTTTGTGGCGCTATATAAAGGCCCTAATGGCGCTGTATGTGATGGAATGGCGGGGTGGGGTAAGTTTGGAAGGAGATGCGTTGGAAAAGCAGCGTGTTGTCTCAGAGCTGCAGGTGCACTGGGGGAGCTGTATGTGATGAAATGGCCGGGGTGGTGAAGTTAGGAAGGAGCTGCTTTGAAAGAGCAGCACTTTGAGATAACATGCTGGGGGAGCTCTATGTGATGGAATGGCGGGGTGGGGTAAGTTCGTAAGGAATTGCATTGGAGTAGCAGCGTGTGGGGTCCAATTTGCAGGTAGACTGGGGGAGCTGTATGTGATCTGGGTGGAATGGAGAGGGTGGTGTAAGTTAGGAAGGATGTGCATTTGGTCTCAGAGCTGCAGGTACAGTAGGGGAGTGGTGTGTGATGGAGCGGCAGGGGTGTGCCTTTGGAAGGAGTTGCATTAGAAGAGCAGTGTGTGGTCTCAGAGCTGGAATCAAATGGAGGGCTGCAATCCACAAGTGAGATGCACTGGGAGAGCTGCGTGTGGGTCTTTGTGGCATGGCAGAGGTGGTGCAGATCAGGATTAAGTCACATTGGTAGAGCTGTGAATTAGCCTCAGAAGTACAATAGCAAGGCTCAGCATTGATGGGTATTGGCATGGCAGACAGTGGGTCTTCAGCACTCGGATAGTACGGTGTTCTTGTTTCAATACTGGAATGGTAGGAGTGTTGCAAGTGTGGACTGAGGTGCTCGTTCCAGTACGAGAATAATAGGGTAAGATCGAGGCGCACTGGCGGAGCTCTACGTGTCTCTCTCCTGCAGTGGTATTGAGCTACTGGCATTGTAAATGACAAACCTTTTATCTATGTGTTGATTTTGAAAACAGATAAATAAAAGGCATTGCCATTTACAATGCCAAGAGCATAACATTTCGCAAATGTGAGACCTATTGCATTGCAAATGCTTGTTTTCTTTACAGACGCCTAGACAAGTAGTGGCCCTGATGCTGGAGATGCTGAAAATGCTGACGATGCTAAGGAGATTTTGAGGATGTTAAAGAGATGCTAAAGAGATTAGTGTTCCTGCCCCTCCCCCCAGCCCCCCCGGTATCCACGAGTATTGGGGGGTCATCTCGGACCTCAGAGCTCGATCTCCTTTGTGGCAGCAGAGGAGTACGGTGCAGGTACAGATGCCACTGGTTTACTGGTCTCTCGGTTACAGCAGTCTTAGCTGTTGCTCACTGGTAACTATGGGGCCGATTACGATGGCAGTGAAAACCACCACCAGCAGGATGCTAATGGCAGTTTCACCACCATCAGCAAGCACTTTTCCGTCAGCCATGTTATGATGGCAGGCGGTGTGCTGGCAGACACAAAGTCCGCCCACCACCGGTCTGCCAATCATTCTGATTGCCTTGCGGACCTGGCCAGCATGCTTAGAATGGTGGCGGTGCCTGGCAGGCACCCCCTGTCAAATTATGATGCTGCTTAAAGCCAGCCTTTCTATAGCGGTGAAACCGCCATGGAAAGGCCAGCGGAGATTGGTTTAAGGGGCCCGTTGCAGGCCACCCCTGTGTTGGGGGGAGGTGGTGGTGCACTGGGCATTTCCCTGCACCAGGTGACAGGCACCACGTGTTCCAAGCTACGTAGTGCAGGGAAACACACAACATGGTTTTTTGACATTACAGTGGGTGCTGCAGCCAGCAGCTACCACCACAATGTTAAAGTTGACGGATGTGATAGCCGCGGTGGTGGTCACATTGTAATCGAGGGTGCCATACTGGCAGGCGGTCCCAGTCCCTGCATCGATGGCGGGTGGACTCAAGTCCGCCCGCCATCATAATGACCCCCTAAATCTTTTCTTTCATGGCGACCAGAGTCCACTTCGGCTATGGGTCCCATAGACTTAGGGATACCATAGGAAGGTCAGAAGTCAGTCGCACAGCAGGCTGCTTGGCATCCAGTGGCGAGAAGGCACTCCTAGTGAATTGGACTCTCGAGGAGTGGGGTGTTCCTTAGCTTTTTGTGGTCCTGAAGCTTAACCGGAGGCTAGTCAACTAGCCCTTGGAGTTACTTCTTTACTTCTGCACCAAGTGGAGCTCTTTAGCATGAGTGGGGACAGCAAGCACAGACCTCTTTGTGGGTTCTCAGGTGCAGCCGGTGCAGCCGGGGCAGTCATGTCTTTGGTACAACCTCTCTTTGCTGGGTCCAGAGAGCTGCAGGGCAGTCTTCTTCTGTCTTTTTTCTAGTTCCGTAGCGACCTGAGGACGGTGGGTGCAACTTGAATGCTGATTTTGAGTTTGTGGGTGGGGAAGACTCACTAGCAAATGATGAAATAATTCCCACATAGCATTTATTCCCACTTTGCATCATTTACTGGGTCTTTGGTTAAAGACAATCCCAGGATACCCTTCTCTGCTGGAGTTATCGAATTACTCCAGACTAATTAATATTACAAACAGGCCTAGCTTGAATCCAGGATGGCCTGGGCCTTCTCCACTTAAAAATAACTCTGGACACATCCTGGATGTGTTTCCAGTCAAATTAGCTAGCATCCTTGAAAACCGGTTCTGCAACAGGTTTTTCCCTCTAGAGGAGATGCCAGTCCAACTTAAATAAAAGGAAAGGCATGTTGCACTGTGACTCACACTTGTATATCAGAGATGATAGCTTCTTTGAAGCTGTGCCATCTGTGTCTGCAGGCCTCTAGACATTCTGCTGGATACATTTAAGTACTATATATGGTGGTCTCAAATGAAAGTTAGTGGTCAGAGGATTAGCTAGTGAAACTCTATGTGAACCAATGAGGCCACCAGCCAGCCTTGCCTCAGTGAAGTCGACAATTTTGAGTTTTTGCTGTCAGGACTTGTAAAGTTTAAAAAGTGCATGTCCTTCTTTTTACTATCAGGCACCCTTCCCTCAAGGCCACTAACACATGCCTTAGGGGTGACTTACAGATATTAAAAAGGAAGGTCTGAGCATGGCAAGGAATATATTTAGCCATGTTGAGTTTAGCAGTTTTAAATTGGCCCGACTAGGCTGCAATGGTAGTCTAAGAGCCATGTTTTCACTTTGTCACTATAGTGGTTGCACAATTATATGATGCAGTCCACTAGAGACATTTTAACTTGTTAGCCTTAGTACCTCTCTGTAACATATAATAGGGACTTATGGGTAAGTTAAATATGCCAATCAGGGAATAGCCAATTGTACATACACCTTGAGGGGGTCAGAGCACATGCAGAAAGGCCTCTCAGCTGACCCCATGCACTAGAGTCAGAAACCAGCAACATCTAATGTAAAGGACCTGATTCCGATTTCACAAGGAAAACCCTTCATATGACTCAGATCCAGACTGCTTTCGGAGCGAAACGTACTCTGGGAGTCGGAACGAGCGAGTATGATGCAGCCGTATCCTTACGGACTCGGTTCGCTCCGACACCCATTGAACTCTATGGGAGCCTGTGTACAGACACGTACACAGGCTCCCATAGCAAAAAAGGGGTGGGTGGGGAAAAGCATACACCCTGTGGTGGGCACACGGTGCATGCTTGGATTGAGAGGACCCATGGGCACACCCCCATGACAGATTCGGAGGGCCTGGGTTGAAGGGGGGTCTGCTGCACCCCCCCAAAGTACGATTCCGTCCACTGTTTTATCTCACTGAGACAGAGGATTAGTGGCTGTCTGAATCATGTATCCTACTACCACCTGGCTACGTCATTGTCAGACAAGACAGGGACTCTGGGAAAGGTGGTGGGATAGCAATTATTTTCAAGGCTACTCACTCGTGTCAATTGGAAGCTCTTCCATTCCCCAACTGCGAAGCTGCCTTATTTAAACTCGCAGTCTCCTCCCAAATGACACTTTCTGGAATACTCATCTATCGCCCCCGATAAATCCACCCAATGGCTATCACCGTTTGCCGAACGAGTAGCCCTGCTTGTACTGAAGTCAGTCACTTTCACGATCCTGGGGGACCTAAAGCTCCACTTAGAAGACACTCAAAACAGCTCAAGTAGTAGATTCTTATCTGATTGTGAGGCTATTAACCTAATACTTCGGAATCATGGTCCGACTCATCAGGCTGGCCACCTACTTGACCCAGTTATCTCAAACATCTTGCTTGACTGTAATGCCCCTGCTCTTCCCCTTGAATGGTCAGACCACTTTGCTATCTTTTTCAGCCTGACCGTAGACAGCATCAGGAAAGCATCCCTCCCTGTCAATATGGGCAGTTATAGAACCTGGTCCAAATTAAATATCCCTGCGTTTAATGCTACACTACTTGCCAGCCGCCCTAATTCTAAGCTAACGTGTACTTCGTTGAACCAGGAAGTCTCTCACTGGCTGTCCTCTAACGTCAACCGCCATCTGACGTTAAGCTCCAGACGCCCTATCACTCACCTCCTCCCAGCTCCATGGTTCACGGACAATTTGAAAATCTTGAAGTCCAAATGCAAACAGCAGGAGAGATCCTGGAGAAAGACATATACCCTCAACGATAAACTAATTTATCGTTCCCTACTTAGGCAATACCACCGTGCCTGCAGAAAGGCAAAAGCCTCTTATGTCTCGGAGTCTATCAACAGTGCTACTAGCCGGCCGAAAGCTCTCTTCTCAATGGTGAAGAAGCTAGCAGGTTCAAATACCTCCCCTACCCCACCGGCTTTGGGAGAAACCCAATGCAACGAAATCGCTGACTTCTTCATCTCCAAAGTGGACACGATCTACAAATCACTTTCTTCGGCTCCCTCTGGGCCACCGTACGATCCTTCCACCCTGGGCACACTTGGCCCTTCATCCCAGGTGGCACAGATCTCTGAATGGCCTCAGTTCCAGCTGAGCTCGCTTCGCGACTGCATGGCCAAGGTAAACTCAGGCTCTCCCCTTGACCCAATTCCCATTGACATTCTCCGACAGCTTTCTCCAGACCTACTCTTGGTCATTCAAGAGCTCTTGAACTCCTCACTACGAGAAGCTATTGTTCCAGATGAATGGAAAAGATCCATGGTGATTCCACTCCTAAAAAAATCTGGCGCGGATCCCAAGACATTTTCCAACTACCGCCCCATCTCCTTGCTGCCTATGTTTTCAAAGATTTTGGAAAGGCATATTAATACACACCTTACCTCCCACGTCGAGGCTACAGGTTTCTTACACCCGTCTCAATCTAGGTTTCGCACTCATTTTCCACAGAAACCACCCTTTTAGGGGTCACCGAGAACCTGCATTCTCGCCTCGACCAGGGCGAAACCTCGGCGCTTATTCTTCTAGACTTAAGCGCCGCATTCAACACGAATTCACAACCTGTCCTTTTGAAAGCATTGAAGGCGGCCGGGGTGACTGGCCCCGCATTGACCTGGCTCTCCTCCTTTCTGAGCGGTCGCTCATTCCAGGTCTTTTCCTCCAATTCAGTCTCCTCTGTTCGTTTGTCTGCGCATGGGGTGCCCCAGGGGTCCTCACTGAGCCCTATGCTCTGTAACATCTATGTGAGACCCCTGGCAAGCATTGTGGAAGACGCTGGTCTTTCCCTTTACTCATACGCAGACGACACTCAAATCATCTTTTCCCTCTCCCCGGTTAAGACGTGTGCCCCGTCTGCTCTCAAACTAGGGCTTAGCCAAGTGGCAGAGTGGATGCAGACTAATCTCCTGAAATTAAATGGAGACAAGACAGAGGTGGTCATCCTTGGCAAACATAAACACCTCTGGGGCCCTCAACATTGGCCACCTGAAATGATCCCACTACCCCTGCCTGTCACGCAGGTACGGAATCTTGGCTTTGTCTTGGACGATTCACTATCTATGCGGCACCAAGTAGTTAGAGTGGCAGCCACCTGTTTTTCTATTCTAGGGTGGCTTTGCAAAATCCTCTGGATGCTCCCGGACTTGACAAGGCGCACGGTAGTCCAGGCTTTAGTCATCTCGCGCCTGGACTACGGTAACGTGCTTTACCTTGGAGTCACTGTGGAGTCTCAGAGGAAACTCCAGCTTGTTCAGAACACGGCCGCTCGTCTACTCTGCAAAGTCCCTTGGAGATCCCCATCTCCCCCCATCTTAAAGATCTACACTGGCTCTGCATCGAAAGCAGAATCAAATTTAAGGCCCTTTGCTTTTTGCACAAGATCAAGCAGGGGTCAGCCCCAGCTTACCTTCAGTCTCTCGTCCAACCTTAAACCCCTTCCCGCCTTCTCAGATCCTCGTTCCAAGGGAATTTCCTGATCCCTCGTTTTAAATTGACAAGAATGGGCGGACGCTCTTTCTCTTGTCTTGCCCCCAAACTCTGGAACTCTCTTCCAGCTTCATTGAAACTCGAACCTTCCTTACTAAATTTCGTAAAAAACTTAAAACCTTACTTTTCCCTCTGTGATGACTGCCTGATCCTTATCACCACTCCATCTAGCTGGCGCCGGGAGACCCCATGCGGGTAGCTGTGCGCATTATAAGTTTAATTACAATACAATACAATACTCACTCGTTCGGAATTTGGCTCCATAGCACGGCATGATTTGACCACAAATGAGTCGTACGGACGGGTTCAGGACCTGGAAACGATTTGGATGGCGTGTACGCGATCTTCGCATCGTACTTGGTCATTTGGGCCTGTGTATGATTTGTTTGCAAACAAGGGCTACGAATCCTATCCAGGAAAGCCCAACCCGATTCAGAGGCCTTCCAAATGACATCGGAATTGGGCCCAAAATGTGGGTAAAAAGTGGTAGTGCCCTGCAAACAGGCCAATTTCCTTCGACCCTCAATATTGGTGAATTTAATTATTTTTTATTAGAATAATGTTTTTCGATTCAAACACTAAACTTAACCCCAACAATAAATGAAATGAAACAGAATTATATATTTTTTTATTTTTATTATCATTATTTTTTTTTTAAATAGGACATTAGAACTCTCATTAAAACAGAATTATTTTTTTTAAATAAACTAGCAGTCTCTCATACTCCTGTACCTTTTTTCTTTAAATCTAATTAAAAAATAAGGTACTAGTATAATATTGTAACCGTAATGCCCTACATCAAATTTTATTTGTTTTAAGAACAATTAAAATAAATTAACCCATATTAACCTATATCACATTAATTACATTTTCTCCCTAAATTATTATATTGAAACAACTTATTCTAACTTTAATACTAACTCTGGCATGAGATCTTGAGTATCTTTCCAGCATCAATTTCGCTGCCTGTAATCTGCAGGGAAGGTTATTGGGCCACACCGAATGTGATGTGTAAACACTAAGCATTGGATGTCCTTTTCAATGTGAAACCTTCAAATGTATGGAAGAGGTATGTTAATATTTTTAAGGAAAGCAGCTGCTCACCAAACCGTACATTTAAACCTTTTTTTGCGGTTTATATAACACAAACTTGACGCAAAGGTACGGCAGCGCTTTATATGAGCACCAGTTACATAACACAAGGTCACAATAATTTTTAGGCACTGGATAAATAAATGATTTGCCCAGAATGACAGGATGTTGAACCGGGACTCAAACCTGGTTACAAAGATGTAAGCTTTGGCTATAATGCCACATCCTCTCCACTACCCTCTTCCCATGGGTATAGTGAACGTGATAAAAATAAAAGTTATTAATTGGCTTTTTAGCCCCAGGAATCTACTTCCACCAGACAAATGATTGACTATCTGTTGTGGAACTAAAGTAATTATATCTAGCAGTGTAGCTGGAATAGAGTAGTCCACACAAACATCTGGGTTTACAGCCGTATTGCTAACATTAGGGAGAAAATGCTCTGTCATCTCCTTTCTCTTCTGTTTCCCTCTTTTGTTCTGTATTATCTTTTCTCTGAGCTTTTTTTCTTGGCTTTCTCTATCTCTTTTTTCTGTTTTTACTTCCTTTTTTAAGAAATATTTTCCTTTGTCACTCTTTCCATTTCTTTCTCTTTTTTCTTTCTCTTTCTCTCTTTAAGCCGTTTACTGTGGCGGATATTCCGCCGCAGTGCGGGCGTTCGACCCAGTGGGCGGGGCTTGCGTCGGCCGTGGGTCATGCGCAGCACCTGGGAGGTAGTGCTGGCCGTCGCGAGCACTCAACGGGTTAATTCTTCCCTTTTCACTCTTTCTTTATTTTTGTCTCTGTGAGAGTTTCATACCCTCAGAAGGAACAACTGACCAACCCAAGATGGCTGCCATAGAGGACGCAACCGGAAGTGCGGTTGGCGATCCAGCGGCTGAAGGAGTAACCAAAGCGGCAACAGCTGAAATAGCGGGAGACAGAGAGGCTTGGCGTTCGTCGAGAGGGGAAGACGTGGACTGCTGGGAAGACAAGGGACCTTCCCGGACACAACGCGAGGCGGGAGCAGAAGGCGCAGACCTAACGGACGTCGGCGAACCAGCAGGAAGTAGACAGGACGGCGAACCGGCGCCTGTACCAGATTGCCGCTCTAGGAGCAACGCGCCCAGGACTTCGAACCTCCCCAACCAAGAGGAGTCGGAGTCTCCCACAGCCATGGCCCACGGGGGTTGTGGTAGCAGGCAAGTACCGTCTGCAGGTCAGGGGATTTTTCGGGGACTGTGGGAGCGGGTTAGGAGCCACTAAAATAAACCAAAACGCTTCCCCTCACTTAGCCACATCACGTTAGGGACCCGGTGAAGGCACCACTCCTCCCGCATTTCTTAAATGTTGTTTAGTTTTAAGGGCAGGAACCTGACCCTTATTTCTTGTTTCATTCTTTTTGGGTACCTGCAAGTCTCAAGCCGAGAGAAGAAAGAGAAACAGGAGTGAACCCTTTTGTGAAGCCCACCTGAGAAAAGACTCTATACATCCAGTGCTTACTTATTTCATTTTTTTGTCTTGTACTCAACCAAATTAACCCAAGAGTCTCTAAAAGAAATTCAGATCTAACAATTAAAGCCCTAAAGATAATACCGGAGTCTGGGACTATACTTAGGGTCAGGGAGTGGACTCAACTATAAGGAAGGAAGGGGGTTCAGGAGAGACAGGACAACAGTCTCTCTTTGTCTTTTTCTCACTTCCTTCTTTGTAACATGGCCCCAGTCACATGGGCATCAGAAACCATATCAACAAACAATAGTGAAACCAGAACAATTGATTGAGGGATTGAGGCCATTATTGTTTAACAGGGATTGTTACTGCTTAAGTATAATTTGAATGGGCTGGATTTTAGAAATGTTTTGAAGGCAAGCATATTGAAAATTAGTCTGCGGTTTCCTGGAAGGTGATTCAAAATTATGGGAGCTTGGTTTGGGAAATCCTGGTTAAAAGCTTTTGATTTTTTCTGATGGTGAAAATGTACGTGTGTGTGTTGCAGGTCATTCAAATGCTTTCTGTGGCTTTCAGGTATAGCCAGGGAAGCTTTCTCTGGGTGGCTTTTGGGAGGAAAGTGAATAGAACATTGCTTCTGTCGAGGTGTTATAAAAACCTGGTGTGTTCCACTACTCTAAAGTAAGAGGAATGGATAGTATGCTTGACTTTCCTGAGCAGGAGTAACATAGTTATTTTTTAGACAAGGATGAAACCAAGTAGTGGTCCCGATGATCACATTTGTGGGATGTGCGTAGAGATGAAAGTAGGTAAAGCTACATTTATGCTGGTGAATGAGGTTCTCAAGAATAGAGGAGGCAGATCTGTTAATGCTGGTTTTAGTTCTAGGACAAAGGAGTTTCTGGAACACCCTTAAAGTAGTCATGGGTGATGTTTTGGAGATTCCCATGTAAAGTTGGGTATCATCACCTTATTGATGTATGTTGAGTCCCTTTTTCTGGTTCTGAAATTCTCTACAGAGATGCAGCAGAAAGGGAGATAGGCTTAAGTAACATTAATAAAGGTGATCTAAAGCAATGTACAATGAAAGTCTGTAGGTGAAGTAGATGGCCTGAGTAGATGATCTGAAAGTAGTTGATCTATAAAGAATGACCTAAATGAATAAGTTACTTACCTTCGGTAACACCTTATCTGATGGAGAATCTATCAAGCTGCAAATTCCTTACCTTAGAATATTCCCTAGGTATCAGACTGGATCTAGAACTTTTTTTTACAAACCCCTTGCACCTCAATAGGTGACGTAATTCGGCTCCATGTTGTGTCATCGTCCGCACTAGAAGTGACATGCAGTGAATACATGGGCGCCACAACAGTGATTTGCCCTCAGTTCTTGCTTGTCTTCCTTCACCAGAAGTACAGAGCCACACTGAGGTAGAATTACCAGTTTGCCAAGGTGAGGTCCTGAAGTATCTCTTTAAAATGAGATATACGACTCGTATTGGGAGGGTGGGAGGATTGGTAAGGAATCTGCAGCTAGCTAGAGTGTCAACAATATAAGGCGTTACCAAAGGTAAGTAACTTGTTCATCTGATAGAGACTTCTAGCTGCAGATTCCTTGAATTATAGTAGATACTAAAGCAATCTCTCACTGGAGGAGGGTCTGTGGACTGTGTTACTCTTAGAAGTCCTGGAGAACCTAATTGGTGAAAAGCCCATCAAGCCAGACCTAACTGTCTAGACAGTAGTGTTTGAAAAACGTGTGCAGTTATGCCCACATAGCTGCCTGACAGATATCATGAACTGGGACTCCTTAGATAGCATAGTGTTCACAGATGTAGCTCTGATGGAATGAGTTGTCAAACTCTCAAGAGGCTGCTTCTTTTGGTATTGCATATAAGATTTTGATACTGAGGACAGTCCATCTGGAGATGGTACTCTTGTGAACTGCCTGGTCATTATTCACACCCTCAAAACCAGAAAAGAGTTAATCACCCACCAAGAAGTCTTTGGTACAATCAATGTAAAATGACAATGCTCTTTTTGGCCTAGAAGGTGGAGTCTCTCCTTTTCCTTGGTAAGATAGGGGAGGGGTAAAGAAAGTAGGCAGTGTAATGTTGTGCCTGACATGAAATGGTATTACCACCTTTGGTTGGAAGGAGGCACAGGTTCAAAGGACCCATTTATCTGGGAAAGCGGAGGTGTACGGAGGATTAACGTAAATAGCTTGTAACTCGATAACCCTCCTAGCAGAATTTATATCCACAAGGATGAATGTTTTGATGGTCAACAGTCTTATAGGGCAGCTATACATAGGCTCAAATGATAAACACATGAAAAAGGTAAGGACTAAATTAAGATCCCATTGGGGAATAATGAAGAGCTTAGGGGGGAATATATGCTGCAAACCATTCAAGAAGTAAGTCACCACAGGTGACTTCAACATTAAGTGTTAATCTGGCAACCATAAAAAGGCAGTAATGGCAAAATGGTACCCTTTAACTGTGCCAAAGCAAGGCCTTGCTGGGCAAGGGATAAACCAAACAACAGAACTTCTCATGCAAAGAATCAACAGATTAAAAAGTAGAGCAAATTGCAAACTTGTCCCTTGAGCAGCTGTAAATCTTTTTCATGGAGGAATGCCTGGCTGGCAGAATGGCATCACAAAGTTCGAGAGAGAGGTTGAACACCATCAACTGTCACTGCTCAGTCTCCACGCATGTCAATGGAGAATATACAGTTTCTGGTACAGAAACTGTCCCTTTCGCTGTAACACAAGATCCTCTCGAAGGGGAAGCTTGATCCGAGGACAGCTGCTCATGAGTTTGGGATACCAAACTCTCCTTGCCGCATTCAGAGCCACTAAGATGACTTTGGCCTAGTCACAACTGATCTCCTTGAGAACTCTGGGCATGAGTGGGCATCTGTGGAAAGGCGTACAGGAGTCCTGAGCTCCACTCAAGATGAAATACATCTGTGAACGAGAGTCACCTTGGAAACTCCAGTGCAGAGAAATGTTGACATTGAGCCTTTCAAAATGCATAATGAACTGTCCCAATTTACCTGCAAGATACATCTGTGTTTCTACTTTGACAGAGCTGGGAAGACTGTTCTGGAGAATGATGTTAACATTGGTTTGAGAAACAAGTCCTCCTTTAACACACCTCGACACTTGGTTCCCTCAGGGGTAGCTACCTTACAAAAGGCAGTCCTTAAAGAGTTTGAGACTCAGAAAACCCAAGCCAAACACCCCATTTTTAACCTCTCCAGGGAGGAGCTGGATTGCTTAAAGTCACTGGGGACTTATCATACCAATCAGGAGAAATGTCTCAGACAATTGAGTGATGCCAAACACTATACAAGGGACCCCCTTCCTAGACTATAAAAGACCATTAGTACCTTGGTGTAAAGAGGGAATAATGCCGGATGGATCACTAGAGGTGAATCTGAGTTCCTATTGAACACTCACATGAGGACTCAATATTTTCATATTGTAGCAAAGATCCATAAACCAAGATGACCACCACCAGGTAAACCCATTGTCTTCGGCATTGTCTCCTTGCTAAAAACTCTCTCTCAGTTTGTTGGCTGGTTCTCAAGACCGATGGTCACCAAGATGAATTCCTACCCACAGGACACTAAGCATTAATTATCACTGTATTGGCTGATATCTCTTTTAATCCACAGCAGCACTACCTGGTATCTTACAATACTGAATCACTCTATATAAATATTCCACAAGATGACACTTTACAGCCCTTCAAGGAATTATTGGAACAGAGGTGTTGTATGTCGTTTTAGATTCCCAATGATTTTTCTGATTCATGCCCTTATATACGTACAATTCACGTTGCCCTTATATAGGCATAGAAATCCAGACCTTATTTAGGCATAGCCCATGCTACCAGAATACAGGAATGGCTACTGCCATCCGTTCATCAACGTCACAGCGATTTCTTGGAAAACCAGACACTTAAGCAGTTAGGGACTTCCCCCAACCTGGATATTGATTTCTCCAAGAACTCATCTATTATGCATGAACAACTATTCCTTAGGGGTTCATCCATGACGTTCATATGCCCAACTTTACATCAAAGCTGGCATTCCTAAACACCTTCAAGGTATAAGTATACCTTCACTTGCCATGGCAAAGCACGGTGTGGTTCGGTGCAGTTCGACTACCTACTTGCCCAACGCAGCTCGCTACAGCAAGTGCCGAAGGAAGCCGACTCTCCAGCTGAAGCACTGACAAGAAGCTGTCCTCTTCTGCCGAGAATCCAGCTCCAGTTTTCTGACTCCCCTTGCCGGGGGTTGGGAAATTGAGTCCGAGAGAGAGATACCAAACCTCCTTCATTCTAAGGTATGGAGCTGATTAGAACCTAGAGAAACCTTTGGCAGTTCTTGGCAAAACTAAACCTATGCTAAAGACCATACTTACTTCTTCCCTCGTACTATACCTAGGTTAAGTACATTGGGGTAGGCGTATTTTAGAAGCACCAGTGGAGTATTTTAGCCTGTGTTATTTATGTATGTATTTTTATATGGCTTAGAAACCATACAATGTTCTTACAGTATTATTTTATATTACTGTTCACGCTGTACACATTATACTTCTCATTTTGTCTAACGATTGTAGCAGTTCTCCTCTCTTGCATGAGAAAGAAGACTGTTCAATAAACCCTTTTATTGAAACGCCTGTCTCTCTATTTTTCTCTGCAACTCTGTAGAAACGAAGCATGCACAATTGACTGAGCAAAATAGTTATCTATTCTTTCCACGACTCTGAAGATACTGTTCCAGTCCTAGGGAAACAAAGTTGTCATGTTTATGCGATTGTCAGAAATGAATCTCTTCTTGGTATTTGAGAATGTTTCAAGTGACCTCTGAGCTAGCTGGCAATCACAATTAGGTTTAGTATATTCGATAGAGACCTACTGACCTAAGTCCTACATCATATCTATGGGATATATTATTCCAATGCGCAGAGCCTATTGGGAATATAGGAACTACACTACATGGCGCCCAACGGTTCAATTTCAATTTCAAAATACTTTATTTGGTTTACATGTTAGAAAACCATAAAAGTTTGCAATTCATTCTTAAAAATATAAAAAACACAAATATACATATCCAGATATATTATGCGAATATCCCAATACACACAGCAAATTAAAAAAAATATGAACACAAAATCGTCGAGGTTTATAGATCACTTCATAAAATACATCAGCCAATTTTTAGAGATCCACATAGTTTCTGTCCCTTAAGGAAGATTTCCGAAAACCAACCACAAATGGGATACAATCTGGCTTTAATAATTGCATAAAATAGAGAGAGGGGTGAACCTGACTAAAATTAAACTTATTTAAAAATGATTTTAAAAAGAGCCTCCGAGGGGCATCATTAAATCTACAAAATAACACAAAGTGCAGCAGATCCTGTGGAGACAGAATGTCGCACCCACAGGGTGCTAACACTTGACCTTTGTGACACCCCTTCGGTACGGCAAGTAAAAGTTGGAAATAATCCAGTCGGAACCTAATTAGTAAAAACCGCTTGTGAGCCGACAAAGGCCACAAGATGAATGGCTCCATATCTGGAGAGGACTTGAGCATCATACTTACGGACGCTGTTTTTAGACAATTCCATCCCATCTCTTTTTAATTTTTTTCACAAAATAAAAGATTGCTTCACAAAGGCCACATCTGATCTAGTGATACAATCAAGTCTTAAAAAAAGGTCAGGACGTCCCAACGCTCCAAAGCAGCCTTTAGGTATTTTAACCAAGGTATTTTAATCATGTGATCCGGCCCAAAATATCTTTTATTAACTCTTGAGTAAGGCAGAGATCCTTGTTCAGCCAACAATTGAGCCAAAAAAGCAGTGGGCGCATAGCCAGAATATCACCAATAAATGTAAGTCCGTGAACTATTAAGTTTGAGGTCCCTTTGGGAACCTGCAACAACTGTTTTAAAAAGTTATCTTCTACCACCTGAATACCCTCCAGACCTGTATACCCCCACAATTCGCTACCATAACTGGCAATCGCTACACTCTTTGCTTGATACATTTTTATCACCGCCGCTATCGGGCGCTTGCCCATTTTTGTAGCGAAGTTAAAAATCGCTGCATTAGTCCTAGACACTTCCCCCCTTTTCTTCCTAAGTAGAGGACCCCAATCCAGCCGGTCATTCAATAAGACACTCAGGTAGGAGAAAGTTGATGTTATAGGTACTTTTTCTAAGTTCACCTTAAAGGAGTACTGCTTCTTGGGGCGCAGCCCGACTTGCATTACATAGGATTTAGAATTGTTTATGGCCAGATAACGTTCGGCCATAAACCTACGAAAAGTGTCCAGCAATATCTGTAAGCTTATTGGGGTGCAGACCAGGAGAACTGCGTTGTCTGCATAAAGCAAGACGGGCAGGCCCCTGCATCCCACAAATGGAAAGTCAGCCCCGGTTTCTATCAAGATCTTATCTAAATCATTATTATAAAGGTTAAAAAGAAACGGGGCTAGGATGCACCCCTGCCGTATACCCCTTTCTGTGCTGAAGTCCCTAGAGACCCTCAGGTCCTGGGCGAATCTGATGTTTGCCTTGCTGTCTTTATGCAAATCCATCAGAAAGTCCACCAAATTTGCCTCCACCCCCATGGCCCTCATAGACTGCCACATTTTCCCCCGATTGACACAGTCAAAAGCGGAGGAGAGATCCATGAAGGCCATGTAGATTGTCCCCTGGTGGGCAACAGTGTACTTTCCGAGGATCAGATAGAGGTTAAGCCATTGCGCCAGAGTAGAGTGATCTGGGGGGAACCCATACTGAATATCAGAAAGAATCTTATTTTCTACTGTACAGGCCACCAATCTATTTAAAACGACTCCACCTTAACCAGGGAGTCAATAAGGGAAATCGGTCTATAGTTCATAGTGCTGTTACGATCACCCTTTTTAAAAACAGGTACGATTGTGGAGATACCCCATGAATCTGGACACACTTCCTTCGCCGCAGCATTAAGCACTGCCACCAGAATCGATGCCCACAGAGAGGAATTTGATTTAAAAAGGTCCAGTGGAATGCCTTCCGGGCCAGGTGCCTTACTACACGACAACGTTTGGAAAGGCAATAATTTAACGCTAGATGCTAAAGTAACTCAGTTGTGCTTTTCTCAGAGACCCCTTGTTCCATAATACTCCAATAAACGTCTGGAATGGGTAAAGAGATAGTATCCGCCATAGCAGAGTAGGACGAAAATCCTATTTATTAGCTTTTTGGTTTTCTCAACGTTGAAGGATACAGTGTTCCAAAATATTGTGCACCTTATCTTTGTTTCCTTGAAAATTGCTTTGCAAACTTTAAGTCAGCAAAATGACTGATAGTGACAACAACACTGGAACCAGAGCTACAGACGATGATGCCGTACAAGCTCTAGACTATACAGGTTTCCAAGAAACCGACGAGGATGCTATATGCATGCCTATAAATTTATGGAGAGGCCTTCACTATAAAATGTATAAAAAATGGCCTAACCTCAAGAGGTGGTAGTTTTTGTAATAGAGGCACACAAATATCCAAATCAAATCCAGTCACACAAATGTTTCACTTCTATAAAAAAGATGAACCACCAACAGAATACATTCCTTTCAAGGATATTGAAATTCCACTAACATACCAAGAGCATGCGCTCTGGTTTAAAGGTTCCCTAAAACATATAAATCTTATTACCAGGCTCGGTCTACTAGGTAGACCAGGAGCAATATGGTCGGTTCTGGCCGGCTACACACCTGACCCTGACATTGAATCAATGTTGGATGAAGACTTACTTAGTAACATACAAAATGTAATAGAATTATACAGCTGAAAGTCCTGAAGAGTTCTTTACTAAAAATACTCCTACTCCTCCTAAAAAGAAGTGGGAAAATACTAAACACACTTTTCAAGAGAAGTGTTCTCATTCCAGAGGTAGCTCTCCTCAAATGAAGCCCTTTGAAAGGAGGTATAAACTCAGGAATAGGGATAACTTGAGAAAACCTGATAGATATCAAGATACTGATACACGTTCCTCTCGTACCTTTCAGACTTCGTCACAGAAATCCAAAAGAAGAGGACGGTCAGAACACAAGGAAGAACGCTTGAAGTCCAAAGACGATCAACACGTTCAGAAAAACAAGAAACCTCAATTCACCAAAAAGAAGGTAGCAGGTCTAAAGATCAGACATGCTGAGGATCTTGAGGACACAACTCAAGAACAGGGAATGGGCTCAGAAAATGTTGGACAGCGCAGCAGAAGTCACTGTAGCTCGCAAGAACTTGAAGGATCATCTGGAGACAGTGGACTTGAATTAAATAATTCAAGTTGAAACTGCAGATACCAGGGTTAGTTCTCCACATAAGTTATATGAAATAAACACTCCAGATGGAGAGAGACATACCAAGAAAAGTGAGGGCACTCTTTTGGGAGCAGCTTTCTAAGGGTTATGACATTCTTCTCGCTGAACAAGACTGGCCACCAGAATTTGTCAGGGAGTGCCCACATGGTGAGGACATCATTATGCCAGCCTTCTCCAACCGCATTCGGATTCATTTAAAATATACTTATGCCAGAAAATGGGCAGTAGCCCAAGCTCCAGCATTATACAAAATTTATGTAGGATAGGATGAGGATTCTCCTCGCCATAAAATCCAGTTAAAAAATCAACCAACTGCACAAAGGCAGTACACAGTTAAGCAAGAAGCTAAAAAACAGGCCAGGGATATCTTAGATCAACTTGAATATCAGGGGGTGATTGAAACATGCACCTCGTCAATGAACAATCCTTTGTTTCCTGTCTCCAAAATAGACAATACATATCGTCTAGTATTAGATTACAGACACTTAAACTCTTGTTGCAAAACTTTTGCAGTACAAAATGCACACAGTGCAGTATTAATGAATAACATTGTGCATATAAAATATAAAACCACATTAGATACTTCTAACGGTTTCTTCTATCAAAACATTGCACCAGAAATAAGTATTTGACCGCTTTATCAATTATGGGGACACATCATCACTTCTGTCGTCTCCCTCAGGGATTTAAGAATAGTCCTGGGTTATTCTCAGCGAGGGTAACAGAGTTACTACAAACTTATGATGATGAAGCGTTGTCATATGTGGATGACATCTATCTAACAGACGATGACTTGGATAGGCACTTGAACAGCGTAACACCATTATATTGGGCTTGGCATCTGAAGGGTATACAATCAATTTTAGGAAATCAATAATTGCCCACCTCAACGACCTGTTTCTAGGATACGAAATATCAAGGGAAGGCAAAAGCCTGGCAGCAAACTTTCTAGAGTAATGTGCGCTGGTCCAACCTCCAAAAACACTGAAAAACTTAGTCGATTCTAGGTTTCCTGAATTTCGGAAGAACATACATTCTAAATTACGCAAAAAGGGTTAAACCTCTGTACGAATTAATCAAACCTGATTTTAAAACAGTTTATTGGACACAAAAACACGCAGAAATTTTGAGTTCATTGCAAACAGACATGTTAGCAACAAAACATTTACAGACTCGCGTAAACGTAGGCAAATTAGTGATCCGAATCATTCCAGGACAATGCAGATTCACGTACTTAACTTTTAAAGAAGGTGAAAAAGTATGAATAGCTTACAAATCACATTTGTACACACAAGCTGAAATGAAGTTCACTTCTACAGAAATAATTCTGACAGCTGTTCAAAATGCAGTAGCAAAAGAGAGAGCCCTCGCACAGGGTAAGCGCATTATGGTCGTTACACCAGTACCTGCCTTAGAGGCAGTGACAAAAGCAAGAATTCCTAATGCTAAGGCTTTACATCCAAGATGGATACAATGGGCTAATTCTGTTGCTGCGACAGACGTTGAATACGTTTTATCCTTGTTTGAAAACACAAGCATTTTTACAATACAAACAAGAATGTCCTCTGCCTACTGATATTCTGCCTCTAGAACAGTATGAATATATAATTCATACTGACGGATCAGCTCAACTCGCAACGGAGGGTAAAAAAGCCTATAGTGGGGCGTGCCCGATCGTTAAAGGTCGTGGCGCGATGGCAAATTCCAACCTATGGTCACTAAAACTCAATCTCTAGGAGATTGTACAGCTCAGTGAGCTGAGCTACAAGCATTCAAGATGGCGCTTGAGAATATGGACCGCGAATTCCACACACTCATAGTGTGCGATTCGTATTATTGTGTTCAATCTTACAATGAATACTTGCAAAACTGGACTCAAAACGGTTACAAAGATGCAAAGGGTGGCACAATTAAGCATAAGTTGCTTTGGGAACAAGTAGTTCAGTTACAACAAGAACTACAAAAGACTCACGTGATACATACGCTGAGTCATCAACATGATGGCGTTCACGTTGCAGGGAATTCATTAGCTGATGAAGCAGCGAAGGCAGCTGTGCAAACGGCTTCCGTAGCTGCAATCACTCGTTCAAAAACTAAAATAGAAGGCAAAATAATGCTAGCTGTCAATGCAACAAGCAAAGGCAGCGGTGCAGCGTTACATAATAAGTTTCCACTCGAATACTCATACATAATTGATGCAAACTCCGTTCCTTTTGCTCGAATCCCTGGAGTGGGGGGTAGAGTGATAACAAACAGGAAACATAGAGTAGCTTTGATATACGAAGCACATTTGGGAGAGGGTCTGATACATCAAGGGATCTCTAAAACGATATTAACTATTAAGGAGATGTACTGGTGGCCAAGAATGAATGCTCACATTCACATGTTTGTCATTGACTGCATAAACTGCAATAGAGATCGCAGCACAGAACGCCCCAAGATACCTGACTATAGCATAGCCAGCCCAGTACAGACACCCTTGTTAGACAGCATTAGACTTTCTACACGCAGACGTCCTTGTGGACAAATGCGGTCCGACAAATATTAAGACGATATTCAGTTGGATGTAGCCTCAGCGCTCGGATGACGCTCAAACTGTTATAAAAGATTTGCGAGTCTTTATTGGCACATACGCAATCGTCACGCTATATTCTGACCAGGGTCCTGTGTTTAGCTCTCAAGCTTACAAGGAGGCCATGGCCAATCTGGGCGTTGCATTGCTGTACTCTAGTCCATTCCATCCTAAGGGAAATTCGGTTGTAGAGAGAAAAAAACGGGACATAAAGCAATCTATAACAGCTAGGGTATTAGATTCGGGTGACGGGTGGGTCAAACATCTAATAAGTGTCCAACGTAGTATTAACAATCTGCCAAGAAGTTCTCTAGGGGGTATCACTCCATATGAAGTCCTTTTGTCAGGATCCATCCGTAACGGTGCCTGCTTAGCCAAAAAACAACATATCCCATGATGCAGTGCATGGAGAAAGGGAGCGTCCTCGCGGCTGAACTCGGGAACCCTGCTGTTCCTGTTCGAGACTCTTGCTGTCGGCGGCTCTGTGAGTTACCATTCATGGTGTTCTTAGTTTGTTTGTCTTTTGGAACTGTGAGCGGAATGTAGCAGTGGGCATTCCACGTTTGGGAGATATTTACAAGCCTGCCAGTGGAGTAAATGATCCTTGGGGAGTGATCTGTGTCATAGCGGAGCGCAGTGATGAATCAATTAACCAGGCATTACTGTGTATGCCTCTACCGTTGGAATCATAAAGCGGAGCGCAGTGGTGACTTATAACCATGTGTTACCGTTTATGCCTCTACTTTTGGTTTTACATAGCCGAGCGCTGTGGTGACAAATAACTACGCGTTACCGTTTATGTCTCGATTGTTGGATGTACATAGCGGAGCGCAGTGGTGACTTAAAACTACGCGTTACTGTTTATGTCTCGATAGTTGGTTTTACATAGCAGAGCACAGTGGTGAATTAGAACCACGCATTACCGTATATGTATTGAACTATTGGATTATTTGGTGTATTCAAGTATCTACCTTTACCTTGTCTACATGACTGACTATTTCATTTACCCATAGTAGGGGGCTATTTTGGACAGAGCATTCTGTGTGTGGAGTTCCACAGCACGTTATGATTTCCTACTGAACTTTGCTTATTATTCTGGGGTTAGGGAGGAGCTGTCAGGAGGAACTCTAATAACCCAAACTTATTGTATGCTGCCTATGTGATTGCTATTTCGGGAATCTTGGTATGTATGAGGGGTTACAGGATATTGAAGCTACTATTGTTTCATAGTATAACCTGAGTAGTAACCTATATTATAGATGCTGAGTATGGACTATGCCGAGCTTTGAATAGCAAGATCATAAAGGGAGGCAACGTATGTCTGTATATTAACCTAGTGAGACCTAATGAGCACACGTTGTTGTATGCACTGTTTATATCTTTGTCTTTGTTGTTTCAGGTCCTATATATTCCAACGCTGTTCCTTCCCTTTCCCTTCCCTCACCTGATCCCTCAAACACCCTGTAAATTTACCATGGGTTGTTGGTGATATCAGGAGGTAGACCATCAAACGCTGCATCTGGATTCCGCGAAGAAAAACCTGACACCTTTTTGGGACCAGAATTGTTAGTAGCGGACCTCGATTGTCAGACTTCAGTGGAACCCTTTGATATCAAAGATAGTTTGACCATTTTACAGGACTTAAATGAAATAAGAACGAAACAAAGTAACGTGTTCCTGACGCCAACCACCACTGAACAGAAACCGACTCTCCCAGCAAGGCCTGTCTGGATCCAAAAGCTTGTTGATCTAGTCAGAGAAAAGATCGGGGACAAGAAGGAATTTGGGCCTTCATACAGACAACCCGTACCTCTGCTAGCATTCCACGGATCAAGAACAATATTACGGCCGCCCCTTGCTGGAAAAAAACAGGTTTGTGTCAATGGACCTGGTCAAACCACATCATGTGGCTGATCATAAGCAGTAGGCCAAGTGGACTCCGGCAATGTAGCAGACGCCCAGCTTTGGCTACTATCCAAGAGGTTCAAACTGAAAGACTCATCACCTTTGAACAATCTTCAGTGTGAAATGAAGGGCTGAGCAACAAAGCTATGGAGCTTGTACCTCTTGAAACCCAAATAACAGTTCTTCAATAAACGCCTGTCAGCAATGAAATAGCATCTGACTATACAAATGTAACAAGTGATCAAGTGGTTCCAGCAATTTCAACGAATCCTGATTCAATCCCTACAATTGACAGAACTGCATCTGGCTATTTCATTAACTTTGATACGTTTTCCGAGGATTCAAGCGAAACTGAAACTGAGCCAGTAAAAAGAACTTTCGAAGAACAAGCAACATACCTTTTTTATCACCTGGAAAAGACTTATCTAGTTTCACCATGGATTGAACTTTGGATTGTGTTGGGTGTGCTTTTTCCTCTACTTTGGTTGACTCTAGTGATAACTTTGGGAATGCTGATAAATGGAAGATATGTTAAAATGGACACAGCAAGTAAGAACATCAACTTACTCCTCAAACCACACACATCATCTCATCGTGAACAAAGAGACTTGTCATCAGTGAACATCACAGCATTCCTATCCCAGGGGGTATAGCTTGGGACAGAACTGATTATGACATTTTAAGCCTGTCAGAACTGTTGAAGATTCCACACCAGTTCAAGATTTCCTTGAATGACTTTGTTTCATCTAGTACCTTTTCTGATGATTTGGACTTCAAAACTGTTAATAATATGATGTCAGACCTAGAAATGTCTCCAGTATTCACTAATCATGAATATTTAGAAGTTTCATCTGACTATGAACAAATGTATTGTTATAATCATTATGGTCATCATTTCTTGCACAGATCTGCAAATCATAGAAATGTATTATTGTATAACCAATGGGAACATTGTCCTACACCACCAAAGGGTAGCTCAAAAACATTTCTTAGCAAATTTCCGAACTTTTCAGGGTTCAATGTATCCAATTCGGAATCATTTTACTTTAAAATTGTAAACAAAACAGGCATAAAAAGTATGTTGACAAACACCAAACAAATTTATTCTGCAGCCTTTTATGCTCAGCTGCCTACACTAGGTTTCGACTTTTGGAAAGACAACATTGAGACAAAAACTGTCTGGGGCTCAAAAGATTGGCAGGTGCATGGGATAGAAGCTGTATTTAGAGCCTGCATCATCCCTGAGCAACTAATGTTTTTGAATTACACTGTCTTGTCTTGGGTTAGCCAAGATAAAGGACCTGAACAATCCTTCCATAACTACACCTACACCTGTTAGTGATAACACTTCAGAGGGGGAGGTCGACGTACATACTATTTTGCTTCACAACAGACCAGATCCAGATTGGAAAAAATGGTTGATCTGGCCCACAGACACAACCAACTGTCAAGATAGATTCCTGAACAAAACACAGGGTGTTCTACATTCTATAGGCCAGACCCGAGATATGTTCAAAGACAGCTTCCATGAATAGTAACAACATACAGTGTAGGGAAGCTGTGCCTTGAATGGTTACATAGATCTACACTTAAGGATGTAAAATACCATTTATCTTTACTTAAAGATGGCGCTGATCTTAGGTAATTTTTGCTTGGACCAAGAACACGCGTCATAAACTTTTTATATATGGCGGTATCTATGCTGCTTATAATGAAGCATAGAAGATTACGCAAGCAGAGACTGCAGAAAGAATACGAGAAATTGATCGTATTAACTTGGAGAAACTCTCTCTGTAGTTGATAATGGGTTAACGACTCTCTCATCCAGGATATATTCATTGCACAGCATATTGTCTTCTGACATAGACATCATGGAACAGGACTTGGTCATGTTGCAACATGGTCAGTCGCAACTACGTTCTATCATGCTATTAGGCTGGACGTTGCAAACACTTCATTCAGGCTATGTGCCTTGGCATTTAATCAATACTACGTCACTGTTTTCAGAATTCAATCTCACTGATGAACAGACCAAATTGGCACAAAGGGGAGCAGACTATATGGTGCTGAGCATTGAAAACCTGAAAAGATTGCCATTTACTGTCGCTGAAAAGCCAGCTACGGAATGGATAATACATGGAACAATCACTCAGCCTGTTACAATTTTGTATTTTCAGTATTGCCTAAAACATATACCAGCAGGCACATATGAAAGGTTGGGTAGAGAATACATCAAGACATCCTGGCAATTACCGTACACTTTTAGATGTTGGAGTGGGGATTGTGTAGTGTTTCTTAGTGGGAAAAACTGTGAAAAGGCACTAAGCGGTTCTCTCCTTTGTCAGGCTATACACTTACACGTGGCCTGCGATGGTTCCTCTAACAATCTATCCTGCCACCTGCAAGGTTCACCAACTGCAGTGATGGATCCAATTTTTAGACAACTCTCGAATGGGAGTTAGCTTTTGTTGAATGTTCACAGCTGCTGTAGCATGTTGACAGGAGTACCATATCTAGTAACTGTGTCAGCCAGGGTCACTTGCTGTATGCAAGTACCCTTTCCTAAAACAAAGACATATCGGGAGTCGCCACTTTGGCCTTCACTGAACATCTCTTCTATACGAATTGATACTTTAAGCAGAATGAAAGCCATTCTTTTGCAAAAAACTGTGCCACTGACCTCGGCCAAAGAAACTTATGATCTGCAAGTTGCAAGGACTTCTGCAGAGATATATGCCCTCTTAACTACAAATTGCCCTATTCATTTCTCTGAAATGTTAAGTGGTATCTTAAACATGTCTGAAATGAGCGGTATTGTACATGTATTTAAGACCGTATTTTCTGGACTGTTATCACCTTTTGAAGCAGTCTTAGGAATATTTCCAAATTTCGTGCACTCTGTGTTTGGCGGATTGCCTCTCATTTTGGGACTCGCTGCAGGAATACTATTTTTGCTCCTATTGCTGCGATATGGCAAGCCAAATCACCAGTGACACCCAGTTCTCCATGGAGACAACTCTACTGGCGATGAAGTGTCGTGAGCGCATCGTCCATATTCTGGGACTACCTTGTTTAAGAGAATTAAATACCACATGGTTTCTGTCATTCAGACCAATTTGGCAAGATTGCATCTTACCTGTTCTACGTTGCCTGCTATGGGGAGAAGAATGCGTGTTAGACACATGGCTCACACTCCCATCAGTCACGCCAATGGATGTTGATACTTTGCTTGAACCTGTAACGGCCCATGCATTGTGTTGTCCCCAGCGACTACCAATTCTGATGACTGCATTCATTGAGATCTCACAGACGCAAAATGCTACTGTAGAGGTACAAGAGGAAACAACAGGCGCACAGGTACCATCCGATTCGAACATTGCTAATGCAACCAATGCTGACGGCCATGCTTCACATCTATGTGCGGTTGATCTTCTTAACGAGGTAATCCAGCTTTCACCTACTATGCTAGACAACTTTTTTACAGACTTAGAAGATTTGATGTTTTCTCCAAACCCTAACACTGACTTTTGATTTTGGCACACAGTGTTCTGAGAGACTCTGAATCAAACCTTCATTTTTCAAAACAAAGTTCTAACTTTTGAACTTTTTTTCCTATGATTGATTTTTGTTTTCCAAATGTGTACTTGTTTCGTTTTTGGCACAAAGTAATCTGCTTAAAGTAGAACTATTCATAGAGAACAAGAATTCTTTGAAAACTTCCAGAGACAATATTTGAACTTGTCCACATACAATCAATTTTTATGTAATCTGACATGAAATGGTCTCTGCCCTTTTTCTCTTCTGTACTTATGAGCCGTTTCATAAATGCATTTTTCATGGTTCAATCACAATAGTGTTTCATATATTATCTACATGCTTAGAATGAAACCTTGCTTTAAATACGTACAGCTCCAATGCTTTTTATGTGTATACATCCGGTACCAATGCAATTATATGTAATCTGGGTGGGTTTTAAACACTTGTTGTATAGATGTTTATACATGTTTAGAACTTAGTATTTATTAGAAGTCGTACATAAGAAAGTGGAGTGGGTATTGTATGTTGTTTTAGATTCCAAATGATTTTCCCGATTCAGGCCCTATATATAGGTACAATTCACGTTGCCCTTATATAGGCATAGAAATACAGACCTTATTTAGGCATAGCCCATGCTCCCCAAATACAGGCATGGCTACTTCCATCCATTCATCAATGTCACAACGATTTCTTGGAAAACCAGACACTTGAGCCGTTAGGGACTTCCCCCAGCCTGGATATTGATTTCTCCAAGAACTCGTTTATTAATCATGAACAACTATTCCTTAGGGGTTCATCCATGACGTTCATATGCCCGGCTTTACGTCAAAGCTGGCATTCCTAAACACCTTCAAGATATAAATATACCTTCACTCGCAATGGCAAAGCATGGTGTGGTTCAGTGCAGTTCAACTACGTACTTACCCGACGCAGCTCGCTACAGCAAGTGCATAAGGAAGCCGACTCTCCAGCTGACGCACTGACAAGAAGCTGTCTTCCTCTGCCGAGAATCCAGCTCCAGTGTTTCTGACTCCCCTTGGGGAGTGTTGGGAAATCGAGTCCAAGACAGAGATACCAAACCTTGTTCATTCAAAGTTATGGAGCTGATTAGAACCTAGAGAAACCTTTGACAATTCATGGCAAAATTAAACCTATGCTAAAGACCATACTTACTTCATCCCTCGTACTAGACCTAGGTTAGGTACATTGGGGTAGGAGTATTTTAGAAGCATCAGTTGAGTATTTTAGCCTGTGTTATTTATGTATGTATTTTTATATGGCTTAGAAACCATACAATGTTCTTACAGTATTATTTTATATTACTGTTCACGCTGTACACATTATACTTCTCATTTTGTCTAACGATTGTAGCAGTTCTCCTCTCTTGCATGAGAAAGAAGACTGTTCAATAAACCCTTTTATTGAAACGCCTGTCTCTCTATTTTTCTCTGCAACTCTGTAGAAACGAAGCATGCACAATTGACTGAGCAAAATAGTTATCTATTCTTTCCACGACTCTGAAGATACTGTTCCAGTCCTAGGGAAACAAAGTTGTCATGTTTATGCGATTGTCAGAAATGAATCCCTTCTTGGTATTTGAGAATGTTTCAAGTGACCTCTGAGCTAGCTGGCACTCACAATTAGGTTTAGTATATTCGATAGAGACCTACTGACCTAAGTCCTACATCATATCTATGGGATATATTATTCCAATGCGCAGAGCCTATTGGGAATATAGGAACTACACTACATGGCGCCCAACGGTTCAATTTCAATTTCAAAATACTTTATTTGGTTTACATGTTAGAAAACCATAAAAGTTTGCAATTCATTCTTAAAAATATAAAAAACACAAATATACATATCCAGATATATTATGCGAATATCACAATACACACAGCAAATTAAAAAAAATATGAACACAAAATCGTCGAGGTTTATAGATCACTTCATAAAATACATCAGCCAATTTTTAGAGATCCACATAGTTTCTGTCCCTTAAGGAAGATTTTCGAAAACCAACCACAAATGGGATACAATCTGGCTTTAATAATTGCATAAAATAGAGAGAGGGGTGAACCTGACTAAAATTAAACTTATTTAAAAATGATTTTAAAAAGAGCCTCCGAGGGGCATCATTAAATCTACAAAATAACACAAAGTGCAGCAGATCCTGTGGAGACAGACTGTCGCACCCACAGGGTGCTAACACTTGACCTTTGTGACACCCCTTCGGTACAGCAAGTAAAAGTTGGAAATAATCCAGTCGGAACCTAATTAGTAAAAACCGCTTGTGAGCCGACAAAGGCCACAAGATGAATGGCTCCATATCTGGAGAGGACTTGAGCATCATACTTACGGACGCTGTTTTTAGACAATTCTATCCCATCTCTTTTTAATTTTTTTCACAAAATAAAAGATTGCTTCACAAAGGCCACATCTGATCTAGTGATACAATCAAGTCTTAAAAAACGGTCAGGACCTCCCAACGCTCCAAAGCAGCCTTTAGGTATTTTAACCAAGGTATTTTAATCATGTGATCCGGCCCAAAATATCTTTTATTAACTCTTGAGTAAGGCAGAGATCCTTGTTCAGCCAACAATTGAGCCAAAAAAGCAGTGGGCACATAGCCAGAATATCACCAATAAATGTAAGTCCAGTCTCTTCGTGAACTATTAAGTTTTAGGTCCCTTTGGGAACCTGCAACAACTGTTTTAAAAAGTTATCTTCTACCACCTGAATACCCTCCAGACCTGTATACCCCCACAATTCGCTACCATAACTGGCAATCGCTACACTCTTTGCTTGATACATTTTTATCACCGCCGCTATCGGGCGCTTGCCCATTTTTGTAGCGAAGTTAAAAATCGCTGCATTAGTCCTAGACACTTCCCCCCTTTTCTTCCTAAGTAGAGGACCCCAATCCAGGCGGTCATTCAATAAGACACTCAGGTAGGAGAAAGTTGATGTTATAGGTACTTTTTCTACGTTCACCTTAAAGGAGTACTGCTTCTTGGGGCGCAGCCCGACTTGCATTACATAGGATTTAGAATTGTTTATGGCCAGATAACGTTCGGCCATAAACCTACGAAAAGTGTCGAGCAATATCTGTAAGCTTATTGGGGTGCAGACCAGGAGAACTGCGTTGTCTGCATAAAGCAAGACGGGCAGGCCCCTGCATCCCACAAATGGAAAGTTAGCCCCGGTTTCTATCAAGATCTTATCTAAATCATTATTATAAAGGTTAAAAAGAAACGGGGCTAGGATGCACCCCTGCCGTATACCCCTTTCTGTGCTGAAGTCCCTAGAGACCCTCAGGTCCTGGGCGAATCTGATGTTTGCCTTGCTGTCTTTATGCAAATCCATCAGAAAGTCCACCAAATTTGCCTCCACCCCCATGGCCCTCATGGACTGCCACATTTTCCCCCGATTGACACAGTCAAAAGCGGAGGAGAGATCCATGAAGGCCATGTAGATTGTCCCCTGGTGGGCAACAGTGTACTTTCCGAGGATCAGATAGAGGTTAAGGCATTGCGCCAGAGTAGAGTGATCTGGGGGGAACCCATACTGAATATCAGAAAGAATCTTATTTTCTACCGTACAGGCCACCAATCTATTTAAAACGACTCCACCTTAACCAGGGAGTCAATAAGGGAAATCGGTCTATAGTTCATACTGCTGTTACGATCACCCTTTTTAAAAACAGGTACGATTGTGGAGATACCCCATGAATCTGGACACACTTCCTTCGCCGCAGCATTAAGCACTGCCACCAGAATCGATGCCCACAGAGAGGAATTAGATTTAAAAAGGTCCAGTGGAATGCCTTCCGGGCCAGGTGCCTTACTACACGAAAACGTTTGGAAAGGCAATAATTTAACGCTAGATGCTAAAGTAACTCAGTTGTGCTTTTCTCAGAGACCCCTTTTTCCGTAATACTCCAATAAACGTCTGGAATGGGTAAAGAGATAGTATCCGCCATAGCAGAGTAGGACGAAAATCCTATTTATTAGCTTTTTGGTTTTCTCAACGTTGAAGGATACAGTGTTCCAAAATATTGTGCACCTTATCTTTGTTTCCTTGAAAATTGCTTTGCAAACTTTAAGTCAACAAAATGACTGAGAGTGACAACAACACTGGAACCAGAGCTACAGACGATGACGCCGTACAAGCTCTAGACTATACAGGTTTCCAAGAAACTGACGAGGATGCTATATGCATGCCTATAAATTTATGGAGAGGCCTTCACTATAAAACGTATAAAAAATGGCCTAACCTCAAGAGGTGGTAGTTTTTGTAATAGAGGCACACAAATATCCAAATCAGATCCAGTCACACAAATGTTTCACTTCTATAAAAAAGATGAACCACCAACAGAATACATTCCTTTCAAGGATATTGAAATTCCACTTACATACCAAGAGCATGCGCTCTGGTTTAAAGGTTCCCTAAAACATATAAATCTTATTACCAGGCTCGGTCTACTAGGTAGACCAGGAGCAATATGGTCGGTTCTGGCCGGCTACACACCTGACCCTGACATTGAATCAATGTTGGATGAAGACTTACTTAGTAACATACAAAATGTAATAGAATTATACAGCTGAAAGTCCTGAAGAGTTCTTTACTAAAAATACTCCTACTCCTCCTAAAAAGAAGTGGGAAAATACTAAACACACTTTTCAAGAGAAGTGTTCTCATTCCAGAGGTAGCTCTCCTCAAATGAAGCCCTCTGAAAGGAGGTATAAACTCAGGAATAGGGATAACTTGCGAAAACCTGATAGATATCAAGATACTGATACACGTTCCTCTCGTACCTTTCAGACTTCGTCACAGAAATCCAAAAGAAGAGGACGGTCAGAACACAAGGAAGAACGCTTGAAGTCCAAAGACGATCAACACGTTCAGAAAAACAAGAAACCTCAATTCACCAAAAAGAAGGTAGCAGGTCTAAAGATCAGACATGCTGAGGATCTTGAGGACACAACTCAAGAACAGGGAATGGGCTCAGAAAAGGTTGGACAGCGCAGCAGAAGTCACTATAGCTCGCAAGAACTTGAAGGATCATCTGGAGACAGTGGACTTGAATTAAATAATTCAAGTTGAAACTGCAGATACCAGGGTTAGTTCTCCACATAAGTTATATGAAATAAACACTCCAGATGGAGAGAGACATACCAAGAAAAGTGAGGGCACTCTTTTGGGAGCAGCTTTCTAAGGGTTATGACATTCTTCTCGCTGAACAAGACTGGCCACCAGAATTTGTCAGGGAGTGCCCACATGGTGAGGACATCATTATGCCAGCCTTCTCCAACCGCATTCGGATTCATTTAAAATATACTTATGCCAGAAAATCGGCAGTAGCCCAAGCTCCAGCATTATACAAAATTTATGTAGGATAGGATGAGGATTCTCCTCGCCATAAAATCCAGTTAAAAAATCAACCAACTGCACAAAGGCAGTACACAGTTAAGCAAGAAGCTAAAAAACAGGCCAGGGATATCTTAGATCAACTTGAATATCAGGGGGTGATTGAAACATGCACCTCGTCAATGAACAATCCTTTGTTTCCTGTCTCCAAAATAGACAATACATATTGTCTAGTATTAGATTACAGACACTTAAACTCTTGTTGCAAAACTTTTGCAGTACAAAATGCACACAGTGCAGTATTAATGAATAACATTGTGCATATAAAATATAAAACCACATTAGATACTTCTAACGGTTTCTTCTATCAAAACATTGCACCAGAAATAAGTATTTGACCGCTTTATCAATTATGGGGACACATCATCACTTCTGTCGTCTCCCTCAGGGATTTAAGAATAGTCCTGGGTTATTCTCAGCGAGGGTAACAGAGTTACTACAAACTTATGATGATGAAGCGTTGTCATATGTGGATGACATCTATCTAACAGACGATGACTTAGATAGGCACTTGAACAGCGTAACACCATTATATTGGGCTTGGCATCTGAAGGGTATACAATCAATTTTAGGAAATCAATAATTGCCCACCTCAACGACCTGTTTCTAGGATACGAAATATCAAGGGAAGGCAAAAGCCTGGCAGCAAACTTTCTAGAGTAATGTGCGCTGGTCCAACCTCCAAAAACACTGAAAAACTTAGTCGATTCTAGGTTTCCTGAATTTCGGAAGAACATACATTCTAAATTACGCAAAAAGGGTTAAACCTCTGTACGAATTAATCAAACCTGATTTTAAAACAGTTTATTGGACACAAAAACAAGCAGAAATTTTGAGTTCATTGCAAACAGACATGTTGGCAACATAACATTTACAGACTCGCGTAAACGTACGCAACTTAGTGATCCGAATCATTCCAGGACAATGCGGATTCACGTACTTAACTTTTAAAGAAGGTGAAAAAGTACGAATAGCTTACAAATCACATTTGTACACACAAGCTGAAATGAAGTTCACTTCTACAGAAAAAATTCTGACAGCTGTTCAAAATGCAGTAGCAAAAGAGAGAGCCCTCGCACAGGGTAAGCGCATTATGGTTGTTACACCAGTACCTGCCTTAGAGGCAGTGACAAAAGCAAGAATTCCTAATGCTAAGGCTTTACATCCAAGATGGATACAATGGGCTAATTCTGTTGCTGCGACAGACGTTGAATACGTTTTATCCTTGTTTGAAAACACAAGCATTTTTACAATACAAACAAGAATGTCCTCTGCCTACTGAAATTCTGCCTCTAGAACAGTATGAATATATAATTTATACTGACGGATCAGCTCAACTCGCAACGGAGGGTAAAAAAGCCTATAGTGGAGCGTGCCCGATCGTTAAAGGTTGTGGCGCGATGGCAAATTCCAACCTATGGTCACTAAAACTCAATCTCTAAGAGATTGTACAGCTCAGTGAGCTGAGCTACAAGCATTCAAGATGGCGCTTGAGAATATGGACCGCGAATTCCCCACACTCATAGTGTGCGATTCGTATTATTGTGTTCAATCTTACAATGAATACTTGCAAAACTGGACTCAAAACGGTTACAAAGATGAAAAGGGTGGCACAATTAAGCATAAGTTGCTTTGGGAACAAGTAGTTCAGTTACAACAAGAACTACAAAAGACTCACGTGATACATACGCTGAGTCATCAACATGATGGCGTTCACGTTGCAGGGAATTCATTAGCTGATGAAGCAGCGAAGGCAGCTGTGCAAACGGCTTCCGTAGCTGCAATCACTCGTTCAAAAACTAAAATAGACGGCAAAATAATGCTAGCTGTCAATGCAACAAGCAAAGGCAGCGGTGCAGCGTTACATAATAAGTTTCCACTCGAATACTCATACATAATTGATGCAAACTCCGTTCCTTTTGCTCGAATCCCTGGAGTGGGGGGTAGAGTGATAACAAACAGGAAACATAGAGTAGCTTTGATATACGAAGCACATTTGGGAGAGGGTCTGATACATCAAGGGATCTCTAAAACGATATTAACTATTAAGGAGATGTACTGGTGGCCAGGAATGAATGCTCACATTCACATGTTTGTCATTGACTGCATAAACTGCAATAGAGATCGCAGCACAGAACGCCCCAAGATACCTGACTATAGCATAGCCAGCCCAGTACAGACACCCTTGTTAGACAGCATTAGACTTTCTACACGCAGACGTCCTTGTGGACAAATGCGGTCCGACAAATATTAAGACGATATTCAGTTGGATGTGGCCTCAGCGCTCGGATGATGCTCAAACTGTTATAAAAGATTTGCAAGTCTTTATTGGCACATACGCAATCGTCACGCTATATTCTGACCAGGGTCCTGTGTTTAGCTCTCAAGCTTACAAGGAGGCCATGGCCAATCCGGGTGTTGCATTGCTGTACTCTAGTCCATTCCATCCTAAGGGAAATTCGGTTGTAGAGAGAAAAAAACGGGACATAAAGCAATCTATAACAGCTAGGGTATTAGATTCGGGTGACGGGTGGGTCAAACATCTAATAAGTGTCCAACGTAGTATTAACAATCTGCCAAGAAGTTCTCTAGGGGGTATCACTCCATATGAAGTCCTTTTGTCAGGATTCATCTGTAACGGTGCCTGCTTAGCCAAAAAACAACATATCCCATGATGCAGTGCATGGAGAAAGGGAGCGTCCTCGCGGCTGAACTCGGGAACCCTGCTGTTCCTGTTCGAGACTCTTGCTGTCGGCGGCTCTGTGAGTTACCATTCATGGTGTTCTTAGTTTGTTTGTCTTTTGGAACTGTGAGCGGAATGTAGCAGTGGGCATTTTGAGCCACGCATTACCGTTTCCACGCTTGGGAGATATTTACAAGCCTGCCAGTGGAGTAAATGATCCTTGGGGAGTGATCTGTGTCATAGCGGAGCGCAGTGATGAATCAATTAACCAGGCATTACTGTGTATGCCTCTACCGTTGGAATCATATAGCGGAGCGCAGTGGTGACTTATAACCATGTGTTACCGTTTATGCCTCTACTTTTGGTTTTACATAGCCGAGCGCTGTGGTGACAAATAACTATGCGTTACCGTTTATGTCTCGATTGTTGGATGTACATAGAGGAGCGCAGTGGTGACTTAAAACTACGCGTTACTGTTTATGTCTCGATAGTTGGTTTTACATAGCAGAGCACAGTGGTGAATTAGAACCACGCATTACCGTATATGTATTGAACTATTGGATTATTTGGTGTATTCAAGTATCAACCTTTACCTTGTCTACATGACTGACTATTTCATTTACCCATAGTAGGGGGCTATTTTGGACAGAGCATTCTGTGCGTGGAGTTCCACAGCACGTTATGATTTCCTACTGAACTTTGCTTATTATTCTGGGGTTAGGGAGGAGTTGTCAGGAGGAACTCTAATAACCCAACCTTATTGTATGCTGCCTATGTGATTGCTATTTCGGGAATCTTGGTATGTTTGAGGGGTTACAGGATATTGAAGCTACTATTGTTTCATAGTATAACCTGAGTAGTAACCTATATTATAGATGCTGAGTATGGACTATGCCGAGCTTTGAATAGCAAGATCATAAAGGGAGGCAACGTATGTCTGTATATTAACCTAGTGAGACCTAATGAGCACACGTTGTTGTATGCACTGTTTATATCTTTGTCTTTGTTGTTTCAGGTCCTATATATTCCAACGCTGTTCCTTCCCTTTCCCTTCCCTCACCTGATCCCTCAAACACCCTGTAAATTTACCGTGGGTTGTTGGTGATATCAGGAGGTAGACCATCAAACGCTGCATCTGGATTCCGCGAAGAAAAACCTGACACCTTTTTGGGACCAGAATTGTTAGTAGCGGACCTCGATTGTCAGACTTCAGTGGAACCCTTTGATATCAAAGATAGTTTGACCATTTTACAGGACTTAAATGAAATAAGAACGAAACAAAGTAACGTGTTCCTGACGCCAACCACCACTGAACAGAAACCGACCCTCCCAGCAAGGCCTGTCTGGATCCAAAAGCTTGTTGATCTAGTCAGAGAAAAGATCGGGGACAAGAAGGAATTTGGGCCTTCATACAGACAACCCGTACCTCTGCTAGCATTCCACGGATCAAGAACAATATTACGGCCGCCCCTTGCTGGAAAAAAACAGGTTTGTGTCAATGGACCTGGTCAAACCACATCATGTGGCTGATCATAAGCAGTAGGCCAAGTGGACTCCGGCAATGTAGCAGACGCCCAGCTTTGGCTACTATCCAAGAGGTTCAAACTGAAAGACTCATCACCTTTGAAAATCTTCAGTGTGAAATGAAGGGCTGAGCAACAAAGCTATGGAGCTTGTACCTCTTGAAACCCAAATAACAGTTCTTCAATAAACGCCTGTCAGCAATGAAATAGCATCTGACTATACAAATGTAACAAGTGATCAAGTGGTTCCAGCGATTTCAACGAATCCTGATTCAATCCCTACAATTGACAGAACTGCATCTGGCTATTTCATTAACTTTGATACGTTTTCCGAGGATTCAAGCGAAACTGAAACTGAGCCAGTAAAAAGAACTTTCGAAGAACAAGCAACATACCTTTTTTATCACCTGGAAAAGACTTATCTAGTTTCACCATGGATTGAACTTTGGATTGTGTTGGGTGTACTTTTTCCTCTACTTTGGTTGACTCTAGTGATAACTTTGGGAATGCTGATAAATGGAAGATATGTTAAAATGGACACAGCAAGTAAGAACATCAACTTACTCCTCAAACCACACACATCATCTTATCGTGAACAAAGAGACTTGTCATCAGTGAACATCACAGCATTCCTATCCCAGGGGGTATAGCTTGGGACAGAACTGATTATGACATTTTAAGCCTGTCAGAACTGTTGAAGATTCCACACCAGTTCAAGATTTCCTTGAATGACTTTGTTTCATCTAGTACCTTTTCTGATGATTTGGACTTCAAAACTGTTAATAATATGATGTCAGACCTAGAAATGTCTCCAGTATTCATTAATCATGAATATTTAGAAGTTTCATCTGACTATGAACAAATGTATTGTTATAATCATTATGGTCATCATTTCTTGCACAGATCTGCAAATCATAGAAATGTATTAATGTATAACCAATGGGAACATTGTCCTACACCACCAAAGGGTAGCTCAAAAACATTTCTTAGCAAATTTCCGAACTTTTCAGGGTTTAATGTATCCAATTCGGAATCATTTTACTTTAAAATTGTAAACAAAACAGGCATAAAAAGTATGTTGACAAACACCAAACAAATTTATTCTGCAGCCTTTTATGCTCAGCTGCCTACACTAGGTTTCGACTTTTGGAAAGACAACATTGAGACAAAAACTGTCTGGGGCTCAAAAGATTGGCAGGTGCAGGGGATAGAAGCTGTATTTAGAGCCTGCATCATCCCCGAGCAACTAATGTTTTTGAATTACACTGTCTTGTCCTGGGTTAGCCAAGATAAAGGACCTGAACAATCCTTCCATAACTACACCTACACCTGTTAGTGATAACACTTCAGAGGGGGAGGTCGACGTACATACTATTTTGCTTCACAACAGACCAGATCCAGATTGGAAAAAATGGTTGATCTGGCCCACAGACACAAACAACTGTCAAGATAGATTCCTGAACAAAACACAGGGTGTTCAACATTCTATAGGCCAGACCCGAGATATGTTCAAAGACAGCTTCCATGAATAGTAACAACATACAGTGTAGGGAAGCTGTGCCTTGAATGGTTACATAGATCTACACTTAAGGATGTAAAATAACATTTATCTTTACTTAAAGATGGCGCTGATCTTAGGTAATTTTTGCTTGGACCAAGAACACGCGTCATAAACTTTTTATATATGGCGGTATCTATGCTGCTTATAAATGAAGCATAGAAGATTACGCAAGCAGAGACTGCAGAAAGAATAAGAGAAATTGATCGTATTAACTTGGAGAAAATCTCTCTGTAGTTGATAATGGGTTAACGACTCTCTCATCCAGGATATATTCATTGCACAGCATATTGTCTTCTGACATAGACATCATGGAACAGGACTTGGTCATGTTGCAACATGGTCAGTCGCAACTACGTTCTATCATGCTATTAGGCTGGACGTTGCAAACCCTTCATTCAGGCTATGTGCCTTGGCATTTAATCAATACTACGTCACTGTTTTCAGAATTCAATCTCACTGATGAACAGACCAAATTGGCACAAAGGGGAGCAGACTATATGGTGCTGAGCATTGAAAAACTGAAAAGATTGCCATTTACTGTCGCTGAAAAGCCAGCTACGGAATGGATAATACATGGAACAATCACTCAGCCTGTTACAATTTAGTATTTTCAGTATTGCCTAAAACATATACCAGCAGGCACATATGAAAGGTTGGGTAGAGAATACATCAAGACATCCTGGCAATTACTGTACACTTTTAGATGTTGGAGTGGGGATTGTGTAGTGTTTCTTAGCGGGAAAAACTGTGAAAAGGCACTAAGCGGTTCTCTCCTTTGTCAGGGTATACACTTACACGTGGCCTGCGATGGTTCCTCTAACAATCTATCCTGCCACCTGCAAGGTTCACCAACTGCAGTGATGGATCCAATTTTTAGACAACTCTCGAATGGGAGTTAGCTTTTTTTGAATGTTCACAGCTGCTGTAGCATGTTGACAGGAGTACCATATCTAGTAACTGTGTCAGCCAGGGTCACTTGCTGTATGCAAGTACCCTTTCCTAAAACAAAGACATATCGGGAGTCGCCACTTTGGCCTTCACTGAACATCTCTTCTATACGAATTGATACTTTAAGCAGAATGAAAGCCATTATTTTGCAAAAAACTGTGCCACTGACCTCGGCCAAAGAAACTTATGATCTGCAAGTTGCAAGGACTTCTGCAGAGATATATGCCCTCTAAACTACAAATTGCCCTATTCATTTCTCTGAAATGTTAAGTGGTATCTTAAACATGTCTGAAATGAGCGGTATTGTACATGTATTTAAGACCGTACTTTCTGGACTGTTATCACCTTTTGAAGCAGTCTTAGGAATATTTCCGAACTTCGTGCACTCTGTGTTTGGTGGATTGCCTCTCATTTTGGGACTCGCTGCAGGAATACTATTTTTGCTCCTATTGCTGCGATATGGCAAGCCAAATCACCAGTGACACCCAGTTCTCCATGGAGACAACTCTACTGGCGATGAAGTGTCGTGAGCGCATCGTCCATATTCTGGGACTACGTTGTTTAAGAGAATTAAATACCACATGGTTTCTGTCATTCAGACCAATTTGGCAAGATTGCATCTTACCTGTTCTACGTTGCCTGCTATGGGGAGAAGAATGCGTGTTAGACACATGGCTCACACTCCCATCAGTCACGCCAATGGATGTTGATACTTTGCTTGAACCAGTAACGGCCCATGCATTGTGTTGTCCCCAGCGACTACCAATTCTGATGACTGCATTCATTGAGATCTCACAGACGCAAAATGCTACTGTAGAGGTACAAGAGGAAACAACAGGCGCACAGGTACCATCCGATTTGAACATTGCTAATGCAACCAATGCTGACGGCCATGCTTCACATCTATGTGCGGTTGATCTTCTTAACGAGGTAATCCAGCTTTCACCTACTATGCTAGACAACTTTTTTACAGACTTAGAAGATTTGATGTTTTCTCCAAACCCTAACACTGACTGTTGATTTTGGCACACAGTGTTCTGAGAGACTCTGAATCAAACCTTCATTTTTCAAAACAAAGTTCTAACTTTTGAACTTTTTTTCCTATGATTGATTTTTGTTTTCCAAATTTGTACTTGTTTCGTTTTTGGCACAAAGTAATCTGCTTAAAGTAGAACTATTCATAGAGAACAAGAATTCTTTGAAAACTTCCAGAGACAATATTTGAACTTGTCCACATACAATCAATTTTTATGTAATCTGACATGAAATGGTCTCTGCCCTTTTTCTCTTCTGTATTTATGAGCCGTTTCATAAATGCATTTTTCATGGTTCAATCACAATAGTGTTTTATATATTATCTACATGCTTAGAATGAAACCTTGCTTTAAATACGTACAGCTCCAATGCTTTTTATGTGTATACATCCGGTACCAATGCAATTATATGTATTCTGGGTGGGTTTTAAACACTTGTTGTATAGATGTTTATACATGTTTAGAACTTAGTATTTATTAGAAGTCGTACATAAGAAAGTGGAGTGGGTATTGTATGTTGTTTTAGATTCCAAATGATTTTCCCGATTCAGGCCCTATATATAGGTACAATTCACGTTGCCCTTATATAGGCATAGAAATACAGACCTTTTTTAGGCATAGCCCATGCTCCCCAAATACAGGCATGGCTACTTCCATCCATTCATCAATGTCACAACGATTTCTTGGAAAACCAGACACTTGAGCCGTTAGGGACTTCCCCCAGCCTGGATATTGATTTCTCCAAGAACTCGTTTATTAATCATGAACAACTATTCCTTAGGGATTCATCCATGACGTTCATATGCCCGGCTTTACGTCAAAGCTGCCATTCCTAAACACCTTCAAGATATAAATATACCTTCACTCGCAATGGCAAAGCATGGTGTGGTTCAGTGCAGTTCAACTACGTACTTACCCGACGCAGCTCGCTACAGCAAGTGCATAAGGAAGCCGACTCTCCAGCTGACGCACTGACAAGAAGCTGTCTTCCTCTGCGGAGAATCCAGCTCCAGTGTTTCTGACTCCCCTTGGGGGGTGTTGGGAAATCGAGTCCGAGACAGAGATACCAAACCTTGTTCATTCAAAGTTATGGAGCTGATTAGAACCTAGAGAAACCTTTGACAGTTCATGGCAAAATTAAACCTATGCTAAAGACCATACTTACTTCATCCCTCGTACTAGACCTAGGTTAGGTACATTGGGGTAGGAGTATTTTAGAAGCACCAGTTGAGTATTTTATCCTGTGTTATTTATGTATGTATTTTTATTTGTCTTAGAATCTATACAATGCTCTTACAGTATTATTTTATATTACTATTCACGCTGTACGCATTATACTTTGCATTCTGTCTAACGATTGTAGCAGTTCACCTCTCTTGCATGAGAAAGAAGACTGTTCAATAAACTCTTTTTTTGAAACGCCCATCTCTCTATTTTTCTCTGCAACTCTGTAGAAACTAAGCATGCACGATTGACTGAGTAAAATAGTTATCTATTGTTTCCACGACTCTGAAGATACTGTTTCAGTCCTAGGGAAACAAAGTTGGCATGTTTATGCGGTTCTCAGAAACTAATCACTTCTTGTGTATTCGAGAAAGTTTCTAGTGACCTATGAGCTAGCTAGCACTCACAATTAAGTTTAGTATATTCGATAGAGACCTACTGACCTAAGTCCTACGTCATATCTATAGGATATATTTATTTATTTATTATTTAATCTTGTAGAGCGCGACAGCTACCCAAAAAGGGTTTCCCGGCGCTGGACAGGTAGGGTGTTATAAATGTCAACCGTCAAATATTTGGAAAGGACAGGTGATAAGTGCTGATTACTGGTTAAAAAACCAGGTCTTAGTGTTTTTGCAAAATCGGGCATAGTTGGTTTCAGTCCGCACATGCAGAGGCAATGAGTTCCACAGTTTAGGGCCCAGGAAGGCGAAGGACCGGCCACCCATTCTGGCGAGTCTAATTCTCAGTACACATAAATTCTCCATGGAAGATGAACAGAGTTTACGTGGAGGATTGTAAGGATTAACAAGGGCTTGAAGGTACTGGGGAGCTATGCCTGCTTTGATCTTGAACATGTAGCTCAGGGTCTTGCATTTGATACGATTCTCGACCCTGAGCCAATGAAGTTCGCGAAGGGGACCAGAGATGTGACTGGATCTGGGGATGTTATTCAACAATCTGGCCGCAGCATTCTGGACCAATTGAAGACGTCTGGTCACTGCTTTATTTGTTCCTAGGTAGAGAACGTTGCTGTAGTCCAGCCGGGACGTGATCAGGGCATGGATAACAGTTTTTTTGGTATCGGTGGGCAGCTTCCAGATGATTTTCTTAAGCCACCGCAAAATTGTGAAGCAGATGGCTGGGACCTTGTTGACCTGGTGTTGCATGGTCAGGGTGTTATGAATAGTGAATCCTAAATTTCGGACAGATTCGGCCGGTAGGGGGATGGGGCCCATCTCAGATCATTTTTTTGGCCTAAAATTAAAGCTTCGGTTTTACTTCAGTTCAGTCAAACCTGACTGGAGGGGGGATGTTGACCCTTGGGTAGGATCTGAGAGAGAAAAAGCGATTTGGGGAGTCATCAGCATAGGTGAAAAGAATAAGGCCTTCTTTTTCTGCTAGTAGGGCCAATGGTTTCACATAAAGAATGAAGAGAAGGGGGCTGAGTATTGAACCCTGGGGCACCCCATAGGGAGACTTGTGGGTTTTTGATGTTGATGAGTTAGAGAAGATCTGGAAGGTCCGATGTGAAAGAAAAGAGGCCAGCCAACTAGATGCAGCTTCGCCTAAACCTATGGCGGTCAATGTTTCTATGAGTATAGTATGGGAGATGGTGTCGAATGCGACACTGAGATCGAGTGAAATCAGTGCCACAGTGTCTCCTCTATCTAGTATCTGGCGTACATTTTCTGTGACTTCCAATAAAGTTGTCTCAGTGTAGAAACCAGGATGGAACCCCGATTGAGAGGGGTGGAGTATAAGATTGTCCTTCACAAACTGCACAAGATGGGAATGAACATGCTTTTCCAGTATCTTGGAAAAGGCCGGCAAGAGTAAGATAGGCCAGAAGTTGGAAAGGATCATAGGGTCGGCTGTAGGTTTCTTCAGCAGAGGAGATACCATAGCATGCTTCCATCTGGCCGGGACGATAGAATCCCGTAAGGACAGATTAAGGGTTTACAAATTATGGATAAGTGGTCCGAGTCAAGCTGTTTTAAGACAGACATGGGAAGCGGATCATTGGGTGAGCCTGATTTTAAACTCCCTATAATTTTAGTAAGTGAATCCAAATTGAGACTCTGCCAAATGTTCAAAGTTTCCTGAGTGTGAGTTGTATCGTTGGATAAAGAACAGGAATTTGGGGAATGTGGATGCTGGGATCTGTTGCACTGCTGAAGGGCTATGTCTTGATAAATGGCTTGATTTTTTGCGTAAAGAATAAAGCTATTTCTTCGCATTGATTATTGTTCAGTGTGGGTGGTTTGACTGCTGTTCCAATGCCCCCAAGCTCTTTTACCAGGGAAAACAGTATTTTAGATTTATTTGTGGCCTCTGAAATGCGCATATTCCCAATGCACAGAGCCTATTGGGAATATAGGAACTACACTACAGAGGGAGCGGGATGATCTGGCTCCAACCTCTTTTGTGACAGCATGTGCAATGATTGCCATGAAAGAAAACTTTTTCCTTTTCCAGAACCAACTTTATAGACAGCTTTCAATGGGTAGTACCTTTGCACTGAGTATGCCTAATATTTACATTCATAATTCCAAATCTACCCACATCTATCTAGCTCTAAACCCCTTCCAGCGGAACCTCAAAGTGTGGAAGAGATACATAGAGGACATCTTGGTAGTCAGAGAAGGGGAATTCTCCTCGCTAAATAAGTTCTCTGAATGGCTCAATACGAGGAACCCTCATCTTAAATTCACCTGTGAGCACAGCAATGTGGCTCTTCCCTTCCTGGATTTATGCTAGCCCCAAAAGATGGAGGCATATACTGTGAACTATATAAGAATGCAGGGCTACAGTCAGGGACTGCGTGGCTCCCCTCCCATCTAGCCTATACCCCCAGGGAGGTGGTGATACCTGGGGCTGGGGGGCGTTACCAACCCCCTTAATTAGAGTATGTGTGCCCTGGGGAAGTGATGTCCCCGGGGCTGCATTGGGAGCCTAATCCCCCCAATTCATTATTACAGCCCCGAGTAAGTGGCAGTCCCAGGGCAGGGGGTTCCGCAAGGCCCCACATATTCTTTAAATTCGCCCCAGGGATGTGATGATCCAAAGGCAGGGAGTTCTGCAAGGCCCCCCTTTATTATTGAAATTTGCCTCAGGGAGTTGGTGGTCCCTCAGGCTTTATTAAGGCCTAGGAGGGGGGACTCCAAGTGTCACCGTCCTGCATACATTATATGCCGCCAGCTCCTGGCCCACCCAGGGGTTATTGTAAAGCAAGTGTGCGAGCCTGTGCTTCCTTGTAAATAAAACATTTTGCCACAAATTTGCGAATATCGCGAATTTGCAGCAATTGTTTAAAAAAAAATCATTTTATGCCATGGCAGGGTCCTAGGGGGACCTCAAAAACCACGGAGGGGGGGGGGGTATCAGGGTATTCCTACCCTGCCCCCTTTTCTTTTTCTCCACCTTTTTGGGGGACTCAGCTTCAAGCCCGGTATTGTTATATTTCTACCGACTAGCACTGGGGTGTATCTGTTATTATAATCTAGTTTATATGTATTGGTGATCACCACCAGAAATCTCAGGCACTTTCACCTCATATCCCCCAGCCTACTGTTTCCCCTCTGGGTTAAGATGCCTGGTAATATTTTATTGTTTTAAGATGTCTTTACTGGTTGGCACCATCTTTCTTTTCTCTTCCTGTTTGTCAGTCACCCTTGGCTCAGATTGAAATACCAGTGAGGTGAAGACTGTCCCGAGCCCTGATGAAATTGCTGCAAGGTATTTGGCAATGAAACATGTTGTCCTTTCCTAATTGAAGTGGTCTGCAACATATTGTTCTTTTTTTAATCTGAGTTTGCTCATGGCATCCAATAAAGTAGGCTTATTTGCAAGTGAGACACAACTCATTTTACTTTGGAGAAGAAGTTTACCTTTTCTCTCACTATGGATAGCATGACACAAGCACTCTTTGTGCATCTTTCCACATCTCACTGTTTATCTTTTCTTTTTCTTCACCTCCTAAACATAAGTCTGACATTTACTTAATTTCTTCACGGTCATGAAAGTCACCAATGATGAAAAACTTGAGCAAACTGGTGAGTACCTACCAGCAGTTCCCTTGGTGATGCTTATGTGAGATACTTTCTGACCTCTCACATATTTTTAGGTCAAGCATAAGCGTACGACCTCTTGTATACTTTAGTATACATATTTCTCTGTGCGACAAGTGCCATTCCTTGCTTCTCAGTTGTTTGTTTCAATGTCCTTTAAAAATCCTTGCTTACTAGCGGCCAGTCTTGCCTCTTTGTCTCTCCTTTTTCCTCCAAGGAGCAGGGGTATCATTACACTTTGTTCTGTTGATCTGCTCATGGGGATACTATTTTATTATGTTTTCAACCTCTTGTTACACTGTGGATGCTTAGACGTAAATGCTTACATTTTATTGCAGCATTCAAGTCTTGTCCTTCCTGTCTGAAGCCAGCAGCAGCCAGCCATGCTTTCCAGCTACTGCAGCTCTAAATCATGTAAAAGGTTAAACCAAAACTTAAACACAGCTTGAAATTATACTTTAATATGTATGCTGCTTGAGTTTTTTCCTCTTGACCAGGACTTGTGCTTGGCTGCTGGCTGAGGAGTTGGAAGTTTCTCCTCATCAGTTTTGCGCTGAGGCCAAAATGTTTCCTTCTGGAAAAATGTCCCCTTTAAAATGTGCATTTGAATGTATTACAGTAAATTGAAGCAGAACAAGAACACAGGGCCAGCACACTGGCTTTGCGATTGGACTTCAGAGGGGCAATATTTCCGTGTTTACTTTGCTTTTGAAAGGACTCAGCACATTCCTGGCCTCCACCAATTTCCAGACAATAAAAATGTCAAGATAACTCTGGTGATTGATGTTCTTGCTGGAGAGATCAGAATTGTCTAGTGGAGGAAGTTTTAACTCATTGCAAGGTAGCCAGAGGGTTTATATGCCAGCTGCCAAGAAAGTGTACTATGCAAATTACAAAGTGCATAAAATGTAAATAGGTCAATCGGTTACTGCTCTTCTGTTACTTGCAGCTGTATAAGTTAAAATCCGAAAAGAACTGAGCATTTATATCTGTCATCAAAGAACTGCATGCACTGCAAAGTAAAGATTAGAGGAGACATTAAAGTTGCAAAAAGGGTTCATCTGGATGGAAATTGTTTATTTTTATTTAAGAGAACCCCCAACTATGGTGTTCTGTTTTCAATTCTGAGTTTTTGCTTCTGGGGCCCAAGCACTCTTTAGGAATGCTGCCTACGAATATGCATGACTTGTGACTCCTATACCCTGTAGTCCTCTGTGGTATGCAACATTTCCTTTACACTAATTTATACACTTATGATTGTCTCTGTGTAATTTGTGTGTATACAAAGTGCTCTGACACCCTACACTGGTATGTGTGGCACTTTATAACTAATTAAATGCATCTGAGCATTAGAGGTTATGGAGCCTTAAGGGACACTGTTAAAGAGTTGTGGTGAGGGAATTCGCATCACTCAGTCTTAGCTCAACATCACCTGAGCATCGTCTCAGCATCAACACAGCACCACCTCCCCATCAGTGCACCACCAACTCTGCATCAGCACAGCACCACCTTAACATCCGCACTACGCAGCACTATCTCAGCATCAGTGCAGCACCACCAACGCTGCCCCACCTCAGCATCAGCGCACCACTAACTCAGCACAGCACCAACTCAACATCACTCAGCACCACCTGATCACCAGCTCAGCACCACCTCAGAAACAGTGCAGCACCACCACCTCAGCATCACTCAGCACCACCTCAGCATCAGAACAGCACATCAGCATCAACACAGCACTGCCTCCTCATCACTGATCTGCCACCAGTGCAGCACAAACTCAGCATCAGTGCAGCACCAGCGTAGCACCATCTCCTCTTTAGCACAGCACCACCTGAACACCACCACCACCACTATCTCCACATTAGTGCATCACCACTAGCTCAGCACTAAGGCAGCCCCACCTTAGAAGCAACTCAGCGCCAATGCAGCACAGCTTCATCATCAGTGCAGCATTACCTCAGCACAGCACCAACTCATCACCCAGCACCACCTAAAAACCAGCTCAGCACCACCTCAGACCCAGCACAGCACCACCTTCTCAGCCTCAATCATCACCACCTATGCCCTACTCAGCACCACCTTAGCATCATTCAGCACCACCTCTCCATCACCTCAGCAGTCCACCACCAACACAGCATCAGTGCATCACCACCTCAGCACCAGCACAGCACAGCACAAAATAAACTTCAGCACATCACCATTTTTGCATCAGCGCACCACCACCACCTCAGCAGCAACTCAGCACCCATGCAGCACCACCTCAGCATCAGCAGCGCATCACCTCAACACAGCACCACCTCAGCACCAGCGCTGCACCACCACCTCAGCATGACTCAGTGCCACAGAGTCACTCAGTACCACCTCAGCATGACTCAACACCACCTCAGTACCATTCAATATCACATCCACACCAGCACAGTACTACCTCAGCATCACTTAGCAATACCTGTGTTTCATTCAGCATCACCTTAGCATCACATCTGTACCAGCACACCCCCACCTCAGCACCACTTCAGCATTACTCAGCACCATCTCAGTCTGCCCTCAGAATATGGCATCTGTTGATTCTCTCCTAGTGCCCGTTCGCTGCTCATGTTGTAATTCAGGTAGTATTTCTCAATCTCCACCCTCCTATTGTTTATGCCCCTGCATAACAAATAAAAAGCTATAACAAACAGACAATGCAACAGGAAGGAGGAGATTGCCAGCATTTTTTAAGAGTCATTCAATTGTAAATGTAATTGATACTTGTATAGCGCACTACTCACCCACAAGGGTCTCAAGGCGCTTGTACGAATACCACTGTGGAACCCATCCAGGCTTTCCCTCTGAGGCGTCCACTCCTGGGCACCCCCAAGGTGGAGGCCAGGCATCCTTAGCGTTGTGGGGGCTGTTGTGGAGATTAAGCAAGCTATTGCCCAGAGTTGCAGAGTGGGACTCCATGTTTGGAATAGGCACCAAGGCGAGAATTATCAGGTCCATGGAATTTTGAGCCCAAGACCCGCCGAGGCAGGGAATTGAACCCTGGTCCCGGGCTAGACCTCTGCATCAGGGTCTGCCGCTCTAATCATTGAGCCACACTTCTCCACAACTACACACTTGTACACAATGTCGTCTTTAAACTCCACTACATAACACTCCACAACACAAAATACCACTCCACATACTTACACTCCATTATACACAGTCTCACGCCACATAATTCCAATACACTCAAAGCTACCTAGTTACGATCTACATAATACAACTGCACACAATACCATATCATTCCACTACACAAATCCACACCACACAGTTTCACACCCCACAACTAACAAGTCCAATCCAAACCACATAATTGGTACACACCGCATACATCCACTCCAATCCATAACACATAGGTAAGAGACTTTAACATTTACAATGACAATAGCTCCAAAAAAAACTCATAGATCTGATGATTAGATCCTACCTATTTGTTCTTTTCGTCACCAAAACTGATAAGCTATATACAAAGTTCCATTCCACACAATTCAGCTCCACACATTTCCAACCCACACCACATAATTTAACACCAAACCACATAATACAACTCAACAACACAAGGACATAACACCATATACATCCAATCCACACTAAGGGTGAGCGCAAAATCCGTTCCGCTCGCGGATTTTGCGGATTTTCGGTAAATCCGCGAACTCCCGCGAATTTACCGAAAATCCGCGAGCGGCGGATCCGGGGGGCAAAAGTTCAAGCCTTCAAGCTTGAAGTTGTTGTAACTATTTTAGGATGGCGCCGGCAAGCTGCCAGCGCCATCCTAAATAGTTACTACAGGAAGCACTAATAGATAAAATAAAGAAGGTGCTCGAGCACCTGCTTTATTTTATCTATTAGTGCTTCCTGATGAAGCTAATTTAGTAACTATTTTAGGATGGCGCTGGCAGCTTGCCGGCGCCATCCTAACATAGTTACAGGATGATGGACAGCTCACTCAAGGGACCCCTGCGCACATCGGTGCGATTGCATAGTAACACACACATGGTCGCTGGAACTAGTTGAAGCTCAAATTCAGTGACTCATTCATCAGCCCAAAAACAATCGTGAGCGTCGTCGAGGCTGGGCAGGTGTGCCTTCTTCCCAAATCTACCGTCGAAAATCAGCTGTGATGCTGGATAGAGGCCTTTGTATCCTTGACTTTCACGAGCGCAATCCTCGTGCCACTGCTGACAGCTCACTCAAGGGACCCCTGCGCACATCGGTGTGATTGCATAGTAACACACACATGGTCGCTGGAACTAGTTGAAGCTTAAATTCAGTGACTCATTCATCAGCCCAAAAACAATTGTGAGCGTCGTCGAGGCTAGGCAGGTGTGCCTTCTTCCCAAATCTACCGTCGAAAATCAGCTGTGCTGCTGGATAGAAGCCTTTGTATCCTTGACTTTCACGAGCGCAATCCTCGTGCCACTGCTGACAGCTCACTCAAGGGTCCCCTGCGCACATCAGTTCGATTGCATAGTAACACACACATGGTCGCTGGAACTAGTTGAAGCTCAAATTCAGTGACTCATTCATCAGCCCAAAAACAATCGTGAGCGTCGTCGAGGCTGGGCAGGTGTGCCTTCTTCCCAAATCTACCGTCGAAAATCAGCTGTGATGCTGGATAGAGGCCTTTGTATCCTTGACTTTCACGAGCGCAATCCTTGTGCTGTTCCTGTGACCAGGAGCTTCTTTCTCTTCATCTGCTGCTTTGATCGGTCTCTGCCATTTATAAAAACAAGAGGCACTTGAACTCACACAGAAGACCCCCCCATTTAAAAAATCCGCAAAATCCGCGAATCCGCAAATTCGCGGATTTTGCGAATCCGCGAATACGCAAATCCGCAAATTCGCGGATTGTCAATCCGCGAAATTCGCCCATGCTTTTCCACGCCACGCAATTCCACATTGTGCCCCAAAATGCAACTGCCCACCACAAAATTAAACTGTACAAGTTACCACTCCACACAATCCCACTACATCTAACACCAATACACTGAATGCCACAAAATTGCTAACCATATATTTCCACAGCACACCATGCCACATAATTCCACTACACAAATCCACTCCACGCCACACAACAAACCTCCACACAATTACACAACTAACTAATCCAACCCACATAGTTCCACTATACACCACATACATACAATCCATAACACATAAGTAAAATGCATTGCCATTTACAATGCCAATGGCTTCAACACAAACAAATGTGAGACCGATTGCATTTCCAATGCTTGTGCTCCTTGTATACACTAACGAGTGGGGGTGTAAGTGTGGTGGATTGACAAACATTGAAAATTGGACACCCAAATCCGGCTGCTATTGGCATTTTTTAGAAGCCAGCTTTTGGGCAGATATATTACTACCCTGTCCCCAGGATCCTTGGAAAAGCTTTTGTGTCCGAGCACAATCTGGTCTTTTTTACTTGATTGGAAATACCCTCTTATGCTCTTTAGTGTGGATGATATGTCAATAAAGAATGCCTGGACCTCCCCCGGAAAGCCAATTGTCCTCAGTAACGTGATGTCGGAGCACCACTAAGGAAGCAATGGCTCTGCCCAGTGAATCAGTCATATCCAATCTGCATCTGAAGGTCAACTTTACTGCATCTTTCCCGTCAGCAATAGCTTGGAAGAATATGGCTTGGGCCTCCTCTGGGATCATAGACAGCGCTTGTGCAACCCATATCCTACACAGTGTGGAAATAACGGCTCAATAAGCATGCAGTGTTCACAGGCCGCAGCGTCAGGATGGTAGAAAGAAAAAAATACTTTTTCCATATCCAATCTCCCCATCCAGCAGGGAATGCGCAGGGATTTATTTTGGAGTTTGCGGTCTGGACCAACAGGCTCTCAGGGGTGGGAGGTTGAGAGAGAAACGCAGTGTCCTCGGGCCTGGTAATGGTGGCAGGAGATAGTCCCTTGCACAGGAGTGCCTGTACAGGGCGCGATCTAGGCACCAAGCAGGACATCAGTGAGGGCTTATGTAAAGGGGAGTAGTGGTTCTGAGTTGGATACCCTATGCTGCAGCACCACTGTTAAGATGCGGGTCTTGAACCCAACCTTGGGCAGCTTAAGGTCCAGGATCTCACATGCCCTTCAGACAACTATTGCAAAGGAAGCCCCTTCCTTCATAGTCACTCTGCGAGGAGAGAGGAGTCCAGCGTCTGGAGAGGTGTCCAAACCACTGGCGCCAGCCAGGTTCTCATACCAGGTGTCATCAGTCATGGACTCTGCAAGGGGGTTTGAATTAGGGGTGGGTGGAATTTGCGTAGTCGCGATATGCAAAGCTCCGCGAAACGGTAAAAAATCTCTGCGAGCACGCAGAATTCCGCGTACGTGTAGAATTTTTTGTTCCGCCCATTCGCGATGCTTTTTTCCTGTTCTTGAACGCTGTTTGCGTGCTTGGGGGAAATATCTTGCAAAAACGCATTTTGAAAGCACAAGCAAGCAAAAAATTCTGCAAAGCTGCGGATCACAGAATTTTTGGCAAACTACCCAAATTCCGCAAAGTCCCGTGAGCGGGACGGAATTTACCGTCCAGGCCTAGTTGGAATAGCTAGAGGGATCCTCTTCACTTGTGCTCCTCAGAAGGCCCTTCATGAAATATGACTCTATTCCCCGTTTCATGTTATAGAAAACAATGGTCCCTATTTTCAGAGGAAGCATCACTTATATACAATAATCATACTCTGAATAGGTAGTATGTCTTTTGCCCAGCCGGACAAGAAATTATTTTGCAAATATATATAGAATTAAATTGTTAGAAACATTCAATGACAAGTGGGCACAGCCGTGACCCACGAAACAGTGAGACAATAAAACGAAGCACAGAATGGCCAAAGGGCAAAGTGAAATACGTCTGTACACTCCTATTTGAAAGTTTTAACAGACTAAGATCATTTTCTTATACACCATTGCACATTGCAATATTGCATAGTCATATTGCATATGGCGTTTTTTGGTGTCGATGATGTTTCAATGCCACCACTAGATACTGGGCATCATCCTCAGGACAACATAATATTTCATTGTTGTCTTTATGAATTTACAATTGCACTATGCATAAATCACATTACTGCAAGTTGGATCAGAAGAGGGCGTGATAGCTCGGGGTCACAAGGGGCGGTTAGCCAGCTGATAGGGATCGTATTAGTTCGGGAGTCCACTTGGATAGTCGAGATAGGGATTCCTTACAAGTGCGCAATCGCACAGTTTCAAGATCAGGAGCTTGATGGCTGGTTCGGCTTCAGGATAGAGGCTATTTCCAGTTTCAGCTGTGTAGGCATGGCTTGTGACAGAGCATGCATTCAGTGAGGCCGGTTTGGCTCCGTATCGGAGTTGGAAATCACAATGAGTTTGGCACGCTGATGTGCATGGGTGGCACTGGGAACTGCACCACTGGAGCGGTCCCCTGAGGATGTCACAAAGTCACGGCTGAGGCCGATGCAAATCCACCAACAGATCCTAAGGGTCTGATTGGCACTGAAGGCGGACCCAGCAGTGGAGCCCCAGTTGGAGTACCTTCTGAACTCATGGGGCCAGAAGGTGCTCCAGAGGAGTTTGAGATCTCCAAAAATTAGGTCCAGGGGGGCAGGAACAACCAGGGAGTGAGGCTGGATTTGTGGTGTTGTTTACTTTTGTCATTTGATAAATGGGACAGAAGCAGAGTAGTCAAAGAGCACTTCAACTTCTTGGAGTTCTTCTATTGGGACTTACCTGGCGAAGTCCAGGATCGTGAAGTTGATCGGTGCAAGTGACTCCCGAAGTGGTCCCTAGATCTCACAAATGAATGGGACATGGACTGGCAGGGAGTCACTTGGCAAGGAGCCAGAAGCTTCATGGCCTTCTTGTGGATGGCCTTGGGATTCATGGTTTTTCAATCCATGCAGGCCATGGAGTCTTGGTCCCATTCCAGGAACCAAAGACACACCAAGTGGAGATATGTCACAGACATTTGCCTTTGACAGACACCTCAAGGCTTTAAACGTTGGTTTCTGCAGGGACATTGTCCAAATAACAGGAAAGAAAGCACAGCTGTTGAGTTCGATAAAATGATCTAAAGTAGTCAGTCAAAATTGACTGAGGGGAGGATATCCTGATCTACGTGCAGAAAGGAAGAAGCTGGGGTCAGCGCACTAGGGTGGTGCCTATATAGGTACTGCATACGTCACTACTGGCACAGAAGACACCATGTGGAGCTGGATGACGCCACCTACTGGTGTGCAAAAAATCTGAATCAGGCCTTAGATTAGGGAATATTCTAAGATGCGGAATCTCCAGTTAGAAGTCTTGATTAGATGAGATACTTGGGTATTTGCTTGTACACCAGTTTGGGAATTCAATTCTTCACATGAAAAAAAAATGCTGAAAATATATAGGCATTCAGCTCTTCCTAAGTCAGAATAGCATTTCTTCTTCAAAAAATTAATTTTACTTACCCCCCGCCGTTAAGACATTTACAGAAACATAGATGCTACGATCGATGAGTTCATTCATGTTTTTGAAATGATCTGTCAACATCTTTCTGGTCAGTCTTGCTTTTCCATCGCCCTCAGATATCTGGAAGTCATATAAGTTGAGCAAAAGCATAAGTGGTGTCTTGGCATTGTAATCAAACAAAATGACAAAACATGTGTGGACATCAAGATAATATGATTTTCTATTGCAGATTTTACCTCAACTCTTTGAAGTGATGTTGACATGCTTTTCTTTTCATCATCAAATGTTACCCCGAAAACAACAAAGGCATCACCTTGTACTGGCTTCCCATACAGATACCTGATGGAAGAGAAGAGTGTTGAGTTAATCCCTGGAGTATTGATTGTGTAGTTCAGCTAGAGTGTGGCTATAAATTGGAATAGATAGAAAGATTTAAGGTTACAGTGGGCTAAAAAAGTGGAATAGGTCCACACAGAAACTGAAATTTTAGGGTAATCCAGAACATTTAGAATTTTTAAGCAGTGGGTTGAGAAGGCCACAGAGTACATGACAATATTATTCTGGTCATGAACTGCGGGAGTATTGAATAGAGAGAGTAATACTTTTATTTGATTTACAATAAAAATCATAAAAGGGTGGAGCTTACCACCATTTGATCAATGTTTACATCTTTAAAACAACACAAAATCAACTTCAGGTCAAGATAAAACAAAAAGAATTAAAATAAAGCAAAGAGAATATAAAATTGCACAAGCTTTTCAGGAAGGTGGTCTAAGGTAAAAATTACAACTTAGAAAGGTGTTATGATTAGGATCAGGGGACACTTTTGTAACCTGAAATTACACAGACTTTTCAAAAAGTGGTGTAAGGGGGAAAGTAAAACTTGGGGAAGCAAAGTGGGTTGGATCAGGGTACACTTTTATGACATAAAATGAAGTGCTATGGGATGGAAACAAGAGAGTCCATTGGGAAAATAAAAGTGAGTCTATGGCCGGCTGTGTCCATGCCTGTTATCCTGACTTCTCTTTGGTTGCTGCCTTGTTTCCCAGCTCTTGAGCAGCATGCTCCAGAAATTTTATAGTGTTGCAAGATAGTTTTATCCAAGTCCCGCTGAGGCATATGATAACAGCCGCCCTGCAGGTTCTCACCTGGGCGACTCTTAAGAGTGGTAGCAGAAGCACTTTCCTTAGTTTCTGAAGTGCGGGGCATATACATATTAGATGCAGTAATAACTCTGCGCTGTTGTTACAAAGGCGGCAGTCGGAAGTTGACCACGACTGTAGCCATTTGGGAGTGAGATCTTTACTCGCAAAGCAGCCCAACCTTAACAAGCTTAATTTCCTTTTGTAATGGTCCCTGAAGCAGTCTTGCAAATATGGATGGGGGTTCATGTGGATGTATGATGGCAGAACAATCCAGGCGTGGCTTTTGCCTGCCACTGCAGCTTTGTCCATTAATAGTGACGCTTGTTTGATTGCGTTGTTAGTTCGCAGTTTAAAAGCAGTGTAAGTCATGGGTGCAAGCCAGAATTCTTCCAGTGCTAATTATTGAAGCGCTTGCCTGAGGGACTTATATATAGACTTGGGAAGTCCTGCCTGTTTTTCTACTTCCAGCCAGCACAGATGAGCCAGGGAGTGATCTTCTGCATCCCTCATTCGCCAGTAGTATTTGACGAGGGCTCCTTGTCTTGCCGGGAGCTGATTTGTGAGACCGTATTCCAAACGTATTTGAGATTGCGAAATATAGCGCGGGATTGAAAAAAGGTTTTTAAAGAGGCGAGATTGGGCGAGGTTTAGCGCTGTGGAGTCCCGGGTTGCGATCATCTCAGAACCATATGTGAGGGATGGCAAGAATTTGGCGGCTACGATCTTTAAAATGTGGGCAGTGGAATTTCCGCATAGGTGTTTTTGGACTGTTTTAAAGGCGAATTGGAGCTGGTTGGCTTTTGATTTCCCCTGTTCCAAGTGCTGTTTATATTTTAATTGATGATCCAGTGAGATGCCCAGGTATTTGTATTGGTCTACCTGAGTTAGTGTGCCGGAGTTTATCTTCCAGACGAATTTTTTTTCTTTCTTGCGAGATCCAGAAAAGCATAAAACATTTGTTTTTTTTAGGTTTATTGTAAGTTGTGCATTCGAGAGGTATGACGCAAGCTTAGAGATCATACGTTGTAGGCCGAGAGGAGTTTGTGACAAAAGCACAATGTCGTCTGCGTATTGTAGACTCATTATGGGCAAGTTACCCAATTTTGGTGGATCTCCCTGAATCGAGCGTAAATCGCTTTCTAGGTCCGCGGTGTAAATGTTAAAAAGGCAGGGGGCCAATACGCAGCCTTGTTTTAAGCCGTTGAGTGTGAAGAATTTCTTTGTCAGGCATCGGCCATCTCCTTTTTTCACTTGGACCCAGGTCTTTGAATACAGCTCTATGATTGCTCCCATTAGCTTTGGCGGCGCGCCCCAGGCTTTCATTTTGGCCCAGAGTTTGGATCTTGGCACTTTATCAAAGGCCGCTTTTAAGTCCAAAAAACAAGTATACAGCGTGTTAGAGTTATCGATTGCCCTTTTTGCTAGTGGGGTTATTGCAGTTAAGTTGGTGAGGGTGCCCATTCCTGGGCGAAAGCCTGTTTGAGTCAGGGGGATTAGCCCTATGCTGCTTACCCAAGCCTCCAGTTCCACCAGCAAGTTTGACGCATAGATCTTTGCCTCCACATCTATTAAGGCTATTAGCCTGTAGTTGTTGGGGTCAGAGCGAGACCCAGATTTATATATTGGGTGTAGAAGGCTGCCCCTCCACGATTCGGGAATGTTCCCGGTCTTTACACTGTGACAAAATAAAGGGAGTAATTGACTGGCCCAGAACATGGGGTCTTTCCTGAATAGAGTATTGAATATTAGTTTACTTGACATGGAAGCTAGCATTCAACAGGGTACGTAGCTCAACAATGCGCTAGGGTTATTGACCTGATTAGATAGAGTGTTCTGTAGCAGGACAGGAACAACAGACCTGTTCAAGTAGAGCATTATTCAGTGGAACTTTAAGAATATTCAAGATTGGATCAAATGTCCTTTAAGAATACTTTTAAGAATGGGACAGAACATAAAAATTGTTGTTTCATGGACAAAAAAAAGACAATTTTAAATTGGATTGTTCAACAGTAGGACTCTGCGAATAGGCTAAATAGAAGCAGTTGCTTTTAGTTGGTGTTTGCGAATTCCCAGATCAGATTGATTATTCATATTATTAATAGATTGTTTACATATAGTCTAAAACAGAAATTTTACAGTTAAAAGGAATTTTAAACATGTACATCGGATGGAGAGTTCTGTAATTGGAACTTTAAGATAGGCCATAACAAATTGAACACTATTTAAAGGACTTTGAAAGCAGATCGTTTTCTAACCAGTGTTTGGGAGAAGGAAAGAAAGATTGGATTTTTTTGTCGTACTTTGCCATCCATTGAGAGCAGACAGGATGTATCATTTACTACTCAGATTGCAGTTTTACATCTACATTTTATGAAAATCAGCTGTTACTAATTTGAGGTATGACCCTGGTAAAAAACTGTATTTACTCAGGTTGGAACTCAGCATATACATTAAGTATGGGCCAATATGGCCGGGATGCCTGTCACCCCCTCCCAACACAATCCCCAAGGATGGGAAGACGGACGCAGTTCTGAACTTTTGGAAGGCGGGAGGGAGTTACCCTCCCGGCCGTATTTATTAAAATATGAAACAAAATTAAAACATTAAAATAATAGTTTCATATCATGTACAATTTTCATTTATTACATTATGATGAAGACACGTTGATTGGCTAACCTTAACAAATCTCTAGTACAAAGGTTTTCCTAGCCGAGTCTAACATCCTGCCAATGCATACTTTTCTAAATTAAAATTGTACATCCTAGCATTACGGGCCAACGGCAAGGTCGCAACCGGTGTCAGATCCCAACTACCAGAACTCCCCCCTCCCGGTGTGAGGGCGGGCGCACAGAGGACTGTACCTATGTGCCAACTCCAATTTCCCTTGTCTTCGTGGGGGCCCTCTATTTAACTCGACGCCATCCTAATGGTCGTCCGAGGACTCGTGTGAGGTGTCTAGAAGGTAGCGTGGACCCCCCTCCCACCCCACACTGCTTCTCATATCCGCTGTCGCGGATATCCTGGCCCCGGGAAATTCTTGGAGGGGCATCGAGCCACCTCCTCCCCTGGAAGGGGCCTATGACCACCTTCCCTTAGGCGACCCCATACTTAGTGGGTGCCGCCTCCCCGTTTGAGGGGCCAATGGCCGCCTCCCCCCGGGCGCTCCCATCCATAATGGGTGGCGCCCCCCCTCTAGGGATCTTGAAATTACTGCTCACCGATCATGACCTTACCGCCCGACCAAAATAAATACGACGTTTGTTTACCTACTAAGAAAGAAAAAATTAACCTCTAAATCCTTTATTACTTATACATTCGACACTTCCTTCAACTAGACTGTTATCTCCGCTCTATCAAGGAAGGAAAATTGTTATGAACAAATCACTTTATTGCAGTACCAACATCTACATTTTTATTAACGACTAAACCAGGAGAGAAAAGATGTTTATCAAAGCAAAAACATTTTATTGCAGTACTAACTTTGCTATAAGGGGCTGGTGGGTGGGTTCAAAATTGCTCCTTGTTCCGTCGAGGGCTCACGTGCAACGAGGGGTGCAGCTTCCTAGCACAGGAACAAGAGGATGCTTCTTCGGATTGCTGCTCCTTTTATTTCTCTTCGGGAGGGCGTGTACCCTCCTCCGGTACGCCTACGGGGCGTGGCCAACGGTGTAGGTGTCTAGGACAACCCCTCTTGGGCGGGAAAAGGCGCGCCCCGGCTACGCCGCTTCGGGCATACCAGCCGTGACACGCCCCCGCACAAAAATGGTTTCCCGGGAGGATCCGGGCCCCCGACCATACGTTCGGGGGGACCGAGTGGTCGCCCCTTTCCATATGGCCGGGATGCCTGTCACCCCCTCCTAACACAATCCCCAAGGATGGGAAGACGGACGCAGTTCTGAACTTTTGGAAGGCGGGAGGGAGTTACCCTCCCGGCCGTATTTATTAAAATATGAAACAAAATTAAAACATTAAAATAATAGTTTCATATCATGTACAATTTCAATTTATTACATTATGATGAAGACACGTTGATTGGCTAACCTTAACAAATCTCTAGTACAAAGGTTTTCCTAGCCGAGTCTAACATCCTGCCAATGCATACTTTTCTAAATTAAAATTGTACATCCTAGCATTACGGGCCAACGGCAAGGTCGCAACCGGTGTCAGATCCCAACTACCAGAACTCCCCCCTCACGGTGTGAGGGCGGGCGCACAGAGGACTGTACCTATGTGCCAACTCCAATTTCCCTTGTCTTCGCGGGGGCCCTCTATTTAACTCGACGCCATCTTAATGGTCGTCCGAGGACTCGTGTGAGGTGTCTAGAAGGTAGCGTGGACCCCCCTCCCACCCCACACTGCTTCTCATATCCGCCGTCGCGGATATCCTGGCCCCGGGAAATTCGTAGGAGGGGCATCGAGCCACCTCCTCCCCTGGAAGGGGCCTATGACCACCTTCCCTTAGGCGACCCCATACTTAGTGGGTGCCGCCTCCCCGTTTGAGGGGCCAATGGCCGCCTCCCCCCGGGCGCTCCCATCCATAATGGGTGGCGCCCCCTGTAGGAGAGTAGGGTCTGCAATCCTATGATCACCCAGATTTTTTTGCTTTTGCTTCACTGGTTTACGACTTTCTCTGGCTGTGGGCCTGCCAATCAGACCCACAGCCTGGCTGTTCTCTTTCTAAATTACGATATGTACCCTAGGTGCATCTACCAATTGGTACTGGGCCACCTTATCAGACCCTGTAACTCAGGGCATAGGTGTACCCAGGGCCGCCAGGGGCTGCAGCATGTATTATGCCACCCCTGGCTGGCCTCCTAAATTTGACACAACTGGCTGCATGACAGCTGGGGCGAAGTCGTGTAATCACCCTTTGCTTTAGATATAGTAGCTCTGTATCTAACCATACAATGGACACCCGAGTCCCTATCAGTCACTCCTATGGCAGGCCTTGACAATCCTGAAGGCAGAGTGCATGGGCTCGCGTGAACTGTGTTCTGGCCCGAGCCGAGCCGGTTGCAGCTTGCGGAGAAAAGACCCAATGGCTGTTCCATGATAACGCGTGACACATCGGTAACTTCGGTGTCACGTTATCAAGACATGTCGAGTAAGGTGTCATACGAGTCGGGATGCTGCCCTCTCACCAACTCTGGCGACGAGGTTAGCATTCCACCCTTCTAGAGGGACACGACATGTACGTAACTGTGAACCCCGGTTAAAGTTAACGAAAGCCTCAGCTCCACAAAATGGATGCTGCCACCACAGACACGAGTCTGACCTCCTGCTGCTGGGAGTCCTTCCAGCGAGGAGCACTTGGACAAAGGGTTTCCTGTCGAGGGCGGTGTTCGCACCGTCCCAGACAGGGTTTGTGTATTCTGGGTAGGTAGGGCTTTTGCGAGAAGGTGACTGCGGAGTGGCACCCCGGTGCTCACTACGCATCTGCCGGTTAGAACCAGTTCCAGGGGCGACAGCCCTGGCCTGGGGAAAGTCCGGCAGGGGAGAGGGGTGTAACTACCCCCCTTCCTGGTCCCACCCTTAGGGCAGGACCTAGTCATGTACCCACCCCTTTCTTTAGGATAAAGGCCGGAGCGGGGACCCTTCCAAATTAGATCATCTTTGAATCAAGAATACTTTCTACGAAAGGACTTCAAGACTCTTCTCAAGATTTCTCCCTTGTGGCTAAGGAGTAGTCACATTGCATCAGCGGGCACCATCTAAGAACTCTGCGGTTTGCTGTAAGTCCTTCCTCAAGGAATCCGACGGCCCAGCTCGACGAGAACCGGCTTCCCTGGCACCTCTGACCTCTACCCACATCATCAGCTCAGCTGTGATCTGTGGGTGCGACGAGACCTCGAGGGACCGGCCATCATCAGAACCTGCACGCTCTTAAAAACCAGCACGACCATCGAGGTAACTCTCTGGTGAGTGCTCTGGGGTCCGAGAAGCCCCGACCCTGAGCCGCTCCAGCTCCGAAGTGCAGTCCCCCAGCATCTCCACGATCTGCGTGGGGCCCTTCTGCTCGCTGCTCAGCACGTTGTCTGGTCACTTGCCGCTGGCTTGTGTCCTTCTGTGACGACATCCGAGAATCATCACTGCCGGTCTGGTTGCTCCAGACTGGCCCTTGCTTCCATCTTTTCGAGAAGCACCCCGGACCCTCCTGGTCCACTCAAGACGCCGACAGCGTCATCCTTCGTGGGACAGCTCGCACCTCCACCGTGGTCGCCGACAACGCCTCCTGGTCCGTGAGACTGCAGAGCCTAGCGTCGCCCACTCACCTGGTCGAGGTGACGGCCAACTGGTGCCTTCCTGGTACCCTCTGACTACTGGCTAGTAGCACGAACTTGGTCCCCTCTGCTTTCAGGTTTCATCAATCTCCGATCCAGGCTTGGATCTCTACGAACTATTCATCACTGGTCGCCGGCCAGCAACTCCTTTTCTTCCGGCTCCCGGCTCGTCAGCGAAGACCCCGACGCCTGTAAGACTTGTGCAGCCGCAGCCCTCGTGGCTAGGTAACTCGGCATTTCAGTGCCTGCATAGCCTCCTTACTCTAGGGTCCCGAGTCCCTCGCTTCCGACTTGCCTTAACCTTTCCGTGTCCTCGGACACTTGTTTTAACTGTGCACTTAAAGTATTTGCTAAAGAGATTTGGTTTGTGCTTAGTACCCTGTCCTCATAAAGAGTACAGGGCTGTTGTGATTCTTAATAAATATACTGTTTATTTTCATAACACTTGTGTGGTGTCCTTTCACTGGGTGTTCAAGGGGTACATGTGTGGTAAACAGCTGGCTTAACGCGCCCTCTCGAGTCTTTAGCATTAGACTGCTCGTATCCACGCTACTAGGATAGCTGGTCTATAGGTTGACTTACAACCAAACACCATAAGGGTCGTTGGAACGATACATAGCGGTCGCTAGAATAGCGAACGTTGCATATCGGGCCAACTTCTCACATTGGTGAGCAGCGGTTGGGATTTGAGCTTGCTGTTGTTTTACCACACGTATCCTAAGAATATCTTGTTGAAAGATCGCGCAAGTACTGTTAGTACATATAACTAAAGCTTAGAATACTCTGAGTTCTACTGAACCAGCTGTTGTAGCTCCTCAAGGCTTAGCACACCTTGGCTACAACTCTTAGCAAGGGATCAGTAGGAAAACACATAGTGTAGGTAGGTGCATCACTTACACCACACTAGAAACAGTATGTCGGGCCAAGGAGGAAACTCTGAGTCTCCACTTGTGTCAGTTGACCCTCCACAGGTCATCCCTTCAGGATATACTGTGCTGAGCTTCAAGGAGTTAAGACGACTGTGTCACTCCCGGAAGATTCAGCAGGGGTCTAACCCCACAACGTCCTTTCTGATTGGTCTCTTGGAGACTTATCATGCCAGGAGAGCTGAGAAACTTCGTAGCTCTTCTAATCCAGAAGGAGACATGCCTCCCCTCGAGGGAACCCGAGATGATCCTGACCTCATCCACCTCGTAACTGAGAACGAAGAGGGAGAGGAGGACGAGGATGAGGATCTCTCTGGGGACGAGGCAGATAAGGGACAGGTAGAAGTCGTCAGACTAACACGGTCCAACTTAAGCAGACACGATAGTGGTACTGGGGGAACCCCGGCGCTACTGTCGGTTCCGCTTAACCTGGGGAATGGACGAGCCCGATCTCTATCAAGAGACTCTGGCAGATCCCTTCATACCAACGGCTCTCACAACTCTTCTCAAAGAGGGATGACATCCCCTCAGAGGAGAGTGTACGAAGCGAAGGAAAGGGCAGCTAATCTGCGGATCGAAAGGGAAGAACTTGCCCTGGCCAAGGAAAAGCTTGCTTTCGCTAGAGAGCAACAGTTAAGTGGGGCAATCCCCACTGGTGGCAGCAATGTACCTAGTAATAGGGAAAAGAGTTTCGATACGAAACACCTTGGGAAGATAGTGCCCCCCTTTAAACAAGGGGACGACATCCACAAATGGATTACTGCTTTGGAGAGGGCCTGCACTGTGCAAGGCGTTCCCCAGAGTCAGTGGGCAGCTATCTTGTGGCTCTCCTTTGAAGGAAAAGGAAGAGACAAGCTCCTCACCACAAGGGTAGAGGACGCTAATAATTACCAAGTCTTGAAGAATAGACTCGTTGAAGGGTTCGGCCTAACCACTGAGCAGTACAGGGTGCTGTTCAGGGATACCCAGAAAACGCAGTCTCAAGATTGGTCTGATTTTGTCGATTGTGCCACTAAGGCTTTTGAGGGCTGGTTGCTGGACAGTAAGGTTACTGATTACGCAGGATTGTATAATTTGATGATGAGAGAACAAATTTTAAACAATTGTCAGAACCAGTTGTTGCATCAGCATCTTGTCGACTCGGATCTGACCTCTCCCCAAGAATTGGGAAAGAAGGCAGACAGATGGGTTCGTACGAGAGTTAAACAGAACCAGGGCCAGAACCAAGGTGGTCAGAAGAAAGCAGACCAGAAGGGTAAAGATTCTAAAGGGGAACAAAATGACCAGAAGTCTTCGACAGGTCCCCAACAACCCAAAGAGGGTGGGGGTCAGGCTCCCCAAAAGAAGAAAGAAGGCCAATCCAAAAGATGGTGCCAGTACTGTAAAAGTAAATCTCACTGGGTTAGTGAGTGCACCAAGAAAGGAGGAGGGCAGACTCCTGCCACTGCAGCCCCTAAGGCACCTGTGCCCCCTAGTACAGTCAGCAGTGGTAGTGCGCCTCCCAAGGGTTTAGTAGGGTTAACCCTGGGTTCTGAGGGGCGTGACAACTTAGTTGGCACACTCACTCAGGCTGTCCTTGTCAGTACAGGGGACGCGGACGTGTCCCCTGACATAAGTCCCAATACGCTGGGCAAATACCGACAGACGCCTTTCATAAATAGAAAGATGGCTCAGGCCTATAGGGACACTTGTGCCAGCGTCACCATGGTGACGCCTAACTTTGTGGACCCTGGACAGATCATGCCAGGTACAGAATTCCTGGTGACCAATGCAAGCAATGTCACTACCAATCACAGTATGGCAATTGTAGCTTTCTCCTGGGGAGGGGTAACTGGCCAAAAGAAGGTTGTAGTTAGTCCAGACCTCCCAGTGGATTGTTTGTTGGGCAATGATTTGGAGTCGTCACAATGGTCAGAAGTGGAGCAACGGACTCACATGGAAATGTTAGGTTTGCCAGCACATGTGTTCGCTGTGACTAGGTCACAGGTCAGGAAATGCCCCACTGAACAGGTGCTGGATCCTGGAACAACGGACCAGACACCTCCCAAGAAAAAGAGCAGTAGGGTTAAGGCTGCGCCTTCCCCCTTGCCCCAGGTCGAGGATCAAGTCTCAGAGGAGGCTGACCTACAGGAATTGAGGGAAACTGAGCCTAGGGAGTTCGAACTTGATCAAGTTGAATTCTTGGGCTCAGGGGGACCCTCAAGGGAAGACCTGGGGAAGGACCAGTTAGACTGCCCTTCTCTTGAACCCCTCAGACAGCAGGCTGCTGCTGAGGCTGCTGGGAACGCCACAGGTACCCACAAGGTATACTGGGAAGATGGACTCCTGTACACTGAGTCAAGAGACCCCAAGCCTGGCATGACCAGGAGGCTGGTCGTCCCCTTGTCTCAGCGTGGTTTCCTACTTACCTTGGCCCACGAGATTCCCTTAGCAGGTCACTTAGGCCAGACGAAAACGTGGGACAGGCTTGTCTCGCACTTTCACTGGCCTCACATGAACGAAGATACCAAGGAGTTTTGCCGCTCCTGTGTCACTTGCCAAGCCAGTGGTAAGTCAGGTGGCACGACAAAGGCCCCCCTTATACCAATGCCTGTGGTGGGGGTGCCCTTTGAACGGGTGGGGATCGACATCGTCGGTCCCATGGAACCACCAACAGCATCAGGGCACAAGTTTATACTGGTGGTAGTGGATCATGCCACCAGGTACCCTGAAGCTATTCCCCTTAGGACCACTACAGCACCTGTTGTGGCAAGAGCCCTAGTTGGAGTATTCTCCAGAGTGGGCTTCCCTAAGGAGGTCGTCTCCGACAGAGGTGCAAACTTTATGTCGAGCTATCTAACTGCTATGTGGAAGGAATGTGGTGTCAACTACAAGTTCACCACGCCCTATCACCCACAATGCAATGGGCTTGTTGAGAGATTCAACAGGACCCTAAAAGGGATGATTCATGGACTACCGGAAAAGCTTCGGCGAAGATGGGACGTCCTGATCCCCTGCCTCTTGTTCGCCTACAGAGAAGTCCCACAGAAGGGGGTTGGCTACAGCCCTTTTGAACTTTTGTACGGGCATCCTGTAAGAGGACCCCTGTGTTTGGTGAAGGAAGGATGGGAGAGACCTCTCAAAAAGCCGGCAACCAACATAGTGGACTATGTGCTCGGCCTCCGCTCGCGGATGGCTGAATACATGGAGAAGGCATCCGAAAACCTTAAGGCCAGCCAAGAACTCCAAAAAGCTTGGCATGACCAAAAGGCTGTCTTGACTGTTTACCAGCCCGGACAGAAGGTGTGGGTGTTGGAGCCAGTGGCCCCAGCAGCACTCAAGGACAAATGGTCCGGGCCCCACACAATCCTGGAGAAGAAGGGAGAGGTCACCTACCTAGTCGACCTGGGAACTCCCCGGAGCCCCCACAGGGTGCTTCATGTCAACAGGCTAAAAGCATATGTCGACAGGAAGGACATGAGTTTGCTCATGGCCCTAGATGAGGGACAGGAAGAGGAGAGTGACCCTCTCCCCGACCTGCTCACTCAGAATCCTGACGATGGCTCCGTAGATGGTGTTATCTTTTGTGGCAGCCTCTCCGAACATCAACAGAGCGACTGTAAACAGGTTCTTCAGTCGTTCCGACATCTGTTTTCTCTGACACCCAGTCAGACCGATTGGTGCACCCATGAGGTCGACACTGGTGACAGCTTGCCCGTAAAGAGTAAAATCTACAGGCAGCCTGATCACGTTAGAGACTGCATCAAAAGTGAAGTGCAGAAAATGTTGGAGCTGGGAGTCATTGAACCCTCGGATAGCCCTTGGGCTAGTCCCGTAGTTCTAGTGCCGAAACCTCACACCCAGGGTGGTAAGAGAGAGATGAGGTTCTGCGTAGACTACAGGGGTCTCAATGCAGTCACTAAGACTGACGCCCACCCAATACCAAGGGCAGACGAGCTTATTGATAGGCTGGCTTCGGCCAACTACTTAAGTACGTTTGACCTGACAGCTGGGTATTGGCAAATCAGGTTAGCTGAGGACGCCAAGCCTAAAACAGCATTTTCAACCCCTGGTGGGCATTATCAGTTCGTGGTGATGCCCTTTGGTCTGAAAAATGCACCTGCCACCTTCCAACGGTTGGTGAATCACGTCCTTACTGGGCTGGATGACTTCTGTGCGGCGTATCTTGACGATATTGCTGTCTTTAGCTCCACCTGGGAGGATCACCTGGTCCACCTGCGGAAGACATTGGAGGCGCTGCAAGCAGCAGGCCTCACTATCAAGGCCACCAAGTGCCAGATAGGGCAGACACAGGTTGTATACCTGGGCCACCTTGTAGGTGGAGGTCAGGTTCAGCCACTGGAGAGCAAGATACAGTCAATCAGGGACTGGGCTCCTCCAACCACCCAGACTCAGGTTCGAGCCTTCTTGGGCCTGACTGGTTACTATAGGAAGTTTGTCAGGAACTATGGTTCCATCGTGACACCATTAAATGAACTGACAAGTAAGAAAATGCCAAAAAAGGTTCAGTGGACAGCGAGCTGTCAAAAAGCATTCGATGACCTAAAGCAGGCCATGTGCACGGCGCCTATCCTCAAGAGTCCGGACTACTCCAAACCATTCATTGTCCAAACAGATGCTTCTGAGTTGGGTGTGGGAGCTGTTCTTTCTCAACTGAATTTTGATGGTCAAGACCAGCCCATTGCTTTTATAAGCAGAAGGCTGACCCCTAGAGAGAAGAATTGGTCAGCTATCGAGAGGGAGGCCTTTGCTGTGGTTTGGGCCCTGAAGAAGCTGAGGCCATACTTGTTTGGCACTCACTTCAAGATTCAGACCGACCATAAGCCCCTCTTGTGGCTAAATCAGATGAAGGGTGAAAACCCCAAACTGCTTAGGTGGTCCATTTCCCTACAGGGGATGGACTTCACAGTGGAACATAGACCTGGTACTGATCATGGCAATGCCGATGGGCTCTCCAGATATTTCCACTTAGAACAAGAAGACTTACCTGGTCAAGGTTAGCTAGTTGTTCCGACGTTTGGGGGGGGGGTCATGTAGGAGAGTAGGGTCTGCAATCCTATGATCACCCAGATTTTTTTGCTTTTGCTTCACTGGTTTACGACTTTCTCTGGCTGTGGGCCTGCCAATCAGACCCACAGCCTGGCTGTTCTCTTTCTAAATTACGATATGTACCCTAGGTGCATCTACCAATTGGTACTGGGCCACCTTATCAGACCCTGTAACTCAGGGCATAGGTGTACCCAGGGCCGCCAGGGGCTGCAGCATGTATTATGCCACCCCTGGCTGGCCTCCTAAATTTGACACAACTGGCTGCATGACAGCTGGGGCGAAGTCGTGTAATCACCCTTTGCTTTAGATATAGTAGCTCTGTATCTAACCATACAATGGACACCCGAGTCCCTATCAGTCACTCCTATGGCAGGCCTTGACAATCCTGAAGGCAGAGTGCATGGGCTCGCGTGAACTGTGTTCTGGCCCGAGCCGAGCCGGTTGCAGCTTGCGGAGAAAAGACCCAATGGCTGTTCCATGATAACGCGTGACACATCGGTAACTTCGGTGTCACGTTATCAAGACATGTCGAGTAAGGTGTCATACGAGTCGGGATGCTGCCCTCTCACCAACTCTGGCGACGAGGTTAGCATTCCACCCTTCTAGAGGGACACGACATGTACGTAACTGTGAACCCCGGTTAAAGTTAACGAAAGCCTCAGCTCCACAAAATGGATGCTGCCACCACAGACACGAGTCTGACCTCCTGCTGCTGGGAGTCCTTCCAGCGAGGAGCACTTGGACAAAGGGTTTCCTGTCGAGGGCGGTGTTCGCACCGTCCCAGACAGGGTTTGTGTATTCTGGGTAGGTAGGGCTTTTGCGAGAAGGTGACTGCGGAGTGGCACCCCGGTGCTCACTACGCATCTGCCGGTTAGAACCAGTTCCAGGGGCGACAGCCCTGGCCTGGGGAAAGTCCGGCAGGGGAGAGGGGTGTAACTACCCCCCTTCCTGGTCCCACCCTTAGGGCAGGACCTAGTCATGTACCCACCCCTTTCTTTAGGATAAAGGCCGGAGCGGGGACCCTTCCAAATTAGATCATCTTTGAATCAAGAATACTTTCTACGAAAGGACTTCAAGACTCTTCTCAAGATTTCTCCCTTGTGGCTAAGGAGTAGTCACCCTGCATCAGCGGGCACCATCTAAGAACTCTGCGGTTTGCTGTAAGTCCTTCCTCAAGGAATCCGACGGCCCAGCTCGACGAGAACCGGCTTCCCTGGCACCTCTGACCTCTACCCACATCATCAGCTCAGCTGTGATCTGTGGGTGCGACGAGACCTCGAGGGACCGGCCATCATCAGAACCTGCACGCTCTTAAAAACCAGCACGACCATCGAGGTAACTCTCTGGTGAGTGCTCTGGGGTCCGAGAAGCCCCGACCCTGAGCCGCTCCAGCTCCGAAGTGCAGTCCCCCAGCATCTCCACGATCTGCGTGGGGCCCTTCTGCTCGCTGCTCAGCACGTTGTCTGGTCACTTGCCGCTGGCTTGTGTCCTTCTGTGACGACATCCGAGAATCATCACTGCCGGTCTGGTTGCTCCAGACTGGCCCTTGCTTCCATCTTTTCGAGAAGCACCCCGGACCCTCCTGGTCCACTCAAGACGCCGACAGCGTCATCCTTCGTGGGAGAGCTCGCACCTCCACCGTGGTCGCCGACAACGCCTCCTGGTCCGTGAGACTGCAGAGCCTAGCGTCGCCCACTCACCTGGTCGAGGTGACGGCCAACTGGTGCCTTCCTGGTACCCTCTGACTACTGGCTAGTAGCACGAACTTGGTCCCCTCTGCTTTCAGGTTTCATCAATCTCCGATCCAGGCTTGGATCTCTACGAACTATTCATCACTGGTCGCCGGCCAGCAACTCCTTTTCTTCCGGCTCCCGGCTCGTCAGCGAAGACCCCGACGCCTGTAAGACTTGTGCAGCCGCAGCCCTCGTGGCTAGGTAACTCGGCATTTCAGTGCCTGCATAGCCTCCTTACTCTAGGGTCCCGAGTCCCTCGCTTCCGACTTGCCTTAACCTTTCCGTGTCCTCGGACACTTGTTTTAACTGTGCACTTAAAGTATTTGCTAAAGAGATTTGGTTTGTGCTTAGTACCCTGTCCTCATAAAGAGTACAGGGCTGTTGTGATTCTTAATAAATATACTGCTTATTTTCATAACACTTGTGTGGTGTCCTTTCACTGGGTGTTCAAGGGGTACATGTGTGGTAAACAGCTGGCTTAACGCGCCCTCTCGAGTCTTTAGCCTTAGACTGCTCGTATCCACGCTACTAGGATAGCTGGTCTATAGGTTGACTTACAACCAAACACCATAAGGGTCGTTGGAACGATACATAGCGGTCGCTAGAATAGCGAACGTTGCATATCGGGCCAACTTCTCACACCCCCCCTCTAGGGATCTTGAAATTACTGCTCACCGATCATGACCTTACCGCCACAGGCCGGATAGTTGACCGGCTATCCGGCCCCCCCACAAACTCCTACTAAAGGTCATGCTTTTACAAACCCCTTAACCACGCTATGAAATCTCCTATGAGTAAAACATTCCCCTCCCGGGATAAATGGACCCCATCCTCGATATACATGTGATCCCCCCGAATACATCCATGCGGAATACAGTGCAACTGCGCCGAGCGAAACAACCTACTAAGTTGGTTATTGACCTTTTTTACTGAATTGTTCAGCGCTGACACCGAGAGGCCCCCCCGCCACACCTTCCTGGGAATCATGTGTGACCATGCTATCGTGCACCCCGGGATCCTTCTCGCCAGCCAGCTAACAGTAGATAGAATACCCTCAAGTAGTACTCGCCGACCAAGTGTCACTAAGTCATTGCCTCCCAGGTGTACTATGATTACGGACGGCGGTGACCTTGTCCGCCCTAACAGTCCCTCAATAAAACATTGAAACTGGTCAATACAGAGCCCGCCCCTTCCGTGGAAGGTCACCCTGTACCCGTATTCCCCAGCCGGGTGAATCACGTCACCTGCTTTGAATACGTCCCGTCCCGCCTCACGTATGAGTGGCCCACGACCCACACCACTTTTTCCTCAGCCGGTGATCTCTGACCGCTGGTCCCCAGGTGCCGGGTCGACGGCACAGTCCGGCCAGCATCGCATGCTCGCGAAACTGTAAACCAAACAGAAGACAAGAGGCGTGAGTGCATGACAGTGGCTTCATAACATGTGCAACCGCACATACCTCTTATAACAGTTCGAGGACCATCGCCCCAGTTGTTTTACCTTCTCAACACTCTGACCCCTGGCTGTAGCTTCTGTAGCAGCCCCTATCCTAAAGGAATGGGTCCCGAAATCGCCCGGGTCCAAGCCCGCCGCTGCGATTGCCATCGTTAGCACCCGCTGGAACTGAAACCTTGTCAGTGGGGTGGTGTCGATGTGTCTCAGCAAGCTTCCCCCCCATGCATCCGCCCTTCGCGCCAAATAATCCTCAACGCACTTTACCGGGCACATGGGGGACCCTCGCATGCGCTGGACAACAATACTGTCTCCCATAGCACCCTGATCGGTCTTGGACCTGGCTATCGTGATCACCATTGTATCACCCTTGATCAGAATGTGATCCCGACACAACCCTCCCTCTACATCTTTCTTATTTCTTGCTACCAGCTCGCTCACCCGCATGGCCCCATGGAACGCTAATGCAAAAGCGGCCTGGAACAGCACTGCTTCAAACTGGGAGGAACATGTCGTGGGGAGTATCGACATCAGCACGGACAACCTTTCTAACCCAATCGGGCGCCTTTCGTCTACTTTCCGACCCTCAAGGCGTTGCCAACCCCGAAGGGCCTTCTTTACCAAAAAGGAAGATGTGGGGTCCTTGATGCCATGAGCTTGCGCCATGAATGAAATGCCTAGAAGGGGATGCCAGTACTGATACAAGTAACCATTTAGCAATTTAAGACACTCAACCTGAAGTAAAATTCAAGGCTTGGAGCTGATCAGTAGCTTTTATTATTTTGCTTAATGTTATCAAAGAACAATTGGTTCAAAATTAAACAGTATTACATGCTAGGTACAAAAAATGTGGGAAGGAAAAATCTATCATTCTATCAGGCATGTCACAAGCTTACAACAATCAAACATACAGGGACAGTGGGGGACATGGAAACTCATATATTACAGTGGACAGTATTTACAGTGAACAGACAAGCACAAGAATAGTGCAATAGGCCACAGTCTGCTAAATTTCTAAAAAGTTTAGTTATAGAATTATTTACATAAACTGTACATTCCTAACGCAAGTTTTAAATAATCACAATTTTTGATGCAGTCAACCAAAAAGATGAATAAGGTAATGTACAACTAAGGGTGAAAAAGTGGCAAAACAATTCAGGTCAACTTGTCACCCAGGCAGACTTAAAGGTGGTGGAAGGCCTACGCGTTTCGAATCCTACAGGTGTACGAGGATTCTCATCAGGGCCTTTGGTTCTGGAGAAAGAAAAGAAAAAGAGTGATAGTAAGATCAAAGGGTTTGACCTCAAGTGTATTTAAAACGGATCATCATTAGAATCTACACTCAGTCCACACCCTCTCCTATACAGCTTACCAAAACACGGTGTTATAACATCCGAATGTAGTTTTTCACAGCATATATACTGAAGGGGGTATTTTGTACCTGAAATGTCCGAAGCAGACTTGAATTACATAACGGACTTGGATGCGGTGGCAAAAAAAGGGATTAAGGGCTTTTAATATTACCTGCTACCGTGTTTACAGATGATGCTTTACCAGGTGCGGGGTCACTTTGGAAAGGCTGAAGGGTTCCTAAAAGATGGTGAACATGCGAGATTTTAGGGAGGGTTTGCTACAATTGTCACACCAACAGGTTATCTACAGGTGGCACTTCGCCTTACCTAATATTTTAAAATCTCTATTCTTATTTATAACCGATGTCCCTGTCCTTAGGGTAGCTGTCGCTTTATTTGAGACACTGTCGCCGTGGGAGTAGAAGTGAAGTTGAATCAGAGGCCTGCGAAACAGGAGAGGCAATGTTTCATTATTATAAGCAATTGCTTCAGGGATTAAACAGGGTCGACAGCGGCGCTGAAGCCTAATTCGGCAATTTGGGTTTGTCAACTCAGAAGTTTAATGGACCTGTAAGAAAGCACACGCGGCGCTTAACATTGCGGTTATGAAGTAGAGACAGCCACTAGTTGCGAGCAGGAGGAAAAAGGGAGGACTCAGCGGCTTACCGTGTTTTAAATTACGGCGGGCGTGGTCCGCTAACCGTGGTTGCAAACGTTCAAACCATTCTACGATCCTGCAAAGATATAATATAACAGCGTATCAGCGGGCTATTTCGCCCGGATTACAACACGCGGTTTATATGGGGAAAGCGGAAAAAAGAATTTACCGTCAACATTACACAGCACGCTGCAGAAAGGTGATTTATTCCTGCCAAGAAAGCAGAAGTTTCTAGATTAGTTAAGCAACATAGGGCTTTAACTGGCTCCTAACGTGAAGAGAGTTACTTCAAATACTCACTTTCAAAGGTTCAGGCTGGCGACCTTAGCGACGGCGAACGCGAACAAAGTGGTAACCTTCAGGCAAGGGCGCCTAAGCAGACTGAGCTGCTGGGGAACACCCTTAAATGCAGGTGATTATCAAGGCCACACCCACCAGGTGTGCTGGCCGGTTTAGAAAAAAGAGTGGGGGCAAGAATGAAAACCCGGACCGGAGTGGCCAATCCTTAGTCACTTTCAGACCTTAGTAATATGCATAGAATCTGCAGTATAGAAAGAGGCAGGAGGAGAGAGTTAAAGCTTGAATATCTCACTTAATTCATTTAAACCAGACACCGCAGTGTCGAATTTCAGTATCAAAAGGGTTATAAATAAGAATAGAGATTTTAAAATATTAGGTAAGGCGAAGTGCCACCTGTAGATAACCTGTTGGTGTGACAATTGTAGCAAACCCTCCCTAAAATCTCGCATGTTCACCATCTTTTAGGAACCCTTCAGCCTTTCCAAAGTGACCCCGCACCTGGTAAAGCATCATCTGTAAACACGGTAGCAGGTAATATTAAAAGCCCTTAATCCCTTTTTTTGCCACCGCATCCAAGTCCGTTATGTAATTCAAGTCTGCTTCGGACATTTCAGGTACAAAATACCCCCTTCAGTATATATGCTGTGAAAAACTACATTCGGATGTTATAACACCGTGTTTTGGTAAGCTGTATAGGAGAGGGTGTGGACTGAGTGTAGATTCTAATGATGATCCGTTTTAAATACACTTGAGGTCAAACCCTTTGATCTTACTATCACTCTTTTTCTTTTCTTTCTCCAGAACCAAAGGCCCTGATGAGAATCCTCGTACACCTGTAGGATTCGAAACGCGTAGGCCTTCCACCACCTTTAAGTCTGCCTGGGTGACAAGTTGACCTGAATTGTTTTGCCACTTTTTCACCCTTAGTTGTACATTACCTTATTCATCTTTTTGGTTGACTGCATCAAAAATTGTGATTATTTAAAACTTGCGTTAGGAATGTACAGTTTATGTAAATAATTCTATAACTAAACTTTTTAGAAATTTAGCAGACTGTGGCCTATTGCACTATTCTTGTGCTTGTCTGTTCACTGTAAATACTGTCCACTGTAATATATGAGTTTCCATGTCCCCCACTGTCCCTGTATGATTGATTGTTGTAAGCTTGTGACATGCCTGATAGAATGATAGATTTTTCCTTCCCACATTTTTTGTACCTAGCATGTAATACTGTTTAATTTTGAACCAATTGTTCTTTGATAACATTAAGCAAAATAATAAAAGCTACTGATCAGCTCCAAGCCTTGAATTTTACTTCAGGTTGAGTGTCTTAAATTGCTAAATGGTTACTTGTATCAGTACTGGCATCCCCTTCTTGTTGTTATAGATACTGGCTCAGCCATACTGATTAGAGCCACCCCTTTGTAGTTTTCTGATGAATGAAATGCCGGCTCGGTGCCTATTGGCTGTTGCCGCTGATCGGCCTGCCCTGTGTAGTGCTACCAGAAAATTCAAGACACACTCCTCGTGACCCCACTTGACCTCCCCTGCCGGACCCAAAAATGCACAATAGGAACAAAACGCTCCTTCGTATGCCTTCCATGTCCTGGGGGCTATGCTTGCTGCCACGAGGTCTTGTAATCCGGGGCACCGAGTAGCCAGAGTGCTTCGGGAAATGGTGCCGCCGCTAGGTCCGCGGAAGGTAGATAACCCCTGAAAGCCTGCATGTGTGAACGAGAGAGTGCATCAGCCGCCTTTTTCAGTACACCTGGCACATGCTTCGCCCTGAAATGTACGTTTAATCTCATGCAAAGGAGTACAATTTCCTTCAGTAATCTCAGTATCCACTTGCAGCGTGCTGCCTGACTATTTATACATTCAGCAACAGTCATATTGTCGGACCAGAACACCACAGAGCGATCTCTAAACTCATCTGGCCATGCCATCAGAGCCACAAGAATGGGGAACAACTCGAGAAACCCAATGTTACCTGTGAGACTGCTGGTGTGCCACCACGTCGGCCATGTTTGCGCCGACCATCGATTACCAAAGATGGCGCCAAATCCGACGCTCCCCGCCGAGTCGGTCCACAAACCCAGCTCGTCCGAGGACGCTGGTGTTTTGTTCCACACCACTCGACCGTTGAAATCCGCCAGAAATGCCAACCATATGTGCATGTCCTGGCGAACTTCTGCAGACAGTCTCGTGCAATGGTGTCCTTCCTTGAGACCGACCATGGCTTGTGCAATAGAGCGGGAATAGGGGCGGGCCACTGGTATCACTCGGAGGGCAAAGTTAAGCTGGCCCACTGCTTGTTGTAGCTGATGGAGCGTGACTTTTTCTTTGCTGATGCACAATTCCAAAGAAGCCCTGAACTTCGCTACCTTCCCCACCGGCAAACGGAAACATCCCTCCACAGAATCGAGCTCAATGCCTAGAAACTCGAGTGAAGTCGATGGTCCAACCGTCTTACCTGGTGCCAATGGCACCCCGAATCGCTCCATGAGAGTGCAAAATTCTCGTAACGCCTGCGCACACTGAGTGTCGCCGGCTGCCCCCAAGAACAAGAAATCGTCTAGGTAATGCATAACCTGGGTATGGCCAGTGGCCTTGGTGAACGCCCATTGCAGAAAAGAACTGAACTTCTCAAAATAAGCACAAGAAATGGAGCAACCCATTGGCATACATCTATCCATGTAGTAACGTCCTTGAAAAACAAAGCCTAACAGATGCTGATCCTGTGGGTGTACCGGGAGCAACCGGAACGCTGACTCGATATCTGACTTTGCCATCAGCGCTCCGGGCCCCAGGCGATTCAACATGGCGACGGCATCGTCGAAGGATGCGTATCGCACCGAACAAACTCCTGGGTCAATTGCATCATTCACTGAAAGACCCCTCGGAGCTGACAAGTTATGGATCAGCCTAAATTCCCCCGGGTCTTTCTTGGGGACTACTCCCAATGGGGAACAGATAAAATTAGGTACTGGCGGGTGCCTGAATGGGCCAGGAACTCGTCCCAGGGCAACCTCCTTTGCAATCTTCTTTTCTACCACCACGCTGGTTCCTACACAGTGACTCCCCGCGAAAATCCCCCGCCGGGATGTGGAAACCATACAAGAAGCCGTTCCTCAACACCCCAGCGGAGACATGATCAGGGTATTCATTTAGCCAGGGGATCATTGCCATGATATCAATGGGGGAAGGTGGCGGTACGCCATGGTCCCCATCAGACCTGCTTGGCCCCCCCTCTACCCCCTGTATCACCATTCTTGGCTCTGCACGAACTCTCGGGGTGCGAAGAATTTCCGCAGCCTGCACACTCATGCCTAAACTTACATGTCCCCTGAGGTCTCGTGCACTTGCCCCTGTTAAAATTCCAACAGACCCCTTTCCTACCCCCATTCCCTCCATTCCTCGGTTGGTGGTCACCATTGGGGCTCGCTCAAAAGGGCGCCGCTGGCTGACGGCGGGAAGGCCCGGACCCATTCCCGCCAAGCGACGACGACTTTGTTGCGCCCGGCAGGAGCTGTTTCTGCCAAGATATCGAGTCGAGACAATCCCACGGCAGAGATGAATCGAACTCCTTGGCCTTACGAAACTTCATATCATAACCTATCCATTCATCACCTTCATATGTCTTAAAAAAATCCATTATTCGTGCCTGGTAGCAGGACAATTCGGTCAAAACCTGGGGCTTACGCTCCCCAATAATTGCAGTAAACATCGCAAAGGCCCTGGCCCAATTAGAGATTGTCTCATCAACCCTGAAACCCGCCATCTTTGCTCGCCATACACTCGGGTGCCACAAGTCTTTTTGTGTCTTAACATATTCCATCTCGCAGTGGTCGGTCAACAGGGAAAACATATTAACGTACTTATCAGCCCAAATCATCTCTTTTGTGGCCAGCGGTATATGCTTGATTACCTTTTCCCGTCTTGAGGGCAAAGACCCCTCCCTTGCCATTGGCAATGCATGCTTACCCGGCTCCATTGCTGTTCCCGCCGTTTTTCCCACACCAACTGCCGGTCCTCCTGGGGTCACCTGTGGGGGGACACAAGGGAGATTCGCCTTCGCGGCATCTCGCGACTGCCGCAACTGCTCTATTAGTAACTTGGCCTCCTCGGCCGTGTCTGTCGGTGCCGTAGCACCCCCTGATTTTTTACCAAGCCATGCGGCCAACTGGGCGGCCAACTCGGGAGGCATGTCTTCCTCGCTGGCGGGCGTAACAACAACCGGAATCGGTTGTTTGCCATGTCCTTTACTTGCCATGTCCTTTATCAGCATTCGAAGCATCTGGTCAGTCCCAGACTTCTTTCCGACCTTCTTGCCAGGCATCGTTCAACGGATATCCGATCCTTGTTTGCTCAACACGGTCCTGAACCCTAAGGCCGAAGTTCTGAAAGAGAAACGCACAAGATTACAAGTTTTCAAAATTGCTCCTTGTTCCGTCGAGGGCTCACGTGCAACGAGGGGTGCAGTTTCCTAGCACAGGAACAAGAGGATGCTTCTTCTGATTGCTGCTCCTTTTATTCCTCTTCGGGAGGGCGTGTACCCTCCTCCGGTGCGCCTACGGGGCGTGGCCAACGGTGTAGGTGTCTAGGACAACCCCTCTTGGGCGGGAAAAGGCGCGCTCCGGCTACGCCGCTTCAGGCATACCAGCCGTGACACGCCCCCCGCACAAAAATGGTTTCCCGGGAGGATCCGGGCCCCCGACCATACGTTCGGGGGGACCGAGTGGTCGCCCCTTTCCATGAATTTTGCAAATCAGCGGTTCGCAAATTCGCGCAAAATCGCCAAACAAATCTGTGAATTCGCGAATTTCCCCGGATTTTTTTGCAATTTTGCACTGTACTTAATTGGAGTAGTTTCTACTGGCTAATCAGTAAGTGCTACCTCGTTGGGTAAATGTATAGTGCTTTTCCTGCACTACAGCTGCGTAGGGCTGGAAGAGGTGCCTCCATTGACCATGTGTGCGTAACTTTGCCATTGCACCAAAGGGTGCCGGGGTAACTCGAGTGAGCTGTCCATCATAGTGTGTAAAGGGCGGGAAGACGGTGCACACCGCTAGTGTATGTGGGGGAGCAAACAGGGGGGGGCTTATTTGCGAGTTCACATGCCTCTTGTGTGTATAAAAGGTCAGGCACAGATCAGAGTAGCAGATGAGGAGAAAGAAGCTACTGGTTACAGGAACTGCACGGGGATTGCACTCGTGAAAGTTAAGGATGCAAAGGTCTCCATCAAGCATCATAGCTAATTTTCGACTGTAGATATAGGGAGAAAGCACACCTGCCCAGCCTCGACAAAGCGCACGATTTGTTGGGGCTGATTGGCTTTGCCATCACACCGAAGGGCGCCGGGGTCCCTCGAGTGAGCTGTCCATCATAGTGGGTAAAGGGCGGGAAGACGGTGCACACCGCTAGTGTGTGTAGGGGGGGCAAAAGGGGGGGGGCTTCTTTGTGAGTTCACATTCCTCTTGTGTGTATAAAAGGTCAGGCACCGCTCAGAGCAGCAGATGGGGAGAAAGAAGCTACTGGTTACAGGAACTGCACGGGGATTGCACTTGTGAAAGTCAAGGATGCAAAGGCCTCCATCAAGCATCATAACTAATTTTCGACTGTAGATATGGGGAGAAAGCACACCTGCCCAGCCTCGACAAAGCGCACTATTTTTGGGGGCTGATTAACTTTGCCATCGCGCCGAAGGGCGCCGGAGTCCCTCGAGTGAGCTGTCCATCATAGTGTGTAAAGGGCGGGAAGACGGTGCACACCGCTAGTGTATGTGGGGGAGCAAACAGGGGGGGGGGGGCTTATTTGCGAGTTCACATGCCTCTTGTGTGTATAAAAGGTCAGGCACATATCAGAGCAGCAGATGAGGAGAAAGAAGCTACTGGTTACAGGAACTGCACGGGGATTGCACTCGTGAAAGTTAAGGATGCAAAGGTCTCCATCAAGCATCATAGCTAATTTTCGACTGTAGATATAGGGAGAAAGCACACCTGCCCAGCCTCGACAAAGCGCACGATTTGTTGGGGCTGATTAACTTTGCCATCACGCCGAAGGGCGCCGGGGTCCCTCGAGTGAGCTGTCCATCATAGTGGGTAAAGGGCGGGAAAGCGGTGCAAACCGCTAGTGTGTGGGGGGGGTAAACGGGGGGGCTTCTTTGCAGGTTTACATGCCTCTTGTGTGTATAAAAGGTCAAGCATGGATCAGAGCAGCAGATGGGGAGAAAGAAGCTCCTGGTCACAGGAACTGCATTGGGATTGCACTCGTGAAAGTCAAGGATGCAAAGGCCTCATTCAAGCATCATAGCTTATTTTCGACGGTAGATATGGGGAGAAAGCACACCTGCCCAGCCTCGACAAAGCGCATGATTTTTCGGGGCTGATTAAGGAGTTACTGAATTTGACCTTCAACTCGGGCACCTGCTTTATCTATATCTTTTCACAGAGCCTCGTTGTCTACTTTTAACTATTCTCTGACCCTGCTTCGAGGGTCAGAGCAGGGTCAGAGAATAGTTGCAAGTAGGCAACAAGGCGCCGCTCAGGAAGCACTTACAGGGTTACAGCAGGTGCCCAAGTTGAAGTTAATTTCTTTGTAACCATTTTGTAAATGGTTACAAAGAAATTAGCTTCAACTTGGGCACCTGCTGTAACCCTGTAAGTGTTTCCTGAGCAAAATTTGTCCCGCTCGTGAATTCGCAGATTTTGCCGCGATTTCCCACGATTCGCGGATTGCGAAATCGCGGAAAATCAGCAAATTCCGCGACAGAACGAATTTTCCACCCATACTTAATATACATGCTAATGCTCCAGTAGGACTTTGATAACAGACCAGGTAATAATGGAAATTCTTCAGTAGAACTTTGAGAACAAGCAAGAATTGTTGGGATTTTTTTTCAAAAGGGTTGAGTAAATATTTCATATTGCATAGAAAAAAAATATCTGTGGTAATGCAAGAATTTTCCAGATCGGGGGAGGCAATCCTTCAGTACACACTGTGGACTACGTCACACAAGATGCTCTCATTCTTCAGTGAGTTGCTGATCTTATTTTTGTATGTTGTGCTTACAAAGGTCAAAAGCAGCAACGGTGGTGTTGTGAATAAAAACACTTAAATAGTGTGCAAAGATTTTACAGAATATATCATCTTCCTGTCTCCCTCAGCATCCTGAACCGCGGGCATTTCCTTGTCTGGCCCTTGGTGAAAAGTCATAAAAACTAATTTAATACAATTAACTGGGAAATGTGCCAGGCTCTTACTTGCCAGTGTCGAACAGGCAAGAACAACAAAGACATATGTAACAAATAAGGGGTTTCGGAAACAAGCTTTCTCTTTTTTTCTGTCAAGAATTTACCTTGCTGTGATGTCCACAATCACTTCATCATCATCAACATAGAAAAAGGGAGACCTTGGTTTTATGGAAACTTCAAAACTGGGCAGCACTACAGGAGGAACAGAAGATAAAGTTTAATACATGCCATTTCTTGGGAGTAAATCTCCTAAGTAGAGAAAGAAGTCGACATGGTGAAGGTTTGCATTAAATAATAAAGAAAAGCATTAATTATTGTGATATAAAAAGGGCCTGGGAATAGTTGAGCTTAATTGTTTGGGTAAAGGGTTAGAGTTGAAATGAGGGTTTGGGTTATGGATTTGGGTTATTATAAGGGATCAGTTTAGGATCAGAGTTTAAGGCCAGGGGTATAGGTAGGATAAATGGAAGGACAAGGGATAATACGGGATGTACGTCGTTACAACGCATACTTTTACAACGCCTACCGTTACAACGCATTTTTTACAATGCAACATCCATTACAACGCATGCCATTACAACAAAATCTTTGAAACTACATTTACAACGCATACCATTACAACGCATACCATTACATTGCATGTATGGTAAGTATTGGATAGTGTAGGGGTAAAAATTACTATTCTAACTCCAGGGGATGCAACAGTAGGGTAAGTGTTGGATAGTGTAGGGGTTAAAATTACTATTCTAACTCCAGGGGGTGCAACAGTAGGTAAGTATTGGATAGTGTAGGGGTAAAAATTACTATTCTAACTCCAGGGGGTGCAATAGTAGGGTAAGTGTTGGATAGTATAGGTATGCGTTGTAATGGTATGCGTTGTAATGACTGCGTTGTAAAGGTATGCGTTGTAGTGGTATGCGTTGTAGTGATATGCGTTGTAATGGTTGCGTTGTAATGGCATGCGTTGCAATGGATGTTGCGTTGTAAAGTTTTGTTGTAAAGGCAGTGCGTTGTAAAAGTTGCGTTGTAAGTGTTGTTTCCCGATAATACGTGATGACAAAATGACATTTGTCTGTGTTATTTGTCACAACCTAGAAGTACCAACTCTTAGGATTTGGTGAGGACTAGACAAAGGTCAGATATATATTAACATATAAACTTTAGAATCTTATGTGGGTCACGAGTGCACTTTCTTTTCGACCTCACTCAATGTACTCTGTATTCACTGGCTAATACATGGTAACTCTGACTTTTTGCCCCATCTTTTATGCACCTACATTTTGCAACTCTGCTTTTTTTTCCACACAATCATTGTGACATTTAAAAGGATATCACAGGGTGTTCCTACCGTACTCTTTGACTTCAAACTGGGTGGTATAGTTCTTCAGAGGGGAATCTTCAAACCGGGCTATAATTGTCCAGGTCCCGAGGCTGGAAAGAAGAATTGTGAGTATTACAGCTGCCTTAATTTTTATATAGGAATTCAGATTCATTATCACACATCGCCCAAGTGAGAGAGCTGAGTTGTATCATGTTTATTGTATTGAATTGGAGTTGTATTGATATGTGGCTTCAAAATCCTGACGATACGCTGAAGCGCCTTGGTGGAAGTGATGATACTTTGTAAGGCTGTGATTAACTGGAAGAATGCTGGATTGCACTCTTGCCTATATGGGAAGGGTGATTGTGTTGGGCATTATGACCATAGCATGCGCTTAATATGTCATCTGTCAGCATAGAAAACCTTGGGGCATATTATCAAGGGGGTTTATCTCCGCTTTTTTGGCTTTAAAAGCCAAGAAAGTGGAGATAAAATTATCTCCATATCACCTAGCTGTCGCTAACACCAGTTAGCGACAGCTAGTAGGAGATAGCGACCATCTTGGGCCCCACTTTGCATGTCAGAGAAATGTATCACTAATGACATGCAAAGTGGGCGTGCCAAGATGTTAGCGACTGGAAACAGTCGCTAACATCGCTATCTCCTATTACCAACTTTTGGAGATATTCGCGCTTAGCGCAAATATCTCCAAAAGCTAACACCTGCCCTGAGCAGTTCTTAGCCATGTTATCCAATGCAAGGTGGATAACATGGCTAAGAGCATGAGCTTGGTAATGCATGAATATCGCTGACTTTTCAGCGATATTCATGCATTGCAGGCGATTTTTATCGCATTTGCGATAAACCTTGGTAATACCAAGGTTTATCTGCGATAAAAATCGGCGATACATTTTTTTCTCTAACCAAGCAATAGCGATAATTATCTCTATTGCTTGGTAATATGCCCCCAAGAGACAGAAGGCGCAATCAATGCATCACTGTTGTGGCCTGTTGAATTTATCAGGTTGGGTGGCCCGGGAAAGAACTGTCTTAGTCTCAATAGTGATAAGTAGCCGATTTAGTGCATGTGTCATCAAGATGTGTCAGTCTTAATAGCAGGGTTAGTGAGTTTCTGTATGTATGCATGGTCTGATGAGATCAAGCGCAGGGATGTGTCCAAATAGAAATTTACTAGCATAATTGGGTTGAAATTCATCAATTTGCGGTTTATGATATCATTACATTTCAAATGTGTTGCTATTATTCCTCACACAATTATCTTGTTTTACTTTAAAATTCATGCACAGAAAATGTAATTAGGCAGGGTGTAAGTTCATCAAATAGTCTACAAATTAAATTATCAAAAAGTCCATGTTTTTATGGTTTCACTATTTAAAAACTGAAAATGTAATGACATTTGGACAGTTTGCAGTGCGTTTTCCTGACATTTTCAGAAGCAAGGTTGGCCAATTTCTCACGCTAGTTTAATAAAACCTGAATCTTCTGGTAATGCAAAGAGCCCCATCACCCACCATGCTCCAAATGAACATCCACAGAGGCTCCTGAATGTGTGTCCGGTGAGAGCCAGGTTACGATTATGCTTCAATCGAGCATGCCCTCCTCAAAATTTAAGGAGAAGAAAGAACCCGTTTATGGGAAAGCAAGACCAGGACATGGTTAGAGGGAGGAGTGACCATGCCTCGGAGAAGTTATTTGAAGCTACACGTGGATCAAAGATTAGCAGCATATGGTTGCATGAGTGTGTTGCTGCCTTTCCACTCTGCCACTGATTAAGCCTGCAGTCGAAGGTTGGAGCTGGCAAATTCTTGCTAATCCTGGTCTGCAAAAATGGAACGGATTGCTTTTGAGTGTGAGGTTATAAAAAAGAAAAAAATAATAATTTAAGGAAATGCTTGAATCAGTGTGTGCCACAGCAATAACTATGGGCATATTCTATTCATTTTTTATTAGCTTAGCTGTGTCTTTGCAGAAAAGCACAACCCATAGAGAACTCAGGGGCATATTTACAATAGAAGTGACGGACCGTGGTGTTAGCCTTCTTGGCATACACCGCACCCCGCCCCTTCCAAAACACAGGGCGGCATCATATTTACAACAATATGGTGCAGCCACTCGTTTCCCCCTGTGCTGGCACTAAATTTAGCTGCCTAACGCCAATACAGGCACCCTTGCACCAAGGACAAGAGTGTCTGTGTTGCAGGGGAAGAATGTTTATGTGCAAGAAGGTGTCCCTTCCTCCACATAAACAATCTATAAATGGTGTTTTGTAACTTCTATGTGTGCTGCTTAATGTAGCACACAAAGAAGTTGCAAACCGTCCTTTAAAATGATTGTTTATGTGCAGGAAGGGACACATTCCTGCACATAAACAATCAATGGTGTTTTGCTGTCTCCATAAGGATAAATTAAACATTTCTCCACGTTTCGCCATGTTAAGACCCGGTTTTCCCTCGTATTAATTTTGGCGCTGCCCCATATTTAGGCCACCCTTGTAAATATGGGGCAGCGTCAAAATCAATAGGTGTTGTGGTGGAACACCCATCAGAACACCCATTACCCTCCGCTTTCACGCTAAGTTTAGCGTGAAAGGGTACCTTATTTGCAAGGCATCGTTAAGACACATCAAGTGGCTTAACGCAGCCTTGTAAATAAGGTGAAGACCCTATCGCCACCACAACATCATGAAAAGTGACGTTGTGGTGACGATAGGGGCTTGTAAATATGCCCCTCAGTCTATGGACACGATTTCTGTTATTGGAAGATTTATAGGTGCGGGAGACGATGTGTATGACATTGTAGGTGGTTGCCTGGTTATTTGAGCAGAAGTTATGGCCTGTCCTCTCTTTGCGGGTTCCCTTTTTATTGCTAAATGGAACACAGAAGAGGAACCCGATTGTTCCACTCCTTTCAAGAAAAAGAAATAACCATTATGGGGGGTCTTAGAATGGGGCTCAGGATAACTTGTGAGGGCCATATTAAACAACTTGGCCCAGGGGTGCAACAGGTTGTTGTGCTTGCTTTTTGCATCATGGCACTTTGGTAGCATCAAAGGTTGCAGATGCAGCATAAATTGTGCCTTCTATATAATGGATAATGCCGGCTTCACCCCAAAAGGGCATTACTTCATCGTCATGGGGAGTGGCCCATGTAAATGAGGTAACTTATTTTCCCATGCACCTTAATTAAAAGTGTATTTGCAGTCGTAGTGGGAGGTGCCAGATTATTGACCCGGTGCTAGGTGGTGATGAGGTAGTGTACTTATTGTTGAAGCCCCACAAAGGACAATGTTTTTAGGTATTTATTGTTATATCATGAAATTTCAGGGTGATTGTTCTAAATTTGGGTAAACCTGCATGTGGATACCCTCTGTTTTTTATTTTCTGTATGTTGATACAACTTTTATGATTTCTTTTAAATCAAAATAAAGTTTTTTGACTGACTGACTACTAGCTGCAAATTCCTTACCTTAGAATTTAACAGGCATCAAACTAGATCCGGAGAGAAAAGAAGGAATCTGCAGCTAGATATTGTCGCTACCAGATAATGTGTTACTGAAGGTAAGTAACTTGTTCTTCTCTACGTTCAAGTGCTCTGTCTCAGTTTTAGCCCTATGCACCCAAAAAAGGCAACGCCAGTTTCCCTGATCTGTATTCAATGCAGGAAGGATAGGGCATTTACTGCAATTGGTGATGCTTGTTACATAGCTCAACACTTAGCTCTGTATCTTTAGTTTTATTGACCTCCTTTGGAGACAGTTAGAGGTACACTTACTTGATTATTTCAGGTAATATGTGGGTCGTTGAGAATATGCCGCCACTGTTTGGAACGATCAGGTCGTGTTTAACAATGATGCCTTCCGGGGTCTGGGGAGAAAGAAGTCATACACATTAAGAGAAGCTGCGACAGTGGTGTCAAAAGACAGCGTTTTTAAAACTGCTGTTTTGGCGGTGCAAGTTGACCCCGATAACCTTATGGATGAATGGTCTTTGATCCGTTTGGATTTTTCTGCAATGTTTGTACAGCAGACTGTCAATTCCTCTTTAAGACTATACCTTTTTGGTTGTCACAGAATAATGGTCAGGTAGGTCAGCTCTCTCCATGGCCCTCCTCCTTGAGAATGAAGGCCATGTAGGCAGCTGATCACTAGGTCTGCGCAAAGCTTTGGACACATTTTCTATATCTTGTGGTATTAGGGATACCACCCAAAACATAGGGGCCATGCTTTTATTTCTGTGAAAAGAGGACTACTGAGTGATAATACAGACCTCAAAGACACTTCCCCCATTTTATTGGAGTATCCTCGGATTAAAGAGCAAAAACAGCCTGTCGACTTGAGCAGATTAATAGACCTTTACATTTCTAAAAGTGTGAATGGAGAATCAGCCATTATTTATCAGATTCTTTGATGATCTTCTGAAAATTAGACTGTGATCCTAATTACCAGTGGTCTGGTAATTATGGGGGATTTATCTCACCGACTAAAATCCATCTCAATTGAGTGGGGATTTATTGGTGTGATATATACTACCCCGTTGTGAGATTTTTAGGAATAACATGCAGATTTTGGTGCTTACTGCACCAAAGCACCGAAATCCACATCGTTAGTAAATATTGGGCATTCCCCCCTATAACTATTTCTGGTTTGACCTGCCTGTGTTCAACACAAAACTCATAATTTTGATATGTGTGGTAACAGCCGTTCTCCACATATCATAATTAACCATGCACTCATACAGCAGTTCTCCACATATCATAATTAACCATGCACTCATAAGGAGGAGTCTGTATGTCTTATCTTGAGTTTATTTAACCAGAGCTTTTGGCTATTTTGATGAAAGTAGTCACTTTGTTTTTAGAGCTCTTTTTTCCTGATAGAGTGGGAGAGGAATGCAGTCCTATTTTTATGGCAACACGTTCAGTGAATATCAAACGAAGGGGCATATTTACACGAGAATGGCGGAGCGCAGCATTAAGCCATGACTGCTAATGCCACGCTCCGCCATTCTGAAAATGCAGGGATGCACCATATTTACAATGATACTGTGCACCTCTCCATTTTCCCTAGTACTGGCGATAAATTCAGCTACCTAGCGCCAATGCAGGCATCCTTGCACCAAAGTGCAAGGGTGCCCGCACATAGGGAGTGATTGTTTATGTGCAGCAAGGTGTCCCCTTCCTGCACATAAACAATCACTAATGGTGATTTGTAGCTCCTATGTGTGCTGAAGTGTGTAGCACACATAGAAGTTGCAAATCATCATTTTTTAAATGATTATTTATTTTCAGGAAGGGACACCTTCCTGCACATAAACAATCATTCGTGGTGCTTTGTTGTTTCTATGTGTGCTGCACAATGCAGCACACATAAAAATAGCAAGAATGAGGAGAAATGAATAATTTCTCCTCGTTTCGCCATGTTAAGCCAGGTTTTTTTTGTCTTAATTTTAGCACTGCCCTATATTTACGCCACCCTTGTAGATAGGGGGCAGTATCAAAAATCAATGGGTGTTGTGGTGGAACGCTCACTACAACACCTATTGCCAGCCCCTTTTATGCTAAGTGCTGAGTGAAAGAGGTCCTTATTTACAAGGCTGCATTAAGCCACGTTAAGTGGCTTAACGCTGCCTTGTAAATAAAGGGAAGGGTTTATTGCCACAGAAACATCATAAAAAGTGTTGTTCCTGTTGCAATAAACTCTTGTAAATATTCCGTGAAGTGTGCTAAGACCTGCAAGGGTCAGTTTTTAAGTCGAGCATTCAATACCTATTGTAATTTGTTATGTTGAGTTAAAGCCATCCCCCAGCTTTTGATTTGTTTGTTTCAGTGTCCTTCAAAAAAAGATCCTTGCTTGCCAGTGGTCAGTCCTGCCTCTTTGTCCCTCCTTCCTCCCATGCAACAGGGACTAAGTACTGTCTCATCACACTACAGTTCTTTTTTCTGTTCTCTGGGGACTACTTTATTTATTTTTTTCCTGCGCTGTTTCTGTTTGTCTCAGTGTAGTTTCGGCACCATAGCTGAATACATTTAAATACAGTTTTCCTCCTAATTCCACGGTTGTATTAGGGGTACTTTTTTCGCCATGCCTCCCTCTTCGTGGTTATATTTTTTAGGCTTTTAGCAATTTTCGCTATTGACCGCAATTTGGGCTTTTTTAGTAGTATGTTAGTTTGGGTTTGGGCTTTGTTTTACAGAGGATTGTGCTTATTATTTCTGTAATATAGTGGCCAGCTAGTAATGTCACTTTGTGATTTGGTATATTACCTCTCATAACATGTGGGCTCTCCTTTGTTAGAGGTTGTTGCTCTATCCCGTGTGGTACCAAGAATATTTTTGATTGCGCACGTTTCCAGGCATAGCGAGGTTCCTCCTGCGTGATGTTGGCAGCCGGGGGTAGAAAGCTGTTGTCTGCAGATATATCCGACTTCTAAATTGTAATGCTGGTTCATCAATTCATAAATGTGTGATTTACATTCAATCTGCGAGGCGTGCGGCCGGCAGAAGGTTTTATACGGTACTGGACGAGCATTGTCAAGTTTCCAAGCTTGTGGAAACAAAGACAGTTCAGTTTGCAACACCAAAGATAATTTTGGGACAATCTCTTTGTTCAATGATTGAAAGTGTGTGCCTGAAAATAATTGCTGTACAATGAATGCAGAGTTTCTAATTACTGACGCTAACAACCACAATCATTGGAAGTTTTGTTTACGGAATATACTTGATCAGGCAACTCAAGCATTCCCTCCAAATGCCTCCTTACATTAAATGTGCCCTGCCTCCATGTAAGTGAAATATCAGTTTGCGGGACATATAGTGGAGAACGTAGTAGTCTCAAAATAGAAATATGCTGTGGTGGACTCTTTTTTCACCACTGATGGCCCGCAATATACATGGAGAACTATCAGGGGTGATGCACGTGCAGGATGGGTACAGTAGACTTGGTGGGTGGTAAGAGAAAGTACCATGGGGCATTCATACAACATTATTAGCATGGGCGTAGCTTCAGGGGGGTGGTATTTGGGGTGTTACGCCCCCTAATACATATATTTTCAGGCAAATAATTGGGTACAGAGACTCTCCCTGTTCTCTGCAGGAGAAAGAGGCCGCAAGCTCCCCCTGGTTTTACAGAATTAGGAGAATGTCCTGGTGCATTGTGGTGTAGGAAAAACCTCACTGGGGCCCCCAAAGACGGAAATATATTTCATTTCCAGCGTAAATCGCGACACAAGCAGTCCTTGGAGCTACACAATATTGTTCTGTAAAAACAGCTGTAGCATATATATGCATAGCTAGCTACGGCTGTTTGTACAGAAAAATTATTGACAGTGGCTGGATCCAAGGACTGCTTGTGTCGTGATTTAGTGCTGGAAATAAATGTTTCCATCTTTGAAACAATAATATGTCTACTGGCTGGCTCCGCACATCGATGCCCTGTCCACCTGGGTCCCTGCAAAACCTCATCTTCAAAGAGCAGGGTACTTCTCTGGGCACCCAAAATGGGGGGGGGGGGCGGCTGAGCACTTTGCCAGGGCCGGTTTTGGTTCCCAGTCCGGCCCTGCTTGTTAGTCCCTCCTTGGTACCGCCTTGTCTGCAATTGTTACCTCCCATAACGACTGGACCTTTTACGGGTTGTGTTACATGTTCTGCTATATAAGTTAGTGAGCACTATTTTCTTTAATGCTGTCACACTATTCCACCCACAACACTTGCAAAAGCGACACCTATTACATGGCAAATACTTGCTTCCAAAGTTGTAAGTATGTACATATCCACTGAGATGCTGTTTTTTTGTGATCGTTAATAGGGTGCCCACTTCCATGACCGCTTTACTTGTTAGTCGTCCCCTTTCGGTTTCACAAAGGAGTCCAATGTTGCATGCTCCTATTTACCTTCTGCGCAGAGGGCTATTTAGCCTTCCTCCTGACATTTCTTAATCACTTGGCAACATACACAGTCAGTGGGGCAGGTGCAGTTAGCACACAACGAGGCCTACAGAGAGCTGCGGAGTAGTAGTGCAAGGGTATCAAACCCACCTCCTCTTGAGTGCACACGCACCACTATCGGCTTGTGACTTCCCCAGCCAGCATAAACCTGCACGGAGACACTTCGCCACCACCCTTCGTAAGTGGACTGAGCTACCAGTGCACCAACTTTTGAAATATCATGTCAAAAGTAGGACCTAAAGAGAACACATGATTTTAAAGTACTGCCGCAGACGATGACTGCACATGACGCACGGCATACAGTGATCACTCTTCCAGTATCTTCTCCAAGACTAATGCACATGCGCAGTGAGAGAGTGTACACAAGCATCAGCCTTGTGCAGGGACAGTGACAGACTGCGATCACATGCATCAGACTTGTGCACTCACAGTGAACTGCACATGTACTGGAATTTGGAGTTGAGGCAGAGTGAATGACTGGGATGTTTGCCATCTGCCGTGATATGAACGGTGACTATAAGACTGTCTGCTTAAGCCAAATTGCAGGTTCATTACAGTCTGCAGTTGGTTGATGATTACATTGAGCCTCAAACATCTCATTACCAGTGTTTCTGACTGACGGGGGGGATGCACACTTGTTCCTGCTGCATCAGTCCCCTTACAGGGGCTTCCTGGGAGGTGAGTAAGAAATGCCTGATAAACGTGCCTCCAAAATGGGTCTCCGTCCCTCCAGTCCTCTCCCCTCCCTCTCCTGGGTTTGCGGTCCTTGCTTCATACCCCTAATGAGGAGCAAGACTACATAAAGTAATATGCCCCCAAGTCTTTTTAGGTTGAGCCTGTTCAGCGCATGCGCTGCTCTGCGAGGCATGCTGTATTTGAGTATGGACTTGGAGCTCCGCCCATATTTTTCATTGGTTTGTGTCATTGTTCCTTGTAAATGATGGGTTCTGATTAATTAATAGGCTTTATAGTCCCACCTTAGTAGAGCCATGTCCTAATTTGTAACCTCTCATGAGGACTGGCCCTTTTACTTCAGTTGGTACACCGTATGTCTTATTTAGTCTGTAAGCAAAATATTCTTTAATGCATTTCTCCTACTGCAGACATGACATACTTTCCTGCAACTTGTAGCATGTCATGCGGGCTTTTACTTTCCAAGCAGCCTATGACAAGGGCCGTCGAGGTCTTGCATTTACAAGAGTTTGAGGCGCTATTGGCATTGTAAATGACAATGCCTTTTATTTATGTTTTAATTATCTATACAAATAAATAAAAGGGGTTGTCCTTTACAATTCCAATAGCTTAAACTCTCTCAAATGCGAGAACCATTGCATTGCAAATGCTTGTTCAAGTTGAGGCATACCAATTCTGCTATTCCGCATTGATGAACTATTTTACTTTTCAATATTGAAGGCTTTCTTTTGAATCCCGGTTATTCTTAATGGAGCAGCCCAGTTTCCAACAAGCCAGCTTTGGATATAAATACTCTTGTTTATAAGAGAGCACCCTATGCTCCCCAAAGGTACTCCCAATGTCCCTTATTCTAATGCTTATTCATAAAACAGGAGTTCCTTTGTAAAATTCAAAGATTCACTATTTCAAAGGATCTCTTTTATAGTTGCTTTAAAAAATGAAAGGACCAGGATTGAGATTCACAATAAGAAAGACATAGGGCCTGATTCCGACTTTAGTTGTGCTGAAGCAGGGCCGCCATGATGCCACCCTGCTCCTGTACCACCAAAGCCGTACTGACACTGCCCGCCAGATAACGACTTTTAAAGTCACTGGCAGGCGGTTCTTTGGTGGTCCCACGGTGGTGCCTATGAAATAGGCACCACAATGGGAACATCAAAGGCAGTACCTGCACGGCATGGACTGGTGCAGTCCATGCCGTGCACGTACTCACGCCAGTATGTGCACGGCATGGACTGCAACTTGTGCCCCCCCTGCATGCACCCCATGACCCTGAGGCAAGAGGGCCCTGTAGGGCCCGTTTGTTTCCTCACCACCACAGTTTTCATGGCGGGCTCACCGCCATGAAAACTGCGGTGGTGAGGAAACTTGTAATATGCTTTGGCGGAACCACGGTGGTCCCGCCAAGCATAATGCTGCTTCAAGAATGTTGTGCCACTGACAGGGATCTCTGATAACTGGCGGTTCCAACAGTGAAATGGCGGTCCGACCACCCTAGTTGAAATAGGGCTGCACCCAGTGAGTCTGGCAGTCCTCGGGCCACCCGATACATAATCAGCCCCTAACATCACTACAAACTTTTCAAATGAGAAAAATGGTTCTTGCAGAGGAGATATTTTGGCAATGAAAATTGCATAATTTCCAGATAGAAATAAAATGTTTTTCAGAAACTTTCTTGCAGTTGCCACCCACTTGTAGACAGGAGGAGCTAAAATAGAGCTTACTCAAACCTAAACATCTATATTACCATTGAGTGAATAACCCAACCCTATATGTACTGGAGGGTTCCATATGTAGGGACTTAAGAAAAGTCAAGTACAATAAACATTAAAAAAAAAAAATTCAGGAAGGAGCTAGCAGATATAAAGAAGAATGCTAAGTGTGCAGAAGTGGGAAAAATGAAAGCACACAAAAGAGGCATTTATAAGAAAAAGTTTGAGAAATGAGTTAAGAAACATCTATATGATGGAGGAGCTCATATTTTACTGCCAGGAGATCCAGCTTGGGAAAATGCAAAAATCATACCACATTTATTTATTTATTTATTTCATTTTACGGAGTTTTATAAAGCGCAACCTTGACCCGAAGGTATTGGGTATCAGAGCGCTTTACATAACACCAGTTGCGTTCCATGAGGACACATTAATTTTTTTGTAAGGAACGGGGAGATTAAGTGATTTGCCCAGTATCACAGGATGTTGCGCGTCCTTTCCGAGACTCGAACCCGGTTTCCCAGATTCGAGATCGACAGCCCTGGCCGTTAGGCCCACTCCTCTCCCCTATTCATGTTCTGGGTAGACTATGCAATGAAAAAGGGTGGATTGACACATGTATAAAAAAATTATTATTTAATATAACTATAAGCTTTTTGGTTTTTGATGCAAGATTTATAAAATTTCTCCAATGATCCCAGTCTGGTTTAAGGACTGCACATTGTACGGAATCCGCCCTTTTGGGTTTAATTGAGATCCTAAGGCAGCGTCTGGATGAGGGCAGAACAGCCACGCTCATTTTGTTAGATTTCAGTGCAGCCTCTGATTCCATGTCTTACTTCATTTTGGTAGAAAGATTGATGGCACTTGGCCTCGAAGGCTAAGCTCTGGAGAAGCTCAGATCTTTTCTAAAAGATTGATGCTTTCAAGTCTTCTCTTCCACATGCTTTAACCTCTGGAGTCCCATAAGTTTCTGTGCTGAGCCCATTGCTTTTTAACATCTACTTCTATCCTCTGGCGGATGAAGTGGAGACAATGGCTTGATCCTTTTAAGGTCGAGCTCGACCTGCATTCAATGCGAAGCATGATTGCTGTCTGCTGGGCAACTATTGTCAACCGTTTCTGAGAATGAAGACACGAGTCAGACGCGCGCTTTTGCAGTCTCAGTTTTGACCGCGGGAGCGTGCTTCTGAGACGCGCTTGCGCAGACGCACCCACAGAGCCCCTGCTTTTGCTTGGCTTGCATGCAAACACGGCGCACACACACACACAGCCAGCCCCCACCCCCTGCACACACATACAGACACGCACACACACAGACACGCACGCATACACCCGCCGCAGCCCCCTACCCCCCTGCACACACAGACACAGACACACACCCACGCCCCCCCTTACAACTAAGCCCCACTCACCGCATCGCCAACACTCCTGACTTCGGCAGCAACCGCGGGGCTCTCCCTCAGGCATGGGAGCCCCGCCCGCGTCACCAGTGCTGCTCTCTGGCACTCCGTGGATGCGGGCTTCACGCAGAAGGCGGAAGTCCCACCCCATGACCGGCTTCACGCTGCCGAACTTCCGGTTGCTAGGCTTTGTTTTGGGATTTCTTCTAACGGGGATTGGACTTGATGTCTTGTCTTCCAAATGCTACTTTTTCTGTCATGGTTTCACTCTGCTGCTCAGGAAGTTGCTTTGTCACACTCCAACACCTCCTCCTGCCAGGCTCTGGTGCCCTTCGTGGTCTGTGGATTAACAGCCCGAAGTCCATTCGTCGGGTGTGGCTCTCTTTAAACAACCACAAAATAGAGTTACCCTGCAACCGTGCCTCTCCGCCAGTCTTCGGACTCATGCCTAATCAAGGTGCCTGTTTTCACTCAGCTGTCCCTGAGCCCCAGCTCTGCTCAACTCGCAGGAAAATAAATTACATGCATCCCCAGACACATGTAAATAAAAAAATAGACATTTCTAATTTGCAGCTGCTGCCTTCAAACTCTGTCGCTGAGCTTGAGAAGGGCCCGCAGCTGGGTCGTCACGTGTGGCTCTTTAATAAACCGCGAGAGAGTGACCGCAGCAGCCGCGCCTCCCCATGTGTCTTTGGACTCATGCCTAATGAAGACGCCTGTTTTCACTCCGCTGTCATTCAGCCCACAGCGCGGCTTGTTTCCTCTTGTATCGTATCGTTTGCTACCTCTTGTATTTTGTTTGCTCTTGATACATGCACATTTGCCACTATTGCCTTATGTAACGTAACGTTTGCTTTTGTAACATGCTGACTTGTAATTTTTCCTCATGTTTCACTACTATTGTGAAGCGCTCTGACACCTTCGGGTAAAGTCTGCGCTATAAAAAATCAGCATAAAATAAATAAATAAATAAATTAAATAATACCCCTCTCATTGTTCCTCAACAGACTGGATGTCCCTACCGCGAGGGCGCCCACTGGTCGCCCCCTGCACGGGACAGGAGTACTGCCCCAAGGCCCCCCACTGCTCCTGTCCCGGCACAGGAGCTTGAGGTGGAGTCTGTCAGACCCGCCCCACTCCAGCGGTGGCTCCATCCTGATGTGCACGGCAGTAGTCCACAGCTGCAGGCCTGTGCCCTGCCTCTGGTGCCTCCTGGGGGGGTGAGGCTCTGATGGGGCTGGGGCGCACTGGCAGAGGAAATATCGTGAGGGGACTTCTTGGGGGCGATGCTGCGGCTGACGATTAGGCGCCCGGGTAAAGCAAAGCCGAAAGGGCGGAAGGGCACTCCTCTGTTTAGGTTTGCTTCAGATTACAGCCCATGTTTTGATGCTTCTCAGTCTCCCACGTACATTGCCAGTAAGGTGACGAGAAACCTGGAAAGATGGACAGGAAGCTCGGTGTGCAAGTGCACCTACTGCTCTGCTGAGAGCTGCAGCAGACTCATCCAGCGGCCCCTCATTCCAAGGTATAAAACAAGAAAAGAGGGCCGCAGAGCTGGGAAGCGCCTCTCTGAGAACACTATTTAAAGCGCCGTCTAAATCCAAAACAATGGGAAGCAAGTAGGCTGCCGACTGAAAATTTTACAAAGTATGCTGAGCTGCTTTAAGGCCACGAGGCTGAGCTCCCATACAGTCTTTTCTCTCTAGCCTCTTAAAAAAATCACCCTACCTGATAAAACATATACTTTCAAATTCCTTACCTCAAAATTCCCCAATGAAGTAAAGTCTCTCGTTTTAATTTTTTTTTTTTTTACACAACTCAAACTTTCCACCACCTTTCTTATAAAGTGGTCGTATTATAATAGCACACCATCTGACCATACCCATTACGAATCGTACTAATTATTAACTTTCTGACCATCATTAACAAACAGACTGATAGACTGCCGCCTTAAATTAGATAGGTGGCTTACTAAAGCACTGTCCTTGCTTGCTACCAACAAGCATTGCCATGGCCAGTAGGACTCGCATTAGGAAAGTGTAAGCTATTGGCTTTGTGAATAACAATGCTATTAATTTATATATTTTCAAAGCCAACACATATTTAAAAAATGTGTCATTTACAATACCAATAGCTCACACTTTCCTAATGCGAGACCTATTGCATTGCAAATGCTTGTTTCTTATGCAGCTGACACTCAGATCATCTTTACTTTATCATTCGCTCATAACCATGGACTTTCTCATCTTAGCCTGGGCTTGAGTTGTATCTCCTCATGGATGAATAAAATCTCATTCAAGCTCAATGGTAATAAAACTGAGATCATGATTATGGTCGATAACCCTGTTCTCTGAAGTACACAACATTGGCCATCTTCCCTAGGGGCTCTGCCTACTCCATCCTCAAAGGGTAAAATCTTGGGTTTCCTTCTGGATGATAAGTTAAAGTTGAAGCCTCAAGTGGCCAAGGCGACAGCCACTTGTTTTGCAGTGCTCAGATGGCTAAAATAGATCATTTGGCTGATTCCCGGTTCTGCGCAAGGGAATGTGATTCAGGCCTTAATTCTTTTCAGATTAGATTATGGCAATGTGTTGTAGCCGACAAAGCCACAATTCATCAGCTGGGGCAAGTGCAAAATGCTGCTGCTAGGCTACTCTACCAGCTTCCCATATTTGTCTCAGTCTCAAATCTTTTCCATGAGCTGCATTGACTCACGATTTCTAATTGCATCAAATTTAAAGCTTTATGCTATATATTCAAGGCAAAAGCGAGACTCGGACATCACCACATTCAGGAAGTGGTTGTGCCCTATCATCCCTCTAGGTTAATTTATGGTGTGTATCTGACTTACCCTAACTAGGATTTTGGTCTCTACGTTGACAGGGTGCATACCTCTACCAACTAGAGACCCTATTCCTAACAAATACCCTGCCCAAGAGGAGGGCTGATGGATGATTAGTAGGGCTGGGCATAGTTTGCGAAGTAGCGCTTCGAGAAGCTAAGCAAAGTGCACTTCGCACTACGCGAGCTACGCGTAGCACTACGCAAACTGCGTAGTAGCATGTTTGCACTGTGCAAGATGCCATTGTGAATAATTGCACAGTGCGGACAAGCATCCGGCACTGTGCAATCATTGAAAACGGCATCTTGCACAGTGCGAGCTGTAGTTTTCCGCCGCTCGAGTAGATTTTTACTCGAGCGGTAGCTTTCTCAACGCAGACTGGTAGTTTCTCATTGCGAGCAGTCGCGAGCATACGCGACCACTCGCAATGAGAGACCTGACCTCCCCGCGTTGAGAATCTCGCCGGGAGGTTTATTTTCCACGCTCGCGATCCGCAACTTGATGTTGCTGATCAGGAACGAGGAAAAAGTCTTGCCGGGATGTCATGTTGCTTGCTCGCGGTCACCAACTTGATGTTGAGGACCGCGAGCAAGCAAAAATGTACTGCTGCACTACGCTACGCTATGCTACACATGTTTGCACTGTGCTTCGTGCAGTTCGCGTTGTGCAAAGTAGTGCAAACTTCGCAAACTACGCGAGCGTAGCGTAGTGCTTTGCCCAGGCCTAATGATTAGACCAGAAAATCTTGGAGAACAGATGTGGCAAAGGGTCCATCCCTGTGCACCTCTGTATCTAGGCAGGAATGCTTTGCAAAGGTGTGCAAGGAATTTCAAGTCACCGCCTTACAGATTTCTTCCATTGGGACACCTCGAGTGAGTGCAGAAGTGTTTAACTTAGCCCTTGTGGACTGAATTCTGATCCCTCAGGAGGCTCCTTGGCTAAAGCATAGCAGGTCTTGATGCAGTGGATAATCCATCAAGTTATAGTCCTCTTCTGTACTTCCTTACCTTTTTGGTACCACAGTATCTGAGCTTTCATTTGACCAGAAATCCTTGGTGCGGTCCTGGTAATGATTGACCACCCACCTAGAATTCAACTTATGCAGGCATTCCTCCTCTTTCGGGGGATGAGGAAGGGTTTAGAAGGTTGGAAGAGTGATAGATTGGGAAAGATGGAAAGGAGTGACACCTTAGGAAGGTAGCAGCTATAGTTTGTAATACGAATTCAGCTAGAAAGAAGGTTGTGAAAGGAGGGTGACAGCAAAGAGCTTGCAGCTCACTAACCATTCTATCAGATGTGATTGCAGCCAAAAACACCACACAGCCTTGAGGGTCAACATGCAAAGGGTACAAACATGAAATGGCTCAAACAGACTCACCATTAAAAAGGTAAGAACCAGATTTAAACATCTTTGAGGATCCACAAAGGAAGTAGGTGGAAAAAGAATGCTCAGGCCATTAGGAGAACACGTGACAGCTATGGACTTAAAAAGGAAAGGCTGATCTGGCAGGTAGAGGAAAGCAAACAAGGTGGCTTAATAGTCTTTCATACTGCCAAGGGAACACCTCTCTGAGCAGGAGAAAGTGCAAATTGCAGCTTTTGGCCTGCAAGGAATACACTTCATTGTCCATGCACCATGCAACAAAGAGGCCCCATCTGCCAGAATAAGCAGAATTAGTGATGGGGCAAGGAACAGATAAGGTGATGTCTACCACTTCCAATGGCAGCTGAAAGGAGTTCAGTTGACTCAGCTCAATAGTCAAGCATGTCAGTGGAGGTCTCAGAGATTGGGCTGCAGAATCATTCCTTCCGACTGGAAGAGAAAGTCCAGACTGAATGGAAGGTGAATTGGGGGACAAATGGAGAACCTCAGAAGGTCTGTGTACCACACCCTTCTTGGCTAATCTAGGACAATGAGAATTACTTGAGCTTGGCCGTGGCGAATTATCCTGAGAACTAGAGGAATCAGGAATATTGGGAGAAACGCATAATGTAGCTGTTCCACCTCAACTGAAACACATCCACCCAAGTCTCACAATGGACACTGGAGTGTGCAGAACTGCTGGTGTTAAGCATTTTCTGAGGAGGCGGATAAATGCATTTAAGGACTGACCCAACATGCGAAGATATCCTGGACTACCTTTGGTAGAAGATGCCATTAGTGATCACCAAGATACCCCAGGCTCAGGCTGTTGGCTCTGATATTCAGAGACCCGAATAGATGATTGGTGGTAAGCCAGATCGCTTGGTAATGTGCTCAAGACAACAGTCTGAGTGGATCCAGGCAAAGAAGGTGAGACCCTACTCCCCCTTCCTTGTTCACATACCACATTGCAGCCATGTGATCTGGACAGATCAACCTAGGATGGAGGGAAGCAAACTGATTCGCCCGCAGTTCCTGTAGGTTCATGCAAAGTACCTGCTGTTCTGGAGACCAGAGGCCCCTGATCTCCAGACCCTCTAGATGGGCTCCCCACCATAGGGAGGAGACATCCCTCCATACCGTGGTTATAACCAGGAAAAGAGTGGAGGCCATTCCGAAAATCAGGCTCGCCTGGTTCCCCCACCAAGCCACTACCATCGCAGCACTGGGGGAGATCACAATGGAGTCCAACAGGTCTTTCTCATACTGAAACCACTGCCTATGGAGGCACCACTACAGGATCCTCATGTGTCAATATGCCTGGTGACTAGGAGGATGCAGGCAGCCAGCACACCCAGGATTCGCAGGACTATCTGGATTGAAACGCTCTGGCCATGCTGAAGAGATGGAACTATCTCCTGAATATCCTGTACTTTTAGTGACGGAAGGAAGGTGCAGAGAAGAGTGGAGTCATTGGGAGTTCACTGGTGAGATTTGGGATCTTTGATCGAAATGTCCATGTCAGTTAGCAAGGGTGATGTCAACTGCAAGTGGCACAACATTATGTCCGCAGATCTGGGTTTTTTGAATATATAACAAACATTCTCACAGTTAAGCACACAACCCTGAGCACTATATAGTTCTTTAAATCATACTGGTGTAGGGAGAATAAACAAGATATACAATATATGGGCTGGATATTCCCGGTTTTCCCACTCCACGCTCCACATAGTGCATGGAGCAAAGTTTTTTCCTCGCTACTGCTGGCCAACTTTAAGTCGGCAATTGAGAGCTATGAAAATCTTACTCCAGACCACCTCCTGGGGAGATTTCTCAATGCAGGCGGTTGTGGATGGGTTCTTGATGAGCATGAACGACATGACCTGAATTGATGTCTAGAAAAAGTGATGTATGCTGATATGTGATGGTTGTATTTAGATATCCAGAGACCAACTAGGTTTTCTTTAATATGAGGAAGGACTAAAAGTTTAATTCAGTAGAATCTTGTACTATATATATATGTTGTTAAAAATTGGTAATACAGATAATAGATGTGACCTTTTTTGCATAATACAGGGATCAGTGTTTTGTAAAGAAAAAATATATAGGGCAATTGGTAAGAAGAATTCATTTAAAGCAGTTTTAATGAATGATATGTATCAGTGAATGTGCAAGGAAACAGAGTTTTGCTATTAGAGAATTCATCTAATACAATTACAATGCATGCTCACTGTATGGCTAAGGATGATTTCACAAGGACAAACAGGGATACCCAACCATCTGAGATGGGCTGCAAATATCCATATTATGAAGACTAAATGTGCTGATGTCAAATCAAAGGGTAGCACTCCAAATTAGTTTTGTGTACAGCTCATTAAAAATCGCAGGTTTTTTTAATGGTAGGCAGGATTGGGAAGTGGAAGTATGTGGAATTATGCCATCCAATCTCCAAGCTCCAATGCCAGTAGAACTTGAGCTAGGGTTAACATCTTGAACCTTTCCTGTTTGGGGAAGAACTTCAGGCTCCTGTGATCTAGAATTTGAAGCAGATCACCATCCTTCTTAGGCACCAAGAAGTAAGATACGTAACAACCTCGGCCCTTTTCTTTCTCTGGTACTAACTCCACCACTCCTTTGAGGATGGAAGCTGCCAATGGCTAAATGTTTGAGAGGCAGAGATGAGGGAGGAAGTGAGATGGGAGCAGAACCTGAAGGGAGGGAAGGCTGTAGCACCATTCTATGATTTGAAAGACCCACTAGTCTGAAGTATTAACCTCCCAGACTGGGAGAAAGAGGGAAACCTGCCCCCCACCAGGCACTGCGTGTGGTTGGAGCTTGGAACTAGGCCTGGTTCCTTGTGGTGCAGGGGACAAGGAAGAGGAAAAGGAGGAGGGTTGTAAAGTGGATCCGTGGCCCTTTCCTTGTTGTCGTCCCCTGTATTATCTGATGAGTGGGTTAGGCTGCTACTGGACTGCTGGTTGATACTGTCTGGAACAAAATTAGTTTGATTTTAGTGAACCTCAGGTCCTCAATAATAAAGGTGACAAAAGAGGAACCTGAAGGTATTTTTATTTAAATTGGATCCTGACCTTGTCCTCTGCAAGTTTTATGTAAGAACTCCCTCCTACTGCTAAGTCTTCAGGGAGGTTGAGTCTGCCCTGGTAGAACCACCTTATCAGGGTGGAGAGAGGATGCCTATGATGAAGCATGACATAATATTGTGTGTGAGGCATCCTCTTTCATTATGGATGGCCTCCTTGTTCTGAATGGCCCCACTTGACCTGCAGTACACAGCATCCGTATCCAACGTTTGGGCTCTTACTTGTTGTGTTGGTTAGGTAACCCACTTCTTTTGTGGTTGATTGGTCGTGCTTGGGGGAATAGTAGGGTTGCTTTTACTTCCCCTCAGGTTACAGATCCTCTCTCAAAGCCTCGAAAATGACAAAAAGAATTATAGTCCTTGGTGGACTTCATCAAAGGGAAGGTCTATCAGACAGGACATCAGAGGAAAAGGTGGACATCCTGAGCCAAGCATGATGTTGCACCCTGACGTAGGTAGCCATTGCTCGCGAGATGGAATCTGCCTTGTCCAACCCAGATTTAATGATGTGTCAGGTTGCATCCTGGGCCGCGGCTATGAGTCACATAAAATGGTCCTTGAAGTCAGCCAACATGTGGTAAAATCATGTAGTCCATGTCCTAGTGCACATGGTTTTAATGTGTGAGAAGACAGTTAGCTTTTTGAGCCTTGAGGACCATACCTCCAGCAGAAAAGGCCTTATTGCCTTAAGCCTCCAGACATCTAGATTCAAAGTCAGAGGGTGTTGTAGGCAAGGCACCACTAGACTGGGCCCTTGAACAAGAAGCTAGGATGATTAAGCTCTCCGTTCATGGGTGCAAGGAGAGGAAAGCTAGATCTCCAGGAGCAGGGTGACAATGGCAGGTCACAGGTTGTTTGACTGCAGTCGTAACAGAGAGTTTCTCCCAAGCCGCCACGATGGGCTCGAGCAATGCCTCACTGAAGGGGAGAAAGGGTTTAGAAGAGCATGTAGATTGCAGGAGAACTTTAGTGGATAGTTGTAAATCCAAAACCTCTGCCAACTTCAACATGATTTTGTGCAGTGAGGCAACTACCAGTGTAGGAAGTTCCATGGCCAACTCAGGAACCAACCACTGGCTGATGGGAGGCCTTGAAAATCAAGAGGTTCATGGTCCTGCCCAGTACAAGGATCATAATTTATAGGGTCTGCATTTCTTCCAAACATAGTTGGATCTGCAAGCCTCCTCTTCCAATAATCGCTGGGCCTCTCTGCAACAGAGGACCTCGGGCTTGGTGTCAGGCAGTGGCACCAGTGGAGTCACATCTGGTGCAACATATGGTAGTGACGGAGGCAGATGTAGTGGAGGGGCCCGGGGATATGGAATGGCATCTTCCAAGTCAACAGCTGTGGCATCTAGAAGCAGAGACCTGGATCAAAAAGGTGGGAAGCATCCAAAGGTGTGACTTTGAAATGCATCGGTTAGCAGGGCAGGAGCAACAGCATTTGTGTTGAGGTTGCTGGGCCGGAAGGTATATCAGATGGTGTTGACACTTTAGAGAAGAGGCAAAACATTGCATTTAAGAATGCAGCTGAATCTGATCCAGATACTGGGTATTCCAGGTAAGACAGCACCAACAGCATTCGAGGTGGAGGTGGAAGTGCTGAAGGTTCTGGGAATGGACGTCTGACTGAAGCCAGCTCTGTGGAAGGAGCGAGGCTGCACAGAGGGTCTTCCAGGTTCAGGTCAAGAAGCCCCGGCTCCGAAGAACAAAGTCCTGTAGGAGAATAGGAAACAGAAAGCATCAAGGGAACTTACCTCTGGAGTGTTTATTTCCCTTTCTCCTATATTTTCTTTTCTTCTTACCAAATGAAGAAGATGGAGAACAAGAACAATGTCGAAAACACTTTCAATGGCGATGCTCATCCTTTTCCCTGGCCATAAAGAGATTTACCTCTAATTCCTTGAGGGACTTTGGATGCATGGAAAGTGATGAGGAGCAACACTCCTGATATGCGTCAAAGGTGCAGAAAAAAAGGGAACTGACATCAGTACACCAGGCTGGGCAGTTTATGGTCTTGGTGGTGTCCCCTGACATCACTTCCGGCAGCGACTGAGCCCAGAGCCTGTTGCGTGTTTATCTAGGTTCCTGATCGATACTGTGACCTTATGCCCCTATTCGGCTATAAATCCATTTATTCCCTATATTGGCATAACCGTTCAAGTGCGATATTCAGAAAGTCATCTCTGGCCTCACACGAACAGAGCCACATTCCAGAATAGTTCTCTGCCACTTCCTTTGCAACCAATTAGTGCAATGACAGAGCAGAAGTCACTATCTAATATTCCTAGATTAACACTCCGAGTTCTTCAACAAGATAAAAACTCAGCAAACCTGGAAATCCCCGCTTGCTGTGTTTTGATTAGTAATGGAACTCTAATGAGCAACTGATAGCTATCACTTCCTAGTGACATCTTTAATTGACGTCTTATGTCCAACAAACTTGCGTCAAACCAGGCACCTGTCAGGTATAAATATTACCAACGTTGCCTTAAGCAATTGCCTGTTGCTAGCTGTCTGCTGCTGCCCCCGCTGTTAGCTGAAGCTAGCACCCTGTTGCTGCAGCCTGCTGCCCATCGCCCGAAGCTGCTGATACCATTATCGCTGCTAAAGCGCGAACGATGGTGTGGTGTAACTAGGAGCTGAACAGCCGTCCCTCTGCGAAGACATCCAGCAGAAGCAAGCTGCCCGCGGACGCTGTCCCCCCTCCATCTCCTCAACGCGCTGAAGAGAGACGCTGCCTTTCTCCCGCAGAGAAATCCAGCTCCAGCGTTTCTAGTCTGCCCTCGCGGGTGACTGGGATACCGAGTTCCTCCTGAAGGAGATACCAGACCTCCATCATTCTATTCAGAGGTATGGTGTTGACTAAACCCTTATTGAGAATTCTTGAAGCAAACCTTGGCAAAACCAAACTTAACTTAAAGCTACTTACTTACTCCCCTTCCACGTGTTAGGCTTAGGTCAGGCACACTGGGGTAGGCTTAGTTAGAAGCACCAGTTGAGTATTTTAGCCTAATGTATATATGAATGTATATATGTTTTATTACTTTTAAACCATTGTATGGCTAAGAAACCATATCAATGCTTTTACAGTATTATTTCGCAATACTTATCTTACTGTACGTACTTTTTATAATAACAAGTCTTGCAATTGTGGCAATACATTTCTCTTGTACGAGAAGAAAGACTGTTCAATAAATGTTAACCTTTTTATTGACAAACGCCCGTCTCTCTATTCTCTACATCTCGTGAAAGTAAACTGCACTAATCTGACTGAGTGAAATACATGTCTATTGTTTCACACGACCCTAGAGATTGACTCTTGATCTGAGGAGCAATGTTGTCATGTTGCACGGTTGTTGGAAAGCTGAATCCCTTCTTGTCTGTGCCAGGGAAGCTGATCACTTCCCATGCAGAGAAGAAAGTTTCCAGTGACCTCTGAGCTAGTTGGTAACACACCCAATTAAGTTTAGCATAGTCAGTAGAGGCCTGGAAGATCCGCACTTCTACGTCAATACTACTGTTTATGTTATTCCAATGTGCAGGGCCTAGTGGGAAACTAGGAACTACACTACAAGCCCCCTACTGGATACCTTGTCGCTTTGTAGTTTACGGATCCTGTCTGACATATGGGGTTGATCTACAGGTGAGGAATCTGCAGGTAGAAGTATCCATCAGGAGATCCATGTTTTAAAGAAATGGGCATGTTGACAGTGGACGGAGGTATATGTGAGACACCAGACCTGGATATAGAGGAGAAATACAGGTAAAAGTTAAATATTTTGAGTAAAAATAGCATATTTCTAAGGCTTTGAATAAAGAAATCAGCTAAACGTTATCATATCCAAGGAAGTTCAAAATGTATGGTTTTAGGAGTTTATTTAGGAAACTGGGCATGGAAATGGAACAAATATGGACTACCCAATTAGAATATCGAGTGAGATGTAAATATAGTTGTGAAACTGGCAACAATCTGCTGTTGGATATGAGTATATCTGAGGTACTGAACAAGGCAATGAAGCTAGATATGAGTACATCTGAGGTACTGAACAAGGCAATGAAGCTAGATATGAGTACATCTGTCGTACTGGACAAGGATATGGATAAGGAGATGAGTATATTCGAACCACTGGATAAAGAAAGACACGGAGCTAGATATGAGTACATCTGAAGCACTACAAAAATATATCACGCCAAAGTAGATTGAAGGCATTGGTCAAGTTTATGAAGCTAGATGTGAGTAAAAACAGAGGTATTTGATAAGGTATGGAACAAGATGTAAATATCTAGAAGGCATATATGGAGACAGTTGTCGGTGTTTTGAGGCACTTTACAAGGATATGGAGATGCGTGAAAATCAGTAGCACTGGACAAGCTAGAAGTAAGCACATCTGATGCAATAGAAAAGGACATGGAAGAATAAATAAAAGATGCTTCTAAGACACTGAAAATAAAAAAATTAGAGCCAGCAGTGAGTACTTTTTACACTCTGTACAAGATTATGGAGACGCTGGTAAGTACTTGAGGCATTGTACCAGTATCTGGAGACAGAAATAAAATGGTATTAAACTGTAGCAGTCATCTTTAACAAACACCCAAGGATAAAACAGCCAGGTTGTAATGGAGCCCCTAGAAGGGAACAGGAGCTGATGAGAATATCTCAGATCAGCACCAAGTGCAGAGAAGCACCTTTCACTCATGCCTATTTTTATAACATTAGGTCTTACCTCGGCCCTACTGCCCTACAGACTGCGAGGATGAACTTTCAAACAAAGGGAGCAATATAAATGAGTCATGTGATGAATGACATAAGGAACCTGCTACGGTCTTAGAAGCAAAGGTCTTAGAGTCGAAGGTCTTAGAGAAACTAATGAACCAATATCTCACTGACCTCCTGAGCAATCACCACCTCCTCGATGCCACAAAGCCTGGATTCACACCCAACCAGAGTACAGAGACAGCATTTGTTGCACACAACTACCTCTGCATGATCCTTGACAGAGGAGACATGGCTGTCCTCATTCTCATAGACCTCTGTGCAGCATTTGACATGGTCTCACACCCCTTCCTCTTCAGGTGCCTGCACAGGATTGGCATCCAAGGAAAAGCTCTCTGCTGGACATACTCCTTTTTAACAGATAGAACACAAGCTCAAGCTATCAGCCTGGCACCTTACTCCTCAAAAACCTGCAAACTCATCTGCAAGTCCCTCAAGGATCATCGCTCAGCCCCACCCATTTCAACATATAAATAATTCCTCTGGTCAATGTTATCCATGCACACAACACCAGCATCCTCTCCTACAGAGATGACATGCAACTCATATTATCCCTCTTAGGCAAGACCACCAGAACAAGAAAAGAGTTCATGACTGAAGTCGCTAACTTGTTGAAATCCACCTGTCTCAAGCTCAACACGGCCATGACAGAAGTATTGATCGTTGGCAGGAACATCTCACCCAGGTACTCCAACTTGTGACTGGCAAAACTCGGACCTCACCCAGAACTCATGCCAGGAACCTTGGAATAATCACTGTCAGCAAACTGTACATGACTGCACAAGTCAACACCGTCACTGCATCCTGCTTTTACACCTTGAAGATGCTGAGGAAAATCTTCAAATGGCTCCCAAGTAACACAAGAAAAACTGTCACTCACACGCCTGTCATCAGCACATTGGACTATGGAAAAACCCTATTAGATGGGATTACCAAGCAACTCACTAGAACACAACAGCCCATCCACACTCAACCTCCCACACAGAACTCACATAACATCACACCTCAGGGATCTACACTGGCTTTCAATATACAAACAAGCTCAATTCAAACTCCTCACACACACATTCAAGGCACTCCACAACTCAGGCCCTACCTACCTGAAAAGTCGCTTCTCCTTTCACCAACCATCTGGACTCCTCCACTCTGCAGGACTCCTACTTGCCAACATCCCACACTTATAAAGAACGAGATCAGTAGGATGAGCATTCTCTTACATCGCTCCTAAAGCGTGGAACAATTGTCCTCTCCACATCAGAGCATCCTCCTTTCTTCTTCAATTCTGCAATAAGCTGAAGACCTGGCTTTTCAATTAACCAACCATAGGTAGGGCTTGGCACACATATCTCCACAGCGCCAGGATAACCTTGCGGGTTAAAGTGACCTTTAAATATAGATATAACCCAGTTCTTATCGCCCAATCTCTCTCATAGATATTCCAGCTAAAATCTTTGGGATGGGTTTTTATATAATAAGATCATTGAGTGGGTGGAAGATAACAAGATTTTGCACCCATGTCACTATGTTTTAGTAAACATATTGGAACTCAGGAGCAGTGCCTGAACCTTTGTTTAATATTGGGTAAATACACTGTAGCGATACACACCCCTATGTATTTCGCTTTTATCGACCTAACTAGGGCATTTGACTGTGTAAATAGGTCAAAACTCTGGCAAATATTATTAGAAATGAGAATGGAGGAAACATTTGTACACATATTGGCATGAACACACAGGCCAGATTGAGGCTTAGGCAAAGTGGAGAGATCACAAGAGAGATCCAAATGGGGCCCAGAGTATGACAGAGGTGCGTGCTTGCTCCTTTGCTGTTCATTTTGTAAATTAACAATCTTGGCACTCACCTAATATCATGCCCGCTAGATGTTCCTATGAGCCTTTGTACCTCATGTCCCGTTTTGTTGTATGAGGATGGTGCAGTCTTACTGAGATCATTGGTCAGATTATTTGTGGAATTTATGGGAACCCTGGATTTATTGACCAATTCCTCTAAAGCTCTTGTCATGGTTTGTGGGCCAAGGAGTAAACCCCTTTCAAGTATTTTGATTACAACAAACCACCTAGTTAGCGTAAATACATTTTCTTATCTGGTGGTGATTTTCAACTCTAATGGCTCGTGGATAGCTAATAAAATTGAGCGGAGAACTAATCTTTCTAGCGTGATTGGTTCACTTCTTAGCCTACCATCCCCTCCAGGATGTCTAGTGTTTAAACCCATGTTATGAATTTATTCTATGCAATGCGCACCAGTGGCCACTTACGGGGCAGGAGTCTGGAGTATCAGGGACTCATCAGCTATCCAAACAGAAGAAAACCACTTTGTCGTAAGCTCTTCTCCGTGGCCGTTTCCTCATCTCACCTCATTTGCCATAACAAGTTGGAACTAAGCTGTATATGCAATCTAGTTCAAATTTGACTCCCCCCCCCCCCCCACCCCCCTGGCTTTTGATTTTAAAAAATTATGAGGCGTCTTTAACAAAAGCCACAATAAAAGATTATTTAGTTATTGATAAAGGTCTTGATATTCCGTGGCTAGCATTTGTACAAAAATCCTTTGTTGTTATTGATCCTCCCCAAACATTTACTAACGCTGAAACATGTGCTTCTCTGGGCAGGAAGCAAGTTCAATTTTATTGCTAACTCTCGCCCAGGAGAAAAGGTTTTGCATGGAAATTTCAAAAACCTCCATTTTAACTTATCTCTCAGTGAACCACGACAATACCCTCAGCAATTATTTGTGTACTGGGAGAGGAAGGTGGGAATGCTTTTTACTGTTCCACTTTCGGGCAGACACAATAGAATACCTACTTTCCTTTCCTTCAGGTTTTCAGCACAATTTAGAATAGCTTGTTGCCCATGTATTAATATGTTTAAACAGCCAATGCTTCATTTTACTTTTTCTGTGGTTTTTATCAGAAATATGATAAAAACTTTTTAAACACATTTTATTAAGTCAATAAATGTGGCACAGTGTACTCAGTCATTACTCTTTCTGAAACAACTGTGTGAAGATGAAACATGTTTTTATGTAAGCCAATTATTAAGTGCAGATGTGCACTCTAGACACTAAATGCACCTTAACTAAACTGCTATTTTTATTTTTATACGGTGGGCTTTTAATTTGTAAGGTTAATGTACTGTTTTAGCGCCCTAAAGCACATAGGGGCATATTAGCAACAACTTGCGATAATTATCGCAAACCGCGCTTAGCGCCATTTTTTTTATTGCCTCCTATCGCTGGATTTTATCACGGAGATAAGACATTATTACCAACGTTTATCTCCACGGCAGTATAAAATCCAGCGATTGAGATTTCCAGCGATAAAAATCCTATCGCTAAGGAAAATCTCGCTAATAGGCAGGTGGGGACTTAGCCGTAGAATCCACCTCCCATTGACTATTATGGCTAAGTCAGGTTCTTACCAGGAGTAAAATCCGGGTGCTAATTGCGGTTAGCGTGCATTTTTTTATCGTGTCACGGATATTGCTGATAGGCGATAGCTGTGTTAGCGGCTGCTTTCAGTCGCTACAAGTTTGGGTATGCCCACTTTGCATGTAATGAGCGATAAATATCGCTGACATGCCAAAAGGGCCCCAAACCAGTCGCTATCGCCTAAAAGCTGTTGCTAATTGCTGTTAGCGACAGCTTGATAACTGGGCAATAAAAAAAAACGCCGCTTTAGCGGTGCCTATTGGTCCTAGAAAACACCCTGAGCCCATTCCAGCAAAGAATGTTCATTTCCATACAGTACTAGGTCCCTCTTTGGCAGATACAGTACGTTCTCAGAAGTTCTTCTGCATAACAATCTTCTACTAGGTGAGTATGTCCTATATGATTGGGAATACCTCATAGGAACTTCTTCAATTGCAAAACCTTCTCTTTCTCCAACAAATCAGAGGTTGGCGTAAATGAAAACCATAATTTTTGGGAAAGGCCAAATGAGCGCGTTGGTCGTACCTCATTGTGGCCTAGCATAAAAAACCTGTTTACTTTAAAGACACCCCCAATACATTTTATTTTAAGAGAATAGCACGTTCGCAGCTGTGCACTATATGATTGTTCTGCTCTGTACCTCATGCGGTGCGTCCTATATTATATGTACTTCCACGGGAAACCATGTCAGTTTCATGAAGTGCTATGGGACGTACAACAGAAATATGTCAACATGTGCAGAGTTTATTTTGGAAAGTTCCTCGCCGATTGGTGGACATCTTACCTCAAATTCAACAATGACCGCTCTGCTGACTGGTTGGAGTTTCCCACCCATGGTGAACAATCGATAACGTACTGCAGAGAAAACAAAGAGATGCCCTCGTCAGGTCGCATACTTTGATGTCTCATCATCACACCATTTAAAATACACAGAATAGTGCAGGGTAGTCGGACAAATAGATTGGAAATAGATGTCTGATAAAGCATGGAAAGTTTGCGAACTCCATTGAATACAAAGGAGCAGCAACAGGGTTTGACCACTGTCCCTGGACTGAATATTCAAATTTGCCATTCGGGGCAGGTTTGAGAGAATGGCAGCCAGGAACAGTGAAGCTCAGTTTCAGCACTTCTGGCAAAATAGCATTTTGCGGCTGTGAATCTGTGTCACCTGAGAGAGCAGCCATCTGTATGTTCTTGTGCGCAACCCTTGCCACAGGTAGCTGAAGCACCTCCTCCTCCCTGCCAGTGAGAACTCTCGAGCCCCTGGGAGACCCTTCTCTCCACTCGCCATCAGGTGCTCAAGCTCTCCAGAAGTCTTTCCTCTACCCTTTACCCTGGAAGCAGAAGGGAAGCTCTCTCCTCGCTTCTCCATGTTGTCACTCCACACACCTTGCCCCATGGAATTATTTTTAACAGATAAGCTTTCCTTTTTTTATTTTACTTTACGTATAGTTTCATTCTTCTGCGCATGTAGGGGCAGATTTACAATAACTGGAGCATCCCCAGGGATGCGCCAGTTATTGTGCGCCACAGCTCCACCACCCATGGTGCGCCGCATTTACAATGTAGCGCACCATGGGGCAAAAACGTCACGGATGCGTGACGCATGTGTGCCGTAAAGGCGGCGCATTGCTGGAGTTGCGTCGCAAGCGCGACGCAGCTCCAGCAATGCTCTGGGGGGCCCTATCTCCCCAATGCTGCATCAAGCCTTACGCCTGCTTCAAGCAGGCGCAGGGTTTTGACGCAGCATTGGCCTTAAAGTGCCTGCGTGAAATCTTGTAGATTTCACTCAGGCACTTTTGCGAGGCGCACCTGCCCCGGAACGCCCACCCTGCGCCGGAACGCCCACATGTGGCGCAGGGCTTTACAACGTGACGCATCTGCCTAGATGCGTCACGTTGTAAATGGGTCGCAGGGATGCGCCACGTTTACGCGGCCGTTGCGTGACGCAACGGCAGCTTCAACGTGGCACAAGTCCGACATAAATCTGCCCCGTAAAGTGCAACTGCCTTTTCTAATGCCTCATGAATGTCAATGTGAACTTGTGAGGGACTGTAGATTATGCATATATCATGTGCTGAGGCATCGTGTATGATATCTTCATTCCAAATGCACCCTTACATTCCTGGGGATTATGAGAAAAGATATGATCTGTGTTCGTACAGGAAGCTAAATCACTGATACGTTGAAAGAAGGTATGAAATTAAACAAAATGGCAATAGGTCTGCCTTAAATGTTCTTTCAGGATATAACATCATTAATGCATGTCTTGAAGACACGCCACTTTACTTCCAGGAACTACCTAATGGGTTTCTGGGACTTTTGAATCTCTTGGGTCCTCATATTGCACACATGCAGAGTTCGGGGTAAAGTATTGGTCAGAGATACTAGTAACCCTCGATGCCTTTCTGCAGCTTTCAGTACAGTCAAAAGGCTGCCCCTCTTGCTTAATTGTCTAGCTGGTGTGCTCAACCTTGGAAAGGTAATATTTAGAGCCTATGTATCTGAAGAGCAGTTTTGTTCCATGAACTTAACTTTTTATAGACAATTTTGACTCAAACAAGATTTTCTGAAGCTATATGTGCCAGCATAATATTATCTGTAGCCCTAAGGTAGAATCTCATTGGGTAAAATATCAAACTTATTGCGTAAAACGCGTTTTTACCTTTAGATCCAGGTGTATAGATGGTTTTATCGACCTGGATAAATATGATTCCACTTTGAAAGGAAACGAGGACCACTTTCTCCATATGGCAGGCAGTAGATTGGGAGATGACGTAGACATACTGTTTGAGTTTGGGATCTTCCTTCATGTCTTTAGCATGAACCTGAAGAAAGAAGAAGACTAGGACTAAGTCTCTCCATTAGTACCAATTAGCCCTTCAAAAAAGTGTATTAGTCAAATGTTTCCTAATCTTATTTAACTGAACCATGGGTGCTTTTCACTCTCAGTTGTCAATTATGGCTGCTTGTGGTCCTGTGATCAGTTCAGCATTTCCAAAGATTAACCTAACCAGACTTTCTCCATTTGTTAGGTTCTAAACTTCGTCAGAACATGCCTTTAGCATTCTAGATCATAGGAATATTTAACAATGCTGTGCAGTGTATGGCCTCCATCCATGCCCTACTGTCCCCTGCCTGGAAGAGTTTATTCGGCATCCACTCACCAGTATCTCTGACATTCCCTGGTACCCATTTCCACTGTTGAGAGTGATGTTGGCATTGAAAAGGCGTTTTTTCTTCTGTGGAAAGTTGTACACAGACAATTCAAAATTAATAGGGGCGTTTTGATTGTAGATTTCGATGACGGCAGTCTCGCTGTTCTCCACCCGCAAAACATTAGGGGTGATCAGGATACATCTGTGGAAGTCAAAGCAATGCATTCACATTGTGTCCCTCCTGAGATTATTTTCCCCCATTAATACCCTCCCATACCAGTGCTGTTGTTTACTGGTTGACCAGAGCAACTTAAACTCAGCAAGTCAATTCAACAAACATTCATGACAAAGAAACATCTAGGTGACTCATTAAAGCATTTCTGTTGGGGACATTGAGGTCAATTAATTATTGCTGTTGTACTTGAGATAAAGTAAAGATATTGATTCTAGATTGGGATAAGGTTGGTGTGATGGTGATGGATAGCTGTAAGATAAGATTTGTCTAGAGCTAGAGATATGTAAGTGTTTGGGGGATATTTGGAATCAGGGTAGGATGAAGAGGACACAATAAAGGGATCACTCTGGAGGTTTTCAGTCTGATTTTGAGTTTGGTGGCAAGGAAAACTCCTCCAATTTCCGGAGCCGATTCTAACATTGGAGAGGTTGAATTTCCTCCACCTCATTATCCACAGGGTGGAGGTAGCTCCCAGAGCTCGTCCAGCCTGAGCTTTTTTCTTTGCACTCTGGTATTTGTGGTCCTGAATGTATAATCGAGGATAACCTGCTACAAGTACCATTATTTAAGGGGAAAAACGTGACTGGTTGAGCTACACCTCAAATCTTGAAACTTTAGATGGAACTGGTGAATTCTCCTTCAATTTTAGTACTATGTCCTTACATCAGAGGGTGTTCCATGACATCCTCTTCAAAACCAGACCCGAATGAATACGTGAATAAGTTATGCAGGAGTAGTCATGTCAGAAATCTATCCTGTAACAGAACCGTCATCTGGGACTGGCAGCAAGTGAAGTAGCTAATTTTCTTAAGCCAATGAACAACATCTACAAACAAATGTACCACAAAGTAGAAGGAGTCATTGCCTATTTATTTATTTATTTAAACTTATAAGGTGCGCAGCTACCCGCAGTGGTTTTCCCGGCGCCAAGGGACAGATTAAGAGAGGGAAAAAGAACAGCCAGGAATCATTGCTGAAAAGACACACCCTGAGTCATTACTGAAAGAGCCACGTTTTAAGTCCCTTGCGGAAACGGAGAAGGTTTGTTTCTGTTTTTAAGACAACAGGCAAAGCATTCCTAAATTTCGGACCCAGGTGGGAAAATGAGCGACCGCCCATCTTTACCAACCTGAATCTTGGAATCATGAAATCACCTTTCCCAGAGGATCTCAAGGAGCGACCGGGATGATAGGCTTGGATAAGGTTTTGTAAGTACGCAGGGGCTAAGCCGTGTTTAATCTTAAAAATGTAGCAGAGAGCCTTGAACTTAATTCGTCTGGCAATCCTTAGCCAGTGAAGATCGTAGAGTGCTTGGGAAGCAGAGACTCTCCGAGGGACATGACGTAAAAGCCGTGCAGCCGCATTCTGCACAAGTTGAAGTTTGTTTAACGTTGCTAGATCGGCTCCAAGCTAAAGGACATTTCCATAGTCTAGGCGGGAAACAACCATCGCCTGGACTACAGTCCTCTGTGTGGAGACAGGGAGCATGCAGAGGATTTTTTGGAGCCATCTTAGAGTGACGAAACAAATGGAAGCCACCTTTACTGCCTGCTGACGCATTGTGGGCTTTTCATCGATGAGGAATCCAAGGTTACGGACCTGGGCAACAGGTTGAGGAGTGAGACCCATTTCATTGGGCCAATGTTGAGGACCCCACAAATCTCTACCCTTGCCCAGGATAACAACCTTGGTCTTATCTCCATTAAGTTTAAGGAAATTACTCCGCATCCACTCAGAGACCCGAGTCAATCCTTGTTTCAGAACAGAGATTTTGCCACCTTCCACATTACAGAGGGAAAAGATAATTTGCGTGTCGTCGGCGTACAAGAATAAAGTGAGGCCAGCTTCCTCCACTATAGTAGCCAGGGGTCTAACGTAGATATCAAACAATAAAGGGCTTAGGATAGACCCCTGGGGAACTCCGTACGCCGATTTTGGAAGAGGCTTTTGCAGAAAAGACCTGGAAAGTACGGTCACTTAGAAAGGAGGCCACCCAAGCCAGAGCAGGACCCTCAACTCCTAGAGACTGAAGAGATGCGAGAAGGATGGAATGTGACACCGTATCGAAGGCCGCACTCAAATCAAGAAGAATGAGTGCAGCTGTTTCTCCGCGATCGACACAGTGACGCAATCTCTCGGTAACTCCTCAAAGCGTTGTTTCAGTGGAGTGATTCGACCTAAAGCCTGATTGGGATGAGTGCAGAAAGCCAGAGCTTTCCACAAAGTGAGTAAGCTGCATATTAATATGCCTTTTTAAGATCTTAGAAAAGATAGGCAACAGCGAGATAGGCCTAAAGTTAGATAGATTAGAGGTATCGGCTCCAGCCTTCTTTAAAAGAGGAATAATCATTGCATGTTTCCACTTCTGTGGAACATGGGACTCTTTCAAAGAGGAGTTAAGAAGCTCCTTCAAAACACAGCGGGAGTCCAGGTCAAGTTGTTTCAAGATCTGGACCGGTAAAGGGTCGCGAGAGGAACCTGATTTAATGCTTTCCAGACAGTGGGCAAAGGAAGTGTCATCGAAAGGTAGCCAGGCAGCAAGATTGGTTACTGGGCAAGACATGCTAGTAAGAACAGATACTGGGATCAAAATAGACTCTCCAATGGGAGCAGGAGGGCCCAAGGAGTCATATATGAGCTCAACGTTTGCTATAAAGAATTCCGCAAATGAGTTGCATTGTACCTCATCTAAAACAGGGGAGGCAGGGACCGTGTCGGAACCTGTCAGCTTCTTCACCACTGAAAAAAGCGTACGGGAGCAATTTTGAGCATGCATCACAGTATTGGCAATATAGGTGGCTCTTGCAAAAGCTAGCAAAATGTTGGCTCTTGAGCCTAATGGATCAATACTAGGAAATTTGAGGGGGAAAATGCCTTCGTAACTCATACCCCAATGCGATGCCAGAAACAGGGCTGGGCTGCCTGCTGATTAGAGGCGTGGGTCGCCAGTGGACTGATATTTAATTCCTGTTTCCGAACCAGAGATGTACATTTTGCACATCAACTGGTTTGCGAATAGCAATACAGTTTGTGATGTGCCCTATCTGCTATTAGGTCACATTGCAAATTGTCTAGTCTGAGGGATTAGCAAAATTGGCAAGTTTAATGAATACTCTTTAGTCAGGTCTCAATTTGCAACTACCTATGAATGGCTGCCAATGCAGGTATGGGGGTCTGCAAGGGACAGCAAACCTCCATCTCTAAATGTACTTTGCCAAATGGGAAACGTTTTCAAAGCAGCCCCTCTTCATTAAGACACAGGTGCTGTTTTTTTTAAACATGGTCCAGTTTGGGAAGACATTAGTGGGAGAGTGCAACAGGCCTTTTGACTACTGTCTCTTCCATCTAAGGAGACTGATATGATTCACAATGACGTAGGTACCCCAAGAGGACACCTCTGCAGCACTGCCTGCTCCCACCAAGGCTGCTGATGATATTTTCTAATGGCAAGATAATCCAATGGGACACCAGGCTCTTTGCGAATCAGTTAGCACTCTAACCCGAGGGTTGGTAACTCCTCAATGGATTGTGATTGCAGCAGCAGTCGCAAACCATGGCTACATTATTTTCTAAATCGCAAATAGGAGACGTATGCCTCTTTCACCCCCTTCTATTTGCGATTCTGTAAGGATCTCAAAGCTCTTCACGAGTTGTATGAATTTCCTGACTCGTAAAAGGGCTTTCGTACATTAAGAAACATCTTTTTTATGGTTGCAACTCCTCCACACAGGCCACCTCCACTTCACAAAGCAAATTGAGGTCCTAGACAAAACATGCAAATGATACCTTTGACCAAAGAGAAAGCACAGGTCATGTGGCTAAAAACACAGGTGGCGAAAGCAAGGGGTTCCATCTGAGTTCATAAATATAGATGGGCAAAATCCTTTTTTTTCAATATGATGTAAGAAGATCCAAAACTGGAGGTCATTCTGCTGTTTCCGCATGTGCCTGCCTTAGACTGAAAAAAGGGAAAAATGCAGGCAAAATGCGTATTGAAGAAAGAAGTCCTCATTGAGGGTAGTGTGACATGCACAGAATAAGGAATTTGCGTGGCATTCATCACTGTCAGGGGCGTGACAATGTAATTACCGTAAGTTACTTACATTGAACGGCCCCTGACAGACATCTTCAAAACAACTTTCCGGTGAGACAGCTTGTGTGTCGTGTCTGCCTGTTAGAGACACTGGAGGAGTCTGCAAGCTGACGTGGAACATACTAGCTCAAGCACCGTCTAAAGGAGCAGCAGCAGCCTAGCTTCCTTCGCAAAGAAAGAGTGGAGAGAGCGGAGAGAGCCAAAAAAGAGCCAAAGGAGACTAAAGTGACAAAGAGACAAAAATGACGAAAGGGCGTTCAGGGACTTGAATTTGTACCTGGCCCAGACACTCACTAGCCGGTGGCCAACCCCAGTTGACTCCAGTGATCCATCGGGCAAATGGGGCCCGAAAAGAAGGGCCGATTGCACAGGACCCCGGAAGAAATCCCTTCAAGCAACCCGTCAAACAAAGGGACCAAAAGGATTATGAGGAGCAAATCATTAACTGATTGCTTAAATGAAATGCCACAAAAGGGAGATCATAGGGGTTCGATTAGAAACTTTCTCATTAAGAAAAACGACCCCCCCCCCAGCAGCGACAATAGTATATTACTGGACACTCCTCCCTTTGGCCCAAGCCCAGCTCAAGTCAGCAGCACCAACGAACATACTCAACGAGTGTCCAATCACATCTGCATATTGAAGGACAAGATCCCCCTCTGCGTGGAACCTAGGACCAAGCAGGGAAAGACCAGGACAGCACACAAGTACACCCCTCCAAAGCAACAAAAAGACCTTCCCGGGGCGGAACCCCCCCACTGCTCAAAGAAGACAAGGGGCAGGATGTCATAATCAGCAAGACTCTTGGCACAGCCCCGCTTAAAGGCAGCTCCACAGCAATGACGACCGCACAAATCCACCAGCCTAATGCCCTCGGTCTAGACCCTCAGACCTCGGAGATCAGTGAGCCCCAACACGATCCTAAAGGGCCAAAACCAACGATCTCCCGGTCTCAATCAGCTCCTCCGGCCTTAGTGTCTCCAGTGGCAGGGAAACTCACATCTTCGTTTCTTTTCAATATAGAACAAAAGATCAAAAGAACCCTCGATCTAACCCCAAACCTGTTATGGCCCTCAGCTTCCCCATGGGCCCCTAACTCAAAAATTGAATATCTTTAACACAACACCAGTGCTGAAGTGGACTCAGAGAAATCACTCTCGACTGAGACAAACAGAACCACAAATCAAGCTCTCTTGTGGCAATCAACTAAGATGGAAGTGCAAATAGACCTCCTACAAGTAACTGCAGCGCACCTAGCCAACATAAGCTCTAAGGTGGAGGACCTAGAGAAAAGGATCTCCAAGCACGTGGCCTCCAAACGGGTCAAATGCTCCTGCAGCTGTTCAAATCTCATCGAGAAGTGGGCCTCCCTTCCAGATGTTCTAGCCGACATAGTCAAGCTAGCAAAAGGGCACATGGAGGCTTCTACCGCAAATAACACAGAAGACCGGGCGAAGGCCAACAGTCACACTCCATCGGCAACACAGCCAGTAGGGGTTTCAATAGAACAGAAGATCATAGGTGACAATGTCAAAAGTGCAGTGCACACGACCATCATTCCTGCCAGCACTCCTGAAACACCTAAAGACACACAAAGCCCAAACTTTAGGGGCAACTACGCTCCTGGAACAGACCTGCAGGAACATACCTCACTCTCAACAGACACACACGAACCCTCCCTCTCAAGGAGAGCAAAAAAGAAATTGAAGAAGCAACAGAAAAAGTCAAAACTGAAAGTGAGACAACTGAAGTCATCAAAGCTCATCCTAACGCCCTTACAAGAGGACACAACAGTTACTCTGCTTTACCCAATCTTTACAGACAAAAACTGGGGCAAAAATGTCCCCCCAGCCTCCAGGTCTTTGGAAATCCCGCAAAAGTCAACCTTACCACCAAGCCCCTTCAGTGTGAAGGGCCAAATGTCATTAGAAAGGGTGAATCACCCAACAGACAAGGACACAACAGCCGGAAAAAGTCCATCTACAGCAAAACCCCTCATCCAGACAGCATGGCCAACGCAGTCACCACAGTCGACCACTTCAAATCTACCACAAGTAAGTCTGGGGACTCATCCCACCACTAGGAGTAATCATGGCCAAAACAAATGGCCTCACGCAAGAGCCGCCTCAACTGAACAAGGAAGCACCAGCATACAACCAACACCAGCAGGGATAGCCACAGAAAGGGGAGAAAGGATCTCAACCGTGGGTGCACCAGCAGTTGTACATGAGATGGTTCTCACTCCAAGATTCCTTAGAGCGGGACAGCACGGCATCCTGAATCGAAGCAACATTCTACGTCTCTTCAAGGACGTGATCAAGATACAAACAGGAGACCTGGATTGGGTGAAATTCCTGAAAATGAAGGAAGACACATATGGCGACTCATCAGTGGTTGGTCTGAAGAACAAAGAAACACAACAAGTTGTCATGAATAACTCCACCCAATTCGCTGAGTGGGGCACCGAAGTTCAGATGTTATTACAACCAAAATACCCACATGTCTTGGCCCCAGATCCAGGGAGCAAGGCCACCTGGTCGGTCCTGCAAGGGACAAAAAGCTCAGGACACTCGGATAGAAGCCAGACGGGCAAAAGGGACCTAACGGGCATCAGGATCTCATGCCAAAACAATCATCGGGTTACATGCACCACCTCCCCTAATACAGATCAAAAGGGTCTCGCAAGAAGGAGGCCACAGTATTCCTAACTACGACAAAAGCCAGCCGGTCAGAGGAGATGCTGGGCCAGGCCTAAACCACAAGCAGCAATTAATCATAATCTCCTGGACCATTGCAGAGATTAGCAAAATCTGCAAAATTGAAAATCTGAAGCACTTCCTGGAAAGCGGGGATATAATCTGCTTCCAGGAAACATGGGCCTTGTCCGGCACCCCGCTGGCAGGGTACCATGAACATCAAGATCCAGCCATCAAACGGAACCTCTTTGGTCGTCCAGCCGGTGGTTTATCAGTCTTCATAAAACATGAATGCACCCTTGCAGCCACAGCAATCAACTCGAACTCTCCTGGACTACATGCCCTACAGATCAGCGGCCTGAATCTTAATAAACATCCAATGCACCTGTTATTATTTAACTGTTATATCAACCCAGCACGTACCCTCATGAAAGATCAGCTACAGGCAATGGCACAGAACCTCGAAGACCTGCTAAACAAATATAATTCACACCAGGTCATCTTAGCGGGGGATTTCAATCTGAAGGATCTTGACAAAATTGAATCCCTCCCTCAGGGTTTAGGCAGGGCAGCTCCTTTGCACGACCTCCTCAACAATTATAAGCTGACATCAACTCACATACTGAAAAAAGCTCGCTCTGCCTCTTGGCATCCCCAGCTCACCTTCCGGGATGCATCAAGAATTGACTACATCATGGCCAGTGAAGAGATGGCGTCAAGAATGAAAGATTTTGAAGTCGCAGACAGGAAGGAAAGCGACTACCGGCCACTAAGAGCAGCATTTCAGCTAGAAGTTCTACCCGCCACTATCTACCAACCCATTGGGGAAACTAGTGGGGAGGAATTACATAGTGTCTTGAGGAGGATTAAGTGGTCGGACAAGATCGGGAATACACTTCAAGCTTGGTTGGCCCAGAAACAGGAAGGGAGTCTGCTCGCCGACCTTTCACCCATAAAAGGATGGGAGAACATGATCGAGGAGCTACAAACCAAGTGCGGGAACCCCAAGACTCAAAACCCAAGACAGAATGGGCAATGGAGACCAGGAAGTATTTGCCCAAACAACGATATACGAGAATGCAAAAGGCTTCTGTGCAAGGCCCTCGCAGAAAAGAAAAAAGGGGGTAGTCAAACTGAGTGACCATCAATCGCATCGCTGAGGTCATCTTTTAGGAAGAAATTATGGGAACATAAAAAAGCCAACATGGAAACGAATGGCTCAAAGTCTTTTCCCTGCTCAAACAAAGGAACCCAGCACAACTCTGGAGATACATAAACCAGCGGAGCAACCGAGGACCCACAAGAGAAAACTGAGTGTCTGAAAACGATTGGTTGCCACACGTGAAACAGCTATATGCAACAGCGCCTTCCAATAGAGATCTAACAAGTGGTAGGGTGGACTCAGCCGGGCAAGTCGATCCAGTTAACATAAAGCCAGGAGTCATGATCTCAAGCCCAGGCAAGGCCTCCATGGACAATAGATCTCCAGCCAAAGCCCATGGTCCCCTACCAGTCCAGATAAAAGTAATCAAAACCATCAAGAGCATGAAAAACAATGGGGCCCCAGGGCCCAACTGGATTCCTGCACAGGTTTTTAAACTGGCACCAGAATTCTGGGCGTCACTACTAACCTTGCTCTTCAACCAAATCCACTTAACCGCCTCAACCCCAGAGTCCTTGAGGGGTTCCATACTGGTCCCGCTTTTTAAAAAAGGAGACCGCCTAAAGCCGTCTAATTATAGGCTCATCGCCCTGCTCGACTTGGAAGCTAAGACATACGCCCGTCTATTACTGTCAGACCTGGAGAAGTGGGTTGAAGAGAGAAACATAATACCTTTGCATCAGACTGGCTTCAGGCCACAGGTATCAACCATGGACAACGTTTTGGCGATACCGTATCTTTCAGCCCAGGCAAGCCTGAAGAATCACCCCCCACTCTTCTGCTGCTTTGTGGACAATAGTACAGCCTTCGACAAAGTAGTCAGAAAAAGACTATGGGGGAAACTAGAAAACTGGGGCATTCCACCAAACCTTCTGAGGGCAATAAGATCATTATGTGAGGACATCTGGGTGCGGGTTAAAACAAGCGCCAGCACAATATCTCCCAAAATAAACACAGAGAATGGGTTGAAGTAGGGATGCGTACCATCCCCCGTCCTCTTCAAACTATACACAGCGAATTTGGGAGAGGCTCTAAAAGGAGTCAGCTTAGTAGCCCCAAGACTAGGAAGCGTGAGGCTGCCAGTGCTATAGTATGCGGATGACACAGTTATAATAGACCACACAAAGGTGGGCCTACAAAGAGCCCTAAACGCATTAAACAACTTTAACATCATTAATACCTTGACAGTCAACCAAGGAAAAACCAAGGTAATCATTTTTGGATCCTACCATTTGAAAAAGAAGGCACAGTGGCATCTGGGAAACGCGCAAATCAACTCGCCGGCCTCATACAATTACCTAGGGGTCTGGCTGACGGAACGGGCTAAGGCAAACATACACCTAAAACAGTAGAGCTCCAAGGCCAGCAAGGCTATACATCTATTAAAACAACTAAGCCAGCATCTGATTAGACCGTCTGCAAGCCCAATTCTCACAGTCTTAGGAGCGAAGCTCCTTCCAGCAATTAATTATGGCCACCTTGCCTTTCCCAGGAAACTGGACGTCCTCCTTAACACAGCTCAAGCAAAGGCGCATAAGGCAGTGCTTTCGATCCCGAGGACAGCCAGAAAAACAAGGCTAAGACTGGAGCTAGGTCCGGCAAGTCCTGATCTGATGTGCCAGGGGGAGCTTATAAATTCATATCTAAGGATATTAAGGGCATCGGCTAATTCCCTAAAAATTCACCTGAAGCCAATCTTTGAGGGGCCAGGCTCGGCCTGGCACACAAGCCTTGGAAATGCAATCAAAGTATTGAAGATAAAGGAAGAAAGCTTCAAGCAGCCGGACATTCCCCTGAACGCCTGGAAGAGAGCAGTCAACAAACAAGTGCGAGAAATCTCCTTCAAACGAGATTTTAAATCTCTCCGCTGAGGTGCTCACTTAGATCCGTTGAATAACTCCTACACGGCAGGTAAAGCACAATATTACCTAAGCTAGGCCCTTACCACACAGGCCTGAAGCAAAATCTTATTCATGAGGCTGACCATGCTAGGGATTGTGGAATTCAACCCTGCAGCCTGTGCCATTATAAGAGGTAATCTTGGCTGCATCTCCTATGCTGCTGCCCCAATTTTAACAACGAACGTCGGCAACTTCCATGCCTGATCTGTATCAAAAATGGCATAAAGTCATGCAGCGAAGTATCAGCCCTGTGTTTTTCAACCACCGATACTACGGCACTTGCGAGACTGGCGAAATTCATCCACCAAATCAGGATAGCCTTAAAAGCAGCGAAACCCTGGGGAAGAGCATGGTAGTCCCCGTGGAGGGAAGCTTATGGGTTTTCTCAATGACCCACCAACGATGTACCAACAGCGCCCTCCTCGTTTTCTATCGAAGAGAACTGTGACCCTCGAGAGACACTTTGCGGGCCACAAAGGGCAGTTCAAGAGCCCCGCAAACTAGATCATCTTCCGGGCGCAAATGGCACAAAGAACACGTGCTCACGTGCTGGAGAAAGACTACACGGGTCTCGGGGAGGGGAGTAAAATTTTAACCTGTACTAAGGTTTGAAATCATAGTTTTCAGCTTTTTTATACTGATCATTTTTACTGTAAAGATTTTAATTAATTATACAGTTAATAAAAACTTCAAACTACCATTGATGGGCCCTTGACTCATGGCCCCAGTTCATCCCAGCGATATGACCCTACTCCTAAATTACTCGTCTGTGCCCAAATCTGTTATGTTGATATTATTTCTATCCCATATGGGCCCTTGCACCTAGTAGATGCCTGGGTTTTTTCTATTCAGCCCTTTTTTCATTATACAATACTCTCTACTGACAATATTAACAGCATAATTTTGATGCACCTGCCCCTCACTCTAATAGCTTTGCTACTTGCCTGCCGGCAGCTGGGATTATTTGGAGACTGAAAGCTGCCAGGTTAGGGCAACACCACTGGTCCAAGTCATAGAGCTTTTTTTCCAGCTATTCTTTTGAACCTGAGAAACTGACACACAATCACACTTACTCCCAGAAAGATGTGTGATGATCACATCTCAAGTTATGTTAACAGCCTTGGGCATGTCAAAGTCTTTTAGTTAATCTGATTGGAAATCCTGGGATAGAGATGTACAAAAGATTGATGAGAGTGGAGTGTTCCAAGCCAAGAATTGATGATAAGGAGTGTGCCACCCCGAATCTGGACCCCGATCTGATTAGCTATTTGTTTTGCTTGAGTAGGGCCCCGCGGAAAGTGTTGGAGAGGTTCTTAAAGATATGCCAAGACAAACTCTTGAATGTTTTTGGCCCTTTGGACAGAATTTTGGGTATGGCGTTGGAGGCTTATGTTAATGAAGAGCATGTGGATTTGGATTTATTGAGAGGATGGAGCCAAAGGGTGGTAGTCCTTTTGGGAAATGCTAATGCTGGTTTATTGCAAGAAAGAAGGAGAGCTATCCTAATGAAGAATAATCCAAAATTGGGGGACATGGCACAAAAAGAGACTAGTGAGGATGTGAAGGGGTTATTGTTTGGAGAAGGCCTGGTGAAGGGTTTTGGAAAGTATGTCAATACATGTACAGCTTTAGACAAAGTGCAAGGCAACATGAGAAAGGTTTGGGGAGTTTTTGGAAGGGCCAGTAGGAGGGGACACTTTACTGGCAGTGGATTGCAGAGGTCCCAATACAGTACTCCGTACAATTCCCAGTATGGAAATCAGTTTAGAGGAAGAGGTTACCAATCAAGCTCAGGGTTGTACCCCAGAAGAGGAAGAGAAGGGGGTCAAAGCAGGAGATTTTTGAGAGGACGGGGACTGCTCAATAATGTAGGATGAGATGAGTACAGGGGTTATTTTTTGTTCTTTCCACAAAGGAGTAGGCGAACATTTAAAATATTTCAAGAAAGAATGAGAAAAGTTGACTCAGGACCCTTGGGTGTTAACCACTATTCAAGGGTACACAATATAGTTTTTGAGTTGTCCATATCAGAAAGAAGAACGAATAGAGATAAGGATGTCAAAGGATCAGGAGGGAATTGTGGACTTGGAGATAGAATCCTTTATTCAAAAGAGTGCAATAGAGGAGGTAAGAGAGTCAGAGAAATGTTTTGTGAGCAATCTCTTTTTGGTAGAAAAGAAGTACAGGGGATGGCGCCCAGTCATGAATCTCAGAGAATTAAACAGGTTTTTAGTTTACCAACATTTTAAGATGGAAGGGGTTCTAGTCTGAAGGATTTGTTGACAGCAAAGAATTGGTTAGTAAAACTGGATTTGAAGGATGCGTACTTTTCTGTGCCATGGGGCGAAAGAACCAGAGATATTTACAGTTCAGATGGAGAAGGAAACAACATCAATTTCTTTGTTTGCCTTTCGGTCTTTCATCAGCGCCTTGGTATTTCATGAAGGGTGGTTGTATCTTTTTTTCGTCAGAGAGGGATAAGAATGATTATCTACTTAGACAATATCCTGTTGTTGTCACAGGATCAGGAGGAGCTTAAGTGAGAGATGCAGGAAGTAGTGTGCAAATTAGAGGGGTTTGGTTTTATCCTGAACAGCCAGAAATCTGTTTTGCAACCTCCCAGAATTTGTAGTTTTTGGAATTTCAAGTCGATACAATAGAGTGTCTTTCACGTCTACCAGAGAAGAAGATAGAAATGATAAGTAAGGAGACTCCTCGAATTTGAAGAGAGAGTTTGTAATGTTGAGAGAGTTGGCAAGGATAATAGGTCTATTATCTTCTTCAATACAGGCTATTTTTCCAGGGCCCCTTCATTATTGTGTGTTGCAGAGACTAAAGGGGGCTGTGTTAATGAAAGGTTTGTGGTATGGAGACAGGATATCTTGGAGAGCAGAGGCAAAAGAAGAGTTGCTCTGGTGGACGAACAGTTTGGAGCCCTGGAATGGGCGTGCAATATTTGGAAGTGCTTTGGATTATGTCTTAGAGACAGAAGCACGTTTGAGTGGTTGGGAGGCATATTTAGGGGAATGGGAACCAGGTAGAGTTTGGACAAAGAAGGAGCAGTAATGACACATAAATTGCTTGGAAATTACAGGAAGTTTGTATGCTCTGAAGAGTTTCAAGCAGAAACTAAAAGGACAAACTGTGTGATGCGAATGGACAATATGTCTTCAGTGGCTTATGTGAATAAGTTGGGCGGGACGAGGTCCTGAGGTTTAGCAGATTTGGCAAAGAAGTTTGGGAATTTGTGGCAGGAACACAGGATGGGGGTGAAGGCAGAATACTTACTGGGAGAACTAAATGTAAGCATAGATTGGAATTCAAGACATTTGAGGGATTTCAGCAATTAGAAGTTGGACCGCAGTTCTTTTTGCAGGATAGACAAAATGTGGGGTCCTCTGGAGGTGGACCTTTTTGCCAGTTGGAACAGTTTGTCAGTTGGAGAGCAGCGTCCCAGGCACGAACAGTGGATGCAATCCAACAAGTATCGAGAGGAAGGAGAGCTTATGCTTTTCCTCCATTCGCAATGACACAAAGAGTGCTCATGAAGTTGAGACAGGAAGAGTGTCAGATAGTGTTGGTAGTACCTTTTTGGGTGTCGCAGGTTTGGTTTCCGTCGGTGATGGAGTTAGCATGTGCAGAACATGTTTTAATTCCTGCCAAGGTAGGTCTTCTGAGGTACGCAGAGGAAGAGGGGCAACCTTTAGTTTAAAGCAGGGTTTTGAACCTTCTTGTCTGGAAAGTGTCAGGAGATCTGTCAGTTTCAAGGGACTTTCGGTTAAAGCTACGTTATCTACTTGTGCAGAATAAAGGTTGAAAAAAGAAGCGGATACCAAACCCCAGCAACAGGACGCATGGACCCTGTGCGCTCCCTTCTCACTCAGCCGCCTTTTCAGGATGCCACTGGCCCTGTTAATCTTGCCGCTACCAGACAATTGTTCACCGTACGTTTACGAACCGCTTGTTCAAGGCGGACGAAACGTTTTCCCCGTACTCCTTCAACCATTTGATACCTCCTCCTTGTAGCCCTACAGCCCTGATGAGTCACATCTCCTTCACGGTGTGATGAAACACGTGTCGGCTAGCTACCCCTTCACTGTACTGTCCACTATTTGACTTATAAAGACTTTTTCACAAGAAATTTGAATTCTACGCTTCTTTTTTCAACCTTTATTCTGCACAAGTAGATAACGTAGTCCGCACAATCGGACCATCAACCAAACGTGCGTGTGCACAGGAACCACTTCTCAATCAATTGTAACAGGTTGGCGATTTCAGCAGGAATTTCTCAAGTGGATGACAGATCTGTAGGAAGGAATGTAATGGTCTCTAGAGTTATGAAGAGTATGAGGATTAAGAGACCACCTAGAACACATTACAGTGTGCTGTGGGATGTCAATGCTGTACTGTCACCTTTTTTACAATGGCCAGTTAACAGGTTTTTAGACTTGAAGAGACTTTCTGAGAAGTTGGCAAGTTTAATATTGGGGTGATGTAAGAGAGCGTTGTATGTAAAGGTGCTAGAGGTAAGTAGCAAATTAATGGGACCAGATGGAGTGTATTTTGAGATTAGAAATAGAAAAAAACCCATGTCAGACTCTGTTTTTTATCGACTTTTTGCAGAAGAGAGAAAATTGTGTGTAGTGAACTGTATGTTAGAGTATGAGAGCAGAGTATTAGAGCATAGGAGTGATGGGAAAATCAATTGTTTTATTTCATATGTAAAACCTTTTTGTGCGGAGAGCACAGCAATGATTGCTAGGTGGGTAAAAGATTTTATGAAAGAGAGTGGTGCCGATGTGGACAGGTTCAAATCGCATTCTATACGTGGCTCTATGGCAAGTAAGATGTATTTGTCTGGTGGCCAGCTGGAAGCAAAAAGTTTAAGCTGCAGATTTGTCAAATATAGGTACTTTTGCAAGGAATTACTTTACATCTATTAAACATGTTTCAAATGTGGTGATAAAGGGCTTTCAACATGCATAATGGTAGCCTCCGGTCTTGAAATGAAATGGCGATTCTCCAAGCGTGGTGAAATGAGAATCAAGATATCATTAAAGACACGGAGGCTAGTATTATCCCGCCCTCCCCTGCCCATGTGGGTAGGTTTTTAAAAATAAATGATTAATATAGAGGAATTGTTTATCCTGACAGATGTCACATGTGTTAGATTTGTAGTATGTTTCATTGTTAGTGCTGTGATATTGTTGAATAATAAATTATTACGTTGAGGAAGCTTTTTCTAAATAATAAAAAAAGGAAAAAGGAAAAGACAAAAAAATAAAAGGTTTTATGGCATTTTATCTTTTATTTATTTATTTATTTATTTGGAGCATTTATTCAGCACGCGGCTAACTCAAACGGAGGTGTCCCAGCCCTAAGGCTGCAGAGAAAGTGCATTGGCAGAGGAGACGGGCTAGGTGTGGACGAACAGCCAGGTCTTCAACGCTTTCCTAAAAGCTGAGTCTGGAGCTGTATTACGGATATGTGAGGGCATAGCGTTCTAGAGCTTTGCGGTACTGACCACAAAAGCTCTGCCGCCTAGCCTGGCCTTACAAAAGCAAGGAATAGAGAGCAGATTCAATTGGTTGGATCTGAGAACTCTGTTGTGTTGGTGTCTCAGGTATAACAGGCCTCGACCCATGGTGGCTTTATATGCCAAGGTAAATGCCTTAAATGCAATTCTTCTGCTGTGACGGGCAGCCAGCGAAGATTTCACAAGTGAGGAGAGATGGAATGACGAAAAGGAACCTTGCAGATCAATCTAGCCACTGCATTCTGAACCATTTGTAATCTTCGGATCAAATAAGCTGGGAGACCTAAGTAGAGTCTGTTAGAGTACTCCAGGCTAGATGTGACCAAGGCATGAACCACAGTCCGCCTGCAGTCCAGCGGGAGAAAGTGGAGGAATTTCCTCAGGGAGCGCAGCTACCAGAAACATATGGAGGAAACCTGACTGATCTGGGCTTTGCAGGAGTGAGCATTGTCGAATTTGAAGCCGAAATTCCTTGCTGCTTCCACAGGAACAGGACTCAGTTCTGTCGGCCACCAGAGCATGGAGCGGGGTGGAACCGGTTGATTAAAGAAGAGCACCTCGGTTTTCTTAGTGTTCAGCTTAAGGGAGTTTTGAGTCATCCAATCCGTGATGTTGCTCAAGCACCGCCTAAAGTTGACAAAAGCAGCCTCCAAATGTCCCTTAAAAGAGAAGATCAATTTGGTGTGGTCAGCGTAGAAAATCACTTTCACTCCGAAAGTCTCCACCAAGAGCACGAGAGGGGTGAGGTATACGTTGAAAAGTAGAGGGCTCAGAGCAAAGCCTTGAGGGTCCCCGCAAACAAGAGGCTTATGAGTGGAGGCAAATGGGCAAATACACCTGTTGTTTGCGGTTCTCGAGGAAAGGCCAGAGCCAGGAGAAGACCATACCCCGTACTCCAAAATGCTTAAGTCTCTCCAGGAGATTCGGATGGGCCACAGTATCAAAGGCTGCGGATAGATCGTGCAGCACCACCATAGCTGCGATGCCCTGATCAATGGTTATGCATACACTCTCCGCAATTTCCAGGAGTGCGGTCTTCGTGCTATATCCTGCTCTAAAGCCAGATTGCAAATCACCGTCCAGGCTGTCAGGCGTGGTGCTGCTGGAGGCGGAGCCCCTGTGGGTGTACCGCGCCGGTCTCCCTCCGCCGTTGTTCCTGGAACAGCCGCCGAGAGGGGGGGACCGAGAGAGTTGATAAACTACCCTTCCCAGCTGCCCCGTGACCAGGAAGAGAACGCGGGACCTGAGAGCGCGCCTGCTGGCGCATAAAACAGACGAGCCCCATCGGCAGAGCGGGGGTCTTACCAAAAGGCATTGCAAATCACCGTCCAGGCTGTCAGGCGTGGTCCTGCTGGAGGCGGAGCCCCTGCGGGTGTACCGCGCCGGTCTCCCTCCGCCGTTGTTCATGGAACAGCCGCCGAGAGGGGGGGACCGAGAGGGTTGATAAACTACCCTTCCCAGCTGCCCCGTGACCAGGAAGAGAACGCGGGACCTGAGAGCGCGCCTGCTGGCGCATAAAACAGACGAGCTCCATCCAGCCGCGTAGCTAGGGGGGGGGCGATCCGCCCCAGGCGGCACCTTTTTTGAGGCAGCTGAGGCCGCGCGGGCAGGCCGGCATTCACTGCTGGACGGAGGAGGCCCCGCCGAGGCCCGTTGCGGCCGCGGATGTAGGACAACACTCACTGACAGTCTGACACCTGTTTCGGTGCTGATTAAGTTTGACCCGGCGTCACCCTGCCGTCAGTGACTGTGACAGCCACCTTCTATAGAGCAGCGCACTGACTGCGCACAATTGAATAAATCATGTCGGTGGGTTCCGAACTTCCGAATCCATCATGTACGTTATAGCTGTGTTGGGGGCCCCCCACCTCCCAGCCTCGCTCGCTCACAGGGCCGTCAATCATTGTTAGCGTGCGTGGTGCGCACAGCCACAACCAATGACGGCCCTGTATTTCCATTTTGGACCAGCCCTCTCGCCGCCGCGTAAGCAAGCCTGCCTGCCAGCCAGTGTGACGCATTACGCGCTGTGGCTGCGCGCTCACCTCACTGCCAGTGCCCCTCCCGTCATGTCGAGGAGTGTGGAGATCACCACCATTCTTTTTGCCTGGCCTGGCCCTGCTCAGCTGCCCTGTACTCAGTACTACTGTCTCTCTGTGGGCTGTGGCTGCGGGCGGCTGGCCCTCTGCGCGACCGCGACGACCAGGCGACGACAGACTGAGACATATAAAATAATTCATTGAGGTGAGACTGGAGAGTGTCGGGTTGGCAAAGTCGAGTCCAGCCAGATGGGGGCCCGGGGCAGACATACCAGGGTGGTGGGGCTATGATGCAAAGGCTGCCAAGCATGCCAAGATTTCAAAAATCGCTATGTGTGATGACATCTTCATAATTTCAGTGAGTGTAATTATGATGAGTGACTTGGATTTTGCATCGGCTTTTCTTTTTACTGACTTAATAGAAATAAACTATGGCCAATCCTATTTAACATGGGAGTTGACAGAGACACAGGTTTTTACGTGAATTGTCATGCATTACCTGGATGATTTTCTCTTCTTAGGTGCGGCGGGCTCTCAGGAGTGTGCCTGGGCACTGCAGGAATTTTGCGTGCTTATGCGGGCTTTTGGGGTCCCGCTAGCGCCGGGGAAGACGTTTGGCCCATCCACCTGCTTGGAATTTCTCGGTATTGAAATCGACTCAGTGGAAGGATGCTTCAGGTTGCCCAGGGACAAAGTGTCTAGGTTTAGAGCAGCGCTAAGTCAATGCCTACGCAAACACAAGGTTTCCTTGCAACAATTACAGGAGGTGGTGGGGCAACTGAACTTCGCTCTGCGGGTCATCCCTATGGCACGCCCGTTCTCACGCTCCATTGCCCAAGCAATGAAGGGGCTACGGGAGAAACATCATCGCACGAGGCTGTCATCTGAGGTTCGCCAGGATATGCTTATTTGGATGGCGTTCCTGGAGGACTTCAATGGCAGGGTAGTGTGGCCCGGTCCCCCCACCACATCAGCAGAGTTGGGTCTATGGACGGACGCGGCTGGTAGTGTGGGCTTTGGCGCCATCCTGGGGAACAAGTGGGTCGCCCAACGATGGCCGGAAGAATGGAGAGCATGGGGTCTGACCACCAATATTGGCTTCCTGGAACTCTTCCCGATTTGGGTGGCATTGAAGGTCTGGCCCGAACACCTATGTAATCAATCAGTGGTGTTCTGGTCAGATAACATGACTGTGGTGGAGTGCATAAACCAACAGGGGGCACGCTGTCCTTTCATACTGCGCCTGATAAAGGAGATTGTGTTGCAATGCTTGAAAATGAATGTGGTCTTCAAGGCCAAGCATGTCCCTGGCATTCTCAATAATGCAGCTGACTCCCTCTCTCGCTTTAAAATGCAGGTTTTCAGGGAACATCTTCCTGCAGCAGACCCCTCTCCGGCTCACTTCCCGGCAGTACTTTGGCAGATTGGTGCCCCAGGTTACAGGACCTCGTGGTTGCTAGCTTAGCCCCCAGGACCAAGACAGCTTACGAAGGGGCGTTTTTGTCATACCGTACTTTCTTGGGGCAAGAACGGGAGGCTGGGTGGGCACAGGAGGACAGCTTTGCGGCCTACTTAGAATGGATGCACAGGGAGGGTCGCTCCGTAGCGGCTGCAAGCAGGCATAGGGCGGCGGTCTCTTTCTTTGCGCAGGCTAAGGGCATGCGAGACCCCACTAACACCTTTATGGTGCGCAAGGCCTTGAGGGGTTGGCGCCGTTTACAGGGTCACCCTGCGGATAAAAGAAGGCCCATCGGGCTAGCACGGCTGACAGCTTTATTGGTGGCACTTCACAGTGTCTGTAGCTCGGAGTGGGAGGTACTTCTGTTCAAAGCTGCATTTTCCCTGGCTTTCTATGGGGCTCTGAGAATTAGCGAGTTGGTGGCAGCGTCCAAACATGATCAGCAGGGCGGCCTACAAGGGGCCTGTGTGAAGATCAGGGAGGACACCATGTGGGTGACAATTCAGAAATCCAAAACAGACCAGGAGTCACGGGGTCACACGATAGTGCTCCACCGAGCCCGTGCCAATCCTTGCTGTCCGGTTGCTCATGTGGAAATCTTCCATAAACAGCGAGGGGGCACGGCGGGAGGCGCACTTTTGTGTCACGCCGACGGTACCCCCTTGACCAGGTACCAGTTTAGAAGGGTCTTCGAACTGACGGTCAGACAGGCAGGTCTTGACCCCAAGGAATTTGGCACTCACTCGTTTAGGATTGGGGCAGCAACTGAGGCAGTGGCAAGGGTCCTCCCAGTTAAAAATGTGAAGGAAATTGGGAGATGGTCCTCTGAATGATATAAACGATATGTGCGAATTGACATGCTGTGACAGGATGCTGCTCACGCTCGGTTTGTTTTTGGCTTTTTGCAGTTTCTCAGACCTGTGACGCAGGGGAGGAACTCGACACCTGGCATCAACGATCTTCGCCATCACGGAACAATCATCGGGATCAACACAAGAAGATTGTTTGGATCGTGGGTCACTCGTATGTGAGGCGTGCTGAATGTGTTTTTCTTTCAGGAGACCGAAAAAAAAGGGCCGCGCAAAAGGGGTTTGACATTGCATTCTTCGGGAGAGGGGGTCTATGTCTCAACCAGTTCAGGAACTTCTTCCAGGGACTCTTAGCTCAGCAGCCCGCTCCCCCGTCAGTGGTGATACTTCACCTGGGGGAGAATGATTTGGCCAAGTTGGGGAGACGCATCCTTATTGAGGAGATCATCTCCACTGCGGGGTGGGTGGCCAGGACTTGCCCGGGTTGCACGGTAGTATGGTCGCAACTTATCCCTCGGTGGCAGTGGCGAGGGGGGACTCGGTTAGGGCGTTGAATCACTCGGTAAAGAGGATCAACACACAGTTGGACAAACTATTTCGGGCCCCCCGGTTGCAGACGATTCCACATGGTTGTATCTGGGGCGAACAGTATTACCTAGGGGATGGAGTACACTTGACTGAGGCGGGGAATGTTTTGTGGTCTAACAATCTCTGGGCCTGGTTAGAGGGATTTACTAAACAAGCTTGCTCCTGATTGGGGGTATAGGTGGGGGGAGGCCAGATCGTCGGTTAACAATGCTGGCCTGTGGCGGTAAGGTCATGACCGGTGAGCAGCTATTTTAAGGTCTGAGGGGGCGGGCATCATCCTAGCGAGGTTCCCGCCCAGGGGGAGGGGCCACTGGCCACTCTTAGAACTTCAGGGGCAAGGTAACTGGTGCTTCAAAGGGGCGCGGGTTGGAGTAGTCACGCTTTCCTTAGGCTGGTAGCCACCCCGCGCGCATACTTATGACGTCACTGGATGGCGCAGAGTAAGGGCCCTCCTTTAGTGGGTAAATGGAGTTCACGGCGTAGACCGGGTAATTACCAGGCCCGGCTGCGCATGCGCACATCTCTAGGTAAGGCGCAGCTAGTAGGACCTGACACCGGTTAGCGACCTTGCCATATGGCCAGAAATGTAGTATACAAAAATCAAGATGAGGATGTTAGACTCGGTTAGGAAACAATCTGTATTAGAGTTTCTGTTAAGGTTAGCCTCTCAAACTTGTTGACAATATTGTATCTAATGTCCTGCTGATTTTTGTATAAATTGTTGACCATGCAATTAAAAAACCTTTTTTTTAATTTCATATCTTAATAAATACGGCCGGGGGGTCTTGCGACCTCCCGCCTTCCAAAGATAACCAGGTCTCATGTTCATGTGTCAGGTGTCAGTGTGGTCAGATGGCGGGGGGCGGCAGCCAGTCGCTGACCATGTGAAAAGGGGGGGCCTTTGGCCCCCCCGCCCGCATGGCGGCGTGGCGATCGCCCCCTCCCTTCATGCCTCTCGGTGGTGGGGCGTGCCCTCCTGGGCACGCCCCACCACCGATTGGTTGGTGCCCTCCCTGACCCGGATACCATGGTAGGATGTCCGGGTCAGGGGCGGGCGTGCCGGCAGGGGCAGGGTGGGGGGCGTAGCCACCCCCACCCATTCCCTTGGGAATAAAGAGGCGGGGAGCGCCCAGGAGACCCTCTTCTTCCTGGACGCTCCTCCACAGCGTGTTGTGCCCCGCGCTCGGGGCTTCTGGTTTCCCCACCCACCATCCCTGAAACTAAATTGTTTATGTTGTCTTAGTCTAGTTAAGCGTAATCTGTAGGTGCTTGTTGCTATACTTGATATTCGTAAGTGATCTGTGTCTGGTTTGTATATTATGCTGGTTATGCTTTCTTTAGGAATTTTTTCCCCCTTTAGTGAACTGTGATGTAACATGTTATGATTTGCAATTGTGCTTAGGACTTTTTTCCCTTTGTAGCTTTTAATTGATGTATGTGTTAACTAGAGTAGTTGTCATTAGAATTTTTTCTCCTAGGTCGTCGTATTTATTAGGTTTGGGGCATGCGGTAAGGTCATGACCGGTGAGCAGCTATTTTAAGGTCTGAGGGGGCGGACATCATCCTAGCGAGGTTCCCGCCCAGGGGGAGGGGCCACTGGCCACTCTTAGAACTTCAGGGGCAAGGTAACTGGTGCTTCAAAGGGGCGCGGGTTGGAGTAGTCACGCTTTCCTTAGGCTGGTAGCCACCCCGTGGGCATACTTATGACGTCACCGGATGGCGCAGAGTAAGGGCCCTCCTTTAGTGGGTAAATGGAGTTCACGGCGTAGACCGGGTAATTACCAGGCCCGGCTGCGCATGCGCACATCTCTAGGTAAGGCGCAGCTAGTAGGACCTGACACCGGTTAGCGACCTTGCCATGTGGCCAGAAATGTAGTATACAAAAATCAAGATGAGGATGTTAGCTTCGGTTAGGAAACAATCTGTATTAGAGTTTCTGTTAAGGTTAGCCTCTCAAACTTGTTGACAATATTGTATCTAATGTCCTGCTGATTTTTGTATAAATTGTTGACCATGCAATTAAAAAACCTTTTTTTAAATTTCATATCTTAATAAATACGGCCGGGGGGTCTTGCGACCTCCCGCCTTCCAAAGATAACCAGGTCTCATGTTCATGTGTCAGGTGTCGGTGTGGTCAGATGGCGGGGGGGCGGCAGCCAGTCGCTGACCATGCTGCAGTCGGCTTGCAGCAGCGTCTCAAGTCCTTTGTTACTTTTATGAATAGTTAGGATTTAAGTATCAACTAAATAAATCACATAGATTGGTTATGGGACTTTGGGGCATTAGAGTGACATTTCAACTACTATGAGTGACACTGTCTTGCAAGCAGAATATCGCGGGAGTAAAAAGAAGTGCGTCCTAGACAGGGACAAATGCAACATGATCATCAAAGTATGATTATTTTACACGTGGCCGGTTTCCCTTTGGAAATAAAGAAACGTCAAATACACATTGTGTCCTGCGCACATCGAAGCCACTGTGGCGAGGCTATTTTATCACAAATATGCATGCAATGAAAGACTCGTCTCTAACTCCACCATCTTTACACAGACCGTGCAATGCTATAATGTACAGCTCTGTAGTGCATCATTCTGGTCGAAATACTCGTCTTGCAGAGTAGGGACTCGTCAGGTATTTAATTGCCCAGTTATATTTTATGTTTACTTAATTATTACAAATGTAAGTAGGAGTCGCACTACATTTCCTAATATTTTGGATTGTGCGTGAAGAGGAATTGATATCCAAGTTTGTAAAAACAGGAATGTTTGTTTAGTTACATCATGCTAAATAAAGTTTTAATTGTGGACATTTATCATACACACTAGAAACTGAATTGTCACCAGATACTGGTTATAATTTTGGAGCATATCTCACGTAGTTAAAAGGAATATATGATTATACCACGATTTCAGTTACCACGCATGGCTTTACCACGCGAATTTTTCCTCGCAAGTGGCTTTACCACGCTGGTATTTAAACGTAGCATTTTACTACGAGTAGAAACGTCTTACCTGCACGTCTTTCTCCACGAGCCCTTACTTCCATCCTCCTTTGAAACAAGCGTCAAAACACGTATACCAAAATAAAAAAAGGACTGCTTTTTTGACGTACACGGCAGGTCTTTGGGGGAGGCTCTTTCCTCTTTCTTTTAAATTTATGTTCGTTTTTTTGTTAAATTAATCTGCTTGTTATTTTTTGGGGGGGAGACCCCCCCAGCCCCCCTCCGAGCCCCCCCCCTCCCTCTGCCCCCCCATGCCCACGCAAATCGACTTGAAGGAATACCACGTCTCCCCCCTAGCCCGTGGTAAAGACGTCGTGGAAGGTACCCTGCGTGGAAGGCACCCTGCGTGGTAAGTGTCACGTGGTAAACGTGAGTAGTGGTAATGCCTTCGTGGTAAATGATGTTTCCCAGTTAAAAGTGAATAAGTATTTAATACCGGTCGCTTTATGATACATAATCAGGCAGCGGCCTGTCCTGGCACTGCACACGCTGTCATAGAGGGGACCGGATAGATTTGGCACTGAGTGATTTGGCATCAAGGGAGAGCAAGGAAGGATGTGTGGATTGGAACTGCAGGCACTAGACTGAAGGGAAATGTAGGGGGCGTGTTGTGCCACTGCCTTACAGTAGGGTGAGGTGGACACGCCAGGCAATGCGGCTTAGGGGGGACAAGGGAGATGTGTTCCGTACTGCTGCATGCCCTTGATGTAGGGAGAGCAAGATGGGTGGTTTCTGACACCCCCTAAAGAGAAGGGTGGGGAGATGTGCTCTCGTGCTGACACAGCATGGATTGGTGTCAAGGGTGTTAAGGGAGATGTGCTCTGCCCGCATCGTGTTATGGAAACATGGGGGCATGTTCTTATTTGGCATACACCGCTTTATTTTCCATTTCTGTGTTTGATTTCCGGTGCCTTTCCGCTGCGGCTTTGCATCCCGATGGGTGGGGTGGGTTGGGGCATCGCACCTCATGCACAGAATGCTGGCCGATAGCACCTGTAGTGGTCCGTGTTTGAAGTGGACCTCATTTGTGCGTCCATTACACATCATGTTGCAGGTCCTCCCACATTTTGTCCCTTCTTACTCTATCAGGGTGTCCAACATAGACCCAGGAGAGCAGGATGCATGTCAGATGACCACTGGCTAGGCAAATATTTTATTTTAGATTACTTGTGGCTAAACTTGTATTATGAGAACTTCCAGAAAAACGGGCAAGGATCCAACCATCCGGGACACGTTTTGGACACCTCTAAATCCATCGCGCCAGAGTGTCTGTTTTTGAAAATGCCCTTTTCGTGCTCATTGATCCGAGGGGCATACCTTCCGGTAGTGCCTGGGGCCGAGAGACCTGAGGAGCGCTCTGCATCATGGTTATTCCTGTTTTTTTTCATTCAAACATCTTGGGAAGGGGGTCATTCCCTTTCTTACCCCAGGCCCCATGACACACTGACTACGAGGCTGATTCAGCCCTTTCTTTCTCAAGGGAAATCCTGCACTCCTCACTCCAACCTCCTCCTGAGGCACTCTGGGCAGCATCCTTGGCACAGCAACAACGAGAGCCCTATCTCATTATTACACATACGACCACTAGCCGGCCTCAACACTTTGTACAGGTGCAGCGCAGAGGATGGGACTACACATAGCCTGATGTGCACAATTCAAAACCTTTTTGAAGAGGTTGGCACCTGAGTGTCCGTCATACTTTGGCTGTGTCATGGTGAGGCAGCTGCAAATAATGCTGCCCTGCCAGGTTACTGCAATTTCTCAATACATGGAAAACAAAAGAATTATAACAAACACTGGGTCTCTGAGTGATGGCAGCAGGATTTTCAGAATGCTGACGTGGAGCACCTAAATGAGAATGGCGTGAGAACTCTCACATTCACTCACTCATCCTCCTATACTCCTCTGAGTGAGTTAAGCACTCCATACCTGCCAACTTGCAGACCAATCTCACTGTGTGAATAGGGGGCAGGGCCTTGAAGGGGGCTCCTGCCAAGAAATACCTACAAGGCAATTTTTAACCCACCCTGCACCCAAGCTGCCGCCCCCCCACCCCAAAAAAGGTTGTTGACATTGGCGCTCATGGCCTGGGGTGTTTTCACACTCCTTAATTGATGTCTGCAGTTCAGATCCTCCAAAAACGAGCTGAAAACCTTACAGTGGTTTTCAGATAGTTTTCCCAGCCAATGTGTGATATCGGCTCCTCACCAGGAGACAGTGTGATGCTAGCCAATGTTGTGTTTCAAACGGTGGCACCTTGTTAGTTGTCAGGTATGGCACTCGTTCTAGAGATCTGTCTTTAAGGTACATACCACTCACACCTTAAGTGTACATGTTCTGTGGGCGATGAAAGCTCATACAACTCTGCCCTGCTCGATCTGCTCTGCAGGATATGGAAGACTGCACTTTCTGCCTTCTGTGAAAGAGCGACGCTTGCTTTGCAACTGCCATCCTTTCCCTGTTGTGTGAGGCATTGAAGCTTGCACTGCAGTGGCTTTATTTGTACTGTCCTGTGATGGGAAAAACTGGTGCTGATGCTAGTGAGCACATCACAATTGTGCAGGTCCCCACTGTTTTAATGGAGGGACTATGATGTTTGGTCATTTAATGCCAGCTGTAGATGATGGATCCCCGAACAGTGTCATGTATGTGCATGTTTGCATTGTGCTGAGGGGATTACTAGGTAATTGTTCACGCGGCTCTCTGATGGATGTCACATGCAGTTTTTATGAGTCCCCAGATAGATCATGCAGAATGTGTGTTCTCCTTTGTACTGCCGGTCACCAGTATATTCAACTGTGTAGCTTTGGACCGTGTCATGTAGGTGCATGTAACTTGCATGATCGAGGTAACTATTAGGGGCGATACTGCGTGTCTCTCGGACCTCTTTCAAGATGCTCGCCGTCCTTTTTCCCCAGCACCCCCTACCCCCCCCTACCAGGGGCGGCAACCTGTGAGGGATAGCCCCGGGCGCCACAAGCTCTAGCTACGCCCCTGGCCCCATCGGCAGAGCGGGGGTCTTACCAAAAGGCATTGCAAATCACCGTCCAGGCTGTCAGGCGTGGTGCTGCTGGAGGCGGAGCCCCTGCGGGTGTACCGCGCCGGTCTCCCCCCGCCATTGTTCCTGGAACAGCCGCCGAGAGGGGGGGACCGAGAGGGTTGATAAACTAACCTTCCCAGCTGCCCCGTGACCAGGAAGAGAACGCGGGACCTGAGAGCGCGCCTGCTGGCGCATAAAACAGACGAGCCCCATCGGCTGAGCGGGGGTCTTACCAAAAGGCATTGCAAATCACCGTCCAGGCTGTCAGGCGTGGTGCTGCTGGAGGCGGAGCCCCTGCGGGTGTACCGCGCCGGTCTCCCTCCGCAGTTGTTCCTGGAACAGCCGCCGAGAGGGGGGGACCGAGAGGGTTGATAAACTACCCTTCCCAGCTGCCCCGTGACCAGGAAGAGAACGCGGGACCTGAGAGCGCGCCTGCTGGCGCATAAAACAGATGAGCCCCATCGGCAGAGTGGGGGTCTTACCAAAAGGCATTGCAAATCACCATCCAGGCTGTCAGGCGTGGTGCTGCTGGAGGCGGAGCGCCTGCGGGTGTACCGCGCCGGTCTCCCTCCGCCGTTGTTCCTGGAACAGCCGCCGAGAGGGGGGGACCGAGAGGGTTGATAAACTACCCTTCCCAGCTACCCCGTGACCAGGAAGAGAACGCAGGACCTGAGAGCGCGCCTGCTGGCGCATAAAACAGACGAGCCCCATCGGCAGAGCGGGGGTCTTACCAAAAGGCATTGCAAATCACCGTCCAGGCTGTCAGGCGTGGTGCTGCTGGAGGCGGAGCCCCTGCGGGTGTACCGCGCTGGCCTCCCTCCGCAGTTGTTCCTGGAACAGCCGCCGAGAGGGGGGGACCGAGAGGGTTGATAAACTACCCTTCCCAGCTGCCCCGTGACCAGGAAGAGAACGCGGGACCTGAGAGCGCGCCTGCTGGCGCATAAAACAGACGAGCCCCACCCGTGTCGCGGGAGCGCCGGGCGAAGCCCGGGCAAAGGGCGGGCCCTCTACGGCCCTCCAAGGCCAAACAAGGCAGGGCTGGGCCATACCACTAACCTTCGTTGTCCTACCATGATTCGTCACATTTAAGGTACTGTTTGGGACACCATTACGTGCATTTTGATACGGCAGTCGTATTGTCCGTTGCTCCCTGCTACTATTGTCATAAACCTATCTAGATTCATACAGTAGAGGGGTTCGACCAGTGTTTACTATCAATTGATTATTAAATCATGAGGAGGGGGACTAAAACAAATAGAATGCCTACGTTGAGATCCAACACTAGACAGAAAGTCGATTCACCTCAGTTGCAGCCCCTACCAACTTTAACTGCGATAGACAAAATGTTGCAACAGACTATTAGGGCTGTGGCAACTGACATTGAAAATACTGAAAGGCGACTCTCGATGGTGCCTACAGTAGCTATTCATGACACGGAGGATGGTCCTGTGATAACTCTAACAGATGAACCAGACATAAGCTTCTCGCTAACATCCTCCTATGTAGACCTTCCATGCGCACAGCCAATCACAGACACTCCTAAAATCCAGTTAACGGAGAGCAGACTCTTCGGGTCATCCCCCAAACTAGAAACCCAGGTAAAACTGTCCCGAGAACTAGGAAGAATAGCGCTGCCAAGCAGAACAGCAAAAAGGGGGGGAAAGATAATTCAAAGCCCAATCACAATCTGGTAACCCCAATGGCCAACACCACATTTGGCATACCCTGCTGGGTAGCCAATATGGTGTCAGATCTTAAGGCAGAACTGGAGGAGACCATTAGTGCGCACCTTAAGCCCCTAATGTCCAAACTAGACAGATTAACGTCTGTAATAAATAATAGAGTGATAGGACCAATCAGATCAGGGACACAAGCACCAACTCCAGTATCAGGTAACCAGGACACGGGCAGATCAGGGGTCGAAAAGTCTACAAATAATGGTAAGGTAGCGCCTGATAAAAATTCTGTTACACAGAAAAAAAGCGCTGCCCCATTAAGTAAAACGCCGGCTAAAACCCATGTTTCCCCACCCGATAGTGTTAACGGCACCGCCCCGCAGGCAAGCAACAATCAAGGGAAGAGCTCCCCACTATTAGGTAAGGACACTGAAAGTAACACCAAAATGGGGAACTCTACCCAAGCAAAGACTGTAGGAAGGTAGATACCTGACTATGGTTACCCCCAACTTTTTTCCTGGTGTTTTGCTGGTTTTCTGACTTAGTTGACCTGGGGCCCTGCTATTCAGGACCCCAGGCCCACTGCTCTCTCTCTAAAAATGGATTCCATGTGCCTTAGGTACATTTCCAATTGGGACTGGACCACCTTATCAGACCCTGTAACTCAGGGCATAGGTGTACCCAGGGCCTACCAGGGGCTGGAGCATGTATTATGCCACCCCTGGCTGGCCACCTAAATCTGACACAACTGGCTGCACGACAGCTGGGGCAAGGTGGTGTAATCACCCTTTGCTGTAGATATAGTATACCTATATCTAACCCTAAAATGGACACACAGATTCCTATCAGTCACTCCTATGGCAGGCCTTAACAATCCTGAAGGCAGAGTGCATGGAATCGTGTGAGATGGTGCTCTGGCATGAGCTGAGCCCGTCTGCAGCTTGCGGAACCAAGTCCTAATAGCTGTTCCATGATAACGCATACCATATACTCATAAGTGCATTATAATCCTTGCGGTTAAATGCTATCTCTGATATTGCTTTATCAAAACATGTCGAGTAAGGTGTCATACGAATTGGAATACTAACCCCTCGCCAATTCTGGCGACGGGGTTAGCATTCCACCCTTCTAGAGGGACACGACATGGTAGTAACTGTGAACCCCGGTTAAAGTTAACTCAAGCCTCAGCTCCACAAAATGGATGCTGCCACCACAGACACGAGTCTGACCTCCTGCTGCTGGGAGTCCTTCCAGCGAGGAGAGCTTGGACAAAGGATTTCCTGTCCGGGGCGGTGCTAGCACCATCCCAGACAGGGTTTTGTGTATCCTGGGTAGGCAGGGCTTTACAGGAAGGTGACTGCAAGTGGCACCCCGGTGCTCACTATGCATAGGCCGGCTAGAACCAGTTCCAGGGGCACACCAGCCCCTGGCCTGGGGAAAGTCCGGCATGGGAGAGGGGTGTAACCACCCCCCTTCCTGGTCCCACCCCTAGGGCAGGACCTAGTCGCGTACCCACCCCTTTCTTTAGGATAAAGGCAGGAGCGGGGACCCTTCCAAATTAGATCATCTTTGAATCAAGAACTACTTTCTACGAAAGGAAACTCAAGACTCTTCTCAAGATTTCTCCCTTGTGGCTAAGGAGTAGTCACCCTGCATCCGCAGGCACCATCTAAGAACTCTGCGGTTTGCTGCACGTCCTTCCTCAGGAATCCGACCGACCAGCACAACGAGACCCGGCTTCCCTGGCACCTCTGACCTCTACCTACCTCTACAGCAAAGCTGAGAACCGTAGGTGCGACAAGACTTCGAGGGACCGGCCATTATCAGAACTGCACGACTCCGATCCAGCACGACCTCTGGTGAGTGCTTTGGGGTCCGAGAAGCCCTGACCCTGAGCAGCTCCAGCACCGAAGTCCAGCCCCCCAGCATCTCCACGATCTGCGTGGGGCCCTTCTGCTTTTTGCTGCTCACCGCGTTGTTTGGCTACTAGCCCGCTGGCTTGTGGCCTTCTTAACGACGCCGACGACATCACTGCTACTGGTCTGGTTGCTCCAGACTGGCCCTTGCTCCCTTCCAAAAGAGGAGCACCCCGGACCCTCCTGGTCCACTCCAGATGCCATTTTAAGTCCACCGCGTGGGCTTGAATTTGCCAAGACTTGTTGCCCCAATCCTGGGTCCAGCGACGTCGACAGCATCATCCATCGTGGGACAGCTCGCACCTCCATCCTGGTCGCCGACAACGCCTCCTGGTCCGTGAGACTGCAGAACCCAGCGTCGCCCACTCACCTAGTCGAGGTGACTACCATCCGGTGCCCTCCGGGTGCCACCTGACTACTGGCTAGTAGTCACGAACTTGGTCCCCTCTGCTTTCAGGTGTCATCCATCTTCGATCCAGGCTTGGATCACTCGAACAATCTTCACTGGTCGCCTGCCAGCAACTTCTTTTCTTCAGGCTCCTGGTCCGTCTACGAGGATTCCCAACGTCTTTTGAGACCTATGCAGCTGCAGCCCCTGGGCTAGGTAACTTCGGCATTTCGGTGCCCCAGCATAGCCTCACTATCCAAGGGTCAGGATCCACTGTCGTTTTCGACCTACCTTATCGGGTTCGCCCGAGAACACTAACTTTGTCTTTACTAGCTCCCATAGACTTTGTCCCGCATCCCGCGTGAGAGTGCACACTCGGCACCCAAGTCCCCTAGGCCTCCTATTAGTAATCTGAAGGTTCAGTAGTCAAGTCCTAGCGATTCCAAAGCCTATTAGTCCAGTACTTACCTGCTAGTAATTTTGCATTCCACTTTTAGAGTATATGGTTTTTCGTGCCCCTCGGGCATTTGTGTAAATTGTGCAACTTAAAGTATTTTCGTAAGAGTTTTGTTGTGTGCTCAGTACCCTGTCCTCATAAAGAGTACAGGGCTATTGTGATCTAAATAAATACACTGTTTATTTTCATAACACTTGTGTGGTGTCCTTTCACTTGGTGTTCAAGGGGTATATGTGATGGTATAACAGCTGGCTTAACACGCCCTCTAGAGTTTAGCCCGGAGACTGCTCGTATCCACGCTACTAGGATAGCTGGTCTATAAGGTTGACTTACAACCAATCACCATAAGGGTTGTTTGGACTGATACAAAGTGCTCACTAGAATAGTGAACATTATATATCAGGCCAACTTCTCACATTGGTGAGCAGCGGTTGGGATTTGAGCTTGCTGTTGTTTTACCACACGTATCCTAGGAATATCTTGTGAAAGATCACATAAGTACTTCAGGTGCATATAACTTAGCTTAGAATACTCTGAGTTCTACTGAACCAGCTGTTGTAGCTCCTCAAGGCTTAGCACACCTTGGCTACAACTCTTAGCAAGGGATCAGTAGGCAAACATATAGTGTAGGTAGGTGCATCACTTACACCACACTATAAAAGCATGTCTAACCATGGAGAGTCTTCAGAGACCCCTCTTGTGGTTGTGGACCCTCCACAGGTCCCTTCCAGATATGCAGCCCTTAGCTTCCAGGAGATGAGACAAGTGTGTACCTCCAGGAAGCTAAGACAGGGTTCTAACCCTACCATTCCCTTTCTGATTGGTCTCTTAGAGACTTATGATGCCAAGAGGGCTGCCAACACAGATCCCTCTCATCCAGATGGGAATATGCCCCCCTTACAGGGTCCCTTTGATAATCATACCCATCCCCTCCAGGAAGCAGATGATGCTGAGGATGAGGATGAAGATGATTTATCAGGGGGTGAGGCAGACAGGGGCCAGGTAGAAGTCAGCAGACTCTCTAGGTCCAACTTAAGTAGGCATGAGAATGGATTTGGGGGACCCCCAGGCCCACTCTCAGGCAGACTTAACATTGGGAGTGGACGAGTTAGGTCTCTATCTAGAGGCTCTAACAGATCCATTCAAACCAATGGCTCTCAGACCTCTTCTCATAGAGGGATGTCATCCCCTAAGAGAAGGGAGCATGAAGCTAAGATGAGGGAAGTCAATCTGAGGATTGAAAGGGAAGAACTTGCCCTGGCCAAAGAGAGACTTGCCTTTGCTAGAGAGCAGGAATTGAGTGGGGCAAACCCCACTGGTGGCAGCATTCTCCCAAGAGAAAAAGACAGGAGTTTAGACACTAGACACCTGAGTAAGATAGTGCCCCCCTTTAAACAAGGGGATGATATCCACAAATGGATTACTGCTTTGGAGAGGGCCTGCACTGTACAGTGTGTCCCCCAGAGTCAGTGGGCAGCTATGTTGTGGCTCTCCTTTGAAGGCAAAGGTAGAGATAAGCTCCTCACTACTAGAGCTGAGGATGCTAACAATTACCAAGTCCTGAAAAATACACTAGTTGATGGGTTTGGTTTAACCACTGAACAGTACAGGTTGATGTTCAGAGATACCCAGAAAACTCAGTCTCAGGATTGGACTGACTTTGTTGATTGTGCCACTAAGGCTTTTGAAGGCTGGCTACTGGGAAGTAAGGTTACTGATTTTAAAGGATTGTACAATCTAATTATGAGAGAGCAAATCTTAAGTAATTGTCAGAACCAGTTATTACACCAACACCTGGTAGACTCTGATCTGACCTCTCCACAGGAATTGGGTAAGAGGGCAGACAAATGGGTCAGAACCAGGGTCAAGCCTAAGAACCAGGGTGGTGACCAAAAGAAGGAATGAACCAAGCCTCAAGAGAAGGGTGGGAATAAATCTTCTGATCAAACCACAGGGCCCCAAAATTCCTCTGAAAAGGGTGGATCCCAAACTTCTCCCAAAACCCAAAAGAAACCTTATTGTCACACCTGCAAACAGGTAGGCCATTACAAAAGTGACAGCAGTTGTCCCAAGGCCAACAACAATAAGAAGAACATACCCCCAAATAAAGCTTCCCAGCCTCCTGTTACTAATAGTAGTAATCCCCAGGTGGTGGGAGTGCCCCCAAGAATCTGGGTGCATTTTCTTTGGGAGTGCCTGGGGACTCTGGCCTAACCAGGTCCCCTGACTTAGATACTCTTGTCTGTGAGACTGGCATGGGGTTTGCCAACTTCACAGCCTGTCCCAACACTTTGGGCAGGTACAGACAGGAGCCCCTCATCAATGGTTCAAAAGTTGAGGCCTACAGAGACACAGGGGCTAGCATCACCATAGTGGCTGAGAGCCTAGTCCCCTCAAGGCAACTTATACCTGGTGCCACATACCAGGTAGTGAACATTGATGGAGTGTAGAGAGATCATCCCATAGCAGTGGTAAATCTCAGCTGGGGAGGTGTCACTGGTCACAAGAGAGTGGCAGTGTCACCAAACTTGCCTGTAGATTGCCTACTGGGGAATGATTTAGAGACCTCAGCCTGGGCTGAGGTAGAGCAAGAAACCCATTTGAAAATGGTAAACCTCCATGGTAAGGATAGTGGGGCAGTGATAGCCACAGCCCCAGTCCTAGATGCCTTTCCTAAACAGGTTGGCAAGGCTGTGATGGTCACAGCCCAAACCCAAACTGAGTCCCTTCCTGAAAAGGTTGGTGGAGTTGTGATGGCCACAGCTCAAACTCAGACAGATAATAGTGTTGTGAAGCCTGAAACAATGGATCACTCCACTCAAACTGAGAGCACTGAGGAGGAAGAAAAGTCTTCCCCCTCCCAGACACTAGGTGAGAGCCAGCCTCTTCAGGGAACTGACTCTACCCCTGGTGAAGGAGCTGCCCCAGAGGTAGCCAGGGCTAGCCTGGCAGAGCCCCTGATGGCAGTGGATCCTTCCCAGGTGGGACCCAGTCTGGAGCAGGTAACCTGCCCCTCTCTACCCTGTCTCAGTCAGCCCAGGGCTGCAGAGGTCAGGGAGGCCAGTGGTGGACCCCAAAGGGCCCCCTGTCCAAAAGAACTTCCCAATCAGCAGATTAGGATCACTGAAACTAGCAGTCCTAGCCAAGTGAAAATAAAACAGACTCCTGAGGGATCCCCCTTAAAAGTAGTTAGGGAACTCCCACAGCTGGACACTGCTGGGCACAGCCAAACCTGGGGCCTAAAAACCCCAAACCTGACCTGTCCCTCCAGTAAGCCAAACAGAGGGACTCAGCCTCCAGCTTTAGGTAGCCAGAGGTTGACCCTGAGAGCTCATAGCAACTCAGTACTGGAAAGAAAGGCACATATGGTGGATAGTGATTGGAGGAAGTTGAGCCCAACAGTAGTGGAGTCTCACTTCATTACCCCATTCCCACACCAGCCTTTTACTTTGCCAAAGCACCCCACAGGTAGTGATTCCCTATGGTGGAGACCCTCAGATACCCTTAGGGTGAGGGATTGCTTAGTGGACCATGATACAGGGGGTAACCATGCCAGTGCATGTACCACCTCATATGGCCACTCAGGCAATATAGGCTTACCTGGTCAAGGATAGCCTTATCTCCTTTCGTTTGGGGGGGGTTGTGTAGGAAGGTAGATACCTGACTATGGTTACCCCCAACTTTTTTCCTGGTGTTTTGCTGGTTTTCTGACTTAGTTGACCTGGGGCCCTGCTATTCAGGACCCCAGGCCCACTGCTCTCTCTCTAAAAATGGATTCCATGTGCCTTAGGTACATTTCCAATTGGGACTGGACCACCTTATCAGATCCTGTAACTCAGGGCATAGGTGTACCCAAGGCCTACCAGGGGCTGGAGCATGTATTATGCCACCCCTGGCTGGCCACCTAAATCTGACACAACTGGCTGCACGACAGCTGGGGCAAGGTGGTGTAATCACCCTTTGCTGTAGATATAGTATACCTATATCTAACCCTAAAATGGACACACAGATTCCTATCAGTCACTCCTATGGCAGGCCTTAACAATCCTGAAGGCAGAGTGCATGGAATCGTGTGAGATGGTGCTCTGGCATGAGCTGAGCCCGTCTGCAGCTTGCGGAACCAAGTCCTAATAGCTGTTCCATGATAACGCATACCATATACTCTTAAGTGCATTATAATCCTCGCGGTTAAATGCTATCTCTGGTATTGCTTTATCAAAACATGTCGAGTAAGGTGTCATACGAATTGGAATACTAACCCCTCGCCAATTCTGGCGACGGGGTTAGCATTCCACCCTTCTAGAGGGACACGACATGGTAGTAACTGTGAACCCCGGTTAAAGTTAACTCAAGCCTCAGCTCCACAAAATGGATGCTGCCACCACAGACACGAGTCTGACCTCCTGCTGCTGCGAGTCCTTCCAGCGAGGAGAGCTTGGACAAAGGGTTTCCTGTCCGGGGCGGTGCTAGCACCATCCCAGACAGGGTTTTGTGTATCCTGGGTAGGCAGGGCTTTACAGGAAGGTGACTGCAAGTGGCACCCCGGTGCTCACTATGCATAGGCCGGCTAGAACCAGTTCCAGGGGCACACCAGCCCCTGGCCTGGGGAAAGTCCGGCATGGGAGAGGGGTGTAACCACCCCCCTTCCTGGTCCCACCCCTAGGGCAGGACCTAGTCGCGTACCCACCCCTTTCTTTAGGATAAAGGCAGGAGCGGGGACCCTTCCAAATTAGATCATCTTTGAATCAAGAACTACTTTCTACGAAAGGAAACTCAAGACTCTTCTCAAGATTTCTCCCTTGTGGCTAAGGAGTAGTCACCCTGCATCCGCAGGCACCATCTAAGAACTCTGCGGTTTGCTGCACGTCCTTCCTCAGGAATCCGACTGACCAGCACAACGAGACCCGGCTTCCCTGGTACCTCTGACCTCTACCTACCTCTACAGCAAAGCTGAGAACCGTAGGTGCGACGAGACCTCGAGGGACCGGCCATCATCAGAACTGCACGACTTCGATCCAGCACGACCGCCGAGGGATCCTCTGGTGAGTGCTTTGGGGTCCGAGAAGCCCCGACCCTGAGCAGCTCCAGCACCGAAGTCCAGCCCCCCAGCATCTCCACGATCTGCGTGGGGCCCTTCTGCTTTTTGCTGCTCACCGCGTTGTTTGGCTACTAGCCCGCTGGCTTGTGGCCTTCTTAACGACGCCCGACGACATCACTGCTGCTGGTCTGGTTGCTCCAGACTGGCCCTTGCTCCCTTCCAAAAGAGGAGCACCCCGGACCCTCCTGGTCCACTCCAGACGCCATTTTAGGTCCACCGCGTGGGCTTGAATTTGCCAAGACTTGTTGCCCCAATCCTGGGTCCAGCGACGTCGACAGCATCATCCATCGTGGGACAGCTCGCACCTCCATCCTGGTCGCCGACAACGCCTCCTGGTCCGTGAGACTGCAGAGCCCAGCGTCGCCCACTCACCTAGTCGAGGTGACTACTATCCGGTGCCCTCCTGGTGCCACCTGACTACTGGCTAGTAGTCACGAACTTGGTGCCCTCTGCTTTCAGGTGTCATCCATCTTCGATCCAGGCTTGGATCACTCGAACAATCTTCACTGGTCGCCTGCCAGCAACTTCTTTTCTTCAGGCTCCTGGTCCGTCTACGAGGATTCCCGACGTCTTTTGAGACCTATGCAGCTGCAGCCCCTGGGCTAGGTAACTTCGGCATTTCGGTGCCCCAGCATAGCCTCACTATCCAAGGGTCAGGATCCACTGTCGTTTTCGACCTACCTTATCGGGTTCGCCCGAGAACACTAACTTTGTCTTTACTAGCTCCCATAGACTTTGTCCCGCATCCCGCGTGAGAGTGCACACTCTGCACCCAAGTCCCCTAGGCCTCCTATCAGTAATCTGAAGGTTCAGTAGTCAAGTCCTAGCGATTCCAAAGCCTATTAGTCCAGTACTTACCTGCTAGTAATTTCGCATTCCACTTTTAGAGTATATGGTTTTTCGTGCCCCTCGGGCATTTGTGTAAATTGTGCAACTTAAAGTATTTTCGTAAGAGTTTTGTTGTGTGCTTAGTACCCTGTCCTCATAAAGAGTACAGGGCTGTTGTGATCTAAATAAATACACTGTTTATTTTCATAACACTTGTGTGGTGTCCTTTCACTTGGTGTTCAAGGGGTATATGTGATGGTATAACAGCTGGCTTAACACGCCCTCTAGAGATTAGCCCGGAGACTGCTCGTATCCACGCTACTAGGATAGCTGGTCTATAAGGTTGACTTACAATCAATCACCATAAGGGTTGTTTGGACTGATACAAAGTGCTCACTAGAATAGTGAACATTATATATCAGGCCAACTTCTCACAAAGACTACCACCCGAACAGTTGCAGCAAGGGTTAAAACTTCAGTGAGGTTCCACTCTATTAACCTACCACCGGAAGCACTACCGTATGTGGTTGTGCTAACAGGTGTACCGCCTCTTAAGGAAGGCAAAAGAGAAAAAGAAGTGGAGTTGCGGAACAAATGTGTACAATGGCTAATATCCAACAATCCATTACCATTGCACATGTCTGGGGAAATACTGTCTGTCAGAAGGGGCCAATGGATAGGAAAAGGTGCGAAAACTATTGCGGGGGATGTTATCGCAATACATTTTAGGGACACCTCCGTAGTTACCCATATGTGTAATTCTCCATCGTTGGGACCACAAACTAACATACACCCCTTACCTTTATCCTATTTTCACCCCTTACCACCCTCACACAGATCAATACAATCAAATATGGGTCGAGTGAATAGGGCTCCACACCCTGTGCCGTTACAGAGAGCTGACAACTGGCAGACCCCCTGGCAGGCATTTCCTCTTTATGACCCTGTAGCTGCAATGCATGCGCACTGGAACAGGTTCTGTGCTCTGGACAATGTTGATTGACTTGAATGGAACAGAAAGTGCCAACTTCAGCCAATTGAGGGCAGCTCTGTGAAAAAAACCCGACAAACAGGGTGTTTGTCACTTACCGCCCCAGCAGAGTCAGGTAGTGCCTTGATGGTACCCACTCAGGAACCCATAGCAATTGATCCAAATGACAAACTAAGGGATGGGCAGGTAGACGAGCCAAGGGGAGGACCCTCGTCAGTTAAATTGGATATCCCAGTGGCAACGGGGGAGGTACTAGTCAGTAGCCCTATGGTGGCTGGCTCAAACAAGGATGAGACTAAACCTGGCATAAGAGTTATATCCCGGAACATTGCAGGGGTGGCAGCTAAATACAATGTGAAGGAGTGGAGAGATTTTATAACCAGCTTCCACATCATCTGCCTCCAGGAGACCTGGGCTGTCAAACCCGATCAATATACACTAGATGGGTTCAAAAGTTTTGTGGTCCCCGCAGTAAGGGCGCCATCCGGAAGAGCCATTGGCGGACTTATTACATATGTAGATCTTCGCATCCAGGGGTGTTGGTCAAACTTGAGCTGGGACTCTACAAACATGCAAGCGATTGGCTTTTGCCACAAGGGCTTTAAAATTACATTGATAATCTGGTACAATGCGGTGGGCCCACATGGCAGAAATAATACCATGAAAGAATTGGATGACCATTTTAAAACCATGTCTTCAATCAATCAAGCCAAGGGGTCACCATATAGCATCCTAGTTGGAGACTTTACCTGCCATTTTTGCGAAAAATTGAGACCAATAAACAAGGATTGGTCACGGTGCCCGGAAAAAAAGGACCACATTTTGTCCATACCACTGAAGGCAAGGAGATGGAGAAACTTATAAAGAGGCACAACCTTTCATTCGTAATGGACTTAATAAAGATAGGCAACATGAGGGAACCTAATCCAACGTATAAAGGAAGGGGTTGCCACTCATACATAGACTTTGTCATGATGTCCCCAACACTGAGAAAATGGATTATAAACTTTGAAATTGTAAATAGCCCCTTTAGTGACCATAACCCGCTGGTATTAGATTTTAAAGGTATGAACCTCCGAACAGTAGAGGGTGCACCCGATGCTATAGAACAGGCGACAGCACAAGGGAGAAGACTTAAATGGGCCAAGATAAACGGAGAAACATTCTACTCCAACCTTGTAACGAATGGCCAAAAACAAATACAAGTATGCCTGGATGAGAATATGGGTGGACAAACTGTGGTAAGGGCCTTCGAAGAAATCGCCCAACTTGTTGATACCTTATTGAAAACCTCTCCTCGAACAGGATTCACGCGGCCCCAGACCCCACGTTGGTTTGATCATGACTGCACCAAGGCACTGAAACATCTTAAAAAATGCCTCACTGATCATCCAAAGGACAAAGACAAAGTAGCAGGGAGCAGAGCCAATTATAAACAAGCATTGGAAATGCAATAGGTCTCGCATTAGGAAAGTTTGAGCTATTGGTATTGTAAATGACACTTTTTTTATTTATGTGTTGGTTTTGAAAGTAGCAAAATTAATAGCTTTGTCAGTTACAATGTCAATAGTTTTAACTTTTGCAAATGTGACACCTATAGCATTTGTAATGCAATGTGTGTTGTATTTACGTGACTTAGATGTATTGATATTACAAATAACAATGGCTTTTAATTTTGTAAATAATTAATACTTAAATAAAAGTTATTGTAATTTATAATGGCAATAGCTTAAATGTTTGTAAATAACCTTTGTGAAGATTATGTTCAGTGTATTTTATTGTGACGAAAATCCAAGAACATTGCATTTGCACCTAAACACACACATAGATGTGGTGGTGGTGGATCTGGGGGATATGGTGGTGGTGGATGTGGTGGTGGATGTGGTGGTGGTGGTGATGGTGGATGTGGGGGTAGATGTGGTGGTGGTGGAGGTGGTGGATGTGGTGGTGATGTGGTGGATGTGGTGGTGGTGGATGTGGTGATGTGGTGGTGGTTGTGGACGTGGTGAAAGTGGTGGTGGATGTGGTGGTGGTGGTTGTGGACGTGGTGAAAGTGGTGGTGGATGTGGTGGTGGAAGTGATGGTGGTGGGTATGGTGGATGTGGTGGTGGTGGATGCGGTGGTGGATGAGGTGGTGGATGTGGTGGTGGACGTGGTGGTGGATGTGGTGGTGGTGGATGCGGTGGAAGTGGTGGATGTGGTGGTGGTGGATGCGGTGGAAGTGGTGGATGCGGTGGAAGTGGTGCATGTGGATGCGGTGGTGGATGTGGTGGTGGATGCGGTGGATGTGGTGGATGTGGTGGTGGTGGATGCGGTGGTGGTGGAAGTGGTGCTGGATGTGGTGGTGGTGGATGCGGTGGTGATGGAAGTGGTGGTGGATGTGGTGGTGGTGGATGTGGTGGTGGTGGTGGATGTGGCGGTGGTGGATGTGGTGGTGGTGGATGTGGTGGTGGATGTGGCGGTGGATGTCATGGTGGATGTGGAGGTGATGGTGGATGTGGAGGTGGATGTGGTGGTGGATGTGATGGTGGATGTGATGGTGGACGTGGTGGTGATGGTAGATGTGATGGTGGATGTGGTGGTGATGGTGAATGTGGTGGTGGATGTGGTGGTGGATGCGATGGATGTGGTGGTGGTGAATGCGGTGGATGTGGTGGATGCGGAGGTGGTGGTGGATGCGGTGGTGGTGGTAGTGGTGGATGGGGTGGTGGTGGTATTGGATGTGGTGGTGGATGTAGTGGTGGTGGGTGTGGTGGTGGTGGTGGTGGTGGATGAGGTGGTGGTGGATGCGGTGGTGGTGGATGTGGTGGATCTGGTGGTGGTGGATGTCATGGTGGATGTGGAGGTGATGGTGGATGTGGTGGTGGTGGTGGAGGTGATGGTGGATGTGGTGGTGGTGGATGTGATGGTGGATGTGGTGGTGAAGGTGGATGTGGTGGTGGATGCGGTGGTGGTGGATGTGGTGGATGTGGTGGTGGTGGTGGATGGGGTGGTGGTTGTGGTGGATGTGGTGGTGGATGTAGTGGTGGTGGTGGTGGTGGATGCGGTGGTGGTGGTGGATGCGGTGGTGGTGGAAGGGGTGGTGGATGTGGTGGTGGTGGTGGATGTGGCAGTGGATGTCATGGTGGATGTGAAGGTGATGGTGGATGTGGTGGTGGTGGATGGGGTGGTGGTTGTGGTGGATTTGGTGGTGGATGTAGTGGTGGTGGGAGTGGTGGTGGTGGTTGATGTGGTGGTGGTGGTGGATTCGGTGGTGGTGATGGATGCAGTGGTGTTGGATGTGGTGGGGGTGGATGTGGCGGTGGATGTCATGGTGGATGTGGAGGTGATGGTGGATGTGGTGGTGGTGGATATGGTGGTGATGGTGGATGTGGTGGTGGATGCGGTGGTGGTGGATGTGGTGATGGTGGATGCGGTGGTGGTGGTGGATGCGGTGGTGGTAGTGGTGGTGGATGGGGTGGTGGTGGATGGGGTGGTGGATGTAGTGGTGGTGGTGGTGGATGTGGTGGTGGTGGATGCGGTGGTGGTGGAAGTGGTGGTGGTGGATGCGGTGGTGGTGGAAGTGGTGGTGGATGTGGCGGTGGTGGATATGATGGTGGTGGATGTGGCGGTGGATGTCATGGTGGATGTGGAGGTGATGGTGGATGTGGTGGTGGTGGTGGATGTGATGGTGGATGTGGTGGTGATGGTGGATGTGGTGGTGATGGTGGATGTGGTGGTGATGGTGGATGTGGTGGTGATGGTGGATGTGGTGGTGATGGTGGATGTGGTGGCGATGGTGGATGTGGTGGTGGATGTGGTGGTGGTGGTGGTGGTGGATGTGGTGGTGATGGTGGATGTGGAGGTGATGGTGGATGTGGTGGTGGTTATGGTGGTGGATGTGGTGGTGATGGTGGATGTGGTGGTGGATGCGGTGGTGGTGGATGTGGTGATGGTGGATGCGGTGGTGGTGGTGGATGCGGTGGTGGTAGTGGTGGTGGTGGATAGGGTGGTGGATGTAGTGGTGGTGGTGGTGGATGTGGTGGTGGTGGATGCGGTGGTGGTGGAAGTGGTGGTGGTGGATGCAGTGGTGGTGGAAGTGGTGGTGGATGTGGCGGTGGTGGATGTGATGGTGGTGGATGTGGCGGTGGATGTCATGGTGGATGTGGAGGTGATGGTGGATGTGGTGGTGGTGGTGGATGTGATGGTGGATGTGGTGGTGATGGTGGATGTGGTGGTGATGGTGGATGTGGTGGCGATGGTGGATGTGGTGGTGGATGCGGTGGATGTGGTGGTGGATGCGGTGGATGTGGTGGATGCGGTGGCTGTGGTGGATGTGGTGGTGATGGTGGATGTGGTGGTGGATGCGGTGGATGTGGTGATGGTGGATGCGGTGGTGGTGGTGGTGGTGGATGGGGTGGTGGTTGTGGTGGATGTAGTGGTGGTGGGTGTGGTGGCGGTGGTGGTGGATGCAGATGTGGTGGATGTGGTGGTGGTGGATGTCATGGTGGATGTGGAGGTGATGGTGGATGTGGTGGTGGTGGTGGTTGTGGAGGTGATGGTGGATGTGGTGGTGGTGGTGGATGTGATGGTGGATGTGGTGGTGATGGTGGATGTGGTGGTGGATGCGGTGGTGGTGGATGCGGTGGATGTGGTGGTGGATGCGGTGATGGTGGTGGATGCGGTGGTGGATGGGGTGGTGGATGTGGTTGTGGATGTAGTGGTGGATGGGGTGGTGGTTGTGGTGGATGTGGGGGTGGGGGTAGTGGTGGTGGGGGTAGTGGTGGTGGGGGTGGATGCTGTGGTTGTGGTGGATGCGTTGGTGGTGGAAGTGGTGGTGGATGTGGTGGTGGTGGTGGATGTGGCGGTGGTGGATGTGATGGTGGTGGATGTGGCGGTGGATGTCATGGGGGATGTGGAGGTGATGGTGGATGTGGTGGTGGATGTGGTGGTGGTGGTGGATGGGGTGGTGGTTGTGGTGGATGTGGTGTGGATGTAGTGGTGGTGGGTGTGGTGGTGGTGGATGCGGTGGTGGTGGTGGATGCGGTGGTGTTGGATGTGGTGGTGGTGGATGTGGTGGTGGATGTCATGGGGGATGTGGAGGTGATGGTGGATGTGGTGGTGGTGGATGTGGTGGTGATGGTGGATGTGGTGGTCGATGCGGTGGTGGTGGATGCGGTGGATGTGGTGATGGTGGATGCGGTGGTGGTGGTGGATGCAGTGGTGGTGGTGGATGGGGTGGTGGTGGTGGATGGGGTGGTGGTTGTGGTGGATGTGGTGGTGGATGTAGTGGTGGTGGTGGTGGATGTGGTGGTGGTGGATGCGGTGGTGGTGGATGCGGTGGTGGTGGAAGTGGTGGTGGATTTGGTGGTGGTGGTGGATGTAATGGTGGTGGAAGTGGTGGTGGATGTGGTGGTGGTGGTGGATGTGATGGTGGTGGATGTGGTGGTGGTGGATGTGGTGGTGGATGTGGTGGTGGATGTGGCGGTGGATGTCATGGTGGATGTGGAGGTGATGGTGGATGTGGTGGTGGATGTGATGGTGGATGTGATGGTGGATGTGGTGGTGATGGTGGATGTGGTGGTGTATGCGGTGGATGTGGTGGTGGATGCGGTGGATGTGGTGGTGGATGCGGTGGTGGTGGTAGTGGTGGATGGGGTGGTGGTGGTAGCGGATGTGGTGGTGGTGGTGGATGCGGTGGTGGTGGATGCGGTGGTGGATGTGGTGGTGGTGGATGTCATGGTGGATGTGGAGGTGATGGTGGATGTGGTGGTGGTGGATGTGGTGGTGATGGTGGATGGGGTGGTGGATGTGGTGGTGGTGGATGCGGTGGATGTGGTGATGGTGGATGCGGTGGTGGATGGGGTGGTTGTGTATATTGTCTAGAAGCCTTGTATCAGCAGAGCTGGGCATTATTGACATAACAGCAGTGGCACACAGGTGGGTAACATGCACGTGACCTGGTGACCCTGGAGGCGTGAGTGGTAGGACATTGTTACACTCCTACAGTGTGCGTCTGTGTGGTGTGTCCTGGTGCGTGTCTATCCGTTTTCACGTGCATTTATTCTGGGAAGGTCTGTGTGTCTCTGTCAGTCTTTGTTAGAAAATGGTTGAAGGGACATCTGTTGTAGAAGTGTTTGTGTGTTTGCGACTGTTTCCGTGTGAATGCGTGCCTGCGGGTGTTTATCATCATCTGTGGGAGTCTCTTTGCAAAACGACATGTATGTTCGTGTGTATGTGTGCTCGCACGTGCCTGCGTTAATGTGAATGTGCGTGCTATTGTGTGTAGTGTGTGTGTCTATATGCGTGCGAGTGTGTTTCTCTGTATGTGTCTGTGCGCGCGCGTTTGCACCATTGTGTGCGTGTCCGTGGGCGTGTGTGCGCAGGTAACGGCTTGCTGTGCACACGGTACACACTAGAACAAGTGTTCCCCTGGAGTGTAAAATAAATATGTGTACACTCTTCGCAAATATCCGTCCCGTTTGTCCAAATGAAGCCCGCTATTCGGGTGTATTTTGGGAAAAGGCCGTTTCCTGGACACAGTCTGCAGACGTCTCCCAACAATAGCCCCTTTGCTTTAAAAGAAGACTATGACAGACAGCTTTCTTTAATATGGAAACGTACTTTACACACATAACTAAATACAATGTGAAGAATTGTATATACGTTCAGGACTGCAGGTGGAATTACAATTTGGAACACTTCATAAATGGGTGTCACAGAATCATATATTATGAGGAAAGGTCACAGTGGGCAATAAACCTTCTAAAGAGAGCCTGTACTGATTATCTCTGAGGCTTCAAGCACAATGTTTGCACCAGCAAGCCATACCCTTCAAAATATTAAAACCCCTTTATATCCCTATAGCAAAAATCTGAACAGTTATTCACTATCAAGAAGGTGTGCCTACTGGCTTTGTTAAGGATATCACAAATCAAGGGACAGGATTCCAGCCTGTGGTACGTGTGGTGCGACAATACCCAGAATCCTATTGCCTTTATCAAAATGACATGGACATTTCACTAAAATAAGCCGCTCCTATTGGCTTTAACATAAACAAACAAGGCCTATAGCCTTAGGCATGGTCATTTTATTATTTTACGTCATATGGCAGAGCAACTACCAATTTCCCCCCAGCACAAAGTAACACACACTTTACGGCCTTCACAAATGCTAAGATCCAGTGAGTGTTTTATGCATTTGTGTCAAGCTGCAGCTGAAGGAATTTATTTGCTGAGAGTTCTGCCTGTACCCGATTCACTGGGAAGGTGTTGAGCACTTCAAACTTTGCAAGATAAGGAAGAGGATGATGGGGAAGGGAGAAAGAAGACATCGAAACACTTGCTATAGTAGGTTAGTGTTGGCAAAACCAGGTGAAGGGTAGCATGAGCTTGCTGATTAGCCCACTTACTGCCTCGTCGGTGATGTATGGAACAAAGACAAAGCAAGCAGGAGAAAGTTTGAGGAAAAGGTAGAGGTCACTAAGCAGGTAGTATTTATAAAGGTGTGTGAAATGTGTGTAATTTTCTTTTCTTTTAGTTTGCATACATTTATGAAAAATGGAACAAAATTATATGTAATGATGTGATATGCAAAACTGGCATTTTGTGCTATAGTTTAGTATGACATGCATTATTGTGTCGATTTTTAGGTAGGAAGAGGTCTTTTACACAAACGATAGTGCAAAACTCACAGTCTGCAGACGTCGGTCTCCCAACAATAGCCCCTTTGCTTTAAAAGAAGACTGACAGACGCGGGGCTCCCGGACACTTGAGGGCATTGCTGTGGGGAGGGGGGAGGAGAAATGCGACACGGCGGGCAGGGGAGGGGGCGGAGCGGGGAGAGAGTGTGAAAGCAGCAGGGGCCTTTGAAGTGAAGCTAAGCTTCACTTCAAAGGTGTGGGAGGAGTGCGGCTGAGGGAACAGACGGCGATTTGGTGATGTGCACGCGCATTTTAGGTCAATGCGCTTGCGCATTGACCTAAAAGCCACGGGCACAGCACCAAATCGCCCAGTTAGGTAAAGTCTGTTTAAGACACTATATATCGAGCTCCCTCTCAATGCCCATGCGCATTGAGATAGGTCGCTCGACCTAAAAAGCCCTGAAAATGCGCAAAAGAACCCTACAAAATCAAGCATGGGAGGATTTAAGGGAAGCAGCAGAGAGGGGCGACATGACGGCTTTTTGGAGAGTTATAAATGACCCATGTTTCAAAGACCCAAGGGGGCCAGACACAGTGAATGCCATTCTCCCTGACCAATGGTATAATCACTATTGTGGTCTCTATAATCACACTGGGATGGCACTGCAAGAAGAAGGCGCAAAAACATCAGCAGTCGTAAGCTTAGGAATTTCGCTGGGAGAAGTAAAATCAGCCATCCAAGGGCTCTCAAAAAATAAAGCGCCAGGCCCTGACGGTATCCCTCCTGACCTTTATCTAAGCAACATTGACTTATGGGCACCCATTCTCACCAGGGTCTTGAACGAGGCAGTAGTGGCAGGACTGCCTCGCTCCTGGTCCTCGGCAATCATCGTCCCAATTCACAAAAAGGGCAGCCGGGATGATCTCCAATGCTACTGTCCTATCTCGCTAATAGACGTCACGGCTAAAGTCCTGGGGCGAGTGATTTTAAATCGTTTACAAATTTGGGCAGAGGATAATCACATTTTAACAGATGTTCAATACGGGTTCAGAGAAGGGAGATCCACAACAGATCAATGTTTAAACTTGTATCTCCTCACCGCTAAATACAATGTTGCCGCTAAGGGGAGTATCCATATGGGGTTTATGGATCTCTCAGCGGCCTTTGACCGTGTTAACAGACAGAAGCTATGGGCCCTGATGACTTCCCTGAGGGTGGATAAAGGGCTAGTGGACACCTTGAAGGCATTACAGTGGGAGACCACAGCTGCAGTTCGCTATAATAAAGAAGGAATGAAGACGGAGCCATTTCCTTGCACAAGTGGCGTGCGGCAGGGCTGCATTTTAGCCCCATTTTTAATTTCTTTGTATATTAACAATTTGGATCAGGAACTCATAAAGTTGGGAGTGGACTCCCCCATGATTGGCCAGCGTCCGGTACCCGTCTTCTTGTATGCGGACGACGCAGTGTTGCTAGCCCGCACTCCATTGGGTTTACAAAAATTAATCGACGGTTTTGTCAATTTTATGAACTCATTGGATCTTTCAGCAAACCTGGACAAGTCCTTTGTTATGTCCACAGGCACAAACCCAAAAAAGACCTTCTTGCACAGTATAGGCTCACATAGGCAAGGAAGAGTTAAGTCCTTCTCTTACCTAGGCGTACTCTTCGATGAGAAACTGGATTTTAAAAACCTGGCTGAAAAACATGCTACTAAATTGGTGGCCTCAACAGGTGCTATAATGGCTTATGGAAGGAGGTTAGGCAGATGGTCACCGGAACAGATTCTGAACCTTTACAGAGCGGTCTCCTGTGCCAAGGTGTCATATGGGGCAGAAGTCTGGGGTTGCAAAACTAAACAAGTACACCAGATACAAGCTGAGGAAAACAATTTTTTTTAAAACTATTAAAGGTTCCTCAAAGCACCCCCTCATACATAACACACATGGAATTGGGCGAGCCATATATTGAGGACAGAATTATGGTTCGACCCATCCTGGCATGGATTAAGATTTGGACCAACCCAGAGGCTAGCCTCAGCAGACAGATCATCAAGGATTGCCTGAGCCGGGATAGAGGGGGACAGATTCTATGGCTCAAATATGTAAAGGACACCATGGAATGTATTGGCTGCAAGAATCTGTTCTTTGAGCCGGAGCTGATGACCGCTCAAAACAAAACCTTGGCCAAAAATCTTTTTTGTGCATGGGCAACAGCCAGAAGGGCTCACGCTGAAAACAGGAAAACATCGTCGTGGCCCATGGCTCATTAATAACTACAAAACTTAGAATGGAACCATACCTGGCGGTAATGTACAATGCGCAGGAAAGATTCTACATGACTAGGTTCCGACTGGATCTTCTTCACCATTTATTGGCAGTTCCTGCAGGATTCACACGTTCGGTAGAGTTGAAGGGTACCTGCGGCTGCGACACTAGGTCTCCGCAGGATACCCTTCACTTTGTTTTATTATGCCCTTTTTATTCAGAGCCTAGAAGGAAGTTCTTAGTAAGGATTTTGAAAAACAAAAGACTGAGACATGCCAAAGCTGCCCTCCTTTTTTTGCAAAAAGCCCCAGATCCATATACTCTGTTATGTGTTATAAGCTTTATCAAGGTTGCTATAAGACTGAGGAACACTAGGGAAACATCTGCCCATACCATTACTACATAGACTGAATCAATGTCAGCATGAGACCCCTATTGATCCATTGTCCCTTTTCCCATTGTTTTTAGATCTATTTTTAACTGCAATTTTTAACAATGTTATTTAAAATGCTTTTTAACACTGTATGTATGTATTTCATGTTCTTTAATGGTATCTTTTTAAGTACCGAATAAAGACAATTTGAATTTGAATTTGAATTTGAATCATGGAAACAATAGTGAGATTCCAGAAGAATGAAAAAGAAGGAATGTTGGATGAAGTTTGACTTAAGAGGAAAATATTAAGACTAGGATTCAGTTGCTGTGTTAAAAGAGGAGGAATGTTCAGCGGAAGGATTATTTATGGACTTTAGTGTTTTAGTACTAGTGTTTAATGTGTTCCGAGTTCTTTAACCCCTTGCATGCTTGTGACGGAACCATTCCGTCACGAGCCATGGTGGTGCTGTGCTGGTGACGGAATAGTTCCGTCACGGCCCGGCCGCCGCGTCTGCGCTGTACTGATTTCGCACCTGCGCTGCGCGTTCTATTGAGCGGGCGGGGCCGTGACGGAACCATTCCGTCACAAGCACAGCTCCACCGCTGCTCGTGACGGAGTGGTTCCATCACGAGCATGCCGGCGCTGCGCGGCCCCCCTCCTCCCCAGCGCCGCGGCGGAATTACCGCTGCAGCCAAGGCGTTAAAGGTGTTGTAGGAGTCATAGTCATAGTCATAGTCTCTTGTATAGCGCACAGATCACCAAAGTCTCAAGGCGCTTGGCAACAAACGACAACCGAGTGTGGAGGTGGGATGGTGAGGAATTAATTGGGAAAGAGCCAAGTTTTTAGGCCCCTACGGAAGGCCTGATGATTGGATAAAGACAGTAGATGTGCAGCCTCCGTGTCTTTAATGAAATCTTGATTCTCATTACACTAGGCTTGGAGAATCACCATTCTCCACAAGCCAGGCCATGCTGGTATAATTAGTACATCTGGCTCTGTGTGGAACTTCAGGGGTGTTTACACTGTCCCCACACTAACTTTTGCATAGATCAACAGGGGGTCAATCACTACTCAAAGCCTTTTGACTTTGCGCTCACTTCAGTTTTTTTGTTTTTTATTGCAAAAATATATTTTGTACGAGCATCAATCACTGATATCCCACATCCACATTGGCACAAAGCTCCGCTGCGTATTGTCACAAAGAGCTGTGCAGAGCGATTTTTAATAAATCCCGGTCGTAGTGGCCCGTAAGAGTTTGGTATTTGACACGGGTCCTGGCGGGAGCTGGCACACCAATGAGAGCAGTGACCGCCGTTGTCCTTTCCAAGTATGGCCGTCAGTGAGAGCAAATGAGTCCAGGCACTCACATTGACCAGTCAGACTCTGTAATTAAAGGTGGACAGCTCTACTCTAGGAGGATGCTAATAATATTGCAACAGCGGCACTCAGCGGTCATTCAAGGTAGAGCTAGACGAGCATGAAGCACACACAAACACCTTTATTTTCACAGCGGGGAGAGAGGACACCTGTAAAAGAATAACTGAGGCAAACAGTTCGATGGAAAGAGAGAGTTGGTGACGTGGAGAGGGAAAAAATATTGCGACAAAAAGGGGGTGAGGGAGAAAAAGAGGGAGGCCAACATAAACGCCAAAAGAGATATATTAAAAGAGAGAAAGATAGACAAGAATGAAGTGAAGATACTGGAAGGGGCCCACCATTTCAACTATTGATTGGGGGCGGGGGAGATAATTCAGTCCCAGTCAATGAATATCTGTGAGATTGGAAGACTAAGGGGTCCCCTCTTCACATTCTGCAGGGGGGTGCGTTATTTTTCGTCACGCAAGTTCTGCAGACGAAACTCTCTGTCGGAGGCAGGCGAGGGGGCCTGAGGGAGGGGACGACGGAGACTATGTGCACTCTCTGGGCTGCCCCTGCGGTCAGTGCTCCAAGAGAGCTGGCGCGGATCATGCAGGTACATTTGCTAGTATGGCCTGGGAGTACTCTCAGTACTCTTAGCTCAGCTCGGACCCCCGTCAGTCTCTCTCAGTACTCCGGGCGGGTCCCACGTCAGCTGCCCTTAATACTCTGACACGGGTGCCGCAGTAGTGCAGTCCGCTAGATTGTTTACTCCTGCAGGTACTCTGATGGGAGTCCCCCGACAACCTCTATCAGTACTCAGACATGGGTGAGTTAGTCAGGCCCGTCTGCTACTCACAGTCCGCTGAACTGCGCACCCCTGCAGTTACCCTCAGTACTCGGATGTGGGTGGCGTAGTCTGGCCCGGAGCCCCTCACAGCCTGCTGAACTGCGCACCCCCGAGGGACGGTACTTTAGCTCGGTGGTACCCCTGAGGGCTGTACTCACTGTGACTGACTGTGCACCAGGGCAGCCAGGCAGAGCTGAAGCAGGAGCTGTAGAAGCGCTTTTCCCTCCATGCTGCCGTCTGGAGGGCAGTGTCGGAGGGCCCCTGCCCTCCATCGGCTTTTATATCTCCGGCCCCCTTCCCTTGACCTCTGCAGCCCGAAGCCTGCAAACAGACAGCCATTAATCAGTAACTGGCTAAGCCCATCCTGCCGGGTATTTTCAAATACTGTGTGCCCTCCTGGTATTAACCAGACCTGAAATCGCAGAGGCGGCATCCTCGGCGTCCTCACCTTAAACCCAAATCACAGACTGCCTGTTCCGACATGATTTTCGAAATCCAGATAAATGTTTGTCAATGTTACCATAATCCCTTCCATTTGAGAGCCCGGCAGCAGCTGTTGCAGCTCGAGTTGCTGAGGACTCGGCTGGCCAGTGTCTGGAGTCTTATCTCCAGCACGCCCGAGATGTTCACAGGTCTTTAAAGACTAAGGGGCAGATTTACAAGCCCCTTGTGCCGCTTTTACGCCGCCGTTGCGTCACTTTTGTGACGCAGCGGCGGCGCAATATATGCACCATGGTGCGGGGTATTTACAACGTGATGCATCTCCGAGATGCGTCACGTTGTAAAGCCCTGCGCCAGAAGAGGCATACCATCGCAGGGGGAGGCGTTCCTGCGCAGGAACGCCTCCCAAAAGTGGCTGAGTGAAATCTACAAGATTTCACTCAGTCACTTTTGGGCCCATGCTGCATCAAAACCCTGCGCCTGCTTGAGGCAGGCGTAAGGATTGATGCAGCATTGTACACATAGGGCCCCCCTGATCATTGCTGGAGCTGCGTCGCGCTTGCGATGCAACTCCAGCAATGCGCCGCTTTTACGGCATAGATGCGTGACGCATCTGTGCCGTTTTTGCCCCATGGTGCGCCGCATTGTAAATGCGGCGCATCATGGTTGGCAGAGCTGCCGCGCACAATTACTGGTGCATCCTTGCCGATATGCAGGGATGCGCCAGTAATTGTAAATCTGCCCCAATTTGCATATGTACATGCATTTGTAAACTGGTTACAAAGGCTTAGTTTTTTTTCTGGTTCCAGTACCCCCTGGGTCCCCACTCTACCTATTCCTTACATTTGTATTTCATTTTATTTATTTATTTATTTAATGCATTTTTATAAAGCACAGACTTTACCCGAAGGTGTCAGAGCACTGTACAATAGAACCAGTTACGCTACACGAGAGAAATGTTACAAAAAAGGAACGTACAAAAATAACAGGCACAGAATTAAAACACCGCTGGCAAAAGGAACACAATATCAAACACAGCAAGCAAGGAATGTGTACAAACAAAAATATAAATAAATATAACAAATTCACAATGACTAAAGAACTTCCTGGCGGGGCCCGAGAAGGAAGGAATTAGTTCTGAAAGTGTCTTTGGAATTGAAGAGATTTGAGGTCTGCTTTGAAGATCTGGATAGAAGTGATGGCACGGAGCAAAGGAAGAAGCGAGTTCCATATTCTCCCCGCGTTATCTGAGAACGATTGAGCCATCAATTTTTCGCTTTTGAAGGAGAGGGGCTCAAGCAGGTACTTTTCCGCATTCCGAGAAGGTCTTGAGCCTCCAGACAATTTCAGTTTATTCGCCAGATAGCGAGGGGAGGAAGAGTGCAAAGCTTTCTGGGTGATGCACGCTGTGTTGATAAATCGCTCTAGCCTCGATGGGAAGCCATCAGAGAGAACACAGGATAGGAGTGATGTGGTCACTTCGTTTGGACCCTGAAATAAATTGAGCTGCTGAGAGGAGGACGGATTTGAGGGGGGAGGTGAGATTTGGGAGGTATTCACCTGTTACAACGCATTTTTTACAACGCACTACCACTACAACGCAGGCATTACAACGCATACCATTACAACGCATAGCGCTGGGGGGTGCTCTAGGATAAGAGGTAAGTTTAATTTACTATCCAACACCTTCCCTAGGGTCCACGGGGATTGGAGTTAGAATAGTAAATTATACTTACCACTATCCAGCACCCCAAAGCGCTATGCGTTGTAGTGGTATGCGTTGTGAATACCGCGTTGTAATGGTATGCGGAGTAAAAGTATGCGTTGTAACGTCATACATCCGATTTGGGAAGGCCAGTCAGAAGAGAATTACAATAATCCCGTCTAGAGAGAACTAGCGATTGGACCAAGGTTTTTAGGTCTTTCTCTGGGAAGAACCGACCAATCCTCCATAGAAGGCGCATCTGATAACGTGCGCTCTTGGCAATGGAGTTGATGTGTGAGATTAGGTTGAGTCTTTTGTCGAGTATGACACCTAGGGATTTAGCACAGTCGACAATGATGGGTTTACTGTTGAGTAAATTCAACTGATCCATCCAGGATTGAACAGGAGGTGGGGAGAGAGAGCTAGATAGGAGGAGGAATTCAGTTTTGGAGGGATTGAGAATGAGTTGGTGAACTAACATCCAGTTGTGAATAGAATTGAGAGTAGAGTTGAGTAGTGAGAAAGACACCTTGAGGTAGATTTGGGTGTCATCCGCATAGAGATGTTAGAGGATTCCAGATTTTGCTTAGGAGGTTCCCTAATGGTTCCAGATAGAGATTAAACAGAGTGGGAGCAAGGATAGAACCTTGAGGGACCCCTTGACCAACCACCAGTGGAGACGAGAGACTGTTCACAATCTTGATCATTTGGGATCTGTCCGAGAAGAATGAGGCAAACAATTTGAGTACTGTGCCTTCCACGCCCATTCTCTGTTGAAGAGTGCTAAGGAGGCTGTTGTGATTAACAGTGTCAAAGGCTGCAGAGAGGTTAAGAAGAATCAGAAGGCACGATTCCCCCAAATCGAGTATATGCAGCGCATCATCGATCACTCACAGCAGGGCTGTTTCAGTGCTACAATTTTGAATAAGGCCAGACTGGAACATTCCAATGAGATTATTGTCCATAATGTGTTGGGAAAGTTGTTTTGCAACTCATTTTTCTTTGATCTTTGAAAGAAAGGGAGATTGCGGATGGGGCGGAAGTTATTGAGGTTGTTCACATCTGTAGAGTTTTTTTTTAGAAGGGGCGTAACCTGTCCTGTTTTGAGGACAACTGGGAGGGATCCTTGACCGAGGAAGAGATTAATTAGCCTGGTCCAATAGGAGAGAGTATTGGTATAGAAATCAATGGTGATGACACTGGGTATGGGGTCAGAAGAATGGTTGGAGGGTTTGATTTCAAGGATGCTTTTGAGGAGATCATCTTCCGAGAAGGTGGCAAAGTTCTTCCAAGTGACTAAGGATTTCCGCTCCTCAATGGGGGTGGGGTGGGTGACCTGTTCCATCAGTGATTTTACCTTTTGATCAAAGAATATAGCAAACTCAGTTGCTTTCTTTGAAGCATCCTCAGGTTTGATGGTTTTGGGAGAACAGTTTGGGTTTTTGATGAGGTCGAAAAGTTTTTGGAGTCTGTTTTTAGCTGAATCGAGGAGGGATCTGAAATGTGATGTTTTTTCCTGAAAGATGTGCTTGTGTTATTTGGATCTTGCTGAACCTAAAAGAGAGAGGTTGGAGGTGGATGGATATTGTCTACAATATTTCTCCAAGATTCTAAGGTTTTTTCTTCCGTCATAGAGAGATTTATTGAACCAAGGAGCTGAGGGGGTGGGTATTTTCCTTTTGCTTTGGAGTGGAGCAACCTTGTTGATTTCGACTTCAAGGATTGAGAGGCAATGGGGAGTAAGATCGTTGACATCCGTATTGGGGTCTAGACTAGGAAGTGAACCCATAGCAGAATCACATAGAGTCTCAAGATCAATGTTTTGAATCACTGACAAATTATCGATTTCACTAAAATCGACCTACACAAACATCGATTACTATTACATCGACACCCTATACTTTTTAAAATAAATACTAAAACATTGATCACACAATATCGATATACAAAAACATTGACAACACAAATTTCGATAGCATATTTATCAAAATACAAACTATTGACATTTATAATTAAATATAGGACATAAATATTATTTCGATTGCACTAATATCGACAGCACATATTTCGACTATCTCTAAATATCGACAGCACTAAATGCATAAATACTTATTTTCTAAACACTACACATAAACATTATTAAAAATACACCCATAGAAATATATTTTTACATACAAAATACATTTATATAAATATATATCTCAAAACCAATTATTATGTATTACAATATCAATAAATAAAATGTATACACACACATTTAATATATATTCTTTTTTAAACATATATTAATCTTATTTTCCAACCAATACAAATTATATAAATTATTTGTAAAATACTTACAAATACACTACTCCTCTGTATAAACTTTTAACAAACAACTAACTTAATTCATTAACTTAAAAAAATTCAAACTAACCAATACAAACACATCTCAAGGTATGTGACCCATCACAAACAATCACTAATTAAACATACCCTATATAAAGAAGTTAAAATAATACCCTAAAACCAGCAGAAAATATTCAGCTTCAAGATATACTGCCAAATTTCCGACTACCTTAAAGATTCTTCTGTGAAGGAAAATACTACTAACTACTAAAAGTAAGTAATCTTATAGCTCTGAATGAAATGTTTTATCTAATGTAACTTACTATTCATAGTCAACATTTTATAACAAATTATTTCTTTCTATCTCTACTTTTTTCCACAACAGATTCTACTATTAAAAACAGATGAACATTTTCTACAAAAGTACTAGAACCTAATTATAACGTAAGTATATGAAAAATCGTTTTTGTACACTGAAAAAAACTTATTAAATAGGTAAAATGATAAAAACATGTAATAAATCTGACTTCACTTTGTAATATTTATAAATTTGTAAACACAGGTTTAAAAGACTCAAAAAGTGAAATTGTTTTTCTAAAAAATTTAACTTCTATTATAAATACTGAACTAATTATTACGCATACATTTTTATTTTACAACAGATAACTGAAAAACGAAAAGCTGCCATTTATCATCCAATAATCTACATTCAACAACTAAGCTTTAACACTTGGTAAATATAGAATGCAAACACATATACTAATATTTAGATTTCTAAAATCGACAATGTTAGTACTTGACTTTATTATAATTGATAAATGTGTTTTCTGAAACTGTTCTCTATTTTAAATAAATAAACTTAACTTTTTCATTATAAAATGTAATACCCAACCAAATGTGTAACCAAAATACACATATATACATTTCCTAAAATATTGTATGCTTTCTTTCAACAGACCAGTACAAACTATAAAAGCATCAAGCTAAAAATACATCTACTTTCGAAATCTACTATTTTACTGTTGGTAAGTAAGTAGCTAAAAATTGTACATAATTAATTAAATACTCTTTTAAAGTAAAAACCTTTCCTAATATTGTTTAATACACCTTTTCTAGATTTAAGAACACAACAATGACAGAAGTTGCAAGATTAATAACATCTCAGAAAGGAACATTTTTATTATGCTATATCGGGTATACTTATACTCAGGAAAAACAAAAAGACCTTTAAGTTAACTGGAAATGTCCTACGTATTACTCTAACAAATGCTATGGGCATGCAACAACCAGAGAAATAAGTGTCATTAATACTACTGAACATAACCATCCACCTAACATCTCAGAAATAGAGATTAGATCTACTCTAGAAAATATTAAAGAATTAAGTAGCACATCTGACCTACCAACAAGTGTAATTCTCAAAGAATTACTACCTAGAGTACCTAGAGAAGCAAGAGGCCAGTTACCATCAATAGCTTCTATAAAAAGAACAATAGCTAGGACCAAAAAATCCAGTAGACCAACAATACCAATACCTAAAACTTTTGAAGAGATCATAATTCCACCTGAGCTTACCATGACACATAATGATGAACCTTTTATCTTCTACGATAATAACAACAAAGATAAAAGTATAATAATGTTTGCTACAAACAACAACCTTAAAAAATTGAAAGAAAATCAAACATGGATGATGGATGGCACTTTTACCATATGCCCTAAACCATTCTATCAATTATATACCATACATGGACAATACCATAATACCTGTATCCCATTCATCTATTGTTTGTTACCAAACAAACAGCTACTTACACAGAAATATTGAACAAAATAAAAGAAGAAACATCAGACTTCTTTCCACTAAAAATAATAATAGACTTCGAACAAGCAATGATCAATTCCATTCTTAAAACATATCCACACACATCCATACAAGGATGTTACTTTCATTTCAACCAATGTCTATGGAGACATTTGCAAAAATCAACACTCTGGGCTCGATTCCGATCCGGTAAAATAATCCACCGTACGATTCGTATTCGTAGCCCTTTCCGTACGAATCGTACCCGTCTGTCCGAGTCGCGTAGTACGATCCGCATTCCGTGAATCCGTCCGAATCGTCGAGATCCGTACGTATTGCAAGGCTGAGACTGTGAACTGTACGACTCGTACACACGCTGTACGACCCGACGAGTACGATCCGGGGAATCAGGACGCGATTCGTACGGTCCACGTCAGGTAAGGGTGATTCGTACGGAAAAGCGCACGATTACATACACCCCGTACAGCGCGTACCCCCCATGATTGCAGGGGTACAGCACGTACCCCTGCGATCATGGGGTGTACGAGCCGTACCCCCATTTTACGATCGGTGTACGATCGGTGTATGAGCCGTACCCCCATTGTACGATCGGTGTACGAGCCATATCCCATGTACGATCGGTGTACGAGCCGTACCCCCATTATACGATCGGTGTACGAGCCGTACCCCCATCGTACATGAGGTACGGCTCGTACACTGATTGTACATGGGGTACGGCTCGCACACCGATCGTACAATGGGGGTACGGCTCGTACACCTATCGTACATGGGGTACGGCTTGTACACCGATCGTACACCGATCGTACAATGGGGGTACGGCTCGTACACCGATCGTACACCGATCGTACAATGGGGGTACGGCTCATACACCGATCGTACATGGGTTACGGCTCGTACACCGATCGTACAGTGGGGGTACGGCTCATACACCGATCGTACAATGGGGGTACAGCTCGTACACCGATCGTACAGCTCGTACACCCCATGATCGCAGGGGGTGTACCCCCATTGTACGATCGGTGTACGAGCCATATCCCATGTACGATCGGTGTACGAGCCGTACCCCCATCGTACATGAGGTACGGCTCGTACACTGATTGTACATGGGGTACGGCTCGTACACCGATCGTACAATGGGGGTACGGCTCGTACACCTATCGTACATGGGGTACGGCTCGTACACCGATCGTACACCGATCTTACAATGGGGGTACGGCTCGTACACCGATCGTACACCGATCGTACAATGGGGGTACGGCTCATACACCGATCGTACATGGGGTACGGCTCGTACACCGATCGTACAGTGGGGGTACGGCTCATACACCGATCGTACACCGATCGTACAATGGGGGTACAGCTCGTACACCGATCGTACGGCTCGTACACCCCATGATCGCAGGGGTACGGTGCGTACCCCTGCGATCATGGGGGGTACGCACCGTACCCGGGGGGCCATTCCGTACCTGTTTCGGCAAGAACTCTGCTTTTACGGCTGTTTTCAGCTCCCGTAGAAAAAGGGTCGTACGGTGCGTACCCGACACGTATCGTACTTGCTGGGTGGTAAAAACCAGCCGCGAACCGTACAGATGTCGCGTACAGCAGGTTCCGAGGGAGAATCGTACGGAGATTAGAGTCGTACGGTGTCTTGTACGACTCGTACGGAGTACGGCTCCTGGTACGAATCGTACTTCGTCGTATGTACGGGGGACGTTGCAGGGTACGATTCGTACGGGAAAAACACTCCGAACGGCTATTCGGAGCATTTTTTCCCGAATCGGAATCGACCCCTTAGTGTTGAGTATGCAACCAATATTACCTTTGCATACCAAATCAAACACCTAATAGCCCTAGCATACATGCCAATAAACGATGTGGCTGAACACTATAATCTTTTAATAGAAAGTCCTTTCTACACACAAAATGAACAAAAACTAGCTCCACTTTTGGATTATTTTGAGGACACCTGGGTGGGGAGACTACATAGGTCAGGCCACAGACGCCAACCTAAATTCCTAATGCCTTGGTGGAATGTATATCTACCAACCCTAAACCAAGAAGCCAAGACAAACAATGCAGTTGAGGGTTGGCACAATGCCTTCCTATCTTCAACTGGACGAATAACTCCCACACTACACAAACTCCTAACAGCAATCCAAAAAGAGCAAAGTTTTCAAGAATTAAGAATGGAGCAATCTGTCTTACAACTAAAACCCAAACTATCAAGACAAACTGCCCAAATGTACCAATATTTACAACAACAAGTACAACTTTACCCTACAACAAGAGGACTGGAATACTTAAAAATGATAGCCAAAACATTAAACTAAAAACCCTAACTATATAAAAGGATCAAAATCCTAATAAAGCCTGAAATATAACACCACACATCTCCATAAAAAATCATAACATTTTTATTTTGTCTAATATATTGTTTTAATTTATAATATATAGACAAAATAATTATCTGACTATAGTAATAACGTTTAATAATAGCACATTTCCCAACCCACATAAATATTATTATTAAATCACTTACCTTTCACAGCAATGTAATAGGAAAATCCAATAATCCATAACAATACATGTAGTGATAAATCCACAAAATATGAAAAAAAACAATAAAATGAAAAAATACAACTGTGCTAAATCCATCCAGCATCCAAATAAATCAATAGGTCCAAATCCATCAAAAACCCGAAAATAGTTTAAAAATGTAATAAACGCTCCAGGAAACCCGAAAAATAAAGGAAGTGTTAAATACATCTCAGTTAAAACAACTGAAACACACTTCCTTTTATAAAAAAAAAAACGTCACAGCTCGGAAACGGAAAAGGCTGTATCCAAACACCTAGAATAAAAAAAGAAACATTCCCACCCACATAAAATTTAGAACGATACATTGAAAATAAACATAACATACATAATTTTAACAAAATATAAATAAACAGCCACAAACACACTAACTCCAACTTCAGGAAGCAACAAAAAGCCTCGAAAACGGAACTACGTACCTACTCAACTCCATAATATTTAAATCCTCATATACTAAGCCACAAACACTGAATAACAAACTACTACCTTCAAAAGTTAATGAAAATAGTTAAAATATAATGAAAAGCACTCTTATCTGCACAGACGTGAAGTAGCTTCCAACCGCGAGCTTCAATCTTTAAAAATGACCCAAAAAGACTATGAGCGGTTACAAAATAAAAGACCCAAATAATAGTATTATCAAGGAAACAGTAGAATAAATGTCAAATAAATTAATTTTACTAGGAAAAAACTGGTAAAATGTTACAATTTGTTTTCCAACATGTTACCAATTTATTTATATTTTTTCCATTACTATAATATTATAATCATATTTTTAATATTTATTACATTAAATATTATTACTGTTTAATATTTAATGAAATAATTATTAAAAAATGTTCTGTTAAAAATTGTCAAAATAAATGTATCATTTTTCTGTATTTATTTTTCCAAATTTCACTAACATTTTAAAATTATTATTATTAATAATATAGAATTAATAATAATACATTTTAAATATATACATGATATAATGTAAAAATATTATTAAAATTATGTTTATTGTATGATATTAAATCTTGCTAATATCAATGTTTCAATTTAAAAATGTAAAAACATCTATAACATCATTTGTTCAGCACATTCATATGTTAAAAATGTAATAAATGTTAATTTAATATCAATGAATAAAAATTGTACTTTGTATCAAAATGTATGTACTCTATGTATTATATTCCTCAAACTATTTCATGTATTACTTTTTTTGTATATACCTAAAATGTACTAAACAACTATGCAAAAATGTATAATTTCAAATTACATTGTACTTATACTTATTTGTTAATGTATTATACATTGTTTAGTAATACATTTAGATTTCAATTTATGTACTATATGAACAAATGAATACAAATTTTTTGAAAAACAACTGTGTTATTTTTATCTACTACCTATTATAAAATCATGAATATTATTATAACAAATGTTTTTTTTATAAACTTTATATATATATATATATATATAAACATTACAAATACATTAATTACAATATTGTGACCCTTTTAATATTCACACATATAACTAAATTTAATTTTGATAGATACTACACACTTAACCTATGTAATGTACTATTCCTACTCAAATAACATTTATTTAAGGTAGGTGCTGGACACTGAACCTAATTAATTTACTATTCGAACTCCAATCATCATTTAATTAGAGTAGGTGCTGGACACTGAACCTATGTAATTTACTATTCCAACTCCAATCTACATTTAATTTGGGACGGTGCTGGACACTGAACCTATCTAATTTTCTATTCCAACTCCAATCTACATTTAATTAGGGTAGGTTCTGGACACTGAACCTAACTAATATACTATTCCAACTCCAACCAACATTTAATTAGGGTAGGTGCTGGACACTGAACCTAATTAATTTACTATTCCAACTCCAATCTACATTTAATTAGGGTAGGTGCTGGACACTGAACCTATTTTATTTAGTATTTCAACTACAATCTACATTTAATTTGGGTAGGTGCTGGACACTGAACCTAATTAATTTACTATTCCAACTCCAATCGACATTTAATTAGGGTAGGTGCTGGACACTGAACCTATTTAATTTACTATTCCAACTCCAATCTACATTTAATTTGGGTAGGTGCTGGACACTGAACCTATTTAATTTACTATTCCAACTCCAATCTACATTTAATTAGGGTCGTTGCAGGACACTGAACCTAATTAATGTACTATTCCAAATCCAATCTACATTTAATTAGAGTAGGTGCTGGACACTTGAACCTATTTAATTTACTATTCAAACTCCAATCTACATTTAATTAGGGTAGGTGCTGGACACTGAACCAAACTAATTTACTATTGCAACTCCAATCTACATTTAATTAGGGTAAGTGCTGGACACTGAACCTATTACATTTACTATTCCAACCCCAATCTACATTTAATTAGGGTAGGTGCTGGACACTGAACCTATTTAATTTACCATTCCAACTCCAATCTACATTGAATTTGGGTAGGTGCTGGACACTGAACCTATTTAATTTACGATTCCTACTCCAATCTACATTTAATTAGGGTAGGTGCTGGACAGTGAACCTAATAATTTACTATTCCAACTCAAATCTACATTTAATTAGGGTAGGTGCTGGACACTGACCCTAATTAATTTACTATTCCAACTCCATTCTACATTTATTAAGGGTAGATTCTGGAAACTGAACCTATGTAATTTACTATTCCAACTCCAATCTACATTTAATTTGGGTAGGTGCTGGACACTGAACCTATCTAATTTACTAATCCAACTCCAATCTACATTTAATTAGGGTAGGTCCTGGACACTGAACCTAACTAATATACTATTCCAACTCCAACCAACATTTAATTAGGGTAGGTGCTGGACACTGAACCTAATTAATTTACTATTCTAACTCCAATCTACATTTAATTAGGGTAGGTGCTGGACACTGAACCTATTTTATTTACTATTCCAACTCCAATCTACATTTAATTTGGGTAGGTGCTGGACACTGAACCTAATTAATTTACTATTCCAACTACAAACTACATTTAATTAGGATAGGTGCTGGACACCGAACCTATTTAATTTACTATTCCAACTCCAATCTACATTTAATTTGGGTAGGTGCTGGACACTGAACCTATTTAATTTACTATTCCAACTCCAGTCTACATTTAATTAGGGTCGTTGCTGGACACTGAATCTAATTAATGTACTATTCCAAATCCAATCTACATTTAATTAGAGTAGGTGCTGGACACTTGAACCTATTTAATTTACTATTCAAACTCCAATCTACATTTAATTAGGGTAGATGCTGGACACTGAACCTAATTAATTTACTATTCCAACTCCAATCTACATTTAATTAGGGTAGGTTCTGGACACTGAACCTATTAAATGTACTATTCCAACTCCAATCTACTTTTAATTAGGGTAGGTGCTGGACACTGAACCTACTTAGTTTACTATTCCAACTCCAATCTACATTTAATTAGTGTAGGTGCTGGACACTGATCCTAATTAATTTACTATTCCAAATCCAATCTACATTTCATTAGGATAGGTGCTGGACACTGAACCTATTTAATTTACTATTCCAACTCCAATTTACATTTAATTAGGGTAAGTGCTGGACACAGAACCTATTTAATTTACTATTCCAACTCCAATCTACATTTAATTAGGGTAGGTGCTGGACACTGAACCTATTTAATTTACTATTCCAACTCCAATCTACATTTAATTAGGGTAGGTGCTGGACACTGAACCTATTTAATTTACTATTCCAACTCCAATCTACATTTAATTAAGGTAGGTGCTGGACACTGAGCCTATTTTATTTACTATTCCAACTCCAATCTACATTTAATTTGGGTAGGTGCTGGACACTGAACCTAATTAATTTACTATTCCAACTCCAATCTACATTTAATTAGGTTAGGTGCTGGACACCGAACCTATTTAATTTATTTTTCCAACTCCAATCTACATTTAATTTGGGTAGGTGCTGGACACTGAACCTATTTATTTACTATTCCAACTCCAATCTACATTTAATTAGGGTTGTTGCTGGACACTGAACCTAATTAATGTACTATTCCAAATCCAATCTACATTTAATTAGAGTAGGTGCTGGACACTTGAACCTATTTAATTTACTATTCAAACTCCAATCTACATTTAATTAGGGTAGATGCTGGACACTGAACCTAATTAATTTACTATTCCAACTCCAATCTACATTTAATTAGGGTAGGTGCTGGACACTGAACCTATTAAATTTACTATTCCAACTCCAATCTACTTTTAATTAGGGTAGGTGCTGGACACTGAACCTACTTAATTTACTATTCCAACTCCAATCTACATTTAATTAATGTAGGTGCTGGACACTGAACCTAATTAATATACTATTCCAAATCCAATCTACATTTAATTAGGATAGGTGCTGGACACTGACCCTATTTAATTTACTATTCCAACTCCAATTTACATTTAATTAGGGTAAGTGCTGGACACAGAACCTATTTAATGTACTATTCCAACTCCAATCTACATTTAATTAGGGTAGGTGCTGGACACTGAACCTATTTAATTTACTATTCCAACTCCAATCTACATTTAATTAGGGTAGGTGCTGGACACTGAACCTATTTAATTTACTATTCCAACTTCAATCTACATTTAATTAGGGTAGGTGCTGGACACTGAACCTAACTAATTTACTATTCCAACTCCAATCTACATTTAATTAGGGTAGATGCTGTACACTGAACCTAATTAATTTACTATTCCAACTCCAATCTACATTTAATTAGGGTCGGTGCTGGACACTGAACCTATTTAATTTACTATTCCAACTCCAATCTTCATTTAATTAGGGTAGGTGCTGGACACTGAACCTATTTAATTTACTATTCCAACTCCAATCTACATTTAATTTGGGTAGGTGCTGGAAACTGAACCTATTTAATTTACTATTCCAACTCCAATCTACATTTAATTAGGGTCGTTGCAGGACACTGAACCTAATTAATGTACTATTCCAAATCCAATCTACATTTAATTAGAGTAGGTGCTGGACACTTGAACCTATTTAATTTACTATTCAAACTCCAATCTACATTTAATTAGGGTAGATGCTGGACACTGAACCTATTTAATTTACTAGTCCAACTCCAATCTACATTTAATTAGAGTAGGTGCTGGACACTGAACCTATTTAATTTACTATTCCAACTTCAATCTACATTTAATTAGGGTAGGTGCTGGACACTGAACCAAACTAATTTACTATTGCAACTCCAATCTACATTTAATTAGGGTAGTTGCTGGACACTGAACCTATTACATTTACTATTCCAACCCCAATCTACATTTAATTAGGGTAGGTGCTGGACACTGAACCTATTTAATTTACCATTCCAACTCCAATCTACATTGAATTTGGGCAGGTGCTGGACACTGAACCTATTTAATTTACTATTCCTACTCCAATCTATATTTAATTAGGGTAGGTGCTGGACAGTGAACCTAATAATTTACTATTCCAACTCAAATCTACATTTAATTAGGGTAGGTGCTGGACACTGACCCTAATTAATTTACTATTCCAACTCCATTCTACATTTAATAAGGGTAGATTCTGGACACTGAACCTATGTAATTTACTATTCCAACTCCAATCTACATTTAATTTGGGTAGGTGCTGGACACTGAACCTATCTAATTTACTAATCCAACTCCAATCTACATTTAATTAGGGTAGGTTCTGGACACTGAACCTAACTAATATACTATTCCAACTCCAACCAACATTTAATTAGGGTAGGTGCTGGACACTGAACCTAATTAATTTACTATTCCAACTCCAATCTACATTTAATTAGGGTAGGTGCTGGACACTGAACCTATTTTATTTACTATTCCAACTCCAATCTACATTTAATTTGGGTAGGTGCTGGACACTGAACCTAATTAATTTACTATTCCAACTCCAATCTACATTTAATTAGGGTAGGTGCTGGACACCGAACCTATTTAATTTACTATTCCAACTCCAATCTACATTTAATTTGGGTAGGTGCTGGACACTGAACCTATTTAATTTACTATTCCAACTCCAATCTACATTTAATTAGGGTCGTTGCTGGACACTGAATCTAATTAATGTACTATTCCAAATCCAATCTACATTTAATTAGAGTAGGTGCTGGACACTTGAACCTATTTAATTTACTATTCAAACTCCAATCTACATTTAATTAGGGTAGATGCTGGACACTGAACCTAATTAATTTAATATTCCAACTCCAATCTACATTTAATTAGGGTAGGTTCTGGACACTGAACCTATTAAATTTACTATTCCAACTCCAATCTACTTTTAATTAGGGTAGGTGCTGGACACTGAACCTACTTAGTTTACTATTCCAACTCCAATCTACATTTAATTAGTGTAGGTGCTGGACACTGAACCTAATTAATTTACTATTCCAAATCCAATCTACATTTAATTAGGATAGGTGCTGGACACTGAACCTATTTAATTTACTATTCCAACTCCAATTTACATTTAATTAGGGTAAGTGCTGGACACAGAACCTATTTAATTTACTATTCCAACTCCAATCTACATTTAATTAGGGTAGGTGCCGGACACTGAACCTATTTATTTTACTATCCAAACTCCAATCTACATTTAATTAGGGTAGGTGCTGGACACTGAACCTATTTAATTTACTATTCCAACTCCAATCTACATTTAATTAGGGTAGGTGCTGGACACTGAACCTAACTAATTTACTATTCCAACTCCAATCTACATTTAATTAGGGTAGATGCTGTACACTGAACCTAATTAATTTACTATTCCAACTCCAATCTACATTTTATTAGGGTAGGTGCTGGACACTGAACCTATTTAATTTACTATTCCAACTTCAATCTACATTTAATTAGGGTAGGTGCTGGACACTGAACCTATTTAATTTACTATTCCAACTCCAATCTACATTTAATTAGTGTAGGCGCTGGACACTGAACCAAACTAGTTTACTATTCTAACTCCAATCTACATTTAATTATGGTAGGTCCCGGACACTTAACCTATTACATTTACTATTCCAACTCCAATCTACATTTAATTAGGGTAGGTGCTGGACACTGAACCTATTTAATTTACTATTCCAAAACCAATCTACATTTAATTAGGGTAGATGCTGGACACTGAACCTAATTAATTTACTATTCCAACTCCAATCTACATTTAATAAGGGTAGGTGCAGGACACTAAACCTATTAAATTTTCTATTCCAACTCAAATCTACTTTTAATTAGGGTAGGTGCTGGACACTGAACCTACTTAATTTACTATTCCAACTCCAATCTACATTTAATTTGGGTAGGTGCTGGACACTGAACCTATTTAATTTACTATTCCAACTCCAATCTACATTTAATTAGGGTCGTTGCTGGACACTGAATCTAATTAATGTACTATTCCAAATCCAATCTACATTTAATTAGAGTAGGTGCTGGACACTTGAACCTATTTAATTTACTATTCAAACTCCAATCTACATTTAATTAGGGTAGATGCTGGACACTGAACATAATTAATTTAATATTCAAACTCCAATCTACATTTAATTAGGGTAGGTTCTGGACACTGAACCTATTAAATTTACTATTCCAACTCCAATCTACTTTTAATTAGGGTAGGTGCTGGACACTGAACCTACTTAGTTTACTATTCCAACTCCAATCTACATTTAATTAGTGTAGGTGCTGGACACTGAACCTAATTAATTTACTATTCCAAATCCAATCTACATTTAATTAGGATAGGTGCTGGACACTGAACCTATTTAATTTACTATTCCAACTCCAATTTACATTTAATTAGGGTAAGTGCTGGACACAGAACCTATTTAATTTACTATTCCAACTCCAATCTGCATTTAATTAGGGTAGGTGCCGGACACTGAACCTATTTAATTTACTATCCCAACTCCAATCTACATTTAATTATGGTAGGTGCTGGACACTGAACCTATTTAATTTACTATTCCAACTCCAATCTACATTTAATTAGGGTAGGTGCTGGACACTGAACCTAACTAATTTACTATTCCAACTCCAATCTACATTTAATTAGGGTAGATGCTGTACACTGAACCTAATTAATTTACTATTCCAACTCCAATCTACATTTAATTAGGGTCGGTGCTGGACACTGAACCTATTTAATTTACTATTCCAAAACCAATCTACATTTAATTAGGGTAGATGCTGGACACTGAACCTAATTAATTTACTATTCCAACTCCAATCTACATTTAATAAGGGTAGGTGCAGGACACTAAACCTATAAAATTTTCTATTCCAACTCGAATCTACTTTTAATTAGGGTAGGTGCTGGACACTGAACCTACTTAATTTACTATTCCAACTCCAATCTACATTTAATTAGGGTAGGTGCTGGACACTGAACCTAATTAATTTACTATTCCACTTCCATTCTACATTTAATTAGGATAGGTGCCGGACACTGAACCTATTTAATTTACTATTCCAACTCCAATTTACATTTAATTAGGGTAGGTGCTGGACACGGAACCTATTTAATTTACTATTCCAACTCCAATCTACATTTTATTAGGGTAGGTGCTGGACACTGAACCTATTTAATTTGCTATTCCAACTTCAATCTACATTTAATTAGGGTAGGTGCTGGACACTGAACCTATTTAATTTACTATTCCAACTCCAATCTACATTTAATTAGTGTAGGCGCTGGACACTGAACCAAACTAATTTACTATTCTAACTCCAATCTACATTTAATTATGGTAGGTGCTGGACACTTAACCTATTACATTTACTATTCCAACTCTAATCTACATTTAATTAGGGTAGGTGCTGGACACTGAACCTACTTAATTTACTATTCCAACTCCAATCTACATTTAATTAGGGTAGGTGCTGGACACTGAACCTATGTAATGTACTATTCCAAATCCAATCTACATTTAATTAGGATAGGTGCTGGACACTGAACCTATTTAATTTACTTTTCCAACTCCAATTTACATTTAATTAGGGTAAGTGCTGGACACAGAACCTATTTAATTTACTATTCCAACTCCAATCTACATTTAATTAGGGTAGGTGCTGGACACTGAACCTATTTAATTTACTATTCCAACTCCAATCTACATTTAATTAGGGTAGGTGCTGGACACTGAACCTATTTAATTTACTTTTCCAACTCCAATCTACATTTAATTAGGGTAGGTGCTGGACACTGAGCCTAACTAATTTACTATTCCAACTCAAATCTACATTTAATTAGGGTAGATGCTTTACACTGAACCTAATTATTTACTCTTCCAACTCCAATCTACATTTAATTAGGGTCGGTGCTGGACACTGAACCTATTTAATTTACTATTCCAAAACCAATCTACATTTAATTAGGGTAGATGCTGGACACTGAACCTAATTAATTTACTATTCCAACTCCAATCTACATTTAATAAGCGTAGGTGCAGGACACTAAACCTATTAAATTTTCTATTCCAACTCAAATCTACTTTTAATTAGGGTAGGTGCTGGACACTGAACCTACTTAATTTACTATTCCAACTCCAATCTACATTTAATTAGGGTAGGTGCTGGACACTGAACCTAATTCATTTACTATTCCACTTCCATTCTACATTTAATTAGGATAGGTGCCGGACACTGAACCTATTTAATTTACTATTCCAACTCCAATTTACATTTAATTAGGGTAGGTGCTGGACTAAGAACCTATTTAATTTACTATTCCAACTCCAATCTACATTTTATGAGGGTAGGTGCTAGACACTGAACCTATTTAATTTACTATTCCAACTTCAATCTACATGTAATTAGGGTAGGTGCTGGACACTGAACCTATTTAATTTACTATTCCAACTCCAATCTACATTTAATTAGTGTAGGCGCTGGACACTGAACCAAACTAATTTACTATTCTAACTCCAATCTACATTTAATTATGGTAGGTGCTGGACACTTAACCTATTACATTTACTATTCCAACTCCAATCTACATTTAATTAGGGTAGGTGCTGGACACTGAACCTACTTAATTTACTATTCCAACTCCAATCTACATTTAATTAGGGTAGGTGCTGGACACTGAACCTATTTAATTTACTAATCCTACTCCAATCTACATTTAATTAGGGTAGGTGCTGGACAGTGAACCTAATTAATTTACTATTCCAACTCAAATCTACATTTAATTAGGGTAGGTGCTGGACACTGACCCTAATTAATTTACTATTCCAACTCCATTCTACATTTAATAAGGGTAGATGCTGGGCACTGAACCTATGTAATTTACTATTCCAACTCCAATCTACATTTAATTAGGGTAGGTTCTGGACACTGAACCTAACTAATAAACTATTCCAACTCCAACCAACATTTAATTAGAGTAGGTGCTGGACACTGAACCTATTTTATTTACTATGCAAACTCCAATCTACATTTAATTTGGGTAGGTGCTGGACACTGAACCTAATTATTGTTCTATTCCAACTCCAATCTACATTTAATTAGGGTAGGTGCTGGACACTGAACCTATTTAATTTACTATTCCAACTCCAATCTACATTTAATTTGGGTAGGTGCTGGACACTGAACCTATTTAATTTACTATTCCAACTCCAATCTACATTTAATTAGGGTCGTTGCTGGACACAACCTAATTAATGTACTATTCCAACTCCAATCTACATTTAATTAGAGTAGGTGCTGGACACTGAACCTATTTAATTTACTATTCCAACTCCAATCTACATTTAATTAGGGTAGGTGCTGGACACTGAACCTATTACATTTACTATTCCAACTCCAAATCTACTTTTAATTAGGGTAGGTGCTGGACACTGAACCTATTTAATTTACTATTCCAACTCCAATCTACATTTAATTAGGGTCGGTGCTGGACACTGAACCTATTTAATTTACTATTCCAACTCCAATCTACATTTAATTAGGGTAGGTGCTGGACACTGAACCTATTTAATTTACTATTCCAACTCCAATCTACATTTAATTTGGGTAGGTGCTGGAAACTGAACCTATTTAATTTACTATTCCAACTCCAATCTACATTTAATTAGGGTCGTTGCAGGACGCTGAACCTAATTAATGTACTATTCCAAATCCAATCTACATTTAATTAGAGTAGGTGCTGGACACTTGAACCTATTTAATTTACTATTCAAACTCCAATCTACATTTAATTAGGGTAGATGCTGGACACTGAACCTATTTAATTTACTATTCCAACTCCAATCTACATTTAATTAGGGTAGGTGCTGGACACTGAACCTATTTAATTTACTATTTCAACTTCAATCTACATTTAATTAGGGTAGGTGCTGGACACTGAACCAAACTAATTTACTATTGCAACTCCAATCTACATTTAATTAGGGTAGTTGCTGGACACTGAACCTATTACATTTACTATTCCAACCCCAATCTACATTTAATTAGGGTAGGTGCTGGACACTGATTCTATTTAATTTACCATTCCAACTCCAATCTACAATGAATTTGGGTAGGTGCTGGACACTGAACCTATTTAATTTACTATTCCTACTCCAATCTACATTTCATTAGGGTAGGTGCTGGACAGTGAACCTAATAATTTACTATTCCAACTCAAATCTACATTTAATTAGGGTAGGTGCTGGACACTGACCCTAATTAATTTACTATTCCAACTCCATTCTACATTTAATAAGGGTAGATTCTGGACACTGAACCTATGTAATTTACTATTCCAACTCCAATCTACATTTAATTTGTGTAGGTGCTGGACACTGAACCTATCTAATTTACTAATCCAACTCCAATCTACATTTAATTAGGGTAGGTTCTGGACACTGAACCTAACTAATATACTATTCCAACTCCAACCAACATTTAATTAGGGTAGGTGCTGGACACTGAACCTAATTAATTTACTATTCCAACTCCAATCTACATTTAATTAGGGTAGGTGCTGGACACTGAACCTATTTTATTTACTATTCCAACTCCAATCTACATTTAATTAGGGTAGGTGCTGGACACCGAACCTATTTAATTTACTATTCCAACTCCAATCTACATTTAATTTGGGTAGGTGCTGGACACTGAACCTATTTAATTTACTATTCCAACTCCAATCTACATTTAATTAGGGTCGTTGCTGGACACTGAATCTAATTAATGTACTATTCCAAATCCAATCTACATTTATTTAGAGTAGGTGCTGGACACTTGAACCTATTTAATTTACTATTCAAACTCCAATCTACATTTAATTAGGGTAGATGCTGGACACTGAACCTAATTAATTTACTATTCCAACTCCAATCTACATTTAATTAGGGTAGGTTCTGGACACTGAACCTATTAAATTTACTATTCCAACTCCAATCTACTTTTAATTAGGGTAGGTGCTGGACACTGAACCTACTTAGTTTACTATTCCAACTCCAATCTACATTTAATTAGTGTAGGGGCTGGACACTGAACCTAATTAATTTACTATTCCAAATCCAATCTACATTTAATTAGGATAGGTGCTGGACACTGAACCTATTTAATTTACTATTCCAACTCCAATTTACATTTAATTAGGGTAAGTGCTGGACACAGAACCTATTTAATTTACTATTCCAACTCCAATCTACATTTAATTAGGGTAGGTGCTGGACACTGAACCTATTTAATTTACTATCCCAACTCCAATCTACATTTAATTAGGGTAGGTGCTGGACACTGAACCTATTTAATTTACTATTCCAACTCCAATCTACATTTAATTAGGGTAGGTGCTGGACACTGAACCTAACTAATTTACTATTCCAACTCCAATCTACATTTAATTAGGGTAGATGCTGTACACTGAACCTAATTAATTTACTATTCCAACTCCAATCTACATTTAATTAGGGTCGGTGCTGGACACTGAACCTATTTAGTTTACTATTCCAAAACCAATCTACATTTAATTAGGGTAGATGCTGGACACTGAACCTAATTAATTTACTATTCCAACTCCAATCTACATTTAATAAGGGTAGGTGCAGGACACTAAACCTATTAAATTTTCTATTCCAACTCGAATCTACTTTTAATTAGGGTAGGTGCTGGACACTGAACTTACTTAATTTACTATTCCAACTCCAATCTACATTTAATTAGGGTAGGTGCTGGACACTGAACCTAATTAATTTACTATTCTACTTCCATTCTACATTTAATTAGGATAGGTGCCGGACACTGAACCTATTTAATTTACTATTCCAACTCCAATTTACATTTAATTAGGGTAGGTGCTGGACACAGAACCTATTTAATTTACTATTCCAACTCCAATCTACATTTTATTAGGGTAGGTGCTGGACACTGAACCTATTTAATTTACTATTCCAACTTCAATCTACATTTAATTAGGGTAGGTGCTGGACACTGAACCTATATGGCTGAGATACCCGCCACCCCCTCTCAACACAATCCCCAAAAGGAAGGGAAACCGGAAACTGTTCTTAAAGTTTTTGGATGTGGGATGGAGTGACCATCCCGGCCGTATTTATTAAAACAAAAATTAAAAACATTAAACGTTTTCATGTTATGTACAATTTCATTATCACATTACGATGTTTGGCTAACCTTAACATAATCTCTAATACAGAGGTTCTCCTAGCCGAACTAGCATCCTACAAAACATTCTCTAAGAACACTGAAATTGTACATCCTAACGTTTAAGGGCCAACGGCAAGGTCATAACCGGTGTCAAGATCCCTAACCAGACTTACCCCTCCCACTTAGGAGGGGCGATGGCACAGGGGCTTACCACAAGTGCAACTACTAACAATTTCCCTTGACTTGACGGGGGCACTTAAGACTCGACGCCATTTAAAGGTCGTTCGAACACTTGTGTGTGGTATCTAGAAGGTATCGTTGACCTCTCCCCACCCCACACAACTTACCGCATCTGCCGTCGCAGATGACACTGGCCCCGGGAAATTCCCCAGGAGGGGGCTGTAACCCCTCCTACAAAGGAAGGGGCCTTGACCGCCTTTCCTTTACTTCCGGCGACCCGCCCTTAGACGGGACCGCCTCCCCACTGAGGGGCCAATGGCCACCTCTCCCGAGCGCTCCCATCCGTGTTGGGTGACGCCCACTCATAGGGATCTACCAATTAGTGCTCACCGATCATGACCTTACCGCCTACCAAAAATAAATACGACAATTCTTCAACCTATGAAAACATTGGTCGCTACGACCGAAGGAACATGCTAAAAATGCAACATCACATCAAATCATTTTAATCGTAACAACCTAAACGATAATCACCATCTTTATTAACCACAAACTGATACTGTTATAGCCTGTAAACGAAACGGAAAAACAAATTTATCAAATCACTTTATTGCACAACAACTTTGCTGTCCTCAGGGGCTGGTGGGTGGGTCAAAATTGGCTCTTCGTTCCGTCCCGAGCTCACGTGTAGCGAGGAGGTGCAGCTTCGGAGCACAAGAACAAGAGGACGTCTTCTGGTCTTGCGCCTTCTTTTATCCGTCTTCAGGGCGGGCGAAAACCCGCCCCTGCCCGTCCCGGGGGCGTGGCTGGCTGCGTCGGTGTCTAGGCCAGCCCACTCTAGGGCGGGAAAGGGCGCGCCCCGGCCACGCCGCTTCGGGCATACCAGCCGAGACGCGCCTCCCGCCCAAAATGGCTTCCCGGGGGGATCGAGGCACTCATCCATACGTTCGGGGGGACCGAGTGGTCGCCCCTTTCCATATGGCTGAGATACCCGCCACCCCCTCTCAACACAATCCCCAAAAGGAAGGGAAACCGGAAACTGTTCTTAAAGTTTTTGGATGTGGGATGGAGTGACCATCCCGGCCGTATTTATTAAAACAAAAATTAAAAACATTAAACGTTTTCATGTTATGTACAATTTCATTATCACATTACGATGTTTGGCTAACCTTAACATAATCTCTAATACAGAGGTTCTCCTAGCCGAACTAGCATCCTACAAAACATTCTCTAAGAACACTGAAATTGTACATCCTAACGTTTAAGGGCCAACGGCAAGGTCATAACCGGTGTCAAGATCCCTAACCAGACTTACCCCTCCCACTTAGGAGGGGCGATGGCACAGGGGCTTACCACAAGTGCAACTACTAACAATTTCCCTTGACTTGACGGGGGCACTTAAGACTCGACGCCATTTAAAGGTCGTTCGAACACTTGTGTGTGGTATCTAGAAGGTATCGTTGACCTCTCCCCACCCCACACAACTTACCGCATCTGCCGTCGCAGATGACACTGGCCCCGGGAAATTCCCCAGGAGGGGGCTGTAACCCCTCCTACAAAGGAAGGGGCCTTGACCGCCTTTCCTTTACTTCCGGCGACCCGCCCTTAGACGGGACCGCCTCCCCACTGAGGGGCCAATGGCCACCTCTCCCGAGCGCTCCCATCCGTGTTGGGTGACGCCCACTCATAGGGATCTACCAATTAGTGCTCACCGATCATGACCTTACCGCCACAGGTCCGGATAGTTGACCGGCTATCCGGACCCCCCACAAAACTCCTACCTAAAGGTCATGCTTTAAAGATTTTAACCAGGCTAGGAAGTCTCCTATGAGTAACTCATTCCCCGCCCTTGACAGATGCACACCATCCCCCAGATACATACTATCATCATTAATACAGTTATGCGAGATTGAATGCAATGTCTTGGACCGGAACAACCTACTCACTTTGTTATTCAACTTTTTAACAGAAGGATTCAAAGCAGGGATCGAGATAGCCCCCCGCCACACTTTTCGTGGAATCATATGAGACCACGCAATTAGGCACCCCGGAACTCTCCTCGCTAACCAACTTACCGTGGAAAGCATAGCCTCCAGGAGCAGTCGTCTACCGGTGGTGACCAAATCATTGCCCCCCAAATGTACTATGACTATGGACGGCGGTGACCTCATCCGCCCTAACAGGCCCTCAAAAAATTCCTGAAACTGGTCAATACAGAGACCGCCCCTTCCGTAGAAGGACACTCTGTACCCGTATTCCCCAGCTACGTGAATCATGTCACCTGCTTTGAATACGTCTGCGGCCCGTCTCACGTATGAGTGGCCCACGACCCACACCTCCTTCTTCACAGCCGGTGACGTGCGACCGCTGGCCTGGAGTTGGGTCGACTGCTCAGTCTGCCCTGCCGCGTAGGCTTGCACAACTGAAAATAAACAAAAGACAAGAGGCGTGAGTACATGAATACAGCTTCACAACATGTGCAATCGCACGTACCTCTTATAACAATTGGAGGACCAGCGCCCCACACGTTTCACTTGTTCCACATTAAGACCCCTGGCTGTAGCTTCAGTGGCAGCCCCTATACGAAAGGAGTGGGTCCCAAATTCGCCCGGGTCCAAGCCCGCTGCGGCAATGGCCATTGCAAGCACCCGCTGAAACTGAAACCTCGTCAGCGGGGTGGCGTCTGCATGCCTCAACAATGTCCCCCCCCATGATGCCACTCTTAGTGCTAGGTAATCTTCTAAGCACTGTACCGGACACATGGATGACTCGGGGTTCCTGCGAATGATCGTACAGTCCCCTCTCCCATCTTGGTCAGTCTTGGACCGGAAAAAGGAGACAATCATCGCGTCCCCCCTGATCTGCACATGTTCCCTGCACAAGCCCCCCGTCACATCCTGTTTGTTCCGTGCAACCAGCTCACTAACTCTCATAGCCCCGTGAAACGCCAGCGTAAATGCAGTCCGGAACAAACTGGTCTCAAAAGGGGACGAGCATGTATTCGGGAGTGTGGACAGTAACAGGGACAACCTGTCTAAACCTATCGGTCGTCTCACGTCTACTCTGCGACCCTCTAGGCGTTGCCACCCACGCAGCGCTTTCTGAACTGTGAAAGACGCTGTTGGGTCCAGGATGCCATGGGCCCTGGCAACAAAGGAAATGGCGGCACGATGCCTTTGGGCCGTAGCCACCGATTTCCCAGCCCTGTGTAAAGACATAAGAAAGAGTACTACCCACTCTTCCTGCCCCCAAAGACCCCCTCTCTCTGCCCCCAAAAAGGCTAAATAGGCCTGGAACGCCCCTTCGTATGCCTTCCTTGTCCTGGGTGCTAGACTCTCTCCCACGAGGTGACGAAGTTCGGGGCACCGAGAGACCAGAGAGCTTCGGGGAAGGGTGCCGGCTCCGGGTCCGCTGAAGGAAGGAAACCCGAGAAAGCCTGCATGTGAAAACGAGACAGTGCATCAGCAGCCTGATTCAACACCCCTGGGACATGTTTTGCTCTGAAAACCACGTTCAGTTGCATACATAGTAAGACAATTTCCTTGAGCAGCCTCAAAATCAATTTACAATGGGCTGACTGACTGTTGATGCATTCTACCACGGTCATATTGTCGGACCAAAAAACGACAGAATGATCTCTGAAACCTTCTGGCCAGGTTCTCAGGGCAACGAGAATGGGAAATAATTCAAGGAAAGCGATATTACTCGTTAGCCCCTTCTCGTGCCACCATAGGGGCCATCTTTGAGCAGACCAGCTTGTGCCGAAGATGGCGCCAAACCCTATGCTTCCTGCTGAATCCGTCCATAGCCCAAGCTCTTCCGAGGACACGGCTGGCTTGTTCCAGACGACTCGGCCATTGAAGTCCGCCAAGAATGCTAACCATATCCGCATGTCCTGGCGGACCTCAGCCGATAACCTCGTGCGATGATGACCCTCCTTCAGGCCGATCATCGCTTGGGCAATGGAGCGGGAAAAAGGGCGAGCCATTGGGATTACTCTTAAGGCAAAATTCAATTTCCCCACTAATTGTTGCAACTGATGCAGTGTAACCTTGGGTGTATTTAAACATACTCGGAGGGCTGACCCGAATTGTAACACTTTGCTAGCCGGTAAACGGAAACACCCCTCCCTTGAGTCCAACTCGATCCCCAAAAACTCGAGGCAAGTCGTGGGACCCATAGTTTTACCCGGTGCCAACGGCACGCCAAAATGACCCATCAACCCACAGAATTCGTTTAAGGCCTGGGCACATTCGGGATTTCCGGCGGGGCCAAGGAACAAAAAGTCGTCAAGGTAGTGCATTACATCTCGAAAACCCGTCTTCTTAGTGAACACCCATTGCAGGAAAGTACTGAATTGCTCAAAATAGGCACATGATATAGAGCATCCCATTGGCATACATTTATCCATGTAAAATGATCCCTGGAACCCGAATCCCAAAAGACGCTGGTCGTCTGGGTGTACCGGGAGCAACCGGAACGCTGACTCGATATCTGATTTCGCCATCAACGTCCCGGGCCCCAGGCGATTCAAGATGGCTACAGCCTCATCAAACGATGCGTATCGCACCGAACAAACTTCAGGATCAATTGCGTCGTTCACCGAAAGGCCGTGTGGCGCAGACAGATTATGGATCAGACGAAACTCACCTGGGTCCTTCTTGGGGACCACCCCTAACGGAGAACAAACAAAATCCGGTACCGGGGGTACACTAAACGGGCCGGCGACCCGTCCCCGGCTAACCTCTTTCAGAATTTTTTCCTGCACCACAGATGAATGTTGTAAGACAGAGAGCTGATTCTTGCAAATCCCTACACCCTGAAAGTCCCCCACCGGGATGCGGAAACCATGTGTAAAACCGTTCCGCAGCACCCCGGCAGACGCACGATCCGGGTAATCACTGAGCCAGGGGATCATTGCCAAGGTATCAATCGGGGTTGGTAGGGGCGCCCCTCGGACTAAATTAGACCTGTTTGGCGCCTCCCTTGCCCCCATTCTCACCCGTTCTGGCTCTGCACACTGACTCAGGATGGGATGACCCACACGTACTACATTCGTGCTTAAATTTACAGGACACCGGAGGCCTGGTACATTTCCCTTTGTTGAAGTTATAACAGAAACCCTTTCTCCCATTATTACCTGCGGGCCTCGACTGGTCGTCGGTGCTCGTACTTGGTCGAAAGGGCGACCCCACATTTTGGCGGGAGTAGTCAACAACATTGCTCCCGACCAATGGCATTCTTAACATTCCCGATTCTTTCATTTTATCCCATGTTAAAGAATCGTAACAATCCCAGGTCAAACTCTTGTTATGTTCCTTTTCCTTCCTGAACAGATTATCATAACAAAACCAATGGTTACCTTGATACGCCGTCGAGTAACCCATAATTCGTGATTGGTAAACGGGAAACTCAGGAAGCAACTCGGGCCTACGTTCCCCCAAAATCGATGTAAAAATACCCCATGCATTGCCCCAGTTGCCAATGTTCTCATTTACCTTAAAGGCGGCCATTTTTGCGCGCCAAACACTCGGATGCATTAGGTCCTTCTGACTTTTTACATGCTCCACATCATAATGATCAACAAGCAAGGAAAATATATTCACGTATTCCCCTGCCCAGATCTTCTCCTTTATGGCTAAAGGCACATGTTGTCCCAATCTCTCTCTATGAGAGGGTGCTGACTCGTCCCGTGCAATCGGCAATGGCCGCTTACCTGAACCGGACGCAGCTTCTGCCGCTTGTGGCTTGTCTATCCCTGCCAACGGTACGGCCACTCTAGCCGCCTCCTTCTTCTCACGAAGCTTTTTGATCAGCGCCTGTGCCTCAGCAGCCGTGGCGCCATCACTGCTATCCCCCAACCATGCTGCTAGCTGTGCTGCCAGCTCGGGGGGCATGTCTTCCCTAGGTGTCGGGGTGACGACAACGGGGATTGGATTCCCCTCGATCGGTACCGGGGTCGGCGCCTCGAGCGGGGCAGAGGGAGCCGGGACGTCCCCTCCAGCTGGAACCCTTTTCGATCTCTTAGGTCTCCCTCCAGCCGGTGGTTGGCCCGATCCCTCCTCCCCATCTCGCTCCGCCAGCCGCTTCTTTATGTCGGACATATCCTTAAAAAGGGCCCGAACCATCTGCTCGGTCGTCATTCTCTTTGGGCCTTTCTTGGGCATCTCTCCGACGAAGTCTCTGAAAGACAAAGAAAAAGATCAAAACGCTCAAAATTGGCTCTTCGTTCCGTCCCGAGCTCACGTGTAGCGAGGAGGTGCAGCTTCGGAGCACAAGAACAAGAGGACGTCTTCTGGTCTTGCGCCTTCTTTTATCCGTCTTCAGGGCGGGCGAAAACCCGCCCCTGCCCGTCCCGGGGGCGTGGCTGGCTGCGTCGGTGTCTAGGCCAGCCCACTCTAGGGCGGGAAAGGGCGCGCCCCGGCCACGCCGCTTCGGGCATACCAGCCGAGACGCGCCTCCCGCCCAAAATGGCTTCCCGGGGGGATCGAGGCACTCATCCATACGTTCGGGGGGACCGAGTGGTCGCCCCTTTCCATTTATTTACTATTCCAACTCCAATCTACATTTATTTAGTGTAGGCGCTGGACACTGAACCAAACTAATTTACTATTCTAACTCCAATCTACATTTAATTATGGTAGGTGCTGGACACTTAACCTATTACATTTACTATTCCAACTCCAATCTACATTTAATTAGGGTAGGTGCTGGACACTGAACCTACTTAATTTACTATTCCAACTCCAATCTACATTTAATTAGGGTAGGTGCTGGACACTGAACCTATGTAATGTACTATTCCAAATCCAATCTACATTTAATTAGGATAGGTGCTGGACACTGAACCTATTTAATTTACTATTCCAACTCCAATTTACATTTAATTAGGGTAAGTGCTGGACACAGAACCTATTTAATTTACTATTCCAACTCCAATCTACATTTAATTAGGGTAGGTGCTGGACACTGAACCTATTTAATTTACTATTCCAACTCCAATCTACATTTAATTAGGGTAGGTGCTGGACACTGAACCTATTTATTTACTATTCCAACTCCAATCTACATTTAATTAGGGTAGGTGCTGGACACTGTACCTAACTAATTTACTATTCCAACTCCAATCTACATTTAATTAGGGTAGATGCTGTACACTGAACCTAATCAATTTACTATTCCAACTCCAATCTACATTTAATTAGGGTCGGTGCTGGACACTGAACCTATTTAATTTACTATTCCAAAACCAATCTACATTTAATTAGGGTAGATGCTGGACACTGAACCTAATTAATTTACTATTCCAACTCCAATCTACATTTAATAAGGGTAGGTGCAGGACACTAAACCTATTAAATTTTCTATTCCAACTCGAATCTACTTTTAATTAGGGTAGGTGCTGGACACTGAACCTACTTAATTTACTATTCCAACTCCAATCTACATTTAATTAGGGTAGGTGCTGGACACTGAACATAATTAATTTACTATTCCACTTCCATTCTACATTTAATTAGGATAGGTGCCGGACACTGAACCTATTTAATTTACTATTCCAACTCCAATTTACATTTAATTAGGGTAGGTGCTGGACTAAGAACCTATTTAATTTACTATTCCAACTCCAATCTACATTTTATGAGGGTAGGTGCTGGACACTTGGACACCTTCGGGCAGCAATTCGTGCTCTATAAATCCACATCCATTCCATTCCATCCATTCCACACTGAACCTATTTAATTTACTATTCCAACTTCAATCTACATTTAATTAGGGTAGGTGATGGACACTGAACCTATTTAATTTACTATTCCAACTCCAATCTACATTTAATTAGTGTAGGCGCTGGACACTGAACCAAACTAATTTACTATTCTAACTCCAATCTACATTTAATTATGGTAGGTGCTGGACACTTAACCTATTACATTTACTATTCGAACTCCAATCTACATTTAATTAGGGTAGGTGCTGGACACTGAACCTACTTAATTTACTATTCCAACTCCAATCTACATTTAATTAGGGTAGGTGCTGGACACTGAACCTATGTAATGTACTATTCCAACTCCAATCTACATTGAATTTGGGTAGGTGCTGGACACTGAACCTATTTAATTTACTATTCCTACTCCAATCTACATTTAATTAGGGTAGGTGCTGGACAGTGAACCTAATTAATTTACTATTCCAACTCAAATCTACATTTAATTAGGGTAGGTGCTGGACACTGACCCTAATTAATTTACTATTCCAACTCCATTCTACATTTAATAAGGGTAGATGCTGGGCACTGAACCTATGTAATTTACTATTCCAACTCCAATCTACATTTAATTAGGGTAGGTTCTGGACACTGAACCTAACTAATATACTATTCCAACTCCAACCAACATTTAATTAGAGTAGGTGCTGGACACTGAACCTAATTAATTTACTATTCCAACTCCAATCTACATTTAATTAGGGTAGGTGCTGGACACTGAACCTAATTATTGTTCTATTCCAACTCCAATCTACATTTAATTAGGGTAGGTGCTGGACACTGAACCTATTTAATTTACTATTCCAACTCCAATCTACATTTAATTTGGGTAGGTGCTGGACACTGAACCTATTTAATTTACTATTCCAACTCCAATCTACATTTAATTAGGGTCGTTGCTGGACACAACCTAATTAATGTACTATTCCAACTCCAATCTACATTTAATTAGAGTAGGTGCTGGACACTGAACCTATTTAATTTACTATTCCAACTCCAATCTACATTTAATTAGGGTAGGTGCTGGACACTGAACCTATTACATTTACTACTCCAACTCCAAATCTACTTTTAATTAGGGTAGGTGCTGGACACTGAACCTACTTAATTTACTATTCCAACTCCAATCTACATTTAATTAGGGTAGGTGCTGGACACTGAACCTAATTAATTTACTATTCCAATTCCAATCTACATTTAATTAGGAGAGGTGCTGGACACTGTACCTATTTAATTTACTATTCCAACTCCAATTTAAATTTAATTAGGGTAGGTGCTGGACACAGAAGCTATTTAATTTACTATTCCAACTCCAATCTACATTTAATTAGGGTAGGTGCTGGACACTGAACCTATTTAATTTACTATTCCAACTCCAATCTACATTTAAATAGGGTAGGTGCTGGACACTGAACCTATTTAATTTACTATTCCAACTCCAATCTACATTTAATTAGTGTAGGTGCTGAACACTGAACCTAACTAATTTACTATTTCAACTCCAATCTACATTTAATTAGGGTAGATGCTGGACACTGAACTTAATTAGTTTACTATCCCAACTCCAATCTACATTTAATTAGGGTAGGTGCTGGACACTGAACCTATTTAATTAACTATTCCAACTCCAATCTACATTTAATTAGGGTTGGTGCTGGACACTGAACCTATTTAATTTACTATTCCAACTCCAATCTACATTTAATTAGGGTAGATGCTGGACACTGAACCTAATTAATTTACTATCCCAACTCCAATCTACATTTAATTAGGGTAGGTGCAGGACACTAAACCTATTAAATTTACTATTCCAACTTGAATCTACTTTTAATTAGGGTAGGTGCTGGACACTGAACCTACTTAATTTACTATTCCAACTCCAATCTACATTAAATTAGGGTAGGTGCTGAACACTGAACCTAATTAATTTACTATTCCAATTCCAATGTACATTTAATTAGGATAGGTGCCGGACACTGAACCTATTTAATTTACTATTCCAACTCCAATCTACTTTTAATTAGGGTAGGTGCTGGACACTGAACCTACTTAGTTTACTATTCCAACTCCAATCTACATTTAATTAGTGTAGGTGCTGGACACTGATCCTAATTAATTTACTATTCCAAATCCAATCTACATTTAATTAGGATAGGTGCTGGACACTGAACCTATTTAATTTACTATTCCAACTCCAATTTACATTTAATTAGGGTAAGTGTTGGACACAGAACCTATTTAATTTACTATTCCAACTCCAATCTACATTTAATTAGGGTAGGTGCTGGACACTGAACCTATTTAATTTACTATTCCAACTCCAATCTACATTTAATTAGGGTAGGTGCTGGACACTGAACCTATTTAATTTACTATTCCAACTCCAATCTACATTTAATTAGGGTAGGTGCTGGACACTGAGCCTATTTTATTTACTATTCCAACTCCAATCTACATTTAATTTGGGTAGGTGCTGGACACTGAACCTAATTAATTTACTATTCCAACTCCAATCTACATTTAATTAGGTTAGGTGCTGGACACCGAACCTATTTAATTTATTATTCCAACTCCAATCTACATTTAATTTGGGTAGGTGCTGGACACTGAACCTATTTAATTTACTATTCCAACTCCAATCTACATTTAATTAGGGTTGTTGCTGGACACTGAACCTAATTAATGTACTATTCCAAATCCAATCTACATTTAATTAGAGTAGGTGCTAGACACTTGAACCTATTTAATTTACTATTCAAACTCCAATCTACATTTAATTAGGGTAGATGCTGGACACTGAACCTAATTAATTTACTATTCCAACTCCAATCTACATTTAATTAGGGTAGGTGCTGGACACTGAACCTATTAAATTTACTATTCCAACTCCAATCTACTTTTAATTAGGGTAGGTGCTGGACACTGAACCTACTTAATTTACTATTCCAACTCCAATCTACATTTAATTAGTGTAGGTGCTGGACACTGAACCTAATTAATTTACTATTCCAAATCCAATCTACATTTAATTAGGATAGGTGCTGGACACTGACCCTATTTAATTTACTATTCCAACTCCAATTTACATTTAATTAGGGTAAGTGCTGGACACAGAACCTATTTAATGTACTATTCCAACTCCAATCTACATTTAATTAGGGTAGGTGCTGGACACTGAACCTATTTAATTTACTATTCCAACTTCAATCTACATTTAATTAGGGTAGGTGCTGGACACTGAACCTATTTAATTTACTATTCCAACTCATATCTACATTTAATTAGTGTAGGCGCTGGACACTGACCCAAACTAATTTACTATTCTAACTCCAATCTACATTTCATTATGGTAGGTGCTGGACACTTAACCTATTACATTTACTATTCCAACTCCAATCTACATTTAATTAGGGTAGGTGCTGGACACTGAACCTACTTAATTTACTATTCCAACTCCAATCTACATTTAATTAGGGTAGGTGCTGGACACTGAACCTATGTAATGTACTATTCCAACTCCAATCTACATTTGATTAGGGTAGGTGCTTGACAGTGAACCTCATTAATTTACTATTCCAACCCAAATCTACATTTAATTAGGGTAGGCGATGGACACTGACCCTAATTAATTTACTATTCCAACTCCATTCTACATTTAATAAGGGTAGATGCTGGGCACTGAACCTATGTAATTTATTATTCCAACTCCAATCTACATTTAATTAGGGTAGGTTATGGACACTGAATCTAACTAATATACTATTCCAACTCCAACCAACATTTAATTAGAGTAGGTGCTGGACACTGAACCTAATTAATTTACTATTCCACTTCCATTCTACATTTAATTAGGGTAGGTGCTGGACACTGAACCTATTTAATTTACTATTCCAACTCCAATCTACATTTAATTAGTGTAGGCGCTGGACACTGAACAAAACTAATTTACTATTCTAACTCCAATCTACATTTAATTATGGTAGGTGCTGGACACTTAACCTATTACATTTACTATTCCAACTCCAATCTACATTTAATTAGGGTAGGTGCTGGACACTGAACCTACTTAATTTACTATTCCAACTCCAATCTACATTTAATTAGGGTAGGTGCTGGACACTGAACCTATGTAATGTACTATTCCAAATCCAATCTACATTTAATTAGGATAGGTGCTGGACACTGAACCTATTTAATTTACTTTTCCAACTCCAATTTACATTTAATTAGGGTAAGTGCTGGACACAGAACCTATTTAATTTACTATTCCAACTCCAATCTACATTTAATTAGGGTAGGTGCTGGACACTGAACCTATTTAATTTACTATTCCAACTCCAATCTACATTTAATTAGGGTAGGTGCTGGACACTGAACCTATTTAGTTTACTTTTCCAACTCCAATCTACATTTAATAAGGGTAGGTGCTGGACACTGAACCTAATTAATTTACTATTCCAACTCCATTCTACATTTAATAAGGGTAGATTCTGGACACTGAACCTATGTAATTTACTATTCCAACTCCAATCTACATTTAATTTGGGTAGGTGCTGGACACTGAACCTATCTAATTTACTAATCCAACTCCAATCTACATTTAATTAGGGTAGGTTCTGGACACTGAACCTAACTAATATACTATTCCAACTCCAACCAACATTTAATTAGGGTAGGTGCTGGGCACTGAACCTAATTAATTTACTATTCCAACTCCAATCTACATTTAATTAGGGTAGGTGCTGGACACTGAACCTATTTTATTTACTATTCCAACTCCAATCTACATTGAATTTGGGTAGGTGCTGGACACTGAACCTAATTAATTTACTATTCCACTTCCATTCTACATTTAATTAGGGTAGGTGCTGGACACTGAACCTATTTAATTTACTATTCCAACTCCAATCTACATTTAATTAGTGTAGGCGCTGGACACTGAACCAAACTAATTTACTATTCTTACTCCAATCTACATTTAATTATGGTAGGTGCTGGACACTTAACCTATTACATTTACTATTCCAACTCCAATCTACATTTAATTAGGGTAGATGCTGGACACTGAACCTACTTAATTTACTATTCCAACTCCAATCTACATTTAATTAGGGTAGGTGCTGGACACTGAACCTATGTAATGTACTATTCCAAATCCAATCTACATTTAATTAGGATAGGTGCTGGACACTGAACCTATTTAATTTACTTTTCCAACTCCAATTTACATTTAATTAGGGTAAGTGCTGGACACAGAACCTATTTAATTTACTATTCCAACGCCAATCTACATTTAATTAGGGTAGGTGCTGGACACTGAACCTATTTAATTTACTATTCCAACTCCAATCTACATTTAATTAGGGTAGGTGCTGGACACTGAACCTATTTAATTTACTTTTCCAACTCCAATCTACATTTAATAAGGGTAGGTGCTGGACACTGAACCTAATTAATTTACTATTCCAACTCCATTCTACATTTAATAAGGGTAGATTCTGGACACTGAACCTATGTAATTTACTATTCCAACTCCAATCTACATTTAATTTGGGTAGGTGCTGGACACTGAACCTATCTAATTTACTAATCCAACTCCAATCTACATTTAATTAGGGTAGGTTCTGGACACTGAACCTAACTAATATACTATTCCAACTCCAACCAACATTTAATTAGGGTAGGTGCTGGACACTGAACCTAATTAATTTACTATTCCAACTCCAATCTACATTTAATTAGGGTAGGTGCTGGACACTGAACCTATTTTATTTACTATTCCAACTCCAATCTACATTTAATTTGGGTAGGTGCTGGACACTGAACCTAATTAATTTACTATTCCAACTCCAATCTACATTTAATTAGGGTAAGTGCTGGACACCGAACCTATTTAATTTTCTATTCCAACTCCAATCTACATTTAATTTGGGTAGGTGCTGGACACTGAACCTATTTAATTTACTATTCCAACTCCAATCTACATTTAATTAGGGTCGTTGCTGGACACTGAATCTAATTAATGTACTATTCCAAATCCAATCTACATTTAATTAGAGTAGGTGCTGGACACTTGAACCTATTTAATTTACTATTCAAACTCCAATCTACATTTAATTAGGGTAGATGCTGGACACTGAATCTAATTAATTTAATATTCCAACTCCAATCTACATTTAATTAGGGTAGGTTCTGGACACTGAACCTATTAAATTTACTATTCCAACTCCAATCTACTTTTAATTAGGGTAGGTGCTGGACACTGAACCTACTTAGTTTACTATTCCAACTCCAATCTACATTTAATTAGTGTAGGTGCTGGACACTGAACCTAATTAATTTACTATTCCAAATCCAATCTACATTTAATTAGGATAGGTGCTGGACACTGAACCTATTTAATTTACTATTCCAACTCCAATTTACATTTAATTAGGGTAAGTGCTGGACACAGAACCTATTTAATTTACTATTCCAACTCCAATCTACATTTAATTAGGGTATGTGCCGGACACTGAACCTATTTAATTTACTATCCCAACTCCAATCTACATTTAATTAGGGTAGGTGCTGGGCACTGAACCTATTTAATTTACTATTCCAACTCCAATCTACATTTAATTAGGGTAGGTGCTGGACACTGAACCTAACTAATTTACTATTCCAACTCCAATCTACATTTAATTAGGGTAGATGCTGTACACTGAACCTAATTAATTTACTATTCCAACTCCAATCTACATTTTATTAGGGTAGGTGCTGGACACTGAACCTATTTAATTTACTATTCCAACTTCAATCTACATTTAATTAGGGTAGGTGCTGGACACTGAACCTATTTAATTTACTATTCCAACTCCAATCTACATTTAATTAGTGTAGGCGCTGGACACTGAACCAAACTAATTTACTATTCTAACTCCAATCTACATTTAATTATGGTAGGTGCTGGACACTTAACCTATTACATTTACTATTCCAACTCCAATCTACATTTTATTAGGGTAGGTGCTGGACACTGAACCTATTTAATTTACTATTCCAACTTCAATCTACATTTAATTAGGGTAGGTGCTGGACACTGAACCTATTTAATTTACTATTCCAACTCCAATCTACATTTAATTAGTGTAGGCGCTGGACACTGAACCAAACTAATTTACTATTCTAACTCCAATCTACATTTAATTATGGTAGGTGCTGGACACTTAACCTATTACATTTACTATTCCAACTCCAATCTACATTTAATTAGGGTAGGTGCTGGACACTGAACCTACTTAATTTACTATTCCAACTCCAATCTACATTTAATTAGGGTAGGTGCTGGACACTGAACCTATGTAATGTACTATTCCAAATCCAATCTACATTTAATTAGGATAGGTGCTGGACACTGAACCTATTTAATTTACTTTTCCAACTCCAATTTACATTTAATTAGGGTAAGTGCTGGACACAGAACCTATTTAATTTACTATTCCAACTCCAATCTACATTTAATTAGGGTAGGTGCTGGACACTGAACCTATTTAATTTACTATTCCAACTCCAATCTACATTTAATTAGGGTAGGTGCTGGACACTGAACCTATTTAATTTACTTTTCCAACTCCAATCTACATTTAATTAGGGTAGGTGCTGGACACTGAACCTAACTAATTTACTATTCCAACTCCAATCTACATTTAATTAGGGTAGATGCTGTACACTGAACCTAATTATTTACTCTTCCAACTCAAATCTACATTTAATTAGGGTCGGTGCTGGACACTGAACCTATTTAATTTACTATTCCAAAACCAATCTACATTTAATTAGGGTAGATGCTGGACACTGAACCTAATTAATTTACTATTCCAACTCCAATCTACATTTAATAAGGGTAGGTGCAGGACACTAAACCTATTAAATTTTCTATTCCAACTCGAATCTACTTTTAATTAGGGTAGGTGCTGGACACTGAACCTACTTAATTTACTATTCCAACTCCAATCTACATTTAATTAGGGTAGGTGCTGGACACTGAACCTAATTAATTTACTATTCCACTTCCATTCTACATTTAATTAGGATAGGTGCCGGACACTGAACCTATTTAATTTACTATTCCAACTCCAATTTACATTTAATTAGGGTAGGTGCTGGACTAAGAACCTATTTAATTTACTATTCCAACTCCAATCTACATTTTATGAGGGTAGGTGCTGGACACTGAACCTATTTAATTTACTATTCCAACTTCAATCTACATTTAATTAGGGTAGGTGCTGGACACTGAACCTATTTAATTTACTATTCCAACTCCAATCTACATTTAATTAGTGTAGGCGCTGGACACTGAACCAAACTAATTTACTATTCTAACTCCAATCTACATTTAATTATGGTAGGTGCTGGACACTTAACCTATTACATTTACTATTCCAACTCCAATCTACATTTAATTAGGGTAGGTGCTGGACACTGAACCTACTTAATTTACTATTCCAACTCCAATCTACATTTAATTAGGGTAGGTGCTGGGCACTGAACCTATGTAATGTACTATTCCAACTCCAATCTACATTGAATTTGGGTAGGTGCTGGACACTGAACCTATTTAATTTACTATTCCTACTCCAATCTACATTTAATTAGGGTAGGTGCTGGACAGTGAACCTAATTAATTTACTATTCCAACTCAAATCTACATTTAATTAGGGTAGGTGCTGGACACTGACCCTAATTAATTTACTATTCCAACTCCATTCTACATTTAATAAGGGTAGATGCTGGGCACTGAACCTATGTAATTTACTATTCCAACTCCAATCTACATTTAATTAGGGTAGGTTCTGGACACTGAACCTAACTAATATACTATTCCAACTCCAACCAACATTTAATTAGAGTAGGTGCTGGACACTGAACCTATTTTATTTACTATTCAAACTCCAATCTACATTTAATTTGGGTAGGTGCTGGACACTGAACCTAATTATTGTTCTATTCCAACTCCAATCTACATGTAATTAGGGTAGGTGCTGGACACTGAACCTATTTAATTTACTATTCCAACTCCAATCTACATTTAATTTGGGTAGGTGCTGGACACTGAACCTATTTAATTTACTATTCCAACTCCAATCTACATTTAATTAGGGTCGTTGCTGGACACAACCTAATTAATGTACTATTCCAACTCCAATCTACATTTAATTAGAGTAGGTGCTGGACACTGAACCTATTTAATTTACTATTCCAACTCCAATCTACATTTAATTAGGGTAGGTGCTGGACACTGAACCTATTACATTTACTATTCCAAATCCAAATCTACTTTTAATTAGGGTAGGTGCTGGACACTGAACCTATTTAATTTACTATTCCAACTCCAATCTACATTTAATTAGGGTCGGTGCTGGACACTGAACCTATTTAATTTACTATTCCAACTCCAATCTACATTTAATTAGGGTAGGTGCTGGACACTGACCCTATTTAATTTACTATTCCAACTCCAATCTACATTTAATTTGGGTAGGTGCTGGAAACTGAACCTATTTAATTTACTATTCCAACTCCAATCTACATTTAATTAGGGTCGTTGCAGGACACTGAACCTAATTAATGTACTATTCCAAATCCAATCTACATTTAATTAGAGTAGGTGCTGGACACTTGAACCTATTTAATTTACTATTCAAACTCCAATCTACATTTAATTAGGGTAGATGCTGGACACTGAACCTATTTAATTTACTATTCCAACTCCAATCTACATTTAATTAGGGTAGGTGCTGGACACTGAACCTATTTAATTTACTATTTCAACTTCAATCTACATTTAATTAGGGTAGGTGCTGGACACTGAACCTATTTAATTTACTATTCCAACTCCAATCTACATTTAATTAGGGTAGGTGCTGGACACTGACCCTATTTAATTTACTATTCCAACTCCAATCTACATTTAATTTGGGTAGGTGCTGGAAACTGAACCTATTTAATTTACTATTCCAACTCCAATCTACATTTAATTAGGGTAGGTGCTGGACACTGAACCTATGTAATGTACTATTCCAAATCCAATCTACATTTAATTAGGATAGGTGCTGGACACTGAACCTATTTAATTTACTATTCCAACTCCAATTTACATTTAATTAGGGTAAGTGCTGGACACAGAACCTATTTAATTTACTATTCCAACTCCAATCTACATTTAATTAGGGTAGGTGCTGGACACTGAACCTATTTAATTTACTATTCCAACTCCAATCTACATTTAACTAGGGTAGGTGCTGGACACTGAACCTATTTATTTACTATTCCAACTCCAATCTACATTTAATTAGGGTAGGTGCTGGACACTGTACCTAACTAATTTACTATTCCAACTCCAATCTACATTTAATTAGGGTAGATGCTGTACACTGAACCTAATTAATTTACTATTCCAACTCCAATCTACATTTAATTAGGGTCGGTGCTGGACACTGAACCTATTTAATTTACTATTCCAAAACCAATCTACATTTAATTAGGGTAGATGCTGGACACTGAACCTAATTAATTTACTATTCCAACTCCAATCTACATTTAATAAGGGTAGGTGCAGGACACTAAACCTATTAAATTTTCTATTCCAACTCGAATCTACTTTTAATTAGGGTAGGTGCTGGACACTGAACCTACTTAATTTACTATTCCAACTCCAATCTACATTTAATTAGGGTAGGTGCTGGACACTGAACATAATTAATTTACTATTCCACTTCCATTCTACATTTAATTAGGATAGGTGCCGGACACTGAACCTATTTAATTTACTATTCCAACTCCAATTTACATTTAATTAGGGTAGGTGCTGGACTAAGAACCTATTTAATTTACTATTCCAACTCCAATCTACATTTTATGAGGGTAGGTGCTGGACACTTGGACACCTTCGGGCAGCAATTCGCGCTCTATAAATCCACATCCATTCCATTCCATCCATTCCACACTGAACCTATTTAATTTACTATTCCAACTTCAATCTACATTTAATTCGGGTAGGTGATGGACACTGAACCTATTTAATTTACTATTCCAACTCCAATCTACATTTAATTAGTGTAGGCGCTGGACACTGAACCAAACTAATTTACTATTCTAACTCCAATCTACATTTAATTATGGTAGGTGCTGGACACTTAACCTATTACATTTACTATTCGAACTCCAATCTACATTTAATTAGGGTAGGTGCTGGACACTGAACCTACTTAATTTACTATTCCAACTCCAATCTACATTTAATTAGGGTAGGTGCTGGACACTGAACCTATGTAATGTACTATTCCAACTCCAATCTACATTGAATTTGGGTAGGTGCTGGACACTGAACCTATTTAATTTACTATTCCTACTCCAATCTACATTTAATTAGGGTAGGTGCTGGACAGTGAACCTAATTAATTTACTATTCCAACTCAAATCTACATTTAATTAGGGTAGGTGCTGGACACTGACCCTAATTAATTTACTATTCCAACTCCATTCTACATTTAATAAGGGTAGATGCTGGGCACTGAACCTATGTAATTTACTATTCCAACTCCAATCTACATTTAATTAGGGTAGGTTCTGGACACTGAACCTAACTAATATACTATTCCAACTCCAACCAACATTTAATTAGAGTAGGTGCTGGACACTGAACCTAATTAATTTACTATTCCAACTCCAATCTACATTTAATTAGGGTAGGTGCTGGACACTGAACCTAATTATTGTTCTATTCCAACTCCAATCTACATTTAATTAGGGTAGGTGCTGGACACTGAACCTATTTAATTTACTATTCCAACTCCAATCTACATTTAATTTGGGTAGGTGCTGGACACTGAACCTATTTAATTTACTATTCCAACTCCAATCTACATTTAATTAGGGTCGTTGCTGGACACAACCTAATTAATGTACTATTCCAACTCAAATCTACATTTAATTAGAGTAGGTGCTGGACACTGAACCTATTTAATTTACTATTCCAACTCCAATCTACATTTAATTAGGGTAGGTGCTGGACACTGAACCTATTACATTTACTATTCCAACTCCAAATCTACTTTTAATTAGGGTAGGTGCTGGACACTGAACCTACTTAATTTACTATTCCAACTCCAATCTACATTTAATTAGGGTAGGTGCTGGACACTGAACCTAATTAATTTACTATTCCAATTCCAATCTACATTTAATTAGGAGAGGTGCTGGACACTGTACCTATTTAATTTACTATTCCAACTCCAATTTAAATTTAATTAGGGTAGGTGCTGGACACATAAGCTATTTAATTTACTATTCCAACTCCAATCTACATTTAATTAGGGTAGGTGCTGGACACTGAACCTATTTAATTTACTATTCCAACTCCAATCTACATTTAATTAGGGTAGGTGCTGGACACTGAACCTATTTAATTTACTATTCCAACTCCAATCTACATTTAATTAGTGTAGGTGCTGAACACTGAACCTAACTAATTTACTATTTCAACTCCAATCTACATTTAATTAGGGTAGATGCTGGACACTGAACTTAATTAGTTTACTATCCCAACTCCAATCTACATTTAATTAGGGTAGGTGCTGGACACTGAACCTATTTAATTAACTATTCCAACTCCAATCTACATTTAATTAGGGTTGGTGCTGGACACTGAACCTATTTAATTTACTATTCCAACTCCAATCTACATTTAATTAGGGTAGATGCTGGACACTGAACCTAATTAATTTACTAGCCCAACTCCAATCTACATTTAATTAGGGTAGGTGCAGGACACTAAACCTATTAAATTTACTATTCCAACTTGAATCTACTTTTAATTAGGGTAGGTGCTGGACACTGAACCTAATTAATTTACTATTCCAATTCCAATGTACATTTAATTAGGATAGGTGCCGGACACTGAACCTATTTAATTTACTATTCCAACTCCAATCTACTTTTAATTAGGGTAGGTGCTGGACACTGAACCTACTTAGTTTACTATTCCAACTCCAATCTACATTTAATTAGTGCAGGTGCTGGACACTGATCCTAATTAATTTACTATTCCAAATCCAATCTACATTTAATTTGGATAGGTGCTGGACACTGAACCTATTTAATTTACTATTCCAACTCCAATTTACATTTAATTAGGGTAAGTGTTGGACACAGAACCTATTTAATTTACTATTCCAACTCCAATCTACATTTAATTAGGGTAGGTGCTGGACACTGAACCTATTTAATTTACTATTCCAACTCCAATCTACATTTAATTAGGGTAGGTGCTGGACACCGAACCTATTTAATTTATTATTCCAACTCCAATCTACATTTAATTTGGGTAGGTGCTGGACACTGAACCTATTTAATTTACTATTCCAACTCCAATCTACATTTAATTAGGGTTGTTGCTGGACACTGAACCTAATTAATGTACTATTCCAAATCCAATCTACATTTAATTAGAGTAGGTGCTAGACACTTGAACCTATTTAATTTACTATTCAAACTCCAATCTACATTTAATTAGGGTAGATGCTGGACACTGAACCTAATTAATTTACTATTCCAACTCCAATCTACATTTAATTAGGGTAGGTGCTGGACACTGAACCTATTAAATTTACTATTCCAACTCCAATCTACTTTTAATTAGGGTAGGTGCTGGACACTGAACCTACTTAATTTACTATTCCAACTCCAATCTACATTTAATTAGTGTAGGTGCTGGACACTGAACCTAATTAATTTACTATTCCAAATCCAATCTACATTTAATTAGGATAGGTGCTGGACACTGACCCTATTTAATTTACTATTCCAACTCCAATTTACATTTAATTAGGGTAAGTGCTGGACACAGAACCTATTTAATGTACTATTCCAACTCCAATCTACATTTAATTAGGGTAGGTGCTGGACACTGAACCTATTTAATTTACTATTCCAACTTCAATCTACATTTAATTAGGGTAGGTGCTGGACACTGAACCTATTTAATTTACTATTCCAACTCATATCTACATTTAATTAGTGTAGGCGCTGGACACTGACCCAAACTAATTTACTATTCTAACTCCAATCTACATTTCATTATGGTAGGTGCTGGACACTTAACCTATTACATTTACTATTCCAACTCCAATCTACATTTAATTAGGGTAGGTGCTGGACACTGAACCTACTTAATTTACTATTCCAACTCCAATCTACATTTAATTAGGGTAGGTGCTGGACACTGAACCTATGTAATGTACTATTCCAACTCCAATCTACATTTAATTAGGGTAGGTGCTTGACAGTGAACCTCATTAATTTACTATTCCAACTCAAATCTACATTTAATTAGGGTAGGTGATGGACACTGACCCTAATTAATTTACTATTCCAACTCCATTCTACATTTAATAAGGGTAGATGCTGGGCACTGAACCTATGTAATTTATTATTCCAACTCCAATCTACATTTAATTAGGGTAGGTTATGGACACTGAATCTAACTAATATACTATTCCAACTCCAACCAACATTTAATTAGAGTAGGTGCTGGACACTGAACCTAATTAATTTACTATTCCACTTCCATTCTACATTTAATAAGGGTAGATTCTGGACACTGAACCTATGTAATTTACTATTCCAACTCCAATCTACATTTAATTTGGGTAGGTGCTGGACACTGAACCTATCTAATTTACTAATCCAACTCCAACCTACATTTAATTAGGGTAGGTTCTGGACACTGAACCTAACTAATATACTATTCCAACTCCAACCAACATTTAATTAGGGTAGGTGCTGGACACTGAACCTAATTAATTTACTATTCCAACTCCAATCTACATTTAATTAGGGTAGGTGCTGGACACTGAACCTATTTTATTTACTATTCCAACTCCAATCTACATTTAATTTGGGTAGGTGCTGGACACTGAACCTAATTAATTTACTATTCCACTTCCATTCTACATTTAATTAGGGTAGGTGCTGGACACTGAACCTATTTAATTTACTATTCCAACTCCAATCTACATTTAATTAGTGTAGGCGCTGGACACTGAACCAAACTAATTTACTATTCTAACTCCAATCTACATTTAATTATGGTAGGTGCTGGACACTTAACCTATTACATTTACTATTCCAACTCCAATCTACATTTAATTAGGGTAGGTGCTGGACACTGAACCTACTTAATTTACTATTCCAACTCCAATCTACATTTAATTAGGGTAGGTGCTGGACACTGAACCTATGTAATGTACTATTCCAAATCCAATCTACATTTAATTAGGATAGGTGCTGGACACTGAACCTATTTAATTTACTTTTCCAACTCCAATTTACATTTAATTAGGGTAAGTGCTGGACACAGAACCTATTTAATTTACTATTCCAACTCCAATCTACATTTAATTAGTGTAGGTGCTGGACACTGAACCTAATTAATTTACTATTCCAAATCCAATCTACATTTAATTAGGATAGGTGCTGGACACTGAACCTATTTAATTTACTATTCCAACTCCAATTTACATTTAATTAGGGTAAGTGCTGGACACAGAACCTATTTAATTTACTATTCCAACTCCAATCTACATTTAATTAGGGTATGTGCCGGACACTGAACCTATTTAATTTACTATCCCAACTCCAATCTACATTTAATTAGGGTAGGTGCTGGGCACTGAACCTATTTAATTTACTATTCCAACTCCAATCTACATTTAATTAGGGTAGGTGCTGGACACTGAACCTAACTAATTTACTATTCCAACTCCAATCTACATTTAATTAGGGTAGATGCTGTACACTGAACCTAATTAATTTACTATTCCAACTCCAATCTACATTTTATTAGGGTAGGTGCTGGACACTGAACCTATTTAATTTACTATTCCAACTTCAATCTACATTTAATTAGGGTAGGTGCTGGACACTGAACCTATTTAATTTACTATTCCAACTCCAATCTACATTTAATTAGTGTAGGCGCTGGACACTGAACCAAACTAATTTACTATTCTAACTCCAATCTACATTTAATTATGGTAGGTGCTGGACACTTAACCTATTACATTTACTATTCCAACTCCAATCTACATTTTATTAGGGTAGGTGCTGGACACTGAACCTATTTAATTTACTATTCCAACTTCAATCTACATTTAATTAGGGTAGGTGCTGGACACTGAACCTATTTAATTTACTATTCCAACTCCAATCTACATTTAATTAGTGTAGGCGCTGGACACTGAACCAAACTAATTTACTATTCTAACTCCAATCTACATTTAATTATGGTAGGTGCTGGACACTTAACCTATTACATTTACTATTCCAACTCCAATCTACATTTAATTAGGGTAGGTGCTGGACACTGAACCTACTTAATTTACTATTCCAACTCCAATCTACATTTAATTAGGGTAGGTGCTGGACACTGAACCTATGTAATGTACTATTCCAAATCCAATCTACATTTAATTAGGATAGGTGCTGGACACTGAACCTATTTAATTTACTTTTCCAACTCCAATTTACATTTAATTAGGGTAAGTGCTGGACACAGAACCTATTTAATTTACTATTCCAACTCCAATCTACATTTAATTAGGGTAGGTGCTGGACACTGAACCTATTTAATTTACTATTCCAACTCCAATCTACATTTAATTAGGGTAGGTGCTGGACACTGAACCTATTTAATTTACTTTTCCAACTCCAATCTACATTTAATTAGGGTAGGTGCTGGACACTGAACCTAACTAATTTACTATTCCAACTCCAATCTACATTTAATTAGGGTAGATGCTGTACACTGAACCTAATTATTTACTCTTCCAACTCAAATCTACATTTAATTAGGGTCGGTGCTGGACACTGAACCTATTTAATTTACTATTCCAAAACCAATCTACATTTAATTAGGGTAGATGCTGGACACTGAACCTAATTAATTTACTATTCCAACTCCAATCTACATTTAATAAGGGTAGGTGCAGGACACTAAACCTATTAAATTTTCTATTCCAACTCGAATCTACTTTTAATTAGGGTAGGTGCTGGACACTGAACCTACTTAATTTACTATTCCAACTCCAATCTACATTTAATTAGGGTAGGTGCTGGACACTGAACCTAATTAATTTACTATTCCACTTCCATTCTACATTTAATTAGGATAGGTGCCGGACACTGAACCTATTTAATTTACTATTCCAACTCCAATTTACATTTAATTAGGGTAGGTGCTGGACTAAGAACCTATTTAATTTACTATTCCAACTCCAATCTACATTTTATGAGGGTAGGTGCTGGACACTGAACCTATTTAATTTACTATTCCAACTTCAATCTACATTTAATTAGGGTAGGTGCTGGACACTGAACCTATTTAATTTACTATTCCAACTCCAATCTACATTTAATTAGTGTAGGCGCTGGACACTGAACCAAACTAATTTACTATTCTAACTCCAATCTACATTTAATTATGGTAGGTGCTGGACACTTAACCTATTACATTTACTATTCCAACTCCAATCTACATTTAATTAGGGTAGGTGCTGGACACTGAACCTACTTAATTTACTATTCCAACTCCAATCTACATTTAATTAGGGTAGGTGCTGGACACTGAACCTATGTAATGTACTATTCCAACTCCAATCTACATTGAATTTGGGTAGGTGCTGGACACTGAACCTATTTAATTTACTATTCCTACTCCAATCTACATTTAATTAGGGTAGGTGCTGGACAGTGAACCTAATTAATTTACTATTCCAACTCAAATCTACATTTAATTAGGGTAGGTGCTGGCCACTGACCCTAATTAATTTACTATTCCAACTCCATTCTACATTTAATAAGGGTAGATGCTGGGCACTGAACCTATGTAATTTACTATTCCAACTCCAATCTACATTTAATTAGGGTAGGTTCTGGACACTGAACCTAACTAATATACTATTCCAACTCCAACCAACATTTAATTAGAGTAGGTGCTGGACACTGAACCTATTTTATTTACTATTCAAACTCCAATCTACATTTAATTTGGGTAGGTGCTGGACACTGAACCTAATTATTGTTCTATTCCAACTCCAATCTACATGTAATTAGGGTAGGTGCTGGACACTGAACCTATTTAATTTACTATTCCAACTCCAATCTACATTTAATTTGGGTAGGTGCTGGACACTGAACCTATTTAATTTACTATTCCAACTCCAATCTACATTTAATTAGGGTCGTTGCTGGACACAACCTAATTAATGTACTATTCCAACTCCAATCTACATTTAATTAGAGTAGGTGCTGGACACTGAACCTATTTAATTTACTATTCCAACTCCAATCTACATTTAATTAGGGTAGGTGCTGGACACTGAACCTATTACATTTACTATTCCAAATCCAAATCTACTTTTAATTAGGGTAGGTGCTGGACACTGAACCTATTTAATTTACTATTCCAACTCCAATCTACATTTAATTAGGGTCGGTGCTGGACACTGAACCTATTTAATTTACTATTCCAACTCCAATCTACATTTAATTAGGGTAGGTGCTGGACACTGACCCTATTTAATTTACTATTCCAACTCCAATCTACATTTAATTTGGGTAGGTGCTGGAAACTGAACCTATTTAATTTACTATTCCAACTCCAATCTACATTTAATTAGGGTCGTTGCAGGACACTGAACCTAATTAATGTACTATTCCAAATCCAATCTACATTTAATTAGAGTAGGTGCTGGACACTTGAACCTATTTAATTTACTATTCAAACTCCAATCTACATTTAATTAGGGTAGATGCTGGACACTGAACCTATTTAATTTACTATTCCAACTCCAATCTACATTTAATTAGGGTAGGTGCTGGACACTGAACCTATTTAATTTACTATTTCAACTTCAATCTACATTTAATTAGGGTAGGTGCTGGACACTGAACCTATTTAATTTACTATTCCAACTCCAATCTACATTTAATTAGGGTAGGTGCTGGACACTGACCCTATTTAATTTACTATTCCAACTCCAATCTACATTTAATTTGGGTAGGTGCTGGAAACTGAACCTATTTAATTTACTATTCCAACTCCAATCTACATTTAATTAGGGTAGGTGCTGGACACTGAACCTATGTAATGTACTATTCCAAATCCAATCTACATTTAATTAGGATAGGTGCTGGACACTGAACCTATTTAATTTACTATTCCAACTCCAATTTACATTTAATTAGGGTAAGTGCTGGACACAGAACCTATTTAATTTACTATTCCAACTCCAATCTACATTTAATTAGGGTAGGTGCTGGACACTGAACCTATTTAATTTACTATTCCAACTCCAATCTACATTTAACTAGGGTAGGTGCTGGACACTGAACCTATTTATTTACTATTCCAACTCCAATCTACATTTAATTAGGGTAGGTGCTGGACACTGTACCTAACTAATTTACTATTCCAACTCCAATCTACATTTAATTAGGGTAGATGCTGTACACTGAACCTAATTAATTTACTATTCCAACTCCAATCTACATTTAATTAGGGTCGGTGCTGGACACTGAACCTATTTAATTTACTATTCCAAAACCAATCTACATTTAATTAGGGTAGATGCTGGACACTGAACCTAATTAATTTACTATTCCAACTCCAATCTACATTTAATAAGGGTAGGTGCAGGACACTAAACCTATTAAATTTTCTATTCCAACTCGAATCTACTTTTAATTAGGGTAGGTGCTGGACACTGAACCTACTTAATTTACTATTCCAACTCCAATCTACATTTAATTAGGGTAGGTGCTGGACACTGAACATAATTAATTTACTATTCCACTTCCATTCTACATTTAATTAGGATAGGTGCCGGACACTGAACCTATTTAATTTACTATTCCAACTCCAATTTACATTTAATTAGGGTAGGTGCTGGACTAAGAACCTATTTAATTTACTATTCCAACTCCAATCTACATTTTATGAGGGTAGGTGCTGGACACTTGGACACCTTCGGGCAGCAATTCGCGCTCTATAAATCCACATCCATTCCATTCCATCCATTCCACACTGAACCTATTTAATTTACTATTCCAACTTCAATCTACATTTAATTAGGGTAGGTGATGGACACTGAACCTATTTAATTTACTATTCCAACTCCAATCTACATTTAATTAGTGTAGGCGCTGGACACTGAACCAAACTAATTTACTATTCTAACTCCAATCTACATTTAATTATGGTAGGTGCTGGACACTTAACCTATTACATTTACTATTCGAACTCCAATCTACATTTAATTAGGGTAGGTGCTGGACACTGAACCTACTTAATTTACTATTCCAACTCCAATCTACATTTAATTAGGGTAGGTGCTGGACACTGAACCTATGTAATGTACTATTCCAACTCCAATCTACATTGAATTTGGGTAGGTGCTGGACACTGAACCTATTTAATTTACTATTCCTACTCCAATCTACATTTAATTAGGGTAGGTGCTGGACAGTGAACCTAATTAATTTACTATTCCAACTCAAATCTACATTTAATTAGGGTAGGTGCTGGACACTGACCCTAATTAATTTACTATTCCAACTCCATTCTACATTTAATAAGGGTAGATGCTGGGCACTGAACCTATGTAATTTACTATTCCAACTCCAATCTACATTTAATTAGGGTAGGTTCTGGACACTGAACCTAACTAATATACTATTCCAACTCCAACCAACATTTAATTAGAGTAGGTGCTGGACACTGAACCTAATTAATTTACTATTCCAACTCCAATCTACATTTAATTAGGGTAGGTGCTGGACACTGAACCTAATTATTGTTCTATTCCAACTCCAATCTACATTTAATTAGGGTAGGTGCTGGACACTGAACCTATTTAATTTACTATTCCAACTCCAATCTACATTTAATTTGGGTAGGTGCTGGACACTGAACCTATTTAATTTACTATTCCAACTCCAATCTACATTTAATTAGGGTCGTTGCTGGACACAACCTAATTAATGTACTATTCCAACTCAAATCTACATTTAATTAGAGTAGGTGCTGGACACTGAACCTATTTAATTTACTATTCCAACTCCAATCTACATTTAATTAGGGTAGGTGCTGGACACTGAACCTATTACATTTACTATTCCAACTCCAAATCTACTTTTAATTAGGGTAGGTGCTGGACACTGAACCTACTTAATTTACTATTCCAACTCCAATCTACATTTAATTAGGGTAGGTGCTGGACACTGAACCTAATTAATTTACTATTCCAATTCCAATCTACATTTAATTAGGAGAGGTGCTGGACACTGTACCTATTTAATTTACTATTCCAACTCCAATTTAAATTTAATTAGGGTAGGTGCTGGACACATAAGCTATTTAATTTACTATTCCAACTCCAATCTACATTTAATTAGGGTAGGTGCTGGACACTGAACCTATTTAATTTACTATTCCAACTCCAATCTACATTTAATTAGGGTAGGTGCTGGACACTGAACCTATTTAATTTACTATTCCAACTCCAATCTACATTTAATTAGTGTAGGTGCTGAACACGGAACCTAACTAATTTACTATTTCAACTCCAATCTACATTTAATTAGGGTAGATGCTGGACACTGAACTTAATTAGTTTACTATCCCAACTCCAATCTACATTTAATTAGGGTAGGTGCTGGACACTGAACCTATTTAATTAACTATTCCAACTCCAATCTACATTTAATTAGGGTTGGTGCTGGACACTGAACCTATTTAATTTACTATTCCAACTCCAATCTACATTTAATTAGGGTAGATGCTGGACACTGAACCTAATTAATTTACTAGCCCAACTCCAATCTACATTTAATTAGGGTAGGTGCAGGACACTAAACCTATTAAATTTACTATTCCAACTTGAATCTACTTTTAATTAGGGTAGGTGCTGGACACTGAACCTAATTAATTTACTATTCCAATTCCAATGTACATTTAATTAGGATAGGTGCCGGACACTGAACCTATTTAATTTACTATTCCAACTCCAATCTACTTTTAATTAGGGTAGGTGCTGGACACTGAACCTACTTAGTTTACTATTCCAACTCCAATCTACATTTAATTAGTGCAGGTGCTGGACACTGATCCTAATTAATTTACTATTCCAAATCCAATCTACATTTAATTTGGATAGGTGCTGGACACTGAACCTATTTAATTTACTATTCCAACTCCAATTTACATTTAATTAGGGTAAGTGTTGGACACAGAACCTATTTAATTTACTATTCCAACTCCAATCTACATTTAATTAGGGTAGGTGCTGGACACTGAACCTATTTAATTTACTATTCCAACTCCAATCTACATTTAATTAGGGTAGGTGCTGGACACCGAACCTATTTAATTTATTATTCCAACTCCAATCTACATTTAATTTGGGTAGGTGCTGGACACTGAACCTATTTAATTTACTATTCCAACTCCAATCTACATTTAATTAGGGTTGTTGCTGGACACTGAACCTAATTAATGTACTATTCCAAATCCAATCTACATTTAATTAGAGTTGGTGCTAGACACTTGAACCTATTTAATTTACTATTCAAACTCCAATCTACATTTAATTAGGGTAGATGCTGGACACTGAACCTAATTAATTTACTATTCCAACTCCAATCTACATTTAATTAGGGTAGGTGCTGGACACTGAACCTATTAAATTTACTATTCCAACTCCAATCTACTTTTAATTAGGGTAGGTGCTGGACACTGAACCTACTTAATTTACTATTCCAACTCCAATCTACATTTAATTAGTGTAGGTGCTGGACACTGAACCTAATTAATTTACTATTCCAAATCCAATCTACATTTAATTAGGATAGGTGCTGGACACTGACCCTATTTAATTTACTATTCCAACTCCAATTTACATTTAATTAGGGTAAGTGCTGGACACAGAACCTATTTAATGTACTATTCCAACTCCAATCTACATTTAATTAGGGTAGGTGCTGGACACTGAACCTATTTAATTTACTATTCCAACTTCAATCTACATTTAATTAGGGTAGGTGCTGGACACTGAACCTATTTAATTTACTATTCCAACTCATATCTACATTTAATTAGTGTAGGCGCTGGACACTGACCCAAACTAATTTACTATTCTAACTCCAATCTACATTTCATTATGGTAGGTGCTGGACACTTAACCTATTACATTTACTATTCCAACTCCAATCTACATTTAATTAGGGTAGGTGCTGGACACTGAACCTACTTAATTTACTATTCCAACTCCAATCTACATTTAATTAGGGTAGGTGCTGGACACTGAACCTATGTAATGTACTATTCCAACTCCAATCTACATTTAATTAGGGTAGGTGCTTGACAGTGAACCTCATTAATTTACTATTCCAACTCAAATCTACATTTAATTAGGGTAGGTGATGGACACTGACCCTAATTAATTTACTATTCCAACTCCATTCTACATTTAATAAGGGTAGATGCTGGGCACTGAACCTATGTAATTTATTATTCCAACTCCAATCTACATTTAATTAGGGTAGGTTATGGACACTGAATCTAACTAATATACTATTCCAACTCCAACCAACATTTAATTAGAGTAGGTGCTGGACACTGAACCTAATTAATTTACTATTCCACTTCCATTCTACATTTAATTAGGGTAGGTGCTGGACACTGAACCTATTTAATTTACTATTCCAACTCCAATCTACATTTAATTAGTGTAGGCGCTGGACACTGAACCAAACTAATTTACTATTCTAACTCCAATCTACATTTAATTATGGTAGGTGCTGGACACTTAACCTATTACATTTACTATTCCAACTCCAATCTACATTTAATTAGGGTAGGTGCTGGACACTGAACCTACTTAATTTACTATTCCAACTCCAATCTACATTTAATTAGGGTAGGTGCTGGACACTGAACCTATGTAATGTACTATTCCAAATCCAATCTACATTTAATTAGGATAGGTGCTGGACACTGAACCTATTTAATTTACTTTTCCAACTCCAATTTACATTTAATTAGGGTAAGTGCTGGACACAGAACCTATTTAATTTACTATTCCAACTCCAATCTACATTTAATTAGGGTAGGTGCTGGACACTGAACCTATTTATTTACTATTCCAACTCCAATCTACATTTAATTAGGGTAGGTGCTGGACACTGAACCTATTTAATTTACTTTTCCAACTCCAATCTACATTTAATAAGGGTAGGTGCTGGACACTGAACCTAATTAATTTACTATTCCAACTCCATTCTACATTTAATAAGGGTAGATTCTGGACACTGAACCTATGTAATTTACTATTCCAACTCCAATCTACATTTAATTTGGGTAGGTGCTGGACACTGAACCTATCTAATTTACTAATCCAACTCCAACCTACATTTAATTAGGGTAGGTTCTGGACACTGAACCTAACTAATATACTATTCCAACTCCAACCAACATTTAATTAGGGTAGGTGCTGGACACTGAACCTAATTAATTTACTATTCCAACTCCAATCTACATTTAATTAGGGTAGGTGCTGGACACTGAACCTATTTTATTTACTATTCCAACTCCAATCTACATTTAATTTGGGTAGGTGCTGGACACTGAACCTAATTAATTTACTATTCCACTTCCATTCTACATTTAATTAGGGTAGGTGCTGGACACTGAACCTATTTAATTTACTATTCCAACTCCAATCTACATTTAATTAGTGTAGGCACTGGACACTGAACCAAACTAATTTACTATTCTAACTCCAATCTACATTTAATTATGGTAGGTGCTGGACACTTAACCTATTACATTTACTATTCCAACTCCAATCTACATTTAATTAGGGTAGGTGCTGGACACTGAACCTACTTAATTTACTATTCCAACTCCAATCTACATTTAATTAGGGTAGGTGCTGGACACTGAACCTATGTAATGTACTATTCCAAATCCAATCTACATTTAATTAGGATAGGTGCTGGACACTGAACCTATTTAATTTACTTTTCCAACTCCAATTTACATTTAATTAGGGTAAGTGCTGGACACAGAACCTATTTAATTTACTATTCCAACTCCAATCTACATTTAATTAGGGTAGGTGCTGGACACTGAACCTATTTAATTTACTATTCCAACTCCAATCTACATTTAATTAGGGTAGGTGCTGGACACTGAACCTATTTAATTTACTTTTCCAACTCCAATCTACATTTAATAAGGGTAGGTGCTGGACACTGAACCTAATTAATTTACTATTCCAACTCCATTCTACATTTAATAAGGGTAGATTCTGGACACTGAACCTATGTAATTTACTATTCCAACTCCAATCTACATTTAATTTGGGTAGGTGCTGGACACTGAACCTATCTAATTTACTAATCCAACTCCAATCTACATTTAATTAGAGTAGGTTCTGGACACTGAACCTAACTAATATACTATTCCAACTCCAACCAACATTTAATTAGGGTAGGTGCTGGACACTGAACCTAATTAATTTACTATTCCAACTCCAATCTACATTTAATTAGGGTAGGTGCTGGACACTGAACCTATTTTATTTACTATTCCAACTCCAATCTACATTTAATTTGGGTAGGTGCTGGACACTGAACCTAATTAATTTACTATTCCAACTCCAATCTACATTTAATTAGGGTAGGTGCTGGACACCGAACCTATTTAATTTTCTATTCCAACTCCAATCTACATTTAATTTGGGTAGGTGCTGGACACTGAACCTATTTAATTTACTATTCCAACTCCAATCTACATTTAATTAGGGTCGTTGCTGGACACTGAATCTAATTAATGTACTATTCCAAATCCAATCTACATTTAATTGGAGTAGGTGCTGGACACTTGAACCTATTTAATTTACTATTCAAACTCCAATCTACATTTAATTAGGGTAGATGCTGGACACTGAATCTAATTAATTTAATATTCCAACTCCAATCTACATTTAATTAGGGTAGGTTCTGGACACTGAACCTATTAAATTTACTATTCCAACTCCGAACTACTTTTAATTAGGGTAGGTGCTGGACACTGAACCTACTTAGTTTACTATTCCAACTCCAATCTACATTTAATTAGTGTAGGTGCTGGACACTGAACCTAATTAATTTACTATTCCAAATCCAATCTACATTTAATTAGGATAGGTGCTGGACACTGAACCTATTTAATTTACTATTCCAACTCCAATCTACATTTAATTAGGGTAGGTGCTGGACACTGAACCTAACTAATTTACTATTCCAACTCCAATCTACATTTAATTAGGGTAGATGCTGTACACTGAACCTAATTAATTTACTATTCCAACTCCAATCTACATTTTATTAGGGTAGGTGCTGGACACTGAACCTATTTAATTTACTATTCCAACTTCAATCTACATTTAATTAGGGTAGGTGCTGGACACTGAACCTATTTAATTTACTATTCCAACTCCAATCTACATTTAATTAGTGTAGGCGCTGGACACTGAACCAAACTAATTTACTATTCTAACTCCAATCTACATTTAATTATGGTAGGTGCTGGACACTTAACCTATTACATTTACTATTCCAACTCCAATCTACATTTAATTAGGGTAGGTGCTGGACACTGAACCTATTTAATTTACTATTCCAAAACCAATCTACATTTAATTAGGGTAGATGCTGGACACTGAACCTAATTAATTTACTATTCCAACTCCAATCTACATTTAATAAGGGTAGGTGCAGGACACTAAACCTATTAAATGTTCTATTCCAACTCGAATCTACTTTTAATTAGGGTAGGTGCTGGACACTGAACCTACTTAATTTACTATTCCAACTCCAATCTACATTTAATTTGGGTAGGTGCTGGACACTGAACCTATTTAATTAACTATTCCAACTCCAATCTACATTTAATCTAGGGTCGTTGCTGGACACTGAATCTAATTAATGTACTATTCCAAATCCAATCTACATTTAATTAGAGTAGGTGCTGGACACTTGAACCTATTTAATTTACTATTCAAACTCCAATCTACATTTAATTAGGGTAGATGCTGGACACTGAACCTAATTAATTTAATATTCAAACTCCAATCTACATTTAATTAGGGTAGGTTCTGGACACTGAACCTATTAAATTTACTATTCCAACTCCAATCTACTTTTAATTAGGGTAGGTGCTGGACACTGAACCTACTTAGTTTACTATTCCAACTCCAATCTACATTTAATTAGTGTAGGTGCTGGACACTGAACCTAATTAATTTACTATTCCAAATCCAATCTACATTTAATTAGGATAGGTGCTGGACACTGAACCTATTTAATTTACTATTCCAACTCCAATTTACATTTAATAAGGGTAAGTGCTGGACACAGAACCTATTTAATTTACTATTCCAACTCCAATCTACATTTAATTAGGGTAGGTGCCGGACACTGAACCTATTTAATTTACTATCCCAACTCCAATCTACATTTAATTAGGGTAGGTGCTGGACACTGAACCTATTTAATTTACTATTCCAACTCCAATCTACATTTAATTAGGGTAGGTGCTGGACACTGAACCTAATTAATTTACTATTCCACTTCCATTCTACATTTAATTAGGATAGGTGCCGGACACTGAACCTATTTAATTTACTATTCCAACTCCAATTTACATTTAATTAGGGTAGGTGCTGGACACGGAACCTATTTAATTTACTATTCCAACTCCAATCTACATTTTATTAGGGTAGGTGCTGGACACTGAACCTATTTAATTTACTATTCCAACTTCAATCTACATTTAATTAGGGTAGGTGCTGGACACTGAACCTATTTAATTTACTATTCCAACTCCAATCTACATTTAATTAGTGTAGGCGCTGGACACTGAACCAAACTAATTTACTATTCTAACTCCAATCTACATTTAATTATGGTAGGTGCTGGACACTTAACCTATTACATTTACTATTCCAACTCCAAACTACATTTAATTAGGGTAGGTGCTGGACACTGAACCTACTTAATTTACTATTCCAACTCCAATCTACATTTAATTAGGGTAGGTGCTGGACACTGAACCTATGTAATGTACTATTCCAAATCCAATCTACATTTAATTAGGATAGGTGATGGACACTGAACCTATTTAATTTACTTTTCCAACTCCAATTTACATTTAATTAGGGTAAGTGCTGGACACAGAACCTATTTAATTTACTATTCCAACTCCAATCTACATTTAATTAGGGTAGGTGCTGGACACTGAACCTATTTAATTTACTATTCCAACTCCAATCTACATTTAATTAGGGTAGGTGCTGGACACTGAACCTATTTAATTTACTTTTCCAACTCCAATCTACATTTAATTAGGGTAGGTGCTGGACACTGAACCTAACTAATTTACTATTCCAACTCCAATCTACATTTAATTAGGGTAGATGCTGTACACTGAACCTAATTATTTACTCTTCCAACTCCAATCTACATTTAATTAGGGTCGGTGCTGGACACTGAACCTATTTAATTTACTATTCCAAAACCAATCTACATTTAATTAGGGTAGATGCTGGACACTGAACCTAATTAATTTACTATTCCAACTCCAATCTACATTTAATAAAGGTAGGTGCAGGACACTAAACCTATTAAATTTTCTATTCCAACTCGAATCTACTTTTAATTAGGGTAGGTGCTGGACACTGAACCTACTTAATTTACTATTCCAACTCCAATCTACATTTAATTAGGGTAGGTGCTGGACACTGAACCTAATTAATTTACTATTCCACTTCCATTCTACATTTAATTAGGATAGGTGCCGGACACTGAACCTATTTAATTTACTATTCCAACTCCAATTTACATTTAATTAGGGTAGGTGCTGGACTAAGAACCTATTTAATGTACTATTCCAACTCCAATCTACATTTTATGAGGGTAGGTGCTGGACACTGAACCTATTTAATTTACTATTCCAACTTCAATCTACATTTAATTAGGGTAGGTGCTGGACACTGAACCTATTTAATTTACTATTCCAACTCCAATCTACATTTAATTAGTGTAGGCGCTGGACACTGAACCAAACTAATTTACTATTCTAACTCCAATCTACATTTAATTATGGTAGGTGCTGGACACTTAACCTATTACATTTACTATTCCAACTCCAATCTACATTTAATTAGGGTAGGTGCTGGACACTGAACCTACTTAATTTACTATTCCAACTCCAATCTACATTTAATTAGGGTAGGTGCTGGACACTGAACCTATGTAATGTACTAATCCAACTCCAATCTACATTGAATTTGGGTAGGTGCTGGACACTGAACCTATTTAATTTACTATTCCTACTCCAATCTACATTTAATTAGGGTAGGTGCTGGACAGTGAACCTAATTAATTTACTATTCCAACTCAAATCTACATTTAATTAGGGTAGGTGCTGGACACTGACCCTAATTAATTTACTATTCCAACTCCATTCTACATTAATAAGGGTAGATGCTGGGCACTGAACCTATGTAATTTACTATTCCAACTCCAATCTACATTTAATTAGGGTAGGTTCTGGACACTGAACCTAACTAATATACTATTCCAACTCCAACCAACATTTAATTAGAGTAGGTGCTGGACACTGAACCTATTTTATTTACTATTCAAACTCCAATCTACATTTAATTTGGGTAGGTGCTGGACACTGAACCTAATTATTGTTCTATTCCAACTCCAATCTACATGTAATTAGGGTAGGTGCTGGACACTGAACCTATTTAATTTACTATTCCAACTCCAATCTACATTTAATTTGGGTAGGTGCTGGACACTGAACCTATTTAATTTACTATTCCAACTCCAATCTACATTTAATTAGGGTCGTTGCTGGACACAACCTAATTAATGTACTATTCCAACTCCAATCTACATTTAATTAGAGTAGGTGCTGGACACTGAACCTATTTAATTTACTATTCCAACTCCAATCTACATTTAATTAGGGTAGGTGCTGGACACTGAACCTATTACATTTACTATTCCAAATCCAAATCTACTTTTAATTAGGGTAGGTGCTGGACACTGAACCTATTTAATTTACTATTCCAACTCCAATCTACATTTAATTAGGGTCGGTGCTGGACACTGAACCTATTTAATTTACTATTCCAACTCCAATCTACATTTAATTAGGGTAGGTGCTGGACACTGACCCTATTTAATTTACTATTCCAACTCCAATCTACATTTAATTTGGGTAGGTGCTGGAAACTGAACCTATTTAATTTACTATTCCAACTCCAATCTACATTTAATTAGGGTCGTTGCAGGACACTGAACCTAATTAATGTACTATTCCAAATCCAATCTACATTTAATTAGAGTAGGTGCTGGACACTTGAACCTATTTAATTTACTATTCAAACTCCAATCTACATTTAATTAGGGTAGATGCTGGACACTGAACCTATTTAATTTACTATTTCAACTTCAATCTACATTTAATTAGGGTAGGTGCTGGACACTGAACCTATTTAATTTACTATTCCAACTCCAATCTACATTTAATTAGGGTAGGTGCTGGACACTGACCCTATTTAATTTACTATTCCAACTCCAATCTACATTTAATTTGGGTAGGTGCTGGAAACTGAACCTATTTAATTTACTATTCCAACTCCAATCTACATTTAATTAGGGTCGTTACAGGACACTGAACCTAATTAATGTACTATTCCAAATCCAATCTACATTTAATTAGAGTAGGTGCTGGACACTTGAACCTATTTAATTTACTATTCAAACTCCAATCTACATTTAATTAGGGTAGATGCTGGACACTGAACCTATTTAATTTACTATTCCAACTCCAATCTACATTTAATTAGTGTAGGTGCTGGACACTAAACCTAATTAATTTACTATTCCAAATCCAATCTACATTTAATTAGGATAGGTGCTGGACACTGAACCTATTTAATTTACTATTCCAACTCCAATTTACATTTAATTAGGGTAAGTGCTGGACACAGAACCTATTTAATTTACTATTCCAACTCCAATCTACATTTAATTAGGGTAGGTGCTGGACACTGAACCTATTTAATTTACTATCCCAACTCCAATCTACATTTAATTAGGGTAGGTGCTGGACACTGAACCTATTTAATTTACTATTCCAACTCCAATCTACATTTAATTAGGGTAGGTGCTGGACACTGAACCTAACTAATTTACTATTCCAACTCCAATCTACATTTAATTAGGGTAGATGCTGTACACTGAACCTAATTAATTTACTATTCCAACTCCAATCTACATTTAATTAGGGTTGGTGCTGGACACTGAACCTATTTAGTTTACTATTCCAAAACCAATCTACATTTAATTAGGGTAGATGCTGGACACTGAACCTAATTAATTTACTATTCCAACTCCAATCTACATTTAATAAGGGTAGGTGCAGGACACTAAACCTATTAAATTTTCTATTCCAACTCGAATCTACTTTTAATTAGGGTAGGTGCTGGACACTGAACTTACTTAATTTACTATTCCAACTCCAATCTACATTTAATTAGGGTAGGTGCTGGACACTGAACCTAATTAATTTACTATTCTACTTCCATTCTACATTTAATTAGGATAGGTGCCGGACACTGAACCTATTTAATTTACTATTCCAACTCCAATTTACATTTAATTAGGGTAGGTGCTGGACACAGAACCTATTTAATTTACTATTCCAACTCCAATCTACATTTTATTAGGGTAGGTGCTGGACACTGAACCTATTTAATTTACTATTCCAACTTCAATCTACATTTAATTAGGGTAGGTGCTGGACACTGAACCTATTTAATTTACTATTCCAACTCCAATCTACATTTATTTAGTGTAGGCGCTGGACACTGAACCAAACTAATTTACTATTCTAACTCCAATCTACATTTAATTATGGTAGGTGCTGGACACTTAACCTATTACATTTACTATTCCAACTCCAATCTACATTTAATTAGGGTAGGTGCTGGACACTGAACCTACTTAATTTACTATTCCAACTCCAATCTACATTTAATTAGGGTAGGTGCTGGACACTGAACCTATTTAATTTACTATTCCAACTCCAATTTACATTTAATTAGGGTAAGTGCTGGACACAGAACCTATTTAATTTACTATTCCAACTCCAATCTACATTTAATTAGGGTAGGTGCTGGACACTGAACCTATTTAATTTACTATTCCAACTCCAATCTACATTTAATTAGGGTAGGTGCTGGACACTGAACCTATTTATTTACTATTCCAACTCCAATCTACATTTAATTAGGGTAGGTGCTGGACACTGTACCTAACTAATTTACTATTCCAACTCCAATCTACATTTAATTAGGGTAGATGCTGTACACTGAACCTAATTAATTTACTATTCCAACTCCAATCTACATTTAATTAGGGTCGGTGCTGGACACTGAACCTATTTAATTTACTATTCCAAAACCAATCTACATTTAATTAGGGTAGATGCTGGACACTGAACCTAATTAATTTACTATTCCAACTCCAATCTACATTTAATAAGGGTAGGTGCAGGACACTAAACCTATTAAATTTTCTATTCCAACTCGAATCTACTTTTAATTAGGGTAGGTGCTGGACACTGAACCTACTTAATTTACTATTCCAACTCCAATCTACATTTAATTAGGGTAGGTGCTGGACACTGAACATAATTAATTTACTATTCCACTTCCATTCTACATTTAATTAGGATAGGTGCCGGACACTGAACCTATTTAATTTACTATTCCAACTCCAATTTACATTTAATTAGGGTAGGTGCTGGACTAAGAACCTATTTAATTTACTATTCCAACTCCAATCTACATTTTATGAGGGTAGGTGCTGGACACTTGGACACCTTCGGGCAGCAATTCGCGCTCTATAAATCCACATCCATTCCATTCCATCCATTCCACACTGAACCTATTTAATTTACTATTCCAACTTCAATCTACATTTAATTAGGGTAGGTGATGGACACTGAACCTATTTAATTTACTATTCCAACTCCAATCTACATTTAATTAGTGTAGGCGCTGGACACTGAACCAAACTAATTTACTATTCTAACTCCAATCTACATTTAATTATGGTAGGTGCTGGACACTTAACCTATTACATTTACTATTCGAACTCCAATCTACATTTAATTAGGGTAGGTGCTGGACACTGAACCTACTTAATTTACTATTCCAACTCCAATCTACATTTAATTAGGGTAGGTGCTGGACACTGAACCTATGTAATGTACTATTCCAACTCCAATCTACATTGAATTTGGGTAGGTGCTGGACACTGAACCTATTTAATTTACTATTCCTACTCCAATCTACATTTAATTAGGGTAGATGCTGGACACTGAACCTAATTAATTTACTATTCCAACTCCAATCTACATTTAATAAGGGTAGGTGCAGGACACTAAACCTATTACATTTTCTATTCCAACTCGAATCTACTTTTAATTAGGGTAGGTGCTGGACACTGAACCTACTTAATTTACTATTCCAACTCCAATCTACATTTAATTAGGGTAGGTGCTGGACACTGAACATAATTAATTTACTATTCCACTTCCATTCTACATTTAATTAGGATAGGTGCCGGACACTGAACCTATTTAATTTACTATTCCAACTCCAATTTACATTTAATTAGGGTAGGTGCTGGACTAAGAACCTATTTAATTTACTATTCCAACTCCAATCTACATTTTATGAGGGTAGGTGCTGGACACTTGGACACCTTCGGGCAGCAATTCGCGCTCTATAAATCCACATCCATTCCATTCCATCCATTCCACACTGAACCTATTTAATTTACTATTCCAACTTCAATCTACATTTAATTAGGGTAGGTGATGGACACTGAACCTATTTAATTTACTATTCCAACTCCAATCTACATTTAATTAGTGTAGGCGCTGGACACTGAACCAAACTAATTTACTATTCTAACTCCAATCTACATTTAATTATGGTAGGTGCTGGACACTTAACCTATTACATTTACTATTCGAACTCCAATCTACATTTAATTAGGGTAGGTGCTGGACACTGAACCTACTTAATTTACTATTCCAACTCCAATCTACATTTAATTAGGGTAGGTGCTGGACACTGAACCTATGTAATGTACTATTCCAACTCCAATCTACATTGAATTTGGGTAGGTGCTGGACACTGAACCTATTTAATTTACTATTCCTACTCCAATCTACATTTAATTAGGGTAGGTGCTGGACAGTGAACCTAATTAATTTACTATTCCAACTCAAATCTACATTTAATTAGGGTAGGTGCTGGACACTGACCCTAATTAATTTGCTATTCCAACTCCATTCTACATTTAATAAGGGTAGATGCTGGGCACTGAACCTATGTAATTTACTATTCCAACTCCAATCTACATTTAATTAGGGTAGGTTCTGGACACTGAACCTAACTAATATACTATTCCAACTCCAACCAACATTTAATTAGAGTAGGTGCTGGACACTGAACCTAATTAATTTACTATTCCAACTCCAATCTACATTTAATTAGGGTAGGTGCTGGACACTGAACCTAATTATTGTTCTATTCCAACTCCAATCTACATTTAATTAGGGTAGGTGCTGGACACTGAACCTATTTAATTTACTATTCCAACTCCAATCTACATTTAATTTGGGTAGGTGCTGGACACTGAACCTATTTAATTTACTATTCCAACTCCAATCTACATTTAATTAGGGTCGTTGCTGGACACAACCTAATTAATGTACTATTCCAACTCCAATCTACATTTAATTAGAGTAGGTGCTGGACACTGAACCTATTTAATTTACTATTCCAACTCCAATCTACATTTAATTAGGGTAGGTGCTGGACACTGAACCTATTACATTTACTATTCCAACTCCAAATCTACTTTTAATTAGGGTAGGTGCTGGACACTGAACCTACTTAATTTACTATTCCAACTCCAATCTACATTTAATTAGGGTAGGTGCTGGACACTGAACCTAATTAATTTACTATTCCAATTCCAATCTACATTTAATTAGGAGAGGTGCTGGACACTGTACCTATTTAATTTACTATTCCAACTCCAATTTAAATTTAATTAGGGTAGGTGCTGGACACATAAGCTATTTAATTTACTATTCCAACTCCAATCTACATTTAATTAGGGTAGGTACTGGACACTGAACCTATTTAATTTACTATTCCAACTCCAATCTACATTTAATTAGGGTAGGTGCTGGACACTGAACCTATTTAATTTACTATTCCAACTCCAATCTACTTTTAATTAGTGTAGGTGCTGAACACTGAACCTAACTAATTTACTATTTCAACTCCAATCTACATTTAATTAGGGTAGATGCTGGACACTGAACTTAATTAGTTTACTATCCCAACTCCAATCTACATTTAATTAGGGTAGGTGCTGGACACTGAACCTATTTAATTAACTATTCCAACTCCAATCTACATTTAATTAGGGTTGGTGCTGGACACTGAACCTATTTAATTTACTATTCCAACTCCAATCTACATTTAATTAGGGTAGATGCTGGACACTGAACCTAATTAATTTACTAGCCCAACTCCAATCTACATTAAATTAGGGTAGGTGCTGAACACTGAACCTAATTAATTTACTATTCCAATTCCAATGTACATTTAATTAGGATAGGTGCCGGACACTGAACCTATTTAATTTACTATTCTAACTCCAATCTACTTTTAATTAGGGTAGGTGCTGGACACTGAACCTACTTAGTTTACTATTCCAACTCCAATCTACATTTAATTAGTGCAGGTGCTGGACACTGATCCTAATTAATTTACTATTCCAAATCCAATCTACATTTAATTAGGATAGGTGCTGGACACTGAACCTATTTAATTTACTATTCCAACTCCAATTTACATTTAATTAGGGTAAGTGTTGGACACAGAACCTATTTAATTTACTATTCCAACTCCAATCTACATTTAATTAGGGTAGGTGCTGGACACTGAACCTATTTAATTTACTATTCCAACTCCAATCTACATTTAATTAGGGTAGGTGCTGGACACCGAACCTATTTAATTTATTATTCCAACTCCAATCTACATTTAATTTGGGTAGGTGCTGGACACTGAACCTATTTAATTTACTATTCCAACTCCAATCTACATTTAATTAGGGTTGTTGCTGGACACTGAACCTAATTAATGTACTATTCCAAATCCAATCTACATTTAATTAGAGTAGGTGCTAGACACTTGAACCTATTTAATTTACTATTCAAACTCCAATCTACATTTAATTAGGGTAGATGCTGGACACTGAACCTAATTAATTTACTATTCCAACTCCAATCTACATTTAATTAGGGTAGGTGCTGGACACTGAACCTATTAAATTTACTATTCCAACTCCAATCTACTTTTAATTAGGGTAGGTGCTGGACACTGAACCTACTTAATTTACTATTCCAACTCCAATCTACATTTAATTAGGGTAGGTGCTGGACACTGAACCTAATTAATTTACTATTCCAATTCCAATCTACATTTAATTAGGAGAGGTGCTGGACACTGTACCTATTTAATTTACTATTCCAACTCCAATTTAAATTTAATTAGGGTAGGTGCTGGACACATAAGCTATTTAATTTACTATTCCAACTCCAATCTACATTTAATTAGGGTAGGTACTGGACACTGAACCTATTTAATTTACTATTCCAACTCCAATCTACATTTAATTAGGGTAGGTGCTGGACACTGAACCTATTTAATTTACTATTCCAACTCCAATCTACATTTAATTAGTGTAGGTGCTGAACACTGAACCTAACTAATTTACTATTTCAACTCCAATCTACATTTAATTAGGGTAGATGCTGGACACTGAACTTAATTAGTTTACTATCCCAACTCCAATCTACATTTAATTAGGGTAGGTGCTGGACACTGAACCTATTTAATTAACTATTCCAACTCCAATCTACATTTAATTAGGGTTGGTGCTGGACACTGAACCTATTTAATTTACTATTCCAACTCCAATCTACATTTAATTAGGGTAGATGCTGGACACTGAACCTAATTAATTTACTAGCCCAACTCCAATCTACATTAAATTAGGGTAGGTGCTGAACACTGAACCTAATTAATTTACTATTCCAATTCCAATGTACATTTAATTAGGATAGGTGCCGGACACTGAACCTATTTAATTTACTATTCTAACTCCAATCTACTTTTAATTAGGGTAGGTGCTGGACACTGAACCTACTTAGTTTACTATTCCAACTCCAATCTACATTTAATTAGTGCAGGTGCTGGACACTGATCCTAATTAATTTACTATTCCAAATCCAATCTACATTTAATTAGGATAGGTGCTGGACACTGAACCTATTTAATTTACTATTCCAACTCCAATTTACATTTAATTAGGGTAAGTGTTGGACACAGAACCTATTTAATTTACTATTCCAACTCCAATCTACATTTAATTAGGGTAGGTGCTGGACACTGAACCTATTTAATTTACTATTCCAACTCCAATCTACATTTAATTAGGGTAGGTGCTGGACACCGAACCTATTTAATTTATTATTCCAACTCCAATCTACATTTAATTTGGGTAGGTGCTGGACACTGAACCTATTTAATTTACTATTCCAACTCCAATCTACATTTAATTAGGGTTGTTGCTGGACACTGAACCTAATTAATGTACTATTCCAAATCCAATCTACATTTAATTAGAGTAGGTGCTAGACACTTGAACCTATTTAATTTACTATTCAAACTCCAATCTACATTTAATTAGGGTAGATGCTGGACACTGAACCTAATTAATTTACTATTCCAACTCCAATCTACATTTAATTAGGGTAGGTGCTGGACACTGAACCTATTAAATTTACTATTCCAACTCCAATCTACTTTTAATTAGGGTAGGTGCTGGACACTGAACCTACTTAATTTACTATTCCAACTCCAATCTACATTTAATTAGTGTAGGTGCTGGACACTGAACCTAATTAATTTACTATTCCAAATCCAATCTACATTTAATTAGGATAGGTGCTGGACACTGACCCTATTTAATTTACTATTCCAACTCCAATTTACATTTAATTAGGGTAAGTGCTGGACACAGAACCTATTTAATGTACTATTCCAACTCCAATCTACATTTAATTAGGGTAGGTGCTGGACACTGAACCTATTTAATTTACTATTCCAACTTCAATCTACATTTAATTAGGGTAGGTGCTGGACACTGAACCTATTTAATTTACTATTCCAACTCATATCTACATTTAATTAGTGTAGGCGCTGGACACTGACCCAAACTAATTTACTATTCTAACTCCAATCTACATTTCATTATGGTAGGTGCTGGACACTTAACCTGTTACATTTACTATTCCAACTCCAATCTACATTTAATTAGGGTAGGTGCTGGACACTGAACCTACTTAATTTACTATTCCAACTCCAATCTACATTTAATTAGGGTAGGTGCTGGACACTGAACCTATGTAATGTACTATTCCAACTCCAATCTACATTTAATTAGGGTAGGTGCTTGACAGTGAACCTCATTAATTTACTATTCCAACTCAAATCTACATTTAATTAGGGTAGGTGATGGACACTGACCCTAATTAATTTACTATTCCAACTCCATTCTACATTTAATAAGGGTAGATGCTGGGCACTGAACCTATGTAATTTATTATTCCAACTCCAATCTACATTTAATTAGGGTAGGTTATGGACACTGAATCTAACTAATATACTATTCCAACTCCAACCAACATTTAATTAGAGTAGGTGCTGGACACTGAACCTAATTAATTTACTATTCCACTTCCATTCTACATTTAATTAGGGTAGGTGCTGGACACTGAACCTATTTAATTTACTATTCCAACTCCAATCTACATTTAATTAGTGTAGGCGCTGGACACTGAACCAAACTAATTTACTATTCTAACTCCAATCTACATTTAATTATGGTAGGTGCTGGACACTTAACCTATTACATTTACTATTCCAACTCCAATCTACATTTAATTAGGGTAGGTGCTGGACACTGAACCTACTTAATTTACTATTCCAACTCCAATCTACATTTAATTAGGGTAGGTGCTGGACACTGAACCTATGTAATGTACTATTCCAAATCCAATCTACATTTAATTAGGATAGGTGCTGGACACTGAACCTATTTAATTTACTTTTCCAACTCCAATTTACATTTAATTAGGGTAAGTGCTGGACACAGAACCTATTTAATTTACTATTCCAACTCCAATCTACATTTAATTAGGGTAGGTGCTGGACACTGAACCTATTTAATTTACTATTCCAACTCCAATCTACATTTAATTAGGGTAGGTGCTGGACACTGAACCTATTTAATTTACTTTTCCAACTCCAATCTACATTTAATAAGGGTAGGTGCTGGACACTGAACCTAATTAATTTACTATTCCAACTCCATTCTACATTTAATAAGGGTAGATTCTGGACACTGAACCTATGTAATTTACTATTCCAACTCCAATCTACATTTAATTTGGGTAGGTGCTGGACACTGAACCTATCTAATTTACTAATCCAACTCCAACCTACATTTAATTAGGGTAGGTTCTGGACACTGAACCTCACTAATATACTATTCCAACTCCAACCAACATTTAATTAGGGTAGGTGCTGGACACTGAACCTAATTAATTTACTATTCCAACTCCAATCTACATTTAATTAGGGTAGGTGCTGGACACTGAACCTATTTTATTTACTATTCCAACTCCAATCTACATTTAATTTGGGTAGGTGCTGGACACTGAACCTAATTAATTTACTATTCCACTTCCATTCTACATTTAATTAGGGTAGGTGCTGGACACTGAACCTATTTAATTTACTATTCCAACTCCAATCTACATTTAATTAGTGTAGGCGCTGGACACTGAACCAAACTAATTTACTATTCTAACTCCAATCTACATTTAATTATGGTAGGTGCTGGACACTTAACCTATTACATTTACTATTCCAACTCCAATCTACATTTAATTAGGGTAGGTGCTGGACACTGAACCTACTTAATTTACTATTCCAACTCCAATCTACATTTAATTAGGGTAGGTGCTGGACACTGAACCTATGTAATGTACTATTCCAAATCCAATCTACATTTAATTAGGATAGGTGCTGGACACTGAACCTATTTAATTTACTTTTCCAACTCCAATTTACATTTAATTAGGGTAAGTGCTGGACACAGAACCTATTTAATTTACTATTCCAACTCCAATCTACATTTAATTAGGGTAGGTGCTGGACACTGAACCTATTTAATTTACTATTCCAACTCCAATCTACATTTAATTAGGGTAGGTGCTGGACACTGAACCTATTTAATTTACTTTTCCAACTCCAATCTACATTTAATAAGGGTAGGTGCTGGACACTGAACCTAATTAATTTACTATTCCAACTCCATTCTACATTTAATAAGGGTAGATTCTGGACACTGAACCTATGTAATTTACTATTCCAACTCCAATCTACATTTAATTTGGGTAGGTGCTGGACACTGAACCTATCTAATTTACTAATCCAACTCCAATCTACATTTAATTAGGGTAGGTTCTGGACACTGAACCTAACTAATATACTATTCCAACTCCAACCAACATTTAATTAGGGTAGGTGCTGGACACTGAACCTAATTAATTTACTATTCCAACTCCAATCTACATTTAATTAGGGTAGGTGCTGGACACTGAACCTATTTTATTTACTATTCCAACTCCAATCTACATTTAATTTGGGTAGGTGCTGGACACTGAACCTAATTAATTTACTATTCCAACTCCAATCTACATTTAATTAGGGTAGGTGCTGGACACCGAACCTATTTAATTTTCTATTCCAACTCCAATCTACATTTAATTTGGGTAGGTGCAGGACACTGAACCTATTTAATTTACTATTCCAACTCAAATCTACATTTAATTAGGGTCGTTGCTGGACACTGAATCTAATTAATGTACTATTCCAAATCCAATCTACATTTAATTGGAGTAGGTGCTGGACACTTGAACCTATTTAATTTACTATTCAAACTCCAATCTACATTTAATTAGGGTAGATGCTGGACACTGAATCTAATTAATTTAATATTCCAACTCCAGTCTACATTTAATTAGGGTAGGTTCTGGACACTGAACCTATTAAATTTACTATTCCAACTCCGAACTACTTTTAATTAGGGTAGGTGCTGGACACTGAACCTACTTAGTTTACTATTCCAACTCCAATCTACATTTAATTAGTGTAGGTGCTGGACACTGAACCTAATTAATTTACTATTCCAAATCCAATCTACATTTAATTAGGATAGGTGCTGGACACTGAACCTATTTAATTTACTATTCCAACTCCAATTTACATTTAATTAGGGTAAGTGCTGGACACAGAACCTATTTAATTTACTATTCCAACTCCAATCTACATTTAATTAGGGTAGGTGCCGGACACTGAACCTATTTAATTTACTATCCCAACTCCAATCTACATTTAATTAGGGTAGGTGCTGGACACTGAACCTATTTAATTTACTATTCCAACTCCAATCTACATTTAATTAGGGTAGGTGCTGGACACTGAACCTAACTAATTTACTATTCCAACTCCAATCTACATTTAATTAGGGTAGATGCTGTACACTGAACCTAATTAATTTACTATTCCAACTCCAATCTACATTTTATTAGGGTAGGTGCTGGACACTGAACCTATTTAATTTACTATTCCAACTTCAATCTACATTTAATTAGGGTAGGTGCTGGACACTGAACCTATTTAATTTACTATTCCAACTCCAATCTACATTTAATTAGTGTAGGCGCTGGACACTGAACCAAACTAATTTACTATTCTAACTCCAATCTACATTTAATTATGGTAGGTTCTGGACACTTAACCTATTACATTTACTATTCCAACTCCAATCTACATTTAATTAGGGTAGGTGCTGGACACTGAACCTATTTAATTTACTATTCCAAAACCAATCTACATTTAATTAGGGTAGATGCTGGACACTGAACCTAATTAATTTACTATTCCAACTCCAATCTACATTTAATAAGGGTAGGTGCAGGACACTAAACCTATTAAATGTTCTATTCCAACTCGAATCTACTTTTAATTAGGGTAGGTGCTGGACACTGAACCTACTTAATTTACTATTCCAACTCCAATCTACATTTAATTTGGGTAGGTGCTGGACACTGAACCTATTTAATTAACTATTCCAACTCCAATCTACATTTAATCTAGGGTCGTTGCTGGACACTGAATCTAATTAATGTACTATTCCAAATCCAATCTACATTTAATTAGAGTAGGTGCTGGACACTTGAACCTATTTAATTTACTATTCAAACTCCAATCTACATTTAATTAGGGTAGATGCTGGACACTGAACCTAATTAATTTAATATTCAAACTCCAATCTACATTTAATTAGGGTAGGTTCTGGACACTGAACCTATTAAATTTACTATTCCAACTCCAATCTACATTTAATTAGGGTAGGTGCTGGACACTGAACCTAACTAATTTACTATTCCAACTCCAATCTACATTTAATTAGGGTAGATGCTGTACACTGAACCTAATTAATTTACTATTCCAACTCCAATCTACATTTAATTAGGGTTGGTGCTGGACACTGAACCTATTTAGTTTACTATTCCAAAACCAATCTACATTTAATTAGGGTAGATGCTGGACACTGAACCTAATTAATTTACTATTCCAACTCCAATCTACATTTAATAAGGGTAGGTGCAGGACACTAAACCTATTAAATTTTCTATTCCAACTCGAATCTACTTTTAATTAGGGTAGGTGCTGGACACTGAACTTACTTAATTTACTATTCCAACTCCAATCTACATTTAATTAGGGTAGGTGCTGGACACTGAACCTAATTAATTTACTATTCTACTTCCATTCTACATTTAATTAGGATAGGTGCCGGACACTGAACCTATTTAATTTACTATTCCAACTCCAATTTACATTTAATTAGGGTAGGTGCTGGACACAGAACCTATTTAATTTACTATTCCAACTCCAATCTACATTTTATTAGGGTAGGTGCTGGACACTGAACCTATTTAATTTACTATTCCAACTTCAATCTACATTTAATTAGGGTAGGTGCTGGACACTGAACCTATTTAATTTACTATTCCAACTCCAATCTACATTTATTTAGTGTAGGCGCTGGACACTGAACCAAACTAATTTACTATTCTAACTCCAATCTACATTTAATTATGGTAGGTGCTGGACACTTAACCTATTACATTTACTATTCCAACTCCAATCTACATTTAATTAGGGTAGGTGCTGGACACTGAACCTACTTAATTTACTATTCCAACTCCAATCTACATTTAATTAGGGTAGGTGCTGGACACTGAACCTATTTAATTTACTATTCCAACTCCAATTTACATTTAATTAGGGTAAGTGCTGGACACAGAACCTATTTAATTTACTATTCCAACTCCAATCTACATTTAATTAGGGTAGGTGCTGGACACTGAACCTATTTAATTTACTATTCCAACTCCAATCTACATTTAATTAGGGTAGGTGCTGGACACTGAACCTATTTATTTACTATTCCAACTCCAATCTACATTTAATTAGGGTAGGTGCTGGACACTGTACCTAACTAATTTACTATTCCAACTCCAATCTACATTTAATTAGGGTAGATGCTGTACACTGAACCTAATTAATTTACTATTCCAACTCCAATCTACATTTAATTAGGGTCGGTGCTGGACACTGAACCTATTTAATTTACTATTCCAAAACCAATCTACATTTAATTAGGGTAGATGCTGGACACTGAACCTAATTAATTTACTATTCCAACTCCAATCTACATTTAATAAGGGTAGGTGCAGGACACTAAACCTATTAAATTTTCTATTCCAACTCGAATCTACTTTTAATTAGGGTAGGTGCTGGACACTGAACCTACTTAATTTACTATTCCAACTCCAATCTACATTTAATTAGGGTAGGTGCTGGACACTGAACATAATTAATTTACTATTCCACTTCCATTCTACATTTAATTAGGATAGGTGCCGGACACTGAACCTATTTAATTTACTATTCCAACTCCAATTTACATTTAATTAGGGTAGGTGCTGGACTAAGAACCTATTTAATTTACTATTCCAACTCCAATCTACATTTTATGAGGGTAGGTGCTGGACACTTGGACACCTTCGGGCAGCAATTCGCGCTCTATAAATCCACATCCATTCCATTCCATCCATTCCACACTGAACCTATTTAATTTACTATTCCAACTTCAATCTACATTTAATTAGGGTAGGTGATGGACACTGAACCTATTTAATTTACTATTCCAACTCCAATCTACATTTAATTAGTGTAGGCGCTGGACACTGAACCAAACTAATTTACTATTCTAACTCCAATCTACATTTAATTATGGTAGGTGCTGGACACTTAACCTATTACATTTACTATTCGAACTCCAATCTACATTTAATTAGGGTAGGTGCTGGACACTGAACCTACTTAATTTACTATTCCAACTCCAATCTACATTTAATAAGGGTAGGTGCTGGACACTGAACCTATGTAATGTACTATTCCAACTCCAATCTACATTGAATTTGGGTAGGTGCTGGACACTGAACCTATTTAATTTACTATTCCTACTCCAATCTACATTTAATTAGGGTAGATGCTGGACACTGAACCTAATTAATTTACTATTCCAACTCCAATCTACATTTAATAAGGGTAGGTGCAGGACACTAAACCTATTAAATTTTCTATTCCAACTCGAATCTACTTTTAATTAGGGTAGGTGCTGGACACTGAACCTACTTAATTTACTATTCCAACTCCAATCTACATTTAATTAGGGTAGGTGCTGGACACTGAACATAATTAATTTACTATTCCACTTCCATTCTACATTTAATTAGGATAGGTGCCGGACACTGAACCTATTTAATTTACTATTCCAACTCCAATTTACATTTAATTAGGGTAGGTGCTGGACTAAGAACCTATTTAATTTACTATTCCAACTCCAATCTACATTTTATGAGGGTAGGTGCTGGACACTTGGACACCTTCGGGCAGCAATTCGCGCTCTATAAATCCACATCCATTCCATTCCATCCATTCCACACTGAACCTATTTAATTTACTATTCCAACTTCAATCTACATTTAATTAGGGTAGGTGATGGACACTGAACCTATTTAATTTACTATTCCAACTCCAATCTACATTTAATTAGTGTAGGCGCTGGACACTGAACCAAACTAATTTACTATTCTAACTCCAATCTACATTTAATTATGGTAGGTGCTGGACACTTAACCTATTACATTTACTATTCGAACTCCAATCTACATTTAATTAGGGTAGGTGCTGGACACTGAACCTACTTAATTTACTATTCCAACTCCAATCTACATTTAATTAGGGTAGGTGCTGGACACTGAACCTATGTAATGTACTATTCCAACTCCAATCTACATTGAATTTGGGTAGGTGCTGGACACTGAACCTATTTAATTTACTATTCCTACTCCAATCTACATTTAATTAGGGTAGGTGCTGGACAGTGAACCTAATTAATTTACTATTCCAACTCAAATCTACATTTAATTAGGGTAGGTGCTGGACACTGACCCTAATTAATTTGCTATTCCAACTCCATTCTACATTTAATAAGGGTAGATGCTGGGCACTGAACCTATGTAATTTACTATTCCAACTCCAATCTACATTTAATTAGGGTAGGTTCTGGACACTGAACCTAACTAATATACTATTCCAACTCCAACCAACATTTAATTAGAGTAGGTGCTGGACACTGAACCTAATTAATTTACTATTCCAACTCCAATCTACATTTAATTAGGGTAGGTGCTGGACACTGAACCTAATTATTGTTCTATTCCAACTCCAATCTACATTTAATTAGGGTAGGTGCTGGACACTGAACCTATTTAATTTACTATTCCAACTCCAATCTACATTTAATTTGGGTAGGTGCTGGACACTGAACCTATTTAATTTACTATTCCAACTCCAATCTACATTTAATTAGGGTCGTTGCTGGACACAACCTAATTAATGTACTATTCCAACTCCAATCTACATTTAATTAGAGTAGGTGCTGGACACTGAACCTATTTAATTTACTATTCCAACTCCAATCTACATTTAATTAGGGTAGGTGCTGGACACTGAACCTATTACATTTACTATTCCAACTCCAAATCTACTTTTAATTAGGGTAGGTGCTGGACACTGAACCTACTTAATTTACTATTCCAACTCCAATCTACATTTAATTAGGGTAGGTGCTGGACACTGAACCTAATTAATTTACTATTCCAATTCCAATCTACATTTAATTAGGAGAGGTGCTGGACACTGTACCTATTTAATTTACTATTCCAACTCCAATTTAAATTTAATTAGGGTAGGTGCTGGACACATAAGCTATTTAATTTACTATTCCAACTCCAATCTACATTTAATTAGGGTAGGTACTGGACACTGAACCTATTTAATTTACTATTCCAACTCCAATCTACATTTAATTAGGGTAGGTGCTGGACACTGAACCTATTTAATTTACTATTCCAACTCCAATCTACATTTAATTAGTGTAGGTGCTGAACACTGAACCTAACTAATTTACTATTTCAACTCCAATCTACATTTAATTAGGGTAGATGCTGGACACTGAACTTAATTAGTTTACTATCCCAACTCCAATCTACATTTAATTAGGGTAGGTGCTGGACACTGAACCTATTTAATTAACTATTCCAACTCCAATCTACATTTAATTAGGGTTGGTGCTGGACACTGAACCTATTTAATTTACTATTCCAACTCCAATCTACATTTAATTAGGGTAGATGCTGGACACTGAACCTAATTAATTTACTAGCCCAACTCCAATCTACATTAAATTAGGGTAGGTGCTGAACACTGAACCTAATTAATTTACTATTCCAATTCCAATGTACATTTAATTAGGATAGGTGCCGGACACTGAACCTATTTAATTTACTATTCTAACTCCAATCTACTTTTAATTAGGGTAGGTGCTGGACACTGAACCTACTTAGTTTACTATTCCAACTCCAATCTACATTTAATTAGTGCAGGTGCTGGACACTGATCCTAATTAATTTACTATTCCAAATCCAATCTACATTTAATTAGGATAGGTGCTGGACACTGAACCTATTTAATTTACTATTCCAACTCCAATTTACATTTAATTAGGGTAAGTGTTGGACACAGAACCTATTTAATTTACTATTCCAACTCCAATCTACATTTAATTAGGGTAGGTGCTGGACACTGAACCTATTTAATTTACTATTCCAACTCCAATCTACATTTAATTAGGGTAGGTGCTGGACACCGAACCTATTTAATTTATTATTCCAACTCCAATCTACATTTAATTTGGGTAGGTGCTGGACACTGAACCTATTTAATTTACTATTCCAACTCCAATCTACATTTAATTAGGGTTGTTGCTGGACACTGAACCTAATTAATGTACTATTCCAAATCCAATCTACATTTAATTAGAGTAGGTGCTAGACACTTGAACCTATTTAATTTACTATTCAAACTCCAATCTACATTTAATTAGGGTAGATGCTGGACACTGAACCTAATTAATTTACTATTCCAACTCCAATCTACATTTAATTAGGGTAGGTGCTGGACACTGAACCTATTAAATTTACTATTCCAACTCCAATCTACTTTTAATTAGGGTAGGTGCTGGACACTGAACCTACTTAATTTACTATTCCAACTCCAATCTACATTTAATTAGGGTAGGTGCTGGACACTGAACCTAATTAATTTACTATTCCAATTCCAATCTACATTTAATTAGGAGAGGTGCTGGACACTGTACCTATTTAATTTACTATTCCAACTCCAATTTAAATTTAATTAGGGTAGGTGCTGGACACATAAGCTATTTAATTTACTATTCCAACTCCAATCTACATTTAATTAGGGTAGGTACTGGACACTGAACCTATTTAATTTACTATTCCAACTCCAATCTACATTTAATTAGGGTAGGTGCTGGACACTGAACCTATTTAATTTACTATTCCAACTCCAATCTACATTTAATTAGTGTAGGTGCTGAACACTGAACCTAACTAATTTACTATTTCAACTCCAATCTACATTTAATTAGGGTAGATGCTGGACACTGAACTTAATTAGTTTACTATCCCAACTCCAATCTACATTTAATTAGGGTAGGTGCTGGACACTGAACCTATTTAATTAACTATTCCAACTCCAATCTACATTTAATTAGGGTTGGTGCTGGACACTGAACCTATTTAATTTACTATTCCAACTCCAATCTACATTTAATTAGGGTAGATGCTGGACACTGAACCTAATTAATTTACTAGCCCAACTCCAATCTACATTAAATTAGGGTAGGTGCTGAACACTGAACCTAATTAATTTACTATTCCAATTCCAATGTACATTTAATTAGGATAGGTGCCGGACACTGAACCTATTTAATTTACTATTCTAACTCCAATCTACTTTTAATTAGGGTAGGTGCTGGACACTGAACCTACTTAGTTTACTATTCCAACTCCAATCTACATTTAATTAGTGCAGGTGCTGGACACTGATCCTAATTAATTTACTATTCCAAATCCAATCTACATTTAATTAGGATAGGTGCTGGACACTGAACCTATTTAATTTACTATTCCAACTCCAATTTACATTTAATTAGGGTAAGTGTTGGACACAGAACCTATTTAATTTACTATTCCAACTCCAATCTACATTTAATTAGGGTAGGTGCTGGACACTGAACCTATTTAATTTACTATTCCAACTCCAATCTACATTTAATTAGGGTAGGTGCTGGACACCGAACCTATTTAATTTATTATTCCAACTCCAATCTACATTTAATTTGGGTAGGTGCTGGACACTGAACCTATTTAATTTACTATTCCAACTCCAATCTACATTTAATTAGGGTTGTTGCTGGACACTGAACCTAATTAATGTACTATTCCAAATCCAATCTACATTTAATTAGAGTAGGTGCTAGACACTTGAACCTATTTAATTTACTATTCAAACTCCAATCTACATTTAATTAGGGTAGATGCTGGACACTGAACCTAATTAATTTACTATTCCAACTCCAATCTACATTTAATTAGGGTAGGTGCTGGACACTGAACCTATTAAATTTACTATTCCAACTCCAATCTACTTTTAATTAGGGTAGGTGCTGGACACTGAACCTACTTAATTTACTATTCCAACTCCAATCTACATTTAATTAGTGTAGGTGCTGGACACTGAACCTAATTAATTTACTATTCCAAATCCAATCTACATTTAATTAGGATAGGTGCTGGACACTGACCCTATTTAATTTACTATTCCAACTCCAATTTACATTTAATTAGGGTAAGTGCTGGACACAGAACCTATTTAATGTACTATTCCAACTCCAATCTACATTTAATTAGGGTAGGTGCTGGACACTGAACCTATTTAATTTACTATTCCAACTTCAATCTACATTTAATTAGGGTAGGTGCTGGACACTGAACCTATTTAATTTACTATTCCAACTCATATCTACATTTAATTAGTGTAGGCGCTGGACACTGACCCAAACTAATTTACTATTCTAACTCCAATCTACATTTCATTATGGTAGGTGCTGGACACTTAACCTGTTACATTTACTATTCCAACTCCAATCTACATTTAATTAGGGTAGGTGCTGGACACTGAACCTACTTAATTTACTATTCCAACTCCAATCTACATTTAATTAGGGTAGGTGCTGGACACTGAACCTATGTAATGTACTATTCCAACTCCAATCTACATTTAATTAGGGTAGGTGCTTGACAGTGAACCTCATTAATTTACTATTCCAACTCAAATCTACATTTAATTAGGGTAGGTGATGGACACTGACCCTAATTAATTTACTATTCCAACTCCATTCTACATTTAATAAGGGTAGATGCTGGGCACTGAACCTATGTAATTTATTATTCCAACTCCAATCTACATTTAATTAGGGTAGGTTATGGACACTGAATCTAACTAATATACTATTCCAACTCCAACCAACATTTAATTAGAGTAGGTGCTGGACACTGAACCTAATTAATTTACTATTCCACTTCCATTCTACATTTAATTAGGGTAGGTGCTGGACACTGAACCTATTTAATTTACTATTCCAACTCCAATCTACATTTAATTAGTGTAGGCGCTGGACACTGAACCAAACTAATTTACTATTCTAACTCCAATCTACATTTAATTATGGTAGGTGCTGGACACTTAACCTATTACATTTACTATTCCAACTCCAATCTACATTTAATTAGGGTAGGTGCTGGACACTGAACCTACTTAATTTACTATTCCAACTCCAATCTACATTTAATTAGGGTAGGTGCTGGACACTGAACCTATGTAATGTACTATTCCAAATCCAATCTACATTTAATTAGGATAGGTGCTGGACACTGAACCTATTTAATTTACTTTTCCAACTCCAATTTACATTTAATTAGGGTAAGTGCTGGACACAGAACCTATTTAATTTACTATTCCAACTCCAATCTACATTTAATTAGGGTAGGTGCTGGACACTGAACCTATTTAATTTACTATTCCAACTCCAATCTACATTTAATTAGGGTAGGTGCTGGACACTGAACCTATTTAATTTACTTTTCCAACTCCAATCTACATTTAATAAGGGTAGGTGCTGGACACTGAACCTAATTAATTTACTATTCCAACTCCATTCTACATTTAATAAGGGTAGATTCTGGACACTGAACCTATGTAATTTACTATTCCAACTCCAATCTACATTTAATTTGGGTAGGTGCTGGACACTGAACCTATCTAATTTACTAATCCAACTCCAACCTACATTTAATTAGGGTAGGTTCTGGACACTGAACCTCACTAATATACTATTCCAACTCCAACCAACATTTAATTAGGGTAGGTGCTGGACACTGAACCTAATTAATTTACTATTCCAACTCCAATCTACATTTAATTAGGGTAGGTGCTGGACACTGAACCTATTTTATTTACTATTCCAACTCCAATCTACATTTAATTTGGGTAGGTGCTGGACACTGAACCTAATTAATTTACTATTCCACTTCCATTCTACATTTAATTAGGGTAGGTGCTGGACACTGAACCTATTTAATTTACTATTCCAACTCCAATCTACATTTAATTAGTGTAGGCGCTGGACACTGAACCAAACTAATTTACTATTCTAACTCCAATCTACATTTAATTATGGTAGGTGCTGGACACTTAACCTATTACATTTACTATTCCAACTCCAATCTACATTTAATTAGGGTAGGTGCTGGACACTGAACCTACTTAATTTACTATTCCAACTCCAATCTACATTTAATTAGGGTAGGTGCTGGACACTGAACCTATGTAATGTACTATTCCAAATCCAATCTACATTTAATTAGGATAGGTGCTGGACACTGAACCTATTTAATTTACTTTTCCAACTCCAATTTACATTTAATTAGGGTAAGTGCTGGACACAGAACCTATTTAATTTACTATTCCAACTCCAATCTACATTTAATTAGGGTAGGTGCTGGACACTGAACCTATTTAATTTACTATTCCAACTCCAATCTACATTTAATTAGGGTAGGTGCTGGACACTGAACCTATTTAATTTACTTTTCCAACTCCAATCTACATTTAATAAGGGTAGGTGCTGGACACTGAACCTAATTAATTTACTATTCCAACTCCATTCTACATTTAATAAGGGTAGATTCTGGACACTGAACCTATGTAATTTACTATTCCAACTCCAATCTACATTTAATTTGGGTAGGTGCTGGACACTGAACCTATCTAATTTACTAATCCAACTCCAATCTACATTTAATTAGGGTAGGTTCTGGACACTGAACCTAACTAATATACTATTCCAACTCCAACCAACATTTAATTAGGGTAGGTGCTGGACACTGAACCTAATTAATTTACTATTCCAACTCCAATCTACATTTAATTAGGGTAGGTGCTGGACACTGAACCTATTTTATTTACTATTCCAACTCCAATCTACATTTAATTTGGGTAGGTGCTGGACACTGAACCTAATTAATTTACTATTCCAACTCCAATCTACATTTAATTAGGGTAGGTGCTGGACACCGAACCTATTTAATTTTCTATTCCAACTCCAATCTACATTTAATTTGGGTAGGTGCAGGACACTGAACCTATTTAATTTACTATTCCAACTCAAATCTACATTTAATTAGGGTCGTTGCTGGACACTGAATCTAATTAATGTACTATTCCAAATCCAATCTACATTTAATTGGAGTAGGTGCTGGACACTTGAACCTATTTAATTTACTATTCAAACTCCAATCTACATTTAATTAGGGTAGATGCTGGACACTGAATCTAATTAATTTAATATTCCAACTCCAGTCTACATTTAATTAGGGTAGGTTCTGGACACTGAACCTATTAAATTTACTATTCCAACTCCGAACTACTTTTAATTAGGGTAGGTGCTGGACACTGAACCTACTTAGTTTACTATTCCAACTCCAATCTACATTTAATTAGTGTAGGTGCTGGACACTGAACCTAATTAATTTACTATTCCAAATCCAATCTACATTTAATTAGGATAGGTGCTGGACACTGAACCTATTTAATTTACTATTCCAACTCCAATTTACATTTAATTAGGGTAAGTGCTGGACACAGAACCTATTTAATTTACTATTCCAACTCCAATCTACATTTAATTAGGGTAGGTGCCGGACACTGAACCTATTTAATTTACTATCCCAACTCCAATCTACATTTAATTAGGGTAGGTGCTGGACACTGAACCTATTTAATTTACTATTCCAACTCCAATCTACATTTAATTAGGGTAGGTGCTGGACACTGAACCTAACTAATTTACTATTCCAACTCCAATCTACATTTAATTAGGGTAGATGCTGTACACTGAACCTAATTAATTTACTATTCCAACTCCAATCTACATTTTATTAGGGTAGGTGCTGGACACTGAACCTATTTAATTTACTATTCCAACTTCAATCTACATTTAATTAGGGTAGGTGCTGGACACTGAACCTATTTAATTTACTATTCCAACTCCAATCTACATTTAATTAGTGTAGGCGCTGGACACTGAACCAAACTAATTTACTATTCTAACTCCAATCTACATTTAATTATGGTAGGTTCTGGACACTTAACCTATTACATTTACTATTCCAACTCCAATCTACATTTAATTAGGGTAGGTGCTGGACACTGAACCTATTTAATTTACTATTCCAAAACCAATCTACATTTAATTAGGGTAGATGCTGGACACTGAACCTAATTAATTTACTATTCCAACTCCAATCTACATTTAATAAGGGTAGGTGCAGGACACTAAACCTATTAAATGTTCTATTCCAACTCGAATCTACTTTTAATTAGGGTAGGTGCTGGACACTGAACCTACTTAATTTACTATTCCAACTCCAATCTACATTTAATTTGGGTAGGTGCTGGACACTGAACCTATTTAATTAACTATTCCAACTCCAATCTACATTTAATCTAGGGTCGTTGCTGGACACTGAATCTAATTAATGTACTATTCCAAATCCAATCTACATTTAATTAGAGTAGGTGCTGGACACTTGAACCTATTTAATTTACTATTCAAACTCCAATCTACATTTAATTAGGGTAGATGCTGGACACTGAACCTAATTAATTTAATATTCAAACTCCAATCTACATTTAATTAGGGTAGGTTCTGGACACTGAACCTATTAAATTTACTATTCCAACTCCAATCTACTTTTAATTAGGGTAGGTGCTGGACACTGAACCTACTTAGTTTACTATTCCAACTCCAATCTACATTTAATTAGTGTAGGTGCTGGACACTGAACCTAATTAATTTACTATTCCAAATCCAATCTACATTTAATTAGGATAGGTGCTGGACACTGAACCTATTTAATTTACTATTCCAACTCCAATTTACATTTAATTAGGGTAAGTGCTGGACACAGAACCTATTTAATTTACTATTCCAACTCCAATCTACATTTAATTAGGGTAGGTGCCGGACACTGAACCTATTTAATTTACTATCCCAACTCCAATCTACATTTAATTAGGGTAGGTGCTGGACACTGAACCTATTTAATTTACTATTCCAACTCCAATCTACATTTAATTAGGGTAGGTGCTGGACACTGAACCTAATTAATTTACTATTCCACTTCCATTCTACATTTAATTAGGATAGGTGCCGGACACTGAACCTATTTAATTTACTATTCCAACTCCAATTTACATTTAATTAGGGTAGGTGCTGGACACGGAACCTATTTAATTTACTATTCCAACTCCAATCTACATTTTATTAGGGTAGGTGCTGGACACTGAACCTATTTAATTTACTATTCCAACTTCAATCTACATTTAATTAGGGTAGGTGCTGGACACTGAACCTATTTAATTTACTATTCCAACTCCAATCTACATTTAATTAGTGTAGGCGCTGGACACTGAACCAAACTAATTTACTATTCTAACTCCAATCTACATTTAATTATGGTAGGTGCTGGACACTTAACCTATTACATTTACTATTCCAACTCCAATCTACATTTAATTAGGGTAGGTGCTGGACACTGAACCTACTTAATTTACTATTCCAACTCCAATCTACATTTAATTAGGGTAGGTGCTGGACACTGAACCTATGTAATGTACTATTCCAAATCCAATCTACATTTAATTAGGATAGGTGCTGGACACTGAACCTATTTAATTTACTTTTCCAACTCCAATTTACATTTAATTAGGGTAAGTGCTGGACACAGAACCTATTTAATTTACTATTCCAACTCCAATCTACATTTAATTAGGGTAGGTGCTGGACACTGAACCTATTTAATTTACTATTCCAACTCCAATATACATTTAATTAGGGTAGGTGCTGGACACTGAACCTATTTAATTAACTTTTCCAACTCCAATCTACATTTAATTAGGGTAGGTGCTGGACACTGAATCTAACTAATTTACTATTCCAACTCCAATCTACATTTAATTAGGGTAGATGCTGTACACTGAACCTAATTATTTACTCTTCCAACTCCAATCTACATTTAATTAGGGTCGGTGCTGGACACTGAACCTATTTAATTTACTATTCCAAAACCAATCTACATTTAATTAGGGTAGATGCTGGACACTGAACCTAATTAATTTACTATTCCAACTCCAATCTACATTTAATAAGGGTAGGTGCAGGACACTAAACCTATTAAATTTTCTATTCCAACTCAAATCTACTTTTAATTAGGGTAGGTGCTGGACACTGAACCTACTTAATTTACTATTCCAACTCCAATCTACATTTAATTAGGGTAGGTGCTGGACACTGAACCTAATTAATTTACTATTCCACTTCCATTCTACATTTAATTAGGATAGGTGCCGGACACTGAACCTATTTAATTTACTATTCCAACTCCAATTTACATTTAATTAGGGTAGGTGCTGGACTAAGAACCTATTTAATGTACTATTCCAACTCCAATCTACATTTTATGAGGGTAGGTGCTGGACACTGAACCTATTTAATTTACTATTCCAACTTCAATCTACATTTAATTAGGGTAGGTGCTGGACACTGAACCTATTTAATTTACTATTCCAACTCCAATCTACATTTAATTAGTGTAGGCGCTGGACACTGAACCAAACTAATTTACTATTCTAACTCCAATCTACATTTAATTATGGTAGGTGCTGGACACTTAACCTATTACATTTACTATTCCAACTCCAATCTACATTTAATTAGGGTAGGTGCTGGACACTGAACCTACTTAATTTACTATTCCAACTCCAATCTACATTTAATTAGGGTAGGTGCTGGACACTGAACCTATGTAATGTACTATTCCAACTCCAATCTACATTGAATTTGGGTAGGTTCTGTACACTGAACCTATTTAATTTACTATTCCTACTCCAATCTACATTTAATTAGGGTAGGTGCTGGACAGTGAACCTAATTAATTTACTATTCCAACTCAAATCTACATTTAATTAGGGTAGGTGCTGGACACTGACCCTAATTAATTTACTATTCCAACTCCATTCTACATTTAATAAGGGTAGATGCTGGGCACTGAACCTATGTAATTTACTATTCCAACTCCAATCTACATTTAATTAGGGTAGGTTCTGGACACTGAACCTAACTAATATACTATTCCAACTCCAACCAACATTTAATTAGAGTAGGTGCTGGACACTGAACCTATTTTATTTACTATTCAAACTCCAATCTACATTTAATTTGGGTAGGTGCTGGACACTGAACCTAATTATTGTTCTATTCCAACTCCAATCTACATGTAATTAGGGTAGGTGCTGGACACTGAACCTATTTAATTTACTATTCCAACTCCAATCTACATTTAATTTGGGTAGGTGCTGGACACTGAACCTATTTAATTTACTATTCCAACTCCAATCTACATTTAATTAGGGTCGTTGCTGGACACAACCTAATTAATGTACTATTCCAACTCCAATCTACATTTAATTAGAGTAGGTGCTGGACACTGAACCTATTTAATTTACTATTCCAACTCCAATCTACATTTAATTAGGGTAGGTGCTGGACACTGAACCTATTACATTTACTATTCCAAATCCAAATCTACTTTTAATTAGGGTAGGTGCTGGACACTGAACCTATTTAATTTACTATTCCAACTCCAATCTACATTTAATTAGGGTCGGTGCTGGACACTGAACCTATTTAATTTACTATTCCAACTCCAATCTACATTTAATTAGGGTAGGTGCTGGACACTGAACCTATTTAATTTACTATTCCAACTCCAATCTACATTTAATTTGGGTAGGTGCTGGAAACTGAACCTATTTAATTTACTATTCCAACTCCAATCTACATTTAATTAGGGTCGTTGCAGGACACTGAACCTAATTAATGTACTATTCCAAATCCAATCTACATTTAATTAGAGTAGGTGCTGGACACTTGAACCTATTTAATTTACTATTCAAACTCCAATCTACATTTAATTAGGGTAGATGCTGGACACTGAACCTATTTAATTTACTATTCCAACTCCAATCTACATTTAATTAGGGTAGGTGCTGGACAGTGAACCTAATAATTTACTATTCCAACTCAAATCTACATTTAATTAGGGTAGGTGCTGGACACTGACCCTAATTAATTTACTATTCCAACTCCATTCTACATTTAATAAGGGTAGATTCTGGACACTGAACCTATGTAATTTACTATTCCAACTCCAATCTACATTTAATTTGGGTAGGTGCTGGACACTGAACCTATCTAATTTACTAATCCAACTCCAATCTACATTTAATTAGGGTAGGTTCTGGACACTGAACCTAACTAATATACTATTCCAACTCCAACCAACATTTAATTAGGGTAGGTGCTGGACACTGAACCTAATTAATTTACTATTCCAACTCCAATCTACATTTAATTAGGGTAGGTGCTGGACACTGAACCTATTTTATTTACTATTCCAACTCCAATCTACATTTAATTTGGGTAGGTGCTGGACACTGAACCTAATTAATTTACTATTCCAAATCCAATCTACATTTAATTAGGATAGGTGCTGGACACTGAACCTATTTAATTTACTATTCCAACTCCAATTTACATTTAATTAGGGTAAGTGCTGGACACAGAACCTATTTAATTTACTATTCCAACTCCAATCTACATTTAATTAGGGTAGGTGCGGGACACTGAACCTATTTAATTTACTATCCCAACTCCAATCTACATTTAATTAGGGTAGGTGCTGGACACTGAACCTATTTAATTTACTATTCCAACTCCAATCTACATTTAATTAGGGTAGGTGCTGGACACTGAACCTAACTAATTTACTATTCCAACTCCAATCTACATTTAATTAGGGTAGATGCTGTACACTGAACCTAATTAATTTACTATTCCAACTCCAATCTACATTTTATTAGGGTAGGTGCTGGACACTGAACCTATTTAATTTACTATTCCAACTTCAATCTACATTTAATTAGGGTAGGTGCTGGACACTGAACCTATTTAATTTACTATTCCAACTCCAATCTACATTTAATTAGTGTAGGCACTGGACACTGAACCAAACTAATTTACTATTCTAATTCCAATCTACATTTAATTATGGTAGGTGCTGGACACTTAACCTATTACATTTACTATTCCAACTCCAATCTACATTTAATTAGGGTAGGTGCTGGACACTGAACCTATTCATTTTACTATTCCAAAACCAATCTACATTTAATTAGGGTAGATGCTGGACACTGAACCTAATTAAATTACTATTCCAACTCCAATCTACATTTAATAAGGGTAGGTGCAGGACACTAAACCTATTAAATGTTCTATTCCAACTCAAATCTACTTTTAATTAGGGTAGGTGCTGGACACTGAACCTACTTAATTTACTATTCCAACTCCAATCTACATTTAATTTGGGTAGGTGCTGGACACTGAACCTATTTAATTAACTATTCCAACTCTAATCTACATTTAATCTAGGGTCGTTGCTGGACACTGAATCTAAATAATGTACTATTCCAAATCCAATCTACATTTAATTAGAGTAGGTGCTGGACACTTGAACCTATTTAATTTACTATTCAAACTCCAATCTACATTTAATTAGGGTAGATGCTGGACACTGAACCTAATTAATTTAATATTCAAACTCCAATCTACATTTAATTAGGGTAGGTTCTGGACACTGAACCTATTAAATTTACTATTCCAACTCCAATCTACTTTTAATTAGGGTAGGTGCTGGACACTGAACCTACTTAGTTTACTATTCCAACTCCAATCTACATTTAATTAGTGTAGGTGCTGGACACTGAACCTAATTAATTTACTATTCCAAATCCAATCTACATTTAATTAGGATAGGTGCTGGACACTGAACCTATTTAATTTACTATTCCAACTCCAATTTACATTTAATTAGGGTAAGTGCTGGACACAGAACCTATTTAATTTACTATTCCAACTCCAATCTACATTTAATTAGGGTAGGTGCCGGACACTGAACCTTTTTAATTTACTATCCCAACTCCAATCTACATTTAATTAGGGTAGGTGCTGGACACTGAACCTATTTAATTTACTATTCCAACTCCAATCTACATTTAATTAGGGTAGGTGCTGGACACTGAACCTAACTAATTTACTATTCCAACTCCAATCTACATTTAATTAGGGTAGATGCTGTACACTGAACCTAATTAATTTACTATTCCAACTCCAATCTACATTTAATTAGGGTCGGTGCTGGACACTGAACCTATTTAATTTACTATTCCAAAACCAATCTACATTTAATTAGGGTAGATGCTGGACACTGAACCTAATTAATTTACTATTCCAACTCCAATCTACATTTAATAAGGGTAGGTGCAGGACACTAAACCTATTAAATTTTCTATTCCAACTCGAATCTACTTTTAATTAGGGTAGGTGCTGGACACTGAACCTACTTAATTTACTATTCCAACTCCAATCTACAATTAATTAGGGTAGGTGCTGGACACTGAACCTAATTAATTTACTATTCCACTTCCATTCTACATTTAATTAGGATAGGTGCTGGACACTGAACCTATTTAATTTACTATTCCAACTCCAATTTACATTTAATTAGGGTAGGTGCTGGACACGGAACCTATTTAATTTACTATTCCAACTCCAATCTACATTTTATTAGGGTAGGTGCTGGACACTGAACCTATTTAATTTACTATTCCAACTTCAATCTACATTTAATTAGGGTAGGTGCTGGACACTGAACCTATTTAATTTACTATTCCAACTCCAACCTACATTTAATTAGTGTAGGCGCTGGACACTGAACCAAACTAATTTACTATTCTAACTCCAATCTACATTTAATTATGGTAGGTGCTGGACACTTAACCTATTACATTTACTATTCCAACTCCAATCTACATTTAATTAGGGTAGGTGCTGGACACTGAACCTACTTAATTTACTATTCCAACTCCAATCTACATTTAATTAGGGTAGGTGCTGGACACTGAACCTATGTAATGTACTATTCCAAATCCAATCTACATTTAATTAGGATAGGTGCTGGACACTGAACCTATTTAATTTACTTTTCCAACTCCAATTTACATTTAATTAGGGTAAGTGCTGGACACAGAACCTATTTAATTTACTATTCCAACTCCAATCTACATTTAATTAGGGTAGGTGCTGGACACTGAACCTATTTAATTTACTATTCCAACTCCAATCTACATTTAATTAGGGTAGGTGCTGGACACTGAACCTATTTAATTTACTTTTCCAACTCCAATCTACATTTAATTAGGGTAGGTGCTGGACACTGAACCTAACTAATTTACTATTCCAACTCCAATCTACATTTAATTAGGGTAGATGCTGTACACTGAACCTAATTATTTACTCTTCCAACTCCAATCTACATTTAATTAGGGTCGGTGCTGGACACTGAACCTATTTAATTTACTATTCCAAAACCAATCTACATTTAATTAGGGTAGATGCTGGACACAACCTAATTAATGTACTATTCCAACTCCAATCTACATTTAATTAGAGTAGGTGCTGGACACTGAACCTATTTAATTTACTATTCCAACTCCAATCTACATTTAATTAGGGTAGGTGCTGGACACTGAACCTATTACATTTACTATTCCAACTCCAAATCTACTTTTAATTAGGGTAGGTGCTGGACACTGAACCTATTTAATTTACTATTCCAACTCCAATCTACATTTAATTAGGGTCGGTGTTGGACACTGAACCTATTTAATTTACTATTCCAACTCCAATCTACATTTAATTAGGGTAGGTGCTGGACACTGAACCTATTTAATTTACTATTCCAACTCCAATCTACATTTAATTTGGGTAGGTGCTGGAAACTGAACCTATTTAATTTACTATTCCAACTCCAATCTACATTTAATTAGGGTTGTTGCAGGACACTGAACCTAATTAATGTACTATTCCAAATCCAATCTACATTTAATTAGAGTAGGTGCTAAACACTTGAACCTATTTAATTTACTATTCAAACTCCAATCTACATTTAATTAGGGTAGATGCTGGACACTGAACCTATTTAATTTACTATTCCAACTCCAATCTACATTAATTAGGGTAGGTGCTGGACACTGAACCTATTTAATTTACTATTCCAACTTCAATCTACATTTAATTGGGGTAGGTGCTGGACACTGAACCAAACTAATTTACTATTGCAACTCCAATCTACATTTAATTAGGGTAGTTGCTGGACACTGAACCTATTACATTTACTATTCCAACCCCAATCTACATTTAATTAGGGTAGGTGCTGGACACTGAACCTATTTAATTTACCATTCCAACTCCAATCTACATTGAATTTGGGTAGGTGCTGGACACTGAACCTATTTAATTTACTATTCCTACTCCAATCTACATTTAATTAGGGTAGGTGCTGGACAGTGAACCTAATAATTTACTATTCCAACTCAAATCTACATTTAATTAGGGTAGGTGCTGGACACTGACCCTAATTAATTTACTATTCCAACTCCATTCTACATTTAATAAGGGTAGATTCTGGACACTGAACCTATGTAATTTACTATTCCAACTCCAATCTACATTTAATTAGGGTAGGTGCTGGACACTGAACCTACTTAATTTACTATTCCAACTCTAATCTACATTTAATTAGGGTATGTGCTGGACACTGAACCTATGTAATGTACTATTCCAAATCCAATCTACATTTAATTAGGATAGGTGCTGGACACTGAACCTATTTAATTTACTTTTCCAACTCCAATTTACATTTAATTAGGGTAAGTGCTGGACACAGAACCTATTTAATTTACTATTCCAACTCCAATCTATATTTAATTAGGGTAGGTGCTGGACACTGAACCTATTTAATTTACTATTCCAACTCCAATCTACATTTAATTAGGGTAGGTGCTGGACACTGAACCTATTTAATTTACTTTTCCAACTCCAATCTACATTTAATTAGGGTAGGTGCTGGACACTGAACCTAACTAATTTACTATTCCAACTCCAATCTACATTTAATTAGGGTAGATGCTGTACACTGAACCTAATTAATTTACTATTCCAACTCCAATCTACATTTAATTAGGGTCGGTGCTGGACACTGAACCTATTTAATTTACTATTCCAAAACCAATCTACATTTAATTAGGGTAGATGCTGGACACTGAACCTAATTAATTTACTATTCAAACTCCAATCTACATTTAATAAGGGTAGGTGCAGGACACTAAACCTATTAAATTTTCTATTCCAACTCGAATCTACTTTTAATTAGGGTAGGTGCTGGACACTGAACCTACTTAATTTACTATTCCAACTCCAATCTACATTTAATTAGGGTAGGTGCTGGACACTGAACCTAATTAATTTACTATTCCACTTCCATTCTACATTTAATTAGGATAGGTGCCGGACACTGAACCTATTTAATTTACTATTCCAACTCCAATTTACATTTAATTAGGGTAGGTGCTGGACTAAGAACCTATTTAATTTACTATTCCAACTCCAATCTACATTTTATGAGGGTAGGTGCTGGACACTGAACCTATTTAATTTACTATTCCAACTCCAATCTACATTTAATTAGTGTAGGCGCTGGACACTGAACCAAACTAATTTACTATTCTAACTCCAATCTACATTTAATTATGGTAGGTGCTGGACACTTAACCTATTACATTTACTATTCCAACTCAAATCTACATTTAATTAGGGTAGGTGCTGGACACTGAACCTACTTAATTTACTATTCCAACTCCAATCTACATTTAATTAGGGTAGGTGCTGGACACTGAACCTATGTAATGTACTATTCCAACTCCAATCTACATTGAATTTGGGTAGGTGCTGGACACTGAACCTATTTAATTTACTATTCCTACTCCAATCTACATTTAATTAGGGTAGGTGCTGGACAGTGAACCTAATTAATTTACTATTCCAACTCAAATCTACATTTAATTAGGGTAGGTGCTGGACACTGACCCTAATTAATTTACTATTCCAACTCCATTCTACATTTAATAAGGGTAGATGCTGGGCACTGAACCTATGTAATTTACTATTCCAACTCCAATCTACATTTAATTAGGGTAGGTTCTGGACACTGAACCTAACTAATATACTATTCCAACTCCAACCAACATTTAATTAGAGTAGGTGCTGGACACTGAACCTAATTAATTTACTATTCCAACTCCAATCTACATTTAATTAGGGTAGGTGCTGGACACTGAACCTATTTTATTTACTATTCAAACTCCAATCTACATTTAATTTGGGTAGGTGCTGGACACTGAACCTAATTATTGTTCTATTCCAACTCCAATCTACATTTAATTAGGGTAGGTGCTGGACACTGAACCTATTTAATTTACTATTCCAACTCCAATCTACATTTAATTTGGGTAGGTGCTGGACACTGAACCTATTTAATTTACTATTCCAACTCCAATCTACATTTAATTAGGGTCGTTGCTGGACACAACCTAATTAATGTACTATTCCAACTCCAATCTACATTTAATTAGAGTAGGTGCTGGACACTGAACCTATTTAATTTACTATTCCAACTCCAATCTACATTTAATTAGGGTAGGTGCTGGACACTGAACCTATTACATTTACTATTCCAACTCCAAATCTACTTTTAATTAGGGTAGGTGCTGGACACTGAACCTATTTAATTTACTATTCCAACTCCAATCTACATTTAATTAGGGTCGGTGTTGGACACTGAACCTATTTAATTTACTATTCCAACTCCAATCTACATTTAATTAGGGTAGGTGCTGGACACTGAACCTATTTAATTTACTATTCCAACTCCAATCTACATTTAATTTGGGTAGGTGCTGGAAACTGAACCTATTTAATTTACTATTCCAACTCCAATCTACATTTAATTAGGGTTGTTGCAGGACACTGAACCTAATTAATGTACTATTCCAAATCCAATCTACATTTAATTAGAGTAGGTGCTAAACACTTGAACCTATTTAATTTACTATTCAAACTCCAATCTACATTTAATTAGGGTAGATGCTGGACACTGAACCTATTTAATTTACTATTCCAACTCCAATCTACATTAATTAGGGTAGGTGCTGGACACTGAACCTATTTAATTTACTATTCCAACTTCAATCTACATTTAATTGGGGTAGGTGCTGGACACTGAACCAAACTAATTTACTATTGCAACTCCAATCTACATTTAATTAGGGTAGTTGCTGGACACTGAACCTATTACATTTACTATTCCAACCCCAATCTACATTTAATTAGGGTAGGTGCTGGACACTGAACCTATTTAATTTACCATTCCAACTCCAATCTACATTGAATTTGGGTAGGTGCTGGACACTGAACCTATTTAATTTACTATTCCTACTCCAATCTACATTTAATTAGGGTAGGTGCTGGACAGTGAACCTAATAATTTACTATTCCAACTCAAATCTACATTTAATTAGGGTAGGTGCTGGACACTGACCCTAATTAATTTACTATTCCAACTCCATTCTACATTTAATAAGGGTAGATTCTGGACACTGAACCTATGTAATTTACTATTCCAACTCCAATCTACATTTAATTTGGGTAGGTGCTGGACACTGAACCTAATTAATTTACTATTCCAACTCCAATCTACATTTAATTAGGGTAGGTGCTGGACACCGAACCTATTTAATTTACTATTCCAACTCCAATCTACATTTAATTTGGGTAGGTGCTGGACACTGAACCTATTTAATTTACTCTTCCAACTCCAATCTACATTTAATTAGGGTCGTTGCTGGACACTGAATCTAATTAATGTACTATTCCAACTCCAATCTACATTTAATTAGGGTAGGTGCTGGACACTGAACCTATTTAATTTACTATTCCAACTCCAATCTACATTTAATTTGGGTAGGTGCTGGAAACTGAACCTATTTAATTTACTATTCCAACTCCAATCTACATTTAATTAGGGTTGTTGCAGGACACTGAACCTAATTAATGTACTATTCCAAATCCAATCTACATTTAATTAGAGTAGGTGCTAAACACTTGAACCTATTTAATTTACTATTCAAACTCCAATCTACATTTAATTAGGGTAGATGCTGGACACTGAACCTATTTAATTTACTATTCCAACTCCAATCTACATTAATTAGGGTAGGTGCTGGACACTGAACCTATTTAATTTACTATTCCAACTTCAATCTACATTTAATTGGGGTAGGTGCTGGACACTGAACCAAACTAATTTACTATTGCAACTCCAATCTACATTTAATTAGGGTAGTTGCTGGACACTGAACCTATTACATTTACTATTCCAACCCCAATCTACATTTAATTAGGGTAGGTGCTGGACACTGAACCTATTTAATTTACCATTCCAACTCCAATCTACATTGAATTTGGGTAGGTGCTGGACACTGAACCTATTTAATTTACTATTCCTACTCCAATCTACATTTAATTAGGGTAGGTGCTGGACAGTGAACCTAATAATTTACTATTCCAACTCAAATCTACATTTAATTAGGGTAGGTGCTGGACACTGACCCTAATTAATTTACTATTCCAACTCCATTCTACATTTAATAAGGGTAGATTCTGGACACTGAACCTATGTAATTTACTATTCCAACTCCAATCTACATTTAATTTGGGTAGGTGCTGGACACTGAACCTAATTAATTTACTATTCCAACTCCAATCTACATTTAATTAGGGTAGGTGCTGGACACCGAACCTATTTAATTTACTATTCCAACTCCAATCTACATTTAATTTGGGTAGGTGCTGGACACTGAACCTATTTAATTTACTCTTCCAACTCCAATCTACATTTAATTAGGGTCGTTGCTGGACACTGAATCTAATTAATGTACTATTCCAAATCCAATCTACATTTAATTAGAGTAGGTGCTGGACACTTGAACCTATTTAATTTACTATTCAAACTCCAATCTACATTTAATTAGGGTTGATGCTGGACACTGAACCTAATTAATTTACTATTCCAACTCCAATCTACATTTAATTAGGGTAGATGCTGTACACTGAACCTAATTAATTTACTATTCCAACTCCAATCTACATTTAATTAGGGTCGGTGCTGGACACGAAACCTATTTAATTTACTATTCCAAAACCAATCTACATTTAATTAGGGTAGATGCTGGACACTGAACCTAATTAATTTACTATTCCAACTCCAATCTACATTTAATAAGGGTAGGTGCAGGACACTAAACCTATTAAATTTTCTATTCCAACTCGAATCTACTTTTAATTAGGGTAGGTGCTGGACACTGAACTTACTTAATTTACTATTCCAACTCCAATCTACATTTAATTAGGGTAGGTGCTGGACACTGAACCTAATTATTTACTATTCTACTTCCATTCTACATTTAATTAGGATAGGTGCCGGACACTGAACCTATTTAATTTACTATTCCAACTCCAATTTACATTTAATTAGGGTAGGTGCTGGACACAGAACCTATTTAATTTACTATTCCAACTCCAATCTACATTTTATTAGGGTAGGTGCTGGACACTGAACCTATTTAATTTACTATTCCAACTTCAATCTACATTTAATTAGGGTAGGTGCTGGACACTGAACCTATTTAATTTACTATTCCAACTCCAATCTACATTTATTTAGTGTAGGCGCTGGACACTGAACCAAACTAATTTACTAGTCTAACTCCAATCTACATTTAATTATGGTAGGTGCTGGACACTTAACCTATTACATTTACTATTCCAACTCCAATCTACATTTAATTAGGGTAGGTGCTGGACACTGAACCTACTTAATTTACTATTCCAACTCCAATCTACATTTAATTAGGGTAGGTGCTGGACACTGAACCTATGTAATGTACTATTCCAACTCCAATCTACATTGAATTTGGGTAGGTGCTGGACACTGAACCTATTTAATTTACTATTCCTACTCCAATCTACATTTAATTAGGGTAGGTGCTGGACAGTGAACCTAATTAATTTACTATTCCAACTCAAATCTACATTTAATTAGGGTAGGTGCTGGACACTGACCCTAATTAATTTACTATTCCAACTCCATTCTACATTTAATAAGGGTAGATGCTGGGCACTGAACCTATGTAATTTACTATTCCAACTCCAATCTACATTTAATTAGGGTAGGTTCTGGACACTGAACCTAACTAATATACTATTCCAACTCCAACCAACATTTAATTAGAGTAGGTGCTGGACACTGAACCTATTTTATTTACTATTCAAACTCCAATCTACATTTAATTTGGGTAGGTGCTGGACACTGAACCTAATTATTGTTCTATTCCAACTCCAATCTACATTTAATTAGGGTAGGTGCTGGACACTGAACCTATTTAATTTACTATTCCAACTCCAATCTACATTTAATTTGGGTAGGTGCTGGACACTGAACCTATTTAATTTACTATTCCAACTCCAATCTACATTTAATTAGGGTCGTTGCTGGACACAACCTAATTAATGTACTATTCCAACTCCAATCTACATTTAATTAGGGTAGGTGCTGGACACTGAACCTATTACATTTACTATTCCAACTCCAAATCTACTTTTAATTAGGGTAGGTGCTGGACACTGAACCTATTTAATTTACTATTCCAACTCCAATCTACATTTAATTAGGGTCGGTGCTGGACACTGAACCTATTTAATTTACTATTCCAACTCCAATCTACATTTAATTAGGGTAGGTGCTGGACAGTGAACCTATTTAATTTACTATTCCAACTCCAATCTACATTTAATTTGGGTAGGTGCTGGAAACTGAACCTATTTAATTTACTATTCCAACTCCAATCTACATTTAATTAGGGTCGTTGCAGGACACTGAACCTAATTAATGTACTATTCCAATTCCAATCTACATTTATTTAGAGTAGGTGCTGGACACTTGAACCTATTTAATTTACTATTCAAACTCCAATCTACATTTAATTAGGGTAGATGCTGGACACTGAACCTATTTAATTTACTATTCCAACTAAAATCTACATTTAATTAGGGTAGGTGCTGGACACTGAACCTATTTAATTTACTATTTCAACTTCAATCTACATTTAATTAGGGTAGGTGCTGGACACTGAACCAAACTAATTTACTATTGCAACTCCAATCTACATTTAATTAGGGTAGTTGCTGGACACTGAACCTATTACATTTACTATTCCAACCCCAATCTACATTTAATTAGGGCAGGTGATGGACACTGAACCTATTTAATTTACCATTCCAACTCCAATCTACATTGAATTTGGGTAGGTGCTGGACACTGAACCTCTTTAATTTACTATTCCTACTCCAATCTACATTTAATTAGGGTAGGTGCTGGACAGTGAACCTAATAATTTACTATTCCAACTCAAATCTACATTTAATTAGGGTAGGTGCTGGACACTGACCCTATCTAATTTACTAATCCAACTCCAATCTACATTTAATTAGGGTAGGTTCTGGACACTGAACCTATGTAATTTACTATTCCAACTCCAATCTACATTTAATTTGGGTAGGTGCTGGACACTGAACCTATCTAATTTACTAATCCAACTCCAATCTACATTTAATTAGGGTAGGTTCTGGACACTGAACCTAACTAATATACTATTCCAACTCCAATCTACATTTAATTTGGGTAGGTGCTGGACACTGAACCTAATTAATTTACTATTCCAACTCCAATCTACATTTAATTAGGGTAGGTGCTGGACACTGAACCTATTTTATTTACTATTCCAACTCCAATCTACATTTAATTTGGGTAGGTGCTGGACACTGAACCTAATTAATTTACTATTCCAACTCCAATCTACATTTAATTAGGGTAGGTGCTGGACACCGAACCTATTTAATTTACTATTCCAACTCCAATCTACATTTAATTTGGGTAGGTGCTGGACACTGAACCTATTTAATTTACTATTCCAACTCCAATCTACATTTAATTAGGGTCGTTGCTGGACACTGAATCTAATTAATGTACTATTCCAAATCCAATCTACATTTAATTAGAGTAGGTGCTGGACACTTGAACCTATTTAATTTACTATTCAAACTCCAATCTACATTTAATTAGGGTAGATGCTGGACACTGAACCTAATTAATTTACTATTCCAACTCCAATCTACATTTAATTAGGGTAGGTTCTGGACACTGAACCTATTAAATTTACTATTCCAACTCCAATCTACTTTTAATTAGGGTAGGTGCTGGACACTGAACCTACTTAGTTTACTATTCCAACTCCAATCTACATTTAATTAGTGTAGGTGCTGGACACTGAACCTAATTAATTTACTATTCCAAATCCAATCTACATTTAATTAGGATAGGTGCTGGACACTGAACCTATTTAATTTACTATTCCAACTCCAATTTACATTTAATTAGGGTAAGTGCTGGACACAGAACCTATTTAATTTACTATTCCAACTCCAATCTACATTTAATTAGGGTAGGTGCTGGACACTGAACCTATTTAATTTACTATCCCAACTCCAATCTACATTTAATTAGGGTAGGTGCTGGACACTGAACCTATTTAATTTACTATTCCAACTCCAATCTACATTTAATTAGGGTAGGTGCTGGACACTGAACCTAACTAATTTACTATTCCAACTCCAATCTACATTTAATTAGGGTAGATGCTGTACACTGAACCTAATTAATTTACTATTCCAACTCCAATCTACATTTAATTAGGGTCGGTGCTGGACACTGAACCTATTTAATTTACTATTCCAAAACCAGTCTACATTTAATTAGGGTAGATGCTGGACACTGAACCTAATTAATTTACTATTCCAACTCCAATCTACATTTAATAAGGGTAGGTGCAGGACACTAAACCTATTAAATTTTCTATTCCAACTCGAATCTACTTTTAATTAGGGTAGGTGCTGGACACTGAACTTACTTAATTTACTATTCAAACTCCAATCTACATTTAATTAGGGTAGGTGCTGGACACTGAACCTAATTAATTTACTATTCTACTTCCATTCTACATTTAATTAGGATAGGTGCCGGACACTGAACCTATTTAATTTACTATTCCAACTCCAATTTACATTTAATTAGGGTAGGTGCTGGACACAGAACCTATTTAATTTACTATTCCAACTCCAATCTACATTTTATTAGGGTAGGTGCTGGACACTGAACCTATTTAATTTACTATTCCAACTTCAATCTACATTTAATTAGGGTAGGTGCTGGACACTGAACCTATTTAATTTACTATTCCAACTCCAATCTACATTTATTTAGTGTAGGCGCTGGACACTGAACCAAACTAATTTACTATTCTAACTCCAATCTACATTTAATTATGGTAGGTGCTGGACACTTAACCTATTTAATTTACTATTCCAACTCCAATCTACATTTAATTAGGGTAGGTGCTGGACACTGAACCTATTTAATTTACTATTCCAACTCCAATCTACATTTAATTAGGGTATGTGCTGGACACTGAACCTATTTATTTACTATTCCAACTCCAATCTACATTTAATTAGGGTAGATGCTGGACACTGAACCTAATTAATTTACTATTCCAACTCCAATCTACATTTAATTAGGGTAGATGCTGTACACTGAACCTAATTAATTTACTATTCCAACTCCAATCTACATTTAATTAGGGTCGGTGCTGGACACTGAACCTATTTAATTTACTATTCCAAAACCAATCTACATTTAATTAGGGTAGATGCTGGACACTGAACCTAATTAATTTACTATTCCAACTCCAATCTACATTTAATAAGGGTAGGTGCAGGACACTAAACCTATTAAATTTTCTATTCCAACTCGAATCTACTTTTAATTAGGGTAGGTGCTGGACACTGAACCTACTTAATTTACTATTCCAACTCCAATCTACATTTAATTAGGGTAGGTGCTGGACACTGAACATAATTTATTTACTATTCCACTTCCATTCTACATTTAATTAGGATAGGTGCCGGACACTGAACCTATTTAATTTACTATTCCAACTCCAATTTACATTTAATTAGGGTAGGTGCTGGACTAAGAACCTATTTAATTTACTATTCCAACTCCAATCTACATTTTATGAGGGTAGGTGCTGGACACTTGGACGCCTTCGGGCAGCAATTCGCGCTCTATAAATCCACATCCATTCCATTCCATCCATTCCACACTGAACCTATTCAATTTACTATTCCAACTTCAATCTACATTTAATTAGGGTAGGTGCTAGACACTGAACCTATTTAATTTACTATTCCAACTCCAATCTACATTTAATTAGTGTAGGCGCTGGACACTGAACCAAACTAATTTACTATTCTAACTCCAATCTACATTTAATTATGGTAGGTGCTGGACACTTAACCTATTACATTTACTATTCGAACTCCAATCTACATTTAATTAGGGTAGGTGCTGGACACTGAACCTACTTAATTTACTATTCCAACTCCAATCTACATTTAATTAGGGTAGGTGCTGGACACTGAACCTATGTAATGAACTATTCCAACTCGAATCTACATTGAATTTGGGTAGGTGCTGGACACCGAACCTATTTAATTTCTTATTCCTACTCCAATCTACATTTAATTAGGGTAGGTGCTGGACAGTGAACCTAATTAATTTACTATTCCAACTCAAATCTACATTTAATTAGGGTAGGTGCTGGACACTGACCCTAATTAATTTACTATTCCAACTCCATTCTACATTTAATAAGGGTAGATGCTGGGCACTGAACCTATGTAATTTACTATTCCAACTCCAATCTACATTTAATTAGGGTAGGTTCTGGACACTGAACCTAACTAATATACTATTCCAACTCCAACCAACATTTAATTAGAGTAGGTGCTGGACACTGAACCTAATTAATTTACTATTCCAACTCCAATCTACATTTAATTAGGGTAGGTGCTGGACACTGAACCTAATTATTGTTCTATTCCAACTCCAATCTACATTTAATTAGGGTAGGTGCTGGACACTGAACCTATTTAATTTACTATTCCAACTCCAATCTACATTTAATTTGGGTAGGTGCTGGACACTGAACCTATTTAATTTACTATTCCAACTCCAATCTACATTTAATTAGGGTCGTTGCTGGACACAACCTAATTAATGTACTATTCCAACTCCAATCTACATTTAATTAGAGTAGGTGCTGGACACTGAATTTATTTAATTTACTATTCCAACTCCAATCTACATTTAATTAGGGTAGGTGCTGGACACTGAACCTATTACATTTACTATTCCAACTCCAAATCTACTTTTAATTAGGGTAGGTGCTGGACACTGAACCTACTTAATTTACTATTCCAACTCCAATCTACATTTAATTAGGGTAGGTGCTGGACACTGAACCTAATTAATTTACTATTCCAATTCCAATCTACATTTAATTAGGAGAGGTGCTGGACACTGTACCTATTTAATTTACTATTCCAACTCCAATTAAAATTTAATTAGGGTAGGTGCTGGACACAGAAGCTATTTAATTTACTATTCCAACTCCAATCTACATTTAATTAGGGTAGGTGCTGGACACTGAACCTATTTAATTTACTATTCCAACTCCAATCTACATTTAATTAGGGTAGGTGCTGGACACTGAACCTATTTAATTTACTATTCCAACTCCAATCTACATTTAATTAGTGTAGGTGCTGAACACTGAACCTAACTAATTTACTATTTCAACTCCAATCTACATTTAATTAGGGTAGATGCTGGACACTGAACTTAATTAGTTTACTATCCCAACTCCAATCTACATTTAATTAGGGTAGGTGCTGGACACTGAACCTATTTAATTAACTATTCCAACTCCTATCTACATTTAATTAGGGTTGGTGCTGGACACTGAACCTATTTAATTTACTATTCCAACTCCAATCTACATTTAATTAGGGTAGATGCTGGACACTGAACCTAATTAATTTACTATCCCAACTCCAATCTACATTTAATTAGGGTAGGTGCAGGACACTAAACCTATTAAATTTACTATTCCAACTCGAATCTACTTTTAATTAGGGTAGGTGCTGGACACTGAACCTACTTAATTTACTATTCCAACTCCAATCTACATTAAATTAGGGTAGGTGCTGAACACTGAACCTAATTAATTTACTATTCCAATTCCAATGTACATTTAATTAGGATAGGTGCCGGACACTGAACCTATTTAATTTACTATTCCAACTCCAATCTACTTTTAATTAGGGTAGGTGCTGGACACTGAACCTACTTAGTTTACTATTCCAACTCCAATCTACATTTAATTAGTGTAGGTGCTGGACACTGATCCTAATTAATTTACTATTCCAAATCCAATCTACATTTAATTAGGATAGGTGCTGGACACTGAACCTATTTAATTTACTATTCCAACTCCAATTTACATTTAATTAGGGTAAGTGTTGGACACAGAACCTATTTAATTTACTATTTAAACTCCAATCTACATTTAATTAGGGTAGGTGCTGGACACTGAACCTATTTAATTTACTATTCCAACTCCAATCTACATTTAATTAGGGTAGGTGCTGGACACTGAACATATTTAATTTACTATTCCAACTCCAATCTACATTTAATTAGGGTAGGTGCTGGACACTGAGCCTATTTTATTTACTATTCCAACTCCAATCTACATTTAATTTGGGTAGGTGCTGGACACTGAACCTAATTAATTTACTATTCCAACTCCAATCTACATTTAATTAGGTTAGGTGCTGGACACCGAACCTATTTAATTTATTATTCCAACTCCAATCTACATTTAATTTGGGTAGGTGCTGGACACTGAACCTATTTAATTTACTATTCCAACTCCAATCTACATTTAATTAGGGTTGTTGCTGGACACTGAACCTAATTAATGTACTATTCCAAATCCAATCTACATTTAATTAGAGTAGGTGCTGGACACTTGAACCTATTTAATTTACTATTCAAACTCCAATCTACATTTAATTAGGGTAGATGCTGGACACTGAACCTAATTAATTTACTATTCCAACTCCAATCTACATTTAATTAGGGTAGGTGCTGGACACTGAACCTATTAAATTTACTATTCCAACTCCAATCTACTTTTAATTAGGGTAGGTGCTGGACACTGAACCTACTTAATTTACTATTCCAACTCCAATCTACATTTAATTAGTGTAGGTGCTGGACACTGAACCTAATTAATTTACTATTCCAAATCCAATCTACATTTAATTAGGATAGGTGCTGGACACTGACCCTATTTAATTTACTATTCCAACTCCAATTTACATTTAATTAGGGTAAGTGCTGGACACAGAACCTATTTAATGTACTATTCCAACTCCAATCTACATTTAATTAGGGTAGGTGCTGGACACTGAACCTATTTAATTTACTATTCCAACTTCAATCTACATTTAATTAGGGTAGGTGCTGGACACTGAACCTATTTAATTTACTATTCCAACTCCAATCTACATTTAATTAGTGTAGGCGCTGGACACTGAACCAAACTAATTTACTATTCTAACTCCAATCTACATTTCATTATGGTAGGTGCTGGACACTTAACCTATTACATTTACTATTCCAACTCCAATCTACATTTAATTAGGGTAGGTGCTGGACACTGAACCTACTTAATTTACTATTCCAACTCTAATCTACATTTAATTAGGGTATGTGCTGGACACTGAACCTATGTAATTTACTATTCCAAATCCAATCTACATTTAATTAGGATAGGTGCTGGACACTGAACCTATTTAATTTACTTTTCCAACTCCAATTTACATTTAATTAGGGTAAGTGCTGGACACAGAACCTATTTAATTTACTATTCCAACTCCAATCTATATTTAATTAGGGTAGGTGCTGGACACTGAACCTATTTAATTTACTATTCCAACTCCAATCTACATTTAATTAGGGTAGGTGCTGGACACTGAACCTATTTAATTTACTTTTCCAACTCCAATCTACATTTAATTAGGGTAGGTGCTGGACACTGAACCTAACTAATTTACTATTCCAACTCCAATCTACATTTAATTAGGGTAGATGCTGTACACTGAACCTAATTAATTTACTATTCCAACTCCAATCTACATTTAATTAGGGTCGGTGCTGGACACTGAACCTATTTAATTTACTATTCCAAAACCAATCTACATTTAATTAGGGTAGATGCTGGACACTGAACCTAATTAATTTACTATTCCAACTCCAATCTACATTTAATAAGGGTAGGTGCAGGACACTAAACCTATTAAATTTTCTATTCCAACTCGAATCTACTTTTAATTAGGGTAGGTGCTGGACACTGAACCTACTTAATTTACTATTCCAACTCCAATCTACATTTAATTAGGGTAGGTGCTGGACACTGAACCTAATTAATTTACTATTCCACTTCCATTCTACATTTAATTAGGATAGGTGCCGGACACTGAACCTATTTAATTTACTATTCCAACTCCAATTTACATTTAATTAGGGTAGGTGCTGGACTAAGAACCTATTTAATTTACTATTACAACTCCAATCTACATTTTATGAGGGTAGGTGCTGGACACTGAACCTATTTAATTTACTATTCCAACTCCAATCTACATTTAATTAGTGTAGGCGCTGGACACTGAACCAAACTAATTTACTATTCTAACTCCAATCTACATTTAATTATGGTAGGTGCTGGACACTTAACCTATTACATTTACTATTCCAACTCAAATCTACATTTAATTAGGGTAGGTGCTGGACACTGAACCTACTTAATTTACTATTCTAACTCCAATCTACATTTAATTAGGGTAGGTGCTGGACACTGAACCTATGTAATGTACTATTCCAACTCCAATCTACATTGAATTTGGGTAGGTGCTGGACACTGAACCTATTTAATTTACTATTCCTACTCCAATCTACATTTAATTAGGGTAGGTGCTGGACAGTGAACCTAATTAATTTACTATTCCAACTCCAATCTACATTTAATTAGGGTCGTTGCTGGACACAACCTAATTAATGTACTATTCCAACTCCAATCTACATTTAATTAGAGTAGGTGCTGGACACTGAACCTATTTAATTTACTATTCCAACTCCAATCTACATTTAATTAGGGTAGGTGCTGGACACTGAACCTATTACATTTACTATTCCAACTCCAAATCTACTTTTAATTAGGGTAGGTGCTGGACACTGAACCTATTTAATTTACTATTCCAACTCCAATCTACATTTAATTAGGGTCGGTGCTGGACACTGAACCTATTTAATTTACTATTCCAACTCCAATCTACATTTAATTAGGGTAGGTGCTGGACACTGAACCTATTTAATTTACTATTCCAACTCCAATCTACATTTAATTTGGGTAGGTGCTGGAAACTGAACCTATTTAATGTACTATTCCAACTCCAATCTACATTTAATTAGGGTTGTTGCAGGACACTGAACCTAATTAATGTACTATTCCAAATCCAATCTACATTTAATTAGAGTAGGTGCTAAACACTTGAACCTATTTAATTTACTATTCAAACTCCAATCTACATTTAATTAGGGTAGATGCTGGACACTGAACCTATTTAATTTACTATTCCAACTCCAATCTACATTAATTAGGGTAGGTGCTGGACACTGAACCTATTTAATTTACTATTCCAACTTCAATCTACATTTAATTGGGGTAGGTGCTGGACACTGAACCAAACTAATTTACTATTGCAACTCCAATCTACATTTAATTAGGGTAGTTGCTGGACACTGAACCTATTACATTTACTATTCCAACCCCAATCTACATTTAATTAGGGTAGGTGCTGGACACTGAACCTATTTAATTTACCATTCCAACTCCAATCTACATTGAATTTGGGTAGGTGCTGGACACTGAACCTATTTAATTTACTATTCCTACTCCAATCTACATTTAATTAGGGTAGGTGCTGGACAGTGAACCTAATAATTTACTATTCCAACTCAAATCTACATTTAATTAGGGTAGGTGCTGGACACTGACCCTAACTAATTTACTATTCCAACTCCATTCTACATTTAATAAGGGTAGATTCTGGACACTGAACCTATGTAATTTACTATTCCAACTCCAATCTACATTTAATTTGGGTAGGTGCTGGACACTGAACCTAATTAATTTACTATTCCAACTCCAATCTACATTTAATTAGGGTAGGTGCTGGACACCGAACCTATTTAATTTACTATTCCAACTCCAATCTACATTTAATTTGGGTAGGTGCTGGACACTGAACCTATTTAATTTACTCTTCCAACTCCAATCTACATTTAATTAGGGTCGTTGCTGGACACTGAATCTAATTAATGTACTATTCCAAATCCAATCTACATTTAATTAGAGTAGGTGCTGGACACTTGAACCTATTTAATTTACTATTCAAACTCCAATCTACATTTAATTAGGGTTGATGCTGGACACTGAACCTAATTAATTTACTATTCCAACTCCAATCTACATTTAATTAGGGTAGATGCTGTACACTGAACCTAATTAATTTACTATTCCAACTCCAATCTACATTTAATTAGGGTCGGTGCTGGACACTGAACCTATTTAATTTACTATTCCAAAACCAATCTACATTTAATTAGGGTAGATGCTGGACACTGAACCTAATTAATTTACTATTCCAACTCCAATCTACATTTAATAAGGGTAGGTGCAGGACACTAAACCTATTAAATTTTCTATTCCAACTCGAATCTACTTTTAATTAGGGTAGGTGCTGGACACTGAACTTACTTAATTTACTATTCCAACTCCAATCTACATTTAATTAGGGTAGGTGCTGGACACTGAACCTAATTATTTACTATTCTACTTCCATTCTACATTTAATTAGGATAGGTGCCGGACACTGAACCTATTTAATTTACTATTCCAACTCCAATTTACATTTAATTAGGGTAGGTGCTGGACACAGAACCTATTTAATTTACTATTCCAACTCCAATCTACATTTTATTAGGGTAGGTGCTGGACACTGAACCTATTTAATTTACTATTCCAACTTCAATCTACATTTAATTAGGGTAGGTGCTGGACACTGAACCTATTTAATTTACTATTCCAACTCCAATCTACATTTATTTAGTGTAGGCGCTGGACACTGAACCAAACTAATTTACTAGTCTAACTCCAATCTACATTTAATTATGGTAGGTGCTGGACACTTAACCTATTACATTTACTATTCCAACTCCAATCTACATTTAATTAGGGTAGGTGCTGGACACTGAACCTACTTAATTTACTATTCCAACTCCAATCTACATTTAATTAGGGTAGGTGCTGGACACTGAACCTATGTAATGTACTATTCCAACTCCAATCTACATTGAATTTGGGTAGGTGCTGGACACTGAACCTATTTAATTTACTATTCCTACTCCAATCTACATTTAATTAGGGTAGGTGCTGGACAGTGAACCTAATTAATTTACTATTCCAACTCAAATCTACATTTAATTAGGGTAGGTGCTGGACACTGACCCTAATTAATTTACTATTCCAACTCCATTCTACATTTAATAAGGGTAGATGCTGGGCACTGAACCTATGTAATTTACTATTCCAACTCCAATCTACATTTAATTAGGGTAGGTTCTGGACACTGAACCTAACTAATATACTATTCCAACTCCAACCAACATTTAATTAGAGTAGGTGCTGGACACTGAACCTAATTAATTTACTATTCCAACTCCAATCTACATTTAATTAGGGTAGGTGCTGGACACTGAACCTAATTATTGTTCTATTCCAACTCCAATCTACATTTAATTAGGGTAGGTGCTGGACACTGAACCTATTTAATTTACTATTCCAACTCCAATCTACATTTAATGTGGGTAGGTGCTGGACACTGAACCTATTTAATTTACTATTCCAACTCCAATCTACATTTAATTAGGGTCGTTGCTGGACACAACCTAATTAATGTACTATTCCAACTCCAATCTACATTTAATTAGAGTAGGTGCTGGACACTGAACCTATTTAATTTACTATTCCAACTCCAATCTACATTTAATTAGGGTAGGTGCTGGACACTGAACCTATTACATTTACTATTCCAACTCCAAATCTACTTTTAATTAGGGTAGGTGCTGGACACTGAACCTACTTAATTTACTATTCCAACTCCAATCTACATTTAATTAGGGTAGGTGCTGGACACTGAACCTAATTAATTTACTATTCCAATTCCAATCTACATTTAATTAGGAGAGGTGCTGGACACTGTACCTATTTAATTTACTATTCCAACTCCAATTAAAATTTAATTAGGGTAGGTGCTGGACACAGAAGCTATTTAATTTACTATTCCAACTCCAATCTACATTTAATTAGGGTAGGTGCTGGACACTGAACCTATTTAATTTACTATTCCAACTCCAATCTACATTTAATTAGGGTAGGTGCTGGACACTGAACCTATTTAATTTACTATTCCAACTCCAATCTACATTTAATTAGTGTAGGTGCTGAACACTGAACCTAACTAATTTACTATTTCAACTCCAATCTACATTTAATTAGGGTAGATGCTGGACACTGAACTTAATTAGTTTACTATCCCAACTCCAATCTACATTTAATTAGGGTAGGTGCTGGACACTGAACCTATTTAATTAACTATTCCAACTCCTATCTACATTTAATTAGGGTTGGTGCTGGACACTGAACCTATTTAATTTACTATTCCAACTCCAATCTACATTTAATTAGGGTAGATGCTGGACACTGAACCTAATTAATTTACTATCCCAACTCCAATCTACATTTAATTAGGGTAGGTGCAGGACACTAAACCTATTAAATTTACTATTCCAACTCGAATCTACTTTTAATTAGGGTAGGTGCTGGACACTGAACCTACTTAATTTACTATTCCAACTCCAATCTACATTAAATTAGGGTAGGTGCTGAACACTGAACCTAATTAATTTACTATTCCAATTCCAATGTACATTTAATTAGGATAGGTGCCGGACACTGAACCTATTTAATTTACTATTCCAACTCCAATCTACTTTTAATTAGGGTAGGTGCTGGACACTGAACCTACTTAGTTTACTATTCCAACTCCAATCTACATTTAATTAGTGTAGGTGCTGGACACTGATCCTAATTAATTTACTATTCCAAATCCAATCTACATTTAATTAGGATAGGTGCTGGACACTGAACCTATTTAATTTACTATTCCAACTCTAATTTACATTTAATTAGGGTAAGTGTTGGACACAGAACCTATTTAATTTACTATTTAAACTCCAATCTACATTTAATTAGGGTAGGTGCTGGACACTGAACCTATTTAATTTACTATTCCAACTCCAATCTACATTTAATTAGGGTAGGTGCTGGACACTGAACCTATTTAATTTACTATTCCAACTCCAATCTACATTTAATTAGGGTAGGTGCTGGACACTGAGCCTATTTTATTTACTATTCCAACTCCAATCTACATTTAATTTGGGTAGGTGCTGGACACTGAACCTAATTAATTTACTATTCCAACTCCAATCTACATTTAATTAGGTTAGGTGCTGGACACCGAACCTATTTAATTTACTATTCAAACTCCAATCTACATTTAATTAGGGTAGATGCTGGACACTGAACCTAATTAATTTACTATTCCAACTCCAATCTACATTTAATTAGGGTAGGTGCTGGACACTGAACCTATTAAATTTACTATTCCAACTCCAATCTACTTTTAATTAGGGTAGGTGCTGGACACTGAACCTACTTAATTTACTATTCCATCTCCAATCTACATTTAATTAGTGTAGGTGCTGGACACTGAACCTAATTAATTTACTATTCCAAATCCAATCTACATTTAATTAGGATAGGTGCTGGACACTGACCCTATTTAATTTACTATTCCAACTCCAATTTACATTTAATTAGGGTAAGTGCTGGACACAGAACCTATTTAATGTACTATTCCAACTCCAATCTACATTTAATTAGGGTAGGTGCTGGACACTGAACCTATTTAATTTACTATTCCAACTTCAATCTACATTTAATTAGGGTAGGTGCTGGACACTGAACCTATTTAATTTACTATTCCAACTCCAATCTACATTTAATTAGTGTAGGCGCTGGACACTGACCCAAACTAATTTACTATTCTAACTCCAATCTACATTTCATTATGGTAGGTGCTGGACACTTAACCTATTACATTTACTATTCCAACTCCAATCTATATTTAATTAGGGTAGGTGCTGGACACTGAACCTACTTAATTTACTATTCCAACTCCAATCTACATTTAATTAGGGTAGGTGTTGGACACTGAACCTATGTAATGTACTATTCCAACTCCAATCTACATTTAATTAGGGTAGGTGCTTGACAGTGAACCTCATTAATTTACTATTCCAACTCAAATCTACATTTAATTAGGGTAGGTGATGGACACTGACCCTAATTAATTTACTATTCCAACTCCATTCTACATTTAATAAGGGTAGATGCTGGGCACTGAACCTATGTAATTTATTATTCCAACTCCAATCTACATTTAATTAGGGTAGGTTATGGACACTGAATCTAACTAATATACTATTCCAACTCCAACCAACATTTATTAGAGTAGGTGCTGGACACTGAACCTAATTAATTTACTATTCCACTTCCATTCTACATTTAATTAGGGTAGGTGCTGGACACTGAACCTATTTAATTTACTATTCCAACTCCAATCTACATTTAATTAGTGTAGGCGCTGGACACTGAACCAAACTAATTTTCTATTCTAACTCCAATCTACATTTAATTATGGTAGGTGCTGGACACTTAACCTATTACATTTACTATTCCAACTCCAATCTACATTTAATTAGGGTAGGTGCTGGACACTGAACCTACTTAATTTACTATTCCAACTCCAATCTACATTTAATTAGGGTAGGTGCTGGACACTGAACCTATGTAATGTACTATTCCAAATCCAATCTACATTTAATTAGGATAGGTGCTGGACACTGAACCTATTTAATTTACTTTTCCAACTCCAATTTACATTTAATTAGGGTAAGTGCTGGACACAGAACCTATTTAATTTACTATTCCAACTCCAATCTACATTTAATTAGGGTAGGTGCTGGACTCTAAACCTATTTAATTTACTATTCCAACTCCAATCTACATTTAATTAGGGTAGGTGCTGGACACTGAACCTATTTAATTTACTTTTCCAACTCCAATCTACATTTAATTAGGGTAGGTGCTGGACACTGAACCTAACTAATTTACTATTCCAACTCCAATCTACATTTAATTAGGGTAGATGCTGTACACTGAACCTAATTAATTTACTATTCCAACTCCAATCTACATTTAATTAGGGTCGGTGCTGGACACTGAACCTATTTAATTTACTATTCCAAAACCAATCTACATTTAATTAGGGTAGATGCTGGACACTGAACCTAATTAATTTACTATTCCAACTCCAATCTACATTTAATAAGGGTAGGTGCAGGACACTAAACCTATTAAACTTTCTATTCCAACTCGAATCTACTTTTAATTAGGGTAGGTGCTGGACACTGAACCTACTTAATTTACTATTCCAACTCCAATCTACATTTAATTAGGGTAGGTGCTGGACACTGAACCTAATTAATTTACTATTCCACTTCCATTCTACATTTAATTAGGATAGGTGCCGGACACTGAACCTATTTAATTTACTATTCCAACTCCAATTTACATTTAATTAGGGTAGGTGCTGGACTAAGAACCTATTTAATTTACTATTCCAACTCCAATCTACATTTTATGAGGGTAGGTGCTGGACACTGAACCTATTTAATTTACTATTCCAACTTCAATCTACATTTAATTAGGGTAGGTGCTGGACACTGAACCTATTTAATTTACTATTCCAACTCCAATCTACATTTAATTAGTGTAGGCGCTGGACACTGAACCAAACTAATTTACTATTCTAACTCCAATCTACATTTAATTATGGTAGGTGCTGGACACTTAACCTATTACATTTACTATTCCAACTCCAATCTACATTTAATTAGGGTAGGTGCTGGACACTGGACCTACTTAATTTACTATTCCAACTCCAATCTACATTTAATTAGGGTAGGGTCTGGACACTGAACCTATGTAATGTACTATTCCAACTCCAATCTACATTGAATTTGGGTAGGTGCTGGACACTGAACCTATTTAATTTACTATTCCTACTCCAATCTACATTTAATTAGGGTAGGTGCTGGACAGTGAACCTAATTAATTTACTATTCCAACTCAAATCTACATTTAATTAGGGTAGGTGCTGGACACTGACCCTAATTAATTTACTATTCCAACTCCATTCTACATTTAATAAGGGTAGATGCTGGGCACTGAACCTATGTAATTTACTATTCCAACTCCAATCTACATTTAATTAGGGTAGGTTCTGGACACTGAACCTAACTAATATACTATTCCAACTCCAACCAACATTTAATTAGAGTAGGTGCTGGACACTGAACCTAATTAATTTACTATTCCAACTCCAATCTACATTTAATTAGGGTAGGTGCTGGACACTGAACCTATTTTATTTACTATTCAAACTCCAATCTACATTTGATTTGGGTAGGTGCTGGACACTGAACCTAATTATTGTTCTATTCCAACTCCAATCTACATTTAATTAGGGTAGGTGCTGGACACTGAACCTATTTAATTTACTATTCCAACTCCAATCTACATTTAATTTGGGTAGGTGCTGGACGCTGAACCTATTTAATTTACTATTCCAACTCCAATCTACATTTAATTAGGGTCGTTGCTGGACACAACCTAATTAATGTACTATTCCAACTCCAATCTACATTTAATTAGAGTAGGTGCTGGACACTGAACCTATTTAATTTACTATTCCAACTCCAATCTACATTTAATTAGGGTAGGTGCTGGACACTGAACCTATTACATTTACTATTCCAACTCCAAATCTACTTTTAATTAGGGTAGGTGCTGGACACTGAACCTATTTAATTTACTATTCCAACTCCAATCTACATTTAATTAGGGTCGGTGCTGGACACTGAACCTATTTAATTTACTATTCCAACTCCAATCTACATTTAATTAGGGTAGGTGCTGGACACTGAACCTATTTAATTTACTATTCCAACTCCAATCTACATTTAATTTGGGTAGGTGCTGGAAACTGAACCTATTTAATTTACTATTCCAACTCCAATCTACATTTAATTAGGGTTGTTGCAGGACACTGAACCTAATTAATGTACTATTCCAAATCCAATCTACATTTAATTAGAGTAGGTGCTGGACACTGACCCTAATTAATTTACTATTCAAACTCCAATCTACATTTAATTAGGGTAGATGCTGGACACTGAACCTATGTAATTTACTATTCCAACTCCAATCTACATTTAATTAGGGTAGGTGCTGGACACTGAACCTATCTAATTTACTAATCCAACTCCAATCTACATTTAATTAGGGTAGGTGCTGGACACTGAACCAAACTAATTTACTATTCCAACTCCAATCTACATTTAATTAGGGTAAATGCTGGACACTGAACCTATTACATTTACTATTCCAACTCCAATCTACATTTAATTAGGGTAGGTGCTGGACACTGAACCTATTTTATTTACTATTCCAACTCCAATCTACATTTAATTTGGGTAGGTGCTGGACACTGAACCTAATTAATTTACTATTCCAACTCGAATCTACATTTAATTAGGGTAGGTGCTGGACACCGAACCTATTTAATTTACTATTCCAACTCCAATCTACATTTAATTTGGGTAGGTGCTGGACACTGAACCTATTTAATTTACTATTCCAACTCCAATCTACATTTAATTAGGGTCGTTGCTGGACACTGAATCTAATTAATGTACTATTCCAAATCCAATCTACATTTAATTAGAGTAGGTGCTGGACACTTGAACCTATTTAATTTACTATTCAAACTCCAATCTACATTTAATTAGGGTTGATGCTGGACACTGAACCTAATTAATTTACTATTCCAACTCCAATCTACATTTAATTAGGGTAGGTTCTGGACACTGAACCTATTAAATTTACTATTCCAACTCCAATCTACTTTTAATTAGGGTAGGTGCTGGACACTGAACCTACTTAGTTTACTATTCCAACTCCAATCTACATTTAATTAGTGTAGGTGCTGGACACTGAACCTAATTAATTTACTATTCCAAATCCAATCTACATTTAATTAGGATAGGTGCTGGACACTGAACCTATTTAATTTACTATTCCAACTCCAATTTACATTTAATTAGGGTAAGTGCTGGACACAGAACCTATTTAATTTACTATTCCAACTCCAATCTACATTTAATTAGGGTAGGTACTGGACACTGAACCTATTTAATTTACTATCCCAACTCCAATCTACATTTAATTAGGGTAGGTGCTGGACACTGAACCTATTTAATTTACTATTCCAACTCCAATCTACATTTAATTAGGGTAGGTGCTGGACACTGAACCTAACTAATTTACTATTCCAACTCCAATCTACATTTAATTAGGGTCGGTGCTGGACACTGAACCTATTTAATTTACTATTCCAAAACCAATCTACATTTAATTAGGGTAGATGCTGGACACTGAACCTAATTAATTTACTATTCCAACTCCAATCTACATTTAATAAGGGTAGGTGCAGGACACTAAACCTATTAAATTTTCTATTCCAACTCGAATCTACTTTTAATTAGGGTAGGTGCTGGACACTGAACCTACTTAATTTACTATTCCAACTCCAATCTACATTTAATTAGGGTAGGTGCTGGACACTGAACCTAATTAATTTACTATTCTACTTCCATTCTACATTTAATTAGGATAGGTGCCGGACACTGAACCTATTTAATTTACTATTCCAACTCCAATTTACATTTAATTAGGGTAGGTGCTGGACACAGAACCTATTTAATTTACTATTCCAACTCCAATCTACATTTTATTAGGGTAGGTGCCGGACACTGAACCTATTTAATTTACTATTCCAACTTCAATCAACATTTAATTAGGGTAGGTGCTGGACACTGAACCTATTTAATTTACTATTCCAACTCCAATCTACATTAAATTAGTGTGGGCGCTGGACACTGAACCAAACTAATTTACTATTCTAACTCCAATCTATATTTAATTGTGGTAGGTGCTGGACACTTAACCTATTACATTTACTATTCCAACTCCAATCTACATTTAATTAGGGTAGGTGCTGGACACTGAACCTACTTAATTTACTATTCCAACTCCAATCTACATTTAATTAGGGTAGGTGCTGGACACTGAACCTATGTAATGTACTATTCCAAATCCAATCTACATTTAATTAGGATAGGTGCTGGACACTGAACCTATTTAATTTACTATTCCAACTCCAATTTACATTTAATTAGGGTAAGTGCTGGACACAGAACCTATTTAATTTACTATTCCAACTCCAATCTACATTTAATTAGGGTAGGTGCTGGACACTGAACCTATTTAATTTACTATTCCAACTCCAATCTACATTTAATTAGGGTAGGTGCTGGACACTGAACCTATTTAATTTACTATTCCAACTCCAATCTACATTTAATTAGGGTAGGTGCTGGACACTGAACCTAACTAATTTACTATTCCAACTCCAATCTACATTTAATTAGGGTAGATGCTGTACACTGAACCTAATTAATTTACTATTCCAACTCCAATCTACATTTAATTAGGGTCGGTGCTGGACACTGAACCTATTTAATTTACTATTCCAAAACCAATCTACATTTAATTAGGGTAGATGCTGGACACTGAACCTAATTAATTTACTATTCCAACTCCAATCTACATTTAATAAGGGTAGGTGCAGGACACTAAACCTATTAAATTTTCTATTCCAACTCGAATCTACTTTTAATTAGGGTAGGTGCTGGACACTGAACCTACTTAATTTACTATTCCAACTCCAATCTACATTTAATTAGGGTAGGTGCTGGACACTGAACATAATTAATTTACTATTCCACTTCCATTCTACATTTAATTAGGATAGGTGCCGGACACGGAACCTATTTAATTTACTATTCCAACTCCAATTTACATTTAATTAGGGTAGGTGCTGGACTAAGAACCTATTTAATTTACTATTCCAACTCCAATCTACATTTTATGAGGGTAGGTGCTGGACACTGAACCTATTTAATTTACTATTCCAACTTCAATCTACATTTAATTAGGGTAGGTGCTGGACACTGAACCTATTTAATTTACTATTCCAACTCCAATCTACATTTAATTAGTGTAGGCGCTGGACACTGAACCAAACTAATTTACTATTCTAACTCCAATCTACATTTAATTATGGTAGGTGCTGGACACTTAACCTATTACATTTACTATTCGAACTCCAATCTACATTTAATTAGGGTAGGTGCTGGACACTGAACCTACTTAATTTACTATTCCAACTCCAATCTACATTTAATTAGGGTAGGTGCTGGACACTGAACCTATGTAATGTACTATTCCAACTCCAATCTACATTGAATTTGGGTAGGTGCTGGACACTGAACCTATTTAATTTACTACTCCTACTCCAATCTACATTTAATTAGGGTAGGTGCTGGACAGTGAACCTAATTAATTTACTATTCCAACTCAATTCTACATTTAATTAGGGTAGGTGCTGGACACTGACCCTAATTAATTTACTATTCCAACTCCATTCTACATTTAATAAGGGTAGATGCTGGGCACTGAACCTATGTAATTTACTATTCCAACTCCAATCTACATTTAATTGGGGTAGGTTCTGGACACTGAACCTAACTAATATACTATTCCAACTCCAACCAACATTTAATTAGAGTAGGTGCTGGACACTGAACCTAATTAATTTACTATTCCAACTCCAATCTACATTTAATTAGGGTAGGTGCTGGACACTGAACCTATTTTATTTACTATTCAAACTCCAATCTACATTTAATTTGGGTAGGTGCTGGACACTGAACCTAATTATTGTTCTATTCCAACTCCAATCTACATTTAATTAGGGTAGGTGCTGGACACTGAACCTATTTAATTTACTATTCCAACTCCAATCTACATTTAATTCAGGTAGGTGCTGGACACTGAACCTATTTAATTTACTATTCCAACTCCAATCTACATTTAATTAGGGTCGTTGCTGGACACAACCTAATTAATGTACTATTCCAACTCCAATCTACATTTAATTAGAGTAGGTGCTGGACACTGAACCTATTTAATTTACTATTCCAACTCCAATCTACATTTAATTAGGGTAGGTGCTGGACACTGAACCTATTACATTTACTATTCCAACTCCAAATCTACTTTTAATTAGGGTAGGTGCTGGACACTGAACCTACTTAATTTACTATTCCAACTCCAATCTACATTTAATTAGGGTAGGTGCTGGACACTGAACCTAATTAATTTACTATTCCAATTCCAATCTACATTTAATTAGGAGAGGTGCTGGACACCGTACCTATTTAATTTACTATTCCAACTCCAATTTAAATTTAATTAGGGTAGGTGCTGGACACAGAAGCTATTTAATTTACTATTCCAACTCCAATCTACATTTAATTAGGGTAGGTGCTGGACACTGAACCTATTTAATTTACTATTCCAACTCCAATCTACATTTAATTAGGGTAGGTGCTGGACACTGAACCTATTTAATTTACTATTCCAACTCCAATCTACATTTAATTAGTGTAGGTGCTGAACACTGAACCTAACTAATTTACTATTTCAACTCCAATCTACATTTAATTAGGGTAGATGCTGGACACTGAACCTAATTAGTTTACTATCCCAACTCCAATCTACATTTAATTAGGGTAGGTGCTGGACACTGAACCTATTTAATTAACTATTCCAACTCCAATTTACATTTAATTAGGGTTGGTGCTGGACACTGAACCTATTTAATTTACTATTCCAACTCCAATCTACATTTAATTAGGGTAGATGCTGGACACTGAACCTAATTAATTTACTATCCCAACTCCAATCTACATTTAATTAGGGTAGGTGCAGGACACTAAACCTATTAAATTTACTATTCCAACTCGAATCTACTTTTAATTAGGGTAGGTGCTGGACACTGAACCTACTTAATTTACTATTCCAACTCCAATCTACATTAAATTAGGGTAGGTGCTGAACACTGAACCTAATTAATTTACTATTCCAATTCCAATGTACATTTAATTAGGATAGGTGCCGGACACTGAACCTATTTAATTTACTATTCCAACTCCAATCTACATTTAATTAGGGTAGGTGCTGGACACTGAACCTATTTAATTTACTATTCAAACTCCAATCTACATTTAATTAGGGTAGGTGCTGGACACTGAACCAAACTAATTTACAATTCCAACTCCAATCTACATTTAATTAGGGTAGATGCTGGACACTGAACCTAATTAATTTACTATCCCAACTCCAATCTACATTTAATTAGGGTAGGTGCAGGACACTAAACCTATTAAATTTACTATTCCAACTCGAATCTACTTTTAATTAGGGTAGGTGCTGGACACTGAACCTACTTAATTTACTATTCCAACTCCAATCTACATTAAATTAGGGTAGGTGCTGGACACTGAACCTATTACATTTACTATTCCAACTCCAATCTAAATTTAATTAGGGTAGGTGCTGGACACTGAACCTATTTCATTTACTATTACAACTCCAATCTACATTTAATTAGGGTAGGTGCTGGACACTGAACCTTTGTACCCACGCCCGCAACCTGGGCTTCATCCTGGACTCCTCCCTCTCCATGACCAGACAAGTCAACGCCGTCTCCTCGGCATGTTTCAACATCTTGCGCATGCTACGGAAGATCTTCTGGTGGATCCCCACGGAAACCAGGAAGACCGTCACCCAGGCCCTCGTCACCAGCCGACTGGACTACGGCAACGCCCTCTACGCCGGAACCACCGCCAAGCTCCAGAAGAGACTTCAGCGGATCCAGAACGCCTCAGCCAGACTCATCCTCGACATCCCACGAAACAGCCACATCACCGGACACCTGAGAGACCTGCACTGGCTCCCCGTCAACAAAAGAATCACCTTCCGTCTCCTCACCCACGCACACAAAGCCCTACACGACCAAGGCCCGAGCTACCTCAACAACCAAATCAACTTCTACGCTCCCAAACGCCACCTCCATTCAGCCAGCCACGCCCTCGCCGCCATCCCACGCATCCGCAGAGCAACAACTGGAGGAAGGTCCTTCTCCTACCTGGCCGCCAAGACCTGGAACTCCCTCCCGACCGACCTGCGCCTGACCCAAGACCACCTCTCCTTCAGGAAGAAACTCAAGACCTGGCTGTTCGAGCAGTAACAGCACCCCCCCCCTAAGCGCCTTGAGACCCTACGGGTAAGTAGTGCGCTCTATAAATGTCTTGATTGATTGATTATGTAATTTACTATTCACACTCCAATCTACATTGAATTTGGGTAGGTGATGGACACTGAACCTATTTAATTTACTATTCCTACCCCAATCTACATTTAATTAGGGTAGGTGCAGGACAGTGAACCTAATTAATGTACTATTCCAACTCAAATCTACATTTAATTAGGGTAGGTGCTGGACACTGAACCTAACTAATTTACTATTCCAACTCCAATCTACATTTAATTAGGGTAGATGCTGTACACTGAACCTAATTAATTTACTATTCCAACTCCCGTCTACATTTAATTAGGGTCGGTGCTGGACACTGAACCTATTTAATTTACTATTCCAACTCCAATCTACATTTAATTAGGGTAGATGCTGGACACTGAACCTAATTAATTTACTATTCCAACTCCAATCTACATTTAATAAGGGTAGGTGCAGGACACTAAACCTATTAAATTTTCTATTCCAACTTGAATCTACTTTTAATTAGGGTAGGTGCTGGACACTGAACCTACTTAATTTACTATTCCAACTCCAATCTACATTTAATTGGGGTAGGTGCTGGACACTGAACCTAAATAATTTACTATTCCACTTCCATTCTACATTTAATTAGGATAGGTGCCGGACACTGAACCTATTTAATTTACTATTCCAACTCCAATTTACATTTAATTAGGGTAGGTGCTGGACACATAACCTATTTAATTTACTATTCCAACTCCAATCTACATTTTATTAGGGTAGGTGCTGGACACTGAACCTATTTAATTTACTATTCCAACTTCAATCTACATTTAATTAGGGTAGGTGCTGGACACTGAACCTATTTAATTTACTATTCCAACTCCAATCTACATTTAATTAGTGTAGGCGCTGGACACTGACCCAAACTAATTTACTATTCTAACTCCAATCTACATTTCATTATGGTAGGTGCTGGACACTTAACCTATTACATTTACTATTCCAACTCCAATCTACATTTAATTAGGGTAGGTGCTGGACACTGAACCTACTTAATTTACTATTCCAACTCCAATCTACATTTAATTAGGGTAGGTGCTGGACACTGAACCTATGTAATGTACTATTCCAACTCCAATCTACATTTAATTAGGGTAGGTGCTTGACAGTGAACCTCATTAATTTACTATTCCAACTCAAATCTACATTTAATTAGGGTAGGTGATGGACACTGACCCTAATTAATTTACTATTCCAACTCCATTCTACATTTAATAAGGGTAGATGCTGGGCACTGAACCTATGTAATTTATTATTCCAACTCCAATCTACATTTAATTTGGGTAGGTTATGGACACTGAATCTAACTAATATACTATTCCAACTCCAACCAACATTTAATTAGAGTAGGTGCTGGACACTGAACCTAATTAATTTACTATTCCAACTCCAATCTACATTTAATTAGGGTAGGTGCTGGACACTGAACCTATTTATTTATTATTCAAACTCCAATCTACATTTAATTTGGGTAGGTGCTGGACTCTGAACCTAATTATTGTTCTATTCCAACTCCAATCTACATTTAATTAGGGTAGGTGCTGGACACTGAACCTATTTAATTTACTATTCCAACTCCAATCTACATTTAATTTGGGTAGGTGCTGGACACTGAACCTATTTAATTTACTATTCCAACTCCAATCTACATTTAATTAGGGTCGTTGTTGGACACAACCTAATTAATGTACTATTCCAACTCCAATCTACATTTAATTAGAGTAGGTGCTGGACACTGAACCTATTTAATTTACTATTCCAACTCCAATCTACATTTAATTAGGGTAGGTGCTGGACACTGAACCTATTAAATTTACTATTCCAACTCCAAATCTACTTATAATTAGGGTAGGTGCTGGACACTGAACCTACTTAATTTACTATTCCAACTCCAATCTACATTTAATTAGGGTTGGCGCTGGACACTGAACCAAACTAATTTACTATTCTAACTCCAATCTACATTTAATTATGGTAGGTGCTGGACACTTAACCTATTACATTTACTATTCCAACTCCAATCTACATTTAATTAGGGTAGGTGCTGGACACTGAACCTACTTAATTTACTATTCCAACTCCAATCTACATTTAATTAGGGTAGGTGCTGGACACTGAACCTACTTAATTTACTATTCCATCTCCAATCTACATTTAATTAGTGTAGGTGCTGGACACTGAACCTAATTAATTTACTATTCCAAATCCAATCTACATTTAATTAGGATAGGTGCTGGACACTGACCCTATTTAATTTACTATTCCAACTCCAATTTACATTTAATTAGGGTAAGTGCTGGACACAGAACCTATTTAATGTACTATTCCAACTCCAATCTACATTTAATTAGGGTAGGTGCTGGACACTGAACCTATTTAATTTACTATTCCAACTTCAATCTACATTTAATTAGGGTAGGTGCTGGACACTGAACCTATTTAATTTACTATTCCAACTCCAATCTACATTTAATTAGTGTAGGCGCTGGACACTGACCCAAACTAATTTACTATTCTAACTCCAATCTACATTTCATTATGGTAGGTGCTGGACACTTAACCTATTACATTTACTATTCCAACTCCAATCTACATTTAATTAGGGTAGGTGCTGGACACTGAACCTACTTAATTTACTATTCCAACTCCAATCTACATTTAATTAGGGTAGGTGCTGGACACTGAACCTATGTAATGTACTATTCCAACTCCAATCTACATTTAATTAGGGTAGGTGCTTGACAGTGAACCTCATTAATTTACTATTCCAACTCAAATCTACATTTAATTAGGGTAGGTGATGGACACTGACCCTAATTAATTTACTATTCCAACTCCATTCTACATTTAATAAGGGTAGATGCTGGGCACTGAACCTATGTAATTTATTATTCCAACTCCAATCTACATTTAATTAGGGTAGGTTATGGACACTGAATCTAACTAATATACTATTCCAACTCCAACCAACATTTATTAGAGTAGGTGCTGGACACTGAACCTAATTAATTTACTATTCCACTTCCATTCTACATTTAATTAGGGTAGGTGCTGGACACTGAACCTATTTAATTTACTATTCCAACTCCAATCTACATTTAATTAGTGTAGGCGCTGGACACTGACCCAAACTAATTTACTATTCTAACTCCAATCTACATTTCATTATGGTAGGTGCTGGACACTTAACCTATTACATTTACTATTCCAACTCCAATCTACATTTAATTAGGGTAGGTGCTGGACACTGAACCTATTTTATTTACTATTCAAACTCCAATCTACATTTAATTTGGGTAGGTGCTGGACACTGAACCTAATTATTGTTCTATTCCAACTCCAATCTACATTTAATTAGGGTAGGTGCTGGACACTGAACCTATTTAATTTACTATTCCAACTCCAATCTACATTTAATTCAGGTAGGTGCTGGACACTGAACCTATTTAATTTACTATTCCAACTCCAATCTACATTTAATTAGGGTCGTTGCTGGACACAACCTAATTAATGTACTATTCCAACTCCAATCTACATTTAATTAGAGTAGGTGCTGGACACTGAACCTATTTAATTTACTATTCCAACTCCAATCTACATTTAATTAGGGTAGGTGCTGGACACTGAACCTATTACATTTACTATTCCAACTCCAAATCTACTTTTAATTAGGGTAGGTGCTGGACACTGAACCTACTTAATTTACTATTCCAACTCCAATCTACATTTAATTAGGGTAGGTGCTGGACACTGAACCTAATTAATTTACTATTCCAATTCCAATCTACATTTAATTAGGAGAGGTGCTGGACACTGTACCTATTTAATTTACTATTCCAACTCCAATTTAAATTTAATTAGGGTAGGTGCTGGACACAGAAGCTATTTAATTTACTATTCCAACTCCAATCTACATTTAATTAGGGTAGGTGCTGGACAGTGAACCTATTTAATTTACTATTCCAACTCCAATCTACATTTAATTAGGGTAGGTGCTGGACACTGAACCTATTTAATTTACTATTCCAACTCCAATCTACATTTAATTAGTGTAGGTGCTGAACACTGAACCTAACTAATTTACTATTTCAACTCCAATCTACATTTAATTAGGGTAGATGCTGGACACTGAACCTAATTAGTTTACTATCCCAACTCCAATCTACATTTAATTAGGGTAGGTGCTGGACACTGAACCTATTTAATTAACTATTCCAACTCCAATTTACATTTAATTAGGGTTGGTGCTGGACACTGAACCTATTTAATTTACTATTCCAACTCCAATCTACATTTAATTAGGGTAGATGCTGGACACTGAACCTAATTAATTTACTATCCCAACTCCAATCTACATTTAATTAGGGTAGGTGCAGGACACTAAACCTATTAAATTTACTATTCCAACTCGAATCTACTTTTAATTAGGGTAGGTGCTGGACACTGAACCTACTTAATTTACTATTCCAACTCCAATCTACATTAAATTAGGGTAGGTGCTGAACACTGAACCTAATTAATTTACTATTCCAATTCCAATGTACATTTAATTAGGATAGGTGCCGGACACTGAACCTATTTAATTTACTATTCCAACTCCAATCTACATTTAATTAGGGTAGGTGCTGGACACTGAACCTATTTAATTTACTATTCAAACTCCAATCTACATTTAATTAGGGTAGGTGCTGGACACTGAACCAAACTAATTTACAATTCCAACTCCAATCTACATTTAATTAGGGTAGATGCTGGACACTGAACCTAATTAATTTACTATCCCAACTCCAATCTACATTTAATTAGGGTAGGTGCAGGACACTAAACCTATTAAATTTACTATTCCAACTCGAATCTACTTTTAATTAGGGTAGGTGCTGGACACTGAACCTACTTAATTTACTATTCCAACTCCAATCTACATTAAATTAGGGTAGGTGCTGAACACTGAACCTAATTAATTTACTATTCCAATTCCAATGTACATTTAATTAGGATAGGTGCCGGACACTGAACCTATTTAATTTACTATTCCAACTCCAATCTACATTTAATTAGGGTAGGTGCTGGACACTGAACCTATTTAATTTACTATTCAAACTCCAATCTACATTTAATTAGGGTAGGTGCTGGACACTGAACCAAACTAATTTACTATTCCAACTCCAATCTACATTTAATTAGGGTAGGTGCTGGACACTGAACCTATTACATTTACTATTCCAACTCCAATCTAAATTTAATTAGGGTAGGTGCTGGACACTGAACCTATTTCATTTACTATTACAACTCCAATCTACATTTAATTAGGGTAGGTGCTGGACACTGAACCTTTGTACCCACGCCCGCAACCTGGGCTTCATCCTGGACTCCTCCCTCTCCATGACCAGACAAGTCAACGCCGTCTCCTCGGCATGTTTCAACATCTTGCGCATGCTACGGAAGATCTTCTGGTGGATCCCCACGGAAACCAGGAAGACCGTCACCCAGGCCCTCGTCACCAGCCGACTGGACTACGGCAACGCCCTCTACGCCGGAACCACCGCCAAGCTCCAGAAGAGACTTCAGCGGATCCAGAACGCCTCAGCCAGACTCATCCTCGACATCCCACGAAACAGCCACATCACCGGACACCTGAGAGACCTGCACTGGCTCCCCGTCAACAAAAGAATCACCTTCCGTCTCCTCACCCACGCACACAAAGCCCTACACGACCAAGGCCCGAGCTACCTCAACAACCAAATCAACTTCTACGCTCCCAAACGCCACCTCCATTCAGCCAGCCACGCCCTCGCCGCCATCCCACGCATCCGCAGAGCAACAACTGGAGGAAGGTCCTTCTCCTACCTGGCCGCCAAGACCTGGAACTCCCTCCCGACCGACCTGCGCCTGACCCAAGACCACCTCTCCTTCAGGAAGAAACTCAAGACCTGGCTGTTCGAGCAGTAACAGCACCCCCCCCCCTAAGCGCCTTGAGACCCTACGGGTAAGTAGTGCGCTCTATAAATGTCTTGATTGATTGATTATGTAATTTACTATTCACACTCCAATCTACATTGAATTTGGGTAGGTGATGGACACTGAACCTATTTAATTTACTATTCCTACCCCAATCTACATTTAATTAGGGTAGGTGCAGGACAGTGAACCTAATTAATGTACTATTCCAACTCAAATCTACATTTAATTAGGGTAGGTGCTGGACACTGAACCTAACTAATTTACTATTCCAACTCCAATCTACATTTAATTAGGGTAGATGCTGTACACTGAACCTAATTAATTTACTATTCCAACTCCCGTCTACATTTAATTAGGGTCGGTGCTGGACACTGAACCTATTTAATTTACTATTCCAACTCCAATCTACATTTAATTAGGGTAGATGCTGGACACTGAACCTAATTAATTTACTATTCCAACTCCAATCTACATTTAATAAGGGTAGGTGCAGGACACTAAACCTATTAAATTTTCTATTCCAACTTGAATCTACTTTTAATTAGGGTAGGTGCTGGACACTGAACCTACTTAATTTACTATTCCAACTCCAATCTACATTTAATTGGGGTAGGTGCTGGACACTGAACCTAAATAATTTACTATTCCACTTCCATTCTACATTTAATTAGGATAGGTGCCGGACACTGAACCTATTTAATTTACTATTCCAAGTCCAATTTACATTTAATTAGGGTAGGTGCTGGACACATAACCTATTTAATTTACTATTCCAACTCCAATCTACATTTTATTAGGGTAGGTGCTGGACACTGAACCTATTTAATTTACTATTCCAACTTCAATCTACATTTAATTAGGGTAGGTGCTGGACACTGAACCTATTTAATTTACTATTCCAACTCCAATCTACATTTAATTAGTGTAGGCGCTGGACACTGACCCAAACTAATTTACTATTCTAACTCCAATCTACATTTCATTATGGTAGGTGCTGGACACTTAACCTATTACATTTACTATTCCAACTCCAATCTACATTTAATTAGGGTAGGTGCTGGACACTGAACCTACTTAATTTACTATTCCAACTCCAATCTACATTTAATTAGGGTAGGTGCTGGACACTGAACCTATGTAATGTACTATTCCAACTCCAATCTACATTTAATTAGGGTAGGTGCTTGACAGTGAACCTCATTAATTTACTATTCCAACTCAAATCTACATTTAATTAGGGTAGGTGATGGACACTGACCCTAATTAATTTACTATTCCAACTCCATTCTACATTTAATAAGGGTAGATGCTGGGCACTGAACCTATGTAATTTATTATTCCAACTCCAATCTACATTTAATTTGGGTAGGTTATGGACACTGAATCTAACTAATATACTATTCCAACTCCAACCAACATTTAATTAGAGTAGGTGCTGGACACTGAACCTAATTAATTTACTATTCCAACTCCAATCTACATTTAATTAGGGTAGGTGCTGGACACTGAACCTATTTATTTATTATTCAAACTCCAATCTACATTTAATTTGGGTAGGTGCTGGACTCTGAACCTAATTATTGTTCTATTCCAACTCCAATCTACATTTAATTAGGGTAGGTGCTGGACACTGAACCTATTTAATTTACTATTCCAACTCCAATCTACATTTAATTTGGGTAGGTGCTGGACACTGAACCTATTTAATTTACTATTCCAACTCCAATCTACATTTAATTAGGGTCGTTGTTGGACACAACCTAATTAATGTACTATTCCAACTCCAATCTACATTTAATTAGAGTAGGTGCTGGACACTGAACCTATTTAATTTACTATTCCAACTCCAATCTACATTTAATTAGGGTAGGTGCTGGACACTGAACCTATTAAATTTACTATTCCAACTCCAAATCTACTTATAATTAGGGTAGGTGCTGGACACTGAACCTACTTAATTTACTATTCCAACTCCAATCTACATTTAATTAGGGTTGGCGCTGGACACTGAACCAAACTAATTTACTATTCTAACTCCAATCTACATTTAATTATGGTAGGTGCTGGACACTTAACCTATTACATTTACTATTCCAACTCCAATCTACATTTAATTAGGGTAGGTGCTGGACACTGAACCTACTTAATTTACTATTCCAACTCCAATCTACATTTAATTAGGGTAGGTGCTGGACACTGAACCTACTTAATTTACTATTCCATCTCCAATCTACATTTAATTAGTGTAGGTGCTGGACACTGAACCTAATTAATTTACTATTCCAAATCCAATCTACATTTAATTAGGATAGGTGCTGGACACTGACCCTATTTAATTTACTATTCCAACTCCAATTTACATTTAATTAGGGTAAGTGCTGGACACAGAACCTATTTAATGTACTATTCCAACTCCAATCTACATTTAATTAGGGTAGGTGCTGGACACTGAACCTATTTAATTTACTATTCCAACTTCAATCTACATTTAATTAGGGTAGGTGCTGGACACTGAACCTATTTAATTTACTATTCCAACTCCAATCTACATTTAATTAGTGTAGGCGCTGGACACTGACCCAAACTAATTTACTATTCTAACTCCAATCTACATTTCATTATGGTAGGTGCTGGACACTTAACCTATTACATTTACTATTCCAACTCCAATCTACATTTAATTAGGGTAGGTGCTGGACACTGAACCTACTTAATTTACTATTCCAACTCCAATCTACATTTAATTAGGGTAGGTGCTGGACACTGAACCTATGTAATGTACTATTCCAACTCCAATCTACATTTAATTAGGGTAGGTGCTTGACAGTGAACCTCATTAATTTACTATTCCAACTCAAATCTACATTTAATTAGGGTAGGTGATGGACACTGACCCTAATTAATTTACTATTCCAACTCCATTCTACATTTAATAAGGGTAGATGCTGGGCACTGAACCTATGTAATTTATTATTCCAACTCCAATCTACATTTAATTAGGGTAGGTTATGGACACTGAATCTAACTAATATACTATTCCAACTCCAACCAACATTTATTAGAGTAGGTGCTGGACACTGAACCTAATTAATTTACTATTCCACTTCCATTCTACATTTAATTAGGGTAGGTGCTGGACACTGAACCTATTTAATTTACTATTCCAACTCCAATCTACATTTAATTAGTGTAGGCGCTGGACACTGAACCAAACTAATTTTCTATTCTAACTCCAATCTACATTTAATTATGGTAGGTGCTGGACACTTAACCTATTACATTTACTATTCCAACTCCAATCTACATTTAATTAGGGTAGGTGCTGGACACTGAACCTACTTAATTTACTATTCCAACTCCAATCTACATTTAATTAGGGTAGGTGCTGGACACTGAACCTATGTAATGTACTATTCCAAATCCAATCTACATTTAATTAGGATAGGTGCTGGACACTGAACCTATTTAATTTACTTTTCCAACTCCAATTTACATTTAATTAGGGTAAGTGCTGGACACAGAACCTATTTAATTTACTATTCCAACTCCAATCTACATTTAATTAGGGTAGGTGCTGGACTCTAAACCTATTTAATTTACTATTCCAACTCCAATCTACATTTAATTAGGGTAGGTGCTGGACACTGAACCTATTTAATTTACTTTTCCAACTCCAATCTACATTTAATTAGGGTAGGTGCTGGACACTGAACCTAACTAATTTACTATTCCAACTCCAATCTACATTTAATTAGGGTAGATGCTGTACACTGAACCTAATTAATTTACTATTCCAACTCCAATCTACATTTAATTAGGGTCGGTGCTGGACACTGAACCTATTTAATTTACTATTCCAAAACCAATCTACATTTAATTAGGGTAGATGCTGGACACTGAACCTAATTAATTTACTATTCCAACTCCAATCTACATTTAATAAGGGTAGGTGCAGGACACTAAACCTATTAAACTTTCTATTCCAACTCGAATCTACTTTTAATTAGGGTAGGTGCTGGACACTGAACCTACTTAATTTACTATTCCAACTCCAATCTACATTTAATTAGGGTAGGTGCTGGACACTGAACCTAATTAATTTACTATTCCACTTCCATTCTACATTTAATTAGGATAGGTGCCGGACACTGAACCTATTTAATTTACTATTCCAACTCCAATTTACATTTAATTAGGGTAGGTGCTGGACTAAGAACCTATTTAATTTACTATTCCAACTCCAATCTACATTTTATGAGGGTAGGTGCTGGACTAAGAACCTATTTAATTTACTATTCCAACTCCAATCTACATTTAATTAGTGTAGGCGCTGGACACTGAACCAAACTAATTTACTATTCTAACTCCAATCTACATTTAATTATGGTAGGTGCTGGACACTTAACCTATTACATTTACTATTCCAACTCCAATCTACATTTAATTAGGGTAGGTGCTGGACACTGAACCTACTCAATTTACTATTCCAACTCCAATCTACATTTAATTAGGGTAGGGTCTGGACACTGAACCTATGTAATGTACTATTCCAACTCCAATCTACATTGAATTTGGGTAGGTGCTGGACACTGAACCTATTTAATTTACTATTCCTACTCCAATCTACATTTAATTAGGGTAGGTGCTGGACAGTGAACCTAATTAATTTACTATTCCAACTCAAATCTACATTTAATTAGGGTAGGTGCTGGACACTGACCCTAATTAATTTACTATTCCAACTCCATTCTACATTTAATAAGGGTAGATGCTGGGCACTGAACCTATGTAATTTACTATTCCAACTCCAATCTACATTTAATTAGGGTAGGTTCTGGACACTGAACCTAACTAATATACTATTCCAACTCCAACCAACATTTAATTAGAGTAGGTGCTGGACACTGAACCTAATTAATTTACTATTCCAACTCCAATCTACATTTAATTAGGGTAGGTGCTGGACACTGAACCTATTTTATTTACTATTCAAACTCCAATCTACATTTAATTTGGGTAGGTGCTGGACACTGAACCTAATTATTGTTCTATTCCAACTCCAATCTACATTTAATTAGGGTAGGTGCTGGACACTGAACCTATTTAATTTACTATTCCAACTCCAATCTACATTTAATTTGGGTAGGTGCTGGACGCTGAACCTATTTAATTTACTATTCCAACTCCAATCTACATTTAATTAGGGTCGTTGCTGGACACAACCTAATTAATGTACTATTCCAACTCCAATCTACATTTAATTAGAGTAGGTGCTGGACACTGAACCTATTTAATTTACTATTCCAACTCCAATCTACATTTAATTAGGGTAGGTGCTGGACACTGAACCTATTACATTTACTATTCCAACTCCAAATCTACTTTTAATTAGGGTAGGCGCTGGACACTGAACCTATTTAATTTACTATTCCAACTCCAATCTACATTTAATTAGGGTCGGTGCTGGACACTGAACCTATTTAATTTACTATTCCAACTCCAATCTACATTTAATTAGGGTAGGTGCTGGACACTGAACCTATTTAATTTACTATTCCAACTCCAATCTACATTTAATTTGGGTAGGTGCTGGAAACTGAACCTATTTAATTTACTATTCCAACTCCAATCTACATTTAATTAGGGTTGTTGCAGGACACTGAACCTAATTAATGTACTATTCCAAATCCAATCTACATTTAATTAGAGTAGGTGCTGGACACTGACCCTAATTAATTTACTATTCAAACTCCAATCTACATTTAATTAGGGTAGATGCTGGACACTGAACCTATGTAATTTACTATTCCAACTCCAATCTACATTTAATTAGGGTAGGTGCTGGACACTGAACCAAACTAATTTACTATTCCAACTCCAATCTACATTTAATTAGGGTAAATGCTGGACACTGAACCTATTACATTTACTATTCCAACTCCAATCTACATTTAATTAGGGTAGGTGCTGGACACTGAACCTATTTTATTTACTATTCCAACTCCAATCTACATTTAATTTGGGTAGGTGCTGGACACTGAACCTAATTAATTTACTATTCCAACTCGAATCTACATTTAATTAGGGTAGGTGCTGGACACCGAACCTATTTAATTTACTATTCCAACTCCAATCTACATTTAATTTGGGTAGGTGCTGGACACTGAACCTATTTAATTTACTATTCCAACTCCAATCTACATTTAATTAGGGTCGTTGCTGGACACTGAATCTAATTAATGTACTATTCCAAATCCAATCTACATTTAATTAGAGTAGGTGCTGGACACTTGAACCTATTTAATTTACTATTCAAACTCCAATCTACATTTAATTAGGGTTGATGCTGGACACTGAACCTAATTAATTTACTATTCCAACTCCAATCTACATTTAATTAGGGTAGGTTCTGGACACTGAACCTATTAAATTTACTATTCCAACTCCAATCTACTTTTAATTAGGGTAGGTGCTGGACACTGAACCTACTTAGTTTACTATTCCAACTCCAATCTACATTTAATTAGTGTAGGTGCTGGACACTGAACCTAATTAATTTACTATTCCAAATCCAATCTACATTTAATTAGGATAGGTGCTGGACACTGAACCTATTTAATTTACTATTCCAACTCCAATTTACATTTAATTAGGGTAAGTGCTGGACACAGAACCTATTTAATTTACTATTCCAACTCCAATCTACATTTAATTAGGGTAGGTACTGGACACTGAACCTATTTAATTTACTATCCCAACTCCAATCTACATTTAATTAGGGTAGGTGCTGGACACTGAACCTATTTAATTTACTATTCCAACTCCAATCTACATTTAATTAGGGTAGGTGCTGGACACTGAACCTAACTAATTTACTATTCCAACTCCAATCTACATTTAATTAGGGTCGGTGCTGGACACTGAACCTATTTAATTTACTATTCCAAAACCAATCTACATTTAATTAGGGTAGATGCTGGACACTGAACCTAATTAATTTACTATTCCAACTCCAATCTACATTTAATAAGGGTAGGTGCAGGACACTAAACCTATTAAATTTTCTATTCCAACTCGAATCTACTTTTAATTAGGGTAGGTGCTGGACACTGAACCTACTTAATTTACTATTCCAACTCCAATCTACATTTAATTAGGGTAGGTGCTGGACACTGAACCTAATTAATTTACTATTCTACTTCCATTCTACATTTAATTAGGATAGGTGCCGGACACTGAACCTATTTAATTTACTATTCCAACTCCAATTTACATTTAATTAGGGTAGGTGCTGGACACAGAACCTATTTAATTTACTATTCCAACTCCAATCTACATTTTATTAGGGTAGGTGCCGGACACTGAACCTATTTAATTTACTATTCCAACTTCAATCAACATTTAATTAGGGTAGGTGCTGGACACTGAACCTATTTAATTTACTATTCCAACTCCAATCTACATTAAATTAGTGTGGGCGCTGGACACTGAACCAAACTAATTTACTATTCTAACTCCAATCTATATTTAATTGTGGTAGGTGCTGGACACTTAACCTATTACATTTACTATTCCAACTCCAATCTACATTTAATTAGGGTAGGTGCTGGACACTGAACCTACTTAATTTACTATTCCAACTCCAATCTACATTTAATTAGGGTAGGTGCTGGACACTGAACCTATGTAATGTACTATTCCAAATCCAATCTACATTTAATTAGGATAGGTGCTGGACACTGAACCTATTTAATTTACTATTCCAACTCCAATTTACATTTAATTAGGGTAAGTGCTGGACACAGAACCTATTTAATTTACTATTCCAACTCCAATCTACATTTAATTAGGGTAGGTGCTGGACACTGAACCTAATTAATTGACTATTCCAACTCCAATCTACATTTAATTAGGGTCGGTGCTGGACACTGAACCTATTTAATTTACTATTCCAAAACCAATCTACATTTAATTAGGGTAGATGCTGGACACTGAACCTAATTAATTTACTATTCCAACTCCAATCTACATTTAATAAGGGTAGGTGCAGGACACTAAACCTATTAAATTTTCTATTCCAACTCGAATCTACTTTTAATTAGGGTAGGTGCTGGACACTGAACCTACTTAATTTACTATTCCAACTCCAATCTACATTTAATTAGGGTAGGTGCTGGACACTGAACATAATTAATTTACTATTCCACTTCCATTCTACATTTAATTAGGATAGGTGCCGGACACGGAACCTATTTAATTTACTATTCCAACTCCAATTTACATTTAATTAGGGTAGGTGCTGGACTAAGAACCTATTTAATTTACTATTCCAACTCCAATCTACATTTTATGAGGGTAGGTGCTGGACACTGAACCTATTTAATTTACTATTCCAACTTCAATCTACATTTAATTAGGGTAGGTGCTGGACACTGAACCTATTTAATTTACTATTCCAACTCCAATCTACATTTAATTAGTGTAGGCGCTGGACACTGAACCAAACTAATTTACTATTCTAACTCCAATCTACATTTAATTATGGTAGGTGCTGGACACTTAACCTATTACATTTACTATTCGAACTCCAATCTACATTTAATTAGGGTAGGTGCTGGACACTGAACCTACTTAATTTACTATTCCAACTCCAATCTACATTTAATTAGGGTAGGTGCTGGACACTGAACCTATGTAATGTACTATTCCAACTCCAATCTACATTGAATTTGGGTAGGTGCTGGACACTGAACCTATTTAATTTACTACTCCTACTCCAATCTACATTTAATTAGGGTAGGTGCTGGACAGTGAACCTAATTAATTTACTATTCCAACTCAATTCTACATTTAATTAGGGTAGGTGCTGGACACTGACCCTAATTAATTTACTATTCCAACTCCATTCTACATTTAATAAGGGTAGATGCTGGGCACTGAACCTATGTAATTTACTATTCCAACTCCAATCTACATTTAATTGGGGTAGGTTCTGGACACTGAACCTAACTAATATACTATTCCAACTCCAACCAACATTTAATTAGAGTAGGTGCTGGACACTGAACCTAATTAATTTACTATTCCAACTCCAATCTACATTTAATTAGGGTAGGTGCTGGACACTGAACCTATTTTATTTACTATTCAAACTCCAATCTACATTTAATTTGGGTAGGTGCTGGACACTGAACCTAATTATTGTTCTATTCCAACTCCAATCTACATTTAATTAGGGTAGGTGCTGGACACTGAACCTATTTAATTTACTATTCCAACTCCAATCTACATTTAATTCAGGTAGGTGCTGGACACTGAACCTATTTAATTTACTATTCCAACTCCAATCTACATTTAATTAGGGTCGTTGCTGGACACAACCTAATTAATGTACTATTCCAACTCCAATCTACATTTAATTAGAGTAGGTGCTGGACACTGAACCTATTTAATTTACTATTCCAACTCCAATCTACATTTAATTAGGGTAGGTGCTGGACACTGAACCTATTACATTTACTATTCCAACTCCAAATCTACTTTTAATTAGGGTAGGTGCTGGACACTGAACCTACTTAATTTACTATTCCAACTCCAATCTACATTTAATTAGGGTAGGTGCTGGACACTGAACCTAATTAATTTACTATTCCAATTCCAATCTACATTTAATTAGGAGAGGTGCTGGACACTGTACCTATTTAATTTACTATTCCAACTCCAATTTAAATTTAATTAGGGTAGGTGCTGGACACAGAAGCTATTTAATTTACTATTCCAACTCCAATCTACATTTAATTAGGGTAGGTGCTGGACACTGAACCTATTTAATTTACTATTCCAACTCCAATCTACATTTAATTAGGGTAGGTGCTGGACACTGAACCTATTTAATTTACTATTCCAACTCCAATCTACATTTAATTAGTGTAGGTGCTGAACACTGAACCTAACTAATTTACTATTTCAACTCCAATCTACATTTAATTAGGGTAGATGCTGGACACTGAACCTAATTAGTTTACTATCCCAACTCCAATCTACATTTAATTAGGGTAGGTGCTGGACACTGAACCTATTTAATTAACTATTCCAACTCCAATTTACATTTAATTAGGGTTGGTGCTGGACACTGAACCTATTTAATTTACTATTCCAACTCCAATCTACATTTAATTAGGGTAGATGCTGGACACTGAACCTAATTAATTTACTATCCCAACTCCAATCTACATTTAATTAGGGTAGGTGCAGGACACTAAACCTATTAAATTTACTATTCCAACTCGAATCTACTTTTAATTAGGGTAGGTGCTGGACACTGAACCTACTTAATTTACTATTCCAACTCCAATCTACATTAAATTAGGGTAGGTGCTGAACACTGAACCTAATTAATTTACTATTCCAATTCCAATGTACATTTAATTAGGATAGGTGCCGGACACTGAACCTATTTAATTTACTATTCCAACTCCAATCTACATTTAATTAGGGTAGGTGCTGGACACTGAACCTATTTAATTTACTATTCAAACTCCAATCTACATTTAATTAGGGTAGGTGCTGGACACTGAACCAAACTAATTTACTATTCCAACTCCAATCTACATTTAATTAGGGTAGATGCTGGACACTGAACCTAATTAATTTACTATCCCAACTCCAATCTACATTTAATTAGGGTAGGTGCAGGACACTAAACCTATTAAATTTACTATTCCAACTCGAATCTACTTTTAATTAGGGTAGGTGCTGGACACTGAACCTACTTAATTTACTATTCCAACTCCAATCTACATTAAATTAGGGTAGGTGCTGAACACTGAACCTAATTAATTTACTATTCCAATTCCAATGTACATTTAATTAGGATAGGTGCCGGACACTGAACCTATTTAATTTACTATTCCAACTCCAATCTACATTTAATTAGGGTAGGTGCTGGACACTGAACCTATTTAATTTACTATTCAAACTCCAATCTACATTTAATTAGGGTAGGTGCTGGACACTGAACCAAACTAATTTACTATTCCAACTCCAATCTACATTTAATTAGGGTAGGTGCTGGACACTGAACCTATTACATTTACTATTCCAACTCCAATCTAAATTTAATTAGGGTAGGTGCTGGACACTGAACCTATTTCATTTACTATTACAACTCCAATCTACATTTAATTAGGGTAGGTGCTGGACACTGAACCTTTGTACCCACGCCCGCAACCTGGGCTTCATCCTGGACTCCTCCCTCTCCATGACCAGACAAGTCAACGCCGTCTCCTCGGCATGTTTCAACATCTTGCGCATGCTACGGAAGATCTTCTGGTGGATCCCCACGGAAACCAGGAAGACCGTCACCCAGGCCCTCGTCACCAGCCGACTGGACTACGGCAACGCCCTCTACGCCGGAACCACCGCCAAGCTCCAGAAGAGACTTCAGCGGATCCAGAACGCCTCAGCCAGACTCATCCTCGACATCCCACGAAACAGCCACATCACCGGACACCTGAGAGACCTGCACTGGCTCCCCGTCAACAAAAGAATCACCTTCCGTCTCCTCACCCACGCACACAAAGCCCTACACGACCAAGGCCCGAGCTACCTCAACAACCAAATCAACTTCTACGCTCCCAAACGCCACCTCCATTCAGCCAGCCACGCCCTCGCCGCCATCCCACGCATCCGCAGAGCAACAACTGGAGGAAGGTCCTTCTCCTACCTGGCCGCCAAGACCTGGAACTCCCTCCCGACCGACCTGCGCCTGACCCAAGACCACCTCTCCTTCAGGAAGAAACTCAAGACCTGGCTGTTCGAGCAGTAACAGCACCCCCCCCCTAAGCGCCTTGAGACCCTACGGGTAAGTAGTGCGCTCTATAAATGTCTTGATTGATTGATTATGTAATTTACTATTCACACTCCAATCTACATTGAATTTGGGTAGGTGATGGACACTGAACCTATTTAATTTACTATTCCTACCCCAATCTACATTTAATTAGGGTAGGTGCAGGACAGTGAACCTAATTAATGTACTATTCCAACTCAAATCTACATTTAATTAGGGTAGGTGCTGGACACTGAACCTAACTAATTTACTATTCCAACTCCAATCTACATTTAATTAGGGTAGATGCTGTACACTGAACCTAATTAATTTACTATTCCAACTCCCGTCTACATTTAATTAGGGTCGGTGCTGGACACTGAACCTATTTAATTTACTATTCCAACTCCAATCTACATTTAATTAGGGTAGATGCTGGACACTGAACCTAATTAATTTACTATTCCAACTCCAATCTACATTTAATAAGGGTAGGTGCAGGACACTAAACCTATTAAATTTTCTATTCCAACTTGAATCTACTTTTAATTAGGGTAGGTGCTGGACACTGAACCTACTTAATTTACTATTCCAACTCCAATCTACATTTAATTGGGGTAGGTGCTGGACACTGAACCTAAATAATTTACTATTCCACTTCCATTCTACATTTAATTAGGATAGGTGCCGGACACTGAACCTATTTAATTTACTATTCCAACTCCAATTTACATTTAATTAGGGTAGGTGCTGGACACATAACCTATTTAATTTACTATTCCAACTCCAATCTACATTTTATTAGGGTAGGTGCTGGACACTGAACCTATTTAATTTACTATTCCAACTTCAATCTACATTTAATTAGGGTAGGTGCTGGACACTGAACCTATTTAATTTACTATTCCAACTCCAATCTACATTTAATTAGTGTAGGCGCTGGACACTGACCCAAACTAATTTACTATTCTAACTCCAATCTACATTTCATTATGGTAGGTGCTGGACACTTAACCTATTACATTTACTATTCCAACTCCAATCTACATTTAATTAGGGTAGGTGCTGGACACTGAACCTACTTAATTTACTATTCCAACTCCAATCTACATTTAATTAGGGTAGGTGCTGGACACTGAACCTATGTAATGTACTATTCCAACTCCAATCTACATTTAATTAGGGTAGGTGCTTGACAGTGAACCTCATTAATTTACTATTCCAACTCAAATCTACATTTAATTAGGGTAGGTGATGGACACTGACCCTAACTAATTTACTATTCCAACTCCATTCTACATTTAATAAGGGTAGATGCTGGGCACTGAACCTATGTAATTTATTATTCCAACTCCAATCTACATTTAATTTGGGTAGGTTATGGACACTGAATCTAACTAATATACTATTCCAACTCCAACCAACATTTAATTAGAGTAGGTGCTGGACACTGAACCTAATTAATTTACTATTCCAACTCCAATCTACATTTAATTAGGGTAGGTGCTGGACACTGAACCTATTTATTTATTATTCAAACTCCAATCTACATTTAATTTGGGTAGGTGCTGGACTCTGAACCTAATTATTGTTCTATTCCAACTCCAATCTACATTTAATTAGGGTAGGTGCTGGACACTGAACCTATTTAATTTACTATTCCAACTCCAATCTACATTTAATTTGGGTAGGTGCTGGACACTGAACCTATTTAATTTACTATTCCAACTCCAATCTACATTTAATTAGGGTCGTTGTTGGACACAACCTAATTAATGTACTATTCCAACTCCAATCTACATTTAATTAGAGTAGGTGCTGGACACTGAACCTATTTAATTTACTATTCCAACTCCAATCTACATTTAATTAGGGTAGGTGCTGGACACTGAACCTATTAAATTTACTATTCCAACTCCAAATCTACTTATAATTAGGGTAGGTGCTGGACACTGAACCTACTTAATTTACTATTCCAACTCCAATCTACATTTAATTAGGGTAGATGCTGGACACTGAACCTATGTAATTTACTATTCCAACTCCAATCTACATTTAATTAGGGTAGGTGCTGGACACTGAACCAAACTAATTTACTATTCCAACTCCAATCTACATTTAATTAGGGTAAATGCTGGACACTGAACCTATTACATTTACTATTCCAACTCCAATCTACATTTAATTAGGGTAGGTGCTGGACACTGAACCTATTTTATTTACTATTCCAACTCCAATCTACATTTAATTTGGGTAGGTGCTGGACACTGAACCTAATTAATTTACTATTCCAACTCGAATCTACATTTAATTAGGGTAGGTGCTGGACACCGAACCTATTTAATTTACTATTCCAACTCCAATCTACATTTAATTTGGGTAGGTGCTGGACACTGAACCTATTTAATTTACTATTCCAACTCCAATCTACATTTAATTAGGGTCGTTGCTGGACACTGAATCTAATTAATGTACTATTCCAAATCCAATCTACATTTAATTAGAGTAGGTGCTGGACACTTGAACCTATTTAATTTACTATTCAAACTCCAATCTACATTTAATTAGGGTTGATGCTGGACACTGAACCTAATTAATTTACTATTCCAACTCCAATCTACATTTAATTAGGGTAGGTTCTGGACACTGAACCTATTAAATTTACTATTCCAACTCCAATCTACTTTTAATTAGGGTAGGTGCTGGACACTGAACCTACTTAGTTTACTATTCCAACTCCAATCTACATTTAATTAGTGTAGGTGCTGGACACTGAACCTAATTAATTTACTATTCCAAATCCAATCTACATTTAATTAGGATAGGTGCTGGACACTGAACCTATTTAATTTACTATTCCAACTCCAATTTACATTTAATTAGGGTAAGTGCTGGACACAGAACCTATTTAATTTACTATTCCAACTCCAATCTACATTTAATTAGGGTAGGTACTGGACACTGAACCTATTTAATTTACTATCCCAACTCCAATCTACATTTAATTAGGGTAGGTGCTGGACACTGAACCTATTTAATTTACTATTCCAACTCCAATCTACATTTAATTAGGGTAGGTGCTGGACACTGAACCTAACTAATTTACTATTCCAACTCCAATCTACATTTAATTAGGGTCGGTGCTGGACACTGAACCTATTTAATTTACTATTCCAAAACCAATCTACATTTAATTAGGGTAGATGCTGGACACTGAACCTAATAATTTACTATTCCAACTCCAATCTACATTTAATAAGGGTAGGTGCAGGACACTAAACCTATTAAATTTTCTATTCCAACTCGAATCTACTTTTAATTAGGGTAGGTGCTGGACACTGAACCTACTTAATTTACTATTCCAACTCCAATCTACATTTAATTAGGGTAGGTGCTGGACACTGAACCTAATTAATTTACTATTCTACTTCCATTCTACATTTAATTAGGATAGGTGCCGGACACTGAACCTATTTAATTTACTATTCCAACTCCAATTTACATTTAATTAGGGTAGGTGCTGGACACAGAACCTATTTAATTTACTATTCCAACTCCAATCTACATTTTATTAGGGTAGGTGCCGGACACTGAACCTATTTAATTTACTATTCCAACTTCAATCAACATTTAATTAGGGTAGGTGCTGGACACTGAACCTATTTAATTTACTATTCCAACTCCAATCTACATTAAATTAGTGTGGGCGCTGGACACTGAACCAAACTAATTTACTATTCTAACTCCAATCTATATTTAATTGTGGTAGGTGCTGGACACTTAACCTATTACATTTACTATTCCAACTCCAATCTACATTTAATTAGGGTAGGTGCTGGACACTGAACCTACTTAATTTACTATTCCAACTCCAATCTACATTTAATTAGGGTAGGTGCTGGACACTGAACCTATGTAATGTACTATTCCAAATCCAATCTACATTTAATTAGGATAGGTGCTGGACACTGAACCTATTTAATTTACTATTCCAACTCCAATTTACATTTAATTAGGGTAAGTGCTGGACACAGAACCTATTTAATTTACTATTCCAACTCCAATCTACATTTAATTAGGGTAGGTGCTGGACACTGAACCTATTTAATTTACTATTCCAACTCCAATCTACATTTAATTAGGGTAGGTGCTGGACACTGAACCTATTTAATTTACTATTCCAACTCCAATCTACATTTAATTAGGGTAGGTGCTGGACACTGAACCTAACTAATTTACTATTCCAACTCCAATCTACATTTAATTAGGGTAGATGCTGTACACTGAACCTAATTAATTGACTATTCCAACTCCAATCTACATTTAATTAGGGTCGGTGCTGGACACTGAACCTATTTAATTTACTATTCCAAAACCAATCTACATTTAATTAGGGTAGATGCTGGACACTGAACCTAATTAATTTACTATTCCAACTCCAATCTACATTTAATAAGGGTAGGTGCAGGACACCAAACCTATTAAATTTTCTATTCCAACTCGAATCTACTTTTAATTAGGGTAGGTGCTGGACACTGACCTACTTAATTTACTATTCCAACTCCAATCTACATTTAATTAGGGTAGGTGCTGGACACTGAACATAATTAATTTACTATTCCACTTCCATTCTACATTTAATTAGGATAGGTGCCGGACACGGAACCTATTTAATTTACTATTCCAACTCCAATTTACATTTAATTAGGGTAGGTGCTGGACTAAGAACCTATTTAATTTACTATTCCAACTCCAATCTACATTTTATGAGGGTAGGTGCTGGACACTGAACCTATTTAATTTACTATTCCAACTTCAATCTACATTTAATTAGGGTAGGTGCTGGACACTGAACCTATTTAATTTACTATTCCAACTCCAATCTACATTTAATTAGTGTAGGCGCTGGACACTGAACCAAACTAATTTACTATTCTAACTCCAATCTACATTTAATTATGGTAGGTGCTGGACACTTAACCTATTACATTTACTATTCGAACTCCAATCTACATTTAATTAGGGTAGGTGCTGGACACTGAACCTACTTAATTTACTATTCCAACTCCAATCTACATTTAATTAGGGTAGGTGCTGGACACTGAACCTATGTAATGTACTATTCCAACTCCAATCTACATTGAATTTGGGTAGGTGCTGGACACTGAACCTATTTAATTTACTACTCCTACTCCAATCTACATTTAATTAGGGTAGGTGCTGGACAGTGAACCTAATTAATTTACTATTCCAACTCAATTCTACATTTAATTAGGGTAGGTGCTGGACACTGACCCTAATTAATTTACTATTCCAACTCCATTCTACATTTAATAAGGGTAGATGCTGGGCACTGAACCTATGTAATTTACTATTCCAACTCCAATCTACATTTAATTGGGGTAGGTTCTGGACACTGAACCTAACTAATATACTATTCCAACTCCAACCAACATTTAATTAGAGTAGGTGCTGGACACTGAACCTAATTAATTTACTATTCCAACTCCAATCTACATTTAATTAGGGTAGGTGCTGGACACTGAACCTATTTTATTTACTATTCAAACTCCAATCTACATTTAATTTGGGTAGGTGCTGGACACTGAACCTAATTATTGTTCTATTCCAACTCCAATCTACATTTAATTAGGGTAGGTGCTGGACACTGAACCTATTTAATTTACTATTCCAACTCCAATCTACATTTAATTCAGGTAGGTGCTGGACACTGAACCTATTTAATTTACTATTCCAACTCCAATCTACATTTAATTAGGGTCGTTGCTGGACACAACCTAATTAATGTACTATTCCAACTCCAATCTACATTTAATTAGAGTAGGTGCTGGACACTGAACCTATTTAATTTACTATTCCAACTCCAATCTACATTTAATTAGGGTAGGTGCTGGACACTGAACCTATTACATTTACTATTCCAACTCCAAATCTACTTTTAATTAGGGTAGGTGCTGGACACTGAACCTACTTAATTTACTATTCCAACTCCAATCTACATTTAATTAGGGTAGGTGCTGGACACTGAACCTAATTAATTTACTATTCCAATTCCAATCTACATTTAATTAGGAGAGGTGCTGGACACTGTACCTATTTAATTTACTATTCCAACTCCAATTTAAATTTAATTAGGGTAGGTGCTGGACACAGAAGCTATTTAATTTACTATTCCAACTCCAATCTACATTTAATTAGGGTAGGTGCTGGACACTGAACCTATTTAATTTACTATTCCAACTCCAATCTACATTTAATTAGGGTAGGTGCTGGACACTGAACCTATTTAATTTACTATTCCAACTCCAATCTACATTTAATTAGTGTAGGTGCTGAACACTGAACCTAACTAATTTACTATTTCAACTCCAATCTACATTTAATTAGGGTAGATGCTGGACACTGAACCTAATTAGTTTACTATCCCAACTCCAATCTACATTTAATTAGGGTAGGTGCTGGACACTGAACCTATTTAATTAACTATTCCAACTCCAATTTACATTTAATTAGGGTTGGTGCTGGACACTGAACCTATTTAATTTACTATTCCAACTCCAATCTACATTTAATTAGGGTAGATGCTGGACACTGAACCTAATTAATTTACTATCCCAACTCCAATCTACATTTAATTAGGGTAGGTGCAGGACACTAAACCTATTAAATTTACTATTCCAACTCGAATCTACTTTTAATTAGGGTAGGTGCTGGACACTGAACCTACTTAATTTACTATTCCAACTCCAATCTACATTAAATTAGGGTAGGTGCTGAACACTGAACCTAATTAATTTACTATTCCAATTCCAATGTACATTTAATTAGGATAGGTGCCGGACACTGAACCTATTTAATTTACTATTCCAACTCCAATCTACATTTAATTAGGGTAGGTGCTGGACACTGAACCTATTTAATTTACTATTCAAACTCCAATCTACATTTAATTAGGGTAGGTGCTGGACACTGAACCAAACTAATTTACTATTCCAACTCCAATCTACATTTAATTAGGGTAGATGCTGGACACTGAACCTAATTAATTTACTATCCCAACTCCAATCTACATTTAATTAGGGTAGGTGCAGGACACTAAACCTATTAAATTTACTATTCCAACTCGAATCTACTTTTAATTAGGGTAGGTGCTGGACACTGAACCTACTTAATTTACTATTCCAACTCCAATCTACATTAAATTAGGGTAGGTGCTGAACACTGAACCTAATTAATTTACTATTCCAATTCCAATGTACATTTAATTAGGATAGGTGCCGGACACTGAACCTATTTAATTTACTATTCCAACTCCAATCTACAATTAATTAGGGTAGGTGCTGGACACTGAACCTATTTAATTTACTATTCAAACTCCAATCTACATTTAATTAGGGTAGGTGCTGGACACTGAACCAAACTAATTTACTATTCCAACTCCAATCTACATTTAATTAGGGTAGGTGCTGGACACTGAACCTATTACATTTACTATTCCAACTCCAATCTAAATTTAATTAGGGTAGGTGCTGGACACTGAACCTATTTCATTTACTATTACAACTCCAATCTACATTTAATTAGGGTAGGTGCTGGACACTGAACCTTTGTACCCACGCCCGCAACCTGGGCTTCATCCTGGACTCCTCCCTCTCCATGACCAGACAAGTCAACGCCGTCTCCTCGGCATGTTTCAACATCTTGCGCATGCTACGGAAGATCTTCTGGTGGATCCCCACGGAAACCAGGAAGACCGTCACCCAGGCCCTCGTCACCAGCCGACTGGACTACGGCAACGCCCTCTACGCCGGAACCACCGCCAAGCTCCAGAAGAGACTTCAGCGGATCCAGAACGCCTCAGCCAGACTCATCCTCGACATCCCACGAAACAGCCACATCACCGGACACCTGAGAGACCTGCACTGGCTCCCCGTCAACAAAAGAATCACCTTCCGTCTCCTCACCCACGCACACAAAGCCCTACACGACCAAGGCCCGAGCTACCTCAACAACCAAATCAACTTCTACGCTCCCAAACGCCACCTCCATTCAGCCAGCCACGCCCTCGCCGCCATCCCACGCATCCGCAGAGCAACAACTGGAGGAAGGTCCTTCTCCTACCTGGCCGCCAAGACCTGGAACTCCCTCCCGACCGACCTGCGCCTGACCCAAGACCACCTCTCCTTCAGGAAGAAACTCAAGACCTGGCTGTTCGAGCAGTAACAGCACCCCCCCCCTAAGCGCCTTGAGACCCTACGGGTAAGTAGTGCGCTCTATAAATGTCTTGATTGATTGATTATGTAATTTACTATTCACACTCCAATCTACATTGAATTTGGGTAGGTGATGGACACTGAACCTATTTAATTTACTATTCCTACCCCAATCTACATTTAATTAGGGTAGGTGCAGGACAGTGAACCTAATTAATGTACTATTCCAACTCAAATCTACATTTAATTAGGGTAGGTGCTGGACACTGAACCTAACTAATTTACTATTCCAACTCCAATCTACATTTAATTAGGGTAGATGCTGTACACTGAACCTAATTAATTTACTATTCCAACTCCCGTCTACATTTAATTAGGGTCGGTGCTGGACACTGAACCTATTTAATTTACTATTCCAACTCCAATCTACATTTAATTAGGGTAGATGCTGGACACTGAACCTAATTAATTTACTATTCCAACTCCAATCTACATTTAATAAGGGTAGGTGCAGGACACTAAACCTATTAAATTTTCTATTCCAACTTGAATCTACTTTTAATTAGGGTAGGTGCTGGACACTGAACCTACTTAATTTACTATTCCAACTCCAATCTACATTTAATTGGGGTAGGTGCTGGACACTGAACCTAAATAATTTACTATTCCACTTCCATTCTACATTTAATTAGGATAGGTGCCGGACACTGAACCTATTTAATTTACTATTCCAACTCCAATTTACATTTAATTAGGGTAGGTGCTGGACACATAACCTATTTAATTTACTATTCCAACTCCAATCTACATTTTATTAGGGTAGGTGCTGGACACTGAACCTATTTAATTTACTATTCCAACTTCAATCTACATTTAATTAGGGTAGGTGCTGGACACTGAACCTATTTAATTTACTATTCCAACTCCAATCTACATTTAATTAGTGTAGGCGCTGGACACTGACCCAAACTAATTTACTATTCTAACTCCAATCTACATTTCATTATGGTAGGTGCTGGACACTTAACCTATTACATTTACTATTCCAACTCCAATCTACATTTAATTAGGGTAGGTGCTGGACACTGAACCTACTTAATTTACTATTCCAACTCCAATCTACATTTAATTAGGGTAGGTGCTGGACACTGAACCTATGTAATGTACTATTCCAACTCCAATCTACATTTAATTAGGGTAGGTGCTTGACAGTGAACCTCATTAATTTACTATTCCAACTCAAATCTACATTTAATTAGGGTAGGTGATGGACACTGACCCTAATTAATTTACTATTCCAACTCCATTCTACATTTAATAAGGGTAGATGCTGGGCACTGAACCTATGTAATTTATTATTCCAACTCCAATCTACATTTAATTTGGGTAGGTTATGGACACTGAATCTAACTAATATACTATTCCAACTCCAACCAACATTTAATTAGAGTAGGTGCTGGACACTGAACCTAATTAATTTACTATTCCAACTCCAATCTACATTTAATTAGGGTAGGTGCTGGACACTGAACCTATTTATTTATTATTCAAACTCCAATCTACATTTAATTTGGGTAGGTGCTGGACTCTGAACCTAATTATTGTTCTATTCCAACTCCAATCTACATTTAATTAGGGTAGGTGCTGGACACTGAACCTATTTAATTTACTATTCCAACTCCAATCTACATTTAATTTGGGTAGGTGCTGGACACTGAACCTATTTAATTTACTATTCCAACTCCAATCTACATTTAATTAGGGTCGTTGTTGGACACAACCTAATTAATGTACTATTCCAACTCCAATCTACATTTAATTAGAGTAGGTGCTGGACACTGAACCTATTTAATTTACTATTCCAACTCCAATCTACATTTAATTAGGGTAGGTGCTGGACACTGAACCTATTAAATTTACTATTCCAACTCCAAATCTACTTATAATTAGGGTAGGTGCTGGACACTGAACCTACTTAATTTACTATTCCAACTCCAATCTACATTTAATTAGGGTTGGCGCTGGACACTGAACCAAACTAATTTACTATTCTAACTCCAATCTACATTTAATTATGGTAGGTGCTGGACACTTAACCTATTACATTTACTATTCCAACTCCAATCTACATTTAATTAGGGTAGGTGCTGGACACTGAACCTACTTAATTTACTATTCCAACTCCAATCTACATTTAATTAGGGTAGGTGCTGGACACTGAACCTATGTAATGTACTATTCCAACTCCAATCTACATTGAATTTGGGTAGGTGCTGGACACTGAACCTATTTAATTTACTATTCCTACTCCTATCTACATTTAATTAGGGTAGGTGCTGGACAGTGAACCTAATTAATTTACTATTCCAACTCAAATCTACATTTAATTAGGGTAGGTGCTGGACACGGACCCTAATTAATTTACTATTCCAACTCCATTCTACATTTAATAAGGGTAGATGCTGGGCACTGAACCTATGTAATTTACTATTCCAACTCCAATCTACATTTAATTAGGGTAGGTTCTGGACACTGAACCTAACTAATATACTATTCCAACTCCAACCAACATTTAATTAGAGTAGGTGCTGGACACTGAACCTAATTAATTTACTATTCCAACTCCAATCTACATTTAATTAGGGTAGGTGCTGGACACTGAACCTATTTTATTTACTATTCAAACTCCAATCTACATTTAATTTGGGTAGGTGCTGGACACTGAACCTAATTATTGTTCTATTCCAACTCCAATCTACATTTAATTAGGGTAGGTGCTGGACACTGAACCTATTTAATTTACTATTCCAACTCCAATCTACATTTAATTTGGGTAGGTGCTGGACGCTGAACCTATTTAATTTACTATTCCAACTCCAATCTACATTTAATTAGGGTCGTTGCTGGACACAACCTAATTAATGTACTATTCCAACTCCAATCTACATTTAATTAGAGTAGGTGCTGGACACTGAACCTATTTAATTTACTATTCCAACTCCAAATCTACTTTTAATTAGGGTAGGTGCTGGACACTGAACCTATTTAATTTACTATTCCAACTCCAATCTACATTTAATTAGGGTCGGTGCTGGACACTGAACCTATTTAGTTTACTATTCCAACTCCAATCTACATTTAATTAGGGTAGGTGCTGGACACTGAACCTATTTAATTTACTATTCCAACTCCAATCTACATTTAATTTGGGTAGGTGCTGGAAACTGAACCTATTTAATTTACTATTCCAACTCCAATCTACATTTAATTAGGGTTGTTGCAGGACACTGAACCTAATTAATGTACTATTCCAAATCCAATCTACATTTAATTAGAGTAGGTGCTGGACACTTGAACCTATTTAATTTACTATTCAAACTCCAATCTACATTTAATTAGGGTAGATGCTGGACACTGAACCTATTTAATTTACTATTCCAACTCCAATCTACATTTAATTAGGGTAGGTGCTGGACACTGAACCTATTTAATTTACTATTCCAACTTCAATCTACATTTAATTGGGGTAGGTGCTGGACACTGAACCAAACTAATTTACTATTGCAACTCCAATCTACATTTAATTAGGGTAGTTGCTGGACACTGAACCTATTACATTTACTATTCCAAATCCAATCTACATTTAATTAGGGTAGGTGCTGGACACTGAACCTATTTAATTTACCATTCCAACTCCAATCTACATTGAATTTGGGTAGGTGCTGGACACTGAACCTATTTAATTTACTATTCCTACTCCAATCTACATTTAATTAGGGTAGGTGCTGGACAGTGAACCTAATAATTTACTATTCCAACTCAAATCTACATTTAATTAGGGTAGGTGCTGGACACTGACCCTAATTAATTTACTATTCCAACTCCATTCTACATTTAATAAGGGTAGATTCTGGACACTGAACCTATGTAATTTACTATTCCAACTCCAATCTACATTTAATTTGGGTAGGTGCTGGACACTGAACCTATCTAATTTACTAATCCAACTCCAATCTACATTTAATTAGGGTAGGTTCTGGACATTGAACCTAACTAATATACTATTCCAACTCCAACCAACATTTAATTAGGGTAGGTGCTGGACACTGAACCTAATTAATTTACTATTCCAACTCCAATCTACATTTAATTAGGGTAGGTGCTGGACACTGAACCTATTTTATTTACTATTCCAACTCCAATCTACATTTAATTTGGGTAGGTGCTGGACACTGAACCTAATTAATTTACTATTCCAACTCCAATCTACATTTAATTAGGGTAGGTGCTGGACACCGAACCTATTTAATTTACTATTCCAACTCCAATCTACATTTAATTTGGGTAGGTGCTGGACACTGAACCTATTTAATTTACTATTCCAACTCCAATCTACATTTAATTAGGGTCGTTGCTGGACACTGAATCTAATTAATGTACTATTCCAAATCCAATCTACATTTAATTAGAGTAGGTGCTGGACACTTGAACCTATTTAATTTACTATTCAAACTCCAATCTACATTTAATTAGGGTTGATGCTGGACACTGAACCTAATTAATTTACTATTCCAACTCCAATCTACATTTAATTAGGGTAGGTTCTGGACACTGAACCTATTAAATTTACTATTCCAACTCCAATCTAATTTTAATTAGGGTAGGTGCTGGACACTGAACCTACTTAGTTTACTATTCCAACTCCAATCTACATTTAATTAGTGTAGGTGCTGGACACTGAACCTAATTAATTTTCTATTCCAAATCCAATCTACATTTAATTAGGATAGGTGCTGGACACTGAACCTATTTAATTTACTATTCCAACTCCAATTTACATTTAATTAGGGTAAGTGCTGGACACAGAACCTATTTAATTTACTATTCCAACTCCAATCTACATTTAATTAGGGTAGGTACTGGACACTGAACCTATTTAATTTACTATCCCAACTCCAATCTACATTTAATTAGGGTAGGTGCTGGACACTGAACCTATTTAATTTACTATTCCAACTCCAATCTACATTTAATTAGGGTAGGTGCTGGACACTGAACCTAACTAATTTACTATTCCAACTCCAATCTACATTTAATTAGGGTCGGTGCTGGACACTGAACCTATTTAATTTACTATTCCAAAACCAATCTACATTTAATTAGGGTAGATGCTGGACACTGAACCTAATTAATTTACTATTCCAACTCCAATCTACATTTAATAAGGGTAGGTGCAGGACACTAAACCTATTAAATTTTCTATTCCAACTCGAATCTACTTTTAATTAGGGTAGGTGGTGGACACTGAACCTACTTAATTTACTATTCCAACTCCAATCTACATTTAATTAGGGTAGGTGCTGGACACTGAACCTAATTAATTTACTATTCTACTTCCATTCTACATTTAATTAGGATAGGTGCCGGACACTGAACCTATTTAATTTACTATTCCAACTCCAATCTACATTTTATTAGGGTAGGTGCTGGACACTGAACCTATTTAATTTACTATTCCAACTTCAATCAACATTTAATTAGGGTAGGTGCTGGACACTGAACCTATTTAATTTACTATTCCAACTCCAATCTACATTAAATTAGTGTAGGCGCTGGACACTGAACCAAACTAAATTACTATTCTAACTCCAATCTATATTTAATTGTGGTAGGTGCTGGACACTTAACCTATTACATTTACTATTCCAACTCCAATCTACATTTAATTAGGGTAGGTGCTGGACACTGAACCTACTTAATTTACTATTCCAACTCCAATCTACATTTAATTAGGGTAGGTGCTGGACACTGAACCTATGTAATGTACTATTCCAAATCCAATCTACATTTAATTAGGATAGGTGCTGGTCACTGAACCTATTTAATTTACTATTCCAACTCCAATTTACATTTAATTAGGGTAAGTGCTGGACACAGAACCTATTTAATTTACTATTCCAACTCCAATCTACATTTAATTAGGGTAGGTGCTGGACACTGAACCTATTTAATTTACTATTCCAACTCCAATCTACATTTAATTAGGGTAGGTGCTGGACACTGAACCTATTTAATTTACTATTCCAACTCCAATCTACATTTAATTAGGGTAGGTGCTGGACACTGAACCTAACTAATTTACTATTCCAACTCCAATCTACATTTAATTAGGGTAGATGCTGTACACTGAACCTAATTAATTTACTATTCCAACTCCAATCTACATTTAATTAGGGTCGGTGCTGGACACTGAATCTATTTAATTTACTATTCCAAAACCAATCTACATTTAATTAGGGTAGATGCTGGACACTGAACCTAATTAATTTACTATTCCAACTCCAATCTACATTTAATAAGGGTAGGTGCAGGACACTAAACCTATTAAATTTTCTATTCCAACTCGAATCTACTTTTAATTAGGGTAGGTGCTGGACACTGAACCTACTTAATTTACTATTCCAACTCCAATCTACATTTAATTAGGGTAGGTGCTGGACACTGAACATAATTAATTTACTATTCCACTTCCATTCTACATTTAATTAGGATAGGTGCCGGACACGGAACCTATTTAATTTACTATTCCAACTCCAATTTACATTTAATTAGGGTAGGTGCTGGACTAAGAACCTATTTAATTTACTATTCCAACTCCAATCTACATTTTATGAGGGTAGGTGCTGGACACTGAACCTATTTAATTTACTATTCCAACTTCAATCTACATTTAATTAGGGTAGGTGCTGGACACTGAACCTATTTAATTTACTTTTCCAACTCCAATCTACATTTAATTAGTGTAGGCGCTGGACACTGAACCAAACTAATTTACTATTCTACTTCCATTCTACATTTAATTAGGATAGGTGCCGGACACTGAACCTATTTAATTTACTATTCCAACTCCAATTTACATTTAATTAGGGTAGGTGCTGGACACAGAACCTATTTAATTTACTATTCCAACTCCAATCTACATTTTATTAGGGTAGGTGCTGGACACTGAACCTATTTAATTTACTATTCCAACTTCAATCAACATGTAATTAGGGTAGGTGCTGGACACTGAACCTATTTAATTTACTATTCCAACTCCAATCTACATTAAATTAGTGTAGGCGCTGGACACTGAACCAAACTAATTTACTATTCTAACTCCAATCTATATTTAATTGTGGTAGGTGCTGGACACTTAACCTATTACATTTACTATTCCAACTCCAATCTACATTTAATTAGGGTAGGTGCTGGACACTGAACCTACTTAATTTACTATTCCAACTCCAATCTACATTTAATTAGGGTAGGTGCTGGACACTGAACCTATGTAATGTACTATTCCAAATCCAATCTACATTTAATTAGGGTAGGTGCTGGACACTGAACCTAATTAATTTACTATTCTACTTCCATTCTACATTTAATTAGGATAGGTGCCGGACACTGAACCTATTTAATTTACTATTCCAAACCAATTTACATTTAATTAGGGTAGGTGCTGGACACAGAACCTATTTAATTTACTATTCCAACTCCAATCTACATTTTATTAGGGTAGGTGCTGGACACTGAACCTATTTAATTTACTATTCCAACTTCAATCAACATTTAATTAGGGTAGGTGCTGGACACTGAACCTATTTAATTTACTATTCCAACTCCAATCTACATTAAATTAGTGTAGGCGCTGGACACTGAACCAAACTAAATTACTATTCTAACTCCAATCTATATTTAATTGTGGTAGGTGCTGGACACTTAACCTATTACATTTACTATTCCAACTCCAATCTACATTTAATTAGGGTAGGTGCTGGACACTGAACCTACTTAATTTACTATTCCAACTCCAATCTACATTTAATTAGGGTAGGTGCTGGACACTGAACCTATGTAATGTACTATTCCAAATCCAATCTACATTTAATTAGGATAGGTGCTGGACACTGAACCTATTTAATTTACTATTCCAACTCCAATTTACATTTAATTAGGGTAAGTGCTGGACACAGAACCTATTTAATTTACTATTCCAACTCCAATCTACATTTAATTAGGGTAGGTGCTGGACACTGAACCTATTTAATTTACTATTCCAACTCCAATCTACATTTAATTAGGGTAGGTGCTGGACACTGAACCTATTTAATTTACTATTCCAACTCCAATCTACATTTAATTAGGGTAGGTGCTGGACACTGAACCTAACTAATTTACTATTCCAACTCCAATCTACATTTAATTAGGGTAGATGCTGTACACTGAACCTAATTAATTTACTATTCCAACTCCAATCTACATTTAATTAGGGTCGGTGCTGGACACTGAACCTATTTAATTTACTATTCCAAAACCAATCTACATTTAATTAGGGTAGATGCTGGACACTGAACCTAATTAATTTACTATTCCAACTCCAATCTACATTTAATAAGGGTAGGTGCAGGACACTAAACCTATTACATTTTCTATTCCAACTCGAATCTACTTTTAATTAGGGTAGGTGCTGGACACTGAACCTACTTAATTTACTATTCCAACTCCAATCTACATTTAATTAGGGTAGGTGCTGGACACTGAACATAATTAATTTACTATTCCACTTCCATTCTACATTTAATTAGGATAGGTGCCGGACACGGAACCTATTTAATTTACTATTCCAACTCCAATTTACATTTAATTAGGGTAGGTGCTGGACTAAGAACCTATTTAATTTACTATTCCAACTCCAATCTACATTTTATGAGGGTAGGTGCTGGACACTGAACCTATTTAATTTACTATTCCAACTTCAATCTACATTTAATTAGGGTAGGTGCTGGACACTGAACCTATTTAATTTACTATTCCAACTCCAATCTACATTTAATTAGTGTAGGCGCTGGACACTGAACCAAACTAATTTACTATTCTACTTCCATTCTACATTTAATTAGGATAGGTGCCGGACACTGAACCTATTTAATTTACTATTCCAACTCCAATTTACATTTAATTAGGGTAGGTGCTGGACACAGAACCTATTTAATTTACTATTCCAACTCCAATCTACATTTTATTAGGGTAGGTGCTGGACACTGAACCTATTTAATTTACTATTCCAACTTCAATCAACATTTAATTAGGGTAGGTGCTGGACACTGAACCTATTTAATTTACTATTCCAACTCCAATCTACATTAAATTAGTGTAGGCGCTGGACACTGAACCAAACTAATTTACTATTCTAACTCCAATCTATATTTAATTGTGGTAGGTGCTGGACACTTAACCTATTACATTTACTATTCCAACTCCAATCTACATTTAATTAGGGTAGGTGCTGGACACTGAACCTACTTAATTTGCTATTCCAACTCCAATCTACATTTAATTAGGGTAGGTGCTGGACACTGAACCTATGTAATGTACTATTCCAAATCCAATCTACATTTAATTAGGATAGGTGCTGGACACTGAACCTATTTAATTTACTATTCCAACTCCAATTTACATTTAATTAGGGTAAGTGCTGGACACAGAACCTATTTAATTTACTATTCCAACTCCAATCTACATTTAATTAGGGTAGGTGCTGGACACTGAACCTATTTAATTTACTATTCCAACTCCAATCTACATTTAATTAGGGTAGGTGCTGGACACTGAACCTATTTAATTTACTATTCCAACTCCAATCTACATTTAATTAGGGTAGGTGCTGGACACTGAACCTAACTAATTTACTATTCCAACTCCAATCTACATTTAATTAGGGTAGATGCTGTACACTGAACCTAATTAATTTACTATTCCAACTCCAATCTACATTTAATTAGGGTCGGTGCTGGACACTGAACCTATTTAATTTACTATTCCAAAACCAATCTACATTTAATTAGGGTAGATGCTGGACACTGAACCTAATTAATTTACTATTCCAACTCCAATCTACATTTAATAAGGGTAGGTGCAGGACACTAAACCTATTAAATTTTCAATTCCAACTCGAATCTACTTTTAATTAGGGTAGGTGCTGGACACTGAACCTACTTAATTTACTATTCCAACTCCAATCTACATTTAATTAGGGTAGGTGCTGGACACTGAACATAATTAATTTACTATTCCACTTCCATTCTACATTTAATTAGGATAGGTGCCGGACACTGAACCTATTTAATTTACTATTCCAACTCCAATTTACATTTAATTAGGGTAGGTGCTGGACACAGAACCTATTTAATTTACTATTCCAACTCCAATCTACATTTTATTAGGGTAGGTGCTGGACACTGAACCTATTTAATTTACTATTCCAACTTCAATCAACATTTAATTAGGGTAGGTGCTGGACACTGAACCTATTTAATTTACTATTCCAACTCCAATCTACATTTAATTAGGGTGGGTGCTGGACACTGAACCTATTTAATTTACTATTCAAACTCCAATCTACATTTAATTAGGGTAGGTGCTGGACACTGAACCCATTTAATTTACTATTCCAACTCCAATCTACATTTAATTAGGGTAGGTGCTGGACACTGAACCAAACTAATTTACTATTGCAACTCCAATCTACATTCAATTAGGGTAGGTGATGGACACTGAACCTATTACATTTACTATTCCAACTCCAATCTACATTTAATTAGGGTAGGTGCTGGACACTGAACCTATTTAATTTACTATTACAACTCCAATCTACATTTAATTAGGGTAGGTGCTGGACACTGAACCTATGTAATTTACTATTCACACTCCAATCTACATTTAATTAGGGTAGGTGCTGGACACTGAACATAATTAATTTACTATTCCACTTCCATTCTACATTTAATTAGGATAGGTGCCGGACACGGAACCTATTTAATTTACTATTCCAACTCCAATTTACATTTAATTAGGGTAGGTGCTGGACTAAGAACCTATTTAATTTACTATTCCAACTCCAATCTACATTTTATGAGGGTAGGTGCTGGACACTGAACCTATTTAATTTACTATTCCAACTTCAATCTACATTTAATTAGGGTAGGTGCTGGACACTGAACCTATTTAATTTACTATTCCAACTCCAATCTACATTTAATTAGTGTAGGCGCTGGACACTGAACCAAACTAATTTACTATTCTAACTCCAATCTACATTTAATTATGGTAGGTGCTGGACACTTAACCTATTACATTTACTATTCGAACTCCAATCTACATTTAATTAGGGTAGGTGCTGGACACTGAACCTACTTAATTTACTATTCCAACTCCAATCTACATTTAATTAGGGTAGGTGCTGGACACTGAACCTATGTAATGTACTATTCCAACTCCAATCTACATTGAATTTGGGTAGGTGCTGGACACTGAACCTATTTAATTTACTACTCCTACTCCAATCTACATTTAATTAGGGTAGGTGCTGGACAGTGAACCTAATTAATTTACTATTCCAACTCAATTCTACATTTAATTAGGGTAGGTGCTGGACACAGAACCTATTTAATTTACTATTCCAACTCCAATCTACATTTTATTAGGGTAGGTGCTGGACACTGAACCTATTTAATTTACTATTCCAACTTCAATCAACATTTAATTAGGGTAGGTGCTGGACACTGAACCTATTTAATTTACTATTCCAACTCCAATCTACATTAAATTAGTGTAGGCGCTGGACACTGAACCAAACTAAATTACTATTCTAACTCCAATCTATATTTAATTGTGGTAGGTGCTGGACACTTAACCTATTACATTTACTATTCCAACTCCAATCTACATTTAATTAGGGTAGGTGCTGGACACTGAACCTACTTAATTTACTATTCCAACTCCAATCTACATTTAATTAGGGTAGGTGCTGGACACTGAACCTATGTAATGTACTATTCCAAATCCAATCTACATTTAATTAGGATAGGTGCTGGACACTGAACCTATTTAATTTACTATTCCAACTCCAATTTACATTTAATTAGGGTAAGTGCTGGACACAGAACCTATTTAATTTACTATTCCAACTCCAATCTACATTTAATTAGGGTAGGTGCTGGACACTGAACCTATTTAATTTACTATTCCAACTCCAATCTACATTTAATTAGGGTAGGTGCTGGACACTGAACCTATTTAATTTACTATTCCAACTCCAATCTACATTTAATTAGGGTAGGTGCTGGACACTGAACCTAACTAATTTACTATTCCAACTCCAATCTACATTTAATTAGGGTAGATGCTGTACACTGAACCTAATTAATTTACTATTCCAACTCCAATCTACATTTAATTAGGGTCGGTGCTGGACACTGAACCTATTTAATTTACTATTCCAAAACCAATCTACATTTAATTAGGGTAGATGCTGGACACTGAACCTAATTAATTTACTATTCCAACTCCAATCTACATTTAATAAGGGTAGGTGCAGGACACTAAACCTATTAAATTTTCTATTCCAACTCGAATCTACTTTTAATTAGGGTAGGTGCTGGACACTGAACCTACTTAATTTACTATTCCAACTCCAATCTACATTTAATTAGGGTAGGTGCTGGACACTGAACATAATTAATTTACTATTCCACTTCCATTCTACATTTAATTAGGATAGGTGCCGGACACGGAACCTATTTAATTTACTATTCCAACTCCAATTTACATTTAATTAGGGTAGGTGCTGGACTAAGAACCTATTTAATTTACTATTCCAACTCCAATCTACATTTTATGAGGGTAGGTGCTGGACACTGAACCTATTTAATTTACTATTCCAACTTCAATCTACATTTAATTAGGGTAGGTGCTGGACACTGAACCTATTTAATTTACTATTCCAACTCCAATCTACATTTAATTAGTGTAGGCGCTGGACACTGAACCAAACTAATTTACTATTCTACTTCCATTCTACATTTAATTAGGATAGGTGCCGGACACTGAACCTATTTAATTTACTATTCCAACTCCAATTTACATTTAATTAGGGTAGGTGCTGGACACAGAACCTATTTAATTTACTATTCCAACTCCAATCTACATTTTATATGGCTGAGATACCCGCCACCCCCTCTCAACACAATCCCCAAAGGAAGGGAAACCGGAAACTGTTCTTAAAGTTTTTGGATGTGGGATGGAGTGACCATCCCGGCCGTATTTATTAAAACAAAAAATTTAAAACATTAAACGTTTTCATGTTATGTACAATTTCATTATCACATTACGATGTTTGGCTAACCTTAACATAATCTCTAATACAGAGGTTCTCCTAGCCGAACTAGCATCCTACAAAACATTCTCTAAGAACACTGAAATTGTACATCCTAACGTTTAAGGGCCAACGGCAAGGTCATAACCGGTGTCAAGATCCCTAACCAGACTTACCCCTCCCACTTAGGAGGGGCGATGGCACAGGGGCTTACCACAAGTGCAACTACTAACAATTTCCCTTGACTTGACGGGGGCACTTAAGACTCGACGCCATTTAAAGGTCGTTCGAACACTTGTGTGTGGTATCTAGAAGGTATCGTTGACCTCTCCCCACCCCACACAACTTACCGCATCTGCCGTCGCAGATGACACTAGCCCCGGGAAATTCCCCTGGAGGGGGCTGTAACCCCTCCTACAAAGGAAGGGGCCTTGACCGCCTTTCCTTTACTTCCGGCGACCCGCCCTTAGACGGGACCGCCTCCCCACTGAGGGGCCAATGGCCACCTCTCCCGAGCGCTCCCATCCGTGTTGGGTGACGCCCACTCATAGGGATCTACCAATTAGTGCTCACCGATCATGACCTTACCGCCTACCAAAAATAAATACGACAGTTCTTCAACCTATGAAAACATTGGTCGCTACGACCGAAGGAACATGCTAAAAATGCAACATCACATCAAATCACTTTAATCGTAACAACCTAAACGATATTCACCATCTTTATTAACCACAAACTGATACTGTTATAGCCTGTAAACGAAACGGAAAAACAAACTTATCAATTCACTTTATTGCACAACAACTTTGCTGTCCTCAGGGGCTGGTGGGTGGGTCAAAATTGGCTCTTCGTTCCGTCCCGAGCTCACGTGTAGCGAGGAGGTGCAGCTTCGGAGCACAAGAACAAGAGGACGTCTTCTGGTCTTGCGCCTTCTTTTATCCGTCTTCAGGGCGGGCGAAAACCCGCCCCTGCCCGCCCCGGGGGCGTGGCTGGCTGCGTCGGTGTCTAGGCCAGCCCACTCTAGGGCGGGAAAAGGCGCGCCCCGGCTACGCCGCTTCGGGCATACCAGCCGAGACGTGCCTCCCGCCCAAAAAATGGCTTCCCGGGGGGATCGAGGCACTCATCCATACGTTCGGGGGGACCGAGTGGTCGCCCCTTTCCATATGGCTGAGATACCCGCCACCCCCTCTCAACACAATCCCCAAAGGAAGGGAAACCGGAAACTGTTCTTAAAGTTTTTGGATGTGGGATGGAGTGACCATCCCGGCCGTATTTATTAAAACAAAAAATTTAAAACATTAAACGTTTTCATGTTATGTACAATTTCATTATCACATTACGATGTTTGGCTAACCTTAACATAATCTCTAATACAGAGGTTCTCCTAGCCGAACTAGCATCCTACAAAACATTCTCTAAGAACACTGAAATTGTACATCCTAACGTTTAAGGGCCAACGGCAAGGTCATAACCGGTGTCAAGATCCCTAACCAGACTTACCCCTCCCACTTAGGAGGGGCGATGGCACAGGGGCTTACCACAAGTGCAACTACTAACAATTTCCCTTGACTTGACGGGGGCACTTAAGACTCGACGCCATTTAAAGGTCGTTCGAACACTTGTGTGTGGTATCTAGAAGGTATCGTTGACCTCTCCCCACCCCACACAACTTACCGCATCTGCCGTCGCAGATGACACTAGCCCCGGGAAATTCCCCAGGAGGGGGCTGTAACCCCTCCTACAAAGGAAGGGGCCTTGACCGCCTTTCCTTTACTTCCGGCGACCCGCCCTTAGACGGGACCGCCTCCCCACTGAGGGGCCAATGGCCACCTCTCCCGAGCGCTCCCATCCGTGTTGGGTGACGCCCACTCATAGGGATCTACCAATTAGTGCTCACCGATCATGACCTTACCGCCACAGGTCCGGATAGTTGACCGGCTATCCGGACCCCCCACAAAACTCCTACCTATAGGTCATGCTTTAAAGATTTTAACCAGGCTAGGAAGTCTCCTATGAGTAACTCGTTCCCCGCCCTCGACAGATGCACACCATCCCCCAGATACATACTATCATCATTAATACAATTATGCGAGATTGAATGCAATGTCTTGGACCGGAACAACCTACTTACTTTGTTATTCAACTTTTTAACAGAATGATTCAAAGCAGGGATCGAGATAGCCCCCCGCCACACTCTTCGTGGAATCATATGAGACCACGCAATTAGGCACCCCGGAACTCTCCTCGCTAACCAACTTACCGTGGAAAGCATAGCCTCCAGGAGCAGTCGTCTACCGGTGGTGACCAAATCATTGCCCCCCAAATGTACTATGACTATGGACGGCGGTGACCTCATCCGCCCTAACAGGCCCTCAAAAAATTCCTGAAACTGGTCAATACAGAGACCGCCCCTTCCGTAGAAGGACACTCTGTACCCGTATTCCCCAGCTATGTGAATCATGTCACCTGCTTTGAATACGTCTGCGGCCCGTCTCACGTATGAGTGGCCCACGACCCACACCTCCTTCTTCACAGCCGGTGACGTGCGACCGCTGGCCTGGTGTTGGGTCGACTGCTCAGTTTGCCCTGCCGCGTAAGCTTGCACAACTGAAAATAAACAAAAGACAAGAGGCGTGAGTACATGAATACAGCTTCACAACATGTGCAATCGCACGTACCTCTTATAACAATTGGAGGACCAACGCCCCACACGTTTCACTTGTTCTACATTAAGACCCCTGGCTGTAGCTTCAGTGGCAGCCCCTATACGAAAGGAGTGGGTCCCAAATTCGCCCGGGTCCAAGCCCGCTGCGGCAATGGCCATTGCAAGCACCCGTTGAAACTGAAACCTCGTCAGCGGGGTGGCGTCTGCATGCCTCAACAATGTCCCCCCCCATGCTGCCACTCTCTGTGCTAGGTAATCTTCTAAGCACTGTACCGGACACATGGATGACTCGGGGTTCCTGCGAATGATCGTACAGTCCCCTCTCCCATCTTGGTCAGTCTTAGACCGGGGAAAGGAGACAATCATCGCGTCCCCCCTGATCTGAACATGCTCCCTGCACAAGCCCCCCGTCACATCCTGTTTGTTCCTTGCAACCAGCTCACTAACTCTCATAGCCCCGTGAAACGCCAGCGTAAATGCAGTCCGGAACAAACAGGTCTCAAAAGGGGACGAGCATGTATTCGGGAGTGTGGCCAGTAACAGGGACAACCTGTCTAGACCTATCGGTCGCCTCACGTCTACTCTGCGACCCCCTAGGCGTTGCCACCCACGCAGCGCTTTCTGTACTGTGAAAGACGCTGTTGGGTCCAGGATGCCATGGGCCCTGGCAACAAAGGAAATGGCGGCACGATGCCTTTGGGCCGTAGCCACCGATTTCCCAGCCCTGTGTAAAGACATAAGAAAGAGTACTACCCACTCTTCCTGACCCCAAAGACCCCCTCTCTCTGCCCCCAAAAAGGCTAAATAGGCCTGGAACGCCCCTTCATATGCCTTCCTTGTCCTGGGTGCTAGACTCTCTCCCACGAGGTGACGAAGTTCGGGGCACCGAGAGACCAGAGAGCTTCGGGGAAGGGTGCCGGCTCCGGGTCCGCTGAAGGAAGGAAACCCGAGAAAGCCTGCATGTGAAAACGAGACAGTGCATCAGCAGCCTGATTCATCACCCCTGGGACATGTTTTGCTCTGAAAACCACGTTCAGTTGCATACATAGTAAGACAATTTCTTTGAGCAGCCTCAAAATCAATTTACAATGGGCTGACTGACTGTTGATGCACTCTACCACGGTCATATTGTCGGACCAAAAGACTACAGAATGATCCCTGAAACCTTCTGGCCAGGTTCTCAGGGCAACGAGAATGGGAAATAATTCAAGGAAAGCGATATTACTCGTTAGCCCCTTCTCGTGCCACCATAGGGGCCATCTTTGAGCAGACCAGCTCGTGCCGAAGATGGCGCCAAACCCTATGCTTCCTGCTGAATCCGTCCATAGCCCAAGCTCTTCCGAGGACACGGCTGGCTTGTTCCAGACGACTCGGCCATTGAAGTCCGCCAGGAATGCTAACCATATCCGCATGTCCTGGCGGACCTCAGCCGATAACCTCGTGCGATGATGACCCTCCTTCAGGCCGATCATCGCTTGGGCAATGGAGCGGGAAAAAGGGCGAGCCATTGGGATTACTCTCAAGGCAAAATTCAACTTCCCCACTAATTGTTGCAACTGATGCAGTGTAACCTTGGGTGTGTTCAAACATACTCGGAGGGCTGACCCGAATTGTAACACTTTGCTAGCCGGTAAACGGAAACACCCCTCCCCTGAGTCCAACTCGATCCCCAAAAACTCGAGGCGAGTCGTGGGACCCATAGTTTTACCCGGTGCCAACGGCACACCAAAATGACCCATCAACCCACAGAATTCGTTTAAGGCCTGGGCACATTCGGGATTTCCGGCGGGGCCAAGGAACAAAAAGTCGTCAAGGTAGTGCATCACATTTCGAAAACCCGTCTTTTTAGTAAACACCCATTGCAGGAAAGTACTGAATTGCTCAAAATAGGCACATGATATAGAGCATCCCATTGGCATACACTTATCCATGTAAAATGATCCCTGGAACCCGAATCCCAAAAGACGCTGGTCGTCTGGGTGTACCGGGAGCAACCGGAACGCTGACTCGATATCGGATTTCGCCATCAACGTCCCGGGCCCCAGGCGATTCAAGATGGCCACTGCCTCATCAAACGATGCGTATCGCACCGAACAAACTTCAGGATCAATTGCGTCGTTCACCGAAAGGCCGTGTGGCGCAGACAGATTATGGATCAGACGAAACTCACCTGGGTCCTTCTTGGGGACCACCCCTAACGGAGAACAAACAAAATCCGGTACCGGGGGTACACTAAACGGGCCAGCGACCCGTCCCCGGCTAACCTCTTTCTGAATTTTTTCCTGCACCACAGATGAATGTTGTAAAACAGAAAGCTGATTCTTGCAAATCCCTACACCCTGAAAGTCCCCTACCGGGATGCGGAAACCATGTGTAAAACCGTTCCGCAGCACCCCGGCAGACGCACGATCCGGGTAATCACTGAGCCAGGGGATCATTGCCAAGGTATCAATCGGGGTTGGTAGAGGCGCCCCTCGGACTAAATTAGACCTGTTTGGCGCCTCCCTTGCCCCCATTCTCACCCGTTCTGGCTCTGCACGCTGACTCAGGATGGGATGACCCACACGTACTACATTCGTGTTTAAATTTACAGGACCCCGGAGGCCTGGTACATTTCCCTTTGTTGAAGTTATAACAGAAACCCTTTCTCCCGTTATTACCTGCGGGCCTCGACTGGTCGTCGGTGCTCGTACTTGGTCGAAAGGGCGACCCCACATTTTGGCGGGAGTAGTCAACAACATTACTCCCGACCAATGGCATTCGTAACATTCCCGATTCTTTCATTTTATCCCACGTTAAAGAATCGTAACAATCCCAGGTCAAACTCTTGTTATGTTCTTTTTCCTTCCTGAACAGATTATCATAACAAAACCAATGGTTACCTTGATACGCCGTCGAGTAACCCATAATTCGTGATTGGTAAACGGGAAACTCAGGAAGCAACTCAGGCCTACGTTCCCCCAAAATCGACGTAAAAATACCCCAGGCATTGCCCCAGTTCCCAATGTTCTCATTTACCTTAAAGGCGGCCATTTTTGCGCGCCAAACACTCGGATGCATTAGGTCCTTCTGACTTTTTACATGCTCCACATCGTAATGATCAACAAGCAAGGAAAAAATATTCACGTAATCCCCTGCCCAGATCTTTTCCTTTATGGCTAAAGGCACATGCTGTCCCAATCTCTCTCTACGAGAGGGTGCTGACTCGTCCCGTGCAATCGGCAATGGCCGCTTACCTGAACCGGACGCAGCTTCTGCCGCTTGCGGCTTGTCTATCCCTGCCAACGGTGCGGCCACTCTAGCTGCCTCCTTCTTCTCGCGAAGTTTTTTGATCAGCGCCTGTGCCTCAGCAGCCGTGGCGCCATCACTGCTATCCCCCAACCATGCCGCTAGCTGTGCTGCCAGCTCGGGGGGCATGTCTTCCCTAGGTGTCGGGGTGACGACAACGGGGATTGGATTCCCCTCGATCGGTACTGGGGTCGGCGCCTCGAGCGGGGCAGAGGGAGCCGGGGCGTCCCCCCCAGCTGGAACCCTTTTCGATCTCTTAGGTCTCCCTCCAGCCGGTGGTTGGCCCGATCCCTCCTCCCCATCTCGCTCCGCCAGCCGCTTCTTTATGTCGGACATATCCTTAAAAAGGGCCCGAACCATCTGCTCGGTCGTCATTCTCTTTGGGCCTTTCTTGGGCATCTCTCCGACGAAGTCTCTGAAAGACAAAGAAAAAGATCAAAACGCTCAAAATTGGCTCTTCGTTCCGTCCCGAGCTCACGTGTAGCGAGGAGGTGCAGCTTCGGAGCACAAGAACAAGAGGACGTCTTCTGGTCTTGCGCCTTCTTTTATCCGTCTTCAGGGCGGGCGAAAACCCGCCCCTGCCCGCCCCGGGGGCGTGGCTGGCTGCGTCGGTGTCTAGGCCAGCCCACTCTAGGGCGGGAAAAGGCGCGCCCCGGCTACGCCGCTTCGGGCATACCAGCCGAGACGTGCCTCCCGCCCAAAAAATGGCTTCCCGGGGGGATCGAGGCACTCATCCATACGTTCGGGGGGACCGAGTGGTCGCCCCTTTCCATTAGGGTAGGTGCTGGACACTGAACCTATTTAATTTACTATTCCAACTTCAATCAACATTTAATTAGGGTAGGTGCTGGACACTGAACCTATTTAATTTACTATTCCAACTCCAATCTACATTAAATTAGTGTAGGCGCTGGACACTGAACCAAACTAATTTACTATTCTAACTCCAATCTATATTTAATTGTGGTAGGTGCTGGACACTTAACCTATTACATTTACTATTCCAACTCCAATCTACATTTAATTAGGGTAGGTGCTGGACACTGAACCTACTTAATTTACTATTCCAACTCCAATCTACATTTAATTAGGGTAGGTGCTGGACACTGAACCTATGTAATGTACTATTCCAAATCCAATCTACATTTAATTAGGATAGGTGCTGGACACTGAACCTATTTAATTTACTATTCCAACTCCAATTTACATTTAATTAGGGTAAGTGCTGGACACAGAACCTATTTAATTTACTATTCCAACTCCAATCTACATTTAATTAGGGTAGGTGCTGGACACTGAACCTATTTAATTTACTATTCCAACTCCAATCTACATTTAATTAGGGTAGGTGCTGGACACTGAACCTATTTAATTTACTATTCCAACTCCAATCTACATTTAATTAGGGTAGGTGCTGGACACTGAACCTAACTAATTTACTATTCCAACTCCAATCTACATTTAATTAGGGTAGATGCTGTACACTGAACCTAATTAATTTACTATTCCAACTCCAATCTACATTTAATTAGGGTCGGTGCTGGACACTGAACCTATTTAATTTACTATTCCAAAACCAATCTACATTTAATTAGGGTAGATGCTGGACACTGAACCTAATTAATTTACTATTCCAACTCCAATCTACATTTAATAAGGGTAGGTGCAGGACACTAAACCTATTAAATTTTCAATTCCAACTCGAATCTACTTTTAATTAGGGTAGGTGCTGGACACTGAACCTACTTAATTTACTATTCCAACTCCAATCTACATTTAATTAGGGTAGGTGCTGGACACTGAACATAATTAATTTACTATTCCACTTCCATTCTACATTTAATTAGGATAGGTGCCGGACACTGAACCTATTTAATTTACTATTCCAACTCCAATTTACATTTAATTAGGGTAGGTGCTGGACACAGAACCTATTTAATTTACTATTCCAACTCCAATCTACATTTTATTAGGGTAGGTGCTGGACACTGAACCTATTTAATTTACTATTCCAACTTCAATCAACATTTAATTAGGGTAGGTGCTGGACACTGAACCTATTTAATTTACTATTCCAACTCCAATCTACATTTAATTAGGGTGGGTGCTGGACACTGAACCTATTTAATTTACTATTCAAACTCCAATCTACATTTAATTAGGGTAGGTGCTGGACACTGAACCCATTTAATTTACTATTCCAACTCCAATCTACATTTAATTAGGGTAGGTGCTGGACACTGAACCAAACTAATTTACTATTGCAACTCCAATCTACATTCAATTAGGGTAGGTGATGGACACTGAACCTATTACATTTACTATTCCAACTCCAATCTACATTTAATTAGGGTAGGTGCTGGACACTGAACCTATTTAATTTACTATTACAACTCCAATCTACATTTAATTAGGGTAGGTGCTGGACACTGAACCTATGTAATTTACTATTCACACTCCAATCTACATTTAATTAGGGTAGGTGCTGGACACTGAACATAATTAATTTACTATTCCACTTCCATTCTACATTTAATTAGGATAGGTGCCGGACACGGAACCTATTTAATTTACTATTCCAACTCCAATTTACATTTAATTAGGGTAGGTGCTGGACTAAGAACCTATTTAATTTACTATTCCAACTCCAATCTACATTTTATGAGGGTAGGTGCTGGACACTGAACCTATTTAATTTACTATTCCAACTTCAATCTACATTTAATTAGGGTAGGTGCTGGACACTGAACCTATTTAATTTACTATTCCAACTCCAATCTACATTTAATTAGTGTAGGCGCTGGACACTGAACCAAACTAATTTACTATTCTAACTCCAATCTACATTTAATTATGGTAGGTGCTGGACACTTAACCTATTACATTTACTATTCGAACTCCAATCTACATTTAATTAGGGTAGGTGCTGGACACTGAACCTACTTAATTTACTATTCCAACTCCAATCTACATTTAATTAGGGTAGGTGCTGGACACTGAACCTATGTAATGTACTATTCCAACTCCAATCTACATTGAATTTGGGTAGGTGCTGGACACTGAACCTATTTAATTTACTACTCCTACTCCAATCTACATTTAATTAGGGTAGGTGCTGGACAGTGAACCTAATTAATTTACTATTCCAACTCAATTCTACATTTAATTAGGGTAGGTGCTGGACACTGACCCTAATTAATTTACTATTCCAACTCCATTCTACATTTAATAAGGGTAGATGCTGGGCACTGAACCTATGTAATTTACTATTCCAACTCCAATCTACATTTAATTGGGGTAGGTTCTGGACACTGAACCTAACTAATATACTATTCCAACTCCAACCAACATTTAATTAGAGTAGGTGCTGGACACTGAACCTAATTAATTTACTATTCCAACTCCAATCTACATTTAATTAGGGTAGGTGCTGGACACTGAACCTATTTTATTTACTATTCAAACTCCAATCTACATTTAATTTGGGTAGGTGCTGGACACTGAACCTAATTATTGTTCTATTCCAACTCCAATCTACATTTAATTAGGGTAGGTGCTGGACACTGAACCTATTTAATTTACTATTCCAACTCCAATCTACATTTAATTCAGGTAGGTGCTGGACACTGAACCTATTTAATTTACTATTCCAACTCCAATCTACATTTAATTAGGGTCGTTGCTGGACACAACCTAATTAATGTACTATTCCAACTCCAATCTACATTTAATTAGAGTAGGTGCTGGACACTGAACCTATTTAATTTACTATTCCAACTCCAATCTACATTTAATTAGGGTAGGTGCTGGACACTGAACCTATTACATTTACTATTCCAACTCCAAATCTACTTTTAATAAGGGTAGGTGCTGGACACTGAACCTACTTAATTTACTATTCCAACTCCAATCTACATTTAATTAGGGTAGGTGCTGGACACTGAACCTAATTAATTTACTATTCCAATTCCAATCTACCTTTAATTAGGAGAGGTGCTGGACACTGTACCTATTTAATTTACTATTCCAACTCCAATTTAAATTTAATTAGGGTAGGTGCTGGACACAGAAGCTATTTAATTTACTATTCCAACTCCAATCTACATTTAATTAGGGTAGGTGCTGGACACTGAACCTATTTAATTTACTATTCCAACTCCAATCTACATTTAATTAGGGTAGGTGCTGGACACTGAACCTATTTAATTTACTATTCCAACTCCAATCTACATTTAATTAGTGTAGGTGCTGAACACTGAACCTAACTAATTTACTATTTCAACTCCAATCTACATTTAATTAGGGTGGATGCTGGACACTGAACTTAATTAGTTTACTATCCCAACTCCAATCTACATTTAATTAGGGTAGGTGCTGGACACTGAACCTATTTAATTAACTATTCCAACTCCAATCTACATTTAATTAGGGTTGGTGCTGGACACTGAACCTATTTAATTTACTATTCCAACTCCAATCTACATTTAATTAGGGTAGATGCTGGACACTGAACCTAATTAATTTACTATCCCAACTCCAATCTACATTTAATTAGGGTAGGTGCAGGACACTAAACCTATTAAATTTACTATTCCAACTCGAATCTACTTTTAATTAGGGTAGGTGCTGGACACTGAACCTACTTAATTTATTATTCCAACTCCAATCTACATTTAATTTGGGTAGGTTATGGACACTGAATCTAACTAATATACTATTCCAACTCCAACCAACATTTAATTAGAGTAGGTGCTGGACACTGAACCTAATTAATTTACTATTCCAACTCCAATCTACATTTAATTAGGGTAGGTGCTGGACACTGAACCTATTTATTTATTATTCAAACTCCAATCTACATTTAATTTGGGTAGGTGCTGGACACTGAACCTAATTATTGTTCTATTCCAACTCCAATCTACATTTAATTAGGGTAGGTGCTGGACACTGAACCTATTTAATTTACTATTCCAACTCCAATCTACATTTAATTTGGGTAGGTGCTGGACACTGAACCTATTTAATTTACTATTCCAACTCCAATCTACATTTAATTAGGGTCGTTGTTGGACACAACCTAATTAATGTACTATTCCAACTCCAATCTACATTTAATTAGAGTAGGTGCTGGACACTGAACCTATTTAATTTACTATTCCAACTCCAATCTACATTTAATTAGGGTAGGTGCTGGACACTGAACCTATTAAATTTACTATTCCAACTCCAAATCTACTTATAATTAGGGTAGGTGCTGGACACTGAACCTACTTAATTTACTATTCCAACTCCAATCTACATTTAATTAGGGTTGGCGCTGGACACTGAACCAAACTAATTTACTATTCTAACTCCAATCTACATTTAATTATGGTAGGTGCTGGACACTTAACCTATTACATTTACTATTCCAACTCCAATCTACATTTAATTAGGGTAGGTGCTGGACACTGAACCTACTTAATTTACTATTCCAACTCCAATCTACATTTAATTAGGGTAGGTGCTGGACACTGAACCTATGTAATGTACTATTCCAACTCCAATCTACATTGAATTTGGGTAGGTGCTGGACACTGAACCTATTTAATTTACTATTCCTACTCCAATCTACATTTAATTAGGGTAGGTGCTGGACAGTGAACCTAATTAATTTACTATTCCAACTCAAATCTACATTTAATTAGGGTAGGTGCTGGACACTGACCCTAATTAATTTACTATTCCAACTCCATTCTACATTTAATAAGGGTAGATGCTGGGCACTGAACCTATGTAATTTACTATTCCAACTCCAATCTACATTTAATTAGGGTAGGTTCTGGACACTGAACCTAACTAATATACTATTCCAACTCCAACCAACATTTAATTAGAGTAGGTGCTGGACACTGAACCTAATTAATTTACTATTCCAACTCCAATCTACATTTAATTAGGGTAGGTGCTGGACACTGAACCTATTTTATTTACTATTCAAACTCCAATCTACATTTAATTTGGGTAGGTGCTGGACACTGAACCTAATTATTGTTCTATTCCAACTCCAATCTACATTTAATTAGGGTAGGTGCTGGACACTGAACCTATTTAATTTACTATTCCAACTCCAATCTACATTTAATTTGGGTAGGTGCTGGACGCTGAACCTATTTAATTTACTATTCCAACTCCAATCTACATTTAATTAGGGTCGTTGCTGGACACAACCTAATTAATGTACTATTCCAACTCCAATCTACATTTAATTAGAGTAGGTGCTGGACACTGAACCTATTTAATTTACTATTCCAACTCCAATCTACATTTAATTAGGGTAGGTGCTGGACACTGAACCTATTACATTTACTATTCCAACTCCAAATCTACTTTTAATTAGGGTAGGTGCTGGACACTGAACCTATTTAATTTACTATTCCAACTCCAATCTACATTTAATTAGGGTCGGTGCTGGACACTGAACCTATTTAATTTACTATTCCAACTCCAATCTACATTTAATTAGGGTAGGTGCTGGACACTGAACCTATTTAATTTACTATTCCAACTCCAATCTACATTTAATTTGGGTAGGTGCTGGAAACTGAACCTATTTAATTTACTATTCCAACTCCAATCTACATTTAATTAGGGTTGTTGCAGGACACTGAACCTAATTAATGTACTATTCCAAATCCAATCTACATTTAATTAGAGTAGGTGCTGGACACTTGAACCTATTTAATTTACTATTCAAACTCCAATCTACATTTAATTAGGGTAGATGCTGGACACTGAACCTATTTAATTTACTATTCCAACTCCAATCTACATTTAATTAGGGTAGGTGCTGGACACTGAACCTATTTAATTTACTATTCCAACTTCAATCTACATTTAATTGGGGTAGGTGCTGGACACTGAACCAAACTAATTTACTATTGCAACTCCAATCTACATTTAATTAGGGTAGTTGCTGGACACTGAACCTATTACATTTACTATTCCAAATCCAATCTACATTTAATTAGGGTAGGTGCTGGACACTGAACCTATTTAATTTACCATTCCAACTCCAATCTACATTGAATTTGGGTAGGTGCTGGACACTGAACCTATTTAATTTACTATTCCTACTCCAATCTACATTTAATTAGGGTAGGTGCTGGACAGTGAACCTAATAATTTACTATTCCAACTCAAATCTACATTTAATTAGGGTAGGTGCTGGACACTGACCCTAATTAATTTACTATTCCAACTCCATTCTACATTTAATAAGGGTAGATTCTGGACACTGAACCTATGTAATTTACTATTCCAACTCCAATCTACATTTAATTTGGGTAGGTGCTGGACACTGAACCTATCTAATTTACTAATCCAACTCCAATCTACATTTAATTAGGGTAGGTTCTGGACATTGAACCTAACTAATATACTATTCCAACTCCAACCAACATTTAATTAGGGTAGGTGCTGGACACTGAACCTAATTAATTTACTATTCCAACTCCAATCTACATTTAATTAGGGTAGGTGCTGGACACTGAACCTATTTTATTTACTATTCCAACTCCAATCTACATTTAATTTGGGTAGGTGCTGGACACTGAACCTAATTAATTTACTATTCCAACTCCAATCTACATTTAATTAGGGTAGGTGCTGGACACCTAACCTATTTAATTTACTATTCCAACTCCAATCTACATTTAATTTGGGTAGGTGCTGGACACTGAACCTATTTAATTTACTATTCCAACTCCAATCTACATTTAATTAGGGTCGTTGCTGGACACTGAATCTAATTAATGTACTATTCCAAATCCAATCTACATTTAATTAGAGTAGGTGCTGGACACTTGAACCTATTTAATTTACTATTCAAACTCCAATCTACATTTAATTAGGGTTGATGCTGGACACTGAACCTAATTAATTTACTATTCCAACTCCAATCTACATTTAATTAGGGTAGGTTCTGGACACTGAACCTATTAAATTTACTATTCCAACTCCAATCTACTTTTAATTAGGGTAGGTGCTGGACACTGAACCTACTTAGTTTACTATTCCAACTCCAATCTACATTTAATTAGTGTAGGTGCTGGACACTGAACCTAATTAATTTTCTATTCCAAATCCAATCTACATTTAATTAGGATAGGTGCTGGACACTGAACCTATTTAATTTACTATTCCAACTCCAATTTACATTTAATTAGGGTAAGTGCTGGACACAGAACCTATTTAATTTACTATTCCAACTCCAATCTACATTTAATTAGGGTAGGTACTGGACACTGAACCTATTTAATTTACTATCCCAACTCCAATCTACATTTAATTAGGGTAGGTGCTGGACACTGAACCTATTTAATTTACTATTCCAACTCCAATCTACATTTAATTAGGGTAGGTGCTGGACACTGAACCTAACTAATTTACTATTCCAACTCCAATCTACATTTAATTAGGGTCGGTGCTGGACACTGAACCTATTTAATTTACTATTCCAAAACCAATCTACATTTAATTAGGGTAGATGCTGGACACTGAACCTAATTAATTTACTATTCCAACTCCAATCTACATTTAATAAGGGTAGGTGCAGGACACTAAACCTATTAAATTTTCTATTCCAACTCGAATCTACTTTTAATTAGGGTAGGTGCTGGACACTGAACCTACTTAATTTACTATTCCAACTCCAATCTACATTTAATTAGGGTAGGTGCTGGACACTGAACCTAATTAATTTACTATTCTACTTCCATTCTACATTTAATTAGGATAGGTGCCGGACACTGAACCTATTTCATTTACTATTCCAACTCCAATTTACATTTAATTAGGGTAGGTGCTGGACACAGAACCTATTTAATTTACTATTCCAACTCCAATCTACATTTTATTAGGGTAGGTGCTGGACACTGAACCTATTTAATTTACTATTCCAACTTCAATCAACATTTAATTAGGGTAGGTGCTGGACACTGAACCTATTTAATTTACTATTCCAACTCCAATCTACATTAAATTAGTGTAGGCGCTGGACACTGAACCAAACTAATTTACTATTCAAACTCCAATCTATATTTAATTGTGGTAGGTGCTGGACACTTAACCTATTACATTTACTATTCCAACTCCAATCTACATTTAATTAGGGTAGGTGCTGGACACTGAACCTACTTAATTTACTATTCCAACTCCAATCTACATTTAATTAGGGTAGGTGCTGGACACTGAACCTATGTAATGTACTATTCCAAATCCAATCTACATTTAATTAGGATAGGTGCTGGACACTGAACCTATTTAATTTACTATTCCAACTCCAATTTACATTTAATTAGGGTAAGTGCTGGACACAGAACCTATTTAATTTACTATTCCAACTCCAATCTACATTTAATTAGGGTAGGTGCTGGACACTGAACCTATTTAATTTACTATTCCAACTCCAATCTACATTTAATTAGGGTAGGTGCTGGACACTGAACCTATTTAATTTACTATTCCAACTCCAATCTACATTTAATTAGGGTAGGTGCTGGACACTGAACCTAACTAATTTACTATTCCAACTCCAATCTACATTTAATTAGGGTAGATGCTGTACACTGAACCTAATTAATTTACTATTCCAACTCCAATCTACATTTAATTAGGGTCGGTGCTGGACACTGAACCTATTTAATTTACTATTCCAAAACCAATCTACATTTAATTAGGGTAGATGCTGGACACTGAACCTAATTAATTTACTATTCCAACTCCAATCTACATTTAATAAGGGTAGGTGCAGGACACTAAACCTATTAAATTTTCTATTCCAACTCGAATCTACTTTTAATTAGGGTAGGTGCTGGACACTGTACCTATTTAATTTACTATTCCAACTCCAATTTAAATTTAATTAGGGTAGGTGCTGGACACAGAAGCTATTTAATTTACTATTCGAACTCCAATCTACATTTAATTAGGGTAGGTGCTGGACACTGAACCTATTTAATTTACTATTCCAACTACAATCTACATTTAATTAGGGGAGGTGCTGGACACTGAACCTAACTAATTTACTATTTCAACTCAATCTACATTTAATTAGGGTAGATGCTGGACACTGAACCTAATTAGTTTACTATCCCAACTCCAATCTACATTTAATTAGGGTAGGTGCTGGACACTGAACCTATTTAATTAACTATTCCAACTCCAATCTACATTTAATTAGGGTTGGTGCTGGACACTGAACCTATTTAATTTACTATTCCAACTCCAATCTACATTTAATTAGGGTAGGTGCTGGACACTGAACCTATTTAATTTACTATTCCAACTCCAATCTACATTTAATTTGGGTAGGTGCTGGAAACTGAACCTATTTAATTTACTATTCCAACTCCAATCTACATTTAATTAGGGTTGTTGCAGGACACTGAACCTAATTAATGTACTATTCCAAATCCAATCTACATTTAATTAGAGTAGGTGCTGGACACTTGAACCTATTTAATTTACTATTCAAACTCCAATCTACATTTAATTAGGGTAGATGCTGGACACTGAACCTATTTAATTTACTATTCCAACTCCAATCTACATTTAATTAGGGTAGGTGCTGGACACTGAACCTATTTAATTTACTATTCCAACTTCAATCTACATTTAATTGGGGTAGGTGCTGGACACTGAACCAAACTAATTTACTATTGCAACTCCAATCTACATTTAATTAGGGTAGTTGCTGGACACTGAACCTATTACATTTACTATTCCAACCCCAATCTACATTTAATTAGGGTAGGTGCTGGACACTGAACCTATTTAATTTACCATTCCAACTCCAATCTACATTGAATTTGGGTAGGTGCTGGACACTGAACCTATTTAATTTACTATTCCTACTCCAATCTACATTTAATTAGGGTAGGTGCTGGACAGTGAACCTAATAATTTACTATTCCAACTCAAATCTACATTTAATTAGGGTAGGTGCTGGACACTGACCCTAATTAATTTACTATTCCAACTCCATTCTACATTTAATAAGGGTAGATTCTGGACACTGAACCTATGTAATTTACTATTCCAACTCCAATCTACATTTAATTTGGGTAGGTGCTGGACACTGAACCTATCTAATTTACTAATCCAACTCCAATCTACATTTAATTAGGGTAGGTTCTGGACATTGAACCTAACTAATATACTATTCCAACTCCAACCAACATTTAATTAGGGTAGGTGCTGGACACTGAACCTAATTAATTTACTATTCCAACTCCAATCTACATTTAATTAGGGTAGGTGCTGGACACTGAACCTATTTTATTTCCTATTCCAACTCCAATCTACATTTAATTTGGGTAGGTGCTGGACACTGAACCTAATTAATTTACTATTCCAACTCCAATCTACATTTAATTAGGGTAGGTGCTGGACACCGAACCTATTTAATTTACTATTCCAACTTCAATCTACATTTAATTAGGATAGGTGCCGGACACGGAACCTATTTAATTTACTATTCCAACTCCAATTTACATTTAATTAGGGTAGGTGCTGGACTAAGAACCTATTTAATTTACTATTCCAACTCCAATCTACATTTTATGAGGGTAGGTGCTGGACACTGAACCTATTTAATTTACTATTCCAACTTCAATCTACATTTAATTAGGGTAGGTGCTGGACACTGAACCTATTTAATTTACTATTCCAACTCCAATCTACATTTAATTAGTGTAGGCGCTGGACACTGAACCAAACTAATTTACTATTCTAACTCCAATCTACATTTCATTATGGTAGGTGCTGGACACTTAACCTATTACATTTACTATTCCAACTCCAATTTACATTTAGTTAGGGTAGGTGCTAGACACTGAACCTACTTAATTTACTATTCCAACTCCAATCTACATTTAATTAGGGTAGGTGCTGGACACTGAACCTATGTAATGTACTATTCCAACTCCAATCTACATTTAAATAGGGTAGGTGCTTGACAGTGAACCTCATTAATTTACTATTCCAACTCAAATCTACATTTAATTAGGGTAGGTGATGGACACTGACCCTAATTAATTTACTATTCCAACTCCATTCTACATTTAATAAGGGTAGATGCTGGGCACTGAACCTATTTAATTTACTATTCCAACTCCAATCTACATTTAATTTGGGTAGGTGCTGGACGCTGAACCTATTTAATTTACTATTCCAACTCCAATCTACATTTAATTAGGGTCGTTGCTGGACACAACCTAATTAATGTACTATTCCAACTCCAATCTACATTTAATTAGAGTAGGTGCTGGACACTGAACCTATTTAATTTACTATTCCAACTCCAATCTACATTTAATTAGGGTAGGTGCTGGACACTGAACCTATTACATTTACTATTCCAACTCCAAATCTACTTTTAATTAGGGTAGGTGCTGGACACTGAACCTATTTAATTTACTATTCCAACTCCAATTTACATTTAATTAGGGTAGGTGCTGGACTAAGAACCTATTTAATTTACTATTCCAACTCCAATCTACATTTTATGAGGGTAGGTGCTGAACACTGAACCTATTTAATTTACTATTCCAACTTCAATCTACATTTAATTAGGGTAGGTGCTGGACACTGAACCTATTTAATTTACTATTCCAACTCCAATCTACATTTAATTAGTGTAGGCGCTGGACACTGAACCAAACTAATTTACTATTCTAACTCCAATCTACATTTAATTATGGTAGGTGCTGGACACTTAACCTATTACATTTACTATTCGAACTCCAATCTACATTTAATTAGGGTAGGTGCTGGACACTGAACCTACTTAATTTACTATTCCAACTCCAATCTACATTTAATTAGGGTAGGTGCTGGACACTGAACCTATGTAATGTACTATTCCAACTCCAATCTACATTGAATTTGGGTAGGTGCTGGACACTGAACCTATTTAATTTACTACTCCTACTCCAATCTACATTTAATTAGGGTAGGTGCTGGACAGTGAACCTAATTAATTTACTATTCCAACTCAATTCTACATTTAATTAGGGTAGGTGCTGGACACTGACCCTAATTAATTTACTATTCCAACTCCATTCTACATTTAATAAGGGTAGATGCTGGGCACTGAACCTATGTAATTTACTATTCCAACTCCAATCTACATTTAATTGGGGTAGGTTCTGGACACTGAACCTAACTAATATACTATTCCAACTCCAACCAACATTTAATTAGAGTAGGTGCTGGACACTGAACCTAATTAATTTACTATTCCAACTCCAATCTACATTTAATTAGGGTAGGTGCTGGACACTGAACCTATTTAATTTACTATTCCAACTCCAATCTACATTTAATTAGGGTCGGTGCTGGACACTGAACCTATTTAATTTACTATTCCAACTCCAATCTACATTTAATTAGGGTAGGTGCTGGACACTGAACCTATTTAATTTACTATTCCAACTCCAATCTACATTTAATTTGGGTAGGTGCTGGAAACTGAACCTATTTAATTTACTATTCCAACTCCAATCTACATTTAATTAGGGTTGTTGCAGGACACTGAACCTAATTAATGTACTATTCCAAATCCAATCTACATTTAATTAGAGTAGGTGCTGGACACTTGAACCTATTTAATTTACTATTCAAACTCCAATCTACATTTAATTAGGGTAGATGCTGGACACTGAACCTATTTAATTTACTATTCCAACTCCAATCTACATTTAATTAGGGTAGGTGCTGGACACTGAACCTATTTAATTTACTATTCCAACTTCAATCTACATTTAATTGGGGTAGGTGCTGGACACTGAACCAAACTAATTTACTAAGCAACTCCAATCTACATTTAATTAGGGTAGTTGCTGGACACTGAACCTATTACATTTACTATTCCAACCCCAATCTACATTTAATTAGGGTAGGTGCTGGACACTGAACCTATTTAATTTACCATTCCAACTCCAATCTACATTGAATTTGGGTAGGTGCTGGACACTGAACCTATTTAATTTACTATTCCTACTCCAATCTACATTTAATTAGGGTAGGTGCTGGACACTGAACCTATTTAATTTACTATTCCAACTCCAATCTACATTTAATTAGGGTAGGTGCTGGACACTGAACCAAACTAATTTACTATTCCAACTCCAATCTACATTCAATTAGGGTAGGTGATGGACACTGAACCTATTACATTTACTATTCCAACTCCAATCTACATTTAATTAGGGTAGGTGCTGGACACTGAACCTATTTAATTTACTATTACAACTCCAATCTACATTTAATTAGGGTAGGTGCTGGACACTGAACCTATGTAATTTACTATTCACACTCCAATCTACATTGAATTTGGGTTGATGATGGACACTGAACCTATTTAATTTACTATTCCTACCCCAATCTACATTTAATTAGGGTAGGTGCAGGACAGTGAACCTAATTAATGTACTTTTCCAACTCAAATCTACATTTAATTAGGGTAGGTGCTGGACACTGACCCTAATTAATTTACTATTCCAACTCCATTCTACATTTAATAAGGGTAGATGCTGGACACTGAACATATGTAATTTACTATTCCAACTCCAATCTACATTTAATTTGGGTAGGTGCTGGACGCTGAACCTATTTAATTTACTATTCCAACTCCAATCTACATTTAATTAGGGTAGGTTCTGGACACTGAACCTAACTAATGTACTATTCCAAATCCAATCTACATTTAATTAGAGTAGGTGCTGGACACTTGAACCTATTTAATTTACTATTCAAACTCCAATCTACATTTAATTAGGGTAGATGCTGGACACTGAACCTAATTAATTTACTATTCCAACTCCAATCTACATTTAATTAGGGTAGGTGCTGGACACTGAACCTATTTTATTTACTATTCCAACTCCAATCTACATTTAATTTGGGTAGGTGCTGGACACTGAACCTAATTATTGTTCTATTCCAACTCCAATCTACATTTAATTAGGGTAGGTGCTGGACACTGAACCTATTTAATTTACTATTCCAACTCCAATCTACATTTAATTTGGGTAGGTGCTGGACACTGAACCTATTTAATTTACTATTCCAACTCCAATCTACATTTAATTAGGGTCGTTGCTGGATACAACCTAATTAATGTACTATTCCAACTCCAATCTACATTTAATTAGGGTTGGTGCTGGACACTGAACCTAATTAATTTACTATTCCACTTCCATTCTACATTTAATTAGGATAGGTGCCGGACACTGAACCTATTTAATTTACTATTCCAACTCCAATTTACATTTAATTAGGGTAGGTGCTGGACACAGAACCTATTTAATTTACTATTCCAACTCCAATCTACATTTTATTAGGGTAGGTGCTGGACACTGAACCTATTTAATTTACTATTCCAACTTCAATCTACATTTAATTAGGGTAGGTGCTGGACACTGAACCTATTTAATTTACTATTCCAACTCCAATCTACATTTAATTAGTGTAAGCGCTGGACACTGACCCAAACTAATTTACTATTCTAACTCCAATCTACATTTCATTATGGTAGGTGCTGGACACTTAACCTATTACATTTACTATTCCAACTCCAATTTACATTTAGTTAGGGTAGGTGCTAGACACTGAACCTACTTAATTTACTATTCCAACTCCAATCTACATTTAATTAGGGTAGGTGCTGGACACTGAACCTATGTAATGTACTATTCCAACTCCAATCTACATTTAATTAGGGTAGGTGCTTGACAGTGAACCTCATTAATTTACTATTCCAACTCAAATCTACATTTAATTAGGGTAGGTGATGGACACTGACCCTAATTAATTTACTATTCCAACTCCATTCTACATTTAATAAGGGTAGATGCTGGGCACTGAACCTATGTAATTTATTATTCCAACTCCAATCTACATTTAATTAGGGTAGGTTATGGACACTGAACCTAACTAATATACTATTCCAACTTCAACCAACATTTAATTAGAGTAGGTGCTGGACACTGAACCTAATTAATTTACTATTCCAACTCCAATCTACATTTAATTAGGGTAGGTGCTGGACACTGAACCTATTTTATTTACTATTCAAACTCCAATCTACATTTAATTTGGGTAGATGCTGGACACTGAACCTAATTATTGTTCTATTCCAACTCCAATCTACATTTAATTAGGGTAGGTGCTGGACACTGAACCTATTTAATTTACTATTCCAACTCCAATCTACATTTAATTAGGGTCGTTGTTGGACACAACCTAATTAATGTACTATTCCAACTCCAATCTACATTTAATTAGAGTAGGTGCTGGACACTGAACCTATTTAATTTACTATTCCAACTACAATCTACATTTAATTAGGGTAGGTGCTGGACACTGAACCTATTAAATTTACTATTCCAACTCCAAATCTACTTATAATTAGGGTAGGTGCTGGACACTGAACCTACTTAATTTACTATTCTAACTCCAATCTACATTTAATTAGGGTTGGTGCTGGACACTGAACCTAATTAATTTACTATTCCAATTCCAATTTACATTTAATTAGGAGAGGTGCTGGACACTGTACCTATTTAATTTACTATTCCAACTCCAATTTCAATTTAATTAGGGTAGGTGCTGGACACAGAAGCTATTTAATTTACTATTCGAACTCCAATCTACATTTAATTAGGGTAGGTGCTGGACACTGAACCTATTTAATTTACTATTCCAACTACAATCTACATTTAATTAGGGGAGGTGCTGGACACTGAACCTAACTAATTTACTATTTCAACTCAATCTACATTTAATTAGGGTAGATGCTGGACACTGAACCTAATTAGTTTACTATCCCAACTCCAATCTACATTTAATTAGGGTAGGTGCTGGACACTGAACCTATTTAATTAACTATTCCAACTCCAATCTACATTTAATTAGGGTTGGTGCTGGACACTGAACCTATTTAATTTACTATTCCAACTCCAATCTACATTTAATTAGGGTAGGTGCTGGACACTGAACCTATTTAATTTACTATTCCAACTCCAATCTACATTTAATTTGGGTAGGTGCTGGAAACTGAACCTATTTAATTTACTATTCCAACTCCAATCTACATTTAATTAGGGTTGTTGCAGGACACTGAACCTAATTAATGTACTATTCCAAATCCAATCTACATTTAATTAGAGTAGGTGCTGGACACTTGAACCTATTTAATTTACTATTCAAACTCCAATCTACATTTAATTAGGGTAGATGCTGGACACTGAACCTATTTAATTTACTATTCCAACTCCAATCTACATTTAATTAGGGTAGGTGCTGGACACTGAACCTATTTAATTTACTATTCCAACTTCAATCTACATTTAATTGGGGTAGGTGCTGGACACTGAACCAAACTAATTTACTATTGCAACTCCAATCTACATTTAATTAGGGTAGTTGCTGGACACTGAACCTATTACATTTACTATTCCAACCCCAATCTACATTTAATTAGGGTAGGTGCTGGACACTGAACCTATTTAATTTACCATTCCAACTCCAATCTACATTGAATTTGGGTAGGTGCTGGACACTGAACCTATTTAATTTACTATTCCTACTCCAATCTACATTTAATTAGGGTAGGTGCTGGACAGTGAACCTAATAATTTACTATTCCAACTCAAATCTACATTTAATTAGGGTAGGTGCTGGACACTGACCCTAATTAATTTACTATTCCAACTCCATTCTACATTTAATAAGGGTAGATTCTGGACACTGAACCTATGTAATTTACTATTCCAACTCCAATCTACATTTAATTTGGGTAGGTGCTGGACGCTGAACCTATTTAATTTACTATTCCAACTCCAATCTACATTTAATTAGGGTAGGTTCTGGACACTGAACCTAACTAATGTACTATTCCAAATCCAATCTACATTTAATTAGAGTAGGTGCTGGACACTTGAACCTATTTAATTTACTATTCAAACTCCAATCTACATTTAATTAGGGTAGATGCTGGACACTGAACCTAATTAATTTACTATTCCAACTCCAATCTACATTTAATTAGGGTAGGTGCTGGACACTGAACCTAATTAATTTACTATTCCAACTCCAATCTACATTTAATTAGGGTAGGTGCTGGACACCGAACCTATTTAATTTACTATTCCAACTTCAATCTACATTTAATTAGGATAGGTGCCGGACACGGAACCTATTTAATTTACTATTCCAACTCCAATTTACATTTAATTAGGGTAGGTGCTGGACTAAGAACCTATTTAATTTACTATTCCAACTCCAATCTACATTTTATGAGGGTAGGTGCTGGACACTGAACCTATTTAATTTACTATTCCAACTTCAATCTACATTTAATTAGGGTAGGTGCTGGACACTGAACCTATTTAATTTACTATTCCAACTCCAATCTACATTTAATTAGTGTAGGCGCTGGACACTGAACCAAACTAATTTACTATTCTAACTCCAATCTACATTTCATTATGGTAGGTGCTGGACACTTAACCTATTACATTTACTATTCCAACTCCAATTTACATTTAGTTAGGGTAGGTGCTAGACACTGAACCTACTTAATTTACTATTCCAACTCCAATCTACATTTAATTAGGGTAGGTGCTGGACACTGAACCTATGTAATGTACTATTCCAACTCCAATCTACATTTAATTAGGGTAGGTGCTTGACAGTGAACCTCATTAATTTACTATTCCAACTCAAATCTACATTTAATTAGGGTAGGTGATGGACACTGACCCTAATTAATTTACTATTCCAACTCCATTCTACATTTAATAAGGGTAGATGCTGGGCACTGAACCTATTTAATTTACTATTCCAACTCCAATCTACATTTAATTTGGGTAGGTGCTGGACGCTGAACCTATTTAATTTACTATTCCAACTCCAATCTACATTTAATTAGGGTCGTTGCTGGACACAACCTAATTAATGTACTATTCCAACTCCAATCTACATTTAATTAGAGTAGGTGCTGGACACTGAACCTATTTAATTTACTATTCCAACTCCAATCTACATTTAATTAGGGTAGGTGCTGGACACTGAACCTATTACATTTACTATTCCAACTCCAAATCTACTTTTAATTAGGGTAGGTGCTGGACACTGAACCTATTTAATTTACTATTCCAACTCCAATTTACATTTAATTAGGGTAGGTGCTGGACTAAGAACCTATTTAATTTACTATTCCAACTCCAATCTACATTTTATGAGGGTAGGTGCTGGACACTGAACCTATTTAATTTACTATTCCAACTTCAATCTACATTTAATTAGGGTAGGTGCTGGACACTGAACCTATTTAATTTACTATTCCAACTCCAATCTACATTTAATTAGTGTAGGCGCTGGACACTGAACCAAACTAATTTACTATTCTAACTCCAATCTACATTTAATTATGGTAGGTGCTGGACACTTAACCTATTACATTTACTATTCGAACTCCAATCTACATTTAATTAGGGTAGGTGCTGGACACTGAACCTACTTAATTTACTATTCCAACTCCAATCTACATTTAATTAGGGTAGGTGCTGGACACTGAACCTATGTAATGTACTATTCCAACTCCAATCTACATTGAATTTGGGTAGGTGCTGGACACTGAACCTATTTAATTTACTACTCCTACTCCAATCTACATTTAATTAGGGTAGGTGCTGGACAGTGAACCTGATTAATTTACTATTCCAACTCAATTCTACATTTAATTAGGGTAGGTGCTGGACACTGACCCTAATTAATTTACTATTCCAACTCCATTCTACATTTAATAAGGGTAGATGCTGGGCACTGAACCTATGTAATTTACTATTCCAACTCCAATCTACATTTAATTGGGGTAGGTTCTGGACACTGAACCTAACTAATATACTATTCCAACTCCAACCAACATTTAATTAGAGTAGGTGCTGGACACTGAACCTAATTAATTTACTATTCCAACTCCAATCTACATTTAATTAGGGTAGGTGCTGGACACTGAACCTATTTAATTTACTATTCCAACTCCAATCTACATTTAATTAGGGTCGGTGCTGGACACTGAACCTATTTAATTTACTATTCCAACTCCAATCTACATTTAATTAGGGTAGGTGCTGGACACTGAACCTATTTAATTTACTATTCCAACTCCAATCTACATTTAATTTGGGTAGGTGCTGGAAACTGAACCTATTTAATTTACTATTCCAACTCCAATCTACATTTAATTAGGGTTGTTGCAGGACACTGAACCTAATTAATGTACTATTTCAAATCCAATCTACATTTAATTAGAGTAGGTGCTGGACACTTGAACCTATTTAATTTACTATTCAAACTCCAATCTACATTTAATTAGGGTAGATGCTGGACACTGAACCTATTTAATTTACTATTCCAACTCCAATCTACATTTAATTAGGGTAGGTGCTGGACACTGAACCTATTTAATTTACTATTCCAACTTCAATCTACATTTAATTGGGGTAGGTGCTGGACACTGAACCAAACTAATTTACTATTGCAACTCCAATCTACATTTAATTAGGGTAGTTGCTGGACACTGAACCTATTACATTTACTATTCCAACCCCAATCTACATTTAATTAGGGTAGGTGCTGGACACTGAACCTATTTAATTTACCATTCCAACTCCAATCTACATTGAATTTGGGTAGGTGCTGGACACTGAACCTATTTAATTTACTATTCCTACTCCAATCTACATTTAATTAGGGTAGGTGCTGGACAGTGAACCTAATAATTTACTATTCCAACTCAAATCTACATTTAATTAGGGTAGGTGCTGGACACTGACCCTAATTAATTTACTATTCCAACTCCATTCTACATTTAATAAGGGTAGATTCTGGACACTGAACCTATGTAATTTACTATTCCAACTCCAATCTACATTTAATTTGGGTAGGTGCTGGACACTGAACCTATCTAATTTACTAATCCAACTCCAATCTACATTTAATTAGGGTAGGTTCTGGACATTGAACCTAACTAATATACTATTCCAACTCCAACCAACATTTAATTAGGGTAGGTGCTGGACACTGAACCTAATTAATTTACTATTCCAACTCCAATCTACATTTAATTAGGGTAGGTGCTGGACACTGAACCTATTTTATTTACTATTCCAACTCCAATCTACATTTAATTTGGGTAGGTGCTGGACACTGAACCTAATTAATTTACTATTCCAACTCCAATCTACATTTAATTAGGGTAGGTGCTGGACACCGAACCTATTTAATTTACTATTCCAACTTCAATCTACATTTAATTTGGGTAGGTGCTGGACACTGAACCTATTTAATTTACTATTCCAACTCCAATCTACATTTAATTAGGGTCGTTGCTGGACACTGAATCTAATTAATGTACTATTCCAAATCCAATCTACATTTAATTAGAGTAGGTGCTGGACACTTGAACCTATTTAATTTACTATTCAAACTCCAATCTACATTTAATTAGGGTTGATGCTGGACACTGAACCTAATTAATTTACTATTCCAACTCCAATCTACATTTAATTAGGGTAGATGCTGGACACTGAACCTAATTACTTTACTATCCCAACTCCAATCTACATTTAATTAGGGTAGGTGCAGGACACTAAACCTATTAAATTTACTATTGCTACTCGAATCTACTTTTAATTAGGGTAGGTGCTGGGCACTGAACCTACTTAATTTACTATTCCAACTCCAATCTACATTTAATTAGGGTAGGTGCGGAACACTGAACCTAATTAATTAACTATTCCACTTCCAATGTACATTTAATTAGGATAGGTGCCAGACACTGAACCTATTTAATTTACTATTCCAACTCCAATCTACATTTAATTAGGGTGGGGGCTGGACACTGAACCTATTTAATTTACTATTCAAACTCCAATCTACATTTAATTAGGGTAGGTGCTGGACACTGAACCTATTTAATTTACTATTCCAACTCCAATCTACATTTAATTAGGGTAGGTGCTGGACACTGAACCAAACTAATTTACTATTCCAACTCCAATCTACATTCAATTAGGGTAGGTGATGGACACTGAACCTATTACATTTACTATTCCAACTCCAATCTACATTTAATTAGGGTAGGTGCTGGACACTGAACCTATTTAATTTACTATTACAACTCCAATCTACATTTAATTAGGGTAGGTGCTGGACACTGAACCTATGTAATTTACTATTCACACTCCAATCTACATTGAATTTGGGTTGATGATGGACACTGAACCTATTTAATTTACTATTCCTACCCCAATCTACATTTAATTAGGGTAGGTGCAGGACAGTGAACCTAATTAATGTACTTTTCCAACTCAAATCTACATTTAATTAGGGTAGGTGCTGGACACTGACCCTAATTAATTTACTATTCCAACTCCATTCTACATTTAATAAGGGTAGATGCTGGACACTGAACATATGTAATTTACTATTCCAACTCCAATCTACATTTAATTTGGGTAGGTGCTGGACGCTGAACCTATTTAATTTACTATTCCAACTCCAATCTACATTTAATTAGGGTAGGTTCTGGACACTGAACCTAACTAATGTACTATTCCAAATCCAATCTACATTTAATTAGAGTAGGTGCTGGACACTTGAACCTATTTAATTTACTATTCAAACTCCAATCTACATTTAATTAGGGTAGATGCTGGACACTGAACCTAATTAATTTACTATTCCAACTCCAATCTACATTTAATTAGGGTAGGTGCTGGACACTGAACCTATTTTATTTACTATTCCAACTCCAATCTACATTTAATTTGGGTAGGTGCTGGACACTGAACCTAATTATTGTTCTATTCCAACTCCAATCTACATTTAATTAGGGTAGGTGCTGGACACTGAACCTATTTAATTTACTATTCCAACTCCAATCTACATTTAATTTGGGTAGGTGCTGGACACTGAACCTATTTAATTTACTATTCCAACTCCAATCTACATTTAATTAGGGTCGTTGCTGGATACAACCTAATTAATGTACTATTCCAACTCCAATCTACATTTAATTAGGGTTGGTGCTGGACACTGAACCTAATTAATTTACTATTCCACTTCCATTCTACATTTAATTAGGATAGGTGCCGGACACTGAACCTATTTAATTTACTATTCCAACTCCAATTTACATTTAATTAGGGTAGGTGCTGGACACAGAACCTATTTAATTTACTATTCCAACTCCAATCTACATTTTATTAGGGTAGGTGCTGGACACTGAACCTATTTAATTTACTATTCCAACTTCAATCTACATTTAATTAGGGTAGGTGCTGGACACTGAACCTATTTAATTTACTATTCCAACTCCAATCTACATTTAATTAGTGTAGGCGCTGGACACTGACCCAAACTAATTTACTATTCTAACTCCAATCTACATTTCATTATGGTAGGTGCTGGACACTTAACCTATTACATTTACTATTCCAACTCCAATTTACATTTAGTTAGGGTAGGTGCTAGACACTGAACCTACTTAATTTACTATTCCAACTCCAATCTACATTTAATTAGGGTAGGTGCTGGACACTGAACCTATGTAATGTACTATTCCAACTCCAATCTACATTTAATTAGGGTAGGTGCTTGACAGTGAACCTCATTAATTTACTATTCCAACTCAAATCTACATTTAATTAGGGTAGGTGATGGACACTGACCCTAATTAATTTACTATTCCAACTCCATTCTACATTTAATAAGGGTAGATGCTGGGCACTGAACCTATTTAATTTACTATTCCAACTCCAATCTACATTTAATTTGGGTAGGTGCTGGACGCTGAACCTATTTAATTTACTATTCCAACTCCAATCTACATTTAATTAGGGTCGTTGCTGGACACAACCTAATTAATGTACTATTCCAACTCCAATCTACATTTAATTAGAGTAAGTGCTGGACACTGAACCTATTTAATTTACTATTCCAACTCCAATCTACATTTAATTAGGGTAGGTGCTGGACACTGAACCTATTACATTTACTATTCCAACTCCAAATCTACTTTTAATTAGGGTAGGTGCTGGACACTGAACCTATTTAATTTACTATTCCAACTCCAATCTACATTTAATTAGGGTCGGTGCTGGACACTGAACCTATTTAATTTACTATTCCAACTCCAATCTACATTTAATTAGGGTAGGTGCTGGACACTGAACCTATTTAATTTACTATTCCAACTCCAATCTACATTTAATTTGGGTAGGTGCTGGAAACTGAACCTATTTAATTTACTATTCCAACTCCAATCTACATTTAATTAGGGTTGTTGCAGGACACTGAACCTAATTAATGTACTATTCCAAATCCAATCTACATTTAATTAGAGTAGGTGCTGGACACTTGAACCTATTTAATTTACTATTCAAACTCCAATCTACATTTAATTAGGGTAGATGCTGGACACTGAACCTATTTAATTTACTATTCCAACTCCAATCTACATTTAATTAGGGTAGGTGCTGGACACTGAACCTATTTAATTTACTATTCCAACTTCAATCTACATTTAATTGGGGTAGGTGCTGGACACTGAACCAAACTAATTTACTATTGCAACTCCAATCTACATTTAATTAGGGTAGTTGCTGGACACTGAACCTATTACATTTACTATTCCAAATCCAATCTACATTTAATTAGGGTAGGTGCTGGACACTGAACCTATTTAATTTACCATTCCAACTCCAATCTACATTGAATTTGGGTAGGTGCTGGACACTGAACCTATTTAATTTACTATTCCTACTCCAATCTACATTTAATTAGGGTAGGTGCTGGACAGTGAACCTAATAATTTACTATTCCAACTCAAATCTACATTTAATTAGGGTAGGTGCTGGACACTGACCCTAATTAATTTACTATTCCAACTCCATTCTACATTTAATAAGGGTAGATTCTGGACACTGAACCTATGTAATTTACTATTCCAACTCCAATCTACATTTAATTTGGGTAGGTGCTGGACACTGAACCTATCTAATTTACTAATCCAACTCCAATCTACATTTAATTAGGGTAGGTTCTGGACATTGAACCTAACTAATATACTATTCCAACTCCAACCAACATTTAATTAGGGTAGGTGCTGGACACTGAACCTAATTAATTTACTATTCCAACTCCAATCTACATTTAATTAGGGTAGGTGCTGGACACTGAACCTATTTTATTTACTATTCCAACTCCAATCTACATTTAATTTGGGTAGGTGCTGGACACTGAACCTAATTAATTTACTATTCCAACTCCAATCTACATTTAATTAGGGTAGGTGCTGGACACCTAACCTATTTAATTTACTATTCCAACTCCAATCTACATTTAATTTGGGTAGGTGCTGGACACTGAACCTATTTAATTTACTATTCCAACTCCAATCTACATTTAATTAGGGTCGTTGCTGGACACTGAATCTAATTAATGTACTATTCCAAATCCAATCTACATTTAATTAGAGTAGGTGCTGGACACTTGAACCTATTTAATTTACTATTCAAACTCCAATCTACATTTAATTAGGGTTGATGCTGGACACTGAACCTAATTAATTTACTATTCCAACTCCAATCTACATTTAATTAGGGTAGGTTCTGGACACTGAACCTATTAAATTTACTATTCCAACTCCAATCTACTTTTAATTAGGGTAGGTGCTGGACACTGAACCTACTTAGTTTACTATTCCAACTCCAATCTACATTTAATTAGTGTAGGTGCTGGACACTGAACCTAATTAATTTTCTATTCCAAATCCAATCTACATTTAATTAGGATAGGTGCTGGACACTGAACCTATTTAATTTACTATTCCAACTCCAATTTACATTTAATTAGGGTAAGTGCTGGACACAGAACCTATTTAATTTACTATTCCAACTCCAATCTACATTTAATTAGGGTAGGTACTGGACACTGAACCTATTTAATTTACTATCCCAACTCCAATCTACATTTAATTAGGGTAGGTGCTGGACACTGAACCTATTTAATTTACTATTCCAACTCCAATCTACATTTAATTAGGGTAGGTGCTGGACACTGAACCTAACTAATTTACTATTCCAACTCCAATCTACATTTAATTAGGGTCGGTGCTGGACACTGAACCTATTTAATTTACTATTCCAAAACCAATCTACATTTAATTAGGGTAGATGCTGGACACTGAACCTAATTAATTTACTATTCCAACTCCAATCTACATTTAATAAGGGTAGGTGCAGGACACTAAACCTATTAAATTTTCTATTCCAACTCGAATCTACTTTTAATTAGGGTAGGTGCTGGACACTGAACCTACTTAATTTACTATTCCAACTCCAATCTACATTTAATTAGGGTAGGTGCTGGACACTGAACCTAATTAATTTACTATTCTACTTCCATTCTACATTTAATTAGGATAGGTGCGGACACTGAACCTATTTAATTTACTATTCCAACTCCAATTTACATTTAATTAGGGTAGGTGCTGGACACAGAACCTATTTAATTTACTATTCCAACTCCAATCTACATTTTATTAGGGTAGGTGCTGGACACTGAACCTATTTAATTTACTATTCCAACTTCAATCAACATTTAATTAGGGTAGGTGCTGGACACTGAACCTATTTAATTTACTATTCCAACTCCAATCTACATTAAATTAGTGTAGGCGCTGGACACTGAACCAAACTAATTTACTATTCAAACTCCAATCTATATTTAATTGTGGTAGGTGCTGGACACTTAACCTATTACATTTACTATTCCAACTCCAATCTACATTTAATTAGGGTAGGTGCTGGACACTGAACCTACTTAATTTACTATTCCAACTCCAATCTACATTTAATTAGGGTAGGTGCTGGACACTGAACCTATGTAATGTACTATTCCAAATCCAATCTACATTTAATTAGGATAGGTGCTGGACACTGAACCTATTTAATTTACTATTCCAACTCCAATTTACATTTAATTAGGGTAAGTGCTGGACACAGAACCTATTTAATTTACTATTCCAACTCCAATCTACATTTAATTAGGGTAGGTGCTGGACACTGAACCTATTTAATTTACTATTCCAACTCCAATCTACATTTAATTAGGGTAGGTGCTGGACACTGAACCTATTTAATTTACTATTCCAACTCCAATCTACATTTAATTAGGGTAGGTGCTGGACACTGAACCTAACTAATTTACTATTCCAACTCCAATCTACATTTAATTAGGGTAGATGCTGTACACTGAACCTAATTAATTTACTATTCCAACTCCAATCTACATTTAATTAGGGTCGGTGCTGGACACTGAACCTATTTAATTTACTATTCCAAAACCAATCTACATTTAATTAGGGTAGATGCTGGACACTGAACCTAATTAATTTACTATTCCAACTCCAATCTACATTTAATAAGGGTAGGTGCAGGACACTAAACCTATTAAATTTTCTATTCCAACTCGAATCTACTTTTAATTAGGGTAGGTGCTGGACACTGAACCTACTTAATTTACTATTCCAACTCCAATCTACATTTAATTAGGGTAGGTGCTGGACACTGAACATAATTAATTTACTATTCCACTTCCATTCTACATTTAATTAGGATAGGTGCCGGACACGGAACCTATTTAATTTACTATTCCAACTCCAATTTACATTTAATTAGGGTAGGTGCTGGACTAAGAACCTATTTAATTTACTATTCCAACTCCAATCTACATTTTATGAGGGTAGGTGCTGGACACTGAACCTATTTAATTTACTATTCCAACTTCAATCTACATTTAATTAGGGTAGGTGCTGGACACTGAACCTATTTAATTTACTATTCCAACTCCAATCTACATTTAATTAGTGTAGGCGCTGGACACTGAACCAAACTAATTTACTATTCTAACTCCAATCTACATTTAATTATGGTAGGTGCTGGACACTTAACCTATTACATTTACTATTCGAACTCCAATCTACATTTAATTAGGGTAGGTGCTGGACACTGAACCTACTTAGTTTACTATTCCAACTCCAATCTACATTTAATTAGGGTAGGTGCTGGACACTGAACCTATGTAATGTACTATTCCAACTCCAATCTACATTGAATTTCGGTAGGTGCTGGACACTGAACCTATTTAATTTACTACTCCTACTCCAATCTACATTTAATTAGGGTAGGTGCTGGACAGTGAACCTAATTAATTTACTATTCCAACTCAATTCTACATTTAATTAGGGTAGGTGCTGGACACTGACCCTAATTAATTTACTATTCCAACTCCATTCTACATTTAATAAGGGTAGATGCTGGGCACTGAACCTATGTAATTTACTATTCCAACTCCAATCTACATTTAATTGGGGTAGGTTCTGGACACTGAACCTAACTAATATACTATTCCAACTCCAACCAACATTTAATTAGAGTAGGTGCTGGACACTGAACCTAATTATTTACTATTCCAACTCCAATCTACATTTAATTAGGGTAGGTGCTGGACACTGAACCTATTTAATTTACTATTCCAACTCCAATCTACATTTAATTAGGGTCGGTGCTGGACACTGAACCTATTTAATTTACTATTCCAACTCCAATCTACATTTAATTAGGGTAGGTGCTGGACACTGAACCTATTTAATTTACTATTCCAACTCCAATCTACATTTAATTTGGGTAGGTGCTGGAAACTGAACCTATTTAATTTACTATTCCAACTCCAATCTACATTTAATTAGGGTTGTTGCAGGACACTGAACCTAATTAATGTACTATTCCAAATCCAATCTACATTTAATTAGAGTAGGTGCTGGACACTTGAACCTATTTAATTTACTATTCAAACTCCAATCTACATTTAATTAGGGTAGATGCTGGACACTGAACCTATTTAATTTACTATTCCAACTCCAATCTACATTTAATTAGGGTAGGTGCTGGACATTGAACCTATTTAATTTACTATTCCAACTTCAATCTACATTTAATTGGGGTAGGTGCTGGACACTGAACCAAACTAATTTACTATTGCAACTCCAATCTACATTTAATTAGGGTAGTTGCTGGACACTGAACCTATTACATTTACTATTCCAACCCCAATCTACATTTAATTAGGGTAGGTGCTGGACACTGAACCTATTTAATTTACCATTCCAACTCCAATCTACATTGAATTTGGGTAGGTGCTGGACACTGAACCTATTTAATTTACTATTCCTACTCCAATCTACATTTAATTAGGGTAGGTGCTGGACAGTGAACCTAATAATTTACTATTCCAACTCAAATCTACATTTAATTAGGGTAGGTGCTGGACACTGACCCTAATTAATTTACTATTCCAACTCCATTCTACATTTAATAAGGGTAGATTCTGGACACTGAACCTATGTAATTTACTATTCCAACTCCAATCTACATTTAATTTGGGTAGGTGCTGGACACTGAACCTATCTAATTTACTAATCCAACTCCAATCTACATTTAATTAGGGTAGGTTCTGGACATTGAACCTAACTAATATACTATTCCAACTCCAACCAACATTTAATTAGGGTAGGTGCTGGACACTGAACCTAATTAATTTACTATTCCAACTCCAATCTACATTTAATTAGGGTAGGTGCTGGACACTGAACCTATTTTATTTACTATTCCAACTCCAATCTACATTTAATTTGGGTAGGTGCTGGACACTGAACCTAATTAATTTACTATTCCAACTCCAATCTACATTTAATTAGGGTAGGTGCTGGACACCGAACCTATTTAATTTACTATTCCAACTTCAATCTACATTTAATTTGGGTAGGTGCTGGACACTGAACCTATTTAATTTACTATTCCAACTCCAATCTACATTTAATTAGGGTCGTTGCTGGACACTGAATCTAATTAATGTACTATTCCAAATCCAATCTACATTTAATTAGAGTAGGTGCTGGACACTTGAACCTATTTAATTTACTATTCAAACTCCAATCTACATTTAATTAGGGTTGATGCTGGACACTGAACCTAATTAATTTACTATTCGAACTCCAATCTACATTTAATTAGGGTAGATGCTGGACACTGAACCTAATTACTTTACTATCCCAACTCCAATCTACATTTAATTAGGGTAGGTGCAGGACACTAAACCTATTAAATTTACTATTGCAACTCGAATCTACTTTTAATTAGGGTAGGTGCTGGGCACTGAACCTACTTAATTTACTATTCCAACTCCAATCTACATTTAATTAGGGTAGGTGCGGAACACTGAACCTAATTAATTAACTATTCCACTTCCAATGTACATTTAATTAGGATAGGTGCCGGACACTGAACCTATTTAATTTACTATTCCAACTCCAATCTACATTTAATTAGGGTGGGTGCTGGACACTGAACCTATTTAATTTACTATTCAAACTCCAATCTACATTTAATTAGGGTAGGTGCTGGACACTGAACCTATTTAATTTACTATTCCAACTCCAATCTACATTTAATTAGGGTAGGTGCTGGACACTGAACCAAACTAATTTACTATTCCAACTCCAATCTACATTCAATTAGGGTAGGTGATGGACACTGAACCTATTACATTTACTATTCCAACTCCAATCTACATTTAATTAGGGTAGGTGCTGGACACTGAACCTATTTAATTTACTATTACAACTCCAATCTACATTTAATTAGGGTAGGTGCTGGACACTGAACCTATGTAATTTACTATTCACACCCCAATCTACATTGAATTTGGGTTGATGATGGACACTGAACCTATTTAATTTACTATTCCTACCCCAATCTACATTTAATTAGGGTAGGTGCAGGACAGTGAACCTAATTAATGTACTTTTCCAACTCAAATCTACATTTAATTAGGGTAGGTGCTGGACACTGACCCTAATTAATTTACTATTCCAACTCCATTCTACATTTAATAAGGGTAGATGCTGGACACTGAACATATGTAATTTACTATTCCAACTCCAATCTACATTTAATTTGGGTAGGTGCTGGACGCTGAACCTATTTAATTTACTATTCCAACTCCAATCTACATTTAATTAGGGTAGGTTCTGGACACTGAACCTAACTAATGTACTATTCCAAATCCAATCTACATTTAATTAGAGTAGGTGCTGGACACTTGAACCTATTTAATTTACTATTCAAACTCCAATCTACATTTAATTAGGGTAGATGCTGGACACTGAACCTAATTAATTTACTATTCCAACTCCAATCTACATTTAATTTGGGTAGGTGCTGGACACTGAACCTAATTATTGTTCTATTCCAACTCCAATCTACATTTAATTAGGGTAGGTGCTGGACACTGAACCTATTTAATTTACTATTCCAACTCCAATCTACATTTAATTTGGGTAGGTGCTGGACACTGAACCTATTTAATTTACTATTCCAACTCCAATCTACATTTAATTAGGGTCGTTGCTGGATACAACCTAATTAATGTACTATTCCAACTCCAATCTACATTTAATTAGGGTTGGTGCTGGACACTGAACCTAATTAATTTACTATTCCACTTCCATTCTACATTTAATTAGGATAGGTGCCGGACACTGAACCTATTTAATTTACTATTCCAACTCCAATTTACATTTAATTAGGGTAGGTGCTGGACACAGAACCTATTTAATTTACTATTCCAACTCCAATCTACATTTTATTAGGGTAGGTGCTGGACACTGAACCTATTTAATTTACTATTCCAACTTCAATCTACATTTAATTAGGGTAGGTGCTGGACACTGAACCTATTTAATTTACTATTCCAACTCCAATCTACATTTAATTAGTGTAGGCGCTGGACACTGACCCAAACTAATTTACTATTCTAACTCCAATCTACATTTCATTATGGTAGGTGCTGGACACTTAACCTATTACATTTACTATTCCAACTCCAATTTACATTTAGTTAGGGTAGGTGCTAGACACTGAACCTACTTAATTTACTATTCCAACTCCAATCTACATTTAATTAGGGTAGGTGCTGGACACTGAACCTATGTAATGTACTATTCCAACTCCAATCTACATTTAATTAGGGTAGGTGCTTGACAGTGAACCTCATTAATTTACTATTCCAACTCAAATCTACATTTAATTAGGGTAGGTGATGGACACTGACCCTAATTAATTTACTATTCCAACTCCATTCTACATTTAATAAGGGTAGATGCTGGGCACTGAACCTATGTAATTTATTATTCCAACTCCAATCTACATTTAATTAGGGTAGGTTATGGACACTGAACCTAACTAATATACTATTCCAACTTCAACCAACATTTAATTAGAGTAGGTGCTGGACACTGAACCTAATTAATTTACTATTCCAACTCCAATCTACATTTAATTAGGGTAGGTGCTGGACACTGAACCTATTTTATTTACTATTCAAACTCCAATCTACATTTAATTTGGGTAGATGCTGGACACTGAACCTAATTATTGTTCTATTCCAACTCCAATCTACATTTAATTAGGGTAGGTGCTGGACACTGAACCTATTTAATTTACTATTCCAACTCCAATCTACATTTAATTAGGGTCGTTGTTGGACACAACCTAATTAATGTACTATTCCAACTCCAATCTACATTTAATTAGAGTAGGTGCTGGACACTGAACCTATTTAATTTACTATTCCAACTACAATCTACATTTAATTAGGGTAGGTGCTGGACACTGAACCTATTAAATTTACTATTCCAACTCCAAATCTACTTATAATTAGGGTAGGTGCTGGACACTGAACCTACTTAATTTACTATTCCAACTCCAATCTACATTTAATTAGGGTTGGTGCTGGACACTGAACCTAATTAATTTACTATTCCAATTCCAATTTACATTTAATTAGGAGAGGTGCTGGACACTGTACCTATTTAATTTACTATTCCAACTCCAATTTAAATTTAATTAGGGTAGGTGCTGGACACAGAAGCTATTTAATTTACTATTCGAACTCCAATCTACATTTAATTAGGGTAGGTGCTGGACACTGAACCTATTTAATTTACTATTCCAACTACAATCTACATTTAATTAGGGGAGGTGCTGGACACTGAACCTAACTAATTTACTATTTCAACTCAATCTACATTTAATTAGGGTAGATGCTGGACACTGAACCTAATTAGTTTACTATCCCAACTCCAATCTACATTTAATTAGGGTAGGTGCTGGACACTGAACCTATTTAATTAACTATTCCAACTCCAATCTACATTTAATTAGGGTTGGTGCTGGACACTGAACCTATTTAATTTACTATTCCAACTCCAATCTACATTTAATTAGGGTAGATGCTGGACACTGAACCTAATTACTTTACTAACCCAACTCCAATCTACATTTAATTAGGGTAGGTGCAGGACACTAAACCTATTAAATTTCCTATTGCAACTCGAATCTACTTTTAATTAGGGTAGGTGCTGGACACTGAACCTACTTAATTTACTATTCCAACTCCAATCTACATTTAATTAGGGTAGGTGCTGAACACTGAACCTAATTAATTAACTATTCCACTTCCAATGTACATTTAATTAGGATAGGTGCCGGACACTGAACCTATTTAATTTACTATTCCAACTCCAATCTACATTTAATTGTGGTAGGTGCTGGACACTTAACCTATTACATTTACTATTCCAACTCCAATCTACATTTAATTAGGGTAGGTGCTGGACACTGAACCTACTTAATTTACTATTCCAACTCCAATCTACATTTAATTAGGGTAGGTGCTGGACACTGAACCTATGTAATGTACTATTCCAAATCCAATCTACATTTAATTAGGATAGGTGCTGGACACTGAACCTATTTAATTTACTATTCCAACTCCAATTTACATTTAATTAGGGTAAGTGCTGGACACAGAACCTATTTAATTTACTATTCCAACTCCAATCTACATTTAATTAGGGTAGGTGCTGGACACTGAACCTATTTAATTTACTATTCCAACTCCAATCTACATTTAATTAGGGTAGGTGCTGGACACTGAACCTATTTAATTTACTATTCCAACTCCAATCTACATTTAATTAGGGTAGGTGCTGGACACTGAACCTAACTAATTTACTATTCCAACTCCAATCTACATTTAATTAGGGTAGATGCTGTACACTGAACCTAATTAATTTACTATTCCAACTCCAATCTACATTTAATTAGGGTCGGTGCTGGACACTGAACCTATTTAATTTACTATTCCAAAACCAATCTACATTTAATTAGGGTAGATGCTGGACACTGAACCTAATTAATTTACTATTCCAACTCCAATCTACATTTAATAAGGGTAGGTGCAGGACACTAAACCTATTAAATTTTCTATTCCAACTCGAATCTACTTTTAATTAGGGTAGGTGCTGGACACTGAACCTACTTAATTTACTATTCCAACTCCAATCTACATTTAATTAGGGTAGGTGCTGGACACTGAACATAATTAATTTACTATTCCACTTCCATTCTACATTTAATTAGGATAGGTGCCGGACACGGAACCTATTTAATTTACTATTCCAACTCCAATTTACATTTAATTAGGGTAGGTGCTGGACTAAGAACCTATTTAATTTACTATTCCAACTCCAATCTACATTTTATGAGGGTAGGTGCTGGACACTGAACCTATTTAATTTACTATTCCAACTTCAATCTACATTTAATTAGGGTAGGTGCTGGACACTGAACCTATTTAATTTACTATTCCAACTCCAATCTACATTTAATTAGTGTAGGCGCTGGACACTGAACCAAACTAATTTACTATTCTAACTCCAATCTACATTTAATTATGGTAGGTGCTGGACACTTAACCTATTACATTTACTATTCGAACTCCAATCTACATTTAATTAGGGTAGGTGCTGGACACTGAACCTACTTAGTTTACTATTCCAACTCCAATCTACATTTAATTAGGGTAGGTGCTGGACACTGAACCTATGTAATGTACTATTCCAACTCCAATCTACATTGAATTTCGGTAGGTGCTGGACACTGAACCTATTTAATTTACTACTCCTACTCCAATCTACATTTAATTAGGGTAGGTGCTGGACAGTGAACCTAATTAATTTACTATTCCAACTCAATTCTACATTTAATTAGGGTAGGTGCTGGACACTGACCCTAATTAATTTACTATTCCAACTCCATTCTACATTTAATAAGGGTAGATGCTGGGCACTGAACCTATGTAATTTACTATTCCAACTCCAATCTACATTTAATTGGGGTAGGTTCTGGACACTGAACCTAACTAATATACTATTCCAACTCCAACCAACATTTAATTAGAGTAGGTGCTGGACACTGAACCTAATTAATTTACTATTCCAACTCCAATCTACATTTAATTAGGGTAGGTGCTGGACACTGAACCTATTTAATTTACTATTCCAACTCCAATCTACATTTAATTAGGGTCGGTGCTGGACACTGAACCTATTTAATTTACTATTCCAACTCCAATCTACATTTAATTAGGGTAGGTGCTGGACACTGAACCTATTTAATTTACTATTCCAACTCCAATCTACATTTAATTTGGGTAGGTGCTGGAAACTGAACCTATTTAATTTACTATTCCAACTCCAATCTACATTTAATTAGGGTTGTTGCAGGACACTGAACCTAATTAATGTACTATTCCAAATCCAATCTACATTTAATTAGAGTAGGTGCTGGACACTTGAACCTATTTAATTTACTATTCAAACTCCAATCTACATTTAATTAGGGTAGATGCTGGACACTGAACCTATTTAATTTACTATTCCAACTCCAATCTACATTTAATTAGGGTAGGTGCTGGACATTGAACCTATTTAATTTACTATTCCAACTTCAATCTACATTTAATTGGGGTAGGTGCTGGACACTGAACCAAACTAATTTACTATTGCAACTCCAATCTACATTTAATTAGGGTAGTTGCTGGACACTGAACCTATTACATTTACTATTCCAACCCCAATCTACATTTAATTAGGGTAGGTGCTGGACACTGAACCTATTTAATTTACCATTCCAACTCCAATCTACATTGAATTTGGGTAGGTGCTGGACACTGAACCTATTTAATTTACTATTCCTACTCCAATCTACATTTAATTAGGGTAGGTGCTGGACAGTGAACCTAATAATTTACTATTCCAACTCAAATCTACATTTAATTAGGGTAGGTGCTGGACACTGACCCTAATTAATTTACTATTCCAACTCCATTCTACATTTAATAAGGGTAGATTCTGGACACTGAACCTATGTAATTTACTATTCCAACTCCAATCTACATTTAATTTGGGTAGGTGCTGGACACTGAACCTATCTAATTTACTAATCCAACTCCAATCTACATTTAATTAGGGTAGGTTCTGGACATTGAACCTAACTAATATACTATTCCAACTCCAACCAACATTTAATTAGGGTAGGTGCTGGACACTGAACCTAATTAATTTACTATTCCAACTCCAATCTACATTTAATTAGGGTAGGTGCTGGACACTGAACCTATTTTATTTACTATTCCAACTCCAATCTACATTTAATTTGGGTAGGTGCTGGACACTGAACCTAATTAATTTACTATTCCAACTCCAATCTACATTTAATTAGGGTAGGTGCTGGACACCGAACCTATTTAATTTACTATTCCAACTTCAATCTACATTTAATTTGGGTAGGTGCTGGACACTGAACCTATTTAATTTACTATTCCAACTCCAATCTACATTTAATTAGGGTCGTTGCTGGACACTGAATCTAATTAATGTACTATTCCAAATCCAATCTACATTTAATTAGAGTAGGTGCTGGACACTTGAACCTATTTAATTTACTATTCAAACTCCAATCTACATTTAATTAGGGTTGATGCTGGACACTGAACCTAATTAATTTACTATTCGAACTCCAATCTACATTTAATTAGGGTAGATGCTGGACACTGAACCTAATTACTTTACTATCCCAACTCCAATCTACATTTAATTAGGGTAGGTGCAGGACACTAAACCTATTAAATTTACTATTGCAACTCGAATCTACTTTTAATTAGGGTAGGTGCTGGGCACTGAACCTACTTAATTTACTATTCCAACTCCAATCTACATTTAATTAGGGTAGGTGCGGAACACTGAACCTAATTAATTAACTATTCCACTTCCAATGTACATTTAATTAGGATAGGTGCCGGACACTGAACCTATTTAATTTACTATTCCAACTCCAATCTACATTTAATTAGGGTGGGTGCTGGACACTGAACCTATTTAATTTACTATTCAAACTCCAATCTACATTTAATTAGGGTAGGTGCTGGACACTGAACCTATTTAATTTACTATTCCAACTCCAATCTACATTTAATTAGGGTAGGTGCTGGACACTGAACCAAACTAATTTACTATTCCAACTCCAATCTACATTCAATTAGGGTAGGTGATGGACACTGAACCTATTACATTTACTATTCCAACTCCAATCTACATTTAATTAGGGTAGGTGCTGGACACTGAACCTATTTAATTTACTATTACAACTCCAATCTACATTTAATTAGGGTAGGTGCTGGACACTGAACCTATGTAATTTACTATTCACACCCCAATCTACATTGAATTTGGGTTGATGATGGACACTGAACCTATTTAATTTACTATTCCTACCCCAATCTACATTTAATTAGGGTAGGTGCAGGACAGTGAACCTAATTAATGTACTTTTCCAACTCAAATCTACATTTAATTAGGGTAGGTGCTGGACACTGACCCTAATTAATTTACTATTCCAACTCCATTCTACATTTAATAAGGGTAGATGCTGGACACTGAACATATGTAATTTACTATTCCAACTCCAATCTACATTTAATTTGGGTAGGTGCTGGACGCTGAACCTATTTAATTTACTATTCCAACTCCAATCTACATTTAATTAGGGTAGGTTCTGGACACTGAACCTAACTAATGTACTATTCCAAATCCAATCTACATTTAATTAGAGTAGGTGCTGGACACTTGAACCTATTTAATTTACTATTCAAACTCCAATCTACATTTAATTAGGGTAGATGCTGGACACTGAACCTAATTAATTTACTATTCCAACTCCAATCTACATTTAATTAGGGTAGGTGCTGGACACTGAACCTATTTTATTTACTATTCCAACTCCAATCTACATTTAATTTGGGTAGGTGCTGGACACTGAACCTAATTATTGTTCTATTCCAACTCCAATCTACATTTAATTAGGGTAGGTGCTGGACACTGAACCTATTTAATTTACTATTCCAACTCCAATCTACATTTAATTTGGGTAGGTGCTGGACACTGAACCTATTTAATTTACTATTCCAACTCCAATCTACATTTAATTAGGGTCGTTGCTGGATACAACCTAATTAATGTACTATTCCAACTCCAATCTACATTTAATTAGGGTTGGTGCTGGACACTGAACCTAATTAATTTACTATTCCACTTCCATTCTACATTTAATTAGGATAGGTGCCGGACACTGAACCTATTTAATTTACTATTCCAACTCCAATTTACATTTAATTAGGGTAGGTGCTGGACACAGAACCTATTTAATTTACTATTCCAACTCCAATCTACATTTTATTAGGGTAGGTGCTGGACACTGAACCTATTTAATTTACTATTCCAACTTCAATCTACATTTAATTAGGGTAGGTGCTGGACACTGAACCTATTTAATTTACTATTCCAACTCCAATCTACATTTAATTAGTGTAGGCGCTGGACACTGACCCAAACTAATTTACTATTCTAACTCCAATCTACATTTCATTATGGTAGGTGCTGGACACTTAACCTATTACATTTACTATTCCAACTCCAATTTACATTTAGTTAGGGTAGGTGCTAGACACTGAACCTACTTAATTTACTATTCCAACTCCAATCTACATTTAATTAGGGTAGGTGCTGGACACTGAACCTATGTAATGTACTATTCCAACTCCAATCTACATTTAATTAGGGTAGGTGCTTGACAGTGAACCTCATTAATTTACTATTCCAACTCAAATCTACATTTAATTAGGGTAGGTGATGGACACTGACCCTAATTAATTTACTATTCCAACTCCATTCTACATTTAATAAGGGTAGATGCTGGGCACTGAACCTATGTAATTTATTATTCCAACTCCAATCTACATTTAATTAGGGTAGGTTATGGACACTGAACCTAACTAATATACTATTCCAACTTCAACCAACATTTAATTAGAGTAGGTGCTGGACACTGAACCTAATTAATTTACTATTCCAACTCCAATCTACATTTAATTAGGGTAGGTGCTGGACACTGAACCTATTTTGTTTACTATTCAAACTCCAATCTACATTTAATTTGGGTAGATGCTGGACACTGAACCTAATTATTGTTCTATTCCAACTCCAATCTACATTTAATTAGGGTAGGTGCTGGACACTGAACCTATTTAATTTACTATTCCAACTCCAATCTACATTTAATTAGGGTCGTTGTTGGACACAACCTAATTAATGTACTATTCCAACTCCAATCTACATTTAATTAGAGTAGGTGCTGGACACTGAACCTATTTAATTTACTATTCCAACTACAATCTACATTTAATTAGGGTAGGTGCTGGACACTGAACCTATTAAATTTACTATTCCAACTCCAAATCTACTTATAATTAGGGTAGGTGCTGGACACTGAACCTACTTAATTTACTATTCCAACTCCAATCTACATTTAATTAGGGTTGGTGCTGGACACTGAACCTAATTAATTTACTATTCCAATTCCAATTTACATTTAATTAGGAGAGGTGCTGGACACTGTACCTATTTAATTTACTATTCCAACTCCAATTTAAATTTAATTAGGGTAGGTGCTGGACACAGAAGCTATTTAATTTACTATTCGAACTCCAATCTACATTTAATTAGGGTAGGTGCTGGACACTGAACCTATTTAATTTACTATTCCAACTACAATCTACATTTAATTAGGGGAGGTGCTGGACACTGAACCTAACTAATTTACTATTTCAACTCAATCTACATTTAATTAGGGTAGATGCTGGACACTGAACCTAATTAGTTTACTATCCCAACTCCAATCTACATTTAATTAGGGTAGGTGCTGGACACTGAACCTATTTAATTAACTATTCCAACTCCAATCTACATTTAATTAGGGTTGGTGCTGGACACTGAACCTATTTAATTTACTATTCCAACTCCAATCTACATTTAATTAGGGTAGATGCTGGACACTGAACCTAATTACTTTACTAACCCAACTCCAATCTACATTTAATTAGGGTAGGTGCAGGACACTAAACCTATTAAATTTCCTATTGCAACTCGAATCTACTTTTAATTAGGGTAGGTGCTGGACACTGAACCTACTTAATTTACTATTCCAACTCCAATCTACATTTAATTAGGGTAGGTGCTGAACACTGAACCTAATTAATTAACTATTCCACTTCCAATGTACATTTAATTAGGATAGGTGCCGGACACTGAACCTATTTAATTTACTATTCCAACTCCAATCTACATTTAATTAGGGTGGGTGCTGGACACTGAACCTATTTAATTTACTATTCAAACTCCAATCTACATTTAATTAGGGTAGGTGCTGGACACTGAACCAAACTAATTTACTATTCCAACTCCAATCTACATTCAATTAGGGTAGGTGATGGACACTGAACCTATTACATTTACTATTCCAACTCCAATCTACATTTAATTAGGGTAGGTGCTGGACACTGAACCTATTTAATTTACTATTACAACTCTAATCTACATTTAATTAGGGTAGGTGCTAGACACTGAACCTATGTAATTTACTATTCACACTCCAATCTACATTGAATTTGGGTTGGTGATGGACACTGAACCTATTTAATTTACTATTCCTACCCCAATCTACATTTAATTAGGGTAGGTGCAGGACAGTGAACCTAATTAATGTACTATTCCAACTCAAATCTACATTTAATTAGGGCAGGTGCTGGACACTGACCCTAATTAATTTACTATTCCAACTCCATTCTACATTTAATAAGGGTAGATGCTGGACACTGAACATATGTAATTTACTATTCCAACTCCAATCTACATTTAATTTGGGTAGGTGCTGGACGCTGAACCTATTTAATTTACTATTCCAACTCCAATCTACATTTAATTATAGTGCGCCCAGATTGATTGTCTGGGACTGTTTTAAAGCAGCATTAAGGGGCGAAACTATATCTTTTGTTGCTAAGAATAAAAAGATAGAGGATAATATTAACCTTGGGCTTAAGCGAGAATTATCTAATCTTGAGGCTTATCATGCCACCCAGATTCACCGTGGAGACTTAGCCCCTGACACTCTTCATAAAATATTAGTGTTGAAGACTGAAATGAATAGCTCCCTAATTCGGAAAGCCGCAGAAACCTATCAAGCAAACAAAAGCAGCTTATATGAATCTGGAGAAAATGTAGGTAAGCAGTTAGCCCTCTGAACACGCCAAAAACAATCTTATAATAATATAAAGATGATTGAATACGAGGGCCAGCAATACACCTCCTCACATGATATTGCAGAGGCTTTCCGAAAGTACTATCAAAAGCTATACCAAAATGAGGATCTATACCCCAATAGCGATTTAAAAACTTTCATTATTAATTGGATGGCGGAGACGGAACCTAATTTTCTAATTGAGGAGTCAGTTAAAGAAGAACTTGAAAGAGAAATATCAATTACAGAGTTGGAGCTTGCATTAGCCGAGCTCGCAAACGGTAAAGCCGCAGGCCCTGACAAAATTCCCTTGGATTTATATAAGATACTGGGTAAACAAATACTTCCTTATCTATTGGATCTCTTTTTAGGGGTTCAATATCATGCAACACCTCCTGAGTCCTGGAAATATACTAATATTGCGATTTTTTCTAAAAAAGGCAAACCCCCCCACCTTCCATCCTCATACAGGCCCATATCTCTTATAAACTCCGACTCAAAACTCTATGCCAAGGTCTTAGCTAATCGGTTGAGTCGGGTCGTCGAGCATCTTGTCTCCCCGTGGCAGCATGGCTTTATTCCCGGAAAGGGCACTATAGATCATACCCGGAGAGCCATTACCCTCTTTGACATCATGGGAGCCACGGGGGGCGAGATGTCGATGATCCTTCTCGATGCCGAGAAGGCATTTGACCGTGTCTCTTGGCAATTTTTGTGGAACATCTTGCAACTTAATAATTTTGGGCCTAGACTAATTAAAGCCATAAAGGCTTTGTACATAGATCCAAAGGCAAAACTTTCCATCTGTGGTTCTGAGTCGGAGTTTATTGAAATACAGAGAGGTACTAGGCAGGGTTGCCCCTGCTCCCCGATTTTATTTGCCCTTTATATTAACCCTCTAATTCTAAAATTACTTTCATCACCTATTATTCAACCTGTCACCGTGGGCCTGTTTTCAACGAAACTTCTGGCTTACGCTGATGACGTGGCTATCCTAACTACAAATCCAACGGAGGCAATTCAGGAAATTGAACATGTTACCCATACTTTCGGCTCTTACTCAGGATACTCTCTTAACAGAGATAAAACAATGGTCCTGTGTACAAATAATACTATATTTGAGAGCCCTTATAAAGTAAGACAGGCAACTTATTTAGGTATTTGTATGTCTTCTGATGTGAATGAAATCAATCATCTTAATTACACTCCTCTGATTAATAAAATAAAAGATGATCTCAGGAGAGTTGATAACTTACACCTCTCTATAATTGGTAGGGCTAATTACGTAAAAATGAATGTCTTTCCAAGGATACTCTACCTGTTTCGAGCAATTCCACTATTGGCTGAAGGTAGTTTCATTAAGAAGCTTGACTCCTCCATATCTAAATTCATTTGGAGTTTTGGGAAGATTAGAAGAGCTTTACCATTTCTGACTTTACCTCTAGATAGGGGGGGGCTAGCTGTTCCTAGCCTAGCTTTATATCTTTGGGCATCACTTATTCAACATATGGGTCCTCTGTTAACTAGTAAAATGCCCAATATAACCTCCAGGGTATGCTATATCCCCTCCATTTATGAGTTGAGTATGGGGACTAAATGTCAAGGGCTACTTCTAAGGCAGGTTGAACCATCGTATTATAAAAAAATCAAAATAAAAGTAGTTATTGATGCATGGAAGGTTTGGAAATTTGTATCTAAACAACTAAATATTCCGAAATTTACAAAATACTCCCCCCTATGGAATAGCTCCATCCTCCCGGCTAGCCTTAACGATAGTACCTCTCGGAGGTGGGAAAATCTAGGCATTAACACTGTAGCAGATTTTATTGGCCAAGAGACTTCTACCTCCTTTGAGTGGTTGCAGCAGAAATATAAAATTCCAGCTACTGATTTTTTAAAATATTTTCAGGTGCTTGCAAGTATTCGTAATTGTATTCCCAGAATAGAATTGGATAATATACATATTTTTTCAATCATTGGGAAACGATCCACTAGTATAGGTAACCTATATCGGATATTGATTGAAAATGTTAAGGATGATTTGGAACGGGTTGAGCAAGCTTGGGCTTTAAGGCTGGGTAATCCAAATATCGATATTAATTTTTCCTTGGCCCTCTCATCAAAATTGTTTATTGCTTCCAATCTTAAAGCCCAATACTATAGAGTTATCTACAATCTCTACTATACACCAGCAAAATTGTACTCCTGGGGTTTACGGGCTGATGACAAATGCCCAAGATGTGGACAATTCCAAGCAAATTTAATTCATATGTTCGCTGAATGCCCCAAATTAGACCAACTAAAGTCTTTGATCATGGGATTTTGGGCCCAGGTATTTGGACGGAATATACGAGACTCAATAACCCTCTATCTGATGGGTCATGATGACTCTCTCGGTCACAGTATTGAGGAACAAAGGTCCATTTTTCTAGCTACTGCAATTCTTCGTATTATTCTTGCTGCCCGTTGGAAGGATTCAGAGCCACCTACATTTCAGATGTGGCTTAGTCGATTTCTGGCCACCTATAAATAGGAGACTTCAATCTATGCTACTAGAGGTAAAAAAATTAGACTTTTTGGAGCTCAGATATGGGCCCCAATCTCTAATTGGTATTCTAATATGAGGCCCTCTTCTTTTCTTGGCTCGGTCTGACCTGAGCGGATTACTGTTATTTAAAGTATTCAATATACAATATAAGTAATTCTGTTTTCTTTTTCCTTCCTTTTTTAAATTTTTGTTTAATATATATAAATATATATTTTTTTTCTTCCCTTGTACAATAATTATGGATATGCTTGTCTATTTACATTTGATAATTTGTATTATTGTATATTGTGAATGTATGTTGCTCAATAAAAAACAAAAATAATAATTAGGGTAGGTTCTGGACACTGAACCTAACTAATATACTATTCCAACTCCAACCAACATTTAATTAGGGTAGGTGCTGGACACTGAACCTAATTAATTTACTATTCGAACTCCAATCTACATTTAATTAGGGTAGGTGATGGACACTGAACCTATTTTATTTACTATTCCAACTCCAATCTACATTTAATTTGGGTAGGTGCTGGGCACTGAACCTAATTATTGTTCTATTCCAACTCCAATCTACATTTAATTAGGGTAGGTGCTGGACACTGAACCTATTTAATTTACTATTCCAACTCCAATCTACATTTAATTTGGGTAGGTGCTGGACACTGAACCTATTTAATTTACTATTCCAACTCCAATCTACATTTAATTAGGGTCGTTGCTGGACACAACCTAATTAATGCACTATTCCAACTCCAATCTAGATTTAATTAGGGTAGATGCTGGACACTGAACCTAATTAATTCACTATTCCAACTCCAATCTACATTTAATTAGGGTAGGTGCTGGACACTGAACCTATTAAATTTACTATTCCAACTCCAATCTACTTTTAATTAGGGTAGGTGCTGGACACTGAACCTACTTAATTTACTATTCCAACTCCAATCTACATTTAATAAGGGTAGGTGCAGGACACTAAACCTATTAAATTTTCTATTCCAACTTGAATCTACTTTTAATTAGGGTAGGTGCTGGACACTGAACCTACTTAATTTACTATTCCAACTCCAATCTACATTTAATTAGGGTAGGTGCTGGACACTGAACCTAATTAATTTACTATTCCACTTCCATTCTACATTTAATTAGGATAGGTGCCGGACACTGAACCTATTTAATTTACTATTCCAACTCCAATTTACATTTAATTAGGGCAGGTGCTGGACACAGAACCTATTTAATTTACTATTCCAACTCCAATCTACATTTTATTAGGGTAGGTGCTGGACACTGAACCTATTTAATTTACTATTCCAACTTCAATCTACATTTAATTAGGGTAGGTGCTGGACACTGAACCTATTTAATTTACTATTCGAACTCCAATCTACATTTAATTAGTGTAGGCGCTGAACACTGACCCAAACTAATTTACTATTCTAACTCCAATCTACATTTCATTATGGTAGGTGCTGGACACTTAACCTATTACATTTACTATTCCAACTCCAATCTACATTTTATGAGGGTAGGTGCTGGAAACTGAACCTATTTAATTTACTATTCCAACTTCAATCTACATTTAATTAGGGTAGGTGCTGGACACTGAACCTATTTAATTTACTATTCCAACTCCAATCTACATTTAATTAGTGTAGGCGCTGGACACTGAACCAAACTAATTTACTATTCTAACTCCAATCTACATTTAATTATGGTAGGTGCTGGACACTTAACCTATTACATTTACTATTCGAACTCCAATCTACATTTAATTAGGGTAGGTGCTGGACACTGAACCTACTTAATTTACTATTCCAACTCCAATCTACATTTAATTAGGGTAGGTGCTGGACACTGAACCTATGTAATGTACTATTCCAACTCCAATCTACATTGAATTTGGGTAGGTGCTGGACACTGAACCTATTTAATTTACTATTCCTACTCCATTCTACATTTAATTAGGGTAGGTGCTGGACAGTGAACCTAATTAATTTACTATTACAACTCAAATCTACATTTAATTAGGGTAGGTGCTGGACACTGACCCTAATTAATTTACTATTCCAACTCCATTCTACATTTAATAAGGGTAGATGCTGGGCACTGAACCTATGTAATTTACTATTCCAACTCCAATCTACATTTAATTAGGGTAGGTTCTGGACACTGAACCTAACTAATATACTATTCCAACTCCAACCAACATTTAATTAGAGTAGGTGCTGGACACTGAACCTAATTAATTTACTATTCCAACTCCAATCTACAATTAATTAGGGTAGGTGCTGGACACTGAACCTATTTTATTTACTATTCAAACTCCAATCTACATTTAATTTGGGTAGGTGCTGGACACTGAACCTAATTATTGTTCTATTCCAACTCCAATCTACATTTAATTAGGGTAGGTGCTGGACACTGAACCTATTTAATTTACTATTCCAACTCCAATCTACATTTAATTTAGGTAGGTGCTGGACACTGAACCTATTTAATTTACTATTCCAACTCCAATTTACATTTAATTAGGGTCGTTGCTGGACACAACCTAATTAATGTACTATTCCAACTCCAATCTACATTTAATTAGAGTAGGTGCTGGACACTGAACCTATTTAATTTACTATTCCAACTCCAATCTACATTTAATTAGGGTAGGTGCTGGACACTGAACCTATTACATTTACTATTCCAACTCCAAATCTACTTTTAATTAGGGTAGGTGCTGGACACTGAACCTACTTAATTTACTATTCCAACTCCAATCTACATTTAATTAGGGTAGGTGCTGGACACTGAACCTAATTAATTTACTATTCCAATTCCAATCTACATTTAATTAGGAGAGGTGCTGGACACTGTACCTATTTAATTTACTATTCCAACTCCAATTTAAATTTAATTAGGGTAGGTGCTGGACACAGAAGCTATTTAATTTACTATTCCAACTCCAATCTACATTTAATTAGGGTAGGTGCTGGACACTGAACCTATTTAATTTACTATTCCAACTCCAATCTACATTTAATTAGGGTAGGTGCTGGACACTGAACCTATTTAATTTACTATTCCAACTCAAATCTACATTTAATTAGTGTAGGTGCTGAACACTGAACCTAACTAATTTACTATTTCAACTCCAATCTACATTTAATTAGGGTAGATGCTGGACACTGAACTTAATTAGTTTACTATCCCAACTCCAATCTACATTTAATTAGGGTAGGTGCTGGACACTGAACCTATTTAATTAACTATTCCAACTCCAATCTACATTTAATTAGGGTTGGTGCTGGACACTGAACCTATTTAATTTACTATTCCAACTCCAATCTACATTTAATTAGGGTAGATGCTGGACACTGAACCTAATTAATTTACTATCCCAACTCCAATCTACATTTAATTAGGGTAGGTGCAGGACACTAAACCTATTAAATTTACTATTCCAACTCGAATCTACTTTTAATTAGGGTAGGTGCTGGACACTGAACCTACTTAATTTACTATTCCAACTCCAATCTACATTAAATTAGGGTAGGTGCTGAACACTGAACCTAATTAATTTACTATTCCAATTCCAATGTACATTTAATTAGGATAGGTGCCGGACACTGAACCTATTTAATTTACTATTCCAACTCCAATCTACAATTAATTAGGGTAGGTGCTGGACACTGAACCTATTTAATTTACTATTCAAACTCCAATCTACATTTAATTAGGGTAGGTGCTGGACACTGAACCAAACTAATTTACTATTCCAACTCCAATCTACATTTAATTAGGGTAGGTGCTGGACACTGAACCTATTACATTTACTATTCCAACTCCAATCTAAATTTAATTAGGGTAGGTGCTGGACACTGAACCTATTTCATTTACTATTACAACTCCAATCTACATTTAATTAGGGTAGGTGCTGGACACTGAACCTTTGTACCCACGCACGCAACCTCGGCTTCATCCCGGACTCCTCCCTCTCCATGACCAGACAAGTCAACGCCGTCTCCTCTGCATGTTTCAACATCCTGCGCATGCTACGGAAGATCTTCTGGTGGATCCCCACGGAAACCAGGAAGACCGTCACCCAGGCCCTCGTCACCAGCCGACTGGACTACGGCAACGCCCTCTACGCCGGAACCACCGCCAAGCTCCAGAAGAGACTTCAGCGGATCCAGAACGCCTCAGCCAGACTCATCCTCGACATCCCACGAAACAGCCACATCACTGGACACCTGAGAGACCTGCACTGGCTCCCCGTCAACAAAAGAATCACCTTCCGTCTCCTCACCCACGCACACAAAGCCCTACACGACCAAGGCCCGAGCTACCTCAACAACCAAATCAACTTCTACGCTCCCAAACGCCACCTCCATTCAGCCAGCCACGCCCTCGCCGCCATCCCACGCATCCGCAGAGCAACAACTCGAGGAAGGTCCTTCTCCTACCTGGCCGCCAAGACCTGGAACTCCCTCCTGACCGACCTGCGCCTGACCCAAGACCACCTCTCCTTCAGGAAGAAACTCAAGACCTGGCTGTTCGAGCAGTAACGGCACCCCCCCCCCCTAAGCGCCTTGAGACCCTACGGGTAAGTAGTGCGCTCTATAAATGTCTTGATTGATTGATTATGTAATTTACTATTCACACTCCAATCTACATTGAATTTGGGTAGGTGATGGACACTGAACCTACTTAATTTACTATTCCTACCCCAATCTACATTTAATTAGGGTAGGTGCAGGACAGTGAACCTAATTAATGTACTATTCCAACTCAAATCTACATTTAATTAGGGTAGGTGCTGGACACTGAACCTAACTAATTTACTATTCCAACTCCAATCTACATTTAATTACGGTAGATGCTGTACACTGAACCTAATTAATGGAAAGGGGCGACCATTCGGTCCCCCCGAACGTATGGTGGAGTACCCCGATCCCCCCGGGAAGCCATCTTGGGCGGGAGGCGAGTCTCGGCTGGTATGCCCGAAGCGGCGTAGCCGGGGCGCGCCTTTTTCCGCCCTGGAGTGGGTTGTCCTAGACACTGATGCGGCCGGCCACGCCCTCGGAGGCAGGCGGGGGCGGGTTTACGCCCGCCCGAAGACGGATAAAAGGAGCAACAAGCCAAGAAAGCATCCTCTTGTTCCTGTGCTCTGAAGCTGCACCTCCCCGCTGCACGTGAGCTCGAGACGGAACGAAGAGCCAATTTTGAGCGTTGTAATCTTTCTTTTTGTCTTACAGATATCCCGTCTGAGAATGCCCAAGAAAGTCGGAAAGCGGGTCGGTACCGATCAGATGCTCCGCATGCTCATGAAGGAGGTAGCAGATTTGAAGAAGCAGATGGCGGCTAAGAACAGGGAGGGAGGACCGAAACGGCCTTTGCCGGGAGTAGTCCCCGGTGGGAGAGGCAAGAGGTCCAGAAGGGGGGTGCTTGGAGGGGAAACCCCGGTTCCCGATACCCCACTTGAGGAGCCAACCCCGGTACCGAAGGAGGGGAATCCGATCCCCGTGGTGGTCACCCCCGTGACCGGGGAAGATATGCCTCCCGAGTTAGCGGCACAATTGGCAGCATGGTTGGGAAAAGATAGCGAGGGCACCACGGCTGACGACGCCCGGGCAGTAATGAAACAACTGCGGGAATCTAGGGAGGCTGCGAAGGCATCATCTTCTGTTACCCCGCCGGTTCCGGCGGCGGAAAATGCAACAGGCCCAGGTTCGGCGGCAAATGCAGCTTCTAGTTCAGGTAAGCGGCCATTGCCGATCGCGGGGGAGGGGTCTGTACCTTCACGAAGGGAGAAGGTGGCTCAACATGTTCCACTGGAAATTAAGGAAAAGATTTGGGCGAATAAGTATGTTAACATTTTTTCTTTGCTTACCGACCATTACGAGATGGAGCATGTTAAGAGCCAAAAGGAGCTCATTCATCCGAGTGTTTGGCGCACAAAAATGGCCGCCTTTAAGGTTGATGAAAACATTGGTACTTGGGGCAGAGCGTGGGGCATTTTTACCTCCATCATGGGCGAGCGCAGGCCCGAGTTGCTGACCGAGTTGCCTATTTATCAATCACGTATCATGGAGTATTCCGTAGCGTATGGGGGCAATCAGTGGTTCTGCTATGACAATATTTTTAGAAAAGCTAAGGAACACGACCCAGTTCTGACTTGGGATTGTTACGACTCCGTGTCATGGCAAAAAATGGAGAGTACAGGAATGTTAAAAGTGCCATTGTCAGGGAGTAACGGGGGTGAATCTTCCCGCCAATACTCTGGGACACCCTTTCGGACGGGTGCAGGTAACGAGTACCACTCGAAGCCGAGTGGCAACGCAGGTAAAAGGGGGATTTGTTGGAATTTTAACAGAGGTAAATGTACGAGGCCCCAGGGGTCATGCAAGTTCAGACATGAATGTGGGGGGTGTGGGCAGCCATCCCATCCGGAGTCCATGTGCAGAGCCAAAACGGGTGATAACGGTGGTAAGGGAAGCGCCAAACAGGTCTGAAATAGTCCGAGGGGCGCCTTTACCTACTCCGATTGATACCATGGTGATGATTCCTTGGCTCAACGAATACCCGGATCATGCTTCCGCTGGGGTGTTGCGAAATGGGTTTTCATATGGTTTCCGCATCCCAGTGGGGGATTTTCAGGGTGTAGCAAACTGTAAGAATCAACTGTCGGTCTTGCAGCATACGGCGGTGGTACAGGTAAAGATTGGGAAGGAGGTGACTCTAACTTTGTTTGTTCCCCTCTAGGGGTGGTCCCCAAGAAGGACCCGGGTGAGTTTCGGCTGATACATAACTTGTCAGCCCCACGTGGTCTTTCCGTGAATGACGCGATAGACCCGGAAGTGTGTTCGGTGCGGTACGCATCCTTCGATGAGGCCGTTGCCATGTTGAATCGCCTGGGGCCCGGGGCGCTGATGGCAAAATCAGACATCGAGTCAGCGTTCCGGTTGCTCCCGGTGCACCCAGACTATCAGCGCCTCCTTGGTTTTATGTTTCAGGGTCGGTACTACATGGATAGATGTATGCCAATGGGGTGCTCGATATCCTGTGCCTATTTCGAAAAATTCAGTTGTTTTCTGCAATGGGTATTCACAAGGAAGACAGGTTTTCAGCATGTTATGCATTATCTCGATGACTTTCTGTTTTTGGGGGCAGCCGGGGATTCTGAGTGTGGACAGGCTTTACATGAATTTTGTGTCTTAATGAATCAATTCTGTGTGCCATTGGCGCCAGGTAAGACTGTGGGTCCCTCGACTGTGCTCGAGTTTCTGGGGATCGAGCTTGACTCGGAAGAAGGTTGTTTTAGATTACCCAAGGAAAAAGTGTTAAAATTCAGGTTATCCCTTGAAACATGCATTCGTGCAACGAAAGTAAACCTGCATCAATTGCAACAGGTGGTGGGTCAGTTGAATTTTGCCCTGAAAGTAATGCCAATGGCGCGCCCCTTTTCCCGCTCGATTGCACAAGCCATGGTCGGCCTGAAGGAGGGTCATCATCGCACGAGGCTCTCGGCAGAGGTTCGCCAGGACATGCGCATTTGGTTGGCATTTCTGGCGGATTTCAATGGTCGAATCGTCTGGAACAAACCAGCGGTGTCCTCCGGGGAGCTGGGGCTTTGGACAGACTCGGCGGGGAGTGTAGGTTTTGGTGCCATATTTGGTACACAATGGTCGGCTCAAAGATGGCCGTCATGGTGGCACGAGTGCGGGCTGACGAGTAACATTGCTTTTCTCGAACTTTTCCCCATTTTGGTGGCCCTGAAAACTTGGCCTGAGGGGTTCCGGGATCACTCTGTGGTGTTCTGGTCTGATAACATGACCGTGGTTGAGTGTATCAATAGTCAGGCAGCACGATGCAAATGGATTCTGAGGCTGCTCAAAGAAATTGTGTTATTGTGTATGCAATTGAATGTGCTATTTCGGGCAAAGCATGTGCCGGGGGTACTGAACCAAGCGGCTGATGCGCTTTCTCGTTTCCGTATGCAGGCCTTCTGGGGTTTTCTGCCCACAGCGGACCCGGTGGCGGCACCCTTTCCCGAAGCTCTCTGGTCTCTCGGTGCCCCGAATTACAAAACCTCGTGGGAGAGAGTTTAGCACCCAGGACGAGGAAGGCATATGAAGGGGCGTTCCGTTCTTATTGGTCCTTTTTGGGTGCTGGTAGGGGGGAGCTTTGGGGCCAGGAAGAGTTTGTAGTAAAATTCTTGCTGTCTTTACATCAGGCAGGCAAATCAGTAGCTACGGCCCAGAGGCATCGGGCGGCCATTTCCTTTATGGCAAGGGCTCATGGGATCCAGGACCCGACAGCGTCTTTCGTTGTGCAGAAAGCGCTACGTGGGTGGCAACGCCTTGAGGGTCGCAGAGTAGATGAGAGGCACCCGATAGGTCTGGATAGGCTGACCCTGTTATTGTCCGTGCTCCCGGCAACGTGTTCATCCCAGTACGAAGCAGTGTTATTCCGAGCTGCATTTGCGCTGGCATTCCATGGGGCTATGCGGGTAAGCGAATTAGTGGCGAAGAACAAGCAGGATACGATGGGGGGACTGTGCCGGGAGCACATTCAGGTCAGGGAGGAGATGATGACGGTCTCGTTTGTTAAGTCCAAAACCGATCAGGGTGCAATTGGGGACTGCATAATCATTCAGAGGATCCCCGGGTCTTCCATGTGCCCTGTGGTGTGCGTTGAGGAATATTTAGCACAGAGGGTGGCAGCATGGGGGGGGACCTTGTTGAGACACGCTGACGCCACCCCACTGACGAGGTTTCAGTTCCAGCGGGTGCTTGCGATGTCGATTTCGGCCGCGGGCTTGAACCCCGGCGTGTTCGGGACCCATTCATTTCGGATAGGGGCTGCTACTGAGGCTACAGCCAGGGGTCTGAGTGTAGAAAAAGTAAAACGTTTGGGGCGTTGGTCCTCGAACTGTTATAAAAGGTATGTGCGGTTGCACATGTTGTGAAGCTGTAATAATGTACTCACGCTTCTTGTTTTGTTTGGTTTTCAGTTGCGCAAGCTTACGGGACGGGGCGGACTGTGCAGTCGACCCGACACCTGGGGAACAGCGGTCAGACATCACCGGCTGCGAGAAAGGAGGTGTGGGTCGTGGGCCACTCATACGTGAGGCGTGCCGCGGACGTATTCAAAGCAGGTGACATGATTCACGTGGCTGGGGAATACGGGTACAGGGTGTCCTTCTACGGAAGGGGCGGGCTCTGTATTGACCAGTTTCAATCCTTTTTCGAGGGTTTGTTAGGGCGGACAAGGTCACCGCCGTCTATAATCATAGTCCATCTTGGGGGCAACGATTTGGTGGCCACTGGTAGACGACTTCTTCTTGAGGCAATGCTTTCCACAGTAAGTTGGTTGGCAAGAAGAGTTCCAGGGTGCACAATTGCATGGTCCCATATGATCCCACGGAAAGTGTGGCGGGGGGCTATTTCGGTTTCTGCTCTGAATCATTCAGTGAAGAAAATAAATAACAAGTTGAGCAGATTGTTTCGTTCAAATACACTGCATTCTGTTTCGCATGGTTGTATCAAAGGGGACAGTATGTATTTGGGGGACGGGGTTCATTTGTCCCGGGTGGGGAATGAGTTACTCATAGGAGACCTCATAGCTTGGCTAAAGAGTTTAAAACATGACCTTTAGGCAGGAGTTGTTGTGGGGGGTCCGGATAGCCGGTCAACTATCCGGCCTGTGGCGGTAAGGTCATGATCGGTGAGCAGTAATTGGAAGATCCCTATGGGGGGGCGTCACCCATTACGGATGGGAGCGCTCGGGGGAGGTGGCCATTGGCCCCTCAACGGGGAGGCGGTCCCTTCTAAGGATAGGCCGCCGGAAGGAAAGGAAAGGTGGTCAAGGCCCCTTCCTGGATAGGAGGGGCTACGGGCCCTCCTGGGGAATTTCCCGGGGCCAGGACATCTGCGACGGCAGATGGGGTAAGTTGTGTGGGGTTCGGGAGGGGGTTTACGCTACCTTTTAGACACCTCACACGAGTCCTCGGACGACCGTTAAATGGCGTCGAGTTCATTGGGGCCCCCGTCAAGTCCAAGGGAAATTGGTAGATGCACTTGAGGTACGCCTCTGTGCGGTCGCTCCCCTCACAAGTGAGGGGGGTATTTCTGGTTTAGGGATCTGACACCGGTTACGACCTTGCCGCTGGCCCTTAACGTTAGGATGTACAATTTCAAGTCAAATGTTTTGTAGGATGTTAGTTCGGTTAGGAGAACCTTTGTATTAGAGATCTGTTAAGGTTAGCCAAACATCGTAATGTGGAAATGAAATTGTACATAATATGAAACTGTTATTTTAATGTTTTTGATTTTGTTTCATATTTTAATAAATACGGCCGGGAGAGTCACTCCCTCCCGCCTTCCAAAAGTTCAGAACCGTTTCCGGTTTCCCATCCTTGGGGATTGTGTTGAGAGGGGGTGGCGGGTATCTCAGCCATATGGAACGGGGCGACCATTCGGTCCCCCCGAACGTATGGTGGAGTACCCCGATCCCCCCGGGAAGCCATCTTGGGCGGGAGGCGAGTCTCGGCTGGTATGCCAGAAGCGGCGTAGCCGGGGCGCGCCTTTTCCCGCCCTGGAGTGGGTTGTCCTAGACACTGACGCGGCCGGCCACGACCTCGGAGGCAGGCGGGGGCGGGTTTACGCCCGCCCGAAGACGGATAAAAGGAGCAACAAGCCAAGAAAGCATCCTCTTGTTCCTGTGCTCTGAAGCTGCACCTCCCCGCTGCACGTGAGCTCGAGACGGAACGAAGAGCCAATTTTGACCCACCCACCAGCCCCTGAGGACAGCTAGTTGTTTTGAATAAAGTTTTGATGTGGTAACTCTATTTCTTGCAGGTTGTGATGATTGTCGTGATATTTTGAGTATGCAATAAAGAATGGTCATTTTCAGTATGTTTTTTCAAATAAAGTAATTCTGCACTAGTGTTGATCAGTAATCATGCTTGTAATAGTTATGGTTGTTTTGTAATTTAGTAATTTAGGTAAATTGTCGTATTTATTTTGGTCGGGCGGTAAGGTCATGATCGGTGAGCAGTAATTGGAAGATCCCTATGGAGGGGCGTCACCCATTACGGATGGGAGCGCTCGGGGGAGGTGGCCATTGGCCCCTCAACGGGGAGACGGTCCCTTCTAAGGATAGGCCGCCGGAAGGAAAGGAAAGGTGGTCAAGGCCCCTTCCTGGATAGGAGGGGCTACGGGCCCTCCTGGGGAATTTCCCGGGGCCAGGACATCTGCGACGGCAGATGGGGTAAGTTGTGTGGGGTTCGGGAGGGGGTTTACGCTACCTTTTAGACACCTCACACGAGTCCTCGGACGACCGTTAAATGGCGTCGAGTTCATTGGGGCCCCCGTCAAGTCCAAGGGAAATTGGTAGATGCACTTGAGGTACGCCTCTGTGCGGTCGCTCCCCTCACAAGTGAGGGGGGTATTTCTGGTTTAGGGATCTGACACCGGTTACGACCTTGCCGTTGGCCCTTAACGTTAGGATGTACAATTTCAAGTCAAATGTTTTGTAGGATGTTAGTTCGGCTAGGAGAACCTTTGTATTAGAGATCTGTTAAGGTTAGCCAAACATCGTAATGTGGAAATGAAATTGTACATAATATGAAACTGTTATTTTAATGTTTTTGATTTTGTTTCATATTTTAATAAATACGGCCGGGAGGGTCACTCCCTCCCGCCTTCCAAAAGTTCAGAACCGTTTCCGGTTTCCCATCCTTGGGGATTGTGTTGAGAGGGGGTGGCGGGTATCTCAGCCATATTTACTATTCCAACTCCAGTCTACATTTAATTAGGGTCGGTGCTGGACACTGAACCTATTTAATTTACTATTCCAACTCCAATCTACATTTAATTAGGGTAGATGCTGGACACTGAACCTAATTAATTTACTATTCCAACTCCAATCTACATTTAATAAGGGTAGGTGCAGGACACTAAACCTATTAAATTTTCTATTCCAACTTGAATCTACTTTTAATTAGGGTAGGTGCTGGACACTGAACCTACTTAATTTACTATTCCAACTCCAATCTACATTTAATTGGGGTAGGTGCTGGACACTGAACCTAAATAATTTACTATTCCACTTCCATTCTACATTTAATTAGGATAGGTGCCGGACACTGAACCTATTTAATTTACTATTCCAACTCCAATTTACATTTAATTAGGGTAGGTGCTGGACACAGAACCTATTTAATTTACTATTCCAACTCCAATCTACATTTTATTAGGGTAGGTGCTGGACACTGAACCTATTTAATTTACTATTCCAACTTCAATCTACATTTAATTAGGGTAGGTGCTGGACACTGAACCTATTTAATTTACTATTCCAACTCCAATCTACATTTAATTAGTGTAGGCGCTGGACACTGACCCAAACTAATTTACTATTCTAACTCCAATCTACATTTCATTATGGTAGGTGCTGGACACTTAACCTATTACATTTACTATTCAAACTCCAATCTACATTTAATTAGGGTAGGTGCTGGACACTGAACCTACTTCTTTTACTATTCCAACTCCAATCTACATTTAATTAGGGTAGGTGCTGGACACTGAACCTATGTAATGTACTATTCCAACTCCAATCTACACTTAATTAGGGTAGGTGCTTGACAGTGAACATCATTAATTTACTATTCCAACTCAAATCTACATTTAATTAGGGTAGGTGATGGACACTGACCCTAATTAATTTACTATTCCAACTCCATTCTACATTTAATAAGGGTAGATGCTGGGCACTGAACCTATGTAATTTATTATTCCAACTCCAATCTACATTTAATTAGGGTAGGTTATGGACACTGAATCTAACTAATATACTATTCCAACTCCAACCAACATTTAATTAGAGTAGGTGCTGGACACTGAACCTAATTAATTTACTATTCCAACTCCAATCTACATTTAATTAGGGTAGGTGCTGGACACTGAACCTATTTTATTTACTATTCAAACTCCAATCTACATTTAATTTGGGTAGGTGCTGGACACTGAACCTAATTATTGTTCTATTCCAACTCCAATCTACATTTAATTAGGGTAGGTGCTGGACACTGAACCTATTTAATTTACTATTCCAACTCCAATCTACATTTAATTTGGGTAGGTGCTGGACACTGAACCTATTTAATTTACTATTCCAACTCCAATCTACATTTAATTAGGGTCGTTGTTGGACACAACCTAATTAATGTACTATTCCAACTCCAATCTACATTTAATTAGAGTAGGTGCTGGACACTGAACCTATTTAATTTACTATTCCAACTCCAATCTACATTTAATTAGGGTAGGTGCTGGACACTGAACCTATTAAATTTACTATTCCAACTCCAAATCTACTTATAATTAGGGTAGGTGCTGGACACTGAACCTACTTAATTTACTATTCCAACTCCAATCTACATTTAATTAGGGTTGGTGCTGGACACTGAACCTAATTAATTTACTATTCCAATTCCAATCTACATTTAATTAGGAGAGGTGCTGGACACTGTACCTATTTAATTTACTATTCCAACTCCAATTTAAATTTAATTAGGGTAGGTGCTGGACACAGAAGCTATTTAATTTACTATTCGAACTCCAATCTACATTTAATTAGGGTAGGTGCTGGACACTGAACCTATTTAATTTACTATTCCAACTCCAATCTACATTTAATTAGGGGAGGTGCTGGACACTGAACCTAACTAATTTACTATTTCAACTCAATCTACATTTAATTAGGGTAGATGCTGGACACTGAACCTAATTAGTTTACTATCCCAACTCCAATCTACATTTAATTAGGGTAGGTGCTGGACACTGAACCTATTTAATTAACTATTCCAACTCCAATCTACATTTAATTAGGGTTGGTGCTGGACACTGAACCTATTTAATTTACTATTCCAACTCCAATCTACATTTAATTAGGGTAGATGCTGGACACTGAACCTAATTACTTTACTATCCCAACTCCAATCTACATTTAATTAGGGTAGGTGCAGGACACTAAACCTATTAAATTTACTATTGCAACACAAATCTACTTTTAATTAGGGTAGGTGCTGGGCACTGAACCTACTTAATTTACTATTCCAACTCCAATCTACATTTAATTAGGGTAGGTGCTGAACACTGAACCTAATTAATTAACTATTCCACTTCCAATGTACATTTAATTAGGATAGGTGCCGGACACTGAACCTATTTAATTTACTATTCCAACTCCAATCTACATTTAATTAGGGTGGGTGCTGGACACTGAACCTATTTAATTTACTATTCAAACTCCAATCTACATTTAATTAGGGTAGGTGCTGGACACTGAACCTATTTAATTTACTATTCCAACTCCAATCTACATTTAATTAGGGTAGGTGCTGGACACTGAACCAAACTAATTTACTATTCCAACTCCAATCTACATTCAATTAGGGTAGGTGATGGACACTGAACCTATTACATTTACTATTCCAACTCCAATCTACATTTAATTAGGGTAGGTGCTGGACACTGAACCTATTTAATTTACTATTACAACTCCAATCTACATTTAATTAGGGTAGGTGCTGGACACTGAACCTATGTAATTTACTATTCACACTCCAATCTACATTGAATTTGGGTTGATGATGGACACTGAACCTATTTAATTTACTATTCCTACCCCAATCTACATTTAATTAGGGTAGGTGCAGGACAGTGAACCTAATTAATGTACTATTCCAACTCAAATCTACATTTAATTAGGGTAGGTGCTGGACACTGACCCTAATTAATTTACTATTCCAACTCCATTCTACATTTAATAAGGGTAGATGCTGGACACTGAACATATGTAATTTACTATTCCAACTCCAATCTACATTTAATTTGGGTAGGTGCTGGACGCTGAACCTATTTAATTTACTATTCCAACTCCAATCTACATTTAATTAGGGTAGGTTCTGGACACTGAACCTAACTAATGTACTATTCCAAATCCAATCTACATTTAATTAGAGTAGGTGCTGGACACTTGAACCTATTTAATTTACTATTCAAACTCCAATCTACATTTAATTAGGGTAGATGCTGGACACTGAACCTAATTAATTTACTATTCCAACTCCAATCTACATTTAATTAGGGTAGGTGCTGGACACTGAACCTATTTTATTTACTATTCCAACTCCAATCTACATTTAATTTGGGTAGGTGCTGGACACTGAACCTAATTATTGTTCTATTCCAACTCCAATCTACATTTAATTAGGGTAGGTGCTGGACACTGAACCTATTTAATTTACTATTCCAACTCCAATCTACATTTAATTTGGGTAGGTGCTGGACACTGAACCTATTTAATTTACTATTCCAACTCCAATCTACATTTAATTAGGGTCGTTGCTGGATACAACCTAATTAATGTACTATTCCAACTCCAATCTACATTTAATTAGGGTTGGTGCTGGACACTGAACCTAATTAATTTACTATTCCACTTCCATTCTACATTTAATTAGGATAGGTGCCGGACACTGAACCTATTTAATTTACTATTCCAACTCCAATTTACATTTAATTAGGGTAGGTGCTGGACACAGAACCTATTAAATTTACTATTCCAACTCCAATCTACATTTTATTAGGGTAGGTGCTGGACACTGAACCTATTTAATTTACTATTCCAACTCCAATCTACATTTAATTAGTGTAGGCGCTGGACACTGGCCCAAACTAATTTACTATTCTAACTCCAATCTACATTTCATTATGGTAGGTGCTGGACACTTAACCTATTACATTTACTATTCCAACTCCAATCTACATTTAATTAGGGTAGGTGCTAGACACTGAACCTACTTAATTTACTATTCCAACTCCAATCTACATTTAATTAGGGTAGGTGCTGGACACTGAACCTATGGAAAGGGGCGACCACTCGGTCCCCCCGAACGTATGGCGGAGTGCCTCGATCCCCCCGGGAAGCCATTTTTGGGCGGGAGGCGCGTCTCGGCTGGTATGCCCGAAGCGGCGTAGCCGGGGCGCGCCTTTTCCCGCCCTAGAGTGGGCTGGCCTAGACACCGACGCAGCCAGCCACGCCCTCGGGGCGGGCAGGGGCGGGTTTTCGCCCGCCCTGAAGACGGATAAAAAGAGACGCAAGACCAGAAGACGTCCTCTTGTTCTTGTGCTCCGAAGCTGCACCTCCTCGCTACACGTGAGCTCGGGACGGAACGAAGAGCCAATTTTGAGCGTTTTGATCTTTTTTTCTTTGTCTTCCAGATACTTCGTCGGAGAAATGCCAAAGAAAGTCGCAAAGAGAATGACGACCGACCAGATGGTGCGGGCCCTTTGCAAAGAGATGTCCGACATCAAGAAACGGTTGGCGAAACGGGACGAGGAGGAGGGTTCGGGCCCTGCGCCGGCTGGAGGGAGACCTAAGAGGCCGAAAAGGGTTCCAGCCGGTGGAGACGTCCCGGTCCCCTCTGTACCGCTCGAGGCGCCGACCCCAGTACCAATGGAGGGGAATCCAATCCCCGTTGTCGTCACCCCGACATCCAAAGAAGACATGCCCCCCGAGCTGGCAGCGCAGCGAGCAGCTTGGTTGGGGGATAGTAATGATGGCGCCACGGCTGCCGAGGCACAGGCGCTGATAAAAGGGCTTCGTGAGAAGAGAGATGCAGCTAAAGTGACTGCGCCGTTGGCGGGAATAGACAAGCCGCAAGCGGCCGAAGCTGCGTCCGGTGCAGGTAAGCGGCCATTGCCGATTGCAAGGGACGAGTCAGCACCCTCTCGTAGAGAGAGATTGGGACAACATGTGCCTTTAGCTATAAAAGAAAAGATCTGGGCTGGGGAGTACGTGAATATTTTCTCCTTGCTTGTTGATCATTATGAGGTGGAGCATGTTAAAAGTCAGAAGGACCTAATGCATCCGAGTGTTTGGCGCGCAAAAATGGCCGCCTTTAAGGTGAATGAGAATATTGGCAACTGGGGCAATGCGTGGGGTATTTTTACATCGATTTTGGGGGAACGTAGGCCCGAGTTGCTTTCTGAATTTCCCATTTATCAATCACGAATTATGGGTTACTCGACAGCGTATCAAGGTAACCATTGGTTTTGTTATGACAATCTGTTCAGGAAAGAAAAGGAACATAACAAGGGTTTGACTTGGGATTGTTATGATTCTGTAACATGGGATAAAATGAAAGAATCAGGAATGTTAAAGATGCCATTGGTTGGGAGCAATGTTGTAGATTACTCCCGCCAAAATGTGGGGACGCCCTTTCGACCAAGTACGAGCACCGACGATCAGTCGAGGCCCGCAGGCAATACAGGGAGGAAGGGTTTCTGCTTTAATTTCAACAAAGGGAAATGTACCAGACCTCCGGGATCATGTAAATTCAAACATGAGTGTAGTACGTGTGGGTCGTCCCATCCTGAGTCATCGTGCAGAGCCAGAACGGGTGAGAATGGGGGTAAGGGAGGCGCCAAACAGGTCTAAACTAGTCCGAGGGGCGCCTTTACCAACCCCGATTGATACCTTGGCAATGATCCCCTGGCTCAGTGAATACCCGGATCGTACTTCTGCTGGGGTGCTGCGGAACGGTTTTTCACATGGTTTCCGCATCCCGGTAGGGGACTTTCAGGGTGTAGGGATTTGCAAAAATCAACTTTCTGTTTTACAATATACATCTGTGGTGCAAGAAAAAATTCAGAAAGAGGTTAGCCGGGGACGGGTCGCTGGCCCATTTAGTGTACCCCCGGTACCGGATTTTGTCTGTTCTCCGTTAGGGGTGGTCCCCAAGAAGGACCCAGGTGAGTTTCGTTTGATCCATAATTTGTCTGCTCCACACGGCCTTTCGGTGAACGACGCAATTGATCCAGAAGTTTGTTCGGTGCGATACGCATCGTTTGATGAGGCAGTAGCCATCTTGAATCGCCTGGGGCCCGGGACGTTGATGGCGAAATCAGATATCGAGTCAGCGTTCCGGTTGCTCCCGGTACACCCAGACGATCAGCGTCTTTTGGGATTCGGGTTCCAGGGGTCATTTTACATGGATAGGTGTATGCCAATGGGATGCTCTATATCATGTGCTTACTTTGAGCAATTCAGTACTTTCCTGCAATGGGTGTTCATGAAGAAAACGGGTTTCCGGAATGTAATGCACTACCTTGATGATTTTTTGTTCCTTGGTCCCGCCGGAAATCCCGAATGTGCTCAGGCCTTAGCCGAATTCTGTGTGTTGATGGGTCATTTTGGCGTGCCATTGGCACCGGGTAAAACTATGGGTCCCACGACTTGCCTCGAGTTTTTGGGGATCGAGTTGGACTCAGAGGAGGGGTGTTTCCGTTTGCCAGCCAGCAAAGTGTTAAAATTCAGGGCAGCCCTCCAAGTATGTTTGAATGCATCTAAGGTTACACTGCATCAGTTGCAACAATTAGTGGGGAAGTTGAACTTTGCCTTGAGGGTGATCCCAATGGCTCGCCCTTTTTCCCGCTCAATTGCCCAAGCGATGGTTGGCCTAAAAGAGGGTCATCATCGCACGAGGTTATCGGCTGAGGTCCGCCAGGACATGCGGATTTGGTTAGCATTTTTGGCGGACTTCAATGGCCGAGTCGTCTGGAACAAGCCAGCCGTGTCCTCAGAAGAGCTCGGGCTATGGACAGATTCAGCAGGAAGCATAGGCTTTGGCGCCATTTTCGGCACAAAGTGGTCTGCTCAAAGGTGGCCCCTATGGTGGCACGAGAAGGGGCTAACGAGTAATATTGCTTTCCTCGAACTATTTCCCATTCTGGTGGCCCTGAGAACTTGGCCAGAAGGGTTCAGAGATCATTCTGTCGTGTTCTGGTCCGACAATATGACCGTGGTAGAATGCATCAATAGTCAGGCAGCCCATTGTAAATTGATTTTGAGGCTGCTCAAAGAAATCGTCCTACTGTGTATGCAACTGAACGTGGTATTCAGAGCAAAACATGTCCCAGGGGTGATGAATCAGGCTGCTGATGCACTGTCTCGTTTTCACATGCAGGCTTTCTCGGGTTTCCTTCCTTCAGCGGACCCGGAGCCGGCACCCTTCCCCGAAGCTCTCTGGTCTCTCGGTGCCCCGAACTTCGTCACCTCGTGGGAGAGAGTCTAGCACCCAGGACAAGGAAGGCATATGAAGGGGCGTTCCGGGCCTATTTAGCCTTTTTGGGGGCAGAGAGAGGGGGACTTTGGGGTCAGGAAGAGTGGGTTGTACTTTTTCTGATGTCCTTACGTAGGGCTGGGAAATCGGTGGCTGCGGCACAAAGGCATCGTGCCGCCATTTCTTTTGTTGCCAGGGCCCATGGCATCCTGGACCCAACAGCGTCTTTTACAGTACAGAAAGCGCTGCGTGGGTGGCAACGCCTAGAGGGTCGCAGAGTAGACGTAAGACGACCGATAGGTTTAGACAGGTTGTCCCAGTTACTGGCCACACTCCCTAACACATGCTCGTCCCCCTTCGAGACCTGTTTGTTCCGGACTGCATTTACGCTGGCATTTCACGGGGCTATGAGAGTTAGTGAGCTAGTTGCAAGGAACAAACAGGATGTGACGGGGGGGCTTGTGCAGGGAACATGTTCAGATCAGGGGTGATGCGGTGATTGTCTCCTTTCTCAGGTCCAAGACTGACCAAGATGGGAGAGGGGACTGCACGATCATTCGCAGGAACCCCGAGTCATCCATGTGTCCGGTACAGTGCTTAGAAGATTACCTAGCACGAAGGGTGGCATCATGGGGGGGGACATTGTTGAGGCATGCAGACGCCACCCCGCTGACGAGGTTTCAGTTTCAGCGGGTGCTTGCAATGGCCATTGCCGCAGCGGGCTTGGACCCGGGCGAATTTGGGACCCATTCCTTTCGAATAGGGGCTGCCACTGAAGCTACAGCCAGGGGTCTTAATGTAGAACAAGTGAAACGTGTGGGGCGCTGGTCCTCCAATTGTTATAAGAGGTATGTGCGATTGCACATGTTGTGAAGCAGTAATCATGTACTCACGCTTCTTGTCTTTTGTTTGTTTTCAGTTGCGCAAGCCTACGCGGCAGGGCGGACTGTGCAGTCTACCCAACACCAGGCCAGCGGTCGCACGTCACCGGCTGTGAGGAAGGAGGTGTGGGTCGTGGGCCACTCATACGTGAGACGGGCCGCAGACGTATTCAAAGCAGGTGACATGATTGACATACCTGGGGAATACGGGTACAGAGTGTCCTTCTACGGAAGGGGCGGTCTCTGTATTGACCAGTTTCAGGAATTTTTTTGAGGGTTTGTTAGAGCGGATGAGGTCACCGCCGTCCATAGTCATAGTACATTTGGGGGGCAATGATTTGGTCACCACCGGTAGACGACTTCTCCTGGAGGCTATGCTTTCCACGGTAAGTTGGTTAGCGAGGAGAGTTCCGGGGTGCGTAATTGCGTGGTCTCATATGATCCCACGAAAAGTGTGGCGGGGGGCTATCTCGATCCCTGCTTTGAATCATTCTGTTAGAAAATTGAATAATAAAGTGAGTAGGTTGTTCCGTTCCAAGACATTGCATTCGATCTCGCATAGTTGTATTAATGATGATAGTATGTATCTGGGGGATGGTGTGCATTTGTCGAGGGTGGGGAATGAGTTACTCATAGGTGACTTCCTAGCTTGGTTAAAATCGTTAAAACATGACCTTTAGGTAGGAGTTTTGTGGGGGGTCCGGATAGCCGGTCAACTATCCGGACCTGTGGCGGTAAGGTCATGATCGGTGAGCACTAATTGGTAGATCCCTATGAGTGGGCGTCACCCAACACGGATGGGAGCGCTCGGGAGAGGTGGCCATTGGCCCCTCAATGGGGAGGCGGTCCCGTCTAAGGGCGGGTCGCCGGAAGTAAAGGAAAGGCGGTCAAGGCCCCTTCCTTTGTAGGAGGGGTTACAGCCCCCTCCTGGGGAATTTCCCGGGGCCAGGGTCATCTGCGACGGCAGATGCGGTAAGTTGTGTGGGGTGGGGAGAGGTCAACGATACCTTCTAGATACCACACACAAGTGTTCGAACGACCTTTAAATGGCGTCGAGTCTTAAGTGCCCCCGTCAAGTCAAGGGAAATTGTTAGTAGTTGCACTTGAGGTAAGCCTCTGTGCTGTCGCCCCTCCCAAGTGGGAGGGGTAAGTCTGGTTAGGGATCTTGACACCGGTTATGACCTTGCCGTTGGCCCTTAAACGTTAGGATGTACAATTTCAGTGTTCTTAGAGAATGTTTTGTAGGATGCTAGTTCGGCTAGGAGAACCTCTGTATTAGAGATTATGTTAAGGTTAGCCAAACATCGTAATGTGATAATGAAATTGTACATAACATGAAAACGTTTAATGTTTTAATTTTTTGTTTTAATAAATACGGCCGGGATGGTCACTCCATCCCACATCCAAAAACTTTAAGAACTGTTTCCGGTTTCCCTCCTTTTGGGGATTGTGTTGAGAGGGGGTGGCGGGTATCTCAGCCATATGGAAAGGGGCGACCACTCGGTCCCCCCGAACGTATGGCGGAGTGCCTCGATCCCCCCGGGAAGCCATTTTTGGGCGGGAGGCGCGTCTCGGCTGGTATGCCCGAAGCGGCGTAGCCGGGGCGCGCCTTTTCCCGCCCTAGAGTGGGCTGGCCTAGACACCGACGCAGCCAGCCACGCCCTCGGGGCGGGCAGGGGCGGGTTTTCGCCCGCCCTGAAGACGGATAAAAAGAGACGCAAGACCAGAAGACGTCCTCTTGTTCTTGTGCTCCGAAGCTGCACCTCCTCGCTACACGTGAGCTCGGGACGGAACGAAGAGCCAATTTTGACCCACCCACCAGCCCCTGAGGACAGCAAGTTGTTGTGCAATAAAGTGATTTATAAGTTTGTTTTTTCCATTTCGTCTACAGGCTGTGACAGTATCAGTTTGTTGTTATTCATATTAAAGTATGGTGAATCTCGTTTAGGTTGTTACGATTAAAATGATTTGATGTAGTGTTGCAATTTTTTGCATGTTCTTTCGGTCGTAGCGACCAATGTTTTCATAGGTTTGAGTAAGAATTGTCGTATTTATTTTTGGTAGGCGGTAAGGTCATGATCGGTGAGCACTAATTGGTAGATCCCTATGAGTGGGCGTCACCCAACACGGATGGGAGCGCTCGGGAGAGGTGGCCATTGGCCCCTCAATGGGGAGGCGGTCCCGTCTAAGGGCGGGTCGCCGGAAGTAAAGGAAAGGCGGTCAAGGCCCCTTCCTTTGTAGGAGGGGTTACAGCCCCCTCCTGGGGAATTTCCCGGGGCCAGGGTCATCTGCGACGGCAGATGCGGTAAGTTGTGTGGGGTGGGGAGAGGTCAACGATACCTTCTAGATACCACACACAAGTGTTCGAACGACCTTTAAATGGCGTCGAGTCTTAAGTGCCCCCGTCAAGTCAAGGGAAATTGTTAGTAGTTGCACTTGAGGTAAGCCTCTGTGCTGTCGCCCCTCCCAAGTGGGAGGGGTAAGTCTGGTTAGGGATCTTGACACCGGTTATGACCTTGCCGTTGGCCCTTAAACGTTAGGATGTACAATTTCAGTGTTCTTAGAGAATGTTTTGTAGGATGCTAGTTCGGCTAGGAGAACCTCTGTATTAGAGATTATGTTAAGGTTAGCCAAACATCGTAATGTGATAATGAAATTGTACATAACATGAAAACGTTTAATGTTTTAATTTTTTGTTTTAATAAATACGGCCGGGATGGTCACTCCATCCCACATCCAAAAACTTTAAGAACTGTTTCCGGTTTCCCTCCTTTTGGGGATTGTGTTGAGAGGGGGTGGCGGGTATCTCAGCCATATGTAATGTACTATTCCAACTCCAATCTACATTTAATTAGGGTAGGTGCTTGACAGTGAACCTCATTAATTTACTATTCCAACTCAAATCTACATTTAATTAGGGTAGGTGATGGACACTGACCCTAATTAATTTACTATTCCAACTCCATTCTACATTTAATAAGGGTAGATGCTGGGCACTGAACCTATGTAATTTATTATTCCAACTCCAATCTACATTTAATTAGGGTAGGTTATGGACACTGAACCTAACTAATATACTATTCCAACTCCAACCAACAATTAATTAGAGTAGGTGCTGGACACTGAACCTAATTAATTTACTATTCCAACTCCAATCTACATTTAATTAATTAGGGTAGGTGCTGGACACTGAACCTATTTTATTTACTATTCAAACTCCAATCTACATTTAATTTGGGTAGGTGCTGGACACTGAACCTAATTATTGTTCTATTCCAACTCCAATCTACATTTAATTAGGGTAGGTGCTGGACACTGAACCTATTTAATTTACTATTCCAACTCCAATCTACATTTAATTTGGGTAGGTGCTGGACACTGAACCTATTTAATTTACTATTCCAACTCCAATCTACATTTAATTAGGGTCGTTGTTGGACACAACCTAATTAATGTACTATTCTAACTCCAATCTACATTTAATTAGAGTAGGTGCTGGACACTGAACCTATTTAATTTACTATTCCAACTACAATCTACATTTAATTAGGGTAGGTGCTGGACACTGAACCTATTAAATTTACTATTCCAACTCCAAATCTACTTATAATTAGGGTAGGTGCTGGACACTGAACCTACTTAATTTACTATTCCAACGCCAATCTACATTTAATTAGGGTTGGTGCTGGACACTGAACCTAATTAATTTACTATTCCAATTCCAATTTACATTTAATTAGGAGAGGTGCTGGACACTGTACCTATTTAATTTACTATTCCAACTCCAATTTAAATTTAATTAGGGTAGGTGCTGGACACAAAAGCTATTTAATTTACTATTCGAACTCCAATCTACATTTAATTAGGGTAGGTGCTGGACACTGAACCTATTTAATTTACTATTCCAACTCCAATCTACATTTAATTAGGGGAGGTGCTGGACACTGAACCTAACTAATTTACTATTTCAACTCAATCTACATTTAATTAGGGTAGATGCTGGACACTGAACCTAATTAGTTTACTATCCCAACTCCAATCTACATTTAATTAGGGTAGGTGCTGGACACCGAACCTATTTAATTAACTATTCCAACTCCAATCTACATTTAATTAGGGTTGGTGCTGGACACTGAACCTATTTAATTTACTATTCCAACTCCAATCTACATTTAATTAGGGTAGATGCTGGACACTGAACCTAATTACTTTACTATCCCAACTCCAATCTACATTTAATTAGGGTAGGTGCAGGACACTAAACCTATTAAATTTCCTATTGCAACTCGAATCTACTTTTAATTAGGGTAGGTGCTGGACACTGAACCTACTTAATTTACTATTCCAACTCCAATCTACATTTAATTAGGGTAGGTGCTGGACACTGAACCTACTTAATTTACTATTCCAACTCCAATCTACATTTAATTAGGATAGGTGCTGAACACTGAACCTATTTAATTTACTATTCCACTTCCAATGTACATTTAATTAGGATAGGTGCCGGACACTGAACCTATTTAATTTACTATTCAAACTCCAATCTACATTTAATTAGGGTAGGTGCTGGACACTGAACCTATTTAATTTACTATTCCAACTCCAATCTACATTTAATTAGGGTAGGTGCTGGACACTGAACCAAACTAATTTACTATTCCAACTCCAATCTACATTCAATTAGGGTAGGTGATGGACACTGAACCTATTACATTTACTATTCCAACTCCAATCTACATTTAATTAGGGTAGGTGCTGGACACTGAACCTACTTAATTTACTATTCCAACTCCAATCTACATTTAATTAGGGTAGGTGCTGAACACTGAACCTAATTAATTAACTATTCCACTTCCAATGTACATTTAATTAGGATAGGTGCCGGACACTGAACCTATTTAATTTACTATTCAAACTCCAATCTACATTTAATTAGGGTAGGTGATGGACACTGAACCTATTACATTTACTATTCCAACTCCAATCTACATTTAATTAGGGTAGGTGCTGGACACTGAACCTATTTAATTTACTATTACAACTCTAATCTACATTTAATTAGGGTAGGTGCTGGACACTGAACCTACTTAATTTACTATTCCAACTCCAATCTACATTTAATTAGGGTAGGTGCTGAACACTGAACCTAATTAATTAACTATTCCACTTCCAATGTACATTTAATTAGGATAGGTGCCGGACACTGAACCTATTTAATTTACTATTCCAACTCCAATCTACATTCAATTAGGGTAGGTGATGGACACTGAACCTATTACATTTACTATTCCAACTCCAATCTACATTTAATTAGGGTAGGTGCTGGACACTGAACCTATTTAATTTACTATTACAACTCTAATCTACATTTAATTAGGGTAGGTGCTGGACACTGAACCTATGTAATTTACTATTCACACTCCAATCTACATTGAATTTGGGTTGGTGATGGACACTGAACCTATTTAATTTACTATTCCTACCCCAATCTACATTTAATTAGGGTAGGTGCAGGACAGTGAACCTAATTAATGTACTATTCCAACTCAAATCTACATTTAATTAGGGTCGTTGTTGGACACAACCTAATTAATGTACTATTCTAACTCCAATCTACATTTAATTAGAGTAGGTGCTGGACACTGAACCTATTTAATTTACTATTCCAACTACAATCTACATTTAATTAGGGTAGGTGCTGGACACTGAACCTATTAAATTTACTATTCCAACTCCAAATCTACTTATAATTAGGGTAGGTGCTGGACACTGAACCTACTTAATTTACTATTCCAACGCCAATCTACATTTAATTAGGGTTGGTGCTGGACACTGAACCTAATTAATTTACTATTCCAATTCCAATTTACATTTAATTAGGAGAGGTGCTGGACACTGTACCTATTTAATTTACTATTCCAACTCCAATTTAAATTTAATTAGGGTAGGTGCTGGACACAAAAGCTATTTAATTTACTATTCGAACTCCAATCTACATTTAATTAGGGTAGGTGCTGGACACTGAACCTATTTAATTTACTATTCCAACTCCAATCTACATTTAATTAGGGGAGGTGCTGGACACTGAACCTAACTAATTTACTATTTCAACTCAATCTACATTTAATTAGGGTAGATGCTGGACACTGAACCTAATTAGTTTACTATCCCAACTCCAATCTACATTTAATTAGGGTAGGTGCTGGACACCGAACCTATTTAATTAACTATTCCAACTCCAATCTACATTTAATTAGGGTTGGTGCTGGACACTGAACCTATTTAATTTACTATTCCAACTCCAATCTACATTTAATTAGGGTAGATGCTGGACACTGAACCTAATTACTTTACTATCCCAACTCCAATCTACATTTAATTAGGGTAGGTGCAGGACACTAAACCTATTAAATTTCCTATTGCAACTCGAATCTACTTTTAATTAGGGTAGGTGCTGGACACTGAACCTACTTAATTTACTATTCCAACTCCAATCTACATTTAATTAGGGTAGGTGCTGGACACTGAACCTACTTAATTTACTATTCCAACTCCAATCTACATTTAATTAGGATAGGTGCTGAACACTGAACCTATTTAATTTACTATTCCACTTCCAATGTACATTTAATTAGGATAGGTGCCGGACACTGAACCTATTTAATTTACTATTCAAACTCCAATCTACATTTAATTAGGGTAGGTGCTGGACACTGAACCTATTTAATTTACTATTCCAACTCCAATCTACATTTAATTAGGGTAGGTGCTGGACACTGAACCAAACTAATTTACTATTCCAACTCCAATCTACATTCAATTAGGGTAGGTGATGGACACTGAACCTATTACATTTACTATTCCAACTCCAATCTACATTTAATTAGGGTAGGTGCTGGACACTGAACCTACTTAATTTACTATTCCAACTCCAATCTACATTTAATTAGGGTAGGTGCTGAACACTGAACCTAATTAATTAACTATTCCACTTCCAATGTACATTTAATTAGGATAGGTGCCGGACACTGAACCTATTTAATTTACTATTCAAACTCCAATCTACATTTAATTAGGGTAGGTGATGGACACTGAACCTATTACATTTACTATTCCAACTCCAATCTACATTTAATTAGGGTAGGTGCTGGACACTGAACCTATTTAATTTACTATTACAACTCTAATCTACATTTAATTAGGGTAGGTGCTGGACACTGAACCTACTTAATTTACTATTCCAACTCCAATCTACATTTAATTAGGGTAGGTGCTGAACACTGAACCTAATTAATTAACTATTCCACTTCCAATGTACATTTAATTAGGATAGGTGCCGGACACTGAACCTATTTAATTTACTATTCCAACTCCAATCTACATTCAATTAGGGTAGGTGATGGACACTGAACCTATTACATTTACTATTCCAACTCCAATCTACATTTAATTAGGGTAGGTGCTGGACACTGAACCTATTTAATTTACTATTACAACTCTAATCTACATTTAATTAGGGTAGGTGCTGGACACTGAACCTATGTAATTTACTATTCACACTCCAATCTACATTGAATTTGGGTTGGTGATGGACACTGAACCTATTTAATTTACTATTCCTACCCCAATCTACATTTAATTAGGGTAGGTGCAGGACAGTGAACCTAATTAATGTACTATTCCAACTCAAATCTACATTTAATTAGGGCAGTTGCTGGACACTGGCCCTAATTAATTTACTATTCCAACTCCATTCTACATTTAATAAGGGTAGATGCTGGACACTGAACATATGTAATTTACTATTCCAACTCCAATCTACATTTAATTTGGGTAGGTGCTGGACGCTGAACCTATTTAATTTACTATTCCAACTCCAATCTACATTTAATTAGGGTAGGTTCTGGACACTGAACCTAACTAATATACTATTCCAACTCCAACCAACATTTAATTAGGGTAGGTGCTGGACACTGAACCTAATTAATTTACTATTCGAACTCCAATCTACATTTAATTAGGGTAGGTGATGAACACTGAACCTATTTTATTTACTATTCCAACTCTAATCTACATTTAATTTGGGTAGGTGCTGGGCACTGAACCTAATTATTGTTCTATTCCAATTCCAATCTACATTTAATTAGGGTCGTTGCTGGACACAACCTAATTAATGTACTATTCCAACTCCAATCTACATTTAATTAGGGTAGATGCTGGACACTGAACCTAATTAATTCACTATTCCAACTCCAATCTACATTTAATTTGGGTAGGTGCTGGACACTGAACCTATTTAATTTACTATTCCAACTCCAATCTACATTTAATTAGGGTCGTTGCTGGACACAACCTAATTAATGTACTATTCCAACTCCAATCTACATTTAATTAGGGTAGATGCTGGACACTGAACCTAATTAATTCACTATTCCAACTCCAATCTACATTTAATTAGGGTAGGTGCTGGACACTGAACCTATTAAATTTACTATTCCAACTCCAATCTACTTTTAATTAGGGTAGGTGCTGGACACTGAACCTATTAAATTTTCTATTCCAACTTGAATCTACTTTTAATTAGGGTAGGTGCTGGACACTGAACCTACTTAATTTACTATTCCAACTCCAATCTACATTTAATTAGGGTAGGTGCTGGACACTGAACCTAATTAATTTACTATTCCACTTCCATTCTACATTTAATTAGGATAGGTGCCGGACACTGAACCTATTTAATTTACTATTCCAACTCCAATTTACATTTAATTAGGGTAGGTGCTGGACACAGAACCTATTTAATTTACTATTATAACTCCAATCTACATTTTATTAGGGTAGGTGCTGGACACTGAACCTATTTAATTTACTATTCCAACTTCAATCTACATTTAATTAGGGTAGGTGCTGGACACTGAACCTATTTAATTTACTATTCGAACTCCAATCTACATTTAATTAGTGTAGGCACTGGACACTGACCCAAACTAATTTACTATTCTAACTCCAATCTACATTTCATTATGGTAGGTGCTGGACACTTAACCTATTACATTTACTATTCCAACTCCAATCTACATTTATTAGGGTAGGTGCTGGACACTGAACCTATTTAATTTACTATTCCAACTCCAATCTACATTTTATTAGGGTAGGTGCTGGACACTGAACCTATTTAATTTACTATTCCAACTTCAATCTACATTTAATTAGGGTAGGTGCTGGACACTGAACCTATTTAATTTACTATTCCAACTCCAATCTACATTTAATTAGGGTAGGTGCTGGACACTGAACCTATTTAATTTACTATTCCAACTCCAATCTACATTTAATTTGGGTAGGTGCTGGACACTGAACCTATTTAATTTACTATTCCAACTCCAATCTACATTTAATTAGGGTCGTTGCTGGATACAACCTAATTAATGTACTATTCCAACTCCAATCTACATTTAATTAGGGTTGGTGCTGGACACTGAACCTAATTAATTTACTATTCCACTTCCATTCTACATTTAATTAGGATAGGTGCCGGACACTGAACCTATTTAATTTACTATTCCAACTCCAATTTACATTTAATTAGGGTAGGTGCTGGACACTGAACCTATTTAATTTACTATTCCAACTCCAATCTACATTTAATTAGTGTAGGCGCTGGACACTGGCCCAAACTAATTTACTATTCTAACTCCAATCTACATTTCATTATGGTAGGTGCTGGACACTTAACCTATTACATTTACTATTCCAACTCCAATCTACATTTAATTAGGGTAGGTGCTAGACACTGAACCTACTTAATTTACTATTCCAACTCCAATCTACATTTAATTAGGGTAGGTGCTGGACACTGAACCTATGTAATGTACTATTCCAACTCCAATCTACATTTAATTAGGGTAGGTGCTTGACAGTGAACCTCATTAATTTACTATTCCAACTCAAATCTACATTTAATTAGGGTAGGTGATGGACACTGACCCTAATTAATTTACTATTCCAACTCCATTCTACATTTAATAAGGGTAGATGCTGGGCACTGAACCTATGTAATTTATTATTCCAACTCCAATCTACATTTAATTAGGGTAGGTTATGGACACTGAACCTAACTAATATACTATTCCAACTCCAACCAACAATTAATTAGAGTAGGTGCTGGACACTGAACCTAATTAATTTACTATTCCAACTCCAATCTACATTTAATTAATTAGGGTAGGTGCTGGACACTGAACCTATTTTATTTACTATTCAAACTCCAATCTACATTTAATTTGGGTAGGTGCTGGACACTGAACCTAATTATTGTTCTATTCCAACTCCAATCTACATTTAATTAGGGTAGGTGCTGGACACTGAACCTATTTAATTTACTATTCCAACTCCAATCTACATTTAATTTGGGTAGGTGCTGGACACTGAACCTATTTAATTTACTATTCCAACTCCAATCTACATTTAATTAGGGTCGTTGTTCGACACAACCTAATTAATGTACTATTCTAACTCCAATCTACATTTAATTAGAGTAGGTGCTGGACACTGAACCTATTTAATTTACTATTCCAACTACAATCTACATTTAATTAGGGTAGGTGCTGGACACTGAACCTATTAAATTTACTATTCCAACTCCAAATCTACTTATAATTAGGGTAGGTGCTGGACACTGAACCTACTTAATTTACTATTCCAACTCCAATCTACATTTAATTAGGGTTGGTGCTGGACACTGAACCTAATTAATTTACTATTCCAATTCCAATTTACATTTAATTAGGAGAGGTGCTGGACACTGTACCTATTTAATTTACTATTCCAACTCCAATTTAAATTTAATTAGGGTAGGTGCTGGACACAAAAGCTATTTAATTTACTATTCCAACTCCAATCTACATTTAATTAGGGTAGGTGCTGGACACTGAACCTATTTAATTTACTATTCCAACTCCAATCTACATTTAATTAGGGGAGGTGCTGGACACTGAACCTAACTAATTTACTATTTCAACTCAATCTACATTTAATTAGGGTAGATGCTGGACACTGAACCTAATTAGTTTACTATCCCAACTCCAATCTACATTTAATTAGGGTAGGTGCTGGACACTGAACCTATTTAATTAACTATTCCAACTCCAATCTACATTTAATTAGGGTTGGTGCTGGACACTGAACCTATTTAATTTACTATTCCAACTCCAATCTACATTTAATTAGGGTAGATGCTGGACACTGAACCTAATTACTTTACTATCCCAACTCCAATCTACATTTAATTAGGGTAGGTGCAGGACACTAAACCTATTAAATTTCCTATTGCAACTCGAATCTACTTTTAATTAGGGTAGGTGCTGGACACTGAACCTACTTAATTTACTATTCCAACTCCAATCTACATTTAATTAGGGTAGGTGCTGGACACTGAACCTACTTAATTTACTATTCCAACTCCAATCTACATTTAATTAGGATAGGTGCTGAACACTGAACCTATTTAATTTACTATTCCACTTCCAATGTACATTTAATTAGGATAGGTGCCGGACACTGAACCTATTTAATTTACTATTCAAACTCCAATCTACATTTAATTAGGGTAGGTGCTGGACACTGAACCTATTTAATTTACTATTCCAACTCCAATCTACATTTAATTAGGGTAGGTGCTGGACACTGAACCAAACTAATTTACTATTCCAACTCCAATCTACATTCAATTAGGGTAGGTGATGGACACTGAACCTATTACATTTACTATTCCAACTCCAATCTACATTTAATTAGGGTAGGTGCTGGACACTGAACCTACTTAATTTACTATTCCAACTCCAATCTACATTTAATTAGGGTAGGTGCTGAACACTGAACCTAATTAATTAACTATTCCACTTCCAATGTACATTTAATTAGGATAGGTGCCGGACACTGAACCTATTTAATTTACTATTCAAACTCCAATCTACATTTAATTAGGGTAGGTGATGGACACTGAACCTATTACATTTACTATTCCAACTCCAATCTACATTTAATTAGGGTAGGTGCTGGACACTGAACCTATTTAATTTACTATTACAACTCTAATCTACATTTAATTAGGGTAGGTGCTGGACACTGAACCTACTTAATTTACTATTCCAACTCCAATCTACATTTAATTAGGGTAGGTGCTGAACACTGAACCTAATTAATTAACTATTCCACTTCCAATGTACATTTAATTAGGATAGGTGCCGGACACTGAACCTATTTAATTTACTATTCCAACTCCAATCTACATTCAATTAGGGTAGGTGATGGACACTGAACCTATTACATTTACTATTCCAACTCCAATCTACATTTAATTAGGGTAGGTGCTGGACACTGAACCTATTTAATTTACTATTACAACTCTAATCTACATTTAATTAGGGTAGGTGCTGGACACTGAACCTATGTAATTTACTATTCACACTCCAATCTACATTGAATTTGGGTTGGTGATGGACACTGAACCTATTTAATTTACTATTCCTACCCCAATCTACATTTAATTAGGGTAGGTGCAGGACAGTGAACCTAATTAATGTACTATTCCAACTCAAATCTACATTTAATTAGGGCAGTTGCTGGACACTGGCCCTAATTAATTTACTATTCCAACTCCATTCTACATTTAATAAGGGTAGATGCTGGACACTGAACATATGTAATTTACTATTCCAACTCCAATCTACATTTAATTTGGGTAGGTGCTGGACGCTGAACCTATTTAATTTACTATTCCAACTCCAATCTACATTTAATTAGGTTAGGTTCTGGACACTGAACCTAACTAATATACTATTCCAACTCCAACCAACATTTAATTAGGGTAGGTGCTGGACACTGAACCTAATTAATTTACTATTCGAACTCCAATCTACATTTAATTAGGGTAGGTGATGAACACTAAACCTATTTTATTTACTATTCCAACTCTAATCTACATTTAATTTGGGTAGGTGCTGGGCACTGAACCTAATTATTGTTCTATTCCAATTCCAATCTACATTTAATTAGGGTAGGTGCTGGACACTGAACTTATTTAATTTACTATTCCAACTCCAATCTACATTTAATTTGGGTAGGTGCTGGACACTGAACCTATTTAATTTACTATTCCAACTCCAATCTACATTTAATTAGGGTCGTTGCTGGACACAACCTAATTAATGTACTATTCCAACTCCAATCTACATTTAATTAGGGTAGATGCTGGACACTGAACCTAATTAATTCACTATTCCAACTCCAATCTACATTTAATTAGGGTAGGTGCTGGACACTGAACCTATTAAATTTACTATTCCAACTCCAATCTACTTTTAATTAGGGTAGGTGCTGGACACTGAACCTACTTAATTTGCTATTCCAACTCCAATCTACATTTAATTAGGGTAGATGCTGGACACTGAACCTAATTAATTTACTATTCCAACTCCAATCTACATTTAATAAGGGTAGGTGCAGGACACTAAACCTATTAAATTTTCTATTCCAACTTGAATCTACTTTTAATTAGGGTAGGTGCTGGACACTGAACCTACTTAATTTACTATTCCAACTCCAATCTACATTTAATTAGGGTAGGTGCTGGACACTGAACCTAATTAATTTACTATTCCACTTCCATTCTACATTTAATTAGGATAGGTGCCGGACACTGAACCTATTTAATTTACTATTCCAACTCCAATTTACATTTAATTAGGGTAGGTGCTGGACACAGAACCTATTTAATTTACTATTATAACTCCAATCTACATTTTATTAGGGTAGGTGCTGGACACTGAACCTATTTAATTTACTATTCCAACTTCAATCTACATTTAATTAGGGTAGGTGCTGGACACTGAACCTATTTAATTTACTATTCGAACTCCAATCTACATTTAATTAGTGTAGGCACTGGACACTGACCCAAACTAATTTACTATTCTAACTCCAATCTACATTTCATTATGGTAGGTGCTGGACACTTAACCTATTACATTTACTATTCCAACTCCAATCTACATTTATTAGGGTAGGTGCTGGACACTGAACCTATTTAATTTACTATTCCAACTCCAATCTACATTTTATTAGGGTAGGTGCTGGACACTGAACCTATTTAATTTACTATTCCAACTTCAATCTACATTTAATTAGGGTAGGTGCTGGACACTGAACCTATTTAATTTACTATTCCAACTCCAATCTACATTTAATTAGTGTAGGCGCTGGACACTGACCCAAACTAATTTACTATTCTAACTCCAATCTACATTTCATTATGGTAGGTGCTGGACACTTAACCTATTACATTTACTATTCCAACTCCAATCTACATTTAATTAGGGTAGGTGCTGGACACTGAACCTACTTCTTTTACTATTCCAACTCCAATCTACATTTAATTAGGGTAGGTGCTGGACACTGAACCTATGTAATGTACTATTCCAACTCCAATCTACACTTAATTAGGGTAGGTGCTTGACAGTGAACATCATTAATTTACTATTCCAACTCAAATCTACATTTAATTAGGGTAGGTGATGGACACTGACCCTAATTAATTTACTATTCCAACTCCATTCTACATTTAATAAGGGTAGATGCTGGGCACTGAACCTATGTAATTTATTATTCCAACTCCAATCTACATTTAATTAGGGTAGGTTATGGACACTGAATCTAACTAATATACTATTCCAACTCCAACCAACATTTAATTAGAGTAGGTGCTGGACACTGAACCTAATTAATTTACTATTCCAACTCCAATCTACATTTAATTAGGGTAGGTGCTGGACACTGAACCTATTTTATTTACTATTCAAACTCCAATCTACATTTAATTTGGGTAGGTGCTGGACACTGAACCTAATTATTGTTCTATTCCAACTCCAATCTACATTTAATTAGGGTAGGTGCTGGACACTGAACCTATTTAATTTACTATTCCAACTCCAATCTACATTTAATTTGGGTAGGTGCTGGACACTGAACCTATTTAATTTACTATTCCAACTCCAATCTACATTTAATTAGGGTCGTTGTTGGACACAACCTAATTAATGTACTATTCCAACTCCAATCTACATTTAATTAGAGTAGGTGCTGGACACTGAACCTATTTAATTTACTATTCCAACTCCAATCTACATTTAATTAGGGTAGGTGCTGGACACTGAACCTATTAAATTTACTATTCCAACTCCAAATCTACTTATAATTAGGGTAGGTGCTGGACACTGAACCTACTTAATTTACTATTCCAACTCCAATCTACATTTAATTAGGGTTGGTGCTGGACACTGAACCTAATTAATTTACTATTCCAATTCCAATCTACATTTAATTAGGAGAGGTGCTGGACACTGTACCTATTTAATTTACTATTCCAACTCCAATTTAAATTTAATTAGGGTAGGTGCTGGACACAGAAGCTATTTAATTTACTATTCGAACTCCAATCTACATTTAATTAGGGTAGGTGCTGGACACTGAACCTATTTAATTTACTATTCCAACTCCAATCTACATTTAATTAGGGGAGGTGCTGGACACTGAACCTAACTAATTTACTATTTCAACTCAATCTACATTTAATTAGGGTAGATGCTGGACACTGAACCTAATTAGTTTACTATCCCAACTCCAATCTACATTTAATTAGGGTAGGTGCTGGACACTGAACCTATTTAATTAACTATTCCAACTCCAATCTACATTTAATTAGGGTTGGTGCTGGACACTGAACCTATTTAATTTACTATTCCAACTCCAATCTACATTTAATTAGGGTAGATGCTGGACACTGAACCTAATTACTTTACTATCCCAACTCCAATCTACATTTAATTAGGGTAGGTGCAGGACACTAAACCTATTAAATTTACTATTGCAACACGAATCTACTTTTAATTAGGGTAGGTGCTGGGCACTGAACCTACTTAATTTACTATTCCAACTCCAATCTACATTTAATTAGGGTAGGTGCTGAACACTGAACCTAATTAATTAACTATTCCACTTCCAATGTACATTTAATTAGGATAGGTGCCGGACACTGAACCTATTTAATTTACTATTCCAACTCCAATCTACATTTAATTAGGGTGGGTGCTGGACACTGAACCTATTTAATTTACTATTCAAACTCCAATCTACATTTAATTAGGGTAGGTGCTGGACACTGAACCTATTTAATTTACTATTCCAACTCCAATCTACATTTAATTAGGGTAGGTGCTGGACACTGAACCAAACTAATTTACTATTCCAACTCCAATCTACATTCAATTAGGGTAGATGATGGACACTGAACCTATTACATTTACTATTCCAACTCCAATCTACATTTAATTAGGGTAGGTGCTGGACACTGAACCTATTTAATTTACTATTACAACTCCAATCTACATTTAATTAGGGTAGGTGCTGGACACTGAACCTATGTAATTTACTATTCACACTCCAATCTACATTGAATTTGGGTTGATGATGGACACTGAACCTATTTAATTTACTATTCCTACCCCAATCTACATTTAATTAGGGTAGGTGCAGGACAGTGAACCTAATTAATGTACTATTCCAACTCAAATCTACATTTAATTAGGGTAGGTGCTGGACACTGACCCTAATTAATTTACTATTCCAACTCCATTCTACATTTAATAAGGGTAGATGCTGGACACTGAACATATGTAATTTACTATTCCAACTCCAATCTACATTTAATTTGGGTAGGTGCTGGACGCTGAACCTATTTAATTTACTATTCCAACTCCAATCTACATTTAATTAGGGTAGGTTCTGGACACTGAACCTAACTAATGTACTATTCCAAATCCAATCTACATTTAATTAGAGTAGGTGCTGGACACTTGAACCTATTTAATTTACTATTCAAACTCCAATCTACATTTAATTAGGGTAGATGCTGGACACTGAACCTAATTAATTTACTATTCCAACTCCAATCTACATTTAATTAGGGTAGGTGCTGGACACTGAACCTATTTTATTTACTATTCCAACTCCAATCTACATTTAATTTGGGTAGGTGCTGGACACTGAACCTAATTATTGTTCTATTCCAACTCCAATCTACATTTAATTAGGGTAGGTGCTGGACACTGAACCTATTTAATTTACTATTCCAACTCCAATCTACATTTAATTTGGGTAGGTGCTGGACACTGAACCTATTTAATTTACTATTCCAACTCCAATCTACATTTAATTAGGGTCGTTGCTGGATACAACCTAATTAATGTACTATTCCAACTCCAATCTACATTTAATTAGGGTTGGTGCTGGACACTGAACCTAATTAATTTACTATTCCACTTCCATTCTACATTTAATTAGGATAGGTGCCGGACACTGAACCTATTTAATTTACTATTCCAACTCCAATTTACATTTAATTAGGGTAGGTGCTGGACACAGAACCTATTAAATTTACTATTCCAACTCCAATCTACATTTTATTAGGGTAGGTGCTGGACACTGAACCTATTTAATTTACTATTCCAACTCCAATCTACATTTAATTAGTGTAGGCGCTGGACACTGGCCCAAACTAATTTAATATTCTAACTCCAATCTACATTTCATTATGGTAGGTGCTGGACACTTAACCTATTACATTTACTATTCTAACTCCAATCTACATTTAATTAGGGTAGGTGCTAGACACTGAACCTACTTAATTTACTATTCCAACTCCAATCTACATTTAATTAGGGTAGGTGCTGGACACTGAACCTATGTAATGTACTATTCCAACTCCAATCTACATTTAATTAGGGTAGGTGCTTGACAGTGAACCTCATTAATTTACTATTCCAACTCAAATCTACATTTAATTAGGGTAGGTGATGGACACTGACCCTAATTAATTTACTATTCCAACTCCATTCTACATTTAATAAGGGTAGATGCTGGGCACTGAACCTATGTAATTTATTATTCCAACTCCAATCTACATTTAATTAGGGTAGGTTATGGACACTGAACCTAACTAATATACTATTCCAACTCCAACCAACAATTAATTAGAGTAGGTGCTGGACACTGAACCTAATTAATTTACTATTCCAACTCCAATCTACATTTAATTAATTAGGGTAGGTGCTGGACACTGAACCTATTTTATTTACTATTCAAACTCCAATCTACATTTAATTTGGGTAGGTGCTGGACACTGAACCTAATTATTGTTCTATTCCAACTCCAATCTACATTTAATTAGGGTAGGTGCTGGACACTGAACCTATTTAATTTACTATTCCAACTCCAATCTACATTTAATTTGGGTAGGTGCTGGACACTGAACCTATTTAATTTACTATTCCAACTCCAATCTACATTTAATTAGGGTCGTTGTTGGACACAACCTAATTAATGTACTATTCTAACTCCAATCTACATTTAATCAGAGTAGGTGCTGGACACTGAACCTATTTAATTTACTATTCCAACTACAATATACATTTAATTAGGGTAGGTGCTGGACACTGAACCTATTAAATTTACTATTCCAACTCCAAATCTACTTATAATTAGGGTAGGTGCTGGACACTGAACCTACTTAATTTACTATTCCAACTCCAATCTACATTTAACTAGGGTTGGTGCTGGACACTGAACCTAATTAATTTACTATTCCAATTCCAATTTACATTTAATTAGGAGAGGTGCTCGACACTGTACCTATTTAATTTACTATTCCAACTCCAATTTAAATTTAATTAGGGTAGGTGCTGGACACAAAAGCTATTTAATTTACTATTCGAACTCCAATCTACATTTAATTAGGGTAGGTGCTGGACACTGAACCTATTTAATTTACTATTCCAACTCCAATCTACATTTAATTAGGGGAGGTGCTGGACACTGAACCTAACTAATTTACTATTTCAACTCAATCTACATTTAATTAGGGTAGATGCTGGACACTGAACCTAATTAGTTTACTATCCCAACTCCAATCTACATTTAATTAGGGTAGGTGCTGGACACTGAACCTATTTAATTAACTATTCCAACTCCAATCTACATTTAATTAGGGTTGGTGCTGGACACTGAACCTATTTAATTTACTATTCCAACTCCAATCTACATTTAATTAGGGTAGATGCTGGACACTGAACCTAATTACTTTACTATCCCAACTCCAATCTACATTTAATTAGGGTAGGTGCAGGACACTAAACCTATTAAATTTCCTATTGCAACTCGAATCTACTTTTAATTAGGGTAGGTGCTGGACACTGAACTTACTTAAGTTACTATTCCAACTCCAATCTACATTCAATTAGGGTAGGTGATGGACACTGAACCTATTACATTTACTATTCCAACTCCAATCTACATTTAATTAGGGTAGGTGCTGGACACTGAACCTACTTAATTTACTATTCCAACTCCAATCTACATTTAATTAGGGTAGGTGCTGAACACTGAACCTAATTAATTAACTATTCCACTTCCAATGTACATTTAATTAGGATAGGTGCCGGACACTGAACCTATTTAATTTACTATTCAAACTCCAATCTACATTTAATTAGGGTAGGTGATGGACACTGAACCTATTACATTTACTATTCCAACTCCAATCTACATTTAATTAGGGTAGGTGCTGGACACTTAACCTATTTAATTTACTATTACAACTCTAATCTACATTTAATTAGGGTAGGTGCTGGACACTGAACCTACTTAATTTACTATTCCAACTCCAATCTACATTTAATTAGGGTAGGTGCTGAACACTGAACCTAATTAATTAACTATTCCACTTCCAATGTACATTTAATTAGGATAGGTGCCGGACACTGAACCTATTTAATTTACTATTCCAACTCCAATCTACATTCAATTAGGGTAGGTGATGGACACTGAACCTATTACATTTACTATTCCAACTCCAATCTACATTTAATTAGGGTAGGTGCTGGACACTGAACCTATTTAATTTACTATTACAACTCTAATCTACATTTAATTAGGGTAGGTGCTGGACACTGAACCTATGTAATTTACTATTCACACTCCAATCTACATTGAATTTGGGTTGGTGATGGACACTGAACCTATTTAATTTACTATTCCTACCCCAATCTACATTTAATTAGGGTAGGTGCAGGACAGTGAACCTAATTAATGTACTATTCCAACTCAAATCTACATTTAATTAGGGCAGTTGCTGGACACTGGCCCTAATTAATTTACTATTCCAACTCCATTCTACATTTAATAAGGGTAGATGCTGGACACTGAACATATGTAATTTACTATTCCAACTCCAATCTACATTTAATTTGGGTAGGTGCTGGACGCTGAACCTATTTAATTTACTATTCCAACTCCAATCTACATTTAATTAGGGTAGGTTCTGGACACTGAACCTAACTAATATACTATTCCAACTCCAACCAACATTTAATTAGGGTAGGTGCTGGACACTGAACCTAATTAATTTACTATTCGAACTCCAATCTACATTTAATTAGGGTAGGTGATGGACACTGAACCTATTTTGTTTACTATTCCAACTCTAATCTACATTTAATTTGGGTAGGTGCTGGGCACTGAACCTAATTATTGTTCTATTCCAATTCCAATCTACATTTAATTAGGGTAGGTGCTGGACACTGAACCTATTTAATTTACTATTCCAACTCCAATCTACATTTAATTTGGGTAGGTGCTGGACACTGAACCTATTTAATTTACTATTCCAACTCCAATCTACATTTAATTAGGGTCGTTGCTGGACACAACCTAATTAATGTACTATTCCAACTCCAATCTACATTTAATTAGGGTAGATGCTGGACACTGAACCTAATTAATTCACTATTCCAACTCCAATCTACATTTAATTAGGGTAGGTGCTGGACACTGAACCTATTAAATTTACTATTCCAACTCCAATCTACTTTTAATTAGGGTAGGTGCTGGACACTGAACCTACTTAATTTGCTATTCCAACTCCAATCTACATTTAATTAGGGTAGATGCTGGACACTGAACCTAATTAATTTACTATTCCAACTCCAATCTACATTTAATAAGGGTAGGTGCAGGACACTAAACCTATTAAATTTTCTATTCCAACTTGAATCTACTTTTAATTAGGGTAGGTGCTGGACACTGAACCTACTTAATTTACTATTCCAACTCCAATCTACATTTAATTAGGGTAGGTGCTGGACACTGAACCTAATTAATTTACTATTCCACTTCCATTCTACATTTAATTAGGATAGGTGCCGGACACTGAACCTATTTAATTTACTATTCCAACTCCAATTTACATTTAATTAGGGTAGGTGCTGGACACAGAACCTATTTAATTTACTATTCCAACTCCAATCTACATTTTATTAGGGTAGGTGCTGGACACTGAACCTATTTAATTTACTATTCCAACTTCAATCTACATTTAATTAGGGTAGGTGCTGGACACTGAACCTATTTAATTTACTATTCGAACTCCAATCTACATTTAATTAGTGTAGGCACTGGACACTGACCCAAACTAATTTACTATTCTAACTCCAATCTACATTTCATTATGGTAGGTGCTGGACACTTAACCTATTACATTTACTATTCCAACTCCAATCTACATTTAATTAGGGTAGGTGCTGGACACTGAACCTACTTAATTTACTATTCCAACTCCAATCTACATTTAATTAGGGTAGGTGCTGGACACTGAACCTATGTAATGTACTATTCCAACTCCAATCTACATTTAATTAGGGTAGGTGCTTGACAGTGAACCTCATTAATTTACTATTCTAACTCAAATCTACATTTAATTAGGGTAGGTGATGGACACTGACCCTAATTAATTTACTATTCCAACTCCATTCTACATTTAATAAGGGTAGATGCTGGGCTCTGAACCTATGTAATTTATTATTCCAACTCCAATCTACATTTAATTAGTGTAGGTTATGGACACTAAACCTAACTAATATACTATTCCAACTCCAACCAACATTTAATTAGAGTAGGTGCTGGACACTGAACCTAATTAATTTACTATTCCAACTCCATTCTACATTTAATTAGGGTAGGTGCTGGACACTGAACCTATTTTATTTACTATTCAAACTCCAATCTACATTTAATTTGGGTAGGTGCTGGACACTGAACCTAATTATTGTTCTATTCCAACTCCAATCTACATTTAATTAGGGTAGGTGCTGGACACTGAACCTATTTAATTTACTATTCCAACTCCAATCTACATTTAATTTGGGTAGGTGCTGGACACTGAACCTATTTAATTTACTATTCCAACTCCAAACTACATTTAATTAGGGTCGTTGTTATACACAACCTAATTAATGTACTATTCCAACTCCAATCTACATTTAATAAGAGTAGGTGCTGGACACTGAACCTATTTAATTTACTATTCCAACTCCAATCTACATTTAATTAGGGTAGGTGCTGGACACTGAACCTATTAAATTTACTATTCCAACTCCAAATCTACTCATAATTAGGGTAGGTGCTGGACACTGAACCTACTTAATTTACTATTCCAACTCCAATCTACATTTAATTAGGGTTGGTGCTGGACACTGAACCTAATTAATTTACTATTCCAATTCCAATCTACATTTAATTAGGAGAGGTGCTGGACACTGTACCTATTTAATTTACTATTCCAACTCCAATTTAAATTTAATTAGGGTAGGTGCTGGACACAGAAGCTATTTAATTTACTATTCGAACTCCAGTTTACATTTAATTAGGGTAGGTGCTGGACACTGAACCTATTTAATTTACTATTCCAACTCCAATCTACATTTAATTAGGGGAGGTGCTGGACACTGAACCTAACTAATTTACTATTTCAACTCAATCTACATTTAATTAGGGTAGATGCTGGACACTGAACCTAATTAGTTTACTATCCCAACTCCAATCTACATTTAATTAGGGTAGGTGCTGGACACTGAACCTATTTCATTTACTATTCAAACTCCAATCTACATTTAATTAGGGTAGGTGCTGGACACTGAACCTATTTAATTAACTATTCCAACTCCAATCTACATTTAATTAGGGTTGGTGCTGGACACTGAACCTATTTAATTTACTATTCCAACTCCAATCTACATTTAATAAGGGTAGATGCTGGACACTGAACCTAATTACTTTACTATCCCAACTCCAATCTACATTTAATTAGGGTAGGTGCAGGACACTAAACCTATTAAATTTACTATTGCAACTCGAATCTACTTTTAATTAGGGTAGGTGCTGGACACTGAACTTACTTAATTTACTATTCCAACTCCAATCTACATTTAATTAGGGTAGGTGCTGAACACTGAACCTAATTAATTAACTATTCCACTTCCAATGTACATTTAATTAGGATAGGTGCCGGACACTGAACCTATTTAATTTACTATTCCAACTCCAATCTACATTTAATTAGGGTGGGTGCTGGACACTGAACCTATTTCATTTACTATTCAAACTCCAATCTACATTTAATTAGGGTAGGTGCTGGACACTGAACCTATTTAATTTACTATTCCAACTCCAATCTACATTTAATTAGGGTAGGTGCTGGACACTGAACCAAACTAATTTACTATTCCAACTCCAATCTACATTCAATTAGGGTAGGTGATGGACACTGAACCTATTACATTTACTATTCCAACTCCAATCTACATTTAATTAGGGTAGGTGCTGGACACTGAACCTATGTAATTTACTATTCACACTCCAATCTACATTGAATTTGGGTTGATGATGGACACTGAACCTATTTAATTTACTATTCCTACCCCAATCTACATTTAATTAGGGTAGGTGCAGGACAGTGAACCTAATTAATGTACTATTCCAACTCAAATCTACATTTAATTAGGGTAGGTGCTGGACACTGACCCTAATTAATTTACTATTCCAACTCCATTCTACATTTAATAAGGGTAGATGCTGGACACTGAACATATGTAATTTACTATTCCAACTCCAATCTACATTTAATTTGGGTAGGTGCTGGACGCTGAACCTATTTAATTTACTATTCCAACTCCAATCTACATTTAATTAGGGTAGGTTCCGGACACTGAACCTAACTAATATACTATTCCAACTCCAACCAACATTTAATTAGGGTAGGTGCTGGACACTGAACCTAATTAATTTACTATTCGAACTCCAATCTACATTTAATTAGGGTAGGTGCTGGACACTGAACCTATTTTATTTACTATTCCAACTCCAATCTAAATTTAATTTGGGTAGGTGCTGGACACTGAACCTAGTTATTGTTCTATTCCAACTCCAATCTACATTTAATTAGGGTAGGTGCTGGACACTGAACCTATTTAATTAACTATTCCAACTCCAATCTACATTTAATTAGGGTTGGTGCTGGACACTGAACCTATTTAATTTACTATTCCAACTCCAATCTACATTTAATTAGGGTCGTTGCTGGACACAACCTAATTAATGTACTATTCCAACTCCAATCTACATTTAATTAGGGTTGGTGCTGGACACTGAACCTAATTAATTTACTATTCCACTTCCATTCTACATTTAATTAGGATAGGTGCCGGACACTGAACCTATTTATTTACTATTCCAACTCCAATTTACATTTAATTAGGGTAGGTGCTGGACACAGAACCTATTTAATTTACTATTCCAACTCCAATCTACATTTTAATAGGGTAGGTGCTGGACACTGAACCTATTTAATTTACTATTCCAACTTCAATCTACATTTAATTAGGGTAGGTGCTGGACACTGAACCTATTTAATTTACTATTCCAACTCCAATCTACATTTAATTAGTGTAGGCGCTGGACACTGACCCAAACTAATTTACTATTCTAACTCCAATCTACATTTCATTATGGTAGGTGCTGGACACTTAACCTATGACATTTACTATTCCAACTCCAATCTACATTTAATTAGGGTAGGTGCTAGACACTGAACCTACTTAATTTACTATTCTAACTCCAATCTACATTTAATTAGGGTAGGTGCTGAACACTGAACCTATGTAATGTACTATTCCAACTCCAATCTACATTTAATTAGGGTAGGTGCTTGACAGTGAACCTCATTAATTTACTATTCCAACTCAAATCTACATTTAATTAGGGTAGGTGATGGACACAGACCCCAATTAATTTACTATTCCAACTCCATTCTACATTTAATAAGGGTAGATGCTGGGCACTGAACCTATGTAATTTATTATTCCAACTCCAATCTACATTTAATTAGGGTAGGTTATGGACACTGAACCTAACTAATATACTATTCCAACTCCAACCAACATTTAACTAGAGTAGGTGCTGGACACTGAACCTAATTAATTTACTATTCCAACTCCAATCTACATTTAATTAGGGTAGGTGCTGGACACTGAAATTATTTTATTTACTATTCAAACTCCAATCTACATTTAATTTGGGTAGGTGCTGGACACTGAACCTAATTATTGTTCTATTCCAACTCCAATCTACATTTAATTAGGGTAGGTGCTGGACACTGAACCTATTTAATTTACTATTCCAACTCCAATCTACATTTAATTTGGGTCGTTGTTGGACACAACCTAATTAATGTACTATTCCAACTCCAATCTACATTTAATTAGAGTAGGTGCTGGACACTGAACCTATTTAATTTACTATTCCAACTCCAATCTACATTTAATTAGGGTAGGTGCTGGACACTGAACCTATTAAATGTACTATTCCAACTCCAAATCTACTTATAATTAGGGTAGGTGCTGGACACTGAACCTACTTAATTTACTATTCCAACTCCAATCTACATTTAATTAGGGTTGGTGCTGGACACTGAACCTAATTAATTTACTATTCCAATTCCAATTTACATTTAATTAGGAGAGGTGCTGGACACTGTACCTATTTAATTTACTATTTCAACTCCAATTTAAATTTAATTAGGGTAGGTGCTGGACACAGAAGCTATTTAATTTACTATTCGAACTCCAATCTACATTTAATTAGGGTAGGTGCTGGACACTGAACCTATTTAATTTACTATTCCAACTCCAATCTACATTTAATTAGGGGAGGTGCTGGACACTGAACCTAACTAATTTACTATTTCAACTCAATCTACATTTAATTAGGGTAGATGCTGGACACTGAACCTAATTAGTTTACTATCCCAACTCCAATCTACATTTAATTAGGGTAGGTGCTGGACACTGAACCTATTTAATTAACTATTCCAACTCCAATCTACATTTAATTAGGGTTGGTGCTGGACACTGAACCTATTTAATTTACTATTCCAACTCCAATCTACATTTAATTAGGGTAGATGCTGGACACTGAACCTAATTACTTTACTATCCCAACTCCAATCTACATTTAATTAGGGTAGGTGCAGGACACTAAACCTATTAAATTTCCTATTGCAACTCGAATCTACTTTTAATTAGGGTAGGTGCTGGACACTGAACCTACTTAATTTACTATTCCAACTCCAATCTACATTTAATTAGGGTAGGTGCTGAACACTGAACCTAATTAATTAACTATTCCACTTCCAATGTACATTTAATTAGGATAGGTGCCGGACACTGAACCTATTTAATTTACTATTCCAACTCCAATCTACATTTAATTACGGTGGGTGCTGGACACTGAACCTATTTAATTTACTATTCAAACTCCAATCTACATTTAATTAGGGTAGGTGCTGGACACTGAACCTATTTAATTTACTATTCCAACTCCAATCTACATTTAATTAGGGTAGGTGCTGGACACTGAACCAAACTAATTTACTATTCCAACTCCAATCTACATTCAATTAGGATAGGTGATGGACACTGAACCTATTACATTTACTATTCCAACTCCAATCTACATTTAATTAGGGTAGGTGCTGGACACTGAACCTATTTAATTTACTATTACAACTCCAATCTACATTTAATTAGGGTAGGTGCTGGACACTGAACCTATGTAATTTACTATTCACACTCCAATCTACATTGAATTTGGGTTGGTGATGGACACTGAACCTATTTAATTTACTATTCCTACCCCAATCTACATTTAATTAGGGTAGGTGCAGGACAGTGAACCTAATTAATGTACTATTCCAACTCAAATCTACATTTAATTAGGGCAGGTGCTGGACACTGACCCTAATTAATTTACTATTCCAACTCCATTCTACATTTAATAAGGGTAGATGCTGGACACTGAACATATGTAATTTACTATTCCAACTCCAATCTACATTTAATTTGGGTAGGTGCTGGACGCTGAACCTATTTAATTTACTATTCCAACTCCAATCTACATTTAATTAGGGTAGGTTCTGGACACTGAACCTAACTAATATACTATTCCAACTCCAACCAACATTTAATTAGGGTAGGTGCTGGACACTGAACCTAATTAATTTACTATTCAAACTCCAATCTACATTTAATTAGGGTAGGTTCTGGACACTGAATCTAACTAATATACTATTGCAACTCCAACTAACATTTAATTAGGGTAGGTGCTGGACACTGAACCTAATTAATTTACCATTCGAACTCCAATTTACATTTAATTAGGGTAGGTGCTGGACACTGAACCTATTTTATTTACTATTCCAACTCCAATCTACATTTAATTTGGGTAGGTGCTGGACACTGAACCTAATTATTGTTCAATTCCAATTCCAATCTACATTTAATTAGGGTAGGTGCTGGACACTGAACCTTTTTAATTTACTATTCCAACTCCAATCTACATTTATTAGGGTCGTTGCTGGACACAACCTAATTAATGTACTATTCCAACTCCAATCTACATTTAATTAGAGTAGGTGCTGGACACTGAACCTATTTAATTTACTATTCAAACTCCAATCTACATTTAATTAGGGTAGATGCTGGACACTGAACCTAATCAATTTACTATTCCAACTCCAATCTACATTTAATTAGGGTAGGTGCTGGACACTGAACCTATTAAATTCACTATTCCAACTCCAATCTACTTTTAATTAGCGTAGGTGTTAGACACTGAACCTACTTAATTTACTATTCCAACTCCAATCTACATTTAATTAGGGTAGATGGTGGACACTGAACCTAATTAGTTTACTATTCCAACTCCAATCTACATTTAATTAGGGTAGGTGCTGGCCACTGAACCTATTTAATTTACTATTCCAACTCCAATCTACATTTAATTAGGGTAGATGCTGGACACTGAACCTAATTAATTTACTATTCCAACTCCAATCTACATTAGGCCTGGGCATAGTGGGCGTAGTCGGGCTTCGCGGAGCTATGTGAAGTGGGCGAGAAACTACGCCCACCTCCGCACTCCGCGTAGCCCCACTACGCACCGCAGGCCTCCCTCCCTCCCGCCCTCCCGCCCTCCCTAAATACTTTAATTTAAATGTTAGAAAGAATTAAAAGGCACTTACCTTGCCCGCCACTGCCTGCCGCTTCCCCGGGGCTCCCTCTCTTCATCGCCGCCGTCTTGGGTACTAATGGCCATGCGCGGGCGGCCGCGCAAGCGCATTTCTTGTGGGAAATGCGCATGCGCGGCCGCCCGCGCATGCGCATTAGTACCCAAGACGGCAGCGATGAAGAGAGGGAGCCCCGGGGACGCGGCGGGCAGCGGCGGGCAAGGTAAGTGCCTTTTAATTCTTTCTAACATTTAAATTAAAGTATTTAGGGAGGGCAGGAGAGAGGCGGGTGGCGGCCAGCTACACACCGTCTGTGGATCGTGCGTAGTGCCGAATTCTACGCCTGCTACGCAAAATGCGTAGAAGCCGGCACTACGCACTCCGTGCATGGAGCGTAGCTGCCTGCCCAGGCTTAATCTACATTTAATTAGGGTAGGTGCTGGACACTGAAACTATTAAATTTACTATTCCAACTCCAATCTAATTTGAATTAGGGTAGGTGCTGGACACTGAACCTACTTAATTTACTATCCCAACTCCAATCCACATTTAATTAGGGTAGGTGCTGGACACTGAACCCAATTAATTTACTATTCCAATTCCAATGTACATTTAATTATTATAGGTGCTTGACACTGAACCTATTTAATTTACTAGTCCAACTCCAATTTACATTTAATTAGGGTAGGTGCTGGACACTGAACCAAACTAATTTACCATTCCAACTCCAATCTACATTAAATTAGGGTAGGTGCTGGACACTGAACCTATTACATTTACTATTCCAACTCCAATCTACATTTAATTAGGGTAGGTGCTGGACACTGAACCAAACTAATTTACTATTCCAACTCCAATCTACATTCAATTAGGGTAGGTGCTGGACACTGAACCTATTACATTTACTATTCCAACTCCAAACTACATTTAATTAGGGTAGGTGCTGGACACTGAACCTATTTAATTTGCTATTACAACTCCAATCTACATTTAATTAGGGTAGGTGCTGGACACTGAACCTATGTAATTTACTATTCACACTCCAATCTACATTGAATTTGGGTAGGTGATGGACACTGAACCTATTTAATTTACTATTCCTACCCCAATCTACATTTAATTAGGGTAGGTGCAGGACAGTGAACCTAATTAATGTACTATTCCAACTCAAATCTACATTTAATTAGGGCAGGTGCTGGACACTGACCCTAATTAATTTACTATTCCAACTCCATTCTACATTTAATAAGGGTAGATGCTGGACACTGAACATATGTAATTTACTATTCCAATTCCAATCTACATTTAATTTGGGTAGGTGCTGGACGCTGAACCTATTTAATTTAATATTCAAACTCCAATCTACATTTAATTAGGGTAGGTTCTGGACACTGAACCTAACTAATATACCATTCCAACTCCAACCAACATTTAATTAGGGTAGGTGCTGGACACTGAACCTAATTAATTTACTATTCGAACTCCAATCTACATTTAATTAGGGTAGGTGCTGGACACTGAACCTATTTTCTTTACTATTCCAACTCCAATCTACATTTAATTTGGGTAGCTGCTGGACACTGAACCTAATTATTGTTCTATTCCAACTCCAATCTACATTTAATTAGGGTAGGTGCTGGACATTGAACCTATTTAATTTACTATTCCAACTCCAATCTACATTTAATTTGGGTAGGTGCTGCACACTGAACCTATTTAATTTACTATTCCAACTCCAATCTACATTTAATTAGGGTCGTTGCTGGACACAACCTAATTAATGTACTATTCCAACTCCAATCTACATTTAATTAGGGTAGATGCTGGACACTGAACCTAATTAATTCACTATTCCAACTCCAATCTACTTTTAATTAGGGTAGGTGCTGGACACTGAACCTACTTAATTTGCTATTCCAACTCCAATCTACATTTAATAAGGGTAGATGCTGGACACTGAACCTATGTAATTTACTATTCCAAATCCAATCTACATTTAATTTGGGTAGGTGCTGGACACTGAACCTATCTAATTTACTATTCGAACTCCAATCTACATTTAATTAGGGTAGGTTCTGGACACTGAACCTAACTAATATACTATTGCAACTCCAACTAACATTTAATTAGGGTAGGTGCTGGACACTGAACCTAATTAATTTACTATTCGAACTCCAATTTACATTTAATTAGGGTAGGTGCTGGACACTGAACCTATTTTATTTACTATTCCAACTCCAATCTACATTTAATTTGGGTAGGTGCTGGACACTGACCCTAATTAATTTACTATTCCAACTCCATTCTACATTTAATAAGGGTAGATGCTGGACACTGAACATATGTAATTTACTATTCCAATTCCAATCTACATTTAATTAGGGCAGGTGCTGGACACTGACCCTAATTAATTTACTATTCCAACTCCATTCTACATTTAATAAGGGTAGATGCTGGACACTGAACATATGTAATTTACTATTCCAATTCCAATCTACATTTAATTTGGGTAGGTGCTGGACGCTGAACCTATTTAATTTAATATTCAAACTCCAATCTACATTTAATTAGGGTAGGTTCTGGACACTGAACCTAACTAATATACCATTCCAACTCCAACCAACATTTAATTAGGGTAGGTGCTGGACACTGAACCTAATTAATTTACTATTCGAACTCCAATCTACATTTAATTAGGGTAGGTGCTGGACACTGAACCTATTTTCTTTACTATTCCAACTCCAATCTACATTTAATTTGGGTAGCTGCTGGACACTGAACCTAATTATTGTTCTATTCCAACTCCAATCTACATTTAATTAGGGTAGGTGCTGGACATTGAACCTATTTAATTTACTATTCCAACTCCAATCTACATTTAATTTGGGTAGGTGCTGCACACTGAACCTATTTAATTTACTATTCCAACTCCAATCTACATTTAATTAGGGTCGTTGCTGGACACAACCTAATTAATGTACTATTCCAACTCCAATCTACATTTAATTAGGGTAGATGCTGGACACTGAACCTAATTAATTCACTATTCCAACTCCAATCTACTTTTAATTAGGGTAGGTGCTGGACACTGAACCTACTTAATTTGCTATTCCAACTCCAATCTACATTTAATAAGGGTAGATGCTGGACACTGAACCTATGTAATTTACTATTCCAAATCCAATCTACATTTAATTTGGGTAGGTGCTGGACACTGAACCTATCTAATTTACTATTCGAACTCCAATCTACATTTAATTAGGGTAGGTTCTGGACACTGAACCTAACTAATATACTATTGCAACTCCAACTAACATTTAATTAGGGTAGGTGCTGGACACTGAACCTAATTAATTTACTATTCGAACTCCAATTTACATTTAATTAGGGTAGGTGCTGGACACTGAACCTATTTTATTTACTATTCCAACTCCAATCTACATTTAATTTGGGTAGGTGCTGGACACTGAACCTAATTATTGTTCAATTCCAACTCCAATCTACATTTAATTAGGGTAGGTGCTGGACACTGAACCTTTTTAATTTACTATTCCAACTCCAATCTACATTTATTAGGGTCGTTGCTGGACACAACCTAATTAATGTACTATTCCAACTCCAATCTACATTTAATTAGAGTAGGTGCTGGACACTGAACCTATTTAATTTACTATTCAAACTCCAATCTACATTTAATTAGGGTAGATGCTGGACACTGAACCTAATCAATTTACTATTCCAACTCCAATCTACATTTAATTAGGGTAGGTGCTGGACACTGAACCTATTAAATTTACTATTCCAACTCCAATCTACTTTTAATTAGCGTAGGTGCTAGACACTGAACCTACTTAATTTACTATTCCAACTCCAATATACATTTAATTAGGGTAGGTGCTGGACACTGAACCTAATTAATTTCCTATTCCAATTCCAATCTACATTTAATTAGGATAGGTGCTGGACACTGAACCTATTTAATTTACTATTCCAACTCCAATTTAAATTTAATAAGGGTAGGTGCTGGACACAGAACCTATTTAATTTACTATTCCAATCTACATTTAGTTAGGGTAGGTGCTGGACACTGAACCTATTTAATTTACTATTCCAACTCCAATCTACATTTAATTAGGGTAGGTGCTGGACACTGAACCTATTTAATTTACTATTCCAACTTCAATCTACATTTAATTAGGGTAGGTGCTGAACACTGAACTTAACTAATTTACTTTTTCAACTCCAATCTACATTTAATTAGGGTAGATGGTGGACACTGAACCTAATTAGTTTACTATTCCAACTCCAATCTACATTTAATTAGGGTAGGTGCTGGACACTGAACCTATTTAATTTACTATTCCAACTCCAATCTACATTAGGCCTGGGCGTAGTGGGCGTAGTGGGGCTTCGCGGAGCTATGTGAAGTGGGCCATAAACTACGCCCACCTCCGCACTCCGCGTAGCCCCACTAGGCACCGCAGGCCTCCCTCCCTCCTGCCCTCCCGCCCTCCCTAAATACTTTAATTTAAATGTTAGAAAGAATTAAAAGGCACTTACCTTGCCCGCCACTGCCTGCCGCTTCCCCGGGGCTCCCTCTCTTCATTGCCGCCGTCTTGGGTACTAATGGCCATGCGCGGGCGGCCGCGCATGCGCATTTCTCATGGGAAATGCGCATGCGCGGCCGGCCGCGCATGCGCATTAGTACCCAAGACGGCAGCGATGAAGAGAGGGAGCCCCGGGGACGCGGCGGGCAGCGGCGGGCAAGGTAAGTGCCTTTTAATTCTTTCTAACATTTAAATTAAAGTATTTAGGGAGGGCAGGAGGGAGGCGGGTGGCGGCCAGCTACACACCGTCTGCGGATCGTGCGTAGTGCCGAATTCTATGCCTGCTACGCAAAATGCGTAGAAGCCGGCACTACGCACTCCGTGCATGGAGCGTAGCTGCCCGCCCAGGCTTAATCTACATTTAATTAGGGTAGGTGCTGGACACTGAAACTATTAAATTTACTATTCCAACTCCAATCTAATTTGAATTAGGGTAGGTGCTGGACACTGAACCTACTTAATTTACTATCCCAACTCCAATCCACATTTAATTAGGGTAGGTGCTGGACACTGAACCCAATTAATGTACTATTCCAATTCCAATGTACATTTAATTATTATAGGTGCTTGACACTGAACCTATTTAATTTACTATTCCAACTCCAATTTACATTTAATTAGGGTAGGTGCTGGACACTGAACCAAACTAATTTACTATTCCAACTCCAATCTACATTCAATTAGGGTAGGTGCTGGACACTGAACCTATTACATTTCCTATTCCAACTCCAATCTACATTTAATTAGGGTAGGTGCTGGACACTGAACCTATTTAATTTACTATTCCAACTCCAATCTACATTTAATTAGGGTAGGTGCTGGACACTGAACCAAACTATTTTACTATTCCAACTCCAATCTACATTCAATTAGGGTAGGTGCTGGACACTGAACCTATTACATTTACTATTCCAACTCCAATCTACATTTATTTAGGGTAGGTGCTGGACACTGAACCTATTTAATTTACTATTACAACTCCAATCTACATTTAATTAGGGTAGGTGCTGGACACTGAACCTATGTAATTTACTATTCACACTCCAATCTACATTGAATTTGGGTAGGTGATGGACACTGAACCTATTTAATTTACTATTCCTACCCCAATCTACATTTAATTAGGGTAGGTGCAGGACAGTGAACCTAATTAATGTACTATTCCAACTCAAATCTACATTTAATTAGGGCAGGTGCTGGACACTGACCCTAATTAATTTACTATTCCAACTCCATTCTACATTTAATAAGGGTGGATGCTGGACACTGAACATATGTAATTTACTATTCCAACTCCAATCTACATTTAATTTGGGTAGGTGCTGGACGCTGAACCTATTTAATTTAATATTCCAACTCGAATCTACATTTAATTTGGGTAGGTTCTGGACACTGAACCTAACTAATATACCATTCCAACTCCAACCAACATTTAATTAGGGTAGGTGCTGGACACTGAACCTAATTAATTTACTATTTGAACTCCAATCTACATTTAATTAGGGTAGGTGCTGGACACTGAACCTATTTTATTTACTATTCCAACTCCAATCTACATTTAATTTGGGTAGGTGCTGGACACTGAACCTAATTATTGTTCTATTCCAACTCCAATCTACATTTAATTAGGGTAGGTGCTGGACACTGAACCTATTTAATTTACTATTCCAACTCCAATCTATATTTAATTTGGGTAGGTGCTGGACACTGAACCTATTTAATTTACTATTCCAACTCCAATCTACATTTAATTAGGGTCGTTGCTGGACACAACCTAATTAATGTACTATTCCAACTCCAATCTACATTTAATTAGGGTAGATGCTGGACACTGAACCTAATTAATTCACTATTCCAACTCCAATCTACTTTTAATTAGAGTAGGTGCTGGACACTGAACCTACTTAATTTACTATTCCAACTCCAATCTACATTTAATAAGGGTAGATGCTGGACACTGAACCTATGTCATTTACTATTCCAAATCCAATCTACATTTAATTTGGGCAGGTGCTGGACACTGAACCTATCTAATTTACTATTCGAACTCCAATCTACATTTAATTAGGGTAGGTTCTGGACACTGAACCTAACTAATATACTATTGCAACTCCAACTAACATTTAATTAGGGTAGGTGCTGGACACTGAACCTATTTTATTTACTATTCCAACTCCAATCTACATTTAATTTGGGTAGGTGCTGGACACTGAACCTAATTATTGTTCAATTCCAACTCCAATCTACATTTAATTAGGGTAGGTGCTGGACACTGAACCTTTTTAATTTACTATTCCAACTCCAATCTACATTTATTAGGGTCGTTGCTGGACACAACCTAATTAATGTACTATTCCAACTCCAATCTACATTTATTAGAGTAGGTGCTGGACACTGAACCTATTTAATTTACTATTCAAACTCCAATCTACATTTAATTAGGGTAGATGCTGGACACTGAACCTAATCAATTTACTATTCCAACTCCAATCTACATTTAATTAGGGTAGGTGCTGGACACAACCTAATTAATGTACTATTCCAACTCCAATCTACATTTATTAGAGTAGGTGCTGGACACTGAACCTATTTATTTTACTATTCAAACTCCAATCTACATTTAATTAGGGTAGATGCTGGACACTGAACCTAATCAATTTACTATTCCAACTCCAATCTACATTTAATTAGGGTAGGTGCTGGACACTGAACCTATTAAATTTACTATTCCAACTCCAATCTACTTTTAATTAGCGTAGGTGCTAGACACTGAACCTACTTAATTTATTATTCCAACTCCAATCTACATTTAATTAGGGTAGGTGCTGGACACTGAACCTAATTAATTTCCTATTCCAATTCCAATCTACATTTAATTAGGATAGGTGCTGGACACTGAACCTATTTAATTTACTATTCCAACTCCAATTTAAATTTAATAAGGGTAGGTGCTGGACACAGAACCTATTTAATTTACTGTTCCAATCTACATTTAGTTAGGGTAGGTGCTGGACACTGAACCCATTTAATTTACTATTCCAACTCCAATCTACATTTAATTAGGGTAGGTGCTGGACACTGAACCAAACTAATTTACTATTCCAACTCCAATCTACATTCAATTAGGGTAGGTGCTGGACACTGAACCTATTACATTTCTTATTCCAACTCCAATCTACATTTAATTAGTGTAGGTGCTGGACACTGAACCTATTTAATTTACTATTCCAACTCCAATCTACATTTAATTAGGGTAGGTGCTGGACACTGAACCAAACTAATTTACTATTCCAACTCCAATCTACATTCAATTAGGGTAGCTGCTGGACACTGAACCTATTACATTTACTATTCCAACTCCAATCTACATTTAATTAGGGTAGGTGCTGGACACTGAACCTATTTAATTTACTATTACAACTCCAATCTACATTTAATTAGGGTAGGTGCTGGACACTGAACCTATGAAATTTACTATTCACACTCCAATCTACATTGAATTTGGGTAGGTGATGGACACTGAACCTATTTAATTTACTATTCCTACCCCAATCTACATTTAATTAGGGTAGGTGCAGGACAGTGAACCTAATTAATGTACTATTCCAACTCAAATCTACATTTAATTAGGGCAGGTGCTGGACACTAACCCTAATTAATTTACTATTCCAACTCCATTCTACATTTAATAAGGGTGGATGCTGGACACTGAACATATGTAATTTACTATTCCAACTCCAATCTACATTTAATTTGGGTAGGTGCTGGACGCTGAACCTATTTAATTTAATATTCTAACTCCAATCTACATTTAATTAGGGTAGGTTCTGGACACTGAACCTAACTAATATACCATCCCAACTCCAACCAACATTTAATTAGGGTAGGTGCTGGACATTGAACCTAATTAATTTACTATTCGAACTCCAATCTACATTTAATTAGGGTAGGTGCTGGACACTGAACCTATTTTATTTACTATTCCAACTCCAATCTACATTTAATTTGGGTAGGTGCTGGACACTGAACCTAATTATTGTTCTATTCCAACTCCAATCTACATTTAATTAGGGTAGGTGCTGGACACTGAACCTATTTAATTTACTATTCCAACTCCAATCTACATTTAATTTGGGTAGGTGCTGGACACTGAACCTATTTAATTTACTATTCCAACTCCAATCTACATTTAATTAGGGTTGTTGCTGGACACAACCTAATTAATGTACTATTCCAACTCCAATCTACATTTAATTAGGGTAGATGCTGGACACTGAAACTAATTAATTCACTATTCCAACTCCAATCTACTTTTAATTAGGGTAGGTGCTGGACACTGAACCTACTTAATTTACTATTCCAACTCCAATCTACATTTAATAAGGGTAGATGCTGGACACTGAACCTATGTCATTTACTATTCCAAATCCAATCTACATTTAATTTGGGTAGGTTCTGGACACTGAACCTAACTAATATACTATTGCAACTCCAACTAACATTTAATTAGGGTAGGTGCTGGACACTGAACCTAATTAATTTACTATTCGAACTCCAATTTACATTTAATTAGGGTAGGTGCTGGACACTGAACCTATTTTATTTACTATTCCAACTCCAATCTACATTTATTTTGGGTAGGTGCTGGACACTGAACCTAATTATTGTTCAATTCCAACTCCAATCTACATTTAATTAGGGTAGGTGCTGGACACTGAACCTTTTTAATTTACTATTCCAACTCCAATCTACATTTATTAGGGTCGTTGCTGGACACAACCTAATTAATGTACTATTCCAACTCCAATCTACATTTATTAGAGTAGGTGCTGGACACTGAACCTATTTAATTTACTATTCAAACTCCAATCTACATTTAATTAGGGTAGATGCTGGACACTGAACCTAATCAATTTACTATTCCAACTCCAATCTACATTTAAATAGGGTAGGTGCTGGACACTGAACCTATTAAATTTACTATTCCAACTCCAATCTACTTTTAATTAGCGTAGGTGCTAGACACTGAACCTACTTAATTTACTATTCCAATCCAATCTACATTTAATTAGGATAGGTGCTGGACACAGAACCTATTTAATTTACTATTCCAATCTACATTTAGTTAGGGTAGGTGCTGGACACTGAACACATTTAATTTACTATTCCAACTCCAAACTACATTTAATTAGGGTAGGTGCTGGACACTGAACCTATTTAATTTACTATTCCAACTTCAATCTACATTTAATTAGGGTAGGTGCTTAACACTGAACCTAACTCATTTACTATTTCAACTCCAATCTACATTTAATTAGGGTAGATGGTGGACATTGAACCTAATTAGTTTACTATTCCAACTCCAATCTACATTTAATTAGGGTAGGTGCTGGACACTGAACCTATTTAATTTACTATTCCAACTCCAATCTATATTTAATTAGGGTAGATGCTGGACACTGAACCTAATTAATTTACTATTCCAACTCCAATCTACATTAGGCCTGGGCGTAGTGGGCGTAGTGGGGCTTCGGGGAGCTATGTGAAGTGGGCGAGAAACTAGGCCCACCTCCGCACTCCGTGTAGCCCCACTACGCACCGCAGGCCTCCCGCCCTCCCACCCTCCCGCCCTCCCTAAATACTTTAATTTAAATGTTAGAAAGAATTTAAAGGCACTTACCTTGCCCGCCGCTGCCCGCCGCTTCCCCGGGGCTCCCTCTCTTCATCGCCGCCGTCTTGGGTACTAATGGCCATGCGCGGGCGGCCGCGCATGCGCATTTCTCGTGGGAAATGCGCATGCGCGGCCGCCCGCGCATGCGCATTAGTACCCAAGACGGCAGCGATGAAGAGAGGGAGCCCCGGGGACGCGGCGGGCAGCGGCGGGCAAGGTAAGTGCCTTTTAATTCTTTCTAACATGTAAATTAAAGTATTTAGGGAGGGCGGGAGGGAGGCGGGTGGCGGCCAGCTACACACCATCTGCGGATCGTGCGTAGTGCCGAATTCTACGCCTGCTACGCAAAATGCGTAGAAGCCGGCACTACGCACTCCGTGCATGGAGCGTAGCTGCCCGCCCAGGCTTAATCTACATTTAATTAGGGTAGGTGCTGGACACTGAAACTATTAAATTTACTATTCCACCTCCAATCTAATTTGAATTAGGGTAGGTGCTGGACACTGAACCTACTTAATTTACTATTCCAACTCCAATTTACATTTAATTAGGGTAGGGGCTGGACACAGAACCTATTTAATTTACTTTCCAACTCCAATCTACATTTAATTAGTGTAGGTGCTGGACACTGAACCTATTTAATTTACTATTCCAACTCCAATCTACATTTAATTAGGGTAGGTGCTGGACACTGAACCTATTTAATTTACTATTCCAACTCCAATCTACATTTAATTAGGGTAGGTGCTGGACACTGAACCTAACTAATTTACTATTCCAACTCCAATCTACATTTAATTTGGGTAGGTGCTGGACACTGAACCTATTTAATTTACTATTCCAACTCCAATCTACATTTAATTAGGGCAGGTGCTGGACAGTGAACCTAATTAATTTACTATTCCAACTCAAATCTACATTTAACTAGGGTAGGTGCTGGACACTGACCCTAATTAATTTACTATTCCAACTCCATTCTACATTTAATAAGGGTAGGTGCTGGACACTGAACCTATGTAATTTACTATTCCAACTCCAATCTACATTTAATTTGGGTAGGTGCTGGACACTGAACCTATCTAATTTACTATTCCAACTTCAATCTACATTTAATTAGGGTAGGTGCTGGACACTGAACCTACTTAATTTACTATTCCAACTCCAATTTACATTTAATTAGGGTAGGTGCTGGACACAAAACCTATTTAATTTACTATTCCAACTCCAATCTACATTTAATTAGGGTGGGTGCTGGACGCAAAACCTATGTAATTTACTATTCCAACTCCAATCTACATTTAATTAGGGTAGGTGCTGGACACTGAACGTATTTAATTTACTATTCCAACTCCAATCTACATTTATTTAGGGTAGGTGCTGGACACTGAACCAAACTAATTTACTATTCCAACTCCAATCTACATTTAATTAGGGTAGGTGCTGGACACTGAACCTATGTAATTAACTATTCCAACTCCAATCTACATTGAATTTGGGTAGGTGCTGGACACTGAACCTAATTAATTCACTATTCCAACTCCAATCTACTTTTAATTAGGGTAGGTGCTGGACACTGAACCTACTTAATTTACTATTCCAACTCCAATCTACATTTAATAAGGGTAGATGCTGGACACTGAACCTATGTCATTTACTATTCCAAATCCAATCTACATTTAATTTGGGTAGGTTCTGGACACTGAACCTAACTAATATACTATTGCAACTCCAACTAACATTTAATTAGGGTAGGTGCTGGACACTGAACCTAATTAATTTACTATTCGAACTCCAATTTACATTTAATTAGGGTAGGTGCTGGACACTGAACCTATTTTATTTACTATTCCAACTCCAATCTACATTTATTTTGGGTAGGTGCTGGACACTGAACCTAATTATTGTTCAATTCCAACTCCAATCTACATTTAATTAGGGTAGGTGCTGGACACTGAACCTTTTTAATTTACTATTCCAACTCCAATCTACATTTATTAGGGTCGTTGCTGGACACAACCTAATTAATGTACTATTCCAACTCCAATCTACATTTATTAGAGTAGGTGCTGGACACTGAACCTATTTAATTTACTATTCAAACTCCAATCTACATTTAATTAGGGTAGATGCTGGACACTGAACCTAATCAATTTACTATTCCAACTCCAATCTACATTTAAATAGGGTAGGTGCTGGACACTGAACCTATTAAATTTACTATTCCAACTCCAATCTACTTTTAATTAGCGTAGGTGCTAGACACTGAACCTACTTAATTTACTATTCCAATCCAATCTACATTTAATTAGGATAGGTGCTGGACACAGAACCTATTTAATTTACTATTCCAATCTACATTTAGTTAGGGTAGGTGCTGGACACTGAACACATTTAATTTACTATTCCAACTCCAATCTACATTTAATTAGGGTAGGTGCTGGACACTGAACCTATTTAATTTACTATTCCAACTTCAATCTACATTTAATTAGGGTAGGTGCTTAACACTGAACCTAACTCATTTACTATTTCAACTCCAATCTACATTTAATTAGGGTAGATGGTGGACATTGAACCTAATTAGTTTACTATTCCAACTCCAATCTACATTTAATTAGGGTAGGTGCTGGACACTGAACCTATTTAATTTACTATTCCAACTCCAATCTATATTTAATTAGGGTAGATGCTGGACACTGAACCTAATTAATTTACTATTCCAACTCCAATCTACATTAGGCCTGGGCGTAGTGGGCGTAGTGGGGCTTCGGGGAGCTATGTGAAGTGGGCGAGAAACTAGGCCCACCTCCGCACTCCGTGTAGCCCCACTACGCACCGCAGGCCTCCCGCCCTCCCACCCTCCCGCCCTCCCTAAATACTTTAATTTAAATGTTAGAAAGAATTTAAAGGCACTTACCTTGCCCGCCGCTGCCCGCCGCTTCCCCGGGGCTCCCTCTCTTCATCGCCGCCGTCTTGGGTACTAATGGCCATGCGCGGGCGACCGCGCATGCGCATTTCTCGTGGGAAATGCGCATGCGCGGCCGCCCGCGCATGCGCATTAGTACCCAAGACGGCAGCGATGAAGAGAGGGAGCCCCGGGGACGCGGCGGGCAGCGGCGGGCAAGGTAAGTGCCTTTTAATTCTTTCTAACATGTAAATTAAAGTATTTAGGGAGGGCGGGAGGGAGGCGGGTGGCGGCCAGCTACACACCATCTGCGGATCGTGCGTAGTGCCGAATTCTACGCCTGCTACGCAAAATGCGTAGAAGCCGGCACTACGCACTCCGTGCATGGAGCGTAGCTGCCCGCCCAGGCTTAATATACATTTAATTAGGGTAGGTGCTGGACACTGAAACTATTAAATTTACTATTCCACCTCCAATCTAATTTGAATTAGGGTAGGTGCTGGACACTGAACCTACTTAATTTACTATTCCAACTCCAATTTACATTTAATTAGGGTAGGGGCTGGACACAGAACCTATTTAATTTACTTTCCAACTCCAATCTACATTTAATTAGTGTAGGTGCTGGACACTGAACCTATTTAATTTACTATTCCAACTCCAATCTACATTTAATTAGGGTAGGTGCTGGACACTGAACCTATTTAATTTACTATTCCAACTCCAATCTACATTTAATTAGGGTAGGTGCTGGACACTGAACCTAACTAATTTACTATTCCAACTCCAATCTACATTTAATTTGGGTAGGTGCTGGACACTGAACCTATTTAATTTACTATTCCAACTCCAATCTACATTTAATTAGGGCAGGTGCTGGACAGTGAACCTAATTAATTTACTATTCCAACTCAAATCTACATTTAACTAGGGTAGGTGCTGGACACTGACCCTAATTAATTTACTATTCCAACTCCATTCTACATTTAATAAGGGTAGGTGCTGGACACTGAACCTATGTAATTTACTATTCCAACTCCAATCTACATTTAATTTGGGTAGGTGCTGGACACTGAACCTATCTAATTTACTATTCCAACTTCAATCTACATTTAATTAGGGTAGGTGCTGGACACTGAACCTACTTAATTTACTATTCCAACTCCAATTTACATTTAATTAGGGTAGGTGCTGGACACAAAACCTATTTAATTTACTATTCCAACTCCAATCTACATTTAATTAGGGTGGGTGCTGGACGCAAAACCTATGTAATTTACTATTCCAACTCCAATCTACATTTAATTAGGGTAGGTGCTGGACACTGAACGTATTTAATTTACTATTCCAACTCCAATCTACATTTATTTAGGGTAGGTGCTGGACACTGAACCAAACTAATTTACTATTCCAACTCCAATCTACATTTAATTAGGGTAGGTGCTGGACACTGAACCTATGTAATTAACTATTCCAACTCCAATCTACATTTAATTAGGGTAGGTGCTGGACAGTGAACCTAATTAATTTACTATTCCAACTCAAATCTACATTTACTTAGGGTAGGTGCTGGACACTGACCCTAATTAATTTACTATTCCAACTCCATTCTACATTTAATAGGGGTAGATGCTGGACACTGAACATCTGTAATTTACTATTCCAACTCCAATCTACATTTAATTTGGGTAGGTGCTGGACACTGAACCTATCTAATATACTATTCCAACTCCAACCAACATTTAATTAGGGTAGGTGCTGGACACTGAACCTAATTCATTTACTATTCCTACTCCAATCTACATTTAATTAGGGTAGGTGCTGGACAGTGAACCTAATTATTTACTATTCCAACTCAAATCTACATTTACTTAGGGTAGGTGCTGGACACTGACCCTAATTAATTTACTATTCCAACTCCATTCTACATTTAATAGGGGTAGATGCTGGACACTGAACATCTGTAATTTACTATTCCAACTCCAATCTACATTTAATTTGGGTAGGTGCTGGACACTGAACCTATCTAATATACTATTCCAACTCCAACCAACATTTAATTAGGGTAGGTGCTGGACACTGAACCTAATTAATTTACTATTCGAACTCCACTCTACATTTAATTAGGGTAGGTGCTGGACACTGAACCTATTTTATTTACTATTCCAACTCCAATCTACATTTAATTTGGGTAGGTGCTGGACACTGAACCTAATTATTGTTCTATTCCAACTCCAATCTACATTTAATTAGGGTAGGTGCTGGACACTGAACCTATTTAATTTACTATTCAAACTCCAATCTACATTTAATTAGGGTGGATGCTGGACACTGAACCTAATTAATTCACTATTCCAACTCCAATCTACATTTAATTAGGGTAGGTGCTGGACACTAAACCTATTAAATTTACTATTCAAACTCCAATCTACTTTTAATTAGGGTAGGTGCTGGACACTGAACCTACTTAATTTACTATTCCAACTCCAATCTACATTTAATAAGGGTAGATGCTGGACACTGAACCTATGTAATTTACTATTCCAACTCCAATCTACATTTAATTAGGGTACGTTCTGGACACTGAACCTAACTAATATACTATTGCAACTCCAACCAACATTTAATTAGGGTAGGTGCTGGACACTGAACCTAATTATTTTACTATTCGAACTCCAATCTACATTTAATTAGGGTAGGTGCTGGACACTGAACCTAATTATTTTACTAATCGAACTCCAATCTACATTTAATTTGGGTAGGTTACTGGACACTGAACCTATTTTATTTACTATTTCAACTCCAATCTACATTTAATTTGGGTAGGTGCTGGACACTGAACCTAATTATTGTTCTATTCCAACTCCAATCTACATTTAATTAGGGTAGGTGCTGGACACTGAACCTATTTAATTTACTATTCCAACTCCAATCTACATTTATTAGGGTCGTTGCTGGACACAACCTAATTAATGTACTATTCCAACTCCAATCTACATTTAATTAGAGTAGGTGCTGGACACTGAACCTATTTATTTACTATTCAAACTCCAATCTACATTTAATTAGGGTAGATGCTGGACACTGAACCTAATTAATTTACTATTCCAACTCCAATCTACATTTAATTAGGGTAGGTGCTGGACACTGAACCTATTAAATTTACTATTCCAACTCCAATCTACTTTTAATTAGGGTAGGTGCCGGACACTGAACCTACTTAATTTACTATTCCAACTCCAATCTACATTTAATTAGGGTAGATGCTGGACACTGAACCTAATTAATTTACTATTCCAATTCCAATCTACATTTAATTAGGATAGGTGCTGGACACTGAACCTATTTAATTTACTATTCCAACTCCAATTTAAATTTAATTAGGGTAGGTGCTGGACACAGAACCTATTTAATTTACTATTCCAACTCCAATCTACATTTAATTAGGGTAGGTGCTGGACACTGAACCTATTTAATTTACTATTCCAACTCCAACCTACATTTAATTCGGGTAGGTGCTGATTACTGAAACTATTTAATTTACTATTTCAACTCCAATCTACATTTAATTAGGGTAGATGCTGGACACTGAACCTAATTAGTTTACTATTCCAACTCCAATATACATTTAATTAGGGTAGGTGCTGGACACTGAACCTATTTAATTTACTATTCCAACTCCAATCTACATTTAGTTAGGGTAGATGCTGGACACTGAACCTAATTAATTTACTATTCCAACTCCAATCTACATTAGGCCTGGGCATAGTGGGCGTAGTAGGGCTTTGCGGAGCTACGTGAAGTGGGCGAGAAACTACGCCCACCTCCGCACTCCGCGTAGCCCCACTATGCACCGCAGGCCTCCCTCCCTCCCGCCCTCCCGCCCTCCCTAAATACTTTAATTTAAATGTTAGAAAGAATTAAAAAGCACTTACCTTGCCCGCCGCTGCCCTCCGCATCCCCGGGGCTCCCTCTCTTCATCGCCGCCGTCTTGGGTACTAATGGGCATGCGCTGGCGGCAGCGCATGCGCATTTCTCGTGAGAAATGCGCATGCGCGGCCGCCCGCGCATGCGCATTAGTACCCAAGATGGCAGCGATGAAGAGAGGGAGCCCAGGGGACACGGCGGGCAGCGGCGGGCAAGGTAAGTGCCTTTTAATTCTTTCTAACATTTAAATTAAAGTATTTAGGAAGGGCGGGAGGGAAGCGGGTGGCGGCCAGCTACACACCGTCTGCGAAGCGTGCGTAGTGCCGAATTCTATGCCTGCTATGCAAAATGCGTAGAAGCCGGCACTACCCACACTCCGTGCACGCCCAGGCTTAATCTACATTTAATTAGGGTAGGTGCTGGACACTGAACCTATTAAATTTACTATTCCAACTCCAATCTAATTTGAATTAGGGTAGGTGCTGGACACTGAACCTACTTAATTTACTATTCCAACTCCAATCTACATTTAATTAGGGTAGGTGCTGGACACTGAACCTAATTAATTTCCTATTCCAATTCCAATCTACATTTAATTAGGATAGGTGCTGGACACTGAACCTATTTAATTTACTATTCCAACTCCAATTTAAATTTAATAAGGGTAGGTGCTGGACACAGAACCTATTTAATTTACTATTCCAATCTACATTTAGTTAGGGTAGGTGCTGGACACTGAACCCATTTAATTTACTATTCCAACTCCAATCTACATTTAATTAGGGTAGGTGCTGGACACTGAACCTATTTAATTTACTATTCCAACTTCAATCTACATTTAATTAGGGTAGGTGCTGAACACTGAACCTAACTACTTTACTATTTCAACTCCAATCTACATTTAATTAGGGTAGATGGTGGACACTGAACCTAATTAGTTTACTATTCCAACTCCAATCTACATTTAATTAGGGTAGGTGCTGGACACTGAACCTATTTAATTTACTATTCCAACTCCAATCTACATTTAATTAGGGTAGATGCTGGACACTGAACCTAATTAATTTACTATTCCAACTCCAATCTACATTAGGCCTGGGCGTAGTGGGCGTAGTGGGGCTTCGCGGAGCTATGTGAAGTGGGCGAGAAACTACGCCCACCTCTGTACTCCGCGTAGCCCCACTAAGCACCGCAGGCCTCCCTCCCTCCCGCCCTCCCTAAATACTTTAATTTAAATGTTAGAAAGAATTAAAAGGCACTTCCCTTGCCCGCCACTGCCTGCCGCTTCCCCGGGGCTCCCTCTCTTCATCGCCGCCGTCTTGGGTACTAATGGCCATGCGCGGGCGGCCGCGCATGCGCATTTCTCGTGGGAAATGCGCATGCGCGGCCGCCTGCGCATGCGCATTAGTTCCCAAGACGGCAGCAATGAAGCTGGACACTGAACATCTGTAATTTACTATTCCAACTCCAATCTACATTTAATTTGGGTAGGTGCTGGACACTGAACCTATCTAATATACTATTCCAACTCCAACCAACATTTAATTAGGGTAGGTGCTGGACACTGAACCTAATTAATTTACTATTCCTACTCCAATCTACATTTAATTAGGGTAGGTGCTGGACAGTGAACCTAATTAATTTACTATTCCAACTCAAATCTACATTTACTTAGGGTAGGTGCTAGACACTGACCCTAATGAATTTCCTATTCCAACTCCATTCTACATTTAATAGGGGTAGATGCTGGACACTGAACATCTGTAATTTACTATTCCAACTCCAATCTACATTTAATTTGGGTAGGTGCTGGACACTGAACCTATCTAATATACTATTCCAACTCCAACCAACATTTAATTAGGGTAGGTGCTTGACACTGAACCTAATTAATTTACTATTCGAACTCCAATCTACATTTAATTAGGGTAGGTGCTGGACACTGAACCTATTTTATTTACTATACCAACTCCAATCTACATTTAATTTGGGTAGGTGCTGGACACTGAACCTAATTATTGTTCTATTCCAACTCCAATCTACATTTAATTAGGGTAGGTGCTGGACACTGAACCTATTTAATTTACTATTCAAACTCCAATCTACATTTAATTAGGGTAGATGCTGGACACTCAACCTAATTAATTCACTATTCCAACTCCAATCTACATTTAATTAGGGTAGGTGCTGGACACTAGACCTATTAAATTTACTATTCAAACTCCAATCTACTTTTAATTAGGGTAGGTGCTGGACACTGAACCTACTTAATTTACTATTCCAACTCCAATCTACATTTAATAAGGGTAGATGCTGGACACTGAACCTATGTAATTTACTATTCCAAATCCAATGTACATTTAATTTGGGTAGGTGCTGGACACTGAACCTATCTAATTTAGTATTCCAACTCCAATCTACATTTAATTAGGGTAGGTTCTGGACACTGAACCTAACTAATATTCTATTGCAACTCCAACCAACATTTAATTAGGGTAGGTGCTGGACACTGAACCTATTTAATTTACTATTCCAACTCCAATGTACATTTATTAGGGTAGGTGCTGGACACTGAACCTAATTATTTTACTATTCGAACTCCAATCTACATTTAATTAGGGTAGGTGCTGGACACTGAACCTATTTTATTTAGTATTCCAACTCCAATCTACATTTAATTTGGGTAGGTGCTGGACACTGAACCTAATTATTGTTCTATTCCAACTCCAATCTACAATAAATTAGGGTAGGTGCTGGACACTGAACCTATTTAATTTACTATTCCAACTCCAATCTACATTTATTAGGGTCGTTGCTGGACACAACCTAATTAATGTACTATTCCAACTCCAATCTACATTTAATTAGAGTATGTGCTGGACACTGAACCTATTTATTTACTATTCAAACTCCAATCTACATTTAATTAGGGTAGATGCTGGACACTGAACCTAATTAATTTACTATTCCAACTCCAATCTACATTTAATTAGGGTAGGTGCTGGGCACTGAACCTATTAAATTTACTATTCCAACTCCAAACTACTTTTAATTAGGGTAGGTGCTGGACACTGAACCTACTTAATTTACTATTCCAACTCCAATCTACATTTAATTAGGGTAGATGCTGGACACTGAACCTAATTTATTTACTATTCCAATTCCAATCTACATTTAATTAGGATAGGTGCTGGACACTGAACCTATTTAATTTACTATTCCAACTCCAATTTAAATTTAATTAGGGTAGGTGCTGGACACAGAACCTATTTAATTTACTATTCCAACTCCAATCTACATTTAATTAGGGTAGGTGCTGGACACTGAACCTATTTAATTTACTATTCCAACTCCAATCTACATTTAATTAGGGTAGGTGCTGGACACTGAACCTATTTAATTTACTATTCCAACTCCAACCTACATTTAATTCGGGTAGGTGCTGATTACTGAAACTATTTAATTTACTATTTCAACTCCAATCTACATTTAATTAGGGTAGATGCTGGACACTGAACCTAATTAGTTTACTATTCAAACTCCAATCTACATTTAATTAGGGTAGATGCTGGACACTCAACCTAATTAATTCACTATTCCAACTCCAATCTACTTTTAATTAGGGTAGGTGCTGGACACTGAACCTACTTAATTTACTATTCCAACTCCAATCTACATTTAATAAGGGTAGATGCTGGACACTGAACCTATGTAATTTACTATTCAAAATCCAATGTACATTTAATTTGGGTAGGTGCTGGACACTGAACCTATCTAATTTAGTATTCCAACTCCAATCTACATTTAATTAGGGTAGGTTCTGGACACTGAACCTAACTAATATTCTATTGCAACTCCAACCAACATTTAATTAGGGTAGGTGCTGGACACTGAACCTAATTATTTTACTATTCGAACTCCAATCTACATTTAATTAGGGTAGGTGCTGGACACTGAACCTAATTATTTTACTATTCGAACTCCAATCTACTTTTAATTAGGGTAGGTGCTGGACACTGAACCTATTTTATTTAGTATTCCAACTCCAATCTACATTTAATTAGGGTAGATGCTGGACACTCAACCTAATTAATTCACTATTCCAACTCCAATCTACATTTAATTAGGGTAGGTGCTGGACACTAGACCTATTAAATTTACTATTCAAACTCCAATCTACTTTTAATTAGGGTAGGTGCTGGACACTGAACCTACTTAATTTACTATTCCAACTCCAATCTACATTTAATAAGGGTAGATGCTGGACACTGAACCTAACTAATATTCTATTGCAACTCCAACCAACATTTAATTAGGGTAGGTGCTGGACACTGAACCTATTTAATTTACTATTCCAACTCCAATGTACATTTATTAGGGTAGGTGCTGGACACTGAACCTAATTATTTTACTATTCGAACTCCAATCTACATTTAATTAGGGTAGGTGCTGGACACTGAACCTATTTTATTTAGTATTCCAACTCCAATCTACATTTAATTTGGGTAGGTGCTGGACACTGAACCTATCTAATTTAGTATTCCAACTCCAATCTACATTTAATTAGGGTAGGTTCTGGACACTGAACCTAACTAATATTCTATTGCAACTCCAACCAACATTTAATTAGGGTAGGTGCTGGACACTGAACCTATTTAATTTACTATTCCAACTCCAATGTACATTTATTAGGGTAGGTGCTGGACACTGAACCTAATTATTTTACTATTCGAACTCCAATCTACATTTAATTAGGGTAGGTGCTGGACACTGAACCTATTTTATTTAGTATTCCAACTCCAATCTACATTTAATTTGGGTAGGTGCTGGACACTGAACCTAATTATTGTTCTATTCCAACTCCAATCTACAATAAATTAGGGTAGGTGCTGGACACTGAACCTATTTAATTTACTATTCCAACTCCAATCTACATTTATTAGGGTCGTTGCTGGACACAACCTAATTAATGTACTATTCCAACTCCAATCTACATTTAATTAGAGTATGTGCTGGACACTGAACCTATTTATTTACTATTCAAACTCCAATCTACATTTAATTAGGGTAGATGCTGGACACTGAACCTAATTAATTTACTATTCCAACTCCAATCTACATTTAATTAGGGTAGGTGCTGGACACTGAACCTATTTAATTTACTATTCCAACTTCAATCTACATTTAATTAGGGTAGGTGCTGAACACTGAACCTACCTAATTTACTATTTCAACTCCAATCTACATTTAATTAGGGTAGATGGTGGACACTGAACCTAATTAGTTTACTATTCCAACTCCAATCTACATTTAATTAGGGTAGGTGCTGGACACTGAACCTATTTAATTTACTGTTCCAACTCCAATCTACATTTAATTAGGGTAGATGCTGGACACTGAACCTAATTCATTTACTATTCCAACTCCAATCTACATTAGGCCTGGGCGTAGTGGGCGTAGTGGGGCTTCGCGGAGCTATGTGAAGTGGGCGAGAAACTACGCCCACCTCCGCACTCCGCGTAGCCCCACTACGCACCGCAGGCCTCCCTCCCTCCCGCCCTCCCGCCCTCCCTAAATACTTTAATTTAAATGTTAGAAAAAATTAAAAGGCACTTACCTTGCCCGCCACTGCCTGCCGCTTCCCCGGGGCTCCCTCTCTTCATCGCCGCCGTCTTGGGTACTAATGGCCATGCGCGGGCGGCCGCGCATGCGCATTTCTCGTGGGAAATGCGCATGCGCGACCGCCCGAGCATGCGCATTAGTACCCAAGACGGCAGCGATGAAGAGAGGGAGCCCCGGGGACGCGGCGGGCAGCGGCGGGCAAGGTAAGTGCCTTTTAATTCTTTCTAACATTTAAATTAAAGTATTTAGGGAGGGCGGGAGGGAGGCGGGTGGCGGCCAGCTACACACCGTCTGCGGATCGTGCGTAGTGCCGAATTCTACGCCTGCTACCAAAATGCGTAGAAGCCGGCACTACGCACTCCGTGCATGGAGCGTAGCTGCCTGCCCAGGCTTAATCTACATTTAATTAGGGTAGGTGCTGGACACTGAAACTATTAAATTTACTATTCCAACTCCAATCTAATTTGAATTAGGGTAGGTGCTGGACACTGAACCTACTTAATTTACTATCCCAACTCCAATCCACATTTAATTAGGGTAGGTGCTGGACACTGAACCCAATTAATTTACTATTCCAATTCCAATGTACATTTAATTATTATAGGTGCTTGACACTGAACCTATTTAATTTACTATTCCAACTCCAATTTACATTTAATTAGGGTAGGTGCTGGACACTGAACCAAACTAATTTACTATTCCAACTCCAATCTACATTCAATTAGGGTAGGTGCTGGACACTGAACCTATTACATTTCCTATTCCAACTCCAATATACATTTAATTAGGGTAGGTGCTGGACACTGAACCTATTTAATTTACTATTCCAACTCCAATCTACATTTAATTAGGGTAGGTGCTGGACACTGAACCAAACTAATTTACTATTCCAACTCCAATCTACATTCAATTAGGGTAGGTGCTGGACACTGAACCTATTACATTTACTATTCCAACTCCAATCTACATTTAATTAGGGTAGGTGCTGTACACTGAACCTATTTAATTTACTATTACAACTCCAATCTACATTTAATTAGGGTAGGTGCTGGACACTGAACCTATGTAATTTACTATTCACACTCCAATCTACATTGAATTTGGGTAGGTGATGGACACTGAACCTATTAAATTTACTATTCTTACCCCAATCTACATTTAATTAGGGTAGGTGCAGGACAGTGAACCTAATTAATGTACTATTCCAACTCAAATCTACATTTAATTAGGGCAGGTGCTGGACACTGACCCTAATTAATTTACTATTCCAACTCCATTCTACATTTAATAAGGGTAGATGCTGGACACTGAACATATGTAATTTACTATTCCAACTCCAATCTACATTTAATTTGGGTAGGTGCTGGACGCTGAACCTATTTAATTTAATATTCCAACTCCAATCTACATTTAATTAGGGTAGGTTCTGGACACTGAACCTAACTAATATACCATTCCAACTCCAACCAACATTTAGTTAGGGTAGGTGCTGGACACTGAACCTAATTAATTTACTATTCGAACTCCAATCTACATTTAATTAGGGTAGGTGCTGGACACTGAACCTATTTTATTTACTATTCCAACTCCAATCTACATTTAATTTGGGTAGGTGCTGGACACTGAACCTAATTATTGTTCTATTCCAACTCCAATCTACATTTAATTAGGGTAGGTGCTGGACACTGAACCTATTTAATTTACTATTCCAACTCAAATCTACATTTAATTTGGGTAGGTGCTGGACACTGAACCTATTTAATTTACTATTCCAACTCCAATCTACATTTAATTAGGGTCGTTGCTGGACACAACCTAATTAATGTACTATTCCAACTCCAATCTACATTTAATTAGGGTAGATGCTGGACACTGAACCTAATTAATTCACTATTCCAACTCCAATCTACTTTTAATTAGGGTAGGTGCTGGACACTGAACCTACTTAATTTACTATTCCAACTCCAATCTACATTTAATAAGGGTAGATGCTGGACACTGAACCTATGTCATTTACTATTCCACATCCAATCTACATTTAATTTGGGTAGGTGCTGGACACTGAACCTATTTAATTTAGTATTCCAACTCCAATCTACATTTAATTAGGGTAGGTTCTGGACACTGAACCTAATTAATATACTATTGCAACTCCAACCAACATTTAATTAGGGTAGGTGCTGGACACTGAACCTAATTATTTTACTATTCGAACTCCAATCTACATTTAATTAGGGTAGGTGCTGGACACTGAACCTAATTATTTTACTATTCGAACTCCAATCTACATTTAATTAGGGTAGGTGCTGGACACTGAATCTATATTATTTACTATTCCAACTCCAATCTACATTTAATTTGGGTAGGTGCTGGACACTGGACCTAATTATTGTTCTATTCCAACTCCAATCTACATTTAATTAGGGTAGGTGCTGGAAACTGAACCTATTTAATTTACTATTCTAACTCCAATCTACATTTATTAGGGTCGTTGCTGGACACAACCTAATTAATGTACTATTCCAACTCCAATCTACATTTAATTAGAGTAGGTGCTGGACACTGAACCTATTTATTTACTATTCAAACTCCAATCTACATTTAATTAGGGTAGATGCTGGACACTGAACCTAATTAATTTACTATTCCAACTCCAATCTACATTTAAATAGGGTAGGTGCTGGACACTGAACCTATTAAATTTACTATTCCAACTCCAAACTACTTTTAATCAGGGTAGGTGCTGGACACTGAACCTACTTAATTTACTATTCCAACTCCAATCTACATTTAATTAGGGTAGATGCTGGACACTGAACCTAATTAATTTACTATTCCAATTCCAATCTACATTTAATTAGGATAGGTGCTGGACACTGAACCTATTTAATTTACTATTCCAACTCCAATTTAAATTTAATAAGGGTAGGTGCTGGACACAGAACCTATTTAATTTACTATTCCAATCTACATTTAGTTAGGGTAGGTGCTGGACACTGAACCCATTTAATTTACTATTCCAACTCCAATCTACATTTAATTAGGGTAGGTGCTGGACACTGAACCTATTTAATTTACTATTCCAACTTCAATCTACATTTAATTAGGGTAGGTGCTGAACACTGAACCTAACTAATTTACTATTTCAACTCCAATCTACATTTAATTAGGGTAGATGGTGGACACTGAACCTAATTAGTTTACTATTCCAACTCCAATCTACATTTAATTAGGGTAGGTGCTGGACACTGAACCTATTTAATTTACTATTCCAACTCCAATCTACATTTAATTAGGGTAGATGCTGGACACTGAACCTAATTAATTTACTATTCCAACTCCAATCTACATTAGGCCTGGGCGTAGTGGGCGTAGTGAGGCTTCGCGGAGCTATGTGAAGTGGGCGAGAAACTACGCCCACCTCCGCACTCCGCGTAGCCCCACTACGCACCGCAGGCCTCCCTCCCTCCCGCCCTCCCGCCCTCCCTAAATACTTTAATTTAAATGTTAGAAAGAATTAAAAGGCACTTACCTTGCCCGCCACTGCCTGCCGCTTTCCCGGGGCTCCCTCTCTTCATCGCCGCCGTCTTGGGTACTAATGGCCATGCGCGGGCGGCCGCGCATGCGCATTTCTCGTGGGAAATGCGCATGCGCGGCCGCCCGCGCATGCGCATTAGTACCCAAGACGGCAGCGATGAAGAGAGGGAGCCCCGGGGACGTGGCGGGCAGCGGCGGGCAAGGTAAGTGCCTTTTAATTCTTTCTAACATTTAAATTAAAGTATTTAGGGAGGGCGGGAGGGAGGCGGGTGGCGGCCAGCTACACACCGTCTGCGGATCGTGCGTAGTGCCGAATTCTACGCCTGCTACGCAAAATGCGTAGAAGCCGGCACTACGCACTCCGTGCATGGAGCGTAGCTGCCCGCCCAGGCTTAATCTACATTTAATTAGGGTAGGTGCTGGACAGTGAAACTATTAAATTTACTATTCCAACTCCAATCTAATTTGAATTAGGGTAGGTGCTGGACACTGAACCTACTTAATTTACTATCCCAACTCCAATCCACATTTAATTAGGGTAGGTGCTGGACACTGAACCCAATTAATTTACTATTCCAATTCCAATGTACATTTAATTATTATAGGTGCTTGACACTGAACCTATTTAATTTACTATTCCAACTCCAATTTACATTTAATTAGGGTAGGTGCTGGACACTGAACCAAACTAATTTACTATTCCAACTCCAATCTACATTCAATTAGGGTAGGTGCTGGACACTGAACCTATTACATTTCCTATTCCAACTCCAATCTACATTTAATTAGGGTAGGTTCTGGACACTGAACCTATTTAATTTACTATTCCAACTCCATCTACATTTAATTAGGGTAGGTGCTGGACACTGAACCAAACTAATTTACTATTCCAACTCCAATCTACATTCAATTAGGGTAGTTGCTGGACACTGAACCTATTACATTTACTATTCCAACTCCAATCTACATTTAATTAGGGTAGGTGCTGGACACTGAACCTATTTAATTTACTATTACAACTCCAATCTACATTTAATTAGGGTAGGTGCTGGACACTGAACCTATGTAATTTACTATTCACACTCCAATCTACATTGAATTTGGGTAGGTGATGGACACTGAACCTATTTAATTTACTATTCCTACCCCAATCTACATTTAATTAGGGTAGGTGCAGGACATTGAACCTAATTAATGTACTATTCCAACTCAAATCTACATTTAATTAGGGCAGGTGCTGGACACTGACCCTAATTAATTTACTATTCCAACTCCATTCTACATTTAATAAGGGTAGATGCTGGACACTGAACATATGTAATTTACTATTCCAACTCCAATCTACATTTAATTTGGGTAGGTGCTGGACGCTGAACCTATTTAATTTAATATTCCAACTCCAATCTACATTTAATTAGGGTAGGTTCTGGACACTGAACCTAACTAATATACCATTCCAACTCCAACCAACATTTAATTAGGGTAGGTGCTGGACACTGAACCTAATCAATTTACTATTCGAACTCCAATCTACATTTAATTAGGGTAGGTGCTGGACACTGAACCTATTTTATTTACTATTCCAACTCCAATCTACATTTAATTCGGGTAGGTGCTGGACACTGAACCTAATTATTGTTCTATTCCAACTCCAATCTACATTTAATTAGGGTAGGTGCTGGACACTGAACCTATTTAATTTACTATTCCAACTCCAATCTACATTTAATTTGGGTAGGTGCTGGACACTGAACCTATTTAATTTACTATTCCAACTCCAATCTACATTTAATTAGGGCCGTTGCTGGACACAACCTAATTAATGTACTATTCCAACTCCAATCTACTTTTAATTAGGGTAGGTGCTGGACACTGAACCTACTTAATTTACTATTCCAACTCCAATCTACATTTAATAAGGGTAGATGCTGGACACTGAACCTATGTCATTTACTATTCCAAATCCAATCTACATTTAATTTGGGTAGGTGCTGGACACTGAACCTATCTAATTTACTATTCGAACTCCAATCTACATTTAATTAGGGTAGGTTCTGGACACTGAACCTAACTAATATACTATTGCAACTCCAACTAACATTTATTTAGGGTAGGTGCTGGACACTGAACCTAATTAATTTACTATTCGAACTCCAATCTACATTTAATTAGGGTAGGTGCTGGACACTGAACCTATTTTATTTACTATTCCAACTCCAATCTACATTTAATTAGGGCCGTTGCTGGACACAACCTAATTAATGTACTATTCCAACTCCAATCTACTTTTAATTAGGGTAGGTGCTGGACACTGAACCTACTTAATTTACTATTCCAACTCCAATCTACATTTAATAAGGGTAGATGCTGGACACTGAACCTATGTCATTTACTATTCCAAATCCAATCTACATTTAATTTGGGTAGGTGCTGGACACTGAACCTATCTAATTTACTATTCGAACTCCAATCTACATTTAATTAGGGTAGGTTCTGGACACTGAACCTAACTAATATACTATTGCAACTCCAACCAACATTTATTTAGGGTAGGTGCTGGACACTGAACCTAATTAATTTACTATTCGAACTCCAATCTACATTTAATTAGGGTAGGTGCTGGACACTGAACCTATTTTATTTACTATTCCAACTCCAATCTACATTTAATTTGGGTAGGTGCTGGACACTGAACCTAATTATTGTTCAATTCCAACTCCAATCTACATTTAATTAGGGTAGATGCTGGACACTGAACCTAATTAATTTACTATTCCAACTCCAATCTACATTTAAATAGGGTAGGTGCTGGACACTGAACCTATGTAATTTACTATTCACACTCCAATCTACATTGAATTTGGGTAGGTGATGGACACTGAACCTGTTTAATTTACTATTCTTACCCCAATCTACATTTAATTAGGGTAGGTGCAGGACAGTGAACCTAATTAATGTACTATTCCAACTCAAATCTACATTTAATTAGGGCAGGTGCTGGACACTGACCCTAATTAATTTACTATTCCAACTCCATTCTACATTTAATAAGGGTAGATGCTGGACACTGAACATATGTAATTTACTATTCCAACTCCAATCTACATTTAATTTGGGTAGGTGCTGGACGCTGAACCTATTTAATTTAATATTCCAACTCCAATCTACATTTAATTAGGGTAGGTTCTGGACACTGAACCTAACTAATATACCATTCCAACTCCAACCAACATTTAGTTAGGGTAGGTGCTGGACACTGAACCTAATTAATTTACTATTCGAACTCCAATCTACATTTAATTAGGGTAGGTGCTGGACACTGAACCTATTTTATTTACTATTCCAACTCCAATCTACATTTAATTTGGGTAGGTGCTGGACACTGAACCTAATTATTGTTCTATTCCAACTCCAATCTACATTTAATTAGGGTAGGTGCTGGACACTGAACCTATTTAATTTACTATTCCAACTCAAATCTACATTTAATTTGGGTAGGTGCTGGACACTGAACCTATTTAATTTACTATTCCAACTCCAATCTACATTTAATTAGGGTCGTTGCTGGACACAACCTAATTAATGTACTATTCCAACTCCAATCTACATTTAATTAGGGTAGATGCTGGACACTGAACCTAATTAAATCACTATTCCAACTCCAATCTACTTTTAATTAGGGTAGGTGCTGGACACTGAACCTACTTAATTTACTATTCCAACTCCAATCTACATTTAATAAGGGTAGATGCTGGACACTGAACCTATGTCATTTACTATTCCACATCCAATCTACATTTAATTTGGGTAGGTGCTGGACACTGAACCTATTTAATTTAGTATTCCAACTCCAATCTACATTTAATTAGGGTAGGTTCTGGACACTGAACCTAATTAATATACTATTGCAACTCCAACCAACATTTAATTAGGGTAGGTGCTGGACACTGAACCTAATTATTTTACTATTCGAACTCCAATCTACATTTAATTAGGGTAGGTGCTGGACACTGAACCTAATTATTTTACTATTCGAACTCCAATCTACATTTAATTAGGGTAGGTGCTGGACACTGAATCTATATTATTTACTATTCCAACTCCAATCTACATTTAATTAGGGTAGGTGCTGGAAACTGAACCTATTTAATTTACTATTCCAACTCCAATCTACATTTATTAGGGTCGTTGCTGGACACAACCTAATTAATGTACTATTCCAACTCCAATCTACATTTAATTAGAGTAGGTGCTGGACACTGAACCTATTTATTTACTATTCAAACTCCAATCTACATTTAATTAGGGTAGATGCTGGACACTGAACCTAATTAATTTACTATTCCAACTCCAATCTACATTTAAATAGGGTAGGTGCTGGACACTGAACCTATTAAATTTACTATTCCAACTCCAAACTACTTTTAATTAGGGTAGGTGCTGGACACTGAACCTACTTAATTTACTATTCCAACTCCAATCTACATTTAATTAGGGTAGATGCTGGACACTGAACCTAATTAATTTACTATTCCAATTCCAATCTACATTTAATTAGGATAGGTGCTGGACACTGAACCTATTTAATTTACTATTCCAACTCCAATTTAAATTTAATAAGGGTAGGTGCTGGACACAGAACCTATTTAATTTACTATTCCAATCTACATTTAGTTAGGGTAGGTGCTGGACACTGAACCCATTTAATTTACTATTCCAACTCCAATCTACATTTAATTAGGGTAGGTGCTGGACACTGAACCTATTTAATTTACTATTCCAACTTCAATCTACATTTAATTAGGGTAGGTGCTGAACACTGAACCTAACTAATTTACTATTTCAACTCCAATCTACATTTAATTAGGGTAGATGGTGGACACTGAACCTAATTAGTTTACTATTCCAACTCCAATCTACATTTAATTAGGGTAGGTGCTGGACACTGAACCTATTTAATTTACTATTCCAACTCCAATCTACATTTAATTAGGGTAGATGCTGGACACTGAACCTAATTAATTTACTATTCCAACTCCAATCTACATTAGGCCTGGGCGTAGTGGGCGTAGTGAGGCTTCGCGGAGCTATGTGAAGTGGGCGAGAAACTACGCCCACCTCCGCACTCCGCGTAGCCCCACTACGCACCGCAGGCCTCCCTCCCTCCCGCCCTCCCGCCCTCCCTAAATACTTTAATTTAAATGTTAGAAAGAATTAAAAGGCACTTACCTTGCCCGCCACTGCCTGCCGCTTTCCCGGGGCTCCCTCTCTTCATCGCCGCCGTCTTGGGTACTAATGGCCATGCACGGGCGGCCGCGCATGCGCATTTCTCGTGGGAAATGCGCATGCGCGGCCGCCCGCGCATGCGCATTAGTACCCAAGACGGCAGCGATGAAGAGAGGGAGCCCCGGGGACGTGGCGGGCAGCGGCGGGCAAGGTAAGTGCCTTTTAATTCTTTCTAACATTTAAATTAAAGTATTTAGGGAGGGCGGGAGGGAGGCGGGTGGCGGCCAGCTACACACCGTCTGCGGATCGTGCGTAGTGCCGAATTCTACGCCTGCTACGCAAAATGCGTAGAAGCCGGCACTACGCACTCCGTGCATGGAGCGTAGCTGCCCGCCCAGGCTTAATCTACATTTAATTAGGGTAGGTGCTGGACAGTGAAACTATTAAATTTACTATTCCAACTCCAATCTAATTTGAATTAGGGTAGGTGCTGGACACTGAACCTACTTAATTTACTATCCCAACTCCAATCCACATTTAATTAGGGTAGGTGCTGGACACTGAACCCAATTAATTTACTATTCCAATTCCAATGTACATTTAATTATTATAGGTGCTTGACACTGAACCTATTTAATTTACTATTCCAACTCCAATTTACATTTAATTAGGGTAGGTGCTGGACACTGAACCAAACTAGTTTACTATTCCAACTCCAATCTACATTCAATTAGGGTAGGTGCTGGACACTGAACCTATTACATTTCCTATTCCAACTCCAATCTACATTTAATTAGGGTAGGTTCTGGACACTGAACCTATTTAATTTACTATTCCAACTCCATCTACATTTAATTAGGGTAGGTGCTGGACACTGAACCAAACTAATTTACTATTCCAACTCCAATCTACATTCAATTAGGGTAGTTGCTGGACACTGAACCTATTACATTTACTATTCCAACTCCAATCTACATTTAATTAGGGTAGGTGCTGGACACTGAACCTATTTAATTTACTATTACAACTCCAATCAACATTTAATTAGGGTAGGTGCTGGACACTGAACCTATGTAATTTACTATTCACACTTCAATCTACATTGAATTTGGGTAGGTGATGGACACTGAACCTATTTAATTTACTATTCCTACCCCAATCTACATTTAATTAGGGTAGGTGCAGGACAGTGAACCTAATTAATGTACTATTCCAACTCAAATCTACATTTAATTAGGGCAGGTGCTGGACACTGACCCTAATTAATTTACTATTCCAACTCCATTCTACATTTAATAAGGGTAGATGCTGGACACTGAACATATGTAATTTACTATTCCAACTCCAATCTACATTTAATTTGGGTAGGTGCTGGACGCTGAACCTATTTAATTTAATATTCCAACTCCAATCTACATTTAATTAGGGTAGGTTCTGGACACTGAACCTAACTAATATACCATTCCAACTCCAACCAACATTTAATTAGGGTAGGTGCTGGACACTGAACCTAATCAATTTACTATTCGAACTCCAATCTACATTTAATTAGGGTAGGTGCTGGACACTGAACCTATTTTATTTACTATTCCAACTCCAATCTACATTTAATTCGGGTAGGTGCTGGACACTGAACCTAATTATTGTTCTATTCCAACTCCAATCTACATTTAATTAGGGTAGGTGCTGGACACTGAACCTATTTAATTTACTATTCCAACTCCAATCTACATTTAATTTGGGTAGGTGCTGGACACTGAACCTATTTAATTTACTATTCCAACTCCAATCTACATTTAATTAGGGCCGTTGCTGGACACAACCTAATTAATGTACTATTCCAACTCCAATCTACTTTTAATTAGGGTAGGTGCTGGACACTGAACCTACTTAATTTACTATTCCAACTCCAATCTACATTTAATAAGGGTAGATGCTGGACACTGAACCTATGTCATTTACTATTCCAAATCCAATCTACATTTAATTTGGGTAGGTGCTGGACACTGAACCTATCTAATTTACTATTCGAACTCCAATCTACATTTAATTAGGGTAGGTTCTGGACACTGAACCTAACTAATATACTATTGCAACTCCAACTAACATTTATTTAGGGTAGGTGCTGGACACTGAACCTAATTAATTTACTATTCGAACTCCAATCTACATTTAATTAGGGTAGGTGCTGGACACTGAACCTATTTTATTTACTATTCCAACTCCAATCTACATTTAATTTGGGTAGGTGCTGGACACTGAACCTAATTATTGTTCAATTCCAACTCCAATCTACATTTAATTAGGGTAGATGCTGGACACTGAACCTAATTAATTTACTATTCCAACTCCAATCTACATTTAAATAGGGTAGGTGCTGGACACTGAACCTATTAAATTTACTATTCCAACTTCAAACTACTTTTAATTAGGGTAGGTGCTGGACACTGAACCTACTTAATTTACTATTCCAACTCCAATCTACATTTAATTAGGGCAGGTGCTGGACACTGACCCTAATTAATTTACTATTCCAACTCCATTCTACATTTAATAAGGGTAGATGCTGGACACTGAACATATGTAATTTACTATTCCAACTCCAATCTACATTTAATTTGGGTAGGTGCTGGACGCTGAACCTATTTAATTTAATATTCCAACTCCAATCTACATTTAATTAGGGTAGGTTCTGGACACTGAACCTAACTAATATACCATTCCAACTCCAACCAACATTTAATTAGGGTAGGTGCTGGACACTGAACCTAATCAATTTACTATTCGAACTCCAATCTACATTTAATTAGGGTAGGTGCTGGACACTGAACCTATTTTATTTACTATTCCAACTCCAATCTACATTTAATTCGGGTAGGTGCTGGACACTGAACCTAATTATTGTTCTATTCCAACTCCAATCTACATTTAATTAGGGTAGATGCTGGACACTGAACCTAATTAATTTACTATTCCAACTCCAATCTACATTTAAATAGGGTAGGTGCTGGACACTGAACCTATTAAATTTACTATTCCAACTCCAAACTACTTTTAATTAGGGTAGGTGCTGGACACTGAACCTACTTAATTTACTATTCCAACTCCAATCTACATTTAATTAGGGTAGATGCTGGACACTGAACCTAATTTATTTACTATTCCAATTCCAATCTACATTTAATTAGGATAGGTGCTGGACACTGAACCTATTTAATTTACTATTCCAACTCCAATTTAAATTTAATTAGGGTAGGTGCTGGACACAGAACCTATTTAATTTACTATTCCAACTCCAATCTACATTTAATTAGGGTAGGTGCTGGACACTGAACCTATTTAATTTACTATTCCAACTCCAATCTACATTTAATTAGGGTAGGTGCTGGACACTGAACCTATTTAATTTACTATTCCAACTCCAACCTACATTTAATTCGGGTAGGTGCTGATTACTGAAACTATTGAATTTACTATTTCAACTCCAATCTACATTTAATTAGGGTAGATGCTGGACACTGAACCTAATTAGTTTACTATTCAAACTCCAATCTACATTTAATTAGGGTAGATGCTGGACACTCAACCTAATTAATTCACTATTCCAACTCCAATCTACATTTAATTAGGGTAGGTGCTGGACACTAGACCTACTTAATTTACTATTCCAACTCCAATCTACATTTAATAAGGGTAGATGCTGGACACTGAACCTATGTAATTTACTATTCCAAATCCAATGTACATTTAATTTGGGTAGGTGCTGGACACTGAACCTATCTAATTTAGTATTCCAACTCCAATCTACATTTAATTAGGGTAGGTTCTGGACACTGAACCTAACTAATATTCTATTGCAACTCCAACCAACATTTAATTAGGGTAGGTGCTGGACACTGAACCTAATTATTTTACTATTCGAACTCCAATCTACATTTAATTAGGGTAGGTGCTGGACACTGAACCTAATTATTTTACTATTCGAACTCCAATCTACATTTAATTAGGGTAGGTGCTGGACACTGAACCTATTTTATTTAGTATTCCAACTCCAATCTACATTTAACTTGGGTAGGTGCTGGACACTGAACCTAATTATTGTTCTATTCCAACTCCAATCTACATTTAATTAGGGTAGGTGCTGGACACTGAACCTATTTAATTTACTATTCCAACTCCAATCTACATTTATTAGGGTCGTTGCTGGACACAACCTAATTAATGTACTATTCCAACTCCAATCTACATTTAATTAGAGTATGTGCTGGACACTGAACCTATTTATTTACTATTCAAACTCCAATCTACATTTAATTAGGGTAGATGCTGGACACTGAACCTAATTAATTTACTATTCCAACTCCAATCTACATTTAATTAGGGTAGGTGCTGGGCACTGAACCTATTAAATTTACTATTCCAACTCCAAACTACTTTTAATTAGGGTAGGTGCTGGACACTGAACCTACTTAATTTACTATTCCAACTCCGATCTACATTTAATTAGGGTAGATGCTGGACACTGAACCTAATTTATTTACTATTCCAATTTCAATCTACATTTAATTAGGATAGGTGCTGGACACTGAACCTATTTAATTTACTATTCCAACTCCAATTTAAATTTAATTAGGGTAGGTGCTGGACACAGAACCTATTTAATTTACTATTCCAACTCCAATCTACATTTAATTAGGGTAGGTGCTGGACACTGAACCTATTTAATTTACTATTCCAACTCCAATCTACATTTAATTAGGGTAGGTGCTGGACACTGAACCTATTTAATTTACTATTCCAACTCCAACCTACATTTAATTCGGGTAGGTGCTGATTACTGAAACTATTTAATTTACTATTTCAACTCCAATCTACATTTAATTAGGGTAGATGCTGGACACTGAACCTAATTAGTTTACTATTCCAACTCCAATATACATTTAATTAGGGTAGGTGCTGGACACTGAACCTATTTAATTTACTATTCCAACTCCAATTTAAATTTAATTAGGGTAGGTGCTGGACACAGAACCTATTTAATTTACTATTCCAACTCCAATCTACATTTAATTAGGGTAGGTGCTGGACACTGAACCTATTTAATTTACTATTCCAACTCCAATCTACATTTAATTAGGGTAGGTGCTGGACACTGAACCTATTTAATTTACTATTCCAACTCCAACCTACATTTAATTCGGGTAGGTGCTGATTACTGAAACTATTTAATTTACTATTCCAACTCCAATCTACATTTAGTTAGGGTAGATGCTGGACACTGAACCTAATTAATTTACTATTCCAACTCCAATCTACATTAGGCCTGGGCGTAGTGGGCGTAGTAGGGGTTCGCGGAGCTACGTGAAGTGGGCGAGAAACTACGCCCACCTCCGCCCTCCGCGTAGCCTCACTACGCACCGCAGGCCTCCCTCCCTCCCGCCCTCCCGCCCTCCCTAAATACTTCAATTTAAATGTTAGAAAGAATTAAAAAGCACTTACCTTGCCCGCCGCTGCCCTCCGCGTCCCCGGGGCTCCCTCTCTTCATCGCCGCCGTCTTGGGTACTAATGGGCATGCGCTGGCGGCAGCGCATGCGCATTTCTCGTGAGAAATGCTCATGCGCGGCCGCCCGCGCATGCGCATTAGTACCCAAGATGGCAGCGATGAAGGGAGGGAGCCCAGGGGACACGGCGGGCAGCGGCGGGCAAGGTAAGTGCCTTTTAATTCTTTCTAACATTTAAATTAAAGTATTTAGGGAGGGCGGGAGGGAGGCGGGTGGCGGCCAGCTACACACCGTCTGCGAAGCGTGCGTAGTGCCGAATTCTACGCCTGCTATGCAAAATGCGTAGAAGCCGGCACTACCCACACTCCGTGCACGCCCGGGCTTAATCTACATTTAATTATGGTAGGTGCTGGACACTGAACCTATTAAATTTACTATTCCAACTCCAATCTAATTTGAATTAGGGTAGGTGCTGGACACTGAACTTACTTAATTTACTATTCCAACTCCAATCTGCATTTAATTAGGGTAGGTGCTGGACACTGAACCTAATTAATTTCCTATTCCAATTCCAATCTACATTTAATTCGGATAGGTGCTGGACACTGAACCTATTTAATTTACTATTCCAACTCCAATTTAAATTTAATAAGGGTAGGTGCTGGACACAGAACCTATTTAATTTACTATTCCAATCTACATTTAGTTAGGGTAGGTGCTGGACACTGAACCCATTTAATTTACTATTCCAACTCCAATCTACATTTAATTAGGGTAGGTGCTGGACACTGAACCTATTTAATTTACTATTCCAACTTCAATCTACATTTAATTAGGGTAGGTGCTGAACACTGAACCTAACTAATTTACTATTTCAACTCCAATCTACATTTAATTAGGGTAGATGGTGGACACTGAACCTAATTAGTTTACTATTCCAACTCCAATCTACATTTAATTAGGGTAGGTGCTGGACACTGAACCTATTTAATTTACTGTTCCAACTCCAATCTACATTTAATTACGGTAGATGCTGGACACTGAACCTAATTAATTTACTATTCCAACTCCAATCTACATTAGGCCTGGGCGTAGTGGGCGTAGTGGGGCTTCGCGGAGCTATGTGAAGTGGGCGAGAAACTACGCCCACCTCCGCACTCCGCGTAGCCCCACTACGCACCGCAGGCCTCCCTCCCTCCCGCCCTCCCGCCCTCCCTAAATACTTTAATTTAAATGTTAGAAAAAATTAAAAGGCACTTACCTTGCCCGCCACTGCCTGCCGCTTCCCCGGGGCTCCCTCTCTTCATCGCCGCCGTCTTGGGTACTAATGGCCATGCGCGGGCGGCCGCGCATGCGCATTTCTCGTGGGAAATGCGCATGCGCGACCGCCCGAGCATGCGCATTAGTACCCAAGACGGCAGCGATGAAGAGAGGGAGCCCCGGGGACGCGGCGGGCAGCGGCGGGCAAGGTAAGTGCCTTTTAATTCTTTCTAACATTTAAATTAAAGTATTTAGGGAGGGCGGGAGGGAGGCGGGTGGCGGCCAGCTACACACCGTCTGCGGATCGTGCGTAGTGCCGAATTCTACGCCTGCTACGCAAAATGCGTAGAAGCCGGCACTACGCACTCCGTGCATGGAGCGTAGCTGCCTGCCCAGGCTTAATCTACATTTAATTAGGGTAGGTGCTGGACACTGAAACTATTAAATGTACTATTCCAACTCCAATCTAATTTGAATTAGGGTAGGTGCTGGACACTGAACCTACTTAATTTACTATCCCAACTCCAATCCACATTTAATTAGGGTAGGTGCTGGACACTGAACCCAATTAATTTACTATTCCAATTCCAATGTACATTTAATTATTATAGGTGCTTGACACTGAACCTATTTAATTTACTATTCCAACTCCAATTTACATTTAATTAGGGTAGGTGCTGGACACTGAACCAAACTAATTTACTATTCCAACTCCAATCTACATTCAATTAGGGTAGGTGCTGGACACTGAACCTATTACATTTCCTATTCCAACTCCAATATACATTTAATTAGGGTAGGTGCTGGACACTGAACCTATTTAATTTACTATTCCAACTCCAATCTACATTTAATTAGGGTAGGTGCTGGACACTGAACCAAACTAATTTACTATTCCAACTCCAATCTACATTCAATTAGGGTAGGTGCTGGACACTGAACCTATTACATTTACTATTCCAACTCCAATCTACATTTAATTAGGGTAGGTGCTGGACACTGAACCTATTTAATTTACTGTTACAACTCCAATCTACATTTAATTAGGGTAGGTGCTGGACACTGAACCTATGTAATTTACTATTCACACTCCAATCTACATTGAATTTGGGTAGGTGATGGACACTGAACCTATTTAATTTACTATTCTTACCCCAATCTACATTTAATTAGGGTAGGTGCAGGACAGTGAACCTAATTAATGTACTATTCCAACTCAAATCTACATTTAATTAGGGCAGGTGCTGGACACTGACCCTAATTAATTTACTATTCCAACTCCATTCTACATTTAATAAGGGTAGATGCTGGACACTGAACATATGTAATTTACTATTCCAACTCCAATCTACATTTAATTTGGGTAGGTGCTGGACGCTGAACCTATTTAATTTAATATTCCAACTCCAATCTACATTTAATTAGGGTAGGTTCTGGACACTGAACCTAACTAATATACCATTCCAACTCCAACCAACATTTAGTTAGGGTAGGTGCTGGACACTGAACCTAATTAATTTACTATTCGAACTCCAATCTACATTTAATTAGGGTAGGTGCTGGACACTGAACCTATTTTATTTACTATTCCAACTCCAATCTACATTTAATTTGGGTAGGTGCTGGACACTGAACCTAATTATTGTTCTATTCCAACTCCAATCTACATTTAATTAGGGTAGGTGCTGGACACTGAACCTATTTAATTTACTATTCCAACTCAAATCTACATTTAATTTGGGTAGGTGCTGGACACTGAACCTATTTAATTTACTATTCCAACTCCAATCTACATTTAATTAGGGTCGTTGCTGGACACAACCTAATTAATGTACTATTCCAACTCCAATCTACATTTAATTAGGGTAGGTGCTAGACACTGAACCTATTTAATTTACTATTACAACTCCAATCTACATTTAATTAGGGTAGGTGCTGGACACTGAACCTATGTAATTTACTATTCACACTCCAATCTACATTGAATTTGGGTAGGTGATGGACACTGAACCTATTTAATTTACTATTCCTACCCCAATCTACATTTAATTAGGGTAGGTGCAGGACAGTGAACCTAATTAATGTACTATTCCAACTCAAATCTACATTTAATTAGGGCAGGTGCTGGACACTGACCCTAATTAATTTACTATTCCAACTCCATTCTACATTTAATAAGGGTAGATGCTGGACACTGAACATATGTAATTTACTATTCCAACTCCAATCTACATTTAATTTGGGTAGGTGCTGGACGCTGAACCTATTTAATTTAATATTCCAACTCCAATCTACATTTAATTAGGGTAGGTTCTGGACACTGAACCTAACTAATATACCATTCCAACTCCAACCAACATTTAATTAGGGTAGGTGCTGGACACTGAACCTAATCAATTTACTATTCGAACTCCAATCTACATTTAATTAGGGTAGGTGCTGGACACTGAACCTATTTTATTTACTATTCCAACTCCAATATACATTTAATTCGGGTAGGTGCTGGACACTGAACCTAATTATTGTTCTATTCCAACTCCAATCTACATTTAATTAGGGTAGGTGCTGGACACTGAACCTATTTAATTTACTATTCCAACTCCAATCTACATTTAATTTGGGTAGGTGCTGGACACTGAACCTATTTAATTTACTATTCCAACTCCAATCTACATTTAATTAGGGCCGTTGCTGGACACAACCTAATTAATGTACTATTCCAACTCCAATCTACTTTTAATTAGGGTAGGTGCTGGACACTGAACCTACTTAATTTACTATTCCAACTCCAATCTACATTTAATAAGGGTAGATGCTGGACACTGAACCTATGTCATTTACTATTCCAAATCCAATCTACATTTAATTTGGGTAGGTGCTGGACACTGAACCTATCTAATTTACTATTCGAACTCCAATCTACATTTAATTAGGGTAGGTTCTGGACACTGAACCTAACTAATATACTATTGCAACTCCAACTAACATTTATTTAGGGTAGGTGCTGGACACTGAACCTAATTAATTTACTATTCGAACTCCAATCTACATTTAATTAGGGTAGGTGCTGGACACTGAACCTATTTTATTTACTATTCCAACTCCAATCTACATTTAATTTGGGTAGGTGCTGGACACTGAACCTAATTATTGTTCAATTCCAACTCCAATCTACATTTAATTAAGGTAGATGCTGGACACTGAACCTAATTAATTTACTATTCCAACTCCAATCTACATTTAAATAGGGTAGGTGCTGGACACTGAACCTATTAAATTTACTATTCCAACTCCAAACTACTTTTAATTAGGGTAGGTGCTGGATACTGAACCTACTTAATTTACTATTCCAACTCCAATCTACATTTAATTAGGGCAGGTGCTGGACACTGACCCTAATTAATTTACTATTCCAACTCCATTCTACATTTAATAAGGGTAGATGCTGGACACTGAACATATGTAATTTACTATTCCAACTCCAATCTACATTTAATTTGGGTAGGTGCTGGACGCTGAACCTATTTAATTTAATATTCCAACTCCAATCTACATTTAATTAGGGTAGGTTCTGGACACTGAACCTAACTAATATACCATTCCAACTCCAACCAACATTTAATTAGGGTAGGTGCTGGACACTGAACCTAATCAATTTACTATTCGAACTCCAATCTACATTTAATTAGGGTAGGTGCTGGACACTGAACCTATTTTATTTACTATTCCAACTCCAATCTACATTTAATTCGGGTAGGTGCTGGACACTGAACCTAATTATTGTTCTATTCCAACTCCAATCTACATTTAATTAGGGTAGGTGCTGGACACTGAACCTATTTAATTTACTATTCCAACTCCAATCTACATTTAATTTGGGTAGGTGCTGGACACTGAACCTATTTAATTTACTATTCCAACTCCAATCTACATTTAATTAGGGCCGTTGCTGGACACAACCTAATTAATGTACTATTCCAACTCCAATCTACTTTTAATTAGGGTAGGTGCTGGACACTGAACCTACTTAATTTACTATTCCAACTCCAATCTACATTTAATAAGGGTAGATGCTGGACACTGAACCTATGTCATTTACTATTCCAAATCCAATCTACATTTAATTTGGGTAGGTGCTGGACACTGAACCTATCTAATTTACTATTCGAACTCCAATCTACATTTAATTAGGGTAGGTTCTGGACACTGAACCTAACTAATATACTATTGCAACTCCAACTAACATTTATTTAGGGTAGGTGCTGGACACTGAACCTAATTAATTTACTATTCGAACTCCAATCTACATTTAATTAGGGTAGGTGCTGGACACTGAGCCTATTTTATTTACTATTCCAACTCCAATCTACATTTAATTTGGGTAGGTGCTGGACACTGAACCTAATTATTGTTCAATTCCAACTCCAATCTACATTTAATTAGGGTAGATGCTGGACACTGAACCTAATTAATTTACTATTCCAACTCCAATCTACATTTAAATAGGGTAGGTGCTGGACACTGAACCTATTAAATTTACTATTCCAACTCCAAACTACTTTTAATTAGGGTAGGTGCTGGACACTGAACCTACTTAATTTACTATTCCAACTCCAATCTACATTTAATTAGGGTAGATGCTGGACACTGAACCTAATTTATTTACTATTCCAATTCCAATCTACATTTAATTAGGATAGGTGCTGGACACTGAACCTATTTAATTTACTATTCCAACTCCAATTTAAATTTAATTAGGGTAGGTGCTGGACACAGAACCTATTTAATTTACTATTCCAACTCCAATCTACATTTAATTAGGGTAGGTGCTGGACACTGAACCTATTTAATTTACTATTCCAACTCCAATCTACATTTAATTAGGGTAGGTGCTGGACACTGAACCTATTTAATTTACTATTCCAACTCCAACCTACATTTAATTCGGGTAGGTGCTGATTACTGAAACTATTTAATTTACTATTTCAACTCCAATCTACATTTAATTAGGGTAGATGCTGGACACTGAACCTAATTAGTTTACTATTCAAACTCCAATCTACATTTAATTAGGGTAGATGCTGGACACTCAACCTAATTAATTCACTATTCCAACTCCAATCTACATTTAATTAGGGTAGGTGCTGGACACTAGACCTATTAAATTTACTATTCAAACTCCAATCTACTTTTAATTAGGGTAGGTGCTGGACACTGAACCTACTTAATTTACTATTCCAACTCCAATCAACATTTAATAAGGGTAGATGCTGGACACTGAACCTATGTAATTTACTATTCCAAATCCAATGTACATTTAATTTGGGTAGGTGCTGGACACTGAACCTATCTAATTTAGTATTCCAACTCCAATCTACATTTAATTAGGGTAGGTTCTGGACACTGAACCTAACTAATATTCTATTGCAACTCCAACCAACATTTAATTAGGGTAGGTGCTGGACACTGAACCTAATTATTTTACTATTCGAACTCCAATCTACATTTAATTAGGGTAGGTGCTGGACACTGAACCTAATTATTTTACTATTCGAACTCCAATCTACATTTAATTAGGGTAGGTGCTGGACACTGAACCTATTTTATTTAGTATTCCAACTCCAATCTACATTTAATTTGGGTAGGTGCTGGACACTGAACCTAATTATTGTTCTATTCCAACTCCAATCTACATTTAATTAGGGTAGGTGCTGGACACTGAACCTATTTAATTTACTATTCCAACTCCAATCTACATTTATTAGGGTCGTTGCTGGACACAACCTAATTATTGTACTATTCCAACTCCAATCTACATTTAATTAGAGTATGTGCTGGACACTGAACCTATTTATTTACTATTCAAACTCCAATCCACATTTAATTAGGGTAGATGCTGGACACTGAACCTAATTAATTTACTATTCCAACTCCAATCTACATTTAATTAGGGTAGGTGCTGGGCACTGAACCTATTAAATTTACTATTCCAACTCCAAACTACTTTTAATTAGGGTAGGTGCTGGACACTGAACCTACTTAATTTACTATTCCAACTCCGATCTACATTTAATTAGGGTAGATGCTGGACACTGAACCTAATTTATTTACTATTCCAATTCCAATCTACATTTAATTAGGATAGGTGCTGGACACTGAACCTATTTAATTTACTATTCCAACTCCAATTTAAATTTAATTAGGGTAGGTGCTGGACACAGAACCTATTTAATTTACTATTCCAACTCCAATCTACATTTAATTAGGGTAGGTGCTGGACACTGAACCTATTTAATTTACTATTCCAACTCCAATCTACATTTAATTAGGGTAGGTGCTGGACACTGAACCTATTTAATTTACTATTCCAACTCCAACCTACATTTAATTCGGGTAGGTGCTGATTACTGAAACTATTTAATTTACTATTTCAACTCCAATCTACATTTAATTAGGGTAGATGCTGGACACTGAACCTAATTAGTTTACTATTCCAACTCCAATATACATTTAATTAGGGTAGGTGCTGGACACTGAACCTATTTAATTTACTATTCCAACTCCAATTTAAATTTAATTAGGGTAGGTGCTGGACACAGAACCTATTTAATTTACTATTCCAACTCCAATCTACAATTAATTAGGGTAGGTGCTGGACACTGAACCTATTTAATTTACTATTCCAACTCCAATCTACATTTAATTAGGGTAGGTGCTGGACACTGAACCTATTTAATTTACTATTCTAACTCCAACCTACATTTAATTCAGGTAGGTGCTGATTACTGAAACTATTTAATTTACTATTCCAACTCCAATCTACATTTAGTTAGGGTAGATGCTGGACACTGAACCTAATTAATTTACTATTCCAACTCCAATCTACATTAGGCCTGGGCGTAGTGGGCGTAGTAGGGGTTCGCGGAGCTACGTGAAGTGGGCGAGAAACTACGCCCACCTCCGCCCTCCGCGTAGCCTCACTACGCACCGCAGGCCTCCCTCCCTCCCGCCCTCCCGCCCTCCCTAAATACTTCAATTTAAATGTTAGAAAGAATTAAAAAGCACTTACCTTGCCCGCCGCTGCCCTCCGCGTCCCCGGGGCTCCCTCTCTTCATCGCCGCCGTCTTGGGTACTAATGGGCATGCGCTGGCGGCAGCGCATGCGCATTTCTCGTGAGAAATGCTCATGCGCGGCCGCCCGCGCATGCGCATTAGTACCCAAGATGGCAGCGATGAAGGGAGGGAGCCCAGGGGACACGGCGGGCAGCGGCGGGCAAGGTAAGTGCCTTTTAATTCTTTCTAACATTTAAATTAAAGTATTTAGGGAGGGCGGGAGGGAGGCGGGTGGCGGCCAGCTACACACCGTCTGCGAAGCGTGCGTAGTGCCGAATTCTACGCCTGCTATGCAAAATGCGTAGAAGCCGGCACTACCCACACTCCGTGCACGCCCGGGCTTAATCTACATTTAATTATGGTAGGTGCTGGACACTGAACCTATTAAATTTACTATTCCAACTCCAATCTAATTTGAATTAGGGTAGGTGCTGGACACTGAACTTACTTAATTTACTATTCCAACTCCAATCTACATTTAATTAGGGTAGGTGCTGGACACTGAACCTAATTAATTTCCTATTCCAATTCCAATCTACATTTAATTCGGATAGGTGCTGGACACTGAACCTATTTAATTTACTATTCCAACTCCAATTTAAATTTAATAAGGGTAGGTGCTGGACACAGAACCTATTTAATTTACTATTCCAATCTACATTTAGTTAGGGTAGGTGCTGGACACTGAACCCATTTAATTTACTATTCCAACTCCAATCTACATTTAATTAGGGTAGGTGCTGGACACTGAACCTATTTAATTTACTATTCCAACTTCAATCTACATTTAATTAGGGTAGGTGCTGAACACTGAACCTAACTAATTTACTATTTCAACTCCAATCTACATTTAATTAGGGTAGATGGTGGACACTGAACCTAATTAGTTTACTATTCCAACTCCAATCTACATTTAATTAGGGTAGGTGCTGGACACTGAACCTATTTAATTTACTGTTCCAACTCCAATCTACATTTAATTAGGGTAGATGCTGGACACTGAACCTAATTAATTTACTATTTCAACTCCAATCTACATTAGGCCTGGGCGTAGTGGGCGTAGTGGGGCTTCGCGGAGCTATGTGAAGTGGGCGAGAAACTACGCCCACCTCCGCACTCCGCGTAGCCCCACTACGCACCGCAGGCCTCCCTCCCTCCCGCCCTCCCGCCCTCCCTAAATACTTTAATTTAAATGTTAGAAAAAATTAAAAGGCACTTACCTTGCCCGCCACTGCCTGCCGCTTCCCCGGGGCTCCCTCTCTTCATCGCCGCCGTCTTGGGTACTAATGGCCATGCGCGGGCGGCCGCGCATGCGCATTTCTCGTGGGAAATGCGCATGCGCGACCGCCCGAGCATGCGCATTAGTACCCAAGACGGCAGCGATGAAGAGAGGGAGCCCCGGGGACGCGTCGGGCAGCGGCGGGCAAGGTAAGTGCCTTTTAATTCTTTCTAACATTTAAATTAAAGTATTTAGGGAGGGCGGGAGGGAGGCGGGTGGCGGCCAGCTACACACCGTCTGCGGATCGTGCGTAGTGCCGAATTCTACGCCTGCTACGCAAAATGCGTAGAAGCCGGCACTACACACTCCGTGCATGGAGCGTAGCTGCCTGCCCAGGCTTAATCTACATTTAATTAGGGTAGGTGCTGGACACTGAAACTATTAAATTTACTATTCCAACTCCAATCTAATTTGAATTAGGGTAGGTGCTGGACACTGAACCTACTTAATTTACTATCCCAACTCCAATCCACATTTAATTAGGGTAGGTGCTGGACACTGAACCCAATTAATTTACTATTCCAATTCCAATGTACATTTAATTATTATAGGTGCTTGACACTGAACCTATTTAATTTACTATTCCAACTCCAATTTACATTTAATTAGGGTAGGTGCTGGACACTGAACCAAACTAATTTACTATTCCAACTCCAATCTACATTCAATTAGGGTAGGTGCTGGACACTGAACCTATTACATTTCCTATTCCAACTCCAATATACATTTAATTAGGGTAGGTGCTGGACACTGAACCTATTTAATTTACTATTCCAACTCCAATCTACATTTAATTAGGGTAGGTGCTGGACACTGAACAAAACTAATTTACTATTCCAACTCCAATCTACATTCAATTAGGGTAGGTGCTGGACACTGAACCTATTACATTTACTATTCCAACTCCAATCTACATTTAATTAGGGTAGGTGCTGGACACTGAACCTATTTAATTTACTATTACAACTCCAATCTACATTTAATTAGGGTAGGTGCTGGACACTGAACCTATGTAATTTACTATTCACACTCCAATCTACATTGAATTTGGGTAGGTGATGGACACTGAACCTATTTAATTTACTATTCTTACCCCAATCTACATTTAATTAGGGTAGGTGCAGGACAGTGAACCTAATTAATGTACTATTCCAACTCAAATCTACATTTAATTAGGGCAGGTGCTGGACACTGACCCTAATTAATTTACTATTCCAACTCCATTCTACATTTAATAAGGGTAGATGCTGGACACTGAACATATGTAATTTACTATTCCAACTCCAATCTACATTTAATTTGGGTAGGTGCTGGACGCTGAACCTATTTAATTTAATATTCCAACTCCAATCTACATTTAATTAGGGTAGGTTCTGGACACTGAACCTAACTAATATACCATTCCAACTCCAACCAACATTTAGTTAGGGTAGGTGCTGGACACTGAACCTAATTAATTTACTATTCGAACTCCAATCTACATTTAATTAGGGTAGGTGCTGGACACTGAACCTATTTTATTTACTATTCCAACTCCAATCTACATTTAATTTGGGTAGGTGCTGGACACTGAACCTAATTATTGTTCTATTCCAACTCCAATCTACATTTAATTAGGGTAGGTGCTGGACACTGAACCTATTTAATTTACTATTCCAACTCAAATCTACATTTAATTTGGGTAGGTGCTGGACACTGAACCTATTTAATTTACTATTCCAACTCCAATCTACATTTAATTAGGGTCGTTGCTGGACACAACCTAATTAATGTACTATTCCAACTCCAATCTACATTTAATTAGGGTAGATGCTGGACACTGAACCTAATTAATTCACTATTCCAACTCCAATCTACTTTTAATTAGGGTAGGTGCTGGACACTGAACCTACTTAATTTACTATTCCAACTCCAATCTACATTTAATAAGGGTAGATGCTGGACACTGAACCTATGTCATTTACTATTCCACATCCAATCTACATTTAATTTGGGTAGATGCTGGACACTGAACCTATTTAATTTAGTATTCCAACTCCAATCTACATTTAATTAGGGTAGGTTCTGGACACTGAACCTAATTAATATACTATTGCAACTCCAACCAACATTTAATTAGGGTAGGTGCTGGACACTGAACCTAATTATTTTACTATTCGAACTCCAATCTACATTTAATTAGGGTAGGTGCTGGACACTGAACCTAATTATTTTACTATTCGAACTCCAATCTACATTTAATTAGGGTAGGTGCTGGACACTGAATCTATATTATTTACTATTCCAACTCCAATCTACATTTAATTTGGGTAGGTGCTGGACACTGGACCTAATTATTGTTCTATTCCAACTCCAATCTACATTTAATTAGGGTAGGTGCTGGAAACTGAACCTATTTAATTTACTATTCCAACTCCAATCTACATTTATTAGGGTCGTTGCTGGACACAACCTAATTAATGTACTATTCCAACTCCAATCTACATTTAATTAGAGTAGGTGCTGGACACTGAACCTATTTATTTACTATTCAAACTCCAATCTACATTTAATTAGGGTAGGTGCTGGACACTGAACCTATTAAATTTACTATTCCAACTCCAAACTACTTTTAATTAGGGTAGGTGCTGGACACTGAACCTACTTAATTTACTATTCCAACTCCAATCTACATTTAATTAGGGTAGATGCTGGACACTGAACCTAATTAATTTACTATTCCAATTCCAATCTACATTTAATTAGGATAGGTGCTGGACACTGAACCTATTTAATTTACTATTCCAACTCCAATTTAAATTTAATAAGGGTAGGTGCTGGACACAGAACCTATTTAATTTACTATTCCAATCTACATTTAGTTAGGGTAGGTGCTGGACACTGAACCCATTTAATTTACTATTCCAACTCCAATCTACATTTAATTAGGGTAGGTGCTGGACACTGAACCTATTTAATTTACTATTCCAACTTCAATCTACATTTAATTAGGGTAGGTGCTGAACACTGAACCTAACTAATTTACTATTTCAACTCCAATCTACATTTAATTAGGGTAGATGGTGGACACTGAACCTAATTAGTTTACTATTCCAACTCCAATCTACATTTAATTAGGGTAGGTGCTGGACACTGAACCTATTTAATTTACTATTCCAACTCCAATCTACATTTAATTAGGGTAGATGCTGGACACTGAACCTAATTAATTTACAATTCCAACTCCAATCTACATTAGGCCTGGGCGTAGTGGGCGTAGTGAGGCTTCGCGGAGCTATGTGAAGTGGGCGAGAAACTACGCCCACCTCCGCACTCCGCGTAGCCCCACTACGCACCGCAGGCCTCCCTCCCTCCCGCCCTCCCGCCCTCCCTAAATACTTTAATTTAAATGTTAGAAAGAATTAAAAGGCACTTACCTTGCCCGCCACTGCCTGCCGCTTTCCCGGGGCTCCCTCTCTTCATCGCCGCCGTCTTGGGTACTAATGGCCATGCGCGGGCGGCCGCGCATGCGCATTTCTCGTGGGAAATGCGCATGCGCGGCCGCCCGCGCATGCGCATTAGTACCCAAGACGGCAGCGATGAAGAGAGGGAGCCCCGGGGACGTGGCGGGCAGCGGCGGGCAAGGTAAGTGCCTTTTAATTCTTTCTAACATTTAAATTAAAGTATTTAGGGAGGGCAGGAGGGAGGCGGGTGGCGGCCAGCTACACACCGTCTGCGGATCGTGCGTAGTGCCGAATTTTACGCCTGCTACGCAAAATGCGTAGAAGCCGGCACTACGCACTCCGTGCATGGAGCGTAGCTGCCCGCCCAGGCTTAATCTACATTTAATTAGGGTAGGTGCTTGACACTGAAACTATTAAATTTACTATTCCAACCCCAATCTAATTTGAATTAGGGTAGGTGCTGGACACTGAACCTACTTAATTTACTATCCCAACTCCAATCCACATTTAATTAGGGTAGGTGCTGGACACTGAACCCAATTAATTTACTATTCCAATTCCAATGTACATTTAATTATTAGAGGTGCTTGACACTGAACCTATTTAATTTACTATTCCAACTCCAATTTACATTTAATTAGGGTAGGTGCTGGACACTGAACCAAACTAATTTACTATTCCAACTCCAATCTACATTCAATTAGGGTAGGTGCTAGACACTGAACCTATTACATTTCCTATTCCAACTCCAATCTACATTTAATTAGGGTAGGTTCTGGACACTGAACCTATTTAATTTACTATTCCAACTCCAATCTACATTTAATTAGGGTAGGTGCTGGACACTGAACCAAACTAATTTACTATTCCAACTCCAATCTACATTCAATTAGGGTAGTTGCTGGACACTGAACCTATTACATTTACTATTCCAACTCCAATCTACATTTAATTAGGGTAGGTGCTGGACACTGAACCTATTTAATTTACTATTACAACTCCAATCTACATTTAATTAGGGTAGGTGCTGGACACTGAACCTATGTATTTTACTATTCACACTCCAATCTACATTGAATTTGGGTAGGTGATGGACACTGAACCTATTTAATTTACTATTCCTACCCCAATCTACATTTAATTAGGGTAGGTGCAGGACAGTGAACCTAATTAATGTACTATTCCAACTCAAATCTACATTTAATTAGGGCAGGTGCTGGACACTGACCCTAATTAATTTACTATTCCAACTCCATTCTACATTTAATAAGGGTAGATGCTGGACACTGAACATATGTAATTTACTATTCCAACTCCAATCTACATTTAATTTGGGTAGGTGCTGGACGCTGAACCTATTTAATTTAATATTCCAACTCCAATCTACATTTAATTAGGGTAGGTTCTGGACACTGAACCTAACTAATATACCATTCCAACTCCAACCAACATTTAATTAGGGTAGGTGCTGGACACTGAACCTAATCAATTTACTATTCGAACTCCAATCTACATTTAATTAGGGTAGGTGCTGGACACTGAACCTATTTTATTTACTATTCCAACTCCAATCTACATTTAATTCGGGTAGGTGCTGGACACTGAACCTAATTATTGTTCTATTCCAACTCCAATCTACATTTAATTAGGGTAGGTGCTGGACACTGAACCTATTTAATTTACTATTCCAACTCCAATCTACATTTAATTTGGGTAGGTGCTGGACACTGAACCTATTTAATTTACTATTCCAACTCCAATCTACATTTAATTAGGGCCGTTGCTGGACACAACCTAATTAATGTACTATTCCAACTCCAATCTACTTTTAATTAGGGTAGGTGCTGGACACTGAACCTACTTAATTTACTATTCCAACTCCAATCTACATTTAATAAGGGTAGATGCTGGACACTGAACCTATGTCATTTACTATTCCAAATCCAATCTACATTTAATTTGGGTAGGTGCTGGACACTGAACCTATCTAATTTACTATTCGAACTCCAATCTACATTTAATTAGGGTAGGTTCTGGACACTGAACCTAACTAATATACTATTGCAACTCCAACTAACATTTATTTAGGGTAGGTGCTGGACACTGAACCTAATTAATTTACTATTCGAACTCCAATCTACATTTAATTAGGGTAGGTGCTGGACACTGAACCTATTTTATTTACTATTCCAACTCCAATCTACATTTAATTTGGGTAGGTGCTGGACACTGAACCTAATTATTGTTCAATTCCAACTCCAATCTACATTTAATTAGGGTAGATGCTGGACACTGAACCTAATTAATTTACTATTCCAACTCCAATCTACATTTAAATAGGGTAGGTGCTGGACACTGAACCTATTAAATTTACTATTCCAACTCCAAACTACTTTTAATTAGGGTAGGTGCTGGACACTGAACCTACTTAATTTACTATTCCAACTCCAATCTACATTTAATTAGGGCAGGTGCTGGACACTGACCCTAATTAATTTACTATTCCAACTCCATTCTACATTTAATAAGGGTAGATGCTGGACACTGAACATATGTAATTTACTATTCCAACTCCAATCTACATTTAATTTGGGTAGGTGCTGGACGCTGAACCTATTTAATTTAATATTCCAACTCCAATCTACATTTAATTAGGGTAGGTTCTGGACACTGAACCTAACTAATATACCATTCCAATTCCAACCAACATTTAATTAGGGTAGGTGCTGGACACTGAACCTAATCAATTTACTATTCGAACTCCAATCTACATTTAATTAGGGTAGGTGCTGGACACTGAACCTATTTTATTTACTATTCCAACTCCAATCTACATTTAATTCGGGTAGGTGCTGGACACTGAACCTAATTATTGTTCTATTCCAACTCCAATCTACATTTAATTAGGGTAGGTGCTGGACACTGAACCTATTTAATTTACTATTCCAACTCCAATCTACATTTAATTTGGGTAGGTGCTGGACACTGAACCTATTTAATTTACTATTCCAACTCCAATCTACATTTAATTAGGGCCGTTGCTGGACACAACCTAATTAATGTACTATTCCAACTCCAATCTACTTTTAATTAGGGTAGGTGCTGGACACTGAACCTACTTAATTTACTATTCCAACTCCAATCTACATTTAATAAGGGTAGATGCTGGACACTGAACCTATGTCATTTACTATTCCAAATCCAATCTACATTTAATTTGGGTAGGTGCTGGACACTGAACCTATCTAATTTACTATTCGAACTCCAATCTACATTTAATTAGGGTAGGTTCTGGACACTGAACCTAACTAATATACTATTGCAACTCCAACTAACATTTATTTAGGGTAGGTGCTGGACACTGAACCTAATTAATTTACTATTCGAACTCCAATCTACATTTAATTAGGGTAGGTGCTGGACACTGAACCTATTTTATTTACTATTCCAACTCCAATCTACATTTAATTTGGGTAGGTGCTGGACACTGAACCTAATTATTGTTCAATTCCAACTCCAATCTACATTTAATTAGGGTAGATGCTGGACACTGAACCTAATTAATTTACTATTCCAACTCCAATCTACATTTAAATAGGGTAGGTGCTGGACACTGAACCTATTAAATTTACTATTCCAACTCCAAACTACTTTTAATTAGGGTAGGTGCTGGACACTGAACCTACTTAATTTACTATTCCAACTCCAATCTACATTTAATTAGGGTAGATGCTGGACACTGAACCTAATTAATTTACTATTCCAATTCCAATCTACATTTAATTAGGATAGGTGCTGGACACTGAACCTATTTAATTTACTATTCCAACTCCAATTTAAATTTAATAAGGGTAGGTGCTGGACACAGAACCTATTTAATTTACTATTCCAATCTACATTTAGTTAGGGTAGGTGCTGGACACTGAACCCATTTAATTTACTATTCCAACTCCAATCTACATTTAATTAGGGTAGGTGCTGGACACTGAACCTATTTAATGTACTATTCCAACTTCAATCTACATTTAATTAGGGTAGGTGCTGAACACTGAACCTAACTAATTTACTATTTCAACTCCAATCTACATTTAATTAGGGTAGATGGTGGACACTGAACCTAATTAGTTTACTATTCCAACTCCAATCTACATTTGATTAGGGTAGGTGCTGGACACTGAACCTATTTAATTTACTATTCCAACTCCAATCTACATTTAATTAGGGTAGATGCTGGACACTGAACCTAATTAATTTACTATTCCAACTCCAATCTACATTAGGACTGGGCGTAGTGGGCGTAGTGGGGCTTCGCGGAGCTATGTGAAGTGGGTGAGAAACTACGCCCACCTCCGCACTCCGCGTAGCCCCACTACGCACCGCAGGCCTCCCTCCCTCCCGCCCTCCCGCCCTCCCTAAATACTTTAATTTAAATGTTAGAAAGAATTAAAAGGCACTTACCTTGCCCGCCACTGCCTGCCGCTTTCCCGGGGCTCCCTCTCTTCATCGCCGCCGTCTTGGGTACTAATGGCCATGCGCGGGCGGCCGCGCATGCGCATTTCTCGTGGGAAATGTGCATGCGCGGCAGCCCGCGCATGCGCATTAGTACCCAAGACGGCAGCAATGAAGAGACGGAGCCCCGGGGACGCGGCGGGCAGCGGCGGGCAAGGTAAGTGCCTTTTAATTCTTTCTAACATTTAAATTAAAGTATTTAGGGAGGGCGGGAGGGAGGCGGGTGGCGGCCAGCTACACACCGTCTGTGGATCGTGCGTAATGCCGAATTCTACGCCTGCTACGCAAAATGCGTAGAAGCCGGCACTACGCACTCCGTGCATGGAGCGTAGCTGCCCGCCCAGGCTTAATCTACATTTAATTAGGGTAGGTGCTGGACACTGAAACTATTAAATTTACTATTCCAACTCCAATCTAATTTTAATTAGGGTAGGTGCTGGACACTGAACCTACTTAATTTACTATCCCAACTCCAATCCACATTTAATTAGGGTAGGTGCTGGACACTGAACCCAATTAATTTACTATTCCTATTCCAATGTACATTTAATTATTATAGGTGCTTGACACTGAACCTATTTAATTTACTATTCCAACTCCAATTTACATTTAATTAGGGTAGGTGCTGGACACTGAACCAAACTAATTTACTATTCCAACTCCAATCTACATTCAATTAGGGTAGGTGCTGGACACTGAACCTATTACATTTCCTATTCCAACTCCAATCTACATTTAATTAGGGTAGGTTCTGGACACTGAACCTATTTAATTTACTATTCCAACTCCAATCTACATTTAATTAGGGTAGGTGCTGGACACTGAACCAAACTAATTTACTATTCCAACTCCAATCTACGTTCAATTAGGGTAGGTGCTGGACACTGAACCTATTACATTTACTATTCCAACTCCAATCTACATTTAATTAGGGTAGGTGCTGGACACTGAACCTATTTAATTTACTATTACAACTCCAATCTACATTTAATTAGGGTAGGTGCTGGACACTGAACCTATGTAATTTACTATTCACACTCCAATCTACATTGAATTTGGGTAGGTGATGGACACTGAACCTATTTAATTTACTATTCCTACCCCAATCTACATTTAATTAGGGTAGGTGCAGGACAGTGAACCTAATTAATGTACTATTCTAACTCAAATCTACATTTAATTAGGGCAGGTGCTGGACACTGACCCTAATTAATTTACTATTCCAACTCCATTCTACATTTAATAAGGGTAGATGCTGGACACTGAACATATGTAATTTACTATTCCAACTCCAATCTACATTTAATTTGGGTAGGTGCTGGACGCTGAACCTATTTAATTTAATATTCCAACTCCAATCTACATTTAATTAGGGTAGGTTCTGGACACTGAACCTAACTAATATACCATTCCAACTCCAACCAACATTTAATTAGGGTAGGTGCTGGACACTGAACCTAATTCATTTACTATTCGAACTCCAATCTACATTTAATTAGGGTAGGTGCTGGACACTGAACCTATTTAATTTACTATTCCAACTCCAATCTACATTTAATTAGGGTAGATGCTGGACACTGAACCTAATTAATTTACTATTCCAACTCCAATCTACATTAGGACTGGGCGTAGTGGGTGTAGTGGGGCTTCGCGGAGCTATGTGAAGTGGGTGAGAAACTACGCCCACCTCCGCACTCCGCGTAGCCCCACTACGCACCGCAGGCCTCCCTCCCTCCCGCCCTCCCGCCCTCCCTAAATACTTTAATTTAAATGTTAGAAAGAATTAAAAGGCACTTACCTTGCCCGCCACTGCCTGCCGCTTTCCCGGGGCTCCCTCTCTTCATCGCCGCCGTCTTGGGTACTAATGGCCATGCGCGGGCGGCCGCGCATGCGCATTTCTCGTGGGAAATGTGCATGCGCGGCAGCCCGCGCATGCGCATTAGTACCCAAGACGGCAGCAATGAAGAGACGGAGCCCCGGGGACGCGGCGGGCAGCGGCGGGCAAGGTAAGTGCCTTTTAATTCTTTCTAACATTTAAATTAAAGTATTTAGGGAGGGCGGGAGGGAGGCGGGTGGCGGCCAGCTACACACCGTCTGCGGATCGTGCGTAATGCCGAATTCTACGCCTGCTACGCAAAATGCGTAGAAGCCGGCACTACGCACTCCGTGCATGGAGCGTAGCTGCCCGCCCAGGCTTAATCTACATTTAATTAGGGTAGGTGCTGGACACTGAAACTATTAAATTTACTATTCCAACTCCAATCTAATTTGAATTAGGGTAGGTGCTGGACACTGAACCTACTTAATTTACTATCCCAACTCCAATCCACATTTAATTAGGGTAGGTGCTGGACACTGAACCCAATTAATTTACTATTCCTATTCCAATGTACATTTAATTATTATAGGTGCTTGACACTGAACCTATTTAATTTACTATTCCAACTCCAATTTACATTTAATTAGGGTAGGTGCTGGACACTGAACCAAACTAATTTACTATTCCAACTCCAATCTACATTCAATTAGGGTAGGTGCTGGACACTGAACCTATTACATTTCCTATTCCAACTCCAATCTACATTTAATTAGGGTAGGTTCTGGACACTGAACCTATTTAATTTACTATTCCAACTCCAATCTACATTTAATTAGGGTAGGTGCTGGACACTGAACCAAACTAATTTACTATTCCAACTCCAATCTACGTTCAATTAGGGTAGGTGCTGGACACTGAACCTATTACATTTACTATTCCAACTCCAATCTACATTTAATTAGGGTAGGTGCTGGACACTGAACCTATTTAATTTACTATTACAACTCCAATCTACATTTAATTAGGGTAGGTGCTGGACACTGAACCTATGTAATTTACTATTCACACTCCAATCTACATTGAATTTGGGTAGGTGATGGACACTGAACCTATTTAATTTACTATTCCTACCCCAATCTACATTTAATTAGGGTAGGTGCAGGACAGTGAACCTAATTAATGTACTATTCTAACTCAAATCTACATTTAATTAGGGCAGGTGCTGGACACTGACCCTAATTAATTTACTATTCCAACTCCATTCTACATTTAATAAGGGTAGATGCTGGACACTGAACATATGTAATTTACTATTCCAACTCCAATCTACATTTAATTTGGGTAGGTGCTGGACGCTGAACCTATTTAATTTAATATTCCAACTCCAATCTACATTTAATTAGGGTAGGTTCTGGACACTGAACCTAACTAATATACCATTCCAACTCCAACCAACATTTAATTAGGGTAGGTGCTGGACACTGAACCTAATTCATTTACTATTCGAACTCCAATCTACATTTAATTAGGGTAGGTGCTGGACATTGAACCTATTTTATTTACTATTCCAACTCCAATCTACATTTAATTCGGGTAGGTGCTGAACACTGAACCTAATTATTGTTCTATTCCAACTCCAATCTACAATTAATTAGGGTAGGTGCTTGACACTGAACCTATTTAATTTACTATTCCAACTCCAATTTACATTTAATTAGGGTAGGTGCTGGACACTGAACCAAACTAATTTACTATTCCAACTCCAATCTACATTCAATTAGGGTAGGTGCTAGACACTGAACCTATTACATTTCCTATTCCAACTCCAATCTACATTTAATTAGGGTAGGTTCTGGACACTGAACCTATTTAATTTACTATTCCAACTCCAATCTACATTTAATTAGGGTAGGTGCTGGACACTGAACCAAACTAATTTACTATTCCAACTCCAATCTACATTCAATTAGGGTAGTTGCTGGACACTGAACCTATTACATTTACTATTCCAACTCCAATCTACATTTAATTAGGGTAGGTGCTGGACACTGAACCTATTTAATTTACTATTACAACTCCAATCTACATTTAATTAGGGTAGGTGCTGGACACTGAACCTATGTATTTTACTATTCACACTCCAATCTACATTGAATTTGGGTAGGTGATGGACACTGAACCTATTTAATTTACTATTCCTACCCCAATCTACATTTAATTAGGGTAGGTGCAGGACAGTGAACCTAATTAATGTACTATTCCAACTCAAATCTACATTTAATTAGGGCAGGTGCTGGACACTGACCCTAATTAATTTACTATTCCAACTCCATTCTACATTTAATAAGGGTAGATGCTGGACACTGAACATATGTAATTTACTATTCCAACTCCAATCTACATTTAATTTGGGTAGGTGCTGGACGCTGAACCTATTTAATTTAATATTCCAACTCCAATCTACATTTAATTAGGGTAGGTTCTGGACACTGAACCTAACTAATATACCATTCCAACTCCAACCAACATTTAATTAGGGTAGGTGCTGGACACTGAACCTAATCAATTTACTATTCGAACTCCAATCTACATTTAATTAGGGTAGGTGCTGGACACTGAACCTATTTTATTTACTATTCCAACTCCAATCTACATTTAATTCGGGTAGGTGCTGGACACTGAACCTAATTATTGTTCTATTCCAACTCCAATCTACATTTAATTAGGGTAGGTGCTGGACACTGAACCTATTTAATTTACTATTCCAACTCCAATCTACATTTAATTTGGGTAGGTGCTGGACACTGAACCTATTTAATTTACTATTCCAACTCCAATCTACATTTAATTAGGGCCGTTGCTGGACACAACCTAATTAATGTACTATTCCAACTCCAATCTACTTTTAATTAGGGTAGGTGCTGGACACTGAACCTACTTAATTTACTATTCCAACTCCAATCTACATTTAATAAGGGTAGATGCTGGACACTGAACCTATGTCATTTACTATTCCAAATCCAATCTACATTTAATTTGGGTAGGTGCTGGACACTGAACCTATCTAATTTACTATTCGAACTCCAATCTACATTTAATTAGGGTAGGTTCTGGACACTGAACCTAACTAATATACTATTGCAACTCCAACTAACATTTATTTAGGGTAGGTGCTGGACACTGAACCTAATTAATTTACTATTCGAACTCCAATCTACATTTAATTAGGGTAGGTGCTGGACACTGAACCTATTTTATTTACTATTCCAACTCCAATCTACATTTAATTTGGGTAGGTGCTGGACACTGAACCTAATTATTGTTCAATTCCAACTCCAATCTACATTTAATTAGGGTAGATGCTGGACACTGAACCTAATTAATTTACTATTCCAACTCCAATCTACATTTAAATAGGGTAGGTGCTGGACACTGAACCTATTAAATTTACTATTCCAACTCCAAACTACTTTTAATTAGGGTAGGTGCTGGACACTGAACCTACTTAATTTACTATTCCAACTCCAATCTACATTTAATTAGGGCAGGTGCTGGACACTGACCCTAATTAATTTACTATTCCAACTCCATTCTACATTTAATAAGGGTAGATGCTGGACACTGAACATATGTAATTTACTATTCCAACTCCAATCTACATTTAATTTGGGTAGGTGCTGGACGCTGAACCTATTTAATTTAATATTCCAACTCCAATCTACATTTAATTAGGGTAGGTTCTGGACACTGAACCTAACTAATATACCATTCCAATTCCAACCAACATTTAATTAGGGTAGGTGCTGGACACTGAACCTAATCAATTTACTATTCGAACTCCAATCTACATTTAATTAGGGTAGGTGCTGGACACTGAACCTATTTTATTTACTATTCCAACTCCAATCTACATTTAATTCGGGTAGGTGCTGGACACTGAACCTAATTATTGTTCTATTCCAACTCCAATCTACATTTAATTAGGGTAGGTGCTGGACACTGAACCTATTTAATTTACTATTCCAACTCCAATCTACATTTAATTTGGGTAGGTGCTGGACACTGAACCTATTTAATTTACTATTCCAACTCCAATCTACATTTAATTAGGGCCGTTGCTGGACACAACCTAATTAATGTACTATTCCAACTCCAATCTACTTTTAATTAGGGTAGGTGCTGGACACTGAACCTACTTAATTTACTATTCCAACTCCAATCTACATTTAATAAGGGTAGATGCTGGACACTGAACCTATGTCATTTACTATTCCAAATCCAATCTACATTTAATTTGGGTAGGTGCTGGACACTGAACCTATCTAATTTACTATTCGAACTCCAATCTACATTTAATTAGGGTAGGTTCTGGACACTGAACCTAACTAATATACTATTGCAACTCCAACTAACATTTATTTAGGGTAGGTGCTGGACACTGAACCTAATTAATTTACTATTCGAACTCCAATCTACATTTAATTAGGGTAGGTGCTGGACACTGAACCTATTTTATTTACTATTCCAACTCCAATCTACATTTAATTTGGGTAGGTGCTGGACACTGAACCTAATTATTGTTCAATTCCAACTCCAATCTACATTTAATTAGGGTAGATGCTGGACACTGAACCTAATTAATTTACTATTCCAACTCCAATCTACATTTAAATAGGGTAGGTGCTGGACACTGAACCTATTAAATTTACTATTCCAACTCCAAACTACTTTTAATTAGGGTAGGTGCTGGACACTGAACCTACTTAATTTACTATTCCAACTCCAATCTACATTTAATTAGGGTAGATGCTGGACACTGAACCTAATTAATTTACTATTCCAATTCCAATCTACATTTAATTAGGATAGGTGCTGGACACTGAACCTATTTAATTTACTATTCCAACTCCAATTTAAATTTAATAAGGGTAGGTGCTGGACACAGAACCTATTTAATTTACTATTCCAATCTACATTTAGTTAGGGTAGGTGCTGGACACTGAACCCATTTAATTTACTATTCCAACTCCAATCTACATTTAATTAGGGTAGGTGCTGGACACTGAACCTATTTAATGTACTATTCCAACTTCAATCTACATTTAATTAGGGTAGGTGCTGAACACTGAACCTAACTAATTTACTATTTCAACTCCAATCTACATTTAATTAGGGTAGATGGTGGACACTGAACCTAATTAGTTTACTATTCCAACTCCAATCTACATTTGATTAGGGTAGGTGCTGGACACTGAACCTATTTAATTTACTATTCCAACTCCAATCTACATTTAATTAGGGTAGATGCTGGACACTGAACCTAATTAATTTACTATTCCAACTCCAATCTACATTAGGACTGGGCGTAGTGGGCGTAGTGGGGCTTCGCGGAGCTATGTGAAGTGGGTGAGAAACTACGCCCACCTCCGCACTCCGCGTAGCCCCACTACGCACCGCAGGCCTCCCTCCCTCCCGCCCTCCCGCCCTCCCTAAATACTTTAATTTAAATGTTAGAAAGAATTAAAAGGCACTTACCTTGCCCGCCACTGCCTGCCGCTTTCCCGGGGCTCCCTCTCTTCATCGCCGCCGTCTTGGGTACTAATGGCCATGCGCGGGCGGCCGCGCATGCGCATTTCTCGTGGGAAATGTGCATGCGCGGCAGCCCGCGCATGCGCATTAGTACCCAAGACGGCAGCAATGAAGAGACGGAGCCCCGGGGACGCGGCGGGCAGCGGCGGGCAAGGTAAGTGCCTTTTAATTCTTTCTAACATTTAAATTAAAGTATTTAGGGAGGGCGGGAGGGAGGCGGGTGGCGGCCAGCTACACACCGTCTGTGGATCGTGCGTAATGCCGAATTCTACGCCTGCTACGCAAAATGCGTAGAAGCCGGCACTACGCACTCCGTGCATGGAGCGTAGCTGCCCGCCCAGGCTTAATCTACATTTAATTAGGGTAGGTGCTGGACACTGAAACTATTAAATTTACTATTCCAACTCCAATCTAATTTTAATTAGGGTAGGTGCTGGACACTGAACCTACTTAATTTACTATCCCAACTCCAATCCACATTTAATTAGGGTAGGTGCTGGACACTGAACCCAATTAATTTACTATTCCTATTCCAATGTACATTTAATTATTATAGGTGCTTGACACTGAACCTATTTAATTTACTATTCCAACTCCAATTTACATTTAATTAGGGTAGGTGCTGGACACTGAACCAAACTAATTTACTATTCCAACTCCAATCTACATTCAATTAGGGTAGGTGCTGGACACTGAACCTATTACATTTCCTATTCCAACTCCAATCTACATTTAATTAGGGTAGGTTCTGGACACTGAACCTATTTAATTTACTATTCCAACTCCAATCTACATTTAATTAGGGTAGGTGCTGGACACTGAACCAAACTAATTTACTATTCCAACTCCAATCTACGTTCAATTAGGGTAGGTGCTGGACACTGAACCTATTACATTTACTATTCCAACTCCAATCTACATTTAATTAGGGTAGGTGCTGGACACTGAACCTATTTAATTTACTATTACAACTCCAATCTACATTTAATTAGGGTAGGTGCTGGACACTGAACCTATGTAATTTACTATTCACACTCCAATCTACATTGAATTTGGGTAGGTGATGGACACTGAACCTATTTAATTTACTATTCCTACCCCAATCTACATTTAATTAGGGTAGGTGCAGGACAGTGAACCTAATTAATGTACTATTCTAACTCAAATCTACATTTAATTAGGGCAGGTGCTGGACACTGACCCTAATTAATTTACTATTCCAACTCCATTCTACATTTAATAAGGGTAGATGCTGGACACTGAACATATGTAATTTACTATTCCAACTCCAATCTACATTTAATTTGGGTAGGTGCTGGACGCTGAACCTATTTAATTTAATATTCCAACTCCAATCTACATTTAATTAGGGTAGGTTCTGGACACTGAACCTAACTAATATACCATTCCAACTCCAACCAACATTTAATTAGGGTAGGTGCTGGACACTGAACCTAATTCATTTACTATTCGAACTCCAATCTACATTTAATTAGGGTAGGTGCTGGACACTGAACCTATTTAATTTACTATTCCAACTCCAATCTACATTTAATTAGGGTAGATGCTGGACACTGAACCTAATTAATTTACTATTCCAACTCCAATCTACATTAGGACTGGGCGTAGTGGGTGTAGTGGGGCTTCGCGGAGCTATGTGAAGTGGGTGAGAAACTACGCCCACCTCCGCACTCCGCGTAGCCCCACTACGCACCGCAGGCCTCCCTCCCTCCCGCCCTCCCGCCCTCCCTAAATACTTTAATTTAAATGTTAGAAAGAATTAAAAGGCACTTACCTTGCCCGCCACTGCCTGCCGCTTTCCCGGGGCTCCCTCTCTTCATCGCCGCCGTCTTGGGTACTAATGGCCATGCGCGGGCGGCCGCGCATGCGCATTTCTCGTGGGAAATGTGCATGCGCGGCAGCCCGCGCATGCGCATTAGTACCCAAGACGGCAGCAATGAAGAGACGGAGCCCCGGGGACGCGGCGGGCAGCGGCGGGCAAGGTAAGTGCCTTTTAATTCTTTCTAACATTTAAATTAAAGTATTTAGGGAGGGCGGGAGGGAGGCGGGTGGCGGCCAGCTACACACCGTCTGCGGATCGTGCGTAATGCCGAATTCTACGCCTGCTACGCAAAATGCGTAGAAGCCGGCACTACGCACTCCGTGCATGGAGCGTAGCTGCCCGCCCAGGCTTAATCTACATTTAATTAGGGTAGGTGCTGGACACTGAAACTATTAAATTTACTATTCCAACTCCAATCTAATTTGAATTAGGGTAGGTGCTGGACACTGAACCTACTTAATTTACTATCCCAACTCCAATCCACATTTAATTAGGGTAGGTGCTGGACACTGAACCCAATTAATTTACTATTCCTATTCCAATGTACATTTAATTATTATAGGTGCTTGACACTGAACCTATTTAATTTACTATTCCAACTCCAATTTACATTTAATTAGGGTAGGTGCTGGACACTGAACCAAACTAATTTACTATTCCAACTCCAATCTACATTCAATTAGGGTAGGTGCTGGACACTGAACCTATTACATTTCCTATTCCAACTCCAATCTACATTTAATTAGGGTAGGTTCTGGACACTGAACCTATTTAATTTACTATTCCAACTCCAATCTACATTTAATTAGGGTAGGTGCTGGACACTGAACCAAACTAATTTACTATTCCAACTCCAATCTACGTTCAATTAGGGTAGGTGCTGGACACTGAACCTATTACATTTACTATTCCAACTCCAATCTACATTTAATTAGGGTAGGTGCTGGACACTGAACCTATTTAATTTACTATTACAACTCCAATCTACATTTAATTAGGGTAGGTGCTGGACACTGAACCTATGTAATTTACTATTCACACTCCAATCTACATTGAATTTGGGTAGGTGATGGACACTGAACCTATTTAATTTACTATTCCTACCCCAATCTACATTTAATTAGGGTAGGTGCAGGACAGTGAACCTAATTAATGTACTATTCTAACTCAAATCTACATTTAATTAGGGCAGGTGCTGGACACTGACCCTAATTAATTTACTATTCCAACTCCATTCTACATTTAATAAGGGTAGATGCTGGACACTGAACATATGTAATTTACTATTCCAACTCCAATCTACATTTAATTTGGGTAGGTGCTGGACGCTGAACCTATTTAATTTAATATTCCAACTCCAATCTACATTTAATTAGGGTAGGTTCTGGACACTGAACCTAACTAATATACCATTCCAACTCCAACCAACATTTAATTAGGGTAGGTGCTGGACACTGAACCTAATTCATTTACTATTCGAACTCCAATCTACATTTAATTAGGGTAGGTGCTGGACATTGAACCTATTTTATTTACTATTCCAACTCCAATCTACATTTAATTCGGGTAGGTGCTGAACACTGAACCTAATTATTGTTCTATTCCAACTCCAATCTACAATTAATTAGGGTAGGTGCTTGACACTGAACCTATTTAATTTACTATTCCAACTCCAATTTACATTTAATTAGGGTAGGTGCTGGACACTGAACCAAACTAATTTACTATTCCAACTCCAATCTACATTCAATTAGGGTAGGTGCTAGACACTGAACCTATTACATTTCCTATTCCAACTCCAATCTACATTTAATTAGGGTAGGTTCTGGACACTGAACCTATTTAATTTACTATTCCAACTCCAATCTACATTTAATTAGGGTAGGTGCTGGACACTGAACCAAACTAATTTACTATTCCAACTCCAATCTACATTCAATTAGGGTAGTTGCTGGACACTGAACCTATTACATTTACTATTCCAACTCCAATCTACATTTAATTAGGGTAGGTGCTGGACACTGAACCTATTTAATTTACTATTACAACTCCAATCTACATTTAATTAGGGTAGGTGCTGGACACTGAACCTATGTATTTTACTATTCACACTCCAATCTACATTGAATTTGGGTAGGTGATGGACACTGAACCTATTTAATTTACTATTCCTACCCCAATCTACATTTAATTAGGGTAGGTGCAGGACAGTGAACCTAATTAATGTACTATTCCAACTCAAATCTACATTTAATTAGGGCAGGTGCTGGACACTGACCCTAATTAATTTACTATTCCAACTCCATTCTACATTTAATAAGGGTAGATGCTGGACACTGAACATATGTAATTTACTATTCCAACTCCAATCTACATTTAATTTGGGTAGGTGCTGGACGCTGAACCTATTTAATTTAATATTCCAACTCCAATCTACATTTAATTAGGGTAGGTTCTGGACACTGAACCTAACTAATATACCATTCCAACTCCAACCAACATTTAATTAGGGTAGGTGCTGGACACTGAACCTAATCAATTTACTATTCGAACTCCAATCTACATTTAATTAGGGTAGGTGCTGGACACTGAACCTATTTTATTTACTATTCCAACTCCAATCTACATTTAATTCGGGTAGGTGCTGGACACTGAACCTAATTATTGTTCTATTCCAACTCCAATCTACATTTAATTAGGGTAGGTGCTGGACACTGAACCTATTTAATTTACTATTCCAACTCCAATCTACATTTAATTTGGGTAGGTGCTGGACACTGAACCTATTTAATTTACTATTCCAACTCCAATCTACATTTAATTAGGGCCGTTGCTGGACACAACCTAATTAATGTACTATTCCAACTCCAATCTACTTTTAATTAGGGTAGGTGCTGGACACTGAACCTACTTAATTTACTATTCCAACTCCAATCTACATTTAATAAGGGTAGATGCTGGACACTGAACCTATGTCATTTACTATTCCAAATCCAATCTACATTTAATTTGGGTAGGTGCTGGACACTGAACCTATCTAATTTACTATTCGAACTCCAATCTACATTTAATTAGGGTAGGTTCTGGACACTGAACCTAACTAATATACTATTGCAACTCCAACTAACATTTATTTAGGGTAGGTGCTGGACACTGAACCTAATTAATTTACTATTCGAACTCCAATCTACATTTAATTAGGGTAGGTGCTGGACACTGAACCTATTTTATTTACTATTCCAACTCCAATCTACATTTAATTTGGGTAGGTGCTGGACACTGAACCTAATTATTGTTCAATTCCAACTCCAATCTACATTTAATTAGGGTAGATGCTGGACACTGAACCTAATTAATTTACTATTCCAACTCCAATCTACATTTAAATAGGGTAGGTGCTGGACACTGAACCTATTAAATTTACTATTCCAACTCCAAACTACTTTTAATTAGGGTAGGTGCTGGACACTGAACCTACTTAATTTACTATTCCAACTCCAATCTACATTTAATTAGGGCAGGTGCTGGACACTGACCCTAATTAATTTACTATTCCAACTCCATTCTACATTTAATAAGGGTAGATGCTGGACACTGAACATATGTAATTTACTATTCCAACTCCAATCTACATTTAATTTGGGTAGGTGCTGGACGCTGAACCTATTTAATTTAATATTCCAACTCCAATCTACATTTAATTAGGGTAGGTTCTGGACACTGAACCTAACTAATATACCATTCCAACTCCAACCAACATTTATGGAAAGGGGCGACCACTCGGTCCCCCCGAACGTATGGATGAGTGCCTCGATCCCCCCGGGAAGCCATTTTTGGGCGGGAGGCGCGTCTCGGCTGGTATGCCCGAAGCGGCGTAGCCGGGGCGCGCTTTTTCCCGCCCTAGAGTGGGCTGGCCTAGACACCGACGCAGCCAGCCACGCCCTCGGGGCGGGCAGGGGCGGGTTTTCGCCCGCCCTGAAGACGGATAAAAGAAGGCGCAAGACCAGAAGACGTCCTCTTGTTCTTGTGCTCCGAAGCTGCACCTCCTCGCTACACGTGAGCTCGGGACGGAACGAAGAGCCAATTTTGAGCGTTTTGATCTTTTTCTTTGTCTTCTAGATACTTCGTCGGAGAGATGCCCAAGAAAGGCGCAAAGAGAATGACGACTGAGCAGATGGTTCGGGCCCTTTTTAAGGATATGTCCGACATAAAGAAGCGGCTGGCGGAGCGAGACGGGGAGGAGGGATCGGGCCAACCACCGGCTGGAGGGAGACCTAAGAGGCCGAGAAGGGTTCCAGCTGGGGGAGATGTCCCGGCTCCCTCTGCCCCGCTCGAGGCGCCGACCCCGGTACCGATCGAGGGGAATCCGATCCCCGTTGTCGTCACCCCGACACCTAAGGAAGACATGCCCCCCGAGCTGGCAGCACAGCTAGCAGCATGGTTGGGGGATAGCAGTGATGGCGCCACGGCTGCCGAGGCACAGGCGCTGATAAAAGGGCTTCGTGAGAAGAAAGAGGCAGCTAGAGTGGCTGCACCGTTGGCAGGGACAGACAAGCCGCAAGCGGCAGAAGCTGCGTCCGGTTCAGGTAAGCGGCCATTGCCGATTGCACGGGACGAGTCAGCACCCTCTCGTAGAGAGAGATTGGGACAACATGTGCCTTTAGCCATAAAGGAAAAGATCTGGGCAGGGGAATACGTGAATATTTTTTCCTTGCTTGTTGATCATTATGATGTGGAGCATGTAAAAAGTCAGAAGGACCTAATGCATCCGAGTGTTTGGCGCGCAAAAATGGCCGCCTTTAAGGTAAATGAGAACATTGGTAACTGGGGCAATGCCTGGGGTATTTTTACATCGATTTTGGGGGAACGTAGGCCCGAGTTGCTTCCTGAGTTTCCCGTTTACCAATCACGAATTATGGGTTACTCGACGGCGTATCAAGGTAACCATTGGTTTTGTTATGATAATCTGTTCAGGAAAGAAAAGGAACATAACAAGAGTTTGACCTGGGATTGTTATGATTCTTTAACGTGGGATAAAATGAAAGAATCGGGAATGTTAAGAATGCCATTGGTCGGGAGCACTGTCGTTGATTACTCCCGCCAAAATGTGGGGTCGCCCTTTCGACCAAGTACGAGCACCGACGACCAGTCGAGGCCCGCAGGTAATACCGGGAGAAAGGGTTTCTGTTATAACTTCAACAGAGGGAAATGTACCAGGCCTCCGGGGTCCTGTAAATTTAGACACGAATGTAGTACGTGTGGGTCATCCCATCCTGAGTCATCGTGCAGAGCCAGAACGGGTGAGAATGGGGGTAAGGGAGGCGCCAAACAGGTCTAATTTAGTCCGAGGGGCGCCTTTACCAACCCCGATTGATACCTTGGCAATGATCCCCTGGCTCAGCGATTACCCGGATCGTGCTTCTGCCGGGGTGCTGCGGAACGGTTTTACACATGGTTTCCGCATCCCGGTGGGGGACTTTCAGGGTGTAGGGATTTGCAAGAATCAGCTTTCTGTCTTACAACATTCATCTGTGGTGCAGGAAAAAATTCAGAAAGAGGTTAGCCGGGGACGGGTCGCCGGCCCGTTTAGTGTACCCCCGGTACCGGATTTTGTTTGTTCTCCGTTAGGGGTGGTCCCCAAGAAGGACCCAGGTGAGTTTCGTCTGATCCATAATCTGTCTGCTCCACACGGCCTTTCGGTGAACGACGCAATTGATCCTGGAGTTTGTTCGGTGCGATACGCATCGTTTGATGAGGCAGTAGCCATCTTGAATCGCCTGGGGCCCGGGACGTTGATGGCGAAATCAGATATCGAGTCAGCGTTCCGGTTGCTCCCGGTACACCCAGACGATCAGCGTCTTTTGGGATTCGGGTTCCAGGGATCATTTTACATGGATAGGTGTATGCCAATGGGATGCTCTATATCATGTGCTTATTTTGAGCAATTCAGTACTTTCCTGCAATGGGTGTTCACTAAGAAGACGGGTTTTCGAAATGTAATGCACTACCTTGACGACTTTTTGTTCCTTGGCCCCGCCGGAAATCCCGAGTGTGCCCAGGCCCTAGATGAATTCTGTGTGTTGATGGGTCATTTTGGCGTGCCGTTGGCACCGGGTAAAACTATGGGTCCCACGACTTGCCTCGAGTTTTTGGGGATCGAGTTGGACTCAAGGGAGGGGTGTTTCCGTTTACCAGCTAGCAAAGTGTTGAAATTCAGGTCAGCCCTCCGAGTATGTCTAAATACACCCAAGGTTACACTGCATCAGTTGCAACAATTAGTGGGGAAGTTGAATTTTGCCTTAAGAGTAATCCCAATGGCTCGCCCTTTTTCCCGCTCCATTGCCCAAGCGATGATTGGCCTGAAGGAGGGTCATCATCGCACGAGGTTATCGGCTGAGGTCCGCCAGGATATGCGGATATGGTTAGCATTCCTGGCGGACTTCAATGGCCGAGTCGTCTGGAACAAGCCAGCCGTGTCCTCGGAAGAGCTTGGGCTATGGACGGATTCAGCAGGAAGCATAGGTTTTGGCGCCATCTTCGGCACGAACTGGTCTGCTCAAAGATGGCCCCTATGGTGGCACGAGAAAGGGCTAACGAGTAATATCGCTTTCCTTGAATTATTTCCCATTCTCGTGGCCCTGAGGACCTGGCCAGAAGGTTTCAGAGATCATTCTGTCGTTTTTTGGTCCGACAATATGACCGTGGTAGAATGCATCAACAGTCAGTCAGCCCATTGTAAATTGATTTTGAGGCTGCTCAAAGAAATTGTCCTACTATGTATGCAACTGAACGTGGTTTTCAGAGCAAAACATGTCCCAGGAGTGATGAATCAGGCCGCTGACGCACTGTCTCGTTTTCACATGCAGGCTTTCTCGGGTTTCCTTCCTTCAGCGGACCCGGAGCCGGCACCCTTCCCCGAAGCTCTCTGGTCTCTCGGTGCCCCGAACTTCGTCACCTCGTGGGAGAGAGTCTAGCACCCAGGACAAGGAAGGCATATGAAGGGGCGTTCCAGGCCTATTTAGCCTTTTTGGGGGCAGAGAGAGGGGGTCTTTGGGGTCAGGAAGAGTGGGTAGTACTCTTTCTTATGTCTTTACACAGGGCTGGGAAATCGGTGGCTACGGCCCAAAGGCATCGTGCCGCCATTTCCTTTGTTGCCAGGGCCCATGGCATCCTGGACCCAACAGCGTCTTTCACAGTACAGAAAGCGCTGCGTGGGTGGCAACGCCTAGAGGGTCGCAGAGTAGACGTGAGACGACCGATAGGTCTAGACAGGTTGTCCCTGTTACTCGCCACACTCCCGAACACATGCTCGTCCCCTTTTGAGACCTGTTTGTTCCGGACTGCATTTACGCTGGCGTTTCACGGGGCTATGAGAGTTAGTGAGCTGGTTGCAAGGAACAAACAGGATGTGACGGGGGGCTTGTGCAGAGAACATGTTCAGATCAGGGGGGATGCGATGATTGTCTCCTTTCTCCGGTCTAAGACTGACCAAGATGGGAGAGGGGACTGTACGATCATTCGCAGGAACCCCGAGTCATCCATGTGTCCGGTACAGTGCTTAGAAGATTACCTAGCACAGAGAGTGGCATCATGGGGGGGGACATTGTTGAGGCATGCAGACGCCACCCCGCTGACGAGGTTTCAGTTTCAACGGGTGCTTGCAATGGCCATTGCCGCAGCGGGCTTGGACCCGGGCGAATTTGGGACCCACTCCTTTCGTATAGGGGCTGCCACTGAAGCTACAGCCAGGGGTCTTAATGTAGAACAAGTGAAACGTGTGGGGCGCTGGTCCTCCAATTGTTATAAGAGGTACGTGCGATTGCACATGTTGTGAAGCTGTATTCATGTACTCACGCCTCTTGTCTTTTGTTTGTTTTCAGTTGCGCAAGCCTACGCGGCAGGGCAGACTGAGCAGTCGACCCAACACCAGGCCAGCGGTTGCACGTCACCGGCTGTGAAGAAGGAGGTGTGGGTCGTGGGCCACTCATACGTGAGACGGGCCGCAGACGTATTCAAAGCAGGTGACATGATTCACGTACCTGGGGAATACGGGTACAGAGTGTCCTTCTACGGAAGGGGCGGTCTCTGTATTGACCAGTTTCAGGAATTTTTTGAGGGCTTGTTAGAGCGGATGAGGTCACCGCCGTCCATAGTCATAGTGCATTTGGGGGGCAATGATTTGGTCACCACCGGTAGACGACTGCTCCTGGAGGCTATGCTTTCCACGGTAAGTTGGTTAGCGAGGAGAGTTCCGGGGTGCCTAATTGCGTGGTCTCATGTGATCCCACGAAAAGTGTGGCGGGGGGCTATCTCGATCCCTGCTTTGAATCATTCTGTTAAAAAATTGAATAACAAAGTGAGTAGGTTGTTCCGTTCCAAGACATTGCATTCAATCTCGCATAATTGTATTAATGATGACAGTATGTATCTGGGGGATGGTGTGCATTTGTCAAGGGCAGGGAATGAGTTACTCATAGGAGACTTCCTAGCCTGGTTAAAATCTTTAAAGCATGACCTTTAGGTAGGAGTTTTGTGGGGGGTCCGGATAGCCGGTCAACTATCCGGACCTGTGGCGGTAAGGTCATGATCGGTGAGCACTAATTGGTAGATCCCTATGAGTGGGCGTCACCCAACACGGATGGGAGCGCTCGGGAGAGGTGGCCATTGGCCCCTCAGTGGGGAGGCGGTCCCGTCTAAGGGCGGGTCGCCGGAAGTAAAGGAAAGGCGGTCAAGGCCCCCTCCTTTGTAGGAGGGGTTACAGCCCCCTCCTGGGGAATTTCCCGGGGCCAGTGTCATCTGCGACGGCAGATGCGGTAAGTTGTGTGGGGTGGGGAGAGGTCAACGATACCTTCTAGATACCACACACAAGTGTTCGAACGACCTTTAAATGGCGTCGAGTCTTAAGTGCCCCCGTCAAGTCAAGGGAAATTGTTAGTAGTTGCACTTGAGGTAAGCCCCTGTGCCATCGCCCCTCCTAAGTGGGAGGGGTAAGTCTGGTTAGGGATCTTGACACCGGTTATGACCTTGCCGTTGGCCCTTAAACGTTAGGATGTACAATTTCAGTGTTCTTAGAGAATGTTTTTGTAGGATGCTAGTTCGGCTAGGAGAACCTCTGTATTAGAGATTATGTTAAGGTTAGCCAAACATCGTAATGTGATAATGAAATTGTACATAACATGAAAACGTTTAATGTTTTAATTTTTTGTTTTAATAAATACGGCCGGGATGGTCACTCCATCCCACATCCAAAAACTTTAAGAACTGTTTCCGGTTTCCCTTCCTTTTGGGGATTGTGTTGAGAGGGGGTGGCGGGTATCTCAGCCATATGGAAAGGGGCGACCACTCGGTCCCCCCGAACGTATGGATGAGTGCCTCGATCCCCCCGGGAAGCCATTTTTGGGCGGGAGGCGCGTCTCGGCTGGTATGCCCGAAGCGGCGTAGCCGGGGCGCGCTTTTTCCCGCCCTAGAGTGGGCTGGCCTAGACACCGACGCAGCCAGCCACGCCCTCGGGGCGGGCAGGGGCGGGTTTTCGCCCGCCCTGAAGACGGATAAAAGAAGGCGCAAGACCAGAAGACGTCCTCTTGTTCTTGTGCTCCGAAGCTGCACCTCCTCGCTACACGTGAGCTCGGGACGGAACGAAGAGCCAATTTTGACCCACCCACCAGCCCCTGAGGACAGCAAAGTTGTCGTGCAATAAAGTGAATTGATAAGTTTGTTTTTTCCGTTTTGTTTACAGGCGATAACAGTATCAGTTTGTGGTTAATCATAATAAAGGATGGTGAATATCGTTTAGGTTGTTACGATAAAAATGATTTGATATAGTGTTGCATTTCTAGCATGTTCTTTCGGTCGTAGCGACCAATGTTTTCATAAGTTTAAGAATTGTCGTATTTATTTTTTGGTAGGCGGTAAGGTCATGATCGGTGAGCACTAATTGGTAGATCCCTATGAGTGGGCGTCACCCAACACGGATGGGAGCGCTCGGGAGAGGTGGCCATTGGCCCCTCAGTGGGGAGGCGGTCCCGTCTAAGGGCGGGTCGCCGGAAGTAAAGGAAAGGCGGTCAAGGCCCCCTCCTTTGTAGGAGGGGTTACAGCCCCCTCCTGGGGAATTTCCCGGGGCCAGTGTCATCTGCGACGGCAGATGCGGTAAGTTGTGTGGGGTGGGGAGAGGTCAACGATACCTTCTAGATACCACACACAAGTGTTCGAACGACCTTTAAATGGCGTCGAGTCTTAAGTGCCCCCGTCAAGTCAAGGGAAATTGTTAGTAGTTGCACTTGAGGTAAGCCCCTGTGCCATCGCCCCTCCTAAGTGGGAGGGGTAAGTCTGGTTAGGGATCTTGACACCGGTTATGACCTTGCCGTTGGCCCTTAAACGTTAGGATGTACAATTTCAGTGTTCTTAGAGAATGTTTTTGTAGGATGCTAGTTCGGCTAGGAGAACCTCTGTATTAGAGATTATGTTAAGGTTAGCCAAACATCGTAATGTGATAATGAAATTGTACATAACATGAAAACGTTTAATGTTTTAATTTTTTGTTTTAATAAATACGGCCGGGATGGTCACTCCATCCCACATCCAAAAACTTTAAGAACTGTTTCCGGTTTCCCTTCCTTTTGGGGATTGTGTTGAGAGGGGGTGGCGGGTATCTCAGCCATAATTAGGGTAGGTGCTGGACACTGAACCTAATCAATTTACTATTCGAACTCCAATCTACATTTAATTAGGGTAGGTGCTGGACACTGAACCTATTTTATTTACTATTCCAACTCCAATCTACATTTAATTCGGGTAGGTGCTGGACACTGAACCTAATTATTGTTCTATTCCAACTCCAATCTACATTTAATTAGGGTAGGTGCTGGACACTGAACCTATTTAATTTACTATTCCAACTCCAATCTACATTTAATTTGGGTAGGTGCTGGACACTGAACCTATTTAATTTACTATTCCAACTCCAATCTACATTTAATTAGGGCCGTTGCTGGACACAACCTAATTAATGTACTATTCCAACTCCAATCTACTTTTAATTAGGGTAGGTGCTGGACACTGAACCTACTTAATTTACTATTCCAACTCCAATCTACATTTAATAAGGGTAGATGCTGGACACTGAACCTATGTCATTTACTATTCCAAATCCAATCTACATTTAATTTGGGTAGGTGCTGGACACTGAACCTATCTAATTTACTATTCGAACTCCAATCTACATTTAATTAGGGTAGGTTCTGGACACTGAACCTAACTAATATACTATTGCAACTCCAACTAACATTTATTTAGGGTAGGTGCTGGACACTGAACCTAATTAATTTACTATTCGAACTCCAATCTACATTTAATTAGGGTAGGTGCTGGACACTGAACCTATTTTATTTACTATTCCAACTCCAATCTACATTTAATTTGGGTAGGTGCTGGACACTGAACCTAATTATTGTTCAATTCCAACTCCAATCTACATTTAATTAGGGTAGATGCTGGACACTGAACCTAATTAATTTACTATTCCAACTCCAATCTACATTTAAATAGGGTAGGTGCTGGACACTGAACCTATTAAATTTACTATTCCAACTCCAAACTACTTTTAATTAGGGTAGGTGCTGGACACTGAACCTACTTAATTTACTATTCCAACTCCAATCTACATTTAATTAGGGTAGATGCTGGACACTGAACCTAATTAATTTACTATTCCAATTCCAATCTACATTTAATTAGGATAGGTGCTGGACACTGAACCTATTTAATTTACTATTCCAACTCCAATTTAAATTTAATAAGGGTAGGTGCTGGACACAGAACCTATTTAATTTACTATTCCAATCTACATTTAGTTAGGGTAGGTGCTGGACACTGAACCCATTTAATTTACTATTCCAACTCCAATCTACATTTAATTAGGGTAGGTGCTGGACACTGAACCTATTTAATGTACTATTCCAACTTCAATCTACATTTAATTAGGGTAGGTGCTGAACACTGAACCTAACTAATTTACTATTTCAACTCCAATCTACATTTAATTAGGGTAGATGGTGGACACTGAACCTAATTAGTTTACTATTCCAACTCCAATCTACATTTAATTAGGGTAGGTGCTGGACACTGAACCTATTTAATTTACTATTCCAACTCCAATCTACATTTAATTAGGGTAGATGCTGGACACTGAACCTAATTAATTTACTATTCCAACTCCAATCTACATTAGGACTGGGCGTAGTGGGCGTAGTGGGGCTTCGCGGAGCTATGTGAAGTGGGTGAGAAACTACGCCCACCTCCGCACTCCGCGTAGCCCCACTACGCACCGCAGGCCTCCCTCCCTCCCGCCCTCCCGCCCTCCCTAAATACTTTAATTTAAATGTTAGAAAGAATTAAAAGGCACTTACCTTGCCCGCCACTGCCTGCCGCTTTCCCGGGGCTCCCTCTCTTCATCGCCGCCGTCTTGGGTACTAATGGCCATGCGCGGGCGGCCGCGCATGCGCATTTCTCGTGGGAAATGTGCATGCGCGGCAGCCCGCGCATGCGCATTAGTACCCAAGACGGCAGCAATGAAGAGACGGAGCCCCGGGGACGCGGCGGGCAGCGGCGGGCAAGGTAAGTGCCTTTTAATTCTTTCTAACATTTAAATTAAAGTATTTAGGGAGGGCGGGAGGGAGGCGGGTGGCGGCCAGCTACACACCGTCTGCGGATCGTGCGTAATGCCGAATTCTACGCCTGCTACGCAAAATGCGTAGAAGCCGGCACTACGCACTCCGTGCATGGAGCGTAGCTGCCCGCCCAGGCTTAATCTACATTTAATTAGGGTAGGTGCTGGACACTGAAACTATTAAATTTACTATTCCAACTCCAATCTAATTTTAATTAGGGTAGGTGCTGGACACTGAACCTACTTAATTTACTATCCCAACTCCAATCCACATTTAATTAGGGTAGGTGCTGGACACTGAACCCAATTAATTTACTATTCCTATTCCAATGTACATTTAATTATTATAGGTGCTTGACACTGAACCTATTTAATTTACTATTCCAACTCCAATTTACATTTAATTAGGGTAGGTGCTGGACACTGAACCAAACTAATTTACTATTCCAACTCCAATCTACATTCAATTAGGGTAGGTGCTGGACACTGAACCTATTACATTTCCTATTCCAACTCCAATCTACATTTAATTAGGGTAGGTTCTGGACACTGAACCTATTTAATTTACTATTCCAACTCCAATCTACATTTAATTAGGGTAGGTGCTGGACACTGAACCAAACTAATTTACTATTCCAACTCCAATCTACGTTCAATTAGGGTAGGTGCTGGACACTGAACCTATTACATTTACTATTCCAACTCCAATCTACATTTAATTAGGGTAGGTGCTGGACACTGAACCTATTTAATTTACTATTACAACTCCAATCTACATTTAATTAGGGTAGGTGCTGGACACTGAACCTATGTAATTTACTATTCACACTCCAATCTACATTGAATTTGGGTAGGTGATGGACACTGAACCTATTTAATTTACTATTCCTACCCCAATCTACATTTAATTAGGGTAGGTGCAGGACAGTGAACCTAATTAATGTACTATTCTAACTCAAATCTACATTTAATTAGGGCAGGTGCTGGACACTGACCCTAATTAATTTACTATTCCAACTCCATTCTACATTTAATAAGGGTAGATGCTGGACACTGAACATATGTAATTTACTATTCCAACTCCAATCTACATTTAATTTGGGTAGGTGCTGGACGCTGAACCTATTTAATTTAATATTCCAACTCCAATCTACATTTAATTAGGGTAGGTTCTGGACACTGAACCTAACTAATATACCATTCCAACTCCAACCAACATTTAATTAGGGTAGGTGCTGGACACTGAACCTAATTCATTTACTATTCGAACTCCAATCTACATTTAATTAGGGTAGGTGCTGGACACTGAACCTATTTAATTTACTATTCCAACTCCAATCTACATTTAATTAGGGTAGATGCTGGACACTGAACCTAATTAATTTACTATTCCAACTCCAATCTACATTAGGACTGGGCGTAGTGGGCGTAGTGGGGCTTCGCGGAGCTATGTGAAGTGGGTGAGAAACTACGCCCACCTCCGCACTCCGCGTAGCCCCACTACGCACCGCAGGCCTCCCTCCCTCCCGCCCTCCCGCCCTCCCTAAATACTTTAATTTAAATGTTAGAAAGAATTAAAAGGCACTTACCTTGCCCGCCACTGCCTGCCGCTTTCCCGGGGCTCCCTCTCTTCATCGCCGCCGTCTTGGGTACTAATGGCCATGCGCGGGCGGCCGCGCATGCGCATTTCTCGTGGGAAATGTGCATGCGCGGCAGCCCGCGCATGCGCATTAGTACCCAAGACGGCAGCAATGAAGAGACGGAGCCCCGGGGACGCGGCGGGCAGCGGCGGGCAAGGTAAGTGCCTTTTAATTCTTTCTAACATTTAAATTAAAGTATTTAGGGAGGGCGGGAGGGAGGCGGGTGGCGGCCAGCTACACACCGTCTGCGGATCGTGCGTAATGCCGAATTCTACGCCTGCTACGCAAAATGCGTAGAAGCCGGCACTACGCACTCCGTGCATGGAGCGTAGCTGCCCGCCCAGGCTTAATCTACATTTAATTAGGGTAGGTGCTGGACACTGAAACTATTAAATTTACTATTCCAACTCCAATCTAATTTGAATTAGGGTAGGTGCTGGACACTGAACCTACTTAATTTACTATCCCAACTCCAATCCACATTTAATTAGGGTAGGTGCTGGACACTGAACCCAATTAATTTACTATTCCTATTCCAATGTACATTTAATTATTATAGGTGCTTGACACTGAACCTATTTAATTTACTATTCCAACTCCAATTTACATTTAATTAGGGTAGGTGCTGGACACTGAACCAAACTAATTTACTATTCCAACTCCAATCTACATTCAATTAGGGTAGGTGCTGGACACTGAACCTATTACATTTCCTATTCCAACTCCAATCTACATTTAATTAGGGTAGGTTCTGGACACTGAACCTATTTAATTTACTATTCCAACTCCAATCTACATTTAATTAGGGTAGGTGCTGGACACTGAACCAAACTAATTTACTATTCCAACTCCAATCTACGTTCAATTAGGGTAGGTGCTGGACACTGAACCTATTACATTTACTATTCCAACTCCAATCTACATTTAATTAGGGTAGGTGCTGGACACTGAACCTATTTAATTTACTATTACAACTCCAATCTACATTTAATTAGGGTAGGTGCTGGACACTGAACCTATGTAATTTACTATTTACACTCCAATCTACATTGAATTTGGGTAGGTGATGGACACTGAACCTATTTAATTTACTATTCCTACCCCAATCTACATTTAATTAGGGTAGGTGCAGGACAGTGAACCTAATTAATGTACTATTCTAACTCAAATCTACATTTAATTAGGGCAGGTGCTGGACACTGACCCTAATTAATTTACTATTCCAACTCCATTCTACATTTAATAAGGGTAGATGCTGGACACTGAACATATGTAATTTACTATTCCAACTCCAATCTACATTTAATTTGGGTAGGTGCTGGACGCTGAACCTATTTAATTTAATATTCCAACTCCAATCTACATTTAATTAGGGTAGGTTCTGGACACTGAACCTAACTAATATACCATTCCAACTCCAACCAACATTTAATTAGGGTAGGTGCTGGACACTGAACCTAATTCATTTACTATTCGAACTCCAATCTACATTTAATTAGGGTAGGTGCTGGACATTGAACCTATTTTATTTACTATTCCAACTCCAATCTACATTTAATTCGGGTAGGTGCTGAACACTGAACCTAATTATTGTTCTATTCCAACTCCAATCTACAATTAATTAGGGTAGGTGCTGGACACTGAACCTATTTAATTTACTATTCCAACTCCAATCTACATTTAATTTGGGTAGGTGCTGGACACTGAACCTATTTAATTTACTATTCCAACTCCAATCTACATTTGATTAGGGCCGTTGCTAGACACAACCTAATTAATGTACTATTCCAACTCCAATCTACATTTAATTAGGGTAGATGCTGGACACTGAACCTAATTAATTCACTATTCCAACTCCAATCTACTTTTAATTAGGTTAGGTGCTGGACACTGAACCTACTTAATTTACTATTCCAACTCCAATCTACATTTAATAAGGGTAGATGCTGGACACTGAACCTATGTCATTTACTATTCCAAATCCAATCTACATTTAATTTGGGTAGGTGCTGGACACTGAACCTATCTAATTTACTATTCGAACTCCAATCTACATTTAATTAGGGTAGGTTCTGGACACTGAACCTAACTAATATACTATTGCAACTCCAACTAACATTTATTTAGGGTAGGTGCTGGACACTGAACCTAATTAATTTACTATTCGAACTCCAATCTACATTTAATTAGGGTAGGTGCTGGACACTGAACCTATTTTATTTACTATTCCAACTCCAATCTACATTTAATTTGGGTAGGTGCTGGACACTGAACCTAATTATTGTTCAATTCCAACTCCAATCTACATTTAATTAGGGTAGGTGCTGGACACTGAACCTTTTTAATTTACTATTCCAACTCCAATCTACATTTATTAGGGTCGTTGCTGGACACAACCTAATTAATGTACTATTCCAACTCCAATCTACATTTAATTAGAGTAGGTGCTGGACACTGAACCTATTTAATTTATTATTAAAAACTCCAATCTACATTTAATTAGGGTAGATGCTGGACACTGAACCTAATCAATTTACTATTCCAACTCCAATCTACATTTAATTAGGGTAGTTGCTGGACACTGAACCTATTAAATGTACTATTCCAACTCCAATCTACTTTTAATTAGCGTAGGTGCTAGACACTGAACCTACTTAATTTACTATTCCAACTCCAATCTACATTTAATTAGGGTAGGTGCTGGACACTGAACCTAATTAATTTCCTATTCCAATTCCAATCTACATTTAATTAGGATAGGTGCTGGACACTGAACCTATTTAATTTACTATTCCAACTTCAATTTAAATTTAATAAGGGTAGGTGCTGGACACAGAACCTATTTAATTTACTATTCCAATCTACATTTAGTTAGGGTAGGTGCTGGACACTGAACCCATTTAATTTACTATTCCAACTCCAATCTACATTTAATTAGGGTAGGTGCTGGACACTGAACCTATTTAATTTACTATTCCAACTCCAATCTACATTTAATTAGGGTAGGTGCTGGACACTGAACCAAACTAATTTACTATTCCAACTCCAATCTACATTCAATTAGGGTAGGTGCTGGACACTGAACCTATTACATTTACTATTCCAACTCCAATCTACATTTAATTAGGGTAGGTGCTGGACACTGAACCTATTTAATTTACTATTACAACTCCAATCTACATTTAATTAGGGTAGGTGCTGGACACTGAACCTATGCAATTTACTATTCACACTCCAATCTACATTGAATTTGGGTAGGTGATGGACACTGAACCTATTTAATTTACTATTCCTACCCCAATCTACATTTAATTAGGGTAGGTGCAGGACAGTGAACCTAATTAATGTACTATTCCAACTCAAATCTACATTTAATTAGGGCAGGTGCTGGACACTGACCCTAATTAATTTACTATTCCAACTCCATTCTACATTTAATAAGGGTAGATGCTGGACACTGAACATATGTAATTTACTATTCCAACTCCAATCTACATTTAATTTGGGTAGGTGCTGGATGCTGAACCTATTTAATTTAATATTCCAACTCCAATCTACATTTAATTAGGGTAGGTTCTGGACACTGAACCTAACTAATATACCATTCCAACTCCAACCAACATTTAATTAGGGTAGGTGCTGGACACTGAACCTAATTAATTTACTATTCGAACTCCAATCTACATTTAATTAGGGCAGGTGCTGGACACTGAACCTATTTTATTTACTATTCCAACTCCAATCTACATTTAATTTGGGTAGGTGCTGGACACTGAACCTAATTATTGTTCTATTCCCACTCCAATCTACATTTAATTAGGGTAGGTGCTGGACACTGAACCTATTTAATTTACTATTCCAACTCCAATCTACATTTAATTAGGGTAGATGCTGGACACTGAACCTAATTAATTCACTATTACAACTCCAATCTACTTTTAATTAGGGTAGGTGCTGGACACTGAACCTACTTAATTTACTATTCCAACTCCAATCTACATTTAATAAGGGTAGATGCTGGACACTGAACCTATGTCATTTACTATTCCAAATCCAATCTACATTTAATTTGGGTAGGTGCTGGACACTGAACCTATCTAATTTACTATTGAAACTCCAATCTACATTTAATTAGGGTAGGTTCTGGACACTGAACCTAACTAATATACTATTGCAACTCCAACTAACATTTAATTAGGGTAGGTGCTGGACACTGAACCTAATTAATTTACTATTCGAACTCCAATCTACATTTAATTAGGGTAGGTGCTGGACACTGAACCTATTTTATTTACTATTCCAACTCCAATCTACATTTAATTTGGGTAGGTGCTGGACACTGAACCTAATTATTGTTCAATTCCAACTCCAATCTACATTTAATTAGGGTAGGTGCTGGACACTGAACCTTTTTAATTTACTATTCCAACTCCAATCTACATTTATTAGGGTCGTTGCTGGACACAACCTAATTAATGTACTATTCCAACTCCAATCTACATTTAATTAGAGTAGGTGCTGGACACTGAACCTATTTAATTTACTATTCAAACTCCAATCTACATTTAATTAGGGTAGATGCTGGACACTGAACCTAATCAATTTACTATTCCAACTCCAATCTACATTTAGTTAGGGTAGGTGCTGGACACTGAACCCATTTAATTTACTATTCCAACTCCAATCTACATTTAATTAGGGTAGGTGCTGGACACTGAACCTATTTAATTTACTATTCCAACTCCAATCTACATTTAATTAGGGTAGGTGCTGGAAACTGAACCAAACTAATTTACTATTCCAACTCCAATCTACATTCAATTAGGGTAGGTGCTGGACACTGAACCTATTACATTTACTATTCCAACTCCAATCTACATTTAATTAGGGTAGGTGCTGGACACTGAACCTATTTAATTTACTATTACAACTCCAATCTACATTTAATTAGGGTAGGTGCTGGACACTGAACCTGTGCAATTTACTATTCACACTCCAATCTACATTGAATTTGGGTAGGTGATGGACACTGAACCTATTTAATTTACTATTCCTACCCCAATCTACATTTAATTAGGGTAGGTGCAGGACAGTGAACCTAATTAATGTACTATTCCAACTCAAATCTACATTTAATTAGGGCAGGTGCTGGACACTGACCCTAATTAATTTACTATTCCAACTCCATTCTACATTTAATAAGGGTAGATGCTGGACACTGAACATATGTAATTTACTATTCCAACTCCAATCTACATTTAATTTGGGTAGGTGCTGGATGCTGAACCTATTTAATTTAATATTCCAACTCCAATCTACATTTAATTAGGGTAGGTTCTGGACACTGAACCTAACTAATATACCATTCCAACTCCAACCAACATTTAATTAGGGTAGGTGCTGGACACTGAACCTAATTAATTTACTATTCGAACTCCAATCTACATTTAATTAGGGTAGGTGCTGGACACTGAACCTATTTTATTTACTATTCCAACTCCAATCTACATTTAATTAGGGTCGTTGCTGGACACAACCTAATTAATGTACTATTCCAACTCCAATCTACATTTAATTAGGGTAGATGCTGGACACTGAACCTAATTAATTCACTATTACAACTCCAATCTACTTTTAATTAGGGTAGGTGCTGGACACTGAACCTACTTAATTTACTATTCCAACTCCAATCTACATTTAATAAGGGTAGATGCTGGACACTGAACCTATGTCATTTACTATTCCAAATCCAATCTACATTTAATTTGGGTAGGTGCTGGACACTGAACCTATCTAATTTACTATTTGAACTCCAATCTACATTTAATTAGGGTAGGTTCTGGACACTGAACCTAACTAATATACTATTGCAACTCCAACTAACATTTAATTAGGGTAGGTGCTGGACACTGAACCTAATTAATTTACTATTCGAACTCCAATCTACATTTAATTAGGGTAGGTGCTGGACACTGAACCTATTTTATTTACTATTCCAACTCCAATCTACATTTAATTTGGGTAGGTGCTGGACACTGAACCTAATTATTGTTCAATTCCAACTCCAATCTACATTTAATTAGGGTAGGTGCTGGACACTGAACCTTTTTAATTTACTATTCCAACTCCAATCTACATTTATTAGGGTCGTTGCTGGACACAACCTAATTAATGTACTATTCCAACTCCAATCTACATTTAATTAGAGTAGGTGCTGGACACTGAACCTATTTAATTTACTATTCAAACTCCAATCTACATTTAATTAGGGTAGATGCTGGACACTGAACCTAATCAATTTACTATTCCAACTCCAATCTACATTTAATTAGGGTAGGTGCTGGACACTGAACCTATTAAATTTACTATTCCAACTCCAATCTACTTTTAATTAGCGTAGGTGCTAGACACTGAACCTACTTAATTTACTATTCCAACTCCAATCTACATTTAATTAGGGTAGGTGCTGGGCACTGAACCTAATTAATTTCCTATTCCAATTCCAATCTACATTTAATTAGGATAGGTGCTGGACACTGAACCTATTTAATTTACTATTCCAACTCCAATTTAAATGTAATAAGGGTAGGTGCTGGGCACAGAACCTATTTATTTACTATTCCAATCTACATTTAGTTAGGGTAGGTGCTGGACACTGAACCCATTTAATTTACTATTCCAACTCCAATCTACATTTAATTAGGGTAGGTGCTGGACACTAAACCTATTCAATTTACTATTCCAACTTCAATCTACATTTAATTAGGGTAGGTGCTGAACACTGAACCTAACTAATTTACTATTTCAACTCCAATCTACATTTAATTAGGGTAGATGGTGGACACTGAACCTAATTAGTTTACTATTCCAACTCCAATCTACATTTAATTAGGGTAGGTGCTGGACACTGAACCTAATTAATTTACTATTCCATTTCCAATCTACATTTAATTAGGATAGGCGCTGGACACTGAACCTATTTAATTTACTATTCCAACTCCAATTTAAATTTAATTAGGGTAGGTGCGGGACACAGAACCTATTTAATTTACTATTCCAACTCCAATCTACATTTAATTAGGGTAGGTGCTGGACACAGAACCTATTTAATTTACTATTCCAACTCCAATCTACATTTAATTAGGGTAGGTGCTGGACACAGAACCTATTTAATTTACTATTCCAACTCCAATCTACATTTAATTAGGGTAGGTGCTGGACACTGAACCTATTTAATTTACTATTCCAACTCCAATCTACATTTAATTAGGGTAGGTGCTGGACACTGAACCAAACTAATTTACTATTCCAACTTCAATCTACATTTAATTAGGGTAGGTGCTGAACACTGAACCTAACTAATTTACTATTTCAACTCCAATCTACATTTAATTAGGGTAGATGGTGGACACTGAACCTAATTAGTTTACTATTCCAACTCCAATCTACATTTAATTAGGGTAGGTGCTGGACACTGAACCTAATTAATTTACTATTCCATTTCCAATCTACATTTAATTAGGATAGGTGCTGGACACTGAACCTATTTAATTTACTATTCCAACTCCAATTTAAATTTAATTAGGGTAGGTGCTGGACACAGAACCTATTTAATTTACTATTCCAACTCCAATCTACATTTAATTAGGGTAGGTGCTGGACACAGAACCTATTTAATTTACTATTCCAACTCCAATCTACATTTAATTTGGGTAGGTGCTGGACACTGAACCTATTTAATTTACTTTTCCAACTCCAATCTACATTTAATTAGGGCCGTTGCTAGACACAACCTAATTAATGTACTATTCCAACTCCAATCTACATTTAATTAGGGTAGATGCTGGACACTGAACCTAATTAATTCACTATTCCAACTCCAATCTACTTTTAATTAGGGTAGGTGCTGGACACTGAACCTACTTAATTTACTATTCCAACTCCAATCTACATTTAATAAGGGTAGATGCTGGACACTGAACCTATGTCATTTACTATTCCAAATCCAATCTACATTTAATTTGGGTAGGTGCTGGACACTGAACCTATCTAATTTACTATTCGAACTCCAATCTACATTTAATTAGGGTAGGTTCTGGACACTGAACCTAACTAATATACTATTGCAACTCCAACTAACATTTATTTAGGGTAGGTGCTGGACACTGAACCTAATTAATTTACTATTCGAACTCCAATCTACATTTAATTAGGGTAGGTGCTGGACACTGAACCTATTTTATTTACTATTCCAACTCGAATCTACATTTAATTTGGGTAGGTGCTGGACACTGAACCAAATTATTGTTCAATTCCAACTCCAATCTACATTTAATTAGGGTAGGTGCTGGACACTGAACCTTTTTAATTTACTATTCCAACTCCAATCTACATTTATTAGGGTCGTTGCTGGACACAACCTAATTAATGTACTATTCCAACTCCAATCTACATTTAATTAGAGTAGGTGCTGGACACTGAACCTATTTAATTTACTATTAAAAACTCCAATCTACATTTAATTAGGGTAGATGCTGGACACTGAACCTACTTAATTTACTATTCCAACTCCAATCTACATTTAATTAGGGTAGGTGCTGGACACTGAACCTAATTAATTTCCTATTCCAATTCCAATCTACATTTAATTAGGATAGGTGCTGGACACTGAACCTATTTAATTTACTATTCCAACTCCAATTTAAATTTAATAAGGGTAGGTGCTGGACACAGAACCTATTTAATTTACTATTCCAATCTACATTTAGTTAGGGTAGGTGCTGGACACTGAACCCATTTAATTTACTATTCCAACTCCAATCTACATTTAATTAGGGTAGGTGCTGGACACTGAACCTATTTAATTTACTATTCCAACTCCAATCTACATTTAATTAGGGTAGGTGCTGGAAACTGAACCAAACTAATTTACTATTCCAACTCCAATCTACATTCAATTAGGGTAGGTGCTGGACACTGAACCTATTACATTTACTATTCCAACTCCAATCTACATTTAATTAGGGTAGGTGCTGGACACTGAACCTATTTAATTTACTATTACAACTCCAATCTACATTTAATTAGGGTAGGTGCTGGACACTGAACCTGTGCAATTTACTATTCACACTCCAATCTACATTGAATTTGGGTAGGTGATGGACACTGAACCTATTTAATTTACTATTCCTACCCCAATCTACATTTAATTAGGGTAGGTGCAGGACAGTGAACCTAATTAATGTACTATTCCAACTCAAATCTACATTTAATTAGGGCAGGTGCTGGACACTGACCCTAATTAATTTACTATTCCAACTCCATTCTACATTTAATAAGGGTAGATGCTGGACACTGAACATATGTAATTTACTATTCCAACTCCAATCTACATTTAATTTGGGTAGGTGCTGGATGCTGAACCTATTTAATTTAATATTCCAACTCCAATCTACATTTAATTAGGGTAGGTTCTGGACACTGAACCTAACTAATATACCATTCCAACTCCAACCAACATTTAATTAGGGTAGGTGCTGGACACTGAACCTAATTAATTTACTATTCGAACTCCAATCTACATTTAATTAGGGTAGGTGCTGGACACTGAACCTATTTTATTTACTATTCCAACTCCAATCTACATTTAATTAGGGTCGTTGCTGGACACAACCTAATTAATGTACTATTCCAACTCCAATCTACATTTAATTAGGGTAGATGCTGGACACTGAACCTAATTAATTCACTATTACAACTCCAATCTACTTTTAATTAGGGTAGGTGCTGGACACTGAACCTACTTAATTTACTATTCCAACTCCAATCTACATTTAATAAGGGTAGATGCTGGACACTGAACCTATGTCATTTACTATTCCAAATCCAATCTACATTTAATTTGGGTAGGTGCTGGACACTGAACCTATCTAATTTACTATTTGAACTCCAATCTACATTTAATTAGGGTAGGTTCTGGACACTGAACCTAACTAATATACTATTGCAACTCCAACTAACATTTAATTAGGGTAGGTGCTGGACACTGAACCTAATTAATTTACTATTCGAACTCCAATCTACATTTAATTAGGGTAGGTGCTGGACACTGAACCTATTTTATTTACTATTCCAACTCCAATCTACATTTAATTTGGGTAGGTGCTGGACACTGAACCTAATTATTGTTCAATTCCAACTCCAATCTACATTTAATTAGGGTAGGTGCTGGACACTGAACCTAATTCATTTACTATTCGAACTCCAATCTACATTTAATTAGGGTAGGTGCTGGACACTGAACCTATTTAATTTACTATTCCAACTCCAATCTACATTTAATTAGGGTAGATGCTGGACACTGAACCTAATTAATTTACTATTCCAACTCCAATCTACATTAGGACTGGGCGTAGTGGGCGTAGTGGGGCTTCGCGGAGCTATGTGAAGTGGGTGAGAAACTACGCCCACCTCCGCACTCCGCGTAGCCCCACTACGCACCGCAGGCCTCCCTCCCTCCCGCCCTCCCGCCCTCCCTAAATACTTTAATTTAAATGTTAGAAAGAATTAAAAGGCACTTACCTTGCCCGCCACTGCCTGCCGCTTTCCCGGGGCTCCCTCTCTTCATCGCCGCCGTCTTGGGTACTAATGGCCATGCGCGGGCGGCCGCGCATGCGCATTTCTCGTGGGAAATGTGCATGCGCGGCAGCCCGCGCATGCGCATTAGTACCCAAGACGGCAGCAATGAAGAGACGGAGCCCCGGGGACGCGGCGGGCAGCGGCGGGCAAGGTAAGTGCCTTTTAATTCTTTCTAACATTTAAATTAAAGTATTTAGGGAGGGCGGGAGGGAGGCGGGTGGCGGCCAGCTACACACCGTCTGCGGATCGTGCGTAATGCCGAATTCTACGCCTGCTACGCAAAATGCGTAGAAGCCGGCACTACGCACTCCGTGCATGGAGCGTAGCTGCCCGCCCAGGCTTAATCTACATTTAATTAGGGTAGGTGCTGGACACTGAAACTATTAAATTTACTATTCCAACTCCAATCTAATTTGAATTAGGGTAGGTGCTGGACACTGAACCTACTTAATTTACTATCCCAACTCCAATCCACATTTAATTAGGGTAGGTGCTGGACACTGAACCCAATTAATTTACTATTCCTATTCCAATGTACATTTAATTATTATAGGTGCTTGACACTGAACCTATTTAATTTACTATTCCAACTCCAATTTACATTTAATTAGGGTAGGTGCTGGACACTGAACCAAACTAATTTACTATTCCAACTCCAATCTACATTCAATTAGGGTAGGTGCTGGACACTGAACCTATTACATTTCCTATTCCAACTCCAATCTACATTTAATTAGGGTAGGTTCTGGACACTGAACCTATTTAATTTACTATTCCAACTCCAATCTACATTTAATTAGGGTAGGTGCTGGACACTGAACCAAACTAATTTACTATTCCAACTCCAATCTACGTTCAATTAGGGTAGGTGCTGGACACTGAACCTATTACATTTACTATTCCAACTCCAATCTACATTTAATTAGGGTAGGTGCTGGACACTGAACCTATTTAATTTACTATTACAACTCCAATCTACATTTAATTAGGGTAGGTGCTGGACACTGAACCTATGTAATTTACTATTTACACTCCAATCTACATTGAATTTGGGTAGGTGATGGACACTGAACCTATTTAATTTACTATTCCTACCCCAATCTACATTTAATTAGGGTAGGTGCAGGACAGTGAACCTAATTAATGTACTATTCTAACTCAAATCTACATTTAATTAGGGCAGGTGCTGGACACTGACCCTAATTAATTTACTATTCCAACTCCATTCTACATTTAATAAGGGTAGATGCTGGACACTGAACATATGTAATTTACTATTCCAACTCCAATCTACATTTAATTTGGGTAGGTGCTGGACGCTGAACCTATTTAATTTAATATTCCAACTCCAATCTACATTTAATTAGGGTAGGTTCTGGACACTGAACCTAACTAATATACCATTCCAACTCCAACCAACATTTAATTAGGGTAGGTGCTGGACACTGAACCTAATTCATTTACTATTCGAACTCCAATCTACATTTAATTAGGGTAGGTGCTGGACATTGAACCTATTTTATTTACTATTCCAACTCCAATCTACATTTAATTCGGGTAGGTGCTGAACACTGAACCTAATTATTGTTCTATTCCAACTCCAATCTACAATTAATTAGGGTAGGTGCTGGACACTGAACCTATTTAATTTACTATTCCAACTCCAATCTACATTTAATTTGGGTAGGTGCTGGACACTGAACCTATTTAATTTACTATTCCAACTCCAATCTACATTTGATTAGGGCCGTTGCTAGACACAACCTAATTAATGTACTATTCCAACTCCAATCTACATTTAATTAGGGTAGATGCTGGACACTGAACCTAATTAATTCACTATTCCAACTCCAATCTACTTTTAATTAGGTTAGGTGCTGGACACTGAACCTACTTAATTTACTATTCCAACTCCAATCTACATTTAATAAGGGTAGATGCTGGACACTGAACCTATGTCATTTACTATTCCAAATCCAATCTACATTTAATTTGGGTAGGTGCTGGACACTGAACCTATCTAATTTACTATTCGAACTCCAATCTACATTTAATTAGGGTAGGTTCTGGACACTGAACCTAACTAATATACTATTGCAACTCCAACTAACATTTATTTAGGGTAGGTGCTGGACACTGAACCTAATTAATTTACTATTCGAACTCCAATCTACATTTAATTAGGGTAGGTGCTGGACACTGAACCTATTTTATTTACTATTCCAACTCCAATCTACATTTAATTTGGGTAGGTGCTGGACACTGAACCTAATTATTGTTCAATTCCAACTCCAATCTACATTTAATTAGGGTAGGTGCTGGACACTGAACCTTTTTAATTTACTATTCCAACTCCAATCTACATTTATTAGGGTCGTTGCTGGACACAACCTAATTAATGTACTATTCCAACTCCAATCTACATTTAATTAGAGTAGGTGCTGGACACTGAACCTATTTAATTTATTATTAAAAACTCCAATCTACATTTAATTAGGGTAGATGCTGGACACTGAACCTAATCAATTTACTATTCCAACTCCAATCTACATTTAATTAGGGTAGTTGCTGGACACTGAACCTATTAAATGTACTATTCCAACTCCAATCTACTTTTAATTAGCGTAGGTGCTAGACACTGAACCTACTTAATTTACTATTCCAACTCCAATCTACATTTAATTAGGGTAGGTGCTGGACACTGAACCTAATTAATTTCCTATTCCAATTCCAATCTACATTTAATTAGGATAGGTGCTGGACACTGAACCTATTTAATTTACTATTCCAACTTCAATTTAAATTTAATAAGGGTAGGTGCTGGACACAGAACCTATTTAATTTACTATTCCAATCTACATTTAGTTAGGGTAGGTGCTGGACACTGAACCCATTTAATTTACTATTCCAACTCCAATCTACATTTAATTAGGGTAGGTGCTGGACACTGAACCTATTTAATTTACTATTCCAACTCCAATCTACATTTAATTAGGGTAGGTGCTGGACACTGAACCAAACTAATTTACTATTCCAACTCCAATCTACATTCAATTAGGGTAGGTGCTGGACACTGAACCTATTACATTTACTATTCCAACTCCAATCTACATTTAATTAGGGTAGGTGCTGGACACTGAACCTATTTAATTTACTATTACAACTCCAATCTACATTTAATTAGGGTAGGTGCTGGACACTGAACCTATGCAATTTACTATTCACACTCCAATCTACATTGAATTTGGGTAGGTGATGGACACTGAACCTATTTAATTTACTATTCCTACCCCAATCTACATTTAATTAGGGTAGGTGCAGGACAGTGAACCTAATTAATGTACTATTCCAACTCAAATCTACATTTAATTAGGGCAGGTGCTGGACACTGACCCTAATTAATTTACTATTCCAACTCCATTCTACATTTAATAAGGGTAGATGCTGGACACTGAACATATGTAATTTACTATTCCAACTCCAATCTACATTTAATTTGGGTAGGTGCTGGATGCTGAACCTATTTAATTTAATATTCCAACTCCAATCTACATTTAATTAGGGTAGGTTCTGGACACTGAACCTAACTAATATACCATTCCAACTCCAACCAACATTTAATTAGGGTAGGTGCTGGACACTGAACCTAATTAATTTACTATTCGAACTCCAATCTACATTTAATTAGGGCAGGTGCTGGACACTGAACCTATTTTATTTACTATTCCAACTCCAATCTACATTTAATTTGGGTAGGTGCTGGACACTGAACCTAATTATTGTTCTATTCCCACTCCAATCTACATTTAATTAGGGTAGGTGCTGGACACTGAACCTATTTAATTTACTATTCCAACTCCAATCTACATTTAATTAGGGTAGATGCTGGACACTGAACCTAATTAATTCACTATTACAACTCCAATCTACTTTTAATTAGGGTAGGTGCTGGACACTGAACCTACTTAATTTACTATTCCAACTCCAATCTACATTTAATAAGGGTAGATGCTGGACACTGAACCTATGTCATTTACTATTCCAAATCCAATCTACATTTAATTTGGGTAGGTGCTGGACACTGAACCTATCTAATTTACTATTGAAACTCCAATCTACATTTAATTAGGGTAGGTTCTGGACACTGAACCTAACTAATATACTATTGCAACTCCAACTAACATTTAATTAGGGTAGGTGCTGGACACTGAACCTAATTAATTTACTATTCGAACTCCAATCTACATTTAATTAGGGTAGGTGCTGGACACTGAACCTATTTTATTTACTATTCCAACTCCAATCTACATTTAATTTGGGTAGGTGCTGGACACTGAACCTAATTATTGTTCAATTCCAACTCCAATCTACATTTAATTAGGGTAGGTGCTGGACACTGAACCTTTTTAATTTACTATTCCAACTCCAATCTACATTTATTAGGGTCGTTGCTGGACACAACCTAATTAATGTACTATTCCAACTCCAATCTACATTTAATTAGAGTAGGTGCTGGACACTGAACCTATTTAATTTACTATTCAAACTCCAATCTACATTTAATTAGGGTAGATGCTGGACACTGAACCTAATCAATTTACTATTCCAACTCCAATCTACATTTAGTTAGGGTAGGTGCTGGACACTGAACCCATTTAATTTACTATTCCAACTCCAATCTACATTTAATTAGGGTAAGTGCTGGACACTGAACCTATTTAATTTACTATTCCAACTCCAATCTACATTTAATTAGGGTAGGTGCTGGAAACTGAACCAAACTAATTTACTATTCCAACTCCAATCTACATTCAATTAGGGTAGGTGCTGGACACTGAACCTATTACATTTACTATTCCAACTCCAATCTACATTTAATTAGGGTAGGTGCTGGACACTGAACCTATTTAATTTACTATTACAACTCCAATCTACATTTAATTAGGGTAGGTGCTGGACACTGAACCTGTGCAATTTACTATTCACACTCCAATCTACATTGAATTTGGGTAGGTGATGGACACTGAACCTATTTAATTTACTATTCCTACCCCAATCTACATTTAATTAGGGTAGGTGCAGGACAGTGAACCTAATTAATGTACTATTCCAACTCAAATCTACATTTAATTAGGGCAGGTGCTGGACACTGACCCTAATTAATTTACTATTCCAACTCCATTCTACATTTAATAAGGGTAGATGCTGGACACTGAACATATGTAATTTACTATTCCAACTCCAATCTACATTTAATTTGGGTAGGTGCTGGATGCTGAACCTATTTAATTTAATATTCCAACTCCAATCTACATTTAATTAGGGTAGGTTCTGGACACTGAACCTAACTAATATACCATTCCAACTCCAACCAACATTTAATTAGGGTAGGTGCTGGACACTGAACCTAATTAATTTACTATTCGAACTCCAATCTACATTTAATTAGGGTAGGTGCTGGACACTGAACCTATTTTATTTACTATTCCAACTCCAATCTACATTTAATTAGGGTCGTTGCTGGACACAACCTAATTAATGTACTATTCCAACTCCAATCTACATTTAATTAGGGTAGATGCTGGACACTGAACCTAATTAATTCACTATTACAACTCCAATCTACTTTTAATTAGGGTAGGTGCTGGACACTGAACCTACTTAATTTACTATTCCAACTCCAATCTACATTTAATAAGGGTAGATGCTGGACACTGAACCTATGTCATTTACTATTCCAAATCCAATCTACATTTAATTTGGGTAGGTGCTGGACACTGAACCTATCTAATTTACTATTTGAACTCCAATCTACATTTAATTAGGGTAGGTTCTGGACACTGAACCTAACTAATATACTATTGCAACTCCAACTAACATTTAATTAGGGTAGGTGCTGGACACTGAACCTAATTAATTTACTATTCGAACTCCAATCTACATTTAATTAGGGTAGGTGCTGGACACTGAACCTATTTTATTTACTATTCCAACTCCAATCTACATTTAATTTGGGTAGGTGCTGGACACTGAACCTAATTATTGTTCAATTCCAACTCCAATCTACATTTAATTAGGGTAGGTGCTGGACACTGAACCTTTTTAATTTACTATTCCAACTCCAATCTACATTTATTAGGGTCGTTGCTGGACACAACCTAATTAATGTACTATTCCAACTCCAATCTACATTTAATTAGAGTAGGTGCTGGACACTGAACCTATTTAATTTACTATTCAAACTCCAATCTACATTTAATTAGGGTAGATGCTGGACACTGAACCTAATCAATTTACTATTCCAACTCCAATCTACATTTAATTAGGGTAGGTGCTGGACACTGAACCTATTAAATTTACTATTCCAACTCCAATCTACTTTTAATTAGCGTAGGTGCTAGACACTGAACCTACTTAATTTACTATTCCAACTCCAATCTACATTTAATTAGGGTAGGTGCTGGGCACTGAACCTAATTAATTTCCTATTCCAATTCCAATCTACATTTAATTAGGATAGGTGCTGGACACTGAACCTATTTAATTTACTATTCCAACTCCAATTTAAATGTAATAAGGGTAGGTGCTGGGCACAGAACCTATTTATTTACTATTCCAATCTACATTTAGTTAGGGTAGGTGCTGGACACTGAACCCATTTAATTTACTATTCCAACTCCAATCTACATTTAATTAGGGTAGGTGCTGGACACTGAACCTATTCAATTTACTATTCCAACTTCAATCTACATTTAATTAGGGTAGGTGCTGAACACTGAACCTAACTAATTTACTATTTCAACTCCAATCTACATTTAATTAGGGTAGATGGTGGACACTGAACCTAATTAGTTTACTATTCCAACTCCAATCTACATTTAATTAGGGTAGGTGCTGGACACTGAACCTAATTAATTTACTATTCCATTTCCAATCTACATTTAATTAGGATAGGTGCTGGACACTGAACCTATTTAATTTACTATTCCAACTCCAATTTAAATTTAATTAGGGTAGGTGCGGGACACAGAACCTATTTAATTTACTATTCCAACTCCAATCTACATTTAATTAGGGTAGGTGCTGGACACAGAACCTATTTAATTTACTATTCCAACTCCAATCTACATTTAATTAGGGTAGGTGCTGGACACAGAACCTATTTAATTTACTATTCCAACTCCAATCTACATTTAATTAGGGTAGGTGCTGGACACTGAACCTATTTAATTTACTATTCCAACTCCAATCTACATTTAATTAGGGTAGGTGCTGGACACTGAACCAAACTAATTTACTATTCCAACTTCAATCTACATTTAATTAGGGTAGGTGCTGAACACTGAACCTAACTAATTTACTATTTCAACTCCAATCTACATTTAATTAGGGTAGATGGTGGACACTGAACCTAATTAGTTTACTATTCCAACTCCAATCTACATTTAATTAGGGTAGGTGCTGGACACTGAACCTAATTAATTTACTATTCCATTTCCAATCTACATTTAATTAGGATAGGTGCTGGACACTGAACCTATTTAATTTACTATTCCAACTCCAATTTAAATTTAATTAGGGTAGGTGCTGGACACAGAACCTATTTAATTTACTATTCCAACTCCAATCTACATTTAATTAGGGTAGGTGCTGGACACAGAACCTATTTAATTTACTATTCCAACTCCAATCTACATTTAATTTGGGTAGGTGCTGGACACTGAACCTATTTAATTTACTTTTCCAACTCCAATCTACATTTAATTAGGGCCGTTGCTAGACACAACCTAATTAATGTACTATTCCAACTCCAATCTACATTTAATTAGGGTAGATGCTGGACACTGAACCTAATTAATTCACTATTCCAACTCCAATCTACTTTTAATTAGGGTAGGTGCTGGACACTGAACCTACTTAATTTACTATTCCAACTCCAATCTACATTTAATAAGGGTAGATGCTGGACACTGAACCTATGTCATTTACTATTCCAAATCCAATCTACATTTAATTTGGGTAGGTGCTGGACACTGAACCTATCTAATTTACTATTCGAACTCCAATCTACATTTAATTAGGGTAGGTTCTGGACACTGAACCTAACTAATATACTATTGCAACTCCAACTAACATTTATTTAGGGTAGGTGCTGGACACTGAACCTAATTAATTTACTATTCGAACTCCAATCTACATTTAATTAGGGTAGGTGCTGGACACTGAACCTATTTTATTTACTATTCCAACTCGAATCTACATTTAATTTGGGTAGGTGCTGGACACTGAACCAAATTATTGTTCAATTCCAACTCCAATCTACATTTAATTAGGGTAGGTGCTGGACACTGAACCTTTTTAATTTACTATTCCAACTCCAATCTACATTTATTAGGGTCGTTGCTGGACACAACCTAATTAATGTACTATTCCAACTCCAATCTACATTTAATTAGAGTAGGTGCTGGACACTGAACCTATTTAATTTACTATTAAAAACTCCAATCTACATTTAATTAGGGTAGATGCTGGACACTGAACCTACTTAATTTACTATTCCAACTCCAATCTACATTTAATTAGGGTAGGTGCTGGACACTGAACCTAATTAATTTCCTATTCCAATTCCAATCTACATTTAATTAGGATAGGTGCTGGACACTGAACCTATTTAATTTACTATTCCAACTCCAATTTAAATTTAATAAGGGTAGGTGCTGGACACAGAACCTATTTAATTTACTATTCCAATCTACATTTAGTTAGGGTAGGTGCTGGACACTGAACCCATTTAATTTACTATTCCAACTCCAATCTACATTTAATTAGGGTAGGTGCTGGACACTGAACCTATTTAATTTACTATTCCAACTCCAATCTACATTTAATTAGGGTAGGTGCTGGAAACTGAACCAAACTAATTTACTATTCCAACTCCAATCTACATTCAATTAGGGTAGGTGCTGGACACTGAACCTATTACATTTACTATTCCAACTCCAATCTACATTTAATTAGGGTAGGTGCTGGACACTGAACCTATTTAATTTACTATTACAACTCCAATCTACATTTAATTAGGGTAGGTGCTGGACACTGAACCTGTGCAATTTACTATTCACACTCCAATCTACATTGAATTTGGGTAGGTGATGGACACTGAACCTATTTAATTTACTATTCCTACCCCAATCTACATTTAATTAGGGTAGGTGCAGGACAGTGAACCTAATTAATGTACTATTCCAACTCAAATCTACATTTAATTAGGGCAGGTGCTGGACACTGACCCTAATTAATTTACTATTCCAACTCCATTCTACATTTAATAAGGGTAGATGCTGGACACTGAACATATGTAATTTACTATTCCAACTCCAATCTACATTTAATTTGGGTAGGTGCTGGATGCTGAACCTATTTAATTTAATATTCCAACTCCAATCTACATTTAATTAGGGTAGGTTCTGGACACTGAACCTAACTAATATACCATTCCAACTCCAACCAACATTTAATTAGGGTAGGTGCTGGACACTGAACCTAATTAATTTACTATTCGAACTCCAATCTACATTTAATTAGGGTAGGTGCTGGACACTGAACCTATTTTATTTACTATTCCAACTCCAATCTACATTTAATTAGGGTCGTTGCTGGACACAACCTAATTAATGTACTATTCCAACTCCAATCTACATTTAATTAGGGTAGATGCTGGACACTGAACCTAATTAATTCACTATTACAACTCCAATCTACTTTTAATTAGGGTAGGTGCTGGACACTGAACCTACTTAATTTACTATTCCAACTCCAATCTACATTTAATAAGGGTAGATGCTGGACACTGAACCTATGTCATTTACTATTCCAAATCCAATCTACATTTAATTTGGGTAGGTGCTGGACACTGAACCTATCTAATTTACTATTTGAACTCCAATCTACATTTAATTAGGGTAGGTTCTGGACACTGAACCTAACTAATATACTATTGCAACTCCAACTAACATTTAATTAGGGTAGGTGCTGGACACTGAACCTAATTAATTTACTATTCGAACTCCAATCTACATTTAATTAGGGTAGGTGCTGGACACTGAACCTATTTTATTTACTATTCCAACTCCAATCTACATTTAATTTGGGTAGGTGCTGGACACTGAACCTAATTATTGTTCAATTCCAACTCCAATCTACATTTAATTAGGGTAGGTGCTGGACACTGAACCTTTTTAATTTACTATTCCAACTCCAATCTACATTTATTAGGGTCGTTGCTGGACACAACCTAATTAATGTACTATTCCAACTCCAATCTACATTTAATTAGAGTAGGTGCTGGACACTGAACCTATTTAATTTACTATTCAAACTCCAATCTACATTTAATTAGGGTAGATGCTGGACACTGAACCTAATCAATTTACTATTCCAACTCCAATCTACATTTAATTAGGGTAGGTGCTGGACACTGAACCTATTAAATTTACTATTCCAACTCCAATCTACTTTTAATTAGCGTAGGTGCTAGACACTGAACCTACTTAATTTACTATTCCAACTCCAATCTACATTTAATTAGGGTAGGTGCTGGGCACTGAACCTAATTAATTTCCTATTCCAATTCCAATCTACATTTAATTAGGATAGGTGCTGGACACTGAACCTATTTAATTTACTATTCCAACTCCAATTTAAATGTAATAAGGGTAGGTGCTGGGCACAGAACCTATTTAATTTACTATTCCAATCTACATTTAGTTAGGGTAGGTGCTGGACACTGAACCCATTTAATTTACTATTCCAACTCCAATCTACATTTAATTAGGGTAGGTGCTGGACACTGAACCTATTCAATTTACTATTCCAACTTCAATCTACATTTAATTAGGGTAGGTGCTGAACACTGAACCTAACTAATTTACTATTTCAACTCCAATCTACATTTAATTAGGGTAGATGGTGGACACTGAACCTAATTAGTTTACTATTCCAACTCCAATCTACATTTAATTAGGGTAGGTGCTGGACACTGAACCTAATTAATTTACTATTCCATTTCCAATCTACATTTAATTAGGATAGGTGCTGGACACTGAACCTATTTAATTTACTATTCCAACTCCAATTTAAATTTAATTAGGGTAGGTGCGGGACACAGAACCTATTTAATTTACTATTCCAACTCCAATCTACATTTAATTAGGGTAGGTGCTGGACACAGAACCTATTTAATTTACTATTCCAACTCCAATCTACATTTAATTAGGGTAGGTGCTGGACACAGAACCTATTTAATTTACTATTCCAACTCCAATCTACATTTAATTAGGGTAGGTGCTGGACACTGAACCTATTTAATTTACTATTCCAACTCCAATCTACATTTAATTAGGGTAGGTGCTGGACACTGAACCAAACTAATTTACTATTCCAACTCCAATCTACATTCAATTAGGGTAGGTGCTGGACACTGAACCTATTACATTTACTATTCCAACTCCAATCTACATTTAATTAGGGTAGGTGCTGTACACTGAACCTATTTAATTTACTATTACAACTCCAATCTACATTTAATTAGGGTAGGTGCTGGACACTGAACCTATGCAATTTACTATTCACACTCCAATCTACATTGAATTTGGGTAGGTGATGGACACTGAACCTATTTAATTTACTATTCCTACCCCAATCTACATTTAATTAGGGTAGGTGCAGGACAGTGAACCTAATTATTGTACTATTCCAACTCAAATCTACATTTATTTAGGGCAGGTGCTGGGCACTGACCCTAATTAATTTACTATTCCAACTCCATTCTACATTTAATAAGGGTAGATGCTGGACACTGAACATATGTAATTTACTATTCCAACTCCAATCTACATTTAATTTGGGTAGGTGCTGGATGCTGAACCTATTTAATTTAATATTCCAACTCCAATCTACATTTAATTAGGGTAGGTTCTGGACACTGAACCTAACTAATATACCATTCCAACTCCAACCAACATTTAATTAGGGTAGGTGCTGGACACTGAACCTAATTAATTTACTATTCGAACTCCAATCTACATTTAATTAGGGTAGGTGCTGGACACTGAACCTATTTTATTTACTATTCCAACTCCAATCTACATTTAATTTGGGTAGGTGCTGGACACTGAACCTAATTATTGTTCTATTCCCACTCCAATCTATATTTAATTAGGGTAGGCGCTGGACACTGAACCTATTTAATTTACTATTCCAACTCAAATCTACATTTAATTTGGGTAGGTGCTGGACACTGAACCTATTTAATTTACTATTCCAACTCCAATCTACATTTAATTAGGGTCGTTGCTGGACACAACCTAATTAATGTACTATTCCAACTCCAATCTACATTTAATTAGGGTAGATGCTGGACACTGAACCTAATTAATTCACTATTACAACTCCAATCTACTTTTAATTAGGGTAGGTGCTGGACACTGAACCTACTTAATTTACTATTCCAACTCCAATCTACATTTAATAAGGGTAGATGCTGGACACTGAACCTATGTCATTTACTATTCCAAATCCAATCTACATTTAATTTGGGTAGGTGCTGGACACTGAACCTATCTAATTTACTATTTGAACTCCAATCTACATTGAATTATGGTAGGTTCTGGACACTGAACCTAACTAATATACTATTGCAACTCCAACTAACATTTAATTAAGGTAGGTGCTGGACACTGAACCTAATTAATTTACTATTCGAACTCCAATCTACATTTAATTAGGGTAGGTGCTGGACACTGAACCTATTTTATTTACTATTCCAACTCCAATCTACATTTAATTTGGGTAGGTGCTGGACACTGAACCTAATTATTGTTCAATTCCAACTCCAATCTACATTTAATTAGAGTAGGTGCTGGACACTGAACCTTTTTAATTTACTATTCCAACTCCAATCTACATTTATTAGGGTCGTTGCTGGACACAACCTAATTAATGTACTATTCCAACTCCAATCTACATTTAATTAGAGTAGGTGCTGGACACTGAACCTATTTAATTTACTATTCAAACTCCAATCTACATTTAATTAGGGTAGGTGCTGGACACTGAACTTATTTAATTTACTATTCCAACTTCAATCTACATTTAATTAGGGTAGGTGCTGAACACTGAACCTAACTAATTTACTATTTCAACTCCAATCTACATTTAATTAGGGTAGATGGTGGACACTGAACCTAATTAGTTTACTATTCCAACTCCAATCTACATTTAATTAGGGTAGGTGCTGGACACTGAACCTAATTAATTTACTATTCCATTTCCAATCTACATTTAATTAGGATAGGTGCTGGACACTGAACCTATTTAATTTACTATTCCGGACACAGAACCTATTTAATTTACTATTCCAACTCCAATCTACATTTAATTAGGGTAGGTGCTGGACACAGAACCTATTTAATTTACTATTCCAACTCCAATCTACATTTAATTAGGGTAGGTGCTGGACACTGAACCTATGTAATTTACTATTCCAACTCCATTCTACATTTAATAAGGGTAGATGCTGGACACTGAACATATGTAATTTACTATTCCAACTCCAATCTACATTTAATTTGGGTAGGTGCTGGACGCTGAACCTATTTAATTTAATATTCCAACTCCAATCTACATTTAATTAGGGTAGGTTCTGGACACTGAACCTAACTAATATACTATTGCAACTCCAACTAACATTTAATTAAGGTAGGTGCTGGACACTGAACCTAATTAATTTACTATTCGAACTCCAATCTACATTTAATTAGGGTAGGTGCTGGACACTGAACCTATTTTATTTACTATTCCAACTCCAATCTACATTTAATTTGGGTAGGTGCTGGACACTGAACCTAATTATTGTTCAATTCCAACTCCAATCTACATTTAATTAGAGTAGGTGCTGGACACTGAACCTTTTTAATTTACTATTCCAACTCCAATCTACATTTATTAGGGTCGTTGCTGGACACAACCTAATTAATGTACTATTCCAACTCCAATCTACATTTAATTAGAGTAGGTGCTGGACACTGAACCTATTTAATTTACTATTCAAACTCCAATCTACATTTAATTAGGGTAGGTGCTGGACACTGAACTTATTTAATTTACTATTCCAACTTCAATCTACATTTAATTAGGGTAGGTGCTGAACACTGAACCTAACTAATTTACTATTTCAACTCCAATCTACATTTAATTAGGGTAGATGGTGGACACTGAACCTAATTAGTTTACTATTCCAACTCCAATCTACATTTAATTAGGGTAGGTGCTGGACACTGAACCTAATTAATTTACTATTCCATTTCCAATCTACATTTAATTAGGATAGGTGCTGGACACTGAACCTATTTAATTTACTATTCCGGACACAGAACCTATTTAATTTACTATTCCAACTCCAATCTACATTTAATTAGGGTAGGTGCTGGACACAGAACCTATTTAATTTACTATTCCAACTCCAATCTACATTTAATTAGGGTAGGTGCTGGACACTGAACCTATGTAATTTACTATTCCAACTCCATTCTACATTTAATAAGGGTAGATGCTGGACACTGAACATATGTAATTTACTATTCCAACTCCAATCTACATTTAATTTGGGTAGGTGCTGGACGCTGAACCTATTTAATTTAATATTCCAACTCCAATCTACATTTAATTAGGGTAGGTTCTGGACACTGAACCTAACTAATATACCATTCCAACTCCAACCAACATTTAATTAGGGTAGGTGCTGGACACTGAACCTAATTGATTTACTATTCGAACTCCAATCTACATTTAATTAGGGTAGGTGCTGGACACTGAACCTATTTTATTTACTATTCCAACTCCAATCTACATTTAATTTGGGTAGGTGCTGGACACTGAACCTAATTATTGTTCAATTCCAACTCCAATCTACATTTAATTAGGGTAGGTGCTGGACACTGAACCTTTTTAATTTACTATTCCAACTCCAATCTACATTTATTAGGGTCGTTGCTGGACACAACCTAATTAATGTACTATTCCAACTCCAATCTACATTTAATTAGAGTAGGTGCTGGACACTGAACCTATTTAATTTACTATTCAAACTCCAATCTACATTTAATTAGGGTAGATGCTGGACACTGAACCTAATCAATTTACTATTCCAACTCCAATCTACATTTAATTAGGGTAGGTGCTGGACACTGAACCTATTAAATTTACTATTCCAACTCCAATCTACTTTTAATTAGTGTAGGTGCTAGACACTGAACCTACTTAATTTACTATTCCAACTCCAATCTACATTTAATTAGGGTAGGTGCTGGGCACTGAACCTAATTAATTTCCTATTCCAATTCCAATCTACATTTAATTAGGATAGGTGCTGGACACTGAACCTATTTAATTTACTATTCCAACTCCAATTTTAATGTAATAAGGGTAGGTGCTGGGCACAGAACCTATTTAATTTACTATTCCAATCTACATTTAGTTAGGGTAGGTGCTGGACACTGAACCCATTTAATTTACTATTCCAACTCCAATCTACATTTAATTAGGGTAGGTGCTGGACACTGAACCTATTTAATTTACTATTCCAACTTCAATCTACATTTAATTAGGGTAGGTGCTGAACACTGAACCTAACTAATTTACTATTTCAACTCCAATCTTCCTTTAATTAGGGTAGATGGTGGACACTGAACCTAATTAGTTTACTATTCCAACTCCAATCTACATTTAATTAGGGTAGGTGCTGGACACTGAACCTAATTAATTTACTATTCCATTTCCAATCTACATTTAATTAGGATAGGTGCTGGACACTGAACCTATTTAATTTACTATTCCAACTCCAATTTAAATTTAATTAGGGTAGGTGCGGGACACAGAACCTATTTAATTTACTATTCCAACTCCAATCTACATTTAATTAGGGTAGGTGCTGGACACAGAACCTATTTAATTTACTATTCCAACTCCAATCTACATTTAATTAGGGTAGGTGCTGGACACAGAACCTATTTAATTTACTATTCCAACTCCAATCTACATTTAATTAGGGTAGGTGCTGGACACTGAACCTATTTAATTTACTATTCCAACTCCAATCTACATTTAATTAGGGTAGGTGCTGGACACTGAACCAAACTAATTTACTATTCCAACTCCAATCTACATTCAATTAGGGTAGGTGCTGGACACTGAACCTATTACATTTACTATTCCAACTCCAATCTACATTTAATTAGGGTAGGTGCTGTACACTGAACCTATTTAATTTACTATTACAACTCCAATCTACATTTAATTAGGGTAGGTGCTGGACACTGAACCTATGCAATTTACTATTCACACTCCAATCTACATTGAATTTGGGTAGGTGATGGACACTGAACCTATTTAATTTACTATTCCTACCCCAATCTACATTTAATTAGGGTAGGTGCAGGACAGTGAACCTAATTAATGTACTATTCCAACTCAAATCTACATTTATTTAGGGCAGGTGCTGGGCACTGACCCTAATTAATTTACTATTCCAACTCCATTCTACATTTAATAAGGGTAGATGCTGGACACTGAACATATGTAATTTACTATTCCAACTCCAATCTACATTTAATTTGGGTAGGTGCTGGATGCTGAACCTATTTAATTTAATATTCCAACTCCAATCTACATTTAATTAGGGTAGGTTCTGGACACTGAACCTAACTAATATACCATTCCAACTCCAACCAACATTTAATTAGGGTAGGTGCTGGACACTGAACCTAATTAATTTACTATTCGAACTCCAATCTACATTTAATTAGGGTAGGTGCTGGACACTGAACCTATTTTATTTACTATTCCAACTCCAATCTACATTTAATTTGGGTAGGTGCTGGACACTGAACCTAATTATTGTTCTATTCCCACTCCAATCTATATTTAATTAGGGTAGGCGCTGGACACTGAACCTATTTAATTTACTATTCCAACTCAAATCTACATTTAATTTGGGTAGGTGCTGGACACTGAACCTATTTAATTTACTATTCCAACTCCAATCTACATTTAATTAGGGTCGTTGCTGGACACAACCTAATTAATGTACTATTCCAACTCCAATCTACATTTAATTAGGGTAGATGCTGGACACTGAACCTAATTAATTCACTATTACAACTCCAATCTACTTTTAATTAGGGTAGGTGCTGGACACTGAACCTACTTAATTTACTATTCCACCTCCAATCTACATTTAATAAGGGTAGATGCTGGACACTGAACCTATGTCATTTACTATTCCAAATCCAATCTACATTTAATTTGGGTAGGTGCTGGACACTGAACCTATCTAATTTACTATTTGAACTCCAATCTACATTTAATTATGGTAGGTTCTGGACACTGAACCTAACTAATATACTATTGCAACTCCAACTAACATTTAATTAAGGTAGGTGCTGGACACTGAACCTAATTAATTTACTATTCGAACTCCAATCTACATTTAATTAGGGTAGGTGCTGGACACTGAACCTATTTTATTTACTATTCCAACTCCAATCTACATTTAATTTGGGTAGGTGCTGGACACTGAACCTAATTATTGTTCAATTCCAACTCCAATCTACATTTAATTAGAGTAGGTGCTGGACACTGAACCTTTTTAATTTACTATTCCAACTCCAATCTACATTTATTAGGGTCGTTGCTGGACACAACCTAATTAATGTACTATTCCAACTCCAATCTACATTTAATTAGAGTAGGTGCTGGACACTGAACCTATTTAATTTACTATTCAAACTCCAATCTACATTTAATTAGGGTAGGTGCTGGACACTGAACTTATTTAATTTACTATTCCAACTTCAATCTACATTTAATTAGGGTAGGTGCTGAACCTAACTAATTTACTATTTCAACTCCAATCTACATTTAATTAGGGTAGATGGTGGACACTGAACCTAATTAGTTTACTATTCCAACTCCAATCTACATTTAATTAGGGTAGTTGCTGGACACTGAACCTAATTAATTTACTATTCCATTTCCAATCTACATTTAATTAGGATAGGTGCTGGACACTGAACCTATTTAATTTACTATTCCAACTCCAATTTAAATTTAATTAGGGTAGGTGCTGGACACAGAACCTATTTAATTTACTATTCCAACTCCAATCTACATTTAATTAGGGTAGGTGCTGGACACAGAACCTATTTAATTTACTATTCCAACTCCAATCTACATTTAATTAGGGTAGGTGCTGGACACTGAACCTATGTAATTTACTATTCCAACTCCATTCTACATTTAATAAGGGTAGATGCTGGACACTGAACATATGTAATTTACTATTCCAACTCCAATCTACATTTAATTTGGGTAGGTGCTGGACGCTGAACCTATTTAATTTAATATTCCAACTCCAATCTACATTTAATTAGGGTAGGTTCTGGACACTGAACCTAACTAATATACCATTCCAACTCCAACCAACATTTAATTAGGGTAGGTGCTGGACACTGAACCTAATTCATTTACTTTTCGAACTTCAATCTACATTTAATTAGGGTAGGTGCTGGACACTGAACCTATTTTATTTACTATTCCAACTCCAATCTACATTTAATTCGGGTAGGTGCTGGACACTGAACCTAATTATTGTTCTATTCCAACTCCAATCTACATTTAATTAGGGTAGGTGCTGGACACTTAACCTATTTAATTTACTATTCCAACTCCAATCTACATTTAATTTGGGTAGGTGCTGGACACTGAACCTATTTAATTTACTATTCCAACTCCAATCTACATTTAATTAGGGCCGTTGCTAGACACAACCTAATTAATGTACTATTCCAACTCCAATCTACATTTAATTAGGGTAGATGCTGGACACTGAACCTAATTAATTCACTATTCCAACTCCAATCTACTTTTAATTAGGGTAGGTGCTGGACACTGAACCTACTTAATTTACTATTCCAACTCCAATCTACATTTAATAAGGGTAGATGCTGGACACTGAACCTATGTCATTTACTATTCCAAATCAAATCTACATTTAATTTGGGTAGGTGCTGGACACTGAACCTATCTAATTTACTATTCGAACTCCAATCTACATTTAATTAGGGTAGGTTCTGGACACTGAACCTAACTAATATACTATTGCAACTCCAACTAACATTTATTTAGGGTAGGTGCTGGACACTGAACCTAATTAATTTACTATTTGAACTCCAATCTACATTTAATTAGGGTAGGTGCTGGACACTGAACCTATTTTATTTACTATTCCAACTCCAATCTACATTTAATTTGGGTAGGTGCTGGACACTGAACCTAATTATTGTTCAATTCCAACTCCAATCTACATTTAATTAGGGTAGGTGCTGGACACTGAACCTTTTTAATTTACTATTCCAACTCCAATCTACATTTATTAGGGTCGTTGCTGGACACAACCTAATTAATGTACTATTTCAACTCCAATCTACATTTAATTAGAGTAGGTGCTGGACACTGAACCTATTTAATTTACTATTAAAAACTCCAATCTACATTTAATTAGGGTAGATGCTGGACACTGAACCTAATCAATTTACTATTCCAACTCCAATCTACATTTAATTAGGGTAGGTGCTGGACACTGAACCTATTAAATGTACTATTCCAACTCCAATCTACTTTTAATTAGCGTAGGTGCTAGACACTGAACCTACTTAATTTACTATTCCAACTCCAATCTACATTTAATTAGGGTAGGTGCTGGACACTGAACCTAATTAATTTCCTATTCCAATTCCAATTTACATTTAATTAGGATAGGTGCTGGACACTGAACCTATTTAATTTACTATTCCAACTCCAATTTAAATTTAATAAGGGTAGGTGCTGGACACAGAACCTATTTAATTTACTATTCCAATCTACATTTAGTTAGGGTAGGTGCTGGACACTGAACCCATTTAATTTACTATTCCAACTCCAATCTACATTTAATTAGGGTAGGTGCTGGACACTGAACCTATTTAATTTACTATTCCAACTCCAATCTACATTTAATTAGGGTAGGTGCTGGACACTGAACCAAACTAATTTACTATTCCAACTCCAATCTACATTCAATTAGGGTAGGTGCTGGACACTGAACCTATTACATTTACTATTCCAACTCCAATCTACATTTAATTAGGGTAGGTGCTGGACACTGAACCTATTTAATTTACTATTACAACTCCAATCTACATTTAATTAGGGTAGGTGCTGGACACTGAACCTATGCAATTTACTATTCACACTCCAATCTACATTGAATTTGGGTAGGTGATGGACACTGAACCTATTTAATTTACTATTCCTACCCCATCTACATTTAATTAGGGTAGGTGCAGGCGAGTGAACCTAATTAACGTACTATTCCAACTCAAACCTACATTTAATTAGGGCAGGTGCTGGACACTGACCCTAATTAATTTACTATTCCAACTCCATTCTACATTTAATAAGGGTAGATGCTGGACACTGAACATATGTAATTTACTATTCCAACTCCAATCTACATTTAATTTGGGTAGGTGCTGGATGCTGAACCTATTTAATTTAATATTCCAACTCCAATCTACATTTAATTAGGGTAGGTTCTGGACACTGAACCTAACTAATATACCATTCCAACTCCAACCAACATTTAATTAGGGTAGGTGCTGGACACTGAACCTAATTAATTTACTATTCGAACTCCAATCTACATTTAATTAGGGTAGGTGCTGGACACTGAACCTATTTTATTTACTATTCCAACTCCAATCTACATTTAATTTGGGTAGGTGCTGGACACTGAACCTAATTATTGTTCTATTCCCACTCCAATCTACATTTAATTAGGGTAGGTGCTGGACACTGAACCTATTTAATTTACTATTCCAACTCAAATCTACATTTAATTTGGGTAGGTGCTGGACACTGAACCTATTTAATTTACTATTCCAACTCCAATCTACATTTAATTAGGGTCGTTGCTGGACACAACCTAATTAATGTACTATTCCAACTCCAATCTACATTTAATTAGGGTAGATGCTGGACACTGAACCTAATTAATTCACTATTACAACTCCAATCTACTTTTAATTAGGGTAGGTGCTGGACACTGAACCTACTTAATTTACTATTCCAACTCCAATCTACATGTAATAAGGGTAGATGCTGGAGACTGAACCTATGTCATTTACTATTCCAAATCCAATCTACATTTAATTTGGGTAGGTGCTGGACACTGAACCTATCTAATTTACTATTTGAACTCCAATCTACATTTAATTAGGGTAGGTTCTGGACACTGAACCTAACTAATATACTATTGCAACTCCAACTAACATTTAATTAGGGTAGGTGCTGGACACTGAACCTAATTAATTTACTATTCGAACTCCAATCTACATTTAATTAGGGTAGGTGCTGGACACTGAACCTATTTTATTTACTATTCCAACTCCAATCTACATTTAATTTGGGTAGGTGCTGGACACTGAACCTAATTATTGTTCAATTCCAACTCCAATCTACATTTAATTAGGGTAGGTGCTGGACACTGAACCTTTTTAATTTACTATTCCAACTCCAATCTACATTTATTAGGGTCGTTGCTGGACACAACCTAATTAATGTACTATTCCAACTCCAATCTACATTTAATTAGGGTAGGTGCCGGACACTGAACCTATGTAATTTACTATTCCAACTCCATTCTACATTTAATAAGGGTAGATGCTGGACACTGAACATATGTAATTTACTATTCCAACTCCAATCTACATTTAATTTGGGTAGGTGCTGGACGCTGAACCTATTTAATTTAATATTCCAACTCCAATCTACATTTAATTAGGGTAGGTTCTGGACACTGAACCTAACTAATATACCATTCCAACTCCAACCAACATTTAATTAGGGTAGGTGCTGGACACTGAACCTAATTCATTTACTATTCGAACTCCAATCTACATTTAATTAGGGTAGGTGCTGGACACTGAACCTATTTTATTTACTATTCCAACTCCAATCTACATTTAATTCGGGTAGGTGCTGGACACTGAACCTAATTATTGTTCTATTCCAACTCCAATCTACATTTAATTAGGGTAGGTGCTGGACACTGAACCTATTTAATTTACTATTCCAACTCCAATCTACATTTAATTTGGGTAGGTGCTGGACACTGAACCTATTTAATTTACTATTCCAACTCCAATCTACATTTAATTAGGGCCGTTGCTAGACACAACCTAATTAATGTACTATTCCAACTCCAATCTACATTTAATTAGGGTAGATGCTGGACACTGAACCTAATTAATTTACTATTCCAACTCCAATCTACTTTTAATTAGGGTAGGTGCTGGACACTGAACCTACTTAATTTACTATTCCAACTCCAATCTACATTTAATAAGGGTAGATGCTGGACACTGAACCTATGTCATTTACTATTCCAAATCCAATCTACATTTAATTTGGGTAGGTGCTGGACACTGAACCTATCTAATTTACTATTCGAACTCCAATCTACATTTAATTAGGGTAGGTTCTGGACACTGAACCTAACTAATATACTATTGCAACTCCAACTAACATTTATTTAGGGTAGGTGCTGGACACTGAACCTAATTAATTTACTATTCGAACTCCAATCTACATTTAATTAGGGTAGGTGCTGGACACTGAACCTATTCTATTTACTATTCCAACTCCAATCTACATTTAATTTGGGTAGGTGCTGGACACTGAACCTAATTATTGTTCAATTCCAACTTCAATCTACATTTAATTAGGGTAGGTGCTGGACACTGAACCTTTTTAATTTACTATTCCAACTCCAATCTACATTTATTAGGGTCGTTGCTGGACACAACCTAATTAATGTACTATTCCAACTCCAATCTACATTTAATTAGAGTAGGTGCTGGACACTGAACCTATTTAATTTACTATTAAAAACTCCAATCCACATTTACTTAGGATAGATGCTGGACACTGAACCTAATCAATTTACTATTCCACCTCCAATCTACATTTAATTAGGGTAGGTGCTGGACACTGAACCTATTAAATGTACTATTCCAACTCCAATCTACTTTTAATTAGCGTAGGTGCTAGACACTGAACCTACTTAATTTACTATTCCAACTCCAATCTACATTTAATTAGGGTAGGTGCTGGACACTGAACCTAATTAATTTCCTATTCCAATTCCAATCTACATTTAATTAGGATAGGTGCTGGACACTGAACCTATTTAATTTACTATTCCAACTCCAATTTAAATTTAATAAGGGTAGGTGCTGGACACAGAACCTATTTAATTTACTATTCCAATCTACATTTAGTTAGGGTAGGTGCTGGACACTGAACCCATTTAATTTACTATTCCAACTCCAATCTACATTTAATTAGGGTAGGTGCTGGACACTGAACCTATTTCATTTACTATTCCAACTCCAATCTACATTTAATTAGGGTAGGTGCTGGACACTGAACCAAACTAATTTACTATTCCAACTCCAATTTACATTCAATTAGGGTAGGTGCTGGACACTGAACCTATTACATTTACTATTCCAACTCCAATCTACATTTAATTAGGGTAGGTGCTGGACACTGAACCTATTTAATTTACTATTACAACTCCAATCTACATTTAATTAGGGTAGGTGCTGGACACTGAACCTATGCAATTTACTATTCACACTCCAATCTACATTGAATTTGGGTAGGTGATGGACACTGAACCTATTTAATTTACTATTCCTACCCCAATCTACATTTAATTAGGGTAGGTGCAGGACAGTGAACCTAATTAATGTACTATTCCAACTCAAATCTACATTTAATTAGGGCAGGTGCTGGACACTGACCCTAATTAATTTACTATTCCAACTCCATTCTACATTTAATAAGGGTAGATGCTGGACACTGAACATATGTAATTTACTATTCCAACTCCAATCTACATTTAATTTGGGTAGGTGCTGGATGCTGAACCTATTTAATTTAATATTCCAACTCCAATCTACATTTAATTAGGGTAGGTTCTGGACACTGAACCTAACTAATATACCATTCCAACTCCAACCAACATTTAATTAGGGTAGGTGCTGGACACTGAACCTAATTAATTTACTATTCGAACTCCAATCTACATTTAATTAGGGTAGGTGCTGGACACTGAACCTATTTTATTTACTATTCCAAATGCAATCTACATTTAATTTGGGTAGGTGCTGGACACTGAACCTAATTATTGTTCTATTCCCACTCCAATCTACATTTAATTAGGGTAGGTGCTGGACACTGAACCTATTTAATTTACTATTCCAACTCAAATCTACATTTAATTTGGGTAGGTGCTGGACACTGAACCTATTTAATTTACTATTCCAACTCCAATCTACATTTATTAGGGTCGTTGCTGGACACAACCTAATTAATGTACTATTCCAACTCCAATCTACATTTAATTAGGGTAGGTGCTGGACACTGAACCTATGTAATTTACTATTCCAACTCCATTCTACATTTAATAAGGGTAGATGCTGGACACTGAACATATGTAATTTACTATTCCAACTCCAATCTACATTTAATTTGGGTAGGTGCTGGACGCTGAACCTATTTAATTTAATATTCCAACTCCAATCTACATTTAATTAGGGTAGGTTCTGGACACTGAACCTAACTAATATACCATTCCAACTCCAACCAACATTTAATTAGGGTAGGTGCTGGACACTGAACCTAATTCATTTACTATTCGAACTCCAATCTACATTTAATTAGGGTAGGTGCTGGACACTGAACCTATTTTATTTACTATTCCAACTCCAATCTACATTTAATTCGGGTAGGTGCTGGACACTGAACCTAATTATTGTTCTATTCCAACTCCAATCTACATTTAATTAGGGTAGGTGCTGGACACTGAACCTATTTAATTTACTATTCCAACTCCAATCTACATTTAATTTGGGTAGGTGCTGGACACTGAACCTATTTAATTTACTATTCCAACTCCAATCTACATTTAATTAGGGCCGTTGCTAGACACAACCTAATTAATGTACTATTCCAACTCCAATCTACATTTAATTAGGGTAGATGCTGGACACTGAACCTAATTAATTTACTATTCCAACTCCAATCTACTTTTAATTAGGGTAGGTGCTGGACACTGAACCTACTTAATTTACTATTCCAACTCCAATCTACATTTAATAAGGGTAGATGCTGGACACTGAACCTATGTCATTTACTATTCCAAATCCAATCTACATTTAATTTGGGTAGGTGCTGGACACTGAACCTATCTAATTTACTATTCGAACTCCAATCTACATTTAATTAGGGTAGGTTCTGGACACTGAACCTAACTAATATACTATTGCAACTCCAACTAACATTTATTTAGGGTAGGTGCTGGACACTGAACCTAATTAATTTACTATTCGATCTCCAATCTACATTTAATTAGGGTAGGTGCTGGACACTGAACCTATTTTATTTACTATTCCAACTCCAATCTACATTTAATTTGGGTAGGTGCTGGACACTGAACCTAATTATTGTTCAATTCCAACTTCAATCTACATTTAATTAGGGTAGGTGCTGGACACTGAACCTTTTTAATTTACTATTCCAACTCCAATCTACATTTATTAGGGTCGTTGCTGGACACAACCTAATTAATGTACTATTCCAACTCCAATCTACATTTAATTAGAGTAGGTGCTGGACACTGAACCTATTTAATTTACTATTAAAAACTCCAATCCACATTTACTTAGGATAGATGCTGGACACTGAACCTAATCAATTTACTATTCCACCTCCAATCTACATTTAATTAGGGTAGGTGCTGGACACTGAACCTATTAAATGTACTATTCCAACTCCAATCTACTTTTAATTAGCGTAGGTGCTAGACACTGAACCTAATCAATTTACTATTCCACCTCCAATCTACATTTAATTAGGGTAGGTGCTGGACACTGAACCTATTAAATGTACTATTCCAACTCCAATCTACTTTTAATTAGCGTAGGTGCTAGACACTGAACCTACTTAATTTACTATTCCAACTCCATTCTACATTTAATAAGGGTAGATGCTGGACACTGAACATATGTAATTTACTATTCCAACTCCAATCTACATTTAATTTGGGTAGGTGCTGGACGCTGAACCTATTTAATTTAATATTCCAACTCCAATCTACATTTAATTAGGGTAGGTTCTGGACACTGAACCTAACTAATATACCATTCCAACTCCAACCAACATTTAATTAGGGTAGGTGCTGGACACTGAACCTAATTCATTTACTATTCGAACTCCAATCTACATTTAATTAGGGTAGGTGCTGGACACTGAACCTATTTTATTTACTATTCCAACTCCAATCTACATTTAATTCGGGTAGGTGCTGGACACTGAACCTAATTATTGTTCTATTCCAACTCCAATCTACATTTAATTAGGGTAGGTGCTGGACACTGAACCTATTTAATTTACTATTCCAACTCCAATCTACATTTAATTTGGGTAGGTGCTGGACACTGAACCTATTTAATTTACTATTCCAACTCCAATCTACATTTAATTAGGGCCGTTGCTAGACACAACCTAATTAATGTACTATTCCAACTCCAATCTACATTTAATTAGGGTAGATGCTGGACACTGAACCTAATTAATTTACTATTCCAACTCCAATCTACTTTTAATTAGGGTAGGTGCTGGACACTGAACCTACTTAATTTACTATTCCAACTCCAATCTACATTTAATAAGGGTAGATGCTGGACACTGAACCTATGTCATTTACTATTCCAAATCCAATCTACATTTAATTTGGGTAGGTGCTGGACACTGAACCTATCTAATTTACTATTCGAACTCCAATCTACATTTAATTAGGGTAGGTTCTGGACACTGAACCTAACTAATATACTATTGCAACTCCAACTAACATTTATTTAGGGTAGGTGCTGGACACTGAACCTAATTAATTTACTATTCGAACTCCAATCTACATTTAATTAGGGTAGGTGCTGGACACTGAACCTATTTTATTTACTATTCCAACTCCAATCTACATTTAATTTGGGTAGGTTCTGGACACTGAACCTAATTATTGTTCAATTCCAACTTCAATCTACATTTAATTAGGGTAGGTGCTGGACACTGAACCTTTTTAATTTACTATTCCAACTCCAATCTACATTTATTAGGGTCGTTGCTGGACACAACCTAATTAATGTACTATTCCAACTCCAATCTACATTTAATTAGAGTAGGTGCTGGACACTGAACCTATTTAATTTACTATTAAAAACTCCAATCCACATTTACTTAGGATAGATGCTGGACACTGAACCTAATCAATTTACTATTCCACCTCCAATCTACATTTAATTAGGGTAGGTGCTGGACACTGAACCTATTAAATGTACTATTCCAACTCCAATCTACTTTTAATTAGCGTAGGTGCTAGACACTGAACCTACTTAATTTACTATTCCAACTCCAATCTACATTTAATTAGGGTAGGTGCTGGACACTGAACCTAATCAATTTCCTATTCCAATTCCAATCTACATTTAATTAGGATAGGTGCTGGACACTGAACCTATTTAATTTACTATTCCAACTCCAATTTAAATTTAATAAGGGTAGGTGCTGGACACAGAACCTATTTAATTTACTATTCCAATCTACATTTAGTTAGGGTAGGTGCTGGACACTGAACCCATTTAATTTACTATTCCAACTCCAATCTACATTTAATTAGGGTAGGTGCTGGACACTGAACCTATTTCATTTACTATTCCAACTCCAATCTACATTTAATTAGGGTAGGTGCTGGACACTGAACCAAACTAATTTACTATTCCAACTCCAATTTACATTCAATTAGGGTAGGTGCTGGACACTGAACCTATTACATTTACTATTCCAACTCCAATCTACATTTAATTAGGGTAGGTGCTGGACACTGAACCTATTTAATTTACTATTACAACTCCAATCTACATTTAATTAGGGTAGGTGCTGGACACTGAACCTATGCAATTTACTATTCACACTCCAATCTACATTGAATTTGGGTAGGTGATGGACACTGAACCTATTTAATTTACTATTCCTACCCCAATCTACATTTAATTAGGGTAGGTGCAGGACAGTGAACCTAATTAATGTACTATTCCAACTCAAATCTACATTTAATTAGGGCAGGTGCTGGACACTGACCCTAATTAATTTACTATTCCAACTCCATTCTACATTTAATAAGGGTAGATGCTGGACACTGAACATATGTAATTTACTATTCCAACTCCAATCTACATTTAATTTGGGTAGGTGCTGGATGCTGAACCTATTTAATTTAATATTCCAACTCCAATCTACATTTAATTAGGGTAGGTTCTGGACACTGAACCTAACTAATACACCATTCCAACTCCAACCAACATTTAATTAGGGTAGGTGCTGGACACTGAACCTAATTAATTTACTATTCGAACTCCAATCTACATTTAATTAGGGTAGGTGCTGGACACTGAACCTATTTTATTTACTATTCCAAATGCAATCTACATTTAATTTGGGTAGGTGCTGGACACTGAACCTAATTATTGTTCTATTCCCACTCCAATCTACATTTAATTAGGGTAGGTGCTGGACACTGAACCTATTTAATTTACTATTCCAACTCAAATCTACATTTAATTTGGGTAGGTGCTGGACACTGAACCTATTTAATTTACTATTCCAACTCCAATCTACATTTAATTAGGGTCGTTGCTGGACACAACCTAATTAATGTACTATTCCAACTCCAATCTACATTTAATTAGGGTAGATGCTGGACACTGAACCTAATTAATTCACTATTACAACTCCAATCTACTTTTAATTAGGGTAGGTGCTGGACACGGAACCTACTTAATTTACTATTCCAACTCCAATCTACATTTAATAAGGGTAGATGCTGGACACTGAACCTATGTCATTTACTATTCCAAATCCAATCTACATTTAATTTGGGTAGGTGCTGGACACTGAACCTATCTAATTTACTATTTGAACTCCAACTAACATTTAATTAGGGTAGGTGCTGGACACTGAACCTAATTAATTTACTATTCGAACTCCAATCTACATTTAATTAGGGTAGGTGCTGGACACTGAACCTATTTTATTTACTATTCCAACTCCAATCTACATTTAATTTGGGTAGGTGCTGGACACTGAACCTAATTATTGTTCAATTCCAACTCCAATCTACATTTAATTAGGGTAGGTGCTGGACACTGAACCTTTTTAATTTACTATTCCAACTCCAATCTACATTTATTAGGGTCGTTGCTGGACACAACCTAATTAATGTACTATTCCAACTCCAATCTACATTTAATTAGAGTAGGTGCTGGACACTGAACCTATTTAATTTACTATTCAAACTCCAATCTACATTTAATTAGGGTAGATGCTGGACACTGAACCTAATCAATTTACTATTCCAACTCCAATCTACATTTAATTAGGGTAGGTGCTGGACACTGAACCTATTAAATTTACTATTCCAACTCCAATCTACTTTTAATTAGCGTAGGTGCTAGACACTGAACCTACTTAATTTACTATTCCAACTCCAATCTACATTTATTAGGGTAGGTGCTGGACACTGAACCTAATTAATTTCCTATTCCAATTCCAATCTACATTTAATTAGGATAGGTGCTGGACACTGAACCTATTTAATTTACTATTCCAACTCCAATTTAAATGTAATAAGGGTAGGTGCTGGACACAGAACCTATTTAATTTACTATTCCAATCTACATTTAGTTAGGGTAGGTGCTGGACACTGAACCCATTTAATTTACTATTCCAACTCCAATCTACATTTAATTAGGGTAGGTGCTGGACACTGAACCTATTTAATTTACTATTCCAACTTCAATCTACATTTAATTAGGGTAGGTGCTGAACACTGAACCTAACTATTTTACTATTTCAACTCCAATCTACATTTAATTAGGGTAGATGGTGGACACTGAACCTAATTAGTTTACTATTCCAACTCCAATCTACATTTAATTAGGGTAGGTGCTGGACACTGAACCTAATTAATTTACTATTCCATTTCCAATCTACATTTAATTAGGATAGGTGCTGGACACTGAACTTATTTAATTTACTATTCCAACTCCAATTTAAATTTAATTAGGGTAGGTGCTGGACACAGAACCTATTTAATTTACTATTCCAACTCCAATCTACATTTAATTAGGGTAGGTGCTGGACACAGAACCTATTTAATTTACTATTCCAACTCCAATCTACATTTAATTAGGGTAGGTGCTGGACACTGAACCTATGTAATTTACTATTCCAACTCCAATCTACATTTAATTTGGGTAGGTGCTGGACACTGAACCTATTTAATTTACTATTCCAACTCCAATCTACATTTAATTAGGGTAGGTGCTGGACAGTGAACCTAATTAATTTACTATTCCAACTCAAATCTACATTTAACTAGGGTAGGTGCTGGACACTGACCCTAATTAATTTACTATTCCAACTCCATTCTACATTTAATAAGGGTAGGTGCTGGACACTGAACCTATGTAATTTACTATTCCAACTCCAATCTACATTTAATTTGGGTAGGTGCTGGACACTGAACCTATCTAATTTAATATTCCAACTTCAATCTACATTTAATTAGGGTAGGTGCTGGACACTGAACCTACTTTATTTACTATTCCAACTCCAATCTACATTTAATTAGGGTAGGTGCTGAACACTGAACCTAATTAATGTACTATTCCACTTCCAATCTACATTTAATTAGGATAGGTGCCGGACACTGAACCTATTTAATTTACTATTCCAACTCCAATTTACATTTAATTAGGGTAGGTGCTGGACACAAAACCTATTTAATTTACTATTCCAACTCCAATCTACATTTAATTAGGGTAGGTGCTGGACGCAAAACCTATGTAAATTACTATTCCAACTCCAATCTACATTTAATTAGGGTAGGTGCTGGACACTGAACGTATTTAATTTACTATTCCAACTCTAATCTATATTTAAGTAGGGTAGGTGCTGGACACTGAACCAAACTAATTTACTATTCCAACTCCAATCTACATTTAATTAGGGTAGGTGCTGGACACTGAACCTTTACATTTACTATTCCAACTCCAATCTACATTTAATTAGGGTAGGTGCTGGACACTGAACCTATTTAATTTACTATTCCAACTCCAATCTACATTTAATTAGGGTAGGTGCTGGACACTGAACCTAATTAATTTCCTATTCCAATTCCAATCTACATTTAATTAGGATAGGTGCTGGACACTGAACCTATTTAATTTACTATTCCAACTCCAATTTAAATTTAATAAGGGTAGGTGCTGGACACAGAACCTATTTAATTTACTATTCCAATCTACATTTAGTTAGGGTAGGTGCTGGACACTAAACCCATTTATTTACTATTCCAACTCCAATCTACATTTAATTAGGGTAGGTGCTGGACACTGAACCTATTTAATTTACTATTCCAACTTCAATCTACATTTAATTAGGGTAGGTGCTGAACACTGAACCTAACTAATTTACTATTTCAACTCCAATCTACATTTAATTAGGGTAGATGGTGGACACTGAACCTAATTAGTTTACTATTCCAACTCCAATCTACAATTAATTAGGGTAGGTGCTGGACACTGAACCTATTTAATTTACTATTCCAACTCCAATCTACATTTAATTAGGGTAGATGCTGGACACTGAACCTAATTAATTTACTATTCCAACTCCAATCTACATTAGGCCTGGGCGTAGTGGGCGTAGTGGGGCTTCGCGGAGCTATGTGAAGTGGGCGAGAAACTACGCCCACCTCCGCACTCCGCGTAGCCCCACTACGCACCGCAGGCCTCCCTCCCGCCCGCCCTCCCGCCCGCCCTAAATACTTTAATTTAAATGTTAGAAAGAATTAAAAGGCACTTACCTTGCCCGCCACTGCCCGCCGCTTTCCCGGGGCTCCCTCTCTTCATCGCCGCCGTCTTGGGTACTAATGGCCATGCGCGGGCGGCCGCGCATGCGCATTTCTCGTGGGAAATGCGCATGCGCGGCCGCCCGCGCATGCGCATTAGTACCCAAGACGGCAGCGATGAAGAGAGGGAGCCCCGGGGACGCGGCGGGCAGCGGCAGGTAAGGTAAGTGCCTTTTAATTCTTTCTAACATTTAAATTAAAGTATTTAGGGAGGGCGGGAGGGAGGCGGGTGGCGGCCAGCTACACACCGTCTGCGGATCGTGCGTAGTGCCGAATTCTACACCTGCTACGCAAAATGCGTAGAAGCCGGCACTACGCACTCCGTGCATGGAGCGTAGCTGCCCGCCCAGGCTTAATCTACATTTAATTAGCGTAGGTGCTGGACACTGAAACTATTAAATTTACTATTCCAACTCCAATCTAATTTGAATTAGGGTAGGTGCTGGACACTGAACCTACCTAATTTACTATCCCAACTCCAATCCACATTTAATTAGGGTAGGTGCTGGACACTGAACCCAATTAATTTACTATTCCAATTCCAATGTACATTTAATTATTATAGGTGCTTGACACTGAACCTATTTAATTTACTATTCCAACTCCAATTTACATTTAATTAGGATAGGTGCTGGACACTGAACCAAACTAATTTACTATTCCAACTCCAATCTACATTCAATTAGGGTAGGTGCTGGACACTGAACCTATTACATTTCCTATTCCAACTCCAATCTACATTTAATTAGGGTAGGTTCTGGACACTGAACCTATTTAATTTACTATTCCAACTCCAATCTACATTTAATTAGGGTAGGTGCTGGACACTGAACCAAACTAATTTACTATTCCAACTCCAATCTACATTCAATTAGGGTAGGTGCTGGACACTGAACCTATTACATTTACTATTCCAACTCCAATCTACATTTAATTAGGGTAGGTGCTGGACACTGAACCTATTTAATTTACTATTACAACTCCAATCTACATTTAATTAGGGTAGGTGCTGGACACTGAACCTATGTAATTTACTATTCACACTCCAATCTACATTCAATTAGGGTAGGTGCTGGACACTGAACCTATTACATTTACTATTCCAACTCCAATCTACATTTATTAGGGTCGTTGCTGGACACAACCTAATTAATGTACTATTCCAACTCCAATCTACATTTAATTAGGGTAGGTGCTGGACACTGAACCTATTAAATTTAATATTCCAACTCCAAACTACTTTTAATTAGGGTAGGTGCTGGACACTGAACCTACTTAATTTACTATTCCAACTCCAATCTACATTTAATTAGGGTAGATGCTGGACACTGAACCTAATTAATTTACTATTCCATTTCCAATCTACATTTAATTAGGATAGGTGCTGGACACTGAACCTATTTAATTTACTATTCCAACTCCAATTTAAATTTAATTAGGGTAGGTGCTGGACACAGAACCTATTTAATTTACTATTCCAACTCCAATCTACATTTAATTAGGGTAGGTGCTGGACACTGAACCTATTTAATTTACTATTCCAACTCCAATCTACATTTAATTAGGGTAGGTGCTGGACACTGAACCTATTTAATTTACTATTCCAACTCCAACCTACATTTAATTCGGGTAGGTGCTGATTACTGAAACTATTTAATTTACTATTTCAACTCCAATCTACATTTAATTAGGGTAGATGCTGGACACTGAACCTAATTAGTTTACTATTCCAACTCCAATATACATTTAATTAGGGTAGGTGCTGGACACTGAACCTATTTAATTTACTATTCCAACTCCAATCTACATTTAGTTAGGGTAGATGCTGGACACTGAACCTAATTAATTTACTATTCCAACTCCAATCTACATTAGGCCTGGGCGTAGTGGGCGTAGTAGGGCTTCGCGGAGCTACGTGAAGTGGGCGAGAAACTACGCCCACCTCCGCCCTCCGCGTAGCCCCACTACGCACCGCAGGCCTCCCTCCCTCCCGCCCTCCCGCCCTCCCTAAATACTTTAATTTAAATGTTAGAAAGAATTAAAAAGCACTTACCTTGCCTGCCGCTGCCCTCCGCGTCCCCGGGGCTCCCTCTCTTCATCGCCGCAGTCTTGGGTACTAATGGGCATGCGCTGGCGGCAGCGCATGCGCATTTCTCGTGAGAAATGCTCATGCGCGGCCGCCCGCGCATGCGCATTAGTACCCAAGATGGCAGCGATGAAGGGAGGGAGCCCAGGGGACACGGCGGGCAGCGGCGGGCAAGGTAAGTGCCTTTTAATTCTTTCTAACATTTAAATTAAAGTATTTAGGGAGGGCGGGAGGGAGGCGGGTGGCGGCCACCTACACACCGTCTGCGAAGCGTGCGTAGTGCCGAATTCTACGCCTGCTATGCAAAATGCGTAGAAGCCGGCACTACCCACACTCCGTGCATGCCCAGGCTTAATCTACATTTAATTAGGGTAGGTGCTGGACACTAAAGCTATTAAATTTACTATTCCAACTCCAATCTAATTTGAATTAGGGTAGGTGCTGGACACTGAACTTACTTAATTTACTATTCCAACTCCAATCTACATTTAATTAGGGTAGGTGCTGGACACTGAACCTAATTAATTTCCTATTCCTTTTTTTTTTTTTTTTTTTTATTCAGGCATAATAAGTAGGACATCATTACAACAGTACATCAATTCAAAATTTAACTCAGATAATGCAATGTTATAAATAAATGAATCGCAGGGTTTGTAATCAACATAGATAGAATTTAAGATAATTATAAATTATACAATAATATAAACACACTCTAAATCAATTATACATATGGTCAATAATCACCCAATACCACCAGGGACAATGCTATTTTTCCAATCAGTTATTGGGCACCAAAGCGCATCTCCTCGCAATTTGGATCGTATCCCTCTTGTTTTAAATATTGCAGATTCATATCTATAAGCTGCCAAAAGGCGTGCTAACCACATCTGAAAACTTGGAGGCTCTGCGTCTTTCCATCTCGCAGATAGGATTATCCTGAAAACAGCCATGCCAATAAAAACTAATCTTTCTTCAGCTTTTTCTAGTTTTAAGGTAAGGTCATAACCAAAAAGAAATAGGGTTTCCGATTCTGGTATTATGTGTCCAAAAATTTCCTCCCAAAAGGATTTTATCATGGTTTTCAATAATGTCAAACTAGGACAAGTATACATCATATGCGTAAGAGTTGCCGGTCCTTGAGTACACCTTGGGCATAAATCATTGTCTCGTTTGCCCCATGTAAATAGTTTAGCAGGAGTAAAGTAAAGGTCAAAAATAGTTTTGTACAATTGTGCCTTAAGATTACTTGCCATCAATAACTTTTGACTCATATTTAACACCTGGTCTAAATCCACGTTTGGGTTATTCAATTTTAAAGACCACTTTTTTTCCGTTTTATCAAGATCATCTTTCTTCATGCCTAGAAGAGTATTATATAAAGTTCCAATTCTAATATTCGTCCTAAAAATTACATCCATAATTTCATACTTATCTAGGCAGATTAGTGATTCCTTGGCTTTTAGTGTGGCAAATATTTGTGCGAACTTCAAAAAATCCCCATTCGGTAAATTATATTTAATTTTTAAATATAAAAAAGTTGTGTCATAGTCTTTTATTAGAAAATCACCAATTGTCTTAATTCCTATCTTTGCCCAATGTTTCAAAAAGACGTCTGAATCCCGTACTTGAATAAAATTAGTATAGAGAAGTGGTGTATAGCGATTAATTTTCTCAACTTTACTATATTTAGCAATTTGGCTCCAAATTTTCCAAGCATTGATCATAATTTCCCCTTTAAAAGCTTTATAGTTTCTTGTCTCAGTTTTTCGGAGTAACAAGCTATTTGCTTCCCGCCCAACTATAAGTTCATATATTGACGGTATTTCAACACGCCCCTCCAAATTCTTTTCACTATAGCCTCTAAGTAATGGCATAAGTTGTTTTAGTTGTGCTGCCCAATAATATAGTTCCATATTAGGTATAGTAAGACCGCCTTTCTCGATAGGCAGAGACAGTAGTTCAATAGACCTCCTTATTTTTCCATTCTGCCACACAAACTTAGATATAAGTGAGTTAATCGCTGCTAAAACCTCCTTTTTAATAGCTAACGGTATTGCTCTAAATAAATAGAGACATCTGGGTAACGTGTTCATTTTAACATAATTAACTCTCCCTATAATAGACAGATGAAGGCTATTGACCCTTTTAAAATCGTTCTCAATTTTTTTCAGTAATGGATCAAAGTTAATTTGTGATATTGTTTTAGTGTTTGCACAAAGTTCAATACCCAAATAAGTAGCTTTTTCAACTCTTCGAGGATCAATGCAAACTGTGTCGGGTGTGCTTATTATAATCGTCTTTCCTTTGTTAAGGGAATACCCAGAGTAAGTCCCAAATTCCGACGTAATTACCTCTATTTCCTGAATAGCTTCTGTAGGATCAGGTGTGACTATCGCAATTTCGTCAGCATATGCCAGTACTTTCGTTTCAAGCTGATAACTAACAATTGGATTAATAATAGTGCTCTCTAATAATTTCACAATAAGAGGGTTGATATATAAAGCAAATAACAGGGGTGAGCATGGACAACCTTGTCTAGTACCTCTTGTTATATTAATAGATTCAGAGAATAATCCGGCCGCGAGGACTTTCGCTTTGGGGTGGTGATACATTGATTTTATTGAGTTAATAAATTTGGGGCCAAAATTATTGCGTGCCATAACTTCTAATAGAAATTTCCAGGTAACACGATCGAAAGCTTTCTCAGCATCCAGTAAAATCATAGACATTCGCTCCCCCTTAGCTGTCATGACGTCAAATAAGGCAATTGCCCTGCGGATGTGTTCAGTGGTTCCCTTTCCAGGGATAAAACCATGTTGCCATGGGGAAGCGAGCTGTTCTATGACCCCACTGAGCCTGAGTGCTAAGACTTTTGCGTATAATTTAGAATCCGAATTAATAAGGGATATAGGGCGATATGATGTGAGGAGCTCTGGGGATTTTCCCTTTTTTGGAAAGACAATTATATTAGCTTCCTCCCAGGAAGTTGGAGGTACACCATTGTATTGTATTCCAAGAAATAAATCATGTAGGATCGGTAATAACTGATTGCTAAGTATCTTAAATAGCTCAATCGGTATTTTGTCTGGACCTGCTGCTTTGCCAGAGGCTAATAATGATAATGCGGTCCTTACTTCTGCAATTGTTATTTCTTTTTCAAGGTCCTCCCTTGTATCAGTGTCCAATGTTTCTATAGCCTCGGAGTTACTAAGAAAATTATTTAAAAAAGCTTCTATTTCTTTATCTGATCTGTTAATATCCTCTGTGTATAATTTCTGGTAATACCCTTGAAACTGGGAATTGATTCCAGCTGGATGAGTAAATGTCTGTCCGTTTTCTATTACAGTAGCTATGTCCCTTTTTGTGATTTTCTGGCGCGTACTAAGTGCCAGTTGTCTGCCCACTTTCTCTCCGCTTTCATAGACTTGTTTCCTATGTGATTGATATGTCTCAGCAGCCTTCTGACTGAGTTTAGAGTTTAATTCTGACTTTAGTATAGCTATCTGCATCATCACCTGGCTTATATCTTGTCTTAGCCTGATTTTACTGATATGTTCTTCTTCGGCTTTAGCTAGAGCAGTTATTTTCACTCCAAATTCTTGTTTTTCCCCATTTCTAATTTTAGTTTGGTACTTAATAGTTTCTCCCCTTAGAGCGGCTTTATAAGTATCCCAAACAGTATTCCTTGAAGCACTAAATCGATTCATGCTAAAAAATTCTTCAGTCCAAGCTTTAATAAAATCAATATATTCTTGGTTGCATAGTAATTTCCTATCGAAAGACCATGTAGTTTTTTGATTATAATTAGTTTGGTAATTAATTGATAATACTAAGGGATTATGATCTGATAGTGTTTTCGGAAGTTTCTTTATTTGCGAAGAGGGAGTTAAATCTTTCGATGTAAAAATGTAATCTATCCGTACATATTTTTGATGGGGATGTGAGTAATACGTGTAGCCAGAGTCTGTTGGGTTATTTTGCATCCAAATATCAGTCAGCCCTAGGCTACAAATTAAATTACTAATAGCCTGATAAACCTTTGGTTTCCGACCACTATATTTTAATCCAGTTACCTGCGACGGTAAGGATGGTATTAAGGAAATGTTCAGATCACCGCAAAAAATTAATGGCCCTTGCCAAATGGCTAATTCGGTTTCCAATTTTTCAAAAGTTATAGGATCATCCTGGTTGGATCCATAAACAGTGCATATCGTAATACCGTTAGCTAATTTGGCAATTGCCCATCTTCCATATGGATCTGATGCGCAGCGTATTCCTTGTCCATAATAACTCTTGGCCAATATTGCAACCCCCCTTATATTTGTCGTTTGAGTTGAAGCTACTATCAGATGGTATCCCCTCAGTCTTAATAATGCTCTTTTGTTCCATGGAATATGGGTTTCCTGTAGACATAAAATGTCTACGGGGTATAGTTTTAATAATTCTTCAAGTCGTATTCTTTTATCCCCAGTCAATAATCCTCCTATATTCCAGGTTTGTATATTAAGCTTACCCATTATCGATATGGTAGTTTTGTCGATTAGTATTGCTCAAATCATACTCCATATACACACCCTGCTTTATGTTTTCCAAAATTAACTCTGTTCCTGCTATTATGCCTGATTTTTTCCCCCTTTTTTCCATTTTCCCCTTCCCTTCCCCTCTCCCTCTGCGTCGTCCCTCCCTCTTGCCCACCCCTTCTCCGCTTCCTCCCTTCTTGCTGAGGCTTTCAGACTCACCCAGAGTCTGTGTGATGAAGTTGCTGCACTTCTACTGAGCTACCAATGTAACATAAAGAAAAGAAATAAAACAAAGTATTCTTACGAGGATTCTACATCACATTCAAGTATATCATATTATATCATATTATTTCTCAAAAAACAAAGAAGAAGAAATAAGATAAACCCTTATATACAGTCTATATCATACACCCTTAGATTAAACATTTCCTATTTTATATACTATCTCCCCAAAGAGAAGCGTCTTTAATTCGCCCATCAAAAGATAATGTCAGAACATGAAGGTGGAGACATTCTCCCTATCAATTGTTAGAGTGTTATAGCCCAGATGAGTTATATTCTACGACATCTCATCTAAATATGCTTTTGCCTTTATCTCTGACTGGAAAAACTTAGTCTGACCATGGTGGACAACCTTGAGAGTTGCCGGGTTGTTCAAGTAGACCTGAGCACCCTTCTCTTGAAATGATTTAATAAGCATTCGCAACCTCCATCGTCTTTCAACGGTTGCATGGCAAAAATCAGGTCTCACAAAGAAAGAAAAACCATTACAAGCTATCTTCCGGTCTGGTCTTGCTTTATCTGCTATCGCCTGCCTTAGTAAAAAATTACCAAAGTACACTAGAACGGCTCTTGGATATGGTCCTGGTTTCGGTGGAAGATTAAAAGGGAAACGATGTACCCTTTGGATTTCAGCTTCCCAATTCCAACTCTGTAGTTCAGGCATTGCTTCACTAAAAAGTTTAATAATGAAAGCTCGTATGTTCTCTCCCTCAACTTTCTCTGGAATTCCCAGAATGCGAAGATTATTGCGGCGTTGCCTATTTTCGAATTCCTCGAGCTTCCATTTGATATCCACCAGTTCTGCTTCCTGTAACTTAATTTTCTCACAGTTTTCGGAAGAATCTTTCTCTGCTGCCATTACCCTTTGTTCCATCTCAGTTACCCGCTCTCCAATCCTTGTGCATGTCTTGGATAATTTCTTTACAACCCCCTGCATTTTACGCAAGGCTATGCGAGATCTTTTGCTATCCTGGGCCGTCTCTTCTCTGTGGGCTGCTATAGCCTGGAGGATGGTCTCTAGTGCAGAGGGGGTTACTTCTGAATCACCTGGGATGTCTGATGCAGAAGCCTTATTATATTCCAGTTGGCCTGCTGTTACTTTCTTTAACATAGGTTTTGTATTGCCTTTGGATTTAGTTTTCACAGTGTTTGATATCTGTCTCCCCTCATCAAAACTGTCTTCTGAGGAATATATATTTATTTCTGATTCATCTTCAGACGATTCATAGCTCTCAGACCATTCTCCTAAATTGTCAGCTCCAGCCTCTTCAGTATCATCGGAAAAAGAATAGAACTCCGTGAGGTCTTTTTCCCCTTCTTGCACCTGTCCCGGTTGTGTAAGCAATTGTACAGTGTTATTTGAAGACGGTTCATTGATCTCTTTAGTTGCACTTGGTGCCCTAGATATCTCCTCCGCAGTAGTAGTAGTTGTTTTACCTAGCGCTGGAGTTGTCACTATTACGTTAGGTACAATCCGGTTGTTATTTATTATAGGAGGAGACTCCTCAGACACAGAGCTAGTCAGTTCATTTTGCATTCCTAGAATATTACCCCCAGGCCCCGAGAATGACATTGCCCGGTCAGCTCCAACCTGCTTTTCTTCCTCCAGTATTATTACTTTAGGCTGGTCAGTTAAGTTGATTTTTAAAACCTCGTCATTTGTGATGCTTATTATATTGGGAATCTCCACATTCTGAGCGTCATTAATTGCTATGTTCTCAGGATTTTCAGGATTTTCAGGGTTAGTAAGAGTATTGGATGTTCCCTCCTCAGGATCAGAAATGGCATTCTGCTGTCCCTCAATTGCAAGACTCTGATCCCCATTCAGTATTGGAGTAAATACAGTCTCGGTTTCAAGATCAGCCTCTAGTTGCGAATTATTCTGATTTGGGGTCTTTCTAAACATTAAGTCGTGCACAGTTTTCCCTCCTACGCTGTTTATTCTTCTACGGGTCGCTAAGATTTCCTGTCTTGATGACCCCGAGGGAGAGCCAGTTGTAATTATTTGTTTTTTAGATTTTGCCATCTTTACCTGTAGCTGGTCTTCATCCTCCATCAGCCCTTCTCGCTGCTGTCTCTCTGCCTCCTTTTGCAGCACCCTCGCCGCTTTTGCAATCCTGGCTCTGGTGGCTGCAGCTGAGGCACTTTTTGGCGGCATCTCTGTGTCTTTCCCCCCTGGCGTCTTGCTTCGCAAAACCTTCCCCAAACACCAAGCAGAACCGCCCAGAGAGGAGCTGGCGTTTTGCCACGTTAATTCCTGGAGCTGCCTCGGCGTCCGTAGAGCTGCTGCTGCTGTCTGTGTACACACTGTTTCCCTGGAAACGCCACCGCGCATAGGAGCCGGGTTCCACCAAAGGGTGAGTGTATCGAGTATTTCGTAGCGTTTGAAAGTGTTCAGTACGTTATAACAGTATCTCATTATTAGTGTGTTTTACCAAAGGAAGCTGCAACAGTATCTTACTTTCGAAAGTGTCAATTGTAAGTTAGAAGTCGGCGCTTTCCTTCTCACGGCGTCGGGAGCTTTCCCGCTAGAGCTTCCTACTTGCAACTGTATCACGCTAAAAAGTATCAGTATCAGTTACATTTCATTTCAACCAGCGGCGCTTTTCCTTTTCACGGCGCCCAGAGTTCTGCTAGATCTTGCAACTGTATCTTTCAACTGTATCACGCTTTGGGCTGGAAAGTATCAGTTACATTTCATTTAAACAGGCGGCCTTTTCACAGCGCCGGGAGCTTTCTCACTTTCCCACTAGAGCATCCAGCTCACAACTGTGTCTACCAAAGGAAGCTGCAAAAGTGTCAATTGTAAGTTAATAGTTAATAGTCGGCGCTTTCCTTCTCAAGGTGCCGGGAGCTTTCCTACTTGCAACTGTATCACGCTGAAAAGTATCAGTTACATTTCATTTCAAGAAGCAGCGCTTTTCCTTTTCACGGCGCCCAGAGTTCCCGCTAAATCTTGCAACTGTATCTTTCAACTGTATCTCGCTCACAGCTTTCCATACAGAAGTGTCAGTTACAATTCAGCTGGCGGCTTTCTTTTCATGACGCTCAGGGTTTTTCCGCTATTAACCAGTAAGGATATCGACAACCTTCTCCTTCTCTGCTAAGGTGACTTTTACCTCTCCTACTTCAACTCTTCTCTCTGATGTCGTGTTAGCATTTCTTTGCGCTCCATGTAGAACCCTCTGCAGAGTGTTTCAGTTAATCCTCGTCATCAGTATCGGAGCTCAGTAGAGTGCTGCAGTCAGCCTAGCGTCTAGGCCGCCATCTTGCCTCTCCATTAATTTCCTATTCCAATTCCAATCTACATTTAATTAGGATAGGTGCTGGACACTGAACCTATTTAATTTACTATTCCAACTCCAATTTAAATTTAATAAGGGTAGGTGCTGGACACAGAACCTATTTAATTTACTATTCCAATCTACATTTAGTTAGGGTAGGTGCTGGACACTGAACCCATTTAATTTACTATTCCAACTCCAATCTACATTTAATTAGGGTAGGTGCTGGACACTGAACCTATTTAATTTACTATTCCAACTTCAATCTACATTTAATTAGGGTAGGTGCTGAACACTGAACCTAACTAATTTACTAATTCAACTCCAATCTACATTTAATTAGGGTAGATGGTGGACACGGAACCTAATTAGTTTACTATTCCAACTCCAATCTACATTTAATTAGGGTAGGTGCTGGACACTGAACCTATTTAATTTACTATTCCAACTCCAATCTACATTTAATTAGGGTAGATGCTGGACACTGAACCTAATTAATTTACTATTCCAACTCCAATCTACATTAGGCCTGGGCGTAGTGGGCGTAGTGGGGCTTCGCGGAGCTATGTGAAGTGGGCGAGAAACTACGCCCACCTCCGCACTCCGCGTAGCCCCACTACGCACCGCAGGCCTCCCTCCCTCCCGCCCTCCCGCCCTCCCTAAATACTTTAATTTAAATGTTAGAAAAAATTAAAAGGCACTTACCTTGCCCGCCACTGCCTGCCGCTTCCCCGGGGCTCCCTCTCTTCATCGCCGCCGTCTTGGGTACTAATGGCCATGCGCGGGCGGCCGCGCATGCGCATTTCTCGTTGGAAATGCGCATGCGCGACCGCCCGCGCATGCGCATTAGTACCCAAGACGGCAGCGATGAAGAGAGGGAGCCCCGGGGACGCGGCGGGCAGCGGCGGGCAAGGTAAATGCCTTTTAATTCTTTCTAACATTTAAATTAAAGTATTTAGGGAGGGCGGGAGGTAGGCGGGTGGCGGCCAGCTACACACCGTCTGCGGATCGTGCGTAGTGCCGAATTCTACGCCTGCTACGCAAAATGCGTAGAAGCCGGCACTACGCACTCCGTGCATGGAGCGTAGCTGCCTGCCCAGGCGTAATCTATATTTAATTAGGGTAGGTGCTGGACACTGAAACTATTAAATTTACTATTCCAACTCCAATCTAATTTGAATTAGGGTAGGTGCTGGACACTGAACCTACTTAATTTACTATCCCAACTCCAATCCACATTTAATTAGGGTAGGTGCTGGACACTGAACCCAATTAATTTACTATTCCAATTCCAATGTACATTTAATTATTATAGGTGCTTGACACTGAACCTATTTAATTTACTATTCCAACTCCAATTTACATTTAATTAGGGTAGGTGCTGGACACAGAACCTATTTAATTTACTTTCCAACTCCAATCTACATTTAATTAGTGTAGGTGCTGGACACTGAACCTATTTAATTTACTATTCCAACTCCAATCTACATTTAATTAGGGTAGGTGCTGGACACTGAACCTATTTAATTCACTATTCCAACTCCAATCTACATTTAATTAGGGTAGGTGATGGACACTGAACCTAACTAATTTACTATTCCAACTCCAATCTACATTTAATAAGAGTAGGTGCTGGACACTGAACCTTTAACATTTACTATTCAAACTCCAATCTACATTTAATTAGGGTAGGTGCTGGACATTGAACTTATTTAATTTACTATTCTAACTCTAATCTACATTTAATTAGGGTAGGTGCCGGACACTGAACCTATGTAATTTACTATTCCAACTCCAATCTACATTTAATTTGGGTAGGTGCTGGACACTGAACCTATTTAATTTACTATTCCAAATCCAATCTACATTTAATTAGGGTAGGTGCTGGACAGTGAACCTAATTAATTTACTATTACAACTCAAATCTACATTTAACTAGGGTAGGTGCTGGACACTGACCCTAATTAATTTACTATTCCAACTCCATTCTACATTTAATAAGGGTAGGTGCTGGACACTGAACCTATGTAATTTACTATTCCAACTCCAATCTACATTTAATTTGGGTAGGTGCTGGACACTGAACCTATCTAATTTAATATTCCAACTTCAATCTACATTTAATTAGGGTAGGTGCTGGACACTGAACCTACTTTATTTACTATTCCAACTCCAATCTACATTTAATTAGGGTAGGTGCTGAACACTGAACCTAATTAATGTACTATTCCACTTCCAATCTACATTTAATTAGGATAGGTGCCGGACACTGAACCTATTTAATTTACTATTCCAACTCCAATTTACATTTAATTAGGGTAGGTGCTGGACACAAAACCTATTTAATTTACTATTCCAACTCCAATCTACATTTAATTAGGGTAGGTGCTGGACGCAAAACCTATGTAATTTACTATTCCAACTCCAATCTACATTTAATTAGGGTAGGTGCTGGACACTGAACGTATTTAATTTACTATTCCAACTCCAATCTACATTTAATTAGGGTAGGTGCTGGACACTGAACCAAACTAATTTACTATTCCAACTCCAATCTACATTTAATTAGGGTAGGTGCTGGACACTGAACCTTTACATTTACTATTCCAACTCCAATCTACATTTAATTAGGGTAGGTGCTGGACACTGAACCTATTTAATTTACTAATCCAACTCCAATCTACATTTAATTAGGGTAGGTGCTAGACACTGAACCTAATTAATTTCCTATTCCAATTCCAATCTACATTTAATTAGGATAGGTGCTGGACACTGAACCTATTTAATTTACTATTCCAACTCCAATTTAAATTTAATAAGGGTAGGTGCTGGACACAGAACCTATTTAATTTACTATTCCAATATACATTTAGTTAGGGTAGGTGCTGGACACTGAACCTAATTAGTTTACTATTCCAACTCCAATCTATATTTAATTAGGGTAGGTGCTGGACACTGAACCTATTTAATTTACTATTCCAACTCCAATCTACATTTAATTAGGGTAGATGCTGGACACTGAACCTAATTAATTTACTATTCCAACTCCAATCTACATTAGGCCCGGGCGTAGTGGGCGTAGTGGGGCTTTGCGGAGCTATGTGAAGTGGGCGAGAAACTACGCCCACCTCCGCACTCCGCGTAGCCCCACTACGCACCGCAGGCCTCCCTCCCTCCCGCCCTCCCGCCCTCCCTAAATACTTTAATTTAAATGTTAGAAAGAATTAAAAGGCACTTACCTTGCCCGCCACTGCCCGCCGCTTTCCCGGGGCTCCCTCTCTTCATCGCCGCCGTCTTGGGTACTAATGGCCATGCGCGGGCGGCCGCGCATGCTCATTTCTCGTGGGAAATGCGCATGCGCGGCCGCCCGCGCATGCGCATTAGTACCCAAGACGGCAGCGATGAAGAGAGGGAGCCCCGGGGACGCGGCGGGCAGCGGCAGGTAAGGTAAGTGCCTTTTAATTCTTTCTAACATTTAAATTAAAGTATTTAGGGAGGGCGGGAGGGAGGCGGGTGGCAGCCAGCTACACACCGTCTGCGGATCGTGCGTAGTGCCGAATTCTACACCTGCTACGCAAAATGCATAGAAGCCGGCACTACGCACTCCGTGCATGGAGCGTAGCTGCCCGCCCAGGCTTAATCTACATTTAATTAGCGTAGGTGCTGGACACTGAAACTATTAAATTTACTATTCCAACTCCAATCTAATTTGAATTAGCGTAGGTGCTGGACACTGAACCTACCTAATTTACTATCCCAACTCCAATCCACATTTAATTAGGGTAGGTGCTGGACACTGAACCCAATTAATTTACTATTCCAATTCCAATGTACATTTAATTATTATAGGTGCTTGACACTGAACCTATTTAATTTACTATTCCAACTTCAATTTACATTTAATTAGGGTAGGTGCTGGACACTGAACCAAACTAATTTACTATTCCAACTCCAATCTACATTCAATTAGGGTAGGTGCTGGACACTGAACCTATTACATTTCCTATTCCAACTCCAATCTACATTTAATTAGGGTAGGTTCTGGACACTGAACCTATTTAGTTTACTATTCCAACTCCAATCTACATTTAATTAGGGTAGGTGCTGGACACTGAACCAAACTAATTTACTATTCCAACTCCAATCTACATTCAATTAGGGTAGGTGCTGGACACTGAACCTATTACATTTACTATTCCAACTCCAATCTACATTTAATTAGGGTAGGTGCTGGACACTGAACCTATTTAATTTACTATTACAACTCCAATCTACATTTAATTAGGGTAGGTGCTGGACACTGAACCTATGTAATTTACTATTCACACTCCAATCTACATTGAATTTGGGTAGGTGATGGACACTGAACCTATTTAATTTACTATTCCTACCCCAATCTACATTTAATTAGGGTAGGTGCAGGACAGGGAACCTAATTAATGTACTATTCCAACTCAAATCTACATTTAATTAGGGCAGGTGCTGGACACTGACCCTAATTAATTTACTATTCCAACTCCATTCTACATTCAATAAGGGTAGATGCTGGACACTGAACATATGTAATTTACTATTCCAACTCCAATCTACATTTAATTTGGGTAGGTGCTGGACGCTGAACCTATTTAATTTAATATTCCAACTCCAATCTACATTTAATTAGGGTAGGTTCTGGACACTGAACCTAACTAATATACCATTCCAACTCCAACCAACATTTAATTAGGGTAGGTGCTGGACACTGAACCTAATTAATTTACTATTCGAACTCCAATCTACATTTAATTAGGGTAGGTGCTGGACACTGAACCTATTTTATTTACTATTCCAACTCCAATCTACATTTAATTTGGGTAGGTGCTGGACACTGAACCTAATTATTGTTCTATTCCAACTCCAATCTACATTTATTAGGGTAGGTGCTGAACACTAAACCTATTTAATTTACTATTCCACTTCCAATCTACATTTAATTAGGATAGGTGCCGGACACTGAACCTATTTAATTTACTATTCCAACTCCAATTTACATTTAATTAGGGTAGGTGCTGGACACAAAACCTATTTAATTTACTATTCCACTTCCAATCTACATTTAATTAGGATAGGTGCCGGACACTGAACCTATTTAATTTACTATTCCAACTCCAATCTACATTTAATTAGGGTAGGTGCTGGACACTGAACCTATTACATTTACTATTCCAACTCCAATCTACATTTAATTAGGGTAGGTGCTGGACACTGAACCTATTTAATTTACTATTACAACTCCAATCTACATTTAATTAGGGTAGGTGCTGGACACTGAACCTATGTAATTTACTATTCACACTCCAATCTACATTGAATTTGGGTAGGTGATGGACACTGAACCTATTTAATTTACTATTCCTACCCCAATCTACATTTAATTAGGGTAGGTGCAGGACAGGGAACCTAATAAATGTACTATTCCAACTCAAATCTACATTTAATTAGGGCAGGTGCTGGACACTGACCCTAATTAATTTACTATTCCAACTCCATTCTACATTCAATAAGGGTAGATGCTGGACACTGAACATATGTAATTTACTATTCCAACTCCAATCTACATTTAATTTGGGTAGGTGCTGGACGCTGAACCTATTTAATTTAATATTCCAACTCCAATCTACATTTAATTAGGGTAGGTTCTGGACACTGAACCTAACTAATATACCATTCCAACTCCAACCAACATTTAATTAGGGTAGGTGCTGGACACTGAACCTAATTAATTTACTATTCGAACTCCAATCTACATTTAATTAGGGTAGGTGCTGGACACTGAACCTATTTTATTTACTATTCCAACTCCAATCTACATTTAATTTGGGTAGGTGCTGGACACTGAACCTAATTATTGTTCTATTCCAACTCCAATCTACATTTATTAGGGTAGGTGCTGAACACTAAACCTATTTAATTTACTATTCCACTTCCAATCTACATTTAATTAGGATAGGTGCCGGACACTGAACCTATTTAATTTACTATTCCAACTCCAATTTACATTTAATTAGGGTAGGTGCTGGACACAAAACCTATTTAATTTACTATTCCACTTCCAATCTACATTTAATTAGGATAGGTGCCGGACACTGAACCTATTTAATTTACTATTCCAACTCCAATCTACATTTAATTAGGGTAGGTGCTGGACGCAAAACCTATGTAATTTACTATTCCAACTCCAATCTACATTTAATTAGGGTAGGTGCTGGACACTGAACGTATTTAATTTACTATTCCAACTCCAATCTATATTTAATTAGGGTAGATGCTGGACACTGAACCAAATTAATTTACTATTCCAACTCCAATCTACATTAGGCCTGGGCGTAGTGGGCGTAGTGGGGCTTCGCGGAGCTATGTGAAGTGGGCGAGAAACTACGCCCACCTCCGCACTCCGCGTAGCCCCACTATGCACCGCAGGCCTCCCTCCCGCCCGCCCTCCCGCCCGCCCTAAATACTTTAATTTAAATGTTAGAAAGAATTAAAAGGCACTTACCTTGCCCGCCACTGCCCGCCGCTTTCCCGGGGCTCCCTCTCTTCATCGCCGCCGTCTTGGGTACTAATGGCCATGCGCGGGCGGCCGCGCATGCGCATTTCTCGTGGGAAATGCGCATGCGCGGCCGCCCGCGCATGCGCATTAGTACCCAAGACGGCAGCGATGAAGAGAGGGAGCCCCGGGGACGCGGCGGGCAGCGGCAGGTAAGGTAAGTGCCTTTTAATTCTTTCTAACATTTAAATTAAAGTATTTAGGGAGGGCGGGAGGGAGGCGGGTGGCGGCCAGCTACACACCGTCTGCGGATCGTGCGTAGTGCCGAATTCTACGCCTGCTACGCAAAATGCGTAGAAGCCGGCACTACGCACTCCGTGCATGGAGCGTAGCTGCCCGCCCAGGCTTAATCTACATTTAATTAGGGTAGGTGCTGGACACTGAAACTATTAAATTTACTATTCCAACTCCAATCTAATTTGAATTAGGGTAGGTGCTGGACACTGAACCTACTTAATTTACTATCCCGACTCCAATCCACATTTAATTAGGGTAGGTGCTGGACACTGAACCCAATTAATTTACTATTCCAATTCCAATGTACATTTAATTATTATAGGTGCTTGACACTGAACCTATTTAATTTACTATTCCAACTCCAATTTACATTTAATTAGGGTAGGTGCTGGACACAGAACCTATTTAATTTACTTTCCAACTCCAATCTACATTTAATTAGTGTAGGTGCTGGACACTGAACCTATTTAATTTACTATTCCAACTCCAATCTACATTTAATTAGGGTAGGGACTGGACACTGAACCTTTTTAATTTACTATTCCAACTCCAATCTACATTTAATTAGGGTAGGTGATGGACACTGAACCTAACTAATTTACTATTCCAACTCCAATCTACATTTAATAAGAGTAGGTGCTGGACACTGAACCTTTAACATTTACTATTCAAACTCCAATCTACATTTAATTAGGGTAGGTGCTGGACATTGAACTTATTTAATTTACTATTCTAACTCTAATCTACATTTAATTAGGGTAGGTGCCGGACACTGAACCTATGTAATTTACTATTCCAACTCCAATCTACATTTAATTTGGGTAGGTGCTGGACACTGAACCTATTTAATTTACTATTCCAACTCCAATCTACATTTAATTAGGGTAGGTGCTGGACAGTGAACCTAATTAATTTACTATTCCAACTCAAATCTACATTTAACTAGGGTAGGTGCTGGACACTGACCCTAATTAATTTACTATTCCAACTCCATTCTACATTTAATAAGGGTAGGTGCTGGACACTGAACCTATGTAATTTACTATTCCAACTCCAATCTACATTTAATTTGGGTAGGTGCTGGACACTGAACCTATCTAATTTAATATTCCAACTTCAATCTACATTTAATTAGGGTAGGTGCTGGACACTGAACCTACTTTATTTACTATTCCAACTCCAATCTACATTTAATTAGGGTAGGTGCTGAACACTGAACCTAATTAATGTACTATTCCACTTCCAATCTACATTTAATTAGGATAGGTGCCGGACACTGAACCTATTTAATTTACTATTCCAACTCCAATCTACATTTAATTAGGGTAGGTGCTGGACGCAAAACCTATGTAATTTACTATTCCAACTCCAATCTACATTTAATTAGGGTAGGTGCTGGACACTGAACGTATTTAATTTACTATTCCAACTCCAATCTACATTTAATTAGGGTAGGTGCTGGACACTGAACCAAACTAATTTACTATCCCAACTCCAATCTACATTTAATTAGGGTAGGTGCTGGACACTGAACCTTTACATTTACTATTCCAACTCCAATCTACATTTAATTAGGGTAGGTGCTGGACACTGAACCTATTTAATTTACTATTCCAACTCCAATCTACATTTAATTAGGGTAGGTGCTGGACACTGAACCTAATTAATTTCCTATTCCAATTCCAATCTACATTTAATTAGGATAGGTGCTGGACACTGAACCTATTTAATTTACTATTCCAACTCCAATTTAAATTTAATAAGGGTAGGTGCTGGACACAGAACCTATTTAATTTACTATTCCAATATACATTTAGTTAGGGTAGGTGCTGGACACTGAACCCATTTAATTTACTATTCCAACTCCAATCTACATTTAATTAGGGTAGGTGCTGGACACTGAACCTATTTAATTTACTATTCCAACTTCAATCTACATTTAATTAGGGTAGGTGCTGAACACTGAACCTAACTAATTTACTATTTCAACTCCAATCTACATTTAATTAGGGTAGATGGTGGACACTGAACCTAATTAGTTTACTATTCAAACTCCAATCTACATTTAATTAGGGTAGGTGCTGGACACTGAACCTATTTAATTTACTATTCCAACTCCAATCTACATTTAATTAGGGTAGATGCTGGACACTGAACCTAATTAATTTACTATTCCAACTCCAATCTACATTAGGCCCGGGTGTAGTGGGCGTAGTGGGGCTTCGCGGAGCTATGTGAAGTGGGCGAGAAACTACGCCCACCTCCGCACTCCGCGTAGCCCCACTACGCACCGCAGGCCTCCCTCCCTCCCGCCCTCCCGCCCTCCCTAAATACTTTAATTTAAATGTTAGAAAGAATTAAAAGGCACTTACCTTGCCCGCCACTGCCCGCCGCTTTCCCGGGGCTCCCTCTCTTCATCGCCGCCGTCTTGGGTACTAATGGCCATGCGCGGGCGGCCGCGCATGCGCATTTCTCGTGGGAAATGCGCATGCGCGGCCGCCCGCGCATGCGCATTAGTACCCAAGACGGCAGCGATGAAGAGAGGGAGCCCCGGGGACGCGGCGGGCAGCGGCGGGCAAGGTAAGTGCCTTTTAATTCTTTCTAACATTTAAATTAAAGTATTTAGGGAGGGCGGGAGGGAGGCGGGTGGCGGCCAGCTACACACCGTCTGCGGATCGTGCGTAGTGCCGAATTCTACGCCTGCTACGCAAAATGCGTAGAAGCCGGCACTACGCACTCCGTGCATGGAGCGTAGCTGCCCGCCCAGGCTTAATCTACATTTAATTAGCGTAGGTGCTGGACACTGAAACTATTAAATTTACTATTCCAACTCCAATCTAATTTGAATTAGGGTAGGTGCTGGACACTGAACCTACTTAATTTACTATCCCAACTCCAATCCACATTTAATTAGGGTAGGTGCTGGACACTGAACCCAATTAATTTACTATTCCAATTCCAATGTACATTTAATTATTATAGGTGCTTGACACTGAACCTATTTAATTTACTATTCCAACTCCAATTTATATTTAATTAGGGTAGGTGCTGGACACTGAACCAAACTAATTTACTATTCCAACTCCAATCTACATTCAATTAGGGTAGGTGCTGGACACTGAACCTATTGCATTTCCTATTCCAACTCCAATCTACATTTAATTAGGGTAGGTTCTGGACACTGAACCTATTTAATTTACTATTCCAACTCCAATCTACATTTAATTAGGGTAGGTGCTGGACACTGAACCAAACTAATTTACTATTCCAACTCCAATCTACATTCAATTAGGGTAGGTGCTGGACACTGAACCTATTACATTTACTATTCCAACTCCAATCTACATTTAATTAGGGTAGGTGCTGGACACTGAACCTATTTAATTTACTATTACAACTCCAATCTACATTTAATTAGGGTAGGTGCTGGACACTGAACCTATGTAATTTACTATTCACACTCCAATCTACATTGAATTTAGGTAGGTGATGGACACTGAACCTATTTAATTTACTATTCCTACCCCAATCTACATTTAATTAGGGTAGGTGCAGGACAGTGAACCTAATTAATGTACTATTCCAACTCAAATCTACATTTAATTAGGGCAGGTGCTGGACACTGACCCTAATTAATTTACTATTCGAACTCCATTCTACATTTAATAAGGGTAGATGCTGGACACTGAACATATGTAATTTACTATTCCAACTCCAATCTACATTTAATTTGGGTAGGTGCTGGACGCTGAACCTATTTAATTTAATATTCCAACTCCAATCTACATTTAATTAGGGTAGGTTCTGGACACTGAACCTAACTAATATACCATTCCAACTCCAACCAACATTTAATTAGGGTAGGTGCTGGACACTGAACCTAATTAATTTACTATTCGAACTCCAATCTACATTTAATTAGGGTAGGTGCTGGACACTGAACCTATTTTATTTACTATTCCAACTCCAATCTACATTTAATTTGGGTAGGTGCTGGACACTGAACCTAATTATTGTTCTATTCCAACTCCAATCTACATTTAATTAGGGTAGGTGCTGGACACTAAACCTATTTAATTTACTATTCCACTTCCAATCTACATTTAATTAGGATAGGTGCCGGACACTGAACCTATTTAATTTACTATTCCAACTCCAATTTACATTTAATTAGGGGAGGTGCTGGACACAAAACCTATTTAATTTACTATTCCAACTCCAATCTACATTTAATTAGGGTAGGTGCTGGACGCAAAACCTATGTAATTTACTATTCCAACTCCAATCTACATTTAATTAGGGTAGGTGCTGGACACTGAACGTATTTAATTTACTATTCCAACTCCAATCTATATTTAATTAGGGTAGGTGCTGGACACTGAACCAAACTAATTTACTATTCAAACTCCAATCTACATTTAATTAGGGTAGGTGCTGGACACTGAACCTTTACATTTACTATTCCAACTCCAATCTACATTTAATTAGGGTAGGTGCTGGACACTGAACCTATTTAATTTACTATTCCAACTCCAATCTACATTTAATTAGGGTAGGTGCTGGACACTGAACCTAATTAATTTCCTATTCCAATTCCAATCTACATTTAATTAGGATATGTGCTGGACACTGAACCTATTTAATTTACTATTCCAACTCCAATTTAAATTTAATAAGGGTAGGTGCTAGACACAGAACCTATTTAATTTACTATTCCAATCTACATTTAGTTAGGGTAGGTGCTGGACACTGAACCCATTTATTTACTATTCCAACTCCAATCTACATTTAATTAGGGTAGGTGCTGGACACTGAACCTATTTAATTTACTATTCCAACTTCAATCTACATTTAATTAGGGTAGGTGCTGAACACTGAACCTAACTAATTTACTATTTCAACTCCAATCTACATTTAATTAGGGTAGATGGTGGACACTGAACCTAATTAGTTTACTATTCCAACTCCAATCTACATTTAATTAGGGTAGGTGCTGGACACTGAACTTATTTAATTTACTATTCTAACTCTAATCTACATTTAATTAGGGTAGGTGCCGGACACTGAACCTATGTAATTTACTATTCCAACTCCAATCTACATTTAATTTGGGTAGGTGCTGGACACTGAACCTATTTAATTTACTATTCCAAATCCAATCTACATTTAATTAGGGTAGGTGCTGGACAGTGAACCTAATTAATTTACTATTCCAACTCAAATCTACATTTAACTAGGGTAGGTGCTGGACACTGACCCTAATTAATTTACTATTCCAACTCCATTCTACATTTAATAAGGGTAGGTGCTGGACACTGAACCTATGTAATTTACTATTCCAACTCCAATCTACATTTAATTTGGGTAGGTGCTGGACACTGAACCTATCTAATTTAATATTCCAACTTCAATCTACATTTAATTAGGGTAGGTGCTGGACACTGAACCTACTTTATTTACTATTCCAACTCCAATCTACATTTAATTAGGGTAGGTGCTGAACACTGAACCTAATTAATGTACTATTCCACTTCCAATCTACATTTAATTAGGATAGGTGCCGGACACTGAACCTATTTAATTTACTATTCCAACTCCAATTTACATTTAATTAGGGTAGGTGCTGGACACAAAACCTATTTAATTTACTATTCCAACTCCAATCTACATTTAATTAGGGTAGGTGCTGGACGCAAAACCTATGTAATTTACTATTCCAACTCCAATCTACATTTAATTAGGGTAGGTGCTGGACACTGAACGTATTTAATTTACTATTCCAACTCCAATCTACATTTAATTAGGGTAGGTGCTGGACACTGAACCAAACTAATTTACTATTCCAACTCCAATCTACATTTAATTAGGGTAGGTGCTGGACACTGAACCTTTACATTTACTATTCCAACTCCAATCTACATTTAATTAGGGTAGGTGCTGGACACTGAACCTATTTAATTTACTAATCCAACTCCAATCTACATTTAATTAGGGTAGGTGCTAGACACTGAACCTAATTAATTTCCTATTCCAATTCCAATCTACATTTAATTAGGATAGGTGCTGGACACTGAACCTATTTAATTTACTATTCCAACTCCAATTTAAATTTAATAAGGGTAGGTGCTGGACACAGAACCTATTTAATTTACTATTCCAATCTACATTTAGTTAGGGTAGGTGCTGGACACTGAACCTAATTAGTTTACTATTCCAACTTCAATCTACATTTAATTAGGGTAGGTGCTGGACACTGAACCTATTTAATTTACTATTCCAACTCCAATCTACATTTAATTAGGGTAGATGCTGGACACTGAACCTAATTAATTTACTATTCCAACTCCAATCTACATTAGGCCCGGGCGTAGTGGGCGTAGTGGGGCTTTGCGGAGCTATGTGAAGTGGGCGAGAAACTACGCCCACCTCCGCACTCCGCGTAGCCCCACTACGCACCGCAGGCCTCCCTCCCTCCCGCCCTCCCGCCCTCCCTAAATACTTTAATTTAAATGTTAGAAAGAATTAAAAGGCACTTACCTTGCCCGCCACTGCCCGCCGCTTTCCCGGGGCTCCCTCTCTTCATCGCCGCCGTCTTGGGTACTAATGGCCATGCGCGGGCGGTCGCGCATGCGCATTTCTCGTGGGAAATGCGCATGCGCGGCCGCCCGCGCATGCGCATTAGTACCCAAGACGGCAGCGATGAAGAGAGGGAGCCCCGGGGACACGGCGGGCAGCGGCGGGCAAGGTAAGTGCCTTTTAATTCTTTCTAACATTTAAATTAAAGTATTTAGGGAGGGCGGGAGGGAGGCGGGTGGCGGCCAGCTACACACCGTCTGCGGATCGTGCGTAGTGCCGAATTCTACGCCTGCTACGCAAAATGCGTAGAAGCCGGCACTACGCACTCCGTGCATGGAGCGTAGCTGCCCGCCCAGGCTTAATCTACATTTAATTAGCGTAGGTGCTGGACACTGAAACTATTAAATTTACTATTCCAACTCCAATCTAATTTGAATTAGGGTAGGTGCTGGACACTGAACCTACTTAATTTACTATCCCAACTCCAATCCACATTTAATTAGGGTAGGTGCTGGACACTGAACCCAATTAATTTACTATTCCAATTCCAATGTACATTTAATTATTATAGGTGCTTGACACTGAACCTATTTAATTTACTATTCCAACTCCAATTTACATTTAATTAGGGTAGGTGCTGGACACTGAACCAAACTAATTTACTATTCCAACTCCAATCTACATTCAATTAGGGTAGGTGCTGGACACTGAACCTATTACATTTCCTATTCCAACTCCAATCTACATTTAATTAGGGTAGGTTCTGGACACTGAACCTATTTAATTTACTATTCCAACTCCAATCTACATTTAATTAGGGTAGGTGCTGGACACTGAACCAAACTAATTTACTATTCCAACTCCAATCTACATTCAATTAGGGTAGGTGCTGGACACTGAACCTATTACATTTACTATTCCAACTCCAATCTACATTTAATTAGGGTAGGTGCTGGACACTGAACCTATTTAATTTACTATTACAACTCCAATCTACATTTAATTAGGGTAGGTGCTGGACACTGAACCTATGTAATTTACTATTCACACTCCAATCTACATTGAATTTAGGTAGGTGATGGACACTGAACCTATTTAATTTACTATTCCTACCCCAATATACATTTAATTAGGGTAGGTGCAGGACAGTGAACCTAATTAATGTACTATTCCAACTCAAATCTACATTTAATTAGGGCAGGTGCTGGACACTGACCCTAATTAATTTACTATTCCAACTCCATTCTACATTTAATAAGGGTAGATGCTAGACACTGAACATATGTAATTTACTATTCCAACTCCAATCTACATTTAATTTGGGTAGGTGCTGGACGCTGAACCTATTTAATTTAATATTCCAACTCCAATCTACATTTAATTAGGGTAGGTTCTGGACACTGAACCTAACTAATATACCATTCCAACTCCAACCAACATTTAATTAGGGTAGGTGCTGGACACTGAACCTAATTAATTTACTATTCAAACTCCAATCTACATTTAATTAGGGTAGGTGCTGGACACTGAACCTATTTTATTTACTATTCCAACTCCAATCTACATTTAATTTGGGTAGGTGCTGGACACTGAACCTAATTATTGTTCTATTCCAACTCCAATCTACATTTAATTAGGGTAGGTGCTGGACACTAAACCTATTTAATTTACTATTCCACTTCCAATCTACATTTAATTAGGATAGGTGCCGGACACTGAACCTATTTAATTTACTATTCCAACTCCAATTTACATTTAATTAGGGTAGGTGCTGGACACAAAACCTATGTAATTTACTATTCCAACTCCAATCTACATTTAATTAGGGTAGGTGCTGGACACTGAACGTATTTAATTTACTATTCCAACTCCAATCTATATTTAATTAGGGTAGGTGCTGGACACTGAACCAAACTAATTTACTATTCCAACTCCAATCTATATTTAATTTGGGTAGGTGCTGGACACTGAACCTAATTATTGTTCTATTCCAACTCCAATCTACATTTAATTAGGGTAGGTGCTGGACACTAAACCTATTTAATTTACTATTCCACTTCCAATCTACATTTAATTAGGATAGGTGCCGGACACTGAACCTATTTAATTTACTATTCCAACTCCAATCTACATTTAATTAGGGTAGGTGCTGGACGCAAAACCTATGTAATTTACTATTCCAACTCCAATCTACATTTAATTAGGGTAGGTGCTGGACACTGAACGTATTTAATTTACTATTCCAACTCCAATCTATATTTAATTAGGGTAGGTGCTGGACACTGAACCAAACTAATTTACTATTCCAACTCCAATCTACATTTAATTAGGGTAGGTGCTGGACACTGAACCTTTACATTTACTATTCCAACTCCAATCTACATTTAATTAGGGTAGGTGCTGGACACTGAACCTATTTAATTTACTATTCCAACTCCAATCTACATTTAATTAGGGTAGGTGCTGGACACTGAACCTAATTAATTTCCTATTCCAATTCCAATCTACATTTAATTAGGATAGGTGCTGGACACTGAACCTATTTAATTTACTATTCCAACTCCAATTTAAATTTAATAAGGGTAGGTGCTAGACACAGAACCTATTTAATTTACTATTCCAATCTACATTTAGTTAGGGTAGGTGCTGGACACTGAACCCATTTATTTACTATTCCAACTCCAATCTACATTTAATTAGGGTAGGTGCTGGACACTGAACCTATTTAATTTACTATTCCAACTTCAATCTACATTTAATTAGGGTAGGTGCTGAACACTGAACCTAACTAATTTACTATTTCAACTCCAATCTACATTTAATTAGGGTAGGTGCTGGACACTGAACCCAATTAATTTACTATTCCAATTCCAATGTACATTTAATTATTATAGGTGCTTGACACTGAACCTATTTATTTACTATTCCAACTCCAATTTACATTTAATTAGGATAGGTGCTGGACACTGAACCAAACTAATTTACTATTGCAACTCCAATCTACATTCAATTAGGGTAGGTGCTGGACACTGAACCTATTACATTTCCTATTCCAACTCCAATCTACATTTAATTAGGGTAGGTTCTGGACACTGAACCTATTTAATTTACTATTCCAACTCCAATCTACATTTAATTAGGGTAGGTGCTGGACACTGAACCAAACTAATTTACTATTCCAACTCCAATCTACATTCAATTAGAGTAGGTGCTGGACACTGAACCTATTACATTTACTATTCCAACTCCAATCTACATTTAATTAGGGTAGGTGCTGGACACTGAACCTATTTAATTTACTATTACAACTCCAATCTACATTTAATTAGGGTAGGTGCTGGACACTGAACCTATGTAATTTACTATTCACACTCCAATCTACATTCAATTAGGGTAGGTGCTAGACACTGAACCTATTACATTTACTATTCCAACTCCAATCTACATTTATTAGGGTCGTTGCTGGACACAACCTAATTAATGTACTATTCCAACTCCAATCTACATTTAATTAGAGTAGGTGCTGGACACTGAACCTATTTATTTACTATTCAAACTCCAATCTACATTTAATTAGGGTAGATGCTGGACACTGAACCTAATTAATTTACTATTCCAACTCCAATCTACATTTAATTAGGGTAGGTGCTGGACACTGAACCTATTAAATTTAATATTCCAACTCCAAACTACTTTTAATTAGGGTAGGTGCTGGACACTGAACCTACTTAATTTACTATTCCAACTCCAATCTACATTTAATTAGGGTAGATGCTGGACACTGAACCTAATTAATTTACTATTCCATTTCCAATCTACATTTAATTAGGATAGGTGCTGGACACTGAACCTATTTAATTTACTATTCCAACTCCAATTTAAATTTAATTAGGGTAGGTGCTGGACACAGAACCTATTTAATTTACTATTCCAACTCCAATCTACATTTAATTAGGGTAGGTGCTGGACACTGAACCTATTTAATTTACTATTCCAACTCCAATCTACATTTAATTAGGGTAGGTGCTGGACACTGAACCTATTTAATTTACTATTCCAACTCCAACCTATATTTAATTCGGGTAGGTGCTGGACACTGAACCCAATTAATTTACTATTCCAATTCCAATGTACATTTAATTATTGTAGGTGCTTGACACTGAACCTATTTAATTTACTATTCCAACTCCAATTTACATTTAATTAGGGTAGGTGCTGGACACTGAACCAAACTAATTTACTATTCCAACTCCAATCTACATTCAATTAGGGTAGGTGCTGGACACTGAACCTATTACATTTCCTATTCCAACTCCAATCTACATTTAATTAGGGTAGGTTCTGGACACTGAACCTATTTAATTTACTATTCCAACTCCAATCTACATTTAATTAGGGTAGGTGCTGGACACTGAACCAAACTAATTTACTATTCCAACTCCAATCTACATTCAATTAGGGTAGGTGCTGGACACTGAACCTATTACATTTACTATTCCAACTCCAATCTACATTTAATTAGGGTAGGTGCTGGACACTGAACCTATTTAATTTACTATTACAACTCCAATCTACATTTAATTAGGGTAGGTGCTGGACACTGAACCTATGTAATTTACTATTCACACTCAAATCTACATTGAATTTGGGTAGGTGATGGACACTGAACCTATTTAATTTACTATTCCTACCCCAATCTACATTTAATTAGGGTAGGTGCAGGACAGTGAACCTAATTAATGTACTATTCCAACTCAAATCTACATTTAATTAGGGCAGGTGCTGGACACTGACCCTAATTAATTTACTATTCCAACTCCATTCTACATTTAATAAGGGTAGATGCTGGACACTGAACATATGTAATTTACTATTCCAACTCCAATCTACATTTAATTTGGGTAGGTGCTGGACGCTGAACCTATTTAATTTAATATTCCAACTCCAATCTACATTTAATTAGGGTAGGTTCTGGACACTGAACCTAACTAATATACCATTCCAACTCCAACCAACATTTAATTAGGGTAGGTGCTGGACACTGAACCTAATTAATTTACTATTCGAACTCCAATCTACATTTAATTAGGGTAGGTGCTGGACACTGAACCTATTTTATTTACTATTCCAACTCCAATCTACATTTAATTTGGGTAGGTGCTGGACACTGAACCTAATTATTGTTCTATTCCAACTCCAATCTACATTTAATTAGGGTAGGTGCTGGACACTAAACCTATTTAATTTACTATTCCACTTCCAATCTACATTTAATTAGGATAGGTGCCGGACACTGAACCTATTTAATTTACTATTCCAACTCCAATTTACATTTAATTAGGGTAGGTGCTGGACACAAAACCTATTTAATTTACTATTCCAACTCCAATCTACATTTAATTAGGGTAGGTGCTGGACGCAAAACCTATGTAATTCACTATTCCAACTCCAATCTACATTTAATTAGGGTAGGTGCTGGACACTGAACGTATTTAATTTACTATTCCAACTCCAATCTATATTTAATTAGGGTAGATGCTGGACACTGAACCAAATTAATTTACTATTCCAACTCCAATCTACATTAGGCCTGGGCGTAGTGGGCGTAGTGGGGCTTCGCGGAGCTATGTGAAGTGGGCGAGAAACTACGCCCACCTCCGCACTCCGCGTAGCCCCACTATGCACCGCAGGCCTCCCTCCCGCCCACCCTCCCGCCCGCCCTAAATACTTTAATTTAAATGTTAGAAAGAATTAAAAGGCACTTACCTTGCCCGCCACTGCCCGCCGCTTTCCCGGGGCTCCCTCTCTTCATCGCCGCCGTCTTGGGTACTAATGGCCATGCGCGGGCGGCCGCGCATGCGCATTTCTCGTGGGAAATGCGCATGCGCGGCCGCCCGCGCATGCGCATTAGTACCCAAGACGGCAGCGATGAAGAGAGGGAGCCCCGGGGACGCGGCGGGCAGCGGCAGGTAAGGTAAGTGCCTTTTAATTCTTTCTAACATTTAAATTAAAGTATTTAGGGAGGGCGGGAGGGAGGCGGGTGGCCGCCAGCTACACACCGTCTGCGGATCGTGCGTAGTGCCGAATTCTACGCCTGCTACGCAAAATGCGTAGAAGCCGGCACTACGCACTCCGTGCATGGAGCGTAGCTGCCCGCCCAGGCTTAATCTACATTTAATTAGGGTAGGTGCTGGACACTGAAACTATTAAATTTACTATTCCAACTCCAATCTAATTTGAATTAGGGTAGGTGCTGGACACTGAACCTACTTAATTTACTATCCCAACTCCAATCCACATTTAATTAGGGTAGGTGCTGGACACTGAACCCAATTAATTTACTATTCCAATTCCAATGTACATTTAATTATTATAGGTGCTTGACACTGAACCTATTTAATTTACTATTCCAACTCCAATTTACATTTAATTAGGGTAGGTGCTGGACACAGAACCTATTTAATTTACTTTCCAACTCCAATCTACATTTAATTAGTGTAGTTGCTGGACACTGAACCTATTTAATTTACTATTCCAACTCCAATCTACATTTAATTAGGGTAGGTGCTGGACACTGAACCTATTTAATTTACTATTCCAACTCCAATCTACATTTAATTAGGGTAGGTGATGGACACTGAACCTAACTAATTTACTATTCCAACTCCAATCTACATTTAATAAGAGTAGGTGCTGGACACTGAACCTTTAACATTTACTATTCAAACTCCAATCTACATTTAATTAGGGTAGGTGCTGGACATTGAACTTATTTAATTTACTATTCTAACTCTAATCTACATTTAATTAGGGTAGGTGCCGGACACTGAACCTATGTAATTTACTATTCCAACTCCAATCTACATTTAATTTGGGTAGGTGCTGGACACTGAACCTATTTAATTTACTATTCCAACTCCAATCTACATTTAATTAGGGTAGGTGCTGGACAGTGAACCTAATTAATTTACTATTCCAACTCAAAGCTACATTTAACTAGGGTAGGTGCTGGACACTGACCCTAATTAATTTACTATTCCAACTCCATTCTACATTTAATAAGGGTAGGTGCTGGACACTGAACCTATGTAATTTACTATTCCAACTCCAATCTACATTTAATTTGGGTAGGTGCTGGACACTGAACCTATCTAATTTAATATTCCAACTTCAATCTACATTTAATTAGGGTAGGTGCTGGACACTGAACCTACTTTATTTACTATTCCAACTCCAATCTACATTTAATTAGGGTAGGTGCTGAACACTGAACCTAATTAATGTACTATTCCACTTCCAATCTACATTTAATTAGGATAGGTGCCGGACACTGAACCTATTTAATTTACTATTCCAACTCCAATTTACATTTAATTAGGGTAGGTGCTGGACACAAAACCTATTTAATTTACTATTCCAACTCCAATCTACATTTAATTAGGGTAGGTGCTGGACGCAAAACCTATGTGATTTACTATTCCAACTCCAATCTACATTTAATTAGGGTAGGTGCTGGACACTGAACGTATTTAATTTACTATTCCAACTCCAATCTACATTTAATTAGGGTAGGTGCTGGACACTGAACCAAACTAATTTACTATCCCAACTCCAATCTACATTTAATTAGGGTAGGTGCTGGACACTGAACCTTTACATTTACTATTCCAACTCCAATCTACATTTAATTAGGGTAGGTGCTGGACACTGAACCTATTTAATTTACTATTCCAACTCCAATCTACATTTAATTAGGGTAGGTGCTGGACACTGAACCTAATTAATTTCCTATTCCAATTCCAATCTACATTTAATTAGGGTAGATGCTGGACACTGAACCTAATTAATTTACTATTCCATTTCCAATCTACATTTGATTAGGATAGGTGCTGGACACTGAACCTATTTAATTTACTATTCCAACTCCAATTTAAATTTAATTAGGGTAGGTGCTGGACACAGAACCTATTTAATTTACTATTCCAACTCCAATCTACATTTAATTAGGGTAGGTGCTGGACACTGAACCTATTTAATTTACTATTCCAACTCCAATCTACATTTAATTAGGGTAGGTGCTGGACACTGAACCTATTTAATTTACTATTCCAACTCCAACCTACATTTAATTCGGGTAGGTGCTGGACACTGAACCCAATTAATTTACTATTCCAATTCCAATGTACATTTAATTATTGTAGGTGCTTGACACTGAACCTATTTAATTTACTATTCCAACTCCAATTTACATTTAATTAGGGTAGGTGCTGGACACTGAACCAAACTAATTTACTATTCCAACTCCAATCTACATTCAATTAGGGTAGGTGCTGGACACTGAACCTATTACATTTCCTATTCCAACTCCAATCTACATTTAATTAGGGTAGGTTCTGGACACTGAACCTATTTAATTTACTATTCCAACTCCAATCTACATTTAATTAGGGTAGGTGCTGGACACTGAACCAAACTAATTTACTATTCCAACTCCAATCTACATTCAATTAGGGTAGGTGCTGGACACTGAACCTATTACATTTACTATTCCAACTCCAATCTACATTTAATTAGGGTAGGTGCTGGACACTGAACCTATTTAATTTACTATTACAACTCCAATCTACATTTAATTAGGGTAGGTGCTGGACACTGAACCTATGTAATTTACTATTCACACTCAAATCTACATTGAATTTGGGTAGGTGATGGACACTGAACCTATTTAATTTACTATTCCTACCCCAATCTACATTTAATTAGGGTAGGTGCAGGACAGTGAACCTAATTAATGTACTATTCCAACTCAAATCTACATTTAATTAGGGCAGGTGCTGGACACTGACCCTAATTAATTTCCTATTCCAACTCCATTCTACATTTAATAAGGGTAGATGCTGGACACTGAACATATGTAATTTACTATTCCAACTCCAATCTACATTTAATTTGGGTAGGTGCTGGACGCTGAACCTATTTAATTTAATATTCCAACTCCAATCTACATTTAATTAGGGTAGGTTCTGGACACTGAACCTAACTAATATACCATTCCAACTCCAACCAACATTTAATTAGGGTAGGTGCTGGACACTGAACCTAATTAATTTACTATTCGAACTCCAATCTACATTTAATTAGGGTAGGTGCTGGACACTGAACCTATTTTATTTACTATTCCAACTCCAATCTACATTTAATTTGGGTAGGTGCTGGACACTGAACCTAATTATTGTTCTATTCCAACTCCAATCTACATTTAATTAGGGTAGGTGCTGGACACTAAACCTATTTAATTTACTATTCCACTTCCAATCTACATTTAATTAGGATAGGTGCCGGACACTGAACCTATTTAATTTACTATTCCAACTCCAATTTACATTTAATTAGGGTAGGTGCTGGACACAAAACCTATTTAATTTACTATTCCAACTCCAATCTACATTTAATTAGGGTAGGTGCTGGACGCAAAACCTATGTAATTCACTATTCCAACTCCAATCTACATTTAATTAGGGTAGGTGCTGGACACTGAACGTATTTAATTTACTATTCCAACTCCAATCTATATTTAATTAGGGTAGATGCTGGACACTGAACCAAATTAATTTACTATTCCAACTCCAATCTACATTAGGCCTGGGCGTAGTGGGCGTAGTGGGGCTTCGCGGAGCTATGTGAAGTGGGCGAGAAACTACGCCCACCTCCGCACTCCGCGTAGCCCCACTATGCACCGCAGGCCTCCCTCCCGCCCACCCTCCCGCCCGCCCTAAATACTTTAATTTAAATGTTAGAAAGAATTAAAAGGCACTTACCTTGCCCGCCACTGCCCGCCGCTTTCCCGGGGCTCCCTCTCTTCATCGCCGCCGTCTTGGGTACTAATGGCCATGCGCGGGCGGCCGCGCATGCGCATTTCTCGTGGGAAATGCGCATGCGCGGCCGCCCGCGCATGCGCATTAGTACCCAAGACGGCAGCGATGAAGAGAGGGAGCCCCGGGGACGCGGCGGGCAGCGGCAGGTAAGGTAAGTGCCTTTTAATTCTTTCTAACATTTAAATTAAAGTATTTAGGGAGGGCAGGAGGGAGGCGGGTGGCCGCCAGCTACACACCGTCTGCGGATCGTGCGTAGTGCCGAATTCTACGCCTGCTACGCAAAATGCGTAGAAGCCGGCACTACGCACTCCGTGCATGGAGCGTAGCTGCCCGCCCAGGCTTAATCTACATTTAATTAGGGTAGGTGCTGGACACTGAAACTATTAAATTTACTATTCCAACTCCAATCTAATTTGAATTAGGGTAGGTGCTGGACACTGAACCTACTTAATTTACTATCCCAACTCCAATCCACATTTAATTAGGGTAGGTGCTGGACACTGAACCCAATTAATTTACTATTCCAATTCCAATGTACATTTAATTATTATAGGTGCTTGACACTGAACCTATTTAATTTACTATTCCAACTCCAATTTACATTTAATTAGGGTAGGTGCTGGACACAGAACCTATTTAATTTACTTTCCAACTCCAATCTACATTTAATTAGTGTAGGTGCTGGACACTGAACCTATTTAATTTACTATTCCAACTCCAATCTACATTTAATTAGGGTAGGTGATGGACACTGAACCTAACTAATTTACTATTCCAACTCCAATCTACATTTAATAAGAGTAGCTGCTGGACACTGAACCTTTAACATTTACTATTCAAACTCCAATCTACATTTAATTAGGGTAGGTGCTGGACATTGAACTTATTTAATTTACTATTCTAACTCTAATCTACATTTAATTAGGGTAGGTGCCGGACACTGAACCTATGTAATTTACTATTCCAACTCCAATCTACATTTAATTTGGGTAGGTGCTGGACACTGAACCTATTTAATTTACTATTCCAACTCCAATCTACATTTAATTAGGGTAGGTGCTGGACAGTGAACCTAATTAATTTACTATTCCAACTCAAAGCTACATTTAACTAGGGTAGGTGCTGGACACTGACCCTAATTAATTTACTATTCCAACTCCATTCTACATTTAATAAGGGTAGGTGCTGGACACTGAACCTATGTAATTTACTATTCCAACTCCAATCTACATTTAATTTGGGTAGGTGCTGGACACTGAACCTATCTAATTTAATATTCCAACTTCAATCTACATTTAATTAGGGTAGGTGCTGGACACTGAACCTACTTTATTTACTATTCCAACTCCAATCTACATTTAATTAGGGTAGGTGCTGAACACTGAACCTAATTAATGTACTATTCCACTTCCAATCTACATTTAATTAGGATAGGTGCCGGACACTGAACCTATTTAATTTACTATTCCAACTCCAATTTACATTTAATTAGGGTAGGTGCTGGACACAAAACCTATTTAATTTACTATTCCAACTCCAATCTACATTTAATTAGGGTAGGTGCTGGACGCAAAACCTATGTGATTTACTATTCCAACTCCAATCTACATTTAATTAGGGTAGGTGCTGGACACTGAACGTATTTAATTTACTATTCCAACTCCAATCTACATTTAATTAGGGTAGGTGCTGGACACTGAACCAAACTAATTTACTATCCCAACTCCAATCTACATTTAATTAGGGTAGGTGCTGGACACTGAACCTTTACATTTACTATTCCAACTCCAATCTACATTTAATTAGGGTAGGTGCTGGACACTGAACCTATTTAATTTACTATTCCAACTCCAATCTACATTTAATTAGGGTAGGTGCTGGACACTGAACCTAATTAATTTCCTATTCCAATTCCAATCTACATTTAATTAGGATAGGTGCTGGACACTGAACCTATTTAATTTACTATTCCAACTCCAATTTAAATTTAATAAGGGTAGGTGCTGGACACAGAACCTATTTAATTTACTATTCCAATCTACATTTAGTTAGGGTAGGTGCTGGACACTGAACCCATTTAATTTACTATTCCAACTCCAATCTACATTTAATTAGGGTAGGTGCTGGACACTGAACCTATTTAATTTACTATTCCAACTTCAATCTACATTTAATTAGGGTAGGTGCTGAACACTGAACCTAACTAATTTACTATTTCAACTCCAATCTACATTTAATTAGGGTAGATGGTGGACACTGAGCCTAATTAGTTTACTATTCCAACTCCAATCTACATTTAATTAGGGTAGGTGCTGGACACTGAACCTATTTAATTTACTATTCCAACTCCAATCTACATTTAATTAGGGTAGATGCTGGACACTGAACCTAATTAATTTACTATTCCAACTCCAATCTACATTAGGCCCGGGTGTAGTGGGCGTAGTGGGGCTTCGCGGAGCTATGTGAAGTGGGCGAGAAACTACGCCCACCTCCGCACTCCGCGTAGCCCCACTACGCACCGCAGGCCTCCCTCCCTCCCGCCCTCCCGCCCTCCCTAAATACTTTAATTTAAATGTTAGAAAGAATTAAAAGGCACTTACCTTGCCCGCCACTGCCCGCCGCTTTCCCGGGGCTCCCTCTCTTCATCGCCGCCGTCTTGGGTACTAATGGCCATGCGCGGGCGGCCGCGCATGCGCATTTCTCGTGGGAAATGCGCATGCGCGGCCGCCCGCGCATGCGCATTAGTACCCAAGACGGCAGCGATGAAGAGAGGGAGCCCCGGGGACGCGGCGGGCAGCGGCGGGCAAGGTAAGTGCCTTTTAATTCTTTCTAACATTTAAATTAAAGTATTTAGGGAGGGCGGGAGGGAGGCGGGTGGCGGCCAGCTACACACCGTCTGCGGATCGTGCGTAGTGCCGAATTCTACGCCTACGACGCAAAATGCGTAGAAGCCGGCACTACGCACTCCGTGCATGGAGCGTAGCTGCCCGCCCAGGCTTAATCTACATTTAATTAGCGTAGGTGCTGGACACTGAAACTATTAAATTTACTATTCCAACTCCAATCTAATTTGAATTAGGGTAGGTGCTGGACACTGAACCTACTTAATTTACTATCCCAACTCCAATCCACATTTAATTAGGGTAGGTGCTGGACACTGAACCCAATTATTTACTATTCCAATTCCAATGTACATTTAATTATTATAGGTGCTTGACACTGAACCTATTTAATTTACTATTCCAACTCCAATTTACATTTAATTAGGGTAGGTGCTGGACACTGAACCAAACTAATTTACTATTCCAACTCCAATCTACATTCAATTAGGGTAGGTGCTGGACACTGAACCTATTACATTTCCTATTCCAACTCCAATCTACATTTAATTAGGGTAGGTTCTGGACACTGAACCTATTTAATTTACTATTCCAACTCCAATCTACATTTAATTAGGGTAGGTGCTGGACACTGAACCAAACTAATTTACTATTCCAACTTCAATCTACATTCAATTAGGGTAGGTGCTGGACACTGAACCTATTACATTTACTATTCCAACTCCAATCTACATTTAATTAGGGTAGGTGCTGGACACTGAACCTATTTAATTTACTATTACAACGCCAATCTACATTTAATTAGGGTAGGTGCTGGACACTGAACCTATGTAATTTACTATTCACACTCCAATCTACATTGAATTTGGGTAGGTGATGGACACTGAACCTATTTAATTTACTATTCCTACCCCAATCTACATTTAATTAGGGTAGGTGCAGGACAGTGAACCTAATTAATGTACTATTCCAACTCAAATCTACATTTAATTAGGGCAGGTGCTGGACACTGACCCTAATTAATTTACTATTCCAACTCCATTCTACATTTAATAAGGGTAGATGCTGGACACTGAACATATGTAATTTACTATTCCAACTCCAATCTACATTTAATTTGGGTAGGTGCTGGACGCTGAACCTATTTAATTTAATATTCCAACTCCAATCTACATTTAATTAGGGTAGGTTCTGGACACTGAACCTAACTAATATACTATTCCAACTCCAACCAACATTTAATTAGGGTAGGTGCTGGACACTGAACCTAATTAATTTACTATTCGAACTCCAATCTACATTTAATTAGGGTAGGTGCTGGACACTGAACCTATTTTATTTACTATTCCAAATCCAATCTACATTTAATTTGGGTAGGTGCTGGACACTGAACCTAATTATTGTTCTATTCCAACTCCAATCTACATTTAATTAGGGTAGGTGCTGGACACTAAACCTATTTAATTTACTATTCCAACTCCAATCTACATTTAATTTGGGTAGGTGCTGGACACTGAACCTATTTAATTTACTATTCCAACTCCAATCTACATTTAATTAGGGCCGTTGCTGGACACAACCTAATTAATGTACTATTCCAACTCCAATCTACATTTAATTAGGGTAGATGCTGGACACTGAACCTAATTAATTCACTATTCCAACTCCAATCTACTTTTAATTAGGGTAGGTGCTGGACACTGAACCTACTTTATTTACTATTCCAACTCCAATCTACATTTAATAAGGGTAGATGCTGGATACTGAACCTATGTCATTTACTATTCCAAATCCAATCTACATTTAATTTGGGTAGGTGCTGGACACTGAATCTATCTAATTTACTATTCGAACTCCAATCTACATTTAATTAGGGTAGGTTCTGGACACTGAACCTAACTAATATACTATTGCAACTCCAACTAACATTTAATTAGGGTAGGTGCTGGACACTGAACCTAATTAATTTACTATTCGAACTCCAATCTACATTTAATTAGGGTAGGTGCTGGACACTGAACCTATTTTATTTACTATTCCAACTCCAATCTACATTTAATTTGGGTAGGTGCTGGACACTGAACCTAATTATTGTTCAATTCCAACTCCAATCTACATTTAATTAGGGTAGGTGCTGGACACTGAACCTTTTTAATTTACTATTCCAACTCCAATCTACGTTTATTAGGGTCGTTGCTGGACACAACCTAATTAATGTACTATTCCAACTCCAATCTACATTTAATTAGAGTAGGTGCTGGACACTGAACCTATTTAATTTACTATTAAAAACTCCAATCTACATTTAATTAGGGTAGATGCTGGACACTGAACCTAATCAATTCACTATTCCAACTCCAATCTACATTTAATTAGGGTAGGTGCTGGACACTGAACCTACTTAATTTACTATTCCAACTCCAATCTACATTTAATTAGGGTAGGTGCTGGACACTGAACCTAATTAATTTCCTATTCCAATTCCAATCTACATTTAATTAGGATAGGTGCTGGACACTGAACCTATTTAATTTACTATTCCAACTCCAATTTAAATTTAATAAGGGTAGGTGCTGGACACAGAACCTATTTAATTTACTATTCCAATCTACATTTAGTTAGGGTAGGTGCTGGACACTGAACCCATTTAATTTACTATTCCAACTCCAATCTACATTTAATTAGGGTAGGTGCTGGACACTGAACCTATTTAATTTACTATTCCAACTTCAATCTACATTTAATTAGGGTAGGTGCTGAACACTGAACCTAACTAATTTACTATTTCAACTCCAATCTACATTTAATTAGGGTAGATGGTGGACACTGAACCTAATTAGTTTACTATTCCAACTCCAATCTACATTAGGCCTGGGCGTAGTGGGCGTAGTGGGGCTTCGCGGAGCTATGTGAAGTGGGCGAGAAACTACGCCCACCTCCGCACTCCGCGTAGCCCCACTACGCACCGCAGGCCTCCCTCCCTCCCGCCCTCTCGCCCTCCCTAAATACTTTAATTTAAATGTTATAAAGAATTAAAAGGCACTTACCTTGCCCGCCGATGCCCGCCGCTTCCCCGGGGCTCCCTCTCTTCATCGCCGCCGTCTTGGGTACTAATGGCCATGCGCGGGCGGCCGCGCATGCGCATTTCTCATGGGAAATGCGCATGCGTGGCCGTTCGCGCATGCGCATTAGTACCCAAGATGGCAGCGATGAAGAGAGGGAGCCCCGGGGACGTGGCGGGCAGCGGAGGGCAAGGTAAGTGCCTTTTAATTCTTTCTAACATTTAAATTAAAGTATTTAGGGAGGGCGGGAGGGAGGCGGGTGGCGGCCAGCTACACACCGTCTGCGGATCGTGCGTAGTGCCGAATTCTACGCCTGCTACGCAAAATGCGTAGAAGCCGGCACTACACAATCCGTGCATGGAGCGTAGCTGCCCGCCCAGGCTTAATCTACATTTAATTAGGGTAGGTGCTGGACACTGAAACTATTAAATTTACTATTCCAACTCCAATCTAATTTGAATTAGGGTAGGTGCTGGACACTGAACCTACTTAATTTGCTATCCCAACTCCAATCCACATTTAATTAGGGTAGGTGCTGGACACTGAAACCAATTAATTTACTATTCCAATTCCAATGTACATTTAATTATTATAGGTGCTAGACACTGAACCTATTTAATTTACTATTCCAACTCCAATTTACATTTAATTAGGGTAGGTGCTGGACACAGAACCTATTTAATTTACTTTCCAACTCCAATCTACATTTAATTAGTGTAGGTGCTGGACACTGAACCTATTTAATTTACTATTCCAACTCCAATCTACATTTAATTAGGGTAGGTGCTGGACACTGAACCTATTTAATTTACTATTCCAACTCCAATCTACATTTAATTAGGGTAGGTGCTGGACACTGAACCTAACTAATTTACTATTCCAACTCCAATCTACATTTAATTAGAGTAGGTGCTGGACACTAAACCTATAACATTTACTATTCAAACTCCAATCTACATTTAATTAGGGTAGGTGCTGGACATTGAACTTATTTAATTTACTATTCTAACTCTAATCTACATTTAATTGGGGTAGGTGCCGGACACTGAACCTATGTAATTTACTATTCCAACTCCAATCTACATTTAATTTGGGTAGGTGCTGGACACTGAACCTATTTAATTTACTAGTCCAACTCCAATCTACATTTAATTAGGGAAGGTGCTGGACAGTGAACCTAATTAATTTACTATTCCAACTCAAATCTACATTTAACTAGGGTAGGTGCTGGACACTGACCCTAATTAATTTACTATTCCAACTCCATTCTACATTTAATAAGGGTAGGTGCTGGACACTGAGCCTATGTAATTTACTATTCCAACTCCAATCTACATTTAATTTGGGTAGGTGCTGGACACTGAACCTGTCTAATTTACTATTCCAACTTCAATCTACATTTAATTAGGGTAGGTGCTGGACACCGAACCTACTTAATTTACTATTCCAACTCCAATCTACATTTAATTAGGGTAGGTGCTGAACACTGAACCTAATTAATGTACTATTCCACTTTCAATCTACATTTAATTAGGATAGGTGCCGGACACTGAACCTATTTAATTTACTATTCCAACTCCAATTTACATTTAATTAGGGTAGTTGCTGGACACAAAACCTATTTAATTTACTATTCCAACTCCAATCTACATTTAATTAGGGTAGGTGCTGGACGCAAAACCTATGTAATTTACTATTCCAACTCCAATCTACATTTAATTAGGGTAGGTGCTGGACACTGAACGTATTTAATTTACTATTCCAACTCCAATCTACATTTAATTAGGGTAGGTGCTGGACACTGAACCAAACTAATTTACTATTCCAACTCCAATCTACATTTAATTAGGGTAGGTGCTGGACACTGAACCTTTACATTTACTATTCCAACTCCAATCTACATTTAATTAGGGTAGGTGCTGGACACTGAACCTATTTAATTTACTATTCCAACTCCAATCTACATTTAATTAGGGTAGGTGCTGGACACTGAACCTATGTAATTTACTATTCCAACTCCAATCTACATTGAATTTGGGTAGGTGCTGGACACTGAACCTATTTATTTACTATTCCTACTCCAATCTACATTTAATTAGGGTAGGTGCTGGACAGTGAACCTAATTAATTTACTATTCCAACTCAAATCTACATTTACTTAGGGTAGGTGCTGGACACTGACCCTAATTAATTTACTATTCCAACTCCATTCTACATTTAATAGGGGTAGATGCTGGACACTGAACATCTGTAATTTACTATTCCAACTCCAATCTACATTTAATTTGGGTAGGTGCTGGACAATGAACCTATCTAATATACTATTCCAACTCCAACCAACATTTAATTAGGGTAGGTGCTGGACACTGAACCTAATTAATTTACTATTCCTACTCCAATCTACATTTATTAGGGTAGGTGCTGGACAGTGAACCTAATTAATTTACTATTCCAACTCAAATCTACATTTACTTAGGGTAGGTGCTGGACACTGACCCTAATTAATTTACTATTCCAACTCCATTCTACATTTAATAGGGGTAGATGCTGGACACTGAACATCTGTAATTTACTATTCCAACTCCAATCTACATGTAATTTGGGTAGGTGCTGGACACTGAACCTATCTAATATACTATTCCAACTCCAACCAACATTTAATTAGGGTAGCTGCTGGACACTGAACCTAATTAATTTACTATTCGAACTCCAATCTACATTTAATTAGGGTAGGTGCTGGACACTGAACCTATTTTATTTACTATTCCAACTCCAATCTACATTTAATTTGGGTAGGTGCTGGACACTAAACCTAATTATTGTTCTATTCCAACTCCAATCTACATTTAATTAGGGTAGGTGCTGGACACTGAACCTATTTAATTTACTATTCAAACTCCAATCTACATTTAATTAGGGTAGATGCTGGACACTGAACCTAATTAATTCACTATTCCAACTCCAATCTACATTTAATTAGGGTAGGTGCTGGACACTAAACCTATTAAATTTACTATTCAAACTCCAATCTACTTTTAATTAGGGTAGGTGCTGGACACTGAACCTACTTAATTTACTATTCCAACTCCAATCTACATTTAATAAGGGTAGATGCTGGACACTGAACCTATGTAATTTACTATTCCAAATCCAATCTACATTTAATTTGGGTAGGTGCTGGACACTAAACCTATCTAATTTAGTATTCCAACTCCAATCTACATTTAATTAGGGTAGGTTCTGGACACTGAACCTAACTAATATACTATTGCAACTCCAACCAACATTTAATTAGGGTAGGTGCTGGACACTGAACCTAATTATTTTACTATTCGAACTCCAATCTACATTTAATTAGGGTAGGTGCTGGACACTGAACCTAATTATTTTACTATTCCAACTCCAATCTACATTTAATTAGGGTAGGTGCTGGACACTGAACCTATTTTATTTACTATTCCAACTCCAATCTACATTTAATTTGGGTAGGTGCTGGACACTGAACCTAATTATTGTTCTATTCCAACTCCAATCTACATTTAATTAGGGTAGGTGCTGGACACTGAACCTATTTAATTTACTATTCCAACTCCAATCTACATTTATTAGGGTCGTTGCTGAACACAACCTAATTAATGTACTATTCCAACTCCAATCTACATTTAATTAGAGTAGGTGCTGGACACTGAACCTATTTATTTACTATTCAAACTCCAATCTACATTTAATTAGGGTGAATGCTGGACACTGAACCTAATTAATTTACTATTCCAACTCCAATCTACATTTAATTAGGGTAGGTGCTGGACACTGAACCTATTAAATTTACTATTCCAACTCCAATCTACTTTTAATTAGGGTAGGTGCTGGACACTGAACCTACTTAATTTACTATTCCAACTCCAATCTACATTTAATTAGGGTAGATGCTGGACACTGAACCTAATTAATTTACTATTCCAATTCCAATCTACATTTAATTAGGATAGGTGCTGGACACTGAACCTATTTAATTTACTATTCCAACTCCAATTTAAATTTAATTAGGGTAGGTGCTGGACACAGAACCTATTTAATTTACTATTCCAACTCCAATCTACATTTAATTAGGGTAGGTGCTGGACACTGAACCTATTTAATTTACTATTCCAACTCCAATCTACATTTAATTAGGGCAGGTGCTGGACACTGAACCTATTTAATTTACTATTCCAACTCCAACCTACATTTAATTCGGGTAGGTGCTGATTACTGAAACTATTTAATTTACTATTTCAACTCCAATCTACATTTAATTAGGGTAGATGCTGGACACTGAACCTAATAAGTTTACTATTCCAACTCCAATATACATTTAATTAGGGTAGGTGCTGGACACTGAACCTATTTAATTTACTATTCCAACTCCAATCTACATTTAGTTAGGGTAGATGCTGGACACTGAACCTAATTAATTTACTATTCCAACTCCAATCTACATTAGGCCTGGGCGTAGTGGGCGTAGTAGGGCTTCGCGGAGCTACGTGAAGTGGGCGAGAAACTACGCCCACCTCCGCACTCCGCGTAGCCCCACTACGCACCGCAGGCCTCCCTCCCTCCCGCCCTCCCGCCCTCCCTAAATACTTTAATTTAAATGTTAGAAAGAATTAAAAAGCACTTACCTTGCCCGCCGCAGCCCTCCGCGTCCCCGGGGCTCCCTCTCTTCATCGCCGCCGTCTTGGTTACTAATGGGCATGCGCTGGCGGCAGCGCATGCGCATTTCTCGTGAGAAATGCGCATGCGCGGCCGCCCGCGCATGCGCATATGGCTGAGATACCCGCCACCCCCTCTCAACACAATCCCCAAGGATGGGAAACCGGAAACGGTTCTGAACTTTTGGAAGGCGGGAGGGAGTGACCCTCCCGGCCGTATATATTAAAATATGAAACAAAATCAAAACATTAAAATAACAGTTTCATATTATGTACAATTTCATTTCCACATTACGATGTTTGGCTAACCTTAACAGATCTCTAATACAAAGGTTCTCCTAGCCGAACTAACATCCTACAAAACATTTGACTTGAAATTGTACATCCTAACGTTAAGGGCCAACGGCAAGGTCGTAACCGGTGTCAGATCCCTAAACCAGAAATACCCCCCCTCACTTGTGAGGAGATCGACCGCACAGAGGCGTACCTCAAGTGCATCTACCAATTTCCCTTGGACTTGACGGGGGCCTCAATGAACTCGACGCCATTTAACGGTCGTCCGAGGACTCGTGTGAGGTGTCTAAAAGGTAGCGTAAACCCCCTCCCGAACCCCACACAACTTACCCCATCTGCCGTCGCAGATGTCCTGGCCCCGGGAAATTCCCCAGGAGGGCCCGTAGCCCCTCCTATCCAGGAAGGGGCCTTGACCACCTTTCCTTTCCTTCCGGCGGCCTATCCTTAGACGGGACCGCCTCCCCGTTGAGGGGCCAATGGCCACCTCCCCCGAGCGCTCCCATCCGTAATGGGTGACGCACCCCCATAGGGATCTTCCAATTACTGCTCACCGATCATGACCTTACCGCCCGACCAAAATAAATACGACATTTACCTAAATTACTAAATTGCAAAAACAATCATAACTATTACAAGCATGATTACTGATCAACACTAATGCAGAATTACTTTATTTGAAAAACATACTGAAAAATGACCATTCTTTATTGCATACTCAAAATATCACGACAATCATCACAACCTGTAAGAAATAGAGTTACCACATCAAAAACTTTATTCAAAACAACTCGCTGTCCTCAGGGGCTGGTGGGTGGGTCAAAATTGGCTCTTCGTTCCGTCTCGAGCTCACGTGCAGCGGGGAGGTGCAGCTTCAGAGCACAGGAACAAGAGGATGCTTTCTTGGCTTGTTGCTCCTTTTATCCATCTTCAGGGCGGGCGTAAACCCGCCCACGCCTGCCTCCGAGGGCGTGGCCAGCTGCGTCAGTGTCTAGGACAACCCACTCCAGGGCGGGAAAAAAGGCGCGCCCCGGCTACGCCGCTTCGGGCATACCAGCCGAGACTCGCCTCCCGCCCAAGATGGCTTCCCGGGGGGATCGTGGTACTCCACCATACGTTCGGGGGGACCGAATGGTCGCCCCTTTCCATATGGCTGAGATACCCGCCACCCCCTCTCAACACAATCCCCAAGGATGGGAAACCGGAAACGGTTCTGAACTTTTGGAAGGCGGGAGGGAGTGACCCTCCCGGCCGTATTTATTAAAATATGAAACAAAATCAAAACATTAAAATAACAGTTTCATATTATGTACAATTTCATTTCCACATTACGATGTTTGGCTAACCTTAACAGATCTCTAATACAAAGGTTCTCCTAGCCGAACTAACATCCTACAAAACATTTGACTTGAAATTGTACATCCTAACGTTAAGGGCCAACGGCAAGGTCGTAACCGGTGTCAGATCCCTAAACCAGAAATACCCCCCCTCACTTGTGAGGAGATCGACCGCACAGAGGCGTACCTCAAGTGCATCTACCAATTTCCCTTGGACTTGACGGGGGCCCCAATGAACTCGACGCCATTTAACGGTCGTCCGAGGACTCGTGTGAGGTGTCTAAAAGGTAGCGTAAACCCCCTCCCGAACCCCACACAACTTACCCCATCTGCCGTCGCAGATGTCCTGGCCCCGGGAAATTCCCCAGGAGGGCCCGTAGCCCCTCCTATCCAGGAAGGGGCCTTGACCACCTTTCCTTTCCTTCCGGCGGCCTATCCTTAGACGGGACCGCCTCCCCGTTGAGGGGCCAATGGCCACCTCCCCTGAGCGCTCCCATCCGTAATGGGTGACGCACCCCCATAGGGATCTTCCAATTACTGCTCACCGATCATGACCTTACCGCCACAGGCCGGATAGTTGACCGGCTATCCGGACCCCCCACAACAACTCCTGCCTAAAGGTCATGTTTTAAACTCTTTAGCCAAGCTATGAGGTCTCCTATGAGTAACTCATTCCCCACCCGGGACAAATGAACCCCATTCCCCAAATACATACTGTCCCCTTTGATACAACCATGCGAAACAGAATGCAGTGTACTTGACCGAAACAATCTACTCAATTTGTTATTTATTTTCTTCACTGAATGATTCAGAGCAGAAACCGAAATAGCCCCCCGCCACACTTTCCGTGGGATCATATGGGACCATGCAATTGTGCACCCTGGAACTCTTCTTGCCAACCAACTTACTGTGGAAAGCATTGCCTCAAGAAGGAGTCGTCTACCAGTGGCCACCAAATCATTGCCCCCAAGATGGACTATGACTATAGACGGCGGTGACCTTGTCCGCCCTAACAAACCCTCGAAAAAGGATTGAAACTGATCAACACAGAGCCCGCCCTTTCCGTGGAAGGACACCCTGTACCCGTATTCCCCAGCCACGTGAATCATGTCACCTGCTTTGAATACTTCCGCGGCACGCCTCACGTATGAGTGGCCCACGACCCACACCTCCTTTTTCGCAGCCGGTGATGTCTGACCGCTGGTCCCCAGGTGTCGGGTCGACTGCACAGTCCGCCCCGCCTCGTAAGCTTGCGCAACTGAAAACCAAACAAAAACAAGAAGCGTGAGTACATCATTACAGCTTCACAACATGTGCAACCGCACATACCTTTTATAACAGTTCGAGGACCAACGCCCCACACGTTTTACTTCATCTACACTCAGACCCCTGGCTGTAGCCTCAGTAGCAGCCCCTATCCGAAAGGAATGGGTCCCGAACTCGCCGGGGTTCAAGCCCGCGGCCGAAATCGACATCGCGAGCACCCGCTGAAACTGAAACCTCATCAGTGGGGTGGCGTCAGCGTGTCTCAACAAGGTCCCCCCCCATGATGCCACCCTCTGCGCTAAATATTCCTCTACGCACACCACAGGGCACATGGAAGACCCGGGGATCCTCTGAATGATTATGCAGTCCCCATTTGCACTCTGATCGGTTTTGGACCTAACAAATGAGACTGTCATCGTCTCCCCCCTGACCTGAATGTGCTCCCGGCACAGTCCCCCCATCGTATCCTGCTTGTTCCTCGCCACCAATTCGCTTACCCGCATAGCCCCATGGAATGCTAGCGCAAATGCAGCTCGGAATAACACTGCTTCGTACTGGGATGAACACGTTGCCGGGAGTACGGACAATAACAGGGTCAACCTATCCAAACCTATCGGGTGCCTCTCATCTACTCTGCGACCCTCAAGGCGTTGCCACCCACGTAGCGCTTTCTGCACCACAAAAGACGCTGTCGGGTCCTGGATCCCATGAGCCCTTGCCATAAAGGAAATGGCGGCCCGATGTCTCTGGGCCGTAGCTACTGATTTTCCTGCCTGATGTAAAGACAGCAGAAATCTTACGACAAGCTCTTCCTGTCCCCAAAGCTCCCTCCCAGCAGAACCCAAAAAGGACAAATAGGAACGGAACGCCCCTTCATATGCCTTCCTTGTCCTGGGTGCTAAACTCTCTCCCACGAGGTTTTGTAGTTCGGGGCACCGAGAGACCAGAGAGCTTCGGGAAAGGGTGCTGCCACCAGGTCCCCTGCGGGCAGAAAACCCCAGAAGGCCTGCATACGGAAACGAGAAAGCGCATCAGCCGCTTGGTTCAGTACCCCCGGGACATGTCTTGCCCTAAAGAGCACGTTCAACTGCATACACAATAACACAATTTCTTTGAGCAGTCTCAGAATCCATTTGCAACGTGCTGCCTGACTATTGATACACTCAACCACAGTCATGTTATCAGACCAGAAAACCACAGAGTGATCACGAAAACCCTCCGGCCATGTTTTCAAGGCCACCAAAATAGGGAAGAGTTCAAGGAAAGCAATGTTACTCGTCAGGCCGCACTCGTGCCACCATGACGGCCACTTTTGAGCCGACCATTGTGTACCAAATATGGCGCCAAAACCTACACTCCCCGCGGAATCTGTCCAAAGCCCCAACTCCTCGGAGGACACTGCCGGTTTGTTCCAGACAATTCGACCATTGAAATCCGCCAGAAATGCCAACCAAATGCGCATGTCCTGGCGAACCTCTGCCGAGAGCCTCGTGCGGTGATGTCCTTCCTTCAGGCCGACCATGGCTTGTGAAATCGAGCGGGAAAAGGGGCGCGCCATTGGCATTACTCTCAGGGCAAAATTCAACTGACCCACCACCTGTTGCAATTGATGCAGGTTCACTTTTGCCGCACGAATGCATGTTTCAAGGGATGTCCTGAATTTTAACACTTTTTCCCTGGGCAATCTAAAACAACCTTCTTCCGAGTCGAGCTCGATCCCCAGAAACTCGAGCAAAGTTGAGGGACCCACAGTCTTACCTGGCGCCAATGGCACACCGAATTGTTTCATTAAGACACAAAATTCATGTAAAGCCTGTCCACACTCAGGATCCCCGGCTGCCCCCAAAAACAGAAAGTCATCAAGATAATGCATAACATGCTGAAAACCCGTCTTCCTTGTGAATACCCATTGCAGAAAACAACTGAACTTTTCAAAATAGGCACAGGATATCGAGCACCCCATTGGCATACATCTATCCATGTAATAGCGACCCTGAAACATAAAACCAAGGAGACGCTGATCGTCTGGGTGCACCGGGAGCAACCGGAACGCTGACTCGATGTCTGATTTTGCCATCAGCGCCCCGGGCCCCAGGCGATTCAACATGGCAACGGCCTCATCGAAAGATGCGTACCGCACAGAACACACTTCCGGGTCTATCGCTTCGTTAACGGAAAGACCACGTGGGGCTGACAAGTTATGTATCAGCCGAAACTCACCCGGGTCCTTCTTGGGGACCACACCTAGAGGGGAACAAACAAAGTTAGCAACCGGTGGCAACTCAAATGGACCGGCGACACGACCTCGAGTCACCTCCTTCCCAATCTTTACCTGTACCACCGCTGTATGCTGCAAGACCGACAGTTAATTTTTACAATTTGCTACACCCTGAAAATCCCCCACTGGAATGCGAAAACCATATGAAAACCCATCTCGCAACACCCCAGCGGAAGCATGATCCGGGTATTCGTTGAGCCAAGGAATCATTGCCATGGTATCAATCGGAGTAGGTAGAGGCGCCCCCCGGACTATTTCAGACCTGTTTGGCGCTTCCCCTACCACCGTTATCACCCGTTTTGGCTCTGCACATGGACTCAGGATGGGATGGCTGCCCACACCCCCCACATTCATGTCTGAACTTGCATGACCCCTGGGGCCTCGTACATTTTCCCCTGTTAAAATTCCAACAAATCCCCTTTATACCTGCGTTGACACTCGGCTTCGAGGGGTACTCGTTACCTGCACCCGTCCGAAAGGGTGTCCCAGAGGTTTGGCGGGAAGATTCCCCCCCGTTACTCCCTGACAATGGCATTTTTAACATTCCTGAACTCTCCAATTTTTGCCATGAAACGGAGTCGAAACAATCCCAAGTTAGAACTGGGTCGTGCTCCTTCGCTTTTCTAAAAATATTGTCATAACAGAACCACTGATTGCCCCCATGTGATACGGAATACTCCATGATACGTGACTGATAAATAGGCAACTCGGTCAGCAACTCGGGCCTGCGCTCACCCATGATGGAGGTAAAAATGCCCCACGCTCTGCCCCAAGTACCTATGTTCTCATCAACCTTAAAGGCGGCCATTTTTGCGCGCCAAACACCCGGATGCATGAGCTCCTTTTGGCTCTTAACATGCTCCATCTCATAATGGTCGGTAAGCAAAGAAAAAATGTTCACATACTTATTCGCCCAAATCTTTTCCTTAATTTCCAATGGAACGTGCTGAGCCACCTTCTCCCTTCGTGAAGGTACAGACCCCTCCCCCGCAATCGGCAATGGCCGCTTACCTGAACCAGATGCTGCATTTGCCGCCGAACTTGGGCCGGATGCATTTTCCGCCGCCGGAACTGGCGGGGTAACAGAAGATGGTGCCTTCGCAGCCTCTCTAGATTCCCGCAGTTGTCTCATTACTGCCCGGGCGTCTTCAGCCGTGGTGCCCTCACTATCTTTTCCCAACCACGCTGCTAATTGCGCCGCTAACTCGGGAGGCATATCTTCCCCGGTCACGGGGGTCGGGTGCCCCTCCTTCGGAACTGGGGTTGGCTCCTCGAGTGGGGTATCGGGGACCGGGGTTTCCCCCCCAAGTGCCCCCCTTTTGGACCTCTTGCCTCTCCCACCAGGGACCACTCCTGGCAAAGCTGGTCCGATGACTCGCTTCGGTCCTCCCTGCCCGTTCTTAGCCGCCATCTGCTTCTTCAAATCGGCTACCTCCTTTATGAGCATGCGGAGCATCTGATCGGTACCGACCCGCTTTCCGACCTTCTTGCCTGGCATTCTCAACGAAGATATCTGAAAAACAAAAAGAAAGATTACAACGCTCAAAATTGGCTCTTCGTTCCGTCTCGAGCTCACGTGCAGCGGGGAGGTGCAGCTTCAGAGCACAGGAACAAGAGGATGCTTTCTTGGCTTGTTGCTCCTTTTATCCGTCTTCAGGGCGGGCGTAAACCCGCCCACGCCTGCCTCCGAGGGCGTGGCCAGCTGCGTCAGTGTCTAGGACAACCCACTCCAGGGCGGGAAAAAAGGCGCGCCCCGGCTACGCCGCTTCAGGCATACCAGCCGAGACTCGCCTCCCGCCCAAGATGGCTTCCCGGGGGGATCGTGGTACTCCACCATACGTTCGGGGGGACCGAATGGTCGCCCCTTTCCATTAGTACCCAAGATGGCAGTGATGAAGAGAGGGAGCCCAGGGGACACGGCGGGCAGCGGCGGGCAAGGTAAGTGCCTTTTAATTCTTTCTAACATTTAAATTAAAGTATTTAGGGAGGGCGGGAGGGAGGCGGGTGGCGGCCAGCTACACACCGTCTGCGAAGCGTGCGTAGTGCCGAATTCTATGCCTGCTATGCAAAATGCGTAGAAGCCGGCACTACCCACACTCCGTGCACGCCCAGGCTTAATCTACATTTAATTAGGGTAGGTGCTGGACACTGAACCTATTAAATTTACTATTCCAACTCCAATCTAATTTGAATTAGGGTAGGTGCTGGACACTGAACCTACTTAATTTACTATTCCAACTCCAATCTACATTTAATTAGGGTAGGTGCTGGACACTGAACTCAATTAATTTACTATTCCAATTCCAATCTACATTTAAGTATTATAGGTGCTGGACACTGAACCTATTTAATTTACTATTCCAACTCCAATTTACATTTAATTAGGGTAGGTGCTGGACACAGAACCTATTTAATTTACTTTCCAACTCCAATCTACATTTAATTAGGGTAGGTGCTGGACACTGAACCTATTTAATTTACTATTCTAACTCTAATCTACATTTAATTAGGGTAGGTGCTGGACACTGAACCTATTTAATTTACTATTCCAACTCCAATCTACATTTAATTTGGGTAGGTGCTGGACAGTGAACCTAATTAATGTACTATTCCAACTCAAATCTACATTTAATTAGGGTAGGTGCTGGACACTGACCCTAATTAATTTACTATTCCAACTTCATTCTACATTTAATAAGGGTAGGTGCAGGACACTGAACCTATGTAATTTACTATTCCAACTCCAATCTACATTTAATTTGGGTAGGTGCTGGTCACTGAACCTATCTAATTTACTCTTCCAACTTCAATCTACATTTAATTAGGGTAGGTGCTGGACACAGTAGCAGCACTCCCCCCCCCTAGCGCCTTGAGACCCTCCGGGTAAGTAGTGCGCTATATAAATGTCTTGATTGATTGACACTGAACCTAACTAATATACTATTCCAACGCCAACCAACATTTAATTAGGGTAGGTGCTGGACACTGAACCTAATTAATTTACTATTCCAACTCCAATCTACATTTAATTAGGGTAGGTGCTGGACACTGAACCTATTTAAATTACTATTCAACCTCTATTTTATATAAAAATAATACACTCCCCCTACTTACCACCTATAAACCCTACATCCTACTTGTAAAAATGATAATTATAAAATGAAATCAACAATAATTTTTGAAGAAACATAATTTATACTTCAATTTATATGTATTTTTTTAAATTTAAAATTTGCTTTTCACATTTCTAAATTATTTTTCCTAACATATAATATACTCAATATATATATTTAAAACACTCCACACGCTTATCCCCTACAAACACTACATCCCACTACTAACAATAAAATTACATTGATAATTGATATTTTTTTCTAATTTCTAATTTCTAAATAAATTCTAAATTCTAATATAAAAAAAATAAAAAAATCTCATTATATATTTTGTAAACACTCCCCACCCTTATCCCCTATAAATGCTACATCCCTCTACAAAAAATGTAATTCTATTTATTATTTAATTTTTTTATCTAATTTCAATTTTTTAATACATTTCTAAATTTCAACTTTTCAATTAAAATTTGTATTTTAAATTTTACGAAAATTCTGAAAAATTCTGTATATAGTTTTTTAAACACTCCCCACCCATATCCTCTATAAACCTTACATCCCGCTGCAAAAAATTAAATTTTATTTCAAATTTAAATTTTTATTCGAAATTCGAAATATTTTCATTTTTCTAATTGCCAATTTTAATTTCTATTTAATAATTATAAAACAATTTTAAAAACTCAGTATACATTTTTTAAACTCTCCCCACCCTTATCCCCTATAAACACTACATCCCGCTACTAAAAATTAAATTCAATTTGTTAATAAAATGTAATTTCTAATTTCAAAAATTTAAATTATTTCAAATTTCAATTTTTCAAATGAAATTTTTATTTCAAATTTAATTAAAATGATATGCATTCAATATATATTTTTTAAACACTCCCCACCCTTATCTCCTATAAACCCTACATCCCGCTACTAAACATTAAATTAAATTTTAAATTTTAATTTTAAATCTAATTTCGGATTTCAAAATATTTTCGATTTTCTAATTTTAAATTCTAATTTCTATTTAATTATTTTATAAGAAATTAAAAAAATCAGTATATAAATTTAAAACACTACCCACCCGTTTCCCCTATAATCCGTACATCCCGCTCCTAAAAATGTAATTTTTTTTTAATTTCTATTTTCTAAATCTTATTTCTAATTCATTATTTCAATATTTTTTACATTATAAATACAACATTTTAAAACACTCCCCACCCATATCCCCTATAAACCCAACATCCTGCTCCTAAAAATGTATAATACTTTAGAGCACTATTTATTACTAATATAAACTATTATAACTAAAATTTTACACATTTAGTATTATACAAACAATTAAAAAACACTTTTTGAAATGTCGATATTTTGACTTTTCGATATTTTTAACATCGATATTTGAAACCTCGACATTACTAAACTCGATATCATTTCTAAACACAAAAAATGATATTTTGTACAACGATATTACAAACATCGACATTTCATACATTCGATTTTTCTTACTCGATATTTGTGCAAGTCGACATTAAAAACTCGATATTTTGACTGTGTACCCAATGTTTTTTGTGTTGCTGAATCAAGTAGAGGCCCTTTTAGGTTGGCTGAGAGTTATAATGTGCGAGAAGTGAAAAGAAAATGTTAATGAGGAAATGGTCTAACCAGTCTACATGGATAGGGGGAGCAATGGTAATCTGGTCTGATTTAGAAATAACAAGGTCCAGAATTGAGCCCTTGGCGTGTGTAATTTCCGAGCTGTGTAGGACAAGATCGTTAGCTGAGAGAAAGGTTGCAAGCTTGTTGGCATCCGAGTCTTCCACGGAGCCCCAGTGGAGATTGAATTTACCTACGAAGATCTGCTTGTCGCTTTGTGAATATTGGTCACTTTTGAAGTTTATGAGTTCCTCCATGAAGGAAGAGCAATTACCGGGCGGGTGGTAGATGGCATGGAACCTGAAGGGTGAGCCGTGATGAACTTGGAATTCTAGGGAAATGCATTCGAATGTGCGGAAGGGGATGGTGGAAAGGCTTTGATTTGAAGGGAGTTTCTGAAGGTACTCGCAACACCTCCCCCGATCTTGTCTGTTCTGTCATTTCTGAGGATAGAGTAGTCGGTCAGTATCGGAAGATCAAATAAAGTGTGAGAGGAGTCATTAAACCAGGTCTCAGTGAGAAAGAGCATGTTGATCTTGTGGTGGGTGATAGTGTCAGAGATTTCCAGTTTGTATTTGGTTGCAGATCTGCAGTTACGGAGCATGCAATGTAGATCTGACGCAACTGTTTTGGTGATGGGAGTGTCTGGGCTGATAAGGGAGATAGGGATTCGATTCTTGAATGAAGGTGTCCCTTGAGGGGGAGGCTGGTAAGTTTTGATGGAAGAGATGGTCTGAATGGTGAATTGAGTAGAATTGTTAGGAGAGGAGAGTGGAGGGGAATTGACGTTGGTAGTCTTGTAGCTAGCCAGTACTTTGGTGATGTCTGTCAAGGACAGACTGTGGTTGGCTTTATTGGGGCACGGGAGCAAGGAACTCCTCGCGAGGTTATTCGGGGAGGGGGGTATCTTAGCACTTAAGAGTGAAATGGACGCTTCAAGCTGGGAAATGGAAGCGATGAGAGAATCAAGTTTAGTTTCCAGGGAGAGGTGGGCTGAGCACGGAGTGAAGAGTGGCTCAATGGTTAAGGGAGGGAGTGGACTAGGCAAAGGAGGACAGGGAGATGTGGGGGACAGGGGAGAGTGTTGGTGTGTGAGGGTCGAAGGTGGGGGAGGAAGTGAAGTAGGCGAAGGAGGACAGGGGGCTGTGGGGAACTGGGGAGAGTGATGTGATGCAAGGGTCGGAGGGGGGAAAGATGGTAGTAGAAAGGAGTGGATGGAGTTACTCAGATATTTTTACTGGTGTTGAGCAGAAGTGAAGAGTAGAGATCATACATAGGAGGAGAAAATTGAGAAGTAGAAAGGGAGGTCGAGAGGTAGAGGGGGAGGTGGAGGGGGAGGAGGGGGTTATGGGAAGGTCATGGATACGGTAAGATGAGAGGAGAAGGGGCTGTACAGGGAGGGGAGGGAGGTCAAAGGAGGGCCACAGGAATGGGGAGAAGAGAGAGGGTGCAGGCCAGGTACCATGGGTAATGAAAGGTGAATGTAGGGGTACAGGTACCAGGCAGAGTGGGGGGTTGAACTTAATGGTAGTTGTGTGAGGAGTGAAGGTCGGTGAGGTCAAAGGGAGGGAAGAGGGAGGAATTATCAAGAGGGGAAACAGGGTTGTGAAGCATAGGGGGAGTGTAGGTTGTAGAGAGATGGGAGGTGTACGGTCAGAGGGAGGTAAGATGATAGAATTACAATGAGGGGAGGCAGGGATGTGAGGCATAGGAGGGGGGAGAGAAGGTTGTAGAGAGATGGGAGGAGTAAGAACTGAAGGTACGAGGGAAGGGGAAGAGCAGAAAGGGGTGAGGAGAAAAGGGGAGGGAAGGGGAGGGTAAGGCGAGTTGATCGGTAGTTCAGGTTGTAAGAAAGGTGGATTAGGTAGGGTGGAAATTGGTAGGAATAGGGGGGTTAGGGGGCAGGAGAAGGTAGTGGAATATTGTGGAGATGCAGGATGTAGAGGTGAAGTGGGGTGTAAAGCAAATGAGGTAAGGGGGAGATCCAGTTGGGAAGGGGGCAGAATGGGAGGGGTGGGAACAAGAGAATGGGGGATAAAGGAAAGACCTGTGACTCCCGGGAGAGCGGTCTGAAGGAATGTGTTGGGGTCATTGGGGGAGAAAGGGAGAAAGTAGACAAGCTAGAAGAAGAAGCAGAAGAAGAAGAGGAAGAATCTAGAGAGATCATAGTCGCAGGGGTGGTACGAAGGGAGTGGAAGTGGTGGTCAAAGAGAGAGAGACAGGAGTCTGAAGCTTGGATCATGACAGTGCCATTGTTATAAAGTGTAATCGTGAGAGATCCATTAAAGCAAGCGGAGGGAGACATTTTTAACCATTTCCCATGGGAGAAAGAAGAGGAGGAGGACACGTTGAAGGAATTGAAGAAGCTGGAGGTCCAGGAAGGGATGTCGTGAGTGAAGAAAATGAAGTCATTTTTGATCTTTCCTAGACGCCCATTATGGAATTGGTCAACAAAGAGGGAAGCGGGAAATTGTTCAATGGTGTTATGCGTGAACCGTTTTGCTGCTGCTTTGGACAGTTTAGGGGGAGAAATGACTTTGAAGCAGTTGATTCCAGACTTAATTCGAATGGAAGCCATGATAAGGAGATGAGGTGAAGACGTGGTGTGAGGGATAGAAAAAGGGGCCACTAGGGTAGTGATAGCGCAAAGAAGTAAAATAAGAGGGGTGCGCATATTCCAGAAATTGAGTGAGAATAAAACCAAGAGGAGTGAGGTCAGATTTAGGTCCAAAGGGAGATACCTAACGAGGCTAAAAACAGGCAGGAAGGTAGAGGGGAGAAGCAGCATCTGAGTATTTTAGGGGAAAACAGTGGTTAATGCACAAGTGTCATTAACAATTGATTATTCCAGTATGGTGGAATGTGGTGAGTTGTCATATCCGAGAAAGCCGCCACAGTAAGAGGATAGATCATTCTTCTTTCTATTTCCAAAGTCCAAAGACCACTTTGATATGCATGCGTACCTCTTCTATTTCTAATAGTTGAAGAGGAAGCCCAAATTGGGGTGCCCTATCCAAGGTGGCCGCTATGGATTGAAAGATCATTCCTCTTTCTATTTCCAAACCCACTTATTCATGTGTGCATACCTCTTCTATTTCTAATAGTGGAAGAGGAAGTACCAAATGGGTTGCCCTATCCAAGATGGCCGCCAAAGATTGAAAGAACATTCCTCTTTCTTTTTCCAAACCCACTTTGTCATGAGTGCATACCTCTTCTATTTCTGATAGTGAAAGAGGAAGCACAAAATGGATGCCAGTCCGTGGTTGATAGTGGAGAGGATTGCTGCTTAGAAGTCAGCCATTTTGATGGTGTCGAGATGATGATACCAACACAGTTTTATTATTGGGTACACAACTGTGTAGCCCCAAGTCATTGCCTGTATTCCTCGCATCACCCCGTAATTACAGGGGACTCTGTGAGCTGTGGTGGCAGTTACTAACTAGATGTACAAGGCCTCTCGCTGTACTGAGGAGCGCTCTCAATTTTTATGCCCCAATTAAAGATTCACCAGTGCTTCTATCTGCACATCCTGGTATTTCGGGATTCCTGAAAATCTATCCGACATACTGCTTAGTGGCTTCCGCCCATGCAGTGTGGTACTGAAAATTCTGGACCCTGCTATTGTGTGGTACTAAAGCTCTGCACTCGTGTCATAAATATCATCGTACCATGACGATTTTGGTACTAGCAGACCGGAAATGGCTTAAATACTATACATAAGCTTTCGCGTCATGTTTGAGTGACGAAATCACCATGAAATCGTAGTTTTCGTCTTGAACCCTCGGGTTCCATTTTGTGAGCGGCATCCATTTTGTGATTGCCCTTACATAGTCAAATGACTAAGGCCGAATTCGATCTGAAAGGACACGTACACCTCTGCTCACTCCTCTGTGACCTGGGCAAGCTGACTCCACTGCCTCAAGCCAAACCTGTTTGGGCAGTTCCCAATCCCAGTGGCCGAATGAGATTAGTATCAAGGCACAACATGTCGTAAACCGGTCATTGCATACAAGCTATGTTTAATCTCACACACACCTGTCCCTGTTTCTTCTTTATGACCTGCTTTACAAGGAGGAGATGCCCGATTTTATTAGGGGTCTGTCGATATCTGATGAAAGTTCTGGGCCTTGCCGGGTAATCTATCATGAACTGGACAAACTGAAATGTGGGATTGTCATCATGACTCTGCTTTTTCCTTGTAGTAGAAATATTTGTATGACCAACTGTAAAACAAGGAATTCTTGCCTGAAGCTTATTATTTAGTATAAAAAGAGAAGGCTCGTTCTGTAAAAACGAGTAGTCTCCTGTGAACCTACATGCTGTTGTACTTCTAGGATACCTGTTACTGGTTGCAGCCAATAAATACGATCTTTGACATCACCTAGAAGACTCTGTGTTTCTGTGGTCCGAAACAGGAAGGACTCGATGTCTTTGGGTGTTCTCCCTGGCACCGCCGGGTCCATAAAAACCTGGTACCTCAGTAGGCCGCAGGGCCCTTTGTGCCGTTCCCACCTGCCAGCAGCTTATAGGCAGCAGCCTAATGCCTGGGCCCGCACCTACCTCCACAGCCACGTGCACAGACCAGACCACACCCCAACTCACCACTCTTGACTCCCCCTGTGTCCGTCGCACTTCCGAACCCGCATGGGCCTCCGGCAGAGAAGTGCTGTTACCCGCCGGTCTCCACTCGCAGCAACGGCAGCAGCGCGAGCACAGCAGGCCACCAGGATCTTCTATGCATTCTTTCAGTGCAGCACTGGCCATCCCAAGTCTCACGTAGTGGCGGGCGAGACCGGCCCAGCAGGATGATTACCTCATGGCTCGGGAATTCCAGCAATGGCGGCAGCACCAACAGCCAGCACCAACAGCCGCAGCAGCAGACGTGATGGTCAGGGATCTTCGCTGTGGCCCTCCCCAGCAGAAGCAAGGCCAGCCGACAACTAGCACGCCAACTCCTGAGACGGCAGCCCTAGGCCCCCATCCCGCAAAGAGGTAAGTGTCTGTTAATAGGTGGATGGCAGGTGGATGGCCGGGATTGTAGCGGGATGATGCACTAAAAGTGATCCCGAATCCAGGAGCTCCGTTAAGGGAACTCCATCACAGCGGCCATCTTGAATTTATGAATTGAATTTATCTACAAGCTCTCCATAGCTACATTTACTGCTGTAGTGTGAGAATGCATTTCATGAAAATGAATCTAAAGTAGGGTTGCCAAAAGAAAAAGGCCAGCCATGTCTTGTTTAAAGAGCCTGCAAAGACCTTGTCTTGAAATTAAATAGGATTATAAATAAAAAAGTATGTATTCTTTGGTAAAGTGACTTTTCTGTCTCTGTTCCCTTCAGTTATCAGTCATGGATCATTCAGGCAGCCCTAGAACACAATCAAAAGTGCTTTCTATTTATATTTTCTGTTTGAAGTATGCCCAGATAAGTGCTGAAAATACGATTTAGGTGACTGTACCGTCTGGGACATTAAAATAATGGAAAGCACACAGCTTTGTTTAGATACCCCTCACCCACCAAAAGGACTCTTGGTGGCATGCTTCATCATCGGGGTCTTCCCACCCCTCTGCGGGACGGGGCGTGCTGCGACCTACGACTTCATGGGAGCACTGGTTATGAAAAACAATACTATGTGTGGTGTATGAGTGTGAGTGGAAGGGTCAGAAGTGAGTGAATGGTGAAAAAAAAAGACCTGGCTCAGTGGAAAAAATAAATGTTAATGTTCCTTTGAGCTGGTATCATTAAAAGTGGGGAATGAGAAGGAGATACTTTGCTTTAATGAGCAGTGTCTCTTGTATCAACTTGTTTTGAAGCCCTACCCTGGCTTCTCATCAGGACCTAGAAGAGATCCCTTCTACACTCAAATCAAAACAACTGTGTATTTACATATAATCCTAACTAAGCGGTGCACATACATTTAACACGCACAGTATGCTATACCCCTGTAGGTATATTGCTGAATGAGTTTCTTATATCGGCCAGAGAATGCCCCATGAGCTTTCAAAACAGGAGGGAAGGGGTACCTATAGTCACATAAATATCAAGGTTACCTCTTCACCAGGACACTGCCTCGCGAGTGTTGCCCCTACCCCCCGAGGTTTGTGTCTAGTGTGAGGAAATATAAATTTTTGGTCATGTTATGTTCCCTAGCGCGTACCCCACCGACTCCATGTACCAGCTTAAAGTGCATGTAACTTCCCTCCTGTGTCAGTTATGAAGACGCAAATACATTTGCGTCCAACGTTAACTTGTCCTCTTTCAGATCCACCCTGAATGGATTAAATGGTCCGTTCAGGAGTTGTTCTACCCAGAATCAGACAATACAAGTTACCACCCGATGCTGTAGTGGCTTTACTGAAAATAATTGAAGAGCTCATTGCCCAGGGAGTGGTCGTAGAGACCGACTCCAATATCTGTAATTCACCCATCATTCCAATTCTAAAACGTACTGACCCCAATGCACCGCCAGTATATCGGCTGGTGATTGATCTTCGAGAACTGAATAAATGTATTGTACCACAGTACCCTGTGGTCCCCGATATCTCTTCCCTATTGACTGCTATTGATTCAGAAGCAACGTTCTTTACCGTAATTGACCTTAAGAACGCTTTCTTCAGTGTACCTATTGATCCGGAGAGCCAATATCTCTTCGGATTCAGTTTAAATGGACGAAGCTTCAAATTTTCCCGCGCACCTCAAGGATTCACAGAAAGCCCCAGCATCTATAGTCAAGCACTGAAAAGACAACTAGATTGTATTCAAATGCCAGTTAACACCGCTTTACTGCAATACGTCGACGATCTACTGATCACCGCACGAAGTGAGCCCGAATGTGAACAAGCATCACTGACAGTTTTACATTTCCTGGCCGACAAGGGACACAAGGTGTCTCCTTCAAAGTTACAATTCTGTGTTCAGCAAGTTGTGTACTTGGGTCACTTGCTGTCCAAAGTGGGGAGACAGCTCACTCCCGATCGCATTCAGTTGATTGTAAATATGCCACAACCTCAGACACAAAAGGAAGTGCGGGCCTTCATAGGCCTCACCTCGTACTGCAGACAATGGATTCCTCAATATGCATTTCTAGCTAAACCACTCATCCAGTTAACGACGCAGGAGGCAGCAACTTCGACTGCCCTCCCTTGGACTCAGGAACACACACAAGCCTTTGAGGAATTAAAGAAAGCATTATGTCAAGCACCAGTTTTAGCAACACCATGTTACAACAAACCGTTTACACTTTTTGTTACAGAACGTGACGGTACAGCATTGTCTGTCCTCACTCAAGATCAGGCAGGTTCACATAAGCCTTGCGCTTATTTTTCAAGTACATTGGATTCCGTAGCTCAGGCACTCCCTGCATGCTTAAAGTCAGTAGCAGCAACAGCGTTAGCAATAAGACAAAGCGATTCAATTGTTTTAGGACATCAGTTAACAGTACAAGTACCACACTCTGTAGAGGTTCTTTTAAACAGAACCCAAACTCAGCACCTGACTATAGCACGACTGACAGGTTACGAATTAACACTATTCCAGCCACACATAGAAATCAGACGCTGCAGCATCCTGAACCCAGCAACACTGTTACCTACAATTATGACAGATCCAGTCCCGCATGATTGCATAGAGATCCTTAATGCAGTAACAAAGCCCCGACGAGACTTAACAGATGTTCCATTGACAAATCCAGACCTGACACTTTATGTGGATGGTTCATGTATGAGAACAAGTACAGGAGAATTAGTGGCCGTGTATGCCGTGACCACTGAAACTGAAGTTAAAGAAACACATCGTATTGATACACTGTCTGCTCAAGCGGCAGAGCTCATCGCTCTGACCCGAGCCTGTATTCTAGCCAAGAACAGAAATGTCAACATATACACTGATTCCCGTTATGCGTTCGGAGTTGTACACGACTTCGGCATGTTATGGCAAGAACGAGGTTTTCTGACCTCTCACGGTGCCAAGATCCAACATGGTCCCCTCATTCAAGCACTGTTAGAAGCAATACATCTGCCTTCAGGCATATCGGTCATGAAGTGTAAAGCACATACTAAGGTCACAGATTCCGTTTCCCAGGGTAACGACCTGGCAGACCAGACAGCAAAACATACAGCACTGACTCACACTCAGACAACTGATATGACAAAGACAACAGGACCGACACATTGTATGACAGTCAGGGATCCCACACTAGATGTTATCGATATTCAGACACATGCTACCCCAGAAGAAATAAAGAAATGGATTGAACAAGGAGGGATCCAAACAGATCAAGGTTGGGTGACGAAGGGAAAATCTACATGGTTTCTCCCTGATTCTATGGTTCAAGTCATGATAAATACAGCACATAGCCCAGCACACCTAGGAGAGAAAGCGATGTTAGACAGTTTACAAAATCTTTGGAACAATAAACACTTACGAGCAGCAGCGAAACAGAAAGTGCGTACTTGCATGATCTGTTGTCAGTTCAACCCAGGTAAAAGCGTCCCTGTAGAGCAAGGTGGATTTCATCCTCCCGATCACCCTTTTGAAGTCCTCCAGATGGATTATATCCAGATGGACCGTTGTCGAGGATTTAAATATATTCTCGTAGTTGTCTGTGCTCTGTCCCGCTGGACCGAAGCATACCCAGTCCCAGATTACACTGCTCCGACCACTGCCAAGCAGCTGGTTCGTGAATTCTTCCCACGATACGGCTTGCCTCGTGTCGTGTACTCAGATAACGGTCAGCCATTCTCATCTGCATTAATGAAAGAAGTTTCTTTATTGCTGGGATACCAGTGGAAATTCCATTGTGTCCGACATCCTGAAGCCGCAGGCCTGGTAGAAAGGCATAACCAGACACTAAAGATACGCCTTGCAAAAATATGTCAGGAGAAAGGGGTCGACTGGATAGTCGCCCTGCCAGTGGCACTATTCTATATGAGAATGGTTGCCCATTCGAGATCAGGGCCAACCCCGTACGAGGTGGTCTTTGGCAGACCACCGAATATGTGGGGGACGCCCATTCCGAAAAAAATAACTGATGTTGATTGTAACATGTTGACAGATTACCTTGCCTCCTTGATGTCTGCACTCCAATCATGTCGTTCACAGGTTGCCGCAGCCTTCCCTGACAACACTGATGTAAAGCCACATGATGTCCGTCCCGGGGACCTCGTATTAGTGCGCAATTTTGATAGAAAGAGTCCGTTGGAGCCCCGCTGGAAATCACCGAAGACCGTCCTTCTCACCACGAGGACCGCCGTGAAGATCGAAGGGAGAAAGGGGTGGGTTCACACGAGTCATGTGAAAAAATTTTTTGAACTGAAACCTGATCGAGACTCGTCCACCCCCACCAAAGACTGTGTCGAGCCAAAAGACTTTACAGAATCTGAACGAGAAAAAACTCCCCAAGAGGAATATCGTATGAAACTCCGATCTAGCAAGTCAGACAGTTTAATTGTTTAAGTCCTCCCCTAGGTGAATCGGTTAAATAGTTTCTGACATGTATCCCCTAGATCGAGATAGAGAGAGAGAATACAAGAAACGTACATATTGTAAATCACTTCGTAGTCACTGTATAGTGACACTATTAATCATGTTTATTTTGAGTATTCTAATTATTGTTGCTAGCATCTTATTACCTATCTACTACCCTATTTTCAAGCGTGAACAATCTGCTTACAATGTATCTGCTGAACACACTTTTAGTGAGTTACCTCCACATGAACTTTCCTACAGACTTGCGCTGCGCAACAACACATTCATTAGTATGCTACACCATTCTCATCAAACTAACAATGCTACAGATTGCTGGATATGTGGCCGACTCCCTCCCTACCAGAATTACAAGGGAGCTCTGCCCCTCTTTCCGTACCCGTTCACTCACAATGGCTCTTGCGGTGCATGGTTTAAAATAATTAATTCCTTAGATCCTGATATTGCTGTTTTCGATGGGGGCTGGGTTTGGGGAAACCTGAACTTAGTCCTGCTCGACGTCTGTTACCCTGATAAGGAGGGACTCCCCACTAGAATAGGAACTGATCTAGAAAATGAAGTATATGGATTAGGTAACTATACAATTAGCCTTATGATTCTTACTGTTGAATCCGAAGCCGCACCTGTTATACCCACTATGTCAGTACTGCCAGTTACTGGTGAATTATGTATCAGGAAGAAAGGTTCAGTACACTTAGGTCATAGTAAATGTACTACTGTGGTCGAATTCAGTGATCATGGAAAGTCGTCCTTTAAAGCTATTTGTCATTCTTACTTTGTTTGTGGTCATACCGCATACACACGTCTACCTCCAGATTGGGATGGTACCTGTTACATTGCATTCCTTCTGCCACCTGTTTTCCTAGCTCCCCCTGATTACCATAGAAATACCAATCTAGTAAAGAATAGACCCAGAAGAGATATCCCACTTGTCGACTACACAGAAACGGCATGGGAACAGTACACCGATTTTAATAAAGGATTCTTTTTCTTTTTAGGACCTGTTCAGAATAGTAAATTAATACGTAGATTAACTAGAACACTTGAAGCAGTAGTGAATGAAACTGCCTCCGCCTTAGGTAACCTAACAGAAGAGCAGTCCGCCATGCGGGTTGTTGTCCTTCAGAACCGTCTTGTTATTGACGTCATCTTGGCAGATAGAGGTGGAGCTTGTAAGGTCATCGGGTCAAGTTGCTGTGTTTTCATACCACAAAACGCACCATCTGTATATCAAGCTATTACACGTCTCCATAAAATTGCAAATCAGATACATCAGAATCCAGGCACCTGGACTTGGTCCGGTTGGTTCTGGACAACGTTAACAGTTTGGGGATGGAAGATCCTATCCTTCCTAGGCATTGGCCTAGTCCTAGTATTCAGTTGCTGCCTGTGCCTGCAGTGTGGGCCAGCGATTTGTGGACTGTGTGCCACTTCGTGTATTGAACATTCCAGTTTCCTCTCGAACCGTAAACGAAAGAAAGAAGAGCAAATGATGTTACAAGAACAAACTGATCGATTCATGAGGATCGAGATTTCATGAAGGGTCCGTAGGGAACAAGGAGGGAATGAGGAAATATAAATTTTTGGTCATGTTATGTTCCCTAGCGCGTACCCCACCGACTCCATGTACCAGCTTAAAGTGCATGTAACTTCCCTCCTGTGTCAGTTATGAAGACGCAAATACATTTGCGTCCAACGTTAACTTGTCCTCTTTCAGATCCACCCTGAATGGATTAAATGGTCCGTTCCTAAGTATGCTATGCCACCGTCTTTTTGTAGTGTACTTTACATGTTTTTCTGCTCTGGCAAAGTAGGCCCTGAATTTCTGCCATCGAGCCTCTTTTTTGGCTTCTGACTCTGACAGCCTCAGCCCAGGCTGCCTCTGTACCCGTGAACTCTGACTTACTTCCAGCGCGGCCACTCGCGCTCAGCTCAGCCTGCTTTCTGCCAAGACTGACTATAACCTTCGAGTTATCTGTTCCGCTCCTCGAAAATGCATTCCTGCCTACTAGCTTCAGTAAACATCCTCCCCAGCTGCAGAGCCAAAGGGCCGACCTGTCTCAGTGCCCATGGAAGGCCCCGTGCCCCCACGCTTCTCATGAAGACACTTAGGCGCTTATACACGCATCCACAGTTAGCATAGAATAGCTTCTGCCCTAGAGACCTTTCCATCCAGATAATATGGTTCCTAAACATCAGATATCAGATATGATAGAAGTACAAGTTGATCTGACATGCCAGACTTCTGTCTCTTTCCGTCAGTGTAAATGTCAAGTCCCCTGCACCCCTCCAATCACACGTCATGCAGCTGCGCGCGCATCCAAGCTTCCGATTTCTGCTGACATTGCTACATTTCTGCTTAGTGCCACCCACCTGTGACACCTATCAGTGACGTTTCTAGCACACACCTCCAGTTCACGCCTCTTGATTACGTACTAGTACCACGTGTATACTGTTATCTTGTCTTCTCTCAGCTGTTACGCCTCCTGCACTGTTGCTTATGATATGAATTAAGTATATAAGCTATGTATTGTCAATAAAATGTAGCGCTCTATCCCTTCTGACACCCCTGTGGTGGTCAGAATCCGATATCCTGGTCATGACCATTCCTTTTTAAGGAATAAAACCCCTAAGAACTCTAACACCACGGACTCTGGTTTTTTCTTTCCGATCTGAGTTATTATTGATTAAGTACTTACCTGCATAGAAATTAAGAGAGTAAATTAATTATTTACGTCAAGTGGCGCCCCTGTTAGTCAAGGAGTAAATGGATAGCCCCGCTGCAGGACCGTAAAATAAAGTTGCTCCAGTGACAATAATTTGAAGGTGGTGCATACATTTTAAAGTGTCCATCTTTTCGGTGTGGATTTTGCCGATTGTGGAAAGGAAAGTGATGTGATATATATATATATATATATATATATATATATATATATATATATATATATATATATATATATATATATATATTACCTACTGGCGGTCGCCAGTAGGTATATATAGTTAGGATTTTTTCCCTATGGGATTTCTGAAAATTCTATGCCTAATAACTTTTGCGTTCGTGGACGGAATTGGCTGAAATTTTCAGGAAAATGGCACATTTTGTTTCTGAGCAGACCTTGAAAATTTGGGGGGGTTTTGTGGAGGGGGGGCCGAGAAAAAAGGGGGGTCCCAAAACGCCTTTTTCCCATGTTAATTTCCATAGGGCGGTTGGACTCACTTTTAGCCCGAACGGCTGAATGGATTTTCACGAAACTTGGCAAAATTGTAGGGACTGTTAGCCCGATGTGCCTTTGCTAGGTCTCAATATATGTGCTTCAGTGGATTTTGAGAAATTAACGTTTAAATCAAGATATATATCTGTAACAGCGCTCCGGGCAGCGATCCGGTTCGCGAACCTTTCGCGTAACGGAACTTTGCGATGAGAAGCTGATTGGCCCTCCGGTGTCTGTCAACATTCTAAACAGTCCGGAGCGGCCGCCATCTTGTCTCTCGGTAGGATCGAGAGACAAGAGGAGGCCAAAACAAAGGGGGAAATTACCATAAGGGGGCATAGTAGATCCTCGTTGACCCCCTAGGTTTTATGTGGAGGTTTTAAAAGGGCCTAGGAGGGTCCAAAAAAAAAAATTTTTTTTTGCGTGGTAAGCGCCAAGTTCGCGAACCGGATAGCTTTCTGGGCAGCGAACTTTATGGATAAAAGAATGAAAGACTTTTCTAATACTGTATGTTAATTGTTTGTTGTTTTTCTTGTTTTTTTTTGTTTTCTTTATTTATTTATTTTTTTTATTATGATTGTGTTTCATACTTTATTAAATTTTCTAACATTTCATTGTCAGAAATGTCATAATTTATTATAGGGTGTAATTGTTTTTCATTTTGAAGCAAGTTGTCTACTGCTTCAACACATTGTAGAAGTTCGTGGTCTCTACTGTCATCCATAAAGTCATCAAGTTTGTCTTGGCTGCTCTCCTTCAGTTCAATCGAAAATGAAACTTGCTGCTCGCCTTCCATTTTGCCTGAAATTTGGATTAAAAAAATATATATTAGTAGAGATAGGGCACTGTTGGGATTAATTTTAGATAGGCAGTTTTTATCAGTGAATTTATCTTTTGGCAGTGTATAGTATGAGAGTGGAAATAGGACTAAAAAAAAGTGTATGTGATTTAACCAAGACACTACTACTACAGAGGGATAGTGTATATGTAGCAGAAAAAGTCTACTATATTAAGTCATAGTGCACAATATATTAAATTATAACTTACCTTCACAAAGAAGTTGAAGTTTTTTGAAGCTTTTGAAATAGGAGGTACAACAAGAAGTAGTAGTCAAAATGGCTGTGTTTCCTTCTCTCCCTTTATATATATACAGGTATATAACCAATCAAATGTCAGGTAATAAAAGTAGAAAATGAAAGTAACATTTTCATTGGTTGTCAATTCCAACAATTCAGATGTGTTTTGTGAAGTAATTTACCTCACGGTACTTGGAGAGGTCTACAGGCTAAATGGCTAAATGGAATTTCAATGAAATTTGTGAGAATGGAAGGGATTGTTATGTAGTATGAGCTAATCTATATTTGGTGAGAGTGTTTCTAGTCGTTATTCTGTAAATTACTTTCCCGCCTTTTTTTAGGACCGCTTTCCGGGAAGCTGCCCGGTTAGCGAACCTTAAGCGTCACGGGAGTCCACCATTTTGTGTTTCGTTCGCATTAAGATACAAGATGGAGGGCAAATAATGTTTAGAATGGGTAGAAGGGGTCATGGTAGACTTATCTTGACCCCCTAGGTTTTCTGAGCGTGGCTGAGGAGGCTTATATGTGCGGAAAAAAATTTTTTTTTAAAAAAATTCCGCGAGGTTAGCTTTCGGTTAGCGAACCGGGTAGCGCTCCGGGGAGCGAATTTTGTGGAAAATTAGTGAAAAAAGTTAGAGAAAAATAATAATTGTGAGTGATCAGATGTAGGGTAGCTCTGAGAAGAGCTTTTGGGTTTATGGTACATTTAGGTACTTATAAGTAGGTACCAATGCAGAGTCTTAAATTCAGAATGAAAATTCTGTTGCCCTCATCTGAGAAGTGAACTCCATCTCCTCTGTAGATATCTTGCATGTAGTAACGCAAGTTATTGTTGTACAGAGAGCCCATTCCATGGTCTCTCATGTAAGCTGAAACAGATTTGTTTACATGCTTCCTCGCTTTCTCAATTTGTGGACAAAATTGGTTGGACCACCTCCATTTCTGTCTTTGGCATATATTGGAATATACCAAGGCAGTTTGAGGAAAAAGTGCCATTAATTGCTCCAAGGTGTCCTTTAAAAGCATTTCCAGACCTACCCCTGTCAAAGTGCCCAAATCATTACCTCCACAGTGCACTATTAACAGGTCAGGTTTTGGCAAATGCATAAAGGTTTTCACCAATGGTATCAATTGGTGACATTTTAATCCTCTTTGGCCCAACCACTTAATTTCCACATCTTGTAAATTGAGGTTGTGTAAATTTCTGCTCTCAGCATACCTTTGAGCCCAGTGGATGTAACTATGTCCAACAATCCAGACGTTAAACATGGTGGAAGAAGGTTGTTCTGCAGTCAGATGAAGTGTGGTAATGAAAGGGCAGTTGAAACAGTAGGAGTTTCTAAAGAAAAAAAACTGTGGATTTACAATGCTAATGATTCATTAGCAGTGATTGGTGCATTTCCATTTCTGAAAACAGAAAGTTAGGGTGCATGGATGTGTTCTTTGAAAGATGTAATTTGAATGGTCAAGGAAGAAACATTTAATGAAAGATTGCACTGGATACGCAGGTGCACTGAGAGTTCAGAGTTCAATTGAAACATTGTTGTGTGAATTTGCAAACATGAGAGGTCTTCCAGGAGGTGGTTGCTATGGAAACAAGGCAGACAGGGCAGAGGGGGGAAGGGTTTTGATTTGAAAAAAGTGAGGGAAGAGGTATGATTGGCTAATATGAGAGATATGTGAAAAGAATATCTGTATTTCTGTGCTTTCAATAGCTGCAGCCTTTGGAGTGCATCCTTTTTCTTCTGCTGAAGACAATTTGGTGTATTTCTGAGACTGTTTTCAAAACTCAAAAAATATTTGCTAAGGTGAGAAAAGATTTATTTAATTTAGATAGAGAATAGTATGATTTAAGGAGAAAATGATGAAGAAAGCTGTGTTTTTAAAATGTGGTTTTGTCTCTAGTGATATACTAATAGAATTAGTTTCAAAGAGAAATTATAATTGCATATTTGGTGTAACATTCTGGCATGCAGTTACACAAGATATTGTAATACATGGAGGCCATTTCATGGTCTGTTATGTAAGCTGAAACAGATATGTTGCTTTTAAAAACGATTTAAGAAATCAATTACATTTCTAGATATGTACTGCTAGAGCTTCATAGGTTGTTTTGGGCCATATTTATAAGGTATTTGAGTGTCTAAGATGTTGTGTTCGCCTTTTAAAATGTAAAGTGTTCCTCATGGGACAAGTGTCTTGTAAATACGCTCCCACTTGTGCTTGGCAAATTTAGATTTTGATTATGGGAGTTACCTAGCCATGTTAATAGTGTCCCAAAAATGGTGCTAGGGCATTCCAGAAAACACTTTCATGTGTCTCAAGGACATTTTTAGTCATTTCTTCATGAATGCAGGTATACAATTGATTTATATGCTGTGTTTAAAAACGAATTTTGAAATGAATTAAATTTCAGGATATGTACTGTTAGAGCTTCATAGGTTGTTTGGGGTCATATTTAGAAGGCATTTTAGTGTCTTTGAAGTTATTTTTCCCTTTTTAAATGGAAAGCGTTCCTCATGGGGCCCTGAGCAGTTCTTAGCCATGTTATTTAATAGGAAGTGGATAACATGGCTAAGAGCATTTGCTGGGAAATGCATGAATATCGCTGATTTTTCTGCTATATTCATGCATTGTGGCCGTTTTTTTTCACATTGCTTCATAGGTTGTTTGGGTTCATATTTAGAAGGCATTTTAGTGTCTTTGATGTTATTTTTCCCTTTTTAAATGGAAAGCGTTCCTCATGGGGCCCTGAGCAGTTCTTAGCCATGTTATTTAATAGGAAGTGGATCACATGGCTAAGAGCATTTGCTGGAAAATGCATGAATATCGCTGATTTTTCTGCTATATTCATGCATTGTGGCCGTTTTTTTCACATTGCTTCATAGGTTGTTTGGGTTCATATTTAGAAGGTATTTTAGTGTCTTTGATGTTATTTTTCCCTTTTTAAATGGAAAGCGTTCCTCATGGGGCCCTGAGCAGTTCTTAGCCATGTTATTTAATTGGAAGTGGATAACATGGCTAAGAGCATTTGCTGGAAAATGCATGAATATCGCTGATTTTTCTGCTATATTCATGCATTGCGGCAGTTTTTTTTCACATTGCTTCATAGGTTGTTTGGGTTCATATTTAGAAGGCATTTTAGTGTCTTTGATGTTATTTTTCCCTTTTTAAATGGAAAGCGTTCCTCATGGTGCCCTGAGCAGTTCTTAGCCATGTTATTTAATAGGAAGTGGATAACATGGCTAAGAGCATTTGTTGGAAAATGCATGAATATCGCTGATTTTTCTGCGTTATTCATGCATTGCAGGCCTTTTTTTATCACATTTGCAAGCATTTCTTAGCCATGTTATCCAATGGGAGGTGGATAACATGGCTAAGAGCATTTGCTTCAAAGGTTGTTTGGGGTTATATACCATTTTTGGGAAATTATTAACATGCCTATCTAACTCCCATAATCAAAATCTAAATTTGCCAACCGCAGGTGGGAGCGTATTTACAATAAATTTGCACCATGAAGAATGTAAAATAGCATACTAGATACTCAAATAACTTATAAATATGATCCAAAACATCTTATGAAGCACTAGTAGTGCATATTTCCAGAAATGTATTGGTTTTCATTTAATGATTTACTTCATTGGTAGGCCTTCACATGTTTTTTTACCTTGGTTTTTTTTCAGTGAAAATCTTATCTGCAACCATGTGTTGGCCTCACCTCAAATAAACAAAACAGGTGATGGACTGAATGTGGATCAATGACACACATTCACCCCAGTCCAAAGATCTGGGCCTAAACAAACCTTTAGATAGGCTACATCTTATCGTCATCCTGAATTAATGATTTAAAATATTAGGGAGTGATTTATGAGTGTTGTATGCCTGTTTTGTACCATTGAGTGTCATTTTTGTGATGCAGTGCTGGTGGAAAATATTTGCTATGTTAAATAATTAGTACAGCATTAAGTTTTAGATGACTGTTATTTATTTACTGTTTGGTAATAGTGGTTAATAACATTTTATATTATATTTTTTCACAGATTCAACTGCAGATTCTTTCATAGTTTGGAAAATGCCTTCCAGAAGTCGAATACGAAAGGCTAGAAAACGTCAAAGACAGCAGGATGATGTTTTATTGCAGCAGTCCTCTTCCCCAAATACTTGTCAAAACACCAAGAAAGGTCCGGGTAAGAGCACGAAATCATTCTTAAGAAATATTTGTAGTAAAAAAAATTTTGCTCAAAAAAATGTGTCTCTTAACAAAAAGAGAAGTAATTTAAATGGAAAGGAGAGACCCATCACAAATGTTACTGGTAGAGGAAGAGATAACTCTGTGCATGATAGTAGAAGGAAACAACAGTTTAGGGACATTCGACAACGAATGTTCCGTAATAGGATATTAGTTAATTTATTGAAAAATATTAAAAAGAAAGGCCAACAGAAAGCGGCATTTTATAGGAAGAAGAAAAATGTAGAGAAAATTATTGATCATGCTTTTGAAATCAAGCGAAAGTTGTTTATTTTGGTAATCAATAGAATTAGGAAACTAAGCAAGGTAATTTCTGATTTCAAAACAAAAAGTAGATGGAAGAGAGTAGTAAATCGTACTAACTTTTGTGAAGTTTTTTCTGGAGAATGGATGCATAGTTCAAGTTCTGAGGCATTTTTTAATGAGGAGACTTATTTTCAGGATAATGATTTGGTGCATGCAGTTGACATCAGTGGTCGAGCTTATGAAGTGAAGGATGGTTGTCCAGTTGAAAAAGAACTACTTGTGACAACAGAGACAGAAGAGGCGCTAAGTGATGAGGTTTTAGGAAGACGTCCTAAGGGTCCTGTGTACATTTGGAAGTGTAGTTCTATTTGCAGTGTGCGACAGGTTTCCATCAATTTGCTATGTGATTTTATACGGACATTTAATAAGAAAAGTTTGAAGCAGAAAATGAAGTTGTTGCAAGATTTAGATCCTTGCAGAGTGAGACAAATGACAGGTTTGCGTGGTCATTCACTGGCTTGTCTTTCCAGGAGAGTATGCCAGAGTGTTTTTCATCATTTCAGGATGCTAGCAGTGCATCATAATAAAGTGAGAAAATTAGTGAGAATGTTGTATTATGCTAAGAGTCCAGCAATTATGCTTAAACAGTTATGTGCTGCTCTTTTGCATGGTTCTGAAATAGATGTGAAGAATCTTTGTGAAGAAATTGAGTTTTGTTACTTTGGTAGTAAAGATGAGAATGTTCAAATTGACCCTGAAGTAGAGGGTAATGTGGAAGATAATGTACAGGTTTCCAGTACAGATAATTTTCAGAAGGAAATTGCCACGTTTCAGATGAAATCAAGTGAGAGGCCTAATTTCACTTGTGTATGTTGTCGACGCACTTATTATAAGAATCAGACTAAGGTAGTGGATTTATATGCAAAAAGTGAAAGGGAAAATAATAGTGAATGGAAGGATTTAGCCACATACTTGATGGTAGAAAATTATTTTGATTTGGGATCGGATCAACGTGTGTGTACTTATTGTTGTAATAAATTAAACCAAAACCAGATGCCTGCTAGGGCAGTTCATAATAATCTGGAATTGGTTGAGATTCCTTCTGAATTGAAGGATTTAAATACTTATGAATCTATTTTGATTCAAAGTATCCATCCCTTTCAGGCTATTGTAAGAATGGAGCCAAAGACAGGGAAATTGCCTCCAGCAGATTTACAGAGAGGATTAAAGGGAAGAGTTGTTTATTTGCCTCTAGATTTGAACAAAAACATTAACACAATTGGAATAGAAAAAGTGGAAGAGGAACCTCTGGTTATCTTGGTTAATGGGGTTCCGACAAAGAATAAGAAAATATGGCAAGATTTAGTGGATGTTAGGAAAGTCAAAAAGGCAACAGTGTATTTGAAGAAAAATAATAAGTACTATAAGAATGTATATGTTGCAGAAGAGGAAGTAAGTGATGAAGAGGATAGCGATTTGTGTGCTGGCCAAATTGAGAAAGTAGAGGCCTCTAAAAGTGAAGAAATATATGAACATTATAGTGTTCATCCTTTGCATTCCAAGGAAGTGATGGGGAATGCTATTGAGTTGTTTCAAATGAAACAAGCCAAAGGGAGTCCCATTAGTGTTTGGGAGGAAAGTTTGGAAGCTCGGTGTTTCCCACAGCTATTTCCCACAGGTCAAGGAGGAAGATATGATGAGCGACCTCGTGAAATTCCTGCGTCTGAATACCGGACTTTACGATTGTATGCAGAAGATCCTAGGTTTCGGCAATGCATTCCCTATTTGTTTCATCTCCTGTTTGAAAGCGATCTGTCTGGACTGTCATATGCAGTGAACCACATCTTAAAAAGTGGTATACAGATGCGAAACATCTCGGCAAGTGACTTTATGCATAAAGTCAATGTCCAAGACAGTATTTTGGATTCTCACTTAATTAATCTCATGGCGTGTCAGCGTGGTACTAATGAGTACTGGTACCGTCGTCATGGTGACTTAAAATGTATGCTGAGGAACTTAGGAACTCCGACATGGTTCCTCACTCTGAGCTGTGCCGAGTATGGCTGGGATGACTTACTTGAATTTCTACGAGAGGCAAATGGAAATATTGAAAACATTGAATTCAAGACACCTGGAGAACTGTGTTCTTTGGATCCTGTGAATGTATGCAGGTACTTCAATCATAGATTTGAAGCTATGATGTCTTTCATCACAAATAAAAAGAATCCACCTCTTGGAGAGGTGTTGGATTTCTTCTGGAGAAAGGAGTACCAAGCAAGAGGTGCCCCTCATATACATATGTTGCTGTGGATCAAGGATGCACCTAAATTTGGAACAGATCCGGATGACTTAGTGATGAATTTCATCGAACAGTATTCTACGTGTGCTGTTCCAAACGCAACGGAGAAGAAAAGTCTAAGAGAACAAGTTCTACGTTTCCAAAGCCATCGTTGTGGAAAGTACTGTCGTCGTAAATTCAGAAACAAGGACAAGTTCTACACCAAATGTCGTTTCAACTTTCCACGACCGGTGATTTCTAAAGGAAGAGTGAACAGTTTGATGTCTTCGCTGCGACATAATGTGACGAGGAAATCACCCAAGAATACATACAATTTGAAAAGGAACGAAGAGTCCAAGTACATCAATGACTACAACCCAGTGATTTTGTCCATGTGGAATGCCAACATGGATATACAGTTTGTGGCTGACAACTGTATGGCTGTGGCTCGGTATGTGACATCTTACATCACCAAAAAAGAAAAGACCGAACTGAAGGATATGTGGGAGGACATTTCCCATGAAAAGAGCCTCAGCAAGAAGTTGTACAGTTTCAGTCTGAAGATGTTGTCGCATCGAGAAATCGGAGCTTACGAATGTTCTGATCGATTGTCTTCAGCAAGTCTCTATGCCAAATCCAGGAGTCTCGTTTGGGCGAGTCTTGGTCTTGCTGCAACGCGAAATCGAGTTCTAAAACCTGTTCGGGAAATTGAGTATTTGGCAGAAAAGGAACCAAACAGTACCGACATTTTGAAGACCAACATGTTGGATACATATTATCCAAATCGAAGCAGTCACCTTGAGAATATTTGTCTATATGAGGTTCTCCAAAATTATATATTCAAGAGGAACATCAAAGAAGATATTGAGAAAGGAGTGTATGCTGTAATTGGAAGTGAGGGATGCCTGGTCAAGCAAAGAAAATGCCAATTAGTAAACCATCGAAAATTAAGTGGCGAATCTCCAGAAAAAAAGGAGTTTTTCTATTTAGCACTTTTGCAACTTTTCAAGCCTTGGCGTGCAGAAGAGGAACTGCTTGGAGATTTCCTCTGTTACGAAGACTCTTTCAATGCAGCCAAGGAGTCCATAGAATGTCCTGCTTTTTCTAAATATCAAGAAATGCTAACTTTGGAAATTGAGCAGGAAGCAACGATTGCAGCCGAGATTGCCAGAGACAGTTCTCAGGACAGTCAGAGTTCTGTTTCATTGAGTCAAGATCCACTTGGAGGACCTATTATCGAAAATGAAGCTGCCACTGCTATGAATGAAGTAGAAAGAGCCATGGCACATGCTCAGGAGGATTCAGTTAACTTACAAGACTTGGAAAAACAACTCAACGTTGAGCAGAGGAAAATATATGATGAAGTTACCAAGGAAATTGAGCACGGATTAAGTCATGAGAAGAAAGAGTGCTCGTGTACGTCGTTGAAGCCTGTCCGACTGTACGTGAGTGGAGAAGCGGGAACTGGAAAAAGTTTCCTCATTAAAGCAATCTCTTGTTATTTGCAGGAAAGGACTGAGTCATCGCTGTCTTGTGTTGTCACCGCTCCTACTGGACTGGCAGCACATAATATTAAAGGTATTACTTTGCATCGTCTATTGATGCTGCCGGTGGAGCATGACAACAAATTACAATACAACAAGTTATCTGGAGATGCTTGCTGTGAAGTTTCAAGAGTTTTGAGGAAAATGAAACTACTTATCATTGACGAAGTAAGCATGGTTTCCAATGTCATGCTTGCCTTTGTGCATTTGAGAATGCAAGAAGTACTTAAAACTGAATATGATGTCTTATTTGGTGGGAAACACATTATTGTTTTCGGAGATCTTCTACAGCTGACACCAGTAAAAGGTCAACCTGTGTTCAAAATACTCACGCATGAAGATACCAGGAAGTGCCTAGGGAGCATTGGCAACGTCAATATATGGTTAAACTTCAATTATGCAGAACTGCATCAAAATATGCGTCAGGCAAAGGATGAAGATTACAAGAATATTCTACAAGATATTAGAATTGGAAAAGTGACCGAGCATGGGAAAGAAGCTTTAAATGCACGGTTACTGTCAAATTTGTATCCCAAACAAGATATTGTGCCTGAGAATATTTTTCAGAAAATTACTGAGAAGAAATCCGGGATATGTCTCATGCCAACTCTTGCAGAATGTGCCATCTTCAACAACAAAATGTTGAATTTAGAAAAGCAAGAGATTGTGAAACTTGAAGCTATCGACAAATTAGAGCATATGGGATCAACAATTATTTTGTCAGACAATTTGAAATCAAAATTGGATTCATTAGAGAAGACTATATCTAAAACAGCGGGTTTTGAAAAGACTTTGAATGTGTGTTTAAATTGCCGAATTATTTTGAGAAGGAATTTACATGTAGAAAGAGGTCTGGTAAATGGATCAATGGGTAATGTTGTTGATTTTGAGAAATACAGAAATAGAGATGGAATAGAATTTTTAAAAATTAAATTTGATGGCATTGAGGAAGTACAGCAAATTGGTCGTTGTTCTGCTAGGTTTTTGCTTGTTAAAGATTTATATGTTCGCCGTAAACAGTTTCCTGTTTGCTTGGCATATGCGGTGACAATCCATAAATCGCAAGGTTTAAGTGTAGACTGTGCATTGGTGAATATTGGCAGTTCTGTGTTCAAGGAGGGTATGGCATATGTGGCATTGTCACGAGTTAGAACTTTATCGGGATTGTACTTGATTGACTGTGATGTCACAAACATTTGTGCGGATCTAGATTGTGTTAAGGAATACAATAGGTTAAGAAGAGAGTATGCGCCACATTTGCCTCAATATCCTTTGTTTGAGAAACGTGTGGTAGGCCGCAAACGTAGAAATAGCAGTAATAGTAGGGAGGTTGTTGCAAAAAGACTAAAAGTCAATGAACCGAAAATTGTTAGCAGAAAGAAAGTGGATTCTGTTGAAGATGTTGTCGGTTTTCAATTTGAAAACAGTTCTGGTGTCAACTGCTATGCAAATGTAGTGGTTAATGTTCTCTTTTCACTAGAGAGTTTAAAAGAACAGATTCTGTTGAATTCTGAACAAATTTTATGCTGTTTGTTGAATTCTGTTTTCGAGAAATGTAGCAGTGATCGAACAAAAGTAGAAAGTGTGTCTGAAGTTCGTTATCTGTTAGATGAATGTTCAGGTCAAACAGACTTCTCTGAAAATAATCAGCAAGATTGTCAGGAGTTTTTAATGTATATGCTTGATATATTGCAAGTTGAGGGTGTAGATGTAGATCACCTGTTTGGGCTTTCTTATCAATGGCAGCATGACTGCGAGAACTGTATGGTATCAAGTACTACTAGTGTAGACTCAGAAAGATTTATATATTTAACTTTGCCAGACAGTAAATCAGTCTCCTTTAATAAGCTAGTAAATGCAGCGGATCACAACATGGAGTGTAGCCAATGTAAATGTGATATGATGTCAACATTATTTATACGTAGATATGGCCAGTATGTCATTTTAATGATGCAACGATGTAGGCCTGATGGAACAAAATTGTCAACTTTAATAAAAAATTTTGTGGCTTCTCAGCTGTCAATATCAGGGAGGACTTTTGTTACTGTAGCAATTATCTATCACGATGGTCCATCAACAACATCAGGACATTATACAGCTTACTTAAAGTCTGGAAACGGCTGGTCATTCTGTAATGATTCTGTTGTAACGTTCAAAAAAAAATTGCCGTTTGACCTTAAAAATTCTTACCTGGTGTTTTTAAAACCAAAATTTTAAGTAGAGGGAATGTAAGTCTGCAATGCTGTCTCGATTAAAAATTCAACTATATAAACCTAATGCAAGTAAGTCTGCTTCATAGTAAGCAGTATCAGTGTCATAGGAAAAGGAGAACATGACTGACAAAGAAGAGTAAGATATTAGTAGTCCAGGATTGTGAAAATAATCTCAAATATTTTATTTTTGAAAGTTGCGAAAATAGAAAATGTCGGGATTTGATTGGAAGAATTACAAGATTTGCGAATCGCGGCAACATGATTTGGCCTAGTGGAAACATGTGATATAATGAGAGAAGTTTTTTTTCTATGTAACATATTTCACGTATCGATGGAGGTTTTCTTTCAGAAAGTGGCGGGCTGAAAATATTTAAAGCACAACAGAGTGGATGCTGTTTATAGGAGATCCTTCGACGTCATTGAAAGTAAGTTAATTTTAAGAAGTTTTGAAATCAGATTTCTTAGGTTGTATGGGTTTTTTAAACACAGTCATTTTGATTGTGTTTTTTTTTCCCCGCTGTTACATGATGAATACCTTCAAGTCACTGATTTAAGTGAAATTTGATACATTCTGAGAACAGCAAAAATAAACCATTTAACATGTATAATTAATGTTATGCTTTTTGTCCTTATGATATACATTTAGAAATGTGTGGTACATATGCGTAAGGTGAGTTCTGTAAATATCAATTTTAATGCTTAGAGTGCTGTACTTCTGGGTAGTGTTTTTTTTTTATAAAAAAAAGAGGCCTCACCTCAAAGAAAGCTCTTGAAAGCACACATCTTATTTGCATCCTAAAACAATCATTTACAATGTTAGACACAATTTTATTATGACTTTACATCTTTTTTGCGCTGCTATTGCATCACTATTGTGAGACATTAGCAGTGCAAGAAAAACATCATGTTTCAAAATAGGCCTCAGTTCAGCAATATCAAGATACAGTTTCTTTCGAATATATATCTTTAGGATTGTGTAGGGAACGTAGAGAAGCAGAGACTTCTGTAAATGTCAAAGTTGTTGAAAAACTGTTTGTTTTTGAACCTTTTCCCTTGTCTTTTCTAATTTTTAAATACATGTTTTAATATTTTTTGAAATGTTTGTTCTTTGTTTTACAGATTGAAAGTATGAAAAAATATTTAAAAAAGGTAACAAGAATTATAAGGTAAATGTTTTCCACTCTTTTTACCCGCAATGCACTGCTGATGATGTCATTGACAGTATCTCTCATTTACTCTCTCTAGCTGTCTTTCTTTTTACATTATTCTCTGTTTACTTCCCTTATACTAACTCTTCTTTTTTTTTAAAAAAATATTTTTTTTAGTTCGCTTAAAGTTCGCGAACCGGTCAGCGAACTTGAAGCGAACCAAAAGAAATAGAGCTTGCCAGAGTGATAAACATTCTAGCAATTTTGTTTGAAAGGGGAGGTAGTTCTGAAAAGAACTGTTTTTTTTTGTTTTTGTTGTTTTATGTTTTTTTTGTAATTTTTTGAACATTTTTTGATTTTTTTGTATTTTTAGAACTGTTTTATGTTTTTTTTGTGTTTTTTAAGGAGGGGAGACAACAAAAAACAGGCTTTCAAAACGGCTCAACTGGAGCAAAAAAAAAGAAAATTACTTTTTGGGTGCATTAGGGCACTTATGATTTTCATATGCAATGTTCATGAGGTTGACACTCATGTTGCCATATGACAGCATAGCACCACAGTAAATACAAGACACCTTCATGTGCTGGAAGTTACGTTGGATGTTTGGCACAGTCTCTTGTGCCTCTCTTCCCGTCAAAGACAATGTGGATGTAGATCTTGCCACAGGAGTTGCCGTCGGATTGTCTTCAAGATCCCTCAACTCAGCCCGGCTGTAGTTCAAGGGATGCCACCTGCTCATGTGACGGTGCATTGTATAGTTCCCCATACTGTACTTCTTTTCTGTGCCTCTCGACAATCTGTGGTCACAGATGAGGCAGGTGGCATATTTTGCATTCACTTTCTTGGTTCCAGGAGGGATGGTGAAAAACTGCCAGATGAAACTGGTTTTTCGTTTAGAAACCCGGGGCAACTCATCAACAAATTGTTGTCCCTCTCTCTCCTCTTCTTCTTCTTCCTCATCTTCCTCCTCTCTGTTAGTCATAATTTGACTGGGTGGTCCTCTCTTCTTATGGGGAGGTGGAGGTGGTGGTGGGGGTGCACCAGCTGCAGCAACAATGGAAGCCATTGTGGATCTTCAGATAAATGGTCTTTCTCTCACCAAGATGAAAGTCAGAGTGAGGAAATAAGGAGGGGTTTACTTGATTTGGGGAAAACAAAAGTTCTGAGCCAATGAAAAGTGTTATTTTTAGGTCACATGACCTAGTCATACATCATTTGGAAACCAAAAGTGAAATGAACCAATGAGAAGTTTGATAAACAAGTCACATGACCTGTTCCGCTTACGTTACGCGGCGCGCGCCGCGTCCCAGATCGCTTCCGGTTCGCGGTCCGGAGCACTTCCGGGAGCGCTAACGCGGCGCGTCATTAGACGCATTACGCGATAACGTGATACGTCGCGCTTCCGCGGCGCGTCACTGTTCCGCTAACGTAACGTTGACCGGTTCGCGGACTAGATCGCGGCATCAAGATGAGCTAACGGAAAGCTTCCCGGTTCGCGAACTAGAAGCGAAGAAAAAAAATATTAAAAAAAAAATTATCAATAAACATCTAAATATATTTTGGGATTTAAAGAATAATACATTTTACAGCTACAGATGTTAGCTTTTAAAAAACCAATGAAATTCACTGAAAAAACCATAGGTTATAGACCATATATAGTTAGAAATTTGCATTTAAAAAACCATTGAAATTCAATGAAAAAACCATAGGTTATAGACCATATATAGTTAGGAATTCGCATTTACAAAACCTTATTTTACTCGCATAAAACCATTGAAATTCCATATATAGTTAGTTGCGCTAACTATATATCGCGCACCCGCAATCCACTGCTGATGATGTCACATATTACATCATTCATGACATGGTCAGTGACATCACTGATGACATCACTGATGACATCTCAAATGACATCACTGATGACAACATCCAGTGACTGTATGTTTCTGTGAAGTTAAAATATGTCTTACATATTGAAGAATGAGTGGATGTATAAGTGTCTGGATGAAGGATTTAGTAGGTGCATGACTGACTGTATGAGTGAGTGATTAAATGTGTCTCACTGAGTGCATGGGTTAGTGACTAAACTGTCTTAATTTGTGCATCATTATGTCTGTTGTTCTGTAAACTGTTGCATGTGTTGATAAGTAGCTATATGAGTAACTATATGGGTTATTGATTGGTTACCTTAGTATTTGTATGGGAGACTGAGTGTGTGTGTGGGTGGCTGGGAGGTGTATGACTCTGTGCATAGATGTGTGAGCAGTTGATTCACTAGAGGTATGGTTTCAAAAGTGCATGTGGTAACAGCTGTATGGGCGGTTGACTGTGTGCATGAGTGTATTGGTGAGTGAATGGATATCTCAGTGCTACATGTCAAAGTAAGTACATATGTAAAACACAGTACATGTGAGAGTTGACATATATAAATAACTGTGCATAAGAGCCAGTGAATGTGTGAGTGGCTGTATGGATCATTGTGAACTTGTATCAGGGATTGTATAAGAGAGTAAATATGTGTTAGTATATGTTTGAATAAGTAAAGTTTGTATAACTGTATAGTTGAGGAAATGGAGGTGTGATTGATTCTTTGCATGACTGACTAGGTGTGTGAGTAACTCCATGGATGAGTGACAGTCTGTGAGTGTCTGTTTACACTGATTGTATCTAAGGTTATATTAGAGTCTGAAGAGGTTCATCGTATTATCACATGAATGATATCATCAGTGATGTGATCAGTAATGTCAAATGAGATGTCATCAGTGATGTCATCAGTGATGTCATTTGAGATGTCATCAGTGATGTCATCAGTGATGTCACTGACCATGTCATGAATGATGTAATATGTGACATCATCAGCAGTGGATTGCGGGTGCGCGATATATAGTTAGCGCAACTAACTATATATGGAATTTCAATGGTTTTATGCGAGTAAAATAAGGTTTTGTAAATGCGAATTCCTAACTATATATGGTCTATAACCTATGGTTTTTTCATTGAATTTCAATGGTTTTTTAAATGCAAATTTCTAACTATATATGGTCTATAACCTATGGTTTTTTCAGTGAATATATATATATATATATATATATATATATATATATATATATATATATATATATATATATATTCACTGAAAAAACCATAGGTTATAGACCATATATAGTTAGGGATTAGCATTTTCAAAACCTTATTTTACTCGCACAAAACCATTGAAATTCGCATATATAGTAAGATGCACTAACTATATATCGCGCACCCGCAATCCACTGCTGATGATGTCACATATTACATCATTCATGACATGGTCAGTGGCATCACTGATGACATCACTGATGACAACTCAAATGACATCACTGACAACATCACTGATGACGTCATTCATGTGATAATACGATGAATCTGTTCAGACTCTAATATAACCTTAGATACGCTCAGTGTAAACAGACACTCACAGATTGTCACTTATCCATAGAGTTACTCATACACCTAGTCAGTCATGCATAGAATCAATCACACCTCCATTTCCTCAACTATACAGTTATACACATCTTACTTATTGAAACTTATTCTAACACATATTTACTCTCTTATATAATCACTGATACAAGTTTTGAATGATCCATGCAGCCACTCACACATTCACTAGCTCTTATACACAGTAATTTATATATCTCAACTCTCACATGCACTGTGTTTTACATATGTACTTACTTTGACATATAGCACTGAAATATCCATTTACTCACCAATACACTCATGCACACAGTCAACCACCCATACAGCTGTTTCCACATGCAGTTTTGAACCCATACATTTAGTGAATCAACTGTTCACACATCTATGCACAGAGTCACACACCTCCCAGCCACCCCCACACACACACTCACTCTCCCATACAAATACTTGGGCAACCAATCAATTACCCATATAGTTACTCATATAGCTACTGATCAACACATGCAGCAGTTTACAGAACAACAGACATAATGATGCACAAATTAAGACAGTTTAGTCACTAACCCATGCACTCAGTGAGACACATTTAAACACTCTCTCATACAGTCTGTCATGCATCTACTAAATCCTTCATCCAGACACTTATACATCCACTCATTCTTCAATATATAAGACATATTTTAACTTTACAGAAACATACAGTCACTGGATGATGTCATCAGTGATGTCATTTTATTTGTCATTAGTGATGTTGTCAGTGATGTCATTTGAGTTGTCATCAGTGATGTCATCAGTGATGTCACTGACCATGTCATGAATGATGTAATATGTGACATCATCAGCAGTGGATTGCGGGTGCGCGATATATAGTTAGTGCATCCAACTATATATGCGGATTTCAATGGTTTTGTGCGAGTAAAATAAGGTTTTGAAAATGCTAATCCCTAACTATATATGGTCTATAACCTATGGTTTTTTCAGTGAATTTTCAAGGTTTTGTAAATGCTAATTCCTAACTATATATGGTCTATAACCTATGGTTTTTTCAGTGAATTTCAATGTTTTTTTAATAGCAAATATCAAAAGCTGTAAAATGTACTCTTTTTTTTTCCTCCAAAGTACGCTCCCCGGTTCGCTTACTGGTGCGCGTACCGGGTGCTCCCCCCGCGAAATTTTTTCTTTATTTTTGCATGTATCAGCATCCTAATCCCCCCTCCGAAAACCTAGAGGGTCACAAAGTGTCTACCGTGCCCCCTTCTACCCATTCCGAACATTGTTTGTCCTCCATTTTGTGTCTCAATTCTACCAATACTCAAAATGTATTTATTTATTTTCTGACACTTATAGAGCGCGAACAATTACCCTTGGGTGTCTCGGCGCTAGACTGCAGTAATGTCATTCCTTAGAGGTGAGGATGCGGTGGGTGTACTGTATTATTGGTTGAATAACCACGTCTTCAGATTTTTTCTAAACTGTAAGAGCGATGGACTGGCTTTGATGTGGTATGGTAAGGTGTTCCAGATTTTGGGGGCCGCAACTAGGAAGCGGCGGTCACCCCATGTGACTGTTCTGCTACATGGGACCACTAATTGGTTAAGTGATGAAGATCATAGCTTTCTGGCAGGACTGTAAGGTATTAGGTGATCTTTTAGGAAGCGAGGCCCCTGATCCTGCATTACCTTGTAGACTATGCACATAGCTTTAAACTTTATCCTGTTTTGGATAGACAACCAATGGTAGGACCTCAGAGTATCTGAGATGGGTGCGAATTTTGGTTTTTTAGACAGCAGGCGTGCGGCCGCATTTTGTACCGTCTGCAACTTTTTTGTGACTCTGGATTGTGCATTCAGAAAGAGTCCGTTGCAGTAATCTAGTGAACTTAAAGCCAATGACGTGACCAGGGTCTTAGCGGCCGTGTCAGGCAGAAAAGGCAGGATTTTCCTTATCATTCTGAGTTTAAAATGGGCCGTGGACGCTACCTTATTGGCATGAGCCATAAAGTTAAGCTGGTTGTCAAAGGTAACTCCTAGATTTCTCACCTTGGGGGTCGGACAAGGTGGGGTGCCAAATGCTGATGGCCACCAAGTAGTAGGCCACGGTGGCGAGAGATTGCCAAAAATGACAACCTCCGTTTTCTCAGAGTTGAGGTTCAGGCAGTTTCCTGCCATCCACTCACCGATAGCTGTCATGCCTCTTTGGAACCTTTCTGCCACCTCCTGTCCGTCACCCTTAATGGCCAACACCAACTGTGTGTCGTCTGCGTATGAGGTTAGGCTCATCCCATGTGCTTTGATGACACTAGCAAGGTCCGACACATAGATGTTAAAAAGTGTCGGACTAAGGGATGAGCCTTGAGGGACCCCACACGGCAACGACAGTTTGGCAGATTGGAATGGTCCAAGAGTGACCGCCTGAGTTCTATTAGCCAAGAAGGAGGCAAGCAGGTTTCTCGCAGTGGAGTGGATTCCCATTTTTTCGACACGGTCGACCAAGGTCTTATGGTCAACCGTGTCGAATGCTGCCGAGAGGTCCAAGAGTACCAGCAAAGCTGTCCCTCCTTGGTCCCGGATGAGTCTAATATCATCCGCTGCTTTGATGAGAGCAGTTTCGGTTCCATGATATTTACGGAACCCAAACTGGGTATCATCAAGCAGATTGTTTCTCTCTATATATTCCGACAGCTGCTGGTTCATGGCTTTCTCTGTCAGTTTGGCCAAGAAAGGAAGACTTGCTATAGGCCGGTAATTTTTCAGATCATTCCTGTCAAGATTTGGTTTTTTAAGCAAAGGCTTAATCAATGTGTTTTTTAAAGAGTCTGGATAGGTCCCAGAGCTCAATATTATATTGCAAACGTGAGTGATAATGGGAGTAATTGTATCTGAAACCATGGCTAACATCGAAGTGGGGCAAGGGTCCAATGCAGAGCCTGATTTAATGGACCTCAGTATGGTTTTAGTTTGATCGGTCGTTAAAGGTTTAAAACTCGTCATGGTATTACTCAGAACTGTCTGCGAGAGAGGGGCAGCAGTAGTATTAGGTTCCAAGGTGAAAGCTTGGTATATATTATTCACCTTTGTGAAGAAGAACTCAGACAGGGCATCACATAGTGATTGTGATGGGGGGGGGGGGTTTAAGTTTGGTGTGTTACCCGATAGGGTTTTAGCTATGTTATACAGCTGTTTGCTGGAATTTTTAGCATGTTCTATATGCAGAGAGAAGAAGTGCTTCTTTGCTGTCGTGATCATAGTTTTATAAGTGGCTAGAGCTTCTTTATATTTATTCTTACTTTCACTGTTGTAAGTTCGTCGCCAATACCTTTCCCTGTTTCTCGTTCATTGTTTCTGTATTTTTAGCTCTTCTGTGTACCATTGAGCAGTCGGCGTACTTCTGTTTCTTGAGTGGGTCTTAGTGGGTGCCAGTTGAGACGTGGCGTCACTCAGCCATTCATGAAATTGAGAAGTAGAAGTACAGGGATCGTTAGATAGTTCAGGTTTAGTATTATTTAAAAGTATATTTAGGTTGTTGTAATTTATGTCCTTCCACGCCTTGAAAGTGCCTGGCTTGGGGTGGGAAGTATTCTTCCTAAACGGATCTTTAATGGTCAGCCTACTGAAAATGGCCGAGTGGTCGGTCCACGTCATGGGAAGGATTTCGGTCACCTGAAGGTCTTCCACGTTCGTAAACATGCCATCTAGCGTATGTCCTGCCTGATGGGTTGGGGCCTTGACCAATTGCTTAAGACCTATAATTTCTAAGTCTGATGTGAGGGTGATAGTATCTCTATCATTATTTTGTTCAAGATAAAAATTAAAATCACCCATTACAGTAATGGACTCATCTGTGGCTATTGATTCTATTAAGGTGCTTAAGTTTGTTAGGAAAGCTGCTCTAGCCCCAGGAGGTCGATAGAGGAGCACTCTCTTGAAACTAAAAGACGGTGTGAATTTTATATTAAAATGTAGAGCTTCGCATGACATGGCAGGGATAGGGGATGTGCGGACCTCAAATTGGTCTTTCACTATGGTAGCCAGGCCACCGCCTCTGTTTTTCTCTCTATCCTGCCTATAAACATTATAGCCAGGTGGAACTGCCGTGACCAAGTCGGGTGCAGATGCCTCGTCCATCCACGTTTCCGTAATATACAGGGCATCTAATTTGTAGTCGATGATGAGATCGGCTATCTCTTGGCAGTGTTTGCCCAGAGAGCGCGCATTGATTAGGGCCATGGTGATGTGCTTCTCCTTAACCTGCTTAGAGACCTGAGTGTGGGAGATGCCGTTGTTAAAGGGGACGATGGTATCACAATGAGAGCACTTTATATTGGTGCCCGTGGGAGTATGTGTCAGGTCAAATTTGGTACAACGGGAGGTATGGGTTGGGCGAAGCCTCAGCAGAGTACTCCGTTTGTACAGGATGGGCCGAGCAGGGGGCGTGGCCCTAGGCCCGGTCCCGGCGCGGACGGGCGCAGACGGGCTCGCCTTTGGAGGACTCCCGTAACGCTGCCGGTTCGCGTACCGGGGAGCGCACCAGTAAGCGCTCGATAAAAAAAGGTGGGAAAGTAATTTACAGAAAAACCACTACAGACACTTTCATCAAATATAGAATAGCCCCTACTACATAGCAGTCCCTACCATTTCCCCAAATTTGATGGAATTTCATTGTGAAAATTATGCTGTAAGCCTGATTAAATATCCTGAGGTAAATTACCTAACCAAAACACTTATGAAGTGTTAGAATTGACAACCAATCAAAATGCTACTTTCAATATCTTCTATTATTTCATGACATTTGATTGGTTATGTACCTGAATATATATAAAGAAAGAGAGAGAAACACAGCCATTTTGACTACTACTTCTTGAAGTACATATCAAGTACATTTCAACTGATAACTTAAACTTCTATTTGAAAGGTAAGATGTTATTTTAAAAACTGTAAGTTAATTAGGAAAACATTTTCTGATAGTTATATACTATCCCTCTGTAATACTTATAGAATAAAATAGACTTCTCTGTTTTAGTTATGGATGGAGTTAGACTTGTCTTGTATAATTAAGAATTGACTTAGACTTTATCACATACATTTTTTGATATTTCTACTTCCAGTTTGATACCATACACTGCCCAACGAAAAAATCACTGTTTAAAAAACCAAATTACCTGTCTGTACTTAAACCCAACAGTGCCCTATCTGTACTGATATATTTTTTTAAAATTCATTTTACAGCATAGAAATGGAAGGAGAGCAGAAAAATAACGTGGAAATTGTTACAGAATGCAACCAAGACACAGAAAATGATTCAGAATTCTTTGATGAATCAATGGACATAGAACGTCTGCAATGTGTTGAAGCTGTGGATTTCTTAATTGAAAATGAGACAAAATCTGACCAAGAATTATTAGAAGTTCTTTTTAATTTTGAAAATAAATCAGAAAAATAAATATATATAAAATAATTCAAAAATTGTTTGAGACAATATTCATTTTTGTATGTATTTTTTAAACTAGTAGCAAATTGATTTTAATGTAAAATCAGACTTTAAATATACTGTGCAACTTTAAGTTTGCTCATAGTTACTTCCTTTCTTCCACTATATCATCTCCAATGTGTATTTAACATCTCTTTATCATGTCCTGCCTCCATTGTGTTTCTGCTTTCCTGACTGACTACGCTATAAATTCCATATACCTCAATAACTTCTGAAACAACCTGCAAGATATCTACAAAGGAAACAATGTATTTTTATTTTTAGACTCTGCATTGGTACCTACATGTTGGTACTTAAATAAAATAAATGAAAAAAACAAAAATAACAATCAATAAACATACAATATTTGAACATTCTTTCATCCTATTTTCCCAATATTACGCTTCCCGGACTGCTTCCCGGTGCGCGTACCGAGCGCTCCCCCCGCAAAAAAAAAGATATAAAAATTATTATTTTTTAACCCCGAGAGGCCCTTTTAAAGCCCCCTCATCAAACCTAGGGAGTCAGGGAGGATGTACTCTGCCCCCTTATGCTCATTTCCCCCTTTGTTTTTGCCACCTCTTGTGTCTCGATCCTACCGAGACACAAGATGGTGGCCGCTCCGGACTGTTTAGAATGTTTACAGACACCGGAGAGCCAATCAGCCTCGCTTCGCGAAGATCCGTTACGCGTCAGGTACGCGAACCGGAGCGCTAACCGGAGCGCTGTCACAGATATATCTGTTTTTTAAAACGTTAATTTCTCAAAATCCACTGGAGCACATATATTGAGACATAGCAAAGGCACGTCGGGCAAACTATATCTACAATTTTGCCAAGCTTCGTGTAAATCCATTCAGCCGTTCGAGCTAAAAGTGAGTCCAACCGCCCTATGGAAAACTCAATGTTAAAAACGTGTATTGGGACCCCCCTTTTTTCTCGGCCCCCCTTGACGAAACCCCCCAAATTTTCAAGGGCTGCTCAGAAACAAAATGTGCCATTTTACTGAAAATTTCAGCCAATTCCGTCCACAAACGCCCAAGTTATTCGACATAGAATTTTCAAAAATCCCATAGGAAAAAATCCTAACTATATATACCTACTGGCGACCGCCAGTAGGTAATATATATATATATATATATATATATATATATATATATATATATATATATATATAAATTCACTGAAAAAACATAGGTTTCAGGGGCGTTATAGTTAGTTGGACATTTCACTCGTACAAAACCAGTGAAATTCCCCCGTTATAGTTAGTTCAGCTAACTATAACTCGCGCACCCGCAATGCACTGCTGATGACGTCACATATTACATCACTCATGACAGGGTCAGTAACATCACTCATGACATTTATTTATTTATTTATTTTATTTTAGGAGTTTTCTATGTATATGTATATCTCAAGGTCGATGGAAGTATAAATGGGTATATAAGTGTCTAAAGGGATGATTTTTTGGGGTAAAATTGATTGTATAACTGACTGATTAAGTATATCTTAGTGAATACATGGGTTAGTGAGTAATGTTTAAATATATAAATATCTGTATCAGTCTCTCACTTTGTGTATAAGTGGCCTCATGGGTTGGTGAGGAGCTAGTTGAGTGTCTATATGGGTTATTAGTTGATTTTTTGAGTATCAGTATAGGGAAGCCATATTTCACAGCCTGCACTGCGAAGCCCGGGCCAATGGCGGGCCTGTCCTCTAACATCTGATATCTGGGGTATCGGCCTGGCCTAACTTGTAGTATTGCTGGCATTGTGACATATTAATATTCCTTTGCTCACTGCCTTCACGCTTGTGCTGTCATTAAAATCGGGTTTCAATAATGAGTAAGCGCAAGGGAGTGGTGGGGACCCTAGATGCCTTCATTGTTAGGGCAGAATCATCAATGCTTAATCATGAGATACAATTAACTGAGAGGCGCTTTTCTCTTGACCCACTAACTCCACACTTGTACCGGCTCTGGATGTAAACGTGGTAGTTACCTCGCAAGGATCTGGCATGGGCATGAGAACTCAGATCTCTAAGACCAGTGATGAGGATAAAATAAAGGAACAACCAGCGAAACGAAGGAGGGGAAAGGGAGTGGGTTCTTAAAAACCCAAACCTAAACAAAAGAAATTTCCCCGGCGTGTAAAAAATGTAATGGCATGTACCTGTTCGGTTGGTACGCAGACTGAAGCCCCCTCTTCTGTTTTTTCTCACAGTGCATTGGTGGACGCTGCTTCAAATACTTCTGGGAAGACAGCCCGTGATAATGTTCCTATGTATTTTAAAGAGCTATTAGATAACAGCCTTGTACCGTTACAAGGCCGTATGGATCACATGGATTTCACACTGACCGCATTGATTGATAAATTATCAATCTCACAGTCTACGCCTAACTTAGTGGAGGGTATGGGCATAGCTGCTCCAGTCACATCTGCTGTTTCTGTATCTAATGATGTACCTAATGATGTTGTTTCTGCCTCACTGGACAAAATGTTGATTAGGGTTACTGCCATTGATGATCTATTAAGATTAGGGCAGAGAGTTACCCCCAGTAATTTTTGGAATAAACCCTTACATTTTGTACTGGATGAAGTTACTGTAGCCCCCACTTTGCAGACTGAACGCGTACATATTGTAAATAGTGTGCCAGAAAGTTGTAGGGGTTATAGTAGTACCTCGCTCAGAGGTGCCTTGACTCTTAATAATCTAAGAGAAACTCAGCCCATATCCATTTCCCATGTATCCTCTACAGCTAGGGAGATTAGTCTGAATCTACCCCCGGAAGCTACCCCATATATCATCATTTTGGCCAATGCACCCCAGCTCCCTCTCACGGCTAATGAAATGTTGGAGGGACTGAGAAACAAGACTCTCTGTTGGCTCGGAAGAAAAACCGGGCTTACAGAGGTCTTGTTTGGTGAGTTTCAAATGGTAAGACGAGTAAGCTGGGTGGGAAATAGTGATAAAAAGCTTCCCGGTGACTGCATTGTCCTCACTTTTAGATCACCTAAATTGGTACAGAAGATCCTACGTAGACTTGGTAATGATTTATTAACAATAACAGCATGAATGTATTGCCCCTCGGTTTCTTTTATCTTTCAATGAATTATGTCAATCTCTCCTGAAAGCAGAGGCCTAATAATTGTAATGCACATGAATCTTTTATGTTACCTTTGCACAATAGATTTGATATCCTGCCATCCTTGATGAGATAGACTGACTTATTTCTTTGCCTGGCCCCATAGTGCAAAGAGGGTCTTTTTATCGAATTCTTCTAGTTTAAATTCCATGCCCTCTGTTGTAAGGGTACCTGTTCATGATGTTTTTAGCCCGAGGTCTGCTATTCCCGATACTTACTCTTGTGGCCGACTGGGGTCATCGACTGGTGCCAAGCCACCCAGTGATGTTGTTGTTAATATCACCAAGGGAGCACCGCTGTGTAATGTGAACACATTACATCCACCTTTATTTTCTAGTTTAGCCCCGTCACCCAATGTTATTATTAATATAGCTGTCTGCACTAAGGGACTCATTAGGATAGGGGATTTTCCGCTTCCTCTGGGCCGGCGGAAGCCACCGCCGGCCCGGAGGATGCGGAAAATCCGCTGCAGACCCACCAAAGACCCACCGCCACATTAGGATGGCTGGTGGGTCCTGGTTTCAGTCCGCTGCTTTTCCGCCGCGGTTGGCTTACAACCGCGGCTGAAAAGCACTAATATGGTGGCGGTGTCTCTCAGATACCGCCAGCCATATTAGGATGGGGTTTAAATACGCTTTTCCGCGGCAGGTTTTCCGCTGTGGAAAAGCATGTGGAACTTCACTGCAGGGGCCCGTTGCGGGCCCCCTGGGTGAAGGGGGTGTGGGGGGTGCACATGGGGGGTACCTATGGTACCCCCTGCATTTGTATGCAGAAATCGGCAGGCACCGCACGGTCCCTGCCGCTTTCTGCATACAAATGCAATGTATGCATTTTTACCATTGCGGCGGGTGCAGCTTGAAGCCGCACCCGCCGCAATGGTAAAAATAGAGGATGTGACCGCCAGGGTGGCGGTCACATCTTATTTCACAGGAGGGAACTCCGCAGGCCATGCGGAGGTTCCATCCTACTCTTGGGTCACGGACGGACGCAGGTCCGTCCGCTATCCTAATGAGCCCCTAAGTCTGTTGCTCAGGGTGAACCTAGGCCTAGCTTAATGAATATTCTTTCTTAGAACCTGGCGGGACTGGCTACTAAACTAGCTGATCCTGCCTTGTTAGACTTCATATATAACTTTGATATCTTATGTTTCCAAGAAACTTAGATGGACGTGGTTCATCACATCAATGGGTTCAAATCTTTTTTACGCCGGCCGCACCTTCTAATCGTGGGAGGAACATGGGAGGCTTATGTATATATTTATCCCATAGGATGAATTTGTGCAAGATAGATCTTACCGAATCTAATACCTATTTTCAGGTCCTGAAATTGAGCATTGATAACACACATTGAATTGTCCTTGCTAATTTTTATAATAATATACCCAACTCGGCATCTGAGTCAGCTACAGAAGGCCTTGGATAAAGCACAAAGGGGAAATAACAAAGATGTCTGTATAATGTGGGTTGGTGATTTTAATTTGGGTCCTTGTCCATATGCAGCAGACGGTAATTGTTGTTTACTGCCTGGCGATGAGGAAGATATTTCCCATTTCCTGCATACTCCATTTGGGGATAATTTAAATGTAATTAAGTTTACCCGGGATTTGGGTTTTGCCAATGATCTTTGTTCACCTTCCTGCCCATTTAGTCATACTTTTAATGGCAGTGGGTTGTGCTTGACCATAGACTTTTTATTAATGTCAAACAGACACGCTGGCAGGATATCTAATTTTAAAATGTATCCAGTTGCTTTCAGTGGCCATTATCCGCTGAGTGTCATTCTAGAATTGCCGGGCAATGCGTTATCTAAAAAACAACTGGCTGCACAGGCCTCAAAAGATATTGCCATCAATAGGGTCAATGGCTATACCATTAAATGGGCAGGGATAGATTCAGTCCAGTTAACTAAGTCATTTTTGACCAGGTGTAAAACAGATTTCTCTGTCTGTCTTGATGAGACCGCCTTGGACTCTAACATCGCTAATCCTTCTGTAAAATTACACAGGCCATACAAACTAACTTAGAGCAGAGCCTCAAAGATCTTTTAAACATAGGCCAGGCTGGTTTGACCATAGGTGTAGTAAGGCGCATGCAGCCTTGATAGCCGTCCCACACCAGCCGATGAAAGATCAGGAAGCCATCAGAAGGGTCAAGGCGGCGTATAAAAAGTCACTAAAAGAGCGAAAGGAGGTCATAAGGAATGACCTATGGTAGGCATTAAAGCAAGCATCAGCCATTAAGGATACAAAAGGGTTTTGGAGGGCGGTGAACGCTCCGTTTCTTGCTATGCAAAAATTAACCAGCATTGAAATTTCGATTGGGTAGGATCAATGGGTGTCTCATTTCTCTAGATTATATTGTAATTATGATGACACTCCCCAGGGTGATGATCCTGGACCTGTTTTGTTAAACTTCCTCCCAATCAATATAGATTTTAACACGGAGGAGGTAATCTTGGCCATTAATGTAAGCAAGGGCGGAAAAGCCCCGGGACCAGATAATAAACCAGTGGACTTATTTACATCTTGCCCCCTGTTGTGGGGTCCACTGCTTACTCTGGTCCTACGGGCTTGTTGTACTTGCGGCCTCCCTTCGACCTGGATGGAATCAATTCTTGTCCCAATATTTAAGAAGGGCGATCGTAATGACCCGGCTTGTTACAGACCTATTTCATTGCTAGATTCTCTAGTGAAGGTAGCCGGGCCCGTTATTTTAAATAGACTGCAAATGTGGGCAGAGAATGCTGGTGTTATTTCTGAGCTTCAGTACGGCTTTCGCCATGGTCTTGGTACTGTGGAACAGATTTTGAACCTATGCTTTCTATTGGGGAAATATACACAGGCTAAAAAGGGGAGCCTATACCTGTTTTTTGTTGACCTGAGTTTGGCTTTTGATGGTGTTAATCATCAGAAGTTGTGGAGCATACTGGAGGCCATGGGGGTGGAAACCCCTTTAATTCATTTATTAAACAATCATATCCTGATGCCCCGGGTAGGGTTCGTTATGGGAGAACAGGAGAACTCAGTGATAACTTCCCTGTCAGAAAGGGGATAAGGCAGGGGTGCATGTTAGCACCTTTCTTGTTTACTCTCTAAATAAATAACTTGGGGGATACCCTATCTAGGGATTGTCTAGATATACCCTTTGTTGGCAAACGGTCTATTGGTGTACTTTTATACGCCGATGACGCAGTTTTAATAGCTCGTTCACCACTAGGCCTGCAGAGACTAGTCACGAGTTTTGTGTTGTATATGTCTAATTTAGACCTAAATGTAAATATTGCCAAAACTTTTACAATGAAGTGCACTAAGCCTTCTATTAAGTGCTGTGATATCTTTATTGGTAACAACAGGTTGGAATTTGCCAAGTCTTTCTCTTATTTGGGTATTGTGTTTGAAAACAGGGGTGTGTGGGCTCCAGCCATCAATTCTAGAGAATTGCTCTTTGCTAAAGCCGTGGGAGCCCTTTTAAATTTTGCTAGGAAGCTGGGCAAGCGTACTATTAAAGATCTACTTTCAACTGCATTGTATGGAGTTGGCATTTGGGGCTATGCAAGCGTAGAGTTTATTCAGAAAATCGAGAACAGTTTTTTAAAATGTCTTTTAGCTGTCCCAGATAGCACCATTACGTATGTTTTTCACGCCGAACTGGGACTACCATATGTGTCCGACTTAATAAAAGCACAGCGAATACTATTGTGGCATAAAGTCTGGAATGGTATTTCCAACATTCTCAACCGGGACGTGATAAATGCCTGTTCGAATTTACAAGGGGCTTTACGTATTCCCTGGCTGGTGTATGGCAAAAAAAGTCTGAATGACATGGGTTATCCCGAGTTTTTTGATAAACTTGACCATCCTACTTCAATTACGAGGAAGGAGCTAAAGTCCCTATGTTTTAGTCACCTGGAGATGCTTAGATTTTCCTCTAACATTATGAAATCAACGGTCAGTGCTAATCAGTTGATTTTGACCGAACCAGGGTTACAACCTTGAGTATATAGACTAGGATGCTTTTGACGCGTTTATGTCTAGGCAATTTTCATAACATGGTTTCATTCCCCCAAATTAATGACTGGTCAGGTCTTTTGTGCCCATGCACGTGCAATGACATCTCCCCACAGTCGACAATACATGTAATCTTTTTCTGTAAGTTGTACACCATAATCAGGAAGAGATGGATCATACCAATTTTAAAATCACAAGGTTTGAGACGGTGTCGACCTGCATTTATTAAACTGCAATTTTTGGATGATGAAATCTGTACTGGCCAAATAGCTATATTTTTAAAAGGGGTGGTTAGATCTAGAAAGTCGATGTAAACAGCGTCCAGCGTAGCTGATTCTCGATCCTATTCATGTCAGGGATGTTTAAAGAAATTTGTATTGTATTTCTAATGCTCTTACATGATTTGATATATTATGTTTTTAAGGCTTTGTTTTTATGATGTGCTTTTATGATTTAACTGTTTTTAAATCGAATAAAGCGAATTTTGATTTGATTTGATTTGAGTATCAGTATGAGTGTCTGAGTGTCTGTATGGTTCGTTTGGGGGTTTTATTTAGTGCATAGATGCATGAATGAGTGACTCACTGTTTGTATGTGTTGAAGACAGCATGTGTGGAGGACTGTATGGGTGGATGAGTGTGTTAATGAGTGAATGACTGTCTCAATAGTGTCTTTATGAGTAACTACATATGTTTTAAACTAGAATATGTGAGTATTGGTGTATGTGTGAGAGATTGGAAGAGTTCCTGTATAAATAAGTATGCGTTTCTATAAGTGATTGTTTAAGAGAGTAATTATGTGTACGTTTCTGTAGAAGTACGTGTGTTGGTGTGTGTATAACTGGATATGCAAGCAAATGGATATTTGATAATGTTTTTTTTACATGTGGCTATGTGTGTGAGTAACTATGGATGAGTGTTGGTGTTTAACAGGATGTATGAGTACATATGATGAGTGAGTACATGTATGAGTGACTGTATAGGACTATTGGTGAATGAGTGGATGTGTGTGTAGATCTTGGAATTACTGAATAGGTTTGTTGTAAGTGGTTTTGGTATATCCATTGTTTTGAAAATGTTAGTTTCTATTTTTGGGTGTGTATCAAAGGTTATATTAGGGTGAGAGGAGGTCTGCCACTCTATCACAAGGATGATGTCATCAGTGATGTCATTTGAGATGTCATCAGTGATGTCATGAGTGATGTCACTTACCATGTCATGAGTGATCATATAATATGTGACGTCATCAGCAGTGCATTGCGGGCGAGCGAGTTATAGTCAGCTGAACTAACTATGATGGGGAAATTTCACTGGTTTTGTACTAGCGAAATGTCCAACTAACTATAACGCCCTTGAAACCTATGTTGTTTTCAGTGAATTCCTTAGGTTTTTTAAATGCTAATTTCTAACTATAACGGGCCTAAAACCTATGGTTTTTACAGTGAATTTCAAACTTTTTTTAAATGCTAATTTCTAACTATAACGTGGCTTAAATCTATGGGGTTTTGTAAGTGAATTTCAAAGGTTTTTTAAAATGCTAGTTTCTAACTATGCCTACAGAGGCAGGATATGTGAAGAAAGAAGAAACACGCACAGAAAGAAAAAAAAGAAATGCAGAGAGAAGCAACAAAAGTCCTCAAAGACGAGGAAAAGTGCAGGAAGAAGGAAGACGTGCAGAAAGAACAAACAGAGGAGCAGAAAGAGGCCTTGTTGCAAAAGCATCCTGTATCCTCAACTTTTTCAGATGGTTACTGGTTGTAACTGACTCTGACTAACCAGTCCTAGAGCCAGTGCTATGCTAAAAGACACTTAGAATACAGTGAAAACACCTACATACACTAGGGAACACTATGCATTGGGATCCCCTGTGATTACCATGGCCTCCTCTGTAAGACCCTAGTACATAATAGGGCAGGGGGATTAAAACTACCTCTTAAAATGCGCCACAGGGCGCGTTTGCACACTGGTGAAGGGAGAGGGGGCCTGAGGTGACCTGTGTGCAAACACTCCCTTTAGCCGTTTTAATTTGGGGGATAAAGTCCCCTTGAATTCTGAGTGTCCCTTGGGTCCAACTAGCCCACCATTTATCTCCAGTTAGTGCCACAGAGCTGCGCTGCAGAAAGGTGTAAAAAGGGGCACGCCTGGACCACCTCTCTGCAATGCAGCGCAGTGGCACTTAATGGAAGCACCTGGTGGGCTAGTTGGCCCCCATGGTCCCTCAGGATTGAAGGGGAATTATTTCCCCAACTTAAAACATGCCACAGGGTGTGTTTTCACACGTCACCTCAGGCCCCATCCCCTCTCTTCACCACTGCGCAAACGCGCCCTGTGGCCATTTTAAGTTGGGAGATTAAGTCCCCTTGAATCCTAAGGGTCCCTAAGGTCCAACGAGCCCACTAGGTACCTCCAGTAAGCACCACAGAGCCGCGTTGTAGAGAGGTGTAAAAAGGAGCATGGCCTGGACCACCTCTCTGCAACGCAGCGCAATTGCGCTTACTGGAAGCACCTGGTAGGCTAGTTAGCCCCCAGAGGCCCACAGGATTGAAGGAGAATTATTTCCCCAACTTAAAACGTGCCACAGGGCTTGTTTGCACACGTCACCTCAGGCCCTGTCCCTTCCCTTCCCCACTGTGTAAACGCATCCTGTGGCCGTTATAAGTTGGGAGATTACGTCCCCTTGATTCCTAAGGGTCCCTAGGGTCAAACTAGCCCACTAGGTGCCTTCAGTAAGTACCACAGTGCTGCGTTGCAGAGAGGTGTAAAAAGGAGCGTGGCCTCTGAACACCTGTCTGCAAAGCAGCTCCCTGTTGCATACTGGAGATACCAGGGGCCTTATTTATGAAGGACTTGCGCCGCCGGTGCGTCACTTTTAACATGGGAAAAAGTGACGCACCGGCGGCGCAAGTCCTTCATAAATAAGGCCCCTGGTGGCCTAGTTGGCCCTCAGGGACTCTCATATTGAAGGAGAATTAATTCCCAAACTTACAACTCGCCGGGGCGCATTTGCACAATGGTGAAGGATAGATAGATATATTTTTTTTTGCACAATTAGTTAAAATCATTGCAATTCATACAAAAAAGAACATAAAACACACTTTCTGCTCTCAATTTAAAATAAAGAGGAACGGAAATTCATATCTGACACAGCAAAGGTTCATGGGTGGTATCTGCCGGTAGAATTGAACTAATCTTGGTCATAAATTTTACAAAACAGGTGGACATTTGTGCTGAGTCCCCCTTCATGCACTCCTCTAAGACTTCTTGGCATGTGGCACATTAACAATTCTCCAGATGGGGCGCAACCAATAAGTTTGAAGGGGGAGTAAAGTTCTACAGATGCACAAAACGTGTGTTCAATTTTCTTTCCCGTTGTTGCAAAAGCGGCACTGGGAGGACATATCTGCCTTGTACCTCCATCCATAATTGTGCGCCACCTGGGGGATTAGCCCAAATCGTAGTCTCATTAACTGATGTTTCACTGATGGCTTCATGGAGGATGACAGGTAGTGTGGTAGGGTTTTTGGATCATAGAGTTTTGACACCCAGCTGCCATGTGATAGCTTTTTCACAGATAGTGCATCGTGTTCTACTGATAGTATTTTTGCTTGTTTGGTCAGGGCTTTGGAGACACCCCCTATGGGTAGCAAACTCGCCCATTGATCGTGGGCTTCTAATGCGTCCAAGAAGAATGTTAAAAATGTATTTCAGGAAGTGCTGGGGTTATTTAACAGTGTCCAGATGCAACTCTTTAGTGTGGAGGTGTGCGCCATTTTGGTTTTTGCACAGTAGGCAATGAATCTTGCTTTCATGATCCAATCTTGGGAGAACAAGCGGAACTCAAAGTGGATTTGGGCATGATAGGTCGAGTTGGGTAGGTGAAACTTTCTACGGAAGCAGGCTGATTGCATTCTGTCCAGCCAAGTGAATATTTTATCTTTAAAAGTAGTGGCGCCGAAGGCTATTGTGGATAGTAATTTGGCATCTATCACTCTAATTAATGGGGTGTAGTCAGGAGACTGGAGAGCTTTCTTAGTTCATAGGAAGGCCCCCTCCAGGCTGTGGGCCACACTTTGCATTGCCGCGATTTGCAGACCCGAGCTCCCTCTGTGGTCTATCTAGGCTCCAAGATATTTATAAGTGGTGACTACCTCTATAGATTTCCCAGAAATGTACCAGGGGAGCTGTCTCGCTGCACTTCTTGAGACTATTATCATCTTGGTTTTAGAGATATTAATCTTCAGTGCATTAGTTTCACAATATGTTGCCAAGGAATCAAAAAGTCGTTGAAGGCCTACCTGTGTTTGATCAAGGAGAATCATATCATCTGCGTATTGCATTGACTGGATTTTAACAGATGCGATTCTTGGTGGGAAAGCATAAGAGCGGGCCAGCCACTACGGTAAATCTGCGAGGTACAAATTAAAAAGTAAACGGGCCAAAATACATCCCTGCTTTAGGCCTTTGTTTGGTCATGATTTTGTTGGTTGTAGAAAAGCCAGCAGAGACTTTTATTTTGACCTAAGTATCAGAGTACAGGGCGATGATGGCGTTCAATAGAGTTGGCGGAATGTTATATTGGAGCAATTTCTCCCAAAGCCTGGGGCGGGCAACTTTGTCGAATGCCTTTTGGAAATTGATAAATTCCAGGAACAGTGATATTCCTTTTGTTGCAAGTGTAACCTCGATCATATGGGCTAAACAAACAAGATTGTCCTCAATGTGACAGCCCTTTTGAAAGCCAGTTTGCTTGAAAGGTATTAATTTACGGTCTTCCGCCCAGCTGGTCAGTTCTTGTAATAAGACACTTGCATATGCCTTCCCATCAACATCGAGGAGTGCAATCATCCGGTAGTTATCGGGATTAGATCGCTGACCTTTTTTGTGGATAGGGACGAGAAGAGAACCTCGCCAAGAATCAGGAATGGGACCACCCATTCTGCATATTGCCAATAGGGGGGCCAAGATCGCTGCCCACTTGTGAGTCGAGGCTTTGTATATCTTTGTTGGTAATCCATTTGGGCCGGGAGCCCCTCCTGGATGCGTTTGTTGTATGATGAGGCCAACTTGACTTGAAGTAATCTTGGTAATTGATGACATAGAGCTATGATAGTTACACCAATTATATTTGTCGAGTTCAACGTAGAGACATATAATGTGGGCCTCCCATTCAGTAGGGGAGACATTTGTTACGGTGGATGATTGTCCTGGTCTCGCAGCCTTGTTTACTCAGTTCTAAAATCTCTTTTGATCTTCTGATTTTATGATTTCATGGGCAAATGTTCAGCGCTGTTCTTCTTTTATCCTTTTATCTTTGAACTTTAATTTCCTATACTCTTTGCAGGTGGTCACAATCTTCTCTAGAAAGGATTTGTAATCTAAGCTGGTATGTGTACTTTTGCGCAATAAAGTATTTAATTTAAGTTTAATACTCAGCATGGTGTGCTTGAGGTCGGTGAGGTGGGGTATAGATAAAGGATAATTGTTTGAGTTTTTAACACTCTTTTCAGATCGATTTCTTTTAAGGTCCTCCACTATCTGTTCCCACAGTGGTGGCGTCAGCTGTCTGCTAGGCTCTTGATTCAAGTTTTCCCAAAAAATGACCACCTTCTCTTCAATTGCCTCTTGTTGTGTAATTGCAATTGCCTCAGTGTCCAGTGTAATTTTCTAATTGGCTCCAATGTTGAATCTTTCCCAATCAGGTAGGTTTTTGGCTGGAAGCTCTGATTGGATAGAATTTTGCATGTTAAAATGGCATGATCACTTTCCAATGAAGGGGTTACCACAAATTCCTGGACGAATTGGAAGTGGGCGACCGAGATCCATATGTAGTCCAAGGTAGCCATTCTAAAGGGAGATACATGGGTGTAAGCAGCGGGCGAGTCTGACTCCAGTCTACCGTTTAGGATACAGAGCCCTAGTTGGTTTAAGCTTGCGGCCACCTTTGTCCCTTGATTATCCATCCATTGGTACTTGTATTTTATATCTGGGATTACCCACATTTGGTTGTCCAGTGAGGTTAGAAGGGAGGGGTCCAAGCTTTTCTCCAGTAGGTTGTCATAAAAGGCTCCCATTATTAGCCACATATCTTTCGGGAAGTGTTCAAAAAGATCTCTCATGATGGAAACAATTTTGTTTAAAGTTATCTCTCGCTTGTTTTTAGAAAGATGTAGATAAATACAACCAAGGATAATAGTATGTAGTTTAGTGTTATTTTTTCCCAACAGTTGTGACTCAATATTAATGAAAATGTAGTCACCTTGCCCTTCATAAATCATGGAGACCTTTAGGGCCAGATTGTTCTTAAGAGCGATTAATACGCCTCCTGATGCATGACCACCTACTTGAGATGCAATTGCACGGGATTCATAAACAGTGTAGTCCTCCCAGGTGGTACATTGCAAGGACTAGGTTTCTTGCAGGGCAATAATGTCATAATTTATTAGAAAAGAGGTTGTTACTCTTTCTGCTTTTTCGAATGTTAGCCCTCGGATGTTCCAGGAACAGACACTAAGGTGGTGGACATTTTCTTCACTAGTTTTATGTCCACTTGAGATGGTATGTGCTTCACCCTCAGGCCTGGGAGAGCAAGGACCAGTCTTGAGAATTCTGTCATTTTAGTGCACATTGACGGGGCCTCCTGTTCTGGATGTTGTTATTTGAAGCGGGTTCCTTTTCCACTGCGCTGTTTGGTTGGCCGCTAATGAACCACGCAAGACTGAAGTAGACAGCTGGCTGGTTGTATCAATGTTTATCAAGGTTGGAGTGCTATTGTCCTTTAAGGCATTTGGGACTCTATCCTTTAAGACGACAGGATATTTAACTTTGGTCTCAAGACTAGTCTGAATGCCCCAGTCGCCCAGAAGATCTTTATTGAACAGTAGGGCTGCGGCTATGTCTTTACTGTGGAAGGTTACTACCTTGGTCTCATTAATTTGGCCCTGTTCTGGGGCGATAAAAGCGACACTTTCAATGTCTGTTGTTTTTATATTTTCTAGTCCTGGAAGGTGCGACAGTAGATTTAGGAGGTTTCCTCTGTTGAGGATATCCCATTTCCCTTGGGATAGATACTCTGGGTACAGTGTTAGCGTTTTACCTTCTTTTGGTGATTGGGTTGTTCCAGCATCAATTGAAACGGTTTTCTTTAGGTGGGAAGGTTTGGTTTCTGAGTCATCTTAGGGCATCTTGGTCTTAAGAGGGTGATTCAGACATTCTGGTTTGTTAACTTTAAGGCAGTGCTGGTTGACCTCATTGGGAACGGATTTCTCATTTGTGTTCCCTTGATGGACGTCCTGCCTCTGGTCATCTATTTCCAAGGGGTTCAGAGTCATCTCATTCTGTTTCATTTCGGTGCCATCAAGATTAACTTGTGTGGCTATCTCCTCTGTGGTTTTCCTTATGTTTTGGTCCTCTTTCTCTGTTTCAAATAAGTATCTTAAGTCCCTTCGGCTTGTGTATTCATGTGGGGCATCCCGACCCGTGGGCTTTCTCACACCATGTCGAGTGGGGGATTGATCGCTTGGGGGGTTTATGGGTTTATCTGGGATCTTTTGGGCTTCTCCACAATATGCATTGGGTTCTTCTCTTTCCATACAATTCCCAGTTTTCTCCTTTGGGTTGACCACAGTATATTGAGCAGGTTCAGGCTTGCATTGTCCCATATTCTGCACAACGTTTGTTTGTACTGGAAGGCGAGTATCTAAAATGCCTCCTCCATTAGAGTATTTGCTGGGTGCTGAGACTGTGTTGGTTTTCAAGTCGTTGATATCAGTTCTGAGCCAGCGTAGAAGCACTCCATTCTTTTTCCTAGCGTTGTTTAATTTTTTTAAATCTCTTCTTATTTTTCCTGGACAAAATGTTGTTCTTCGACCGTGGGTACAGTGGGGCAGGTTGTTAGCTCCTTTTGCAGTATTAGGGAGATAGTTACTTGAATGGGATTTTCTTGAGTGACGTTATCAGCGCCATTTATTGTGCATTTTTCGTTAGGAATGGATTTAGAGTCGTCTTTTATGAAAGTAGTCCACTAATCTATGTGATCAGGAGGGCCATTGACATGGGACTGAGTTCTTCCTTTGGAATTGATCTCAGTGTCCCCTGAGTGCTCTATACTGTGAGATTGTTGTTTTCTTGGAGTGGACCAGTAAAGGTGTTGGTTCAAGAGGGGAGTGGAAGAAGTGGATTTCGGCATATGTCTACATGCCTCTTTCTTCAGGTCTTCTATTAAGGTGGACATAACTTCCGGTAGGGTTTGTAATTCTTTTAATACCGGGTTACAGCTACACCAGCTGTTGTATTGGCTTGCTGCTACTTTGTTTTGGGCTCTGCATATCAGGGAGTTTAGTTGGTCAAGTTTGGAATCAATTTTGGTTATTAGACCAGCTATTAACTGTAGAATATTTAATTGGCCATCCATTTTATGTGCGTGCATATGGGCAGCGCTCGCCATTGAATTTAAGGCTTGGTTGGTGTCAGAGAGCAGTATCTCAACCTTGTGCGTAGTGGGAGTATAACATGGCTCCCTGAACCGGACTTCAGAATTTAGAGAGTCACTGGTCTTATTTTGGCAGTGTAGGGGAGCTAGGTTTAACTTTATAGAGCTACTGATTGTGGACGGTTGCTTTCTTTTGTTAATTTCATTTAGATTTTGTTGAGAATTTTTCTGTGTATTGAAGTCACCTTGGCTGGCTCTACTGTTTTTTATGGACATTAGAGGAGTAATAAATAGACAGTCCCCAGCACAAGTCTGATAAGGGTCTTTAGGGTGGTTATTTGACATTTGCTCACAGGGTACTGAAGTTGGTGGGTAGTAGTAGTGGAAAGTCCAACTTGAACGTTTGGATGCCGGGCTGTTGTGTGCAATTAGGTTTTAATATATCTATTTCAATGGGCGACGGGTCCAATAGGCTTATATGCTGGGATGTAAAGCTCACTGAACTGGTGGATGAAATCCAGATTGGAGATTCTAGTACAATCTGTGCTGAGTCGTGGATGGGGACGGGGGCTTTGTCCTTTCGCAGGTCCAAGAGCACCAGCCGTTCGGCTGGTTCTTGATTGGCCCCGGCTAGCATCAATTTGTCGGGGTACTATCGGGCGATCTAGGCACACTCAGGGTTAGGTTGTTATTTTGCAGGTTATCCTGATGATTTTTTGGAATGCTCTTTGGAGAAGGGGAGAAGTTGTTTTTACTGGGGCTGGAAGTCTCCCTTGAATTATAATTTCTGGGCAGAGATCAACAGAGGGGAGTGTGCTTGCCTGTGGTTCCTCACATTGGATACAGGATTTTGAGCTCTTGGAACTCTTGAGGGGGATTTCTTGATTGTACATTAAGGCTTTTTTAATGGGCTGCTTAAAATCATCTCTTATTTCGCCAGTGTCTCTGGTATCACAGTTATTCCGATTAACTAACATTGGGACATGTCTTTGTTGTGCTCTCTTACGAGATTCTTTAGTTTTTTTTGACGAGTGTGTTAAGGTGTTACAAGACCTGTCCGATGTGATCATCCCTGGCTCTACATGCCCCTCCAATTTTCCCTCAGATTGAGACTGGGCCTCATTCCCTCGTCTTCCCTCTTTGGGATATAACATTTTCGCTTTCTGTCATTTGGCAGTCTTATGCGGTCGATGGAAGTTTTGCAGCTGCGCAGAATTTCTTGTTTGCATTTTTTTGTTTGTTTTTGATCTGTTGTTCTCGTGTGCTCCTTCCTCTTTGCGCCAATGGTGAAAGAAGGGGGCGAGGCCAGAGATGACATGTCTGCAAACATGCCCTGTGGCACTTTTTAATTTGGGGAATTAATTCCTCTTCAATCCTGAGGGTCCCTGTGGACCAACTAGCCCACCAGGTACCTCCAGTATGCGCCAGAGAGCTGCATTGCAGAGAGGTGTTCAGAGGCCAGGCCCCTTTTTACAACACTCTGCACTGCAGCTTCGAGGCGCGTTGTAAGTTGGGGGATTACCTCCCATTATATCCTGAGGGTCCCTGGGGAGCAACAAGCCCACCAGGTACCTCCATTAAACGCCACAAACCTGCGTTGCAGAGAGGTGTAAAAAGGGGTGTGGCCTCAGAACACCTCTCTACAACGCAGTTCCCTGGCGCATACTGGAGGTTTCTGGTGGGCTAGTTGGCCCCCAGGGACCCCCAGTATTCAAGGGAAATTTGTTCCCCATCTGCAAATGCACCAGGGGGTGCATTTGCAGAGTGCTGCAGGGAGGGGGCGGGGCCTCGGCCTTTTAGAAAAAAAAAAGTTAAGAAGGGGGGCTGTGTGGCCCCCTTTCTTTTACTAATTTATTGGCCCTGGCGAGCCCATCCACCAGGGCCTGACCCCTATTATTTTTAAAAAATTTGGAAGGGGGCCACGTGGCTCCCCTCCCAAGCCCATAATCAGCCCCTGGGGCACAGCTTTCCAAACTTGTCATGTTGGTGACACACCTTTCTGTCAAAAAATTTTTGGGACACGGTAGCACGAGCGAGCCTGAACCACCTTAGTTGGGGTTCGGGCGGTTCCCCCTCGAGAAATTTTTGAAAAAGTAGTGGGCAAATGGTGCATTTCCAAGCAAATATGAGAAAGCAGGAAGGCTAATAAAGCAATTGTTGATCTGTTCTAACAAAGACAGTGACTAGCACAACTGAGTCTAAGCAAGGTTAGGTTTGTGCATGAAACCCATTACTAACTGTACAGGTCGGGTAGTTAAAAGGTTTTTCTTTAGCCCCTCATCTGAGCACTGATGGAACACAGGAACAATGTGCACCTAGATATGTAGATGCTGACTGTGTCTGTGTAGAGGCCTGGACATGTGCTGCTTTATTTTTATAGGGCAAACTCACCTCAAAGGTATTCAATATGCTCGCTAAAAACAAGCACAAGAAAGGATCAAGCGGCAGCCAGTGCAAATGTAAGCACAAAAGGTCTTTGGCATGGGGTGGACATGAAAATTGACCTTGGGCATAGCACAGAAAAACGTGGGTGTCGAGGCTCTGCTGTGCGAGCCAAGCATAGCACGAGTGGAGGGGTACACCCACACTGGCCTTTGATGTCTGCCAGTTTATCAACTCAAGCATGTCTTGCACATTACGCACATCATGCACAGACAGACAAAGGGCAACACCTCTCCTCTCATCTTTATCCTCCTTAATTTGTAGTTTAATGTGCCTTTAAATTGCAAATAGCAGCTGATACTAAAGAAACAAACACACATACAGAGGCCAATACATTAACGCTGTTGACATCCAAATAATATGCCGCCAGTATCCGTGGTGCTAGGTTAGTTAACTAGTATGGCGCTAATTTCAGAGGTGTAGTTACAACTAGGTGCTCATTGGTTCAATCAGTTTTATCACGGTTCAGAATGCCAATCAGAGTGGGGTATGTAGGGTCTCATTTAGTATATTATGCCTCTTTTAATTAGGGATGAAAATGTCTTGTCACTGACAAGAGAAGTGTCTAGGCATGCTACCTGAACTAGAATGGGGCAAGACTTTAGAGGTGACTGCAGATGTACACCTCTGTCTGTCAGTTGCTCTCACTCTTCTGAGCTCGCATTCTCTCTGTGTAGTTCTGTCTCTCACCCCACTACACACACATACACATGCCTATTCCCTCTCCTCACATACACACATATACTCGCACTCTCTCTCTCTCTCTATCACACACGCGCACACACACACACACACTCACTTCCTCTCAGACACACTTACAGATAGATGCACACACACACACCATCGCTCTCTTCCTCACACACAAACACAGGCACTCTCTCCATATCTCGTTCACACACACATTCTCCCTCTCGCTCACACTAACACTCAGAAAATATGCGCAATATTGATCATATCATGCAAGCATTAGCAATCATAGCTGGGCATTAATAAAAACAATGGCCTTCAGTGGGCATTGAGTATTGTTTCTGCGCACCTGCAAATGGCGGTTACTATCCCTCACCACCTCCCTTGAGTAAGCCTCAGACTGCTCTGGAACACTACCCTCTGCATGTACGCTGTTGGCATAAAATTAATATGGCTCCAATCTTAGAGGCGAGGTTTGTATCCCTTCCCTGATGCTAGGTTACTTAACTAGTATGGCGCCAATCTCGGAGGTGTGAAACTACACCTCCGAGATTGGCAGATTGACGCCATACTAGTTAAGTAACCTAGCATCAGGGAAGGGATACAAACTACGCCTCTAAGATTGGAACCATATTAATTGTATTCCATCACCGTTTTAAAATGTCCAAAACATTTGGATTAAATTCAAAAACTATTCGGTAGGATTGTAGCAACCATAAAAGTAAGTCACAATAAAATTAAACAAATAAAATTCGAGATTACATCAAGTAAAATGCATATAAAGTAAATGCAGACTAGCAGAGTGCCAAATAATAGCAGCATATTTATCAAAGCATTGAGCAACTAGCACGCCTAGCAGCTTTTAAAAATGAACCAATATAAAAAATCACTTCCTCGTTATTTAAAAGCAATAAGCATCTAAAAGGAGGTTTGCATTGGGTGAGGTTGTAGCAATACTTCTTTAGGATTGGAATTAAGAAGAGTCTAGTATAGCATTTATAACTAACATAACTCTCACTACTTACTTACCGAGTGTTGTGACTGGTGGGGTAGAGGCGGTTCCGAAGAAACTGTGTCACAACAAGGCTGTGCGCTCAGGGCAGAGCCGTGAGCAGCGTTGTAGCACTCACGGAGGTGGAGGGGGGGGGGGGGGGGGGGAGGTCAATACTTCCACTGGCCTCTCTCTGTATTCAAGCCGATGAGACAGATCAGTGGGGCAGAGTGAATACAATGGCATTTGTCATTGCAAAAAATGCAGCAATGCATTTATTGGGACATACCACGATGCAAGATTAAGGATTCTTAGTACTTGGTCCAAGAGTACCCCTGAACGAATACTGCTTGCGCATGGTGATGTTTTAGCACGCAGTTATTACTACCGTGGTAAACAATGTGGAATATCAGTTTCAAACGATTTGTGCCACCTTCTTTTAAATATCCGAGACCGACAGTATATTTTGTATGCTAAAATTCTTTCAAGCATGACTTCGCGGTAATTGCTCACACACAAAAAGAGCTGTATTTGCGCTCTTCATGTAACTTCTACAAAATAATACACCGAGCACAAACATTTGCGACCAATTTCTCCCTGTCTCCCAGCTTGGTAGGTTTTTAGCGAGAAGTACCTAACACTTTTAACAACCCTTGTGGTATAAAAAAGTTTAATTTGAGGTGATTTTCCATTGCCTTTTTTTTCAACCCTGAATTAAAAGCCAAACATCGTAGAAAGTAGTCACAAGAGCCAAAGCTTCAACACTCACAACATCTGGCTTGCATTCGCTGTCAGGTGCACTTTACTCGGCCAAGCGTAGGCAATGCTGAAGTCTTGAGCAGAGACTTTGCACCGAGTCAGTTTCTCGCCACCATATATAAATAAGCTTTTTTGCGCGCGCAGGTCAGAGCCGTGAGCAGCGTCGTACCACTCCCGCAGGTGGGGGGGAGGGGGTCAATACTTCCACTGGCCTCTCTCTGTATCTAGGCCGATGAGACAGCTTCTGACCTCGAGGCTCCGCTCCTTCTCTGCGTTTGCTCCACTGCTGCTCCGCCTTGCACTTCGCAAACCCGGAGTGAGGCTGGAGTCGCATAACGCATTCCCCTAATATCGGACGCTGCTGATGTCATTGCATCGCGTGACACACCTATGCATGAGGCGCGACACAGTAGCGTCGCGCCACACAGTTTGGAAAGCTGTGCCCTGGGGCATGGCCAATTTTTTTTAATTTGATTTATTTGGCGGGGGCTGCGTGGCCCCCCTCCTCAGGCCATTTATGGTCCCGGGGACTCCATTCCCCGGAGCCGGCCTTTCCTTTTTTACATTTTTTTTTATAAATGGTGAAGCGGGGCCACGTGGGCCCCATCCCAGGCCACTTATGTCCCCAGAGACCCCACTACCCAGGGCTGGCCCTATCCATTGGGTACCATGGGGGGGTCCCCAATCCCCCCCACGGTCCCACCGGCTCCCCGCCTCCTGTGGGAGTCGGCATTGCTTTTCCACACAGGGAGCTGCTAAGATGCAGCTCCCTGTGTGGAAAAGCAATCGGCTTTGGTATTTGGAAGAGAGAGCAGGTTTCCTGGGACACTGCAGGAGCCGGCCCTGGGGGGTAGGGGTCCCAGGATCATGACAGGGCTTCAGGATGGGGGATGCGTGGCCCCCCTCCCACCATTTACAAAGCCCTGGGGGTGGTGGTCCCAGGCTTGGGGGTCCATCACTGACCCCCTAATTTTAATATTTAGAGCCCCGGGGAGGTGACGGTCCCCGGGGCGTTTGGGGGGTTCAAGTCCCCCCACAGGTTTTATTTATTTTTTTTAAAAACAGCCCCGGGGAGTGACGGTCCCTGGGGCTGCGGGGGGGGCCATGAGCCCCCGCAAATATTTTAGATAAACCCCAGGTGGTGGTGGTACCCAGGGCTTGGGGGCCTTTGAGCCCCATCACACATTTATTTCAGAACTCCCGGGAGGTGGCGGTCCCCGGGGCTGGGGGAGGCTGTGATCCCCCACAAATAAGTTATAAAAGCCCCGGGGGTGGCGGTCCCTGGGGCTGGGGGGCCCCTTTGGGCCCCCCATTATAATCCAAATATAGCCCCCAGGATTTGGCCCACCCCGGGGCTAAATATTACCAAATCGCAGGAGCCCGCGCTTCGTTTTTATTTTCGCGCCCGGATCCGCGGATCCTCTGCAGATCCCGCGATTAAAAAAAAAAATCATAATAATTTTTTGGGGACGCCCTAATCAGGCCTAGGGGGTCAGGGTATTTCTACCCTGACCCCTTTTCTTATTTTTCAAGTTTTGTTTACTGTTTTCTTGTGCCTCGGTTCTACCAAGGCACAAGATGGCTGCCAACACTACCTGGTTTGGAGTGTTGACAGCCAATTAGCATGAAGCTCTTGGTCGGGAGGGTCCGCGGACCCAATGCAGCCATAGATATCAATATTTTTTTATTTGATTTTCTCACCAAGTACTTAACGGATTTACACCATTTAACAAAAAGGTCTCTTTTTGAACCAAGGGCTTCCTATTTGCCAAATTTGGTGTAACTCCGTTCAGCAGTTCGGCTGTAGCTGTGTCTAAAGATTCCTATGGAAAATTGCAGGGGGAAAACACGTTTTAGGACCCCCTTTTTTCTCGGCCCCCGCTTCCCGAATCACCCTGAAACTTTCAAGATAGGAGCAGACCTGAGCGGGCCATAAGTTTTGAAAATTTTGCGAAGATTCGTCAACCGGCACCAAAGTTATTGGGAATAGAATGTTACAATTTTCCTATGGCTAATAGGTCCTATCTATAGCTACCTACTGGCAACTGCCAGTAGGTAATATATATATATATATATATATATATATATATATATATATATATATATATATATATATATATATATATATATATATATTACCTACTGGCGATAGCCAGTAGGTATATATAGTTAGGATTTTTTCTCTATGGAACTTTTGAAAATTCTATGTCTAATAACTTTGGCGTTTGTGGACGGATTTGGCTGAAATTTTCAGGAAAATGGCAAATTTTGTTTCTGAGCAGCCCCTGAAAATTTGGGGGGGTTCCGTCAAGGGGGGGCCGAGAAAAAAGGGGGGTCCCAAAACACGTTTTTCCCATTCATTTTTCCATAGGGCCTTTGGCCTCACTTTTAGCTCGAACGGCTGAATGGATTTGCACGAAACTTGGCAAAATTGTAGGGTCTGTTAGCCCGATGTGCCTTTGCTGGGTCTCAATATATGTGCTCCAGTGGAATTTGAGATATTAACGTTTAAAAAAACAGATATATCTGTGACAGCGTCCCAGATAGCGCTCCAGATCGCGTACTTTTCGCGTAACGGAGCTTTGCGTAGTGAAGCTGATTGGCTCTCCGGTGTCTGTCAGCATTCTAAACAGTCCGGTGCGGCCGCCATCTTGTCTCTCGGTAGGATCGAGAGACAAGAGGAGGAGAAAAAACGAAGGGGGAATTTAATGAAAGGGGGCAAGGTAGACTCCTCTTGACCCCCTAGGAATGATGTTGGGGTTATTAAAGGGTCTTGTGGGGCAAATAATAAAAATTTGATTTTTCGCGGTAGAAGCGCTTCTCGGTTCGCGAACCGGGTCGCAAACTGTTAGCGAAACGTGAATTCGCCATGTTGTGTTTCGATTTAATAAAATTATTAGGTATAAGGGGGTACGGGAGACGTATCCTGACCCCTTATGTTTTCTGAGGGTGGCTGAGGAGGCTCATATATGTTGATACATGTCTTCCAGCGGCTGTGCGTGAGCGTTTTTTTTTTTTTGCTGCGTGACGTCTGTTAACGTTCGATTCGATGGAAATCAGGAACTGTTGACCGCCATTTTGTCACTGCGAGTAAATATTTTGTTAAAAATAATTGTTATAAATTAATTCTTATTGATAAACATTGTTTGCGCCATCTTGCCTTTTTTGTAATGCCACACTTTTGTTGAGCACGGCAGCCATTTTAGATGCCTTGACCAGACCCACTCTCTGCACGCCGCCAATCCTCAACATGGCTCCCCACCCTCGCAAGCATCTCCCCCACGCACTGGTCACCCCCGCTCTCTCTCTCATGCATGGGCCAGAAACCTCCTCCCATCTGCGCTGTTCTTCTCTGAGAATCACACCCTGTGCCCGCTCGACACCTCCCTTTCACCCTATTCACTACCGCACCCTCTGACACTCCTCTTCCTCTGTGTCCGATTGTCCAGGCTATCACCTAGCCCTGCAGATGTAGTTTATGGCCCCAGCTGTAGAGAATCACCCCTCTTCAAAGGAGTTACAGTAGATCAAGGCCCCCACCCGATGGGATCCGTCACACCACACGCGTTCCTACTATCTGATAACCATCCTGTATTGTGCTTGGGGAGGGGATTCTCACTGTGAGGGTGTGTGGGTCCGAGCCTGAAGCGGAAGATTCCAGGGATGCCTCTTTGTACATCAAAGTCTTCACAATTATGTGTCACATTAAAAATATATAGCACTCCAACAAAGTAGTAGGATTTTAAAACTTTATTAACTTATAAATATATACAACGCAACAAAAACAGTAAATACATTTAAACATTTTTTTGAAAAAAGAAGCAACAATGATCAGTAGCTGTCTTTTGTGCGAATAGTCCCAAGGCAGCACAACGTGCTGAGTTCTGGACGGCACCCAGGTGATGTTACCTGGGTGCCGCATTGGTTTTTGGTATCCTACAATGCTGCTCCAAAAAACGGCGTGGGGTGTCCCGGGGGGGCGGGGGGAGGCCTCGTCAGTAGCGGTCTGTTGTGCGAATAGTCCCAAGGCAGCAGAACGCGCTGAGCTGTGGATGGCACCCAGGTGATGTCCATTAAGTTGCCGCACTGGTTTTGGTATCCTACAATGCTGCTCCGAAAAACGGCGTGGGGCGCCCAGGGGGTGGGGGGGGGCGAGGCGGCGTGAACGGGCCTCCCCAGGTGGAGGCTCGTCTGCTGTAGTGGGGCGCCCCTTTACCGTTTCAGTTGCTATTCCGCCCGCTTTTGGTACACTGTGCCAAAATCCGCCATTCAGCTGAGTTGCGCCCACTCTTGCGGTTCAGCGATAGGCGACTGCTACAGGACTCTCAAAATGGCGGCAGGCTCTTTCCTTTTTGGGCCTGGTCCACTAAAATGGCCCTGGGACACCTTGGAAGTCGGACGCTTGTCTGCTCGGTCTTGGACCCCGTTCTCGAAAGCGTCCCCTGAGCCTTGAAGATTCTACAAAATTCTTGGGGGCCCCCGACTCCTGCAGGCTTCCGGTGGGGAGCGGCTGCCATGATTGTTCGCGGAATGATCACGACGGAGCCACGAGATGGTGGTGCTCTCATGCTGACGCAAGCTTCAGTCTGAAACATCCAGAAACAAGGTGGGGCTTTCATCGTATGGGAAAAAAAAATGTTTTAATCCAATGAAAAGTGTTATTTTTAGGTCATATGATCAAGCCTTCCATCATTAGGAAACCAAAAGTAAAATGAACCAATGAAAAGTTTTATAAAGAAGTCACATGACCTGTTATGCTTACGTTACGCGCTGCTATAAAAAGAGTAGAAAATCCGTTGGCACGTGAGGCGGCGTCAGTAGCGGACCGATGTGCGAATAGGCCGAAGGCAGCACAACGCGCCAAGATCCGGATGGCACTGAGGTGGTGTCCAGCAAGTTGCCGCACTGGTGTGGCCATCCTACAATGTTGCGCCAAAAGTCGGCGTGGGGCGCCCCGTTGGCCTGTGAGGTCGCGTCAGTCAGTGGGGGCTGTTTGAGGATCTGACTGCATTGGAAAGCAAAGGGATGCTGTGCGTCGCCCCCAAGATGGAGGCTCCTCGGCTGCAGTGGGGCGCCCCTTGGTGTTTCACTCGCTATCCAGCTGAGTTGCGTCCGCACTTGCGGCTACAGTAGGCCGAAGGCAGCACAACGCGCCGAGATCTGGATGGCACCGAGGTGGTTTCCAGCAAGTTGCCGCACTGGTGTGGCCATCCTACAATGCTGCGCCGAAAGTCGGCGTGGGGTGCCCCGTTGGCCTGTGAGGTGGTGTCAGTAGCGGACCGATGTGTGAATAGGCCGGAACCAGCACAAGGCGCCAAGATCCGGATGGCACCGAGGTGGTGTCATAGTTGAGAGTTCTGAGCAGCGCTTGTAACACTGTCTGAAGCTTATTTGCACCTGCTGCAGCTTCACTATTGCCCTGGTGTGGCCAAAGATCGCCCATGACATAGGCGGCCGGCTCCCGGGGTCCGGCGGAACTTTTTTCCTTTTCCTTTCTGCATCTTGTCCCACAATCCGTTTGACCTGAAGGCACGACCAGGTCTCTGAATGTGTGCAGGGGGACGCTATTGATTGAATCAAAATGGCGGCTTCACACAAAGCTGACTCAAGCGTTGCTGCTGATGCTATACAGACAAAAACAGGTTTTCAGTTTGTACATTCTTCAGGATTTTTCCATCCAAGGCTGGTTGAGAGTTTGTAGAACAATGGCTTCAGATCTTGCCCTCCCCTCTTTTGACTGTTGGTTCTTGTTGCCTATCTCTTCTGTTGTCATTTAACTGAACCTTTTTTGACTGCCGAAAGGGGTTCTGGTCCGACCGCTGGTTGGTGGAGACATTTTGACTATATCCTGGACCTGCCCGGCCTCGCCCAAAATGGCGCCGGTATAAATGGGACTCGTAACTCCTTGTTGTGTACTGGTTGCACAACCTTGATATCACGAGATACGTATGCAGTTTTGAAGCACATGGCGGGCGGGGACGAGAATTGATTGAATATTTCGACATCCCTATTGATATTAAGTTCTGATGTGTTATTGATTACTGTACTATTGAAAGTTCGAATTAACGTCACCCATGGTACCTGCCCGCAAATGTAAATCTAGATAATTTTATTGTAAGTGGCCCTGTCGTATTTTAATTACAAAATGTACGTCCACCGATTCCGCAACTGTTAGACACCTTAGTTCTTGCAACCTAATGGCCCGCTCGTTACGTTCCTCTACAGTGTAAATGTCTCCTCATCATATACGATTCCAGTTTGCTCCGTGGCCGGCCCACGTGGTTATAGGCCCGTATTTGTATACTGACATTTTCACAATAAAGGTTTTTAAAACAAAACATGGTAGTAGTATTTACATTGGTAAAGTTTTTAATTTTAGTCACTGTTTTCGAATCAGTAAAAGGCAAGTGAAATAAAGCAGTCCAATTACATGACGGATAAAAGGTATAATACGCAGGAACGCAGTAAAGATAAATGGTCAAGGGCTGTTGTGTTTTCTACTCCTGCAACATAAAGTGATCGATAAGAATCTGATATTCAGGCGTATCGGCGACTAAGACAGCAGGCCGAGCATCTTTTGCTCAACGGCTCCGTCATGGGACGAAGAAACGCCCTTTTTCTAGAAAAAGGAATATATTTTACTTGCAGGACAGTTGTAAATTTTCCGGGAAAGTACATTAGCCTGGAACATTATAACATATATGTTTAAGAAAAAATAATGTTCGAAAGCAATAAAAAGCGTAAGTTTTAGGTCATATGACCAAGCCTTTCATCATTAGAATAACAAAAGTAAAATGAACCAATGAAAAGTTTTATAAACAAGTCACATGACCTGTTATGCTTACGTTACGCGCTGCGCGCCGCGCCCCGGATCGCTTCCGGGAAGCTGCGCTTCGCGCACCGGAGCACTTCCGGGTGCGCTAATGCGGCGTGTCATATAACGCATTACGCGACAACGTAGGTCCAGAATATAGTCAAAATGTCTCCACCAACCAGCGGTCGGAACACAACCCCTTTCAGCAGTCTAAAAAGTTCTGTTAAATGACAACAGAAGGGTCAGGCAACAAGAACCATCAGTCAAAGAGGGGAGGGCAAGTTCTTCCCTACCGGGTCACGTTGGGGCGCTACCGGAACTGATCGAATTGGTAGTCTACAGTGTTTCTGGATGTTTCAGACTGAAGCTGGCGTCAGCATGAGAGCACCACCATCTCGTAGCTCAGTCGTGGCCATTCCACGAGCAATCATGGCAGCCGCTCCCCACCAGAAGCCTGCGGGAGTCGGGGGCACCCAAGACTTTTGTAGAATCTTCAAGGCTCAGTGGACGCTTTCGAGAATGGGGCCCAAGCCCTAGCAGACAAGCGTCTGAGTTCCAAGGTGTCCCAGGGCCATTTTAGTGGACCACGCCCAAATCTGAAGAGCCGGCCGCCATTTTGAGAGTCCTGTGGCAGCCGCCTATCGCTGCATTGCAAGAGCGGGAGCAACTCAACTACATGGTGAGCGAGACGCTGTAGTCGCAAGAGCGGGCGGTAAACAGGTGAATGGCGGAAGAGGCACAGTGTAGAAAAAGCGGGCGGAATGGCAACTGAAACGGTAAAGGGGCGCCCCACTACAGCGTGTCTTCAGGTCAAACGGATTGTGGGACAAGGTCCAGAATGGAAGAGTCATCAAAAGGCATAAAGTTCCGCCGGACCCCGGGAGCCGGCCGCCTATGTCGGGGGCGATCTTAGGCCACACCAGGGCAACACGACTTGGGGAGGGGGCAGGAGCCAAGCGCCCCCTCCCAGTCCGCGCCACCACACCGTATGTTGAAAATCTGAAGCCATCGTTCTACAAACTCTCAACCAGCCTTGGATGGAAAAATCTTGAAGAATGTACAAACTGAAAACCAGTTTTTGTCTGCATAGCATCAGCAGCAACGCTTGCTATCAGAGTGCATGAGTTTCATGCTCGATCGATTGAGCTAGCCGGATCAGGCAACAAAAAGTATAAAATAGTTATGTAAATAGTTATTTAATAAAATGTTTTACCCTGTTACTTTGCTGGTGTGTTGTATATATTTATAATATTTGCATTGAGTTTATCGTTATTTTGGGCGGGGTGGGTGGCGGAGCCGAGCTGTCTCGCAGCCATCATGGTGTGGAGCTCAGTTCATCTCACTAGTTTCATATTTCTCATGAGGGGTTGTTCCTAATGTTTCTATTTTAGCGAGGTCAAAAAGAAATCCCATTAGTGGCCTACTGATTTTGCTCGATTACTTTTGTTTTTTACACGATTTTTCACTATCTGCAAAGACTAAACAGAGTATTGCGACATTGTGCTTGTTTGTAAATAGAGAATGAACCAAAGAGAATCAATTCTAAAACAGTAAATGCTTGGATAACAATCAATCAAATGGAGAGACAAGCAGGCACGATGGATTACAACGGGGGCAAAGGCCTGCGTTAACTACCCTTCACTATCTGCAAAGAGAGAGTACTACTAAGAGAAAAGAGGGGGGGGGCAGCGTTCAAAGCACATCAGCGTGCATAAACACGAAAAAGTTTTTACCTATCACGTACTTGACATTTGACAGCTTTTGATATTTGCTATTAAAAAACCATTGAAATTCACAGAAAAAACCATAGGTTTTAGGCCATATATAGTTAGGGATTAGCATTTACAAAACCTTAATTTACTCGCACAAAACCATAGAAATTCGCATATATAGTTAGATGCAATAACTATATATCGCGCACCCGCAACCCACTGCTGATGATGTCACATATTACATCATTCATGACATGGTCAGTGACATCACTGATGACATCACTGATGATATCTCAAATGACATCATTCATGACATGGTCAGTGACATCACTGATGACATCACTGATGACATCTCAAATGACATCACTGATAAAATCTCTGATAACATCTCATTTGTCATTACTGATCACATCACTGATGATATCATTCATGTGATAATACGATCAACCTCTTCAGACTCTAATATAACCTTAGATACAATCAGTGTAAACAGACTCTCACAGACTGTCACTCATCCATGGAGTTACTCACACACATAGTCAGTCATGCAAAGAATAAATCACACCTCCATTTCCTCAACTATACAGTTATACACACCTTACTTAATCAAACATATACTAACACATATTTACTCTCTTATACAATCCCTGATACAAGTTCACAATGATCCATACATCCACTCACACATTCACTGGCTCTTATGCACAGTTATTTATATATGTCAACTCTCACATGTACTGTGTTTTACATATGTACTTACTTTGACATGTAGCACTGAGAAATCCAATTACTCACCAATGCACTCATGCTGATAGTCAACCGCCCATACAGCTGTTTTCACATGCACTTTTGAACCCATACATCTACTGAATCAACTGCTCACACATCTATGCACAGAGTCACACACCTCCCAGCCACCCCCACACACACACTCAGTCTCCCATACAAATATTTGGGCAACCAATCAATAACCCATATAGTTACTCATATAGCTACTGATCAACACATGCAGCAGTTTACAGAACTACAGTAATAATGATGCACAAATTAAGACAGTTTAGTCACTAACCCATGCACTCAGTGAGACACATTTAATCATTCTCTCATACAGTCAGTCATGCACCTACTAAATCCTTCATCCAAACACTTATACATCCACTCATTCTTCAATATGTAAGACATATTTTAACTTTACAGAAACATACAGTCACTGGATGTTGTCATTTGAGATGTCATCAGTGATGTCATTTGAGATGTCATCAGTGATGTCATCAGTGATATCACTGACCATGTCATGAATGATGTAATATGTGACATCATCAGCAGTGGGTTGCGGGTGCGCGATATATAGGTATTGCTTCTAACTATATATGCGAATTTCTATGGTTTTGTGCGAGTAAATTAAGGTTTTGTAAATGCTAATCCCTAACTATATATGGCCTAAAACCTATGGTTTTTTCTAAGAATATATATATATATATATATATATATATGTATTCACTGAAAAAACCATAGATTTTAGGGGTGTTCTAGTTAGCTGGACATTTCACTCATACGAAACCATTGAAATTCCTCCAGTATAGTTAGTTCTGTTAACTATAACTCACGCGCCCGCAATCCACTGCTGATGATGTCACATATTACATCATTCATGACATGGACAGTAACATCACTGATGACATCACTGATGACATCTGAAATGACATCACTGATGACATCACTGATGACATCATCCAGTGAATGTGGTTTGGTTCGTTATTTAAATATGTATTATATATATAGCAATCTGCATTGAAGAATGAGTGGATATATAAATATTTGGATGGAGGATTTAGTAGCTGTGTGATTGACTGTTTACTTGACTACTTTATAGTGTCTCACTAAATATATTGAATAGTGACTAAACTGTGTGAATATCTGTATCACTTTGTCAGTTGTTGTGTAAACTGCTGCACCAGTTGGTTACTAGCTATGTGAAAGTATTTATTAGTTATTGATTAGTTAACTTAGTATTGTATGGGAGAGTGAATGTGTGTGTGGTTCAGTGGTGGGTTTGTGACTGCCCAAAGATGTGTGAGTATTTGATTTAGTAGGTATATGAGGTTAATGCTACATGTTATAACAGTTGTTTGGGTGCGTGAATATCTTTATGGGTGTGGTGATGAACAAATATATCTCTCAATGGTACATGTCCAACAAACTAGAAAAATAAAAGGCAGTGTATATGACAGTTGTTGTATATAAATAAGTATACATAAGAGTCAGTGATTGTATGAGTGACTGTATGGATAACTGTATACTTGTAATAGTGATTTTATAACACACTAAGTATGAGTTACTATCTATATGAATAAATGTAGTGGTGTTTGTATATGTGTGTAGCTGTGTAGCTGAGTAAATGTAAGTATGATCCATTGTTTGCATAAGGGAGTAGGATTACTGCATAAGTGAATAGGATATGTGCTGGTGTGTAATGTCGATATAGGTGTATAAGTATATTTGATAGTGTTCTATTGATAATTGACAGCATGTGTGAGTGAATCTATAGGTAAATGATTAGATGTGTGTGTAGATCTAGGAATCACTGAGTGGGTTTTTAGAAACTTGTATTGGTGTGTCAATTGATTCAAATATGGTACTCTGTATTTTACAGTGAGTGATGAAAGGTTATACTAGTGTATGATGAGGTGTATCTGATTGTCACGTGGGTGATGTCATCAGTGATGTAATTTGAGACGTCATCAGTGATGTCACTGACCATGTCATGAATGATGTAATATGTGACATCATCATAAGTGGATAACGGATGCGCGAGTTATAGTTAGCAGAACTAACTATAACAGAGGAATTTCAATGGTTTTGTTAGAGTGAAATGTCAGGCTAACTATAACACCCCTAAAACCCATGTATTTTTCAGTGAATTTCTAAGGTTTTTAAATGCCGATTCCTAACTATAACATGTCTGAAACCTATAGTTTTTTCTGTGTATTTCAAAGGTTTTGTAACTGACGATATTTAAATGTATTAATTGTTATATTTATTTTTTTGATACTGACTTACTACATTTTTTAAAAATATTTATTTTTAGATATTTTATTTTTTTAAATACATTAAAATTACTTTATACATTACATTACAAAATATACTTTCTCAGAATTAATTACTTTAGTTTAAATACTTCGCAAATAGGCAATAGACTTTTAAGTACAATAGTTACAGTTGTTGCAATGGGCAACACAATTTCAAACATAAAGCAACATTGAGCTCAATGTGAATTTCTAGTTAAATGCAATTAGTTACTTTATGGATTACTTTTTTAACCACAGGACTGGATACTAGATTCAGTCCTGGGATATCTCCTGTAAACAGTTGTGTAAAAGCGTTTTGGTTACAGTAGTGATTTTTAAGGAATATTATTGTATTTTAATAGTTGACATTTAAAAACGTTTTTTAACATAGAATCACCAATGTTATCCTATAGGAGTAAATTCACCTAGCAGGTAAGTCATTTTATCATTACTTTTTCTTACTCAGTGATGGATCCTGGATCCAGCACTGGCCATCTCCTGTAAACAGTTGAAACAATGCGTTTAAGTTCTACAGGCGAATTTTAAGGAATATTTGTAGTTTGTGAAAATCAACACTTAAAAACTTTTCTGGTGAAAACCAGATAATGAATTCCTAAGGAAGGAAATACAAGTTACTGGTAAGTACAGTAGGAATTACTTTTCAGGGTCAGTGCTGGGCTAAAAGATGCAGCACTGTGGTCTCTCCTGATAACAGGTGAGTAAATCGGAATTCGTAGTTCAGCCGATTTTAGGTGAATATTTTAAAGTTCCAAAACTCCACACTAAAAAGAATTTCCAAGAGAAACTAGTCAATGTTAGCCTATGGAAGGAAATTCAAGTTACTGGTAAGTACGGTTAGAATTACTTTTCAGGATCAGTACTGGGCTCAAAGATGCAGCACTGAGGTCTCTCCTGATAACAGGTTAGTAAATCGAAATTCGTAGTTTGGCTGAATTTACTTCGGTCCATATATATAGAGCCACTTTCCTACACCATCCCCTCCCTTCACCACTGTGCAAAAACGCCCTGTGGCGCATTTTAAGTTGGGGAAATAATTCCCCTTCAATCCTGAGGGTCTCTAGGGTCCAACTATCCCACTAGGTACATCCAGTAAGCGCCTCAGAGCTGCGTAGCAGAGAGATGTAAAAAGGGACACAGCCTAGATCACCTCTCTGCAATGCAGTGCAGTGGCGCTTACTGGAAGCACCTGGTGGGCTAGTTGGCCCGAGGGTCCCTCAGGATTGAAGGAGAATTTTTTCCCCAACTTAAAACGCACTGCAGGGTGTGTTTGCACACGTCACCTCAGGCCCCGTCCCCTCCCTTCACCACTGTGTAAACACGCCCTGTGGCCGTTCTAAGTTGGGAGATTAAGTCCCCTTGAACACTGAGGGTCCCCAGGGTGAAACTAGCCCACTAGGTAAAGAATTAGGGGGACCCCCTCTAAGGTAATTTCTTTTAGGTCAGGGAGAAGAGGGGAAAAGGAACCAAGATAATGAGAAAAAACTCCCTCATGACCTATAAATTTCTCAGGGTAGTAACTCCAATTATACGGGCATATCAATAAAAGACATTTGTTTTACTTTTGCATTATTTATTATTTTTCTAATTCCTTTAACATTCAATTGATTCTTTTTTCATAAAAACACATTTTTCTTAAGTAGCAAAATTCCATCGTAGATAACAATAATTTATTTAAAATCCACATTTCATTATATCTAAACCTTTATACATATATCACCAGGTAGAGAACAGAGAATACCACACATACCACTCTCACTCTTACACAATCACAACTTCGCACATCTAGGCCTACAAACACGTCTATTTAGTTGTTCTCTCTGTTGCCCAATATGACCACTCTAATTGGTCAGATCTTAAAAGGACATGGTCAACGCGTTTCGGTGAGTTTGAACATCAATGGGAAGCACCTTCATCAGGACCTGCCATATTGAATAGATGTTCTCTAAAGCCTGGAAATATCTGAAAGAATATATGTATATTTCCATTATTTCTATGCCCATATGATCCACTATTTACAAAAAAGAGACATTGCAAGGATCGATCGGTATTTAAATTTTTACATTTTTACATTCTAAATCACCCTAACTGTGACACCTTATAACCCATACAGTGCAATCACTTCAGAATCAAGAGAGACAAGACAATTAAAAACAAATTTCAATTAGTAAAAATTCCTTACGGGGACACAAATTTTATCTAGATGTCCTTATATCTCACCCCGCATACATAAAGAAGGTTTCCAGACTTGATACTCCTAACTACTTACTCATAGTATTTCTTCAGAGCAGATAACAGTAAATCATCAAGAATTTTTCTTACAATCAGGCAGTGGCCACGAAAATCTGTATATGGGAACAGCAAAAACAGTTGTTCTAACATCCATAACAGAGGAGTGAAGACGAGCTATGTCCTTCCTCTCTACCTTAGTTGCCATACCTAGTCTTTACAATGAGACTGGAAGAGGATGTTCACTCCTATTAGTGAAACTATAACTATTTAAAAGTTTCTCTTCTTACTAAGAGAGAAAAAAACGATTAATCTCACTGTGATTTCATTAAAGATCTCACTATTAGCTATATGCTATATAGAAATATCAAATTACCTCAAAAGTCTCGCCAGCCATATACTTCTAGGGTTCCACAGGGGAGGATTATTCTATAAGGGAAATAGCTCCAATATCTGTACATATGGCCAAGGGGACACCTGTATGTGTGAGGAATTAAAAACCCAATTGGTGACTTAATAATAGCCAACTCCTCACCAAGCAGCCGATTTCGCACTCTATGTTGTTAATAAATACCTTAAAATTATATTCTTTTCCACTTAATAATCATTCCCTTTATTTCTTCGGATAACGCAGCTCATCCGTCTGAATCAACAGTTATTTGGCAGTACGTCAACTCACTGTCTTAAAAAAAAGAAAAGAAAAGTCCAAGTTGTTCTTCCTTTACTGCCCTTGGTGCATGAAATTTTATATCTTGGGAAATTACACCACATTATCTATTCTGTTGTATCCCATGAGGAGACATCTCTTTCTCTACTCAATAGCTGTTATTTCCCTTTTATCCCTTCTGAGATGTGGCAACTCAAACTCACCAGTTTTTATCAGGATTCCTCCATAAATTACACCACATTATCTTCACTATTGTGGTCACAAACGGAGACATCGGTATCTTTATTCCATGCTACTTATTACCCTTAAATCCCTTCTGTTGTGGGGCAGCTGAACCTTTCCAATATGTTAACGCGGTCCGCCATTAGTGACCTCCCTCCGTAGAAAATTTTCACCCAGGGTTTCCCGTTCTCACCGCTGTGATATCACGTTCACCTCCGTCACAGTCCGTCTCCCTATGAAGTGCCGCCCAACCGATTCCAGTCCTTCCATATGGCGGGTTTAAATATCCAATTTTCCCACGCGCAGTGATTTAAATTTGGGTCACCTGGTTCCTGTTAGAGAAAACTACAACAGACTGCCTTTCACTCTCCTGTGTACCACTCCGATCACGTGGGGCACCTGACCCAATCCCTTGCTCAAACCTTGATGACGTTTATGTTTGTAATTTATCACATGAGGCACCTCACCCAATCCCTTGTTCTGACCCTGATGACTTAAAGGTTTGTAGTTTTTTAAACTCCGTTTCACTGGGCAAATCTGATTGGGCACACCCTGTCAGATACAAAGAAGTCAAAGATGGACTTACTTAAGAAAATATTATTCCACCATTTTGAAACAGAATATTACATTTTGTTCTTCTTACATTGTTCCCTACGAAAATACGGCGATTCACAATATTGCATTAACAAAGTCACTAAAATAAATGACAGACTATATTTTCTCGCTAGGGTCTAGCTGCCAAATTAGAAGGATTTATCATTCTAATTCATCCCTATGATTTAACGTGGTATATTATACCGGTATTACATATTGGGGCGTTATTCTAAGAGAAATATAGATATATTTGATTTCAGCAATTATGATAATTGTGAGGTCAAAATTAAAAATAAAAATTCTACATATCCATCTCCTAATTTCCAAACCTAGTCCCATAAATTTTATCATCTTTATTAGAATACCATAAACAGGGAACTAGAGGACAAAAGAAGAATATAAGAGCTGAAAATATCACTAGAATTTTCATTGAGATAATCCCCTTATCTACAAAGGTCTTACAGTGAGAACTACACGCAAGTTATATTTGTGGATGTATATCTTCATCTTACAACGTATTTAAACCCTTTCGTATATTTATTAAGCATGGGCGAAATTTGCGAATTTGCGACCCGCGAATTGTGCCGAAAGCGAACCCGCAATTCGCAAAATTTGCGAATTCGTGCGAATGTGCGAATTTTCGGTGTTTGCCATTTCACGAGGGTTTTGTACAAGTTGGGGAACGCAAACTTACTTGTGTGGTCGCAACGGTCACAACCATGTGGTTTCTACCTGTCCAGCCTGTTTGCGACCCTGTGGTTCATCGCGGCCACCCTCCGGTTCATCACTGCCACCCTCTGGTTCACCAATGCCACCCTCTGGATCATCACTGTCCCCCTCCGGTTTATCACAGCACCCTCTGGTTCATCACTGTCTCCCTCTGGTTTATCACAGCACCCTCTGGTTCATCACTGCCACCCTCTGGTTGATCACTGCTATCCTCTGGTTCATCACTGCCACCCTCTGGTTTGCCACTGCCACCCTCTGGATCATCACTGTCCCCCTCTGGTTTATCGCAGCACCCTCTGGTTCATCACTGCTACCCTCTGGTTGATCACTGCTATCCACTGGTTCATCCCTGCCACCCTCTGGATCATCACTGCCACCCCCTGCTTCACCAGTGCCACCCTCTGGTTCATCACAGCCACCCTCTGGTTGATCACTGCCACCCTCTGGTTCAAGGCTGTGGATTGGGGCAGGGAGGGCTGAATGAAACTAGACTCTGCCTGGGGCACACAAGGTGTCCCATGCAAAGTCCAGTTCAAACCGGTGCTGGGGTTCTCCAGCCCCAGGTCTAGCGTGAAACTGGACAAAGCGGAAGGGGTGTAACCACCCCCTTCCTGGGTCCCACCCATAGGAGGGACCTAGCAGGAGATCCATTCCCTAGATTTGGAAAAAAGGTAGGAGCTGTGCCAATGCAAACCAGATCATCTTGACTGAAACTTTGAAATGAAACTCTTCGACATCTCACTCGACGTGGAAGACTGAAGAATCTCCTTTGTGGTCAAGGAGTGGTCACCCTGTGCAAGCAGGCACCATCAGTGCATCAAGACTTTCTTTGCCTTTGCCCCCGCCAGAGCCCGAACAACAGAGATCAACAAGACCCAGACTCCCAGACATCCAACAGCCCGATCCACAGTCCTGGCAAAGCTGAGACCCGTGGAGGTGACGAGAAACGTGGGACCGGCCATCTTGAAGAGTCAACAAAGTGCTTCCTGTGCAGCTCCCAAGGCACCCTAGATGCTGTGCTTTGGGGTTTAAGAAGCCCCAGCCCCAAGCAGCCTGTGCTTCAAAGATCACCCCTCCACTTTCACCGAGGGCTGCGTGGGGCCCTTTTGCACTTTTCCTGCTTGCTACGTTGTCCGGTTGGTTGCCCGTTGGCTAGTGGCCTCTGTGACAATGATCCATCAAAACTACACTGCTGGTCTGGTTGCTCCAGACTGGCCCTAGCTCCCCTGAAAAGGAGCCATCGATCTGACCTTCCCGGTCCGATCCAGAAGACATCTTCGAGTCCTGCTTCGGTTGCATTTGCCAAGGTTTGGTGACTCCAATTCGAGAACCGACACCGCCGACAGCAAGAGCCTTTGTGGGACAGCTCGTGTCCACCAGCTGGTCATCTTCGCTCCTTCCTGGTTCACGTGGCAGCGGAGACAAACTACCGGACAGCACCTGATCGCAACCCGACACTGCCTGGTTACGTCCTGGTTCCATCCTGGTCACTGGCTAGTGACCTAGACTCTGTCCCCTCTGCTTTCATGTACTCTACATCTTCGATCCACCCTTGTGTCCAACCGGATTCTTCTCTCCTGGCCGCCTGCAGCATCTTTACCTCCAGGCTCCATAGAACTCCACGAAGAAACCCGACGCACTTTGGCACCTATCCACCCCCTTCCTGTGGGTGAGGTAACAAGATTACACCGGTGCTCCTATAGTGGTTTACACCTCTAGTGTCCTACTTTTTAGTGGCTAAGTTCCAGTCCAGTTGGAAGACTCCTAAGCCTATAACTTTTTGATTTTTACACACCATTGACTTGTATGGTAAATTTGTTTGCCTATAGACACTGCACCCGTATCCTGTGGGCCTCCTATGTCCTAACCTTTGTTAGTCCAGTGTAGGCCCAGCGATTCCCTAGGCCCTAGGCCTGTACATTGTTTGTGACGTGGTACTTATACCACTTTCTTAATATATGGTTTGAGTGGCCATCCTGCCTATCCATAATTGTGCATCTTATTGTATGTTATACTGTGTTCTTTGTTTAACGCTTGTGCTCCTGTGCTCATAAAGAGTCAAGGGGATTATACTAGAAATAAATACATATATTTTATAATCTATAATTTGTGTGTTGTCCTTTCATTTGGGATTTAAAGGATTGCATATGGTAAAACAGCTGGCTTCACATGCCCTCTTGAGTTTAGCCTAAGACTGCTTTTGTCCATGCTACCACTAGCATAGCTGGTCTATAAGGTTGACTTACAACCCTTCACCATAAGGGTCATTTGGATTGGTGCAAGGTGCTCACTAGAATAGTGATCATCATATACCAGGCCAACCTCTCACACACAGCACCCTCTGGTTCGCCACTGCCACCCTCTGGTTGATCACTGCATCCTCTGGTTCATCCCTGCCACCCTCTGGTTCATCACTGCCACCCTCTGGTTTGCCACTGCCACCCTCTGGATCATCACTGTCCCCATCTGGTTTATCACAGCACCCTCTGGCTCATCACTGCCACCATCTGGTTGATCACTGCCATCCTCTGGTTCATCCCTGCCACCCTCTGGATCATCACTGCCACCCTCTGCTTCACCAGTGCCACCCTCTGGTTCATTACTGCCACCCTCTGGTTGATCACTGCCACCCTCTGAATCCTCACTTTCCCCTCTGGTTTATCACAGCACCCTCTGGTTCACCACTACCACCCTCTTGTTCACCACAGTAGATTATGAGGGGAAAGCAAAGCACACCTTCTCAGCCTCAACTGAGATGAATTAATTTGGGGCTGGTTAATGTGTCACTGAATTTGTGCTTCAAGTCTGGCACCTGCTTCCTTAGCTGTGAGACCTTCCTGTTGCAGTTATTTTTTTACAGGAGCATTGTGCCATACTTGTAACTATTCTCTGACCGTGCTTTGAGGGTCAGAGCAGGGTCAGAGAATAGTTGAAAGTAGGCAACTGAACTCTGGAGGGGCCCCTCAGGAATCACTACAGGGAATGGTTACAAAGTAGCTTTAACTTATGCACCTGCTAAGTGCTTTCAGTTTTCCAAAGTTTGTTTTTCTGCCATTTCGTGAGATTTGCGGGACGCAAAATCGAACTTGCGATCCGCCAATTCGTGCGAATTTGCAGATTTTCTCTTTTTTTGCGTGTTTGGGCGGTTTTTCTTTTTTTTTGCGTGTTCGGGCGGTTTTTTGCTTATTCGCGGACCTCTTGCAGTGCACCGACCCCGAGGTTGCCCATGCGGTCGTGTACGGGCGCGGCCATCTTGTTTGCGTGACGTGTTTCCGTTTCCGGGCGCTCCTTGCATGCTCGCGTCATATGCGGCGAGCGATTACGTATTCGTGGGCGTTTTTGCGTGCTCGCGGGGGAAATATCGCGCAAACTTACCCACGCGGTCCTCTATGGGCGCGGCCATCTTGTTTTTCATTCACTGCTATGGTTTTGGGCATGCTACCTTTCTATCCACCTTACATCTTTGTAATACTATGTTTTTCTGAACGTTTTTTTTTTTTTTGCTTATTATCTCTCTCTCTTCAATTTCCTACATCTATATTTTGTGTTTTTTTAAACTTTTTGTTACTTTATTACCTACTTTATTTCTTTCGCTCTCTCTCTTATTTTTTTCACACCTATTCTTCTTTCCTTCTTCTTGTGCCCAGAACCATGGCTAAAGGAGGCGAAAAGGGCAAGGGGAAGGGCCCAGCACCACGTACCCGGCTCCCTTGCGGGCGTTGGAGGGGGGAGGAAGTGCAGCCCAGGGATATCTTCTCTGCGGTGGAGGTGGCCGCCTTGATGGTTTTTGTCCAGGTACACCTCCTTAAGACCATGGCAGCAGGTGGGCGGATTGCTTCCGGTTACATCCTCCGGGAGCGTCGCCAGCTGTGGGAGAAGGTGTGCCGGCGCATGTGTAAGGAGTCTGGGGTCCGGCGCACCTACCACCAAGTGACGCACCGGTTTAGTGACATCTTGGACCGGGAGCAGGACATGCTCGACCTGCTCGGTGTGGAGATCCCTGGGCTTGGTAAGTAGCTATTTAATAACTACTTTTTTTCCTTCTGCTCTGTTATATTGCTAATCTATTTTTTTTCTGAAGAGTACGAAAGCTGCTTATTAGATTACATTGCAGGTAAATTAATGTTTAAATAGCTTCTGTCACTGCAGGTGCTTGCCTTGTTATTGGCGTTGCTACTATGCTTACTTGTTTGCAACTTTTTAGTTATTTGAGAGCATTACTACGTAATGCTCGAGACAGTAGACTCAAGTCTAGACCTTCTTTGTACTCCTGCTGCTGCCACTTTGAAGAGATAGTGGTGGATTGATACGTTGAGTATATTATTCATTACTTGTTCTAGGACATTTGTTAGTGGTCTGCAATCATGATGACGGACTGTGTCTGTCACGCGACGTCTCGTGCTGCTGAGTGATGGCAGTCGTAGTAGCACCTTTTTGTTGTTGATGTAGTTAGTGAATTACATAACTTTACTATTAGACGGTCTGCGAATCCTGCAATACTGTACTACTATCCTCTTAGTTGACCAGATCTGATGCAATTGATGTTAATTTGTTTCCCCAACATAATTTTAGATCGAGTACAAAGAAATCAAATATTTCCCAAAAAAACAATCATCCATGTTGTGTTTCTTTATTTCATGATCACCAGCAACTCCCAGGGGCAAGGCGACGGCGGCGACAGAGACTCCGGTGGCAGAAGTTGGACAGGAGCAGTCCCTTGCAGGCTCTTCTGCTGGCCCCAGTAAGCTGTTTTATTGTTATGTTAATACTTATACTTTCCTAACTTTTACAGATATTATAAACTGGTTCATAATAATTCTATGTTTTACAAAATAGTCTTTGATCTTCTTCTAATGTAGACTACTTTCTACATTCTTATCCTGCCTCCACCATCACTCTCTGTGCTACTACTATTTACAAATATGAGTCGGTCTGTGTAGGTAGCTAAGCTTGCCCAGTCGGCAAACGGTGTGAAACAAAACTCTGATACAGCAATAGCTCTAGGCACTGAGTGCAGTCCTCTGGGTTGCTCTTGCTGTCTTTTCCAGTCTTCTTAATGTAAGTGCTTTGACAATTTGCAACAACAAAATGTAATTTTTTACACCAAGTAAAAGGTAGCAGTGTCCTTTTTGATTTGAGAGGAGCACATCCCATACCGCTAGTGTTTCAGGGACTATTCTGCACACAAAGAAGTATTGACAAGATGATAGGTGCAGTTCGACTTTCGACATACCTCAGTCCGAACAGAAGTTGAACCCCCAATCCCCTGACCGACTATCTAGAATGTCTGACCAATGATTTTACGACCCAGAAGAGTAGAAGAAGACTACCTCCGAGTCCCGGCCTGTCTGAGTCACTGAAACATGACTGCCAAGTGCAGTAGTTCAAACCTTTCCACTCACTCACTCGTAAACAAAAACCACACAGTGTTTGTTAGTTTTAAAGTTTTATTTTCAATTAAGAAATGAAAACACTATTTCTTTATTTTTAATAGCGTAGTATTCTGATGGATGAAGATGGGTTAAAGTTGCAACAACATTCCCATGAATGAAATTAGTATGACTCAAAATTAATAATAGTTAAAAGACACATGAAATTATTAGAATAACTGTGCAGGACCCCCCACCTTCTTTAAAGTACTTAAAGTACTGCTGGTGATGACTTAGTAGTAGTTGGTGAATTGTCTGGCAGAAGGGCAATGGAATCTTCTTTCTGTAATGAGAAAAATAGTGCCCGTTAAGCAAGCATTCATCAGTTGTCATAAGAAGAAGTGTAGCATTTAATGGAATAAGCATATAAAAGGTTAACACCCTCCCGGAAACCGTTACTTTTTTTCAATCCCAGTAATAAAAAAAATGTGTTATGTAACATTTTCTTGTAAATGTAAATTGTAAATTGATACTTGTATAGGGCACTACTCACCCGCAAGGGTCTCAAGGCGCCTGTATGAATGCCGCTGTGGAACCCATCCTGGCTTTCCCTGTGAGGCGTCCACTCCTGGGCACCCCCAAGGTGGAGGCCAGGCATCCTTAGCTTTGTGGGGGACATTGTGGAGATTAAGCAAGCTATTGCCCAGAGTTGCACAGTGGGACTCCATGATTGGAATAGGCACCGAGGTGAGAATTATCAGGTCCGTGGAATTTTGAGACCAATACCCGTCGAGGCGGGGAATTGAACCCTGGTGCCGGGCTAGACTTCTGCTTTAGGGTCTGCCGCTCTAACCATTGAGCCACACTTCTCCTTCCGTTAAGAGACAAAATAGGGGTTGTGTATGGCATCTGAAAATATGACAAGTGACCTAGACTCTGTCCCCTCTGCTTTCAGGTCCTCTACATCTTCGATCCACCCTTGGATCCAACCGGATTCTTCTCTCCTGGCCGCCTGCATCATCTTTACCTCCAGGCTCCATAGAACTCCACGAAGAAACCCGACGCACTTTGGCACCTATGCTCCCCCTTCCTGTGTGTAAGGTAACAAGATTACACCGGTGCTCCTATAGTGGTTTACACATCTAGTGTCCTACTTTTTAGTGGCTAAGTTCTAGTCCAATCGGAAGACTCCTAAACCTATACCTTTCTGATTTTTACGCACCATTGACTTGTATGGTAAACACGTTTGCCTATAGACACTGCACGCACATCCTGTGGGCCTTCTATGTCCTAACCTTTGTTAGTCCAGTGTAGGCCCAGCGATTCCCTAGGCCCTAGGCCTGTTCATTGTTCGTGACGTGGTACTTATACCACTTTCCTAATATATGGTTTGAGTGGCCACCCTGCCTATCCATAATTTTGCATCTTATTGTATGTTATACTGTGTTCTTTGTTTAACGCTTGTGCTCTTGTGCTCATAAAGAGTCAAGGGGATTATACTAGAAATAAATACATATATTTTATAATATATAATTTGTGTGTTGTCCTTTCATTTGGGATTTAAAGGATTGCATATGGTAAAACAGCTGGCTTCACATGCCCTCTTGAGTTTAGCCTAAGACTGCTTTTGTCCATGCTACCACTAGGATAGCTGGTCTATAAGGTTGACTTACAACCAATCACCATAAGGGTCATTTGGATTGGTGCAAGGTGCTCACTAGAATAGTGATCATCATATACCAGGCCAACCTCTCACACACAGCACCCTCTGGTTCGCCACTGCCATCCTCTGGTTGATCACTGCCATCCTCTGGTTCATCCCTGCCACCCTCTGGTTCATCACTGCCACCCTCTGGTTTGCCACTGCCACCCTCTGGATCATCACTGCCCCCCTCTGGTTTATCACAGCACCCTCTGGCTCATCACTGCCACCATCTGGTTGATCACTGCCATCCTCTGGTTCATCCCTGCCACCCTCTGGATCATCACTGCCACCCTCTGCTTCACCAGTGCCACCCTCTGGTTCATTACTGCCACCCTCTGGTTGATCACTGCCACCCTCTGGATCCTCACTGTCCCCCTCTGGTTAATCACAGCACCCTCTGGTTCACCACTACCACCCTCTTGTTCACCACAGTAGATTATGGGGGGAAAGCAAAGCACACCTTCTCAACTGAGATGAATTAATTTGGGGCTGGCTGATGGTTCACTGAATTTGTGCTTCAAGTCTGGCACCTGCTTCCTTAGCTGTAAAACCTTCCTGTTGCAGGTATTGTTTTTACAGGAGCATTGTGCCATACTTGTAACTATTCTCTGACCATGCATCGAGGGTCAGAGCAGGGTCAGAGAATAGTTGAAAGTAGGCAACTGAACTCTGGAGGGGGCCCTCAGGAATCACTACAGGGAATGGTTACAAATTAGCTTTAACTTTTGCACCTGCTAAGTGCTTTCAGTTTTCCAAAGTTTGTTTTTCTGCCATTTCGCGAGATTTGCGGGACGCGAAATCGAACTTGCAATCCGCTAATTCGTGGGAATTTGCTGATTTCTCTTTTTTTGCGTGTTCGGGCGTTTTTTCTTTTTTTTAGCATGTTCAGGCGTTTTTTTTGCTTATTCGCGGACCGCTTGCAGCGCACTGACCCCGAGGTTGCCCATGTGGTCGTGTACGGGCGCGGCCATCTTGTTTGCGTGACGTGTTTCCGTTTCCGGGCGCTCGTTGCATGCTCGTGTCGTATGTGGCGAGCGATTACGGTTTGCGTGGGCGTTTTTGCGTGCTCGCGGGGGAAATATTGCGCAAACTTACCCACGCGGTCCTCTATGGGCGCGGCCATCTTGTTTTTCATTCACTGCTATGGTTTTGGGCATGCTACCTTTCTATCCACCTTACATCTTTGTAATCCTATGTTTTTCTGAACTTTTTTTTGGTTTTTTTTCGCTTATTATCTCTCTCTTCAATTTCCTACATCTATAGGTTGTGTTTTTTTAACTTTTTGTTACTTTATTACCTACTTTATTTATTTCGCTCTCTCTGTTATTTTTTTCACACCTATTCTTCTTTCCTTCTTCTTGTGCCCAAGACCATGGCTAAGGGAGCCGACAAGGGCAAGGGGAAGGGCCCAGCACCACGTACCCGGCTCCCTTGCAGGCATTGGAGGGGGGAGGAAGTGCAGGCCAGGGAGATCTTCTCTGCAGTGGAGGTGGCCGCCTTGATGGTTTTTGTCCAGGTCCACCTCCTTAAGACCGTGGCAGCAGGTGGGCGGATTGCTTCCGGTTACATCCTCCGGGAGCGACGCCAGCTGTGGGAGAAGGTGTGCCGGCGCATGTGTAAGGAGTCTGGGGTCCAACGCACCTACCACTAAGTGACGCACCGGTGGAGTGACATCTTGGACCGGGAGCATGACATGCTCGACCTGCTCGGTGTGGAGTTCCCTGGGCTTGGTAAGTAGCTATTTAATAACTACTTTTTTTTCCTTCTGCTCTGTTATATTGCTAATCTACTTTTTTTCCTGAAGAGTACGAATGCTGCTGATTAGATTACATTGCTGGTAAATTAATGTTTAAATAGCTTCTGTCATTGCAGGTGCTCGTCTAGTTATTGGCGTTGCTACTATGCTTACTTGTTTGCAACTTTTTAGTCATTTGAGAGCATTACTACGTAATGCTAGAGACAGTAGACTCAAGTCTAGTCCTTCTTTGTACTCCTGCTGCTGCCACTTTGAAGAGATAGTGGTGGATTGATACTTTGAGTATATTATTTATTACTTGTTCTAGGACATTTGTTAGTGGTCTGCAATCATGATGACGGACTGTGTCTGTCACGCGACGTCTCGTGCTGCTGAGTGATGGCAGTCGTAGTAGAACCTTTTTGTTGTTGATGTACTTAGTGAATTACATAACTTTCCTATTAGACGGTCTGCGAATCCTGCAATACTGTACTACTATCCTCTTAGTTGACCAGATCAAATGCAATTGATGTTAATTTGTTTCCCCAACATAATTTTAGATTGAGTACAAAGAAATCAAATATTTCCCAAAAAACAATCATCCATGTTGTGTTTCTTTATTTCATGATCACCAGCAACTCCCAGGGGCAAGGCGACGGCGGCGACAGAGACTCCGGTGGCAGAAGTTGGACAGGAGCAGTCCCTTGCAGGCTCCTTTGCTGGCCCCAGTAAGCTGTTTTATTGTTATGTTAATACTTATACTTTCCTAACTTTTACAGATATTATAAACTGGTTCATAATAATTCTATGTTTTACAAAATAGTCTTTGATCTTCTTCTAATGTAGACTACTTTCTACATTCTTATCCTGCCTCTACCATCACTCTCTGTGCTACTACTATTTACAATTATGAGTCGGTCTGTGTAGGTAGCTAAGCTTGCCCATTTGGCAAACGGTGTGAAACAAAACTCTGATACAGCAATAGCTCTAGGCACTGAGTGCAGTCCTCTGGGTTTCCCTTGCTGTCTATTCCAGTCTTCTTAATGTAAGTGCTTTGACAATTTGCAACAACAAAATGTAATTGTTTACACCAAGTAAAAGGTAGCAGTGTCCTTTTTGATTTGAGAGGAGCACATCCCATACCGCTAGTGTTTCAGGGACTATTCTGCACACAAAGAAGTATGGACATGATGATAGGTGCATGTCGACTTTCGACATACCTCAGTCCGAACAGAAGTTGAACCCCAATCCCCTGACCGACTATCTAGAATGTCTGACCAATGATTTTACGACCCAGAAGAACAGTAGAAGACTACCTCTGAGTCCCAGCCTATCTGAGTCACTGAAACATGACTGCCAAGTGCAGTAGTTCAAACCTTTCTGCTCACTCACTCGTAAACAAAAACCACACAGTGTTTGTTAGTTTTAAAGTTTTATTTTCAATTAAGAAATGAAAACACTATTTCTTTATTTTTAATAGCGTAGTATTCTGATGGATGAAGATGACGTTAAAGTTGCAACAACATTCCCATGAATGAAATTAGTATGACTCAAAATTAATAATAGTTAACAGACACATGAAATTATTAGAATAGCTGTGCGGGAGCCCAGATCTTCTTTAAAGTACTTAAAGTGCTGCTGGTGATGACTTAGTAGTAGTTGGTGAATTGTCTGGCAGAAGGGCAATGGAATCTTCTTTCTGTAATGAGAAAAATGGTGCCCGTTAAGCAAGCATTCATCAGTTGTCATAAGAAGAAGTGTAGCATTTAATGGAATAAGCATATAAAAGGTTAACACCCTCCCCAAAACCGTTTACTTTTTTTTCAATCCCAGTAATAAAAAAGAATGCAACATTTTCTTGTAAATGTAAATTGTAAATTGATACTTGTATAGCGCACTACTCACCCGCAAGGGTCTCAAGGCGCTTGTACGAATACCGCTGTGGAACCCATCCTGGCTTTCCCTGTGAGGCGTCTACTCCTGGGTACCCCCAAGGTGGAGGCCAGGCATCCTTAGCGTTGTGGGGGCCGTTGTGGAGATTAAGCAAGCTATTGCCCAGAGTTGCAGAGTGGGACTCAATGATTGGAATAGGTACCGAAGCGAGAATTATCAGGTCCGTGGAATTTTGAGCCCAAGACCCGCCGAGGCGGGGAATTGAACCCTGGTCCCGGCTAGACTTCTGCATCAGGGTCTGCCGCTCTAACCATTGAGCCACACTTCTCCTTCCGTTACGAGACAAAATAGGGGTTGTGCATGGCATCTGAAAATATGACATGTTTTTCCTAGACGTCACAACATCTGACGCGGCACAGATGACCACCAGTGCCGGGGCAAATAGTACGGAGGGGTCCACTCAGGATGCGGCGGCGCCAACAGGAGTAGCTGGGGGTGACGACTCAGCGGCGGCGGACGGTGGTAAGTTATTATACTCCTTACTTATTGACATTTTTTTGAGTAGCCTCGCAAAGGAGTGAATGATGTACTGTTCAGAGTACACAGTACACTAATATAAGTACACAGTACTGTCAAGAACATTCACTAATGTAGAACTACTTTTTGGGCTATCACGGAGAAGACAGTCAACCTTGACTTTTAATAGCATTAGCGGTGGTACTTCTCTGGTAACCAATGGCCCCCTCTATTTCACTTCAACTCAGCTGGCAAATTTTTATTGTGAAGCCAAGTCATATCAGATGAAGTTTAGGGATGTGAAGAACGAAAAGTTAAAGAAGGGTGAAACGAAGGACGAGCGAGTCTTAATATTTATGACTGTAAAGAATGGTTTTGTTGAATGCAATTCAACATAAGAAGACAGTGTTTTCCAAAATATAATGAAAATGGTGTTAGTTGGTTTTTGACAAAAATACATTTTGGTACATTTGTGACATTAAGAAGAATCATAGACGTACTTTCGAAGCCTGGATGTTATCTTCTTTATCCTCCTCGTCGATAGCAGAGGTGTATGATGTAGTAGAGCAGACGCTGAGTGGAAGAAGTATGGCCAGTGGCAGTGCCACCCCTATAGAAAAGTAAGACATTCAGATCCCCACTTGCATGTACTGCTTAAAGTACTGCGAGTCTGCATCATCATGGCCTGTGTCTGTATTTCTTGGGTGAGAGCTCAGTGAGCTGCCATTATGGCGGCTAGCGCAAGTTCACATAACAGTGATTTCTTTTGCAACCCAAGAGAAATTTTTTTAAAAAAGGCAAATTTTTAGGACTCTCTGACTATGTATTAAGTAGTGAGCCCATTCATAGTGCTGCTAGTGGAATTCCTGAAACTCCCGGTAAGGTCACAGGCTTACAAAGACAGCAGAAAGATACATGCCAACATGTTATACTGTTACAACAAGTATCTGTGCACACGTCACCTATTACAGAGTAAATGCTGTAGGTAATCAAACAACACAACCAATAGACAAACAATGTGTAGTAGTCTTGATAGAAGTTTTTCTTCAATTCAGATTTTATCCACCACGCCCAGCCAACACGTGTTTCGTCAGGGCTAGTAGCCCATGACTTCATCAGGGCTCCCGCGGGCAGCGGAACAAAGCTATTGCCACAATGGCTATGTGCTCTCAGCCGGTTCTAATTCCGACCCGACTACCGGGTACTGTCGAGGTTCTCGCTGATTCGTCTCAGCCGTCCGTGTGATGGTTAATACCAAAGATGCGACACACCAAAGGAGTATCCGTGTGAGCGGCAGGTTAAGCCGTACTGCTTTCCAGCGTCTCCCCGTGTAAATGCGGAAGTCATTTACAGTTTACACGCGGAGACGCTGTAAAGCTGAGATGGCTGAGATGAAACAGCGAGAACCTCCCTGGTACCCGGTAGCCGGGTCGGAATTGTAAGCGGCTGAGAGCACCTAGCCATTGTGGCAATAGCTTTGAAACCGCTGCCTGCGGGAGCCCAGATGAAGTCGTGGGCTACTAGCCCTGAGGAAACACGTGTTGGCTGGGAGTGGTGGATAAAAATAAAATCTGAATTGAAGAAAAACTTCTATCAAGACTACTTTCACATTGTTTGTCTATTGGTTGTGTTGTTTGATTACCTACAGCATTTACTCTGTAAAAGGCGACATGTGCACAGATACCTGTTGTATCAATTATGTTTGGATCTTGGTCCTAATTGGAGGTGTAGGTTCTTCCTCCTATCTGGGGCACCCTCAAAATAGTGGTTAGAAATTATAAATAAAGTCACATACGGGAGGCGCCAGTTGTGGATCGACATTCAAATAAAACCTGGTCCGTTATCTTCAAAATGTTATACTGTGTTTGCTACTTGCTGGTGTTACTGATGCTGGTGTTATTGAGTGTCAACTTTCTGTTGAATTATTTTGACTTTATGTTAAAGACTATTGGCTACAGTATTTTTCTTTCTTTTTTCTTAGATGCTACTCCAAAAAATCTCACCCGTAAGGAGATGGCTGTCCGGGCCAGGGCCCGTAAGCTGGAGGCTATTTGTGTCGAGTATCAACGGTTGTGGTCTCGGGAGCATGAGGAGGACACTACAACAACCACCACTACATCCTCCTCCACTGCCCCTGGGTCCACCAGCCACAAGCCTCCAGTCAAACGGAGCTGTGGCTCGACAGCCTCCCGCCGCCGCCGCACAGCAGCAAAAACAACAGCTGCCCCCCCCCCCCCCCCCCCAGAGCCTGGATGGTACGTCAGCGCCGCCTCCGAAAGCGAGTGGACTACCTCGAGCGGTTGGCCGAAAAACATCAGCGCCAGCTCCGGGACCTCCGGAAAGACCTGCGGGACGTGCAGCACCAGCTGTCCACACTACGCCACCGGAGGAAGTGACTGTCCCTTGCCCCTTTTTTAAAGACTGTTGGGGGGGTGGGAAATGGGTTTTTGGGAAAGGGTACTTTTTGATTTTTGGACATTGGTTTGGTTAGGGAGGGGGGTGAGTTGGGGTAATTTATTTTATTTTTGTGACAACAACATCCATAATTTATATTTCTTAATAATTATATTTTTCATTCCAAAACACAGTATACGCGCTCATATTATTTTGTGTGGGGGTTGGCGGTGGTTACTGGACGTTTGGTTTTTCAAACTTACCAGCATGAATGAAACATCTTGTCCTGAAATGTACCAAAATGCAAGTAACCGAGTTAGTCAATTCAGTAGCCCTAACACTGTACTTTACTAGTAGTACTGTCAGTCTCTGCTCTCCTCCCAACTTAGTCCTAGCCCATTATTCTAGTACCTCTCCAATATGCTTTTCTTACCTGTGATTTGTGAATCACGGTTGGTGAATAAGGTTGGTTGTTGACTTGAATCCTCGACGGATGCAATATCATTGTTGTGCTGGTAGCAGTAGTGGTACACACTGGCAGTATCACCATATGAAAAAAAGAGGAAATTAAACATTGAGTGGCCTGAGCGTAGCATTAGAAACAGTACAATAGATAGTACGGTACAGAACAGTGCCCTAAATTGTAGCCTAAGCAGTGCCAACGTAAGGTAAGCATTAATCATTTCATTGTTCACGTCGTGTAGGAGGAGGATGTTCTTATCAATCCACGATGGCGCACATGAACTTCTGGTTGCTTTGACCTTACCCTCCCCAGCAAGTGTGTGGAATTTATTGTTGTTGTCAGTCACACCTCAATGAAATACCACACAGCCCGGGGGAAGAGGGTTAGGGTTTGAAAATTGGATGGGAATGGGGGTTTTGGGAAAGTTTGGTAGAGGGGAAAAAAACACAGCATGGACAGTCAAACAACAAATGAAGAGAAATAAATCTTTGGATTAGAAGATATTGATAAATCTTGAAAGGGACATAAAGGAAGTGCACTACTGCATGCCAAAAGTACTAAATGGATGGTTAGGTTATTGAAAAGTAGTACTAGCACTTACTGCAACTTACTAGTAACTACGAAGAAACAAGTTGACAGTACAGGGCTGCAGTCATTACGCAATTTCACTTGCCTCTCTGCCCTCAAGAGAATAAACACTTAGAACATTAAATTAGTGTTAAACATACCAAAGATGTATCAAATTGCTGGAGGGAGGGATGAATTTGAAGCAGAGATCAAACAAACGCACAGAGTCCCACTCATAGAAGTAAGTTCAAGTTCACAACAATATCATTTAAAAGATAAGGAGAATTTTGGATACTGTTACTGTTTTTTGTAGTTGTCCCGTTGAATTTGTGAAGTCGATGCATCCAGCCATTCCTCTTATTCGCGGTACTCCTTCATTCCATCGGATGCTCCGTCGATCAATCTTGGTGACCAGACACACTGTCCATTGCCTGCCTGATGCGGATTTGCAGATCGCTAATTGTAAGCCTGAGTAGTACATCGATGGCACAGGGTAAAAGCCTGCCTGTAATTGATGATGGAAAAACACAACAGTAAGTGTTAAAGACACCTCAGAGAAAAAAATATGTAAGGCACGCTGTGTAGTGCAAAAATTATACTATCACTTTCAGAGATGACAATCCGCAAAATCTAGAACACCCCACATTACCCTCCCAAAAACGTGCAGAATACTGCTGCTACCTCACAGAGGCCTAATTTCAAATCGTGTCAAAACGCACTTAGAAAGTATGCCCAAAACCCCCCTTTCCCACCATGGATTATCTTCAAACGACTTGCAATCAAAATTAGACATTACAACAAGTTTTCCAAGACCCCACCCAGTCGTAAAAATCTATAACCCCCGCCCAAACACATGCAATACAATACTGCTAACCCTAATGAGCCCTAAGTTAAGAATAGTGGCAAACGCTTTCTTTAACTAGGCCAAATCCCCCCTTTCACACCATGGATTTTCTTCAAACCACTTGCAACCAAAATTACACATTCCCACGAGTGCTTTAAGACCCCAGAATCCAGTTACAAAAATCTAGAACACCCCCAAACACATGGAATACTGCTGCTAGTGCTAACCCTATTGAACCCTAAGTTACAAAAAGTGCCAAAAGGCTTTTCAGTATGGATTTTCTCCAAACCACTTTTATCCGGTATTAGACCTTCCCAGCAATGCCCCAAGACCCGCCAACCCACCCGCAAAAAAGCACAACACCCCCAAACAGGCAAAAAGCAAAAATGGAAAATCTCATACTTACAATATTTTTCGGCCTTCTTTCAATTCTGTCCAAACACGCTGTGCAGCTAGGTCATAACTCCACTTTTCCACCATGGATGTCCTGAAAAACAAATGCAATCAACATTAGACAGTGCCAGCAGTGCTCCCAGACCCCCAAACCCACCCCAAACACCAGGAACCCCCCCCAAACAGCACCCCAAAGACAAGCAGGTGAGCAAACACGCAAAAACTTTTTTACCTCCGGTTTTCTCCAAACCACTTTTATCCGGTATTAGACCTTCCCAGCAATGCCCCCAGAGCCATCAACCCAGGCGAAAACAAGTAGAAGACCCCCAAACAGCTAAAAAGAAAAACTACAAAAATGGGGACTTAGAAATTTGCAGGCAAATTTCCAAAATCACTCCACGCGCGCTCTGCAGCTAGGCCGTAACTCCCCATTGCCACCATGGATTTGCTTCAAACCTCTTGCAATCAAAAGTATCCATACCCAGCGTTGCTCCAAGACCCCAAATTCCACCCACAAACACCAGGAAGCGACCCCAAACAGGCCCCCGAAAACGCTAAAGTGAGCGAAATGTCAGAAAATGCAAATACTTTTTCCTCATGGATTTTCTCCAAACCACTTTTATCCGGTATTAGACCTTCCCAGCAATGGCCCCAGAGCCGTCAACCCAGGCGAAAACAAGTAGAAGACCCCCAAACAGCCAAAAAGCAAAAATACAAAAATGGGGACGTAGTAATTTTCAGGCAAATTTCCAAAATCACTCCACGCGCGCTCTGCAGCTAGGCATTACTCCCCTTTGCCACCATGGATTTTCTTCAAACCACTTGCAATCAAAAGTATTCATACCCAGCGTTGCTCCAAGACCCCAAAACCCACCCACAAACACCAGGAAGCCCCCCAAACAGGACCCCGAAAACGCTAAAGTGAGCGAAATGTCAGAAAATGCATAACCTTTTTCCTCATGGATTTTCTCCAACCCACTTTTATCCGGTATTAGGCCTTCCCAGCAATGGCCCCAGACCCATCAATCTAGGCGGAAACAAGTAGAAGACCCCCAAAGAGGCAAAAAGCAAATATACATAAATGGGGACTTAGTAATTTTCAGGCAAATTTCCAAAATCACTCCACGCGCGCTCTGCAGCTAGGACCTAACTCCCCTTTGCCACCATGGATTTGCTTCAAACCTCTTGCAATCAAAAGTATCCATACCCAGCAGTGCTCCGAGACCCCAAAACCGACCCCCAAACACCAGGAACCCCCAAACAGGCCCCCGAAAACATGATAGTGAGCAAAAAGGCAAAAACTTTTTCAACTACGATTTTCTCCAAAACACTTTTATCCGGTATTAGACCTTCCCTGCAATGCTCCCAGACCCGTCAACCCAGGCGGAAACAAGTAGAAGACCCCCAAACAGTCAAAAAGCAAAACCTTAAAAAGTGAGACTTAGCAAATATCGGGCCAACCTGGAATTCAGTCCAAATGCGCTGTGCAGCTAGTCACTAACTCCCCTTTTCCACCATGAATTTCCTGAAAAACAAATGCAATCAACATTAGACTATGCCAGCAGTTCTCCCAGACCCCCTGACCCAACACCGCAAATCTAAAACACCCCCAAATAAACCCAAAAACCTGCAATACTGGTATATTGAAAACATTGCAAATTGCGCTGTTCACAAAAACAAACAGCAATTGGTTTCAACAGAGACAGACAGCCATTGCTGTCCACTGCATGCCATCTTCTCATTATTCATTACCTGTTCTACTTTATGTCTGCATCTTCTTCGGAAAGTGAGGGCCCACAGGGCAGCCTATCCTGTAAATTCCAGAAGTAGGTCTGTCAACAATCAGCAAGCATGTAGTCAGTCAGTTATTTCAGTCCCACTTGAGGGGACTCGTCAACGAAGACAAAGTTTGTTTTTTCTCCATAATCCATCCATCTGCCTTGAGGGAAATGGATAGGGGGAGTCTGGAGGAGGAGGATAGAGGAGCATGATTGAGTTGTGAACATGTGAACATCTGAATGCAGACTGCGGCACCTTCAAATCAATACGGAAAATAAGATGAAGACAGTGCTGATGATGGACTTATTGTGATTAGTTGATTAGAACTTTGTTGTGGTAAAAGTAGCAAAACAAAGAAAGACACACAGGAATAAAAGTGAATAAGTACGGAAAAAAAAGAAGTAATTTTCAATCCTCGTTGTCAGGGAAGCAGAGCTCGTCCCCCAAGTCTATGAATTGAGACGGGAATAGGTCTGGTGACCGAGAAGAACTTCCGTCATCGTCGTCACCTAAGTCGGTGTCCTCTTCTTCCTGCGTGCATTCACGTATTTTGTAATCGGGTGGTATGTAGTGCTGATTCATCTTGATTATTGTTAACCTCTCCACATTTTTGGGCAAAAGGCGGGTCCTTTTTGAAGTAACAATGGCACCAGCAGCACTGAAAACACGTTCAGAAGACACACTTGCGAGTGGGCAAGACAAATATTTAGAGCCAGGTTGGTGATCAGTCCCCATTTTGAGCTTTTCGTATACCAATATCCCAATGGGTTCTCATTATGACAGACCTCTGTTGGGTCATCCAGATAGGCCTGCACCACTGACTCAAGGTTCTCCAGGGTTGATCCACTTTGCGCACCATCTGCGACCTTTTCATCAGTGAACCGAGCTAACCCTTGCTGAGTTAGCCAATCCCCTTTAGACAATGTTGGTTTGCAGCCTGGTGCAGGTGAGGATGATGATATGGTTGCTGTTGTTGTTAACGGCTGTGAGGGAAAGTGACTCCCTTCGGCCACGGATTGAGAAGTGGAACTTGACGCCGGATGGCCTGTTGATTCAGTTGTACTTGTGCTGCCTTGAAGGTTCTGCCGGTCTTTTTCGGACTGAGTGGCTGACACAGCTAGCCAATATTTGTACTTTGAAACTTCTGATTCAGAAAAAGGAAAGAAAGTATTGGTGGGCAGTGCCTTTATGTACCGTGGATCAAGAATAGTGGCACAAATGTAATGTTGTTCTGTATGTATCTTTTTAAGCCTTTCATTGTCAAGGAGGCGCCATAATAACTTCTGCGCCAAACCATATGCTTCTCGCTTTTCACCATCATCTCGGAACGTTGACGACACCTCCTTCAGTTGGTGCTCTAGCATGCGCAACAATGGGATAGCTTTGCTCAAAGAACAGTCCTCCCTGCTGACTTCAGGCGTGAAGAGCTCAAAAGGACGAAGCATGTCTGTCAGGCTTGCAATTAGCTTCCATTCCTCCAAATCTAGCATCAAGTATTTGTGAGCAGCACCCAGTTTAAAGACAAACTCATGTACTACCTCCCACTGCTCAGACAGATGCTCAAGCATGTAAAAGGTTGAATTCCAACGTGTTGCCACCTCCTGGATTAGTCCTTTGACTGGCAGTTTACGTTCATATTTAAGGCCGCTCAGCTGCTTCCGGGACTTAAAAGAATGGTTGAAATGGGTGCAGATTTTTCGGCAGGTGGTCAGTACTTTGATGACTGGCTCTTTTGCTTTCAAGAAGGCTTGCACCACGATGTTAATACTGTGCGCCAAACACAGCACTCTGAAATAGCCACCGATGTCCATGGCCTTAACTATATTACTTAGGGCGAACAAAGAAACCAAAGGGAATGATGGACGGAGCATTGACAATGCAAACACTCACCCCCAGTCAGCTGATCTGGGTTTAATCCATCACTGTTCTTTAGCTCACTCCGCCACCCCAGTTCAGACATGGCCATATGCAAATCAGTCTGACCCTGTGCCTCATGGAAACAGTCCAGCCCGAACTGCCAAGCCATGTCTTCCCTGAACCGGATTCAAGCTTCCCAGGACCGGTTTATGGCATTGCAGCCGTCTTCAGCCGGGCTTGCTTGAATCCAGTGGCAAAGTGAGCAAGGGACTCACGTCTGAGCATACCCTGCCAACTTAGGACGAACAAAGAAAACCAAAGGGGATGATGGACGGAGCGTTGACAATGCAAACACTCACCCCCAGGCAACTGATCTGGGTTTAAACCATCACCGTTCTTTAGCTCACTCCGCCACCCCAGCTCAGACATGGCCATATGCAAATCAGTTTGACCCTGTGCCTCATGGGAACAGTCCAGCCCGAACTGCCAAGCCATGTCTTCCCTGGACCGGAATCAAGTTTCCCAGGACCGGTTTCTGGCATTACAGCCGTCTTCAGCCGGGCTTGCTTGAATCCAGTGGCAAAGTGTGCAAGGGACACACGTCTGAGCATACCCTGCCAACAGATCTTTTGACTGCGTGTGAGTGTTTGATTGATTCAGATGCTCCGTCCATAACCACCCCCTTTTGTACCGCTTTTGGCCACCATAAGTGTGGCAGGGTATGCTCAGACGTGAGTCCCTTGCTCATTTGCCTCTGGATTCAAACAAGCTGGGCTGAAGAAGGCAGAAATGCCAGAAACCGGTACCAGTGGTACTGGCAACTTTCTTCGCTGAGGCGCTACGGCCACCTTTCTTTAGGCCCATCTTCTTCAGATGTCAGAACAGCAGGCCGCAGTTGCACGAGTTGCAGAGTTGTCTTGTCTGTGGCCACACGTGACGTCGCGTGACGTTATGCTGCACACACTGCTGAAGGACTTCTTCCTGGCACTGGTGGTTCTCTTGTGTACCTAAAAGCAATGAAAGACAGAGGAACATCAGTTATACACCCCAAAAAGTCGAAAAACACATAAAAATCACCACAATCCCATGCCATCCATGCCCTCAATGATGTTTAAATTCAAGACACCCCACAGAAATACTAGGCCCATGCACCACTGAGTGCCCCTGGGCATAATGGATGAAAGCTAGGAAAAATGGGTGCAGGCCTGAGAACACTGCCTGCCTTCAAAATGGCCCCTTGCCCCCCAGCACATGGCCAGGCCCTGCCTGTACAAGCACTCAAACTGGCCCCCACCCACATGGCCAGTACTCAACAACACCCCCAAAAATCGAAAAACACATAAAAATCACCAAACTCCCATGCCATCCATGCCCTCAATGATGTTTAAATTCAAGACACCCCACAGAAAGACTAGGCCCATGCACCACTGAGTACCCCCGGGCATAATGGATGAAAGCTAGGCATAATGGGTGATAGCTAGGCAAAATGGGTGCAGGCCTGAGAACACTGCCTGCCTTCAAAATGGCCCCTTGCCCCTCAGAACATGGCCAGGCCCTGCCTGTACCAGCACTCAAAATGGCCCCCACCCACATGGCCAGTCCCAACAACACCCCCAAAAATCGAAAAACACATAAAAATTACCATAATCCCATGCCATCCATGCCCTCAATGATGTTTAATTTCAAGACACCCCACAGAAAGACTAGGCCCATGCACCACTGAGTACCCCTGGGCATAATGGATGAAAGCTAGGCAAAATGGGTGCAGGCCTGAGAACACTGCTTGCCTTCAAAATGGCCCCTTGCCCCCCAGCACATGGCCAGGCCCTGCCTGTACCAGCACTCAAAATGGCCTCCACCCACATGGCCAGTCTCAACAACACCCCCAAAAATCTGCCATAGCAAACTATAGTGTCCCGGCGTTGGGCACTCCGGGACACTGTAGGAGCTGGCCCTTGGGGGTGGTGGTCCCCACGGCTGGGGGTCCTGAGAGCCCCACTGCAAAACATTTTAAGAGGCCCGGGGGGTTGGTGGTCCCTGGGGCTAGGGCCCTGAGAGCCCCCCCACCTAATTTCAAGAAGCCTTGGGGTGGCATCCCCCAGGGCTGGGGGGGCCTGAGATCCCCCCACCTAATTTCAAGAAGCCTTGGGGGGGCAGTCCTGAGAGCCCCCCACACAATTGAAAGAAGCCCCGGGGGATGGCGGTACCCAGGGCTGGCGGGCCTGAGAGCCCCCCGCACATAATTATAAAAAGCCTGGGTGTGGTGGTCCCCGGGTCTGGGGGGCCCCTATGCGCCCCCCTCTACATAAGTATTGTCCATAGGATTTGGCCCCCTCGGGGACCAATTACCAAAGAAGCCCGGGAGCCTGCGCTTGTATTTTTTTGTTTTATCGGCAAGATCTGCGCATCCTGCCCGGATATTGCCGATTTAAAAAACATATATATATATTTTTTGGCCTTGGGGGTCCTTGTGGGACCCGCTGAACAGGCCTAGGTGGTCAGGGTGTTTCTACCCTGCCCCTTTTCGTGTTTTGCGGGTTTTTTATTTAGGTTTCTTGTGCCTCAGTTCTACTGAGGCACAAGATGGCTGCCAACACTTCCGGGTTTGGAGTGTTGACAGCCAATTAGCATGCAGCTCAAAAAACACATAAAAATCACCACAGTCCCATGCCATCCATGCCCTCGATGATGTTTAAATTCAAGACACCCCACAGAAAGACTAGGCCCATGCACCACTGAGTACCCCTGGGCATAATGGATGAAAGCTAGCCAAAATGGGTGCAGGCCTGAGAACATTTCCTGCCTTCAGAATGGCCCCTTGTCCCTTGCCCCCCAGCATATGGCCAGGCCCTGCCTGTACCAGCACTCAAAATGGCCCCCACCCACATCGCCAGTCCCAACACCCCCAAAAATCGAAAAACACATAAAAATCACCACAATCCCATGCCATCCATGCCCTCAATGATGTTTAAATTCAAGACACCCCACAGAAAGGCTAGTCCCAGGCACCACTGAGTACCCCTGGGCATAATGGATGAAAGCTAGGCATAATGGATGAAAGCTAGGCAAAATGGGTGCAGGCCTCAGAACACTGCCTACCTTCAAAATGGCCCCTTGCCCCCCAGCACATGGCCAGGCCCTGCCTGTACCAGCACTCAAAATGGCCTCCACCCACATGGCCAGTCCCGACAACACCCTCAAAAATCGAAAAACACATAAAAATCACCACAATCCCATGCCATCCATGCCCTCAATGACGTTTAAATTCAAGATACCCCACAGAAAGACTAGGCCCATGCACCACTGAGTACCCCTGGGCATAATGGATGAAAGCTAGGCATAATGAATGAAAGCTAGGCAAAATGGGTGCAGGCCTGAGAACACTGCCTGCCTTCAAAATAGCCCCTTGCCCCCCAGCACATGGCCAGGCCCTGCCTGTACCAGCACTCAAAATGGCCCCCACCCACATGGCTAGTCCCCAACAACACCCCCAAAAATCGAAAAACACATACAAATCACCACAATCCCATGCCATCCATGCCCTCAATGATGTTTAAATTCAAGACACCCAAAAGAAAGACTAGGCCCAGGCACCACTGAGTACCCCCTGGGCATAATGGATGAAAGCTAGGCAAAATGGGTGCAGGCCTGAGAACACTGCCTGCCTTCAAAATGGCCCCTTGCCCCCCAGCACATGGCCAGGCCCTGCCTGTACCAGCACTCAAAATGGCCCCCACCCACATGGCCAGTCCCCAACAACACCCCCAAAAATCGAAAATCACATACAAATCACCACAATCCCATGCCATCCATGCCCTCAATGATGTTTAAATTCAAGACACCCCACAGAAAGACTTGGTCCATGCACCACTCTCTACCCCTGGGCCTACTGGCTAGTGAGGCTTTACAGGCACCCCAAAATAAAAACAAAAAAACATATAACAGTGAGCTAAAAATCCATGACATAAATGAGAATTAAGTTAAAAAAAATCAGAGAAACAGTTGTATCATGCACCCATGACTAACCCTGGGCCTACTGGATACTGTGGCTAGCTACCCACCACAATATATATTTTGTTAAAGTTGTGAAAACAGTTTTAGAACTGGAGTTGCCTCAACTGCAATGCCCCAAACAAACAACACCAACTTACTTGTAAAATCTCAAGTCCAAAAGCGATCCAAACTCCAAAGTCCAAAAAGTCCTCAAATACAAATATCCACCAGCAGCAAGAAAAATTAATCCTTTCAGCTCAACAGCCAAATGAAAAGTGGCCAGTACATGGACAAAGCACTGGGAGGAGCCTGCTGGACAGGAACAGGAAGTTGGAGACTCTGAGGCACTTCCTTCCTCCTACCCCACCCCAGAAAATGGACTCCGGCACCAAAAAGTGCAGCCAAATGTCAATCTGAGGAGTTATTCTGATCAAAATCATCATTTTCACAAGTTTATGCTTCCTGCGGTGGATTTCTTGTGCAGAATTGCAATTTTTGCAATTTTGGGAACTCGAGCTGTTCAAACCTCCCGCTGGAAGTCAGCTGCGCGCAGTCGCGGGCATTTATGACGTACTCGCGTTGTCAAACTCTCGTTGTGCATGATGGCAAGCCGCGATGACGTAATTGCGTTCAAAAAACTTTCGCGCGCTCACGCAGCAAGATCAAAAATGGCGCAGCACACGCAAAACCGGGAGAAAAACAACTCGGCAGGCTCAGAGTCAACGCGCGCGCGCGATATTGCATTTTTCAAGTGCGACCAAGCAAAATAATTCGTGGCTTGCGAATTTGCGGATTATTGGGTAAATTCGCGCGATTCGTGGATTGCAAAATCGTCAAAAATCCGCAAATTCGCCAGCGAAACGGATTTTTCGCCCACGCTTAATATTTATATACAGCTCACAGGTTACCAGGGTTGCGTGATATTCCATTGGATTTCCTCATTCAATCCATTTTTCACAGTATCCATTGTAAAAATCCCAAAACATTTTCTTCTTTTGCGAGTGAAAGTCATGGGGGTCCCTGTTTGACTTTTCACCTTTCCCAAAATACACCATTTTGCCTCATTTTCTGAATGCTGTTCAGTTAAGAAATGGCTTCTGTCCTGCCATTCCGTATCGCCGATTTATGTTCACTATATCGAACTCTGAACTCCCGTGACTTTTCTCCAACTTAGGACAGATTACAGGGACAGGTTATGCTGTAAATGATATTTTGACTCCTACAGTTCGTAAGGTCTCTTAATTTAGAACTCTTGTCTTGATACTCTATGGAGTCAAAGACAATTGCGGAATCACAGGCGCAGCCCACTAGGTACCTCAAATTAGCGCCACAGAGCTGTTTTGCAGAGAGGTGTAAAAAGGGGAGTGGCCTCTGAACACCTGTCTGCAACGCAGCTCCCTGGCGCTTACTGGAGATACCTGTTGGGCTATTTGGCCCTCAGGGACCCTCAGTATTAAAAGAGAATTAATTTCCCAACTTAAAACGCACCACGGGTACGTTTGCACAGTGGTGAAGGCCCTTAGGGGTGTGTGGCCTGAGGTGACATGTGCAAACACGCCCTGTGGCACATAGATAATTAATTCCTCCTCAATCCTGTGGGTCCCTGGGGGCCAACTAGCCCACCAGGTACCTCCAGTATGCGCCAGGGGCTGCATTGCAGAGAGGTGTTCAGAGGCCATGCCCCTTTTTACAGCACTCTGCAACGCAGCTCCGTGGCGCACTGGAGGTACCTGGTGGGCTAGTTGGCCCCCAGGGACCCTCAGGATTGACGAGGAATTAATTCCCCAACTTAAACCGCGCCACAGGGTGTGTTTGCACACATGTGAACTCAGGCTCTGCCCCTTCCCTTCACCACTGTGCAATTGCGCCTGTCACGCATTTTAAGTCCGGGGATTAACTCCTCTTGAATCCTGAGGGTCCCTGGGGTGCAACTAGCCCACCAGCTACCTCTACTATGCGCCACAGAGCTGCGTTGCAGAGAGGTGTTAAAAAAGGGGAGTGGCTCCTGGCCCATACTGGAGGTTCCTGGTGGGCTAGTTGGCCCCCAGGGACCCCCAGTATTCAAGGGGAATTTGTTCCCCATCTGCAAATGTGCCAGGGGTGCGTTTGCAGAGTGCTGAAAGGAGGGGGCATGGCCTCCGGAGCTATGCTGGTATTTGTTTTTCTTTTTTATAAGAAGGGGGCTGCGTAGCCACCCTTCTTTTTCTCATTTTCAGGCCCTGGGGACCCCATCCCCCAGGGCCTGCACCCTTATTTTTTTTATTTTTTTATTATTAAAAAAATTGGGAAGGGGGCCGCGTGGGCCCCCTCCCGATGCCTTAATCAGCCCCGGGGACCCCATCCCCCGGGGCATAGCACTTTAAAAAAATATATATTTTTGGGAGGTGGGCTGCCTTGCCCCCCTCCTTATGGCCCCGGGGACCCCATCCCCCGGGGCCGCCTTTGTTGTTTGATTTTTTTTTTTATTTGAGGATGGGGCCACTAATAGCCCTGCGGATCCCCCCCCAGGGCTGGCCTACTTCGTTGGGGACTGTGTGGGGGGTCCCCAATCTCCCCACGGTCCCGCCGGCTCCCCGCCTCCTGCGGGAGCTGGCATTGTTTTTCCACATGGGGAGCTGCTAAGATGCAGCTCCCCCCGTGGGAAAGCAATTTGCTTTGGTATTTGGAAGAGAGAGCAGGTTTCCTGCTCACTCTTCCAAATAGCAAAGCAGTTTGCTATGGCAGGGCGGGAGCCACGAGGCTCCTGCCCTACCATAGCAAACTACAGTGTCCCGGGGTTGGGCACCCCGGGACACTGCAGGAGCCGGCCCTGGGACAATAATAATTCTGGGGACCCCCATCGCCCGGTGCTGGCCCACTCCGTTGGGGACCATGGGGGGTCCCCAATCCCCCCACGGTCCCGTCGGCTCACCGCCTCCTGCGGGAGCCGGCATTGCTTTTCCACACGGGGAGCTGCTAAGATGCAGCTCCCCCTGTGGAAAAGCAATTTGCTTTGGTATTTGGAAGAGAGAGCAGGTTTCCTGCTCTCTCTTCCAAATAGCAAAACAGTTTGCTGTGGCAGGGCGGGAGCCACGAGGCTCCCGCCCTGCCATAGCAAACTATAGTGTCCCGGCGTTGGGCACTCCGGGACACTGTAGGAGCTGGCCCTTGGGGGTGGTGGTCCCCAGGGCTCTTGACACTTGAGGACTCCAGGAGAGGGGCTGCATGGCCCCCTTCCCACCTTTTATAAAGCCCCCGGGGGTGGTGGTCCCCACGGCTGGGGGTCCTGAGAGCCCCCCTGCAAAAAATTTAAAGAAGCCCGGGGGGTTGGTTGTCCCCGGGGCTGGGGGCCTGAGAGCCCCCCCCACCTAATTACAAGAAGCCTCGGGGTGGCATCCCCCAGGGCTGGGGGGGCCTGAGATCCCCCCACCTAATTTCAAGAAGCCTCGGGGTGGCAGTCCTGAGAGCCCCCCCACACAATTGAAAGAAGCCCCGGGGGATGGCGGTATCCAGGGCTGGCGGGCCTGAGAGCCCCCCGCACTTAATTATAAAAAGCCCCGGGTGTGGTGGTCCCCCCCTTTGGGCCCCCCTCTACATAAGTATTGTCCATGGGATTTGGCCCCCTCGGGGTCCAATTACCAAAGAAGCCCGGGAGCCTGCGCTTGTATTTTTTTGTTTTATCGGCAAGATCTGCGCATCCTGCCCGGATTTTGCTGATTTAAAAAAATATATATATATTTTTTGGCCTTGGGGGTCCTTGTGGGACCCGCTAAGGAGGCCTAGGTGGTCAGGGTGTTTCTACCCTGCCCCTTTTCGTGTTTTGCAGGTTTTTTATTTAGGTTTCTTGTGCCTCAGTTCTACTGAGGCAGAAGATGGCTGCCAACACTTCCGGGTTTGGAGTGTTGACAGCCAATTAGCATGCAGCTCGTGCTCGACAGGGTGCGCGGATCATGCAGGGCCATAGATATATGTACTTTTAATTGTGATTTTCTCAGGAACTGCTGAACGTATTTACACCATTTAAGCAAATGGCACGAGTCTGAACCAAGGACTACCTCTTTGCCAAATTTGTTGTAATTCCGTTCAGCAGTTCGGGCTGTAGCCGCGATAAACGGTTCCTATGGAAAATTGCACTCGGAAAACACGTTTTGGGACCCCCGTTTTTTCTCAGCCCCCGCCTAACGAATAACCCTGAGACTTTCAGAATAGGAGCAGACCAGAGCTGGCCATTAGTTTTAAAATGTTTGCGAAGATTCGTCAACCGTCGCCAAAGTTATTCCAGATAGAATGTTGCGGATTTCCTATGGAAAATAGGTCCTAACTATAACTACCTACTGACGACTATATATAGAGAGATAGAGATAGAGAAGAGATAGAGATAGAGATAGAGATAGAGATAGAGATAAATATAGAGATAGAGATAGATAGATAGATAGATAGATAGATAGATAGATAGATAGATAGATAGATAGATAGATAGATAGATAGATAGATAGATAGATAGATAGATAGATAGATAGATAGATAGATAGATAGATAGATAGATAGATAGATAGATAGATAGATAGATAGATAGATAGATAGATAGATAGATAGATAGATAGATAGATAGATAGATAGATAGATAGACAGGGTCATAGATGGATAGATAGATAGGTATATAGATAGATATCTTTTTTTTTTTTTACAAGAAGTCAAAGGCAACGGGAAATAGCTGCCCGGGCCAGCGCCATAACGGATGCCAGAGCCCAGGAAGGATCCAGTTCCAGCCGCCGGAGAGCACCCAGAAGCAGAAGGGGCCCTTTCATCCTCGGCAGAACTCGCAGCAGGTTGGCGCCTAGTCACCTGGCGATTGGGGGGGGCCAGGTGAGATTGGACCCTCCCCCCAAATAGCAGCAACCGCCGGTTTCATGGCGGAAAAATTGTGGGGGATAAGACGCCGCTCCCCAGACTGCAGCTCGTCACTACATCGCGGAGCTGGGGAGCGGTGCAGAAGGATTTTTGAATCTGCGATCTTTGGACGGGATGCAGTTTGGCGCGGGCATGTGGCGTACCACTCCCCAGGCTCCACGTGGACGCGATCTCCCCACTTGTGCCGGCCGACTGAGTTCGTGCCCCTGGAACACATACAGGAAGCAACAAAGTCGGAAGAGCGGCCGGACTCTCGACCAGCATGAGGCTGGCATTGAAGAAATGTTTTGGGCAGTTGTTCCCAAAGAGGAGACGGATCGAGCAAGACTACACGCTCTCAAGGCAGCTTACTTTGGAGGCGGGCAGCGGCGCTCTGAACAGTGGGCCGGGAGGGCAGCATCACCTACAGCCATGACTGGGAGGGTCTACATACTGCCCAACACACTGCCGCGAACCAGGAACCAATGTCGGGGTGCCCCTTACCGGCAGAGGACCGCTGCCCAAGTGAAGATGCAGGCTTCGGAGACTGAGTCGTTTTGCCAGCATACAAGGTTTGCAGGTGCTGGGGGGCCATTGACGAGGTCATGGCGATTGTTGGAGGAAGGCGAGCAGGGGGGCGGAAGTGGTGTCAGTTCCTATGTCCGCGGTGCAGGAGTCCTTTGTTATCGTAGTGTAGCGCGCCTTCATATAATTTAAAAGGACAGGATGCCGTTCCCAGCTTTCTGCTCTCACCCCTTTTCCCGTGCCCTGCGTTAGCACAAAAACACAGGCAAATAAACACCCGCCGCTAAGTTGCAGGCAACAGAAAGTTGTAAGTCTGAGCGCCCGGTTTTGGCGCAGTTGCACTGGCGGCTGCAGGTATAGGTTAGGGAGCATAAGAATTGTAGTTGCGGCTTACAGGCTTCAGAACAGAATTGATGCATGGTTGTTGTTAGAACATATGTTATTAAGATGCATTGTTTCTGTTCCTTTTTGGAACAACCTCTTTGCAGGCCATTGCCCATCAGTCACATATTATATGTGTTCTGAATCTTGAAGGAATGCTTGCATTCTTTGCATGCTAAAATACCCTTCGTTGCAAAATTATTTCAAGGCAAATACCTTTATTGACACATCTTTATGCCTGGCAGATGCATCTCCACCTTCAAATATAAGAACTGCTCAATGTGGGGTGCTAACAACAACTATTTTGTTTTGATCTAGAATAGCACAGATTCCTGTTTGAATAATAACAAGAGGAAATATTGCAAAATGATTGGCCAGTGGTATAGCAGGGGCGGTCCGCCCCAGGCGGCACCGGTTTTGGGGGTGGCGGCCTCCCCTCTTCCATTCTTAGCTGCGGCCGTTGCAGTGCAGCCGCCACAGGAAATGCCAGCACCCCACCGTCCTTACATATGCTCTCTTTGGGTTGGCCACCTCAGGCAGCAAAATGTCAAGCTACTCCATTGTGAATGGCACTCACTTATTCATTTTCAGGAGGAATGAATGATGCATAAGGATTCAAACTTGAGACTTGCCAGTCAAACATCCCCAAATCAGGTGTGTTAACCCACTAAGCCTAAGAAATCTAAGCCTTGCACATGAGTGCAGCCTCTATCAAGCATAGGTTGTAAGTCTTCATAAGCAGAATGACAACTTATCTTTGGTCAACAGTGTCTTTCTGAGATGGCATTCAAGATATTTCATGAGCTCACTGACATATTACAGAACGAATTTTGGGAGAATTGGCAAAAGGGACCATTGTCATGTGATAAATTAGTGAAAACTGGTTCTAGAATGCTTTGTATTGAAAGATGTACGAGCTGCTCTTTAGTTGTTAAACAACTCATTCCCGCTCTCTGACAGTAGCCTGTAAGTATTGTCAAAGCCACAAAAACATGACTGTAGTAATCATAAAATTGGAACAATATGCTTACAATGCACACAATATCAAACTATTTTCTGGTGTTAGTTCTAAGGATTGCTCCACCCCATTGGTTGCACTGCTATCCCTCTCCTGAAGTTCGAGTCTAGTTGTGCTCCTGGTGTGTATCAGAATCGCTGAACTCGAGGGGAGAAGGTACTAGAACATTTAGCACACACTAAAAACAGAATGTGCACTATATAAAGACATATAACATAACATTTTTGATCAAATGTGCTAATATTGAATGTCCACTGTAAGAAAATGCACTTTTTGTGTAGTTACCCCCAAATTTTGTGTTGGTGTTTATTGCTGGTGTATGGACTCTGAACACAGGGGCATTGCCACACAGTACCCAGTGCGTGTGCTCTGACACCTAAAACATGTAGAATTGGTTAATCCCTGACTGGTATGTTAAACTTACATATTAGTCTCTAGTATATGGTACTCTGTGTAGCCAGGCCTGTAAGTTAAATGTTACTAGTGGGCTGCAGCGTCTATTGTACCACCACTAAGGTGACAATATAAGCATGTATTTGGGCTTGTTCAGTGTGCAGTGTTTAAAACTGCATATTTGTACTCAGCAAAATAAACATTTTGCCAGGCTGAAACCTTACTTTTTAATAAGTACAAGTCACCCCTAAGGTAATCCATAAATGCCTGTAAGGCAGGGTGCATGGTATATAAAAAGCAAGAGTTTTACATGTCTTGGCAGTAACAAATCTCCAAAGTCATTTTTCGCTATGGCAAGGCTGGCTCTCCCATTGATAAAAACTGGGGTACATTATAATACCTTACATTGCACAACTCCAGCTTGGGAATAGCTGGAACCATGATTCAAGGACTTAAATTCAAAGTAATAAATAATCCTATCTAATGGTCAAGTCGGATTTTAAATTACTCTTTTGAGAATGCCACTTTTGGGCAGTTATAATTATCCTGCCTAAAGCCTTTAGTAGCTTTTTCAAGGTAAATTCCCAACTGTCACCTTGGAGTCTGCTGGAAGGTGTGAATGGCTCCTAGGAAAGGAAACAAAAGGTCACTGGCTGGTAGGAGTGACTTCCTCCTGACAGGATGGCCTCGGGAATGGGCCCACCATCTGCACAATCTTTAAAGGGGCATCCCCTGTCACAGGCAGAATTAACTCACACCTTTTCCTGTCTCTGCCATTGTCCAAGTAGTAAAAGTGGACCAATCCCAGTGGGTGAAAAACCTTTTCTATAACTGGGTTGCAGGGGGAGTACCTCATTTCCATAGACACACCTTACAGGTGAGCCCAGAGCTTTGACCAAGGGAAAAAAAGGTTCTGTCATGTTGGATTGTGGCAGAGCAGGGTACTGTGGGATTATTTAGGGCCAGACCTCAGGAAATGATGTCAAAGTAAGTAGTGTTGCCCCTGGGAATGTTTTCTCTGCTGGGCAGGGAGTGTCCCTCACCCACAAGCTAGGGCCAGATGTAAAAGTGCCACCCTTGAGTACATATTTAGAACACCCCTGGGCCTGTGGAAGACAAAACAGGGACTGCACTTGCTGTTGAACCTGCGCCAAGAAACCCCAAGGAATGGACTAGCTCCCCCAAGGATAATCATCCCCCGATAATATCATTACAAATGGTGTAGTGATATTATCAATGATGTCATAGAAGATGTCATGTGTGATGTAATAAATGGGGTAATTAGTAGGCCTGGGCGTCAAATTCCGCTCTGCTCGTGGAATTTTCAGAATTTAGGCAATTTTGCGTTCTGCGGAGAATGCGAAATTGCCAACAATTCCGCCATCCACGGCTTACTGGGTTTCCTGCATTCGCCGATGAGTTTTCCTATCTCTTTGCGTGTGCCACGAGATTTTGGTGGCTGGCCGCGCGATCCCGCAAGAGTTTGCGATCGCAAACACGTCATTCGCCCCGCAATTGGACACCGCAAGAGTGTGCGATCGCGAACACGTCATTCGCCGAGCCATCGTGCATCGGGAGAGAGAATGTGATCGCGACCACGTCATTCGGGGGCCCCATCGGACATCTGGTGGAATGTTGGTGAAGCTCGCGATCCCTCACACGCAACATTTTTAATCTGGAGAAGAAAATTATCTCAAGCAGCATAAAACCTTCTATAAAATGATGATTTGGATGAAAAAACTCCTCAGATTGACATTTGGCTGTCCTTTTTTGTCAAACTTTTTGGGGGGAGAGGGAGGAAGTGCCTACTTCCTGTTCCTGTCCAGCAGGCTCCTCCCAGTGCTTTGTCCATCTCCTTTTCATTTTTCATTTGGATTTGAGCTGGAAGGATCACCCTTTGTGTCTGTTGCATCATTATCAGTGGATTTGAGGATGTTTTGTGTTGTTTTTTGTTTGATTGGGGCATTGCAGTTGCTGCAACTACAATTCTGGTACTTTTCATCTTTTTTAAAAAAAAATAATTGTGCGTAGCCAGTAGGTCCAGAGCTAGTCATGGTTGGGTGCATGATGAAACAACTGATTCTTTGCTGTGTGATGTATTTATTTATTTCAAACATCATTTAGGGCATGGATGGCATTGGAATGAATTGCAAAATGTGTATTTTGGGGTGTATTTCAGTTTTTGGGTGTTTGTTAAATAAATGCCTTAGCTGTATGTGGGGTGTTGCAGACCGTGTTTAGCCCTGTGGAATTTCGTTTTTGCATTTTATTGCATTACAGGCAAAGCAGTGTGGTTTAGCATGCAGCCTTTGCCTGCTATTATTGGCCTGTTTTCAGTACATTGTTTTCCAGGCCTCCTGCTTGCTGCTTGTGATTTGTGACTATCCATGTAGCTGGTGGCCATTTCTGGGTAGGCCTGCATGTGTTTCCTTTGTGGCCTAGGATTCTTGTTGTTGTGGGCCTGGTCATGAGGCTGGTGGCCATTTTGATGCCCGGTAATGTGCTGTTATCCATAGGCCTGCATTGTCGGTCTTCAGTTTCTTGTTGTTGTATGCCTGGCCATGTGGCTGGTGGCCATTTTGATGCCCGGTGGTGTGCTTTTATCCATAGGCCTGCAAGCTTGTGGCCTAGTCTGCCAACAGGCCTTTCATCCAGTAGGCTCAGAGGTAGTCAGGGGTGCATGAAACAACTGTTTCTGTGTGTTCTGTTGAATTTAAACATCATTTAGGGCATGGATGCATTGGATTGAATTGCAAAATGTGTATTTTTTGGTGTATTTCAGTTTTTGGGTATGTGTTAAATAAATGTCTTTGTTGTGTGCGGTGTGTTGTGTACCTTTCAGAACTTGTTTAGCCTTGTGGATTTTCGTTTTTGCATTTTATTGCATTACAGGCAAAGCAGTGTGGTTTAGCATGCCATCTTTGCTTCACTATTGTAGGCCTTTTTTCAGTTTCCTTTGTGGCCTAGGCTTCTTCTTGTTGTGGGCCTGACCATGACCATCACTGTTCTTTAGCCCGCTCTGTCACCCCAGTTCAGGCATGGCTATATGCAAATCAGTCTGACCCTGTGCCTCATGGGAACAGTCCAGCCTGAACTGCCAAGCCATGCCTTCCCTGGACCGGAAACAAGCTTCCGAGGACCGGTTTCTGGCATTCCAGCCGTCTTCAGCCCGGCTTGCTTGAATCCAGTGGCAAAGTGAGCAAGGGACTCACGTCTGAGCATACCCTGCCACACACCTCTGATTGGTGACTTCATTGCTTAGGTTCGGGAAAAAAAAATTCTGTCCCAATCAATGGACACATGGGGATGCCAAGCACCATCATATATCACAAAGGTGGCACACAGTATCAGCTTCTTATGATTTGCTCTGTATCTAATAATTGTGTGACTTGTACTCTCTGATGATGGACATGTGATGTTTTAGTCCGTAGTTGCTGAGAAATTATCTTGCCCTTGTGATTTCATTTGACATGCAACGAAAGCCTTGTTGTGGTCTGCTGGTATAAAAGATTGTGCCAAATTCAACACTTGGGGCCTCATTAGGATGGAGGATTTTCTGGATCCTCCGGGCCGGCGGAAGCCACCGCCGGCCTGGAGGATGCGGAAAATCCTCTGCGGACCCACCAAGACCCACCGCCACATTAGGATGGCTGGTGGGTCCTGGTTTCCGTCCGCAGCTTTTCCTCCGCGGTTGGCTTACAACCGCGGCGGAAAAGCACTAATATGGTGACGGTGTCTCTCAGACACCGTCAGCCAGATTAGGATGTGCATGGAAACATGCTTTTCCGCGGCAGCTTTTCCGCTGTGGAAAAGCATGTGTAACTTCACTGCGGGGGCCCGTTGCGGGCCCCCTAAGTCAAGGGGGGGTGGGGGGTGCACATGGGGGGTACCTATGGTACCCCCCTGCATTTGTATGCAGTAAGCGGCAGGCACCGCATGGTGCCTGCCACTTTCTACATACAAATGCAATGTGTTCGTTTTTAACATTGCTGCGGGTGCAGCTTGAAGCTCCACCGGCCGCAATGTTAAAAATAGAGGATGTGACAGCAACCCTTGCGGTCACATCCTAATTGCACAGGAGGGAACTCCGCATGCCATGCGGAGGTTCCCTCCTGCTCTGGGGTCCGCGATCCTAATGACCCCCTTGGTTTCTATACCAGCTGTCCCCATGTTTCATATCATTAAAATTGGTTTTTCATATGAGCTGATGGAGTCTTTTTTCTTATTTCATGTAGGCCTCTAAAGTAGAACATTTATTATTACCAAATGTATTGCCCTGCATTTGTGCCTTCCAGATATAAGCCAGTATATCAGAAAGAAGAGATTTTGAAAAATGCCCTCTAAATCATATGCTAGTATAGGTACTCACAAATTCAGAGATGTAAAAATAACCACTCCTCTTAAACTCAAAATAATATACCCATTTCAGAAATAGATAGGTTTTCTTGTTACTCATTTTTCACTCTATATATTTCACCATATGAATTGGTCTATACTCGGTACACAATGAAAAACCATTGTATGGTGCAGCGCAGTTGTTTGCTCTACGAACCCTATATATCCTGCAACTAGAAGGTCCGGTGGACATATTGGAATATTGTTTTGTGATTGGCCATTGTGATAAAAAGATTCAACAATTAGTTACTTTATGAAAACCATGAGGGATCGAAACATATGACTCCTTGCTGACTTCAAAATGTTGTCTATGTTTCAGAACTCAACAGCTTTCCTGTATCCCCCTTGGTTTTCATACTAGTTTGCACCACAAACTAAAAGTAGGTTGAGAACACAAAAAATAGGAAAAATGGGCAACCTCTTTGAAAAATGCCAAAACTGTAGTACAAAATTAGTTTTTTTATTCAGCTTTACATGTTCCTGAAAGCTGGGAAGATGGTGACTTTAGCACAGCAAACCATTAGTTGATGCCAATGTTAGGGGGAAAAACAGGCCCTGTTATCCAGAGCACTTTTCTCCTAATTTTGTTTATTTTTCCGATCCCCTCCAGTGGCGTCCCACAAACCCTGGGTACCTTTAGAAACCCCAGAATGATAGAATACATAGATACAATTGTGTCATGGATTCCTTGTGAGAAAAAAGTTATAGAACCCTGAGAATGAGCTACCGCAAATAGCCCAAAAAAGGGCTCAGCACTGGGGAGGGGGGCCCCAGCTGTCAAGGGCTTAAAGCCAATAATGCAGGCCATTGCATTGCCATTATTTGACATGGGCACTGAAGCCAAGGGGCCTATTTTTGGGGAAGTCACGCAATGCAGCGCCGCAAATCATCTTGCTTCACTGCACTATGTGACAGGAAAATGGCAGGAATGTGCTATATTTAAGGCAATACAGTGCATTTCTGTACTTTTACTGAGCTGGCACCCTTTTGACTGTCTAGAGCCAATACAGACACCCTTGCACCTTGGTGCAAGGGTTCCTGAATTGTATGCAGGATTGGTTTTGTCGAGGGACACCTTCCAGAACAAAAACAATTCTGGAAGGCATATCCATCTTTCTATGTGTTCTGCAGCTTGCAAGAAGAAATAAAGATATTTTTTCCTCATTATGCCTTCCCTGGGAAGATGTAAGATGTTGGCGCATTCCCAGATTTACAAGTTCTTGTAAATCTGAGAATGCATTAAAAACCATGTCAGTGGTGTGGGAACACCCACACAACACCCATGGAACACTTTCCCAAGGCAGAGTAACGCAGCACAGTGAGTTGTGCTGCGTTACTACAGATCTTTGGAGCTGCTCAAAACCACGCAAAGTGGCTTTGGGTAGCTTGAAAAATCTTTCTTAAGGTTTGTGTCACTTTTGCACCATGTTTCGTGATGCAAGAGTAATGCAAACAGCTTCATAAACAGGCCTGAAGTGTAACAAAAATGTATGATGACCCACGCTTCTCTCAGATAAAGAATGCCAAAGCGCAAGTATATTCTGACACAGAGGTCACTGCGCTGTCATTACCTCAAAGGTCAGAGTGCACGCACCACTATTATTTGAACATAATCAGGCCTCTGTACTGGATCATGCACCTTCAAGCAAATAGGGCAGCTCCCACTGCTCCTCAGGCATCTATGAAGCAGGCAAGGCTAATATAGAGGGCTCCTACACAACCACCTGTCTGATGCAAGAAGTGCCCAGCCATGAATTAGGAGTGAGCCTTTGAAGACCTCCCAGTGGGCCTCACACCACTAATGAATCCTGATAGCCAGCTTTGGAAAAAACAATTCTATGAGCCCAGCATTTAATTATTTCTTCTGAATAGGAAAGAAATTCTGTTGTATCTGCAAGTGCCTGTATTGCCTCGGCTAAAAAAATAATAAATTAAGAGAGGCCACTTCCCTCCCTAAAAATGTAAAAATCTGAAATAAATACAAACAGTAAATGAACGAATGTGCCACTCCAGCCTTCTAAAGACAGGAAGTAGAAACTGAAAAGGGCCCAAGGAAAAAAGAGAGGATGTTGGAGTTTGGGTTTCTGGTTGGCAGAGGTATGTACCCTGTCCAAGCAGGAACCACAATCCTAGTCTGGGTAATTGTAAGGCAACCCCTAAAATGTCCTTAGCTCAACTTCTGATAGCTTGATACAGAGCATTCAATCTTATCTTAAAGGCAATATGTAAAGTAGTTGTGCAACACTTCAAAAATTAAAACAGTGAAAACACCAAACAAACAGAATCCACAGCAGATTAGAAAAATAGAACTTAGTGTAATAAATAAATATGACCAAAATGACAACAATCCAATAAGTAGAACTTGAGATGTGAATAGTTGAAGAATAAATTGTAAAAATTAGCGTATAGAAGCAATCCATCACTATTTGGGATAACTGGTCATTCTGGACTAGGGCATAGCCAAAGGTTCAGGTCAAACATGGTGGAGTGTGGGCTGGATACTTCGACCCACTTGGGACCGCTGAACAAAAGGACCTTTATCCTGGTTTGCTTCAACATCGGAGAAGATGTGAGGTGCAGCCGAAGCTCTGTGTCGATTCTGATCCCGCAACAGAGGGAAATGCATAGGTTTTTCTCACACAAATGTGGCGATGCATCAGTTCAGAAGGCGACGTGCTGGTTTCAAATACGATGCATCGGTTTTACTCCTGTAGCCGAGGGTTTGACAATTTCAAGGGCGATGCACTGGTTCTGATGGTAATGCGCCTCGCCCGCTCCACGCAGCGATGAGGATGTGCTGGTTCCGATCCATGCATCGGCAAAGTTACACCTGTTTTGATGAGGATCTGTGGGTTAGCTGCAGAAACACCTTTGACCTAATTTCCAAGAGTCCAGGACTGGGGTAGCACCACTTGGCAGGGCAGACTCACAGATGACAGAGCCCAGGTCCAAATGAAGGTAGTTGGAAGCCTTTTATGTCCCTGAGACTTCAATCAGGAGGCAAGCCAGCAAGTCCTTAGATTCACTCTGGGTTCAAGTTATTAAGGTCCAGTCCTTCTCACCCAGGCAGGGAAATAGCAGGCAGCAAGGCAGCAAAGCAAGGCAGTAATCCAACAAAGCAGTAGTCCAAAAGCATGGCAGTCCTTCAGCAACACAACAGTCCTTCTTCCTGGCAGATTCCTCACAGGTCCAGAAGTGCAATGAAGTGGTGGTGACAGATGTCCAGTACGTATGCCCAGTTGTGCCTTTGCAGTGGGGGTGACTTCAAAGAAAGGCCTTTGAAGTGCACAGAGGCACTGCTTTCCAGTCCTGGCTCTAGTTTCACTACAGGGTGGTTTGAAACTATTTGTGTGGGGATGGAACACAGCCTATCCAGGTGTAAGTGTTAGGTTTTATCCAGCTCCTCCCTCCCATCCTGCCCAGGATGGCCCATCATAGATCGCCCATCAGTCACACCTAAGCTCCCTTTGTATGTGGCTGTCTAGAGGGAATCTACAATACCCAGCTGTCAACCACCCTAGACATGTATTCAGATACAGGCAGCAGGCACCGAATGGCTAAAGTAAGAAAATACCATATTTCTAAAAGTGGCCATTTCAGACTTGAAACATAAAATCCGACTGTACCATAAGTTGTGATTTTTTGAATTGTGAGTCCAGAGACACCAAACTTGAAAAGTCAATCCCTTCACAATTGGGAATCACACTGGTATAATAAGGTGATCACAATGATATCCTATGGGAGAGATAGGTCTTGCATTAGAGAAAAACATATTTGGGAGTTTTTCACATAAATGGGCATGTAAAGCTTAAAAAGTACATGTCCTGCCTTTATAATACATTGCACCCTTCCCTCTGTAATATCCAAGCTCTCCCTTAGAGGTGGTTTATATTCACAAAAAGGGAATGTTTAGGCCTGTCACTGCACAGACAGTCTCTGCAATGCCAGGCATGAGACATGGTTAGAGTGCTCCTTAAGTAGGTGGCACAATGAGTGCTGCAGGATCACCAGTAGCATTACTTTTACAGGCCCTAACAACATTTAGTACACTTTACTAGGGACTTATAAGTAAATTAAGCATTCCAATTGGGGCTGAGCCAATATTACCATGGTTAGGGTATAGAGCATTAAACACACTGCACCAGAGCACACTCAATCACTATATCTATAATCCGGTAGAGACTTATTTCAAATGACAAAGAACTGTGGGAAGAACTCCCTCGTAGTTAGTTTCCAATAAGTCCTTGTTCCAAATGTCCTGCAAATCAGACTTCAATGAGTACTTCAGCCACACTCCCAGATCAGTCTTGTGATTTTTATTTCCAAAAATGAATGAAGCCACTGCACAGCTTTTTCAAGGCTTAAAGATAAAGGTCCTATTAAAGATTGTAGTTGTCACTGGCGAATATAATTCGGTACATTTAAGATAAGGCTTCTAAACAGTATACGTATTCAGCTTCCCATAATGAAGCAAACAGTACAAATTCGATAACGGTGCTTCGAGGACAAATACACATTCGGGTCTGCGGATAGTGCCACACAGCCCAAGAAGAACCCAAGTGGTACCAACGGACGTTGATATGTCCGAAAAACCTGTATTCTGGCAGGCTCTTTTCCTCTCACCGATTCCATGTTGAACGCCATATTCACGTCAGCACTGGTTACGAACCAAAAATGAGGTCAGATAAATGGAGGAGGAAGCAAAAAGTTGGGGAAGAGCAAACTAAGGTTGTCAGGTCTAACACTGGAGGTAGTTGAGTTTACAGGAGGATGACTGTCATCCATGGAAATGGAAAACAGCTTGGGAAATGATGACTGTTTGAGGGGTGAGGGTTGAATCCTCAATGAGAAAGGAATGGGACGACGTAGGAGATGGGAAGATAATGGGATGCTTGTGCGCCTGTCGCGATTATGGGTACACATAGAGCTGACATCCCTCACCTTTCCCGGTTTCGCATGTCACGTATGAGTCAGGCACTACATGTCCCACAAAGCTTAGGGACATATCGCAGGAAGACAGGAAAAAGCAAACTCCTATTTAAGCCCCGCCTCCTAGAGTAACAGTGCTTGACAAACTGCCTGCTGAGCCTGTTCCTTGGACCTGGTTACCGTTCCTAGCGGTTCTCCATTTTGAGCAACCAAAAAGAAGTTGCAGCCGTCGGATTTCTACAGAGGGTTGTGATCGCGCTGCCTGAAGCGCAGCCGTGACTCGTTTTCGTTTTCTCGTTTCTTTATTGAATTGCTGAAGCACCGCTGGGTCAGACGGGGGCTCACGTCTCTGTTCCGGAGCTGAACAGGAGAACGCTGTATGGACCGCGCTGCATTTGTAGCGTGGCCGGGACTCCCTTCCGTCTTCCTTCCTTCCTGAATCCCCGAAGCACCTCCGGGCAGGCGGGTGCTAAGTCTCGGTTCAGGACCCAAACCGGAGAACTTAATTGTGTTTTCATTTACATTTCTTTCTGGACATAAGAGGCGCTCTGGAATCTAGGAGTATACGCCGTCCCCCTTCTTGTGGTTCGAGTTCGCTCAGGAGTGAAGCGTCCAGCGTGAGAGTCGGAGACTGCGCATAAAGGCTCTCTCCTCTCATTTTACGCTTTCGTCATCCCACCATAACTCCTCACGGAACCATCCAACTCCACAGGTATTCGGGTACCCCCAGAGAGTCGGAGACTGCGCATCAAGGCGCTCTCCTCTTTAGGTGCCCTAAAAACTTTCCTGTATTACTGTGATTGGGGAAGTCATTGACCATCACTAATTGTATTATTGACTGTAGGGTTTGCGTGTTTCTCAAGTGCATACCAGCAGAATCCTCTGGAGATATATCCTGGCTTTGTTTCCTGTAAGAGTGATAGGCGTTGTGTTCTTCTGCTTACCTGTATGATGTGTGATTGAGGTACTTCTCATTCTGTTCTTGTTTTCTCATACATACAGGGTTCTCAGAGGGTGTTCAAAAGAAGGTAACCGAATCCTGTGACGGAACAGGATTCCTTTGTTATTTTATCCCATTCCCCTTTTCCCTTGAATACTTCTCTACCCATCGTGTGGTGATAACATTGTGGTGAGATTAGTGTTTAGGGGACGTTGGGAACTACTCTCCACAGCATCGTTCCTGCTGGCCGTACCTAAGGTTAGTGGTGTATTATTCTTGGCGCTGCTGACACCACTGACAGAAGCCCTGACAGAGCCTTTGCATTGCACTCATTTTGCAGTGGCACCGCTATGGCATCTACCACAGAATGGAGCTTTCCATTCTAAATAAAGGGAAACCCCATTTTTAGGTGGGGACCATGACTACACCAAGCATTGGCAAAGCCAATTGCTCTGTGGGTGACCACAAAAGGTTAGACCTTTTGGCTTCCGCTCAGGGGCGCAACTACCAGTGTCTGCAGCCAGCATGCACCGACGCTCAGAAGTGGGAGGAGACCCAACTGCAGCAGCCCCATATCCCTGAAAAGACACCTACAAGCATATGCACTGGAAGTAGAGGTGTGGGATGCTAAAGTAATCATGCTAGAGCTCTGAATGTGAAGGAGCAACAACGATAACTTTAAAATTTAGTTTTTATCTTCTTACATTTGCTGTGCTTCAAAGGTAGAGGTAAAATTACAGTTTAGTCTTCTGACAAATTGCTGCATATTATAAGGTGACCACCTGTCTTTAATTGACACAGACCATCTGTAGTTTGGGGCAAATATCCATTGTCCGTAACTAAATCTTTAACAGACAGTGTTTGTCTGTAATTTTAATGAACTCAAATGGCTGCATGCATCCTCCACCCATGGCTGCGGGGCGACGAGCACTGTGGCCACGGTGTGTAAGGTGACCCACAGAGGTCTGCAGCGTTGCCATTTCTACCTTTCTACCTTCCTCTCTTCTCAGCTTTCTCTGAGTTCTTCGTGTGGAGAGCAATCTTTCTAGGAATTAGTTTTATATAGCATACTACATGAAAAAAGCCAAACTGCACCCGCTGGGAAGGGATTTGATTTCTCCTCCACTGCTCTGCCTCACTCTGAGTTGTAGCATACCTGCCAACTTGAACAACAATCTCATTGTGTAAGAAGGGGGCAGGGCTTGAAGGTGAAGGATCCTTATGCTGAAAAGTACATAGAAGGTATGTTTTGAACCCTAGGTCACGCCCAAACCCCATCCTCCAAAAACAAAAAGCTTGCTGAGGCTTGTATCGGTGTCCTGGGGTGTTTTTACGTCCATTAATGGACGTCGGCAGTTCCAAGCCTCCGAAAACGAGCTGGAAAATGACTATTTACAGTGGCTTTCAGCTTGTTTTCCCATCCACCATGTGATATCCGCTCCTCGCCGGAGACTGTGTGATGGGAGACGATATTGTGTCACACAATGGCATCATGTGAGGTGGCAAGTACTGGTTGTAATCTGCAGGTACTGGTTGTAGTGTTTGCTTTTTTACTCGTGGAGTTCCGGTCTCTTCAATTCGGCTCCCCTGAAACACAACAGACTCTTCACTCTCTGACTTGTCCGGCTGCTGCTGCAGTCTCTCTTAAAAGTTACCGAATCACCAGATTTCCTGGATTTGGGAGCCAACCCCAGCTAATCCGAGGGCATTGCCATCGCTGTTTACCTGTCTCTGGCTGCCCCCCTTGATAGATGCATCTTGTGTTTGCTTGTCTGTCGCTGGCTGCTCGTATTGTATTTAATCTGCAACCAAAAAACTGCAGAATGATCATAGTAGTGAGCCCCATTATTTCTTGCTGCCTTTTCTGTTGTTCCCAAAATCCTGTTCTGCTGCAAAAAGAAACCACAGAGTAACAATAAACAAAGAAAATGCTTCTTGTATTTACACCCACAGTATTAATTTAATATGAACAAAAGGTAAATATTTTCCTGCATTAAAATAAAATGGATGCTTTTAATCAGTGTGAAAGAAAGCAAAATTAATTTCCTGAGAACATGGCAATAAAAAAAAAAGATCAACATCTTATATAAGCAAAAAGTTAGAATGAACCGTAATGAATTTGTTGGACCTGAATTGTCACGGGTTCTGTGTGCAGCTGAAGGTTTCAGACTCTAAGGTGGAAGGATAGCCTTGCTTTCATGGCTGGCTCATGGTTATTAGTTACATTAGATTGACATTGCTAGCCCTAGGCAAACTCACTCAGTGTTAGTCAAGGTTTTCCTTTACCAGCAGTCTCAAACTCAGTCAGCAGTGCCGCCCCGCCCGGCAAAGCTGCTGGAACATAAAAAACATGAAATGATAAAATCTTTGAATTATCATTTTATTTTTCCTTACGCTGCTGAAAAGGAGTGGGGCGTCGCTTCTCAGCCTTAGCGGAGGTGCCGCCTCTGCAGGCAGAAAATTGCAAAAAAGACAGTTTATTTATTTATTTATTTATTTATTTATAGTGTTTTGTATAGCGCGGACAAGACCCGTGGGTATCAGAGCGCTTAACATAGAAGGTAGATTACAAATAGACATTATAATAGCAGATATAACAACAAACATATATGAGGTAGAAGGCGATAGGCTATAAGGGTGATTAGATATATATATTCTTAAGCCTGTGCAGTTAGCATTACGAGGTGAATAAGTATTAACTTGAGTCTTAGGCATATAGCCAGGCTCAGTGAGGTAGGGTTATATAGCATTACCAGTGCAATCACGTGTGCAATTAGCATTAAGAGTTGAATAAGGCTTAGCTTGTATCCAGGATCACAGAGATAAGCCAAAGTGAGGTAGAGGTCATATAGTTTTGGCTATGGGATACAGTTATCAGATCATATAGATGTGAAGTAGTAGTAAAGGGAATAGCCGAAGTCATGAACGTGAAATCAGTCATTTGTCAGATATCGATCTCCAGAAAATTCTTGACAAGGCCATCCGCCTTTTTGGCGTAGATGTTCATATCAGTGATCAATATGCTTCTCTATGTAAGGTATTTATTCATCATGTGGCTCTTCAGTTCCCGTTTGAATGTTACAGTATTTTGAATCTTCCTGATGTTTGGTGGTAGTGAGTTCCAGACTCTAGGGGCAGCTCCAGAGAACGCTCGGTCATAGGTCTTTTTCTTACGGAAAAAGGCTGGCCTCAGTAGTAACTCCTTAACGCTTCTCGTTGGTCTGTTACCTCCGGATAGCATAATTTTCTTGGCTAGGTATGTCGGCGTGTTGAAGTGAACCGCTTTGTGAGTTATACAAGCCATCTTCATTTGAATTCTGGCCTCGTAAGGTAGCCAGTTTAGTGCTTTCAGGTGAGGAGATATGTGATCGAATTTCTTCGATCCCTTGATAAGTCTTGCAGCTGCGTTGAGACAGGCTTTTAGTGGTGCTGTGGATGTTTTTGGTAGGCCAGCTAGCGTGGTGCAGCCGTATTCAATCCTCGAGATAACTAGGGATTGGATAGCCAATTTTAGATCTGCCTCTGAGATAAACGGCTTCAGTTTTCTTAGGTAGCTCAAGTGGAAACGGGCGCTCTTGGCCATTGAGTTAATGTGGTCTTTCATGTCGAGGTTCTCATCTAACGTAATTCCTAGTGATTTAGCTGAATTAACTAGGGTCGGGGTGCAATTCCTTGTTGGTGAAATTAGTAGGAATTCTGTTTTATGGGCATTTAGTTTTAGATGATTAGAGGTTAACCATTGCAGCGCTCTCTTTAGTGTCTCGTTCATTAGGTCAATGTCATCAAGGGAGGCGATCTTTATGTATATTTGCGTGTCATCTGCATGCATGTGATAGGATATCTGTGATTTTCGAAGAATTTCCGTGAGAGGTTCCACGTACAAGTTGAATAGGTCAGGGGATAACGTTGAACCTTGTGGGACCCCGATTGCGTTAGGGCGCGGGGAGGAGATTGCTTGGTTGACCAGGAATCGTTGAGTCCTATTCTGCAGGAAAGAATTGAACCATTTCAGCACGTTTCCGGACAAACCCATCCTGTCTTGTAGCCTGGTCATCAGCATTTCGTGATTTACCGTGTCAAATGTGGATGACAGGTCTAGGAGAATCAGTAGGCATGCTTGATCTCTATCTAGGGCTTGTAAGGCGTCATCAACAATATGCAGGATCGCAGTTTCCGTACTATGCCCTGTTCTGAATCCAGATTGGCAATCATCTAATAATGAGAACTTCGCAATGTGTTGACTCAGTTGGCCCTGCACGCACTTCTCAATAAGTTTGGCCAGTAAAGGGATGTTGGTCACTGGTCTGTAGTTGTTCGGGTCTGTTGCATCCGCTGTCGGTTTTTTGATGATGGGCACAACCTGACCAGTTTTTAGGCAGTCAGGGAGGATCCCTTGTGCCAGTGAAGCATTTATTATCTCAGTCCAGATCGGAACTAGAGTGTGGCTGATTTCTCTTACGCACTTTGCCGGTAGAGGGTCTTGGTAATGGTTGTTTGGTCTGAGCTCCGCTAGCGTTTTGGCGATCTTTTCCTGGTCGTATAATTCAAAAGTGTCCCAATTTGCCTTATTTTTTGTTTGGGGACCCTCTGTTGTCACAATGGCCTCATTATCAGGAGAAGGAAGGGTCCGGAGGTTGACCGCGGCACTTGTGAGCTCAGTTTCCAGCAGTTTGGTTTTCTCCGTGAAAAATGTGGAGAATTCTTCGCAACCTATGGGAGTTCTTGAGTTCTCTTGAACCGTTTTGGTTAGTTTATTTGACTGTTGTTTTAGAATCTCAAAGAGTTTACGTGGTCTGTTTGTGGCATTGTCCAGTTCAGCTCTTATAAATTCTTTTTTGGACTTGATTATCTTTTTGTTGTATTGATTTCTGGTATTTCTGAGGGCTTTCAGCTCGGGAGAGGAGGGATGTTGCCTCCATTTCCTTTCGGCCATTCTCAGTTTGCGTCGGTCTTCGTTCAGTGATTCGCTAAACCAAGGATTCTTTGGCTTCTCTGAGACTCTTTTCATTTTTTGTGGCATGGTGTCATTGACGATGTTTCCTATTGAGGTTATGTAGTGATCCGTCAACTCATTAACATTCTGACTGTTGTTAGGTGGTTTCAGGTCTTTCTCGCATCTTTCAACCAATCGTTCAATATTGGCCTCTTTTGTATCTCGGATCAGTTTTTTGAACTTGCGGGGTTGTATGGTCCTGCCCTTTTTTATTGTAGGTATCGTGAATGTTATAGCGTGATGGTCCGACCAGTCACACGGGTCTATAGCGAGGATTGATGCCTCTTTATTTCTTGAAATAATCCAGTCTAATGCCGCTCCTTGTGAGTGAGTAGGTTGGGTGCAAGATTGTGTAAGGTTTAGCTCAATCAGGAAGTCTTTAAGCGAGTTAACCAGTTTGTCATTGTCGTCGTCCCAGTGGAGGTTGAAGTCGCCTAGGAATATATTATTGGCATCCGAGTTAGTGTTGGCCGTTATGATCTCTATTAGTTGCTCTGTGAACTTTGCGTTCTCTCCCGGTGGGTGGTAGAACGCATGTATATTGCATCTTTGATTATTTGTTGCTCTTATATTAAGACCAAGGTATTCACAAGATTCTAGGGGGTCAGATTGGAATTGACTGACTTCGATCTCTGACCGGTGAATGCAAGCTATACCTCCTCTCACTTTCCTTGGTCTGTCTAACTAACGATATTATATTGTGGTGGTACTAAGAGATCGATGTTAGGAGATGATGATTCACTGAGCCATGTTTCCGTGAAGATGGCCAAGTCGATTTCCTTGTTAATGATGAGAGCAGCTATGTCTGATGCATGCTTCGTTGCCGAACGACAGTTAAGTAGTAGGCACTTTAGGGGTTTCAGTGAGTCAGAAAGATTTCCATTATCGGAATTGGTTGTGATTACCTGGATATGTCGTAAGTTGTGGTGGATTGCTTTCCTGTCATTCTTTCTGGATGTTCTTTTAGAGTCAATAGGTACTATTTTGATATTCTCCTCTCTTCCCCGAGCCGGTTGTTCATACGATTGGAGTAAGGCCAATGTTTCTTCCTTTGCCAAGGGATTGGTCCTGTTTGGTCTGTTGGGCCTGAGTGCAAGATTTTGGATGTGTGAGACTTTAGTGTGTCTTACATTCATCCCAGTACAAAGATCTGGGCTTAAATCCATCGTTTTTTTGCACCCCACACCACCCTAGGTCAGACAAGGGCTATATGCAAATCAGCCTTGACCCTGTGCCTCATGGGAACAGTCCAGCCCGAACTATCAAGCCATGTCTTTCCTAGACCGGAATCAAGCATCCAAGGACTGGTTTCTGGCTATCAGCCTTCTTCCGCCTGGATAGCTTGACTCCAGTGATGTGGAGAGCCTGGGACTCACGTCTGAGCATACCCAGCCCACTCGGGGTGAAAATTGCAAAAAACACAGTTGATGGACAGAATGCAGAACAATGTCTTACATTCACCCCAGTACAAAGATCTGGGCCTAAATCCATCGTTTTTTTGCCCTCCACACCACCCTAGGTCAGACGATGGCTAAATGCAAATCAGCCTTGACCCTGTGCCTCATGGGAACAGTCCAGCCCGAACTACCAAGCCATGTCTTTCCTAGACCGGAATCAAGCATCCAGGGCCAGTTTCTGGCTATCAGCCTTCTTCAGCCTGGATAGCTTGACTCCAGTGATGTGGAGAGCCTGTGACTCACGTCTGAGCATACCCAGCCCACTCGGGGTGAAAATTGCAAAAAACACAGTTGATGGACAGAATGCAGAACAATGTCTTACATTCACCCCAGTACAAAGATCGGGGCCTAAATCCATTGTTTTTTTGCACTCCACACCACCCTAGGTCAGACAATGGCTATATGCAAATCAGCCGGGCTGGACTGTTCCCATGAGGCACAGGGTCAGACTGATTTGCATATAGCCATGTCTGAACTGGGGTGGCAGAGTGGGCTAAAGAACGGTGATGGATTAAACCCAGATCTTTTGACTGGGTGTGAGTGTTTGATTGATTCAGATGCTCCGTCCATCACCACCCCCTTTTGTACCACTTTTGGCTGCCATAAGTGTGGCAGGGTATGCTCAGACAGGAGTCCCTTGCTCACTTTGCCACTGGATTCAAGCAAGCCGGGCTGAAGACGGCTGGAATGCCAGAAACCTGTCCTCGGAAGCTTGTTTCTGGTCCAGGGAAGACATGGCTTGGCAGTTCGGGCTGGACTCTTCCCATGAGGCACAGGGTCAGACTGATTTGCATATAGCCATGTCTGAACTGGGGTGGCAGAGTGGGCTAAAGAACGGTGATGGATTAAACCCAGATCTTTTGACTGGGTGTGAGTGTTTGATTGATTCAGATGCTCCGTCCATCACCACCCCCTTTTGTACCATTTTTGGCCGCCATAAGTGTGGCAGGGTATGCTCAGACGTGAGTCCCTTGCTCACTTTGCCACTGGATTCAAGCAAGCCGGGCTGAAGACGGCTGGAATGCCAGAAACCGGTCCTTGGAAGCTTGTTTCCGGTCCAGGGAAGACATGGCTTGGCAGTTCGGGCTGGACTGTTCCCATGAGGCACAGGGTCAGACTGATTTGCATATAACCATGTCTGAACTGGGGTGGCAGAGTGAGCTAAAGAACGGTGATGGATTAAACCCAGATCTTTTGACTGGGTGAGAGTGTTTGATTGATTCAGATGCTCCGTCCATCACCACCCGCTTTTGTACCACTTTTGGCCGCCATAAGTGTGGCAGGGTATGCTCAGACGCGAGTCCCTTGCTCACTTTGCCACTGGATTCAAGCAAGCCGGGCTGAAGACGGCTGGAATGCCAGAAACCGGTCCTCGGAAGCTTGTTTTCGGTCCAGGGAAGACATGGCTTGGCAGTTCGGGCTGGACTGTTCCCATGAGGCACAGGGTCAGACTGATTTGCATATAGCCATGTCTGAACTGGGGTGGCAGAGTGGGCTAAAGAACGGTGATGGATTAAACCCAGATCTTTTGACTGGGTGTGAGTGTTTGATTGATTCAGATGCTCCGTCCATCACCACCCCCTTTTGTACCACTTTTGGCCGCCATAAGTGTGGCAGGGTATGCTCAGACGTGAGTCCCTTGCTTACTTTGCCACTGGATTCAAGCAAGCCGGGCTGAAGACGGCTGGAAGGCCAGAAACCGGTCCTCGGAAGCTTGTTTCCGGTCCAGGGAAGACATGGCTTGGCAGTTCGGGCTGGACTGTTCCCATGAGGCACAGGGTCAGACTGATTTGCATATAGCCATGTCTGAACTGGGGTGGCAGAGTGGGCTAAAGAATAGTGATGGATTAAACCCAGATCTTTTGACTGGGTGTGAGTGTTTGATTGATTCAATGCTCCGTCCATCACCACCTCCTTTTGTACCACTTTTGGCCACCACAAGTGTGGCAGGGTATGCTCAGACGTGAGTCCCTTGCTCACTTTGCCACTGGATTCAAGCAAGCCGGCTGAAGACGGCTGGAATGCCAGAAACCGGTTACTCTGAAGCTTGTTTCCGGTCCAGGGAAGACATGGCTTGGCAGTTCGGGCTGGACTGTTCCCATGAGGCACAGGGTCAGACTGATTTGCATATAGCCATGTCTGAACTGGGGTGGCAGAGTGGGCTAAAGAACGGTGATGGATTAAACCCAGATCTTTTGACTGGGTGTGAGTGTTTGATTGATTCAGATGCTCAGTCCATCACCACCCCTTTTGTACCACTTTTGGCCGCCATAAGTGTGGCAGGGTATGCTCAGACGTGAGTCCCTTGCTCTCTTTGCCACTGGATTCAAGCAAGCCGGGCTGAAGACAGCTGTAATGCCAGAAACCGGTCCTCGGAAGCTTGTTTCCGGTCCAGGGAAGACATGGCTTGGCAGTTCGGGCTGGACTGTTCCCATGAGGCACAGGGTCAGACTGATTTGCATATAGCCCTGTCTGAACTGGGGTGGAGAAGTGTGGCTCACTGGTTAGAGCAGGCAGACCCTGAAGCAGAGGTCAGACCCGGGACCAGGGTTCAATTCCCAACGCGGCAGGGTCTTGAGCTCAAATGTCCATGGACTCGATAATTCTCGCTTCGGTGCCTGACCTAATCATGGGTTCACACTCTGCAACTCTGGGCATTAAGCTTGCTTAATCTCCACAACGGCCCCCCCGCGGCGGGATGCCTGGCTTTCACCTTGGGGATGCCCTGTAGGGGCTATCTCACAGGGAAAAGCCAGGACGGGTTCCCAAGGCAAGCGCGGAGATACCCCTTCGGGGGTCGATTCAGGCGCTATATAAGAAACATAATAATAATAATAATAATGCTCCGTCCATCACCACCCCCTTTTGTACCACTTTTGGCCGCCATAAGTGTGGCAGGGTATGCTCAGACATGAGTCCCTTGCTCACTTTGCCACTGGATTCAAGCAAGCCGGGCTGAAGATGGCTGGAATGCCAGAAACCGGTCCTCGGAAGCTTGTTTCTGGTCCAGGGAAGACATGGCTTGGCAATTCGGGCTGGACTGTTCCCATGAGGCACAGGGCCAGACTGATTTGCATATAGCCATGTCTGAACTGGGGTGGCAGAGTGGGCTAAAGAACGGTGATGGATTAAACCCAGATCTTTTGACTGGGTGTGAGTGTTTAATTGATTCAGATGCTCCGTCCATCACCACCCCCTTTTGTACCGCCTCTGCAGTCAGAGCAGTACAATGAAAATTCTCAATGATATGTAGTTCAACCAAAGACAATGCTGCTGCTAACTAAACTGCCTCTTAGCTCACCCATGGCACAAACACTTATTTGGTTATTAATGTTTCAGATGTGGTTCCCTAAACCATAAAGCTGATTCCATAAGTTGTCCAGCAAGTAAGAAAAGATGTACTAACTGCCTAAAGGTAGGGCATTTCTCAAGCGTTTGTGGTACATTTGACCAAAAGTACAACGGAAGAACAAATATTAATGTGGTGGAAGATTTTGATGAGAATATGTGTTCCAACATTGGTAAATAAGCAATTCCATGGTGTTAGATTAGGGTCCCTCCATCCCCATTCCCTTCCATCTAATACCAGGTATGTATTATCTACCGTATAGTGGTCTAGTAATAATCATAATCTGACATGTTGTAGGATAGGTTTCATGCAGAATAGAGAAGTCATACCAACATATTGGGCTAATAGTAAAGTATAGCAGTTCAGAAGAACTTACAAGAAGTGATCTCAAGAAAGGTTTTAAATGATAAATTTTGTCCATTAGACTAATATATTCATTTCAAACATAGATATTCAACACTGGGCTAAGAAAGAATTTTGTGGAAATGGAAAATGGACCACAGTTCAAGGGATGCTTCCTGCTTAAATCATCTTGCAAGAATCCCAAGAAGTTAACGTTCAAAAGGATGGCTACGGCGTAGACCATATCTTCCTACGCTCAGTTGCTGCACCAAAGATAGAGACCTCTTCACATATTTATTTATTTATTTATTTTTTAACATTTCTTAAGCGCGAACAATTGCCCGCAGGAGTCTCGGCGCTGTACTTTGTATGCTCTCCTGTGCGCTCTTAAGAGTTTAGAGGTTGAATAACCATGTCTTTAGTTTCTTTCTGAAGGACATGAGATTTGGGCTGGATCTTATGGATTGCGGGAGTGTATTCCACAATTTTGGGGCGGCAACTAGGAAACGTCTGTCTCCCCAGTTAACCAACTTGGTACGTGGTATAACCAAATCGTTTAGTTTGGCTGAACGGAGTGTCCGAGAAGGAGTATATGGGACAAGATGGTCTATCAGGAACTGAGGTGCTTGGTGATGTAACGATTTGTAGACAATGCACAGTGTCTTGAATTCTATTCTGTTCCTGATAGGGAGCCAATGAAAACTTCTCAGAGTCTCAGTAATAGGCATGAATTTGGGGATATCTGAGAGCAGTCTAGCTGCTGGATTTTGGACTGTTTGCATTTTCTTGATTACCCTGATTTGGGCATTGGCAAATAGGCCATTGCAGTAGTCTAATGTAGACAGGACAAGGGTACTGACCAGTGTCTTGCCTACATTTTCGGGAAGAAAGGGAAGGATTTTCCTAACCAAGCGTAGTTTGTAAAACGCTGTGGTGGCCGTTTGGTTGGCATGAGCCATAAAGTTTAACTTGTCATCGAAGATGACCCCCAGGTTTCTCAGCTTAGTGGCAGGTTTGGGCAAGGCTCCAAAGGATGATGGCCACCAAATTGGGGACCAGTTAGGACTGAGGTGGCCAAAGGTTACCACCTCAATTTTATCGGAGTTTAGTTTTAAACAGTTTGCTGCCATCCATTGTCCGATGGCCAGCATACCTGTTTGAAAACTCTCCGCTACTGTTTCCCCATCGTTTTTGACAGCCAGAATCAGCTGGGTGTCATCCGCATATGAGGTAAGGTTCATCCCATGCGCTTTGATGGTTTTAACGAGGTCCGACACATAGATGTTGAAAAGTGTCGGACTAAGGGATGAACCTTGAGGTACCCCACATGGCAGTGACATACCCACCAAATACTAATAACTTATTGGAAGAATGCAGAGCTCTTCTGGGACATTATTTCACAAGTTGTGGCATCTTTGCCACTATTCAAAAAACGTTATGAAGGGGTGAGCAACCCAATATACCCTTGCAAGCTTGGGCAATTAACACGTTTAAGAGAAAGGGCCAGCAAGGGATTTATTTTGCTAAGAATTCTTAGTTACAGCATAAGAGGGACTGCAAATTAGGTACCCTCGCTACTAGAAATTAGTGGCTGAATAAAGTTTCACACATCTGTAGTGTTACCACACTAACACATTAAAGAGGTGAAAGGAAAACAATAACCAGGTTTTTAGTATCAAAAGATTTTTATTTTCTTTGCAACAGGAAAATTAAATCAACAATAAAAGTAGGGTACAGAAAAATGCATTTGGGATATAAAAGGGAGCGTCTTGTATGTTCCTAACATATATCTCAAAATAAGTCTAAACTGCTAACAGATGACACAATGATTTCAAATCAGAAATAAATGAAAATCAAAAGTGGATGATTAATAACAAGCAGAATTAGACTCAGTGGTCGATGTTTCGGTCTTTTGGAGATGATTTCATAAGACCATCATCAGGACTTGAGCTTTAAGCATTAGAGTTGATGACCCTAGGAAAAACTGTGACAAAATAATATTGCATTACAACCTGGTTATGTGTAGGAAGGTGAAACAAATGTATTAAAACAACTTGTTTAGTCGGTGTGGCGACTACGTCTAAAATCAATAATTGCTAAAGAATAACATGTTGCGAGTGCTGTTTGCTTACATAATGGTTCTGAGACAGACACTTCCCGAAGGGGTCAGTGGTGTTACTTGAAGTAAATTCGCAATGCTCTTTGCGGAAATTGATCAGGAGCGTCCAAAGTAAAAATGCTGAAAAAGCAAGGATAGCAGATTCACGATATTGTGAAATGAATATCTAGATTGAGGGCAGTGAACCATATTGGTACTTAAAGTTACCTTGTGCATAGAATTCATATACACAGCAAGAGAAGTCCGGGTATCATTTGTGGGTATTGCTTTAACAATGGCTGGTAGGTATTCAAACTCTGTGAATAAGAAAGAGCATTCTTATTAGAATTAACTAGCCTGATATGAGTGCTTGGTGCAGGCATAAAATCGTTTTGGTGGATTAAGTTATACAGTGTCCAAAAACAACTGATTAGCAACCAGGCATTAGGAGGAGAATACACCTGAGGTTGACTCATGGTGTTTCGAGTCACTGCCTGGAGCCTGACAATTGCAGAAGTTACGCATTGGCGAAGAAAGTCATAGAACATGTGAAGACATCGAGTGCCGGCAATATTTAACAATTTGTATCAAAAAAATAAACTAGATCAAAGAGTTCGTAAAGAGGAGTAAAGTAATCCTCAGGGTATTTAATATCGAGACAGTCATAGTATATTGTGAAGTGCTAGACCAAAATGGTTGGGCTTAGTATGTACCGGCGATATGGTAGATACAAAGAGTTTACCCGGAGTCAAAGGGATTAGTAAGCTTAAGGGGAATACTACTTTAAAAAAATCGAGGTCCACAAAAATGATACCTTCTAAACCTGAACAATCTGAACAGACACTTACTTGAAGGATTGAACAAGGCAACACGCGATAGCGACGTTGGCGGTGACAGAGTATTTTCAAAACAGCTGATCGTTTGCCCGGGGGAGAACTGCTATTTAAATGAGTTTCCGCGGGTTTGGGGCTTGAGTTGTCGCGAGATTACGGCTCTAAGAGACAAGCGACGGACTGAAGGCAACCAACAGAGATGTGATTATGGCGGCCATATTGAAACATCTAGAAAGTGGTTGCTTGGAATTGAGAATGACTAAGGTTTGTTGACATCGATATTTTAAAGAATAGTCAAGCAGCAATCAGTGAAAAAACTGCTCATTTTACAATTTATTTAACCTAAGTAAATTTTTTGATAAACAATGAAGACATCAGGATGTGAACAAGTCTTAGTTAATAATTTACACGAAATTGCAAAACTAAGGAAGCATAGAGGGTAAAACTCATTGCTTCTGTCAATGCAGGATCATGAAACACTTATCCAGACTGGTCATGTTGTAATAATGCAAATATATGATTGTTGCTGACTTGTAGACGATTGATTAAAATGGCTATTTATGTTGTGTCGAAGAATCAAAGACCCCTGTTGATGAGCCACATTGCATGTAAGAGCCATTTTAACAAGCAATACTGTCGCGTATTTATAAGAGCACAATCTAAAACCACTATGGCTGATAAGACAACAGGATGAAACATTGTTGATTACTTAACATATCTATGGGAGTCAATAACGTAGACCTAAAGGTAGACCAGGTTAAAGTGAATGTCATTATTCCTAATACACTTATCCTAGCTGGTCACGTAGTTATCAAACAGTTATGCAATCATTGCTGACAGGTGAAAAACTTATTGACAATGGCTGGAATCTGAGGTAAACATTGATGAACCACATAGAATATAAATATAAAAAAATTATAACAACGATTTTTGATTAGAAATGGCTGTTGATGTTATATAGAGGAATCAGAGGCAAACATTGATAAGCCTCATAGAGTTTATGTACAATTATGACAAGGACAGTTTTGTGGGCGTTCTGTCACCAAGGTAGTGTGCGCACAATCTTGTGTCAGGATAGTTTGAGAAGTAAAGGTAGAACATAATTATGATAAATAGATACTGTCTGTGCAGAACCACCAATGTTATCTACTGCATCTGCTGTCCATGCGGTCAACTCTACATAGGCAAAACCACACAAATGTTTAAACAGAGAATTTTACAACATCAGTCCCGCATTCGCTGCAAAGTCGAGAATGCTCCTCTTGTTGAACATTACTCACTATTCAAACATTCAGAACAGGAGATGACCTGGTGGGTCATTGATCTGGTCAAACCAACGATCAGACAGAAAAACGTTGACAGACTGTTAACTCTAAAAGAAAATCGCTGGATTGAATCTGCAGACAGTATCAAACATGGAATGAACTCCTTTACTGAATGGCATACCCTTGCTTGTCTGAATTGATACAATTTACTTAAGTCTGCTCCACTTGTAAATCCTTTCCATTGTCACCCATAGATACGTCAAGGAATGCACAATGCTCTATCTATTTATCTTAATTATGTTCTACCTTTACTTCTCAAACTATCCTGACACAAGATTGTGCGCACACTACCTTGGTGACAGAACGCCCACAAAACAGTCCTTGTCATAATTGTACATATACTCTATGTGGCTTATCAATGTTTGCCTCTGATTCCTCTATAACATCAACAGCCATTTCTAATCAAAAATCGTTGTTATAATTTTTTTATATATATATTCTATGTGGTTCATCAATGTTTACCTCAGATTCCAGCCATTGTCAATACGTTTTTCACATGTCAGCAATGATTGCATAACTGGTTGATAACTACGTGACCAGCTAGGATAAGTGTATTAAGAATAATGACATTCACTTTAACATGGTCTACCTTTAGGTCTACGTTATTGAGTCCCATAGATATGTTAAGTAATCAACAATGTTTCATTCTGTTGTCTTATCAGCCATTTTTGGTTTTAGAATGTGCTCGCATAAATACGCGACAGTATTGCTTGTTACAATGGCTCTTATATGCAATGTGGCTCATCAACAGGGTTCTTTGATTCTTCAACACAACATAAATAGCCGTTTTAATCATTCGTCTACAAGTCAGCAACAATCATATATTTGCATTATTACAACATGACCAGTCTGGATAAGTGTATCATGATCCTGCATTGACAGAAGCAATGAGTTTTACCCTCTATGCTTCCTTAGTTTTGCAATCTCGTGTAAATTATTAACTAAGACTTTTTCACATCCTGATGTCTTCATTGTTTATCAAAAAATGTACTTAGGTTAAATAAATTGTAAAATGAGCAGTTTTTTCACTGATTGCTGCTTGACTATTCTTTAAAATATCGATGTCAACAAACCGTAGTCATTCTCAATTCCAAGCAACCACTTTCTAGATGTTTCAATATGGCTGCCATAATCACATCTCTGTTGGTTGCCTTCAGTCCGTCGCTTGTCTCTTAGAGCCGTAATCTCGCGACAACTCAAGCCCCAAACCCGCGGAAACTCGTTTAAATAGCAGTTCTCCCCCGGGCAAACGATCAGCTGTTTTGATAATACGCTGTCACCGCCAACGTCGCTATCGCGTGTTGCCTTGTTCAATCCTTCAAGTAAGTGTCTGTTCAGATTGTTCAGGTTTAGAAGGTATCATTTTTGTGGACCTCGATTTTTTTAAAGTAGTATTCCCCTTAAGCTTACTAATCCCTTTGACTCCGGGTAAACTCTTTGTATCTACCATATCGCCGGTACATACTAAGCCCGACCATTTTGGTCTAGCACTTCACAATATACTATGACTGTCTCGATATTAAATACCCTGAGGATTACTTTACTCCTCTTTACGAACTCTTTGATCTAGTTTATTTTTTTGATACAAATTGTTAAATATCGCCGGCCCTCGATGTCTTCACATGTTCTGTGACTTTCTTCGCCAATGCGTAACTTCTGCAATTGTCAGGCTCCAGGCAGTGACTCGAAAAACCATGAGTCAACATCAGGTGTATTCTCCTCCTAATGCCTGGTTGCTAATCAGTTGTTTTTGGACACTGTATAACTTAATCCACCAAAACGATTGTATGCCTGCACCAAGCACTCATATCAGGCTAGTTAATTCTAATAAGAATGATCTTTCTTATTCACAGAGTTTGAATACCTTCCAGCCATTGTTGAAGCAATATCCACAAATGATACCCAGACTTCTCTTGATGTGTATATGAATTCTATGCACAAGGTAACTTTAAGTACCAATATGGTTCACTGCCCTCAATCTAGATATTCATTTCGCAAAATCGTGAATCTGCTATCCTTGCTTTTTCAGCATTTTTACTTTGGACGTTCTTGATCAATTTCCGCAAAGAGCATTGCGAATTTACTTCAAGTAACACCACTGACCCCTTCGGGAAGTGTCTGTCTCAGAACCATTATGTAAGCAAACAGCACTCGCAACATGTTATTCTTTAGCCATTATTGATTTTAGACGTAGTCGCCACACCGACTAAACAAGTTGTTTTAATACATTTGTTTCACCTTCCTACACATAACCAGGTTGTAATGCAATATTATTTTGTCACAGTTTTTCCTAGGGTCATCAACTCTAATGCTTAAAGCTCAAGTCCTGATGATGGTCTTATATAATCACCTCCAAAAGACTGAAACGTCGACCACTGAGTCTAATTCTGCTTGTTATTAATCATCCACTTTTGATTTTCATTTTATTCTGATTTGAAATCATTGTGTCATCTGTTAGCAGTTTAGACTTATATTGAGATATATATTAGGAACATACAAGGCGCTCCCTTTTATATCCCAAATGCATTTTTCTGTACCCTACTTTTATTGTTGATTTAATTTTCCTGTTGCAAAGAAAATAACAATCTTTTGATACTAAAAACCTGGTTATTGTTTTCCTTTCATCTCTTTAATCTGTTAGTGTGGTAACACTACAGATGTGTGAATCTTTATTCAGCCACTAATTTCTAGTAGCGAGGGTACCTAATTTGCAGTCCCTCTTATGCTGTAACTAAGAATTCTTAGCAAAATAAATCCCTTGCTGGCCCCTTCTCTTAAACTATTCAAAAAACAGTATACTTGAAACTAGTGTCATTGTTTAATATGTAAGGAAAGGAGATGTTGTCTTGTTTCCACGTATGTATTGAATCAGATCCCCTCTAACAGAGCGGGGAACACAATCCAAACCAGGCAGTGTTAGTATAACTTAGTTGTAGGATCACACCTTGGTTAAACCCCATAGTGAACCTGGCTTAATGGTTCCGAAGTATTTTATATCAACGCTTTCTTCCTTCTAGTTTTGTTATTTTCTTAGGTGCTTAGAGGGGTGTAAGGAGTTTACTTTTTGCAGCATAAGCCCTTCACAACTGTTACATTTAAAGTGTATGAGTTATTTAATTATTTCTCCCATAAAAAGGGAGATGTTATAGGTCTAGTTGTTAAATAGTGTTGTCAATTCCTATTGGTTGCCAGGCGCGTGGACAGCTGTTAGGTCTAGCGTGTATATAACTGACGTCATTGGAGTGAGATTGACAGACACACCGTGACTCTGCGTAGTTACTGCTCATGCCACAAGCTCTTTCACTTCATGAATAAAGTTCCTTAAAATTCCTTCCTTTCTTCTGAAATTTCTTCACATCCATTTCACTACTACTCTGCCTACTAGGGCCACAGGAGCTCTTCCAGCACTGGGAGCTTGTTGTTTGCTCTGTGTGATCCCCTTTTCTGCAGGAGTCAGACTGCGAGCAGCAGAATCCACTGAAGCATCTGCAGGAACACTGCAAAGGCCTCATTGTGCATGCACTGAATGGCAGAGCAGTGCACATTCTCACTTTTGTAAATGCAGGATGCACCATTTAGCCCTGGTTGCCTTCTAGCAGCACAGGTCAATGGAGAAGGTATTCCCATGTTACTGTGTGGCTTCTGGAGACAAGACAGTCACAGAAATCACTTCGTTCAGCCTGAGGGGTGGGGGGCAGGTGATAGTGGTGGTAAACACCCGTTACAACGCAACTTTTACAATGCACTACCATTACAACGCTACTTTTACAACGCAGGATCCATTACAACGCATGCCTTTACAACGCATGATATTACATAGCAGATGCTATTACAACGCATGCCATTAAAACGTAAGTATAGGTAAGTATATAATTTTATTTTATATTTTATTTAACATTATTTAATTAATTTAATTAATATTAACAATAAATAAATATATTAATTTATGTATTTTATAAAATAAATTAAATATATTAATTTAAAAAATAAGTATGAGTATCGGGTATTTTTAGGGTTCAGGGCTAGGTTTGGGTTTTGGGGTACAGGGGTATTTTTAGGGTTCAGGGCTAGGTTTGGGTTTTGGGGTACAGGGGTATTTTTAGGGTTCAGGGCTAGGTTTGGGTTTTGGGGTACAGGGGTATTTTTAGGGTTCAGGGCTAGGTTTGGGTTTTGGGGTACAGGGGTATTTTTAGGGTTCAGGGCTAGGTTTGGGTTTTGGGGTACAGGGGTATTTTTAGGGTTTAGGGCTAGGTTTGGGTTATGGGGTACAGGGGTATTTTTAGGGTTCAGGGCTAGTTTTGGGTTTTGGGGTACAGGGGTATTTTAAGGGTTCCATTTAAAAAAATACTTTAATTAAATTAAATACATTTATTTTAGTAATTTTTAATATTTATTAAAAAAACGTATATATATATATATAATTTTAAAATTACAATTACATTAATAAAAAATGTATTTATTAAATAAAATTAATTAAATATTTATTAATTACATTTAAAAAACAAATAATATACTTACCTATACTTACGTTGTAATGGTATGCGTTGTAATAGTATTTGCGATGTAATGTCATGCGTTGTAAAGGTATTCGTTGCAAAGGATCTTGCGTTGTAAAAATTGCGTTGTTATGGTATGCGTGGTAAAAGTATGCGTTTTAACGTCATACATCCGATAGTGGTTAGTAAAAAAATACATAATTTTACTTAGGTCAGCGTGCTGAAACTGGTAAAATGAATTATTTAAGTTTTGTTTGTTTAGTTTTAATCTAACAAATGCACAGGTAACTTTAAAATAACTTCTTGGGGTCGCTAATGCACAGTTCTTCCTTATTAGAACCAGAAATAGGTATAGTTATCCTGCAGACACTGAAGGAAACTGCCCAGATTCTCAAGAAAACAAGATGTTTCTCTCGTAATATTGAGAGAGGAGGAACTTGAGTAACTGTTATACATGGTACTACAACATGTGGATGGATCAATAAATTAACAGGGAGACCTGAGCTATGAATTTGTTTTGGCCCTAAGAGCCCAGGCACAAGTTGAGCCATTTGGCATGGAAATCATGAAACAAATATTATGCAACATATGATAAGGTCTATTCAAAAGTTGAAAAAGTATATTTATTTAAGAAGTGTTTCAGTTTAGTCCATCAAATTATATCACTGCATTAAGAGGAATTTTTAAAGGTGATAGTTTTAAAATATGAACTTAGAAACGTAGAACTTTGAAACATTCACCCCAACCTCACTAACGATACCATTAGTGAACTAAGAGGCAAGTCAGTTGTCATATGCACCCTATGTGTGGGTTATATTCTTATTTTGCACACAGCCATATAATAGTCCATTAAGTCAAGCACAAGAGAGATTTTTGAAAAGCACACATCTGCATGTATTTCAAGGGTTCTCATATGTCATAATGAATAAAATAGGAGGCACAATAAAATAAGTAAAGTCAAGTCATAATTTATATAGCGCACTACATACCCAGAGGGTCTCAAGGCGCTTGAGGAGGGGGGGGGGTTTACTTATCGAATATCCAGGTTTTAAGCTGTTTTCTGAAGGCTAGGTGGTTTTGAGTGAGGCGGAGGTGGGTGGGGAGGGAATTCCAGGTTTTGGCTGCTAAGTAGGAGAAGGATCTTCCCCCCATGGTGGCTTTGTGGATGCGCGGGATGGCGGTGAGGGCTTGGTTGGACGAACGCAGCTGGCGGGTGGGGGTGTAGAAGGAAAGGCGCGTGTTGAGGCAATCCGGTCCGAGTTCGTAGAGGGCTTTGTGTGCGTGGGTGAGGAGACGGAAAGTTATCCTTTTGTTGACGGGGAGCCAGTGCAGGTCTTTCAGGTGACCGGAGATGTGGTCTTTGCGAGGGATGTCTAGTATGAGTCTGGCTGAAGCATTTTGGATGCGTTGGAGTTTTTTCTGCAGTTTTGCGGTGGTACCGGCGTAAAGGGTGTTTCCGTAGTCTAGACGGCTAGTAATCAGAGCGTGGGTGACCGTTTTTCTTGTTTCGGTGGGGATCCAGCGAAATGTTTTTTTGAGCATGCGTAGGATATTGAAGCATGATGATGAGAAGGCGTTGACTTGTCTTGTCATCGAGAGTGAGGAGTCCAGGATGAAGCCCAGGTTCCGTGCGTGGTCCGTCGGTGTGGGGGCTGTTCCTAGGGCCGTTGGCCACCAAGAGTCGTCCCATGCGGAAGGGGAAGTACCTAGGATGAGGACTTCCGTTTTGTCCGAGTTCAGTTTCAGACAGCTGTGCTTCATCCACTCGGCTACTTCTTTCATCCCTTCATGTAGGTTGGTTTTGGCGGTGGTTGGGTCTTTGGTGAGTGAGAGGATCAGCTGAGTGTCATCAGCGTAGGAGATGATGTTGAAGTTGTGTTTCCGTGCGATGGTTGCGAGGGGGCTCATGTAGACGTTGAAGAGGGTGGGGCTGAGTGATGATCCTTGCGGGACGCCGCAGATGACTTCGGAGGCCTTTGACTTGAAAGGGGGGAGGCGGACTCTCTGAGTTCTTCCAGCGAGGAACGAGATGATCCAGTCCAATGCTTTTCCTTGAATTCCGATGTTTCTAAGGCGTTGTATCAGGGTGCTATGGCAGACTGTGTCGAAGGCTGCAGAGAGGTCAAGGAGAATGAGGGCGACTGTGTCTCCGTTGTCCAGAAGTGTTCGAATGTCATCTGTTGCTGCGATGAGGGCGGTTTCAGTGCTGTGTTTGGCTCGGAAGCCAGATTGTGAGGAGTCGAGTGATTTGTTGGTTTCGAGGAAGGCGGCGAGTTGATTGTTGACGGCTTTCTCAATGACTTTGGCAGGAAATGGAAGGAGCGAGATGGGGCGGTAGTTTTTGAGTTCGGAGGGGTCAGCTGTAGGTTTCTTCAGAAGGGCGCTGAGTTCGGCGTGTTTCCAGCTTTCTGGGAATGTGGCGGAGTTGAAGGAGCAGTTGATGGCGTCTCGGAGATGGGGTGCGATAACAGAGTTTGCTTTGTTGAAGATGTGATGGGGGCATGGGTCTGTCGGGGATCCTGAGTGGATGGAGTTCATCAGGTGAATGGTGTCTTCTGTGGTGATTAGGTTCCAGTCGAGAAGGTAGTTCGGAGGAGGTACAAGTTCGGAGGTGAGTGGGGTGAACTGGTTTACAGGTTGGTTGTCAAAGCTGTATTGAATGTCGGCTATTTTGTCATGGAAGAATGAGGCGAGGGAGTCGCAGAGGACTTGAGAGGGGGTGATGTCGTTTGAGCTGGCGGCGGGGTTGGAGAATTCTTTGATGATGTTGAAAAGTTCCTTGCTGTTGCGAGTGTTGTTGTCTAGTCGGTCTTTGAGTGCTGATTTCTTGGCTGTTCGGATTAGTTGGTGGTGCTTGCGGGTGGCGTTTTTGAAGGCGGTTTGGGTGATATTGTTTGGGTCTTTTTTCCAAGTTTTTTCAAGGGAGCGACATAGCTTCTTAGATTTCTTGAGGTCATCGTTGAACCAGGGGGCGTTCTTGCTTCCTTGCTTGATTTGATGTTTTTTCAGGGGTGCTAGTTTATCGGCGGTTTGGGTTAGCCATTGTGTGAGGTTGATAGCGGCTTGGTTAGGGTTCGTTGAATAGGCAGGTGGTGTTTGAAGAAGCGATGAGGAGATCTGGTCGATGGTGATTTTGTTCCAATTTCTTCGCAAAGTTGGTTGAGGGTGGTTGTGGATCGTGGTCTTGTTGTAAGTGAAGTGGACGCAACTGTGGTCCGTCCAGTGGAGGGGTGTGGTGTGAGTGAAGGAGATGTGCTTGCTGGAAGTGAAGATAGGGTCGAGTGTGTGTCCTGCGCGATGAGTGGGGATGTTGACAAGTTGTTTGAGTCCGAGATTGGCGAGATTGTCCAGAAGGGTGGCAGTGTTGCTGTCGTTGCTCTTTTCCAGATGGAAATTGAGGTCTCCCAGTAGAATGTATTCTTCCGAGGGGAGGGCGTGTGGGGTGATGAAGTCAGTGATGATGTCGCTGAATTTTGTACGGGGTCCTGGTGGCCTGTAGAGGAGGGTGCCTCTGAGTGTGGTCTTGGGGTCGGTGTGGATCTGGAAGTGAAGGTGTTCGGCGATCGCGAGGTTGTCTTCTGAGCTAATTGAGACGCGTATGGTGTTCTTGTGGACGATGGCGATGCCTCCTCCTGTTTGTATGGGGCGGTCCTTACGGATGATCTTGTAGCCGTCCGGGATGGCTATGGTGATGTCTGGAGCAGAAGAGGCATTCATCCAAGTTTCTGTTAGGAAGGCGATGTCCGGAGAAGAGGTGTCTAGTAGATTCCAAAGGTCGATGGCGTGTTTGTGAACCGACCGTGTGTTGAGAAGAATGCATTTAAGGTGGTTGGTGTCGGGTCTCTGTTTGGTGTTCGTGGGTTTGGTGTGGGACTTGATGCAGGTGAATTTACAGGGGTGGCAGGTGAAGGGTCCATGGGTGTGTCCAGGTGCTGCTTGGGTGCAGTTAGGGAGTCGGCCGGGGTTAAGTGCTAAGAGGGTGGAGGCGTCGTATGTAAAGCGGGAGGGGTGGGAGATGCGGGGACCAGGGGGTTTGGCGCTGGGCTCGGTCCAGGCGCGGACGGGCGTAGACGGGCTAACCTTTGGCGCAACTTCGGCGCGGTCGCAGCGCGTGGACGCTGCGCGTGGACGCTGCGCGTTGGTACATCTGTCTTGAATGGAGAGTGGAGGGGGGCGGAGCGTGGGAGGGTCGGCAGGGAAGCGGGAGCGGGGAGGAGACACGGGCCACAAGTAAACACCACAACCAAATGGCCGAAATCGAAACCGGGGCACAGCCGGAGTGCGAGCAGAGGTAAAGTTGCACAGAATACACAGAAACACTTTTAGGCTGTTTTAATAATCGCCGCAATGCAAGGCCAATGATTAATAATTAAAATGAGATCCTAACGATACCAGGCGCTATGTGCAGTTCAGGCGCTGTATCAGGGCAGGCAGCGCTGTGTCAGGGCAGGCAGCGCTGTGTCAGGGCAGGCAGCGCTGTGTCAGGGCAGGCAGCGCTGTGTCAGGGCAGGCAGCGCTGTGTCAGGGCAGGCAGGCGATGAGGTCAGCAAGGCTCAAGGCGTAGGTAGGTTAGGCAGAGAGCGAGGGAGCGACCTCTATGGAGCAGGTCCAAAAATATTTGCCTAAGATTACACAATTTGGTTAAGTGATCAAATCTTGATTCCTGGTGTTGTGGTTTCACATTGTGTAGTTCAGCTACTAGATTGGTATCCCATTCTTTCTCCTACTTGGCATCAAAGTTTAAGGGGCAGATTTATGATAACTGGCGCATCCCCAGGGATGCGCCAGTTATTTTGCGCCGCACCATGGTGCAAAAACGGCACAGATGTGTGACGCATCTGTGCCGTAAAGGTGGCGCATTGCTGCAGTTGCGTCGCAAGTGCGACGCAGCTCCATCAAGGCTCGGGGGTGCCCTATCTGTCCAATGCTGCCTCAAGCCTTACGCCTGCTTCAAGCAGGTGCGGGGTTTTGACGCAGCATTGGCCTGTAAGTGACTGAGTGAAATCTTATGGATTTCACTCAGCCACTTTTGCGAGGTGCACCTGCCCCGGAACGCCCACCCTGCGCCGGAACGCCCACATGTGGCGCAGGGCTTTACAACGTGACGCATCTGCCTAGATGCGTCATGGTTTAAATTGGTCGTAGGGATGCGCCACGTTTACGGCGCAGTTGCGTGACGCAAACGTGGCGCATTACCAACAAAAATCTGCCCCTAAGTCTTTGTCTTTCACTGTTGGCGCATGACGTTAAAGCGTGGACGGCAGGCAACAGTCACATGAAAGTTCAGCTTATTATGGGCTGCTGCCAAATTGATACCTGTTTTGTATGCGAAGACATCTCACCTTGCATTGCAACTGGCTATCCTGTACTTGTGCTCTGAGTGAGGAGATCTTAAATTGCTGCAAGATGCTAAACATTGTGTGTTTGTTTTCACCAGCCTCATGCTTTCAAAAAAAATACAGAATGTTGTATAGAGAAAATAGACTTTGGGTAATCCCACTTCAGATAGTCGTCAGACAGAGTGTCATTCATATATATTGGTTAAGCCTTTCAGAACAGCATCGGTATAATTGTGCAGTGGAGCTGCCCTCGTCAGCCATTGGCTTTGTTGCCAATATTTGGCTCTGCCTAGTAGACAAACGCTGGTCTTTAGGATGCTGGTTAGTCTGAGTAACAGTATTTTGCCTTTTTACTCTTTATTCCTCTGCATCCACAGGATTGAACCTCAGGAGATATTTCCTTTACTTCGTCTCTTATCACTTTGCCTGTAGCTTTAGAGTATCTGTAATTGAGTAATGAGAGTACCAGTAGCTCCACTGCTATTGTCACTAAACCACACATTTCCTTTGCAAAGTGCCAGGCATCTCTGCTGCAAGCTTCAAAATAATGTCTCCATCTTGATATGGTATTGTGCATACTGTATAATTTTTTACTGTTCAAAGACAGTAGACCAGTGCAAAGTTTTACTTTTCATGTTTTTATTGAAACACTTGGCCTCCATATTTATTTATTTGTTCTACATTCTGTCCATCAACTGTGTTTTTTGCAATTTTCACCCCAAGTGTGCTGGGTATACTCAGACGTCCCAGGCTCTCCACACCACTGGAGTCAAGCTATCCAGGCTGATAGCCAGAAACCGGTCCTTGGATGCTTGATTCCGGTCTGGGAAAGACATGGCTTGGTAGTTGGGACTGGACTGTTCCCATGAGGCACAGGGTCAGAGCTGATTTGCGTATAGCCAGTGTCTAACCCAGGGTGGTGTGGAGTGCAAAAAAACGGTGGATTTAGGCCCAGATCCTTGTACTGGGGTGAATGTATGACATTGTTCTACATTCTGTCCATCAACTGTGTTTTTTGCAATTTTCACCCCAAGTGTGCTGGGTATACTCAGACGTGAGTCCCAGGCTCTCCACACCACTGGAGTCAGGCTATCCAGGCTGATGAAGGCTGATAGCCAGAAACCGGTCCTTGGATGCTTGATTTCGGTCTGGGAAAGACATGGCTTGGTAGTTCAGACTGGACTGTTCCCATGAGGCACAGGGTCAGAGCTGATTTGCATATAGCCAGTGTCTAACCCAGGGTGGTGTGGAGTGCAAAAAAACTGTGGATTTAGGCCCAGATCCTTGTACTGGGGTGAATGTATGACATTGTTCTACATTCTGTCCATCAACTGTGTTTTTTGCAATTTTCACCCCGAGTGTGCTGGGTATACTCAGACATGAGTCCCAGGCTCTCCACACCACTGGAGTCAAGCTATCCAGGCTGATGAAGGCTGATAGCCAGAAACCGGTCCTTGGATGCTTGATTCCGGTCTGGGAAAAACATGGCTTGGTAGTTGGGACTGGACTGTTCCCATGAGGCACAGGGTCAGAGCTGATTTGCATATAGCCAGTGTCTAACCCAGGGTGGTGTGGAGTGCAAAAAAACGGTGGATTTAGGCCCAGATCCTTGTACTGGGGTGAATGTATGACATTGTTCTACATTCTGTCCATCAACTGTGTTTTTTGCTCCATGTTTAGTTGGCATTTGTTTTCTTTTGTTTTTCTTTATTGTAGTATTTATTTCTTTTAGCATACACTAAAAGTCACTGCCTTGTTTTTTATGAGGCAGGTGGGACATTACTTTCCGCCAAGACTCCTTCCCGCAGAAGTCCACAATAATGTAATCTTCAGTGCTTGTCCAAGTGCAGCTGATGAGAGATTAGATAGCCTCGATAAACATTCAGACATCATTGTAGCTTACATCAAAGCATTGAATTGCACTAGTGGACCGATGCACCGAATAGTTGACCTAGGCCGCCTATGCAGGGCCACAGGTATTATGCGATTGTGCCGCCGCTGCATATTTGGAAGAATTATATATTTGCTGCATTTGCCACATAATCCATCAACTGCTCCATATTATGCAGACAGGGCCGGACTGGCCATAGTGGGCACTGGGCTTTTCCCCAGTAGGCTGCTACGGTGGGGGCTGGTTTTGTGCCCCTGGGGGGCCGTTTTTGTTACCAGGGGCCTGCAATGTCAGCCCCGGTAACAAAATAGGCCAAAAACGGCCCTTGCAAACTGCTCAGCTGCACTCCCCGTCATCCCAGGAGGGAGAGACTGAGCAGTTTGCAAGGGCCGGTTTCTGTTTCCAGTCTGGCCCTGTATGCAGATAGTAACAACAAATGTTGTTTCTAGTTCAAATGGTTCAAAATTTACTAAAAATGCAGCAACATGTATTGCCGCATAATGGAAGGCCCTTTGTAAAGGTTGACTGGACGACCTTTCTGTTGCCTATGTTAATATTTAGGTGTTAAACTAGTACTAATGAGGTGCAACAAATGCCCAGACAGTGTTAACAAGTTTAAAAATGACAAAATAATGAAGTAATACTATCACAAAATTGTGGCACATGATTACAAATAATTAACCTTTTCCTGCTGCACAATCCACTCAACCCTGCCACATAATCAGTCCCTCTCCTGCCGCATAATTCCAGTGCAAAAAAGAAGAACAATAGATGGACAGAATGCAAAACAATGACATACATTCACCCAAGTAGAGAGATCTAGGCCTAAATTCATTGTTTTTTTGCTCCCCATGCCATTCCAGTTTGAACCCAGCCATATGCAAATCAATCATGACCCTGCACCCAATGGGAAAAGTCCAGCACAAACTGCCAGGCCAGGTCCACCCTGGACTGGAAACAAGCAACCTAGGAACAGTTTTAGGATTTCACCCCTCATCACCCAGAATAGCTTGACTCTAGTGGCATGGAGATCACAGGACTCACATCTTGGCATACCCGTCCCACTCTGGTTGACAAATGAAAAAAGAACACTTGATGGACAGAATGCAGAACAATGTCACTCATCTTCCAGAATGCCTGTGTGCATGCAGTGAGGTTGGTGTGCCTATGTGACAGGAGCAGCGTGAGCATGGGATCCCTGCATGTTATATTTTTCTGTCCATGCACTTTACAAGGGCCAAACCTATTGGATTTTGTACAGCTTTTAAGGGTTATGGCTTTGGCTTGAAGAAATGAAGTATAGGAAGTGCAAATACAACAGTGTGTGTAAGTTTGATATGGCAGATGCAGACTACGTCGAAAGAGGCATGGGCAGCTGTCACACTGACATGTCATCCTAATGACGTAGCCCATTTACTTTGCTTATACTAGGGCCCAGGGCTCAAATTGGAGGTAAACGTCGGTGGACGTTGTCCACCCACTATTTTCGCAGGATTGGCACCCTCCACAATGCCAAGAAGCTGAGCTTCATTCAAATATTCTGAACTTATCCTGGTGTAATTTTCCACCTCTGCGACACATTCAGCAGTGCCTGCATGCTGTCTGCTCTCTGTTCTGAACAGAAATATGCAGATGGCGAAGGGGCTTTCCTGCTTTAGGTTCCAGCTGAGACAAAGGCATGATATCAAACTACTTTTGTTCAAAAAGCACCCCAGCTGGGCGCTACCACAAGCCTATCACCTAAAACGCCCGAACAACAGAGGGGGAAAAAGGCAGAATGCTGGTTATGCTTCACAGGTACTAAGGAGAAACTATGATTTTGAAGCAAGCTTTTGGTTTCGTTAAATCCTATATAAAAGAGACATTAATGCACTGGAATGTCAGATGTATCAGTCTGTACGAGAATTTAAATGAATAACTGTTTAAAAAACACACATTTTAAAATGTAATACCTTTAATAGCACTGCTCCTCCCAATGTATGGTGTCATAGCACTTAACATACATTATACATTGAAAATAAATATGTAAATCAATATACAGGGTGTGTTATATGAGACAACGAGGGCAGGGCCATTGGAATTATGTGGCGGGCGGACCAAATTATGCTACATGGTTGCCTACATTTTTCTGACAATAAAAGGCAAATTACGGGGTGTAATGCAGCACATATCTAGGCAAAGGTTTTGTCTCATTAGTACCACTTTAACATCCAAATGTATTTGTCTAGCTCAGAGTATTGATTTATCAGGTATTTATATATGAGTTTTTATAAATAACATGTATTTTGATAAATTATACATTTTGTGGCAGAATATAAACTATCAATTGGTTGTGTATTGTCTTATTGGCATGATATAAAACTATTCAATAAGTACAATACAAAATACAATACAATACACTTTGACATCCAAATACAGAAATGTGACCAATTAACCTTTACAAAGGGCCTTCAACCTGAGGGCCAACAGTGACCTATTAGTAACTTTGTATCTGTTTGAGCTAGAAACACATTTTTTTGCTGTTGAAATCTGCTGATTATGCAGCAGATGGTGAATTATGTGGCCAATGCGACAAATTCATAACTATAAAAAAACACACAGAGAGGGATGAGGCAAAAGGCCCGCACCTATCACTACAAATGGTTAGCTAGTTTGGTGATGGTGCTTGAAAACCAGAAAGTGCACCCCTCTGCACTTCCTATTGGGAAGAGTCCCAAAAACAAATAAAAAAGAATGATATCAGCACACATCCTTTCTTAATTCAAATGAGATCAAATTGTCCATAGCAACTTGAAGAGGAATGCCAGGTCCAGATTGTTCTTTGTAATTAGAATTATTTTCTTTATTGAAAAATGGATGCAATCATTAACATCTAATATTCACGAAATCCATAACTGTGGGGAAATGCTGCGGCCGCAAAATTGCATAATTCCAATGGCCCTGAATGAGGGTTACATATCATCCTTCAGACCTCACTGTATCAGATTATAAGTTTATAAACTGCACGTAAAAGTAAAAAGCAGTTACTAAGGTACCTATATACAGTAAATAAAATGTTTGACCTGCATGTTACCTGATGTGCTTTGCAGGAGTTACATTAACCCTCTATCCTACTTTGAGTAAGATATGTGACTAGGAAAAACACAGACCTCTCCAGCACATGCATTAACCATCTCAGTTATTTTACCATTATTATTCCTGAGATTTACAGGGCACACAAAAATTTCTGCAGCAAGTGCCTTAACCCTGTAAAATATTTTAAAATGCAGCCTTTGCAAAAAGGTAAGCATAAACAGTTATGTTGTCGTGCTTCTCCTTGTTACCAATTACTTTAAGGCAGATTTTAAAATTAATTAAATGTATAAATTGACTGTCAGACTGCTTTCCATGACTCAGATCCACTTGACCTCACCCCCTTTTAGTTGCCACACATTGACCCCCACTTTATTGGTTCCCAGAGCAAAGTGTTTCCAATTCCATTGATAGAGCGCGCAGGTCACCCGACTATAAATTCATTCCTTTCTTCTGGAATTTCTTCACATCCATTTCACTACTACTCTGCCTACTAGGGCCACAGGAGCTCTTCCAGCAATGGGAGCTTGTTGTTAGCTCTGTATGGTTCCCTCTTCTGCAGGAGTCAGACTGCGACGAGCAGAATCCACTGAAGCATCTGCCGGAACACTGCAAAGGCCTCATTGTGCATGCACTGAATGGCAGAGCAGTGCACATTCTCACTTTTGTAAATGCAGAATGCACCATTTAGCCCTGGTTGCCTTCTAGCAGCACAAGTCAATGGAGAAGGTATTCCCATGTTACTGTGTGGCTTCTGGAGACAAGACAGTCACAGAAATCACTTCGTTCAGCCTGACGGGTGGGCGCAGGTGATAGTGGTTAGTAAAAAAATACATAATTTTACTTAGGTCAGCGTGCTGAAACTGGTAAAATGAATTATTTAAGTTTTGTTTGTTTAGTTTTAATCTAACAAATGCACAGGTAACTTTAAAGTAACTTCTTGGGGTCGCTAATGCACAGTTCTTCCTTATTAGAACCAGAAATAGGTATAGTTATCCTGCAGAGACTGAAGGAAAATGCCCAGATTCTCAAGAAAACAAGATGTTTCTCTCGTGATATTGAGAGAGGAGGAACTTGAGTAACTGTTATACATGGTACTACAACAGGTGGATGGATCAATAAATTAACAGGGAGACCTGAGCTATGAATTTGTTTCGGCTCTAAGAGCCCAGGCACAAGTTGAGCCATTTGGCAAGGAAATCATGAAACAAATATTATGCAACATATGATAAGGTCTATTCAAAAGTTGAAAAAGTATATTTATTCAAGAAGTGTTTCAGTTTAGTCCATCAAATTATATCACTGCAGTAAGAGGAATTTTTAAAGGTGATAGTTTTTAAACATGAACTTAGAAACGTAGAACTTTGAAACATTCACCCCAACCTCACTAACGATACCATTAGTGAACTAAGAGGCAAGTCAGTTGTCATATGCACCCTATGTGTGGGTTATATTCTTATTTTGCACAGAGCCATATAGTAGTCCATTAAGTCAAGCGCAAGAGAGATTTTTGAAAAGCACACATCTGCATGTATTTCAAGGGTTCTCATATGTCATAATGAATAAAATAGGCGGCACAATAAAATAAAATATTTGCCTAAGATTACACAATTTGGTTAAGTGATCAAATCTTGATTCCTGGTGTGGTTTCACATTGTGTAGTTCATCTACTAGATTGGTATCCCATTCTTTCTCCTATTTGGCATCAAAGTTTAAGTCTTTGTCTTTCATTGTTGGTGCATGGCGTTAGAGTGTGGACGGCAGGCAACAGTCACATGAAAGTTCAGCTCATTGTGGGCTGCTGCCAAATTGATACCTGTTTTGTATGCAAAGACATCTCACCTTGTACTGCAACTGGCCATCCTGTACCTGTGTTGTGCGTGAGTGGATCTTAAATTGCTGCGAGATGCTAAACATTGTGTGTTTGTTTTCACCAGCCTCGTGCTTTCGCAAAAAAATACATACTGTTGCATATAGAAAATAGGCTTTGGGTAATCCCACTTCAGTTATTCGTCAGATAGAGTGTCATTCATATATTGGTTAAGCCTTTCAGAACAGCATCGGAACTCTCTTGTGGCTGCTGAGTTGGATGCCGTTGTGAATACTGTTTCGCTGGAGAAACGCTCCTGAATGCACTACTAGCGCTGAGACACGGAAAGCGCTATTTGGCAGACTTGGTGATTTACTACTCGCGTTTCCCGCTCTGCGGGAAACACTCGTGTGTGTGGGGTTGTAGGCGGCTGGAGAGCGAGTGAAACATCATTGCCCATAAGCCATCTGGGCCAGGAACAACTCCCCGCCACGCCCCCCTCACCTGGCTTCAATTGCGCTGAAGGTTCGCGCATCGCGGGACGCGCGCGGGCAGCGCCGGGCTAAGCCCGGGCAACGGGCGGGCCCTCTGTGGCCCTCAGTGGCTGAGGTAGGCTGGGCTGGGCCCGGTTATTTTCATTTTATTTGTACAACATACGTCTGGTGGCTAGATGAAGTAATACCTTGCGAAGTTAAAAAGTTGCTTCATTGTTATCTACCGCTGGTTAGTTATTGCTGCATCTCCAGTGACTTATTTATTTTTTATGGACATTGTACATTTTTGCGTTCACTCTTTCTGGAGAAATATTATTTGATAAACAACGAACTGTGGGAAAACTCTGCAGAAGATGTCAAAAAAACTTCGCTCTGGAAGACTAGTGGGGGGAAGAACTGGTGTTAAAACAAACACCAACCCCTTGCGAAATAAATCTGTAAATAATCCCCCGTTAAAGGGTCAATGCCAGCTCTTTGAGTTATGGGATAAACCTGTGGATAAGAGGTCTAATACTGCTGTAAAGGAAGCTCTCCTCTCTGTGGCTCAGGAGGATCCTACACAAATGGTTACTAATCCTATATCCCCATCCTTGATGACTGGGCCACCGCAAGTAGCAACTATGGTGAGCGCCTGCCTTGTGCAACCCGAAGAGGAGGGGGCGAGTAAGCCTTGCGCTCTTTCAACAGAAGGAAAACTAGTGAATAAACTACTTGTGCCTCAAGCTCTTTCTCCGAATGATAGGTTAGGTGGGGACTCCTCACCGTTATCCATCGACCTTGAACTTTGCGGCCGCTATGTAAATGCAGCTAGTTTGGAGGCTCTAGAATCTATTAAGCCTTCTGGGGGTGCTACTCCCTCTGGGCTAATGCTATATAGTAGTACTCCTTCGTTAAATGGACAGGACATGTCGGATTTGTTAAATGTTTCCAGGAGTCCGGGTCTTAATCTTTCTGGAATCTGTCCTCCAGCTGGAGCTAGTGATAAACCTATATCGGAATCTTTGATTGCTTTGGAACAATTATTAGCCTCCATATTATTTCTTCTGGGGAAATTTGTAGGTAGTTCGGATTGTATCCTGGACTCAGTTACTCAAATACTGAAGACATTGCTACAAAAAACACCTGATACGAGGAGTGTCCCCTCCTCCAAGGCCGAAACCAGTTCTCCAAAGGGGAAAATAAATGCGTCCATAGTGAATTCTGGTATAAAGGCTGCAGCAACAGTTCATGAAATTCATACTACAGTCCTGCCTGTAACCGCAGTGCCCAATTGTGTCAAGAATTCCGTTCTGGAGATAGAGGAAGAAAACAAATCCATCTCCGGCTCTAAAGTGGTTCAAGATTTATTTCCAATTTTCATGTCGGAAAACAAAAAAGAACAATCTGAAGATAAACAAGAAGTAAAGGTAAAAAATGGAAAACACAGAAATAATAAAGGGAATAAAAGGAAACCGATCCGAAAATACAGGAAGAAAAGACGACGACGGATAATCTTCCAAAACTCTATAGTCCTGTCTGAGAATGAAGATATAGACATAGATCCAACCCCTATGTCCTTAAAGGTGGATAGTGAATCTTGTCCGCCAACGACTATGGAAGATTTACCCCAAAAGGGTGGTCCTGGCCCGAGTACTTCTCCATCGATAGTGACAAGGTGCTCTACCTTACATAAACTCGGGTCACTCAACCCTTTGGCCTCTTCCTTTTCTCTTGCACCCGGGGCTGGCGATCGCCCTCTCCCCCCTCTTCAGCCAAAAAACTCAAAGGCTTATGTGAACACTCTTGTGCTAGACTTTTTACCATTATTTGATGCAGACTTACCCTTAAACAGAGCATGGTTACTTAAGTGTTTTAGCGAGATGGAAAGTCTCCACCCTATTCAATCTAGGGACATTGAGCTAGTCTCTTTGTTAGGTGGAGACAGGGTCTCACGTATAAGGGTCAAATTCTATTCTAAAATTATTGTAAATTTGATATTACAGCAAGCTGAGAATTTCCAACGTACAGGTATTGATGTTCTCCCTATTTTTAGCTCTGGTAATATCCACTCTCCCCATGGAATGACACTAAAGGGTGATAAACAAAATGGGGTAGTTTCTCCACTTAAAGATCTGAAGATTTGGGTCTCTAAAGGGAAACGTTCGGTCTCCCAGGTAATGCCACTCCCACTACCTCAGAATTCTTCCCTAATAGAGGACAATAATCGGTGGAATTGGCTGCACAGTGCTTTATCTACTAAGACCACAGATAACCCCAAATTGTTTCACCATCTTTAACACTCAATTGAAAATTATTTCTTGGAACGCGGCGGGGATACATAGCAGCCCAGAGAAATTTGAACTTTTATTTTCTCTGGGAGCAAATGTGATTTGCATACAGGAAACATGGTGTACTAATATTCTGGATGTCATGAAGGATTTCTATGTACTGGAAGCGCCAGCTGCTCCATCCAAGAAAGGTCACGCTAGGGGGGGAATTGCTTGTTTATTATCAAATAAACTGCATTGGAGATTCTCCCATTATATTGACCCAAGTAACCTTTTCCAAGCTATAACAATAGCAAATTTCCCCAGTAATTTAAAAAAGTCCTCTGTTGTAATTATTAATGTGTATATTCCCCCAGAAGAGCGTTTTAATGTTATATTGAAGCATGTATTTTGATATATTGGTCAAATTAAAAATGTTTCATCCCCTCCGGAAGTTATCCTAGTAGGAGATCTGAACTGTAAAATTTCCAATGCTAGTCTGAATCTCTTCAGAAATAAACCCAAAGAAGAGGCGCATTTCGTACCCCAATCCCTCTTCCCAGATAAAATAGTGACTAATAAAAGAGGGAAGATTCTGCTAGAAGAATTATGGGCAGTTGAGGGGCTTATATTAAATGGGAGATTCCCGTCTGATGTGCCTGCGGAATTTACACATAAGTCACCTTTTGGGACCTCTATCTTTGATTATGCAATTTCGGATTATGGCTTGTTTCCTTGTATTCAGGATCTTAAGATAATTCCCACAACTCTGAGCGATCATAGCATAATGCTCATAACTATTTCTTTAAAACCTCCGCCCACTGCGTCATGGTCCCTCAATAGTAGTGACGCTTCTTTTCATGTATCCACGGGAAGATGTTTTTGGAATCCAACTGCCATTAACGGGGTGCATGCTATTTTATGTAAAACTTTATTAGAATTAAATGATTGGCATGGTTTAGAAATCGTTAATTTTGAAAAATGTATGCGAAATATTATCCTAGATGTAAAAAAGGCTAGTCGTCCTAGGAAATGGGTAGTTTTGCCTAGTACTCTATGCATCCTGAACAAGGAAATAAATAAACTAGTCCGTGAGCAATACTTAGATAGAGTTACTGAACGTGAAAAAGAAATCTCTAGATTAAAAAGAAAGAGATGCAGACTAAAGGCGAAAATAAAAAAGGAGAAGGAAGATATAGTTTGGATTAACCTGAGGGAGTCAGTTGCTCATGGTAGGATTAGAGAATTTTGGTCCATAATTGGGAAGGGATGCGGTACTAGAATAAGTCCTTGCCCCATCCCCATAGCTGAAGAGGTATGGACCGCTTATATTCGGGAGCTCTATGCAGGGAACGGTACTTCAGGTGAAGATAGTGTTCCCGATGTAACGCCTGAAGGACTGATTACCTATCCCACAGAGGAAACAATTGAAATGGCCATAAAGAATATGCGCTCCTCTGGTGCAATGGGTCCTGACGAACTCCCTATGACGGTTCTGAAGCAGGAACCCTCGATGTGGAGTAAAATCCTTTACCCATTGTTTAAAGCCTGTTTTGTTTCTAAAACGGTACCCGCTTCCTGGAGGGGAAGTACTCTGGTCCCTATTTTTAAGAAGGGAACTAGGGATAGCCCCAGTAATTATCGTTTGATAGCCCTCCTCGACTCTATCGGAAAGGTTTTTGCGAAATGTCTCTTAAATTTTCTTTCCGACTGGGTCGAGGAGAATAATATCTTGCCACTTGAACAAACTGGCTTCCGTAGGGGGCACGGTACTTTAGACAACCTCACCACCCTACATGTGGTAACTGATAAATACGTACAGGTGAGAGGGGGGGTGGTGTACGCTGCTTTTATTGATTTCTCCACAGTGTTCGATAAAGTGGACCGTAGAACGCTGTGGAGAAAATTAACAGCTCTTGGTGTCCCATCCTACCTATTAGAGCTTGTTCGTACACTCCATACAGAGACTTGGTGTAGTGTTTTGCAAGGGGGTGAAAGGGGTCTCTCCCACCAAATTGCTTCTCTGAACGGCCTTAAACAAGGCTGCTTATTGGCTCCTCTTTTGTTTTCCTTGTATACTGTAGACCTGCCTGTTGCCTTGTCTGTTAGTGAGGGTATCGCTCCAGTGATTGGGGGGACCCCTATATCTTGCTTGATGTATGCCGATGACGTTCTTATTTTAGATTTGACTCCCAAAGGCCGTGCAAATCGGCTGCAAGCCCTTCATGCTTTTGCTGTTTCTCATCGCATGAAGATTAACATATCTAAAAGCAAAATTATGTGCATAGCCGGGAAAAAGAAGTGCCGATCTGAAAATTTTGGATGGTATATCGGCGTCCAAAAACTGGAGGTTGTTAAATCTTACACTTTCTTGGGGAAAATTATTGCGGCTAACCTGAGTGAGAGGCCTCATATTGAGCATAGCTCACGCAAAGCCCTCGCCCATGCCAAAGGTTTAAATTCCCTCTATCACGCCACCGGAAAAAGGCATTTTGCCTGCTTACTGGAGGTATATAGGGCTAAGATCCCCGCTACGATACTATATGGTATCGAACTTATAGAGTTGAATCACTGGGACTTTTGTCATAAGATTGAAGGGAAACTCTTAAGATCCCTATCTTCCCTAAATACCGCGTGCCCTTTGGCCGCTTGTAGGCTTGATTTCGGTCTCAGGAGCAGCTGAGTACAGGGACTATGTGCCCTAGTAAGATGGGTGGCCTGTCTGGCTAGAGCTGAACTGGGGACGATGAGAGCCCTCCTTAAAAATGAATTATTGGGTAATTTCAAAGAGTTCTCACAACTTGTAAGGAATTTTAAAAGAGCTGTAACTCTTCTAAAATTAGATGAAAGCGTGTTGTTTTTGCAATCTCCTTTACAGTTAAAACAGTTAAAACTCTTATTAAAACAGGCTTCGTGGGAACTATGCTTTCAGTCAGATAAGAACATAATACAAGAAAAAAGGGGTGTCGACTTTCTCCTTAATTCTTATTCTATTAAGCTGGCCCAACCCTATGTCACATGGAATTTACCGCATGGTATTCGTAGATAATGGTTTCTTTTACGTTATGATTTATTACCCCTAAATCTACTTTTATCTAAATGGTACGGTTCTTCTCCTATGTGCAATTTGTGTAACCTGAGTATTCAGGACCGTATGCATGTCTTGTTGATCTGCCCTGCACTCCGTACATTGCGACTCAGATGGTTAAAACCTATTTGTCTCCGTCTTGGTATTTCCAATCTGAACAGCTTCCTCCAATCACTATATTGGCCTCCTAATGAAATGTTTTGTTTCTATATTTTTAATTTTTTTAAAGGTTTTTTAGCTATTTATTAATATGTTACTGGAGTTGTTTGACATCGCTTCCTGTTGTAGATCTGTCATCGTATGTTATTTTTATTTAAATGTGTTATTGAATGTCATTTTTTTGGTATGTACTTGTTTCTCTTATCATTGTGAATTTTATGTGGCCCTCGTTGAGAGCCAAAACATAATAAAATAATTGAACAGCATCGGTATAATTGTGTAGTGGATCTGCCCTCTTCAGCCATTGGCTTTGTTGCCAATATTTGGCTCTGTCTAGTAGACAAACGCTGGTCTTTAGGATGCTGTTTAGTCTGAGTAACAGTATTTTGCCTTTTTACTCTTTATTACTCTTCATCCACAGGATTGAACCTTAGGAGATAGTTCCTTTATTTCATCTCTTATCACTTTGCCTGCAGCTTTAGAGTACCTGTAATTGAGTAATGAGAGTACCAGTAGCTCCACTGCTATTGCTACTAAACCACAAATTTCCTTTGCAAAGTGCCAGACATCTCTGCTGAAAGATTCAAAATCATGTCTCCATCTTGATATGTTATTGTGCATACTGTATAATATTTTACTGTTCGAAGAAAGTAGACCAGTGCAAAGTTTTATTTTTCATGTTTTTATTGAAACACTTGGCCTCCATATTTAGTTGGCATATGTTTTCTTTTGTTTTACTTTATGCCAGTATTTATTTCTTTTAGCATACACTAAAAAGTCACAGCCTTGTTTTTTATGAGGCAGGTGGGACATTACTTTCCGCCAAGACTCCTCCCAGCAGAAGTCCACAATAATGAAATCTTCAGTGCTTGTCCAAGTGCTGCTGACGAGACATTAGATAGCCTTAGTAAATATTCAGACATCATTGTAGCTTACATCAAAGCATTGAATTGCACTGGTGGAAAAGATGCACCGAATAGTTGACCTATGTCTCCTATGCAGAGCCACTGGTATTATGCAATTGTGCGGCCGCTGCATATTTGGAAGAATTATAGATTTGCTGCATTTGCCACATAATCCATCAACTTCTCCATAATATGCAGACAGGGCCAGACTGGCCATAGCGGGCACTGGGCTTTTCCCCGGTAGGTTGCTAGGGTGAGGGCTGGTTTTGGGCCCCTGAGGGGCCGTTTTAGTTACGGGGGGGTCTGCAATGTCAGCCCCCGGTAACAAAATGGGCCGAAAACAGTGCTCGCAACCTGCTCAGCTACACTCCCCGTCACCCCAGGAGGGAGCGGCTGAGCAGTTTGCCAGGGCCTGTTTCTGTTGCCAGTCCGGCCCTGTATGCAGATAGTAACAACAAATGTTGTTTCTAGCTCAAATGGTTCACAAGTTACAAACAATGCAGCCACATGTAATGCCGCATAATAGAAGCACTTTGTAAAGGTTGACTGGACGACCTTTCTGTTGCCTATTTCAATATTTAGGTGTTAAACTAGTATTAATGAGGTGCAACCAATGCCCAGAAAGTGTTAACAAGTTTAAAAATGACAAAATAATGAAGTAATACTGTCACAAATTGTGACACATGATTCCAAATAATTAACCTGTTCCTGACGCACAATCTAGTCAACCCTGCCAGATAATCAGGCCCTCTCCGGCCGCATAATTCCAGTGCAAAAAAGAAGAACAATAGATGGACAGAATGCAGAACAATGCCATACATTCACCCCATTAGAGAGATCTGGGCCTAAATCCATTGTTTTTTTTGATCCCCATGCCATTCCAGTATGTTTGAACATATGCAAATCATTCTTGACCCTGCACCCAATGGGAACAGTCCAGCACCGAACTGCCAGGCCAGGGCCACCCTGGACTGGAAACAAGCATCCTAGGACCAGTTTTGGTGGTTCACCCCTCATCAGCCAGGATAGCTTGACTCCAGTGGCATGGAGATCACGGGACCCACATCTGGGCATACCCATCCCACTCAGGTTGACAAATGCAAAAAGAACACTTGATGGACAGAATACAGAACAATGTCATACATCTGCCAGAATGCCTGTGTGCGTGCAGCGTGGTTGGTGTGCCTATGTGACAGGAGCAGCGTGAGGATGGGATCCCTGCATGTTATATTTTTCTGGCCATGCACTTTACAAGGGTCAAACTTATTGGATTTTGTACAGCTTTTCAGGGTTATGGCTTTGGCTTGCAGAAATGTAGTACAGGGTGTGCAAACACAACAGTGTGTGTACGTTTGATATGGCAGATGCAGACTACGTCGAAAGAGGCTGAAGAGCGTCATGGGCAGCTGACAGACTGACATGTCATCCTAATGACATAGCCCATTTATTTTGCTTGCACTAGGGCCCAGGGCTCAAATTAGGGGTACACGTCGGTGGACGTTGTCCACCCACTATTTTCGCAGGATTGGCACCCTCCACAATGCCAAGAAACTGAGCTTCATTCAAATATTCTGAACTTATCCTGGTGTAATTTTCCACCTCTGCGACACATTCAGCAGTGCCTGCATGCTGTCTGCTCTCTGTTCTGAACAGAAATATGCAGATGGCGAAGGGGCTTTCCTGCTTTAGGTTCCAGCTGAGCCAAAGACAAAGGCATGATATAAAGTGCCAGCAGCACTACTTTTGTTCAAAAAGCACCCCAGCTGGGCGCTATCACAAGCCTATCACCTAAAACGCCCGAAAAACAGAGGGGAAAAAGGCAGAATGCTGGTTATGCTTCACAGGTACTAAGGAGAAACTATGATTTTGAAGCAAGCTTTTGGTTTCGTTAAATCCTATATAAAAGAGACATTAATGCATGTTAATGTCAGATGTATCAGTCTGTACGAGAATTTAAATGAATAACTGTTTAAAAAACACACATTTTAAAATGTAATACCTTTAATAGCACTGCTCCTCCCAATGTATGGTGTCATAGCGCTTTACATACATTATACATTGAAAATAAATATGTAAATCAATGTACAGGGTGTGTTATATGAGACAACGAGGGCAGGGCCATTGGAATTATGTGGCAGGCGGACCAAATTATGCTACATGGTTGCCTACATTTTTCTGACAATAAAAGGCAAATTACGGGGTGTAATGCAGCACATATCTAGGCAAAGGTTTTGCCTCATTAGTACCACTTTAACATCCAAATGTATTTGTCTAGCTCAGAGTATTGATTTATCAGGTATTTATAAATTGAGTTTTTATAAATAACATGTATTTTGATAAATTATACATTTTGTGGCAGAATGTAAAATATCAATTGTTTGTGTATTGTCTTATTGGCATGATATAAAACTATTCAATAAATACAATACAAAATACAATACAATACACTTTGACATCCAAATACAGAAATGTGACCAATTAACCTTTACAAAGGGCCTTCCACCTGAGGGCCAACAGTGACCTATTAGTAACTTTATACCTGTTTGAGCTAGAAACAATTTTTTTTGCTGTTGCAATCTGCAGATTATGCAGCAGATGGTGAATTATGTGGCCAATGCGACAAATTCATAACTATAAAAAAACACACAGAGAGGGATGAGGCAAAAGGCCCGCACCTATCACTACAAATGGTTAGCTAGTTTGGTGATGGTGCTTGAAAACCAGAAAGTGCACCCCTCTGCACTTCCTATTGGGAAGAGTCCCAAAAACAAATAAAAAAGAATGATATCAGCACACATCCTTTCTTAATTCAAATTAGATCAAATTGTTCATAGCAACTTGAAGAGGAATGCCAGGTCCAGATTGTTCTTTGTAATTAGAATTATTTTCTTTATTGATAAATGGATGCAATCATTAAAATCTAATATTCACAAAATCCATAACTATGGGGAAATGCTGCGGCCGCAAAATTGCATAATTTCAATGGCCCTGAATGAGGGTTACATATCATCCTTCAGAGTTTACTGTATCAGATTATAAGTTCATAAACTGCACGTAAAAGTAAAAAGCAGTTACTAAGGTACCTATATACAGAAAATAAAATTTGTGACCTGCATGTTACCTGATGTGCTTTGCAGGAGTTACATTAATCCTCTATCCTACTTTGAGTAAGATATGTGACTAGGAAAAACACAGATCTCTCCAGCACATGCATTAACCATCACAGTTATTTTACCATTATTATTCCTGAGATTTACAGGGCACACAAAAATTTCTGCAGCAAGTGCCTTAACCCTGTAAAATATTTTAAAATGCAGCCTTTACAAAAAGTTAAGCATAAACAGTTATGTTGTCGTGCTTCTCCTTGTTACCAATTACTTTAAGGCAGATTTTAAAAATAATTAAATGTATAAATTGACTGTCAGACTGCTTTCCATGACTCAGATCCACTTGACCCCCCCCCCTTTTAGTTGCCACACATTGACCCCCACTTTATGGGTTCCCAGAGCAAAGTGTTCCAAATCCATTGATAGAGCGCGCAGGTCACCCGACTATAAATTCATTCCTTTCTTCCGGAATTTCTTCATATCCATTTCACTACTACTCTGCCTTCTAGGGCCACAGGAGCTCTTCCAGCACTGGGAGCTTGTTGTTAGCTCTGTGTGATTCCCTCTTCTGCAGGAGTCAGACTGCGAGCAGCAGAATCCACTGAAGCATCTGCAGGAACACTGCAAAGGCCTCATTGTGCATGCACTGAATGGCAGAGCAGTGCACATTCTCACTTTTGTAAATGCAGGATGCACCATTTAGCCCTGGTTGCCTTCTAGCAGCACAGGCCAATGGAGAAGGTATTCCCATGTTACTGTGTGGCTTCTGGAGACAAGACAGTCACAGAAATCACTTCGTTCAGCCTGACGGGTGGGGAGCAGGTGAAAGTGGTTAGTAAAAAAATACATAATTTTACTTAGGTCAGCGTGCTGAAACTGGTAAAATGAATTATTTAAGTTTTGTTTGTTTAGTTTTAATCTAACAAATGCACAGGTAACTTTAAAGTAACTTCTTGGGGTCGCTAATGCACAGTTCTTCCTTATTAGAACCAGAAATAGGTATAGTTATCCTGCAGAGACTGAAGGAAAATGCCCAGATTCTCAAGAAAACAAGATGTTTCTCTCGTGATATTGAGAGAGGAGGAACTTGAGTAAGTGTTATACATGGTACTACAACAGGTGGATGGATCAATAAATTAACAGGGAGACCTGAGCTATGAATTTGTTTTGGCTCTAAGAGCCCAGGCACAAGTTGAGCCATTTGGCAAGGAAATCATGAAACAAATATTATGCAACATATGATAAGGTCTATTCAAAAGTTGAAAAAGTATATTTATTCAAGAATTGTTTCACCTTAGTCCATCAAATTATATCACTGCATTAAGAGGAATTTTTAAAGGTGATAGTTTTTAAACATGAACTTAGAAACGTAGAACCTTGAAACACTCACCCCAACCTCACTAACGATACCATTAGTGAACTAAGAGGCAAGTCAGTTGTCATATGCACCCTATGTGTGGGTTATATTCTTATTTTGCACAGAGCCATATAGTAGTCCATTGAGTCAAGCACAAGAGAGATTTTTTAACAGCACAAATCTGGATGTATTTCAAGGGTTCTCATATGTCATAATGAATAAAATAGGAGGCACAATAAAATAAAATATTTGCCTAAGATTACACAATTTGGTTAAGTGATCAAATCTTGATTCCTGGCGTTGTGGTTTCACATTGTGTAGTTTAGCTACTAGATTCGTATCCCGTTCGTTCTCCTATTTGGCATCAAAGTTTAAGGGGCAGATTTATGATAACTGGCGCATCCCCAGGGATGCGCCAGTTATTTTGCGCCGCACCATGGTGCAAAAACGGCACAGATGCGTGACGCATCTGTGCCATAAAGGTGGCGTATTGCTGGAGCTGCGTCGCAAGTGCGACGCAGCTCCAGCAAGGCTCGGGGGTGCCCTATCTGTCCAATGCTGCCTCAAGCCTTACGCCTGCTTCAAGCAGGCACAGGGTTTTGACGCAGCATTGGCCTGTAAGTGACTGAGTGAAATCTTATAGATTTCACTCAGCCACTTTTGCGAGGCGCACCTGCCCCGGAACGCCCACCCTGCGCCGGAACGCCCACATGTGGTGCAGGGCTTTACAACGTGACGCATCTGCCTAGATGCGTCACGTTGTAAATTGGTCGTAGGGATGCGCCATGTTTACGCCGAAGTTGCGTGAGGCAAACATGGCGCATTACCAACATAAATCTGCCCCTAAGTCTTTGTCTTTCATTGTTGGCGCATGACGTTGCGTGGATGGCACGCAACAGTCACATGAAAGTTCAGCTTATTATGGGCTGCTGCCAAATTGATACCTGTTTTGTATGCGAAGACATCTCACCTTGCATTGCAACTGGCCATCCTGTACCTGTGCTCTGAGTGAGGAGATCTTAAATTTCTGCAAGATGCTAAACATTGTGTGTTTGTTTTCACCAGCCTCATGCTTTCGAAAAAAATACAGAATGTTGTATAGAGAAAATAGACTTTGGGTAATCCCACTTCAGATAGTCGTCAGACAGAGTGTCATTCATATATATTGATTAAGCCTTTCAGAACAGCATTGGTATAATTGTGCAGTGGAGCTGCCCTCGTCAGCCTTTGGCTTTGTTGCCAATATTTGGCTCTGTCTAGTAGACAAACGATGGTCTTTAGGATGCTGGTTAGTCTGAGTAACAGTATTTTGCCTTTTTACTCTTTAGTACTCTGCATCCACAGGATTGAACCTTAGGAGATAGTTCCTTTATTTCATCTCTTATCACTTTGCCTGCAGCTTTAGAGTATCTGTAATTGAGTAATGAGAGTACCAGTAGCTTCACTGTTATTGCTTCTAAACCACAAATTTCCTTTGCAAAGTGCCAGACATCTCTGCTGCAAGCTTCAAAATCATGTCTCCATCTTGATATGTTATTGTGCATACTGAATAATTTTTTACTGTTCGAAGAAAGTAGACCAGCGCAAAGTTTTACTTTTCATGTTTTTATTGAAACACTTGGCCTCCATTTTTAGTTGGCATATGTTTTGTTTTGTTTTTCTTTATGCCAGTATTTATTTCTTTTAGCATACACTAAAAAGTCACAGCCTTGTTTTTTACGAGGCAGGTGGGACATTACTTTCCGCCAAGACTCCTCCCCGCAGAAGTCCACAATAATGAAATCTTCAGTGCCTGTCCAAGTGCAGCTGATGAGAGATTAGATAGCCTCAGTAAATATTCAGACATCATTGTAGCTTACATCAAAGCTTTGAATTGCACTGGTGGACCAATGCACCGAATAGTTGAGCTATGTCTCCTATGTTGGGCCCCTGGTATTATGCAATTGTGCGGCCGCTGCATATTTGGAAGAATTATAGATTTGCTGCATTTGCCACATAATCCATCAACTTCTCCATAATATGCAGATAGGGCCGGACTGGCCATAGCGGGCACTGGGCTTTTCCCCGGTAGGCTGCTAGGGTGGGGGTTGGTTTTGGGCCCTTGGGGGGCCGTTTTAGTTACCGGGGGTCTGCAATGTCAGCCCCCGGTAAAAAAATAGGCCGAAAACGGTCCTCGGAAACTGCTCAGCTGCACTCCCCCTCACCCCAACAAATGTTGTTTCTAGCTCAAATGGTTCAAAAGTTACTAAAAATGCAGCCACATGTAATGCCACATAATGGAAGGCACTTTGTAAATGTTGACTGGACGACCTTTCTGTTGCCTATTTCAATATTTAGGTGTTAAACTAGTATTAATGAGGTGCAACCAATGCCCAGACAGTGTTAACAAGTTTAAAAATGCCAAAATAATGAATTAATACTATCACAAATTGTGACGCATGATTCCAAAAAATTAACCTTTTCCTGCCGCACAATTTACTCAACCCTGCCAGATAATCAGGCCCTCTCCTGCCACATAATTCCAGTGCAAAAAAGAAGTACAATAGATGGACAGAATGCAGAACAATGTCATACATTCACCCCATTAGAGACATCTGGGCCTAAATCCATTGTTTTTTTGCTCCCCATGCCATTCCAGTATGTTTGAACATATGCAAATCAATCTTGACCCTGCACCCAATGGGAACAGTCCAGCCCGAACTGCCAGGCCAGGTCCACCCTGGACTGGAAACAAGCATCCTAGGACCAGTTTTGGTGTTTCACCCCTCATCAGCCAGGATAGCTTGACTCCAGTGGCATGGAGATCACGGAACCCACATCTGGGCATACCCATCCCTCTCAGGGTGGCAAATGCAAAAAGAACACTTGATGGACAGAATACAGAACAATGTCATACATCTGCCAGAATGCCTGTGTGCATGCAGCGTGGTTGGTGTGCCTATGTGACAGGAGCAGCGTGAGCATGGGATCCCTGCATGTTATATTTTTCTGGCCATGCACTTTACAAGGGTCAAACTTATTGGATTTTGTACAGCTTTTCAGGGTTATGGCTTTGGCTTGCAGAAATGTAGTACAGGGTGTGCAAACACAACAGTGTGTGTAAGTTTGATATGGCAGATGCAGACTACGTCGAAAGAGGCTGAAGAGCGTCATGGGCAGCTGACAGACTGACATGTCATCCTAATGACATAGCCCATTTATTTTGCTTGCACTAAGGCCCAGGGCTCAAATTGGGGGTACACGTCGGTGGGCGTTGTCCACCCACTATTTTCGCAGGATGGGCGCCATCCACATTGCCAAGAAGCTGAGCTTCATTCAAATATTCTGAACTTATCCTGGTGTAATTTTCCACCTCTGCGACACATTCCGCAGTGCCTGCATGCTGTCTGCTCTCTGTTCTGAACAGAAATATGCAGATGGCGAAGGGGCTTTCCTGCTTTAGGCTCCAGCTGAGCCAAAGACAAAGGCATGATATAAAGTGCCAGCAGCACTACTTTTGTTCAAAAAGCACCCCAGCCGGGCGCTATCACAAGCCTATCACCTAAAACACCCGAAAAACAGAGGGGAAAAAGGCAGAATGCTGGTTATGCTTCACAGGTACTAAGGAGAAACTATGATTTTGAAGCAAGCTTTTAGTTTCACTAAATCCTATATAAAAGAGACATTAATGCACAGGAATGTCAGATGTATCAGTCTGTACGAGAATTTAAATGAATAACTGTTTAAAAAACACACATTTTAAAATGTAATACCTTTAATAGCACTGCTCCTCCCAATGTATGGTGTCATAGCGCTTTACATACTTTATACATTGAAAATAAATATGTAAATCAATGTACAGGGTGTGTTATATGAGACAACGAGGGCAGGGCCATTGGAATTATGTGGCGGGCGGACCATATTATGCTACATGGTTGCCTACATTTTTCTGACAATAAAAGGCAAATTACGGGGTGTAATGCAGCACATATCTAAGCAAAGGTTTTGCCTCATTAGTACCACTTTAACATCCAAATGTATTTGTCTAGCTCAGAGTATTGATTTATCAGGTATTTATAAATTGAGTTTTTATAAATAACATGTATTTTGATAAATTATACATTTTGTGGCAGAATGTAAAATATCAATTGTTTGTGTATTGTCTTATTAGCATGATATAAAACTATTCAATAAATACAATACAAAATACAATACAATACACTTTGACATCCAAATACAGAAATGTGACCAATTAACCTTTACAAAGGGCCTCCCACCTGAGGGCCAACAGTGACCTATTAGTAACTTTGTATCTGTTTGAGCTAGAAACACATTTTTGCTGTTGAAATCTGCAAATTATGCAGCAGATGGTGAATTATGTGGCCAATGTGACAAATTCATAACTATAAAAAAACACACAGAGAGGGATGAGGCAAAAGGCCCGCACCTACCACTACAAATGGCTAGCTAGTTTGGTGATGGTGCTTGAAAACCAGAAAGTGCACCCCTCTGCACTTCCTATTGGGAAGAGTCCCAAAAACAAATAAAAAAGAATGTAATCAGCACACATCAAGTTAAAGTATCCTTCTTAATTCAAATTAGATCAAATTGTCCATAGCAACTTGAAGAGGAATGCCAGGTCCAGATTGTTCTTTGTAATTAGAATTAATTTCTTTATTGAAAAATGGATGCAATCATTAAAATCTAATATTCACAAAATCCATAACTATGGGGAAATGCTGCGGCCGCAAAATTGCATAATTCCAATAGCCCTGAATGAGGGTTACATATCATCCTTCAGACCTCACTGTATCAGATTATAAGTTTATAAACTGCACGTAAAAGTAAAAAGCAGTTACTAAGGTACCTATATACAGTAAATAACATATTTGACCTGCATGTTACCTGATGTGCTTTGCAGGAGTTACATTAACCCTCTTTCCTACCTTGAGTAAGATATGTGACTAGGAAAAACACAGACCTCTCCAGCACATGCATTACCATCTCAGTTATTTTACCATTATTATTCCTGAGATTTACAGGGCACACACAAATTTCTGCAGCAAGTGTCTTAACCCTGTAAAATATTTTAAAATGCAGCCTTTGAAAAAAGGTAAGCATAAACAGTTATCTTGTCGTGCTTCTCCTTGTTACCAATTACTTTAAGGCAGATTTTAAAATTAATTAAATGTATAAATTGACTGTCAGACTGCTTTCCATGACTCAGATCCACTTGACCTCACCCCCTTTTAGTTGCCACACATTGACCCCCACTTTATTGGTTCCCAGAGCAAAGTGTTTCCAATTCCATTGATAGAGCACGCAGGTCACCCGACTATAAATTCATTCCTTTCTTCTGGAATTTCTTCACATCCATTTCACTACTACTCTGCCTACTAGGGCCACAGGAGCTCTTCCAGCACTGGGAGCTTGTTGTTAGCTCTGTGTGATTCCCTCTTCTGCAGGAGTCAGACTGCGAGCAGCAGAATCCACTGAAGCATCTGCAGGAACACTGCAAAGGCCTCATTGTGCATGCACTGAATGGCAGAGCAGTGCACATTCTCACTTTTGTAAATGCAGAATGCACCATTTAGCCCTGGTTGCCTTCTAGCAGCACAAGTCAATGGAGAAGGTATTCCCATGTTACTGTGTGGCTTCTGGAGACAAGACAGTCACAGAAATCACTTCGTTCAGCCTGACGGGTGGGCGCAGGTGATAGTGGTTAGTAAAAAAATACATAATTTTACTTAGGTCAGCGTGCTGAAACTGGTAAAATGAATTATTTAAGTTTTGTTTGTTTAGTTTTAATCTAACAAATGCACAGGTAACTTTAAAATAACTTCTTGGGGTCGCTAATGCACAGTTCTTCCTTATTAGAACCAGAAATAGGTATAGTTATCCTGCAGAGACTGAAGGAAACTGCCCAGATTCTCAAGAAAACAAGATGTTTCTCTCGTGATATTGAGAGAGGAGGAACTTGAGTAACTGTTATACATGGTACTACAACAGGTGGATGGATCAATAAATTAACAGGGAGACCTGAGCTATGAATTTGTTTTGGCCCTAAGAGCCCAGGCACAAGTTGAGCCATTTGGCATGGAAATCATGAAACAAATATTATGCAACATATGATAAGGTCTATTCAACAGTTGAAAAAGTATATTTATTTAAGAAGTGTTTCAGTTTAGTCCATCAAAATATATCACTGCATTAAGAGGAATTTTTAAAGGTGATAGTTTTAAAACATGAACTTAGAAACGTAGAACTTTGAAACATTCACCCCAACCTCACTAACGATACCATTAGTGAACTAAGAGGCAAGTCAGTTGTCATATGCACCCTATGTGTGGGTTATATTCTTATTTTGCACAGAGCCATATAGTAGTCCATTAAGTCAAGCACAAGAGAGATTTTTGAAAAGCACACATCTGCATGTATTTCAAGGGTTCTCATATGTCATAATAAATAAAATAGGAGGCACAATAAAATAAAATATTTGCCTAAGATTACACAATTTGGTTAAGTGATCAAATGTTGATTCCTGGTGTGGTTTCACATTGTGTAGTTCATCTACTAGATTGGTATCCCATTCTTTCTCCTATTTGGCATCAAAGTTTAAGTCTTTGTCTTTCATTGTTGGTGCATGGCATTAGAGCGTGGACGGCAGGCAACAGTCACATGAAAGTTCAGCCCATTATGGGCTGCTGCCAAATTGATACCTGTTTCGTATGCAAAGACATCTCACCTTGTATTGCAACTGGCCATCCTGTACCTGTGCTGTGCGTGAGAGGATCTTAAATTGCTGCGAGATGCTAAACATTGTGTGTTTGTTTTCACCAGCCTCGTGGTTTCGCAAAAAAATACATAATGTTGTATATAGAAAATAGGCTTTGGGTAATCCCACTTCAGTTATTCGTCCGATAGAGTGTCATTCATATATTGGTTAAGCCTTTCAGAACAGCATCGGTATAATTGTGCAGTGGATCTGTCCTCTTCAGCCATTGGCTTTGTTGCCAATATTTGGCTCTGGCTAGTAGACAAACGCTGGTCTTTAGGATGCTGGTTAGTCTGAGTAACAGTATTTTGCCTTTTTACTCTTTATTACTCTGCATCCACAGGATTGAACCTCAGGAGATAGTTCCTTTATTTCATCTCTTATCACTTTGCCTGCAGCTTTAGAGTATCTGTAATTGAGTAATGAGAGTACCAGTAGCTCCACTGCTATTGCTACTAAACCACAAATTTCCTTTGCAAAGTGCCAGACATCTCTGCTGCAAGCTTCAAAATCATGTCTCCATCTTGATATGTTATTGTGCATACTGAATAATTTTTTACTGTTCGAAGAAAGTAGACCAGTGCAAAGTTTTACTTTTCATGTTTTTATTGAAACACTTGGCCTCCATATTTAGTTGGCATATGTTTTCTTTTGTTTTTCTTTATGCCAGTAGTTATTTCTTTTAGCATACACTAAAAAGTCACAGCCTTGTTTTTTATGAGGCAGGTGGGACATTACTTTCCGCCAAGACTGCTCCCCGCAGAAGTCAATAATGAAATCTTCAATGCTTGTCCAAGTGCAGCTGATGAGAGATTAGATAGCCTTAGTAAATATTCAGACATCATTGTAGCTTACATCAAAGCTTTGAATTGCACTGGTGGACCGATGCACCGAATAGTTGACCTATGTCTCCTATGCGGGGCCACTGGTATTATGCAATTGTGCGGCCGCTGCATATTTAGAAGAATTATAGATTTGCTGCATTTGCCACATAATCCATCAACTTATCCATAATATGCAGACAGGAATGGACTGTCCATAGTGGGCACTGGGCTTTTCCCGGGTAGGCTGCTAGGGTGGGGGCTGGTTTTGGGCCCCTGGGGGGGCCGTTTTAGTTACCGGGAGTCTGCAATGTCAGCCCCCGGTAACAAAATAGGCCGAAAACGGTCCTCGCAAACTGCTCAGCTGCACTCCCCCTCACCCCAGGAGGGAGCAGCTGAGCAGTTTGCCAGGGCCTGTTTCTGTTGCCAGTCCGGCCCTGTATGCAGATAGTAACAACAAATGGTGTTTCTAGCTCAAATGGTTCAAAAGTTACTAAAAATGCAGCCACATGTAATGCTGCATAATAGAAGCCACTTTGTAAAGGTTGACTGGACGACCTTTTTGTTGCCTATTTCAATATTTAGGTGTTAAACTAGTATTAATGAGGTGCAACCAATGCCCAAACTGTGTTAACACGTTTAAAAATGACAAAATAATGAAGTAATACTATCACAAATTGTGACACATGATTCCAAATAATTAACCTTTTCCTGCCGCACAATCTACTCAACCCTGCCAGATAATCAGGCCCTCTCCTGCTGCACAATTCCAGTGCAAAAAAGAAGAACAATAGATGGACAGAATGCAGAACAATTTCATACATTCACCCCATTAGAGAGATCTGGGCCTAAATCCATTTTATTTTGCTCCCCATGCCATTCCAGTATGTTTGAACATATGCAAATCAATCTTGACCCTGCACCCAATGGGAACAGTCCAGCCCAAACTGCCAGGCCAGGTCCACCCTGGACTGGAATTAAGCATCCTAGGACCAGTTTTGGCGGTTCACCCCTCATCAGCCAGGATAGCTTGACTCCAGTGGCATGGAGATCACGGGACCCACATCTGGGCATACCCATCCCACTCAGGGTGACAAATGCAAAAAGAACACTTGATGGACAGAATTCAGAACAATGTCATACATCTGCCAGAATGCCTGTGTGTGTGCAGTGTGGTTGGTGTGCCTATGTGACAGGAGCAGCGTGAGCATGGGATCCCTGCATGTTATATTTTTCTGGCCATGCACTTTACAAGGGCCAAACTTATTGGATTTTGTACAGATTTTCAGGGTTATGGCTTTGGCTTGCAGAAATGTAGTACAGGGAGTGCAAACACAACAGTGTGTGTAAGTTTGATATGGCAGATGCAGACTACGTCGAAAGAGGCTGAAGAGCGTCATGGGCAGCTGACAGACTGACATGTCATCCTAATGACATAGCCCATTTATTTTGCTTGCACATTTGCCCAGGGCTCAAATTGGGGGTACACGTTGGTGGACGTTGTTTACCCACTATTTTCGCAGGATGGGCGGCATCCACATTCTCAAGAAGCTGAGCTTCATTCAAATATTCTGAACTTATCCTGGTGTAATTTTCCACCTCTGCGACACATTCAGCAGTGCCTGCATGCTGTCTGCTCTCTGTTCTGAACAGAAATATGCAGATGGCGAAGGGGCTTTCCTGCTTTAGGCTCCAGCTGAGCCAAAGACAAAGGCATGATATAAAGTGCCAGCAGCACTACTTTTGTTCAAAAAGCACCCCAGCTGGGCGCTATCACAAGCCTATCACCTAAAACACCCGAAAAGCAGAGGGGGAAAAGGCAGAAACTGGTTATGCTTCACAGGTACTAAGGAGAAACTATGATTTTGAAGCAAGCTTTTGGTTTCATTAAATCCTATATAAAAGAGACATTAATGCACTGGAATGGCAGATGTATCAGTCTGTACGAGAATTTAAATGAATAACTGTTTAAAAAACACACATTTTAAAATGTAATACCTTTAATAGCACTGCTCCTCCCAATGTATGGTGTCATAGCGCTTTACATACATTATACATTGAAAATAAATATGTAAATCAATGTACAGGGTGTGTTATATGAGACAACGAGGGCAGGGCCATTGGAATTATGTGGCGGGCGGACCAAATTATGCTACATGGTTGCCTACATTTTTCTGACAATAAAAGACAAATTACGGGGTGTAATGCAGCACATATCTAGGCAAAGGTTTTGCCTCATTAGTACCACTTTAGCATCCAAATGTATTTGTCTAGCTCAGAGTATTGATTTATCAGGTATTTATAAATTGAGTTTTTATAAATAACATGTATTTTGATAAATTATACATTTTGTGGCAGAATGTAAAATATCAATTGTTTGTGTATTGTCTTATTGGCATGATATAAAACTATTCAATAAATACAATACAAAATACAATACAATACACTTTGACATCCAAATACAGAAATGTGACCAATTAACCTTTACAAAGGGCCTTTTACCTGAGGGCCAACAGTGACCTATTAGTAACTTTATACCTGTTTGAGCTAGAAACAATTTTTTTTTGCTGTTGCAATCTGCAGATTATGCAGCAGATGGTGAATTATGTGGCCAATGCAACAGATTCATAACTATAAAAAACACACAGAGAGAGGGATGAGGCAAAAGGCCCGCACCTATCACTACAAATGGCTAGCTAGTTTGGTGATGGTGCTTGAAAACCAGAAAGTACACCCCTCTTCACTTCCTATTGGGAAGAGTCCCAAAAACAAATAAAAAAGAATGTAATCAGCACACATCAAGTTAAAGTATCCTTCTTAATTCAAATTAGATCAAATTGTCCATAGCAACTTGAAGAGGAATGCCAGGTCCAGATTGTTCTTTGTAATTAGAATTATTTTCTTTATTGAAAAATGGATGCAATCATTAAAATCTAATATTCACAAAATCCATAACTATGGGGAAATGCTGCGGCCGCAAAATTGCATAATTCCAATAGCCCTGAATGAGGGTTACATATCATCCTTCAGACCTCACTGTATCAGATTATAAGTTTATAAACTGCACGTAAAAGTAAAAAGCAGTTACTAAGGTACCTATATACAGTAAATAACATATTTGACCTGCATGTTACCTGATGTGCTTTGCAGGAGTTACATTAACCCTCTTTCCTACTTTGAGTAAGATATGTGACTAGGAAAAACACAGACCTCTCCAGCACATGCATTAACCATCTCAGTTATTTTACCATTATTATTCCTGAGATTTACAGGGCACACACAAATTTCTGCAGCAAGTGTCTTAACCCTGTAAAATATTTTAAAATGCAGCCTTTGAAAAAAGGTAAGCATAAACAGTTATCTTGTCGTGCTTCTCCTTGTTACCAATTACTTTAAGGCAGATTTTAAAAATAATTAAATGTATAAATTGACTGTCAGACTGCTTTCCATGACTCAGATCCACTTGACCTCACCCCCTTTTAGTTGCCACACATTGACCCCCACTTTATGGGTTCCCAGAGCAAAGTTTTTCCAATTCCATTGATACAGGGCGCAGGTCACCCGACTAAAAATTCATTACTTTCTTCTGGAATTTCTTCATATCCATTTCACTACTACTCTGCCTACTAGGGCCACAGGAGCTCTTCCAGCACTGGGTGCTTGTTGTTAGCTCTGTGTGATTCCCTCTTCTGCAGGAGTCAGACTGCGAGCAGCAGAATCCACTGAAGCATCTGCAGGAACACTGCAAAGGCCTCGTTGTGCATGCACTGAATGGCAGAGCAGTGCACATTCTCACTTTTGTAAATGCAGGATGCACCATTTAGCCCTGGTTGCCTTCTAGCAGCACAGGTCAATGGAGAAGGTATTCCCATGTTACTGTGTGGCTTCTGGAGACAAGACTGTCACAGAAATCACTTCGTTCAGCCTGACGGGTGGGGAGCAGGTGAAAGTGGGTAGTAAAAAAATACATAATTTTACTTAGGTCAGCGTGCTGAAACTGGTAAAATGAATTATTTAAGTTTTGTTTGTTTAGTTTTAATCTAACAAATGCACAGGTAACTTTAAAATAACTTCTTGGGGTCGCTAATGCACAGTTCGTCCTTATTAGAACCAGAAATAGGTATAGTTATCCTGCAGAGACTGAAGGAAAATGCCCAGATTCCCAAGAAAACAAGATGTTTCTCTCGTGATATTGAGAGAGTAGGAACTTGAGTAACTGTTATACATGGTACTACAACAGGTGGATGGATCAATAAATTAACAGGGAGACCTGAGCTATGAATTTGTTTTGGCTCTAAGAGCCCAGGCACAAGTTGAGCCATTTGGCATGGAAATCATGAAACAAATATTATGCAACATATAATAAGGTCTATTCAAAAGTTGAAAAAGTATATTTATTCAAGAAGTGTTTCAGTTGAGTCCATCAAATTAAATCACTGCTTTAAGAGGAATTTTTAAAGGTGATAGTTTTTAAACATGAACTTAGAAACGTAGAACTTTGAAACATTCACCCCAACCTCACTAACGATACCATTAGTGAACTAAGAGACAAGTCAGTTGTCATATGCACCCTATGTGTGGGTTATATTCTTATTTTGCACAGAGCCATATAGTAGTCCATTAAGTCAAGCACAAGAGAGATTTTTGAAAAGCACACATCTGCATGTATTTCAAGGGTTCTCATATGTCATAATGAATAAAATAGGAGGCACAATAAAATAAAATATTTGCCTAAGATTACAAAATTTGGTTAAGTGATCAAATCTTGATTCCTGGTGTGGTTTCACATTGTGTAGTTCATCTACTAGATTGGTATCCCATTCTTTCTCCTATTTGGCATCAAAGTTTAAGTCTTTGTCTTTCATTGTTGGTGCATGGCGTTAGAGCGTGGACGGCAGGCAACAGTCACTTGAAAGTTCAGCCCATTATGGGCTGCTGCCACATTGATACCTGTTTTGTATGCAAAGACATCTCACCATGTATTGCAATTGGCCATCCTGTACCTGTTCGTGAGGGGATCTTAAATTGCTGCAAGATGCTAAACATTGTGGGCCTCATTTATGAAAAGTGACGCATCGCTACGTGAAAACAGCGATGCGTCACTTTTCACTGCGCACTCCTTGCGACACCAATGATGCGTCATATTTAATGTATGACGCATCATGTCGCAAGGACTTACAGATACGTCAGTATTTCTGACGCATCTGTAAGCGCAAAAGTGACGCATTGCTGGAGTGTGTCACAAAAGTGACGCAACTCCAGCAATGCGTCCTTTCACATGGGGAAAGCCCCATGTGAAAGGGCTTGCGTCAGTCTTACGCCTGCTGTGAGGCAGGCGCAAGATTTTGACGCAACAGCATCCTAAAAGTGACGCAGTGAAATCTCATAGATTTCACTGCGTCCCTATTACGAGGCTTTTTGCAGGGGAACGCCCCTCTGCATACATTATACCTGACGCAGGTATAATGTGGCGCAGGAGTTTAAAAAGTGACGCATCTACCTAGATGCGTCACTTTTTAAATATGGCGCAACAAGGCGCATTTTGTACGCCGCTGGTGCGTCACAAAAAGTGACGCACCGGCGGCGCAAAACTGACGCAAGCCCTCATAAATAAGGGCCTGTGTGTTTGTTTTCACCAGCCTCGTGCTTTCGCAAACAAATACATAATGTTGTATATAGAAAATAGGCTTTGGGTAATCCCACTTCAGTTATTCGTCAGATAGAGTGTCATTCATATATTGGTTAAGCCTTTCAGAACAGCATCGGTATAATTGTGCAGTGGATCTGCCCTCTTCAGCCATTGGCTTTGTTGCCAATATTTGGCTCTGTCTAGTAGACAAACGCTGGTCTTTAGGATGCTGATTAGTCTGAGTAACAGTATTTTGCCTTTTCACTCTTTATTACTCTGCATCCACAGGATTGAACCTTAGGAGATAGTTCCTTTACTTCGTCCCTTATCACTTTGCCTGCAGCTTTAGAGTATCTGTAATTGAGTAATGAGAGTACCAGTAGCTCCATTGCTATTGCTACTAAACCACAAATTTCCTTTGCAAAGTGCCAGGCATCTCTGCTGCAAGCTTCAAAATCATGTCTCCATCTTGATATGTTATTGTGCATACTGAATAATTTTTTACTGTTCGAAGAAAGTAGACCAGTGCAAAGTTTTACTTTTCATGTTTTTATTGAAACACTTGGCCTCCATATTTAGTTGGCATATGTTTTCTTTTGTTTTTCTTTATGCCATTATTTATTTATTTTAGCATACACTAAAAAGTCACAGCCTCGTTTTTTATGAGGCAGGTGGGACATTACTTTCCGCCAAGACTGCTCCCCGCAGAAGTCCACAATAATGAAATCTTCAGTGCTTGTCCAAGTGCAGATGATGAGAGATTAGATAGCCTTAGTAAATATTCAGACATCATTGTAGCTTACATCAAAGCTTTGAATTGCACTGGTGGACCGATGCACCGAATAGTTGACCTATGTCTCCTATGCAGGGCCACTGGTATTATGCAATTGTGCGGCCGCTGCATATTTAGAAGAATTATAGATTTGCTGCATTTGCCACATAATCCATCAACTTATCCATAATATGCAGACAGGAATGGACTGGCCATAGTGGGCACTGGGCTTTTCCCGGGTAGGCTGCTAGGGTGGGGGCTGGTTTTGGGCCCCTGGGGGGGCCGTTTTAGTTACCGGGAGTCTGCAATGTCAGCCCCCGGTAACAAAATAGGCCGAAAACGGTCCTCGCAAACTGCTCAGCTGCACTCCCCCTCACCCCAGGAGGGAGCAGCTGAGCAGTTTGCCAGGGCCTGTTTCTTTTGCCAGTCCGGCCCTGTATGCAGATAGTAACAACAAATGGTGTTTCTAGCTCAAATGGTTCAAAAGTTACTAAAAATGCAGCCACATGTAATGCTGCATAATAGAAGCCACTTTGTAAAGGTTGACTGGACGACCTTTTTGTTGCCTATTTCAATATTTAGGTGTTAAACTAGTATTAATGAGGTGCAACCAATGCCCAAACTGTGTTAACAAGTTTAAAAATGACAAAATAATGAAGTAATACTATCACAAATTGTGACACATGATTCCAAATAATTAACCTTTTCCTGCCGCACAATCTACTCAACCCTGCCAGATAATCAGGCCCTCTCCTGCTGCACAATTCCAGTGCAAAAAAGAAGAACAATAGATGGACAGAATGCAGAACAATTTCATACATTCACCCCATTAGAGAGATCTGGGCCTAAATCCATTGTTTTTTGCTCCCCATGCCATTCCAGTATGTTTGAACATATGCAAATCAATCTTGACCCTGCACCCAATGGGAACAGTCCAGCCCAAACTGCCAGGCCAGGTCCACCCTGGACTGGAAACAAGCATCCTTGGACAAGTTTTGGTGTTTCACCACTCATCAGCCAGGATAGCTTGACTCCAGTGGCATGGAGATCACAGGACCCACATCTGGGCATACCCATCCCACTCAGGGTGACAAATGGAAAAAGAACACTTGATGGACAGAATACAGAACAATGTCATACTTCTGCCAGAATGCCTGTGTGCGTGCAGCGTGGTTGGTGTGCCTATGTGACAGGAGCAGCATGAGCATGGGATCCCTGCATGTTATATTTTTCTGGCCATGCACTTTACAAGGGCCAAACTTATTGGATTTAGTACAGATTTTCAGGGTTATGGCTTTGGCTTGCAGAAATGTAGTACAGGGAGTGCAAACACAACAGTGTGTGTAAGTTTGATATGGCAGATGCAGACTACGTCAAAAGAGGCTGAAGAGCATCATGGGCAGCTGACAGACTGACACATCATTGTAATGACATAGCCCAATTATTTTGCTTGCACTAGGGCCCAGGGCTCAAATTGGGGGTGCACGTCGGTGGACATTGTCCACCCACTATTTTCGCAGGATGGGCGCCGTCCACATTGCCAAGAAGCTGAGCTTCATTCAAATATTCTGAACTTATCCTGGTGTAATTTTCCACCTCTGTGACACATCAGCAGTGCCTGCATGCTGTCTGCTCTCTGTTCTGAACAGAAATATGCAGATGGCGAAGGGGCTTTCCTGCTTTAGGTTCCAGCTGAGCCAAAGACAAAGGCATGATATAAAGTGCCAGCAGCACTACTTTTGTTCAAAAAGCACCCCAGCTGGGCGCTATCACAAGCCTATCACCTAAAGCGCCCGAAAAACAGAGGGGAAAAAGGCAGAATGCTGGTTATGCTTCACAGGTACTAAGGAGAAACTATGATTTTGAAGCAAGCTTTTGGTTTCATTAAATCCTATATAAAAGAGACATTAATGCACTAGAATGTCAGATGTATCAGTCTGTACGAGAATTTAAATGAATAACTGTTTAAAAAACACACATTTTAAAATGTAATACCTTTAATAGCACTGCTCCTCCCAATGTATGGTGTCATAGCGCTTTACATACATTATACATTGAAAATAAATATGTAAATCAATGTACAGGGTGTGTTATATGAGACAAAGAGGGCAGGGCCATTGGAATTATGTGGCGGGCGGACAAAATTATGCTACATTGTTGCCTACATTTTTCTGACAATAAAAGGCAAATTACGGGGTGTAATGCAGCACATATCTAGGCAAAGGTTTTGCCTCATTAGTACAACTTTAACATCCAAATGTATTTGTCTAGCTCAGAGTATTGATTTATCAGGTATTTATAAATTGAGTTTTTATAAATAACATGTATTTTGATAAATTATACATTTTGTGGCAGAATGTAAAATATCAATTGTTTGTGTATTGTCTTATTGGCATGATATAAAACTATTCAATAAATACAATACAAAATACAATACAATACACTTTGACATCCAAATACAGAAATGTGACCAATTAACCTTTACAAAGGGCCTTCCACCTGAGGGCCAACAGTGACCTATTAGTAACTTTGTATCGGTTTGAGCTAGAAACACATTTTATTGCTGTTGAAATCTGCAGATTATGCAGCAGATGGTGAATTATGTGGCCAATGCAACAAATTCATAACTATAAAAAACACACAGAGAGGGATGAGGCAAAAGGCCCGCACCTACCACTACAAATGGCTAGCTAGTTTGGTGATGGTGCTTGAAAACCAGAAAGCGCACCCCTCTGCACTTCCTATTGGGAAGAGTCCCAAAAACAAATAAAAAAGGATGATATCAACGCACATCCTTTCTTAATTCAAATGAGTTCAAATTGTCCATAGTAACTTGAAAAGGAATGACAGGTCCAGATTGTTCTTTGTAATTAGAATTATTTTCTTTATTGAAAAATGGATGCAATCATTAAAATCTAATATTCACAAAATCCATAACTATGGGGAAATGCTGCGGCCAAAAAATTGCATAATTCCAATGGCCCTGAATGAGGGTTACATATCATCCTTCAGACCTCACTGTATCAGATTATAAGTTTATAAACTGCACGTAAAAGTAAAAAGCAGTTACTAAGGTACCTATATACAGTAAATAAAATGTGTGACCTGCATGTTACCTGATGTGCTTTGCAGGAGTTACATTAACCCTCTATCCTACTTTGAGTAAGATATGTGACTAGGAAAAACACAGATCTCTCCAGCACATGCATTAACCATCACAGTTATTTTACTATTATTATTCCTGAGATTTACAGGGCACACAAAAATGTCTGCAGAAAGTGCCTTAACCCTGTAAAATATTTTAAAATGCAGCCTTTGCGAAAAGATAAGCATAAACAGTTATGTTGTCGTGCTTCTCCTTGTTACCAAATACTTTAAGGCAGATTTTAAAATTAAATAAATGTATAAATTGACTGTCAGACTGCTTTCCATGACTCAGATCCACTTGACCTCACCCCCTTTTAGTTGCCACACATTGACCCCCATTTTATGGGTTCCCAGAGCAAAGCGTTTCCAGTACCATTGAAAGAGCGAGCAGGTCACCTGACTATAAATTCATTCCTTTCTTCTGGAATTTCTTCACATCCATTTCACTACTACTCTGCCTACTAGGGCCACAGGAGCTCTTCCAGCACTGGGAGCTTGTTGTTAGCTCTGTGTGATTCCCTCTTCTGCAGGAGTCAGACTGCGAGCAGCAGAATCCACTGAAGCATCTGCAGGAACACTGCAAAGGCCTCATTGTGCATGCACTGAATGGCAGAGCAGTGCACATTCTCACTTTTGTAAATGCAGGATGAACCATTTAGCCCTGGTTGCTTCTAGCAGCACAGGTCAATGGAGAAGGTATTCCCATGTTACTGTGTGGCTTCTGGAGACAAGACAGTCACAGAAATCACTTCGTTCCGCCTGACGGGTGGGGGGCAGGTGATAGTGGTTAGTAAAAAAAATACATATTTTACTTAGGTCAGCGTGCTGAAACTGGTAAAATGAATTATTTAAGTTTTGTTTGTTTAGTTTTAATCTAACAAATGCACAGGTAACTTTAAAATAACTTCTTGGGGTCGCTAATGCACAGTTCTTCCTTATTAGAACCAGAAATAGGTATAGTTATCCTTCAGAGACTGAAGGAAACTGCCCAGATTCTCAAGAAAACAAGATGTTTCTCTCGTAATATTGAGAGAGGAGGAACTTGAGTAACTGTTATACATGGTACTACAACAGGTGGATGGATAAATAAATTAACAGGGAGACCTGAGCTATGAATTTGTTTTGGCTCTAAGAGCCCAGGCACAAGTTGAGCCATTTGGCATGGAAATCATGAAACAAATATTATGCAACATATGATAAGGTCTATTCAAAAGTTGAAAAAGTATATTTATTCAAGAAGTGTTTCACCTTAGTCCATCAAATTATATCACTGCATTAAGAGGAAGTTTTTATAGATGATAGTTTTTAAACATGAACTTAGAAACGTAGAACCTTGAAACACTCACCCCAACCTCACTAACACTACCATTAGTGAACTAAGAGGCAAGTCAGTTGTCATATGCGCCCTATATGTGGGTTATATTCTTATTTTGCACAGAGCCATATAGTAGTCCATTAAGTCAAGCACAAGAGAGATCTTTTAACAGCACACATCTGGATGTATTTCAAGGGTTCTCATATGTCATAATGAATAAAATAGGAGGCACAATAAAATAAAATATCTGCCTAAGATTACACAATTTGGTTAAGTGATCAAATCTTGATTCCTGGTGTTGTGGTTTCACATTGTGTAGTTCAGCTACTGGATTGGTATCCCGTTTCGTTCTCCTATTTGGCATCAAAGTTAAATGGGCAGATTTATGATAACTGGCGCATCCCCAGGGATGCAGCAGTTATTTTGCGCCGCACCATGGTGCAAAAACAGCACAGATGCGTGACGCATCTGTGCCGTAAAGGTGGCGCATTGCTGGAGTTGCATCGCAAGCGTGACGCAGCTCCAGCAAGGCTCGGGGGTGCCCTATCTGTCCAATGCTGCCTCAAGCCTTACGCCTGCTTCAAGCAGGCGCAGGGTTTTGACGCAGCATTGGCCTGTAAGTGACTGAGTGAAATCTTATAGATTTCACTCAGCCACTTTTGCGAGGTGCACCTGCCCCGGAACCCCCACCCTGCGCCGGAACGCCCACATGTGGCACAGGGCTTTACAACGTGACGCATCTGCCTAGATGCGTCACGTTGTAAATTGGTCGTAGGGATGCGCCACGTTTACGCCGCAGTTGCGTGAGGCAAATGTGGCGCATTACCAACATAAATCTGCCCCTAAGTCTTTGTCTTTCATTGTTGGCGCATGACGTTAAAGCGTGGACGGCAGGCAACAGTCACATGAAAGTTCAGCTTATTATGGGCTGCTGTCAAATTGATACCTGTTTTGTATGCGAAGACATCTCACCTTGCATTGCAACTGGACATCCTGTACCTGTGCTCTGAGTGAGGAGATCTTAAATTGCTGCAAGATGCTAAACATTGTGTGTTTGTTTTCACCAGCCTCATGCTTTCGAAAAAAATACAGAATGTTGTATAGAGAAAATAGACTTTGAGTAATCCCACTTCAGATATTCGTCAGACAGAGTGTCATTCATATATATTGGTTAAGCCTTTCAGAACAGCATCGGTATAATTGTGCAGTGGAGCTGCCCTCGTCAGCCATTGGCTTTGTTGCCAATATTTGGCTCTGCCAAGTAGACAAACACTGGACTTTAGGATGCTGGTTAGTCTGAGTAACAGTATTTTGCCTTTTTACTCTTTATTACTCTGCATCCACAGGATTGAACCTCAGGAGATAGTTCCTTTATTTCATCTCTTATCACTTTGCCTGCAGCTTTAGAGTATCTGTAATTGAGTAATGAGAGTACCAGTAGCTCCACTGCTATTGTTACTAAACCACAAATTTCCTTTGCAAAGTGCCAGACCTCTCTGCTGCAAGCTTCAAAATCATGTCTCCATCTTGATATGGTATTGTGCATACTGTATAATTTTTTACTGTTCGAAGACAGTAGACCAGTGCAAAGTTTTACTTTTCATGTTTTTATTGAAACACTTGGCCTCCATATTTAGTTGGCATATGTTTTCTTTTGTTTTTCTTTATTACAGTATTTATTTCTTTTAGCATACACTAAAAGTCACTGCCTTGTTTTTTATGAGGCAGGTGGGACATTACTTTCCGCCAAGACTCCTTCCCGCAGAAGTCCACAATAATGTAATCTTCAGTGCTTGTCCAAGTGCAGCTGATGAGAGATTAGATAGCCTCAGTAAACATTCAGACATCATTGTAGCTTACATCAAAGCATTGAATTGCACTAGTGGACCGATGCACCGAATAGTTGACCTAGGCCGCCAATGCAGGGCCACAGGTATTATGCGATTGTGCCACCGCTGCATATTTGGAAGAATTATATATTTGCTGCATTTGCCACATAATCCATCAACTGCTCCATAATATGCAGACCGGGCCGGACTGGCCGTAGTGGGCATGGGCTTTTCCCCGGTAGGCTGCTAGGGTGGGGGCTGGTTTTGGGCCCCTGGGGGGCCGTTTTTGTTACCAGGGGCCTGCAATGTCAGCCCCGGTAATAAAATAGGCCAAAAACGGCCCTCGCAAACTGCTCAGCTGCACTCCCCCTCACCCCAGGAGGGAGAGGCTGAGCAGTTTGCCAGGGCCAGTTTCTGTTGCCAGTCCGGCCCTGTATGCAGATAGTAACAAGAAATGTTGTTTCTAGCTCAAATGGTTCGAAATTTACTAAAAATGCAGCAACATGTATTGCCGCATAATGGAAGGCCCTTTGTAAAAGTTGACTGGACGACCTTTCTGTTGCCTATGTCAATATTTAGGTGTTAAACTAGTACTAATGAGGTACAACAAATGCCCAGACAGTGTTAACAAGTTTAAAAATGACAAAATAAAGAAGTAATACTATCACAAAATTGTGGCACATGATTACAAATAATTAACCTTTTCCTGCTGCACAATCTACTCAACCCTGCCACATAATCAGGCCCTCTCCTGCCGCGTAATTCCAGTGCAAAAAAGAAGAACAATAGATGGACAGAATGCAGAACAATGACATACATTCACCCAAGTAGAGAGATCTAGGCCTAAATTCATTGTTTTTTTGCTCCCCATGCCATTCCAGTTTGAAACCAGCCATATGCAAATCAATCATGACCCTGCACCCAATGGGAAAAGTCCAGCACAAACTGCCAGGCCAGGTCCACCCTGGACTGGAAACAAGCAACCTAGGAACAGTTTTGGGATTTCACCCCTCATCACCCAGAATAGCTTGACTCTAGTGGCATGGAGATCACAGGACCCACATCTTGGCATACCCGTCCCACTCGGGGTGACAAATGAAAAAAAGAACACTTGATGGACAGAATACAGAATAATGTCATACATCTGCCAGAATGCCTGTGTGCGTGCAGCGTGGTTGGTGTGCCTATGTGACAGGAGCAGCATGAGCATGGGACCTCTGCATGTTATATTTTTCTGTCCATGCACTTTACAAGGGCCAAACCTATTGGATTTTGTACAGCTTTTCAGGGTTATGGCTTTGGCTTGCAGAAATGTAGTATAGGGTGTGCAAACACAACAGTGTGTGTAAGTTTGATATGGCAGATGCAGACTACGTCGAAAGAGGCATGGGCAGCTGACAGACTGACATGTCATCCTAATGACGTAGCCCATTTACTTTGCTTATACTAGGGCCCAGGGCTCAAATTGGAGGTACACATTGGTGGACGCTGTCCACCCACTATTTTCGCAGGATTGGCACCCTCCACAATGCCAAGAAGCTGAGCTTCCTTCAAATATTCTGAACTTATCCTGGTGTAATTTTCCACCTCTGTGACACATCAGCAGTGCCTGCATGCTGTCTGCTCTCTGTTCTGAACAGAAATATGCAGATGGCGAAGGGGCTTTCCTGCTTTAGGTTCCAGCTGAGCCAAAGACAAAGGCATGATATAAAGTGCCAGCAGCACTACTTTTGTTCAAAAAGCACCCCAGCTGGGCGCTATCAAAAGCCTATCACCTAAAACGCCCGAACAACAGAGGGGGAAAAAGGCAGAATGCTGGTTGTGCTTCACAGGTACTAAGGAGAAACTATGATTTTGAAGCAAGCTTTTGGTTTCGTTAAATCCTGTATAAAAGAGACATTAATGCACTGGAATGTCAGATGTATCAGGCTGTACGAGAATTTAAATGAATAACTGTTTAAAAAACACACATTTTAAAATGTAATACCTTTACTAGCACTGCTCCTCCCAATGTATGGTGTCATAGCGCTTAACATACATTATACATTGAAAATAAATATGTAAATCAATGTACAGGGTGTGTTATATTAGACAACGAGGTCAGGGCCATTTAAATTATGTGGTGGGCGGACCAAATTATGCTACATGGTTGCCTACATTTTTCTGACAATAAAAGGCAAATTACGAGGCGTAATGCCACACATATCTAGGTAAAGGTTTCGCCTCATTAGTACCATGTTAACATCCAAATTTATTTGTCTAGCTCAGAGTATGGATTTATGAATTGGGTTTTATAAATAACATGTATTTTGATGAATTATACATTTTGTGGCAGAATGTAAAATATCAATTGTTTGTGTATTGCCTTATTGGCATGATATAAAATTATTCAATAAATACAATACAAAATACAATACAATACACTTTGACATCCAAATACAGAAATGTGACCAATTAACCTTTACAAAAGGGTCTCCCACCTGAGGGCTAACAGTGACCTATTAGTAACTTTTTATCTGTTTGAGCTAGAATCACATTTTTTTGCTGTTGAAATTTGCAGATTATGAGGAAGATGGTGTATTATGTGGCCAATGTGACAAATTCATAACTATAAAAAAACACACAGAGAGGGATGAGGCAAAATGCCCGCACCTGTCACTACAAATGGCTAGCTAGTTTGGTGATGTTGCTTGAAAACCAGAAAGTGCACCCCTCTGCACTTCCTATTGGGAAGAGTCCCAAAAACAAATAAAAAAAGAATGGAATCAGCACACATCAAGTTAAAAGATCTTTCTTAATTCAAATGAGATCAAATTGTCCATAGAGATTCGAAGAAGAATGTCAGGTCCAGATTGTTCTTTGTAATTAGAATTATTTTCTTTACTGAAAAATGGATGCAATCATTAAAATTCAATATTCACAAAATCCATAACTATGGGGAAATGCTGCAGCTACAAAATTGCATAATTCCAATGGCCCTGAATGAGGGATACAAAGTGTAGGAGTTACACATCATCCTTAAGAGCTCACTGTATCAGATTTTAAGGAGTACAGTTTATAAACTACACGTAAAAGTAAAAAGCAGTTACTAAGGTACCTATATACAGAAAATAAAATTTATGACCTGAATGTTACCTGATGTTACTTTGAGTCAGATATGTGACTAAGAAAAACACAGATCTCTCCAGCACATGCATTAACCATCACAGTTATTTTACCATTATTATTCCTGAGATTTACTAGGCACACAGAAATTTCTGCAGCAAGTGCCTTAACCCTGTAAAATATTAAAAAATGCAGCCTTTGCAAAAAGTTAAACAAAAAAATTATGTTGTCGTGCTTCTTCTTGTTATCAATTACTTTGAGGCAGATTTGAAAAATAATTAAATGTATAAATTGACTTTCAGGCTGCTTTCCATGACTCAGATCCACTTGACCTCACCCCCTTTTAGGTGCCACACATTGACCCCCCACTTTATGGGTTACCAGAGTAAAATGGTTCCAATTCCATCACTACAGTAATGATCATGCACAAGGCAGTCACCAGACTGGAAAACTGCTTCTGGCCTGCTTCGCTTCCGTCCTGTGATTTTGTCCAGTTTGCCCAGTGCCAAAAGCAATCAGAAGGAAAAATGTCCACTCTGTGATTCTCCCAGAGTGCAGCATGCCAAGAAGCTGAAAGATCAGCATGCATTGCTCGTGGAGATGTTCTAGCCAACAAATTAACAGGGAGAGCTGAGCCAGAGCAGAGAAAACCCTCTGGTGTGGCTCTGAGTCTATTCACCATCCGAGACCTGAAAATGTATGTGAAGTAAATCATGCAACAAACATCATGATAGAATACGGTAAGTTGTCTTCAAAATTCAAAGAAGTGTAGGGACATATTATCAAGGGGGTTTATCTCCGCTTTTTTGGCTTTAAAAGCCAAGAAAGCGGAGATAAAATGATCTCCCTATTACCAAGCTGTCGCTAACACCAGTTAGTGACAGCTAATAGGAGATAGCGACCATCTTGGGCCCCGCTTTGCATGTCAGTGATATTTATCACTAATGACATGCAAAGTGGGCGTGCCAAGATGTTAGCGACTGGAAACAGTCCCTAACATCGCTATCTCCTATTACCAACTTTTGGAGATATTCGCGCTAAGCACGAATATCTCCAAAAGCTAACACCTGCCCTGAGCAGTTCTTAGCCATGTTATCCAATGGGAGGTGGATAACATGGCTAAGAGCATTTGCTCGATAATGCATGAATATCGCTGACTTTTCAGCGATATTCATGCATTGCAGCCGTTTTCTATCGCATTTGCGATAAACCTTGCTAATAGCAAGGTTTATCTGCGATAAAAATCGCCGATGTGCGGCGATAATTTTTGTCTCTAAACAAGTTAGAGACAAAAATGATCGCTAGTTGTTGGTAATATGCCCCTGTATTTTATAGCACAAGGAAGCGTTTCACCTCAGTATTTCAGATTATATCACTGCATTGAGGAGGATTTATTAAAAGTGATGTTTTTAAGCATTGACTTAAATGGCACAGATTCATATATTAAATGGAGTTGCATTGTAGTCTGATAAACCAAACACAAGTGGTTTTTGAACAGCTCACATCCTGAACTGTCCTATCGGAAGTTGCTCTCATAATTGATAAAAGTAAAGGAGGCTCAAGGAAATAAAATGCCTGCTTGGGATCACTTATTTGGCAAACATCACAGCCACGATTGACCTTTGATTTTTTTGTTGCATATTGTGCAATTCAGCCCTAGATGGGCATCTTTTTCTCTGTTAAGGCTTTGTCTTCAATTCTCTGTCCATAAGCTTAGGAAATGGTGGCAATCAGAAGCCACAAGAAAGCTCTGCTTGTTTTGGGCTAAAGTGCCCAAGAAGAACTCAAGTGAGCCAGAGCCAGCCACCCGACTGGAGCCTGGAAAGTGGCTCTCCCACTTCTAGTTGTACATCATTTTAAAAGGTTAGCAGCCAGAACTTTGGTCTTTTTTGTAACTACGCCCCTACACCTGCTTTAGCCTGCCAACATCTTGCCTTCCATTGGAGTTGGAGCACTCACTGCACATGGAGAGAAAATGAGGAAAGGACCAGGTGGAGATTGCTGGTGGAGAGGAGTCGGTGTATCCAGTTCTTCATTCCAGCTCTTGGTAAGTATTACTACCGCAGCCAGAATTCACCCCATCCCTCCTCAAAAGATACATTACATCTTATCTTTGGAGAAAATATTGACCCTTGGATGTGACATCTGCTTGGCATGCAGCCCGATTTTAAGGAAATGTTCCAACTCCAAAGGCTGGGCCCAAATATACTATTACAATCACCCCATCCTTGCTTTCAAACCGTAGCTTCTTTAGAAATGGGTGAGCTAACAAGTAAACAGGGAGAGCCCATGCATGAGCTGAGCCATAAAACTAGGAAGTATACAGGGGTGGCTGGTGACATTTTAAAGTGGTGAGGCGCAAACTGATTTGCGAGTGCGGGCCCCAGGCCACTCAGGCTGGCGGCGACCCCACCGCCCCCACCCACGTACACAGCACTCAAAGAAATGTATTCACATACACAATACTCTCCACCACACATTCATGCATACACGCACGCTCGCACCAAACACTTTAAAATAAAAGAAAAACACACACTCTTACCTTGCTGCCAGTCCCGGTCCGCGCCACCTCTGGGCTCTGCTCCCCACACGTCACAGGCTCACAGCACCCCTGGCCAATCCTGCCACCAGGGGTACCTTCTCGCCCGCAGAACGCCCATTAGGGCTCCTAATGGGCATGCGCAATGTCGCAAAAAAACAAGTGCGCATGCGTGGGCACGGGTAAAAATTCACCCTCCGTCCCCACTCATGCGCACTTGTGTTGCCGCCTGTACAATCATGTCAATCAATCAACATGACACCAGACCGCCAGGCAGGGCAGTCTGACATCATGTTGATTCATTGACATGATTGTCACAAACGCCGAGGGAGCTGCGGGCGGCTTCGGGCAGGGGGGGCTACGCCCCCACGCCCCAATGGATGAACCACGCCTGGAAGTATACCATGCAATGAAATATACAAAGTTGCATCACAATACAAAAAGGTGAATTTTGTTAAAAAATAGAAACATTTCATGATAGTAATTCAGATTTTATCAGTGCATTGACAGGCATTTACTAACATTGATAGCTTGAATTTAGTGGGAACCTGGAAACATTCATGCCCACCCCTACTTTGAAAACAATGCTGTAAATGGCCTAAGAGTCAATATCAAGTATAACATAAATCTTTGGGCCCCATTGGTGACAAATGTTTATAACAGTCTGAACAGGTCGCTGATCCGCTGCTCCTGCGCTTCCTCAGTCATTGTCCCAATTTTAAAATGGGCAATAGGGCAGAGTCTAAATGCTATGGTCCGATCTCCCTGTTAGAAATACCAGCCAAAATCTTAGGCACAGTTTTGTATAATAGAGTATTAGATTGGGTCAGTGAAAATAACGTGTTAAATAAATGCCAATAAGGATTTCGAAGAGGCATAGGGACAATTAATCAATACCTCAAATTAAACCTGATTACCGGGAAATACACGGTGGCTGAGCAGTCTGTACTGTATTTAGCCGTTTTGATTTTGAAAATGGCCTTTGACTCTGTTAATCAGGCTAGGTGGTTGCAATCCATTATTAATCTGCAACTGGATCAATCCCTAGTTCACCTGTTGTCCTTGCATACGAACACTAAGGCTCGAGTCAGATCTGGGAACAAAGGAGAAATCACTGATACATTTAGTATTGGTTGGAGGTTTGCTAGGGGTGTGTTTTAGCATCACTCCTTTTTATTTTGTACATTAACGATCTTACGAGGGAGCTTAAATGCACTCCAGATGGGCCTATGGTAAATGGTGCCCCCATCTAGCCTTATTGTATGCAAATAACGCAGTGTTAATTGCTCGCACACCTAATGCCTTGCGTCATTGAATTGTATTCCTTTGTTCATTTTTTGTCCCAGCTGGATCGATTAACTCATTTTTCAAAGTCTTTTATAATGACCTGCGGCCCAAATGCACTTGCATCCCTTCACTATTACGGTGGGTGAGGAAGTGCTATTGGCACTAGCTCCTTCTCTTATCTGGGGGTCACTTGTCTGGACAAGGTCTGTGCGCACAAACTGGAAAGGGGCGACCACTCGGTCCCCCCGAACGTATGGTTGGGGGCCCGGACCCTCCCGGGAAACCATTTTGGGCGGGGGGGCGTGTCACGGCTGGTATGCCCAAAGCGGCGTAGCCGGGGCGCGCCTTTTTCCCGCCCAAGAGGGGTTGTCCTAGACACCTACACCGATGGCCACGCCCAGTAGGCGTATTGGCGGAGGGTTTACGCCCTCCCGACGAGGAATAAAGAGAGCGGGAATCCGAAGAAGCATCCTCTTGTTCCTGTGCTTGGAAGCTGCACCCACTCGTTGCACGGGAGCCCTCGACGGAACAAGGAGCAATTTTGGGAATTTGTAATTCTTGTGTTTCTCTTTCAGCGGCTTTGAGGCTAAAAGATCTAGGACCGTTTTGATCGACTTGGAGCGACTATTCGAAAGGAATGTCTGGCAAGAAGGCAGGAAAGAAGTCCGAGGCTGACCAGATGCTTCGTATGTTGGTGAGCAGAATCGCGAAGATCGAACGAAACGTTGGTATGGTCCCAGCGCTTGGCCGAGATATGGCGAACATGAAGAAGCAGATGGCTGCGAGGAACAATCCGGGTAAACCAAAGAAGGTAATAGGCCCGGCATTGCCGGGAGTCGCCCCTGAGGGTAGGGGGAAACGGGTCAGGAATAGGGCGCCAGGGGGGGAGGTCCCGGTCCCCGAGGTACCCCCGGTGAGCCCTGCCATTCCGGTCGAGGCCCCGGTACTCCCAGATGCGGGTCAGCCGATTCCGGTTGTGACTACGCCCGCCAACGAGGAGGACATGCCACCTGAATTGGCCGCCCAGTTGGCTGCATGGCTCGGCAGAAAAACAGGGGGTGCTACGGCACCTGGAGACACGGCCGAAGAGGCCAGGTTACTAATTCAGCAGTTGCGGCAGTCGCGAGATGCCGCAAAGGCGAATCTCCCTCTTGTCCCCCCACAGGTGACCCCGGAAGGACCGGCAGCTGGCGTGGAAAAAACAGCGGGAACGACAACCGAACCGGGTAAGCAGGCATTGCCAATTGCGGGGGAGGGCTCATTGCCCTCAAGACGGGAGAGAGTGGTTCAACATATCCCGCTGGCCACGAAAGAATTAATTTGGGCTGACAAGTATGTTAATATGTTTTCTCTGTTGACTGACCATCGCAAGATGGAGTATGCTAAGACGCAGAAAGATTTGTGGCACCCGAGTGTTTGGCGAGCCAAGATGGCGGGATTCAGGGTGGATGAGATAATAACAAATTGGGCCAAGGCCTTTGCGATGTTTACTGCAATTATTGGGGAGCGTAAGCCCGAGGCATTACCCGAATTGTCTTGTTATCAGGCACGTATAATGGATTTTTATGAAACATATGAGGGGAACGAATGGATGGGTTACGACATGAAGTTCTGTAAGGCCAAAGAGTACGATTCATCTCTGACGTGGGATTGTCTCGACTCGATTTCTTGGCAGAAGCAGCTCCTGCCGGGCGCGACGAAGACGTCCTCACCAGGCGGGAATGGGTCGGGGTTTTCCCGCCAACAGCCGACGGTGCCCTTTCGAGCGGGCGCCGGTGGCGATCACCAACCAAAGACCGGTGGGAATGGGGGAAAGCGGGGGGTCTGTTGGAGCTTTAATAGAGGTAACTGCTCCAGACCGCAAGGGGCATGTAAGTTCAGGCATGCGTGTGTGGGTTGTGGGAATTCCTCGCACCCGGAAAGTTCGTGCAGATCCAAAAATGGCGGGTCGGGAGGTAAAGGAGGGTCCAAACAAGACTGAGGGGGACCACTGTGTGCCGTTACCTAGCCCCGTTGATATCATGGCAATGATCCCCTGGCTAAACAAATACCCTGATCATGTCTCCGCTGGGGTGTTGAGGAACGGATTCTTATATGGTTTCCACATCCCGGCGGGGGATTTTCGTGGGGAATCACTTTGTAGAAACCAACTATCGGCTCGGCATAATCCAGCGGTGGTAGAGAAGAAGATTGCAAAAGAGGTCTCCCTGGGCCGGGTGGCGGGCCCATACCAGCACCCTCCAGTAGCAAATTTTATCTGTTCCCCGTTAGGAGTAGTCCCCAAAAAAGACCCAGGGGAATTTAGGCTGATCCATAACTTGTCAGCGCCAAAGGGTCTCTCGGTGAACGATGCGATTGACCCGGGAGTTTGTTCGGTGCGGTACGCATCCTTCGATGATGCCGTCACCATGTTGAATCGCCTGGGGCCCGGAGCGCTGATGGCGAAGTCAGATATCGAGTCGGCGTTCCGGTTGCTCCCGGTACACCCACAGGATCAGCGTCTGTTAGGCTTTGTGTTCCAAGGACGTTACTACATGGATAGATGCATGCCAATGGGTTGCTCCATCTCTTGTGCTTATTTTGAGAAATTCAGCTGTTTTTTGGAATGGGCGTTCACTGAGGCCACTGGGCATAGCCATGTTATGCATTACTTAGATGATTTTCTGTTCTTGGGGGCAGCCGGCGACACAACATGTGCGCAGGCGCTACAAGAGTTTTGCATCCTCATGAGGGAATTCGGAGTGCCATTGGCACCAGGTAAGACGGTGGGACCATCTACTTCACTCGAGTTTCTGGGAATCGAGCTCGATTCTGTGGAGGGATGTTTCCGTTTGCCGGTAGGGAAAGTAGCGAAATTTAGGGCTTCCCTGGAACTGTGCCTTAGCAAGGAGAAAGTGACCCTGCATCAGTTACAACAAGCAGTGGGTCAGCTTAACTTTGCCCTGAGGGTGATACCAATGGCCCGCCCCTTTTCACGCTCTATTGCACAGGCTATGGTTGGTCTCAAAGAAGGACACCACCGCACGAGACTGTCTGCAGAGGTTCGCCAGGACATGCGCATCTGGTTGGCATTCCTGGCGGACTTCAACGGTCGAGTAGTGTGGAACAAGCCGCCAGCGTCTTCGGACGAGCTAGGTTTGTGGACGGACTCGGCGGGGAGCGTGGGATTTGGCGCCATTTTTGGTAAGCGATGGTCGGCGCAAACATGGCCGACATGGTGGCACACCAGCGGTCTCACAAGTAACATTGGGTTCCTCGAGCTATTCCCTATTTTTGTGGCTCTGATGGCATGGCCGGACGAGTTCAGAGATCGCTCTGTGGTATTTTGGTCCGACAATATGACTGTTGTTGAATGTATAAATAATCAGGCAGCACGCTGCAAGTGGATATTGAGATTGTTGAAGGAAATTGTACTACTTTGCATGAGACTGAATGTACAGTTCAGGGCGAAACATGTGCCGGGTGTACTGAATCATGCTGCTGATGCACTCTCTCGTTCACATATGCAGGCGTTCAGGGGTTATCTACCTACTGCGGACCTAGCGGCGGCACCATTCCCCGAAGTACTCTGGCTACTCGGTGCCCCAGATTACAAGACCTCGTGGCAGCAAGCTTAGCCCCCAGGACGAGGAAGGCATACGAAGGAGCGTTTCGTTCCTATTGTGCATTTTTTGTTCCGGCAGGGGATCAGAAATGGGGTCAGAAGGATTGCTTCCTAAGGTTTCTGGTAGCATTACACAGGGAAGGCCGATCAGTGGCAACGGCCAATAGGCACCGGGCGGCCATTGCATTCATGGCGCAGGTGCATGGCATCAAGGACCCAACATCTTCCTTCTTGGCAAGGAAAGCCCTTCGTGGCTGGCAGCGCCTTGAGGGTCGTAGAGTAGACGAGAGGCGCCCGATTGGGTTAGAAAGGTTGTCCCGGCTTATGGTGATACTACCCACGACATGTTCCTCCCAATTCGAAGCAGTTCTGTTCCGGGCCGCTTTCGCATTAGCTTTCCATGGGGCTATGCGGGTGAGCGAACTGGTCGAAAAGAACAAGAAAGATGTGGAGGGAGGTCTGCGTCGGGATCACATCCTGATCAGGGGTGATTCAATGGTAGTCACAATAGCTAAGTCCAAGACTGATCAGGGAGCTATGGGAGACAGTGTTGTTGTCCAGCGCATGCGAGGGTCCCCCATGTGCCCGATAAAGTGCATTGAGGAATATTTGGTGCTGAGGGCGGAGACATGGGGTGGGAGCTTGCTGAGACACATCGATGCCACCCCACTGACGAGGTTTCAGTTTCAGAGGGTGCTAACAATGGCAATCGCAGCGGCGGGCCTGGACCCGTGCGATTTTGGGACCCACTCCTTTAGGATAGGGGCTGCTACTGAGGCTACAGCCAGGGGTCGAAGTGCTGAAGAGGTGAAACTGTTAGGACGATGGTCCTCGAACTGTTTTAAAAGGTATGTGCGATTGCACATGTTGTGAAGTCAAGTTACATTCACTCACGCTTCTTGTCTTCTGTTTGATTTACAGTTTCGCGAGCATGTTATGCGGGGCGGAATTTGCAGTCGACCCGGCACCAGGGGACCAGCGGTCAGAGATCACCGGCTGAGGAGAGAGTGGTGTGGGTCGTGGGCCACTCATACGTGAGGCGGGCCGGGGACGTATTCAAAGCAGGTGACGCGACTCACGCAGGGGCGGGCTCTGTATTGACCAGTTTGAATCTTTTGTCGAGGGACTCTTAGGGCGGCAGAGGTCACCGCCATCTGTAATTATAGTACACCTGGGGGGCAATGACATGGTGACACTCGGTAGGCGAGTATTACTCGAGCGAGTTTTGACTACCGTTAGCTGGCTGGCGAAAAGAATCCCGGTGCATGATTGCATGGTCCCACATGATTCCCAGGAAGGTATGGCGGGGGGGCCTTTCGGTGTCAGCACTGAACCATTCAGTGAAGAAGGTCAACAACAAAATTGGTAGGTTGTTTCGCTGGGCGCAGTTGCACAGTATTCCGCATGGGTGTATTCGGGGTGATCACATGTATCTAGATGATGGGGTTCACTTGTCCCGGGAGGGGAATGTCTTACTCATAGGAGACTTCATAGCATGGCTAAGGGGTTTGAGGAAGCATGACCTTTAGGAGGAGTTGTGGGGGGGCCGGATAGCCGGTCAACTATCCGGCCTGTGGCGGTAAGGTCATGATTGGTGAGCAGTAATTTCATGGTCCCTAGAGGGGGGGGCGCCACCCACTATGGATGGGAGCGCCCGGGGGGAGGCGGCCATTGGCACCTCCCACGGGGAGGCGGCACCCACTAAGTATGGGTCGCCTAGGGGAAGACGGCCATAGGCCCCTTCCAGGGGAGGAGGCGGCTATATGCCCCTCCTACGAATTTCCCGGGGCCCGGATATCCGCGACGGCGGATGTGATAGACAGTGTGGGGTGGGGGGGGGGAGTCCACGCTGCCTTCCTACAGACACCTCACACGGGTCCTTGGACGACCTCTAAGATGGCGTCGAGTTGAAATGGGGGGCCCCCAACAAGACAAGGGAAATTGGAGTTGCCACAGAGGGTACAGTCTTCTGCGCGGCCGCCACTCACACCGTGAGGGCGAGAGTTTTGGTAGTAGGGATCTGACACCGGTTGCGACCTTGCCGTTGGCCCGTAATGCTAGGATGTACAATTTTAATTTAGAAAGTATGCATTTGCAGGATGTTAGACTCGGCTAGGAAAACCTTTGTATTAGAGATTTGTTAAGGTTAGCCAATGGACATGTCTTCATCGAAATGTAATAAATGAAAATTGTACATGATATGAAACTTTTATTTAATGTTTTAATTTTGTTTCATATTTTAATAAATACGGCCGGGAGGGTAACTCCCTCCCGCCTTCCAAAAGTTCAGAACTGCGTCCGTCTTCCCATCCTTGGGGACTGTGTTGGGAGGGGGTGTCAGGCATCCCGGCCATAAAAGACCAAGTTCTACAGGGCTGTTGGCTTTTCTGCTTAGTCTTCCATCACCCAAGGGATATAGGGTCCTCACACCCCTCATGCAAATATATTTGGCACAATGTGTTCCTATAGCAGCCTATGGGACAGGCTAATGGGGTCTGGGTGACTCAACTACCCTCCAAAGAGAGATACATCAATTCTGTCAGAGAGTATTGTCAGCCCCTAAGTGAACCTCTAGCTTTATTTGCCACATTAAACTAGGATTAGACGTTCGGAGCGATTTTATTCAAAGCAGGCTAATTCGCCTGTGGCTATCTTATCTAGAGCTCGGCAGAATAAAAATGAATAAGAGAGATAGTTTTAGACTGTTTGTCATGTAATAAGTGTCTTTTGAGCCTCTGGATAGCATACATCAAAACATCTCTGGAAGCTATTGAATTGGCTGATATTTTTTTAGATAGAACACCGCTGGCAACCCTTGTCATAAAGCAAGTGCAAGTCTTGTTGCTTGAGCAAGCCCAAGAAGAGAGGACGAGTGCTGAAAGACAAAAATCAAGTGTTACGCATTATTTATATCTAGGTTTTTTTTTTTTACATTTCCGTCTGTATTTATCCATATTTATTTTTTGTCAACTTTATCTGTATTTATCCATATTTATTATGGGTTTTGTAAAACAATACGTTTGAAACTGGTATATTTCCACATTTATTTAACCAATAAATATGCCACCATGCTTGAATGCCTGCCAGGTTTCAGTGATATGAACACCCGCAGAAGATAAATGAATGCACTTATATGAAAATATGCACATTTCAGTATCTGCCCTGTGCATATCTACTGCTGTTCAAGCCTCTTTTCTAAAAGTTATTTTTTTTAACCCCCTTATGTATCAATGCGCGCAGGTATCGTCCAGGAAGTCATGGCAAAGTGTATTTAGGATCACTCAAAAAGCACCCAATTTCCGTTTTTATCCACATTTAAAAATAAATACAGACAAGAAAATAAATTGTTTTCTGACTGTATTTATCTGTAAACATCAGTAAAAAGAAAAACAGGGAGCCTTATTATTTCTTAATCTCAGGGCCATTTCTACCAACTAACTGCAGAATACTAATAAGAGCTGGGAAAGGCTTTTATTGTTCAGCTTTCAGGCTGGTATAGTGAAATATTTGTTTTCCGGCTGGACACCAACCCCCAGCTCGACTCTAGAGTATGTCCGTGTACTAATTTGCACATAACAAACTATGGTACATTTTCTCTTCTTTTGTGAATATTATAAAATGTAGATCAAAAAAATCCTCATACCATTTTTGAGGCTTAGGAATTCAACGCTTTGTATGCAAACATATACTTCTTTACTGGCATTACCTGATGTGGATACGTGTGGACATGTCACTTTATTTCTTAAAGCCGCTGTCCGCTCCAGGAGGTCGATGTTTTTAGATTAATTTTAGTAGACTGATGAATTAAAACCTGGCTCTGTTTTAATCTTGGCTTTGCTCATTCAATGGTGCAAATCATGCAGTTTATGTACTAATTGGGCCAAGATAAAAAGTAAGCAACAGTTAGAATTAAAGTTACATAATGACTGTGCAAACTATGCAGTTTATGTACTACTTGGGCCACAAAAAAACTTGTACATTACAATATGTCTGCAGTCAGACCATTTTTATGCTCTAATGTGAAAGATAGATGATTTGGGGATTATTCATGAAGAGCTAGCACTGCCAATGTGAAAAAAAATTGACGCATGTGCTGCACAACATTTGCTCCATATTTACAAGCTAACATATCCGTGAGGATGTGTCACTTAGTCTCTGTGTCAAAAATGAACGGTATTGTAATTTCATGCACCACATAAGTATTAAAATGTGCAAGGTAGACGTTCCATCGTAAACTCCTGCGTAAAAGTGATGCATGGATATTTATGATTTTTTTTCAATGATGCAGCTGCTGCTGAAGTTGTGCGGTGTTGCGGTAATGTCAAAATTGCTGCACCTGTAAAACACATGCATAGGAAATGACTCATCTGCTTTGCTATAGGATGAGAAGATGGACAGGACAGTTCTACAACTAGAACCACTGCATGGAGGTAATAATTTTGCATCTGGATGTCACACTGAGACAACCACCACCATCCACCTCACCACAACCACCCCCCCCTTACCCCCATGAAGGCAACGCAGGAGAAAGGAGTGCATATTTCGCCAAAGGACCAGCCTGATAGAACTCTGGGAGGAGGAGGTCATCACTCTTTTTTGGCAGAAGAAGCAGTCCATTGCAGACCAGCTACACCTGATTGCCCCAAGGTTACAGCCAACGGCTAACAGGCCTATCAACATGCCATCACATGCAAAGCTAATGACACTACTACATAAGCTAGCTTTAGGCTCTTTCCAGACAACTGCTACCAGAGTGGCGGGAATATCCCAGCCATCTTTCTTCTCATTCCTTCCCACTGTCCTGGGTGCCATCATCTAGCTGACACCCTGCTACCTCCTCCTGCCCAACACCCAGGAAATTCAGATGGAGATAAAGCAAAGTTTTTATGACATCTTGGGTTCTCACACAACTGCTGGATGCCATGGACTATACACATGCGCAAGTTGTACCTCCTGCAGTGAAGTCACATTTTTATAGGAACCGGTTTTATGAACCCCAATGTACCCCTATATAGGCCTAGGTAGCAATAAAACCTTTTGCCTACATTCACCCTACCTTGCTCTACGTAACGGTTCTGACACTGACCTTTTACTTAGTTATGTGCTGCATAAATGTTGATCAGTTTTCTCCAAAACTGTCCTCATTTTTTATGCATGAGGATTCCTAGTATCATATCTTAATCCCCTGCCCTGGGCTTATACAGCAGGATTACCATCCTCTGTGTAATATCTCTGTACAAACGTCACTGTTAATGTCATTCTTGAATGTCAGGCCCACTATACATATTGGCAAGCCATTTCATATCTAAGTAAAATCCCTGAGGGTATTTTGTGGGTATAAAAGAACCACATCTTCGTTGGAGAACCAGAGGAGAAGCTTTCACGCTGTCACTAGACACTGATGTCCCAGCCTGCAGACTCTCCAGCGTGCAGTGGTCTGACAACTCTTGCAGGGTGCCCAACTCAAGACCAAGACGGGGTGCTTCGTTTTCTCCCATCAGGTAATGGTGTTGGCTCTTTCCTAGGGAATTCTTGGCTTTACACCCACATGCATGCTAGGTAAACTTAGGTACACTTAGATAGGATTGCATCATAGGAGCACAGATGATTACTGACATGTATTAATATGCCTGCATGTATTTATGTTTTAGCGCCATGGTAGAATTCTACCTTTTATTTACTCTGTTGGTGCTTGTAATCCTTTATATCTGTTTCTGTCTAATGATTGTTGCAGCAAACATGTTTTATACTAGAATGACACTGGTTCAATAAATGCTTATTGAAAACATTCCCACCATTTATTCTGTGTATCTCTCTGAGACTGAGTGAGCACGATTGATTTAGCGAAAAGTACTGCACTGTCAGTCAGTCAGTCAGTCAAAATATCTTTATTCGATTTAGTTAAAAATCATACAAAGAGATAAAAACATTTCATACATTTTAAAATATAAAAACTATTTACAATATCATACAAATCAGAGCATACATAGGGTTAAAAAAAAGGTCAATTTAAGTTCATTAAGCCAGGGTCAAGTGCAATAATTCGCGCAATGTTAAAGGAGCCCATTATTCCGATGTATTCTTTTTGGTTCTAACTGCTGCCACCAAGAAATTAGCCATACAGAATATAATACGTATGTTATTCAGTGATTGTAGGTAGAGCAGGGCTGGTCTCACTTGTGTAAAGCCAGCCTCCTTTAGGACAGGTAACAGATATTTTTTCCTTGGCTCTAAATAAAACCCACAAAACATAACAAAGTGCATGGTATCTTGGGTAGAAAAGTGATCACAGCAACAGGGAGGGGCTAAATCAGGTTTTTCCCACGATTTAAAATTACCCAAATGAAGATGTAACAAATTAAATCTAAACTTGGTCAGGAGAAACCTATGAAAGGGGATTGTAACTAAACCAAGATAAGGTGATAGTGAAAATGAGTTTACGAGCAGATAGTGTCTCCTCACTGCTGGTTTCACTAGTTCCTTATCCTCCCGACATGCTCTTGCCCTACCCATGAATTGCTTTTTAATCAGGTCAATATCCTGGGTCTTAATGTCCCGGGGGGATGTAAAGAGCTCTGGTCGTCCCAAGTCTGAAAACGCCTTCATCATATAGGCCAACCATGGGACCCTCTTAAAGTGGTCTAAAGACAAGACATCAGCCATGATCTTGTGGTTGAGGGGCAGATCTTCATTGAGCCAGGTCTTTAGCCAAACGATCAGGGGTGCCATGTTCAGCCCGTCAGTGATGAAGTCTAAGCCCACCTCCATATGTATGGAAAAAGTCAGTGTGGACTGGGGGACGGACAGGAGGGTCCGTATAAATCTGTTTTCGGCCTTCTGAATTGGTTCTAAGTTTAACTAACCCCAAAGGGGTGAACCGTATGAAGCCTGGGCAAGTGATTTACTCTTGTAGATCTTCAACAGGGCTTCCATAGGCCTAGCGCCTAGCCTACCCACAAAGCCCATGAGGGCAGCCGATGATCCAATCATCTGCACTGTACTGCACTGTTTCCATGAGCCCTGAAGGGTCAAGTATTGGCATGTTCGATAGTTGCCAGAAACCATTCGCCAACCCCATTTTACTCTTCCCCTCTATATATTATGCTAGGCTCCTGTAACTTACGTAATTTTGCAACTCGCTAATCCTCACGTAAAGCGCTCTGATACTTACTGGTCTAGCCAGCGCTATATAAAACTCTGCAAATAAATAAAAATAAAACCAACAAGATTACAATGTCAAGACACATAAACTAAAAGCACTATGGTGTAAGTTCAATTGTGGAAGGGTCTAGAGCAATGCATGTCTGGGAAAAATGTGATGTAGCATCCATGTGTGTAACTAATTGTTTCCAGGGGAGATGTGTGTGTGTCTACATGGAACTCCCATGGTTCATCTGGCATGTCATATATCCCAACACCCACATGTGTGGTTAACCATGGACATATGCATGTTTCAGTGTAACACAGGTTACCCATGTTGTGTGAGCACATAACATGTAGTGTACACAAGGTCCTCCAAATAGATATCAGTGAAAATTACAGGATCCACATCACAGTCATGATGTAGACATTTATGATCTACCAGCCCATGCCCAACATTTACTTTAACACAGAGTAATGGAAGAGAAAAGTGTCAACCTATCAACAAATGGACGACTAACATATATTGTGTAAACAATGTTTGTGATATGTATGGCACTGTAACAACATATACCACATATGGCCAGCCTTGTATCAGTAACTGTTTATGAAGTATTGATAGTTGTTTTCAGTCTTATTTTTTCAGCTGGCCAGGGATACGGGATCCAGCCTTGGATCATAACACCCTGTGCTAAACCCCAGATGGACCCGGAAAAGGCCTATAACCAGGCTCTGAGCAGAATATGCAACATTGTGGAAAGGACCTTTGCCCTGCTGAAGGCAAGGTTCAGGTGCTTTGATATTTCAGGGGGAAGAATTCTGTACTCCCCCCAATGCTTTCCAAAATGATATTGGTATCTGCAATACTGCACAACATATGTGTGCATATAAATGTCCCCTGGGATGGTGAGATTCACCTACCTGACCCAATGGAGGAGGAGGAGAATGCCCTGGCTCAAGGCAATCAAAATCCAGCTGCAGGCAATCGCCGACGTGCACACATTGTGCATATTTTGCACATTTTGTTTCATGAAACATGTTTGTGAATGTACATCAGATGACGTGAATGGAAATTTCAACATCGTAATAACTTGTCTTTGTGTCCATTTCATATTACCAGGAAATATCAAATTACATACATTCTGTCAACCAGGAGTAGCCCTCAGAAATGCACAATCATGTTGGATGCCAGGCATAAACACCAGCAGCTGAAAACTATGTCCCTTTACAATGACATAGTATTTAAATAAACATGGTACATATGTGAAGGTGATACCATTGTAGGAAAGGTCACACTATAGTTTGAAAGATGACAACATTGTATGAAAGGAGACTACACTGTCGGAAACATCAATGAATCTCATTCAAAGTCATGCATGAGCATCAACAGGGACGTTGTTGGAGTTAAAATGAATCAATGGAATGAAAGTTGATGTTTGCCATCAAAAGTCATGTAGACACATACAGAGTGCCATTGGTCAAGTTAAAATGACTCAATGGCAATGAAGTTGTCTTCAATCTTTTGATTGTGAAAGTTTTGTATTGTAAATAACGCTTTCATACTAAATTTGGCGCTTGAGTCAAAAGAGTGTTCGTCGGAAAACACGCTTCAGGGGAGCGTCTGTCTGAAAACACGCTTCAGGGGTCCTGCATAAAGAACTATGCACTGTCCATTGTGTAACCTGCATTTTTTACTTATGTCAAGCCATTCGTTTGAATCATTTCACGCACATGACAAAAAATTACGCATACGTCAAAAACGTGTTGCATCCAAACAGGAAATTATGTCAAGGCCCAGCCATGCTGCAAACCAGGAAGTTTCAAGTTCCTTTCACTTTTACAGTATTTTTGCTTGCGCATGGTGTTGGAGGTGAATGCACGTTGCTAGAGATTTCAGTGGCGATGGCTTGTTTTTGTGTCTGTGCATTGTGTGTCCTGTCCTTACATTGTTACTTTTGTTGTGTTTTGGTATTTTGTGTACTTTTGTGTCGTGTAATAAGGGGTGTCTGTCCAAATAGGGGTAATTTGTATTAGTTCTTTAGGGAAGAGGTAGTTTCATTTAAATTTTTGTTTGGGGTGTTTGGTAGTGTTAGTGGGTGTAGGGAGATGTCGCACAGGTCTAGGAACCTGACGAGCAAGAATTTGGAGGACCTCTGTGGCTCATAGTCCACTATCTACCCAACATGATTAGAAGTGGTGGCAGGATACCACAGGGGTACCTAACACAGGAGAGGCGGTACCGGTGGGAGAAGATGCGGTACCTAATGCAAAGATTGTATGGTGTGGACAGGAACCTCTGGCAGTATAAGCATCAGTGGGCTGACATTGTCAGCTGTGAGCGGGATCTCCTGGGTCATCTGGGCCTTGAAGTGGCCGGAAATGTTTGTAAGTTGGCATATACCATGAGCTTTTAGCTGTTTTCTGTTGCCATATACTCTTGTTGCTTTTGGAATTGTAGGTACCAGATATGTACATTGGTGAGTATGGCATTATAAATCATAATTTAATTCTAACCACTGATTATGGCACAAGGGCCTGCCCTCAAGGGATTCATATAGTCTAAAGTCAGATCTATGGGGTGCAGTGGATGACCACATATATGAGGTCGGACACATCAATTACTCAACAGGGAGTTTTGTACTCCTACCTTCTAGGTCATAAGTGACCCTGAAATGTATTGCCACCCCTCCCCACCTAAATGATGCAGGGGAGCTCACTTACATGTCCACAGACCAGAGGTTGCATAGAGTGTCTGTGTCCCCCCAATGATCATACATATGTCTCTGTTATATAACCACATCCCCATACCTTAATGCACCGGTACATATCAAGATTGTATACTGTTAATTTACAGTGCACTGGTCAAACGTAAGGAGCTAAGTGAATGAGACAAACAAGCTTTGGCATAGACTGATGTGTTTTTCCTGGCAAAATCTACATTTGTACCTAAGAAGGCACTAGCACTGTCATACTCTGCAGAGTGTGGTCATTAATGGTCCCATTTACAAGGGCATTGTGCCACAGCTGAGTCTATTCTTTAGGTGCACCGGCATCACAATGGGCCTGCACATATTGACAAGGCCACGTAAATCACCCTGCATGATTTATCATGGTCTTGTAAATGTGGGCCCCTTTCATGCATTACTTTGTGTGACAGGGTCATTCTATGGGTGTTGATGTGGGTGTTCCTACGCAATAGCCATTGAATCTGACACATTCTCAGATTTACTAAGTATTGTAAACCAGGAAAATGTGTCTGAATCCAAGGCCTCCCAAGGGGAGGCATAGGAATGTACCAACAAAGAGATATATGTAAAGATCTACTGCTATATTCCTCTCTCTATGTGTGCTGAATTCGGCAGCACATATAGAAAGAGGAAAACACCATCAATGATTGTGTCTGTACAGGGAGGTGACAAATCTGGACAGAAAGTTTGGAACATAACCATAGACATGTCATAGAGCACATGCTGTTGTCTAATATTCTGTAGGGCACCTGCGCATGCGCATTCCTCACGTGAAATACGCAGGTGCCCGCCCATGCACAGTTTTCATGAAGAAGTCTCGATAACGGAAGAGGGCAGCCTGGAGACGCCGCCGATAAGGTAAGGAGTTTTCTGGGTCTTTAAAATTGGTTTTTAAACGTGGGGGGGCAACTCCGCTCTGTCGTGAGTGTGTGGAGATTTGCCTGCTCCGCCAACTTCGCGGAACGCGGAACAGGCAAAATTCTGCACATTCCGTGGGCAGAACGGAGTTGTCCGCCCACCCTTAATCTTGAATGTGAGGCAGATGGCAGTAATATGGTAATGTATTAAATACCTGGCACTGAGTTTAACTAAGGTGCTAGGTGTATGGCCTGAGTATATGCCATGACAATTAAGCATGGTTTGCTCACAATACCTGTATGTGCTACCCGTCACTCATTTCAATTACCTGTTTGCATATAGATTGTACCCTCTGCCATATGTCATGTCTTTCACTGGAATGTACATAGATGAACTATGTGTACAATTCCATGCGTACATAACTGCATATTTCAACTTTGAGCATCATATGCACATGGGTACATGGTTATGAGGCCTGTCACTGGCTGTCCATGTACCCACACAGCCACATCCTTGTTTATTTACCATTTTCATCTTGTTGAAGACCTATTCTTATGATGTTAGTTAATTGGATGTTAGATAGATGTAAGTTTGTTGACCATCACATGCCACTTGTGCTGATAATAGTTAATAATGCATGTAAATGTAGGCAAGTGTGACAAATAAGCATTGTCTGTTTCATGTGTCATTCCTCTACATCAGCCAATATATCCGCAGCAGAGGAAATAATATTAGTCTCCGGCTTGAAAGATACTGCCACGTCTGCCATGTGGCAATGGCCTTTCGAAAGATGGACAGGCAATACGGGAGAGCCAAGGCAGCAGGTAGCTGGATGTCTCCACCTCGGCCAAAGACAGTAAAGAGCAGAGGAAGAGGAAGACATCCTTTGGGAAGTGGACCTGGTGTTGCCCCTGGACCTGGTGAAGGAGCCTCCAATTCACCACAAGCTGGACCCTCAACCTAGACCCTCATCTGCCACACCCATTGCACCATCCACTGGCCTACAGCCCAGAAGCACCTCTGCCACACCCTTTGGATCCTTCATTGCCCCACAGCTTGTACTCTCCTCTGCTACACCCTCTGCAATACAACCTCACCAACCAGTGCACATAGTGCAACAACTGCAAAAGGGCCAGCAGAACTTGGGCCTGAAGATATCAGGGGTACAATTGCAGCTGGCAACACTGCTGCAAATGGTTGCCAGCTTACAGTCGTCTGTGACCTGCACAGAACAACAAAAGTAGTCCCTCCCTCCCTAATTAGTTAGATTTGTTCTTACTAGTATAGTTGTAGGTTAGTTAAGGTCTAGTTTAATGATTGTGTTTTTTAAGTGATTATTTTTTTAGGTGACGATCTTGGTGTTTATTTTGATAAGTGGGAGGGGTTAATGTTTAGTCTGTGTTTTTAGGAAATAGTTGATAAAACATGTTAATAAATACCCCCAAAAAATATTTGTTTAGCTTTTCATGTTTAGGTAGTTTGTGTATAGCAATAGTTGATGAGAGCCAACTGTTTAATTGTGTTATAAGGGAGTGGAGGTTGATTTTTAAGCTGTCTGTTGTGATACATGTGTAGAGTAGGATAAGGTAACGTTAGGGAGAGTAGTTTAGGTATAAGTTAGTATAGTGCAGCTCCGTTCGGTGAGAAGAGTCTAAGCATAGTTTAAATAGGTTATACTAGTGTAGGTTTCATTTGATAGGCTTTTACTTGAATATTTTTTATAATTAAACCTGTTTTACAGTTTCACAACTGCTGACTTATTTAAAATCTTGTCAGTTGTGACATTTGCTTAGGGTGTTTTTAAGCACATGCTGTGTGCATATCCCAAAGTCTATTGAGTCCAAGGAGTTAGAGACCCTCATTTACAGGCCCTACTGTGGCCACCAGGGCAACACATTTTCCGACGCATTGGAGACGAAGTATGGCTGTCCATATTGACAAGGCCACCTAAAGCCATCTTGCGTGAATTTTCATGGCCTTGCAAAAATGTGTCCCCGTTTTACATTACTCTGCATAAAAGGGGCATTCCACGGGTGTTGATGTGGGTGTTCCCATGCAACATCCATGGAACCTGACACATTCCCAGATTTACAAAGTGTCATAAACCTGGGAATGGGTCAGATTCCCACACCTCCCCAGGAGTGCGTAAGGGAGGTGCAATGAGGAGAAACACCTTTTTTCCTTCTAATTTTTCCTTTTTTTATGTGTGCTGCATTCTGCAGCACACATAGAAAGAGGAAAACTCCATCAATGATTGTTTTTGTGCAGGAAGGTGTCCTTTCCTACCCAAAAACAATCACCTCTGCAACACAGGCACCTTTGCACCATGGTGCTTCGATGTCTGCATTCGCACACACCAGCTATTTGGGCGCCCGCGCAGGGGATAGGGACAGGAATTGGTGGTATCTTGTAGATATGTCGCATTCCAGGCCTTCTATTTTGATGCACGGCATAGCAGAAGGAAGGTCTGCTGCGCTGCTGTGCGTCTATATCTTGTAAATGAGGCCCACAATGTGTTTGCTAGGTAGTAAGGGACAGTCAAATGTCCAAAGTTAACGAAAGTGGCAACCTTTGCTATGAATGGACACACATGCGAAGACAGGTATTGTGGTATGGTTGCAGTGTGTGTTAGGAGATGCAACAAGTTCTTTATTGGTGATGTTGTTAACACATTGTGAAAAATCTAGGATGTGTTTTGTGGCACCCTGATGGCAGTCACTTAGACACCATCCCAAACACCTAGTTGCAGTAGCATCACATACATTTCTAGTCTAATATAAATGTTTGTTTTAGCCACCTGGGCAAAAGCTACATTTGTCTGTACCATTGGTAGTTTAATTAATATTTTACTTAATACATTTGTGCCACGTTTTTCAAATATGCATCATTTTTCATCATGTGCGTGAAAAGTTTCAGACGCATCGCTTGACAAAAGTAAAAAATGCAAGTTACACAATGGGCAGTGCATTGTTTTTTACGCAGGACCCCTGATGTGTGTTTTCTGGCGGATGCTCTTTTGACTCAAGTGCCACATTTAGTATGAAAGCATTATTTACAATACAAAACTTTCACAATCAAAAGAATCAAGACTACTTAATTGCAATTGAGTCATTTTAAGATGACCAATGTCACTTTGTATGTGTCTGCATGACTTTTCATGGCAAATTAAGATTCATTTTAACTTCACCAATGTCCCTTTTGATGCTCATGCATGACTTTGAATGAGATTAATTGATGTTTCCCACAGTGGAGTCACCTGTCATACAATGTTGTCACCTTTCAAACTATAGTGTGACATTTCCTACAATGGTATCACCTTCACATATGTATCATGTTTGTTTAAATATTATACTGCTCACACAGAGTATAGGGTAGCGTGGTGCATTGGGAACAGGGGAGGATAAAAACAAATGTGGGGACACAACAGGTGTTTGGACGAGAAGCCTCACTCACCAAAGGGTGACATGCTTCATCATTGGGTCCATCCACACACCGGGACCGCAAGGTACCCAGTGTGGGTTACAACTTCCCCTCAGGAAAGGAGCGGGAGTGTTTCAAACTATCTCACTAGGGACACTACAAATTTATTATATGTCCTAATGGATAGGGGTTAACAAAACACCAGTGTATTAAAACATTAATGCATTTGTTTTGAAACATGTCTTCTTGCTATATCATTATAAGGCCACCTAACCTACCAGACAACTCGCCACTGTGACTGTTTGGTCAAGAATGTGGGTTTGAGTATATATTTGTACTTCTTATTATTATTGTACGCGTTATTATAGCAGAGTGACACTACATTATGGTCCTGAAGGATGTCTGGAACATCTAAAATCATATAGGGCAGAAACATGTTGACCATAACACAGTTTGAATACCCATAACCCTGTATCACCATGCTTTTACCCCCTATCCATTAGGACATATAAGAAAGTTGTGATGTCCCTAGTGAGATAGTTTTAAATAACTTTTTTGTTGCACTCTGCCCCTTCACCTTATCCTAGAGGCATTAATACATTGACATGCTACTTTAAAATTTTCCTTCTTCTTTCCTGAGCGGAAGTTGTAGCCCACACTGGGTCCCTTGTGGTCCCTGTGTGTGGAGGGACCCAATGATGAAACATGTCACCCTAAGGTGAGTGAGGGTTCTCGTCCAAACACCTGTTCTGCACCCACAATCCTTTCGTCCTCCCCTGTTCCCCATGCTCCACGCTACCCTATACTCTGTGTGAGAAGGATGATTCTTTAAAGTAGTAAAGGATAGATATTTCAAATGCTTAGCCTATGCTTCCCACTGACCCATTTTTGTGAGTTACACTGTTTAAATACTATGACATTTGTTAAGGCACAAGTGACAAACAACACTTTACAGTGCACAGCGCATAGTTTTCAGCTGTTGGTGGTTTACGCCTGGCATCCAACATGATTGTACATTTCTGAGGGCTAATCCTAGTTGACAGAGTGTTTGTAATGTAATATTTCCTTGTAGTATGAAATGGAGACAAAGGCAAGTAATGGTTTCTGACATTTATTATGATGTTGAAATTTCCATTCATGTCATATGATGTACATTCACCAAGGTGTTTCCTGAAAAAAATATTGTACAATATGTGCATGACCACAATTGCCTGCAGCTGGGTTTTAATTGTCTTGAGCCTGGGCATCCCCCTCCTCCTATCCTCCTCCTCCTTCATTGGGTCAGGAAGTTGAATCCGACCATCCCAGGGGACATTTGTCTGCACACATATTGTGCAGTATTGCACATACCAATATTATTTTGCTAAGAATTGGAAGGAGAACAGCAATCTCCCCCCTGAAATGTCAAGGCATCTGAACCTGGCCTTCAGCAGGCAAAGGGTCCTTTCCACAGTGTAGCGTGTCCTGTTCAAAGCCTGGTTATAGGCCTTTTCTGAGTCTGTCTGGGTGTTAGCATAAAGTGTCATGATCTATGGCTGGATCCCATATCCCTGGTCAGCTGAAAAAATAAGACTGAAAACAACTGTTAATACTTTAGAAACAGTTACTGATTTCAACCTGATAGCTTTTCTGGAATTGGGGATCACATGTACCATTTTGCATGCAGTTACTATATTTACCACTGGTTCTCAGACAGACATTATACATTAGATGTCATGTTGTGCCTTGAGAGTCAGCATATTCATCATGTACTACTTACTTCACTCACAGCCAGAAATATAACATGCATGCTGATAAGTGAATGTAGATTTATTTACACAACAGCCAAGGAGCAAGGGTCAACTGGCAGTCCATGTGGCAACAACCCCAACTTAGTGAGTGAGCCAGTGGATGTTCAGACACAGTCCATGGGAAATACATGTCATGGGACATGTTGAGCAGAGGAATGTTCCAGTTATTGGGAATATCCAATCGCCATTACCAAAAAAAGTCCACATAGACAGTCCCCACCGGGATGAGATCAGCCATTGGTCTGGTAAATGGAGGACAGTTCCTGCTGAGACGTACACTGGCATGGCCATTAGCAAAGGTCATTGGAGAAAGTGGCCATGTGGCAAAGAGATATGCTGCCGAGCTGTTTTCCTTCACAGAGAAGTGAAGTCCACATCTTCTTTCTCTGATGTACGTGTTGCCTCACATGAGGGTGTTATTAAAGGTCCTGGAGCCAAAGGAGGTATGCACAGATCAGGGCTTGAAGATGTAGAGACCTGGTTCCCAGCTGCATTTCCCTCTGCCACCAGGTAAGGCAGCAAAGCATTGAGGAGGACTTGCTGGTTTGCCAGCACAGCAGTTACATTGTGGTGGTAGGCACCCATTGTAGCAATGTAGTTGTCTTGCTTCCACTCCATGGACTCCAGGATGCACTGGATTGCCCCCAGCCTGTTGGCAACCTCGCTGGTGCCACTTTGACTGGTCATTTGCTTGTGCCTCTGCCACATGACACCAGCGATGTTAGCCAGGAACCAGTCCAAGCCACGAAGCAGAGAGTAGGGGCCACTTACTGCTTCCGAGCTGCCCCTATTGGGGTTAAGGCACCTACGGACTCCCTCTAGGGTGTCCCCCATGGTCTCCATCCCTATTCATGCCTCATCCACCAGCTGACTCTACACTGCTACCTCACGATGTTGGAAACCATTTTGGATGTCCGCAGAGTCCGTTGCTAGTGGTGTGCTGGGAGGTGGTGTTTGATGTGTGTGAGGCAGATCATGTTGGGACCCCACAATACAGCTGACCCAGAGAGGGGGTTCAGATGGTTTTGGGAGTTTCCTGGAGGATGTATTGATCCAGACTTGGTACACTGTCATCCTCCGCAGGATCCACATCCAGGACAGGTAGCTGCTTAGGACTAGCTGTTTCCTCCTCTGAAATGTGAAACAATGTTAGTATTTTTCTTTGACAGCTGTTCCCCAGAGTCAACAGGTTGAGGTTCATGGCATCATTTACAAGTTTAAGGACTAGATCAGCATTGCAAGGATCCTGCTACACAGCATTACATCAAACAGAAAGGGCACGACTACACCACATCTAGGAGAAAATGGGAATTCCTGTCCTCTTCCACGGCGCTGGTCCACAAAGGGCTGCCATTGCCCAACAAAGACCCCCTGGCACTATGGTGCTCGAGTGAATATGTTGTTGGATAGGGGTTTTTGTGCATGTAGTTTCAACTTCCTGATCAGAAACAATATATGGTGGGTATTTCTGTTTTTTGATTGTGGTGCTGTATGCAGCATGCATAGTCAGAGGCCAATGTGTGGAGATATGAGCTGAATACTCCTTTTCACACCACCCCTACATCTCCACTGGGGATGTGTCAGATATTGCCACATTCCCAGCATAAAAGCTGGTAGTGAATCTGGGAATGTCAGAAATGTCATGACTGTTACCTGGGAGCACACACCTTGAGGCACATGGCACACCTCCTCATCGTAGTATGAGGCAAACAACAACTTGCACAGCGTTGATTCTATCCATGTCTAAAAGGGCATGAAGAGCCACCCAGGGTGTATTAATGTAGGCTTGTAGATATCTGTTATGCTATTGCACATATGCAACATCTTCATGTGTGAAGTTCCAGTGGTACACTGGATTTTGATTGTGCAACAATAAAATTGGATGGATTGAAAGCACTACTGTGCACATTAGACCATCGTCCATGGGGAGGCAGCATTCCCTGTGACCAGTACTCAGCCCTTTGTAACTGTGAGAGTGATATGGTTAACTAATTTGTTTAGTTTTGTATCTGCCGTCTGCCTTTGTCACAGTACACAAGAGCTCTCCGGCCTGTTCTGGTGTCTAGGAAGCACAAAAATCAGGATGGGGAGAACGGATCACTTGTCCTGTGTCACCACGGTCTTAGCTAACGTGGGAGACCATCGTTGTAAAAAACCCTCATATATGGACAAAGGCGTTGGGCGGTATATGTTGATTCCCTGCCTTAGTGTACCGTAACAGCATGATCATTGGGTCTTTTCCTTTGCTTAGTATGCTGACCTCCGCATGGAGGAAGACCAACTCGGTTGACAGTAGTGGCTAGGAATAAAAAAGAGGGCGTGCTTGTGCTAAAAAATGTGAAATATAATTCCTAACATCAAATCTCGTGTAATTTCTTCCTGAGATCTGTGATGTGGGAAGCTAAAAACAAAGTTGTGCGTGTATAGAACCAGTTACTGGTCTATCGCACTGGTGATGGTGGTCAACATCTTTCAGCCTCTTGGAACCTCTAGAGGCTTTCGTCAGGACCAGTAGGTAAAGAGCCCTATTGTGGCTCTTAAGGTGAAAAAGGGGGAGATTTGTACTCACCACCCTTGTTGTTTAAGGTCAGATCCATGGTAGCTATACCTAAAAGGAAAAGGATTAAAGAAAACATTAACATTATGTCATCAATTTGTAACATGATTCTCAAGTGTTAGTCTACTGTGAGCGTCATGTGCTTTCGCTGTCCCTGGGTATCCATATTGGGATAGGGTACAAAAAAGGTAGGGGCATATTATTTACGCTTAAGCTTGGTGCAGGACTGGAGAAAAGTACATACGGGGAATATTATATATGTCATGTACATGAGTTAATAAAAGAGTCAAAATGTACCGCTCAGCGATAAAACGATGGATTGTTTACGCCAGTCACAGAGAACTAATGCTGGTCAGCTATCGGCGGAGGCTCTCTATGACAAAGTGCGCTGTAGTTGGAGTAGAAGTTGTGCGAAGTTTCAAAAAATTGTGAAACCTCATTGGTGAATTTGGCTCCACAGGAATATGCTTTCTATTGCTATGCTGTGGCTGTAGTCACACATTAGGCCGCTCTTAAAATATTTTGATCAGCCATAGGTTGAGGGGCTCTATGACTAAGCGCGCTGTGGTGGAATTAAAAGTTATGCGCAGTTTTAAAGGGTTGATAGACATCATTATTATATTTTGCTCCACAGGAATATGCGTACAATTGCTGTGCTGTGTCTGTAGTCGCTTATTGTGCCGCTCTTAAAAATATATAGGACAAAGGTGAAGTGAATGCCCTCAAGTGCTGTCCTTCACATGCGCGCCATTGTTATCTCATAAACGTTAGGTTTGGCTACATAATGACGGTTGTAATTAGAGATCGGCATGGTGGTTAAACAAACTGTATTTCTCGCAGCTTCAGTTTCATGCTTCTACGGCGCTAACAGGACACTAAATATATCATGTGTGCCTGTTCTGGCCATTGTGTGGCATCTTTATATCTAGTAGAATAATCGAAATGAATAGACCCTAGGAATATTTACTCCCAACGTTTGCCACGGAAAAATATACATCAAATGCCACCAATTACACGTGAAAACTAAAGGTTATTCATTACCACCGATCTTGGTGTATATTGCTACATTGGGGACATTATCGAGCCGGAAGAACCTATTGCTGATTTAATAAGGGAGGGATCAAGTTAGTAACCATCTACTCACGGTTTTTGTTCCATCGAGGAGTATGCCTCTACGTGGCTTACCGGTTCTCTGTGAGAAGAACTTGTTCTAGCTCTGGTTGTGGTTCCCCAGGTGACGTGGGCCAGTTCAGGGTCACTTTTTGCATCATCTCAAAGAAAAAGACAAAGGACTATAGTCTACTAGTGGTTGGCAAAGTTGGTTGGCATATAGGCCAGAGTACACGGGTGGAAAGTAAAAGAGACTATAATTAACCTTAGTGGAAAAAAGTTGCAATAAATTTCAGCGTTACTGATGTATATATTTACATATGTGGAGGAGTAATATTTCTACAGTTTAATCTCAAAATTAAAAGTAATCATAGATAATGATTGCGCTCTTCTGGGATATAGAGCTAGTTTATGTATGTCATTATCTTTGTTGGTTAGCATTGATTGTTGGGTGTTTTCCAGGATCTTCATGGGGAGATTGTGCAAGCATCTTTGTTTGGGTTTTTCTTACTGACAGTCTGCTTAGAGGCAAAGGTGTTGGTGGGGGGGTTCATAATGTACGCCTATGTAAGTGAATGCCAGGGAATATTGTCATTCAGCCCTTCCTTGTCTGACTTGAGACGATGGACCCAATGTTGCTCCTTCTCATACAGGATTCGTTCAGCATTGTAGTTCTTGACTAATAGGGTCTCTAGAACCACCCAGTTAATGTCCTCTGGGAGATGGTTGGTCTCAATGAAGTGTCTGCTCATCTACGTGGTTGCCTTCTTGCATGTAATGTTGCTCGTGTGTTCAATAATACGTTTTTGATCTTGCTTCAAGTCATTCCAATATATTTTAGTACGCATGGGCAGACAATCAAATACACTACATGTGTGGTATTGCAATTTGTATGGTTACTTAAATCCCATTTCAGAGTTGGGAGGAGTTGTAGATTCTTTGTCACTTTTGTCAGTTTGCAGACAGAGCAGGAGCCACAGGGATAGTGTCCTATTATAGGATCTAAGTTCCATGCTGACGTTATAGTGTCCCTCTTTGTCATAGTGCTAGGTCTTGTGTGTACTAGGATGTCTTTTATGTTCCTGGTTCTTTTGTTAGCAGACCTAGGTTTTGGCCATTTCAGGGTGATCGAGGTGAGAATCCTCTAGTTCTTGTTAATGATTTTTGTCACGGTATTAGATGATGTTTTGTACGTGGTGACACAAGTCAATAGATCTTCAGGTTCTTTATGTATTGCTGTTTGCAGTAGGTTTTCTCTAGGCTGATTGTGGGCTCTTTTTTGGCATTTCTTTATTATCCTGACTGGGTAGTCTCTCTTCATGAGTTTGTTTTCCAAATCCTTTGCCTGTTTCTTGTAATCTTCCAAATTGCAGCAGTTTCGTTTCAAACGTAGGAACTGGCTGTAGGGTAGATTATCTCTCAGAGGGCAGGGATGGAATACTGATATGATTTATGTGCACATACATATTAGTGGGAGTATTCATGGTGTAAACACTCTGAGTGAATGGACAGAGTGAACATATTACAATTGGTATTACAAACATTCACCAGATTTGTTCAATGGAGGAGTAGTTTATCTCCAGAGTATCACACATAGGGGTCTATTCACAAGCCCTTTGTGTCACCCGTTGTCACTTTTTCCCATGTTAAAAGTGACGAATACCAGCGGCGCAATGGGCTTGTATAAAGCCCAATAGTTTGACTGTGGTTCCCTCAGTTGGAAATGTACATGTCTCTTCTGCCACTTATCAATTATGACCACGGTTACAACTTACTGCCACACACTGATATCAGCCGGATCTTACATTGATTGACATGTGCCTAGCACTACTACAATATGTATGGCCATAGCCAAGGGACTTACATGGCAGACAGTATTTGTTGGCTGTGGGTCAAGTGGAACCGCAAATGGGATAGGTGTTGGCATTGTGATATGTACCTACCCAGGTTTTGCAAACAACTGGGGACATCTAACTGAGCCTCCTATGAGCCCTTCCTCAATGGCTTAGTGGTGGCAGACTATTCTTCCTATGCCTTACAGATCCCTGTTTCACTTCATCTGACTTTGATATATGTGGCATGGTGAAACCATTTGCATACAGGCTCCCTCCTACCACATGCACCATTTGCAACCTATCCCACATCACATATATGATGTGGTGCCCCAACTGACTCCTCTCTGTCATGGCTTTCCATGTACAACACAAGTGAGATGCTGTCAGACACAACAGTGGATATGTTTTTGTATGGCTGCCTTGCTGCACACATCTGCCTTTTCACATCCTTCCTATGCAATGTATCCACATCCACACACACTGGCAGTTGGATGTGCTCAGCCAGCACCTAAATACTTTGAAGCCCCATGGTAAATGGGCCTCACTTACATGGTTGGGACACTGGGCTGCACCACAGAAAATTCTGCTGTGCTGCCCTGGGTCAAGAGGAGAGGTCATGAATGTGCCTTATGTATGTGATGGATCACATTATTGTCCTTTTCCCCGGCACTGGAAAACAATGGTCCTCCAAGCGCAAATGAAGGCAACCATGGAGTAAGGGTGTCTGTGTTGTAGGGAGTATCTTATTTGGTGCAGAAAGAACACCATCCAACCCAAAATACATACCCACGAGGTGTTCGTATCTTTCAATGTGTGCTGCAGAATGCAGTACACATGTTACACAGAGAAAAAGGAGACATGTAGGTACTTCTCTTTATTACACAACTGTTATGCCTTACTTGGGTCAGCGTAGGAATTGTATGCATTGCCAAGTTTACAACACCTAGTAAATCTTGATTCACATCAGATTCCTTGGCTGTAGTTTGGGAACACATAAAGCCACACACATGGAACACACCTTTCACACAGTGTATTGCTCGGATGGTGGCCATTTTTACAGGGCATGACAAACCACACAGGGTGGATTAGCATTGCTTTCCATATGTTATTGAGTGTCATACATCACAAAAGTGTAATGAGATGTAAGTTTCACACAGCACAGATCTCTGGTGCCGTCAGTAGTACTGCGCGCCTCATTTACTATATTGTGACGCACAGCAGCGGAGCACGCCTTCAAGCTGCACTGCCGTTTGTCAAGATAAAAGGGCAAGAAAGCACCATATATAGAAGAAATGGTGCATTCATGTCCTTCACCACTGCTGCAGAGAACAAGCAGCAGCTGTGCACCAATGCAGAAACCGTTGCACCATGGTGCCAGGGTGCCTGCGTTGCATGGGTGATTGTTGTTGTGCAAGAAGGGGCACCTTCCTGCAGAAAATATAATCATTGATGGCATTTGCCTCTTTCTATGTGTGCTGCAGATTGCAGCACATATTGAAAGAGGGAAAAACTTGGAAATATCAACCTTTTTCTCCTCTTTGTGCCACTCCTACACCTCCCCTGGACAGGCGTAGGATTAAGACGCATTCCCAGGTTTACAAAATCCCTTCCCTGGTTTACAAAATCTTGTGGAGGTTGTGTGGGAACATCCACAGCAACACCTATGATAGGCCTCTTTCACACAGAATACTGCATGAAAAGGGACTATAATTACAAGGCCACGAAAAGACACTCAGGGTGACTTTACATGGCCTTGTAAAAATAGGTAGACCCATTGTGCCACCAGTGCATCTAATAAAGTGGTGATATGGACTTGTTAATGACTCCCATATGTTTTTCGCAGGGTGTTGTGGGATTTGTAGTTTTGGTGAGTACTGTTGTAGGAACAACTATATGTGGCAGTGTTCAGATGTGATGGTGGCCTGGTACTGCACTTAACACATGTAAGTAAGTTACATTATGGATCTGGAGTGGGCTGGGCAACATCTGACTGGCCAGTGTATTTGACATTTATATGTCGCTTAACAGTAAATAACAAACATACCTGCCCTTTGCCCTGCGCATTGTGCTGCATAGCTATGGTACATAGCTATATGCACTGAATGACATAAGCTTGTTGCTAACATTGCCCCTTGTTGCAACTTACCCTGTAGGTCTTGCAGTTCCTCATGTTCAGCACTGTCCTGGAAGTCCTGCCGCCAACTCCTCTGGAATGACAGCTGCCACCCGCTCTTCCAGGGCATCCAGCTCTTGGTCTGCTGGGCATCTTTCTTTGGTCTGCATCGCTGCCTTCAGCTTGTGTCCCATTTTCTCCTTTGTCCTGCGCTTAATGCCATGTGAGCGTTTCTCCAAATCATTAACTCTTTGCTTGAGCCACACAGTTGACCTTTACCAGTATAGAGTGCCAAATGGCATCTTTTTTTGGTAATGGCAACTTAGCGGTAACAAACAGCTGGTGTTGGTGATCTGTCGCCTCATTAATTAGGATCTTATTCTCCTCTGCACTGAAGTTTAATTTTGTCTGCCTGGACTTCCTGGCTGGTATTGGGGTTGTTATCCTGACTGCAGGTGTCTTCTCCATGCTCATTGGCTACATGCTCTGACTTCAAATATGCCTTTTGTTGATTGGCATCGATTTTGGAGCAATCTTTCAATTTTAACGCAAAGAAAAATGGTGCAACGGTTGTTTGGCTTGTGTGCATTTTTTTCTGCACCATGATGGCGGCGTCAGCGTGATTTAAAAAAACTTTACTCAATGCTTGCGACATGGCAGCACAGATAGGCGACACTTCTCTTAGATGAGGCCCTTTGTCTTTAATTCTTGGAGCATGAGGTTGGAGTGTGGATGGCAGGCACAAGCAACATGCAAGTCAATTGTGAAATGCTCCCTTGATTGCCGTAGATTCTTATTATACATGAAATAACATTATAGTCAATTAAATCACTCAAAAGAGTTTTCTGCCTCCCACTCATAGCTAACACCCATCTCAGCTTCCACTTATTGCTGTGTGTTTGTGAATGTGCATACACCCATGTATGTATGTTACACTTGTCAACTTGAAAAAAATCATTTAATGTGTGGTCAGTACTTCAGACTGATGTGCACTTATTTGCCGACTTGTAGAAACTGTATGCTTATCTCTGCTCATATCCATGCTGCATTTTTCCATTCAAATAAGGGCTGTCTTGCTGTCTTGTATAATCCATCTTGCCATATATTTCAGGTTTGTGCAGAAGTATCTAAATTCATCATTCCACAACAAAAAAAGATTTTAAAACATTTGAAATTATGTGCTTTATTTACCAGTTCCAATCACTAAATGTTGAAGAGCTGTTTTTCTTGAAAAGGAAGAGAAGTTATGTTTTTTATAGCTCAGAAAATGTGAGAATGTTGGAAATGGCCATGTTAAAGTTGCCAAATTTTTCGACCATGCCTGGGTATGGCTGGTCTTGTTCTTTAGACGTATCCTCCCTACATGCTGGAGCGATTCTGCACAGTTTGTGATGTACTGTATAGTTACACTATAAAACAGAGTAGCGTTGCAGTTACAGTGCTCTTAGGTCTGGCAGGCCGATGTGATTCAGAGTTAGGCTATGTATCAGATGAAAGATCACATGTGCTTACATAGGGCTGTGTCTTTCTGGTTGAGGTTACAGTGAATAAGTGAATAGGGGAGACCACAGATTAGTATTACTGTAAATAAATAGGCCTTCTACACTGCTCCATTTTGGCAGTGTGTCATGTCTAGGATATGCAAAGGTCTTATTAGCAAGAGTAGTCTAATATAGATTTTAATGACTGGTCTTAGTTTGAAGTAACTCTCGCTGTTCCTACATGTCCACATGTGAGTAGTTTTTCTCTGCAAACCTTCAATATTTCCTTCTGAAGGCTAATATTTTCTTCAAAGAGCTTGTTGGAACCAGAAGGGCATATGTCCGTTTTTTTTGTGAGTTAACTTTATCAAAATTTCCTTCTCATCTTTGGACACTAGGAAGCTTACACTTATTTTGATGTGGAACTGATACCTCTTACTGAGAGATTTATGGTCCATTCTTTCTGTGAGTATTCTGGTGGGACTGATTCCAGGGTGAGCTGTCCTTCGGTTCTGCTGGTAGGAATGTGAGGGTGGTTTTGATATCGTTTTGCCAATAATAAGAACATGAGGGATGTCTGCTGCTAAATGTGGAGGTTATAACCTTTGTTTGGAGGGGTGGGCACTGTGTAAATTGTAAAAACGTAAATTCAGGGCCCCAAGTGTTTTCTTATGGTCTATTGCTAAATGCAAGGGTCACAATTTCCTTTTGCTTTCACTACCTTACACTTGCTTTGGCATTATATAATTCTTGCAAATATTTTCCATTCACTTTCCTCTCCACATCGCGGTTTTCCTATCACACCTTCTTTCTTCCCTTTCTGTCTTTCTATCTTGCTCATGGTGAGGGTATGTTGGTGAAAACGAGCCCCAATCTCCTAAAATGTTATAGGTGCCCACCACAGACACATTGAGTGGGGGGGGTACGGCTGGGTAAGCAAACCACACTTGGGTAAGCATACCTCACACAGAGAATGCATGCATCTAAAGCAATCCCATCTATATGGAAATGTGCTGCACACTGAATAGTACTCCTGGTAGAATGGGCTGGTGGCGGAGTTAGTTTGTTCATTTCTTGGGCAAAGAAAGATTTACACTGACAAAAGCCAGCATTGTTTTGCATGTAGCTATCAAACGTGTGAGTCCACTGCCTAAATCAGGAGTGTTGGCTTCTGTAGTTCTTGTTCCTTTACTTCATAAACTACTTCACAATCTCTGCAAGCATGCTGGATGTTTTCCAAATCTGGCAAGGTTGGCACTCACTTAGCGCCCAATTACGATGTTGGATGGACGCCACTGGGGGCCTGTTGGTGGGGGTCCATCTGACATCTGGTGCTGAGGTTCGACCGCCGCATCATGATGCGGATGGTCGGAGGCGGCGAGTGGAGGGACCGATCAACATTTCCAATGGGCTCAAGGAGCCCGTTGGGCCCTCAGTCAGAGCGTAATACCCTACAATAGGGTTAGTGGCTGCTCAGGCATCGCCGTAGGGATTACGATCTCCCTTTCGATTGCCTTTCTAATTTCTATGATGGTGCGACTACCATAGAAAGGCTCAACCATCATGTCAATGCACATACATAATAACTTTAGAAGTTCCTGATTCTGCTCTGCAGTTCTGATTACATCACTTTTCCATAATGGTGAAAGTATGAGGTGGTGTGGATATGATTTAAATGACTCTGTATCCTACCCATAGGCTCTGCAGTAGTACACTTCTAACTCAAACTTCTACATGATCAGTTCACCACTATGTTCAATATTTTATTTTGTATATATGAACATTTTAAGGATTTCAAAATCCCCCACAATGTTATATATTTTCTTTTTACTGATGCCAACAACTGGCTTCTTGGATGCTGAAATTGGAGTGTAGTTCCTATATTCCCAATAGGCTCTGCGCATTGGAATAATATATACTATAGTTTAGACGTAGGACTAAGGTCGACTAGGTCTCTATCGAATATATTAAACTTAATTGTGAGTGCCAGCTAGCTCAGAGGTCACTAGAAACTTTCTCGAATTCACAAGAAGGGATTAGTTTCTGACAACCGCATAAACATGACAACTTTGTTTCCCAAGAATAAGAAATCAATCTCTAGAGTCGCGGAAACAATAGATAGCTATTTTACTCAGTCAATCGAGCATGCTTCGTTTCGCCAGAGGTGCTGAGAAAATAGAGAGACGGTCGTTTTCAATAAAAAGTATTTATTGAACAGTCTTCTTTCTCAAGCATAAGCAATGTACTGCTACAATACTGGTTATAAAGTACAAGGCATATAATACGAAGAGTATTATAAAATAGTACTGTAAGAGCATGATATGGTTTCTAAGCCATAAAATGCCTAAAATATATAAAATACATACAGTGATAAAATGATGACTAAAAGTACTCAACTGGTGCTTCTAAAATACGCCTACCCCGGTATACCTAACCTAAGTCTAGTACAAGGAAAGAAGTAAGTGAGGAGTAGCTTAAGTTTAGTATTTCTTCTGCAAGAATCTATCTAAGAATTCTCTACGGGTCTAATTAGCTTCGTACTTTGGTTTTAGAGTGAAGGAGGTCTTGTATCTCTCTCCCAGGACTCGATTTCCCAGCAACCCGCAAGGGTAGCCTGGAAACACTGGAGCTGGATTTCTCGGCAGGAGAAAAGACAGCGTCTCTCAGTGCGTCAGCTGGAGGGTCGGCTTCCTTCGGTACTTGCTGCAGCAGGGCGCGTCGGGCAAGGAGATAGTCGATCTGCTCCAAACCACTGTGCGTTTGTCTGGGCAAATGTAGGCATATTTATACCTTTAAGGTGCCGAGTTTGACGTATGATTGGACATAATAACGTCATCAAAGACTCAGTTCTTTGAAAACTCCATGATTTCCTAGATAAATTAGTATTCAGGCAAGGGGAAGTCCCTAGCTGCTGAAGGCGGGTTTTTCTAAGAAATCGTTTTGGATTTTTGGAACTTAGTGGAAGTAGCCATGCCGTATTTGGGCTGCATAGGCTCAGTCTAAATATGGGTATGATTTCTATGCCCATAAGGATCGGGTAAATTGTACCTATATATGGGCATGAATCGGGAAAATAACACTAGGGTCCTAGATTGGTACATAACACCCACTCCACGATATTAAGTTCAATAAGACTAAATGTGTAAGCACTGAACATATCTAAGGCAAGTGTTTACAATCCCACCCAAAATACAAGTTCCTTTTGAAAACGTTGGTTCACATGAAAAGAGTATAGACTGTATGAAAAATAAAAAACGAGTCTCAATAGATATGAAGCATTTTATAAGAGCATACATTCTAACTTTTACGAAATACGACATTACATTCATGAAATGTCTCTTAAGTTACAGAAAGAAAAAGGTCGAGACCATCCCATAGCATAATATTCAAACTGTTTTGATTGTTGGACAAGGCCAAATATTGTCATTAGGAAGTTTTCAAAAGAAATCTTGTTCTCTAAGAATAGTTCTACTTTAAGCAGATTACTCTGTGCCAAAAGTTCTATTTTGGAAAAAGTTCAAATTGTTAGATGGTTTGTTTTGAAAAAATGAAGGCCGAATTTCAGAGTTCAGGAAACGCTGTGTGCATGAATCAAAAGTTATTCTCGGTGTCAGGAGAAAACATCAGATCGTCTGGCAAAGAAACTGTCGACCATAGTAGGCGAAAGTGGAGCCACTTCAGTTAGCAGTAGGTGGTACCTGTGTGCCTGTAGTGTCACGTATCTCACCCTCAGTTAGACTTGTCGGTGAGACCTCAATGAATGCCGTCATCAGAATTGGCAGCCGTTGGGAGCAACACGATGCATGAGTCGTTACCGGACCTAGCAAAGCGTCAACATCTGATGGCAGGACTGATGGAAGTGAAAGACAAATGTCCAACACGCATTCCTCTCCGCAAAGCAGGCATCGTAGAACAGGTAAGATGCAATCTTGCCAGATTGGTCTGAAAAAAAGGAACCAAGTGGTGTTCAGATCTCTTAAACGAACCAAGCCAAGAATCTGTGTAATTCGTTCATGATACCTCATAGGAGGGCTTGTTCCATGGTAGTCTGGGTATCGCAGGTGACTGGACTTGCCGTATCGGAGCAGAAGGAATAAAAATAGAATTCCTGCTATGAGTCCCAAGATGAGAGGAAGGCCGCCGAACATAGAGTGCACGAAATTTGGAAAAATGCCAAGGACTGCTTCAAATGGGGTTAACAGTCCCGAAAAACTAGTCTTAAATACATGTGCGATGCCACTGGTATCAGACATGTTTAAGATTTGAGATAACATTTCTGCAAAATGTACTGGGCAGTTTGTTGATAATAATGCATGTATCTCTGCAGAAGTCCTTGCAACTTGCAGACTATACGTTTCTCTAGACGAGGTCAGTGGCACAGTTTTTAGCAAAAGAATGACTTTCATTCTGCTTAAATTATCAATTCATATAGAAGAGATATTCAGTGAAGGCCATAATGCCGTCTCCCTGTCTGTCTTGCTCTTTGGATACAATACTTGCACACAACAAGTGACCCTGGATGACACACTAACTAGATACGCTTTTCCTGGCAACATGCCACAACAGCTGTGGTCATTGAGCATAACGTAGCTGCCATTGGATAGCTGCCTGAAAATTGGTTCTATCACTGTGGAGGGTGAACCGTGCAGGTGGCATGAAAGGTTATTTGCAGAACCTTTGCAGGCTTCGTGTAAATTAATACCTTGGCACAAAAGTGTACCACTCAGTGAGTTCTTACAAATTATACCACTAAGGAATACCTCCTCTCCCCCATTCCAACATTTGTGTGTGTAAGGTAAAGTCCAGGTTGACTTAATGTATTCTTTACCCAACCTTTCATACAGGCCCGCTGGTATATGCTGTAGACAATACAGAAATTGGAAAATCGTCACTGGTATCGTGATGGTGCCATTCCATGACAGGCTTCTCAGAAACTGTCAATGGTCATCTTTCCAGTTTTTCAATGCTCAGCATCGTATAGGCTGCTCCTTTTTGTGCCAAAGAGATTTGTTTTTCTGTAAAGTTAAATACAGAAAATAATGACGGTGTGTTGATTAGACGCCATGGCACGTAGCCTGAACGAAGATTTTGTAACGTCCAGCCTAGCTGCATTATAGAACATAATTGAGACTAGCCATGTTGTAACATTAGCAAGTCCTGGTCTATTATGTCAATTGCAGAAGATACAATGCTGTCCAAAGAATATATTCTGAAGGACAGAGTTGTTAACCAATTGTTCACTACAGAGAGAGCTTTCTCTAAATTAATACGATCAATTTCTTGTATTCAGTCTGCAGTTTTCATTTGCAATATTTTCCAAGCTTCGTTGTATGCAGCGTATATACCGGCGTATATGAAACGTTTTTGTTGTGGTTTGCGAGGCCCTATTAAGAAATCTCACAAATCATTGCCTTCTTTAAGTAAAGATAAGTGTTGTTTGATTTCTGGAAGTGTATATTTCTGTAGCCACTCAAGGCATAGCTTTCCTACACTGTAAGTAGTTACTATCCCTGGATGTTGTCTCTGGAAATATCTTGGATCTGGCTTATTCACTGTGAACCCTTGTGTTTTGTTCAGGAATCTATCTTGACAGTTATTCGTGTCTGTGGGCCAGATTAACAATTTTTACCAATCAGGATTAGTTCTGTTTTGTTTCAAAATATAGGGTACGTCTATCTCCTCTTCTGTAGTATCATTACTGTCAGATGTGGGTTTAGGTATAGACTTTTTTTTAAATATTTTATCTTATCCAGGCCAAGACAAGAAGTTTGTTTAACAGTGTCATTTAAAAACATTATTTGTTCTGGTATAATGCAGGCTCTGAAAGTTTGCAGAATAAAATTGTTTTGTATTGGTCAACATATTTTCATTCCTGTCTTATTCACATTTTGGAAATAAAACGTTTCTGGATTTGTAACATTAAACCCTGAGAAGTACGGAAACTTTTCATAAAATGTTTTTGAGCTACCCTTTGGTGGTGTTGGACAACATTCCCATTGATTATAGGTAAAAACATTTCTAGGGTTTGCAGATTTATGCAAATAATGGTGACCATAATGATTAAAACAATACATTTGTTCATAATCTGATGAACCTTCTAAGTATTCATGTTCTGTGAATTTAGCTGACATTTCTAAGTCTGGCATCATGTTATTAACAGTTTCAAAGTCCCAATCATCAGAAAATGTGCTGGGTGATACAAAGTCACTCAAAGAAACCTTGAATTGGTGTAGAATCTTCAGCAGTTCCACCGGGCCATAGATGTCATAATCAGTCCTGTCCCATGCTATACCACCAGGTATAGGAACGGCTGTGATGTTCACTGATTAGAGGGCTCTTCATTCACGATGGGATGATTTGTGAGGTTTCAGGAGCAAGTTGATTTTCTTGCTTGCTGTGTCCATTGTACTGTATTTTCCATCTATCATTCTTCCCAAACTTAACACTAGTATGAGCAAGAGCAGGAGGAACAGTAAGCCTAACACAATCCAAAATTCAACCCAGGGTGAAACCAGATATGTATTTTAAAGCTGATGGAGGAGTTCTGTTATTTTTTCTTTGAAAGTTTTATTTGCTGGCGTATTTTCAGGTTCACTGGGATCCTCAGAAAATGTATCAACGTTGATGAAATAGCCAGAGGTGGTTCTGTCAATTGTTGGAATTGCACCAGGATTGTTGTTAATCTTTGGATCTGCTTCTTCCTTTGTCATATTTGTATAGTCAGAGGTGACATCATTATAGACAGGAGTTTCTTGACAAACTGTTATTTGGGTTTCAAGAGGCACAAGTTCCATAGCTTTGTTGCATAGTCCTTCTTTTTTTACTGCAGGTTTATCAAAGGTGATAAGTCTTTCAGTTTTAACCACTTGGATTGTAGCAAGATTTGGTCGTCTGCTACCTCTTGGGAGTCCACTGGGCCTACTACTTATTATTGGCCACATGATGTGGTTTGACCAGGATGATGGACACAACTCTGTTCTCCCTTTTACCAGCAAGGGGCGGTAGTAATACTGATCTTGTTCCGTGGATTGCTAAGACAGGTACTGCTTTTCTGTATGAAGGCCCAAATTCCTTCTTTACCGCGATCTTTTCCCAGACTAAATCCCCAATCTTTGGAATCCATACAGGTCTTGCTGGGACAGGTGGTTTCTCTTCAGTGGTCGTTGGCTTCTGTATCGTGTTACTCAGACTTCTTCTTGTTTCATTTAAGTCCTGTCAAACAGCCAAACGATCTTTGACATCAAAGGGTTTTAGTTCCATCACTGAAGTTTGACAATCGAGGTCTTCGATAATCATTCCAGTACCAAACAGTAATTCGTATGGAGTGATTCCACCCAGAGAATTCCTTGGCAGATTGTTAAGACTACGTTGGACACTTAGATGTTTGACCCACCCATCACCCGAACCTAATACCTTAGCTGTTATGGATTGCTTTATGTCACGGTTTTTTCTTTCCACTACTGCATTACCCTCAGGATGGAAGGGACTAGAATACTGCAATGCAACGCCCAAGCTAGCCATGGCCTCTTTGTAAGCTCGAGAGCTAAACGCAGGACCCTGGTCAGAATGTAGCGTGCCGATTGCGTATGTGCCGATAAAGACTCGCAAATCCTTTATAACATTTCTGGCGTCAGCCGAGCCTTGGAGCAATATCCAAATACATCTTGTCCTAGTAGTTGTGGGACCGCATCTGTCCATGGTGACGTCTGCGTGTAGATAGTCTAATGCTGTCCAACAATGGTGTCTGAACTGGGCTGGCTACACTGTAGTCAGGTATCTGGTGATCTTCAAAGCTATGATATCTGTAACAGGTTTCACAGTTTATCCCAAATTCGTAAACTTGGACGCTCATTCCTGGCCACCAGTACATCTCTTCTAATTCTATTAGAGATTTTAAGATCCCTTGATGTGTCAGACTCTCCCACATATGTGCTTCTTGAACCAAAGCACCTCTCCGGTTCCTGTTTGGAATTACTCTGTTAACCCACTCCAGGGATTCGAGCAAAAGGAACGGAGTTTGCATCAATTATGTATGTATACGAGTGTGGATATTTTAGAGGTAATGCTGCATAGTTGCCTTCCATTGAGTCTTTTACCGCTAGTAACGTTTCAACGTCTATTACTCTTTTTGAGCGAGCGATTGTAGCTACGGAAGCCGTTTGTACAGCTGCCTTCGCGGCTTCATCAGCCAATGAATTCCCTGCAACGTGAACGCCATCACGCTGATGACTCAGTGTGTGAATCACGTGAGTCTTTTGTAGTTCTTTCTGTACAAGAACTATTTGTTCCCAAAGCATTTTGTGCTTTATTGTGCCACCTTTTGTATTTTTTAAACCGTTTCGAACCCAGTTCTGTAAGTTCTCGTTGTAAGATTCATGGCAGAAATACGAATCGCACACTATCAGTGTGGGGAGTTTGCAATCGATATTTCCAAGCGCCATCTAAGCCTGTAGTTCAGCTCGCTGAGCTGTACAATCTCCGAGTGATTGAGTTTTTGTGACCATCGGTCTAAATTTACCTTCGTGCCAGCGACCTTTAACAATCGCGCATGCAGCACTATAGGCCTGTTTACCCCCAATTGCAGACTGTGCTGATCAGTCTGTATAGATTATTCATCCGTAATGTTGTAGAGGCAGAATCTCGGTTGACAGAGGACATTCGTGTTCGTATTGTAGGAATTCTTGTGTCTTCAAGTAGGGGTCAAAGACGTATTCAACGTCTGTTGCCGCAAGAGAGTTAACTCATTGTATCCATCTCGGATGTAAAGCCTTAGCATTTGGAATGCTTGCTTTCGTCACTGCCTCTAAGGCAGGTACAGGTGTAACGATCATTATGCGTTTTCCCGGAGCGAGAGCTCTCTCTTTTGCTACTGCAGTTTGAACCGCTGTCAGAATTTTTTCTGTTGAAGTGAATTTTATTTGAGCTGTGTGTACAAGTGTTATTTATATGCTATTGGTACCTTTTCACCTTCATTAAAGGTCAGGTATGTGAATCTGCATCTCCCTGGGATGATTTGAGATCACAAGATTGCGCACATTGTCGCGTGTTTCTAACTGTGTTTTTGCTAACATGTCTGTTTGCACTGAACACAAAATTTCTGTATGGTTTTGAGTCCAATTTGTTGGTTTGAAATCAGGTTTGATTAGTTCATAGAGAGGTTTAACAATTTCTGCGTAATTTAGAACATAAGTTCTTTCGAAATTCAGGAAACCTAGAATTGATTCTAAGTTTTTCAGCGTTTTTGGTGGTTGGAGTAGCGCACATTTCTCTAAAAAGTTAGCTGCCAGACTTTTGCCTTCACTTGAAAGTTTGTATCATAAGAATAGAACGTTGAGGTGGGCAATTCGTTATTTCCTAAAATTGAATTTGTACCCTTCAGAAGCGAACCCAAGTATTATGGTGTTCAATCTTTTCAAGTGTACCTCCAAATCATCGTCTTTAAGATAGATGTCATCGACATAAGATAATGCCTCATCATCATACATTTGTAGTAAATCAGTTACTCTGGCTGAAAATAACCCTGGACTATTCTTGAATCCTTGGGGCAGATGGCAAAATTGTCGCTGTGTCCCCATTATTGAGAAAGCGGTCAAATGCCTGCTTTCAGGGGCAATGTTTTGACAGAAAAACACATTTGAAATATCTAATGTGGTTTTATATTTTTTCTGCACGATGTAATTCATCAATGCTGCACTGTGTGCATTTTGTACTGCAAATATTTTGCAACAGGAGTTTAAATGTCTGTAATCGAAAACTAGACGATATGAATTGTCTGGTTTGGAGACAGGAAACAAAGGACTGTTCATTGGCGAGGTGCATGTTTCAATCACCCCTTGGTATTCAAGTTGATTTAAAATCTCCCTGACTTGTTTTTTTGCTTCCTGTTTAACAGGATATTGCCTTTGTGCAGTAGGCTGATTTTTTAACTGGATTTTATGGTGAGGAGAGTCCTCATCCCATCCTGCGTGATTTTTATATAATGCTGGAGCTTGGGCTACTGCCCATTTTCTGGCATATGTGTATTTTTTATGAATTGGAATATGATTTGAGAAGGCTGGCATAATTATTTCTTCGCCATGTGGGCACTCCCTGACAAATTCAGGTGGCCAGTCTTGTTCAGCTAGAAGAATGTCATAACCCTTTGATAGCTTCTCCCAAAAGAGTGCTTTTATTTTTCTAGGTATGTCCCCCTCCATCCGGAGTGTTATCTCATATAACTTGTGGGGTACACTAACCCTGGTGTCAGCAGTTTCAACTTGAATGGATTCATTCAAGTCCACTGTCTCCAGATGATCCTTCAGGATCTTACAAGCTATGGTTACTTCTGCTGCGCTGGCTAGCATTATCTGGCCCACTCCCCATTCTTGACTTGTATCCTCAAGATCCTCGGCATGTCTGATCTTTACGCTTGCTACCTTCTTCTTGGTGAATTGAGTTTTCTTATTTTTTGGAACGTGCTATTCGTCTTTGGACTTCACGCGTTCTTCTTTTTGTTCTGATCGTCCTCTCCTCTCGGATTTCTGCGAGGAAGTATGAAAGGTACGAGAGGAATGTATATCAGTATCTTGATATCTGTCCGGTTTTCTCAGATTATCCCTATTTCTAAGGTTATATCTTTTTTCAGAGGGCTCCCGTTGTGGAGACCTACCTCCCCGTTGGGGAGATCTTCCTCTGGACTGAGAACGTTTCTCTTTAGGAAGTGTCTGTTTAGTATTTTCCCACTTCTTTTTAGGAGTAGTGAGATTATTTTGAATAAATACCTTTTCAGGATTTTCTGTTAGTTGGGGTTTTAATGGTTTACCACTCAAACTATCTCTACCTAGTTCTTCATATTATTTTTCAATAATTCTTGCAAGGTCATATGGTTGGTCTGTTATATCTGTTTCTTTTAGATTTTGGCAGATTGCCACGGATGCTGCTTCACCTTTAATGTTGGCTGATAGTATAGCCGAGACCTGTTTGAAATCTTTTAGTAATTTCATACCAAGATTTAAGGCAGGTTCTGGTCCGTATTCTATTTGAATCTGTCTCAGAACGTCTGGTATTACCGCCAAGGACGGAACACCATGTGTTTTTGTGTAGAAGCAAAGACTGTACCCCAAGTGTCACATTCATCCACATGTGGTGCTATCCCCATTGGTAAACAGATTGTCAGAATTCTGTGTTTCTCATGAGGTGTACTATCAGGGCATACTGCCTCTATCTGAGTCATTTATTTGTGCTAGCCAAAAAGGAATTTGTTCCCTCTTTGCGGGCAGTTTACCAATGACTGATTGTATAGTCTGTGGTGTGATTTTGTTTGTGTTCCCCTGATGAGGGGTGTGCTGTGGAATCCTTACTGTAGGTTGGACTGTTAAAGTCAGCATGACATATTGAACCAATTGTCTATGTATTTTAATGAACTGCTTTAGTTGTACAAACAGTTCTGGACCTGTCATTTTTTCATTGTCAGGATGTGGTGTATAGCTGGCTAGTACCGGCCATGTTGCTCCTGGTCTACCTAGTGGACCGAGCCTGGTTATGTGACTTTCATGATGTAGGGCGCCTTTAAACCAGAGCTGATGCTCTTGGTAAGTTATTGGAATTTCAACGTTCTCGTAAGGAACGTATTCCTCTCGAGTTTCCTCTACTTTTTAGTAGTGGAACTCATGTGTCCCTCCATCTGCTGGATGAAAATGAATCCATGAATAGAATACTTCTGTCTGCCGATATTCATGTGCCTCTATAACAAAGATTACTTTACCACCTCTCGAGGATACTACATTATTTATGAGTTTGTAAGTTATAGTTTTTCTTATATTTACCGGGAGGATTATAACCTCCGGGTCATTCTGTAGCAGATTTCTGTAATCTAAAACTGCTTGTGCTGCTGCTGCAGCTCTTATTCTTTCTCTCTCGTCGTCACTATCCTGCATTTTGTTGGCCGAAAGTTTGCAGAGCAAGTTGCAAGGAAACAAAGATTAGGTGCACAATATTTTGGAACACTGTATCCTTCAACATTGAACAAACCAAAAACTAATACATAGGATTTTCGTCCTACTCAGTTTTGGCGGATATTATCCTTTTACCCACTTCAGACGTCTATTGGGGTATTTTACGGAAAAAGGTCTGTGTGAAAAGCACGACGGAGTTACTCTGGTATCTAGCGTTAAATTATCGCCGTACCAAACATTGGGCGCCATGTAGTGTAGTTCCTATATTCCCAATAGGCTCTGCGCATTGGAATAATGTATACTATAGTTTAGACGTAGGACTGAGATTAACTAGGTCTCTATCAAATATATAAAACTTAATTGTGAGTGCCAGCTAGCTCAGAGGTCACTAGAAACTTTCTCGAATTTACAAGAACGGATTCGTTTCTGACAACCGCATAAACATGGCAACTTTGTTTCTCAAAAATAAGAAATCAATTGCTAGAGTTGCAGAAACAATAGATAGCTATTGTGCTCAGTCAATCGTACATGCTTCGATTCACCAGAGGTGCTGTGAAAATAGAGAGACGGGCATTTTCAATAAAAAGTATTTATTGAACAGTCTTCTTTCTCAAGCATAAGAAATGTACTGCTACAACCGTAATACTGGTTATAAAGTACAAGGCATATAATACGAAGAGTATTATAAAATAGTACTGTAAGAGCATGATATGGTTTCTAAGCTATAAAATTCCTAAAATATATAAAATACATACAGTGATAAAATAATGACTAAAAGTACTCAACCGGTGCTTCTAAAATACGCCTTCCCCGGTGTACCTAACCTAAGCCTAGTACAAGGGAAGAAGTAAGCGAGGAGTAGCTTAAGTTTAGTATTTCTTCTGCCAAGAATCTATCTAAGAATTTTCTACGGGTCTAATCAGCTCTGTACCTTGGTTTTAGAATGAAGGAGGTCTTGTATCTCTTTCTGAGGACTCGATTTCCCAGCAACCCGCAAGGGTAGCCTGGAAACACTGGAGCTGGATTTCTCGGCAGGAGAAAAGACAACGTCCATCAGTGCGTCAGCTGGAGGGTCGGCTTCCTTCGGCACTTGCTGCAGCAGGGCGCGTCGGGCAAGTAGATAGTCGATCTGCTCCAAACCACTGTGTGTTTGTCTGGGCAAATGTAGGCATATTTATGCCTTGAAGGTGCCGAGTTTGACGTATGATTGGACATAATAACGTCATCAAAGACTCAGTTCTTTGAAAACTCCATGATTTCCTAGGTAAATTAGTATTCATGCAAGGGGAAGACCCTAGCTGCTGAAGGCGGGTTTTTCTAAGAAATCGTTGTGGATTCTTGGAACTTAGGGGAAGTAGCCATGCCGTATTTGGGCTGCATAGGCTCAGTCTAAATATGGGTATGATTTCTATGCCTATGTAAGGATCGGGTAAATTATACCTATATATGGGCATGAATCGGGAAAATTACACTAGGGTTCTAGATTTGTACATAACAAAATGTTCTTACTGTATTCCTTTACTATGTTTTAGGACATTGTAACATGTGGGGTTAAAGCTGAAGGGGTTGCACCCACATAGCAGGCACGGACAATTTATGTATGCTCGGCAAGTGCTGGTGCCCAAGTACCTAAGGACCTTGGCTACACTAATGGCTGCAGAAACATCTTTCTAGCAGGCCCCTAAGAACAAATGCACAAGAAAGTACATTGGAGTGTTTCGGATTTGTGTTCATGTAGAGACCTGTGCAGGAGATTCCCTCTTAATTATTAACTCATATGAATAGGCTTCAGAAACTATATTGGCTATGTTGGGAATTAGATTACAGAACTGCAACATCTTTTGAGGGCAATAAGCATATTACCAGTGATCTCAAGTGACTGTGAAAGGGGGTTTAGCGCCATGAATTTGATAATGCCAGGCATACAAAACTATCTTGGTATCACATGTCTTTCTTCACTAATGTCTTTCTTCTCATGGGACCTCCTCTCAGTGGGGGCTAGTGACATTTTAAAGTGGTGCGGTGTAAAAGTTCTAGATGAGTGCCTGGTAGGAAGCGAGTGTAGCAAGCCAGCCTGCCCATCACAAGTGGGGTCTGGTGTGGGGAGGGGGTGTCTCCCCCGAGAAATGTTTGAAAAAAGAGTGAACAACTATTGCATTTTCAAGCATATTTGAGAAAGCAAGACGTGACTTTGGTAAGAATCTGTGGCAACTGCTGAGAAATTCATCTCCCAGTCCCTCCGCTACTAGAAACCAACCTCAAGTAAATGAGTGTGTAACCTCAAAATTATGAATTATGATCTTTCAAAAAAAAATCCCTGGCATGGCAAAAATATCCTGAAGTGTGATGCAGCGAGAGGGGTCTGTTGCAGCTGGGGAAAATAGCTAGGCTCGTACCTGATGTCTTTCCAGTGCATTATACAGGGACATCTTAAGGATTTTGGGGGCATTGGGCCAAACATTTTTTAGGGGCCCCTCTTCAGGACAGCTTTGAATTCATGATCCAATTTCAGCTTGTTCATGCCCAGTTGCCAGGTCACTGACAGTGCACGGGCCCACTCATCCAAATCCTAAATTTGTTTACATCTAATATTCAGGGATAGTGGTGTGTGTTTTCAATATTGTAATACAACAACAGCTCACTAATATTATTGCAAATAATCTCTAGGACCCCTCTCCCATTCCTCATTTGTGAGGTCCTCTTTTGATCTAAAAGACACCTTTTTTAAAGATGTTGTATGAAACACAAAAACAACATTTCTCAGCAAATGTCTGTAATAGACTCCACACTAATGGTGGGCAGAGAACTCCTCTCCGCTGGCGGAGCTTGCGGATTTTTGCATACTCTGCGTTCCGCATAGACCGCAAAGTTTATGCAAACCTCCAACTCAGCAGCGGAGCGGAGTTCAGCCGTGAGCCTGCCTCCACCCCTATTCAATAAATATTTTTAAAAGAAAAAGTAAGAATAAAGTAAAAAACGCCCACAGTCCTACTCACGAAATATGTCTGACGTAGAAGTTTTGGTTTCCAGGAGAGACCATGGTGAGCAGTAGGAGGCCAGCCCGGAGACTTCACGATAGAGATACGTTTTTTTATATCTTAATTTTTATTTTAAAAATATTTACTGAGGGGGTGGAGGCACAGACAAAAGCAGAGCAGAGCTCCACAGAGTTTTTCCTAACTCCATGGAGCTCCGTGTAGAGCAACTACGCCAGCGTCGCCCAGGCTTACTCCACACCCACATTAAAAATAAGGTATACAGTATTTAAAACTATCTGTTTAATAATTATTTACGGTAATCAGGGCAAGACTCTACAGAATTGAGTTGGCTCTATCAGGGGGCCCACTGAAAGTTTGGGGGCTTGGGCCAGAGTCCACCTTGCCTATGAATTAAAACACATCTGGCATTATCTCACCTGAGTGACAGTCTGTATTCCATAACCCTGTGGCCCACGGCTTGCTATTGTTCACACTGCATGGCAGTGATGACTTGTGAAAGGGTGGGGAGAGGGTTTGCCATTGCCCGCTTTAAACAGTGCAGCCTCTGGAGGTACAGGGCTTATACTCTACCTGCCCGAGGCTTCCTGGAAATATGACACCAAAACAGTGACTACCTGTCTGGCACCATGTTAGCCCGGTTTGCTAAACTTTAATGTGACACATGGGTAAACGCGCATGTGTCACAACTTCAATAGAAACCTGCTTATGCCTGTGTCTGACTCGAGTGTCATAGGCAGGAAGGCAGGCAGCAGGACTGGGGCAGGCTTCCACATTCGTTTTAAAATGGTAACATTGCTTCTGGTGTTACTTAGCATTTTAAAACATGCAGCATGCTGGGCGGCACAGAAAGAGGGTGGTTGCAGCCCCCCAGCCCATTGAAGGATACCGCTGCTGTCTCCTCTGCCTCTATGGAATCCATTGCCGTATGTTAACAGCTGACAGCTCATCACCTTGCAGATGATATTCAGTTTAGAAAGGTAGATCCTATTGACCATCACAACAAAATATATCCGGATGCGTGGTTTAAAAAAAAGTAATTTTGTTACCCACCTGGTAGGGATCCACTTATGTAAAAGGTCCCACCAGTTACTCATTGTTTATGGTTAACCACCCTTTGGCAATAGAGCATGGTGTATAGTGTCTGAATAAATTTATGTGCAGAATATTGAGTTATAACAGTACTTTTCTTATGAAACAATATTTGCCTTGCTCAGAAGAACAATTGCAGCGTGCAACTTACATTTTTTTGATAATGGTCAAAGTACTAAAATGGCCTATGCATGTATTGCTAGAAATAGGGGTTTCTCGTTGGTAGAGGTATGCACCTTTGTCCAAGTAGGGACCCTTCCTTCTAATCAGGATAAAGGACTTTAGATAATCCCTGTTCACCGTCTTGGTAGCATGGCATGAGCAGACAGGCTTATCCCAAAGACAATGTGTAAAGAAGTTGCACTGAGAAACACAGTAACACAGTAAAACACTACAAATGGACTCCACACCAGTTTAGAATCATAAAGTATCTTTTTTTTATCATTTATTTGATTGATTTTCAAAAAAAGAAAAAAGTACAACAGTGAGACTCCACAGTGCAGCAGTACATTATACAGTACACAAATATTCAACATATGACCATCCATAGTGAGCAGCACCTTTACCAAAGAGCAATAAACAATATCAGACACATATAGTTCCCACCAGCAGATGTCGTACCTTCCAGGCAGGTAAATATTATCCCATCGGGTTATGATGCTTAACCACAATAGTTCCAGTGCCGTTTGTACCAAGAAGTATGGGAAGGACACACTTCTATCGCATACAACTTAACTTCATGTGTGGGAAGTCGGGCTGTTAATGCCATCATCAGAAGTGTACTTATAAGTGTTGTATATTTCCCAGAAGTTTTTGGGCCTATTCCGCGGTGGAAGAAGCTCACTAAAGATCTTGGTTTGTATAGAGCAGTATGTTATATCGTTCTTCCATTAAGTGAGTGTAGGAAGAGGGCCATGAAACCAGTTAATAGCCACCCTACGTTTTGCCATGAGTATTCCCATGTCTATGAGTCTACGAACACCCCTTGGAATTGACTTGGAGTAACCCAGCAGTGCTAGCGCTGGGTCTGGATCAAGGGGGATCTTTGTAATCAGACCTATTTCCTTAAATATCAAGATCCTAAAGGCGGCAATACCTGGACACATCCAAGCTAGATGAAGAAAGTCTGAGGGTTCTGCATTACATCTATCACAACGTGCATTATCCCATAGCCAGTACCTATGCAGCCGCTCCGGTGTATAGTATACCCTATTTAGGAATTTGAAGTGTACCAGGCGGTGCCGCCCATTAAGTGAGATCCGCTTTGTACTGGAGCAGCAATATGTCCACATACTATCCTCTATTTTGATATTCAGGTCCCTTTGCCATTCCAAGCCCGCCTTGGTGTATTGATTTACTCTATACAACATGGATAAATTATAAATGATCGCTATCAAGCACTTCAGAGGTTTGGCTCATATAGTGAGAGTCAAGGCCGTTAGTTCAGGAGGTTCCAGGTAATTGTCCCCCAATAGCCTTTTCGAGGCATGTCTCTTTCTACGAAATTGGAATCTCGTCAAAGTGGTAAGTTCTGGTTTATCTGTATCAAAGTTCTCCCACTGTTTGGCAACACCATCGTCAAACATCTCCCCCACCTCACATATACCTATTGCTTGGAGAGCATGTGTTACCCTTTCTCCTTACAGAGGGGTAACCACAAACACCATTCTAATAAAGATGATGGGGAATATATTATTGGCCCGCCTGTAGTTGCAATAAATAGTGCCAGGCATGTGTTGTGGCATTTACTGAATCTAATATGCAAGATCTATGATCTGCGGCCTGAAACAGCATAGCAGGGAGTGGAAACGGGTCGGCCACCTCCGACTCAATGCGGAGATGTGGTATATCCGAGTGGCCATGCATCCAAAAGTATGCATTTGAGCTCTGTGAGGCACTACAATATAAATTAAAATCGGGTGCACCAAGCCCGCCCATAGAATAGGGTAGCACTAAAATCTGCCACTTAACGCGTGGTTGCTAACCCGCCCACACCGGTCGGACCATCAATGAGGTAAGACGGTCAAAAAAGGCTTGTGGTAGTACCATGGGAATATTAATAAATAAAAACAGAAGTCGCGGCAGCACCACCATTTTCATGATGGATATTCTTCCTAGAAGAGATAGCGGAAGCTTAATCCACTTCTCAACATAATTTTCCAGCTTGCTGAAGGCTACCCTGTAATTTTCTGTAAATACTGTGTCAGAGTCTGTGTGTACTTTAATTCCCAGATAGTCATATAGTCAAGCTCAAAACAAAGGTTACCTGGCGTGAGAGGGAAGATGATAGATTTTGGCCGATTGACATGTAAACCTGAAAGCCCACCAAACTGCACCACCTCTCATAGCACGGCCGTAATTTTGTAACATGGGAAGCTGATACCGCAATTTTTATGATATTCCCTCAGCGCACAAGCCAAAGGTTCTGCCACCAGTGCATAAAGCAATGGGGACAATGGGCAGCCCTGCCTCATCCCACGTGTTATACGAATGGAGTCTGTCACTATGTTACCTATTTTTATGCAGGCGGTGGGTTTGCTGTAAATCGTACCCACTAATTGTAAAAAGACTGGGCTCACTCCCATTCTGGTCAAGACATGCCGCATAAACGGCCGTTCCACCAAATAAAATGCCTTCTTTATATCTAGGAAGACCACCACAGTGGGCACGTCCGGCTTGATATGTTGCAGGGCACCAAATACCTCGTGTAGATTGTAAGTTACATTTCTGCCAGGTACAAACCCCGCTTGTTCAGGGGAAACCAAGAGGGGAACCAGGGGACCAGCCTATTCGCGAGGATCTTTGCAAAGAACTTCATATCCACATTTAGCAGTGACAAAGGGCGATATGAAGCGCAGTCCTCCGAGGATTTTCCGGGTTTGAGGAGTGCCACTATAACTGCCTCGGACATGGATGGTGGCATGTGCCCTGTAACGCACATGCCATCAAAAAGCGTGGTCAGCTGCGGGAGCAATAAGACTAAGAATGCTCTGTAAAATGTGACCATGAGGCCATTTGATCCCGGAGTGCTGCCCGTCCTCATGCTAGAGAAAGCTAGGAGGATTTCATCCTTTTCTATAGGCAGCATGAGAAATTCCCTGTGTGTGTTGGTGAGCCATGGGAGTCGTATATATGACAAATAATCAACGATCTCCTCATCCGTCTCAATGCTCCTAGAGGCATAGAGTTCGGAATAATATTGACCAAATCTATCACCCCAATCTGAGACTTTAGTTAAAAGCACACCCTCAGCGGATCGAACCCAGACAGTATTCAACGTTTCTCTTCGTTTTCTAATTAGTTGAGACAAAATTGACCCAGGCCGCTCTCTCACGCCGTATGCCCTGGTGGTGGTGTACTTACCAAGATGCCTAATCTCATCATCTGCAACTGTATTGTATTCAGCTAGCAACTCCGCAATCTCACCCTTATCTGAGCTATCTATGTCCACCAGCAACCGTCTCTCAAGGATCTTAATTTTCCGATCTAAGTCAGACGCTGGTGAATGGATCGGAGAACCCCCGAGTGCTTTGAGATAGTGCTCCACCTAATGTAACACCTTGAATGCCTTCCAGACCACTTGGTAATCATCCACAGAACCCATTTTCTTTTCAAAGAAGGTCTCAATAGCCACAGCCAGTTCCTCCTTAAAAACTGCATCTAATAGGGAGTAGGGAGGGAACCGCCATGTGAAGGGGGTATACATCTGCTAGGTGCCTCCAGAACCTGTAGAATCGGAGAGTGATCAGAAAGCGTCCGTGGTAGAACCTAACTTGTTTGGACTCTGGCACAAAGTGACCTAGCTGTGAACCATTAGTCAATACGGGTATGCAAGATGTGATAAGCAGAATAGTGCGTGTAACCACCTGAGTGTGGTGATTTCAAACGCCATACATCAGTCAAGTCGAATATAATCAGCGCACATTCAATCACTCTGGCAGCAGCAGTCGTACCCCTCTGAGGCCCTCCTGATCTGTCCAGTACTGGGCTCCGAACTAGGTTGAAATCACCCCCCCCACAATTGATGGCCCTTGCCATAAGTGCCCACCTTGTCCGCTAGTATAGTAAAGAAGTCAGGATTATCAAAACTTGGGCCATATACAACAACAATAAGTAAGTCCATGCCCTTCCCACAGCACTTAGTAATGTTGAATCTACCTTCCGTATCAGTAAACAGTGGGTCGATGATGAGTGCTGACCTAGGGTTGATCCATGTAATTATTCCCCATGCGTGTGTGGTGAAGCCAGCAGCATGAATGTTACCAAGCAGCCCTCTACACCTCAACACAGGGGAATTAGGTGGGAGGTGAGTTGCTTGTAAGAGTGCCACATCTATATTGTGTCTCTGTAGGTATGAGAGGACTTCACGGACTTTCCTATGGTCATTTAGCCCTCGAACTGTCCATGTGAGTGCTCTAAATGTGTCAGCTGGGAGATCTAGACCATTCCCCTCTACCCAGGTGCCAGAGTCAGACATCGTTGCCATACATCAATAACGAAACATGCTTTGGTACTGTGCAGCAAGTGAAATAGATTAAAATCGAATGTACTGCAACATTTGAGTCTCAACAACCCTCCACCCCCTCCCACATCAACATCCCCTAAAACTTGGACCTGATGAAACTGTAGCCATAATACCTCGTGAAACAAAACATACATTGCGATGCAGTGAACTAAAAGGGAGCTGTCCCTCCCTCCAAGAAACAATAATACCAAAACCCCCAAGTGTGAGTAACACGCGTGGGCAGAGGTTGCCAACTATACCCCGTCGTCTAACTGGGCAACAATCTATGGTCCTCCGCATTCTAATTGCGCATTTGAAGCATTAACCAAGGCCCACACATCCCAACTTGCTAGATCTATGCACCCCTGTATGCAACCCTGTAACAACACAGCATGACTGTGCAGCATAAATGAATACAACAAAAACAACCCTGCTGCATCCTATTACTGATAAAGACAACAGACTAGTACCACTTGGTGCAGTCCCCTTATTATGTAATTCTTATCTGTGTGACCAACGGGAAGATCAGTCTTGTTCCTCCAGGGAGCCTCCCTCCGCTCCAGGCAAGGAGCCACTCTCTGGGCTTCTTCTCTGCTCCTTTGCCCAGTCTTTGGTGGCTTTTTGCAACGAGGCAAAAGTATTGCTCACCACACAGAGCAGGGAGCACACAGAAGTCCAGTGTGGGTTTCTCCACAGCCACGGACCCCTCAACACACCTCGCCTGGTGATTCTCACAGCTGAACACACACACGGTGGGGGAAGAAGGTGGTACCTTATGTCCCCAGCGTAGGGGGATACCAGAACCCAGGTACCAAAGGCGAGCCCTGTGTTCCTAGTGGGCAAAAATGGCACCGGCATAGCAGCATGCTCTGTCAACAGCGATTTCAGATAGCCGTGGCCAGTGGAGTGCAGGAGTTGGCATGCAAGAAGGGGCGAATGATTAATTTAAGTGCGCGGCTCCCTCATAGTGGTGCACCCCAGATGTTGCAGTGAAACTGGGCAGTGCGGGTATCACAGGCGGAGCACCCAGTGTCCAGTGGCACATCAAGGTAGACGAGCCCTGACAAGTGTATCTCTGCCTCGTTCCCAAGCACCACAGAGGACTCCTCTGGAGGGTACACAGCGATTGCGATGGTCCCCAAATCAAGCCTCCTGTCCGCTCCCAGCAACTCACTGTTAGCAGGAGACGGGCGCCGCAGCACTGCAGTCTCCATGAGTGCTGTATCAATGCCGGGCAGTTCTGGCCGGGTCAAGTCAGCGCTGCAGCCCTGGCTCGATGCCACTTCTGGGCGGCTCTCAGAGCAATTTTGTCTGGGGATTCACGGCCTGACAAGCCCGCTGCGCAAATCCCCGCAATACTCCACGTGCGTCGCCACCTCTCAGGGTCTGAATATCTCGAGTGAAAGAGGGGCAGCCAGACTACACGGGCATGCGATGTGTGGGGTCGCGGCCTCGGTTGAATGCAAGATTTATGTAGGATAGATTTTGGAAATGTGGAGCTCTCACTTAGCCGGCCATCTTCGATGCCGGCAAGCTCCGGCCCCAATCATAAAGTATCTTTATCTAAACAAAGCAAGACCAAAAAGACAAACACCTAGCACACACAATTCAAAATATGATTTCAAGGTTTCAAGCAGTTCTGTCCATAGAAATGTAGATGCGTGACTTTTACACAGCATACCTCAAATGCGTCAAAATCCACAAGGCAAAACAGCCACAGAGAAGGGAAACATTGGAAAACACAGCGATGCGTCAGTTCCTGAGTCCTTGGGGAGGTAATGTGACAGTTTTGCTGCACGCACCAGAAGTGATGCGTTGATTCCGTACCGTACCGCAGGAGGAAGTGATGCATCAATTCCCAGATGGTTCTGGTCTATGGGTGATGCATTGGAAAATTGGCCACACAGGTGCGATGTGTGGAAATCTGGGATGCGCTGGAGGTCAATGTGGTTGCAGAAAACAGGCGCTGTGTTGATTTCTTCAGCCACGGTCCCACGATACGTAGATTCTTTTAGCTGCACAGCAGGGCCTGCGTAAGAGTTGGTATGGTGATCTTGGACTTTGGAGGTTGGGCACAGGCTGCACGGAGAGTGTGTGGGAATTCTCCCGCACGGCAGTGCTGCACCAGAAAAGCATGGAAGGGTGATGCATCGATTTTCTTGGTTTCTTAAAGCTTTTTCAGCTCCCAGCAACAGGAACAACCACCGGAGGCCCACTACTGGATCTTGCAGTGGAGCTCAAGGATGCTGGTGGTGAAGTCTTTAAGTCCCTGAGACTTCAAAACAGGAGGCAAGAACACACAAGGCCTTGGAGATTCTTAACAAGCAGGTTCACAGCAAAGTTCCAGTTGTTGTCCTCTCTTTGGTAGAAGCAGCAACAGCAGGCCAACCCAGCAAAGCAAAACACAGCAAAGGGGCAGCTCCCCCCCCCACACAACTCTTCTTCCTTGGCAGAGTTTCCTCTTGATTCCAGAAATAATCTATGTTAGAACTGTGATTTCTGGTTGGCTAAAGCTGACGCCAAAGCCAGGCAGAAAACACCATTCTAGTCAGGGCAAGGGAGTTACAAGCCAAGATAACCCCTGCTCACCCCCTTGGTAGCTTGGCACGAGCAGACAGGCTTATCCCGGAGGCAATGTGTAAAGCATTTGCGCACGCACACAACAGCAACAACATCCTAGGCACACCACAAAAGGAACTCCACACAAGGTTATATAAAATAACTTCTGTATTGTCAAAACACATCAGATAGAAATCACACATGTATATTGTGCCAACTGGCACGGGCAATATTCACAAGGGATTATTTACAAGACAGGGCCACCTGGGCCACTGTCAGAATCAGAACTTTTAGAACTTAGAATACTGTTAGAAATAGCACTTTGTAGATCATAGAATAATAATCACTTTAGCACACCTGTGCTAGAAAGAACAACCACCTAAGTATCACAATACCTGTAGAGGTATAAACATGGAACATTACACATGATGCATAAACGTTCAGAGGTGTGGGGAAGGAAAACACATGATGCATAACATACATTCAGCGGTGTAAGAACATGGCACATGACGGCATCAAAACACATTCAGAGGTGCAGGAAAGAAAACCACATGATGCCTAAAAACATTCAGAGGTGTAAGAACAGGGCACATGATGCATCAAAACACATTTAGAGGTGCAGGAAAACACATTTAGGGCTTTGTGCCCTACCCACATACCAGCCCCCTGGCCAACTGGCAATCCAACAAGGGGACTCAACAAGCCCTGTGTCCAGAATGTCAGGGCGCGCTGCCAATGCAGCGCCAGTCAGGGGTGCGCCACCGGCGCAAACCTAAACGTTGCAGCTGCCCACTAATTGCTGGGCAGCTGGGAACACCAACAGGGCCTAAACGTTGCAGCTGGCACTAAGTGCTGCGCAGCTGTAGAAGGCCTGGCCCCACTGTGCCATCTCTGTCCCACACAGGGTCTCACTCACATTGCTCCTAAATGGTGCAGCTGCCCACTAATTGCTGGGCAGCTGAGACATCAGTAAAACTGTGGCAGGGTCCTCACTGGTCCTAGGTACAGCACTGCGCCAATATGTAGGAGCCACACAGGCTCTGGGAAATAATGGGGGCGAGGGAGCCATCTAGCTCCTTAAGGCAAACATGCCCTTGAGCCTCTCAGGCTCCTTAAAACAAATATGGCCCCCTTAGAGCTTCGTGGGCTCTAACAACACAAATATGCCGCCTTGTTGGAGTCCCTCACGGGGGACTCAAACTTGCAATTGCCCCCACGAGCCTCTCTGGGCTCCAAGTAAAGAAATGCCCCCACGAGCCTCGGGGTTCAAACCACAGAAATGCCCCTGGGAGCCTCGGGGCTCCTAATCCATCAAAACTGTGCCCTGAGCCTCTCGGGGCTCGTAACAACGGAAATGCCCCAGGGGTTGCTGGAGCCTCGACAGGCACGGAATAAACAAACACTGCCCCGATGAGCCCCCTTCGCTGGAGTCCTTCTTGGACTCAAGAGACAATGGCCCCCCCCCCAGAGCCCGCGAGGCTCTACAGACAACTGTGCCTCCTCCGGCACTCTGAACCTGCCCGCAGCTCCTCTCCCAGCCCATTCTCACTCACCGGGCTTCTCGGGTCGGCGGTGCAGCGCGTCTCCATCTTCACACGGCCGCAGGCAGGACTTGGCAGCAGGCGGGGCTCTACCGTAGCACGGGAGCCCCGCGGACTTCACCTGCTTGCTCCTGGCCTCACTTCTCCCTCAAACGCAGCATCTCCGGTCTCCCTCTCCTCACGGGAGACCAGACGGGCACAGCATGGCTTCCCCCAGACAGGGGCAAGCGGAAACAACGTCCTGCCGGCCCTGCCCACAACCAAGCGGCGGGCCGGACATCTCCTTCCGGCGTTTTCCCCCGGGCTGCGGCGGTGACATTAACGGAGGCAATAACGAGGGGTGGACACCCTCAAAGTCCAAAATAAACATAGAATCGAGGTGGGCACTCGCTAAGGCACCCATAAACGGGGTGGGCACCCGTGAATAAAAATATATCGAAACTTGATAAAGACGCAGGGTGGCACCAGCGCACTTGGCACACAAAGGGCAGGAGCGCTTCCCACAGAGGGAAAACGACAGGGCTCTGCCTCAGGAAAAGCAGAATAAAGCGCTCTCTAGGCGCTGGGGGCATAGACATCATGAAAGGCCCCAGACATGACCCCCATAGCAAGGAGGGTCCCAACACAAGCAGGACTCCACAGGACAAGGTTTCCAGGGTCAGGAAGAAGGGTCCACAAAAATTCCATCAGATATCCAGGGGCTGGGCATGGCCCAGGGAGGCAAGCCTTCCCCTGGGCCCAAGCAGCAGCATGCCCCTGGCAGGATTCAAGTCAGAAACAAAAACACTTTGGAAGGGGACACAGCCCTTTTTTATACAGTGAATTCCTTTGGCAATGTGAGAACCAGCTACAACTGGTTATAGGGAACTCCTTTCACTGGCCAGGCTAGGGACATCAGACGCACCACAGGGGGTGGAGCCAGCATTGTTGAGGGAAAACCCAGCCCTATTCAGGCCCAGGTGCACCCCTCCCCTCACACCAGCATGCTAATCACTCCATTCACCACCGGGGCAGACCCACCCAAACTCTTGGAGTCAGGCTCACCAGCCAGCTTCAGCCAATCACACGTCAGACACAAATTACACAAATATGCCAACTTCTAGAAGTGGCACTTCCACACTAAACACAATCATGTCGCATATATCATTACGCAGCATTCAATCTCACGAGTTCGCACATACCAAAATCGACCCTGCACTCCCCACACGTCAGGAACTACCATGGTCACACATATTCCCCATGCATTCCTATGGGAGGGCAGGTCACTCACCACACATACACAGAGAGCGCACGCACTTTACAGTGGACCAAAGTGAAAAAGTGCGCAGAGGCTTAAAATCACCAACACCAGGTTACTTAAACAGGCTAGGCAAAAGCAAAAAGTTTCGGGGTGAACCTGCCAAAAAGGGCCAGGTCCAACAATCTATAGTTTTTTGGTCTAATATTTATACCCCCTTTTCTCTTTGTGGTCTTTGTTACAAGAGTCTCTGAGCTCAGAAAAAAACAGTTCTGTCCTCCCTGGTCCAGCTTCACTACAGGAGGTGGAGACAGCATTGTACAGAACAGACACAGCCTATTCAGGTGCTAGTGAAAACTCCTCCCACCACTTTAAATGAACAAGGCGACTGGTGTGGGTGGCACAATCAGTGCTGCAGGCACACTGGTAGAATTTGATTTACAGGCACTAGGTACGCACAGTGCACTTTACTAGGGGCTTACTAGTATATCAAATATGACAATCATGGATAAACAATCAGAATCACAATTTACCCAGGGAGCACTTGACCTTTGGCACGGCTCAACTGTGGCAAAGTGCCAGAGTACCTAAATCAGCAAAAACGAAATGCAGCTAACAGTCCAAAAATGCAAGAGGTAGAGTGAAAAAAGACAAGGGAAACCATGCGGATGTATGACGTGACAATGCATACTGTTACCACGCATACCTTTACAACGCGGTATTTACAACGAATACAGTTACAACGCATAGCGCTTAGAGGTGCTGGATAGTGGTAAGTATAATTTTATATTCCAACTCCAGCCCCGTGGACACTAGGGAAGGTGTTGGATATAAAATTATACTTATTCCCTATCCTAGAGCGCCCCCCAGCGCAATGCGTTGTAATGGTATGCGTGGTAATGCCTGCGTTCTAATGGTAGTGCGTTGTAAAAATTCCGTTGTAAACGTTGCATACCAAACCATGTCAATGATGCCAAGTCTAAGATATATAAATGAAATAGTTTTGATATTCACAATTGCTTGTTCCAGGTTTACTATGCTTAGCTTCTAGAACTTAGTTGCTTGTCTACTGTAGTTAGTCAGACGCCAAATTTCATCCACATTTGGGCTGTTAATTTCATCAGACAGTGAACTCAAGTCACAAGCTTAAGTACCGATCAGCTTTAATTTGTTACATTTTGTATTGGTGTGAGAAGTTGGCCTGATATATGATGTTTCCAATTCTGGAACCACCTTGTATCAGTCCAAACAATCCCTTATGGTGTCTGGTTGTAAGTCAACCTTATAGACAAGCTATCCTAGTGGTAGCCTGGACTAAGCAGCCTTAAAGGCTAAACTCAAGAGGTCGTGTTAAGCGAGCTGTTTTACCAATCACAGTCCTGTAATATCAAATGAAAGGACACCACACAAGTATATATTATAGAAATATATGTGTTTATTACTAAAATAACCCCCAGTACTCTTTATGAGCAAAGGGGCACATGCGTTTAAACAAAAGCACAGTATAACATATGAAAGTTGCACAATTATGGATGAGGGCGGGTGGCCACTCAAACCATATATTAAGAAAGTGGTATAGGAGATACCAATCAAACAGTGGTTAGGCCTAGGGCCTAGGGAATCGCTGGGAGCAGTCGGGACAAGCAATGCTGAAGTTGGGAAAAGCCCGCGGGATTCGGGTGCAGCGCTAAAAGCACACGCATGCACCAATGTAAAGTCAATGGTGCGTAAAAGTTACACAAATAGAGTTTAAGGATACTTCCGCTGAACCTAGAAGGACAAAATTTTAGACACAGACCCTAGAGGTGTGTACCAGTGTGGGAACACTGGCGTTGCTGAGTTACCTCACCCACAGGAAGCGGGTGCATAGGGTCGAAGTTGAGTCGGGTTTCGTCACGCAGGTTGTTGGTGCTTGAAGCTGAAGATGCTGCAGGCGATGTGAAGTGTCCGGTGTGATCCAAGGATGGATCAGAGTCGTAAAGTACCTGAAAGCAGAGGGGACAGAGTCTGGGTCACTCAGCAGTGACCAGGGTGGAACCAGGACGGAACCAGGCAATGTCGGGCGCAATCAGGTGGTTGTCGAGGAGCTTCTCTCCACTGCCGCGTGGGCTCTGGGGCATCTGCAACGTCCAGGAGCGGGTCACAAGCTGTCCCATGCAGGCTCTCACCGTCGGCGCTGTCGGCTTCAAGATCGGAGCGAACAACACTTGGCAAGAGCAATCCACGCAGGACTGGAAGATTGCTTCTCACTCGGACCAGGAGGGTCAGAGCGGGTGCTCCTTTTCAGAGGAGCGGGTGCAAGTCTGGAGCAACCAGAATCACAAGTCGCATTTCAAGTTTCGTTGGCACAGGGGCCACAAGCCAGCTGGCAAGTGACCGGGCCAACGTGTTGAGTCAAAGAAAGCAGAAGGGCCCCACGCAGCACTCGTCGAGTGTAGAGGGGTGAGCTTCAGTACAAAAGTGGTGCAGGGCTGGGGCTTCTCAAACCCCGGTGTACAGCTTCGAGGGTCACTCGTGGGCTGCACGGTCAGCGTCTCATGCTCTTTTCAAGATGGCGTGCCCCACACTTCCGGTCGCCTCCACGGGTCTCAGCTCTGCAGGGACTGTGGATCGGGCTGTTATAAGGCAGGCAAGCTTGATCTTGTCAATCTCTGTTGCTCGAGTTCCGGCAGGAACTGCAACAAAGCAGACATTGAGATGCTGGATGGTGCCTGTTTGCACAGAGGGTCACTCCTTGACCACAAGGGAGATTCTTCAGTCTTCTACGTCGAGTAGGATGTCGAAGGGTCCAGAGTTTTGTTTCAAATGTTTCATCAGGATAATCTGAGTGCGTTGGCACTGCTCCCATTCTTATACCAATCTAGGGGGCTGGATTACCTGCTAGGTCCCCTCCTATGGGTGGGACCCAGGAAGGGGATGGATACACCCCTTTCCCTTTGATCCAGGCCACGCTGGGACTGGGGCTGGTGTGCCCCAGAACCGGTTTGGCCGGATTATGCAAGGGGAAGCCTTGTGCTCCACAGGCAGTGTCTGGTTTCTTTCAAACCTCCCTGCTACAATCCACTACCTCCTGTCTGGGGTGGTGTGACACCTCCCTGTGACAGGAAATCCTTTGTCCAGGCCTCCTTGGCTGAGTTTCGGTCAGCTGCAGGAGGTCAAACTTGTGTCTGTGGCAGAAGCATCCATTTTGTGGATCTGAGGCTCTTTTTAAAATCAACCGCATTTTAGCAAAGTAACATGTCGTCTCCCTCTAGAGGGGTTGAATGCTACCCCCATCGCCAGGTCTGGCGAGGGGGTAGTATTCCAAATCGTATGACACCTAACACAACATGTTTTGATAAAGCCAAACCAAAGTCAACATATAACCGTGAGGATTATAATGCACTTAATAGTATATGATATGGCATTATCCCGGAACAGCTTAGGGAATTGGTCCCGACAGCTGCAGACAGGCTCAGCTCATGCTAGAGCACCAGATCACATAAAACCAAGCACTCTGCCTCCAGGATTGTTAAGGCCTGCCATAGGAGTGACTGATAGGTATATATGTGTCCAGATAGGTTTAGATATAGGCATACTATATCTAAGCAAGGAGTGATTACACCACCTTGCCCCAGCTGAGTGATCAGCCAGTTGTGTCAATTTTAGATAGCCAGCCAGGGGTGGCAAAAGACATGCTGCAGCCCCTGGTAGGCCTTGGATGCACCTATGCCCTGGGCACCTATAGTGTTCTGTACAGGGGCTGATAAGGTGACCCAAGCCAATCTAGTTATGCACCTAGGGTACATGGAATCCATTTTACAGAGAGAGCAGATAGCCTGGGGCCCTGATTAGCAGGGAACCAGGCCAACTAAGTCGAAAACCAGCTAAACACAAGGCAAAAAATCTGGGGCAACCATAGTCAGGTAACCACCTTCCTACAATCGGTCTCTAATGTACACACGAGAGGCCTGCTAAACATTTGGTTTGAGTCTTAAAATCTGATGTGACTTCTTCTGATGTCACATCTTGTGAGATTGTGATGTCACATCCTGTAATTTTGCTCCCTGTGATGTAAAATGCAATGTTGCATGCCGTGATGCCACTTGAATACTACCTAACTTGGTTAGTCACCACACTGTGCTAGGCCACTATTTCCTGTGCTTGCTGTTTTGCCAGTACAGATCTATTAGAAGACCTATTGTTTTTGCCAATGCTTCTTCCTATAGTCAGGGTCACCAGGTGTCCTGGATTTGCCAAGACAGTTCTGGTTCTTCACCTGTTGTCCAGTAACTTTCCGAAAGATTAGACTGTAAAAAATGGAAGGTACATTTTTATGTTTTCCAAGGTTGAACGAGCTAGGAGCCTTTACTGTATTTTTGGTTTTATTGGATGCAGAGAGGGTTTACACCATCACTGTATCATTTGTCATACCATGTATTGAACATGAGTAAACAAGCCCTAATTAATTAATGACACAACACACAAATTCCTATTCTCAGCATTTCCGCAACAGTCACACATATATCTATGCTACCAAAGATTCACAAGGGTGCCCATGATCCACTGTTTCGACCCATCGTGGCAGGGTGTGGTTCGTTACATGAACCTATTGGTAGATTTTTGGATTTCCATTTCCAAACCTTAGTATACTCTTGGAGCACATATGTTAAAGGCATGACTGATTGTCTTCTCAAACCGGAAAGCATTCGTAAAGACATTACTAAGGTTACTTTGCCATGCACCATAGATGTAGTGGCATTGTATAAGCCTATCTCTCATGGTGAAGGAATGGAGGCAGTAGAGTGGATGCTCCTTAACAGTGAATAAGAAGGTACTGATAAAGTTTTTCTTTCAGAACTACTGCAATTTTGCTTGTTCCATAGTTACTTTGCATGGAAGGAGAACTTCTTTATACAGAGGACAGGGGACATCGATGCGTTTTCTGTGGGTGCCTTCGTAAGCTAACATGTTTATGGCTTATTTCGAACATATGCATATTCTAAGTAAAGAAAACTGGATGAGGAATATTCTTACTTATATGAGATACATAGATGACATCCTGGTCATCTGGAATGGTAACCTTCAGTCATTAGAAGACAACATCAACCTACTGAATCAGCAGAACCCACGCATTCAATTCAAGCACAAAGAAAGCAGCGTGATGATCCGGATTATTATCCGAATGGCAGTCCCACACAGATCTGGTGGTACCTCGCCTTCCATTTTAAATGCTGGCAAGGCACCCCAGACCGTTATTGCTAAGCACCAGTAGTACAAAAATTCCAGACGGAAACGGGCAGTTTGGTTCTTTTTACCGAGCTGCCCTAGGCTGTAGAAACACAGACAGGCAAGGATGCACACACACAATTAGCGCGTAGGGAAACTTTTTGGATTAAGTATCTTGATACTTTGATTCCAAAAGGAACTGGTTTTCTTATATTTTTCTTATATTCAGTGTGTGACTTGCCCAGACTGATAAATTCTTTTTTGACAGCTTGCAAGTTGTATGAAGAGGTTTTCCACTTTAAATATCTGAACTTAAGATGTAATCCCTTTAAAGTAATTCAACCCTAAACTGAAGGGTCATTACAATCTTTTTTTTGTTACAAAAATATGGTTATACCTTCCTAGGTCAGTGGCTAGCTTGATTGCTGCATTCTGTACTTTTTACCATTTTCCTTCAGATACTATCAATGTTTTATCATTTTAATCAACAATGCAGAAATGGGTTTACAAACATGTTTACAAAAAAAACAACTGATAGAAATAATGTGTTACACTTCTTGAGTTTCCATCCTCCGTCCCTGAAAAAACACCTACCAGTATCTCAGTTTAATCAAATAAAAAGAATCTCATTGTTTCAACAACAGACAGAACAACTGATTTATGAGCAATATGAGAGACATATATACAACGTGGATGCCCTCGGGAGATTCTGGATTCGACCATCGATTGGGTAACTCGCAAATCTTGTAAAGGTTTACTAGCACCAGCATCATGAATTGAAAATCAAAGAGAGGTTTTCGTGTTGAAATTTCCTCATCATGCTTCTAAAATAAAAAATATATTTTCATGCAGATGGGCAGTCCTGGAGCAAGAACCCGATTTCAAATCAGTATTTATTCACAAACCTTTATTCGCGCACACACGGTGTAAGAAAATTAGGGCGTAGGGAAACTTTTTGGATTAAGTATCTTGATACTTTGATTCCAAAAGGACTCAATGGCAAATCTGAAATGGTATGTTTCTTATAGGACTGAGGCTGATCATTGATTAACACACAAGTCTTATGTATTCCTTTTGGACCTAATATTGGTTTCCTTATATTTTTTTGCCATTTGATATGTTATAACATTGTGAATCATTGTTTGCAAACATGGTGTCAACCCAGCTGTAAGCACGCTTACATGGAATTCACAGATGGAGCTGTGTTTTTTTGACAAAAACAGGGTGTTTACATTTTTTTCAATTTATTCACTCTTTTTCCTTCTTTTTCAATTAAGAACACGTTTGTTAATTTTATTTTGGTTTTCTTATATTTTATCATAGGGCATTATTAGATAGTGTGGGAATATTTGGCATAACACATATATATAGGCACCAGTGATGTTGACAGCACAGAGCATGGCTTGACACTCATTGCTTTCGGGTTTCTGTAGCAGTTTAACAAAGCAGTATGGAATATTGTCTGTAAACCAGGAGAAATAAAGTTTCATTGGCATTTCTGGCAAAATGGGCGTAGACCCTAAGATTAAAAGCAAGGCCACTACCGCAGGCCATCTTGATGACGGTATCACGCAGATGCGAAATCATGAGAACAGAAGGGGTGAGTTTGCACATAGTAAGGAATAAGTATAAGAGCCATCACTAGGGAGGGTTAGAATTTAACAGCAACTTTTCTATCCAATTATGATATAGAAACGAGGAATTGATTGACACCCACAGAGTATTGGGACAGAGGTAAGACATACAGCTTATACTTTAGTTCACAATATGCTAACGGCGATCTGAGTAGTAATGGTTGGTTTCCCAAGAAACAAGAGCAAGAATTAGAGAACTTTGATCTTCGGCAACTTGGTGTAACAACAGTTTGACGATTGTTGGTGGAGCTAAAAAGCTTGAATTATCAGAAAGGAGATATGTGCTAAAGTCAATCTGTCATAGCATGAAGTGGTCGGGTTTACTTACAAGGCAGTCAAACACAACTTTGTTGTTTGTCACACACGTTTTTTGCAATGAAATTGAGTCGCAATTTCACAGGAAGTTCAGTATAGGTTATTATACCCAGGATCATAGTGCGATTAAGCACATGATTTCTATCACGTTTCTCACACAGCAATGCATGAGGTGTTCTGTACAGCACATCTGAAACGTTTAGGTTTTGAATTTAAATTTTTGTTTGGGTTGATAAGCATGTTTGAAAGAATTATATTGCGCACTGTATTATGGAGCGAGAATTGCATGATGTTCAACTTAGTTTGTTATTTTGCGGTCCAACAGGAGGCCAGTGAGCATTTGCTTGTATTAATGACATTCATCCCACTGAAGAAGGGTTCAAGTAACCCGAAATGCATTGGGGTCAGCGAAAGATGCTTAACTGAGAATATCAACTGATTTGTTCGACAATGTTTTGATTTTTACAGAACTGTTCCATTTGAAATGAATTTTCAATGATGTACTGATATTTTTTGAAATATTGAATTGAAAATATACAGAAAGTATACTGAAAAGTTAAATTACACATTTGATTCTAGTCATATATTTGAATGCTTAATTTTGGTCAAGTGAGCAATTCTTGTGTTGAACCTCTAGGGGTAATTAAGTAGTGTGCTTCAATATTGTACGGAGTTTTCTTTGCACCCAGTTCAGAGACATTTTTTCGAGGGATAGAGGCAGATCCCATAAACGAAGCATCACACACTGTTTCATTATAACATTAGATTATTCTGTTAGAACACATTACCAAGGTGTGTAGGTTGATACAATTTATTAAACAAGCCCTAAGCCATCTGCAGTCACCAGCACATAGAGTACCTTGAGCACCGGCATGCATGGATCGGAGGTAGGGGGGCGGGGGCAGGGGTGGGAAGGGGTCTGACGCAGCGGAAGCGGGTATTAAAAAATAAAATAAAAAACAAACCATCTCATCACTTCCTCACTTCGTCTCTCCGCCCTAGTCCTCCCGGGCTGGCCAGAAGAGGAAGCACACAAAGGCTCCCAGTCAGCGTTTTCATTTGTCTGTTCACCATGTTTCAGCACTCAGACGCTGAAAGACAGCCTGGGCATGTTTTCCACGTAGGCTGAAATGCAGCCTGCATGGAGAGCATAAGAAGTGCACAAGATTGTTGAGCTGTCATTGCGCCCTCCTCCCCTGCCCCCGCCCTCTCAGGCAAAGCTTCGGAAGTGGGAGAAAATAAAATGATAATAACACAAGTTATCATTTTATTTTCCCTTTATTTCACTGCTAAAAGCAGTGGGGAGACGCTCCTCTAAAGCCACTGGGTATCCTAATTCAGTCCTGCCAAGTATCACGCATCAGACGTGACACTAACGCATTTTCACCGCACTGAAATTCATTGTCACGCATATCTGCAGATATATCAGCTGACACTCTGAAGCGCTGTAGAAGGCATTGTGTGTGTAAGGTGGCAGCTCCCTGCCTGTGCCATGTGTGAGTCCTGCTCCCGCAGGGATGGGGGACTCCCAGGAGAGCTAAAGCACCGCTGGCAGCCTCACAGCGCTACAATGTAACTCAATGTGAAGATTCTGCGGCACCGCGCAGCTCTGAATCAGACAAACTGACTTCAGGGCTCGGCCCAGTCAGCTTCGTTTGATACAATTGGCCTGTGGCGCCGCAGGGGAAGTCACATTCTAATAGAGTGCCGCAGGAAGCTTAAGAGGAAGGTCGGCGCCTTGGGGCCTCATTGGTTTGCAGTGGCACTGGCCTGTCTCAGCTCTGCTCTCTGTTGAGCAGTGCTCATAGGGCCTTGCCACCCATGCTGTGGGGCTGATGGCTGCCGCCTGGCGCTGTGAATTCAATATTGCAGAGCCGGCCAAGGGATAGTGCAGTGGACGTCATTGCAGTCGTCTGTCACTCACTGACGGTAAGGTTTTATGCAGCGGCCGCCAGGACAGAAAGAACTCAGAGCAGGGACAGTCACCTGTTTATAGACTAAGGCGGGCGGCATTCTAAACAGATATAAAATGAATCGATCCTTTTATGTTTCTTCTGCTCATTTTGTTTGTGCTTGGAAATTTAGGCTGAAATAGAAAGTGCGCAGGTGGGTTATACACATTTAAAAAATGTTTGAACCGGGCGGGCCCGTGTAAAATTATGATTAATGGGTCCATTTGTTGTTGGTAACTTCATGTAAATTTATTGAAGATAGAAGTTACAGGAAATAAAGTATATAAATAAGGAACCCCACCAGGAGCAGTCTGTATCTCGCTCAGCCCATAGATCAACTGACTGAAACCTTACTACATTCCAATTCCCAACGTTCCAACACACACGTAACCAGGCTGAGCATCACATTACATCATCTCAGGGGCGGATTGGCACTGCGGGCATTCGGGAATCGGCCGAAGGGCCGTTGTCTCAGTGCCCTCTGTGGGCCATTTTTTTCCTCCCCTTTCCCAGTTCACAGAGAGTGCTCTCTGCTATCTGCTCTCTGTGGACTTGGAAAGGGGAGAAAAAAAAACAGTCCACAGAGGGCACGTAGACAGAGACAGAAATTAAAGTGCTTCACTGTGCGTCATACAGTGATTATTAGCTGTGGCCTCACTTCACCCCCTGCCCCTGCAAAGCAATCACGCCAAGGGTGGGCTGGGGAGGGGTGATTGTTTGCGAAAATCGGCCTCCCTAGGGGCCAGGTGTTGCTCAGGCCTTGAGCCATTTTCACCTCGGCCCCCCTGGGGCCCACGCAGCCGAGAAACGGTGTTAATCTTAACACCTCGCCCACAGCCCCTCAGATTCAGGGCATAGTGGGCAAGGAAGAATGGGTCTGGCTGTGGGGGCCAGGTGATGTTTTGAACTCGCACCATCTTCACCTCAGCCTTCCCCTGGCTACCATGGATGACCCAGCAGCTGTGTTTTGTGCTCCCCTGCCAGGACATTGCCCTGGGGCCTGGAGGGCTGGGGAGGGCTGATTAATTTACTAATTGCAGGGGCCATACTGCTGTTCATGTGCTCTTGAGCTAAGTAGGTTAGTAATAGCAGGGGCTTCCCTTCTTTTCAGGTGCTCCTGCACTGAAGGGCTTGAATAATTTTGTGACAGAAAGGGGCCTTGCTGTTTTTTTAGTTGCTCAGCATGTAGGCCATTGTCACCTTGGGCCTGTGTCCTGCGCAAGAACAGTATCCTCCCACTTTCATTCCTTGTGTGTGCATAGGCATATGTGGCCTGATGCCAGAGTTGCAGAGATGGGGATTCAAGTTCGAATCCCAGGGTCTGCTCAACAGCCTGTGATTCTGGGCAGATCACTTCATCGCCCAGGCCCTTAAATAAAAAATCGGATCATGTGTTCTGTAATTGGTACTCATGAATAGAACTCTAATAGCCTTTGTCTTGGGCTGAATTTACACTATATAAAACTGTCAAATGGTAAGAAAATTATAAAAAATAACCATTTGCTATAATATGGTTATAATTAAAGAGGACACTTTATAAAACATGTCCATATTTTTAACACAGCTTTTCCGATACAAAATTTCCATTTCATTCCCCTTAGTGCTTCACTGTCTGGTTTTCTTATGCTGTGGAGGCTGCGCTCTGACTCCTAAGTCATTCAGCACCTCTTGTTGAGTGCACCTTTCTACTTCTATGTTCTTTTTGTTATTCTGGGAGAGTCTAAGCTTGCCCTAAGATAACATTTCATAGTATTCATAATTTCCAGTGACTCCCTCCTCAATGGGGGATCTTGTTGGCTGATGTTTGTGGCCTTCCTTTCCCTCCCCAGCTCCTGCCACACCTTCATATGGACACACCCCTTACTCACTGCCTGCATGAGTGTGAAAACAGCAGGCCTATAGGTTTCTGTCTCACTGCTCTGACCACACCCCCTTTCTCAGTCAGCCAGTAAGACACCATTTCTGGATTGAAGTGGGGGTAAGAATTCATAGATTTCCTTCCCGCCTCCTGATTACCACGCCCCCGTTAGCCAGGCGAGGGACATAAAAGCAGCTTGCCAGCAGCTTTCATCAGACAACTTCAAGTTGGACTCTACAGCACCCACCACCAGGAGGATCGTATACAGAAGTTGCAGCAGGAGATCAAAGCAAAGACCTGCCCAGCCCTCAGGTGCCCAGAAAACTTCAACAGGCTGCTGCTTCAGCCTACATCTTTATTTCCTTAGGTGCCAACCTTTTCCTATCCTTCCCAGGTGGAGGGAATACATGTGTAGGCCTTCAGTGACCCAGTCCAACTCCTGAGGCTCAGGAAGAAGACAGTTCTGACCCTCCCATACAGAACTACAGAGTGTTCACCCTGTCTTTTCTATTTGGTTACTCTTCTCACCAGATGCACCACACTGCCAAGCTCTAACTCAAGAGGGGCCATCTAATCCCCTTGGCATCCCACTCTCCACAGGGTTGACCAAAGTAGGCTGAGTCAAGCAGTACTCAAAGCTACATCTAGTGCGCCTCAATCGTCCCACCAAATCCAGAAAATACTGCACTAGGCTCAGTGCAGTAGGTCTTCCTCAAAGCTATACTTGACTTGCCACATCCAGCACCCAGAAATGCAATGTGTTGCTAACCGATCCCTTCCTCTGAAGCAAAAAGGAACAGGTAGGAACCATTTTGTTTACCATTTTTTTGCACAATTAACTGATTCATTTGTGTGCCAGTTAACAATTTAACTCTATTTTAAAGGCCTCATCCAAAATGCAGAGAAGAGGCATATTTCTCTATATGCCAAAAATATTGTTTAGTAAGTTTTGGTTAGTTTTTGTTTGTAGTTTGTAGGTCATTCTGACAGTAAACACCCATTATCGCGAATCTTTCTTCCCGCATACCATCACTCCGCATACTTTTATTACGAATCTACTAGGACTCCGCAATGCCATTATAACGCATGGCATTACATTTTATATGCTTTTACCACGCATACATTTGCAACGAAACTCGTAAATGCATGAATGGTAAAAGCATGTTTTTTTGTATATGTTAGGATAAGGTAAGTATGGGTATAGGGGTATATGTTTTGGGGTTCTGAGGTATATGTTTTAGGGTGATTGGGTATTTTAAGGGTTCAGGGATAGGTTTGGGTTTTGGGGTACTGGGGTATTTTTAGGGTTCAGGACTAGGTTTTGGTTGTGGGGTACAGGGGTATTTTTAGGGTGAAGGGATAGGTTTGGGTTTTGGTGTACAGGGGTATTTTTAGGGATCAGGGATAGGTTTGGGTTTTGGGGTACAGGGTATTTGTAGGGTTCAGGGATAGCTTTGGGGGTACAGGGGTATTTTTAGGATTCAGGGATAGGTTTGGGTTTTGGGCTACAGGGGCATTTTTAGGGTTCAGGGATGGGTTTGGGGTACAGGGGTATTTTTAGGGTTCAGGGCTAGGTTTGGGTTTTAGGGTGCAGGGTGTATTTTTAGGGTTAGGATGGGTTATGATTATGGGGTGCAGGGGTATTTAAAAGGACCAGGGTGGGATTCGTTTTTAGGGTGTAAAGGGTAAATAAAAACCCAAAATTTAAAAAAAAATATAAATATATATATATTTAATATTAATATATATATATATATATATATATATATATATATATATATATATATATATATATATATATATATATATATAATGCAATTTAAAAGATTTTTTTTTAATTTAAATAAAAAAAAGAATATATATATATATATATATATATATATATATATATATATATATATATATATATATATATATATATATATATATATATTTTTATTTTTTTTTATTAAGTACTTTTACAATGTATATGACTTTACCACACATGCATTTGCGTTGTAATGGCATGCGTGATGAAGTCATATGCAGGGTAAAAGTTTGAGGAATGATGGCTTTGCGGAGTAATTGTCCCGCGTTGTAAAAAATGCAGAGTGATGGTATGCAGGATTTTTGATTGCGGAATATCGTCATATATTCCATTCTGACTGCACTCTAATTTAGGTGCTAGGCCAGAATGTGGCAACATGTTTGTGTGTTGATTTCAGGACATGTCTAAGACTTTGTGTAATGTGCTTTCTCAAAAGAGAGCTGTTTAGCCTCATTCTAAGCTAGGCCTTGTCCGAGGCCTAAGCAAAATGGCACTTCTCTCTCTGTGCAGAAGAATTCACTTTTCTAGCATGTTCAGGTTATATGTCCTTTTTGCAGATTTTCTATCATTTTCATGGTTAATGCCGTCCGTGGCGGCCCTTTGCTGAAACTTAATTGCCTTGGGTCTATTTAAGGGCTTAGGCTCTGTTGTGCCCAAACATGTGGCTCTATTCTGTCTGTGAAAGGGCAATTTGGTATTGCACAAATTTTTCTGGTTGGTTGTTTTTTGTTATCATGCATGTGGGCCCCAGAACGTGCTTCAGAGTTGGTGCTACATCATGTGTCTTACACATGGAGGACATGCGAAAAATCGTGAGGGATTGTTACACAGTTGGAATATTTAAAACCAATATCACTAGTTGTTTGCAGGTCTCTTGTACCATGATTCCGAGAACAGAGTGTGTGTATTGCTTCTCCTATATAAGGAGGAAATTATTAGATTTCATCCCTTTGGAATGGTGAAAATCCTCAGAACATCGCATTGGTTTTCATTGTTGCTGAAAAAATGGCATAAGTAAACATAACTAAAGCTACAATCGCAAACACAATGCCCGTATGGTTTATTGTGATATTGTGTGCTAGCTCACAAAACATCAACCAAATCACCCTTACCACTAAAAATGTGAGAAATAGGCAGGTTACACACAGAATTCCACGTCAAATGTTGTTGCAATTTAATGTACACAATTTACCCAAGGAATGATTTTGCAGCATTATTCCAGATTGTATTACATTATGATAAAGGCCTGAACATAGGTACTCACAAACATTTTCCCAGGAGCAACAACATTTGGTCTGAGTTATGACCAAGAGCTATGTTGATACCAGAAGAGTCGCAGTTGGGGGTAAGGTGAGTGTAAGGGAAGTAAGGCATATACATCTAGTTTCTGAATTGCACAATGTGATACCAACAACTTGGCATTAATACCGGTTTCGTATCTTAATCAGATCATGTGATCCTAGGCAATTGTTTTATTTCACTTTCCGACCTGTTTCTTCATTATCACACATGAAGAACTCGAAATACATGACATCAGTATGGGTGCTGTACAAAACCTTCTCCTGTGTGAATGAATGACACAAACAGGATGTTTTATGTTGTCTAGGCAAAGAAGTGGAACAGAGGAAAAGAAAAGGGGGTGCTGAAAAATTACGAGAGAAGAAAAGAAGACGGCTTGAAGAAGAAGTGAAAGAAAACAAGAACATTTTCAACATGTTTACAACGCAGACCCCAAAAAAAGCTGTATCACAATGCCTGTACTACAGCAGCGGGTCCCCTCTCTTTAGGTGCAAAAGTTTTGGCCATTACTTTGACAGAAGACTCCACTTGCAAGCAAATGATAGAAGAACATGATTGTGAAAGAATGGCAGATATGTCAGAGGAAGCAGGAGTCCTGTCCATTGATGCAACTAAAGGTGTCACTGGCGAGCAGGACTTACAAATCAGTACTTCTGCAATACTTGGAACAAACGTGGAGGAAGGAACAGAATCCAGTGCAAAGGCCACTCCAGCAGACGAAGAAACCAAATCCACTGTTTCAGGGAGATCTGCATCCATCTTATTACATTTGCCAGAAGATGGGATCCAAGATAAGACGGATACTCAAGGAAAGGACCAGGCACAGTTAGTTGACCTTTACTTTCAACGGCCAACGCATGACCAGCTTTCTGCATTCTTTCACTTTCACCCAATACAATCTTCCAAAAGTCAACAGTTCAATGGGCAGTTGGCATTCATGAGGAAAGATGGGAGTACGCGACACTGGTTAAGCTTTTCAGAAATCCAAAAAGCTTTCTTTTGCACAGTTTGCTTGGCATTTAGCAAATGTTGAGAAAGTGGGCCTTTTATTCGAGGGGTGAAAAACTTTAGGCACTTGTACATGCGCATTACAGAGCATGAGGCATCCCAATTCCACAAAAGATGCACTGATTCATATATGATAACAATTTCTGGAGTTGACATAACCATTCTCCTCTTCTCTCTGCAGACAACTCGTGCAGTACAAGCCAGAAAGAGGAGAGAAATATTGGAGCGTGTGGTTGAAGTTATTAAACTGATTGGTAAAAGGGGGCTTAGCTATCGGGGGAAATCAGAGCCTGTGTCTGAGTTGGATAATGATTTAATGGATCATGGGAACTTTCTGGAGCTCATCCTTCTGCTGTCAAAATATGACCAACCTCTAAAACAACACATTGAGTCTCTCACTTCCAAAGCAAAACAGAAAGGTGGTTGTGGTGCATCTGTGACATTCATGTCAAAGACCACAATTGGTTATGTAATAGAAACAATTTCCAAACTGATAAAAAGACACATTGCTAAAGAAATAAATGATGCAGGTATGTACTCAATCCAGATAGACTCAACTCAAGATATAAGTATTACTGACCAGTGTTCCATTATCATCCGATATGTCACAGACACTGTACATGAACGCCTAATAGCAGTCAGAAATTGAACTTTGTCAACTGGAAAAAGATTGTTCGAGTTGGTACAAACTGCAATTCAACAAAATGGTCTTGACATAGCTAAGTGCATTGGAAATTCGACTGATGGTGCTTCCAACATGCAAGGCCAGTACAATGGACTCAGTACTTGGCTAAGCAAAGAATCTCCAAATCACATACATGTCTGGTGTTATGCACATGTGTTAAACCTTGTCCTTATTGAGGTGACCCAAGCATCTACAGCGTCCACCTCTCTCTTTGGACTGCTACACTCTTGTGCAGTCTTTCTCCGGGAGTCATATAAACGGATGGATGTGTGGCGTGAGCTGGCAAAGGATAGTCGGACAGTCCAGATCATTGGAGAAACAAGATGGTGGGCAAAAGATGCTGCTCTCAAGAAAGTTTTTGGCTCTTTCAATAACCCTGCCAATGCTATGTTTATTGATTTGGTCAAAGTCCTTCATAAGATTTCATCTGACAATCTTAGATTTATTCCAAATGTACGGTGCCAATCCTTACAATTTGCTGAGGGACTATGTAAATTTCAAACAGTCCTAACAGCCCAATTGTATCTTCGCATTTTTGCTTCAACCACACCACTGTCTAAGTATCTCCAAACAAGTGGAATGGATATCCTGCAAGCACAGAGAATGGTGTCAGACACTGTAAAACTCCTTGCCACAGATTCCCGCAATTTTGATGCTGTGTACTCTCCATTTTCAGAGTGGGCCAACAAAGGTTTGGAAGAAAGGAACGGTGACCAAGAAGTACAAACAACACTTCCAGAAGGGAGATTGTCCTTTAAAAAGATGCCTGGGATGAGCACAAAGGATGAGCTTATAACCCTAGCTAAAGATCGATTTCGCATTGGGTTGCATAATACAGTAATGGACAAAGTTATTCAAAGTCTGACCACTCGTTTCAAGACACACTTAACTTTGGCAGCAGATATAGCATGCCTAGACCCAAAGAACTTCAATCAGACTCTCCCAGGTAATGCTCTTGTGAGACTTTGCTCCTTATTGCAAAACATAGATAGCTCCATAACTGTGCAGACTTTGCAGGAAGAACTTCAGGATTTTGCTGCTAAATGGTCAAATTTAAAAAGGACACTACCTGAAGAGTACGACAGAGAAGACCAGACTAATGAAGACAAACCACTTCAAGTAGAAGAATTTGACCAAAAACCTGAGGCTGGGCCAACAAAGTGCAATACTTGCCGTGACTGTGCTGTCTGTTGTTACTCTATCTTGAAAAAATACCTTCTTTTCAGCAGTGCCTATCGGCATTTGTATTTGGCATACAAATATGTTTTGACCTTATCCTGTACACAGTAGCCTGTGAGAGAAGTTTTCTCCAAACTGAAGTGCATCAAAACCCGCCTAAGAAACCAAATCGGTCAGGAAAACCTTGAAGCCTTTATGCTCATGTCAGTTGAATGGAATGTGCTGTCTCAGTTGAAAACTGATGACATTATTGACTTAGTTGCAAAAAAAGTGCATTGCTGCAGGATCTTTTGATTGAGTAATCCTCAGTCTCCCCATGGCCCAGACTTAAAGGCAGCAACAGATATGAATAAAACTGTGTTTTTTTGTATATAGACATCACCTGCTGACTGTGAAATAAATTTATGACTAGATTGTACAGATACATTTTTTCAGCATTCTTTACACCCCAGACTGCTTTTTCCTCGTTTGTGAATTCTTACTTTTGGTATTAAATGCTCTATTCCCAGAGATTCCAGTCTTACCCTTTCTCCTTGACTTTGTACTAGATTTCTGGTTTATGTGATGATTAGAGTCTAGGACATAGCTGGTTAGGAAAGAGTATCCAACGACATTGTGCAGGGCGTTAAGACTGAAAGTAAGTATTCAGTTATCTGAACTGCAGTGCTCCTAGTCTTTACCAATGTTACTTGCTCTGTAAGCTTTCAAAAGCTTAATTTACTAAATATTTCTCTACAAATTAGACCTCAAGGAGTAACCAAATGGTGTTTCATGAAGGGGCACGCCCCTCGAATGTGGGCCACGCCGCTTAAATATAGGCCACGCCCCTTAAATATAGGCCACACCCCTTAAATGTAGGCCACGCCCCCTAATGTGGGCCACTTTTTTCGTCAGTGCCCGGGCCAAATTGTGATCCCAATCCGACCCTGCATCATCTCTCTTTTTTTAATAATGAAAAGGAGAAACTGAGATGACAGGCTGAGCATCTGAGCATCACATTACAGCCCGGCTCATAGAGGTGAGCGCTGGCATGTTTTTTACGTTATTATTTCAATTTCACATACCCCCCAGATGAGATCATAATCAATCCTACTGTCGGGCCTTCCTACAGGCTTTACATTCCTCGTGTGTTCTTAAAATGAGAAAGCGTGATGATCCGGATTATTATCCGAATAGCAGCCCCACACAGATCTGGTGGTACCTCGCCTTCCATTTTAAATGCTGGCAGGGTACTACTGGTGCTTAGCAATAACGGTCTGGGGTCCCGTTGGGGGACCGTTATTGCTAAGCACCAGTAGTAAAAAAAATCCAGGCGGAAACGGGCAGTTTGGTTCTTTTTACCGAGCTGCCCTAGGCTGTCCCTACCTCTAAACTTAAGTTGTGTTGGCAGGATGTTTTCCCCCCTGCATCCCAATTACCGAAGTGCTGACTGCACCCGTCCCCACCCTCAAGCATAATTTTGATCCCAGGCAGCTGGTCAGACTCAGAGAGCAGATTGTTGTCCTCTGAGGCCAATCTCCTCTGCAGCAAAACCAGCAGAGCGTTTTGGGCAACTGGCAATAAATTCTAAAGTTCTCAACGAGTGTTAAACAATTGCTGACGAATAACTAACACTGTAAAGGCAATCTATGACACCAACGCAGCACGCAAATAATAATAGTCACTGCTTCGATGTATGTAATGTAATGTAATGTAAGATAAATGTATAAAGCGCACTGCCACCCATCGGGCATCCTGGCGCTAAAGAGGGAGTGCAGAAGCAACTGTGATTAGAGTCAGCTAGAGGTTAAATTCTAGGAAAAAGCCACAAGTAAGTGCCACTGTCAGAGTCACACAATGAAAACATCTACATATCACACAGAAGCAATTATAAAAATTGGTAGCTATGTAAAGTTGTATTTAAGAATCGTGTCTACCCTTTGCAAAATGTTAGAATGAGAACACAAGGCTGGTATTTTTTTCGGGGGTGGGAGACAGAGATGCAGTAGGGTTAAGGTTGTGAGGTTAGTTTCAATAACAAGCTGACCCATGCTATAAAAGGTGCTTTTTAGGCTAGTGTGCGGTCATGAACAGATCATCTTCTGAGCAGCAGCAGTGCCGGCCAGCCTGCAGTCACAGAGTGGGTCTCTGGTTTGTACCCTTACATTTCTGGTGCGTGCAGCAGTTCTGAGATGTTCTTAGAGTTTCTCGTTGCTCAAATGGGTAGAATCTGATATTTATATGGGCCTCTCGTCTTCATTGCTTGATTTTTGCCCGCAAGATAGTGTCACTCATAGGCGTTGAAATGTCACTCATAATGACACTGGAATTATGAAAATGTCACACATTGCAATCTGAAACCTTGGCAGCTATGTTACTAATTGTGTCGCCCATTCCACCCTGCCCCTCCAAACCCCTGGCTCAGCAACAGTCTCCTCATTCAGCTTTTCTCACAGTCCTCAGGTGCTATGGCATCTGCCCCGTTTGTAGCCTTTGGGAAGAAGGACATCTCGCAGACAAGGGCGGGTTTAAAAGTTGCATTTAATTTAATCCCATAGTGCCTCGTCTGTGTTTCGCTGTTGATGAGTGCTGAAGAATGGATCCTTCGGAGCCAATTTAAATTGTAGTCCTTCTTCCACGTTTGGTAACTATCCCGGCTTTTTGTTTTCAAAATCTGGACACCCTACCTATTTCTCTCTGAGGCTACCAGCGCTGACGAACATGTCCTGTATAATATGCGCGGCCGGTGTTGTGTAATATCTGGTATCCCATTGGGATCGTGTATCCCCTTCACTTCGGCCGTCTTCGGAGAATTAACTCAGCCCGGGCAGGATCAGACAGAAGCAGTCGATCTCTGCTCGGGCGGAGTGCGGGGATACACGATTTCATGGGATACCAGACAGACTTCACACTACAAATTACCTGACGTTTCACTGCACGAGAAGAGACATGAAGCACATCGCAAGTAGTTCAAAGAACGGAAATGTTAAATAAATGAACATTAAATGCAGACAGAGACAGAGTGAAAAAATTGTATGTTTATCTTCTAAGCAAATCGCTACTAGTACAAAGAAGGAAAGGTCAAATAAATGAAAATTAAATGATTGCTCGAACGGAGTCCCAGTGAAAGAATCGATTTTTTTTTAAACAAATCACAAGTGTTTCAAAGAAGGAAACGTGAAATAAACGAAATGTAAACATGTGCTCGGAGTCAGAGTGGAAAAATTGAATTTTTTTAAAAAGAAAATGGCAAGTGGTACAAAGCAGGAAACGTGAAATAAATGAAAATTAAACATATGCACTAAGTGGGAGTGAAAGAATGGAATTTTTATTTTTGAAAAGACAGAATCACATTGTAAATTAAAACATGGGGAGAGAGAATGACACAGAAGGGAACATAGCTGCCAAGGTTTTAGATTGCTATGTGTAACATTCTCCTAATTTCAGTTTAATTATGAGTGACATTTCAACAACTACCGGGCAGATTTACAAGCCCACTGCGCCACCAGTACATCACTTTTTGTGATGCACTGGTGCCGTAGTTCACTGCTTCTTATTTACAAGGACAGGAAAAGCCACCCTGCGTGGCTTTTCCTGCCCTTGTAAATATGGCCCCTTTACATGCAACACTTTGTGTGAAAGGGGCTTTCCATGGGTGTTGCTGTGGGTGTTCCCACGCACAACCCATGGAACCAGACACATTTCCACATTTACAAGGAATCGTAAATCTGGAAATGCGTCCGTATGCTACGCCACCGTAGGGGGAATGTATGACGTTACAACGCATACATTCACAACGCAGTAGTGTACATTGCGTTTGTTACAGCGCAAGTTGTTACAATCGACTTGCGCTAGAGGAGCTGGATTTAGGAATAGTATGATTTACTATTCCAACTCCAGTGTGTGGAACAGTAGGGAAGGTGTTGGAATAGTAAATCATACTATTCCTTAGTGTAGAGTATCCAGCACAAGTCGTTGTAAAGACTTGCGTTGTAATAAGCATGTTGTGAAGCTATTGTGGTGTAACAATGGCATGGTAAAGGTCATTCTCCCCCTAGGGATGGCGAAGCGAGCCGCAACGAGGAGAAGTGTTTTCATTTCTCCTCGTTCTTTCCCCTTTCAATGCGTGCTGCTTTCTGCAGCAGGCATTGAAAGCGGAAAATGCCTGTAGTGATTGTTTTCGTGCAGGAAGGTGCTCCTTCCTGCACGAAAACAATCTCCCCATGAAGCAAGCATCCTTGCACCATGGTGCAAGGGTGCCTGCACCAGCGCATGGCAGCTGTTTGTGCGCCAGTGCAGGGGAGAGCACAGGAATACAACATATTATTGTAAATATGTTGCATTCCTTTGCTCTGAAAGTGACTCAGAGCAGCGCAGCCAAATGGCTTGCGGAATGCACTGAGTCACTTTCTCTTAAATCTGCCCGTAAGAGTGGCTTTTTCTTGCAAGCAAAGTCAAGTATAAAGATGAGGGAAGCATATAGATATCAGAAATTGGAATGGAAGGGCACTAACCTAGTACTCGTTAGCTGCCCAGACAGCAGCAAGGGCATTGGCAAGGCTCAGGAGAGGGAGTCAGGATGCTGTATGCTGTTTATTTCAGAGACATTATGCTTTAATAAATCCGAATAAAAATGATATCTTAGGAGTGCAGTTCAGCGGTGTCAGCCCCAGTTGGCACTCCACTACCTGCCCCACCCCTCAGCACCAGATCACTCCAGCAGGCTGCAGCTGTCACAGAGCTACTAAAACACTGGGCTCATAAGTGACACAGCTGCTGGCTATGCTGAAAGTTAGACCGGCACCATTACCGCTGCCCCTCATTACCATAACATCCATTTATCTGCTGTGAAGTGCCGGCGGGGCAGCATGCCATTTGAGGGGTTAGGTGCTTAGTGTGAGAAGTTGGTCTGATATATGATGCTCACTAATTCTAGTGATCACCTTGTATCAGTCCAAACAACCCTTATGGTGATTGGTTGTAAGTCAACCTTATAGACCAGCTATCCTAATGGTAGCATGGACAAAGCAGTCTTAGGCTAAACTCTTTTTGCATGTGAATCCAGCTGTTTTACCACATATAACCCCTTGAATACCAAATGAAAGGACACCACACAGGTAGTTATGAAAATAAACAAGATATTTATTAACTAACAAACACCTCTGAACTCTTCATGAGATCAGAGAGCTAAGCACATGACAAGACTCTTAAGAAAAATACGATAAGTTGCACAAATTACAATGGTGCCCTAGGGGCACGACAAACCATATACTAAGTAAATGGTATAAGGAAATCGATAGAAGGAATGGAGATGTCCAGAGGCTGTTGGATCGCTGGGACTACACTATCCTGAACTGAGGTAAGTAATAGGAGGCCCACGGAATGCGTGTGCAGAGTGTGAACTCACATGCAAGATGCATAACAAAGTCAATGGACAGTACAAATTACGAAAAGGTAAGTATTAGACAGTTCCCACTAGCTAGGACTAAAACGACTGGAAATCTGAACACTAGGAGAGTCAATCTACCCTTGAGCACCGAAATGCCCTTGTTACCTCACCCACGGGATGCGGGTGCACAGGTGTCAAAGTGTGTCGGGTTTCCGCGTTGAAGTCTATGGAGCCTGGAAGAAAAGATGCTGCAGGCGGCCAGATGGAAGATGTCCGGAGTGATCCAAGGGTGGATCAAGGAAGATGAAGACCTGAAAGCAGAGGGGACAATGTTCACAGTCACTAGCCAGTGACTGGAGTGGAACAAGGAAGGAACCAGATGATGTCGTCGCGATCAGGTGAAGAGTGGACGCTTGACTCTGCAGCCACGTGGACCAGGTGGTGTCTTCAACAACCAGGATGGAGGCACAAGCTGTCCCACGCAGGCTCTCGCTGTCGGCGGTGTTGGATCTGGAATCGGCGTCAACAGGCCTTGGCAAAGGCAACCCACGCGGTGAGTGGAAAAGGCGTCTGGTGCGGACCAGGAGGGTCCGGGGTGCTTCTCCTTTGCAGGGAAGCTGGGGCCAGTCTCGAGCAACCAGAGCAGCAGTGTGGATTTCAAGGATCGTCGTCTAGGAGGCCACTAGCCAGCCGGCAAGTGACCGGACAATGCGTCGAGCAGCAATCAAGCAAAAGGGCCCCACGCAGATCTTGTGGATGCTGGAGGGCTGATCTTCTGTGCAGGAGCGGCTCGGGGCTGGGGCTTCCCAATCCCCAAAGCACGTTCTCGAGGATGCCTCTGAAGTCGTGCTGGAAGCGAAGTGCAGTTTCTCCAAGGTGGCCGGTCCCACGTGTCTCGTCGCGCCCACGGATCTCAGCTGTGCTGCAGATGTAGGTAGAGGTCGGAGAGGTCTGGGAATCAGGGTCTCGTCGGGCTCTTAAGTCTGGATCTACTCGGAAGACGACAAAGTGAACCGCTAGGACGCTTGATGGTGCCTGCAGATGCAGGGTGGACACTCCTTGCCCACAAGGGAGATTTCTTCAGTCTTCTGTGGAGCAGAACGTCGAAGTCCAGAGTTTCTTCTTGTAGAGTTTCAAATCAGGATAATCTATTTGGAATGGGACCAGCTCCTACCTTTATTCTCCTAAAGGGGGCTGTACTATGGCTAGGTCCCTCCTATGGGTGGGACCAGGAAGGGGGGTGGTTGCACCCCCTATCCTTTGTCCGGTTTCGCGCCAGAGCTGGGGCTGGAGTGCCCCAGCAACTGGTTTGAACCGGTGTATGCACAGGGCACCTTGTGTGCCCCAGGCATGTCTCATTCCTTTCAGGCCTGTCCTACCTAATACACAAAATCCTGTCTGGGGTGGTGCTAGCACCTCCCAAGGCGCGAAACCCTTTGTCCAAGCCTCCCTCACTGGAAGGACTTTCAGCAGCAGGAGGTCAGACTTGTGTCTGTGGTGGCAGCATCCATTTTGTGATGCTGAGGCTCGAGTTAACTTTAACCGGGGTTCAGTTACATACATATTGTGTCCCTCTAGAAGGGTGGAATGCTACCCCCGTCGCCAGAACTGGCGAGGGGGTAGTATTCCAATTCGTATTACACCTTACTCGACATGTTTTGATAATGCTATGCCAAAGTTAGCAATAACCGCGAGGTTATAATGCACTTAAGAGTATATGGTATAGCGTTATCATGGAAACAGCTAAAGGACTTGGTTCCGAAAGCTGCAGACAGGCTCAGCTCATGCCAGAGCACTATCTCACATAATTCCAAGCACTCTGCCTCCAGGATTGTTAAGGCCTGCCATAGGAGTGACTTATAGGAGTATATGTGTCCATTTTAGGTTTAGAAATAGGTATACTATATCTAAAGCAAAGGGTGATTACACCACCTTGCCCCAGCTGATTGATCAGCCAGTTGTGTCAGATTTGGATGGCCAGCCAGGGGTGGCATAATACATGCTGCAGCCCCTGGTAGGCCCTGAGTGCACCTATGCCCTGGGTACCTAAGGTACACTGTACAGAGACTGATAAGGTGACCCAGTATCCAATTAGATATGTACCTAAGGTACATGGAGTCCATTTTAACAGAGAGAGCAGGAAGCCTGGGGTCCTGAATAGCAGTATCCCAGGCCAACTAAGTAGAAAACCAGCTAAACACTAGGCAAAAAGTTGGGGGTAACCATAGTCAGATATCCACCTTCCTACAACCCCCCCCCCCAAACGAAAGGAGATAAGGCTATCCTTGACCAGGTAAGCCTATAATGCCTGAGTGGCCATATGAGGAGGTGCATGCACTGGTATGGGTACCCCCGATCTCATGGTCCACTAAGCAATCCCTCACCCTAAGGGTGTCTGAGGGTCTCCACCATAGGGAATCTCTACCTGTGGTGTGTTTTGGCAAAGTAAAAGGCTGGTGCTGGGATGGAGTACTGAAGTGAGACTCCACTAATGTTGGGCTCAACTTCTTCCAATCACTATCCACCATATATGCCTTTCTTTCCAGGACTGAGTTGCAGTGTGCTCTCAGGGTCAACCTATGGCTACCTAAAGCTGGAGGCTGGGTCCCTCTGTTTGGTTTACAGGAGGGACAGGTCAGGTTTGGGGCCCTTAGGTCCCAGGTTTGGCTGTGCCCAACAGTGTCCATCTGTGGGAGGTCCCTAACTAAGTTTAAGGGGGATCCCTCAGGAGTTTGTTTTATTTTCACCTGGCTAGAACTGCTAGCCTTGGTGCCCTTAATCTGCTGACTGGGGAGTTCTTTTGGACAGGGGGCCCTTTGGGGTCCACCACTGGCCTCCCTGACCTCTACAGCCCTGGGCTGACTGAGGCAGGGTAGAGTGGGGCAGGCTACCTGCTCCAGACTGGGTCCCACCTTGGAAGGGTCCACTGACATCAGGGGTTCTGCCAGGCTAGGCCTGACTACCTCTGGGGCAGTTTCTTCACAAGGGGTAAGATCAGTTCCCAGAGGAGGCTGATCCTTTCCTAAAGTCTGGTGGGAGGGAGATTTTTCTTCCTCCTCAATGCTCTCTGTTTGAGTGGAGTGATCCATAGTTTCAGGCTTCACAACACTATTATCTGTCTGAGTTTGGGCTGTGGCCATCACAGCCCCACCAACCTTTTCAGGAAGGGGCTCAGTTTTGGGTATGGGTTGTTACCATCACAGCCCTGCTAACCTTTTCAGGGAAGGAATCTGTCTGAGATTGGGCTGAGACTAGCACAGCCCTCCTGACCTGTTCAGAGAGGACATCTTGGACTAGGGCTGTGGCCATCACAGGCCCACTAACCTTTCCATGGAGATTTACCATTTTAAAATGGGTTTCTTGCTCTACCTCAGCCCAGGCTGAGATCTCTAAATCATTCCCCAGTAGACAATCTACAGACAAGTTTGATGACACTGCCACTCTCTTGGGACCAGTGACACCTCCCCAGCTGAGATTTACCACTGCCATGGGATGATCTTTCTGCACTCCATCAATGTTGGTCACCTGGTATGTGGCTCCAGGTAAAAGTTGCCTTGAGGGGACTAGGCTCTCAGTCACCCTAGTGACGCTAGCCTCTGTGTCTCTATAGGCCTCAACTTTCAGACCATTGATGAGAGGCTCCTGTTTGTACTTGTCCAAAGTGTTGGGACAAGCAGTGAAGTTGGCAAACCCCATGCCATTTTCACAAACAGGAGTATCTGTGGTAGGGGACATGGTTAAGCCAGAGTCCACCTGATTTCCCCAAGTAAACCCAACCAATTTCTTGGGAGCACTCCCACCACCTGGGGGATTACTACTAGTAGTAACAGGAGGTGTTGGAGCATTACCTGGAGGGATATTTTCCTTATTGTTGGCCTTTGGGCAACTGCTGTCAGTTTTCCAATGGCCTACCTGTTTGCATGCAGGGCAATAAAGGTTTCATTTGGGTATTGGAAGAATTCTGGGACCCACCCCCTTCAGAGTATTTTTGGGGATCTTTTGTGGTTTGATCTGTAGAGTTATTCCCACCCTTCTCTTGAGGCTTGGTTGATTCTTTCTTTTGGTCACCACCCTGGTTCTTAGGCCTGACCCTGGTTCTGACCCATTTGTCTGCCTTCTTACCCAATTCTTGTGGAGAGGTCAGATCAGAGTCTACCAGGTGCTGGTGTAATAACTGGTTCTGACAATTATTTAAGACTTGCTCTCTCATAATTAGATTATACAATCCTATGTAATAAGTAACCTTACTTCCCAGTAGCCAGCCCTCCAAAGCCTTAGTGGCACAATCAACAAAGTCAGTCCAATCCTGAGACTGAGTTTTCTGGGGGTCTCTGAACATCAACCTGTACTGTTCAGTTGTTAAGCCAAACCCATCAATCAGTGCATTTTTCAGGACTTGGTAATCATTAGAATCCTCATCTCTAACAGTGAGGAGCTTATCTCTACCTTTACCTTCAAAGGAGAGCCACAATATAGCTGCCCACTGACTCTGGGGTACCTGCTGTACTTTGCAGGCCCTCTCCAAAGCAGTCATTAATTTGTGGATGTCATCCCCTATCTTAAAGGAGGGCACTATTTTACTCAGGTGTCTATTATCAAAACTCCTGTCTTTATCTCTAGGGATATTGCTGCCACCAGTGGGGTCTGCCCCACTCAATTTCTGCTCTCTGGCAAAGGCAAGTCTTTCTTTGGCAAGGGCAAGTTCTTCCCTCTCAATCCTCAGATTCACTTCCCTCTTTCTAGCTTCATACTCTCTTCTCTGAGGGGAAGTCATCCCTCTCTGAGAAGATGCCTGAGAGACATGGGTGTGAATAGATCTGTTAGAGCCTCTGGAGTGAGACCTAACTCGTCTATTCCCAAGGTTAGGTCTGCTTGTGGATGGGTTTGGGGCTCCCCCAGTTCCATCCTCATGTAAGCTTAAGTTGGCCCTGGTAAGTCTACTGACTGTAACTGGACCATTGTCTACCTCTCCTTCAGATGATTCTCCATCCTCCTCCTCCACATGTTCTGTCTCAGGGAGGTTAGAGTCATCTTCTACTGGGGGTATGTTTCCATTTGTGGGATTAGAGGGGCCTGGATTAGAAGCCCTTCTAGCATCATATGTCTCTAAGAGACCTATCAGAAAAGGAAGGGTAGGGTTAGAACCCTGTTTCAGTTTCCTGGAGGTACACAATTGTCTCATCTCCTGGAAGCTGAGGGCTGCATATCTTGAAATGACCTGTGGAGGGTCAATATTCACAAGGGGCGTCACTGCGTTCTCTCCTGTGATAGACATGCTTTCTAGTGAGGTGTAAGTGGTGTACTTACCTACACTATGGGTTTTCCTACTGATCCCTTGCTAAGAGTTGTAGGCAGGGTGTGCTAATCCCTTTCTACTACAACAGCTGGTTCAGTAGAACTCAGAGTATTTCTAAGCTTTGTTATATGTACCTATGGTACCTTATGTGATCTTTCAAATGATATCTCAAGATTATATTTGGTAAAAACAACAGCAAGCTCAAATCCCAACCGCTGCACACCAATGTGAGAAGTTGGCCTGATATATGATGCTCACTAATTCTAGTAATCACTTTGTATCAGTCCAAACAACCCTTACGGTGATTAGTTGTAAGTCAACCTTATAGACCAGCTATCCTAATGGTAGCATGGACTAAGCAGTCTTAGGCTAAACTCTTTTGGCATGTGAAGCCAGCTGTTTTACCACATATAACCCCTTGAATACCAAATGAAAGGACACCACACAGGTAGTTATGAAAATAAACAAGATATTTATTAACTAACAAACACCTCCGAACTCTTTATGAGATCAGAGGGCTAAGCACAAGACAAGACTCTTAAGAAAAATACGATAAGTTGCACAAATTGCAATGGTGCCCTGGGGGCACGACAAACCATATACTAAGTAAATGGTATAAGGAAATCAATAGAAGGAATGGAGCTGTCCAGAGGCTGTAAGATCACTGGGACTACACTATCCTTACCTGAGGTAAGTAATAGGAGGCCCACGGAATGCGTGTGCAGAGTGTGAACTCACACGCGAGATGTGTAACAAAGTCAATTAACAGTACAAATTACGAAAAGGTAAGTATTAGACAGTTCCGACTAGCTAGGACTAAAACGACTGGAAATCTGGACACTAGGAGAGTCAATCTATCCTTGAGCACCGAAATGCCCTTGTTACCTCACCCACGGGCTGCGGGTGCACAGGTGTCAAAGTGTGTCGGGTTTCCGCGTTGAAGTCTATGGAGCCTGGAAGAAAAGATGCTGCAGGCGGCCAGATGAAAGATGTCCAGAGTGATCCAATGGTGGATCAAGGAAGATGAAGACCTGAAAGCAGAGGGAGCAATGTTTGCAGTCACTAGCCAGTGACTGGAGTGGAACCAGGAAGGAACCAGATGATGTTGTCACGATCAGGTGAAGAGTGGACGCTTGACTCTGCAGCCACGTGAACCAGGTGGTGTCTTCGACAACCAGGATGGAGGCACGAGCTGTCCCACACAGGCTCTCGCTGTCGGCGGTGTTGGATCCAGAATCGGCGTCAACAGGCCTTGGCAAAGGCAACCCACGCAGTGAGTGGAAAAGGCGTCTGGTGCGGACCAGGAGGGTCCGGGGTGCTTCTTCTTTGCAGGGAAGCAGGGGCCAGTCTGGAGCAACCAGACCAGTGGTGTGGATTTCAAGGATCGTCATCTAGGAGGCCACTAGCCAGCCGGCAAGTGACCAGACAATGCGTCAAGCAGCAATCAAACAAAAGGGCCCCACGCAGATCTCCTGGATGCTGGAGGGCTGATCTTCTGTGCAGGAGCTGCTCGGGGCTGGGGCTTCTCAATCCCCAAAGCACTTTCTCGAGGATGCCTCTGAAGTTGTGTTGGAAGCAAAGTGCAGTTTCTCCAAGATGGCGGGTCCCACGTGTCTCGTCGCACCCACGTTTCTCAGCTGTGCTGCAGATGTAGGTAGAGTTCGGAGAGGTCTGGGAATCCGGGTCTTGTAGTGCTCTGAAGTCTGGATCCACTCGGGAAGACGACAAAGTGAACCGCTAGGGCGCTTGATGGTGCCTGCAGATGCAGGGTGGACACTCCTTGCCGACAAGGGAGATTTCTCAGTCTTCTGTGGAGCAGAACGTCGAAGTCCAGAGCTTCTTCTTGTAGAGTTTCAAATCAGGATAATCTAATTTGGAATGGGACCCGCTCCTACCTTTATTCTCCTAAAGGGAGCTGTACTATGACTAGGTCCCTCCTATGGGTGGGACCAGGAAGGGGGGTGGTTACACCCCCTATCCTTTGTCCGGTTTCATGCCAGAGCTGGGGCTGGAGTGCCCTAGCAACTGGTTTGAACCGGTGTATGCACAGGGCACCTTGTGTGCCCCAGGCATGTCTCATTCCTTTCAGGCCTGTCCTACCTAATACTCAAAATCCTGTCTGGGGTGGTGCTAGCACCTCCCAAAGCAGGAAACCCTTTTGTCCAAGCCTCCCTCGCTGGAAGGACTCCCAGCAGCAGTAGGTCAGACTTGTGTCTGTGGTGGCAGCATCCATTTTGTGATGCTGAGGCTCGAGTTAACTTTAACCGGGGTTCACAGTTACATACATGTCGTGTCCCTCTAGAAGGGTGAAATGCTACCCCTGTCGCCAGAACTGGCGAGGGGGTAGTATTCCAATTCGTATGACACCTTACTCGACATGTTTTGATAATTCTATGCCAAAGTTAGCAATAACCGCAAGGTTATAATGCACTTAAGAGTATATGGTATAGCGTTATCATGGAAACAGTTATAGGACTTGGTTCCAAAAGCTGCAGACAGGCTCAGCTCATGCCAGAGCACTATCTCACATAATTCCAAGCACTCTGCCTCCAGGATTGTTAAGGCCTGCCACAGGAGTGACTTATAGGAGTATATGTGTCCATTTTAGGTTTAGATATAGGTATACTATATCTAAAGCAAAGGGTGATTACACCACCTTGCCCCCAGCTGATTGATCAGCCAGTTGTGTCAGATTTGGATGGCCAGCCAGGGGTGGCATAATACATGCTGCAGCCCCTGGTAGACCCTGAGTGCACCTATGCCCTGGGTACCTAAGGTACACTGTACAGGGACTGATAAGGTGACCCAGTATCCATTTAGATATGTACCTAAGGTACATGGAGTCAATTTTAACAGAGAGAGCAGGAAGACTGGGGTCCTGAATAGCAGGATCCCAGGCCAACTAAGTCGAAAACCAGCTAAACACTAGGCAAAAAGTTGGGGGTAACCATAGTCAGATATCCACCTTCCTACACTTAGTGCAAACTCCTTCATCCCTCTGGCGCCCATTACATGCTGAGTGCGTGAGTATTATCCCTAACTTGTTCAGTCTTTGGACGCAATGGAAAAGTTGGGCATTTGCGGGATGTTATATGAAGACTTCCAAAAGTGTTTCGAGTCATTCCTGATGGCTGACTGTGGCTATAATTCTTAAAAGACATAGCGATTGCAGACAGGGCGCTTTAATTCTATGAGTATAGATTGTGCACCCCCAAACTGCGATACCCTATGTGTCAGACTGTACTACTGCTCTGCAAGATGGCACCAATCGCAGGCTGGGCCCTGTACAAATAGAACTTCGCCCCTCATTATTTCATCTCCAGCAGGTCTGAGCAGACCTCATCACTCCCTGTCCTAATCCCAAAACTTCAGTCAGACACTGACGCCCCCAGGGCAGTAATGAATGCCACCCCGACAACAACAAACATTCTGGCCCTCTCCCTGCTAATAGATTCTACAATCAAACACAAAGAAATGCTATATGTGTGCTTCATTGACTATTCAGCTGCATTCGACAGCATAGACAGAGGGAAACTCTGGGCCAAGCTCTCAAGCTGGAACGCCGATTCCAAATTGCTGAACTTACTGATCTTACTGCACACAGAAACCTGGATCCAAATAAAACTGGGGGCAGGTAATTTTCTATCGAGAAAAATAACAACTACAAAAGGTCTGAAGCAGGGGTGCGTCCTCACACCGACCCTGTTCAACCTCTTTATGTCCGATCTCTCCGATGAACTTGACAAAAGCAATCATCACGCTCCAAAGCTAGGGGGCCTCACTTTGTCAAACCTACTGTATGCCGACAACTTAATATTAATAAGCCAAACCCCTGTAGGCCTACAACACCTTATTAACACAATGACCAATTTATCAGAAAAGTGCGGATTAAGTATAAATTTAGGGAAATCGAAGGTGATGATATTAAATCAAAAGTTTAAAAAGCCGCACCCACCGGGGTTTCTGCGAGATCAGAGGATGGAAACAGTCAAAGAATATAAATACTTGGGCATCATTTTTGACTCGAAAGGCTCCTTCACACAACAAAAAATGGCAATTAAGAACAGAGGGGTATCACTGGCCATTGCACTAAAGAGCATTAAGAACAAAATAGCGGGTCCAAATCTAATTCCTCTGCTAGACGTTCTACATGCAAGACTACTGCCATCGATAACCTATGGTAGCGAATGTATGAGAGGGAGAGACGAGTCGACATTAGATAAAGTAGTAGCAAAATCAATGGGAATACTCTTCAGTTTCCCGCCGTACACTTCGCTAGCTCAACTGAGGCTTGAGTTCGGCCTACAGAAACAACAAATAGCACGTAAGGGTGCTTACGTAAAATGCTGGCACAAAGTAAAGAGTGCTGAGATGGGCACTTTGAATACTTACTTGTGGAAAGAGCTGGAAAGAAACATGGACAGCCCTGCAATGGTCTATCTCCAATCAGCAATAAGCACCCTTGTACTAAAAGACCTTTGGGAAGCAAGCTGCACACACAAATGCTTCAAACGGCTCGTCAACAAAACTGTGAAGATTCAATCCCTGGAAGAAGATAAAGCAACATAAACCAGGAGGACTCACGGGTGGTACATGATCCAAAGCTACACCGGGTCCCAACCACAGGGCTACTTAGGCACTAGCTTCTCTAGGGCGATGAAGGAGTCATTTTTGCAGTTGAGGATGGGGTAATACCATCAAAAGAACATCTTCCCCCGTGGAGACGTTTGGAATCCAACGCAAAGTGCAGACTCTGTGAAGATCCAAAGGAGGATGTTTTGCACTTGCTATGCAGCTGCAAAGCCCTAGATATTGAACGAAGGAGACAACTAACTCAGATGTGAAACCAAAGACGTCTGCGAACGCGCTGACAGGCATTGTTGGCATGCTTTAGCGGGGAGGACATTCAATTAGCCTGCAGACTGGTTCGCTTTATGAAATTAGCAAACATCGCGCTACACCCAGCCGTTAGTCCATGAACTGGAAAAACTATTATCTGTGAATAACTCCTACATGTAAAGAACCTTCACTTGCGAATGTTTGACAAAGTTCTTCTTTCTCGCTATTGCTAGAACAAAAATCATACTCTGATAGTGCCTCACATGAATCCCTGGGTTTTTAATATTTCTTCATTTAAGGACAGCACAAGATTCATTTTTGCACATATTTTTTATTATTTATTAACATTGCCAATTTTTATATGCTTTTAAACTAATGTGATTGTAATGAAATGTCTTCTTTTTTCATCCTTTGCTTTTTTATGAGCTTTGCAAAAGTGCTCAACCGACTACTTTTTAGATAAATTGCAAAGATTTTTTATTAATCATGCAATAAAGAATTTACCTACCCCGTCCCTGCCATCCCCTGCCTGGAATACCATTCTTAGTTTTAATCGAGGTCCCTGTAATCATCCGAGGCACCCCCCCAAAAGTTGGGGTAGACACTCCAAAATGGCAGAAGGGAAGGGCTCGGGTGGGGGAGTGAGCCACCCCTAGTCCCTCCGGGATGTGGACTCTAGCTATATGATCAGGACACACTAACAGAAAACTTTGTGCCTATATTCTACAAGGGCATTTTAAGAGCAGACTGAGGTCTATAGTGCGACGAACACACACAAATGTCCGATTATGCGCTATAGCTCTGTAAAGTCGCACCAAAGGTAGATGGTTCGATGGAACAAGCATTTGCAATGCAATAGGACTCGCATTTACACAAGACCTATTGCATAGTAAACAGGAGTGCGGGCGGGAAGGCACAAACAACGCGAGTGGGGGTGGCGAGAAGGCATGGACTGAGGGAGGGGGAGGCACGGGAAGAAAATGGTGCTCACAGTATAAATAAAACATACTGTGCAATACTTGAAGTAAAGGGGCCAGTAGCCATGGAAGATTACAAATGACAACATCCCCGTCATAAGGGGGGACTAATAAGCCTAAAACCAATCGGAAGGCAGCATTTAGGAACTAAACTATTGAAAAAAATTGGCAGAGAGTGGGCCACGCTTCCAGGGAGCTTCTACTCCATACTGAATACTGCATGCCTCACAAAACGAGCAGCTGATAGCTCCGCTGCCGCTATAGGCTCGACCTAAAAAGGCAATGGGAAAAAGCAGGAGAGGAAAAACATATAACTGACACTATAAGTACAACAACAGTGATTGTTTCATTATATAAATACAGCTATAAGGCCACCACCTTACTGGCATATCACCAACCTGCATTATATTCCTATGCCAATTAAACCAAGCATTGGCAAAGTTAATATGTTTGGCCTATTAGAGAGTTATTTCTCTATGTTTATAAGAAATGTTGTGTAGCAGCATGGCTGGAGTGCAGCATGAATACAAGTAAAACAAGCATTTACAATGCAAATTGGTCTCACATTTGTGAGAGTTCGAGGTATTGGCACTCTAAATGACAATGTCTTTTACCAATGTGTTTTGAATTGGTGTGGAGTGGATGTATGTGCTGTAGGTGGGAATTATGTGGGTTGGATTGGAATTATTAGTTGTGGAATTGTGTGTGGTGGAATTGTGTGGTGTGGAGTGGATTGGTTAAGTGGAATTATGTGGAATGGTGTGCAGTTAAAATATGTGACTAGTAATTATGTTATATTGTAGTAATTCGACAAGGCCTAGACTGGAAAACCATAGATTTGCAACTAGATCTTGAAATCTGTTTTGTGATTCTATGAGGTGTGTTGGGAGGGATGAAGATGATAACTGTGGCAGTGTATAGACCGAATATTGACTACACTGAATTCTTTCGTACTGTATGGGCCAAGATGCAAATCATCTGGTGTGATACTAAAGTATGGGGGGGGGGGTGATTGTATTGAATGATGCTTTGGACAGAAAGGGCACTTCTCATACACACCCTGAATACTATAGTAGAGGATGGCAGTTTGGTTGATATCTGGAGGCAGAGACGCCCAGAAGTGTAGGAGGGCACGTGTATTTCAGCTCATCAAGGGGCTTGGTCCAGGTTGGATTATTGGTTGGCCTCCCAGGACATTGCAGCATGGACCATGGACACCACACACCTCCCTAGAATGCTATTGGATCACGACCCTTGTCTGCTGCAGCTAACTATCCCAAACACACCATGTAAGATGTTTAGCTGGAGCCTTGCCCCTAACACCCTGCTGGACTCCGCCTTTAGAGAGGAGAAACATAGGGACACCAAGGAATATTTCACCACTAATGCTGGGTCATTCTCCACATATGCAATGCTCTGGGAGGCGTTTAAAGTGGTAATAAGGGGGAAATGCATTTAACCCAGGCTGGCTATTGGGGGCACGCTGACTGCTCTAGAGGCTCACATCAGGAGATGGAAACACATATTATGCCATGGAGGACCATGCACTTTTACTGTCTATTCACACCTTGCCTGCGGCAGGAATTCCAGCCCGGTGCTGGACATTCCAATCGTGGGCGGGGTCCTGAGAGAACCCAGTCGTCATGCGCACAGGCCACCTGTGCCTCATGACGGCTGGGTTCCGTCATGAGCATCGAAGGGGTTAAGGAGGTGCCACTGAATTTGAGGAGGAGGCGCACAGAGAGGTGTAATTTCTGGGCAAATGCTCCCAAGCTAGGCGCTATGGGTAAGTGGACAGACCTGGCAAAACCATAGCGAATATGCTCAAAACACCACACACAGTCACTTATATATAGGAGATAGTGGGAGATGATTTAACCATAGTCAGAGGACCTCAGGAGGTTTTGGATCATTTACCAATTTCTATACCAAATTATACACCGTCATCCATCAGACAGTACCGGAGGAGCTCCAATCATTCCTTGACTCAATTGAATTGCTGTGGCTCGGGAGGGCACATTGAGCATACTTGCATGAACCCTTTACATCCAGCGATATCCTGCAGGTAATCAGCAGTCTGCCCACGGATAAGGTTCCAGGCTCTGACGGCTTGAGGACTGCCTTTTATAAGGCATATGCTGACTTACTGGTGCCCCATCTCCTCGCGGACTTCGAGGAGGCTTAGACTTCTGGAATGCATCCCTGTCTATGTGGGAGGCGCTAGTCCAAACAATACAGAAACCTGGTAAACCAAGTCCCGAGATAGATTCTTACAGGCCGCTTTTGCTGAATAATATTGATGCCAAGATCTATTCTAAATTGCTTGCGAATCAGCTGTAACCTCTACTCCCTTTGATCGTGAGACCTGACCAATCCGGCTTCAGACCGGGCCGATCTACCTCGCACAATCTCCGCACATTTTTCACGGTGCTACATTATCTAGCCGTAAGGTTAAGGCACTCATGCATTCCTCGATGCGACTAAAGCGTTCGACGCGCTGGAATGGCCATAAAGGTTTCGCCATTTTGGGGAGGAAGGGTGTCAGTCCGACGTTCATAGCATTGATAAAACTGCTCTATTGGCTCCTTTGGCCAGACTGTGCATGAATGGACTACTGCCAGATGCTTTTTGTATTTCCCGCAGATCCCGTCAGGGATGCCCCCTTCCCCCTCTCCTCTTTGCCATTGCAATGGAGCCAATAGCGGGCAGGATACGACAATATATATCAAAGACCATGAGGTTAACCTAAGCCCACTACTTCGGGAGTTCATTAAGTTTGGGGGTATCTCTAGAATATTTTCAAATTGGACCAAGTCTACAGTATTCCTGCTCACAGAGGCAACCAAGCTATTTGACCTGGACCACCTGCTGAAACGGGCAGAAAGCCTGGTGAAATATCTGGGCATTTGGCTAAGTCGAGATGAACAGGAAATTTAGAACTTAAATTTTGGCCGCGCAATCTCCTGGCTGTCAGAAAAGGCAAAAGCGTGGTCCTAGCTACCAATAAATCTTGCAGGTAGGCTAGCCATTGCCAAAATGGTCGTTTTACCTAAATTTTCATATTTATTTGTCAACATTCCTATCCCTCTCACCCAAGCCTTTTTCCACGCCATCCACTCGATGTCGATCTTGATGGTCTGGGCCGAGAATCAAGCATGCGTCTCCTGGGAGCTACTCACACTCCCCCTCACGCAGGGAGGACTGTGGGCTCCGGATATACCTCTCTATGTGATTTGTGAACAAGCTCAATTTCTACATTATTGGCTACATCACACCCTATTTCAGCCCCATGTGTCAGTGGAGGCGGAAATCGCAGCCCCGTTTCCCCTTCAGGTGGCTCTCTTTCAGTCATACCGCAGACCGCGGGACGGAATAAATAACGTTGAGACCATTCAGTGGGTCTGGGATAGGCTGCGCACCAGAACTTGCCTAAAGATATTATTTGCCCCTACCATCACACTTGCGTGAAACCCATTGATCCCAGCATTGGGAGATGGCAGGAACTTATCTATGGCGAAATCCATTGGATTTGAAACCTTTGCAGAACTCTATCCTGACGACACCTTCTGCACCCCTCCGGGTCCTATGGTTAAGGGTACAGGGAGCTTCTCCGGGCAGTTTCTATATTATTATAAGGTGAGAGCGACATGTAGGCAACTCAACACCACCTTTCCAAGCCCCCCCACTTCATTATCTGCACTCGAGCAGATGATAACAAATGCATATCCTTGTAGAAGAATCACACGATTATTTAACTCCATGCAAACCACAGCACCATTGACTACACCTAAGGCCAGGCGCAGTTGGAATCTAGACCTGGATGGTCAGATAACGGATGAAATCTGAGCTTTTTGTTGTGGCCAACTCCAGGTGCTCTCACCAAAATATAAACTGAGGCTTATACATTTTAAATATCTACATAGGTTCTACAACACCCCTTCTCAACTACATTGTAAAGGGATCAGACCTGATGATAATTGCTGGAGATATGGCTATTCCCCTGCCACCTTCCTGCACATGTCCTGGTATTGCCTACCTATTTCTGCCTTCTGGGTTGACATATTTAGTCAAATACAATAGATTTTGGGGGCCTCAAGCGAGGCTCGGTTGCTCGTTGAATTATTGGGATATGTTAAAGACTCTAAGGCGGAGAATAGTAAATTTCATGCCATGCTGCTCTTCCTTGACAAACATAGAGTATCAATACATTGGGGTTATAGGCGAGCTCCCACGAGCAAGGACAATATGTCACTTTTAGTCACAGTCAATTGACCAACTTTTGAGAGCTGATGCCAATGGCCTCCTGATCAAAAAATATATGGGGTCCCTTCTAGACTGGCTGAAAATGCTATAAGATGACAGCAGCCCCTCGCCACTTACTGCAGACACTCATGGGTCACACAAGCTGGGGCTAATTATGCATGAATGGGTTCAACAAGCTGCTACCTCAAAACCATATGTTGAGTACACACCTATAGGCCCCCCTTTATGAAAATATGTCTCATGTGCTGCACTGTTGCGACAAAACTGAGGACCCATCCTATTTCAAAGGTTGACATTCAGACACTGTAAGAGAATATATCACTTTCTGACTGTTTTGTTGTGTTTTATGTTTACACATCCGAGCTGGCTTCTCCCCTGATCATATTGCTTAAACTGGGATGCATATTGTGAACTGATCCTTTTTGTTTGAAAATGCCAATAAATAATACAAAAAAAATTGTGATATTGAGTTGAGTGTACTAGAATTATGTGGAGTGTACTTGTGTGTCAGGGATTTTAATTATCTGGTGTGCTGTTGAATTTTGTGGTGTGACTGGAATTAGATGGTGTGGTTTGGGTGTATGTGGAGTGTTCTGTACTTGGGTTGATGAGCTTGAATATGTGGTTTGTTGCCGAATTATGTGGTGTGAAATAAAAAAGGTAGAGTTGAATTGTGTGACGTGAAAGTTTTCAGCATTGATTGAAATTATGCTGATTGGAATGATGTTGCATGGTGTGGAGTGTATTTGTGTGGATTGTCTTCCCAAGTTTTAAAATGATGAAACATAATTACAAAGAAAGGTGGCCTTTCAATGTGCACAAGTTTACAAAACCTTATTATATGCAAAGACTTGTCCAAATATCTCAATGAAAACATGCAAAGTGAATCCCCAGTGACATTTGTGTTGATACATTTTAGGGGGGCTTGAACAATGTGGGGCGCTGTTTTTGTTGCAAATGGTGCTAGAGATATGCACATCTGTGGGGGGGGCATGAACCATATTCATCTAAACATAGCCTGACACATTTGTCAGGCGAGTTCTGATTCTGGTGCTCCAAACCATGCACCTTAGATGTGTATGTGGTTCACAGGATTTTGAATTCACTGCTCTGCAGGCAAAGAGCGGGTTGCTTGTGAAACTGTAAACTTATCAAATGCCAAAAGCTATTGAGTGAGGTAAAAAAATAAGCATAAACATTTATGCCAGATAAAAGAGGGAAGACACTTCATCATTGCTTCTGACAGTGCAGAGTTGGGTTACTGTTATTCCTGACCTTTTCCACGCTGCATTTTCGAGATGTTGCTACCCTGCTTACCTTATGAGATGTGAGATGGTGGTTGGATCTCGCTTGGGGCAGTCTTGTTTCCTTTTATAATGATGCTGACCCATGCCTAGCAAACATCAATGCCAATGTGATTGCTTCATGTGTTTTTAGCTGGTGTGTTTAAATGGTCGTTCGCCACTGGTGACTTAGAGAAACGTCCAAAAACAAGAAATCCCACATCCCCCAAAGGCTCGGAAGAATGGCAATTTTCTTATTATAGTACTTCCTGAGAAATGGTCTTATTTAAGAGGGATTATAGTTTTTCTGCACAATGAAACCTAGTCAGCTAGTCTGCTCAGTAGGTTACGTGTTCCCTGCTGATATTACTGTGTGACCTGCCAGGTTGAATTCCAGCCTCACATCCATCCAACATAGATAAAATGAGTAGCACTAAATATGGTTATGTGTTATTACAGCGCTTACAACTGCAAACCTCTGGCATTACATACTATCTAAAACTATTTATCATCATCATTATTATTATAAACCTCCTTGTTACAGGTTTAATAGTGGCAGGGCCAACTGCCTGTTTCATAGTTCTAAAATCAACTAAGTGAGTTGGGGAATGATGACCACTTGTTATTTACAGGGCTATAAATGGCAAACAATTGCAAGCACTTTAAAAATAACCAGGTTTTTATTTGATGATAAGATCAACGAAAACACCTAGCAGGGAATCTGCTTTAGATACCACCTCTCTTCTATTTGCAAAATCAAAATGTGTGGATTTGTTTTTGCTCACATGGTTATCGGGCGACGGTCCAGAAAACAGATGATGAGTAAGAACGGTAACAAAAAGCACTTTCGAGAAGAGGTAGAAAGGGGGTATGCCTGCCTGACAACAGACTGAGCCAACAGCCACACCACCACTACTGCAGACACATCCAAGTCATTGTTGAGGGCACGCTATGGAGTAGGGGCTCCGCGTGAAAAAGGTCTTATCTTCCAGAGTCAGTTTAAAAAAAAGGCAAGAGCAGGCTGCTGCCTTAAGTCTAGGGAAGCAGAAGATCATCAGTATTGTCGAAAAAAATTAGCAAAGAGTACAGGGGGTGAAAAGGCACACAATATCAGTTTGCCAAGGGTGGCAAAAATCCATGCACCAGCCCTAGTTAGCTTTCTTTGGTACCCACTGTTTCCCTTGGAGATTTTTTTCAGGAGAAAGAGGCCTGGAAAGCTCTTTAAGGTGAACTACACAATGCATCTTACATGGTGGGGTGGGGTTTCACACATTTTCCAACAACTCCGCACTATGCTTTGGAGAAACAACAGATCATCTGCGTCAATAGTTACAATATACACTGTGCTGCCTTCATGGTTGAGTTTCTTCACTACCAATAATGAACATAAATTGCCATCACACAGCATACAGCAGTCTCAGGCTCTGGCTGCAGTGCACAACAAAGCAGACCACAATAAACCAGACCCTTAGGAACTGAGCCATGTGGCATGCCCTTGCTAAGTCTTTCAAACAGCCTCTGACAATTACATCCGCTCTGGAGAGTGGTAATCACCCTGAGACTACCCATCAGTGCACTGCCCCTTGCTCAGACTGAGACTGAGAGTGATGATGCATCCAGGGTGTGGCGACTTGCCCTGTTGTATTTTGAAAACTGGCCCCACCTGCACAGCACTGTCAGTGACAGTTAACTCTGTTTCAAAAAGTCAATGATGATTGGCCAGTGACCGAGCAACTGGTTGGCTAAATTACTGTTTTATTTTACTGCACGTTGTGTGCTCCCCTGCAGGCATAGAGTGAGTGGGGCTGTCGGCACCTCTCAGATTATACAGTGCCGCACACCCCTAGCCTCACTGGCAGAGCTTTGTTTGTACTAACTTGTGTGCTAATGTGTCAGCACTCTGACAGACTGGCACCAGAATGTTTTTTTCAAAATCCTCTTGCCATCCCCCCGGAAGGCATCGCAGGCAGTGGGCAGGGCCCATGGGTCCCACCTGATGACACAAGTAAAACAACAAGTGCCTCATGTCACTCATGTGTCTCTTTATAGGCATGCAATGTGGGAAGGCACAGGATGGCTCCCTGCTTGTGTCCAGTCATGTCAATGGCACGTGCCACGCTGCAGCTATTCAAAAAGCTGGGTCGGCTGCAAAGTGTTGCAGACTTTCACTGCACAGGGAGCTTTTCCCTGTGCTCGCCCATAAGGGAGAGCACAAGGTCTCCACCTACTCTTACTCCACATCGTCACCAGCAGCACTGAGCAGCAGAGCACAACAGCAGATTAGGTAGCAGCATCTCTGCACTAGTTGAATGTCAAAAGGCAGCCAGAGTAAGTCCACACATAGGAGCAGCATTAACATGTGGGTCAGCCCGCAGAGGGCCAGCAGAGAGAGTTGGTAAGCTGCAGGCAGTGCAACCTTTAAGAGAAAGATAAAGTGATCTGACTGACACTGTGCTGTTTGGGGTGATCATGTTTGTTTGTCATATTGTGGTTCTTTAAACAATGAGAAAATGAGATTTCAAATCTAATTTCTAAGTTGTGATAAAGGAAGTGTTTATGTAGTTAAGTTACATCATGGTCCAGCAATGCTACACTTTTCAGAGACAGTAATGCCATAATTTGTCTATGGTGCTGCAAGGGTTAGAGCAGCCCTAATAAGTAGTGTCCAGTGCAGGAGTTTCTCCCGTTTTTTAAAGTTGAGGATGGTTGTGATAGTAACCTTTCGTTTGAAGTACATAACAGCTGTTTCAAGATTCTTTTCATTGCTCAAAAGGCTGTCATTTTGCTTTCTTGGCACTTCAGTGCTAGGTTTTACTCACGAGAAAGTGTCACATATTTGGTCGTTAAATGTCACTCATAAGTACATTTAAACCATGGAAATGTCACACATAAGCAGCTATGGAGGCAACATAGAGTCAGGGGACAACACAGACAATGGATGGTGGAACAGATGGGCTCAGAGCAAGCACATGCATAACACTTGGTGGGAGGATAGAGACAATCTAACACTGACGGCTGCACGGACAACAACTGGAGGGAAGGTGAGTGGGGAAAGCAACAACACAGGAAAAACAGAAGGCGTGAGTATGGGTAGGGTTGCAACCAACAATAGAGCACGGTAGCGGCAAGCAACAACATAGACAACAACTAAAGGAGGGTAGGTGTTGAAAGCAACTTCACAGGCAACAACGGAAGAAAGGAGATTTGTTGGGAGGAAAGCAGCAATAAGTGGTGGAACAACTGAAGAAGGGAGGGTGGGTGGAAGCAAGGAACAACATAGGTAACAATGGAATGAGGATGGAGGGTGAATGTTGCAAGCAACAACCCGGGCAATAACAGAAGGAGGGAGGGCCCGGAGAATGCAACAACATGTGCAACAATGGAACTAGGGTGGGCAGGTAGAAGCAATCAATAATGCAGACAACAATGTAAGGAGGGAGGGTGGGATCAAGCAAGCAACAACACTGGGAAGGAAGGAAGGAAGGAAGGAAGGAAGGAAGGAAGGAAGGAAGGAAGGAAGGAAGGAAGGAAGGAAGGAAGGAAGGAAGGAAGGAAGGAAGGAAGGAAGGAAGGAAGGAAGATGGATGAAGGCATAACATGGGCAACAACAGAAGATGGAAAGGTGGGTGTTGCAAGCAAAAACACAGGCAACAACAAAAGGTAGTTGGATGGGTGGGGCAAGCAACAACATGGACATCAATGTAAGGAGGCAGTGTGGGTATGCAACATCGATGAGGAAGGGACCCTAAGTGGGAAAAGTACATGAGGGAGCCAGCTGAACAAGACACACTCTAGTAAAGTGCTTAAACACAAAGAAAAAGTAATGCTTAAAAACATGTTCAGTGGAAGGATACAAGTAGTGTGTTCATGCTCGAGTGGAGGGAAAACTTGAAAAATGAAATGAAGCCTATGTCATCTTACCAATAAAAGCAAATAAAAGAGAGTGACAATAAAGTCAATGAATGGTAAGCAATGAGTGGGCTCTAAGCCCACTCTTAGAAAAGAAAAGATCTCAAATTCACAGCACATGTGCTGCCTAGGAGAGACCTACAAAGCAAATGTATCCAATTCTGTATGTGTAGTGAGGATATAGTTCTGCTTGCACACATTCCTATGTTAGCATAAGTGAGTTAAGTTACTCAAATGCCATTTTGCCACTTTGGCAGACGACACTACAGGCCTCAGCTCCTACGAAGACAAGCTGCTTGCTTTCCTTCACATGAGAACAGTCTGTTTTTCACATCTCTAGACTTACACTGTGACCTCAAGTCTATGCAGAGTGCTCAAGGTTAAATAACAATGAAAGCCGTTGATTCAGGTTGATCGGCCCACGCTCTAGACATAACACACACACAGCTGCACATCACTGAAACTCGGGTGCTTTTAATATTGCATTGCATGATACACTTGGAGAAAACCTTTCCATCTACAAAGAGTGGTGCTGATCTGGGATGTGATTCACTTCATCTGATTTTGGAGGCATGGGGTTCCCCCTTTATACATAGAGATCTTCTATTATTATAAAAGCTAGCTCCTAGCAAGGGAAGGGTGGTACACAAGGTGCTATAGACCTGGTTCCATTATCATTATATCATTTCTCCCTTTGTATTTTATGGAATTGTAACAATGCTGATTGTATTGATGTAATGCATACTTTTACTTATGTTGGCAAAGATACTGCATCTTAGAGCACGTAGTTAAAATAAACATTTTAAACTATACCGTGTCTCTGATTACTCACCTTGTGGACTTATATGAGAATAAAAATGAAAGAGTTTTCTTGATTCCCACTATTCCTGAGAGGTTCCTAAGTCACTTGTTCTGGGTTGTCTAATCATTGGTAGCTTTGCTGTAGCACGGAGAACGAATGAGACTCCGATGCTAGTCTGATTGGGGGTCTGGGTACTGAGGTGGGTTTTTGGTACACCACAATACACCGAGGTCCTGGTTTCCTGCGAGTATTTCTGTGTATGAGCAGAAACCCCGCAACATATGTTTTCTTTTGATAAATAAACCTAAAACAGCAAGTATGTGAATAAATCATTTAAAAGTGCCTAGTTTTTTATTACTTAATATAGGAAACGGCTGTATTTTACTCAAATTTGTTTCCATCTCCCAGCTCTTGGCTGTTACGAAATAGCAAACGTAAGCAAATGATATATTTTTCTAGTGTAACCCGATTATCAAGAAGCTGTATGTCATGTTGAGATAGCAGTCTTTACCTTTTAATTACACCATGTTGTATTTTGGGACTAGAATTTTTTTTCTTTTAACATTGACAGTACAGCTGAAAAATGATAGCAAGTAAAATGGTAATGTGGCTAAATGATAAGGACATTAAATAGGCTTTGTCCGCATCGACAGTGCAATAGTCAACAACTCAGTACTTTCCTGGCACCTGCAGTGCAAATCTCAGTCAAACACAGAATAGCTACAGTCAGGTACACCAGCACACCGGTGCATTGTTACAAGCACAGGTGCTTTAGATGACTTCTTAAGGAGCCAAGAGAAGTACATACACATTTGAGGGACACAGTTTGAAATAAAAAATAATCAAATTAGAAAAAAAACCTTAGTCTAGATCTCGCTGGATTTTCGTGTTGGATGTATCCTCTATTTTGTTTGCTTATGGTGCGGTGTTATTTAATGGCAGCAAGTCAGGTTTGACACTAGTTACAGCACACACTTGCCTTGCACTATAGCATTATGTATTTGACATTTTGCAAAAATTCTAAATTAGGAGATATTACGACGTGGCCATATAAACTTAGTGAACAGTGTACCAAAGAAAATTGCCAATACTGGCTATATTTGATAGCACCTATGTACCAAGTGTTAACACTTACAAGCTTAGAATTTGACATGCTATTCACTTGTTGACTAAGTTAGCACAGTATCTATCTGTGTCACATCACACCCTTCATAGCAATTTCCACTTTATAGGAATACCAAATATTACGGATTACACATTGCTATAGTATCTCATATACCCTACTATTCAATGGTTACCTTTTAGCCATTGACCACTTGAAATTTCATTTTTTATTTGGCAGCGGATAACAGTAGGTCTATCTGCATTTGACATTTTTATTGCACCCTCATATTCAGTTCTTGTGGAGGATAACATGTACCTGTACGCTGCTGTAATGTTTTGTATCACTTACATTTATAGAGTTAACGCTTAACTTGATAGTATTTGAAACAGTCTTATGTGGGCCTGTTGACTACAGTATTTTTCCGCCAAAACACACCCTTTTTTGTGTTTTACAACATCTTCATAAACAGGGACACCAAATATTGTGGTTCATTTATTTCTTTATCTTGTATCCCCTACATTTCAAGGCTTAACTTTTAGCTATTAACCAACTGAAATGTATTTATATTTGATAGGAGACTACAGTACTTTTAGCACTTTTGAAACCATTTCACAAGCTTTCACTTCTGGTTCCATTAGAGTTTACCAAATATAATGGCTCATACGGCTATAATATTTGGTATCCCCTGTTTCTTGGGTTAAAACAAACCAGGATTTCACATGGTCTTGAATTGGTGTGGAACACACAGTGCTTTTCTGACACACCACACTCTTGTTTATAATTTCCACAGTCTCTTTCCACAGGGATGCTGAGTATTATGGATCATGCAAAGATGTAATAACTGCTATCCCATTTTTTTCAAGGTTTACCTTTCAACAATTGATGAGTTAAAATTGCCTTTTAGTTGACAGCATATTACAGTATCTTTAAGCACTTTTAATTGCATTCCAAAAGCTTCCAAATTCGGTTCCTATGGGGATACCAAATATAATTGCCAATAAGAGCTGTAATCTTTGCTATTCCATATGTTATTATAGTTAAAGCTAGTATCTTTTCAAATTTTTTACATCATTCAGCAAGAATTTACATCCGGTTCCATTAGAAGATACCATATATAATGGCCTATACCGGCTATAATATTTGGCATCCCCTGTGTTTCTTGGGTTAGAACTTACCACAATTCAGTTTGACATGGTCTATTGTTGGATGGGTGAGCATAGTATTTCTATGCTAATTATAACGTTTCCTTTTGCTTTTCAACATCGTTTACTATGGGAATACCAAATATTATGGCTCCCATATTGTTGTAATATCTCATATTATATGGGCCTTTACCATTTATAATATTTGGTATCCCCTGCGGTTCTGGGGTTAGAACCTACAAGTATTCAATTTGACACTATGTTATGTTCAATGGCTGAGCCCAGTATTTCTATGCCAAAAATCACCCTTCCTTTTGCTTTGCAACATCGTTTACAATGGGGATACCAAATATTATGGTTCATGATTTGCTGTAATATGTCGTATCCCCTACGTTTCATGATTTACCCTTTTGGCATTGATCATTCAAAGTTGTTGTTTATTTGGTAACAGACTACAGTATCTTTTCACATTTTTTACATTATACCACAAGATTGGATGTCCGGTTCTCTTAGGGGATACTATACATAATGCGCTATACCTGCTATAAAAATTGGTATCCCCTGTTTTTCTGGGGATTAGAGCTTACCAGTATTCAATTTGACATGGACTTATGTTCAATGGGTGAGCACAGTATTTTTATGTCACATAACACACTTCCTTTTGCTATCCAACATCGTTTACAATGGGGATACCAAATATTATAGGTCACACATTGCTAAAATATGTTGTATCCCCTACGTTTCATTGGTTCCCCAATAGCCATTGACCATTTAAAGTTGTCTTTGATTTGATAGCAGACTACAGTAACTTTTCAAATTTTTTACATTATTCCACAAGATTGTATGGGGGATACCATATATAAAAATTACCTAGATCGGCTATAATATTTGGTATCCCCTGTGTTTCTTAGGGTTAGAACTTACCTGGATTTGATTTGGCATGGACCTATGTTATATCGGTGAGCACAGTATTTCTATGCCGATTTGCACCCTTCCTTTTGCTTTCCAACATCGCTTACAATGGGGATACCAAATATTATGGCTCAAACATTGCTGTAATATATTTAATCCCCTATGATTCATGGGTTACCCTTTAGCCATTGACCACTTGAAGTTGTCTTTTCTTTGATAATAGACTACAGTATATTTTCAATTTGTTTACATTATTCCACAAGATCTTACATCCGGTTCTCTTAGGGGACACCATAGATAATTGGCTAAACTGGCTATAAAATGTGGTATGCCCTGTGTTTCTGGGGTTAAAATTTACCAGTATTCAGTTTGACATGGTCTTATGTTCGATTGGTGAGCACAGTATTTCTATGCCAAATAGCACCCTTATTTTGCTTTGCAACAAGTTTTACAATGGGGATAACAAATATTATGGCTCAACCATTACTGTAATATGTTGTATCCCCCATGTTTCATGAGTTACCCTTTAGCCATTGACCATTTGAAGTTGTATTTTATTTTATAACAGACCACAGTATATTTTCACATTTTTTACATTATTCCAAAGATTGTATGTCCGGTTCTCTTAGGGGATACTATATATAATGGTGTAAACCGGCTATATCATTTGGGATCCCATGGGTTCGGGGATTAAAACTTACAAGTATTTAATTTGACATGGTCCAATGTTCAATGGGTGAGCACAGTATTTCTATGTCAAATAGCACCCTTCCTTTTGCTCTCCAGCAACGTTTACAACGGGGATACCAAATATTATGACTGACACATGGCTGTAATATGTCGTATCCCCTACGTTTCATGGGTTACCCTTTAGCCATTGATCATTTGATGTTGTCTTTTATTTGATAGCAGACTACACTATCTTTTTACATTTAATACATTATTCCACAAGATTGTCTCTTAGGGGATAACATATATAATCAAAAAAAGTTATAACATATATAATGCCCTATACCGGCTATGATATTTAGTTTCCCCTGTGTTTCCTGGGTTAGAATTTACCAGATTTGATTTGGCATGGTCTTATGTTAGATGGGCGAGCACAGTATTTCTATGCCAATTAGCACCTTTTCTTTTGCTTTTCAACATTGATTACATTGGGGATACCTAATATTATGGATCAGGCTTTGCTGCAATATCTGGTGTCCCCTACATTTCATGGCTTTCCCTTTAGCCATTGACCACTTGAAGTTGTTTTTTATTGATAACAGACTACAGTATCTTTTCACATTTTTTTACATTATTTCACAAGTATGTATGTCAGGTTCTCTATGTGGGTACCATATATAGTGTCCTATACTGGCTATAATATTTGGTCTCCCCTGTGATTCTTGGGTTACATCTTACCAGGATTTGATTTGATTTGACGTGGTCTTATGTTCGATGGGTGAGCACAGTATTTCTATGCCAACTAGTACCCATCCTTTTGCTTTACAACATGGTATACAATGGCGATACCAAATATTATGGCTCACGACCTGGTGTAATATGTTGTATCCCCTATGTTTCACGGGTTACCCTTTAGTCATTGACCATTCAAAGCTGTCTTTTTATTGATATCAGACTACAGTATCTTTTCACATTTTTTACATTATTCTACAAGATTGTACGTCCAGTTCTCTTAGGGAATATTATACATAATGGGCTATACTGGCTATAATATTTGGTATCCCCTGTGTTTCTGGGGTTAGAATTTACCAGTTTTCAAATTGTTATGGTCTTATGTTTGATGGGTGAGCACAATATTTCTATGCCAAAGAGCACCCTTCCTTTTACTTTCCAACATCGTCTACAATGGGGATACCAAATATTATGGCTCACGCATTGCTGTAATATGTCATATCCCCTGCGTTTCGAGTGTTACCCTTGAGCTATTGAATATTTGAATTTGTCTTTTATTTGATAGCAGCCTACACTATCTTTTTATATTTTTACATTATTCCACAAGATTGTACATCCGGTTCTCTTTGAGGATAATATATATAATGAACTATACTGGCTATAATATTTTGTTCCCCTGTCTTTCTTGGGTTATAACTTACCAGGATTCGATTTGGCATGGTCTTATGTTAGATGGGTGAGCACAGTATTTCTGTGCCAAATAGCACCCTTTCTTTTGCTTTTGAACATCGATTACATTGGGGATACCTAATATTATGGCTCACGCTTTGCTGCAATATCTGGTGTTCCCTACATTTCATGGCTTTCCCTTTAGCCATTTACCACTTGAAGTTGTTCTTTATTGATAACAGACTACAGTATCTTTTCACATTTTTTGCCTCATTTCACAAGTATGTACCTCAGGTTCTCTATGTGGATATCTTTTATAATGTCCTATACCGGCTATAATATTTGGTATTCCCTGTGTTTCTGGGGTTAGAACTTACCAGTATTCAATTTGGCATGGTCTTATGTTTGATGGGTGAGCATAATATTTCTATGCCAAAGAGCACCCTTCCTTCTGCTTTCCAGCATAGTTTACAATGCGGATACCAAATATTATGGCTCACACATTGCTGTAATAGGTGGTATTCCCTACTTTTCATGGGTTCCCCTTTAGCCATTGAGCATTTGAAGTTGAATTTTATATGAAAGCAGACGTCAGAAACTTTTCAAATTTTTTCATTATTTCACAAGGTTGTACGTCCGGTTCTCTTAGGGCATACCATATATAATGACCTACACCGGCTATAATTTTTGGTATCCCCTGTGTTTCTTGGGTTAGTACTTGCCAGGATTTGATTTGGCATGGTCCTATTTTAGATAGGTGAACCCAGTATTTCTATGCCAAATAGCACCCTTCCTTTTTCTTTCCAACATCGTTTATAATGGGGGATACCAAATATTATGGCTTACACATTGCTGTAATATCTTGTATCCCCTACGATTCATAGGTTACCCTTTAGACATTGACTACTTGAAGTTGTGTTTTCTTTGATTATAAACTACAGTATCTTTTCACATTTTTTACATCATTCCACAAGATTGTACTCCCGGTTCATGTAGGGGATACGATATATAATGACCTATACTGGCTACAGTATTTGGTATCCCTTGTGTTTCTTGGGTTAGAACTTACCGGGGTTCGATTTGACATGATCTTGTGTTCAATGGGTGAGCACAGTATTTCTATGTCAAATATCACCCTTCCTTTTGCTCTGCAACATCGTTTACAATGGGGATACCACATATTATGGCTCAAGCATTGCTGTAATATGTCATATCTCCTATGTTTCATGGGTTACCGTTTAGCCATTGACCATTCAAAGTTATTTTTTAATTGATAAGAGACTACAATATCTTTTCACATTTTTTACATTATTCCACAAGATTGTACCGCCGGTTCTCTAAGGGGATACTATATATAATGGGCTATGCCCATTGTTGTTTAATATTAAATGACCCCGCTTATGTCTCTGATTGGATCATTTGGGATAGAAGTCACATCATATGCAGCTGATACCCAATTGATCCTTTCTTTAGATGACACCAACTCATATGTAGAAACTAATTTCAGAAGATGCCTAGCGGCAGTCTTTCAATGGATGAGGAACAACCACCTTAAATGCAACTCAGACAAAACAGAAATCCTCCCGGTGGGGAATGATGTTCTGTTCCAGCCTGAGAAATGGTGGCCTTAGGGTATCACCCCACCGCCAGATGTGGTCAAAGTGGAGAAGAATTTGGGAGTACAATTTGATGCGGGGCTCTCCTTTATCCCCCATGCTACAGCAGTAGCCGGGTCATGCTTCAGTATCAACAAATCACAAAAACAATTCTTCCATTTTCTTCCAATGGCAGCAAGGAAATCAGTAGCAGTGGCCCTGGTTCTCTCGCGCTTAGATTATTGCAATAGTTTGCTTGCGGGAGCGAACAAAGCGATCTTCAAGAAACTGCAGGTGGTACAACATGCAGCCGCTCGAGTGGTGCTTAAACTTCAACAAAGGTCTTCAGCATCTGCAGCACTGAAAACCTTGCACTGGCTTCCGGTGCACAAGAGTGTTCTCTTTAAGGTACTCTTGATCACATTTAGAGCCAGGCTTAGTTCAGGACCCAAGTATCTGGTAGGATGTTTTATTACTTATACCACAACTAGGTCCCTCAGATCATCCTCCGCCAACTTGCTTAAACTCCCCACCTTCAGATTGTAAGGGAAAGGAGGAAAAACGGTGGCAGCCCATAGGGGCCAAAGCCTGGAACTCACTGCCATCACAGTTAAGGCTAATCAACACAGAATCCCAATTTAGGAAGGCCCTGAAGACGTGGATCTTTACTGCCCCAGATGAAATATGCCTCTCGCTCATTTAAGTATTCTGTTGGTTATTCTCACTCCCCCCTTGGACAGCGCCAGGATACACCTAGTGGAGTGACAGTCGCGCTCTATAAGATACAAGTTACATTACATGCCGGATATAATATTTGGTATCCCCTTAATTCCTGGGGTTAGAAATTACCAGTATTCAATTTTACATGATCTTATGTTCGATGGGTGAGCACAATATTTCCATGCCTATTAGCACCCTTCCTTTTGCTTTCCAACATCGTTTACAATGGGGATAACAAATATTATGTCTAATCTATTGCTGTAATATGTTGATCCCCTACGTGTCATGTGTTCCCCTTTAACCATTGACCATTGACCATTGACTATTTGAAGTTGTCTTTTATTTGAAAGCAGACTACAGTATCTTTTCACATTTTATACGTTAATTCAAAAGATTGTACGTCTGGTTCTCTTAGGGGATACCACATATAATGACCTATACCAGCTATAATATTTGGTGTCCCCTGTGTTTCTGGGGTAAGAACTTACCAGGATTCAATTTGGCATAGTCTGATGTTAGATGGGTGAGCACAGTATTTCTATGGCAAATAGCACCCTCCCTTTTGCTTTCCAACATTCCAACATCGTTTACAATGGCGCTACCAAATATTATGGCTCACTCATTGCTGTGATATCTCGTATCCCCTACGTTACATGGGTTACCCTTTAGCCATTGACCATTTGAAGTTACCTTTTGTTTGATTGCAGACTACAGTATCTTTGTACAATTTTTACTTCATTCCACAAGATCTTACATCTGGTTCCCTTAGGGGATACTAAATATAATGGCCTCTAGCAGCTATAATATCTGGTATCCCCAGTTTTTCTAGGGATAGAACTTACCAGTATTAGATTTGACAAGTTGCCATGTTGGATGGGTGAGCACAGTATTTCTATGGCAAATAGCACCCTTTTTTTTGTTTTCCAACATCATTTACTATGGGGATACCAAATATTATGGCTCATGCATTGACGTAATATTTCATATCTTCTATGTTTCATGGGTAACCCTTTAGCCACTGACCAGCTGAAGCAGCCTTTTATTTGACAGCAAACTACAGTAGCTTTTCACATTTTCTAAATCATTCCACAAGATTTTACATCCGGTTGCCTTAGGGGGATACCAAACATAATGTTCTCCTCTACCTATAATATTTGGTATCCTCTGTGTTTCTCGGGTTAGAATCTACTAGGATTAAATTTGACATGGTCTTATGTTGGATGGATGAGCACAGTATTTCTGTGCCAAATAGCACCCTTCTTTTTGCTTTCCAACATCGGTTACTATGGGGATACCACATATTATGGCTCAAGCATTGCTGTAATATCTTGTATCCCCTACATTTCATGTGGTTACCCTGTAGTCATTGACCTCTTGAATATGCCTTTTATTTGACAGGGGTCTTTTTACATTTTTTACATCATTCCACAAAATTTCTCATCTGGTTCCCTCAGGGAATACCAAATATAATGGCCTATAACATATATAATATCTGGTATCCACAGTGATTCTGGGGTTAGAATTTACCACTATTCAATTTGACATGGTCTTATGTTGGATGGATGAGCATAGTATTTCTATGGCAAATAGCACCCTCCCTTTTGCTTTCCAACATCGTTTACAATAGGGATCCAAATATTAGGGCTCACGCATTGCTGTAATATCTTGTATCCCCTACGTTTCATGGGTTACCCTTTCGCCACTGACCACCTCAAGTTGCCTTTTATTTAATAGCAGACTACAGTATCTTTTCACATTTTTTATTTAATTCCACAAGATTTTATATCTAGTTCATTTAGGGGGTGCCAAATGTAGTGGCCTATAACAGCTATACTATCTGGTATCCCCAGTGTTTCTGGGATTACATTTGACCAGTTTTCAATTTGACATGGTCTTATGTTGGATGGGTGAGCACAGTATTTCTGTGGTAAATAGCACCCTCCCTTTTGCTTTCCAATATCGTTTACAACGGGGATACCAAATATTATGGCTCACGCATTACTGTAATATCTCGTATCCCCTACGTTTCATCTGTTACCCTTTAGACATTGACCACTTGAATTTGCCTTTTATTTGATAGCAGACTACAATATCTTTTCACATTTTTTATATCATTCCACAAGATTTTACATCTGGTTCCCTTCGGGGATACCAAATATCGTGGCCGGTAACAGCTATAATATCTGGTATCCCCAGTGTTTCTAGGGTTAGAGGTTACCAGTATTCAATTTGACATGGTCTTATGTTGGATAGGTAACCACAGTATTTCTTTGGCAAATTGCACCCTCCCTTTGGCTTTCCAACATCGTTTACAATGGCGCTACCAAACATTATGGCTCACGCATTACTGTAATATCAAGTATCCCCAACGTTTCATAGGCAACCCTTAGACATTCACAAGCTGAAGTTACATTTTATTTGTTAGCAGACTACAGTATCTTTTCACATTTTTTACATCCTTCCAGAAGATTTTACAACTGGTTTCCTTTGGGGATACCAAATACAATGGCCTTTACCGCCTATAATATTTGGTATCCCCTGTGTTTCTTGGGTGAGAATTGAACAGGATTCAATTTGACATGTTGTTACGTTGGATGGGTGACCACAGTATTTCTATGGCAAATAGCACCCTTGCTTTCAATACCAAATATTATGGCTCACAGATTGCCGTAATATCTTGTATCCTCTATGTTTCATGGGTTACTCTTTAGCCACCAGCCAGTTGAAGTAGCCATTTATTTGACAGCAGACTACAGTAGCTTTTCACATTTTATAAATCATTCCACAAGATTTTACATCCGGTTTCCTTAAGTGGACACAAAATATAATGGTCTCTGTTACCTATAATATTTGGCATCCTCTGTGTTTCTCGGGTTAGAACCTACTAGGATTCAATTTGAGATGGCCTTATGTTGGATGGGTGAGCATAGTATTTCTATGCCAAACAGCACCCTTCTTTTTGCTTTCCAACATCGTTTACTATGGGGATACCAAATATAATGGCTCAAGCATTGCTGTAATATCTTGTATCCCCTATGTTTCATGGGTAACCCTTTAGCCATTGACACTTGCATATGCCTTTTATTTGACTGCAGACTACAGTAGCTTTTCACATTTTTTAAATCATTCCACAAGATTTTACATCCGGTTGCTTTAGGGGGATACCAAATATAGTGGCCTCCGCTACCTATAATATTTGGTATCCTTTGTGTTTCTGCGGTTACAACTTAGCAATATTCAATTTGACATGGTCTTATATTGGATGGTTGAGCACAGTATTTCTATGCCAAATAGCACCCTTCCATTTGCTCTACAGCATCATTTACAATAGGGATACCAAATATTATGATTCATGCATTGCTGTAATATCTCGTATCCCCTACGTTACATGGTTTACCCTTTATCCATTGACCATTTGGAGTTGCCTTTTGTTTGATAGAAGACTACAGTATCTTTTTAAATGTTTTATATCATTCCACAAGATTTTACATCCGGTTCCCTTAGAGAATACCAAATATAATTGCCTATACTGCCTATAGTATTTGGTATCCCCTGTGTTTTTTGGGGTACAAGTTACCAGGATTCAATTTGACGTGTTCTTATGTTGGATGGGTGAGCACACTATTTCTATGGCAAATAGCACCCTCCCTTTTGCTTTCCAGCATCTTTTCAAATGGGGATACCAAATATTATGGCTCACGCATTGCTGTAATATCTTGTATCCCCTACGTTTCATGGGTTACCCTTTAGCCATGGACCACTTGAAGTTGCCTTTTACTTGATAGCAGACTACAGTAAACTTTCACATGTTTTCATCATTCCACAAGATTGTGCGTCCGGTTCCCTTAGGGGATACCATATATAATGGCATATACCGGCTATAATATTTGGTATACCCTCTGTTTCTTGGGTTAGAACTTACCATGATTCAATTTGACATAGTCTTATGTTGGATGGAATAGCACAGTACTGTTATGCCAAATAGTGGCCTTCCTTTTCCTTTCCAATATCGTTTACTATGGGGATACCAAATATTATGGCTCACGCATTGCTGTAATACCTCGTATCCCCTACGTTACATGGGTTACCCGTTAGCCATTGGCCACTTGATGTTGTCTTTTATTTCACAGCAGACTACAGTATCTTTTCACATTTTTTACATCATTCTACAAGATTGTATGTCTGGTTCCCTTAGGGGATACTAAATATAATGGCCTATACAGCCTATATTATTTGGTATCCCCTGTGTTTCTTGGGTTAGAACTTACCATGATTCAATTTAACATAGTCTTATGTTGGATGGGTGAGCACAGTACTTGTATGCCAAATAGCGTCCTTTCTTTTGCTTTCCAATATCGTTTACAATGGGGATACCGAATATAATAGCTCATGCATTGCTGTAATACCTCGTATCCCCTATGTTACATGGGTTATCTTTTAGCCATTGGCCACTTGAAGTTGTCTTTTATTTGACAGCAGACTACAGTATCTTTTCACACTTTTTACATCATTCCACAAGATTGTACGTCCGGTTCCTTTAGGGGATGCTATATATAATGGCCTATACGGTCTATAATATTTGGTATCCCCTTTGTATCTTGGGTTAGAACTTACCCGGATTCAATTTGACATGGTCTTATGCAGTATGGGTGAGCACAGAGTTTCTATGCTGAATATTACCCTTCCTTTTGCTTTCCATCATCGTTTACTATGGGGATACCACATATATGGCTCACGCGTTGCTGTAATATCTTGTATCTCCTAAGTTTCATGGGATACCCTTTAGCTATTGACCACTTGAAGTCATCTTTTACTTGAGAGCAGACTACAGTAGTCTTTCACATTTTTTCATCACTGCACAAGATTATGCCTCTGGTTCCCTTAGGGGATATCATATATAATGGCCTGTACCAGCTATAATATTTGGTATCCCCTGTGTTTCTTGGGTTAGAACTTACCAGGATTTAATTTGACATCGTCTTATGTTGAATAAGTGAGCACAGTACTTGTATGCCAAACAGGGGCCTTCCTTTTGCTTTCCAACATCGTTTACAATGGCGGTACCAAATAATATGGCTCACTCATTGCTGTGATAGCTCGTATCCTCTACGTTACATGCTTTACCCTTTAGCCATTGACCATTTGAAGTTGCCTTTTGTTTAGCAGCAGACTACAGTACCTTTGTACAATTTTTAAATCATTCCACAAGATTTTACATCTGGTTCCCTAAGGGGAATACCAAATATAATGGCCTCTAGCAGCTATTATATCTGGTAACCCCTGTGTTTCTGGGGTTAGAACTTACCAGTATTCACTTTGACATGGTCTTATGTTCGATGGATGAGCACAGTATTTCTATGGAAAAGAATACCCTTCCTTTTGCTTTCCAACATCGTTTACAAAGGGATACCAAATATTATGGCTCATGCATTGCTGTAATATCTCGTATCCCCTACGTTTGATTGGTTACCCATTAGCCATTGACCACTTAAAGCAGGCTTTTCTTTGATAAGACAAAACAGTATCTTTTCACATTTTTTACGTTATTCCACAAGATTGTACATCAGGTTCTCTATGGTGATACCATATATAATGGCCTATACCAGCTATAATATTTGGTATCCCCTGTGTTTCTGGGGTTAGCACTTACCAGTATTCAATTTGACATGGTCCTATGTGCTATGAGTGAGCACAGTATTTCTATGCCAAATAGCACCATTCCGTTTGCTTTCCAACATCTTTTACACTGGGGATACCAAATATTATGGCTCACGCATTGCTGTAATATCTTCTATCCCCAACGTTTTCATCGGTTACCCTTTAGCCATTGACCACTTGAAGTTGCCTTTGATATTATAGCCGACAACTGTATATTTTCAAATGTATTACATCATTCCACAAGATCGTATGTCCAGTTCTGTTAGGGGATACTATATATAATGGCCTATACCGGCTATAATTTTTGGTATCCCCTATGTTTCTTGGGTTAGAACTTACCAGGATTTGATTTGGTATGGTCTTATGTAAGACAGGTGTGCACAGTATTTCTATGCAAAATAGCACCCTTCCTTTTGCTTTCCAATGTTGTTTACAATAGGGATACCAAATATTATGGCTCACGCATTGTTGTAATATGTTGTATCCCCTACGTTTAATGGGTTACACTTTAGCCATTGACCACTGTAAGTTGCCTTTTGTACGATAGCAGACAACTGTATATTTTCAACATTTTTACATCATTCCACAAGATTCTATGACTGGTTCTCTTAGGGGATACCATATATAATGGCCTATACAAGCTATAATATTTGGTATCCCCCGGGTTTCTGGGGTTAAAACTTACAAGTATTCAATTTGTCATGGTCTTATGTTGGATGGATGAGCCCAGTATTTCTATGGCAAAGAGCACCCTTCCTTTTTCTTCCAACATCGTTTACAATGGGGATACCAAATATTATGCCTCATGCATTGCTGTAATATCTTGTATCCCCTATGTTTCATGGATTACCTTTTAGTCATTGACCACTTAAAGTTGTCTTTTCTTTGTTAAGAGACTACAGTATATTTTCACATTGTTTTACATTATTCCACAAGATTGTATGCTCAGTATTCAATTTGACATGGTCCTATGTGCTATGGGTGAGCACAGTATTTCTATGCCAAATATCACCATCCCTTTTCCTTTCCAACATCTTTTACAAAGATATACCAAATATGATAGCTCACTCATTGCTGTAATATCTGATATACCCTGCATTTTATTGGGTAACCCTTTAGCCTTTGACCACTTTAATTGATAGCAGATTATATCATTTGTTTGCATTTTTGATAATATTCCTCAAGCTTTTATATTCAGTTCCTATGAGGGGGTGTGACAGACACCACATGAAGGAAGTGGCCCAATTAGGGTCACCCGGGTCCTCTCAGCCTTCCATACTAAATGAAGTGTTGTATAGCATTAAGGACCCTAGTGTAATGTTCCCGATTCATGCCCTTATATAGGTATAAATCACCATGTCCTTATATAGGCATAGAAATCATAACCATATTTAGACTTAGCTCATGCAGTCCAAATACGGCAGGGCTACTTCCACTAGTTCCGAAAATCCACAGCAGTTAGGGACTTCCCCTTGCTTGAATATTGATTTGTCCAAGAACTCATTGAGTTTTCAAAGAACTGAGATTCTTTGATGACATTATTATGTCCACCTTTACGTCAAACTCAGCATCTTCAAGGTATAAATATGCCCACACTTGCCCTAGCAAACACACAGTGGTTTTGGAGTAGTTTGACTATCTACTTGCCCGACCACCTCGCTACAGCCAGCGCCGAAGGAAGCCGACCCTCCAGCAGACGCACTGAGAGAGATGCTGTCTTTTCTCTTGCCGATAAATCCAGCTCCAGTGTTTCCAGGCTCCCCTTGCGGGGTGTTGGGAAATCGAGTCCTGAGACAGAGAGATACCAGACCTCCTTCATTCTAAACCAAGGTACGGAGCTGGTTAGACCCTAAAAGAAATCTTGGATAGATTCCTGGCATGAAGAATACTAAATTTATGCTACACCACACTTACTTCTTCCATCGTACTAGACTTAGGTTAGGTACATCGGGGTAGGCGTATTTTAGAAGCACCAGTTGAGTACTTTTAGTCTTTATTTATTTATGTATGTATTTTATGGCTTAGAAACCATACCATGCTTTTATGGTTTTATTTTATAATACTCTTCTTGCTATACGCATCATACTTAACAGCCAGTCTTACGATTATAGCAGTTCATTTCCTCTGCATGAGAAAGAAGACTGTTCAATAAATACTTTCATTGAAAATGCCCGTCTCTCTATTTCTCTGCGCCTCTGGTGAAACAAAGCATGCACGATTGACTGAGTAAAATATCTATCTATTGTTTCCACGTCTCTGAAGATACGTATTATCTTGGGGAAACAATGTTGTCATGTTTATGTGGTTGTCAGAAAACGAATCCCTTCTTGCTCATTCAAGAAAGTTTAGAGTGACCTCTGAGCTAGCTGGCACTAACAATTAAGCCTAATACATTCAATAAAAACCTAGTATACATAAGTCCTACGTCACATTTATAGGATATATTATTCCAATGCACAGAGCTTATAGGGATTATAGAAACAACACTACAGAAGAGTCTGTCAGACAGTAGAGAACACAAACCAATAACTGTTTATTTATATATACCCAGAGTGGAGCCCAGCCTGCCCAGTCACTAGGAGTACTGCAGAGGGACTGAAATCAACAAGCATAAAGATACATTATGTAAGTTTCATGACTAGGCAAAGGCATGCCCACAATGAAATTTTCCAGGAAGGTGCAGTTGGACAGTGAAATACAAAAAAATAGGTATTGGTTGTCATATTGTACACCACCTAATACAAGCCAAGATCATTTCACCCTGCACCCTCCACCAGACAAGTGGGAGAGGCCTCTGCCTAGTAAGCAAGGTATGCACTAATATGAGCAGTCTATTCATTAGTGAAGTTAAACCCCAAAACTGCAGGAACAAAACCTAACAGAGGCCTTTTCTCAGAAGTAGCAAAGGATTAGTTTTGATCATGATTCAAAATGGTGCCTGAATAGAAAATGGTGCAGCAAATAGTAGCTTACATTGGGCAATGCGCAAACATGAATATTTCTATTCTAACACACGTGCAGATCCAGAATTGCACTACACTTACCCACGACTCAAACCTGGTGGAGAGTCAGGTGTGATGGCCCACTGTCTAGAACCTGCTGGAGAATCCACTTGGGTTGATACCAATGTGGGTTTGAGGGTGAAGCCGAAAGCCGAAATCTGCTAAGAACTCTACCTCAGGCATTGGGGATGCAGCAGGCCTTCCGCCCCTCCCGTTAATGGAGTCGGCACTCTGGGCCACTCTCCGCAGTCACTCTTTACAGTTTGAAAAGATATTGCAGGTAATTCTGGACACAAAAGCCACGCTGAAGTCCAAGATCAAGGCAGTCTCCCTGGATGTGAACCTGCTTCGTACGGACCACAGGAAACTGGTGGACTGTATGGACAATGTTGAATCTACATTAACCACAATGCGACCCACATTGCAGAAACTCCAAACCCATCTGAAGGACATGAGGGCGGAGATGACCTCTCCACATCGGAGGATGCAGAGGGCTTCTCAAAGCATAATAATGTCCATTTTCCGAGCTTTCTGGAATGCTTGTGGGAGCCTGAGTACAGAGCTCTTCCTCAAACAGTGGCTGATGCCCACAGTACTGACAGGCAATGTACCTAAATTCTTTGCTGTGGAGAAAGCACATTGTCTACCAGGGAGGTCACCACCATCGGGGGCAAATACTTGTCCTGTAACTTAATGATAGAGACAGAGACTTGATTCTGCAGTTGTTCTGGATGAAAAGTCCTTGGCACTTTGAGGAGAGATTTTACTGTGGACATGCAGCATCTTCTCAAGTTGCATAGTGCGGTCAAGCAACTCCGCCACAAGCTAGGCCTGAAGTATGCTCTTCTCTATCCTGCTAAACTTGAGGTGATGGATGATGAGTGAACCCATTCTTTCTTGACTCCTGAAGATGCATAAGTCTGGTTTCATGCCAAGGGAATTGCGAAGCCCACATCAGATGACTGGAATGTTAGTAAATGGCTGACATTGCAACTGAGGGGTAGGAGGAGCAGGGGAGACCCATAGCCGCCCCATCATGGCACAGACGGCCAGGGAGCAAGCAGAGGTAGGGCAAGTGGTGCTGAAATATAACCAGAACTCTTTTGAGGCGTTGCTGTCGAACCATGCCTCTGACAGTCGGATACTAATGGCTCCATGGTGTTATGAACCCCAATGTACCCCAATATAGGCCTCAGTAGTTACATGACCTTTTACCTACCTCTGTCCTACCACTGTTCTACATAACGGGTCTGGCGCTAACCATTTACCTAGTTAGGTGCTACATGCCTGTTGTGTGGTTTTCTCTGAAAACTAGCCTCATGTATCATGCATGAGGATTCTCAGTATCAACTCAGGATTACCATCTTCTGTATAATAACTCTGTATAAGGCCCATCTCTGTCGTCATCCTTGCCCAACATGCCCATTGTATATTTTTAGCTAGAACCCCTGAGGGTACCTTTCAGGTATATAAGCACTACATCTTCACTGGGCAAACCAGAGGAGAAAGACTCCCATTCTGACATGCTGACGTGAGACGCTGAGGTCCCTGCATGCAAACACTGCTGCACGCAGTGGTCTGACATCCCTTGCGGGGTGTCCATCTGGAGACCTAGATGGGGTCATTCGCTCTCCCACATCAGGTAATGAGGTTGGCTCTACCCTAAGGGGGTTCTTGGCTATACACCTACATACATGCTAGGTAAACGTAGGTATATCTAATTAGGATCTACATTGTTGGAATACGCATTTTTACTGTTATGTATCTATATGCCTGCATATAGTCATTGCTTTAGCAGTATGGTTGAATTCTACATTTTCTTTACTCTACTGGCGCTCATAATCGTATATATCAGTTTCTGTCTCATGGTTCTATACTAGAATAATATGCTGGTTCAAAAAATACTTATTGAAAACGTCCCCTCCGTTTATTCTGTGCATCTCTCTGAGACAAAGAAGGCATGAGTGACTGAGTGAAAAGTATTGCACTGTTTCCACGATCCCTGAGGGGTTAGGGTTGTCATGTTCAATAGTTGCCAGAAACTATTCAAACCTTGGTAAGAAGGCTCATAGTGGCACTGTGAGCTAGCTGGTCTACTGACTAACTTATCCTTTGGGGGTTCCTAGAATCAGTCTGGACACCAGTCCCTTAGTTTATGTTATCTAAATGCACAGATCCTATATAGGTTTGTAGGAACTACACGACAATGACCTCTGCTTGGGAGTACTCCCAGGGTTAGGAGTTGACACTATGACTGGTGGATAATCTGCTATGAAGCGTGGGGGTTTGGTCTTTACTGTGTGAGAAGTGGCGTGAACTGCTCACCAGTAACTTTTGGAAACACCTTGGAACCTTATGAGAGAGGATTGGACGCCCAGATCATCGAAGACGACCCTTGTATCCATGAGCCCTGACCTCTCCAAACAGGACATGTATTTTATTACACATTTCTCTTTGGTTGATGTACATTTGTTGGATTGTTATGGCTAGTCCCTCAGGGGAGTCCTGGTCAGGGGGTTACAAATCTTGTGTTTTCTTTTGAGGCACAGGTGCAGTTTTCTACATATAATTCTGTGACAAGGCTCTGTACTCCACTGATCTCTTTATCATTGATCGAACTTTTGGGGTTGCCTTCACAATGGAGTTTTGGGAATGGCAATTGTGGAATGTGATGCATCACTACTTACCATGGGCACACCTACAGGCAATATGACCACACACTATAACTTGCTGAACTGGAATGTGAAGGGCATGGCCACTACCACAGAGATGTACTGGGTTTATACATATCTTAAGCTGCGTTGCACACACATAGCCTTTTGCCGGAGATGCATTTGACACAGGTAGACTTACAAAAAGTGCATGCAAAATGGAGGGGGCAGGTGTATAATAGCACTACGGCATCCCATATGCAAAAGGGTCATGAGATAGATTGCCCTGGGGGTACCAATTGTGAAAGACATGCACAGAGTTTACACTGAGGATAGGTAGTAGGTGGTGGAAGGACAAATGGATGGTGCTCCCCTCATGCTGGTGGTTGTTTATGCCCCCAACACTATTCACTCTACTTTTTTAGGGCTCTTCATCCCAGCTATTTTCCGGGACCCTCACAATCCAAGCACATCAGGCAGCAACTTTAATTGTGTTGACAATACTTTCAGGACTCGATGGTTAAGAAGAGTGTGTTCGATAAGTGGCGCTTGCACCATCTGGACACCAGTGGCTTGTTTTATTGCCTGGTCCATGACCTCCTAGCTAAACTTTAACTTTTTCTCTGCAATGAACCATTGGGCATGTGGATAACTGTGACAGAGTCCTTGGTGCGCACCCTCTCCGATCACTGGCCACTGCTGATGACATTACAGCCCTGGAGGTTCCAGACCGAGGTACTTCGGAAGCCCCCTTCAGGGATGCCCTTTTAATACAAATTACTCAATATTTCCAACTTAACACAGGCACCACCCTCTCCAGGGTGCTGAACAGGGATTTCCACAAGGTGGTCATCAGAAAGCAATGCATTGCCACCACATCAGGGGGTACATAAGGCTCTGCACACAAAGCTGCTGGACATGGAGCGGGAGTTGACACTACTTGAGACCAAGGTGTCATAGTGGGCCGATGGGACGGAAAGAAACAAGCAGCTGAGAAAGAGTCACAGGGATCTAGATGCACTGTAGGGGAAGCATGACTATAGTCACTGCCTTGCCCTTCCCCATGTGGAGGGGAGCGTTCGGACAGGCTATTGGCATGACTCGTTAAAGACTGACAGGCATACCCATCAGTAGGAGCAATCAAGTTGGGGGATTTCATGGTGGTTAATACACAAGTGGCCATTATTGCCGCTTTTGCAAAGTACTATCACTCCCGGTATGCAGCTGTAGACAGTCCCCATTAACTGAATCAAAGGGTTTCTTCACGGGCTACTGTTATCCTGATTGATTCCACTCTAATGAGCTGAACTGGATGAACCCCTTCAAATTGATGTGATACAGGTGGCTATCACTCAAATTGCATGAAATAAAACTCTATGTACGGATGGAGTCACGCTAGAATAGTATGCCACCTTCAGTGCACACCCTTCCCAGATTCTCTTGGAAGTTTTTAAGTAAGCAAGAAAGAAGGGTCAGCTCCCAGACTCGCTCTGCGAGGTGCTGATAGAGGTGTCAAAACCAGGCTGGGATCCCCCCCCCGAAGTCCCCTCATATTGGCCGTTCTCCCTAATGAATGTAGACAATAAGATATTACGGAAGGCCCTGGCTAATTGGCTGTTGCTAATACCCTAGCACAAGTAGATCAATGTGGGTTTATTCCAGAATGCAATTCTTTTCTCAACATTTGACGACCACTTCATCTGATGAAACCTGCCTTGAGTGAGATGGGGGAATAGTTGGTGGTGTCGCTTGACTTAGAGTATGACATACTGGGGTGGGATTACCTTCTGGCAACTCTGGAGGAAATCTGCCTCAGGCCGGGGTACCTTAATTAGATATGCACCCTCTATAAGAACTCGAAAGCAAGAGTCAGGATGGTACAGTTGATAACCGACAGCTTTGACATACATAGCTGCACTAGTGAGGGTTGCCCCCTATCCCTGTTGATTGATTTGTATCCTGACCATGGAGCCCCTGGCCTGCTGCCAGAGCTTGCAAGTGCAGCTTTGGGGTCTCCAAGTACATGACAAGGGCCATATCATCTCTTTATAAGCACATGATGACCCTATCTATCTGTATGATGCCACTGCCACACTTCCAGCCTTGATGGAGACACTTGAGGAATTTGGAATAGTATCAGGCTTCAGATTGCATTGGTCTAAGTCTTGCTTTTCCCCCCTCTCTCCAGTTCATGAGCATAACAGGAGGGCCCTGCCACGGTTTGGGCTGGAATAGCACCTTGACATGCTGAAGTACTTGGGTGTACAATTCTACCACTCAGACAAGGATTTGTGGAGGGCAACGTTAACATGGGTAGGGCCCCAAACTACATCTGTAAATCCCTCCCTTGTGGTTGTCCTTGCAGCTGTCCCGGCTGGGCTGGCAGGTAATCTTCAAAATGCTTATCTTGCCATGACTCCTGTATTCTTTGCAGTGTTACCACTTTCCCTCACCAAGTGACTCATTTAGGACCTCCATGGTCTCCTGCTGGAGCTGATATGGGGCTCAGGCAGGAGACGGGGGTGCTCTTCATGCTCTAGTGCCTGCTTCATGAGGGTGGTCCAAGTTATGAGTTGTACTATGCAGCAGCTCAGCTGCAGTGGTCGATGCACTGGCTAGGCACAGCCCCTTGACCGGAGAGAGCAACCATTCATTAGGTGGACACATATATATGCGACTGTTGGACCCCAGGACTCGTCCACCATATGAGACGCATCAAATAAAGATAGGATATGTGTGCTGGTATGCATACGAGCAAGGCAACGGGTCCCATCCTCCATACTCCCCACTGATCCCAGTTTGACAGTTGCTGGCTCTCGGCACCAGGAGGTGACCCAACAACACAATAACATGTAGCCTTGGAGAGAGGCCGAGATTGACCAAATGGGTGACTTTTTCATGGTGGCTGCACAAATCCCCTTTTTGAGATTATGGACACATATGGCATTGTGGCAGGCCATTTCCTGATATATCATGCCGGACAGCATGCGATTACTACAGTACACCACCACTGCATGCAATCCTGTCCCAAAGAAAAATATTATGGCCCTTAATGTTGCATTGCACTCGTACCATTATGAGTTGTATGACCGGGCTAAAGACCAATAAATGGCGGACCCCGAGATGCAAATCACAGACAGTCTCTGGACCCATGTAAAGGAGGTTTCCCGTAATCCACACTTCTATTACACGCAATTTAACTATTTACATCAGGGACATCTCACACCGAAACGCATCAAGCACCTGTTTCCTACAGCATCCTCTGCATGCCCCAGATGTAGAGCAGATGAGGATAGTTTTTGGCCACATGGTCTGGGAGCACCGGGTGTTGGAGCGGCCCTGGGGAGAAGTCACAGAATTACTTCCACTTTGCTAGAGCACTTGGTCCTGCCGATCCTGGAATCATGCCTACTCGGTCCTAGACCCAAGACTAAGAGAGATAAGTACTTTCATGGAGGTTGGCTCTCCACATTGCTCAAATGGGCAAAAGTTGACCTGGATGTCCTCGCAGTGGCACGTGGACAAGGAGGAGGGAATGCTAGAGACGGGTGCTGGGATACCTATATCAGAAACTTTGAGGAAAAAAGGTATGCACGTCCACCCTGAACCCTGACCACTACCCTAGGTCCTTGTGTCCCATTCTGCAACTCATACAATGAGCCATGCCAGCACATGAGATAGCGGAACCATGCCCCTATGAGGACTCCATATAGGTAATACAGCCACACCAACACTGCCCCTTACAACTGTGGGTGTGGATCTCAGGCACCTCAGAATTGTTGTCCTGGCTTGGAGTGACCACTGGCACTGGCCTGCAGGATCTTCTTATATCTCCATGTGTGGATTAGCCTGTACTGGGGCGTACATGTTCCTTGGTGTCCTTCCAAATCATGTTGTACCCTAGAAACTATTGCCACGATACACCATACTGCCACCCATGTCAATGCAGGGGCCTTCTTCATTATGACATGCTACCACACCTGAGGTTGCAGGAGTGACATATCTAGACTATTATGACAAACACAAGGAGATGACTGACCGAGCACGGAAACTTTTCAGACACTCACTCGCAGTCACAGATCTGGGATGAATTTAGGCCCAGATCTTTGTACTGGGGTGAATGTAAGAATGTAAGAAGGTGGAGAAGTGTGGCTCACTGGTTAGAGCAGGCAGACCCTGAAGCAGAGGTCAGACCCGGCAGGGTGTTGAGCTCAAATGTCCACGGACTCGATAATTCTCGCTTCGGTGCCTGACCTAATCATGGGTTCACACTCTGCAACTCTGGGCATTAAGCTTGCTTAATCTCCACAATGGCCCCCCGCGGCGGGATGCCTGGCTTTCACCTTGGGGATGCCCTGTAGGGGCTATCTCACAGGGAAAAACCAGGACGGGTTCCCAAGGCAAGCGCGGAGATACCCCTTCGGGGGTCGATTCTGGCGCTATATAAGAAATATAATAATAATAATAATAATAATAAGACATTGTTCTGCATTCTGTACATCAACTGTGTTTTTTGCAATTTTCACCCCAAGTGGGCTGGGTATGCTCAGACGTGAGTCCCAGGCTCTCCACATCACTGGATTCCAGCTATCCAGGCTGAAGAAGGCTGATAGCCAGAAACCGGTCCTTGGATGCTTGATTCCGGTCTAGGAAAGACATGGCTTGGTAGTTCGGGCTGGACTGTTCCCATGAGGCACAGGGTCAAGGCTGATTTGCATATAGCCAGTGTCTGACCTAAGGTGGTGTGGAGTGGAATAAAACGATGGATTTAGGCCCAGATCTTTGTGCTGGGGTGAATGTAAGACATTGTTCTGCATTCTGTCCATCAACTGTGTTTTTTGCAATTTTCACCCCGAGTGGGCTGGGTATGCTCAGACGTGAGTCCCAGGCTCTCCACATCACTGGAGTCAAGCTATCCAGGCTGAAGAAGGCTGATAGCCAGAAATCGGTATTTGGATGCTTGATTCCGGTCTAGGAAAGACATGGCTTGGTAGTTCAGGCTGGACTGTTCCCATGAGGCACAGTGTCAAGGCTGATTTGCATATAGCCAGTGTCTGACCTAGGGTGGTGTGGAGTGCAAAAAAACGATGGATTTAGGCCCAGATCTTTGTACTGGGGTGAATGTAAGACATTGTTCTGCATTCTGTCCATCAACTGTGTTTTTTGCAAATAAAATTCCAAGAGCAGATCCCAGGGGCTTTGTCAATATCGGTAGTAAGAGCAGTGTCTTGTCATTGTAAAATTCTGGTTGTGTTCAAGGCACCAGACAGCCAACCCCACTCTGTGCCACGTCTGGTTCTCTGGCAGACCCACCACAGGGCTGTTCAGCCCATTCAATTTGCTTCTTGCGCTTCTCAGGACCGAGTAGACAGTTCTCGGTCAGGTCGCTGTTAAGTCAACCATTTTTTGTGACTCAGGACATGGGGATATCCTGTTCCCTTGAATGGTGTAATGCTACCCCCCCCCCCGCCCTCCCCCCTCCCCCAGCCTTGGAATATATTGGCTTCACTCAGGATCTTCTCAATAGAGCCACACACTACTTTAGTTGATTGATTTCACTGACCAGCACCTGGTCACTACATTCAGTTGATACTAAATTATGTGAGGCGGCCTCCCCATCTCATCTATTGTCCGAATGAGCTTGAGGATGTTACCTCTATCTGTTCGCAGGGCTGGTTTGCTTAAAAGTGGTCATTAATGTTGCAACCGCTTCCCTTTCCTGAGCCGTCAGTTTCTCATAGAGGTCTGCATCCCTGGGTGCGGAGTGTGGCCTGAGTCTTGTAATGAAGACTGGGTAGGCTGCCAGCCTGCTAGGCTGTAGGAGCTTTTTGTTGCAACCCTTTCTTTTCCTTGCTTTCTGCTGTTCTGGTGGTTCATCCTTGCTTTATTAGGTCCTGTCTAAATCTGGTGAGCCTGCCATTGGTAAAGGTGCCCCCCCAGTGTTGGATCCAGCAGTCCCCAGGCCTTCATTGTTACAGCCAGAAAGGTAGCCACACCTCAGCCTTTCTGCCTCTACTGGAAGTGGTGCCTCTGAGGGGCCTGCTTTAGTGTTCAGAGGTCCTATGCTCGTTTGGGGCCTGTTTATATTCACATCTTTGAGGTCAACCAGTAGATTCGACATCGTCACCGTAAGTGTTGACAGCTTGTCTACGACAGGGGAGCACACGCACCTCTGCCCTATTCCCTGCGTCTCAGCTTGTACTCTCTTTTGGTTTGCAATTTTTGATTCGCAATTTTCTCATCAATGCCTCCCACATAAATTGCTAGAGTGTTCAGGAGGCTAAGTTGTGTGTCCATTTTGTTTGCTTGAAAACTTAGTACTTCTTGTGAGCCCAGCAGAATCCTTAACATGGTTGACCATAAGACCCCTTGTGAGTTCTTGCTTCCTATTGTGTTTAGGATGGAGTTGTTTGTCCTCATTGTCAGTACCAGCTCAATTGTCAGCTGTTTCCTGAGGGCTCAGCACAGTGGGAGGGGGGAAAATAGTCGCAGCTACAGCACGACCAGGTGGAGTTGAACAGTTGTTATGGGATCCCATTCCCAGTCCTGAGCATGTGACATTTCCTTTTTTCCTCTATGGCCTTACCTTACCTTAGCTCATACACCACCCTCCACACCAGAGCTCAGCAATCTCTGCCAGCCTAGTTTCCTTCTTCCTTGGAGCTTCTCTAGACCTTGGCTTGCATCGCTGTCCATGTGGGATTCGCCACCTTCTCCACTTGCAGCCCTGTTGTCTTGCAGGCTCAGTATCTCCAATGCATGCTCTGCTGACCTTCAAGGCAGACGCAGGCCTGCGAGCTATGCGGGAGGTCCTGGTAGTTCTGCCACTAACCTCCCCTTCCTGGGAACTGGCTGCAGCACAGTATGTGTCTCTGTCTGACATCGCGCCTCCGTGCTGCAAGGAGCGACAAGCACCCCTCCAGCTGGCATGGTGGCTAATGTTCAGTGGTAACGCAGGGGGACAAAAGCCCAAGAATGCTAAGTGCTGTTGGGTGAAGCAGTGTTATTTGGCAGATATACTGATCACTGGCATTAGCAACCATCAAATACTGTGGAAACTCATGTGCTCCTTTGTGCACTGGAAGCCCCGGGTTGACCACCTGTGAGCGGCAGATGTCTCGTGTGCTGCCACTTGCTTCTTGTGGCACCGTTCTCCTCAGCCTCACCTCAGCAGCTGTAAACAACATAAGCTTCACACTCAAACTGTGCCCTCCAGGGTCCTGCCTCTGCTTCTACTTCCTGCATCCTGTGTGAGACTCTGCACTGCTAACCATGCACTCTTGATTCTGTTGTGTAATGTCAGTGGTGCAATATATATAATCAGTAATAGATTCTGGGACGTCGGAGAGCGAGGACTCCTCTCGCTTGTGGCTGCAGTCCGGCGCTGGTGCTCGAATCTAACACAAGAGTACCTCAGACGGAAAGCAAACGGCCTACTCACTGGGTCCCAGGTCTAGCGGAAGTCAAAGTGCTGACCTCGGGAACAGCTACGCGGTGTGCAGGAATACACGGTTGCCTGACCTTAAGATGGTGGCCCCCAGGGACAGCAACAGGAATACCCGGTTGCCTGTCCTTAAGATTGTGGCCCTGGGGACAGCAACGAAGAGCCAGAGACAACCCACTTCATTTGTTCTACATGGGCGTCCGCAGGGGTTGGGGGGGGGCAAGGAGGGGCACTTGCCCCCTCCAGAGCGCCCCTCCCTGCCCCCCTGCCAGGGCCGGCTCCTGACTTCCTGGGGGCGCCGTGTTTACAACTTAATCATGATTTTAAAAACACCTGCTGCACGTTACTTTCGTCCTGCAATTACAGGGCCTCACAAAAATATCAAGATAACTCCTGTGATTAATGTTCTACCTGGCCAGAGATCAGAGTTTTGTGAAGTTGAGGTTTTTGACATATGTGAAGGTAGTACAGTGGGTTATTATGCCTGGTGCAAAGAACGTGTACCAAGAAGATTAAAGAGTGCATTTAATGTAAACAGATCAGCAGGTTACTGCTTTTAAAAGAGCCATCCTTTTCTTACTTGCAATTTATAACTTAAAGTCCTAATATAGAATTGTGAGGTATTAACTTTCATCATAGAAGTGCATACACTCTGCTGAGTATAGAACATTGATTAATGTTGCAAAAAGGATTAATTTGGGTAGAAATTAAGTCTTATTATTAAAGAAAACTCCCAACTATGCTGTTTCTTTTCGGTCTCTGAGTTTGTGCTTCTCCACACCAAGCACTCCTAAACTATACTGCCTACCAGTATGGATGACATGTGACTCCTACACTTTTAGGGGCATATCATCAATGGCCAGCGATAATTATCGCTGAGCGTGTGAGCGTTCAAAAAATAACGCCACATATCGCCGGATTCTATCGCCTGGTGAGCGCACTATCAGCAAGGTGCATCGCCCAGGCGATAGAAATCCAGGCAAACGCGGCGGAAAGAGTCGAAATCGCTGGAATTCCAGCAATAGAAAACCGCGTTAGGGAAAACCTAATCTATAATGGGAGACGTGGACTCGGCATAACAATCCATCTCCCATTATAGATATAGCTTAGTAAGGAAAATAGCAAGCATTACAACCCGTCGAAAAACCCGTTTAGCGCTGATTATAATATCGCTATGTGTGTTAGCGATGCACTTGAAAATAGAAAGAATCAGGGTTGGTGATTCCCACGTTGTTTCAAGGGAAACGCCTCCCTTGCATCTCATTAGAGATGCAAGGCGATGCAATGTTGAAACCAGCGCTAATCCCATTGAACACGCGTTAGCGTGCTCTTGTAAATAAAGCATTATTTTTATCGTTGCATTTTGTCCGAATACGGACGCAAACGCGGAGGTACGAATATCGCTAGGCCTTGATAATATGCCCCTTTGTCCTTTGACTTATGTAACATTTCCTATACACTGATTTACACAAGTATGATTGATTGTCTGTGTAATGTGTGTGTGATGCAAAGGGCTCTGACATACTTTAATGGTATGAGTAGCTCTATATAACGAATTCAATGCATCAGAGAGAGAGTGATTATGGAGTCTTGGTCACTGTTTGAGGGTGCTAGTGAGAGAATCCGTGGTGGAGGTGGTTATTGGGGGCGCCAACTAACATTGTCGCACTGGGTGCCACCAGCGCTAAAGCTGGCCCTGCCCCCTGCGGATGCCCATGCCACTATGCATTGCACATGGTGCTCCTGCCACGGTTCCTCTCCAGCTTGCACTCTCTGTTCTATTCTGAAGCTTCTCTGCGTTTCAGGGCTCAGTAGGACAAGACGCAGGCTTAATTTTCCTGAACAGTCCCTTTGGCACTCTCTTCTTGGTGAACTCATGTGCATCTCATTGCACGTCACATCTAGACAACACCTGGAGACTCTGCTCTTTTCTAGATCCTTCTGAGTACCCTCTTCCCCCCGCCCCTTCCATCTTATTATTTAGTCAGAAGCGCCAGGAGACCTCGGACTTTATAGCGCACTCTGACACCATAACAAGATTGAGCCAAAGTTTTTTCAAATAATTATTGGATTATAGTGATGGACTGTCTAGAACAGTTGCTGTTAAGTAAATTACTAAGCAGAAAGAATAGTCACATTTGAATAAAAGAGTAGTATCTGCCTCTTGCTCTGGTGTTGTTTTTGTCCTCAGGCTGCTACCCGCCACGTCTCACCTCTATGAGAACCAGTGCCCCCTTTGACCCTCTACCTGCCGCCCACCCCTTCCCTGCCTCTTTTCCCGGTTCACACCTTGGTGCTTTCACACTTAACGTCACCTCCAGCTCGCATTTTCAGAGAGGGCCCCGGGCTCCCTATCACCGACATGAGGAGGAGGAAGAGAGAGGGGAGACAGAGGAAAACTTGGTGGGGTCGGGGAGACAGATACGGTGGGGGTGAGAGTTAAAGAAGAGGGGGAGAGAAAGAGAGAGAGAAGCAGTGGAGAAAGAGAGACTGAGAAGTAGGGAGGAAGGAAGATGAGAGAGCAAGTGGAGGTGGAGGGGGGGTTCTGGGTGAGGGAGAGCAGCTTCAGAGATGTGAGACCTGTTTTCTAACTCCACCAGTGAAGACAGCGTGTCCAAAGGAGAAAGAACCAGGCCAGACAGAGAAGGTCCAGGCTGTGTGCAAGGAGGCAGGCTCGGTAGGTCCGGAAGAGGGACAGGGCAGGCAGAACAGCTCCAGAGAAGGGCAAGCAGAACAAGACCAGGGCGAGCCGATCCGGACCAGCAGATCCTCCCAGATACACAATCAGAATGTAGTGTTCAGCTTTTGTGGTGCCAGGGAGTAACTTGAGAGTTCAGGGTGGGTGTGGGTTTTAGGTGCCAGGGAGTAATTTTAAGGTTCACGGTGGGTTAGGGATTGGGGTGCCAGGGGGATAATTTTAGGGTTCAGGGTGGGTATGGGTTTTGGAGTACCAGGGGGGTAATTTTAGGGTTAAGGGCGGGTACGGGTTTTGGGGTGCAAGGGGGGAATTTTTGGGTTCAGGACGGGTATGGGTTTTGGGATGCCATGGGGACTATTTTAGTGGTCAGGGCGGTATGAGTTATGGGGTGCCAGGGAGGTAATTTTAGGGTCCAGGGTGGGTATGAGTTTTGGGGTGCCAGGGGGACAATTTTAGGAGTCAGGGTGGGTATGGGTTATGGGTGCCAGGGGGGTAATTTTAGGGTTCAGGTCAGGTATGAGTTTTGGGGGACAGGAGTAATTTTAAGGTTCAGGGTGGGTATGGGTTTTGGGGTGTTGGGGGTAATTTTAGGGTTCAGGGTGGGTATGGGTTTTGGGGTGCCAGGGGCGTAATTTTAGGGACCAGGCCAGGTATGGATTTTGGGGTGCCACAAAAGAAAGAGAAGGCTGTGGCACAACAACCCTATGTTGTATGAGATCATATGCGACCTGCTTCCTGCCCCCATGGCTCCTCCTGCGCCCCAGTGTTTCTTGTGTCCCACCTTGCACACATCATGTCGGAGGATGGTGATGACGTTAACATTTTGCCCCCCCCCTGGAAAAATTTCTGCGGACGCCCATGACACGGCGGAAATGGATTCGAGACTGCTAGGCCTGATTATATAGTGCAGCACAGGACAACAAATTGAGAGGCAATGAGAAGCATCCCCTACCTATTTCGAGGACCAAGCAAGGTATTTTGTGTCAATGCTGCATGGGAGAATGATAGCCATGATCATGATCCACTGTTAGATTGCTACTATATGGTTCTGGAGACACTGCTCTACTGCAACTTAGAATTAGAGTTGGTTCATTGAACAACAAAGGACTTCAGCACTAAGGCAGACAGTACCAAGATGGCAGACGAACTGAAGCTGGACAAGTAGCTCCCACAGCCGGGATCATTATCATTTTTATATCCTGCTGTTACCCTGCCTTCCACCTACTTTTAACCAACAGCGCCTCAAGACTTGTCCTCATTCTTGTTGAGGCTAATTTATCCTTAAGAGTAGAGTAAGAGGGATATAGGAGGTGCCCGGGACAGAAACCGGACTTTGACCTGACATTAAACCTATCCCCCATCATGATTACCCGACAGGACTTTGACCTTGTTGATCTTTCCTCCGACAGTGGAGACCTAGCCTTCTAGCTGAGACCTGGTGGAGCTACTAGATAGCTAAAGAGGTGATGGGTTGTGGACTTCCCCTTCAGCCATCACCTACCCAGCTGGTCCTTGGTCAAACCTTACTTCGTCTCTCTGTCGTACCTCCCGCCTTCCCCTTCACCCTACGACCCTTTCATCCTGTCTTCTACGATTTTTAAATATTGTTCTGTGAGCTGTTGACTTCCCCCTCAGCCTTCACCTACCAAGTCGGACCTTGGACAGATTTTTCCCTTCATCTCTCCGTCATATCTCCCCCCAACCCCGTTACCCTACCCCTTACACTCTACGCTCCTTTGACATCGTCCTCAAAGATATTTATATGTTTCCAGTAAATGATGTTATTTTGGAACAATGTGGAATTCATGCAAAGCGCTCTGATACCTTCGGGTCTAATCTGTTTTTATACCTGAACGCTGGGACCTGAGCAACATGGCTGATACCCGGTGGAGCTGCTAGACAGCTAAAAAGAAGATTGGCACTGGTATCCCCCTCGATCGTCACCTACCCAGCCGGACTATGGACACAGTTCCTCCTCATCCCCCTGCTTTTGACTCCTTCCTCCTCTCCCTCCCTCCCACAAACTCTCACAACATTGATTTTATACTGTACTTTGCTATGCTCTTGTAACTGATGTAACTTGTAACGTAACTCTGTCTTTAATTTACTGTACATTGACCTTATGTTAATTGCTATGATTCCTTAACTCTTGAGTCTAACATATTTCTCTTTTCGCCATCTGCCTTTACTCCCTCCTCCCTTAGGTTCCCTCCCCCACCTATCCTTTTACTCATACTCCTGTCCCCCTTTCCCTTTCTGCCTCTTTATGATTTGTCATTCACTTTTAATTTACGTGTAAAATGTTTAAAATTATTATTCTTGTAACTCACTTTTGTTCCTTATGTAAAGAGCTCTGATACCTACGGGCCTAGCCAGCGCTATATAAAACATAATAAATACAAAAAATACAAAAGAAATTGCCTTGATTTTATTTTTAAACATAGCTGACAAGTGTCTCAAGGTCATGTATAAAATCGCCGGGCCAATTCTGGCATTTTAGTCAGCAGCAATGCTATTATTAGGAGCCCTTAATGAAAGTGTAAAAAGGAAAACTACATGGCCCGCAATGCTGTGGTCTGAAAAGCCAAGAATGGCTGATAGTATCATATGTCAAGTGCTAATTGGCAGGCTTGTAAAATTCAAAAAGGTAAATTACATCCTGACTGACTTTTTTCTTGCTGGGCATCAACCGCCAAGTAGGTGAGAGGACAGAGATAGCCTTTCAAAGGCAAATACGAGCTACTCACTGCAAATGGGTTAACATTAACACTCATTGGAAATGAACATGCTAACAGAGGATGCTATTTAACAGAACAGTGCAGCCGTAAAAGAAGCTGGACATGTCTAAAGACACATTTGGAAAGAAAAAACAATGTGCTGGACTGTTCTTCCTGAGGTTAATTCCGCGTGATTTAGATGGGGCATCTGCATCTCCACTATGATGGATGTAATCTGCCTTGAACAGGTGCGCCACTTGCTGCACGTGTGGCATGACTATGTCTTGCGCTGATGACACACCAGTGTTATACCCCCAGCAGGGGTCACAGGTCACCATGGACGAGGGTGAGGCTGGTGGTCATTGGGACGCCTCTGTTCTTCCTGTCCGAGCACTGTCATTGTGCATAAGGCTCAGGAAATGCAGCCTACAAGTTCAGTAGTAAAATCAGCACCAATTTAAAATGATGATTTTAGTTTTGTACTGCTCTGCTGTGCTGTCAATCATTAGGTGCCTGTGTGCCAGCTTGCTTCCTATCCATTCAACATCAACAGACCAGTCATCGCATTCACCAGGGGCTGCACAGACATGCACTTGGGCTCAGCCTTGATTTGCTGAGTGAATGTTATGATGGATGGTAGCACTCGTTAGGGACGATGACAAGTGTTAATGACGGTAAGTCACTTGTGCCTTCTGGGAAGGCTGAGGCAGCACACTTTCGGGGCCGATCCGGATGGCGGACGGATTGCCCCAACCGGGCTGGCGGTAGCCACCGCCGGCCTGGCTGGGGCAATCTGCCCGCCATCCTCAGTGAAATGGCCCACCACTACATTAGGATGGCTGGGGGGGTCCACGGCGGACGGGAAGACCGTCCGCCGCTTTTCTGCCAGTCGCCTTCGCAACCAGCGGAAAAAGTGCGTGCATATGGTGGCGGTGTCTGCGAGACACCGCTAACCATATTGCGATGCCTGCGGTCCTATGCCTTCCGTGGAAAGGCATACGGTCTTTGCTTTGGGGGGCGGTTGTGGGCCCCCAGGGTGAAATAGGGGTGGGGGTGCACATGGGGAGGTACCTATGGTACCCCCCCTGCGTTTCAAAGTGCAACATGACAGGCACCGCGTGGTGCCTGTCATGTTGTGCTTTGAAACGCACAACATGCATTTATAGCATTGCGGCGGGCGGTGCTTTCAGCGCTGCCCGCTGCAATGTTAAAAATGCGGGATGCACCGCCACTGTGGCGGGTGCATCCTAATTCCGAGGACGGGACCCCCGTCCTTATGGCGTACGGTCCCATTCTCCGACAGGATGGCGGGCGGACAAAGTACGCCCGTCATCCTAATAGGCCCCATTGGTGTCACATGTTATAGTGCTTGAGGAGGGTCAGCAGGAATACTTGTACTTTCCTTGTTCCTGCACTGGCCAAGCCTATGTAAGCGACACCAGCAGTCATTACATGACCACCATGAATGGATGACTGTGGGTAGCACAGTTCCAGCTCTATAAACCAGGCTGACAGCAAGGAATTGTACATGGACAAAGCAGGTTCCACACTTGTTGGCCAATCAAGCAAAGTACTGAATTACTGAGTATGAGTTCCACTGCAAGTAAGACAAATAGGACATATATCATTTTATTTAGGTATGGAAACACAACTAAAGGGCAGATGTGTTTATGCATTTAATAGTTTTACAAAGCTCTTAGGTGTTGCCCTATGACTACTTTGGACCAATATGGAAGTAATGAACGTGAAAGGAATAGAATTACATTGTAATGAAAAGGAATTGGACCACCTGGGTATGGTACACATTAGGAGACACGTAAATGGTCATCCTAGAAAAAGGTCTTGAAGGACATTTTTGTCTGGTTCTTATATTGGCTAAGTTTTAAAGGGTGAACATTGAATTCATCTCTGAAAAGGCAGGTTCTAAGGTGGTTTCTGAACTGAAGGCACTTTACCAGGTTTCTCATAAAAGGGTCCAGGTTGTTCCTAAAGTGAGCTCTCACGCACTTCAAGCACCTTCCTCATTTGTCAGTGTTCTGGGCTTTTGAGCTGTGCAGCACTGTCCGATCATGAGGTTTTCATAGGTTGGTAAGGTGAGGCCAGATGCTTGACGGTATGATAAAGAGTGACTACTTTCATGTGAGTGTGGATGAGTGACTGCATGGATGAAAGCATAGAGGTACCTTCTTTAGTAAGCCAGACTAATTGACTTGGACAATGCCTTCTCATAGTGCAGACACCACGACACAAAGTTTAGTAGTTCCAACATGTTTCTAATTCATTATTTGTTTATTATACACAAGTTACTTTTGCAGGTGCATTAGCCCACCATATCAGATTGCAACAGGTAGCACTACCTTTGAATATCTAGTTTCACATAAAGCACCCAACTCCTTGGCTCTGCACATGCCCAAGGAAGTCCAGGTTCACACCTGCTCCTGCCATTCTGAAATATTAGAAAGCTTTGCGTAGCATGAGGGTTTTCTCACTAATTCCTCTCGTATATTGTAAATAGCTGGGCTTTTCTGCCATGTGGCCCTCTTCTATGGCCCACATGTGGAGGGGCACTTAAGGTGTGACAGGAGCAGGGCTTTCCCAGAGAAACTTAAGACAGAGAGTGAAAATCGGAACAAACAAGTTTATCTTTGCAACCGACAAGAAAGACCCTTATTACAAGTTAATGGCTAAATCCCAATCACTTCACAAGAAACTCTGAGCACAACACCTAGAGCCACTAACATACTTGATAAAAACAGGAAGATATCTTTTCCAACTCTTTTCATACTAATCATCTAAATAATTTCAATATGATACATTTAATATGCATCTCATTTGGTTTTGTGCGGAACAGCTCATTTTCAGGAGAGCAGGAACCTGCATGTCTCCATCCGTTTCAAAACTTTAAATAAGACTCAAACTGTTTAGACTGTTGTATTTGCTCTTTTTTACCAGAATATGACAGTTCAGGATGTAATTTAGTATCTTATACCTTAACTTTGAAAGATACATTGCAGATACATTGCAGTAATCAAATTTATACAGGAGGCATTCATGCAACCACACACGTACTCACATTGCATGCTCACACAAATGAAAACATGAGCACAGCGAACTGCCGTGGAAGATAAGGGCACACACACATACACTCAAACAAACAAAACAAAAGCATACAGGTGCCCAAACACATGCACATACACATAATGCATTCCCTCACAAATGCACCCACAAACACGCACACATGCAAACACACAGAAACGTGCCATGAAAGACAAAGGCACACGCAACAAAGCTTATTGAAACAAGAAAAGGCAGGTATTTGCCGCCCTGCCAAGTGCCACGCATCACGCGTGATCCTAACGCATATGAAGACAAGTTCTCGCATCACCGCATTAAAAATAATCATAACGCATTATAGTGCTTCCTCAGTATCCAGCAGGAGCACTGCAATATATTAATTTGCGGTGTCTGTCTGAGCACAGCTGGCAGCGCTTGTTTGTGGTGCTCGCGGCTTGGGGGAAGACTCAGCTGCGCTCCGCTCTGGATACATTTTACCTGGTACCAACATTCTGATTCACATGGCCCAACGTCATGAGAGTGACTGTAAGGATCTGTCCAATGACTGTGCAGCCGAGAGGGGACATGTAAAGGCGGGCTACCACGGGCAAGCTGGCAGAACTGGCTTGAGGAGTTTGAGGTGCTCACTGTTATTTGCTCAGCCCTCTTTCCTTCAGGTCTGATGACTGTTCTGACTGCGAGCAGTGACGCATCACCAGCCGAGCCCGCACAACAAATAACTATGCAGCATTGACTGTGGTTCAGTGTAGCCCTTGAGGTAATCAGTGTCAGGGACAGTTCTGTTTACATTTCACGTTAACCTAAATATTGTATTACCTTGAATGCGGACAGCAGCTTTCACCATTCCACACATGGCCTGGGCTCCTGTCTGGCACTTAAATCGACATTACCTTTATACAAAAGGAGTATTACTGCCCATTCCCGAAAGCTCTAATAAATTACACTAAATTATAGAAAAGAGTAATGAAAAACTCAAGCAAGCATCAGTCGAGGGGAGGTGAAGCGCGAGAGTGTAAATATGGGAACGAGGCTAGTGATCCTTAGTTCTTACAGTGTTTATTATTTTATTTATCCCAACAAACACGACTGAAGGAACTATGAATTATGTCACTATTACACGTAAGGTTGGCATTTAACCAATGAGAAGGTTCTTGTTTAGGTTATCGAGGGCTGTATTGTGATAACTTTACACCAGTGCAAAAACAACACAGTGTAGGAGAGTAGGATCTGCTTGCTATGGTTACCCCCAATGTTTGCTGGTGTTTCACAGTTTTTTTTACTTTAGTCTGGCTAGGGCCTTGCTAACCAGGACCCCAGCCTAGCTGCTTCCTCTCTAAAAAGATTGCATATACATTAGGTACACTCCAGAATGGTTACTGGATTACCCTTGTGAGTCCCTAGTATATGGTACCATAGGTACCAAGGGCATAGGTACCTCAGAGGCCACCAGGGGCGGAAGCATGTATTATGCAACATCTGGGAAGCCTTCAAAAATGGCACCACAGGTCTGTTACTACAGCCTGGGTAAGGTGGTGCATGCACCCCTTCCTAAGATATAGGTTACCTATATCTACCTTTAATCACTGACACATATAAACCTATAAGTCACTCCTATGGCAGGCCTTATCATTCCTGAAGGCAGAGTGCTTGGTTTTGTGTAAGAGGGTACCCATGCATGAGCAGGACACCTCTGCAGCTTTCAGAATCTATTCTCTGAGGCTGTTCTGTGATGCAGCCAGACCTTATACACTTAACCTTGCGGTAAATGCAAACCTTGGAATGGCTGCATGGAAACATGTTGTGTTTGGAGTCAAACACTTTGGAATCCTAACCCCCGCCAGTTCTGGCAGTGGGGGTAGAATTCCACCCTTCTAGAGGGAGAAGACATGTACACACTTACCTAACCGGTTATAGTTTAAAAGAGCCCCAGTATCACAAAATGGATGCTGCAGCCACAGACATGAGTCTGACCTCCAGCTGCTGGACGAAACTCTGGCAGGGGAGGCCTGGACAATAGATTTCCTGTGACAGGGAGGTGTAACCACCTCCGAGACAGGCTTTACTGTATTGGGGTTGAGTGGGTGCCTTCATAGAATGCTTTTCTGACAGCGCTGGGGACACACTTGGTGTCCCTGTGCATATCCCAGTTCATGCCGGTTGCAGGGGCACTCAGCCTCTGCTCTGGCGTGAAACTGGACAAAGGGAAAGGGGTGTAACCACCCCCCTCCCTGGAACCTCCCGTAGGTGGGTCCCTAGAGTATGTCCAACCACCTAACTTAGTATAAATATGGGATCCCAGTCCTTAGGACTTCAGATTACACCTCGATGAATCTCTGCAACATATATCCTGGCATTCTGACATTCTACATCGACTAGAAGACAGAAGAATCTCCCTTGGGGTTAAGGAGCGACCCCCCTGTTCAAACAGGCACCAAAGAAGCATCTTTCCTGTCTGCATTTCCAAGGCTCCGGGACTCAGGAAACAGACTTTCAGACTTCTCAGAGGCCGACACGAGTTCCCAGCAAAGCTGAGACCCGCTGCTCTCACGAGTGACGTGGGACCGGAACTCCTGGACACGTCATATTTGCAAGTGCATTGACTTCCCGAGCTTTCCAGAAGCTGCGCATTGGGCTGCTTGTAGTCCATGCCTGAGCACCATTTGCACGAAAGATTGTGGGCCTACATTCCACGAGTGTTCCGCGAGCCTGCTTCTAGCACTTCTGCTCGAGGGCCCTTCGCGATCTCTGGTCTGTCAACTGGTGGGCCCCACGAAGGTAACTCTTCTGTTTCTTGGGCTTCCCTGGTTGCGCCAGACGTGCCCTCACTCCCCTCCAAAGGGTGAGTCCCTCAGACCTTGCTGGTCTCCACCAAAGCCAATCTTTGCTTCCTGCGTGGGTTGCTGTTGCCATGGCTTGTTGGGTCTGATTCGGAAACCGACACCTGAGCACTCAACATCCTTAGTGGGACAGCTCGAATCCAGTTCCTGGTCATCCTTGACGCCTCCTGGTCTTCGCCGCTGAAGAGTCAAGCTTCACTTTCCTCACCTGAAATCACCCGACATCAGTGGGCATCTGTTCATTGCCTTCCTGGTAACTGGCTAGTGATCCAAACGCTGTCCCCTCTGCTTTCAGGTTCTTCAGATCTCCGATCCACCCTTGGATCCACCCGGACACATTCCACTTGGTCGCCTGCAGCATTCTTCAGCAGCTCGCCTTTGAAATCAACGACGAAACCCGACACGAAAAGTCACCTCTGCACCCGGCTTCCCTGGGTGAGGTAACTCGAGTACTCTGGTGCTCCTGTGGGCGTTGGCTCTAGAACCTCCTAGTTCTAAAGGGGTTTGCTCCAAGTCCTCTTCTAAGTGTCTTTAATCTATAATTTCCAACCGCGACTTTCCCCCAATTTAATGGTGATTTGCGACTGTGTTTAGACACTGCGCACGTCTACCGTGGGTCCCCTGTGTCGCTACCCTGTGTGGTTCACGGTGGCCCCAGCGGTTCTAAAGGCTCTAGGCCTTGTATCTATGTCAGTTGTGGTTCTTATAACACTTTCTTAGTATATGGTTTGGTACGCCCCTAGGGCTCCACAAATATTGTGCTAATTTACTGTGTGCTAAATAATTTTACTGAATGTACTTTTGCCTCTAGCCTCATAAGAGACTAGGGGTATGTGTTTAGAATAAATACATATATTTGATATATATACCTGTTGTGGTTCTCCTTTCATTTGGTCATTCATGAGATTATAGACTGGTAAAACAAGCTGCTTGACATTCCTTCAAGACTTAGCCTGAAGGCTGCTCTCCACAGCTACCATTAGGATAGCTTTCTATATAGGTTGTCTTCAAACCTACCATCAATAAGGGTTGTTTGGACTGGTGCAAGGTGCCCACTAGAATAGTGGACAGCATATGCCAGGCCAACTTCTCACACGCAGCATATCCATTTCCACCACTAACAAAAAACATGTGCACCAATGCCCTTCTGGAGCTGCCGTACTGCCCTATAGGTCTGTCCGGCCCTGGCACCCCAGAGAAAAACAAAGTATTATTTGATGGCGACCACAATCTTTAATATGTTACAAGTTCCGTTTGCATATCTCGCCTGCCTGTTGCAGCAAAAAATGTCTGCTTTGTGTGAGTGCATGTTAATCAGAGCCACTTCTCCCAGCTTTGGACGTGCAGGCAGCATTTCCTCCTCCAATCACCTTCTCTCTGTAATAGAGCAGCCTCCTACGAGCTGCTAAACTGTATGAGCTGTGTGTTTGTTCTTGTGTATTTTGCATGTATCACTTGTGTTGTGCAAAATATTACTTTTGTTAAGTTGGCTGAATGTAATTATTGAGTTGACACTACTATAGTGCAATATTTTTGATAGCTTACAAAGTGATGGAAACTAAATCTAAGCAAAAAGTGGACTTCTTGAACTAGCGTCGGAATAAAAATGCTCACGAATTAGGTAAAAATTAATTTAAAGGGCACAAAACCTTTGGGTTTGAGTAAGAATGTAAGCGAACACAGGCACAATGAATAAGTAGTGTTTAATTGTAATGCATTTAGGGTGACATGCCGTAGATCCTTTGCATAATAGCTTCCACTCAACATTCCAAACAAAAGCTGGCATACAAATTGACCTTTTATACAATTGTGCACGACTGTGCTTATCACTCTGGTACTGTTTCTCACACTATACAAGTTAATAATTCCCTCTTGTTGTATGTAAGTTCTCTTTTGCGACTGTTCCTTGACATGTGTATTTTTGCTTGCATCACTATGCTACTATCACTTAAATTGTGATAGTCGGGTATTGTCACTGGGCGTCATAATTTAATGTCTGTCAGTGGCCCGTAGAGGTTCTCGCTGCTCAAATGGGAGTAATTTCTGATATTTACATGTTTCTCATGTCTTTATTACTTAACTTCGCGCGTGAGAACGTGTCCCTCATTGTCATTGAAGTGTTGCTCATTAATTACACTAAAATTATGAAAATGTCACACATAGCACTCTGAAACCTTGCCAGCTATATGCTTGAACTAAAGTAAGTAGATATACAAACATGTGTGCCCTCCACAGCTCACGATGAAAGTGACACAAAGGCATACATGATTTTTCCCAGATACACAAATATATGCTCACATACCACAGACATATTAGCGCACATAAACATGAAAAACATTTCAATAAAGATTTTACTGTAAATCACTTTGTAATCGTGCGTCCTAAAATAACTCTGCATCCAGGAACGTAATGATAACCTTAGCCAGCAGTTGGACTTGGCCGAGAAAAGAATCAAAATATGAGCTAATTTCAGCTCCGTGAATGATTTCCTCTTCTTTCTCCAAGACGTAAGGGATTCAATACGGCTGTATAAGAATCACACGTCTATCAGCAGCTCTGCTCGGCGCGCTGCTCGTTCTGTCTATTTGAGCCGAGGTTCTCCTCTCCTGGGGTGGGCGGGGCTACTGGGGGCTCGCCCGAGCTGTCCAATAGGCAGGACGTCCGGAATCTGCCGAAGCGAAGGGGATACACGATCCCGAGGGGATACCTGATATTACACAAAAACACCGGTATGTTGCCTACGCAGCTCTGACAGGCCTTCCTAGGGTTAACAGGTGAGCGGGCAGTCAGCTGGTTTGTCGGAAGGGGCCACCTCCTCTGGCAGCCGCGCTTGGTTGGATACCACGGGTCCTCCCCTAAGATAAGGAGTTCCTTTGAAATGTTTTCATTTGGGTTTAATTTGGCCTCGGCTAGAACCCTCGAGATAAGAGGAGTCTCTGTTCGAGTGCATCACAAAACCGTCGTGAATGATCAAATGACGGAAGTGAAAGTTCATATGCAGTGGGCGGCCTCGCCCGCCTGTTCCCGCTGAAGCTTCCAGAACCAGATTAGCGCTCACGTAGGCTTCGCTAGGCGCTATGCCCGTGGGGTGACGCATGTTGACTAAGCGCAATACCCAAATATGTCTGACTGACTACTTCTTGACAGGCATCCCTTTTTGATTGCCCTGGAAGAGATTTGTGGGAGGCCCTGTTGAAGGAAACATTTTCGGTGCTAGAAATCTGGAAATCGTGCCAATGCAAGCTTTGATGCCGAAAGTTACCTCCCACCCACAAGCTGCTGTTATTAGTGTGTGCCCTCAACACCAGTGCACTGCTGATTTATTTTTGGAGGTCTAGTTCTGCCATAGTTTCCAGCGCCTAAGCGATGCCCCCCACCATCTCACGTTAGGACAACCTTCCTAAAGCTGAGCCTCTGGGCATGAAGAGAAATCTCTTTTAAGTCCAGAACTAAGCAATGAGTGTTTACATTTCTTGAGAGCCAGTTCAAGATAATTTTCCTCTAAGCGCTGGCCATGTAGACAGTGACGTGATGAGCACAGTATTGCATACATGGTTTGGTTTCTTAGCTATCCTATAAAGTATAAGACCGTTAATAACTTGCGCAAAGAAGGGGACTTCTTTCCATTGGAGGAGCAATTTATTCCATGCTGTCTCTCCCCCAGGTGATATGGTATGGGTATTTGTGTAGCGCCTACTACTCCTGCCGAGGTGCTGAAGCTCTTTGACGGATAGATAGCATGCTACTTCGTGGGAGTCCAGTGTAAGTGATTTAGGGCCAGATGTAGGAAGCCTAATACCAGTCGGTAACAGCCGAAATTACCGACCGTTATTAGGCATTTGAGATATACCCCCAGATGCATCAACAACCCAATTTTCGATTCCTTAATTGCAAAAAATACCGATTCGCTATTAAGGAATAGCAACATGGAATGCATCAAGAAATCACTATAAAAAAATGGCGATTTCTTAAAATTCCTTAATTGCGACTAGCAAATTGCGAGTCGCAATTAAGGAATACCTCCCCATTCATTCCTATGGGCCTAGAGGCCCATAGGAATGAATGGGAAGACAATCTCAATTTGCGATTCGCTATTGCGAATCGCAAATTGAGATTGCGATTTCAAGGGTGCAGGGGTGTCCAAAGGACACCCTGTTGCACCCCTGAAATTGATCTGTGCACATATGTTGTGCATACACATGCTCTTAGGGCATGTGTGTGCGCAACATGAAACTTTGAAAAGTGCACTTTAGTCCATTTTTCAAAGTTTTTGCAAATTATCATGAAGTTGTACTTCATGGTAATTTGCGTGCCCTATTAGCGGATTCGCTATTTTTAAAACTTTCATGCATTGCATTTAAGGAATCTCAATTTGAGATTCCTTAAATGCAAATAATCGCAATTTAGCGAATTCTCAATTTGCGATTTTTGCATTTGGGATGATGCATCCCAAATGCAAAAATACTGGTCGCAAAGGGTCAGATTCTGAGAATCTGCCCCTTTGCGAGCGGATTTCTGTTTGATGCATCTAGCTGATAGGGGCCTAATTTAACCCCTTCCATGCTGGTGACGAACCCCAGCCGTCATGCACTACGGTGCTCGTGTGCTGATGACGGCTGGGGTTCGTCATGCCCCGCCCGTGTTCGTCCGGCGGCCGCACACGGGAAAAATCGCGGCCGCACGGAAGGGGTTAAGGATTCAGTAATTTACCGAATCTGTATTTACCGAATTTTACCGATTAGGTAACATTTACTGAATCATTAGCTACATATCATTTACCGATTCTAAAATACAGAATCAGTAAAATTCGGTATATTCAAATCGGTAAATGATATTTACCTACATCATGCCCTTAGTCATGTGGAGAATCTTCGGTCTCCCTTGTGTATGTATTTTTGCTGGTATACTTTTAGAATACAAATACCTGCTTACTTTAAGTTAACAAGTATGCAATATTCCACTCCTGGACTTCTTTTAGGAAACAATTGCATTCTGGTAGTTGTGGTCTTGATTCTCATCAACAAAGCTAATTAGACTACACTCTCATGTTACAATGGCTTGTAAAAGCTAAGAGCAAGATTGGAGAACTGCATTCTTGGTCACATATTCCGTGATCTTTTTATTTTAGAGATGTTTCTTTCAGTTTGTGACTTGCCCAGACTGATTCTTTTTTGACAGCTTTTAAGTTGTATGAAGGGGTTTCCCACTTTAGATATCTAAACTTAAGATGTAATCCCTTTAAAGTAATTTAACCCTAAACTGAAGGGTCATTACAATCTTTTTTACGTTACAAAAATATGGTTATACCTTCCTAGGTCAGTGGCTAGCATGATTGCTGCATTCTGTACTTTTTACCATTTTGTAAGTGGATTCATTGGCAGCAAGCCTCATACAGCACACAATATCCACAGCGGGATTCAACCATTGGCCTAGAGCAGAGGTCTTCAATCTGTTCGGTGCGGCACCCAGGGTGCCGTGGAGTCCTGAGAAGGGGGGGGGGGGCAAATTCCCCTGCCTCACTTGTGCCAGGAATCTAAAACTTTGCAAAAAAAACAAAGCGGTACAAAAGGGAGTGAGTGTTTGATTTGCTCAAACTCTTTGTCCATCATCCCCTTTGGTATCGCTTTGTTCGCCCTAAGTTGGCAGGGTATGCCCAGACATGGGTCCCTTGCTCACTTTGCCACTGGATTGAAGCTAGCCTGGCTGATGACGGCTGAAATGCCATTAACAGGTCCCAGGATGCTTGTTTCCACTCCAGGGAAGACATGGCTTGGCAGTTTGGGTGGGACTGTTCCCATGAGGCACAGGGTCAAACTGATTTGCATATGGCCATGTCTGAACTGGGGTGGTAGAGTGAGCTAAAGAATAATGATGGATTAAACCCAGATCAGTTGACTGGGGGTGAGTGTTTGATTTGCTCAAACGCTCCGTCCATCATTCCCTTTTATACCGCTTTGTTCGCCATAAGTTGGCAGGGTATGCTCAGACGTGAGTCCCTTGCTCACTTTGCCACTGGATTCAAGCAAGCCTGGCTGAAGACGGCTGTAATGCCATTAACTGGTCCTAGAAAGCTTGAATCCGGTCCAGGAAAGGCATGGCTTGGCAGTTCGGGCTGGACTGTTCCCAAGAGGCACAGGGTCAGACTGATTTGCATATGGTCATGTCTTAACTGGGGTGGCAGAGTGGGCTAAAGAACGGTGATGGATTAAACCCAGATCTGTTGACTCGGTGTGAGTGTTTGATTGCCTCAGATGCACCGTCCATCACCACCCCCTTTTGTACCACTTAAAATACAAAAGACACTACTGTCCACTGCACCAACCAAGATTTAATTCTGTGGCTCTCTGGTTACACACAGACCTCTGCAGTGCATTAACTAATAGTGGTTTTATAATGTACGAAAGTGGATTTCCCACTTAGTGACCACTTTTTAATTGCAGTTTTCATTTAAGCTGCCCATTATTTTATATGTATCTACCAGATAGTGAAAGAACTAAAAAACGTCCAGAATATTTTAGAGGTTATTTATGAGAGGCTTGCGCTGCTAAAGCAGCCCTTTTTTGATGCTATGGCAGTGCAAGCTTCTCAATAATACCTATGAGGCGACGCATGGCTTTGCATGGCCTCATAGAGTGAGAGAAAGCAGCACAAGTCACTGCGCTGGCTCACTCTGCATCAAGGAGGCATTCCACATGTGTTGCAACACCCATTTTTTTATGCTGCAACAGATTTACAAAATCACGTAAACCTGGGGCAGTGCCAAAACCTTACGCCTCCCAGCAAAGGAATAAGTAGGAGGAATAATGTAATTGCTCCTTGTTTTGTCCTCTTTCCATGTGCGTTGCCTTCTGCAGCTCACACAGAAAGAGGAAAACGCCTCTCAGGATTGTTTATGTGAAGGAAGTTTCCCCTTACTGCACAAAGACAATCCTGCCTGTGTTGGTGCTACCAAGAAACAAGGGTGGTTGGGCCCTGTGGGAAAGAGGATAGGTAGGGCCACAATATCATGAAAAACGGGGAATTATTACCTAAGCCTCTGAGAATTAATTGGAACAATGAATGTTGTTTGGCGGAAAAACATAACTTTATTCGTTTACCCCGACAATCAGTTTTGTCTTTTGTTTCTTTGATTTCACAATTTGTCTTATCTTTTTATACACAGAAAAAGGTCGCCATCAACCTCACGTATAGCCATATGTGATTTACAATACAAATATGTGAATATTTACAATTAGTGAATGAAACACAAAAATATGTGAAAACATTTAAATCACAAAGGTGCTCATGGTTGTGACAAAAACATGGACATTGAAGTAACCATCAGAATTAGAAAAAACACAATTGTCAGTGAATGGGCCCGGGGGTAAGAACTTTTCAAATGTGACCCCTAACCACTCAAACTGAACAAATCAATATACTTCAAGAAAAAAGCCCATTTCATGCATCAATCGCTTTAACTTAAATATCACATATAAAGTAAATGCCGACGCGTTTCGAATCCTGTTTCTGGATTTGCAGGATTCTCATCAGGGCAGTGTTATTCTAGTCCATGGACACTGTTTACAAAACAAAGGGAAAAGGGTGTTTTAACCGAAAAGGGTCCTCGAGCCAATTTTCTATTAAAATTATTTACATGACTGAAGGCGGCATACCTTGTGCGGTTTCTGTCCAAGGCTGCGCTTGTTTAATGAAAAAACATCTATGCTGTGGAACCGCGCTGCAACAGAATGAAGATTGGGTTAACCGGCAGTTTTGAGGGGCAAAGGTTGATTGCCTGGGTTTAAGTGCAAAGATGGCATTGTTACCTCTTAGCTTCGTGCTCCGGCGGCTGGTCTGCCTGTGTCCGGGTGATTAATTCTTACGTAATCCGAGTTACTTCTCTGGGGGAATCAAGTTAAACAAGCAATGAGATTGTTGATCTACGCAGCTTCAGTGTAACGATTTGGGCAGGCGCTCGGGGGACTTACTTGTCTGGTTCTCCGGCGGCGCTAGTTTTTCGCTCCGGAATTCTGTATTCTTTTCTGTGTGAATGAGGAGGAAATAATCACTGCACTGAACCTATTCGTGCGCTTTTGTTTGGAAACAAAGGGGGGAACATCTTAGGGAACTGGGGCTTGCCGGTGTTATTCAAGTTCTAGCTTCTCACGTTCGCACTGCTCCACGGCCCACTCTGAATGTAGGTGTCCGCGGCTGTGCCTGGGGTGGATACATAGTTTGTGTAATTCATGGTTAGCCAATCAGGGCCGTGTTGACCGTGATCGTGTTCTGATGCCTTCTGGGATATGTAGTCCCCAAGTGAAGGACATATCTCTCAAGCCCTGTTTATTTCACTAAGACTGTTTAAACCATTGTTGACACTGTCGAATTTTAATATAAGGTATGCCTCTTTGCGCAACAACATGTTATCAATATCGGACTGATGTTTAGAGTCCACCCGTGCCAATATCGTCCACTTGAAATCACTTTCACTATGATTCTTATCCATGAAATGGTCAACCATTGGCGCGGACAGCACTCTTTTTTTTATTCGGGAACGGTGTTGAGTTATTCTAGCATTGACTGATTGGCTTGTTTTGCCAATGTACACTCTGTCGCACGGACAGACCACAGCATAGACTACATTTTTCGTTTTACAATTCGTAAATACTTGATGTTTCCATTGTATACCATTATGGGTAAACACACTGCCTTCAAGAGTGGTTGAACAAGATACACAATTTCCACATTTGTGGTGCCCACATATTGGTTTCAGATTCCACTGTGTTCTTAAATCACTTTTTTGTTGCGGAATATGACTGTCCGCTTTTATGAGCTGTTGGCCTATGCTCATATTCTTACGCATGGCAAAAATTGGTTTTGCTAGGGGGTACTCCAATGTTTCTAATAGGTGCCAGTATTTTAAAATGATGCGTTTGAAGTGGTTTGTGTGTTGACTGAAAGTAGTCACACATACCAATTTATCTAATTCGCATTTTTCCTTGACCTTAAGTAAAGTCTCTCTCGGGGTGAATCTGGCTCTATTTTCCGAATGTTTTAAAAGTTTTTTGGGGTACCCACGTTTCACCATTTCGCTGCAAAAGGATGTTGCATGTGACTCAAAGTCAGATACGTTCGTACAATTTCGTCTAATCCTTAGCAGCTGGTCGTATGGTAAGTTCTCCTTCAAACTTTGTGGATGTGAGCTGTTGTAGTGGAGAATTGTGTTTCTATCAGTTTCCTTTTTGTGCAAGGTGGTTGTCAACTTTGCTTCACTGGTGCTTACCGTGACGTCAAGAAAGGTCATTTTTTGTTGACTGGAATTGAGCGTGAATTTGATATCTGGGTGACGTGAATTGAGCCATACATGGAATTGATCAAGGTCCGTCTGGCTCCCCTGCCACAGGAGCCAGACGTCGTCGATATATCTCAGCCATTGGTTGATATTGCATGAGAAGGGGTTATCATTAAATATGAATCTTTCTTCATATTGAGCCATGTATAGCATGGCCAGCTCTGGCGCATAAGGACAGCCCATGGCTGTCCCTTTGATCTGGATGAAAAAATCATTTTCAAACTTGAAGTAGTTACTTCGTAAGGTTATTTCTGCCAGTGACACAATGAATGAAGTAGGTACCCTATGGGGTCTGTCTCGCTGATCTAAATACAACTCAATCACCTCAAGTGCCTCGTCCTGGGGGAATTGAGTGTATAGTGAGGCGACATCTAATGTTACCATCAGTTGGGTATGTTCATTAAATGTAACCCCCTCCGTTTTAGTGATGAAGTCCATTGTATCCCTAAGATATGATTTGACCTGTACAATAAAAGGTTTCAAGAAAAAATCAATATATTTAGAGATCGGCTCCAGTGCAGAATCACAGCCGGATACTATGGGTCTTCCCGGGGGTGTCGTGTCGTTTTTATGAATCTTTGGCAAGAAGTACAGAACTGGCGTTCTTGGTGATTTTTTGTTTAGAAATTCAAATTCTTTGGGACCAAGGTAGCCCTCATCCAGTCCAGTCTTAGTGATTCTTGCGATTTTATCCTGAATAGCATGAATTGGATCTTCCTTAGATGGTCTATACCACTCTCGATTGGTCACGTGTGTTTGGCCTTCAGCCAGATACATAGTGCGGGGCCATAAAACTACAGCCCCGCCCTTGTCCGCCTGTTTGCTTCACTGGTGCTTACCGTGGCGTCAAGAAAGGTCATTTTTTGTTGACTGGAATTGAGCGTGAATTTGATATCTGGCTGACGTGAATTGAGCCATACATGGAATTGATCAAGGTCCGTCTGGCTCCCCTGCCACAGGAGCCAGACGTCGTCGATATATCTCAGCCATTGGTTGATATTGCATGAGAAGGCTTTTACACCTCAGGAGAGTCGAGTGGCCCTAACTACATTCCAGGGCAGATCAAGAAACAGGTTCACAACCTTTTCAGACACAACCTCATCCGACTCTTCCTCTGACTCGAGGCAAAACAACACAAAAAGACGGGGTGCATCTGCAGCATCGTCGTCTTTTTTAGCCAGAGGAGGGCAATCGAGAGTCCGCTTCAAGCAGCCATGGGAGATGCGAACTCGCAACAAGTTTTACAAGAGTTAGACATGTCAACCATAGTTAACCTCTCCAATAAACAGCTAACAAATGATGAGGAAAAACTTCTGAACCTGGACCTTAAATTTGTCCCTAATCAAAGAACTGACTTTACAAAACTCAAATTGGAGGCACTAGACTTTTGTCGCAAGATAAGGCTGAAAGCTTTCTTTGCTGGTGCAGAAATGACGTCAACACAGGAAACTACTGGACTTCAGGTCAAATCGAGGTTCACACCCACACAAAACATTCCTAAACAAATCATTGCTTTTGAGCAAGCGGTCTTGTCATCCCTCACTAAATTGGAAAAAGCCAAATGGTTTGTTAAAAACAATATCAGCAAAGGCCAGAATAAAGCAATTCGTGATCTTAAATCTGACACATCAATCATAATAAAACAGGCAGACAAGGGCGGGGCTGTAGTTTTATGGCCCCGCACGATGTATCTGGCTGAAGGCCAAACACACGTGACCATTCGAGAGTGGTATAGACCATCTAAGGAAGATCCGATTCATGCTATTCAGGATAAAATCGCAAGAATCACTAAGACTGGACTGGATGAGGGCTACCTTGGTCCCAAAGACTTTGAATTTCTAAACAAAAAATCACCAAGAACGCCAGTTCTGTACTTCTTGCCAAAGATTCATAAAAACGACACGACACCCCCGGGAAGACCCATAGTATCCGGCTGTGATTCTGCACTGGAGCCGATCTCTAAATATATTGATTTTTTCTTGAAACCTTTTATTGTACAGGTCAAATCACATCTTAGGGATACAACGGACTTCATCACTAAAACGGAGGAGGTTACATTTAATGAACATACCCAACTGATGGTAACATTAGATGTCGCCTCACTATACACTCAAATCCCCCAGGACGAGGCACTTGAGGTGATTGAGTTGTATTTAGATCAGCGAGACAGACCCCATAGGGTACCTACTTCATTCATTGTGTCACTGGCAGAAATAACCTTACGAAGTAACTACTTCAAGTTTGAAAATGATTTTTTCATCCAGATCAAAGGGACAGCCATGGGCTGTCCTTATGCGCCGGAGCTGGCCGTGCTATACATGGCTCAATATGAAGAAAGATTCATATTTAATGATAACCCCTTCTCATGCAATATCAACCAATGGCTGAGATATATCGACGACGTCTGGCTCCTGTGGCAGGGGAGCCAGACGGACCTTGATCAATTCCATGTATGGCTCAATTCACGTCACCCAGATATCAAATTCATGCTCAATTCCAGTCAACAAAAAATGACCTTTCTTGACGTCACGGTAAGCACCAGTGAAGCAAAGTTGACAACCACCTTGCACAAAAAGGAAACTGATAGAAACACAATTCTCCACTACAACAGCTCACATCCACAAAGTTTGAAGGAGAACTTACCATACGGCCAGCTGCTAAGGATTAGACGAAATTGTACGAACGTATCTGACTTTGAGTCACATGCAACATCCTTTTGCAGCGAAATGGTGAAACGTGGGTACCCCAAAACACTTTTAAAACATTCGAAAAATAGAGCCAGATTCACCCCGAGAGAGACTTTACTTAAGGTCAAGGAAAAATGCGAATTAGATAAATTGGTATGTGTAACTACTTTCAGTCAACACACAAACCACTTCAAACGCATCATTTTAAAAAACTGGCACCTATTAGAAACATTGGAGTACCCCCTAGCAAAACCAATTTTTGCCATGCTTAAGAATATGAGCATAGGCCAACAGCTCATAAAAGCGGACAGTCATATTCCGCAACAAAAAAGTGATTTAAGAACACAGTGGAATCTGAAACCAATATGTGGGCACCACAAATGTGGAAATTGTGTATCTTGTTCAACCACTCTTGAAGGCAGTGAGTTTACCCATAATGGTATACAATGGAAACATCAAGTATTTACAAATTGTAAAACGAAAAATGTAGTCTATGCTGTGGTCTGTCCGTGCGACAGAGTGTACATTGGCAAAACAAGCCAATCAGTCAATGCCAGAATAACTCAACACCGTTCCCGAATAAAAAAAAGAGTGCTGTCCGCGCCAATGGTTGACCATTTCATGGATAAGAATCATAGTGAAAGTGATTTCAAGTGGACGATATTGGCACGGGTGGACTCTAAACATCAGTCCGATATTGATAACATGTTGTTGCGCAAAGAGGCATACCTTATATTAAAATTCGACAGTGTCAACAATGGTTTAAACAGTCTTAGTGAAATAAACAGGGCTTGAGAGATATGTCCTTCACTTGGGGACTACATATCCCAGAAGGTATCAGAACACGATCAAGGTCAACACGGCCCTGATTGGCTAACCATGAATTACACAAACTATGTATCCACCCCAGGCACAGCCGCGGACACCTACATTCAGAGTGGGCCGTGGAGCAGTGCGAACGTGAGAAGCTAGAACTTGAATAACACCGGCAAGCCCCAGTTCCCTAAGATGTTCCCCCCTTTGTTTCCAAACAAAAGCGCACGAATAGGTTCAGTGCAGTGATTATTTCCTCCTCATTCACACAGAAAAGAATACAGAATTCCGGAGCGAAAAACTAGCGCCGCCGGAGAACCAGACAAGTAAGTCCCCCGAGCGCCTGCCCAAATCGTTACACTGAAGCAGCGTAGATCAACGATCTCATTGCTTTTTTAACTTGATTCCCCCAGAGAAGTAACTCGGATTACGTAAGAATTAATCACCCGGACACAGGCAGACCAGCCGCCGGAGTACGAAGCTAAGAGGTAACAATGCCATCTTTGCACTTAAACCCAGGCAATCAACCTTTGCCCCTCAAAACTGCCGGTTAACCCAATCTTCATTCTGTTGCAGCGCGGTTCCACAGCATAGATGTTTTTTCATTAAACAAGCGCAGCCTTGGACAGAAACCGCACAAGGTATGCCGCCTTCAGTCATGTAAATAATTTTAATAGAAAATTGGCTCGAGGACCCTTTTTGATTAAAACACCCTTTTCCCTTTGTTTTGTAAACAGTGTCCATGGACTAGAATAACACTGCCCTGATGAGAATCCTGCAAATCCAGAAACAGGATTCGAAACGCGTTGGCATTTACTTTATATTTGATATTTAAGTTAAAGCGATTGATGCATGAAATGGGCTTTTTTCTTGAAGTATATTGATTTGTTCAGTTTGAGTGGTTAGGGGTCACATTTGAAAAGTTCTCACCCCCTGGCCCATTCACTGACAATTGTGTTTTTTCTAATTCTGATGGTTACTTCAATGTCCATGTTTTTGTCACAACCATGAGCACCTTTGTGATTTAAATGTTTTCACATATTTTTGTGTTTCATTCACTAATTGTAAATATTCACATATTTGTATTGTAAATCACATATGGCTATACGTGAGGTTGATGGCGACCTTTTTCTGTGTATAAAAAGATAAGACAAATTGTGAAATCAAAGAAACAAAAGACAAAATTGATTGTCGGGGTAAACAAATAAAGTTATGTTTATCCGCCAAACAACATTCATTGTTCCAATTAATTCTCAGAGGCTTAGGTAATAATTCCCCGTTTTTCATGTGTTGGTGCTAGGCATTTGTGCACCAAAGCAAGGAGAAAGGACAGGAATGCACCGTATTTCATAAATATGGTGCATTCCTGCCCTTTCACATTGGCGTAGGCCAACAATCAATCAATCAATCAATCAAACCATTTATAAAGCGCACTACTCACCCGTGAGGGTCTCAAGGCGCTGGCGGGGGGGGAGGTGCTGCTAGAGCCAGGTCTTGAGGTGCTTCCTGAAGCTGAGATGGTCACGGGTCAATCATAGGTGAGTGGGCAGGGAGTTCCAGTTCTTCGCTGCCAGGTAGGAGAATGATCTTCCTCCGGAGGTGTTCTGCCTATTCGTGGGATGATGGCGAGGGCGAGGCTGGTGGAGCGAAGCTGGCGGGTGGGAGTGTAGAACGAGAGTCGGCTGTTGAGGTAGTTGGGCCCATGTTGTGGAGCGCTTTGTGTGCGTGGGTTAGCATTCTGAACGTGATCCTTTTGTTGACGGGGAGCCAGTGGAGGTTTCTCAGGTGGGTGGTTATGTGGTTGTGGCGAGGGATGTCGAGGTTGAGTCATGCGGCGGCGTTTTGTATGCGCTGGAGCCTCGTCTGAAGTTTGGCGGTGGTTTCTGCGTACAGGGCGTTCCCGTAGTCCAGTCGGCTGATGACTAGGGCCTGGGTGACTGTTCTTCTGGTTTCTGTGGGGATCCACCAGAAGATCTTTCGAAGCCTTCTCAGGGTGTTGAAGCATGAGGATGAGACGGCGTTGACTTGTTTGGTCATCGTGAGGGAGGAGTCCAGGATAATGCCCAGGTTGCGTGCGTGGTCCGTGGGTGTCGGTGCGGTTCCCAGCGCCGATGGCCACCAGGAGTTGTCCCAGGCAGATGGGGACTGTCCGAGGATGAGGACTTCTGTCTTGTCCGAGTTGAGCTTCAGATGGCTGTGCTTCATCCAGGCTGCTACTTCTTTCATCCCTTCCTGGTAGTTGGTTCTGGCGGTGGGTGGGTCCTTGGTGAGGGATAGTATCAGCTGGGTGTCGTCGGTGTAGGAGATGATGTTGATGTGTATTTGTGCGATGGTGGCTAGGGGGCTCATGTAGATATTGAAGAGAGTTGGGCTGAGTGAGGATCCTTGAGGGACGCCGCAGATGATCTCGGTGGCCGTGGAGCAGAAGGGGGGGAGGCAGACTCTCTGGGTTTTTCCGGAGAGGAATGAGATGATCCATTCCAGGGCCTTTCCTTGGATTCAGGTGTTGCTGAGGCGGTGTATTAGAGTTCGGTGGTATACGGTGTCGAAGGCTGCTGAGAGGTCCAGGAGGATGAGGGCAGCTGTTTCCCCATTGTCTATCAGGGTTCTGATGTCGTCTCTGGTTGCGATGAGGCAGGTCTCGGTGCTGTGGTTGGCTCAGAATCCGGACTGGGAGGGGTCGAGCGAGTTGTTGGCCTGGAGGAATGCAGTCAGCTGTTTGTTGACGGTCTTCTTGATGACTTTAGCCGGGAAGGGGAGGAGCGAGATGGGTCTGAAATTCTTGAGGTCCTTGGGGTCTTCTGAGGGTTTCTTCAGGACGGCCTTGATCTCTGCGTGTTTCCAGCTTTCAGGGAAGGTCGCTGACGTGAAGGAGCTGTTTATGACGTTCCGCAGGTGGGGTGCAATGGTGGTGCCAGCTTTGTTGAAGATGTGGTGGGGGCATGGGTCGGATGGGGAGCCGGAGTGGATGGTGCTCATGACGTAGGTGGTGTCTTCAATGCTGATGGGGGTCCAGGAGTCGATGGTGATGCCGGTGGTCGTTGGTTTGCTGTCCTGGAGTAGAGTTTGGGGTCCGAAGCTGTCGTGCATGTCTGCAATTTTCCGGTGGAAGAACTTGGCGAGGGAGTTGCAGAGGTCTTGCGAAGGGGTGATGTCGTTGTAGCTGGCGTTGGGGTTTGAGAGCTCTTTGACGATACTGAAGAGTTCCTTGCTGTTGTGGGTGTTGTTGTCCAGTCGCTCTTTGAACGATGCTCTCTTGGTGTTCCGGATCTGCTGATGGTATTCGCGGGTGGCGGTCTTGAGGGCTGTCATGTTTTCTGTCGTTCGTTCTTGGCGCCAGGTATTTTCAAGTGATCAGCAGGTTCTCTTTGCGGTTTTGAGGTCATCTGTAAACCATGAGGGTTTTGTGGGGGTTGTTTTGCTGTTTGGGTTTTTCAGTGGAGCGAGGTCGTAGGCACAGTTGGTGATCCATTGTGCGAAGTTGAGAGCTGCGTTGTTGGTTTCGGGTATGTTGGTGTCAGCAGGTTGGTTCTGGCTCAGTGACGTGGTAAGCTGGTCAGTGGTGACTTTGCTCCAGCATCTGCGGGGGATCCGCTGCGTGTGGTGGTGAGATGTAGTCTTCTTGAATGTTTAATGTATGCAGCTGTGGTCGGTCCAGTGTAAACCTGTGGAGTGGTTGAAGGCGACGTGGCTACTGGCGGTGAAGATGGCATTGAGGGTGTGACCAGCGAGGTGGGTGGGGGTGTCCACCAGTTGATTTAGTTCGAGGTTGGCGAGATTGTCAAGCAGGGTGGTGGTGTTGTTGTTGTTGTTCTCCGGGTGAAAGTTCAGGTCTCCTAGGAGGATGTATTCTGATGAGGCTAGGGCGTGCGGGCTGATGGCATTGGCGATGGTTTCGCTGAATTGTGTGCGTGGGCCCGGGGGTCTATAGACGAGTATTCCTCTGAGGGTGGTCTGGGGGTCAGTGTGGATCTAGAAATGTAGGTGTTAGGCAGAGGAGATGGTGTCTTCGGCGTTGGTCGTGATGCTGATGGTGTTCCTGTAGATTATGGCGATCCCTCCTCCTGTTTTGTTGATGCGGTCCTTCCGGGTGATTTTGTAGCCGTCTGGGATGGCTATGGCGATGTCGGGGGCTGAGGAGGCGTTCATCCAGGTTTCCGTGAGGAATGCGACGTCAGGTATTGTTGAGTCAAGGAGGTCCCAGAGTTCGATGGCGTGCTTGTGAACGGAGCGGGTGTTGAGGAGGATGCACTTGAGGTGGTTGTTGTTGCTGTTTGCTATGTCGGGCGGTGGACAGGGTTTGAGGCAGGTGATTTTGCAGGCTTGACAGGTGAAGGGTCCGTGGGTGCGTCTGGGGGTGGCTTGATAGCAGGCGGGCGCTCGTCCGGTGTTGAGTGCGTTGAGTGTGGCGGTTTTGTATTTCAGACGGTTGGTCTGGGTCCGACGAGGTCCAGGGGTTCTGGCGCTGGGCGCGGTCCAGGCGCGGACGGGCGCAGACGGGAGCAGATGAGCTTGTGTCCGCGTGATCTCCTCCATAAATGCTAAGTGTGAGGGAGGAGCAGCTGGGAGGCGCGGCGGCGAATTTGAAACGGGGAGCGGGTACAGAAGAGAAGAGGGGCAGGGCCACAGGGGAGCAGCGGCGGGGAGCGGGGAGGGCACAGAGCGGGAAAAAACAATCGCGGGGAGTGCAACGGAAGAGCGAAGTCACAGAAACACAACAGATGGTACAGCATATGCAATGGGCACAATAACAACAATAAATGCAAAATACTCAGGAGCAGCGGCGAACTCGCGGCAGCAGCAGTGAGGACCTGGACACACACGGGGAGCTGTGCGGTGTGTGGAGCGACCGGCCCTGCGAGCAGGGTCAAGGGTCACAGCTCACCACTGTGCGGTCTCCTCCATAAATGCCAAGTGGGAGGGAGGAGCAGCTGGGAGGCGGGAGCAGGGCGGCGAATGGGAAACGGGGAGTGGGTACAGAAGAGAAGAGGGGCGGGGCCGCAAGGGAGCAGCGGCAGGGAGCTGGGAGGGCACAGAGCGGGAAAAAACAATTGCGGGGAGTGCAATGGAGGAGCGGAGTCACAGAAACACAACAGATGGCACAGCAAATGCAATGGGCACAATAACAATAATAACTGCAAAATACTCAGGAGCAGCGGCGAACTCGCAGCGGGTGAGGACCTGGACACACACGGGGAGCCGTGCGGTGCGCGGAGCGACCGGCCCTGTGAGCAGGGTCAAGGGTCACAGCTCACCACCGCGTTGTCTCCTCCATAAATGCCAAGTGGGAGGGAGGAGCAGCTGGGAGGCAGGAGCGGGGTGACAAATGGGAAACGGGGAGCGGGTACAGAAGAGAAGAGTGGCGGGCCGCAGGGGAGCAGCGGCGGGGAGCGGGAGGGCACAGAGCGGGAAAAAACGATCGCGGGGAGTGCAACGGAGGAGCGAAGTCACAGAAACACACCAGATGGCACAGCAAAATGCAATGGGCACATAACAACAATAAATGCAAAATACTCAGGAGCAGCGGCAAACTCGCTGCTCCTGAGTAGTGAGTGTGTAGGGCAGTGCTGCAAGAAGACTTGCAGCACTGCCCTACATCAATTCCTCATAAACAAGGCCCTTTGTTTTTAGCTACACCTTTGACCACGCTCCTTTTCTAAAGGCTGTTTAATATTATTTCCCCACCATTAAAAAGGATTTGCTGGCGGAATTTGGGACATTTATGGTTGTCGATAGTTGTCAATGATGAGGAATACCAGGTTCTAGAAATATCTGTCAGGAGGAGGTCCTTACTCCTAAAAATATTTTGACAAGGAGGTCTCGGCATCAAAAAGTGTGAAGACCTCTGGCCTAGGGCCACAGCTAATAAATCACTTTCGACAAGAAGAATAAGGCAGTTCCTAAAGTTGGTCAGTTTAGGGAGTTAATATAAGAGGCTTGTATGACCTCCATCTAGGACAGTGACTTTGGGTTTGAATAGGTTAATTTGCAGCAGCTTTCTGTCATTTATTGGTACTACAGCTGCAGCTAATATTAATCTAGACATTGTGACCTCTGCTTACTGGCAAAGTGAATCTCAACAATAATGTGGACTGTTACAGCTGTCCGGGCTCATGAGCAGGTGAGGCTCCTCTGCTAAGGATCAGGAGCGTCGCCCCACTGCATTCAGAGCAGGAAAAAGGAAAAATAAAATGAAAATAACATAATTATTATCATTTTATTTTTTGCAGCTACGGGGCTGGGTTAGGGGGAGCAGTGGTTCATGCACTTAAGTGCGCATGATGGTTTGGCCAGCCATCTTGGGCCAGCCAAACATTAATGCGCACTTAGCATGTTCTCCACCGGGCTGTAATACACAGCCTCAGTGAAGAACATACACAGGCTTCCAGTCCCCGTCTGAGCACCAAACCACAGTGCTCAGACCAATCACAAGCCGCATTGCAGCGTTGTGGTTGGCTTAGGGGAGCCTGTGTGCTTCCTGCTTCCGGGATTTGTCAGGAAGCAAAAGAATGACGGAGTAGAGACGGCGGCGATGGGGAGGTAAGTGGTTTTTCTTTTTTAGATTTTGGCCCCCCTTCGCACCGCTACCTCCATTCCCTGCCAGCCGCCATTGTTTATGTCTGGTAAATACTCAGCCTTAAGCACTCTCCAACAAACCTGCGTTTTAATGTCACTCAGATGTGCACCTTGGCTTTAGTGGCCTTTCTTCTACTTTACCCCTCCAATTGTGTTGTGGATCTGTGGCTTTGTATGATACAGCCAGGGGCGTTAATGAGGCTCTCATTGTGCACGGGACCTCCCCACACCATACACCTCAAAAGGAACTCCCTTGGGCAGGCCAGCTGCAAACAAATAAAACACTCAGAAGCAGCAAGGCAATTAGGGAATGGGTAATCGGGCCACCCTGAGGGTTTTTCACGCTATAGATTACAGCGTGTGGGTTACATCATAATTGCAGGCGTCACTAGCTCAATTCTTATGTCCCAAAGCATTAGGATGTTGTAGTTTTTCAACTGGTGATACATGTTCTTATATTTTGCTCAACTTTTAGCTCCCAGTGGAGTGTAGCGGAGCCAGTTTTCAAGGAATCATAAATCATCACTGAGTTCTAGGGCAAGATTGAGCGATTTAGAGGGCTAAGTACCTCTGATCATCCACCCAGTAGCGGCTGGCAGGGAACAGGGGTGGCGGAACAAAATATAAAAAATAGAAAACAGTTACCTCCGTCCTCACAGCCGCCTGCCGCCATCTCTCCTCCGGTGGTTTGACCGGGAAGCAGCAGGAAGCACCTGAGCTCTTTAGCTCCCCTAAGCCAATCACAATGCTTCAGTGCAGCGTTGTGATTGGTCTGCCACCATGGATCAGCACTCAGACGGGGACAGGGAGCCTGGGCAGTTTCCCCACCAGTCTATGTAATGCAGCCTGGTGGGAAACATGCTAGGTGTGCATGACTGTTTGACCGGACCCAGACTACCAGCCAAGCAGTCATGTGCACTTACTATACACAAACTACTACCCCTCACTCTGCCACTAGCCTCGCCCTGCCCTAACCCAGCCCCGAACCTACGAAAAATAAAATGATAATAACTATCATTTTATTTTTCCTTTTTCCTTCTCTGAGAGCAGCAGGGCAACGCTCCTCTGCCTTACCAGAGGAGCCACCTCTGCAGCCGCTTTATTTAGGTTAGTATGTCCATCAAGCAGAAAAAAATAAAAATGACCTCCACCCCTGGGACAACACTCATGGGGTGTCAGCAGCATTAGTTCTTTTTTGTTTTTCAAAAACAAACTCCCACTTCGAGGGTTTGTTTTAAAAAATGAAAACTTTGCTGAACACCAACTTGGTGGACGGTGGGCTGCCCGACAATCTTTAAAAAAAACATGGTTTGTTGGAGTTTTCAATTTTGCCTTTGTCTAATGGGCATTAGCAGGAACAAAGTTTGCAATGCCTGTCATTTAATTGGATCAGACGGTAAACAGCTGGATAAGAAAACTTACATGACTGAAAAGTCTGGGAATTTTTAGATGACGTATTCCTTTAGGCCCTTCATTCAGGTGACAGTGAAAGAAAAGGTGTTTGCTTGGCCTTCAGTAAGAAGAGGTACTTTGATGTCACACAGCATGCCAATATAGCACACCTGCATGATTTGCACCCTGCCTTTTCCCTATCTTTTAAACTGTCAAAACCGAATAAATCTGGAGCGGGATGTTTACTGTATTGCATGAGAGTTGGTGTATTTATTTTTTAACTTTACAAATATTTTTCAAGTTACATCTGTAAAACCTTTGTGAGCTCAGTTTTTATATAAGTAGCGTTTTGAGCAAAGGCACTTGCTAACTTTATGTTTCTCCTCTTTTACTCCTTAGATCCTCATAACAAGTCAGGCAGAGCAAAATTATCATATGGATTTTGCTCCACCAAATTCTAGGAGGGTTGGTTTTTCCATACCTGTTTTTCCAAGTGTGGGAAAACCGACCCGATTATACCCTGCAGTACTCTGCACTGCAAAATCACATGAGGGTTAGGCTGCAATAGTAGCAGTGGTGGCTGGTGACATTTGAAAGTGGTGGGACGTAAAATTATTGGCATACTGCAGCAAGCGAGCGTAGCAAGCGAGCCCGAGCAACCTACAGGGGGTTCTAGGGGTGCTCCCCCGAGAAAATTTTGAAAAAAGAGTGGACAAATGGTGCATTTTCAAGCATATTGGAGAAAGCAAGAAGGTTGATAAGGAAATTGTTAAAGTGTAGTTATGACATCAATAAAGAGATTTCATATGGTAATGACGTAGGTAGCTGATATTCAATATAACCACAGAACTTCATAACAGTCTTTTAGATAACAATGCTGAGTACCTCAGAGATTTCTTTCTTTCTTTCTTTCTTTACTTCATTATATACCTTTCCAAATGAAATGTACTGAGGAAATACAAGTTATTGTGATTTGTCGGACTGGACACAATGTTCATGCCCTGACGAATTCCTTAAATGTATTACTTGCATTTGGGAGGGGATGAAAAGGCTGCTTTCCCCAAACCACCAGTAATTTGTCAGCCCATAAACACTGGGCTCAGGACAGGCTGTGAAATACTTTGGACTCTGGAGAAGAAATTCCATGCCTTTGATGCACAGGGCAACTGGTTGAGTGAAGCAAACAAAGACGCCAGGGCACACAATAGCATTGTTAACATATCATGATATATCATGCAACCAGAGAGTGAGAGTCCCATGCATTAGTCTGCAGAATCCTCAATGCACTTAACTAAACAGAGGCAGCAGTGTGATGCAGAACAAACTCAGTTTGTGACTTGCCAGCCCATGTCATGTATTAGGTATAGATTTTCTTTGAGTTTCATAAATCCATTAGAGGGGTTTAAAGAAATTCATTCAGTTTATTTTCCAGCCATCGATGGAAATGTGTTGCCATATAAGCATCACTGAATGGCTTAGGTAATTGCATTGATTGCCTGGCCCAACCTGTCGTTGCTCCGCAATCAATATGTTAAGCAGTGTGATGTAAACACCTCACTCCAGACATAGATATCTTAGTTTAAACACAGAATATTAGCGTGAAGGTAGCGTGCATGGAATTAAATTATCTTAACTGTGACTGCCAGTGCTATTCCCGCCAAGATTGTCACTGCGAATGCGAACCGAGGGCGAGGCAAACTAATACATAACACATGATGAACACCATACACAAAACTAAATGTCTCTTCAACCAATGACCCCAGCCATAGTAAAAAAAAACAGAAAAACAGGCTCGCTAGTCAACTGACTGAACAATTTATTGAGGTGACGAGATCAGAAGGAATGTATACCCCTCTCTCTACTTCTTATACCAAACATAAGCCTTCCGAATAGCTGTGTAAGGTTCCAACCTCTGATCTACTCTGTCAACACCACCCATGTATTTATTGTAGTCCACAATGCACACAGGTTTGTACACATCAGCAGCCTGACCCCAAACAGGCACAGGTGAAGTACTCTCATCATGGATGGTTGTCAGCATGTACACATCCCTCCTGTCCGCAAATTTCACTGTTAGTACTTCTTCACTACGCAAGGAATTGCACTGACCCCTCTGAAGTTTCTTGCAAACAAGCTCTTTCGGAAAACCTTTGTGGTTAGAACGGATTGTGCCACATGCAAAAGTGTCCACTTTAAACAACTCCTTAAACAATTGCACAGCAGTGTAGATATTATCAAGGTACAAATTGTTACCTCTGCTGAACAGTCTTCTAGCAAGATCCCACACAATTTTCTCTGACACTCCAAAAGTGGAGGGACAACCAGGGGGGTCAATAGTGGAATCTCTATCAGTGTACGTACGAAAATTAAAAACATATCCTTTCTTACTCTCAGGCAACATATACAGTTTAATTCCATAGTGTGCCCTCTTGCTAGGGATGTACTGCCTAAAAACCAAACGACCCTTGAACAAAACCAAAGACTCATCAATAGATATTTCTTTCCCTGGAATGTAAATCTCTGAAAAACGATCAACAAAGTGATCAAGGAGGGGAGGAGCCAAGATGGCGGACGGGACGGACGTGTAGGCTCCCGGCTCCGCAAGCCGTCCGATCCCGCATCGATATCCTGATCTTTATCCATCACCTATGTCGCGGGGACACGAAGACATAAACGTGCTGATGCCAATTGCGTTCCTCCGAGGTCTCTGCCTGCTGTTTTGACGGAGAACTGGCAGCGTTCGCCGACCGCCAATGCTGCCCCTGGAGCCTGTGCCGATCGCCGCTGCTGGACGCTGCTGGAACATAGTTGATAAGACGAGCTGGGGAGGTGCCGATGTCTAGGGGAGCGCTGCCGATTGCAGAGGTAGACGGTGTGGACCCTTTCTATTGTGGTGCGACTCCCTTCTGGGATAAAGTGTGCATTTGCGAGGCGGGAGCCCTTCTTGCAACGCTTCTCTCTGCTGCGCTGCTTGCGGGCTGAGCCAACCCCATCTTGGAGCGCCTTCTCAGCCGGGGGCCACCCGCATCAACTGGAGGCGAAGGGGCTCTCATTTTGTGCCGTTCCCGTACTATGAGCCGTGCTTCCGCCGGTGGCTCGAACTGCTGTTTTTCCCGACAATGATGTCGCCCCCCTCCCTCCATTGTGGGTTCATTGACGGGGCGGTAATGGCGCCTGACTTACAGAACGAGGAGGTGGTTGCTCCCCTGTCCCCAGTACGTGGTGTCCTGCCTGTCCTTGAGCCGATGGCTGGTCCGACGGCGTCCCTGCGCTGTGCGGACCGGCTGAAATTGCAGAGAGTCCTGACTTACGGCGACATCCTGGCAGCCCTTGCCGAATTCAGGGCTGCATGGCGGCGAAACACCCGTGAGCTGGGTCGGCGGATTGAGGAAGCTACAACTGACATAGGGCGACCGCGGCTGACTGGCCCCCCGCTGCCTCTAATTACTCCTGAAGTGGATGCAATGATGCAGCATGTGAGTACAGAGGAGCAGCATGTCCCTGGCTACAATGTTAGGTGTTTACTTATTGAAGGGGCTACAGTGACAAAGTCTCCCTCCACTCCGAGAACTGAGACTCTGCCTACGCAATCGCTACTATTGCTTCGCTCATCGACTTCCCAGCTGCTGACCCCCCTCGCTGCCTTTGCCTCCGGAGCCTCTTTCCTACATCGGGGGAGTGTGTGTCATCCTGCGATCGAGGGGACGCTCGTCTTTTTGGACACTGAACTTGTTGGTGACTGGAGATTTTCATTTCCTCTTCATCTGCTTCTTCTTTATCGAGAGCGGCCATCTTGCTCCTTTGTTCTGCCTGCGGTGTGCTCTCAGCGGTGGCCATGTTTGGAGGGATTTCGACGTTCAGGCCAGGGCTGATGGTGTTCTTCTAGTTGATTTTGTCTGATCTGCTGGCGGAGACCCGGACTGGATCACTTTCTGCTATATTGGATGCGTTATATGTGATGTTCTTCCCCACTTAAGGTTGCAGTTGCTATGTCCTGTTGTTTACCCTTGCTGGTGGGGTGGTGGTTTTGTGCGGGATGGGGAGTCTGGGTGTGAATGATTCTGGCCCTCCTTTGGGCCTATGTCTTCCAAATTTATTGCTGCATATGGTGTAGGAGGTATCTTATGGCTGGGGAGTCCGGGAGACCTGGTATTTGGTGGGCTCCTCCCCACCTTTCATTTTTAAGGGAGTTATAGATTAGTTCTTCTTTTCTTACTCCCTATATTTCAAGTGTTATACTTATTCCTTTCTTTTTCTCTTCTCTTTTTCCTTGTTCTATATTTCGGGTTTATGGGGCGACAGACACACTGCTGGGGGGGGGGGGGTGTAGGCCGTAGCCTCTGCATGCGTGTAGGGTGGGGGGTTGGGGGATGGGATTTTGGTTTCCTGGTTTCAGTTTCTATGGTGCCTTTTTATCTTCTTCGTTTTTCGTCTCTTTCTCGTTATTCTTTCTTGGGTCCGTGTCTGGGACAGATAAGGGTGGGTGGCTGTGGATACTGGGTATGACGTTAGGTCTGATACTCCTGCTGTATAAACTTTGAGACGCCATGCCGCCTGGGGGGACTTGTTTTTTGGGTAATCGGATTACTCGGTACGATTGCTGCTACTGTTATGCCGCCACGCCTGCACGGACTCCCCTTTCTTAGTCTGCTGTTTATGTAAAACTTAAAATATTGGACTTTAATAGCTGCAACAAAAATATAAAACTAACCTTCACTATTCCTGGATACGGTATTACGATGATCTTCAGTGTACCTCTTACATGCTTGCTCAACGTCATAATGTGCTACTGTGTCACCGTATTGTATGCTTTGGTGCTTCAAGTATATCCGTGGCCGGCCTGATGGTTGTGGGCCCATATTTGTTCTTTTATTGATGCACAATAAAGGTTTCCAAAAAAAAAAAAAAAAAAAAAAACAAAGTGATCAAGAACAGGCCGAATCTTAAAAAGACAGTCACAGTCAGGGTGACTCCATGGCAACGCCAAAGAATTATCCACAAAATGCAACATGCGTAGCAAAAGTAAATACCGATCACGAGTCATAACTGCTGGAAATATGGCTGTTGCCATCAAGGGACTGGAAGACCAATATGAAGTCAGGTTCGGCTTCCTCACCAAACCCATCAATAAAGTCAAACCCAAAAACTTCATCAGCTCTTCCAGATTTGTGGGAGTCCACTTTGTAGCTCTAGAGTGGGACCTAAGTGTGTCACTGTTGTCCCTCAAAAACTGTTCAGCATACACTCACCCAAAAATACATCATCCATAAATAACTGAAAATACGGTATGGGCAAAAAATGTTCACAATCCACTCTACACCCTGCATCACTGCTAAAGGCAGGTGACACGGGCTGCACCATGTTAGGATCATACCAGAGTCCAGCACTTCCAGTACGAAGGCTAGCAGCCTCAGGCTACAATCCAGATGCCTCTTGCGCCATCGGCACAGCAGTATCCTCCTCTTCAACAGGCCCTTCATCTGCACTGAGAGAACCTTCATCATCCGATGATTCCATGTAGAGAAAAAACTCACTGCCAGAATCTTCCCCTCCCTCCTCTCCCTCAGACGCACTGTCAGTGTCATAATCTGGCTCAGAGGAAGTTTCAAGAAGCATACCTACCACCTGCTGAGCAGTCATTCTACGGCTAGCCATAATGATTACTAATAAAGGTAACTTGACACACAAGTCAACAACTACTATCACTATGTAAAATAAGCAATGAACAAAATTCACCTTTATCAAAAATACCTATACACTGCAAACCGATACCACTCACTTGCAAGAAGCACTTACACCACATACTCTGCACAGACACTGTATGGATCAACAATAACCCACAAAAAAAGAGAAAAAATACATTAGACAATGCAAAACCCATCACAAAGATTTTCTTGCTCAAAACGCTAACTAAATACGCTGCCACTATGAGGCCACTTACAAAAAAATTAATTCCTACATTACAGTATTACTCATTTGGAGCAAATACAACACAAATATTTCACTTACAGAAAAAGCTGCAAGTACGCAAAACTGCACACCAACCACTGTCGAAACCAGAAACAGAGATCAAAAGCTTTACACTGGAATAAAAAGGAGAAAAAAACATTACAATCACATATGCAAACAATGCACCAAACCATCATCCAAGCTAAGGGGTAGGTGGGCCTAAGAGTATAAATTAAATATTCACCCCCATAAAAGGGGAGCAACCCTTGCCCTGGAGGCCACCCCCCAAAACAAACATTTTAAAAAACTCTGGTGTCTAATGGCTTCTGCCCCCCTTGGGAGCAGATGGGCCTAAAAACTTACTGCTACTGTGCCACCCAAAGAGGGCAGAAATGGTCACAATCATCCTCCCATAAAGACAAGTAACCCATGTCCAAAGGCGGCACCCCACCAAACTGCCCCTCAGGGTGATATCAAAAGGGATGTTGAACAGAGCGCTTCAGGAAATCTAACTCTCACCCCAATCAACTAATCTGGGTTTAATCCATCATCATTCTTTAGCTCACTCCACCACCCGAGTTCTACACATTTAAATCAGCCCCCCAGGGGGCAAATACAGAAAAATTATGGGCCACCAAAAGGGGAGCAACCTTTGCATAAGGGGTCACTCCCCAAAACTACATTTGATAAACTGGTCTCCCTAGGATGGCTGACATGGAAGTGACCCTTGACCAAGGGGCTACACCCCAGCACATTGACCCAATTAAAAAAATGTATAATTCTGCACCCCCAGGGGGGCAGACAAAGCGAATTAAAATGCCCCCAAAACTACATATTAAAAAATAGGCTACCAAAAATGGCCCCCCATGGGAGTGACCCTTGCCCAAGGGGCCACTCCCCAGAACAAATTTTAACATTTATAAATAATAATTAAATTTCTGCTGCCCCAGAGAGGGCAGACAAAACAAAATACATTGCCCCCAAAAGGGGAGCGACCCTTGCCTAAGTGGTAGCTCCCCAAGACTAAATATTTAGGCATGTATGCCTAAAATGGCCCCCATGGGCATGGCCCTTGCCCAAGGGGCCACTCCCCAAAACAATGCCCGGTTTTGTGGCGATTTTTCAAATAAATATTTATTTTTCAGCCCCCTCCCGGGTGGCAGACATTGTGAAATTATGTGCCCCCTACAAGGGAGTGACCCTTGGCCAAGGGGTCGCTCCCCAAGACTAAAATGGCCCCAATGGGAGTGGCCCTTGCCCAAGGGGCCACGCCCCAAAACAATGCCCGTTTTTGCGGCGATTTTTAAAACAAATAATAATTTACTGCCGCCTCTCAATGGCAGACATGGCGATTTTTTGTGCCCCCCTCTTGGGGAGCTACCCTTGCCCAAGGGGCCACTCCCCAAACCAACAAACTTTGCCAAATAAAAAAAAAAAGCCCTGGCGTCTAGTGGGCATTCCTGCTACACGATCGTGCAGCAGGAATGCTCTAAAGAGGCATCGGGGAAAGGAATACCCTTTCTTTCCCCGATGCCTCTTTAATTGAAATCCCCCCTGCCGCAGCCCCCAAACTTACCTCTTTCTCCTCCGATGCGCAGGAAGCAAATGGCTTCCCTGCGCGTTGGAGGAGAAAGGGAACCTCCAATGACGTCAGCACGCCTCGCGTGCTGACATCATTGATGACGCGGGCGGGGGGAGGCAGGGGAAGGTCTTCCCCTGCCTTCCCCGTGAAAATGAAGTAGATCGGGCACCCACAGTGCTCCCCCCGTGGGTAGGGCTCATGACGAGCTCAGCTCTTCATGAGCACCCGAGAGGTGTATGCCATGACGAGCTGAGCTTGTCATGAGCATACAAGGGGATAAAGGCCAAAAACGAGCAGAAAGAGGAAAAATATACGTCAGAAATGAGCAGACAGAGGCAAAGTAGAGACCACAAACTAGCAGAAAGAGGCAAAATAGAAATCTGAAACAAGCAGAAAGAAACAAAAAAGTCCGAAATTACCAGAAAGAGGCATAATAGGGATCAGAAATGACCAGAATTAGGCCACCAATGCCCCTCAGGAGGGAAAGGGACTTCATCACCCAACCAGTAATACTCCAGGAAGAGCATTTGCAGAGTGGTTGAGAAAAGGGGTGGGACCTCCAAGGAGGTCTCCGTTAGGCCTGGGTGGTGAACTCTGCTCCGTTAATGGAGCTTGTAGAGTTTTCCATAGTCTGTGCTCCGCGGAACCTGCAGAGTTACCAAAAACTCTGCTCTGCAAAGCGGAGCGCATTTTTTCCCTCACTCACCAACGTTAAGTTGGAGAGCTCGTGCGAGGAAATTCCAACCCTAACCCACCTCACAGCAAGAGGTCTCAACTCGAGCTGTCGCCGATGGTCATGACCGCTCACTTTCAGAAACCATATGTTTGCGTTGAGGAAGCTACTCGGGCAGCAGAAAGAAGCAGTACCCTCTTGCACTGCGCATGGTGCCATTCACACTGATTTTCTCACACCGGATCAAATGCCCGGCACTAAAAATCGGCACAAGCAGTGTGGCCAAAATACTTCACCACAAACTGTGCCAAATCCTAGTCTCAGCAATCCCGCTGTGGAGGACATACTCGTGGCAACAATAGGGTTTCTTGACCCCCAAACACCCTAAGCAAGCAGGGGGATTTCATCCCCAATCAGTAGTGTACCAGAAGGTGCATTTGCAGAGTGTCTGAAAAAGGGGTGGGCCTCCAATGAGGTCTTAGCAGTCCTGCTGTGGGAGACCTATTGATGGCAACAAATATGGGTTCTGGGCCCCAAAGTACCCAGACCAGCCAAGGGGGCTTCATTCCCAACCAATAGTGTGCCAGCAGGAGCGTTGGCATAGTGGTTGAAAAGCAGGCAGGGACTCTGACAAGGTCTCATCAACCCTGCTGTGGGGTACTTACTAGTGGCAATGATGGGGGTTCTTGATGCCCAAGGTCCCCCAGCAGCCAAGGGGACTTCATCCACCAAACAGTAGTGCTTCAGGAGACATGTTTGAAGAGTGGTTGAGGAAGGGGGCGATGTGTCCAACAAGTTCTCAGCAATTCTGCTGTGAAGGACTTACCGGTTGCAACAATAGGAGTCCCTGGTCTCCAAGGACACTCAGTAGCCAAGGGGACTTCAACCCCCAACCAGTAGTGCGCCAAGAGGCATATTTACAAAGTTGTAGAGAAAGGGGTGGAGCCTCCGATGAGGACTCAGCAATCTCGCTGTGGGGGACTTACTCTTGGTATCAAGAGGAGGTCTTGGCCCCTAACTACTCTCAGAAGCAAAGGGGACTTAATTAGGAGTGGCAGAGCAATACTCTGACCGAGTACGGAACTCCACAGAATTTGATGGAGTTTTCCAAAGTCCGTGGAACTGTGCAGAATAATACTCCACAAGATCAGCCCAGGCCTAGCAGAAAGAGGAAAAATAAAGGCCAACAACAAGCTAAGAGTGGCAAATAAAGATCATAAGTGAGTTGAAAAAAGGCAGAAAATGAACAGAACCCACTCTGGCACTCATGTATCCACTCATAGAACAACTCACTCACCCACTCCCACACCAAATCAGATACTCAGGCACCCACTCACAGTCCCACTCAGACACTCATGCATCCACTCACATACCTAGTGAGACACTCTCTCACGCACTAATTCACACACCCACTGAGGCACTCATATACTCACTCACACACTCACTCCAAAAGTTTACCAGTTACAGTTAAGAATGAACATTAAAAAACATAGAAATTCACTGGAAAAAACAAAGGTTACAGGGACTTTATAGTTAGGAAATAGAATTTAAAAAAACCTTAGAAATTCACACAAAAAACTAAAGTTTTCAGGGACGGTATTGTTCAACTTAAATTTCACTCTTACAAAACCATAGAAATTCAGCAGTTACACTTACCGGAGTTAACTATAACATACACCCCCACAATGCAATGCTTACGACTTCACATATTACACCGCTCATAACATGGTCACTGACATCACTGATAATATCAGTGATGACATCACTGTTAGCACCATCTAGTGATTGTGGGTGATGACAGCGAGGCTGTGTCCGGTTCGCAAATCCTTATTCCATTGTGGTATCATGGCAGTACAGCCATGGTGGCGGGAGCTGCCAAACCCAGTGTTTGACTTCAAAGAAGAAGCCAAATAATCCACGCAGTTGAAGTCTAATCTCTGGGTGAAGGAGTGAATGGAAGGACCTGAGCCGCTCAAGCGGCAATCAATAGCAGGCTGAGTGACGTCTTTATACAGCCACTGGGATTAACGTGACAATTTGAAGTGTTGCAATTCACACAATGTCAGGCGATGCACTGCGTGAAAGGGAGGCCACAGCTGGAAAGTTGTTTGACAATTCAGTCGGTACATTCCAGGGCAGTCAATCACAGGCATTCGCTTCAGCAGGAGATAGGACGGATGTTAGGATGAAAATCAGACTGCAGGAAAAGTTGATGAAAAACGAGCAGTCTAAATGGTGGGAGATGAAATCAATCTCCAAATATTTGGAAGTGGAGTGCATTCCCTGGGGCTAGTCAAATTTCTATATTTTTCGACAAGGTTTAACTGCATGAAAAAAAAGAGATTGGAAGAAGGTAATAGAGCTTTGCAAGATAAAAAAGAGTGGTGGAGACAGGCTCAGAAAACAGTTCAGAATATGAAAATGATTCAGATGCAGGAAAGGATGCAGCTGGAGGGGCACCAATGGCAAACAAACATTCCCTTGTAGATGAACTTGATTTGTACGTAGTGACAGGAGACAAACCTGGGGCCTAAACAGTATTTCTGATGTATCTGTAGGCGCAAAAGTGACGCATTGCTGGAGTGTGTCACAAAATTGACGCAACTCCAGCAATGTGTCCTTTCACATGGGGCAAGCCCCAATGTGAAAGGGCCTGCGCCAATCTTACGCCTGCTGTGAGGCAGGCGTAAGATTTTGACGCAGTTGAGTCCTAGAAGTGGCGCAGTGAAATCTCATAGATTTCACTGCGTCACTTCCATGACCCTTTCTTGCGTCAATACGCCCCCCTTACATACATTATACATGGCGCAGGTATATTGTGGCGCAGGAGATTACAAAGTGACGCATCTACGTAGATGCCTCACTTTGTAAATATGGCACAATATGGTGCATTTTTTACGCCACTGGTGCGTCACAAAAGTGGCGCACCGGCAGTGTAAAAGTGACGCACAGCCTCATAAATGAGGCATCTTGAGTCTAAGGGGGCAGAAATATATGGCAGACAAAGGAGGAACAAAAAGCATTGAAATTAGGAAAACGTAGTAGGCGCCAAAAAACCAAAACAACAACAATGGAGGAGAAAATTAATGTAAAAAATGCCATGAATGTAATCAATTTATCTGATATCAAGTTAACATCAAAGGAGGAAAAGAGTTTATCGTTGGGATTATCCTAGTGCCCCAAAAGTAGGATGATCTCTGCACAAGCACAAGTAGATGTGTACATATTTATCAGAAAATTAATGCTTGTAAAGTACCACCTGTTAGACCTGACATCATTGGTGAGTCTCTCCTCCAATTTTTTCTGTTTGCCTCGATGTTTTGCTGGAATATTGCTTTGGGCACTGTGCCACTGCTCATCAGTGCCACAGTACAAGTGCTCCCTATGTTAAATTGGTACAATAATTGGATTCCATGTTTGGCTTATTTGGTTTACTGTCAGGCCCTAGTATAGTGCACCAGGAGTGCCAGGGTTTGTACATCCAAATGCGGCTGGTGGGCTTGCAGCACTGGTTGTGCCACCCACAGATGCGGTCTAGTAAAATATGTCGAAGGTCTGCCATTGCAGAACCTGGTTGCAGTCTGGTGCTGCCATGCTGACTGCGCAAGTGCACCTACTTGCCAGTCCCTAAAACCTTCCCTTAACTTCAAATTGGTCACCCCTATGGTAAGCCCAAGGGCAGGGTGCATTGTAAGCATAAGGTAGGACAAGCCCTGATGTGTGTGGCATGTCCTAATAGTGAATTACCACTATTTTCGTTTTTCACTATTGTAAGGCTACCTGCTCTCCTTAGGCCAGAATGGGCTTCTGGAATTATTACACTATATAATCCTAGCAGACTAAGAGGGCATGGTAGAAAGTCGAGCTTAGTATCCCTGAACTCAGAATTTAATAACGCTTCCTTTAGGATGGATGGTTTTTAGATTCTGGGTCTGAAACTAGCACTTTTAGAAAGTGACTAGTTTCTTGTCTAACTATCTACCGGTCTCTGCTAGTTTGGTGTGTGTGACAGGGGCTGGGTGGCTCCAGAGGTCTGAATGAGTCAGTGTGGGGTGAATGAGGCATGTGCGTTTAGAGTGGGGGAAGAGTAGTTCCTGATAGCCTGCCCTGCCTGACACAATGCTGGCTCCACCTCCTGCCGGACGACTGAAGGCCCTGCCCCTGCCAGTGACAATACTGGCTCCACCTCCTGCTGGGTGTTTGATGACCCTGCCCTGCACAGTGAATAGGCCAGGTGCCTCCGCCTGGCCACAACCACAACAAACCCAGGATGGGGGAATCTCCCTGCATGGACAAAGGGATCAAAGCAGAAAAGGGGTATAAAAGAAGGACCCCTGAACCAAAGAATTTAGATCACTTCTGACAAGGAAACCTCTACCAAGGACAAGAAGCCTGCTGATCCAAAGGACTTGCCTACCCCTTCTGCCAGTGTGCTGTTTGCTGGGGGGAATCCTGCAGTTGCTACTTTATTTTTGCCAAGGAACAAGGAGAGAGGAACTAAGTGTGTACTCTCAAGCTTTGCCAGGAAAATCTCCAAGGGCTGGAAGCGTTCCAGTCTCCTGTTGAAGTCACAGGGTTAAAAGACTTCACCAACTGCTGAATTGCTTACTACTGGGACGTGGTATTCCAGTGTGCAGAACGAAACCAGCAATCACGACTCTGCCGAATCCTGCTCAACATCGTGAGTACCACTCCAGTGTCCTGCACCTTCGACGCCAGTCGCCGAGCCCCATCAACGCCAGTAGCGATGCCAAGAAGTAGCGAGTTCAGCTCCAGCTCCAAGTGACCCGTCTCGACGCCGCTGCTGATCGCATCAACGCCGCAGCCCATACCAAGGTCGTGTGGTATGCTAGTATAGAGTGATTTGACGTCTATAGAGCATAGCCAGATGGTATCGTTGTCCTCAAATGTCATGTCGCATATGGTAACTGGACATAATATCGACTACATATTATCGAATGGACAAAATATCGACGAAAAAATATCGACATTAACTAAATATCGACTATAGGAATATCGTTGGACAAAATATCGACTGAAAGAATGACCAAAAAATATCGAATACAAAAATATCGACTCAAAAATATCGACCAGACAAAATATCGAAAAATAGTGAAAGTAAAAAATATCGAGAATATGTTGAAAAAAATTGTTAAAAAAAAAAAAAATTAATAAAATATAAATAAATAGTAGTTAATGTTTAGGAGCGGGTTGTGAGTTTATAGGGGAATAGGGTGGGAAGTAATTTAATAATATTTAATTAATTAATATATGTTTGTTAATTGTTTTAATTAGATTTTAATTGGTAATTAATTAATATTAATTAGTTAATTGTTTTATTAAGTATTTAGCATATTATTTAATTGATTAATTGGTAATTAATTAATATTAATTAGTGATTTTTCTTATTGATTTGTATATTATTTTAATTGATAAATTGGTTATTAATTAATCATAATTAGTGATTTATCTTATTATTAATTAGCATATTATTGAAATTCATAAATTGGTAAAAAATTATTTATAATTAGTTAATTATCTTATTAATATTTTGCATATTATTTTAATTCATTAATTGGTAATTAATTAATAATAATGACTTAATTTAATTAATTGGATGCATTTAAATTTAATGTATAAATGTATGTTCATGTTAATTAATTAATTGGAAATAAACATTATTAATTAATCAAATTTATTATTATAGCTAATGTGATAATATATTTTCTTTTTGTTTTTGTAAATTATTATTTTTTTGTTAATTAAATATTAATGTTTAATGTTGTGTACATTATTATTTATAGTGTTCAGGGTCAGTTAAATAATTTTTGGTATAGGGTAATTTTTTAGGGTTCTGGGTCATTTTTCTGTTCGTGAGTAAAGGTGTATTTAGTGGGATTTGGGACATTTTTCAGGCTGTGGGTAAAGGGGTTTTTAAAGGGTTAAGGGTCAGGTTTCAGTTTGTGGGTAAAGGGGTATTTAGAGTGTTCAGGGTAAGATATCTGTTCTTGGGTGAAGGGGTATTTTTTGGGTTGAGGATTAGTTTTCAGTTTGTGGGTTAAGGGGTTTTTAAAAGTTCTGGGTCAGTTTTCAGTTTGTGGGTCAAGGGCTTATTTAAAGATTCAGGGTCAGTTTTCTGTTCTTGGGTGAAGGGGTATTGTTTGGGTTGAGGGTCAGTTTTCAGTTTGTGGGTTAAGGGGTGTTGTTTAAGAATCAGTGTCAGTTTTCAGTTCAGGGGTAAAGGTGTATTTTTTGGGGTCAGGGTCAGTTTTTAGTTTGTGGGTAAAGGGGTATTTATAGGGTTTAGGGTCAGTTTTCTGTTTGTAGGTAAAGGGGTATTTATAGGGTTCAGGGTCAGTTTTCAGGTGTTGGGTAAAGGGGTTTTATTTTTGTTGAGGGTCAGTTTTCAGTTTGTGGGTAAAGGTGTATTTTTTGGGTTGAGGGTCAGTTTTCAGTTTGTGGGTAAAGGGGTATTTGTAGGGTTCAGGGTCAGTTTTCAGTTTGTGGGTAAAGGAGTTTTTTAAAGGTTCAGGGTCAGTTTTCAGTTCTTGGGTAAAGGTGTATTTTTTGGGATCAGGGTCAGTTTTCAGTTTGTGGGTAAAGGGGTATTTTTGGGGTTCTGGGTCAGTTTTCAGTTCTTGGGTAAAGGGGTATTTTTAGGATTGAGGGTCAGTTTTCTGTTTGTGGGTAAAGGGGTATTCGTAGGGTTCAGGGTTAGTTTTCAGTTTGTGGGTAAAGGAGTTTTTTAAAGGTTCAGGGTCAGTTTTCTGTTCTTGGGTAAAGGTGTATTTTTTGGGATCAGGGTCAGTTTTCAGTTTGTGGGTAAAGGGGTATTTTTGGGGTTCTGGGTCAGTTTTCAGTTCTTGGGTAAAGGGGTATTTTTTGGGTTGAGGTCAGTTTTCAGTTTGTGGGTAAAGGGGTATTTGTAGGGTTCAGGGTCAGTTTTCAGTTTGTGGGTAAAGGAGTTTTTTAAAGGGTCAGGGTCAGTTTTCAGTTCTTGGGTAAAGGTGTATTTTTGGGGATCAGGGTCAGTTTTCAGTTTGTGGGTAAAGGGGTATTTTTGGGGCTCTGGGTCAATTTTCAGTTCTTGGGTAAAGGGGTATTTTTGGGGTTGAGGGTCAGTTTTCAGTTTCTGAGTAAAGGGGTATTTGTAGGGTTCAGGGTCAGTTTTAAGTTTGTGGATAAAGGGGTATTTGTAGGGTTCTGGGTCAGTTTTGGGCTTTGGGGTGAAGGGGTATTTTTAGTGTTCAGGGACAGTTTTGGGTATTTTGGAGTGCTGGTGTATAGTGTAAAATAAAACACTTATACATTAAAGCTATTACAGGAAAATACAAAAAAATATAACTTTACATTATTAAGTTTTACTTTTATCTAAAAAATATATGTATCAGCACTTTCCAGACAGTAGCTAGAGTGGAGTTGGAATTCTAATTATTAATTGGTTAGTGTCCAGCACCATCACTGATATTACCTACACTGGAGTTGGATTACTAAATAAACATTGGTCAGTGTCCACCACATTTTATGATATTAGCTTGACTGGAGTAGGAATAGTAAATAATTTTTAGCTAGTGTCCTGCAGCTTCTATGATATTAGCTTGACTGGAGTAGCAATAGGACATATTAAATTGGTCAGTGTGCAGCACATTTGCATACATTTGTTCATTACTGTCTTTTAATATTAAAAAATAATGCAACATGGATGTTTTCAAAAAACTTTATTAAACAATTTTTTAAATTTTTATTGTGTACTACAATACAATCTCAAACAAAAATAACATCACATTATTTTGACTTTTAGTATTCACAGAATAACACATTTACATTTATATACATGTTGTCAATAATAAAAATAAAATTGTTTACAACATTATTTCAGTAAATGTAACATATTCCCATCATTCACTTACAGTTACAAGTATTTATATTGAAATACATAAAAAATGATTTTTAATACATTTCTTACATTAATATTTAATAATGTTAATATTAAATATTAATATCATTAAATATATATAAAACAGTTTTTTTAACAAGTAACATGACTATTATTACATTTGTTAGAAAAAATTGAAATACAAAATAAAATATTTGTTGGTATATATTTCTGAAAATGTTGTTTTTAAATTAAACATAGAAATCTATTTGGTTGTAAACTTTATAATTGTATAGGGAAACAATATGTTTCATTATAATATCTGGTATTGCCAAAATATTAGTTAAGCTATTATATACTTTTGTTATAGTTAGGAATTATTATAAAACATTTTGTAATAATTAATAAAAATAATAACTATTTTATGTATTATTATTATTATTATTAATTAATAAACATAAACATTCCTTTATTATTTTCAAAAAAATATACATTCACAGATAAAATAAATACTTTTTTTCTGGCCATTGTTTATATAGTAAATCGTTCTAATTGTTATATTAATAACAATAAATAAGTTATATTATTTATTATTATTAATTATTACCATAAACATTTATAATGTTTATTTACAAATAAACACAAACTTATTCATATAAATGTACACAATAACCAAATATTTACATCTTTTATTCAAAGTCTTACATATTTATTTAATATTATTAATATATAATAATTATTATATATTAATTTATATTAAATATATTTATTTTTCTTAAATAAGGAAAATTGTAATGAGTATAGTGTATTAATTTGTTAAATTATACATGTGTATGTATTATATTTTTTTACTATTACATTGTATTGTCTATTATACTTTCACACAAATGGGTTAAGGGGACTACTTTTTTACCGCGTAAGGTTATTGCGCTCCATTCTGGACTGGAGAAGCTCGCGGTTGGGAGTTGCTTCGCGTGGAGAGAGGTAAGGTTATTTTTACCTACAAATTATAAGTAAGTGGTCATGTTTGATGGTATAATCGAACTTTGTAGTGTTTCTTGGTGTATGTATTAATTGTTTAAGTAGCGTTTTGGTGAAAAGTCTCCGTTATAGATGTGTCGTAATTTTTTTGCTTCAAGTGTTATTTTAAGTGTTCGGAAATGTCTTCTTACATGGTTAATGTTAATTGTTAGTATATTTACAAATGTGAAGGGGGTATTTGTGGGTGGGTTTCGTTATGTATGTTATTTTACAGCTTCCGGTTCCTCGCATGAAAACTACATGGAAGGAAGCGTGTTTTTTTACGGAGAAACAAATGTTTGACTTATTATGCTTATATTTTGACATTTATCTCCTATTTTTCGTGTTTGCCAGGAGCGGTTTTAACACTTTTTCAACCATTTTCGGGTTTTTTGGAGGGTTTCGAATCGGATTGATACATTGATATGCGTGACCGTCTTTTAAAAGTTGTGTGTATATCACTTTAAATACTAAAGTGTCCACACTACTGTTTTCGGGATTTCCTGGAGCGTTTTTTTAAGTTTTACACTTTCATTTTCGGGTTTTTGAGGGTTTCCCATATTGGAATTGTAAGATATTGGATTGGATTGTATGGATTGCTTTTTGCTTGATTGCGTCTTTCTCATCTCCAAAAATTGTAAGTATTTAATTTACAATTTTCATTGGGTGGGAAATGTCGAATTTTAATGTTATGTGTATGTGTGATGAAATTATAAACATTGCATATTTGTTACGAAATATTTTTCTTAATTTTAATAAGTTTGTCAAACAAATATGTATTATTTATAATTGATTATATATGTTTATGACATTTAAATTTTACTATTATTGTAAGAAGACATTAGTCTATTTAGTTGACATTTTTATAGTAGACTTTTAGCTATTATTGACAGGTATTCTAATCCTCTAGTTGTAGGGTATAGTGTGACTTGACTGTGAAGTAGTCGGAACATTTGTTTAGTTTGTTTAGTGAGTTTTGGACCTATTTGTGACACTGATTGTTCCATTCTTAGTTCCTGATATCTTTGTTCTTTTTTCAAAGCTTCTAGAAGGTTATGGAATGTGGGTTTGCCTCTGTTTGTAGTTGCTTGGAAAGCATTATGCCACCCTTCTACACTGTTGTTGGTTTTAGCCTCTTGGTTTAAAGTACTAAGATAGACATTCCTCGAAGGGATTTGGAATTTGGGCTGGCGTCGATGTCCAGATCTGTGCAACCTTCCCACCCAAGTGTCTTCGAAATAGTCCAGTAATGGGGTTAGTTTATCCTCATTCCTCTTGTAATATGTGCTGTCAATTAATAAATTGTAATGTTCCGCTACATCTGTAACAGGGACGTAGGCCAGGGCTATTAACTTTTTAACTTGATAGGCAAAGGTGCTATCTGTAGAGTATAGTATACTTAAAGTAGATTTTTGGAGATGCCTCCATATGCTCTGATTAAAATGATAATAGCAACCCTGGATTGCTGTGTGGGGAAATGTTCTCAAAATGCTATTAATCATAGCTAATTCGAAATCAATAATTATTTTTTCAGGAAAATAATTATTGATTTCCGTTTTGAGAACATTTAAAATTTCTGTGTAAGTGTTTTGCTGTTTGTTGGGTAGCAAACAGTAAATGAAAGGTATGTTAGAATTATGGTATAAACCGTGGATGGAATACAGTTGATAAAAAGGTTTTGGGCATGGTTTAAATGTTAAATCCATCATCCATTGGGGACACTGTTGGATTTTTCGTAAATTACTTGCAGTTGCAAACATAATTATTCTGTTTGTACTGCTTTCATTATCAAAAAGGATAAATTTATCTTTATTGTGTGTGATGGCCATTTCTGGTGAAATAATAATTTCCTCAAAAGTTGTTGGGTTGGGTTGGGTTGTGCTAGTGAGTCGTTTAGTGCGTGCAATTGTGCGTTTCAGGGAGTCAATAGAGGGTAGTTGACCTGAAGCATGGGCTGGGACTTTTACCAGTTCTTCTTTAAGGATTTGTGTTGTTGGTTTATCACTTTGTGTGCTAGCACTTTTAATACTTTCTAAAGCATCTCTAATTTCAATTTCTGTGACATTTGGGGGATGATTGTGTTCCCTAGTAAATAGCACATTCGTTTCCTCAGTAGTAGCCCTCCCATAACATTTGTTGGAGTAATATTTGGTACACTTCCAAAAAACTTTTCTACCACTTTGTCTTTCCTGATTATACACATAACCCATGTAGCATAATAGTAATTTATTTTTCTGAAACATGACAAATTCTGCACCTTCAGTCATTTTGATTTACTTGTTCTAGGAAAGAGTAGAAAGAAACAAAATCAAAACACATATTTTTCCTTTTGTGGTGCTAACATCATTAATGATGTATTTATACTTACAGTTAATCAAAGTAGTAGTCACAAAAGCAGAAATGTCTTTAGAAGGATTTTCTTGTATGTATGTCTTTATTTGCTGTTGGTATGAAAATATAGAAAAGCCACGTTAATGTTTACACATAACAAACGTATTTCCTACTAAAAAGCAGTTGTCATTTTTGATTACTTGTACATTTGATGTAAACATTACATATACTTACTTGTTTAAATAGTAGAGTTGTAGTAATTGGTGGAGTACATCAAGTTAGTACAGGTCTGATCTGTAGAGTAGATAGAAGAAATAAATGAAAATTATTATAATTTTTATATTGAACCGTTTGGAAATGGGAAATATTTAAAAGTATACTAACTTCTAAATAAGTCGTTTTCTTTGTTGTAGGCAGAATAGCTGTATGATGTATTCAGAATATCTGTAGAGGAAATATAAAATAGATAACATGTTGTTAAGAACATAGTGTGTGTTATTTTCGGCAGTTTTAGAGAAATGACAAGTATACTTACATTTTTTACAAGGGTATTCTTGTATATTGGTATAGTTTGTGTTGGATGTTTTCATAGGATATGTAGAATAGATGTATGATGTTTTCAGAATATCTGTAGAGGCAATTCAAAATATATAACATGGTGTTAAGAATATAGTTTGCGTTTTTTTGGCCAGTTTTAGACAAATTACAATTATACTTACATTTTTCAGAAGGGTACTCTTGTCTTTTGGTATAGTTGATGTTGGATCTTTCAAATGATCTATAGGGAAGATGTAAAAAGCAAGATATGTTGCTTAGACATGTGCATTAATAAAATTGGCTGTTTCATAACAAACACATCTATACTTACATGTGTAATTAGTGTAGTTTTATCCTTTTTGGTGTAGAAATAGGACAATCTCAGTATATCTGTAAATATAATGTTTATAAAAATTAAATACTCTTGTAAATTAGTGTTTAAAAACAGCAGTTGGTGTATAACAGAGCATTATTATATACTTACTATCTGATTTTGCACGTGAAGAAATATGACCATGTAATAGGAATTGTGTTGGAGTAGTTTCTATCAGAAATGTAGGAAGAGATGAAAATAAAATAAGTGTAAGAGTTAGGACATGTAAGGAAAATAGTGCACTTCTAATTTAGATTTCTAAAAAATGCAGTGTTACTTACTTGATTAATTAGCTAGTGAGCTGGATATTTAAAGATGTTTATTCTGCAACAAAATCTTCAGAGTGTTGGCATCTACTTTCCAGAGAGGTAGCAGCAACAAATGGTAGAATGCATGTATCCCTTTTATAGTATATGTATTATGTGTGCTTTGATTTGATTGGTTGTAGGATGTAATGAAGCATTGTATAGGCTAGTTTGAATTTTTTTTAGTTAATTGGAGTGTTTGTTGATGTGAGAATGGGTTCCATGATGGAATATCGTTAACATAAATATCGTCAAAAATAAATATCGTCACTAAAATATCGGTTACCTTAATATCGTCATCCTATACTTAAACAAGGAATGACACAAATATCGACATATTTTTATCGACAACCCTAATATCGTTCACACTAATATCGACAACATAAATATCGACTACTACATTATCGACTTTTTTTTAAATAACATTACCTTATACATATATATCGACTACACTAACATCGACGACCTCTCTGCTTATATAAAGATATAAAAAATATCGACTTTTAATTACCAACTCGATATGCACTATTATCTTATTTTTACTCACTTTTTTTTCTAATTTACGTGACAAAACTATTCACACATATAATTATTTATTTTTCCTATTACTTATTTATATAAAAATAAATAATATATGTCTAAAAATTTTACTTTTACTGATACTATCATACACTCCGATGGCCTAAATGTGAAACACATTGCATTATTTTCTACATATAAACTATTTACATATAGAACAAAATAACACATATAAAACTTTTTACTATGTAATTTAACAAACACATAGTGATGCAACTGTTAGGTATCGGGTAGTCCTTTCTTTATGATCATGCCTTGTGATCACATGACAGGGAAGTAGGATAAAAGGTGGTCCTACCTTTAGCTCGTTGCTTGATATCTGCCAGTGTTTGGATCCCCACCCTGGTTGTTGGCTGACGTTTTGCTGTTGGATTGAGCTCTTCCCTGCTGTATTGGATCCCTCATTCCTTGGGTTGTGTTCCTCCCCCTTCTCACGGGCTCGTGAGAAGGCTTGCCGTTTTTTCCCTCCTTGTTGTCCCTTTCACCCCCTGTCCGAGTTAGTAGGGTGCCCTGGGTTCCCCCTTCCGCCCGTTTTTATAGTTAGTTACTGCCTTCGTATTTTTCTTTATTTTGCGTGTGTCCGGGGGCCCCCGCTCACACGAGCGTTGCATTGTATTCTTCTGTTCTCTCCGGAGAAAGCAACGCGGAGTTCAGACGGGAGCGCCGGCGGGCTTCAGCGCGTCTTCGCTGTTGCCGCCCTCCGCTTCTTTGTTTGCGGAAGTGACGTTTTGGGTCACTCCGCGAAGGCAGCGCTGGGTCTTGGTAGACTCGGCTGGGGATACGAGTGCTCTACTACTTGGCCACGTAAAGAGGGTTTTTTCAGGCAGTGTCCTTTTTCCCTTTCCCTTTCCGGGCCAGTATTCTTTTGTTTGTTTTGTTTATGGGTTTTATGGCCTTTGCGACGACAGCGTCCTCTCCTTAACTGCAAGCCCCATTTCAGAATATTGCAGTACCAAGAGTGTGGAGCTGATATACACTCTGATGCTTTACGAAGCCAAGCCTGCATATTAAGGCGGTAAGAGGGGATTGTGTGTGTGATCCAAGGCATGATTATGGAGGGCTGGGTACCATTCTAGCTGCAGTGAGATTAAAGGGGTGTGTTGTTTTTCTTCTATTACAGTTTGGTGCAGAAGCGTAAAGCAGAAGGGAGCTGTCTTCTTTTCGTCGCCAAGGGTGGAAGACTTGGTGTCTTTACATTATTACCACCCTCTTTTCAGGTCCCCTGGTGCCCACATAGTGTTTTGACCTGTGGGGGTCCACGGGGCTGGTTAAGGGGATTGGTGCATGCTACGTCCCTGCAGTGCTTGGGCCAGTGGAGATCTAACAGAATATCAAGCCCACGTTATTATAGCACTGCCCGGACTAGCATGGACGAGGATGGGAACGCCTTGGGTGGGGGAACAGGCACTCCTACTATGCAGGACGTTATGGGAGCCGTACATGTACTCCAGGCGCAGATGCTGGAACTGCAGCAAGAGAACCTAGGGCTAAAACAAGAACTGGTGGCAGTGAGAGCAAGGGAACAGGCCTCTAGCAGGGGAACGGCTCCAGTGTTGCAACCAGCTACCTTTCAATATACAGGTGGAGCCGGAGCAAGTACAGCTAGTAGTAGCAACCCCATAGCAGTCACGGTAACGACCCCCGTGGCCGTTCCTTTGGCCCCGCCAGAGAGATTTTCAGGAGAACCTGACAAGTATGGCACATTTATGAACCAGTGTCAGCTGCACTTTATGTGCAGGACTAATGCCTTCCCTGATGACTCAGCTAAAATCGCTTTTATCCTGTCATACCTGGCTGGCAACGCGGCTCAATGGGCAATACCTCTGGTGGAAAGCAATGATCGGGTGCTATATAATTACCAGGCATTTAAGGAGTTAATGCGGGGGCTGTTTGCGAAGCATGCCTTCATGCAGGCCAGCGATGCTGAGCTGTTAAAACTGCGGCAGGGCAGGCAGGACCTATTGTCTTATATTGCCAACTTTAATCGATTGGTAGCCGAGACGCATTGGCCCACTGAGAAAAGAACATCTTTATTTTATCAAGGTCTTTGTGAGGAGTTGAAAGATATCGTGTCACAAGTGGTTGATCCACCTGAGGATTGTGCAGCGTTTATTGATTTAGTGGTGAAATTGAATCACAGGGTAACTGAAAGACGTGGAGAACGTAATCGGGTTCTGCCACCCCGTAGTAGTTATGTAAAATCAGAGGCAAAGGCTACGGGAGAGAGTAGAGCAGTTCCAGAACCAATGGAAATTGGAGGAGTACGGGGACCCCTGACGGCAGAGGAAAAGAAAAGAAGAAGAGAGTTGAACTTGTGTCTGTATTGTGGACAGGGGGGCCACTTTGCACGGGATTGTACTGTAAAACCCTCAGGGGTAGGGTTTGGAAAGAAGGTGGCCTGCATCTCTGTGGATCAAGGCTCAGGTGGTGATGGAATAGAGCAGTTCGAGGTGGTAGGGGCCCTAGACCAGTCTTCAAGGCATTTTGTGATTAGCGCCCAGTTGTTACTTCCTACACAGACACGTATTCCGGTGTCAGTCTTGTTAGATTCCGGGGCAACCGGGAACTTTATAGACATATCGATGGCCGAAAAATTGATGGTCCCCTGTTGTCTGAAGGAACAGCCTGAACCAGTGAGGGCAATAGATGGGACCGAGTTGACGTCGGGGTGTATTACGAAACAGACCGTTCCCCTCGGTTTATTGTGTGAGAACGGACACGTGGAAAGTGTGGTTTTTGATCTAATCGATGCCCCGACATTTGGGTTGGTGTTAGGGGTCCCGTGGCTGCAAAAACATAACCCAAGGATTGATTGGGTACAGAGATTGGTTACATTGGATTCAGTACACTGCTTAAAGAATTGTTATGTGGTGGCAGCGGAACAGATCAATCCCTTGTCTTGTGCCTTGATTGAAAAGAGTGTTGTTCCTCCTCAGTATTCATCTTATGAGGAGGTGTTTGACAAAGTGTGTGCTCAAGGTCTTCCTCCGCATAGGTCGTATGACTGCAAGATCGACTTGATACCCGGAGCACCGTTGCCTTGCAGTCGGGTGTATGCCTTGTCAGAGCCTGAGGAGGCCCATTTGAAATCTTATATAGATGAAATGTTGCTCTTGGGGTATATCCGCCATTCTTCCTCGCCAGTATCATCGGCTATATTTTTCATCCCAAAGAAGGAAGGCTCCTTGAGGGCATGTGTGGATTACAGAACGTTGAACTCGGCCACGGTAAAAAACCGGTACCCTCTTCCACTCATCTCCGTGCTGCTGGATCAGCTCCGCAAGGCAAAGGTGTTTACCAAGTTAGACTTGCGGGGCGCATACCATCTTATAAGGGTTCGGCCAGGAGATGAGTGGAAGACGGCATTTAAGACAAAGTACGGTTTGTTTGAGTATACGGTTATGCCGTTTGGTCTGTGCAATGCGCCAGCGGCGTTTCAATTTGCATTTTTTAACGAAGTCCTAGGCCAATATTTGGATCAGACTGTGATAGTCTATTTGGATGATATCCTCATATATTCAGAGAAGGAGACCGATCATACTAGGCATGTAACACAGGTGTTGCAGTCATTGAAGGACCATCATTTATACGCCAAGTTGGAGAAGTGCCAGTTTGGGACTCCTGAGGTGGAGTTTCTAGGGTTTGTAATCTCTGCTGCAGGCATCCGAATGGATCCAAAAAAGATTCAGGCTATAGAGACATGGCCGAGGCCAACAAACGTGAAACAAATACAGATGCTTTTGGGTTTCGCCAACTTTTATCGGCGCTTCATATTGCATTTTTCAGACATTGTGGCCCCAATGACGAGACTTTTGAGGAAGGGTGTTCTTTTTGATTGGACAGATGAGACTCAGGATGCCTTTCGTATGTTGTTAAGACAGTTTGTTACTGCGCCGGTACTGGTGCATCCTGATCCTGCCCTGCCATACTATGTGGAAACAGATGCATCCTTGTGTGCGGTGGGTGGGGTTCTATCCCAGCGAGATGAGACCACAGGCCATATGCATCCAATTGCGTTCTTTTCTAAAACCTTAATGCCAGCCGAACGCAATTATACTGTGGCAGAACGCGAGTTGCTGGCGGTCAAACTAGCGTTTGAGGAATGGCGCCATTATTTATGGGGTGCCAGACATGTGATCACGATATATACAGATCATAAAAACTTGGAATTTTTTCGTTCCGCTAGGGCATTGACCCCACGGCAGATGAGATGGGTCCTATTCTTCAATGAATACGACTTCGTCATAACCTATAGACCTGCAGCCCAACAAGTGAAATCTGATGCCCTTTCCAGAATACACGTGGTGGGAAAGGAGGATGGCTCCGAGAAAGAGAGCAGAGCTATGATAGCTGAGGGAAGAATAGTGGGAGCCCTGGTAGTGGAAGACTTTCCGGCTCTAGTGAAGGAACGGTTGAGCCACGTAGATCTGGCACCGTGGTTGGCTTTACCCCTGGTATCAATGAAGGACGGACTTTTGTACCATGATAGCAGGTTGTTCATACCTCCGGTGTTGAGGGATGAGGTGCTGGAATGGTGTCACTCCTCTGCCTTGACAGCTCATCCTGGAATGAGAAAGACTAGGGAACTATGTATGAGGTGGTTTTGGTGGGAGACATTGCTTAAGGATGTGCAAGAATATGTGGGTGCTTGCGCAGTGTGTGCGATCAGCAAGCCCTCGCATGGTAAACCATCAGGTCTTTTACAGCCTTTGGAGGTCCCCCCTTGTCCATGGCATACATTAAGCATGGATTTTGTAACTGATCTACCTTTGGCAGCAGGGTGCACCACCATTCTGGTGGTGGTAGATTTATTCACCAAAATGGCCCACTTTATACCCCTACCGAAACTCCCAACCGCAAAGGAGATGGCGGTGGTGTTCATGTCTTCGGTGGTGCGTTTACATGGTTTGCCGGTGGTGGTCGTATCCGACAGGGGGGCGCAGTTTGTCTCCCATTTCTGGACTGAGTTGTGTCAAGTGCTTAAAACCGAGATACGCTTATCTTCGGCTTACCACCCTCAGTCAGATGGACAGACTGAGCGCACCAATCAGACGATGGAACAATATCTACGTTGTCTGATTGTGTCCTTATCCTGTGATTGGGTGACGGCTCTGCCCATTGCGGAATTCGCTTACAACAACAGTGTGCATTCCGCCTTGGGCATGACACCCTTTTTCTGTTCTTTTGGGTACCATCCTCGAGCAGTAGCTATACAGCCCACGGGTCGCGTGCCAGCCATAGATGACGTGTGCGAGCGCTTGAGAGACATATGGAAGTTGGCCAAGGATAGTCTTCTAGTAGCGAAGGAGGCGATGAAGGTCCAGGCAGATAAGCATCGTGTTGATGCTCCAGCATATAAGACCGGGGACAAAGTATGGCTGGCCTCACGCAACCTGAGGTTACAAGGTCCTCGCAAACTGCAGCCCAGATTCGTGGGCCCTTTTTCCATCTTGCAGGTTATTAACCCCGTGGCCATGAAGCTTAGCTTACCCCCAGACTATAGGGTACACCCCGTGTTTCATACATCTTTGCTGAAGCCCTACGTGCCCTCTGCACATGCGTTGCCACCGCCACCTCCTGTTATGGTGGATGGGCAGGAGGAATTTGAGGTACAGGCCATCCTAGATTCCAAGAGGGTCAGGGGGCGCCTCTTATACTTGGTAGACTGGAAGGGGTATACTAAGGAGGACCGGACGTGGGAACCAGCCGGGGGGGTGCACGCTCCACGATTGGTTCGAATGTTCCACAGGCAACACCCCTCGAAACCCCGCCCGGTGGGGAGGATCATTGGGGGGGGGTACTGTTAGGTATCGGGTAGTCCTTTCTTTATGATCATGCCTTGTGATCACATGACAGGGAAGTAGGATAAAAGGTGGTCCTACCTTTAGCTCGTTGCTTGATATCTGCCAGTGTTTGGATCCCCACCCTGGTTGTTGGCTGACGTTTTGCTGTTGGATTGAGCTCTTCCCTGCTGTATTGGATCCCTCATTCCTTGGGTTGTGTTCCTCCCCCTTCTCACGGGCTCGTGAGAAGGCTTGCCGTTTTTTCCCTCCTTGTTGTCCCTTTCACCCCCTGTCCGAGTTAGTAGGGTGCCCTGGGTTCCCCCTTCCGCCCGTTTTTATAGTTAGTTACTGCCTTCGTATTTTTCTTTATTTTGCGTGTGTCCGGGGGCCCCCGCTCACACGAGCGTTGCATTGTATTCTTCTGTTCTCTCCGGAGAAAGCAACGCGGAGTTCAGACGGGAGCGCCGGCGGGCTTCAGCGCGTCTTCGCTGTTGCCGCCCTCCGCTTCTTTGTTTGCGGAAGTGACGTTTTGGGTCACTCCGCGAAGGCAGCGCTGGGTCTTGGTAGACTCGGCTGGGGATACGAGTGCTCTACTACTTGGCCACGTAAAGAGGGTTTTTTCAGGCAGTGTCCTTTTTCCCTTTCCCTTTCCGGGCCAGTATTCTTTTGTTTGTTTTGTTTATGGGTTTTATGGCCTTTGCGACGACAGCGTCCTCTCCTTAACTGCAAGCCCCATTTCAGAATATTGCAGTACCAAGAGTGTGGAGCTGATATACACTCTGATGCTTTACGAAGCCAAGCCTGCATATTAAGGCGGTAAGAGGGGATTGTGTGTGTGATCCAAGGCATGATTATGGAGGGCTGGGTACCATTCTAGCTGCAGTGAGATTAAAGGGGTGTGTTGTTTTTCTTCTATTACAGTTTGGTGCAGAAGCGTAAAGCAGAAGGGAGCTGTCTTCTTTTCGTCGCCAAGGGTGGAAGACTTGGTGTCTTTACATTATTACCACCCTCTTTTCAGGTCCCCTGGTGCCCACATAGTGTTTTGACCTGTGGGGGTCCACGGGGCTGGTTAAGGGGATTGGTGCATGCTACGTCCCTGCAGTGCTTGGGCCAGTGGAGATCTAACAGCAACAAACTTTTACGAAAATAACGGTTTTCTAATTCAAAATAATGTTCTCAACCAATGATTTTGAAATTTCACTAATTGAACCAATCAAAAGCTACCATTAATTAACTCACTAATATAAAAACAATTACACACTTAACGTAATTTACCATTTTTGGCCCAAACTTGGAGAAAAACGGTTACCTTGCTGAGAGAAGAGAATACAAACCTACGACTACAACTACAAAACGTTATACTACACTTCAAGTAAGTAAAATCCCATTCCTTTTTTCATTCGATCTTAGCAAAAAGTAGATAAACTCCCTAATTTAAAAACTGTTCTTCTTTAGAGTAAAAAGAAAACATGTTGAACTTATCAACAACAACCAGAAACTTAGATGTAAAAACAGTTATAAACTACCTTATCCATTTATACTTAGATAGCTGATAAAAATTACTTAAACTTGCTAAGTAAATGTACAATTTACTTTCTTATGCTAATAGCTACTATCATCCAAATACAATAAGTAACACAATGATTATTTTTTCAACAGAGTCTACAAAATTATTTGCCTATCTACAACTACACTACCAACATCTTCTACTACATCAAGTAAGTATAATCACTGTATATATAACTATTCTGAAAGTAAAATCTAACTCCTATTACACTAAATTATGTCTTTCAATTATTCTTTAACAATACTACAGAACTTAAAAAGGAGAAAATTCATAAAGAGAAATAAGAATAAAAGAATTACCAGTGAAGCCACATTGTAAGTATATGTTCACACTTTTTCCTGCACTTCTACACACCTCTATAAATAGTGTTCAATGTTCATAAAAATACATATATATATTTCCACAGATCTACCTTAGACATGGCAACTGGAGCAACTTTCATTACTTCGCAAAAAGGGAAACTAATGCTGAGCTACATGGGTTACACCTACACCCAAGAAAGAATAAAAGCGAATAAGACCCATTGGAAATGTAGCAAATATTACTCAAGTGCATGCTATGGGAGAGCAACAACTGTTGATAACAATGTGGTAAATGTACGTGAGCATAACCACCCACCAAATGTAACAGAAGTGGAAGTTAGAGAAGCACTGGAAACATTGAAAGATGCTAGTACAGGATCACAAGAAACAAGCACTAGTATTTTTAAAAATGTTTTAAGCAAAGTGCCAGAACATGTGACAGGACTGCTACCTTCTATTCCCAACTTAAAAAGATTAATTGCAAAAACTAAACGTGCTTCTGATCCAACTCCACCAACCCCAGAAAGTTTTCAGGATATAAAAATATATCCTGAATATACCATTACACATAATGAGGATAAATTCTTAATGTATGACAACAACAGTCATGACAAACAAATTTTACTTTTTGCTACTAATAGTAATTTGCAAAAACTGAAATCATGTAAAACATGGATGATGGACGGGACTTTTAAAGTTTGTCCCAAACCTTTCTATCAACTTTACACCATCCATGGTGAATACCAAGATACATATATCCCTCAAATTTATACTCTGCTGCCAAACAAAACAAATACTACCTACGTTGAACTTTTAACAACGATCAGAGAATTAACTGATAATTACTATCCTCAAAGAATTATAATTGACTTTGAAATGGCCATGATTCAAGCTATCCTTAAAATATATCCCCATACCTCAATACAAGGTTGTTATTATCACTACAACCAAAGTATATGGAGACACTTACAAAAATCTACTTTGAGCATTGAATATTCTACAAACAGTCCCTTTGCTTATCAAATAAAAAAGTTAATTGCATTGGCATATGTACCAACAACAGAAGTAGCTAACTACTACAATTTATTAATTGATAGCCCTTTCTACCGCACCAATGAGAAAAAACTAACTCCCTTCTTGGACTATTTTGAAGATACATGGGTTGGAAGATTACATCGTTCAGGCCACCGTAGACAACCTAAATTTCAAATTCCATGGTGGAATGTGTATGCTAGTACAATAGCACAGAAAGCAAAAACTAACAACGCAGTTGAAGGATGGCATAATGCCTTCCAATCCACTTTAGGAAGAAGTCAACCAACACTTCACAAACTAATCCAAAGCATTAAAAAAGAACAGAGCTACCAAGAACTCAGAATAGAGCAATCCCTTTCTAAAATTGGCCCTAAACTAAGTAAACAAACATTAAATATGTACGAATATCTCCAGCAAAAAACTAGAATGTACCCAAGTATAGAAGGTCTAGCATACTTAGACCTAATAGCTAAATCCATCCTTTAAATATAAATACCTAAAAAGTAAGCAAAGCATAACAAAACATCCTATGTAGTTAAATTTAGTTACATTATGTCATGTAAAAATATAAATAATATATTATTACAAGACATAATAAAATTACATTTAACTAAATAGTACACTATAACACAATGCAACCGAAAAGTAAATATCACTTTTACTTACGTTTCTGCTGCTGTAGAATATATTCCACGGTGATACTTTCCACAGCTATCCATATAGTGTTTAAAAATCCCAACAAAATGCAAAAAATACAACGGTTTGATAATAGTCCCACGTCGCAATGCTCTCGAAATTGAAATCATTGAAAAGCTGATAAATAATCATGAGTAAAAAAGTAGAAAACAAGAAAAAGCAGGGAAAGTAAAAAAGTATGGACCTGCTTTAAAAAAAAGCGTAACAATCCATCTGCTCCCCAAAACGAAGACCTGTAAATAATCGAAACAAAACGCAACCTCAAAATATACGAAAAACACATAGCCTACACATAGCATACAAAACATATGAAAACATCTCAAATCTTCCATTAATACAACACTAAACGTTACTTGTGTTCGAACTACCTCACAAAGTACGTTCTACATAACGACGCTAAATAACACGTAATTCGCACATAAAGAGTAAAGTACTACACATATCGAAACGTACACACTACAACTATCACTAAAATAAACTTAAATATCTTTAAAATTAATGTAAAATAAACTTACCTTCACCAACAACAAGCAGCTCCCAACCGCGAGGTTCCATTTTCTAAAATGACCCAAACAACGATGTTGATAGAGTAAAAAGTGAAGTTCCAAAAACAAAATGTCTGCATAATAAAAACTAAAATAGGACTAAATACCCTTTTGATTAAAAATAAATTGTATTAAATAGCATAATATTTTCCATGTTTAGTAATATTTTTTTTTATTGTTAAAAACATATGAATATTGTAAAATATACATTAATATGTTCAATAGAATTATGTACTAATTGTTTATTGTATACTAAAAAATGTTTTTCATTGTTAAATAATTTTCTCAGATATTAAAAAATGTAAATTTATGTTATGTACATATCTTGATAAAAAAATGACATAAAATATATATCATATATGAAATTTTATTTAAAATTATTACAATTTAATATACTAATTTTTGCATTATTGAAACTGTATTTATGTACAAAACTGCAATATAATTTGTTACCAAAAATAATGTTAAATGTTTTTTGAAATGTTCAAAATTTTTACAGTAACAAATTAAACTATGAATAAATAAAAATAATAAAAAAAAAATATTTTGTTTATTAATTTATAAACTTGTCATATATATCTAGAAATGTTATAAAAATGTTTTTAATTCATATTGTTGAAATGAATATCACAACATGACATACATTATTCTTATTAAAAATAGTAAATAGATAATACAGGATTATAAACCATAATAACTAACTATTCTAACTCCAATCCAACATAAGTCAGGGTAAATGTGGATAGTAAACAATTATAATTAACTATTCTAACTCCAAACATAACATAACTCAGGGAAAGTGCTGGATAGTAAACCATAATAAATTACTATTCTAACTCCAATCCAACATAAGTCAGGGAGAATGCTGGATAGTAAACCATAATAAATTACTATTCTAACTCCAATCCAACATAACTCAGGGAGAATGCTGGATAGTAAACCATAATAAATTACTATTCTAACTCCAATCCAACATAAATCAGGGAAAGTGCTGGATAGTAAACCATAATAAATTACTATTCTAACTCCAATCCAACATAACTCAGGGAGAATGCTGGATAGTAAACCATAATAAAATACTATTCTAACTCCAATCCAACATAAGTCAGGGAAAGTGCTGGATAGTAAACCATAATAAATTACTATTCTAACTCCAAACATAACATAACTCAGGGCAAGTGCTGGATAGTAAACCATAATAAATTACTATTCTAACTCCAATCCAACATAAGTCAGGGAAAGTGCTGGATAGTAAACCATAATAAATTACTATTCTAACTCCAATTCAACATAACTCAGGGAGAATGCTGGATAGTAAACCATAATAAAATACTATTCTAACTCCAATCCAACATAAGTCAGGGAAAGTGCTGGATAGTAAACCATAATAAATTACTATTCTAACTCCAATCCAACATAACTCAGGGAGAATGCTGGATAGTAAACCATAATAAATTACTATTCTAACTCCAATCCAACATAAGTCAGAGAAAGTGCTGGATAGTAAACCATAATAAATTACTATTCTAACTCCAATCCAACATAAGTCAGGGAAAGTGCTGGATAGTAAACCATAATACAGTACTATTCTAACTCCAAACATAACATAACTCAGGTAAAGTGCTGGATAGTAAACGATATTAATTACTATTCTAACTCCAATCCAACATAAGTCAAGGAAAGTGCTGGATAGTAAACCATAATAAATTACTATTCTAACTCCAATCCAACATAATTCTGGGAGAATGCTGGATAGTAAACCATAATAAATTACTATTCTAACTCCAAACATAACATAACTCAGGTAAAGGGCTGGATAGTAAACCATATTAATTACTATTCTAACTCCAATCCAACATAAGTCAGGGAAAGTCCTGGATAGGAAACCATAATAAAATAATATTCTAACTCCAATCCAATATAAGTCTGGGAATGTGCAGGATAGTAAACCATATAATTTTTCCTATCTAAATTATATTTTTAACCCTATTCCCCTATAATACCAAAAACTCACTTCTTCAATATTAATTTATAATTTTTTAAGAATATCAATAAATAATTTTCGTGTAAAATATTACATTTGTATGTAAAATTTAGAATTCATGAAAATTTTATACTTTATAAATATTTTATACTATTTCTTAACACTACATTTTTTCTTTAATACCCACCCTAATCCCCTATAATACCAATAATTTGCTCCTAAAATTATATTTTGAAATTTAAAATTAAATTTTTAAATTTAATTTCGTGAACAAATCAAAATTTCAAATTACAATTTCGCATTCTTAATTAATTTCTGAAATTTTTTTTTTATTAAATTTTTGTATAACATAATTTTAAATTACTACCCACCCTTATCCCCTATAATACCAAAAACCCGCTCCTAAAATTTTATTTAGAAATTTTAAAATTTAATTACTATTGTAATTTCGTGAACAATTCGAAATTTCAAATGAAAATTTCACATTCTTAATTAATTTCTGATTTGTTTTTATTTTTTACATTTTTTTATAACATAATTTTAAATTACTACCCACCCTTATCCCCTATAATACCAAAAACCCGCTCCTAAAATTTTATTTAGAATTTTAAAAATATAATTACAATTTTTATTTCGTGAACAATTCGAAAATTCAAATTAAATTTTCGAATTCTTAATTAATTTCTAATTTGTTTTTATTTTTTAATTTTTTTTATAACATAATTTTAATTTACTACCCACCCTTATCCCCTATAATACCAATAACCCGCTTCTAGAACTTTTACAATTCTTTTATATAAAAAAATTTTTAACACATATTATTGCTAGTAGTAGTTTTGTTACTTTTGTAAAAACATAATATAGATTTTTTTATTAATTTTATAACACCTTATATTTTTTTGTCGATATTATAAACAACGATATTTTAATAAACAATATTCTTTTCATCGATATTTATTATTGACGATATTTTTGTCATTCTCACAAAGCGATATTTTTTCCAACGATATTTACTACTACAATATTTTTTACATTCGATATTATAACGACGATATTAATGCTAGTCGATATTTTCCCGTCGATATTCTATCTTTATACCGTGAGAATGGTGGTATGTGGTGATTCCCGCATTAAAGCAGGTTCGTTTTTAAATGAAATAGATTTTTATGTGAAAATAAGTAATGAAAATGTTTGTTAAATGCAAAGAATATTTAGAAAAAGATAAAATGCATGTAATAGAATGTATAGCAAATGTTGATTAATAGTAATTTTATTTAAGTAACAGGTATTATATGTGAAATGTATTTTGTATAGAGCAATGACTTTTATTGATGATTAAGATGGTATTTTAGAAATGAAAGTGTACAAACATGAACTCGATATTTTTTTTTTTACGATATTTTGGTAGTCTATATTTTTTTAGTCGATATTTTTGTAGTGTTAGGGCAAATTTCATGTCCAACGATATATTTATAGTCGATATTTATTGAAGCGATATTTATGTATTCGATATAGTAAGTACTCGATATTTTTGTAATTTGTGTAATAAGTATAGAAAGTCGATATTTTGTCGTCGATAATTTGTCAACGATATTTTGGTAAGTCGATAATGTGACCGTCGATAATATTTCAGTGATCCGTCGCATATCTGGTGTAAGAAATCTGTGGTATCCTTGACATAGGTGCAAGACCGTTGGATCAAAGGTTGTAAGTATCTGTCAATAAATTTTCCAGTGCCTTCATGGATGCTACCACGGGTGGATACAATTGGTCTGAATTGGGGTTGTGTCAGATTCTTATGAACTTTAGGTAGCATGTACATGCTCGGAGTTTTTGGATTGTCCGGAGTCAAGAACCGTTTGGTTTTTTGATTGATGATGCCATTGTCCTGAGCTGTAGACAGTATGTTGAGTAATACTTCCATATATTGTCTGGTCGGATTAAGCTGTATGCAACATCACATTTGAGGACAACGAAACCATCTGGCTATGCTCTATAGACGTCAAATCACTCTATACTAGCATACCACATGACCTTGGTATGGAAGCAATTGAGAACATTCTACTACACTCGGATTTAGACAATGACTTTCAGATTTTCATCATGCAACTCATGCACTTCACGCTATACCAAAGCTACTTTTCTTGGGAGGATCAGTGTTATGTACAGTTGTCCGGTACTTCCATGGGCAACTGTGCGGCACCGGTCTACGCGAACGCGTTCATGAAGTACTTCGAAGAGAACAATATCTTGAACCATGCCCCTTGGAATACACATGCCAAGATTTTTCTAAGATATATCAATGATATCTTTGTTTTATGGCAAGGAGATCAGGAATCCCTAAAAATAGCACTCATGCAACTCAACAGTATCAATGACCGTATTCAATTTACCTTTGAAATGAGTCAACAGACTATCACTTTCTTGGATGTCAGTGTTACAAGGGTTATGAATCATCTGGAAACCAATCTGTATAGAAAAGCCACGGACAAAAACAATACCCTTCATTATAGATCGTTTCACCAAAGGTCATTGAAAAATCACCTTCCATTTTCTCAACTCCTTCGAGTTAAACGGATCGCATCAGACACAGCCAAATATGAGGGGCAGGCTGCCAGCATGATAAGACGCTTCGAACAAAGAGGCTACCCATAAACTATCTTGAGAAATGCAAAAGAGCGTTGTGACAAACTGAATCACCAAGATATTCTAACAATGAAGAAAAAAGACAGTGTCAAGAGACCTGTGGTCGTTTCCAAATACTCAGTAGTTTCAAAAGCATACAAAGCGTCCATATTAAGACATTGGTCTATCATCAGCACTGAACAAGACTTCAAAGACATATTTCGTGACCAACCTTTATTTGCATACAAAAGGGGTAACAACTTGAAAGAAATCATCAAAAACCCCAAACAAATTCCTTCCACCACATTCAAAGGCAACCAACCATGTCTCAATTGTAAAAATTGCAACAACCTCATTAAAGGACCGATCATCAAACATCCAATGAAGGGTACAAATATCAACTTGAGATTCAACGCAACATGTGACACGGAGAACGTGATCTACATCATCAAATGTCCATGTGGATTAGTATACACTGGAAAGACTTCTCGAAAATTGAAAATACCAATAAATGAACACAAAAGTAATATCAGGACTGAAAATGTGAAATCGAATTTAGCAGCACATTTCAAAGACAATAGACACAATGTTAGTCAACTTAGATTTGCTGCTGTAGAGGTTGTGGCTAAGCGTGATGACAGGGACAACAACAGTTTCCTTTTGCAACGTGAAAATCATTGGATACAATTTTTACAATCTTCAAAACCTCCTGGTCTTAATGACCGGATGGGATTTACATGCTACTTATAACCATCTGATCCTTTCATAAATGCCATTTTTCAGAATTGTAATGTTTTTCCTAAGTGTAAGGCATTTTGTATTAACATGGTGTTTTTTCCTCACACAACAGTTTATGTAGTTCTAATTATAAAACTTTTTCTCCACGTTTTAACTTGATAAATCACGTTTTAACTTGGTAAATCACCCCATCTCTAATTTCTCGGCATTCTTGCACCTCTACAACATGGCCACCAACAACGAGGTCCTCTTTCTATGTTCATGTCAAAGTCCTCTCACTTCCGTATATACGGCACACTTTACGTTTTCTAGTCAGCGAAGGGCGCAAGAGTAAGACGCGCGGGTCCATACTCCTTCACGAGTAAGTTTATACAATGGTGGTTTAACCTATTCACATTATCTCAACATATAGCCGCACTCGCGGGTCTGCTTTTCACGATGGTGCTCATACGCACGTTGTTTTTTACGGACGTTTGTTTTCAACCTCCTGAATATTTCTACACTTCTTTTTTCACTCTGTACGATCACAGGATACAAAGCAACAGATGTCTTGGATAATATACACTTGAGAGTCATATAATGCACGGAACACTATTTTCTTTCGTGATTTCAGCATGAGTGGGACAATCAAACACACCATGTATTCAGCATATGTGTAGCTGTAGATTAATAGATATTGTTTGGTGGATCATACATAGGTTGTTTTTTTCATATTATTTCCCAGAATACCCCTGATGAAGGACTGATCGTCCGAAATGCATTGGGTGATGAGGTTATGATGTAATACAACTTGTGGTACCAGAAATGGAATATGGAATTTACAGACTCTAACCTCTTGAACAAACAATACTTATGTGAAAACAACATGAAATAAATAATGAGAAAATTCCACGCAATTTTGGTCTAAACTTTATTGGAATTAAAAAATTGGATAAAAACATTATTCATTTTCTCAGAGGTTGTGCTCAGAGAGTTGGCACTTATCCTAAGTGCCACGGACATTGCACTAAGCCATATATAAACATCCTTATTTTTATAATAACTCCTGTGTCGTGTCCATTTGTAGTGTATTCACTTTATTACTGTATGTGGTCATAAATGCTTAACACACTGTCTCTGAGATAAGACTGTCTGCTCTGTCAAGCTACCAAGGGGGTGAGCAGGGGTTATCTGAGTGTGTAATCCCCTTTCCCTGACTAGAGGAGGTGGGTCCCTATTTGTCAGAAGTGTATACCTCTGCCAACTAGAGACAGCCGATTCTAACATTGGTGGTCAGCGGTGAGGATTTGAACCTTGCATTTATGACTCATGTGCAGTGATTAGTGTACGCTACATAGTGAGAGCAGACCATAGCGCAGTCACAATCTGTTTTGGTAGGATATTCTACTTTTGTTCTCTGCTTTCCTGGAGCTTGTTTTTTTTAACACTGCCAGTTTTGACCATGAATGATGCCGGAGTCACTGCCCCTGTGGTTGTGGAGGAATTTGATAAAGAGTTGATAAATACCTACAAGAAAGAGAAGCTGGTGCAATTTTGCAAACAGTTGAAAGTTCCTACCCTCGGCCTCAAAAAGAAAGGGGACTTCCTCAAAGCGCTGAAGGCCTGTTTAGAGGCCAGAGATCCCTCTGATCCAGTTGTGGTACCGACAAAGGAAGAGGAGGAGGAAGAGCCCCTGAGTGGGCAAGTGACATCCCCCGGCAGCAGCGTTTCCTCCAAGGGCCTTTCTCCAGAAGAGTTGGAAGACAGGTAGAAGGAGCGTTGATATAAATTAGAAATGGCAAAATTTAAATTAGGAGGGCAGTTGGAGTTAGAGAATGCAAGAAGCAGGAGAGAGGCTGAAATGGAGAGCAAAAGGTTAGATTTTGAAAGAGAAAAATTAGCGTTTGAACGCGAGAAAATGATGAGGGAGATGGAGCTCAAAACTAAGAGTTTAGAATTGAATCCCTCTGGTGGCAACACTCCATTAGGGCCTGCAGAAAGTAGGTTTTATTTTCCCAAAGATATGATAAAAGATTACAATAGAAATGAGGATATTGGCCAGTGGTTCAAAGCATATGAGTTAGCATTGTTCGTCCACCGGGTCCCTGAGAAGGATTGGGGAGCGGGGTTGTGGGGTCGCTTTGTCAATGAAGGGAGAGATACCTTGTTGGACATGCCTGTTGAGGATAGGATGTCTTATACTCTTATGAAAGATGCTTTAATGTTAAGGTATGGCCTAACTCCAGAAAAGTACCGACAAGCCTTTATTGCCTGGTACTACGTGGGTTGAATATGTGCCATTTTTTTGCAGAGCCATGGATGATTGGGTAAAGGGTAGCAAAGTGGGAAGTTATGATGCTCTTTATGATTTGTTGGCTTGGGAGCACTTGTCTAATAACTGTTTTCCAGAGCTACGCCAGCACCTTATTGATAGCAAGATGTCTAACCCTAGAAAACTTGCTGAGGAGGCGGACCGCTGGGTCAGTGCCAGGGTCCACAAGGGTTCAGCGGGAGACTCATCCAAAGGTGGGCAGGGTCCCCAGCAGAAGAGTGGGGGGGGACAGGGGTAAACACAAGGAGTTTCAGAAAGGGCCCAAAGTAATCCCCAAGGGAACCAGGGGAAGGGTTCCCAGCCTTCCCCAGTAAAGAAGCCCGAGGCCCCGACAGGTAAACCTGTTCCTAGGGGCCCAATGACCTGCTACGCTTGTAAGCAGGTGGGACACCTTTACTATGATCCCCAGTGTCCCATGAGGAATTTGAATGCACCGCCACGTGCACCCCCGTCAAGTGGCGAGTGTAGCCCTGGGAGGGGAGGAGATGGTTGCCCCTGGTGGGAGGGGTCCAGCAGAAATGTCCCTGGTCTCTTTAGGAGACATGGAAATGGTCCCTCCAACCCCTCTGCCTAATAACACTAAGAAATATAGGCAGTGGGTGACCATTATTGGGCATAGGGTGGAAGCTCTCAGAGGCACCGGAGCGAGTGTGACAGCTGTCAAGTGTCACTTGGTGTCCAGAGAGCAGGTGATCACTCATGCATTCTACCCTGTTGTAGCTGCTGACAACTCAGAGAAAGTGTGTGGTAGCTCAGGTTCCCTTTGAATGGGGGGGTCTCAGGTACTCTTCAGGTTGCTGTGAGGCCCGCCATGCCTGTTGACTGTCTCCTGGGCAATGATTTGGAGGACTCCCCTTGGGCTAAGGTGGAGCGAGAGAGACATTTGAAAATGTTGGGTGTGCTGGAGTGGGTGTGTGCAACCACACGGTCCATGACAGCTAGTAAGGGTGTTGATGGGGTTCTGGAGCCTGAAAGTATGGCCCAGGACCCAGCTGTGACGAGAAGAGGCAGGGGGCGTGGGAAACCGTCCCCCATCGTTCCCACGGTCCAGGAGGAGGCAGACCTTGAGGGGGATGCCCTGGAACTTACAGAGGAACAAGTTGCTGAACTGGGAGACCTGCCCGAGCTGACCCACTGAGTTAAAGAAAGGGGTTCACTCAAATAGAGTCACTGGGATCTGGGTAACGTAAGTACTGAGGAAAGGGGTCCCAGCAATGAGTAAAAAGATTTTTCAAACAATTAGATAATAATAAAAGGAAAACTCAATTGGCCTGCATTGTTATTTATTCACAATGAAGGTATATGCTAATTATCATCAATTTAAATACAAAATCACACAGTATTCATAGTGCCCCTGGTAGGAAGGGAAGTGATATAGTGCAGGGTAGTGTGGTTATCGGATAGTGACAATATAAAAAAACAGCCAAACGGCCTCACTGTACTATGTATCAAAGTTCAAACATAGACACAACAAAAGACCATTGGTCCAATACATAATTAGGTAATAATCATGCTCCACATATCACAATGAATGACCAAATCATGGGGTGAAGCTGAATAAACACAGAAAGCTGTCGACATTTCGACCCTCTAGTAATTGCAGGCATTAATTATATCCTTGCATCAGGGTCTTCATCAGGACGGGGGCGGGGCAGGCAACCTATTTGGTGAACAATGAATTAGCATTTTACAGATTTAGGGGGTCATTAGGATTGCGGATTTTCCGCATCCTCTGGGCCGGCGTAAGCCACCGCCGGCCCGGAGGATGCGGAAAAACCGCAGCGGACCCACGAACGACCCACCGCCACATTAGGATGGCTGGTGGGTCCTGGTTTCCGTCCGCAGCTTTTCCGCCGCGGCTGGCTTACAACTGCGGTGGAAAAGCTCTAATATGGTGACGGTGTCTGTCAGACACCGTCTCCCATATTAGGATGGCCTGTTTCAGATGCTTTTCCGCGGCGGGTTTTCCACCGTGGAAAAGCATGTGTAACTTCACTGCGGGGGCCCGTTGCGGGCCCCCTAGGTGAAGGGGGGTGGGGGGGGCACATGGGGGGTACCTATGGTACCCCCCTGCATTTGTATGCGGAAAGCGGCAGGCACCGCGCGGTGCCTGCCTCTTTCTGCATACAAATGCAACACCTGCATTTTTAACATTGCCGCGGGTGCAGCTTGAAGCCGCACACGCCGCAATGTTCAAAATAGAGGATGTGACCGCCAGGGTGGCGGTCACATCCTAATTGCACAGGAGGGAACTCCGCATGCCATGCGGAGGTTCCCTCCTGCTCTGGGGTCGCGGACGGACGCAAGTCCGTCCGCGATCCTAATGAGGCCCATAATGCGTAAGTCAAAGATATATCTTATATTAATTAAGCACACAAATTGGTAGACAAGACATACCAGGGGTTGCTTGTCTCCAGGATGGATGAGGAGAAGGACGCTCTCAGTGGAAGTGATACTTCAGGTTCTACAATTCAGGAGATGGTGATTAGCAGCCTATCAATAAAATGATGTCCAACATTGGAAATAGTTGAAAGATACACTCACATATAATGATGATATAGGGCAGCCATCAGGTCTGAGAAGGAAGCGAGAGGTGGCGCAGAGTTAGTCGAAGGCTGTCACCAAACAAGGGATTGGGGTTTGGTAGGGGGCTATGTAGCATAAGTAAAAGGAGAAGACTTACAAAGATTGGAGCAGTATGCGCCTATCAAATCAGCCAAAGGGCAAGGCAAGTATGATGGTCCCGCTGCACGTTATCAGGTCGTCGGGAGATTCACCGTCTGTGGATTAAAGACGGGAATTAAAAAACCTCAAAGTTGAAATGGGGCATCATTGGTAGTTTGAACACTGGCATGGTTATAGTGAACCTACCAGGAGCAGAGTTAATCCGCATCAATGCCGACTCATGTTCGTCAATGGCGATCAGCTGTTTGCTGTTAGGCGGGTACCCACTGGCAGCAGGATGGTGGTCCCTCCAGGGAAGAATTTTGTGCTGAGCAAAAAGTGTGCCCTTCTCTTGTGAGTATGAGGCAGCAGGCCTCAGCCCAAACAACAGGTGATCAGTTAGGATCACATTGGGTTTACTGGGAAAACAACCTCCTGTATAGCGAGCCTAAGGCTGCTGAGCCTGGGCCAGCCCATGTGCTGGTGGTACCCCAGCGCTACAGATCCTTCCTACTGGGTTTGGCTCATGACGTTCCGTTAGCTGGACATCTGGTTCAGGACAAGACCTATGATAGGCTTGTCACCCATTTGTATTGGCCCCAGATGAGAAGGGATGTAAACATCCATTGTAAAACCTGCCAAACTTGCCAAGCAAGTGGGAAAAGTGGGTGGAAGCAGAAGGCTCCTCTCCAACCTTTTCCCGTGGTCAGTACCCCCTTTGATCGGGTGGGGATTGACATTGTGGGGCCACTGGACCCCAAGACAGCCATGGACAACAGGTTTATCCTGGTCTTGGTGGACTATGCCACCCGGTAGCCGGAAGCCATCCCTCTCTGCACAGTGACGGCCCCCGTGGTGGGACGGGCACTGATGGGTGTTTTCTCCCGCATGGGGTTCCCCAGAGAGGTGGTGTCAGACCAGGGCACCAACTTCTTTCCATCTACATGAAGTCCCTGTGGAAGGAGTGTGGGGTAACCTACAAGTTTACCACTCCTTACCACCCACAAGATAATGGGCTGGTTGAGAGATTCACCCGGACCCTCAAAGGCATGATCATGGGTCTTGAAGAACCAATGAGGCGTAAATGGGATGTCTTCTTACCATGCCTGTTGTTTGCTTACCGTGAGGTGCCACAAAAGTCTCTAGGGTTCAGCCCCCTTGAGCTTTTGTATGGACACCCGGTAAGAGGACCTTTGAGTCAGGTCAAAGAAGGCTGGGAGCAATCTCCCAGGAAACCTCCCCAGGATGTATACAGTTACATGCTGGCCTTCAGGAACCAGACTCGGCGCTTCAGAGATGTTGCTCAGGCAAATCTGGAGGCCAGCCAGGAAGAGATGAAGCGGTGGTATGACCAGAATGCCACTCTGGTGGAGCTTCAACCTGGTCAGAAAGTTTGGGACATGGCCCCTGTTGAACCTTATGCGCTCAAGGACAGGTGGACTGGACCATTTGAGGTTGTGAATAAAAAGAGCGATGTCACCTACTTGGTGGACTTGAAGTCTCCCAGGAACCCCTTGAGGGTCCTGCATGTCAACCAGTTAAAGCCCCACTTAGAAAGGTCCGAAGTGGGCATGCTCCTAGCTACAGATGCTGGAATGGAGGAGGAGAGTGAGCCTCTTCCTGACCTCCTGTATGCAAAAGAGCAAGACGTGTCAGTGGATGGTGTTGTCCTCTCTGACACACTGACACCTGAGCAGCAGCAAGATTGTCGCCAACTGTTGGGACAATTCCCTGATCTGTTTTCCTTGATCCCTGGTGTCACTCAGTGGTGTGTCCACGATGTGAACACCGGGGACAGCACTCCTGTGAAGCAAAAGGCCTACAGGGTGACTGACAAGGTAAGAGCATATATCAAGGAGGAGGTCTCCAAGATGTTTGCCTTAGGGGTGGTTGAGTCCTCTAGCAGTCCTTGGGCCAGCCCAGTGGTCTTGGTCCCAAAAGCTGCATCCCCTCGTGCCTCACCAGAACTCCGGTTCTGTGTGGATTACTGAGGACTCAATTCAGTCACCAAGACTGACGTGCACCCCATCCCCAGAGCTGATGAGCTCATAGATCGGTTGTGGGCTGCCTGGTACCTTAGTATGTTTGATCTAACGTCTGGGTACCGGCAGATCGCCTTGACTGATGCGGCAAAAGAGAGGTCTGCATTCTCCACACCAGATGGGCACCACCAGTTCCGGGTTATGCCCTTTGGGATGAAGAATGCCCCTGCCACCTTGCAGAGGTTGGTCAACTGGGTATTGGCTGGACTGGAGGTTTTCAGCGCCGCCTACCTGGACAACATAGCAGTGTTCATTGCCAGCTGGGAGGAATACTTGCGCCACCACCAGGAAGTGTTGTTGGCCCTGCGCAGAGCATGCCTCACAATCAAGGCCAGCAAATGCCAGATTGGGCAGGGTTCAGTGGTGTACTTGGGGCACCAAGTAGGGAGCGGCAAACTGGCCCCCCTTCAACCCAAGATAGATACCATCCTGTCTTGGGAGTCCCCCAAAACCCAGACTCAGGTGAGAGCCTTCCTAGGTCTCACGGGTTACTACAGGAGGTTTGTCAAGGGGTATGGCAACATTGTGCACCCCTTGACCTTGCTGACTTCCTGGAAGCAGCCAAGACTTGTGATCTGGACTGACGCCTGTCAGACGGCCTTTGACACCCTGAAAACTGCAATGTGTACAGCACTGGTACTCCAGGCCCCCAACTTCTCCAAGGAATTTATTGTCCAGACGGACGCTTCAGAGCATGGCGAGGGGGCTGTTCTAGCACAGATGAGTGAGGAGGGCAGAGACTTACCTGTAGCCTTCATCAGTCGGAGGTTACTTCCCAGGGAACAGAGGTGGAGTGCAATAGAGCGAGAAGCATTTGCTGTGGTCTGGGCGCTGAAGAAGCTAAGACCTTACCTGTTTGGGACTCACTTCCGGGTTCTGACAGACCACAGGCCCCTCAGAGGGTTGATGCAGATGAGGGGTGAGAACCCAAAGCTGTTAAGGTAGCCCATTTCCCTACAGGGGATGGACTTCACGGTGGAACACCGGCCTGGTACAGATCATGCCAATGCTGATGGTCTGTCCAGATTTTTCCGCCTTAGTGATGAGGACTCCCTAGGTTAAGGGTAGTTCTCCCCACATTTCAGCTGGCGGGGACACGTGTTAGACCTGGCATCATTGGCATGAGTCTCTCCTCTAATTTGTTTGGTTTACCTCCTCTGTTTACGATGTTTTCCTGGAATATTGCTTTGGGCACTGTGCCACTGCTGATCTGTGCCACAGTGCAAGTGCTCCCTATGTTAAATTGGTACATTAATTGGATTCCATGTTTGGCTTATTTGGTTAACTGTCAATTCCTAGTATAGTGCACCAGGAGTGCCAGGGCTTGTACATCCAAATGCTGCTGGTGGGCTTGCAGCACTGGTTGTGCCGACCACAGAAGCGGCCTAGTAAAATATGTCAAAGGTCTGCCATTGCAGAACCTGCGTGCAGTCTGGTACTGCCATGCTGACTGCACAAGTGCACCTACTTGCCAGCCCCTAAAACCTTCCCTTATCTTCACATTAGTCACCCCTATGGTAGGCCCAAGGGCAGGGTGCATTGTAAGCATAAGGTAGGACAAGCCCTGATGTGTGTGGCATGTCCTAATAGTGAATTACCGCCATTTTAGTTTTTCACTATTGTAAGGCTACCTGCTCCCCTTAGGCCAGAATGGGCTGCTGGAATTATTACACTATATAATCCTAACAGACTCAGAGGGCATGGTAGAAAGTCAAGTTTAGTATCCCTGAACTCAGAATTTAATAACGCATCCTTTAGGATGGATGTTTTTTAGATTCTGGATTTGAAACTAGCACTTTTGGAAAGTGACTAGTTTCTTGTCTAACTATCTACCGGTCTCTGCTGGTTTGGTGTGTGTGACAGGGGCTGGGTAGCTCCAGAGGTCTGAATGAGTCAGTGTGGGGTGAATGAGGCATTTGCGTTTAGAGTGGGGGAAGAGTAGTCCCTGATAGCCTGCCCTTCCTGACACATTATTGGCTCCACCTCCTGCTGGGCGACTGATGGCCCGGCCCCTGCCAGTGACAATACTGGCTCCACCTCCAGCAGGGTGGCTGATGACCCTGCCCTGCACAGTGAATAGGCCAGGTGCCTCAGCCTGGCAACACCCACAACAAACCCAGGATGGTGGAAATCTCCCTGCATGGACAAAGGGATCAAAGCAGAAAAGGGGTATAAAAAAAGGACCCCTGAACCAAAGAATTTAGATCACTTCTGTCAAGGAAACGTCTACCAAGGACAAGAAGCCTGCTGATCCAAGGACTTGCCTACACCCTCCTGCTAGTGTGCTGTTTGCTGGGGGGAATCCTGCAGTTGCTCCTTTATTTTTGCCAAGGAACAAGGAGAGAGGAACTAAGTGTGTACTCTCAAGCTTTGGCAAAAAAATCTCCAAGGGCTCGAAGCGTGCCAGTCTCCTGTTGAAGTCCCAGGGTTAAAGGACTTCACCATCTGCTGAATTGCTTTCTACTGGGACGTGGTAATCCAGTGCGCAGAACGAAACCAGCAATCACGACGCCGCCGATGCCGCCGAATCCAGCTCGACATCGTGAGTACTACTCCAGTGTCTTGCACCTTCGACGCCAGTCGCCGGGCCCCATCGACGCCAGTAGCGACGCCAAAGAGTAGCGAGTTCGGCTCCAGCTCCAAGTGACCCCGTCTCGACGCGGCTGCTGATCGAATCGACTCCGCAACCCTTCTAGACGCTTTGAGCGCTGCTCACTCTTGCAATGACGACATGGACAATGACGCCGCATCCCGCTTCGCCACCGTGAGCGCTGCTCCGGCCCGACATCTCTTGACGCTGCTGCGGATCGCCCCGACTCCGAGGCTCGATCGACGCCGACGCCTCGACGCCGATACTTCTCGACGCCGTGGATCATCACTTTCTTCATTCTCAAAGGTACTGTGTTTGTGGGGTCTACCTTGACTCCGGGCTCGACGTAGCGCTCCTCGCGGTCGCCACTGAACCTTGGGAATAGCTTTGCCTCAACGTCGTGTGACTCCTGTGGGGGGTTACTTTGTTGCCAAGACCTGTGCTTTACGAAGAAGATTTACCTTTGTTGCTAAAGAACAGTTACTAAGAAGAAACGTTACCTGAACTAATATTTTTCCTTCCAAAGAGTATTTATTGAGATTGTGGTATATTTTTGTCGTTATTTGGTCTTGTGCTAAGCCATATATAAACATCCTTATTTTTATATTAACTCCTGTGTCGTGTCCATTTGTAGTGTATTCACTTTATTACTGTATGTGGTCATAAATGCTTAACACACTGCCTCTGAGATAAGCCTGTCTGTTTTGCCAAGCTACCAAGGGGGTGAGCAGGGGTTATCTGAGTGTGTAATCCCCTTTCCCTGACTAGAAGAGGTGGGTCCTTATTTGTCAGAAGTGTATACCTCTGCCAACTAGAGACAGCTGATTCTAACAGCACCTCATGAAAAAGAACAGAGAGATCAGAAGAGAAACTTCTGAAGGTGCGGAAATGAACTTACAAGTATTAGATGTAACATTTCTCAGACAGTTAATAAAGCTTGAGAATGAAGCAATGGGCATCTCTCAGCCTGTTGAGGCTGAATAAGTAATTATTAGCCAAATTAATTTGGACATATATGACAGTACGTATTCATGATTTAAGCCAGTGTCAACATTCATGCCAGCACTACTGAGGGATGCCTTAGATTCACTCCATGATTGTGTGGTAGGTGAAATCAAGCTTTTATATGAACAAATGAATAAGAGTTGAGGGAAAACGAATCATCAACGGAGGGCATGTCATAATCTTTCAAAAAAATTAAGTGATTACAAATTAATGGCTATATGTAATTCTGAGAAAGGTGCAAGTATTGTGCTTTGGCCTATTAAAATGTACACCACAGAGGCTTACTAACAGCTCAATGATTCCAATTGTTATGTCAGGAATTATATGTAAAGTATTCATAAAACCAAAATGCAATATCATGTCAAATTGGTGGAATGAAGAGATCTGGAACTGATCAATCAGGATGAATAGTGATATTTAATCAATGATATTCCTAAAATATCTGTTATGGACCTGATCACAAAGATTTGTAAAGATACAGAAGTACCACCAGGGCATCTTTTCCTCTCAGCCAAGGAAAGTTTGCTCAAGAAGACATCAATTTATATTGATTATTATTTACAGACTTAGGTTAAGAATTTGCAATCGTACATCAAGGAGACTGGGATTTTTTTTAAACAGATCTTTAACATGCCATGGTGTGATGATTAATAACTTTGGCCTTTTCAACCCTATACATTAGTATCAATCATGTAGTTGGGAAATGTGCAATGGAGCATTACTTGCAAACCAGACCAATGAAATTGTATAAACATACTGAAATGTTAGCTTCAATGATCAAGTGGTGTCTCCACAACTATTGTTTGTTGTTCAAAAAACAAGTATTCCTGCAAGGACGTGGGATGGAGATTAATACCTGCTTTGCCCCCAGCTATGAATGTTTGCACATGGACTGGTGGGTAACCCTGGGCATAGGACTACGCTACGCTCGCGTACTTTGTGTAGTGTGTGCAACTACGCGCTATGCAAATTCCACGTAGCACAGTGCAAAAACGCGTAGCGGGCAATTTTTGCTAGCTGGCGGCCCTCAACGTCAAGTTGGTGACCTCGAGCGAGCAAAATAACATCCCAGCGAGACTTTTTCCCCGTTCGCAATCAGCAACATCAAGTTGCCGATTGCGTGCATGGAAAATAAACCTCCCTGCGAGATTCTCAACGTGGGGAGGACAGGTTTCTCCTACTGAACCATCTCATGTTCCGGAAACAACTAAAAACCTTTCTTTTCCGATGAGTGATGGTGATGTTACCTGGGTCAAAGCGCTGGGATGCCTTAGGGTAGCCATGCGCTATACCAAGTATATTTTCATTTCATTTCATTTCATTGCAAGTGGTCCCGTATGCTCGCGACCGCTCTTGATGAGAAACTACCAGTCTGCGTTGAGGAAGCCGTCGCTCGAGTACAAATCTACTCAAGCAGCAGAAAATGACCGCTTGCACTGTGCAAGATACGGTTTGTAATGATTGCACAGTGCGGACAAGCATCTGGCACCGTGCAATCAGTGCAAACAGCATTTTGCACAGTGCACTACGCAGTTTGCGTAGCTACGCGTAGTGTGAAGTGCACTTTGCGTAGCTACTGGTAGCACTGCTATGCGAACTACGCCCAAGGTTACTGGTGGGAGGACTAGGTAGGTACTCATTACGGACCACAGCAAAATGTGGGAAGAACATGTTATCACATGGCTACACATTATAGAGGACCTCTTTGTTATATGGAGGAAGTCACACAGACAGCCATTAAATTAATTGAGCAAATAAATCAGAATGATTTGAATTTGCACTTTACAGGTAGAATTCCTTGATATGCCAGTTTGTGTAGGGCAGGGCTAGCTGCAAACTCAATTATAAGATTCAGAGTATGCTCCTGAGCATTCGAGAGGTCGGATAGGTGCAGCAGTTTGTGCCTTTCGAAATAACCATCATGACGGAATACAGACTCTCGTTTGACTCATGGGGATATATATTTCTATATCCCATAGATTGGACCACCTTCAGGGTCCCTCTGGTGGTACTACTTCATTTGATGAGGCCATCTCTAATTCGCATACACTGTATCTTACTTTGTTTTTGGTCCTGAAGAAGCGCTAGGGATCTCCTCCTGAGACCATTAAGAGCGCAAAACATGTTGATCTAGTAGATTCCACATACACATTTGCACAGTATCTTACAGCTACTGAGGGCCATTACTACCCTTGAGCAGCTGCCAACCAATTGTTTGTTTAATTGTGACAGAGGGATCTCTTTAACTAAACCTGCTCATTACGGATACCCTCTAGCCACTTTTAACTTGCCCATCACTTTAGAAGCACTACCTTGCACTCATCGTAAGGTGTAAAAATAAAAAGATCTCTGCCAAAGCAACCCTTATGGTGACCCGCAGGATATTGTAGTGCCTCCTCTGCGAGGAGCACCGCCCTATGATGAAGCATGACATCCCTCGGGATGTGTGAGGGCACCGAGTAAAAGTCACTTTGACTTCCCTCTTATCTCTCTAAAATGACTCCCTCTGTCTTCTCTGATGGTACACAGTTCTTTGGCATGCCCTGACACCCTCAGAGGGTATTAGTCCTTCCACTTCTCTTGTGCACATCACCTCACTTTGTTTGTTTCAATCCTGAAGAAGCGCCATGGATCCTTGGGAACACATAGGTGCGGAACATGTCGACCTTTTAACCTTGCACCTACCTGGGCACATTGAGCCTATTGGGGGTAGCACATGACCTATGGGTTTTTTACTCTGCCAAGGGTACCGTCACATTAAATATTTTTCTGGTAACCCATAGACAGTTTTAGCTTACGTTGCACGCACTTTACCACCCTCCACATAGGACCCACCCCACACACCCACATGCATCTGACGACAGTTCTCTAAAAAGATCTCCACTAAAGTGACCCTTCAGGGGACCCGTGGGGCATTGCAGAGCCAGCCCGAGCTGGAGCAAACGCCCGATGATGAAGCATGACATCCTCCGTGGTGTGTGAGGGCAACAAGAGACAAGACTTGTTCTTCCCTCTCACTAATGGTTCTTAAATACCTAGGATACTCTTCACCTCCTGTTTCTCTGTCTCTTTCCTTCCCCTGAGTGGGTAACACATTGCACCCCTCTTCAGGAACAGCGTCCCCTTTGTTTTGATTAGACTTTTGCTTTAGGAGCACGGACTCTGGACCAAAACTGGCTCCTGGTCCACCCCTTTTAACATTTGTTGATACAATTTCCGAGCATGTCCAACATGTTATCAATACCGCCCCAGTGGGCTTGAACAAATCACAATAATTATTACACAGAACATCTTTTCAGTATTAATATGAGTCTAATTTGATATTGTAGCTCTGTTGTATTCCTCAACATGGCATGCTGATATCTTCGGCTCCACCAAAAATAAAAATGGTGCAATCAATAAAATATAATATAATCAATAAAACAAACAAACATGGCATACAATAAACATGAACGGAATACTGATGGGAAAATGGACAAAACTTCCATGAATACAACTATAAGCCTAAATGGATGGACTGTTCTTCATCTTTGTTTAATCCCATTGGGTGTCCTGTACCAAACTTAATGATCATTTTAGACTCTAAACGTCGGAGTTCCCTTACTCTGTTGCCCCCTCTTTCTTACACTGGAATTCTATCTAGAGCACAAAATCTTAGAAGGCTACTGTTCTTATTATGAAACTCCTTGAAAAGCCTAGCAACAGGATATTGCTTATCTTCATAGGCAATTGCCCTCATGTGCTCCAAAATGCGTCTTTTGACCTGATGGATAGTATTGCCAATGTATATCAATGAGCACGGACAACTCAATGCATACACACAGAAATCTAATTGGCATGTAAGATGCTTTTAATGATGAAAGGTTTTTGCTCATGGGATAACTCAATCTGTTTGCGGTTCACATTCTTTTTAAAAGCTTTGCATGAGCCACACACAAAGAATCCTTGTATTGGATTAGAATCCTGTTTTGTTAGCAAGGTACTGCTACATAGTATGTCAGTTAAAGCAGTATATTTTCTAAAAGTGATTCTAGGGTGCTTACCTACGTAATTTTTGCAATGTCTCTTCCGTGCTAAAAACATGCCAGCATTGCTTTAGGCATTTCCTAACTTCCCATGACTGATTGCTATTAGTAGTTATAAATCGAATGGGTTCTTCTTTTATCAATTCCTTGTTTTTTACTTGTTTTACTGTCATGACTTTTTCACACGCCTGTCTGATGACATTGTTTGAGTAACCTCTCTCAATAAATCTAGTTTTCATGTTTAACATTTCTTCCTGGAATGCCTGTTCAGAGCTACAGTTTCTTCTAGCTCTAAGGAGCTCACCATATAGTATGCTGTTCATCAAGTTTTTTCGGTGACAACTGTTCGCATGTAGCAAACTGTTCCCAGCAGTTACTTTACGCAACAGCTTGCTTTCTAATTTGTTGTCTTGTACTTTTACTTCTACATCCAGAAATTCAATTGTCTCCATGTGTACAGTGCTCTTGAATTTTAACTTGATAAACAGCATTCTGTATGCAAACAGCAGAGGATTCTAATCCAATACAAGGATTCTTTGGGTGTGGCTCATGCAAAACTTGTAAAAAAAGCGTGAACCTCAAACAGATTGAGTTTTATTGATTGTGTTATATTTTATTGATTGCACCATTTTTTTTTGGTAGGAGACGAATATATCAGCATGCCATGTTGAGGAATACTAAAGAGCTACAATACCAAATTAGCCACAGATTAATACTGAAAAGATGTTTTGAGTAAGAATTTTTGTGATTTGTTCAAGCCCACTGGGGCGGTATTGATAACATGTTGGACATGAACGGAAATTGACATGACATTTGGGTAAGCCCATTATGTACCTGATCTTCATTTGCCCACTTGGGTGGAATTGTCAATTGTTATTTTCTTGCTGATCATGTAAATCAGTTGAATTACTGATGGGCAATTTGTCTACATACATATTTTTTGGAACAGTGGAATCACATGTAATTGTTCTAAACACTTTCAGTTCGAGTGATTGCTGTGGCTTAAATTCGATCCTTTGTATGAAGTTACCGCTTCAAAATGGATGCCAATTTTCCTTTTCGTGACTGTGCATTAGGATGTGTAGTCCTACTTCTATTTTATATGTGCACTATATGTAAATGATTGTTACAAACAGTCTATGACCCGTGATCAAGGTGCGGCTGCACCGAAACGAGTCGGGCGTTTTTTGCCACATGTGTGATTAAAGAATACACCCTAATATTGAATTGGGCTCGACTTGTTTGAAAAAAATATATAGATATGTATATATATATATTCACTGAAAAAAACATAGGTTTCAGGCACGTTATAGTTCGAAATTAGCATTTAAAAAACTTTAGAAATTCACTGAAAAAAACATAGGTTTCAGGGACGTTATAGTTAGTTTGACATTTCACCTCTACAAAACCAGTAAAAATCGGCCGTTATAATTAGTTCTGCTAACTATAACTTGCGCCCCCACAATGCACTGCTGATGATGCCACATATTACAACATTTATGACATGGTTAGTGACATCACTAATGACATCTCAAATGACATCACTGATGACATCATCCAGTGACTGTGTGTTTCTGTAAAGTTTAAATATTTTTTATATATATGTCAAGGTGTATTGAAGAATGAGTTGGTGTATAAGTGTCTGGATGGAGGATTTAGTATGCGTTTGAATGACTGTATAAGTGAGGGATTAAATGTGACTTACTGAATGCATGTGTTTGTGACTAAACTGTGTGAATGTCTATATCAGTCTGTCTGTTGTTGTATAAGCTGCTGCATGAGTTGGTCAGTAGCTACATGAGTGTCTATATGGGCTATTGATTAGTTGACTGAGTATTTGTATGGGAGACTGAGTGTGTGGGTGGGTGGGTGGGAGGTGTGTGACTCTGTGCATAGATGTGTGAGTGGTTGATTCACTGGGTGTATGGGTTCAAGAGTGCATGTGGAAACAGCTGTATGGGAGAGTGAGTGTGTGTATGGGTGTGTTGGTTAGTGAATGGATTCTCAGTGGTACATGTGTGAGTAACTACATATGTAAAAGCCAGTGTATGTGAGACTTGGCGTACATAAATGTCTATATGTGAGAGTCAGTGATTGTGAGAGTGGCTATATGGATGAGTGTGTACTTGGATCAGTGATTGTATAAGAGAGTAAGTATGCGTTAGTGTCGGTATGAATAAGTAGGTGGTGTGTGTATAACTGTATCGGTGAGTAAATGGGAGTGTGATTGATTCTTTGCATGACTATCTAGGCATGTGAGTAACTCCATGGATGAGTCGCAGTGTGTTAGTGTCTGTATAGATGTATGAGTACATTTGTATGGCTGAGATACCCGCCACCCCCTCTCAACACAATCCCCAAGGATGGGAAACCGGAAACAGTTCTGAACTTTTGGAAGACGGGAGGGAGTGACCCTCCCGGCCGTATTTATTAAAATATGAAACAAAATTAAAACATTAAAATAACCGTTTCATATTATGTACAATTTCATTACCACATTGCGATGTTTGGCTAACCTTAACATATTCTCTAATACAAAGGTTCTCCTAGCCGAACTAACATCCTACAAAACGTTAACTTGAAATTTTGAAATTGTACATCCTAACGTTTAAGGGCCAACGGCAAGGTCGTAACCGGTGTCAAGATCCCTAAACCAGAAATATCCCCCTCACTTGTGAGGGGCGACCGCACCGAGGTGTACCTCAAGTGCAACTACCAATTTCCCTTGACTTGACGGGGGCCCCAATAAACTCGACGCCACTTAAAGGTCGTCCGAGGACTCGTGTGAGGTATCTAGAAGGTAGCGTAGACCCCCCCCAAACCCCACACACTTACCACATCTGCCGTCGCAGATGTCCTGGCCCCGGGAAATTCCACAGGAGGGGGCTGTAGCCCCTCCTACCCAGGAAGGGGCCTTGACCGCCTTTCCTTTCCTTTCGGCGGCCCATCCTTAGAAGGGACCGCCTCCCCGTTGAGGGGCCAATGGCCACCTCCCTCGAGCGCTCCCATCCGTAATGGGTGACGCCCACTCATAGGGATCTTCCAATTAGTGCTCACCGATCATGACCTTACCGCCCGACCAAAATAAATACGACAATTCTAAACTAAATGCCTAAATTCCTTAAAAGACAGTAACAACAACCACTTTATTAAAAGCATGCTTACTGATCAAACACTAGAGCAGGATTACTTTATTTACAAAGCATACCACAAATTGACCATTCTTTATTGCATATTCAAAGTTATCACGATAATAATCCCAACCTGCAAACAAAATTAGAGTTAACACATCAAACTTTATTCAAAAACCACTCGCTGTCCTCAGGGGCTGGTGGGTGGGTCAAAATTGGCTCTTCGTTCCGTCTCGAGCTCACGTGCAGCGAGGAGGTGCAGCTTCAGAGCACAGGAACAAGAGGATGCTTTCTTGGCTTGTTGCTCCTTTTATCCGTCTTCAGGGCGGGCGTAAACCCGCCCCTGCCTGCCCCAAGGGCGTGGCCGGCCGCGTCAGTGTCTAGGCCAGCCCACTCCAGGGCGGGAAAAAGGCGCGCCCCGGCTACGCCGCTTCGGGCATACCAGCCGAGACTCGCCTCCCGCCCAAGATGGCTTCCCGGGGGGATCGTGGTACTCCGCCATACGTTCGGGGGGACCGAATGGTCGCCCCTTTCCATATGGCTGAGATACCCGCCACCCCCTCTCAACACAATCCCCAAGGATGGGAAACCGGAAACAGTTCTGAACTTTTGGAAGACGGGAGGGAGTGACCCTCCCGGCCGTATTTATTAAAATATGAAACAAAATTAAAACATTAAAATAACCGTTTCATATTATGTACAATTTCATTACCACATTGCGATGTTTGGCTAACCTTAACATATTCTCTAATACAAAGGTTCTCCTAGCCGAACTAACATCCTACAAAACATTAACTTGAAATTTTGAAATTGTACATCCTAACGTTTAAGGGCCAACGGCAAGGTCGTAACCGGTGTCAAGATCCCTAAACCAGAAATATCCCCCTCACTTGTGAGGGGCGACCGCACCGAGGTGTACCTCAAGTGCAACTACCAATTTCCCTTGACTTGATGGGGGCCCCAATAAACTCGACGCCACTTAAAGGTCGTCCGAGGACTCGTGTGAGGTATCTAGAAGGTAGCGTAGACCCCCCCCAAACCCCACACACTTACCACATCTGCCGTCGCAGATGTCCTGGCCCCGGGAAATTCCACAGGAGGGGGCTGTAGCCCCTCCTACCCAGGAAGGGGCCTTGACTGCCTTTCCTTTCCTTTCGGCGGCCCATCCTTAGAAGGGACCGCCTCCCCGTTGAGGGGCCAATGGCCACCTCCCTCGAGCGCTCCCATCCGTAATGGGTGACGCCCACTCATAGGGATCTTCCAATTAGTGCTCACCGATCATGACCTTATCGCCACAGGCCGGATAGTTGACCGGCTATCCGGACCCCCCACAACACTCCTACCTAAAGGTCATGTCTTAAAGTCTTTAGCCAAGCTATCAAGTCTCCTATGAGTAACTTGTTCCCCACCCGGGACAAATGAACACCATCCCCCAAATACATACTGTCACCAGTAATACAACCATGCGAAATAGAATGCAGTGTATTGGAACGGAACAATCTACTCACTTTGTTATTAATTTTTCTTACTGAATGATTCAGAGCAGAAACAGAAATAGCCCCCCGCCATACTTTTCGCGGGATCATATGGGACCATGCAATTGTGCACCCTGGAACTCTCCTCGCTAACCAACTTACAGTGGAAAGCATCGCCTCAAGAAGAAGTCGTCTACCAGTGGTGACCAAATCATTGCCCCCAAGATGTACTATGACTATAGACGGCGGTGACCTCGTCCGCCCTAGCAAACCCTCGAAAAATGATTGAAACTGGTCAATACAGAGTCCGCCCCTTCCGTAGAAGGACACACTGTACCCGTATTCCCCAGCCACGTGAATCATGTCACCTGCTTTGAATACGTCCGCGGCACGCCTCACGTATGAGTGGCCCACGACCCACACCTCCTCTTTCACAGCCGGTGATGTCTGACCGCTGGCCCGGTGATGGGTCGACTGCATAGTCCGCCCCGCCTCGTAGGCTTGCGCAACTGAAACCAAACAAAAACAAGAAGCGTGAGTACATCATTACAGCTTCACAACATGTGCAACCGCACATACCTTTTATAACAGTTGGAGGACCAACGCCCCACACGTTTAACTTGTTCGACATTCAGACCCCTGGCTGTAGCCTCTGTAGCAGCCCCTATCCGAAAGGAATGGGTCCCAAACTCGCCCGGGTTCAAGCCCGCAGCGGCAATCGACATCGCAAGCACCCGCTGAAACTGAAACCTCGTCAGTGGGGTGGCGTCAGCGTGTCTCAACAAGGTCCCCCCCCATGATGCCACCCTTTGTGCTAAATATTCCTCTACACAACTCACCGGGCACATGGAGGACCCGGGAATCCTTTGTATGATTATGCAGTCACCCATCGCACCCTGATCGGTCTTGGACCTGACAAACGAGACAGTCATTGTCACCCCTCTAACCTGAACGTGCTCTCGGCACAGTCCCCCCATCACATCCTGCTTGTTCCTTGCCACTAGTTCGCTTACCCGCATAGCCCCATGGAATGCCAGCGTAAAAGCGGCTCGGAATAACACTGTCTCATACTGAGATGAACACGTTGCAGGGAGTATGGATAATAACAGGGCCAACCTATCCAAACCTATTGGGCGCCTTACATCTATTCTGCGACCCTCAAGGCGTTGCCACCCACGTAGCGCTTTTTGCACAACGAAAGACGCTGTCGGGTCCTGGATCCCATGAGCCCTAGCCACAAAGGAAATGGCGGCCCGATGCCTCTGGGCCGTAGCCACTGATTTGCCCGCCTGATGTAAAGACAGCAGGAATTTCACTACCAACTCCTCCTGGCCCCAAAGCTCCCCTCTAGCAGCCCCCAAAAAGGCCCAATAAGAACGGAACGCCCCTTCATATGCCTTCCTCGTCCTGGGTGCTAAACTCTCTCCCACGAGGTTACGAAGTTCGGGGCACCGAGAGACCAGAGAGCTTCGGGAAAGGGTGCCGCCACCGGGTCCGCTGTGGGCAGAAAACCCCAGAAGGCCTGCATACGAAAACGAGAAAGCGCATCAGCCGCCTGGTTCTTCACCCCCGGCACATGCCTTGCCCTAAACAGCACATTCAATTGCATACACAGTAATACAATTTCCTTGAGCAATCTCAGAATCCATTTGCATCGTGCTGCCTGGCTATTGATACACTCAACCACGGTCATGTTATCAGACCAGAATACCACAGAGTGATCTCTGAACCCTTCGAGCCAAGTTCTCAGGGCCACCAGAATGGGGAAAAGTTCCAGAAAAGCTATGTTACTTGTCAGTCCACTATCATGCCACCATGACGGCCATTTTTGTGCCGACCACTGAGTGCCGAATATGGCGCCAAAACCAATGCTCCCTGCCGAGTCTGTCCACAGCCCCAGCTCCTCAGAGGACACCGCCGGTTTGTTCCAGACTATTCGACCATTGAAATCCGCCAGAAATGCCAACCAAATGCGCATGTCCTGGCAAACCTCTGCCGAGAGCCTCGTGCGATGATGACCCTCCTTCAGGCCGACCATGGCTTGAGCGATCGAGCGGGAAAAGGGGCGGGCCATCGGTATTACTCTTAGGGCAAAATTCAACTGTCCCACCAATTGTTGTAATTGATGCAGCTTAACCTTAGACTCACTTATACACGTTTGCAGGCATGCCCTGAATCTTAACACTTTGTCTCCTGGTAAACGAAAACAACCTTCTTCAGAGTCGAGCTCGATCCCCAGAAACTCGAGGCAAGTCGAGGGACCCACAGTCTTACCTGGTGCCAATGGCACGCCAAACTGATTCATTAAGACACAGAATTCAGTCAAAGCTTGTCCACATCCCGGATCCCCGGCTGCCCCCAGAAACAAAAAGTCGTCGAGATAATGCATAACATGTTGAAACCCCGTCTTCTTTGTGAAGACCCATTGCAGGAAACAACTGAACTTTTCAAAATAGGCACAAGATATAGAGCACCCCATTGGCATACACCTATCCATGTAATAGTGACCCTGAAACATGAAACCAAGGAGACGCTGGTCGTCTGGATGTACCGGGAGCAACCGGAACGCTGACTCGATATCAGATTTTGCCATCAGCGCACCGGGCCCCAGGCGATTCAATATGGCTACGGCCTCATCGAAGGATGCGTACCGCACCGAACACACTTCCGGGTCTATCGCATCGTTTACGGAAAGACCACGTGGGGCTGATAAATTATGTATCAGCCGAAACTCACCCGGGTCCTTCTTGGGGACCACCCCTAAAGGGGAACAAACAAAGTTAGCAACTGGTGGCACCTTAAATGGACCGGCGACTCGACCTCGAGTAACCTCTTTCACGATCTTTTCCTGTACCACGGTCGTATGTTGCAAGACCGATATTTGGTTTTTACATTTCGCTATACCCTGAAATTCCCCCACTGGGATGCGGAAACCATATGAAAATCCGTTCCGCAACACCCCAGCGGAAGCGTGATCCGGGTATTCGCTGAGCCAGGGAATCATTGCCATGGTATCAATCGGAGTAGGTAAAGGCGCCCCTCGGACTATATCAGACCTGTTTGGCGCCTCCTCTACCCCCGTTATCACCCGTTTTGGCTCTGCACATGGACTCAGGATGGGATGATTGCCCACACCCACCACATTCGTGCCTAAATTTGCATGACCCCTGGGGCCTCGTACATTTACCCCTGTTAAAGTTCCAACAAATCCCCCTTTTACCTGCGTTGCCGATCGGCCTCGAGTGGTTGTCGTTACTCGTACTTGATCGAAAGGGCGTCCCAGCATATTGGCGGGAGGATTCACCCACGCTACTCCCTACCAATGGCAACTTCAACATACCAGTATCTTCCATTTTTGACCAAGACACAGAATCATAACAATCCCAAGTTAAGTTTTTATCATGTTCTTTCGCTTTTCTGAAAATATTATCGTAACAGAACCATTGATTGCCCTCGTGTGATACAGAATACCCCATGATCCGTGACTGATAAATCGGCAATTCGGACAGCAATTCGGGCCTACGTTCACCCATGATGGATGTAAAAATCCCCCACGCTCTGCCCCAAGTGCCAATGTTTTCATTTACCTTAAAGGCGGCCATCTTTGCGCGCCAAACACTCGGATGCATGAGCTCCTTCTGGCTCTTAACATGCTCCATCTCATAATGATCGGTAAGCAACGAGAAGATGTTTATATACTCCTCTGCCCATATCTTCTCCTTAATCGCCAGAGGGACATGTTGACCCAACTTTTCCCTTTGTGAGGGTGCAGACTCATCCCTCGCAATCGGCAATGGCCGCTTACCTGAACCGGAAGCTGTATCTGCGACTGGACCTGTCCCAGGTGGCTTCTCTACTGCCGCAGCCGGCGATGGTGCCTTCGCTGCTTCCCTTGTTTCACGCAGTTGCTTCATCAACACCCGCGCGTCGTCAGCCGTGGCGCCCTTGCTACTTTTACCCAACCACGCTGCTAACTGTGCTGCCAGCTCGGGCGGCATATCCTCCCCGGACACGGGGGTGACCACCACGGGAATCGGATTCCCCTCTTCCGGCACCGGAGTTGGTTCTTCGAGTGGGGGACAGGGAACCGGGATGTCTCCCCCAGCTGCTCCCCTTCTGGGCCTCTTGCCTTTCCCTCCCGGAGCAGCTCCTGCCAAAGGACGTTTCGGTCCCCCTTCCTCGTCTTTATCCGCCATTCGCCTCTTTAGCTCGGTCACCTCTTTCATAAGAACACGCAGCATCTGGTCGGTAGTCATTCGCTTTCCCGCTTCCTTGGGCATTCTCCAACAGAGTATCTGTAAAACAAACAAGAAAGATTACAACGCTCAAAATTGGCTCTTCGTTCCGTCTCGAGCTCACGTGCAGCGAGGAGGTGCAGCTTCAGAGCACAGGAACAAGAGGATGCTTTCTTGGCTTGTTGCTCCTTTTATCCGTCTTCAGGGCGGGCGTAAAGCCGCCCCTGCCTGCCCCAAGGGCGTGGCCGGCCGTGTCAGTGTCTAGGCCAGCCCACTCCAGGGCGGGAAAAAGGCGCGCCCCGGCTACGCCGCTTCGGGCATACCAGCCGAGACTCGCCTCCCGCCCAAGATGGCTTCCCGGGGGGATCGTGGTACTCCGCCATACGTTCGGGGGGACCGAATGGTCGCCCCTTTCCAATAGTGGCTGTATTGATGAGTGATTGCATGTATGAGTGATTTTATGGGTGAATGAGTGGATGTGTGTGTAGACCTATGAATCATTGAGTGCGTATATAGTAGCTGGTATTGGTGTGTGGATGGTTTCGAAATTGGTAGTCTGCATTTTACAGTGGGTGTATCAAAGTTTATATTAGAGTGGGAGGGGGTACATCAGATTTTCACGTGGATGATGTCATCAGTGATGTCAATTGAGATGTCATCAGTGATGTCACTGACCATGTCATGAATGATGTAATATCTGAGGTTATCAGCATTGCATTGCGGGGCGCGAGTTATCGTTAGCAGAACTAACTATAACAGCCGAATTTCACTGGTTTTGTACAAGTGTAATGTCCAACTAACTATAACGCCCCTGAAACCTATTATTTTTTTCACTGAATTTCTAAGGTTTTGTAAAAGCTCATTTCTAACTATAAAGTGCCTGAAACCTATGTTTTTTTCTGTGAATTTCAAAGGTTTTTTTAAATGCTAAGTTCTAACTATAACGTCCTGAAAGCTATGTTTTTTTCAGTGAATTTCAAAGGTTTTTTTAAATGCTAATTTCTAACTATAACATACCAGTCGCGTTTCCAGAGTGGTGGAGAAAGGTGAGCGTGGCCTTAAAAACATCTCTTAGCAATCCCACACAGTGGGATTTACCGGAGGTAACAGGAGGAGTAGTTAGCTCCCAACATCAACCTTGTGGGCCAAGTACCCCTTTTATTACCACCAGTAAGTTCCACACAGCAGGATTGCTAACTTTTAGTATCAGGCCCGCCCCCTCCATGCACCACTGTGGAAACGCGCCCCTTCGCACTTTATAAGCTGGGGATTAAGTCCCCTTGAATCCTGAGGGTCCCTGGGGTCCAACTAACCCACCAGGTATTTCCAGATGGGGCATATTCTCAAGAACTTATTGCTGAGTTATCAGCACTTTAGCACAGCGAAAGAATTATCATCCCATTCTCAACCTGGTGAAAACTGCAGATATTGCCAGTTTTTCATCGATAGCTTCAGCAAAAAACATCACCACGAATGAGAGCAACAACTAACGCTAATGATATGCAGAGTAGGCGTTCCTGTGCAAAATAACCAAGGAAACACCAATTCCCGATATTTTCAACGACCAGCCAAATATGCGATGCGATCCAAAAAACAGGTGATAAGCCACGTTAGCAGTAAGAATGTAACATCTGCCTTTTACTGGTGTAACAAAGCAATACCAAAGGGGATGATGGACGGAGTGTTTGAGCAAAGCAAACACTCACCCCCAGTCAACTGATCTGGGTTCAATCCATCATCATTCTTTAGCTCACTCCACCACACCAGTTCAGACATGGCCATATGCAAATTAGTCTGACCCTGTTGTTGTGTGGCGTTTTAGGCTCTGAGTGAATTTTCCTGATTCATGCCCTTATATAGGTACAAATCACATTGTCCTTATATAGGCATGGAAATCAAACCCGTATTTAGGCACAGGCCATGCATCCCAAATACAGGCATGGCTACTTCCACCTGTACCAAACGTCACAGCAAATTCTTGGAAAACTGACTTAAGCAGTTGGGGAACCACCCCTTGCTTGAATATTGATTTCTCCAAGAACTCTGTTACTTTACAATGAAGAACTATTCCCAAGGGGTTCATTCATGATGTTCATATGCCCGGCTTTACGTCAAACATGGCATTCCTAAACACCTTCAAGGGATAAATATTCCTTCACTTGCTATATCAAACTATGGTGGTTCATAGCAGTTCGACTATCTACTTGCCCGACACAGCTCGCTTCAGCAAGCGCCGAAGGAAGCTGACGCACTGATCAGGAAACTGCCCTTCTCCTGCTGAGAATCCAGCTCCAGCGTTTCCTGCTCCCCTTGCTGGGTGTTGGGAAAACGAGTCCCGAGACTGAGATACCAGACCTCCTTCATTCTAACTAAGGTATGGAGCTGATTAGAACCTAGAGAAACCTTTGGTAGATTCTTGGCAAAGAAAACTAAAAACCTATGCTACACAATACTTACTAGACTTAGGTTAGGTGAATAAGGAAAGGGACCCCCTCGCAAATGTACTTTCAGGTCAGAGAGTAGAGGGGTAAATAACCAGAAACAAGAAAAAGAACTCCCTCTTGACCTACATCAATTTTATAATTGGGGAAAACCTCCAATACCACGGGCATACATCAACCACATCTACAACTTTTACGGTTATTTATTCATTTTTTATTTTTAGAGTCTTTTTTGATCATTCAAAAATTCATATTTATCTTTTTTCTTATTTGAAAACAGATAGTTGTTCACTGTATTAAATACATATACAAAAATTCATAAACATATCATTTTGTTAAAATAATGAGACAGTTATAATACCCCAGGTCGAGAACCAAAAACACAACACACACACACTATCACATATCCTCATCATGCATCACTTAACTACAACCAAAAAAAAACTGTTGTTTTGCACCAGTATGTCCACTGTACAACCAAAGGTTGGATCTAATTAGAAGGGAGGGCCCTCCATTCTAACAACGGGTGTTTTTTGGTTGTAGTTAAGTGATGCATGATGAGGATATGTGATAGTGTGTGTGTGTTGTGTTTGGGGTTCTCGACCTGGGGTATTATAACTGTCTCGTTATTTTAACAAAATGATATGTTTATGAATTTTTGTATATGCATTTAATACAGTGAACAACTATCTGTTTTCAAATAAGAAAAAAGATAAATACGAATTTTTGAATGATCAAAAAAGACTCTAAAAATAAAAAATGAATAAATAGCCGTAAAAGTTGTAGATGTGGTTGATGTATGCCCATGGTATTGGAGGTTTTCCCAATTATAAAATTGATATAGGTCAAGAGGGAGTTCTTTTTCTTGTTTCTAGACTTAGGTTAGGTACATTGGGGTAAGCGTATTTTAGAAGCACCAGTTGAGTATTTTAGTCTATGTTATTTATGAATGTATTTTTCTATGGCTTAGAAACCATACAATGCTCTTACAGTATTATTTCATATTACTGTTTACGCTGTGCGCATTATACTTTGCAGCCTGCCTAACGATTGTAGCAGTTCACTTCTCTTGCATGAGAAAGAAGACTGTTCAATAAACCTTTTATTTCACTATTCTATTTCACTATTTCTCTGCAAATCTGTAGAAACGAAGCATGCACGATTGACTGAGTGAAATACTTATCTATTGTTTCCGCAACTCTGAGAGATATATTCTTATTCTTGGGAAACAAAGTTGTCATATTTATGCGGTTGTCAGAAACTAATCCCTTCTTGTGAATTCGAGAAAGTTTCTAGTGACCTCTGAGTTAGCTGGCACACACACAATTAAGTTTAGTATATTCGATAGAGACCTAGTTGTCCTCAGTCCTATGTCATATCTATAGGATATATTATTCCAATGCGCAGAGCCTATTGGGAATATAGGAACTACCCTACATGGCGCCCAACATTTGGTAAGGCACTAATTTAACACTAGATACTAAAGTAACTCAGTCGTGCTTTTCTCAGAGACCCCTTTTTTCCGTAATACTCCAATAGACGTCTGGAGTGGGTAAAAGGATAAATTATCCGCCATAGCTGAGTAGGATGAAAATCCTTTGTATTAGTTTTTGGTTTGTTCAACGTTTTTGGTTTGTTCAACGTTGAAGGATACAGTGTTCCACAATATTGTGCACCTTATCTTTGTTTCCTTGAAACTTGCTCTGCAAACTTTCAGTCAACAAAATGCCGGACGGTAATAACACAGAGGCCGGTGGATCTACAGGCGACAACGCCGTACAAACGTTTGATGTAACAGGCTTTAATGTAGCTGACGATGATGCTATAAGCATTTCAGAAAATTTAAGGAAAGCCATCACTATAAACCATATAAGAAGTGGCCTATCATCAAGAGGTGGTAGGGTTGTTTTTGTGATAGAGGCACACGAATATCACCAGACAGTAGTATTCTATTCATGGATAATCTTCCCTGAAGCAAATCCAATAACTAAAGTGTTTCACTTCTACAAAGAAGATGAGCCATCAACGGAATACATTCCTTTCGAGGATGTTGAAATTCCACTAACATACCAAGAGCATGCGCTCTGGTTTAAAGGCACCCTAAAACATATAAATCACATTACCAGGCTCGGTCCACTAGGTAGACCAGGAGCAACATGGCCAGTATTTGCCAGCTATACACCTCATTCTGACATCGAAGAAATATGAAATAATGAACTACTGGCTCAACTAAAGGTGCTACTGAAAATATATAGACAATCGGTTCAATATGTCATGCAGACTCTAACAGGCCAACCTCCTATAAGGATTTCACAACACGCCCCTTATCAGGGGAACACAAATAAAATTACACCACAGACTTTACATTCAGTCGTTGGTAAATTACCCGCAAAACGGGAACAAATTCCATTCTGGATAGCTCAAAAAATTACTCAAATCGAAGCAGTATTTCCTGATACTACCCCTCATGAGAAACACAGAATTCTAATGATCTGTTTACCAATGGGGATCGCAGCACACCTAGAGGACTGCAACACTTGGGGTACAGTCTTTGCTGCAATCTATATCAAAACACATAGTGTTCCGTCAATGTCGGTAATACCAAACGACCTGAAACAGATTCAAAATGAAAACGGGGCAGAGCCTGCTTTAAATCTGGGTATGAAACTGCTAAAGGATTTCAAACAGGTCTCAACAAAAATATTAGCTAATATTAAAGGTGAAGCAGCATCCGTGGCGATCCGCCAGAAATTAAGGGAATTTGATGTAACTGATGAACCTCAAGAACTAGTCAGAATAATTGAAAAATCCTATGAAGAATTAGGGAGAGACAGTTTGGGTGGTAAACCAGTTAAATCCCAGCTGACTAAAAGTCCTGAAAAGGTCTTTACTAAAAAGACTCCTACTCCTCCTAAAAAGAAGTGGGAGAACACTAAACACATTTTTAATGTGAAGCATTCTCAATCCAGAGGTAGGTCTCCTCAAAAGGAGCCCTCTGAAAGGAGGTATAACCTTAGGAATAGGGATAATTTGAGAAAAACAGATAGATGTCAAGGTGCTGATACACGTTCCTCTCGTACCTTTCAGACTTTGTCACAGAAATCCGAAAGAAGAAGACGATCAGAACACAAGGAAGAACGCGTGAAGTCCAAAGACGATCAACACGTTCAGAAAAACAAGAAACCTCAATTCACCAAAAAGAAAGTAGCAAGTCTAAAAATCAGACATGCGGAGGATCTTGAGGACACAACTCAAGAACGGGGAATGGGCTCAGACAATGTTGAACAGCGCAGCAGAAGTCACCATAGCTCGCAAGAACTTGAAGGATCATCTGGAGACAGTGGACTTGAATGAATACATCCAAGTTGAAACTGCAGATACCATAGTTAGTAATCCACATAAGTTATATGAAGTAACACTGAGGATGGAGGGAGATATAACAAGAAAAATAAGAGCATTTTTTGGGAGCGACTCTCTCAGGGTTATGACATTCTTCTCGCTCATCAAGATTGGCCACCTGAATTTGTCAGGGAGTGCCCACATGGCGAAGACATCATTATGCCAGCCTTTTCCAACCACATTCCAATTCATTTAAAATATACTTATGGCAGAAAATGGGCAGTAGCCCAGGCTCTAGCATTATATAAAAATTATATAGGATGGGATTAGGATTCTCCTCACCATAAAATCCAATTGAAAACTCAACCAACTGCACAAAGGCAGAAACCAGTTAAGCAAGAAGCTAAAAAACAGGTCAGGGAGATCTTAGATCAACTTTGATACCAAGGGTTGATTGAAACATGCACCTTGTCTATGAACAATCCTTTGTTTTCTGTCTCCAAACAAGACAATACATATCGTCTAGTATTGGATTACAGACATTTAAACTCTTGTTGCAAAACCTTTGCAGTGCAAAATGCACACAGTGCAGCATTAATGAATAACTTTGTGCGTAAAAAGTATAAAATCACATTCAATATTTCTAACGGTTTCTTCTGTCAAAAATTGCACATGGGATACGAGTTATCAAGTGAAGGCAAAAACCTGGCAGCCAACATTTTAGAAAAGTGTGCGCTGCTCCAACCTCCAAAAACACTGAAAAACTTGCAGTCGATTCTAGGTTTCCTGAACTTTGGAAGAACATATATTCTAAATTACGCAAAAGGGGTTAAACCTCTCTACGAACTAATCAAACCCGGTTTTAAAACAATTAATTGGACTCAAAAACACACAGAAATGTGGCGTTCATTGCAAACAGACATGTTAGCTACAAAACATTTGCAAACAAGCGTAAACCTACTCAACTTAGTGATCTGAATCATTCCAGGAAGATGCAGATTCACGTACTTAACCTTTAACGAAGGAGAAAAAGTACCAATAGCTTACAAAGCACATTTGTACACACATGCTGAAATGAAATTCACTTCTACAGAAAAAAGTCTGACAGCGGTTCAAACTGCAGTAGCAAAAGAGAGAGCCCTCGTGCAGGGACAACGCATTATGGTCGTTACACCTGTACCTGCCTTAGAGGTATTGAAAAAGCAAGCCTTCTGAATGCGAAAGCATTACATCCGAGATGGATACAGTGGCTAATTCTCTTGCTGCAACAGACGTTGAATACGTATTTGATCCATATTTGAAAACACAAGAATTTCTACAATATGAACAAGAAGGTCCTCTGCCTACTGAAATTCTGCCTCTAGAGAAGTATGAATGTATAATTTATACTGACGGATCAGCACACCCCGCTACGGGGGATAAACACGCTTATAGTGCTGCATGTGCGATCGTTAAAAGTTGCTGGCAGCGGGATGGCAAATTCAGGCCAATGGTCACTAAAACTCAATATCTAGGAGATTGTACATCTCAGCGAGCTGAGCTACAACCATTCAAGATGGTGCTTGAAAATACAGATTGCGAATTCCCCACACTTATAGTGTGCGATTTGTATTATTGTGTTCAATCTTACAACGAATACTTGCAGAACTGGATTCAAAATGGTTACAAAGATGCAAAAAGTGGCACAATCAAGCATAAGTTGCTTTGGGAATAAATAGTTCAGTTACGACAAGAACTACAAAACACTCACTTGATACATACACTGAGTCATCAACGTGATGGCGTTCACGTTGCAGGGAATTCATTGGCTGAGGAAGCAGCAAAGGCAGCTGTGCAAACGGCTTTCGTAGCTGCAATCACTCGTTCAAAAACTAAAATAGATGGCGAAATAATGCAAGCTGTCAGTGCTTCGAGCAAAGACAGTGGTAAAACATTACCAAAAGGCTTTCCACTCAAATACTCATACAGAACTGATGCGAATAATGTTCCATTTGCTCGAATCCTTGGAGTGGGGGATAGAGTAATTTCAAAAATGGAACATAGATTAGGACTAATCTTAGCAGCACATGAAGGGCTTGCCTCGGCACACGCAGGTGTTTCCGCCACAGTATTGTTATTAAAGCAAAGATACTGGTGGCCGCACATGAGGAAACAAACCTGAAACTATGTTTTGGAATGTGAAATCTGCCAAAAGATGAAAGTCTCTACTGTGAAATGTCCTGCAAAGACACCCTTATTAATTTCAGATAAACTATTAGCTTGCGTTAACCTGGACCACTGCGGTCCCTTACAGAGGGATGGCAACTAAAAAATATCATAATCGCAGTGGATTCGAAATTCATGTGGATGTGGCCTAAGCGCTCGGCTGACACTTGAACTGTTATAAAAGATTTGCGAGTCTTTATCGGCACATACGCAGTCGGCATGCTACATTCTGACCAGGGTCCTGCGTTTAGCTCAAAAGCTTACAAGGAGGCCATGGCCAATCTGGGCGTTGCATTGCGGTACTCTAGTCCATTCCATCCTGAGGGAAATTCGGTAGTGGAGAGAATAAAACGGGACATAAAGCAATCCCTAACAGCTAGGGTATTAGGCTCGGGTGACGGGTGGGTCAAACATCTAATAAGTGTCCATCATAGTCTTAACAATCTGACAAGAAGTTCTCAAGGGGGTATCACTCTATATGCAATCGTTTTTGGTACCAGAATGATTGTGTCGGACCTCGATTGTTACACTTCAGTGGTAGAACAAAAACCCTTTGCTATCAAAGATCGTTTGGCTGTTTTGAGGACTTAAATGAAATAAGACAAAGACAAAGTAACATACTCCTGAAGCCAACAACCACTGAAGAGAAACTGACCATTTCAGCAAGGTCCTTCTGGATTCCAAAGATTGGGGATCTAGTCAGAGAAAAGATCGAAGACAAGAAGAAATTTGGGCCTTCTTACAGACAACCGGTTCCTGTGCTAGCTATCCACTTATCAAGAACAGTGTTACTGCCGCCACTTGCTGGTAAAAAGGAGATCAGGTTCGTGTCCATTGACCTGTTCAAACCACATCATGTGGCCGATCATAAGTAGTAGGCCGAGTAGACTCCAAAGATGTAGCAGACACCCGAATCTGCCTACTATCCAAGAGGTTCAAACTGAGAGACTCATCACCTTTGAAGAATCTACAGTGCGAAATGAAGGACTAAGCAACAAAGCCATGGAACTTGTACCTCTTGAAACCCAAATAAAAGTTTGTCAAGAAACGCCTGTCTATAATAAAATAGCAACTGACGATACAAATGTAACAAGTGATCAAGTGGTTCCAGCGATTTCATCAAATCCTGATGCAATCCCTACAATTGACAGAACTGCCTCTGGCTATTTCATTAATTTTGATACGTTTTCCGAGGATCCCAGTGAACCTGAAACAACGCCAGCAAAAAGAACTTTTAAAGATCAAGCAACAGAACCTTTTCATCACCTGGAAAAGACTTATCTGGTTTCACCATGGATTGAACTTTGGATTGTGTTGGGTGTACTTTTTCTTCTACTTTGGTTCACTCTGGTGATAACTTTGGGAATGCTGATAAATGGAAGATATGTTAAAAAGGACACAGCAAGTAAGAACGTCAACTTACTCCTCAAGCCACACAAATCATTTCATCGTGAACAAAGAGACTTGTCATCAGTGAACATCACAGCCATTCCTATACCAGGGGGTATATCATGGGACAGAACTGACTATGACATTTTTGGCCCGTCAGAGCTATTGAAGATTCCACACCAGTTCAAGATTTCCTTGAGTGACTTTGTTTCATCTAGTACCTTTTCTTATGATTGGGACTACGAGACTGTTAATAATATGATGTCAGACTTAGAAATGTCTGGGAAATTTACAAATCATGAATACTTAGAAGGTTCATCAGATTATGAACAAATGTCTTGTTATAATCACTATGGTCATCGTTTCTTGCATAAATCTGCAAATCCTAGAAATGTGTTAACTTATAACCAATGGGAACATTGTACTACACCACCAAAGGGTAGCTCAAAAACATTTTATGGCAAATTTCCGTACTTTTCAGGTTTTAATGTTTCAAATCCAGAATCATTTTAATTTAAAAATGTTAATAAGACAGGAATGAAAAGTATGTAGACAAATACCAAGCAAATTGATTCTGCTGCCTTTTATGCTCACCTGTCTTCACTAGGTTTCGACTTTTAGAAAGACAACATTAATTTGAGACAAAAACTGTCTGGGGCACAAAAGATTGGAAAGTGCAGGGGATAGAAGCTTTATTTGGAGCCTGCATCATCCCAGAGCAAATAATGTTTTTGAATGACACTGTCCAACAGACATCTTGCCTTGGGTTAGCCAAGATAAAAGATTTAAACAAACCGTCCATACCTACACCTACACTAGATAGTAACAACACTTCAGATGGGGAGGTTGACGTGCATACTATTTTGCATCACAACAGAACATATCCAGATTGGAAAAAATTGTTAATCTGGCCCACAGACACAAACACATGTCAAGATAGATTCCAGAAAAAAACATAAGGGTTCACATTCAATAGGCCAGATCCAAGATATGTTCAGAGACATCATCCAGGAATAGTAACATCATACAGTGTAGGGAATCTGTGCCTTGAGTGGCTACACAAATCTACACTAAAGGAAGTTAAACAATACTTATCTTTACTTGAAGATGGCGCTGACCTAAGGGACTTCTTACGAGGACCTACTAAACCGCGTCATAAACTTTTTATATACGCCGGTATCTATGCCATGTATAATGAAGCATGGAAGTTTACGCAAGCAGAGACTGCAGAACGAATACGAGAAATTGATCGTATTAATTTAGAGAAACCTCTCTCTGTAGTTGAAAATGGGTTAACGACTCTGTCATCCAGGATATATTCTTTGGACAGCATAGTATCCTGTGCCATAGACATAGTGGATTAGGGCTTGGTCATGTTGCAACATGGTCAGTCGCAATTACGTTCTATCATGCTATTAGGCTGGACGTTACAAAACTTACGTTCAGGCTATGTGCATTGGCATCTAATCAATACTACGTCACAAATGTATGTCCTTACAACGCATGCTATTACAATGCATGCCATTACAAGGCATTTTTCACAATGCAAAAACCATTACAACAAATGTTTCTACAACGCATACCATTACTACGCGAAGTAATTAGAAACCATTATAAGTACCGTTACAACGAAAAACAATACTACGCATATCATTACAACGCATACAAAAATATATATTTGTATAATTTTGTAAAGTAACTACTGGGAAGGGATGCAAGGAAAATAGGGTTTTGGGTGGGGAAGTGTATTAAAATGTGTAATGCAACTAAGCACATATTTATGAAATTACAGGAAAAAATTGCAACATTGATACTCAGGTATTAAAATTAATACTCAAGGAATAATCAAGTAACAAACCATATTTAAAAAAACTATCAAAACAACATAAGTAAATAATATTAATTTTGAAACAGTGAAAATTCAAAGAAATCTAAGTCAACAAGAAAATAGAGAATACACCATAGAAAGAGCCACCATTTTTAATCCATCGAGAAGAACAAGTCCTTTTCATGATGAAAACCCTAAGCCACAGAAAACAAAATGGAGGTGTAAACACTGTCGAAGAGATGAAACTGAAACTTTTAAATAATTAAATTAAAATATAGGTTCGCACATCAAACGAATCACACAAAAAATGATTACAATCAAATCTTTTCCCGTAAATTATGAAGAAAGACACAAAAAACTATAAATAAGACACTATTTTGAAGCCAGTGGTCAACAGACTACCAGCGAGAGCAGACGGATTATCCGGATACTCTAACATTCACAGATAAACGAATACTCTGCAAATGCCATACATCATTTCTCCAAAAAACAAGTAAGTATAACACATATAAGTAAGAATTATATATATAAATAAATTATTATTCTGAATTTTAAAAATAGATTCATTATATTTTCCAGTAATCAACACACTTGAAAATCGAAAAAACAAAGAACAGAATATTGAAAAGCAAATAAAGATATTAGTAGTAAGTACATTTTCTAAGAAAAACATTATAAATAGTGTGTTATACAAAATGTATTTTTCTTTTAAAAATAATTAAAATAAAGCAATGATATGATGCAAAGTTGAATTTTTTACAGAAACTCTTGAACAAACAGTGTTTTTTAAAAACGAAAAGAAGAAAGCCAAAAAAGTATTTTTTGTGAAAAATGTAAACATATTAACAAAGCTAAACCATGTCACGTTTTCGTAATTTCAGCAAACTAAAACTATATTTAAAGAAATATTTTATAAAAACATTGAAGAGAGGGCACAAACAATTTATAAAGACATCTCTTTGAAAGGTAATGAATGAAAATATAGATTTAATAATTTAATAATACAATTTATGTTTTTTAAATGTTTTTTAAAAATAGCCAGAAATAATTTGTCAGCTGCTTTTAAGCTATAACACAACAAATGTGGAATAAAAAAAAAAAACAATGTTATGTGAAAATATCTTAAAGAAGGATGTCCATGAACTAATGAAATAATTTTTTCATCTTAAAACAGAAATTTAATAATTAGAAAATAAGCAATTTCTTTCTACCTATATCCCACTACAGATATCTTCAAAGAAAAATCAACTCGAAAACGCAAAAAAAACAGCTGTAGACAATCTTCTTCTGACTACGAGACCATCTACAATTTAACTAAACTAAAAAACTAAAGGTAAATACTAATTAAAAAAGATTAAAGAAATCAATTAACCACTTTTAACTCCTCATAGAGTTACATCGCAAAAAAACCACAAAACTTATATTTTCTTTGTAAATTTGTAACAGCTAAACGAATTAAAAGGTCAACAAAGCTACAAGAGGATCAACAAACTACATATCCAGAAACCAGCAAACAACTTCAAAAAAGTAGGGTAAGTGTTGGATAGTGTATGAGTATTAATTACTATTCTAACTCCAGGGTGGGGTAAAAAGTAGGGAAAGTGCTGGATAGTGTAGGAGTATTAATTACTAATCTAACTACAGGGAGAGGAAAAAGTAGGGTACATGCTGGATAGTGCAGGAATATGAATTACTATTCTAACTCCAGGGAGGTGTAAAAGTAGGTTAAGTGCTGGATAGTGTATGAGTATTAATAACTATTCTAACTCCAGGGGGTGTAAAAGTAGGTAAAGTGCTGGATAGTGTAGGAATAATAATTACTTTTCTAAATCCAGGGGGCTGCTAGATAGTGTAGGGGTATTAATTACTAATCTAACTCCAGGGGGGTTTATAAGTAGGGCAAGTGCTGGATAGTGCAGGAGTATACATTACTAATCTAACTCCAGGGAGGTGTAAAAGTAGGGTAAGTGCTGGATAGTGTATGAGTATTAATTACTATTCTAACACCAGGGGGGTGTAAAAGTAGGGGAAGTGCTGAATAGTGTAGGAATATTAATTACTATTCTAACTCCTGGGGGATAAAAAAGTAGGGAAAATGCTGGATAGTTTAGGAATAGTATTTACAATTCTAACTCCTGGGGGGTTTAAAAGTAGGGAAAGTGATGGATAGCCTAAGAGTATTAATTACTATTCTAACTCCAGGGAGGTTTGAAAGTAGGGAAAGTTAAGGATAGTTTAGGAGAATTAATTACTTTTGTATCTCCAGGGGGGTGAGAAAGTAGAGTAAGTGTAGTATAATCCAGGGAGCTGTAAAACAGAATGTTTTAAAAACAAAACATTTACATTTCTAATATTTTTCTAAAAACATTCTTTTCATTTCAGATAATGTCCACAGATAAGACAGCCAAGTATATAACTTCAAGCAAAGGAAACTGACTGTTGAACCATGCAGGGTACATATATTGCAAGGAGAGAATTACAGAACCAAGAAGACATTGGAGGTGCGTGCAATATTATTCAAGCCGTTGCAAAGGCAGAGCGGTTACTCTGGGTGACACAGTTGTTAAAGGATGTGAACATTACCACTCTGCCTCTGCAATGGATATTGAGGCAAGAGAAACAATAAACGAAATGAAGAATAATGCAAGCACCTCCAATGCCTCCTCTGGTTCTATTTTGAGGGAGGTTGCTCAGCATGTCCCTAGTCATGTTGCTAGCAGTATGCCTATCATACCTAATCTGAGGCGAATAATTCAAAGAAAAAATACAGGCAAGTAACCCACAAAGAATAACACCTCAAACCTACTCTGATATACAAATTCCTCCAGAAAAATCTGTTTCTATATCTAACGAACCTTTCATCCTGCATGATAATAAAACCCTCAAAAACAAAAAATTATCTTTAGCATACCCCGTAATCTAGCCAAGGTAGAGAATAGTGAAATTTGGATGATGGATGTGACATTTAAAAGCACGCTCCATCCATTCACCCAAATATACACTATTCATGCATAAATTAACAATGCAGTAGTCCTCTTAGTTTACAGTTTGCTACCTGACAATCAAACCACAACGTACACAGAACTTTTGTCAGTGATTAAATCTAAAACATCAAACAGAAGTCCTAGGAAAATAATAATTTTTTTGAATTCGCAATGATAAATGTTATTTCAAAAACGTACACGGATACCCAAATTCAGGGGTGTTTTTTCCATTTTTCCCAGGCATTTTGGCGTAAAATACCAAAAACATCCCTAGTTGTGGATTACGCATCAGATAGCAAACTGCAATTCGAATTAAAAAAACTAACCACACTTTGCTTCGTTCCTCCTGATAGTGTAGACGACTACTACACTGCAATTACAGAATCAGACTTTTACACAGCAAACGAAGAAAAATTGGCACCCTTACTAAATTATTTGAAGACACATGGATTGGGCATCTAAGCAGGTCGGGTCGCAAGAGGAAGCCACGTTTCCATGTGGAGTGGTGGAACTGCTACACGAGCTGCTTACAAGGAGGAGCAAAGACAAACAATGCCATAGAGGGATGGCACAACTCCTTCAAAATGAATTTATAGAAAGGCACTGAGAAAACTATAGATTAAAAAGTGAATATGAGGATATGGAAAGTTGGTAAACAATAGACCTTCACATAACAAGCAAGGATATGACTCCTGAACAGAACATCTATAAGATAAAATTCGGGATGCTAACAATAATAAACAACGAATGTTCCCCTGCTCCCCTGAACAACCTGAATACCAGAAAGAGTAAACTAAAATTTGTGGAAAGAAATAACTATCCCTGAACTTAAAGATGAAGAAGAGATAGTCTGTAGAATGATGTGTTAACTTAAGAGGAAACCAGGATGTTCAAAGTGTATAACCATGATCCTGGTTTTAACATGAAATGTATGTAACTAAGTGATCCCATTCTTAAACAGTGATAATTGATGAATCACCAGAAGGGCCTGTAATAGAAGAAGAAAAAATCCTTCTACCAAGAATAACCAAGCAGTTTCCAAGAAATTAGAATGTCACAAGCATTAACAGATAGTCTAAACCCATGCATTTCTAAAAGATCTAAAGAAATGTCAGAAATACTGTTGGGTGCATTACAACAATTTTAATTGTGTGTGGCTTCAGACTATCTGGATAATGTTGCTCACATACTAGATTACTAACTCTACCTACACCATTACTTTCCTGTTTTGCCCTAAATTAAATAAACAATCTAATTAAATTTACATTTTTCCCGAAAAAAAATTCAAATTAAAAGGTCGGGTCACCCGACCTTAGATGTCTTCATTTTTCTTTTCTTTTCTTTATAAATCCAAACCATATCCATGCTTTTTTAAATCCATAAAAAAATCCAGCCAAAAAAAATATCCAAAAGAGAATTCTTCAATAGTAAAACTGATTTCCCCAAAAAAAAGATCCATTATCCAAAATTGGTATTCCATTCGAAATTAAAAGAGACCTTTGGAAAAAGATCAATTCAACCAAATCCCCCCAAAAAATCTGCTCCAAATCCAAACAAACGAGAAGTGAAAATCAAAATCCATAAACGAACCATCTTCTTTCTTCTCAGAAAAATCCAAGTCTTTAAAATCCACAATCCAAAGAATCCCAAAAAATAAAGAACTTCCTCGATTCCAAAACTAGAGAAAAAAAACCAATCCATTTTCCCAAGAATAATTCCAATCCAATGAAATCAATCTTCTTCTTTCTCCGGTCTTTTACAAAAGAAATTATTTTACAAAAAAATACATTCTAAAGCAAGTATTCATAGTAGTATAAACTTTACTAATATTTTCAAACAATATCATTTTTGTAAATAATAACACGTGACCTGACAACGGCATACTTATCAACACGATCGGCAACATGCTAAAAAGGTAACAACAACATAAATATATATCTAATCTAAACCTCCCTCTTCTCCCCTTGCAATATATGTCACTCTCAACAACTTTCACATAATAAATAAAGTTTTAAAAGTTTCCTACCTGAAAGCAGGTCTCCTTGCTTTTGCTCTGTCCAACGACGCTCCCCAATATGGCCATGATGGATCACGTCTACGCGTATACATCATCTGGAGCTATGAAAAAAGAAAATGCACAATTTATTTACTATTTATTATTAATAATAATATATGTTTTAAAAAAAGATTTGTTTTATAATAAAATACATCAATTTTTTGTTATATTTTAAAAAAATATATACAATTATTCTTTAATAAAAAATACGTTTTTTGAAAATATGAAAAATAAAACAGTCTCGCATTGCAATTATTTTTTTAAATAAATAATATATTTATTGAACTAGTAATAAACTAAGCATGTAATTAATTTGTAAAAAATGTTCTTACCTTTATGATGCTCCCATTTGCTACTGCCTTCCCGCGTCAATCTTCAAATGAATTCAACAATGATACACGCGGCAAACACATAGACAACAATGTAAATAAACGAAGGACAAAACATTACATTGAAGTCAATGTAAAATCGTGAGAAAATAAGTTCAATACATTTTTTTAAAATATTTGTAACAATTATATATATATATATTTTTAAAATAAAATACATCATTAGAAAACAAATAAAAAAAAAAATTCTTACAATTTTTTTCTAACCATTTTAATAAATTGAATGTATAATTATAGTATTTTTAAAAAATTCTAAGCAAAGTTTTAGGTGATTATAAAAGTAGGGTAAGGTTGTAGAATGTCTAAGAGTATTAATTACTATTAAAGGTCAAGACAGGAGTAATATTATGATAAGTAAAAAATAGTATAGGATTAAAAATTACTATTTTTAAATCAGAAGGATATAACAATAGGGTAATTTAAGGATAGTAGTATTAAATACTAACCTAACTCCAGTGGGGTGTAAAAGTAGGGTAAGTGCTGGATAGTGTATGAGTATTAATTAGTATTCCAACTCCATGGGGGTGGAAAAGTAGGGTAAGTACTGGATAGTGTAGGAGTAAAAAACACAAAAACGTATATTTGCTTTTTAAATTTGTAACAGCTAAACAAATTAAAAGGTCAACAAAGCTACAAGAGGACCAACAAACTACATATCCAGAAACCAGCAAACAACTTCAAAAAAGTAGGGTAAGTGGTGGATAGTGTATAAGTATTAATTACTATTCTAACTCCAGGGTGGGGTAAAAGTAGGGAAAGTGCTGGATAGTGTAGGAGTATTAATTACTAATCTAACTCCAATGAGGGGAAAAAGTAGGGTACATGCTGGATAGTGCAGGAATATGAATTACTATTCTTACTCCAGGGAGGTGTAAAAGTAGGGTAAGTGATGGATAGTGTATGAGTATTAATTTCTATTCTAACTCCAGGGGGGGTGTAAAAGTAGGGTAAGTGCTGGATAGTGTATGAGTATTAATTACTATTCCAACTCCATGGGGGTGGAAAGTAGGGTAAGTACTGGATAGTGTAGGAGAATTAATTACTAATCTAACTCCAGGGGGATGTAAAAGTAAGGTAAGTGCTAGATAGTGCATGAGTATTCATTACTAATCTAACACAAGGGTGGTGTAAAAGTAGGGAAAAAGCTGGATAGTGTAGGAGTATTAATTTCTAATCGAACTCCAGGGAGGTGTAAAAGTAGGCTAAGTGCTGGGCAGTGCAGGAGTATTAATTACTAATCTAACTCCAGGGAGGTGTAAAAGTAGGGTAAGTGCTGGATAGTATATGAATATTAATTACTATTCTAACTCCAGGGGGGTGTAAAAGTAGGGTAAATGCTGGATAGTGTAGGAGTATTAATTACTATTATAACTCCAAGGGGGTGTAAAAGTAAGGTAAGTGCTGGATAGTGTAGGAGTATTAATTACTATTCTAACTCCAAGGGGGTGTTCAATTATCGTAAGTACTGGATAGTGCAGGAGTATTAATGACTATTCCAACTCCTGGGGGGTGTAAAAGTAGGGTAAGTGCTTGATAGTGTATGAGTATTAATTACTAATCTAACTCCAGGGGGATGTTTAAATGTAAGGTCAGTGCTGGATAGTGTAGGAGTATTAATTACTATTCTAACTCCAGGGAGGTGTAAAAGTAGGGTAAGTGCTGGATAGTGTAGGAGTATTCATTACAATTCTAACTCCGGGGAGGAGTAAAAGTAGGGTAAGTACTGGATAGTGCATGAGTATAAATTACTATTCTAACACCAGGGGGTTTTAAAAGTAGGGTAAGTGCTGAACAGTGTAGGAGTATTAATTACTATTCTAACTCCAGGGGGGGTGTAAAAGTAAGGGTAAGGTATAAAAGTAGGGTAAGTGCTGGATAGTGTGTGAGTATTAATTACTATTCTTACACCAGGGGGGTGTAAAAGTAGGGTAAATGCTGGATAGTGTAGGAGTATTAAATACTAATCTAACTCCAGGGGGGTATAAAAGTAGGGTAGGGGCTGGATAGTGTAGGAGTATTAATCTAACTACAGGGGGGTTTAAAATTAGTGTTTTAGGGGATGTAAAAAATAAAAACTACATTTAAAAAAAAAAACACAAAATAATACAATAACTTTTAATATATATTTTTTTAAACTTACCCATACTTACGTTGTAATAACATGCGTTGTAATAGCATCTGCGTTGTAATAGCATGCGTTGTAATAGCATGCGTATTAAAGAATCTTGCATTGTAAAAGATTTGTTGTAAAGGAATTGCGCTGAAAAAGTTGTGTTGTAATGGTATTTTCCCATACGTCACTGTTTTCAGAATTCAATATCACTGATAAACAGATCAAACTTGCACAGAGGGGAGCAGACTATACGGTGCTGAGCATTGAAAAACTGGAAAGGTTACCATTAACTGTCGCTGAAAGACCAGCAATGGAATGGATAATACACGGAACAATCACTCTGCCTGTTACAATTTTCCATTTTCAGTATTGCTTAAAACGAATACCAGCAGGTATATATGAAAGGTTGGGTGGAGAATACATTAAGACATCCTGGGATTTATCATACACACACAGATGTTGGAGTGGGGGAAATAAGTGTTTCCTCATGTTGAATGATCACAACTGCGGTGGCATGTTGCCAGGTTTACCTTATCTCGCAACTGTGTCACAAGGATCACTTGCTGTATGCAAGTATTGTTTCCGAAAACCAAGACAGACCAGGAGTCGCCGCTTTGGCCTTCACTGAACATCTCTTCTATACGAATTGATGCCTTAAGCAGAATGAAAGCCATTCTTTTGCAAAAAACTATGCCACGGACCTCGGCCAAAGAGACGTATGATCTGCAAGTTGCAAGGACTTTGCCCCTTTAACAACAAATTGCTCCATACATTTCTCAGAAATGTTAAGTCGTATCTTAAACATGTCTGATATGAGTGGTATTGTACATGTATTTAAGACAATTTTTTCTGCACTATTAGCACCTTTTCAAGCAGTCCTAGGCATATTTCCAAACTTTGTGCACTCTGTGTTTGGCGGACTGCCTCTCGTTTTGGGACTCGCAGCAGGGATACTATTTTTGCTCCTACTGCTCCGATATGGCAATCCAAATCACCAGACTGGCGATGAAGTGTCGTGAGCGCATAGTCCAAATTTTGGGATTAACGTGTTTAAGAGATTTGAATACCACATGGTTTATGTCATTTAGACCAATATGGCAAGATTGCATCTTACCTGTTCTCCGATGCCTGCTATGCGGAGAAGAATGCGTGTTAGACATCTGTCTTACACTACCATCAGTCCTGCCAACGGATGTTGATACTTTGCTTGGACCAGTAACGGCTCATGCACTGTGTTATCCCCAACGGTTACCAATCCTGATGACGGCATTCTTTGAAATCTCACAGATGCAAAATGCTGACGGTGGGGTACGAGAGGAAATAGGCACACAGGTTCCTTCCAGCTCAAACATTGCTAATGCGACCAACTCTGATGGCGATGCTTCACATCTATGTGCAATTGTTCTTCTTAACAAGGTAATCCAACTTTCACCTACAATGGTAGACAAATTCTTTAAAGACTTAAAAGACTTGATGTTTTCCCCAAGCAATAACACTGACTTTTGATTTGGCACGCAGTATTCTGAGAGACTCTGAATTTGACCTTCATTTTTTCAAAATAAAGTTTCTGACTTTGGAACTCTATTTTTTCGAAGTTTTACTTTTGATTTTCCAAATTTGTATTTTTAATTTTTTGTCACAAAGTAATCTGCTTAAAGTAGAACTATTCATAGAGAACTAGAATTCTTTGAAAAACTTTCAAGAGACAATATTTGATCTTGTCGACATTTAACCAGTTTATATAATCTGCCATGAAATGGTCTTGACTTTTTCTTCTGTATTTAAGAGCCATTTCATAAATGTATTTTCATGATTCATTCGGATAGCATTTCAAATGTAAAACTATTTGCTTTGAATGAAACATTGTTTAAATGCGTACAGCAAAAGTGCTTTTTTCGTGTACAACCAGTACCAATACATTTTTATGTATTTTGGGTGGGTTTTTAACACATCATGTTTAGATATGTTTTACTGTGTTTAGAACTTAGTAATGTCATACATAAGACAGTGGAGGGGGTGTTGTGTGACGTTTTAGGCTCCAAGTGAATTTTCCTGATTTTGCCCTTATATAGGTACAAAACACATTGTCCTTATATTGGCATAGAAATCAAACCCTTATTTAGGCATAGCCCGTGCAACCCAAATACAGGCATGGCTACTTCCACCCGTACCAAACGTCACAACGATTTCTTGGTAAACCGGCTTAAGCAGTTAGGGAACCTCCCCTTGCTTGAATATTGATTCCTCCAAGAACTCAGTTACTTTACAATGAATAACTATTCCCAAGGGGTTCATTCATGATGTTCATATGCCTGCCTTTACGTCAAACATGGCATTCCTAAACACCTTCAAGGTATAAAAATACCTTCACTTGCTATAGCAAACTACAATGGTTTGGAGCAGTATCTACTTGCCTGACGCAGCTCGCTACAGCAAGTGCCGAAGGAAGCTGACTCTCCAACTGACGCACTGATCAGGAAGCTGCTTTTTTCCTGCTGAGAATCCAGCTCCAGTGTTTCCGGCTCCCCTTGCGGGGTGTTGGGAAATCGAGTCCTGAGACTCAGATACCAGCCCTCCTTCACTCTAACTAAGGTATGGAGCTGATTAGAACCTAGAGAAACCTTTGGTAGATTCTTGGCAAAGAAAACTCAAAACCTATGCTACAAAATACTTACTTCTTCCTGTGTACTAGACTTAGGTTAGGTACATTGGGGTAGGCGTATTTTAGAAGCACCAGTTGAGTATTTTAATCTATGTTATTTATGTATGTATTTTTATATGGCTTAGAAACCATACAATGCTCTTACAGTATTATTTCATATTACTGTTTAGCCTGTATGCATTATACTTTGCAGTCTACCTAACGACCTGGCAGTTTGGGCTGGACTGTTCCCATGAGGCACAGGGTCAGACTGATTTGCATATGGCCATGTCTGAACTGGGGTGGTGAAGTGAGCTAAAGAATGATGATGGATTAAACCCAGATCAGTTGACTGGGGGTGAGTGTTTGATTTGCTCAAAAGCTCCGTCCATCATCCCCTTTGGTATCGCTTTGTTCGCCCTAATTTGGCAGGGTATGCCCAGACGTGGGTCCCTTACTCACATTGCCACTGGCTTCAAGCTAGCCTGGTTGATGACGGCTGAAATGCCAGAAACCGGTCCCAGGATGCTTGTTTCCGGTCCAGGGAAGACATGGCTTGGCAGTTCGGGCTGGTCTGTTCCCATGGAGCACAGGGTCAGACTGATTTGCATATGGCCATGTCTGAACTGGGGTGGTGGAGTGAGCTAAAGAAGTATGATGGATTAAACCCAGATCAGTTGACTGGGGGTGAGTGTTTGATTTGCTCAAACGCTCCGCCCATCATCCCCTTTGGTATCGCTTTTTTCGCCCTAAGTTGGCAGGGTATGCCCAGACGTGGGTCCCTTGCTCACTTTGCCACTGGATTCAAGCTAGCCTGCCTGATGATGGCTGAAAAGACAGAAATCGGTCCCAGGATGCTTGTTTCCGGTCCAGGGAAGACATGGCTTAGCAGTTCGGGCTGGACTGTTCCCATGAGGCACAGGGTCAAAATGATTTGCATATGGCCATGTCTGAACTGGGGTAGTGGAGTGAGCTAAAGAATGATGATGGATTAAACCCAGATCAGTTGAAATGGGGGTGAGTGTTTGATTTTCTCAAATGCTCCATCCATCATCCCCTTTGGTATCGTTTTACTGGTGTAAAGAAGGACGATCACCTACAGTATGAAAGAGACCCCAGCCCAGAGCCACATCTGGGAACCAACACATGTCATAGAGCTACTGATCATGTAGCTCTGACACCCAAGAAGGCCACAACACCCACTGCCACCACTCCAGGGCCTCCCCCCGGACCACTACCCCACTACCACTGAGGCAGCGCAGAACAGAACAGCGGACCTTCCCAAAACGACATGGTCCCTCAGCCACACAATAGCTGAATGTTGGGCGAGGTGGTAACCAAGTATGTGTGAAGGAGGCAAGTCACCCATCAATAACAATGCACACAATGCCAAGTGCAGTGGTGATGTGCTTGTAGTGTTGTGGACAGTGGACGCAACCATGTTACCTCAGTCAGTGGGAAGATCTTGGTCATGTGGGTGTGTCGTCGTCCCTGTAAGTGGAAGCAAAAGTGCGGTGGGCTAGTTCAACGCACGCTACTCCAGCATAGGATTGTGAATAAATAGGGCGGGGCTATGGGAGTGGTTCACTTCTGGGAAGGCCAACATGTCTGCCAGAGTGTCGGCCCTCACCCTGCCACAAGGCCGCCGCCCTGACTGACAGCCTCCTCGACACAGACCCCCGTAAACCCAGCAGCACAGCACTGCAGAGTTATGTCTGTACAGACTACTGCCTTCGATGTACACTGCAGACAGCATGGCTTGCAATTCAGATCAAGTCGCGATTGCAAATGATGCAGTCCAGTAGGCAACAGACATTGCTACCAGTGCGGCCCGCCCGGACCATGCATCATCGCTGGCTGCGCCCACGCTGAATGCGGCTGTTGCCATTAACTGTGCAGCTCAACTCAACGCCACATGGCTCTGGGTCCTTCCTGACCACGGCATCTGGCCTACACTACGGACAGCAGGGCTCACAATTCAGATCGAGTCATAATTGCAGATGATGCAGTCCAGTAGGCAACAGACATTGCTACCAGTGCGGCCTGCCCTGACCATGCATCATCGCTGGCTGCGCACACGCTGAATGCTTCTGTTGCCATTAACTGTGCAGCTCAACTCAACACCACATGGCTGTTGTCTCTAGCTGACCGCTGCCTCCGGCATACACTGCGGTCAGCAGGGCTGTCAATTCAGATAGAGTCACGATTGCAGATGACGCAGTCCAGTAGGCAACAGATATTGCTACCAGTGCGGCCCACCCAGACCATGCATCATCGCGGAGCACGCACACGCTGAGGGCTTCAGGTACCACTAACTCTGTGCAGCTCAAGTCAATGCCATGTGGCTGTGGGCCCCTGCTGACCACTGCCTCTGGCCTACACTGGGGTCAGCAGGGCTCACAATTCAAGATTAGTGCTGATGCAAATTGTGTAAGAGAGTATAATCGGTTGAGAAGACCAAATGCCCCCAATCTGTGCACCGCAAGTCAATGCCACGTGGCTGTGGGCCCTTGCTGACTGCTGCCTCCAGCCTACACTGCGGTCAGCAGGGCTCAAAATTCAAATTCAGTCTTGATTCATTAATTACACAGTCCAGTAGGCAACAGCCATTGCATCAAGTGCGTCCCGCTCGGATGACGCATCAATGCTGGCTGCACACACGCTGAGTGCTTTAGGTGCCGCTAACTCAGTGCAGCTCAAGTCAACATCACGTGGCCTTATAGAGGCCGAATTAATTAGGCAAAAGGCATTGATCCCAGTGCGGCCCGCCTGAACCACGTATCATCGCTGGCTGCGCACGCGCTTAGCACAATTGTTGCCACTAACTCAGTGCACCGCAAGTCAATACCACGTGGTTGTGGGCCCTTGCTGATCGTTGCCTCTGGCCTACACTGCGGTCAGCAGTTCTCACACATATCCAATCCAATCCTGTCCTGCAACAACATGCCATCATCGCTGGCTGCGCACATGCTGAGCTCTTCAGGTGCCACTAACTGTGCATCACAACCCTTTATGATTGACTTTGGACACCGGACGCAACAATGTCACCTCAGGCAGCAGAAATATCCTGAAGGGAGATTAACAATTTCTTCAAATGAGCACGCTCATCTCTGGTGCCCCTACCTTAGTGTATCACAAGTCATGGACCCTTTATGATTGAATCTCTGTGTGTGATCAGATTTTCACTGTTGTAGTTGTTTCCAGCACCAACCATGGTAATAAAAAGGGGCTGAGCGCACGTGCCCTTTGCCAGTTCCACTATCTATCTAACTGTGTCCGTATGTTTATTATGTATGCATGATGGCCCTGGGCCCTATGACATTACATTGTGCTGTTTACTGCGCACGCAACCATGTTACCTCTGGCAGTGGGGAAGACCTTGGTTATGTAACTTTGTCTGGGTCATTCTAACAGTACATGGGTACAGACTGGATGATTAGAGTACTGCAAGGAGAGTGTATGGTGAATTTATAAGTGCTTGGGGATTGGCGGAGGGATTGGATAAGTACATAGGTTGGCAAGCCTAACCCCCAAGCACGAGCTTTGCTCTAACTGGCTGCCAACCAGTGGCAACCCCAGTGGAGCATCAGGATTGCAAACCAAGCTTTGGGAGAGCCAACGCTATGCACTGAGTAGGCACTGTGCCGGTTCCTGAGGCACCCGCCTTCTTTGATACGGGACGGGATCACCACAGCCTTTGCTCTAGTACCCTGGGTTCCCACCCACTAAAACACCCACTAAAATCTTGGCCACTGGCTAGCGGGAATACTGCACAGATGCCTGGAAAACAGAGTCCAGGAGCTTGGAATTCTCATTGTGATATACAGCATTCTCATTCAGTGGATACCCTCCCAGGTCATTGATCTCTGGATCAAGGAATTCTGACTGTTTGATCCCTTGCGTCCCTTCCACTGGATCCCCTAAAGCGAGCTGCTGGGTCTGTGGAGCATCGATAATAAAAGGCCCATTATCCTGTCTGCAAGACATTTCCTGCCCAACAGCTGGATCATTGACATACGGCGGATAGAATCTACGTAATTCTGTAAGCGTAAGCGGAGAGGGCAGAGCCGGCGTACGCCAGTCAGGGGTGCAACTAGAGCCAAATTTTGGGGGAGGCTGATAAAAAATTTTGGGTGGGGGCTAATTCTCCCAGTCATATGCAGAGTGGAGATGCAGGGGCTCTAAGAAGGGGTGAGAACACAACAAAGCCTGTGAAGTACTCGGGCGCTGTGCTGAGAGCTGTGCACACAGCGTATTCACACTAGGGGGCCGTGCTGAGATCTGCGCACCCAGAGCGTTCACGCTAGGTGGCCGTGCTGAGCGCCGCGTTAGGATCGCCACTCCAAACTTTTTTTTTAAAAGGTCCACCTCCATTTATTTATATACGCCCCGAGGACCCCAGCCCCCGGGGCATGCCCAATTCTTTAATGTTTTTATTAATCATTAGGAAGGAGGCCTCATGATCTCCCTTCCCTTGTCCACTTCTGGCCCCGGTGACCCCATCCCCCTGGGCCTGGGCCCTTCGTTGGTGACCATTGGGGGAGCCTCAATGCCCCACGATCCCGCCGGCTCATCACCTCCTGCAGGAACCGGCATTGCTTTTCGGCAAGGGGAGCTGCTTACATGCAGCTCCCCTTGCTTAATTGAAGCAAAGCAGGGTTTGCTTTGACAGGGTGGGAGCCATACTTCCGGCCTACCATAGCAAACAGCAATGTCCTGGGGGTGGGTACCATGGGACATTGCATGAGCCGTCCCGGGGGGGGTGCGGGTCCCCAGGGCCATCAAGGGCTCCAGGAGGGGTCCACGTGGCCCCCTCCCTCTATTTTCAAAACTTTCAACGAATTACATGTCCTTCCCGTATCGATTATATTTTGGTGGACTTGCATCTTTCGGCCGATGTTATAGATAAGGAAGTGGGTCAAACCGTTGATAGCGACCAAAGTCTATTAATGCTTAAAATTAAGAACTTGTGGTCCCCATCTGTAACAAATGTAGGTGTGACCCCTTTTTTCTCACACTAAGGAGTTAATTCCCTCGAATTGTGGTAGGCGTTTAAGGTGGTCGAAGGTGGCGGGCAAGATTTGAAACTCAAGAACATTTCTTCAATTTTACTGTTAAAGACAGCTGAACTTGAGGCAGCATCCTCTGAAGTCCGGGGGACGGAGACGGTGCCTACAATATATCTAGAAACAATTGGCCAGATTGGTGCTTATTTCTTTGCTCGACCAAGTAATGGGCACAAAAAGAGGCCAACAAAAAGTCCCCATACATGGTACACAAATTCATGTGGCGGAAAAAGGCAGGCATTAGTTGCAGCAGTAAAAGATAAAAATACCTCTAAGGTCCGGAAGGAGTATAACCAATCCTTGAAACAGGCAAAACACAGTTGGGATGATGCCCACTGGCAGGATTTAAAAGGTGCGTGCAATGCAAGGGACTCCACCTCCTTTTGGGATTTAATCAAAAAGGGAGAAAGGAGAGATAAAATTGTAATCCCTAATCACATTACCAGTTTGGCTTGGTAGGATAATTTCGCTCAATTGTACATGGAAGCGGATGACTGTCCCCACAGAACTCCATCAAAGCAGACACAGGTCCCGCTAGCTATTGAAGCCACCAATTTCTTCCAATTGAAAGAAATTGAGGTGGCAATAAATTGTATCATTCCTGCAAAGGCAGCTGGACCCGATGGCATCCCAGGTGATCTAATTCTTGCAGAGCCACAGAAGTGGGCCCATTATATTTTGCTCATAATTAATGTTATATTAAAGGGAGCTGAAGTCCCAAATTCTTGGAAGGGGGCAGAGGTCGTACCTATATTTAAAAAGGGAGACTGCCAGGACCTTGCTAACTATAGGCCTATTAGCCTAATTGATGTTATTCAGAAAGTGGTCGGCAGAGCCCTTTTAAATAGGATTCAGAACTAGATGGAGGATGAGGGTATTCTCTCCAATTACCAAGCGGGTTTTAGGAAATGCACTAGCACAGTGGATCAGGTATTTAAACTACTTCTCCTTTATTGGAAAGTGGTCGGAAATGGCAAGGGAAGCCTCTACCTTGCTTTTATTGATCTTAAGACTGCGTTTGATTTAGTCCCTCATGAAAAGCTTTGGGTAGTGCTCCAAGAAATGGACATCCCTTCCTATATCTTAAACTTTTTAATATGGCTCCATGAGGACAATTATGCCCGAATCAGATAGGGGGAGCAGGGGCAAACCACAGAGAGGATACCGGTTAACAGGGGGGTCCGCCAGGGCTGTGTCTTGGCTCCTACCCTCTTTTCACTTTATGTGAATGGAGTGGTTAGTTTTTTAAGAGAATACCCAACTGATGCCCCAACCCTGGCAGGAGAAAAAATGCCAACCCTCCTGTTTGCTGACAATACTCTTCTTATATCGAAAACCCCAGTAGGACTCCAGAAACTTCTCAGCCGCTTCCAATTGTTTTGCAGCTTAAGGGGCCTAACAATAAATACTTCTCAGACAAAGTTTATGGCTTTTAACTCAGGAGAACTCTTTAGAAGCAAACTTACTCTAGATGGATCTTTATTAGAGAGAGTCCACACATTTGACTATCTGGGTATCAGGCTTTCCGATAATATGCATTGGCGGTCCCACTTGGACAAAATGTTACTCAATCACAAGCAGGTGGCGGGAGCTATTGGTAAAGACCAACGCTCATCTTCAAGGAGACTGGTAGCCCCTGCCATTGCAGTTTACGAAGGAAAGGCTGTGATTTCAGCAATGTACGGTGCAGAACTCTGGGGTTTGTAAAAATCTGAAGAGATCAGTAGATCAGAAAATAAATTATTTAGAGACCTTGTATCTCTCCCTATTAGCACACCACTTAAGCCTCTATTCGTTGACATGGGCAGACGCTCCTTTAGCGATATTGCTAGACTTCGCCCCCTATTATTTTGGGTAAAGTTAAGGCGCACCCCAGAACTCATCAGTTATGCGACTGGCCTTACTGAGCTCATTACACTAGATACCAATAAAAGGGTCAAATGGCTCAGGAATCTAAGGAATATGATGATAAACCTGGGTCTAGGCGCATGCCCCCCCACATCTGTGCATGCACACCTGTGCCATGTGACACACAGACATGCCCTTAGGGCATGCATGTGTGCCACATGTCACACATGCCTGTATTTGGGGTGTTAGAGGGTGTCAAAGTGACACCCCCAGCACCCTTGCAGGATTCGGTATTTACCGATTCGGTAAATACCAAATCGGTATTGCCCATTGATTCCTATGGGCCTCAAGGCCCATAGGAATCAATGGGCAATACCGATTCGGTATTTACCAAATCGGTAAAGACCGAAAGTTACCGATTCGGTAATTCCAGATTAAAATATACCTACATCTCCCTGCTTCATATTTACCGATTCATAAATACCGAATCGGTAAAATTCGGTATTTATGAGTCGGTAAATAGAAGTTCCCTACATCTAGCCCTAGGTTCTAACTATAACTATCTACTGGCGACCGCCAATAGGTAATATATGTATATATATAAATATATATATATATTCACTGAAAAAACCATAGGTTTCACACCAGTTATAGTTAGGTGGAAATTGTACTCGCATAAAACCATTGAAATTCCCATGTTATAGTTAGTTGGACTCACTATAACGTCATCATCAGTGATGTCATGAGTGATGTCACTGACCATGTCATGAGTGATGTAATATGTGACATCATCAGCAGTGCATTGCACGCACAAGTTATAGTGAGTCCAACTAACTAGAACGTGGTAATTTCAATGGTTTTATGCGAGTAAAATTTCCACCTAACTATACCTGGTGGGAAACCTATGGTTTTTTCAGTGAATTTAATAGGTTTTTTAAATGCTAATTCCTAACTATAACTGGTGTGAAACCTATGGTTTTTTCAGTGAATATATATATATTCACTGAAAAAACCATAGGTTTCATACCAGTTATTGTTACCTGGAAATTTTACTGACATAAAACCATTGAAATTCCACGTTATAGTTAGTTGGACTCACTATAACTTGCGCGTGTAATGCACTGCTGATGACATCATATATTACATCACTCATGACATGGTCAGTGACATCACTCATGACATCACTGATGACACCATCCAGTGAATGTGTGTCTTTCTAAAAATAAATATGTTTTATATAAGTATATGTAAAGGTCGATGGAAGAATAAATGTTTAAATAAGTGTTTTAATGGATGTTTTAAAAAAAAAATGTTTGGTTAACTGGCTTATTAAGTGTATCTTAGTGAATACATATATTAGCGAGTATTGTTTAAATATTTAAATGTTTGTATCAGTGTTTCTCTTTGTGTATAAGTGGCTCCATGAGTTGGTGAGTAGCTACATGTGTGTGTATATGTGTTATTAGATGTTTTTTTTAGTATCCGTATAAGTATCTGAATGGTTTGGTGGGAGTGTTACTTAGCACATAGATGCATCAATGACTAACTCACTGTATGTATGTGTTTTTAAGACAGCATATGTGCAGGACTGTATGAGTGGAAGAGTGTGTATATGTGTGTGTTAGTGAGTGAATGATTGTCTCACTAGTGTCTTTATGAGTAACTACATATGTTTTAATCTAGTATATGTGAGTATTGATGTATATAAGTGAGTATATAAGAGAGTGAGAGATTGAAAGAGTTCCTGTTTAAATAAGTATTCGTTTCTATAAGTGATTGTTTAAGAGAGTAAGTACGTGTAAGTGGATGACTGTCGGTGTGTAACAGGATGTATAGGTGAATCTCTACATATGATGAGTGAGTGTATGTATGAGTGACTATATAGAACTGTTGATGAATGAGTGGGTGTGTATATAGATGGTGGAATTACTGAATTGGTTGTTGTAACTGGTATGGGTTTTTCCACTTTTTTGAAAATGTTAATTATTTTTGAATATATGTTTCAAGGGTTACTTTACAGTGAAAGGAGGTCTGTCACTCTGTCACAAGGATGGTGTCATCAGTGATGTCATGAGTGATGTCACTGACCATGTCATGAGTGATGTAATATATGACGTCATCAGCAGTGCATTACACGCGCAAGTTATAGTGAGTCCAACTAACTATAACGTGGAATTTCAATGGTTTTATGTCAGTAAAATATCCAGGTATCTATAACTGGTATGAAACCTGTGGTTATTTCAGTGAATTTAATAGGTTTTTTAAATGCTAATTCCTAACTATAACTGGTGTGAAACCTATGTTTTTTTCAGTGAATTTCATAGGTTTTTTAAATGCTAATTCCTAACTATAAGTCTCACTTTATAAGTAAGACTGTTAACGCTCTAGTTGTTCTTGAGAACACATTGGTACATTCTATCTTTGGGCTATAGTTGGGCTACATATGGCTGATATTTGGGCTACATTAGTATTTTTTTGTCTCTGGTGGCCATCTTTGGGCTACATTTGGGCTACATTTGGGCTACACTTGGGCTACATTTGGGCTGTAACATATATATAGCCCAATGTAGCACAATATATATTTTTTTAAAGTATTTTTTTCATAAAAACCACTTGAGTATAGCAAGGTATAGCAAAGGCACATCGGGTTACCTGTCCCTTAAATTTTTCCAATTAAAAAAAAAAAATGTATTTTTTCCTAGGAGCGCTCCCGGAGCGCGCCCCGGTGAGCGCCCCGGAGAGCGTACTCGTTTGACGCGCCCCGGGGCGCGCCCCGGGGAGCGTCCCGTAAGCGCCAAAATAACACTTTTCATTGGTTCACAACACTTTTGGTTTCAATATGATGAAAGCCTTGCTCATGTGACTTGAAAATAACACTTTTCATTGGTTCACAACACTTTTGGTTTCCAAATGATGAAAGCCCTCGTCATGTGACTTGTAAATAACACTTCTCATTGGTCCAGAACAGTTTTTTTTCCAAATGATGAAAGCCCCCTCCTTTTTTCTTTATTCTGCCTTTGTCCTTTGACTGAGGAAGACCTGTTTGGAGATCTGTCTCTAATATATTCTACTTAATTATGGCTACAGTAGCAGCAGCAGCTGGAGCATCTGCCCCACCACCACCATCAAAAAGACCACCAGAAGATCACATTGGTGGTCAAGAAGAAGAGGAGGAGGAGGAGGAAGAGGAGGAACGCCCAAGGCAGTTCCTGCAAGAAGTTCATCAGCCCTACAAACCAAAAGAGCACTTCCTATGGCAGTTCTACAAAATCCCAAGGGGTTTCAAAAAAGTCAACGCTGCGAAGGTGACTTGTTTGATTTGTGATGCAGAGCTGTCCAGGGGGAACCCTAACAAAAAATATTCCTTCGGGAATCATACCATGATTCGGCACATGATCCGCTGGCACCCAATCAACTATTCTGCTGCAGAGGTAAGGGACCTCTGCAGTAAGCTACCCCCATCAACATCAAGACCCTCAACATCGAAAGAACCAACTCCATCAGGTTCAGAGGCAACAGAGACAATGCCTATCATACAACCCAAATTTAACGATTTTAAAATCATGTGCAAATATTGTGGAAAGTTAATTTGCTACGGTGAGCAAAGTGTTAAACTTATCATCTGTGCTGGGGAGAACCATAAGTGCCCGAAAAAAACCAAATTTTTTGCACAAATGTTTTTGCTCCAGTTGAGCCATTTACAATTCCCTGTTTTTTGTTGCTCCCCCAAGAAAATACAAAAAAAATATAAAACTGTTCGGAAAAGCCATAAAAAGTAAAAGAATGTTCGAAAAAGAAAAAAAAAAAAAGAAAAAAAACAGTTCTTTTCAGAACTACCTCCCATTTATATAAATTGACTTACATTTTTAAACTCTGCCATTCTCTTTTCTCCTTGGTGCGCTCCCCGGTGCGCTCCCGGGTGCGCGTACCGGGCGCTCCCCCCGCGCAAATTGAAAAAAAATAAAAAAGAATTTTGCCCCGCTGGGCCCTTTTATAGCCCCCACATGAAACCTAGGGGGTCAGGGGGGTCTACTCTGCCCCCTAATGGTCTTTTCCCCCTTTGTTTTGGCCACCTCTTGTGTCTCGATCATACCGAGACATAAGATGGCGGCCGCTCCGGACCGTTTGGAATGTTTACAGACATCCGTGAGCCAATCAGCTTTCCGTGCGCAAGTCGCGTAGCGCGCCCGGAGCGCTCCCCGGAGCGCGTACCGGGGCGCTGCCATAGATATATATATTTTTTTGAACTTAAATTACTCAAAATCCACGGGAGCACATATCTTGAGACATAGCAAAGGCACATTGGGCAACCAGTCCCTACAATTTTGCCAAGTTTGGTGGAAATCCATTCAGCCGTTCGGGCTAAAAGTGAAATCGACCGCCCTATGGAAATTAACATGGGGAAAACGCGTTTTGGGACCCCCCTTTTATCTCGGCCCCCGCTTGACGAATCCCCCCCAAACACTCAAGGAAGGACTGGAACGCCGCGAGGCCATTTTGAGGAAATTTTCAGGCAGATTCGTCAACCGGCGCCAAAGTTATTCCAAATAGAATTTTGAGATTTAACAATGAAAAAAATCTTAACTATAACTACCTAATGGCGACTGCCAGTAGGTGATAGAAATATATATATATATATATATATATATATATATATATATATATATATATATATATATATATATATATATATATATATATATATATATATATATATATATATATATATATATATATATATATATATATATATATATATATATATATATATATATATATATATATATATATATATATATATATATATATATATATATATATATTACCTACTGGCAGTCGCCAGTAGGTAGTTATAGTTAGGAGTTTTTTTCAATGCAAAATCTCAAAATTCTATTTGGAATAACTTTGGCGCCGGCTGACGAATCTGCCTCAAAATTTCCTCAAATTTGCCTCGTGGAGCTCCAGTCCTTCCTTGAAAGTTTGGGGGGGGGGATTCGTCAAGCGGGGGCCGAGATAAAAGGGGGTCCCAAAACGTGTTCCCCATGTTAATTTCCATAGGGCGGTCGAACTCACTTTTAGCCCAAACGGCTAAATGGATTTCCACCAAACTTGGCAAAATTGTAGGGACTGGTAGCCCGATGTGCCTTTGCTATGTCTCAAGATATGTGCTCCAGTGGTTTTTGAGTAATTTAGGTTAAAAAAAGTATATGTGCGGAAAGCTGATTGGCTCTCGGGTGTCTGTAAACATTCCAAACACTCCGGAGCGGCCGCCATCTTGTGTCTCGGTAGGATCGAGAAACAAGAGGTGGCTAAAACAAAGTGGGAATTGACCATAATGGGGCAGAGTAGACCCCCTTGACCCCCTAGGTTTGATGTGGGGGCCATAAAAGGGCCCCGTGGGGCAAAAAAAAAAAGATTTTTTTAAAATGTTTGCGGGGGGAGCGCCGGTACGTGCACCAGGGAGCGTACCGGGGAGTGAACCATGGGGAAAAAGAATGACAGTTTTAAAAAAAAGTAGCTGTATTAAAAAAACATTCTTTTTGTTATTTTTATATATATATACATACACATACATATATATAAATGTATATGCATATATATGCATATATGTGTATATGTGTGTGTGTAGAGAGAGGTAGAGAGGTAGAGGTGTAGAGGTAGAGAGGTAGAGGTAGAGAGGTAGCGGTAGAGTGGTAGAGACTAGTAGAGAGAGAAGTAGAGAGAGGTAGAGAGGTAGAGAGTAGAGAGTGAGTAATAGAGAGTAGAGAGTGAGTAGTAGAGAGTAGTAGAGAGCAGTAGAAAGAGTAGCAGAGAGTGAGTAGTAGAGAGTAGTAGAGTCAATAGTAGAGTGAGGGGAGAGGAGGAAGATGGCGGCCGACTAAGACGCTCGGTCGCGAGCTCCTGAGACGCCAGCGAGCGAGCCTGTTGCCAGAGCTTCCCCAAGGGGAGTAAATGGTGATCCCAGCCGGTTTTTCTACTCGGTAATGACCTAGATAAGGTGAGGGCTTTGCTATTTGATATCCAATATCCGATGGTTTAAACACATTAAGTTCAAGCATTCTCAGAAAAAGTTCGCTCCCCAGAGTAACTCGTTTTGGAGCCTAGCTATTGGGATTAGAGGTGAGCCGAATAAAAGATATAGACTTACCGAGAGCGGACAAAGAAGGCGGTTGCAGCGTTGCACGGCGACAGGAGATAGCGATTCTCGAAGGTCGCTTCTCAAGGCACCGAGGTGGTAGACAGCGGAGAAAACGCATGCTGGAGCGGGGAGAGCGCGGTTCCCAGGCAGCGGAGGCAGAGCTCTGGGAGAGAGCGAGAAACGCCGCCCGGCGTTGCAGAAGGGTGCTTGGAGAAATCTCTTTCCTCTTCCGGGGGAGAGGGAGCGGTGTCAGCGGGGTCAGCGGCGCTGGTCTCGAAGGCTGCAAGAAAACGCGCTGCCACGCAGAAGAGAAAGGCAAGAATACACTCAGCAGCACAACAAACAAAAGAGACATAACAATTGATCGCGAGTATAAACAAATTAAAAAGGCCATCCCCCAGTGCTTTCCAAATACAAAAATAAACGTAAAATCAAACAAAAACCGGGACCACGATAAGGATTTACAAACATTGAATGACTGGCACTGGATGACTAGTAAAAGAAACTTGGTTGTTTCTGAGGACAAGAAAAATATAATTGAACTTAAGACTATCTCACAAGAGGGGGAAAAAAAAGAGCATTATCAGAACACCAAACAACAAAGTACTGTGGGGGAGGGCAGTGCTGCTCCCAAACAAGATTTAGAGGCAAAATACACCAGAGAAGAGTTTACTCCTGCATTTACTTACACCACTAGGTCAAAAAAGCCTCTAGTAGAGAAAACAATATTTCCAGAGTCACTGGACAAAAGAGAAGAGATAACTGGAAGATCAGTTTACTCCCTAAGAAGTCGAAATCTACCTAAACAAAATACACCGTTAGTTCAGAAGAAAAAGAACATCATCCCAAGAAGTACAAAGAAAAGAAATCAACCACGACAGGACGTATTATCAGAAAGTATTAAAGGTAGAGTTACAAAAACGAAAACCAAGGGGCAAAAAGTTAAAATCACCTCATCTTTAAGTTCCTATTTTAAAGTGCAACAAGTATTGCAGATACGAGGCGGCGGGGACTATAGCTGAGAATACTTCAGCACATACATCTACGTCAAGTGAAAGTGGTAGTAAGAGCAAAGAACCTGCTGGTGAGAACGAGGAAGAAGAGATACCTGCTCTAGAATACTTGGAGGTAAGCAGGGGAGAAGAAGAAGAAGAAGGTATACAACAAAAAGTCTCCCCTACCTTAGTAATTCAGTGACACAACTCACTGAGGAAGAGACTGAAGCTGATAAACCCTCACAAGAACAACAAGGGGGAGCATCTGGTCTACAAGTTGAAAAAGAGAAGGATGTAGACCGACAAGAATTACGGTCATGGGAGCAAGATATGGAGCAGGATACGGAACGGACAGGTGTAAGTAAGATGGAAGAAATAATGGGAGCATGTTTGGACAAAATGATGGAGAAAATCTTGAGGGAAATGAGAGAGAAATTCTCAATATCGGAAGGGAATCAATCCAAAATTCAAGAAGTAGTCGAAAACCTTGACCAGAAATTGAATCATTTAGGAGTACGAGTAACGGCTGTGGAAAACGAAATTGGCTCTTTAATCAAAAAAGTTGATGCAAACCAAAGAGAGATACGACAGATAAAAGACAGTGAGAGGGCCATCAAAGAAAAACTTGAATCCCTGGAGAATCAAGGAAGACGCAACAACCTTAGACTATTGAATATTCCTGAAAATTCGGAAGGGTCAGATATAAAATCATATGTTATATCTTTGCTAGAGGAGTTCTTTCCCTGGGCAAAAGACTGTGAGTTATCAACAGACATTCAGCGAGTACATAGAGATCCCTTTAGGAAAAGTAAAGATCGAAAAGCCCCAAGGAAAATACTAATAAATTTCAGGACTTATTCTCTGAAGGAAAGATTACTCAATGAGGGACTAAAAATTGGATCTTTTAATAAAGACAACTGGTCATTTCGCGTCAGGTCTGATATATGCAAGGCTACGCAAGATAGACAATGGGAGCTGGGGCAATATATGCAAGAATTAAAAAGCCTGGGAGCAAATGTCCAACTAAGATTCCCAGCTGCCTTAAGAATAATGTGGAGAAACAAGATGCACAATTTAAGAGAGCCGAAAGAGGTAGAAAACCTCATTCAGATGATAAAAGACCAAATTGAAATCGACAAGATGAACCAAGTCTAATGAAATAATAGGAGAAACTTAAAGAACTCTTTGGTAGCAAAACATGAAACTGATCTAAATACCAAAAATGTAAATAAAAGGGGAAAGTGAAGGCATAACAATCATCAATACACAATATGTTATAAAAGGCTGGCGTAGCGGAGCACGAAAAGGGTGGAAAATACCACCTGAAAAAAGAAGAAGGGAGGCTTCCTCAGGGTGGGACGATTCGCCGACACTGTACAGTAAACATGTAAGATATAACTACAAGCGGGTGGGGAGCAAAATAGGGAAAAAAAACCACAAAAAAAATAACCTCAAAATTGGTAAACAAAGGTTTTCGTCGGGGACAAGATGGTCCTTTTCTCTCTTTATTTTTTCAACCAAACTTTTTTCTAAAACGGAATGGCGAAAGAAAAGATGATAAAAATACTCTCATGGAATGTTAACGGTTTGAGAACTCCCAAGAGAAGAAGAAGAATTTTGGAGTATCTAAAAGAGGTAGAAAGTGAGATAATTATCCTTCAAGAAACTCACTTAATAAATTCAGAGTTGTCTCAAATTGTGAAAAACTTACATTGGATTGGCTCAAGCATTCATACATCACAAGATTGCAATATAAAAGGAGTGGCAATTATCATAAAAAAAATCCCTGAATGCTAAACTGGAATCAGAAGAAGTTGATAGAAAGGGAAGATGGGCAATGGCCAAAATAAGAATAGAAGGCTCCACATTTATGATAGCAGGATATTATGGTCCAAATATTGACGACCCGGCGACACTTAAGAAATTATACTCAGAATTAATAACATCCACAGTCCCGATGATCATAGGAGGAGACTATAATATAATATTAGACCCGACCGTAGACAGGCAACCCCCCTCTAAACAAAGGAATTCACCAAAGATGAGGGAATGGTTGGGGATTCTGAAAAGAGATCTAAACATGGATGATATGTGGAAACAAAAAGGTGAAAAATCATACCCGTTTACTTTCCACAATAAAAAATTAGGTCATAAATCTAAGATAGATTTCTTCTTAATAAGCAACTCACTTCGAGATAAGGTCAAAAGTATTGAACATCGACCTGCCCACTTATCGAACCACTCGGCTGTCCAATTAAACCTTTCATGAACGCAAAGTTTAACTCCGACCAGATGGACTCTGGATCGATCAATTCTAATAACGGATGAAAGTGTGGACCAACTGCTAAAATCGACAACTAATTACTTTGCAGACAATGGTGAAGAATCCTCTGAAAGAATTAAATAGGACACTTACAAAGCAGTAATGAGAGGTCATTTACTTAGTCTGGGTGCCCATAAATATAGGCGAAGGAAAACCGACATAAAAAATATGGAGAAAGAAATTAAGGAAACAGAAACACAACTGGGAGCCAGCCCATCCCTGATTTCTAAAGAAAAACTAACTGAGAGGGTATGTAAGTTGAAAGAGACCTTATCAGATTACTTGGAGAATATAGTGCAAGAGAAATGGGAGAACAGTAAATTGGCTAAACACGAATATGTGGAAGGCTGTGGGAAAATGTTAACCTGGAAGTTGAAAACAGATCAGACAAGGAGCATTATACTATCCGTGTATACCGAAGATCAATCAGCCGTATGCGAAGATGACTCCGCAATAAGACAAGAATTTGCAGATTTCTTCTCAACAATATACAAAGAGGATATAAATCCAGCAACTGAGACTATTAAGGAATATCTAGAAGGAATAATTATGCCAAAACTAACGGAAGAGGAAGTCATCTTCTTAAATAGTGAAATAACATCTGAGGAAGTTAGACTTGCAATATGTAGCCTAAAGAAGGGTAAAGCGGCAGGACCGGACGCCCTACCCAATGAATTTTACATAGCATTAAAAGAGCCTTTAATTGAGCACTTGACAAAAGTCATGAATAAGATTTACATGGAGCATGAAAAAATCCCTGATTCATGGAACGACGCCACAATAAGTCTAATATTAAAACCGGGGAAAAACCAAAAAAACTGTGAGTCTTACAGACCAATATCTTTACTTAATTGCGACTATAAACTATTTATGAACATAATAGCGAAAAGACTATCAAAGCTAATGCCGAATCTGATTGATCAGGATCAGAAGGGTTTCATAAAGGGCAGACAAATTCAAGAAATAACTCATGAACTATTAGCGACAATCGACGTAGCTATATCAGAACAACTACCCCTCACGATCATCACCTATGACGCAGCAAAAGCTTTTGATCGCGTAAATTGGCTATTCTTAAACAACATCATAGAGAAAAATAATCTGGGAAGCAACTTTAGTCATATGGTGGAGGAAATCTACACAAATCCTAGAGCAAAAATATTAGTGAACTGAAGTTTGACAAGTAATATCACTATCCAGAGGGGTACGAGGCAGGGCTGCCCCTTGTCGCCATTACTCTTCAATTTATATATTGAACCTTTAGCTTGCTCAATTAGAAATCATAATCAAATAACACCTTTTAAATACAAAAACTGGGAAAAGAAAGTGGCATTATATGCAGATGACCTTATGGTTTTTACAGATAACTACAATAATTCAGAAACAGCAATTAAAGAAATAATGAATGACTTTGGTAGGGTCTCAGGCTACTTGATAAACATTAACAAGGCAGAGGCAATCAGCTGGAATTGTTCGACAAAACCTGCTTTCTCAAAGGAAAAAATAAGATATTTAGGGATCACGCTAACTGAAGATCTGAATAAAATCCCCCAATTAAATTTAAATCTAGTAGTAAAAGAAATAAGAAGACTTCTTAAAGCATGGTCAGGTCTACCACTAAACTTTTTGGGCAAATCAAACGCAGTCAAAATGACCATCATCCCCAAATTCACGTATCTTTTTAACACGATTCCGTTGGAGTTTAATAAAGCTGCCCTAAAGAAAATACAGGGAGAATTATCCAGTTTTATTTGGTCGAAGAAGAGCACAAGAATTGCGTGGAACAAACTCAGAAGAAGGAAGAATCAAGGGGGCATAGCAAGTCCGGACATTATTGAATATTGCAGGGCTTTCCAGTTTAAAAACTTTAGAACGTTGCTAATGAAGCACGGTAGTTTCCCGAACTTCCTTCAACATATTACAAATGGAGAAGACTATTTCCTTTACAAATTTGGCCATCCTAAATTTTTCAAGAAAGTAAAATTGAAGCTGTTAACTAATGCGGTCAAACTATGGACGCAATTTAGAACTATTCTGAGGATCCCATATTATAGCAATATGGCCCCAATTTGGGACTCTCCTGGAACACCAGAATGCCTTAAAGACGCATTATCCAGTATAAATAGACAAATAGGTTTCGAAAAATGGGGACAACTTTTATGTGAAAATGAACTAATATCATGGGAACATCTGCACACAATATCGGAAGGGAAAGTGTCGAAGTTTAAATATTACCAACTGAAGAGCTGGGCAAATACCATTCCGAAAGAGACAACAGACCCAGGAAACTTCGAAAAGGAAATGACTAAGGAATCCATTATAACAAAAGAAATATCAAAATGGTATTGGGCGTTAATTGAAGCTGGAGAAGAAGACCAATCAATATCTGAAAAAATATGGAGAAGAGAGTTTACTAACGAAGAGATTGACCTAAAGATGATGTGGAAAAAATCTTCGGAACTATGTTGGGAGTGTGTAAATCCAGCTGCCCTAAAAAGAAATCACCTGTTCTCAATAAATAGAGCGTACTGGACTCCAAAGAGATTATCAAGCTTCAAAGGCGCATCAATAAAATCTTGCAGTAAATGTGGCGAAGAAAAGGCAGATGACACCCATATGTTTCACCACTGCCCGGCACTTGCGCATTTTTGGCAGGAGATTGGTAAGACACTCTCGGCTCTAATGAGAACCCCAATAACTGTAAGTACCTCTTTAATCATTTTTGGGATCACATTAAATACCATTAGATTAAGTAAACTTCAGGAAAAATTAATGTTTGCACTGATATTATTGGCACGTAGAGAGATCTGTATAAACTGGATAAAACCAACACCCCCGTCTTATGAGGACTGGTTAAACTCTGTAATTAGGGTATGTAGGTTGGATAGGAAAGGGAATAGTACTAAAAGAATGCAGTATTGGGAGATTTGGGTAAATTTTTTTACCCCGGAATGACTTTTTAGGCTCTTTTTTGTGCGCTTTGGCCAGCTCCGTTTTTTTTTTCCCCTTTCTTTTTTCTCTTTTTTCTTTCTTTTTTTTTTTCTTTTTGTTTACCAATGATTAAAGCGGAGACAATAATTTCCTGGCAGGTTTGGATTCCTGCCGAGTAGCTCCAGGGCTAGCTCACCACAGAACGTGGGAATTATTGTGTTGGATAAAGGTAAAGAGGAGAACCTTGACAGGTCTTGAGAAACAGCTGGGAAACTCCCCCTAGGATACTCAACAGAATTCCGGGGCAGTGAAGGTTTACAAATCGAACAGACCGTCAATTTCCCCCCGAACACCTTATTATTCACATTCTTATCGCAATATGAGGTTAAAAAGAAAAAAAAATAGTAGAGTGAGTAGTAGAGAGTAGTAGAGAGTGAGTAGTAGAGAGTGAGTAGTAGAGAGTAGTAGAGAGTAAGTAGTAGAGTGAGTAGTAGAGAGCAGTAGAGAGTGAGTAGTAGAGAGTAGTAAAGAGTGAGTAGTAGAGAGTAGTAGAGAGTGAGTAGTAGAGAATGAGTAGTAGAGAGTGAGTAGCAGAGAGAATAGTAGAGAGTAGTAGAGAGTGAGTAGTAGAGTGACTAGTAGAGACTAGTAGAGAGAGATTAGTAGAGTGAGTAGTAAAGAGTAGTAGAGAGTGAGTAGTAAAGAGAATAGTAGAGAGTGAGTAGTAGAGAGAGAGTAGTAGAGAGTGAGTAGTAGAGAGTGAGTAGTAGAGAGTAGTAGTGAGTAGTAAAGAGTGAGTAGTAGAGAGAGAGTAGTAGAGAGTGAGTAGTAGAGAGTAGTAGATAGTGAGTAGTAGGGAGTAGTGAGTAGTAGGGAGTGAGTAGTAGAGAGAGTAGTAGAGAGTAGTAGAGTAGTAGAGAATGAGTAGTAGAGAGTGAGTATTTGAGAGTAGTGGAGTAGGAAAGAGTAAGTAGTAGAGAGTAGTGGAGAATATTCCAAAGTTTGGCACAGCACCACTTGCACAATGAGTCCAATCAAATCATATCACTTAGAGTCCTTATTGAAGCGCTGAATCTTGGTGTATATTCAAATGCTTTTATTTTCCTTAAGTTTATGTACCACAGCCAGCCGAAACGTTTCTTTCTGTACAACAGAACTTCTTCAGGGCGTTCTTATTTCCTTCAAGTTATGTCGGTATCCTGTTGTCATATAACTAAATATTTCTTCCAAATGTTAGATGAAACGTAAGTATATTCTTATTCAAAGTGACTAGGTATCAATTTTACCCACACAATTCGGGCAGACTTGAGTAATTTATAGCATCCTCAAAGTCAGTCTTTCAAAAATTCCAAAGTATAGGACATGATAATCCAAATCCAAATGTTTCTCAAGAAAAGTAATTTTCAATCGTTCGGAATATCGGTGTTTGGGCAGATATGACCCAGGGACCCCCAGTATGCAAGGGGAATTAGTCCCCCCTCTGCAAACGCGCCAGTGGCCTGCATTGCAGAGAGGTGTAAAAAGGGTGTGGCATCATTACACCTCTCTGCAATGCAGCCCCCTGGCGCATACTGGAGGCTCCTGGTGGGCTAGTTGGCCCCAGGGACCCCCAGTATGCAAGGGGAATTAGTTTCCCCTCTGCAAATGTGGCAGGGGGCTGCGTTGCAGAGAGGTGTAACAAGGGGCATAGCCTCATTACACCTCTGCAATGCAGCCCCCTGTCGCATACTGGAGGTTCCAGGTGGGCTGGTTGGCCCCCAGGGGCCCCCAGTATGCACGGGGAATTAGTTCCCCCTCTTCAAACATGCACGGGGGCTGCGTTGCAGAGAGGTGTAAAAAGGGTTGTGGCTTCATTACACCTCTCTGCAATGCAGTCCCCTGGTGCATACTGGAGATTCCTGGTGGGCTTTCAGGTCTTATATAGTTAGGAATTAGCATTAAAAAAACCTTTGAAATTCACTGAAAAAAACATAGGTTTCAGGCCTTATATAGTTAAGAATTAGCATTTAAAAAACCTATGAAATTCACTGAAAAAACCATAGGTTTCACACCAGTTATAGTTAGGAATTAGCATTTAAAAAACCTATTAAATTCACTGAAAAAACATAGGTTTCACACCAGTTATAGTTACCTGGAAATTGTACTGACATAAAACCATTGAAATTCCACGTTATAGTTAGTTGGACTCACTATAACGTGCGCGCTTGCAATGCACTGCTGATGACGTCACATATTACATCACTCATGACATGGTCAGCCAATGCCGCAAGAGATGATACCGGCTTTCCATCTAGTAATTGGGCGCCAGAGTGCTTCCCCGCGCGCTCTAGATTTGACTCCTCTTGTTTCGAATATAGCAGTTTCATATCTATAGACCGCTAGGAAACGCGCTAGCCACATCTGAAAACTAGGCGAATATGCTTCTTTCCAGCGAGCGGACAAAATTAGCCTTAATACTGCTGTACCTATTAAGATTATTCTTTCTTCAGGTTTAGTTAAATTTAAGGAATAGTCATGACTTAATAAAAATAAGGTTTCTGATTCTGGTATTTTATGACTAAATACCTCTTCCCAAAAAGATAATATCATGTTTTTGATCAACATCAAGTCAGAACAGTTATAAAACATATGGGTAAGGGTTGCCGGTCCTTGGTTACATCTAGGGCATAAATCATTCTCACGTTTACCCCACGAGTACAATTTAGCAGGAGTAAAATACAGATCAAATATGGTTTTATAAAGTTGCGCTTTAAGATTGCTTGCCATAAGTAGCTTCTGACTCATCACTATCACTCTGTCAATGTCTACATTAGGATTGTTTATTTTTGTGGGCCATTTATTTAAAATTTTATCAAGATCGTCATGTTTTTGAGTCAAAAGAATGTTATAAAGGGTTCAATCCTGGTGTTTATTCTAGGAATTGAATCCAAAATTTCAATTTTAAAAAGACAGATTAGAGACTCTTTGGCCTTTAATTTAGCAAATATCTGTGCAAAATTTAAGAAGTCTCCATTTGTTAAATTATATTTTACTTTTAAATCAAAAAAGGTGGAGTCAAAATCATTTATTAGAAACTCACCAATTGTTCTTATTCCCAACTTTTCCCATTTCTTTACAACGAGATTAAGATCTTGGCCTTCAATGGCATTAGAACGCCAAAGCGGCGTATATCGGTTAATCTTCCCGATATGCATATATTTTGTCACTTTATTCCAAATTCTCCATGCGCTAGCTATAACTTCTCCCTTAAAAACCTTATAATTTCTTGCCTCGGTTTTTCGTAGGAGTAAACGCTTAGCCTCCTGACCTATAAGAAGCTCGTAGATTGAGGGTATTCCTTCACCTCCTTCTGGACTCTCTACACTATAGCCATTAATCATAGGAGTAAGTTGTTTTAAAAATGCTGCCCAGTGATATAAAGATATATTAGGTATAGTAAGACCACCTCTATCAAAGGGAAGTGATAATAATGCAAGTGATCTCCGAATCTTACCATTTTGCCACATGAATTTTGAAATAAGTGATTAATCAACTCTAGCGTTTCCTGTTCAATAGCTAGCGGAATTGCCCGGAATAAATAAAGGCATCTAGGTAACGTGTTCTTTTTTACATAATTGGCTCTTCCTATGATAGAGAGATGGAGGCTATTAACTCTTTCAAAATCGTTCTTGATCTTGGCCAATAGTGGGTCAAAATTAGCTTTTGGTAATAACTTGGAATTTGCACAAAGAACAACTCCCAAATACGTAGCCTTTTCAGCTCTTCGTTGATCCAGACAGATGGTATTATCAGTACACAAAATAATCGTTTTTCCTTCATTAAGAGAACAGCCCGAACAACGTCCAAATTCAGTAGTCACTTTCTCTATTTCACGTATAGCCTCGATCGGGTCAGATGTAGTAACCGCGATGTCATCGGCATAGGCCAATACTTTAGTTTCAAAGTGACGACTAGTAACCGGCTTAATAATATTGTTTTCTAATAGTTTCAAGATAAGTGGGTTAATAGATAGAGCGAACAGCAGGGGTGAGCAAGGACATCCCTGCCTGGTGCCCCATGCAATATTGATATTTTCAGATAATAACCCTGCTGCTAGAATTTTTGCTTTGGGGCGGAGGTACATTGACTTAATAGATTTAATAAATTTAGGGCCGAAATTATTACGTTTCATACCTTCCCAAAGGAAGTCCCATGAGACGCGGTCAAAGGCTTTCTCAGCGTCAAGTAGGATCATCGACATTTGTTCCCCCGTGGCAACCATGGCATCAAATAGGGTTATTGCCCGGCGAGTGTATTCTGTAGTTCCTTTACCAGGGATAAAGCCATGTTGCCATTGGGAGACAAGATGTTCAACGACCCTACTGAGTCTGAGTGCCAATACCTTTGCATACAATTTGGAGTCTGAATTGATCAGGGATATAGGACGATATGAAGTTAACTGTTCCGGGGATTTTCCCTTCTTTGGAAAAACGATTATAGTAGCCTCATCCCAAGAGGCTGGTGGAACACCGTTACATTGAATAACAAGAAATAAATCATGTAGAATAGGACATAGTTGTTGGCTAAGAATCTTATATAAATCAATCGGTATTTTGTCAGGGCCTGCTGCCTTACCAGATGATAATAATGATAGAGCAGCCCCCACCTCTGCTAATGTAATTTCTTTTTCGAGTTCTTCCTTAGTGACATCATCTAGTAGCTTCGTAGCCTCCGAATTAGTAAGAAAATTATCCAAATAATGTATTATGTCCTTTTCCATAGCTGGAGTTTCCTTTGAATAAAGATTCTGGTAATATCTTTGAAATTGGTAGTTAATATCTGTCACATGGGTAAATGTCTGTCCATTTTCTACTATTGAAGATAGGTTATTTCTAGTGTTTTTCTGGCGTGTACACTTTCTCCCCACTTTCATAAACTTGCTTCCTATGTGTTTGATATGTTTGGGCGGCTTTCTGGCTAAGTCGAGTGTTTAATTCAGATTTCAGTACTGCTACCTGCATCATCAAATACCCGGCTTCCTGTTTTTGTATTATTTTAGCAGTATGTTCCTCCTCAGCTTTAGCTAAGGCTGCAATTTTCAGATCATAGTTTTCTTTCAAGATTTTTCGGGCTTTATTTTGGAAGCTAATGGTCTCGCCCCTTAATGCAGCTTTATAGGAATCCCAGACAATATTTCTTGACGCACTAAAGCAATTCATATTAAAAAATTCATCAGTCCAGGTTTTAATGTAGTTGATATAGTCATTATTAGCTAACAATTTCCTATCAAAGGACCAAGGACATTTTTGGGTAGGATTATTTAGTAGCCATATATCAGTCAAACACAAACTATACATTAGACTTTTAGCTGCACGATATACTCTTGGTTTCCGGCCCATATATTTCTGATTTGGCGTTTGAGTCGACAATGCAGGGAGAAACGAGATATTAAAATCGCCACAGAAAATTAACGGGCCTTGCCACGTAGCTAGTTCTGTTTCCAAGATTTCAAATACTGCGGGATCATCATGATTCGATCCATAAACGGAACATATAGTAATTCCATTGGCGAGTTTAACGATTGCCCACCTTCCATGTGTATCCGATAAGAAGCGTATTCCCTGACCAAAGCAGGATTTTGCAAAAATTGCTACTCCCCTGATATTTGAAGATTGGGATGTTGTTATCAACAGGTTGTACCCCTTAAGATTTAATAAGGCTCTTTTACTCCAAGGTATATGTGTCTCCTGAATGCACAAAATATCTACAGGATTTAGTTTTATTACTTCTCCTAGTCTAAGACGTTTGTCTCTGGATAAGAGCCCTCCTACATTCCAGGATTGCACACTAAGTTTACCCATTGTTAATGTAAAAAGATTGCATGGTATTCTTAATCATATAAAATTCTTTGTTCTGCTGTATCTCCTTTCTCTTTAATTCAAAAATTAACATTGCTCCTGCTACTAAACCTGGTTCATTTTTTGTTTTTTGCTCCCCTTCCCTACTCCCCCCTTCCCCTTTCCGCACCCCCAGCAATCCCTCCCAAGAACTCTCCCCAAAACCCTCCCCGCTTGCCCCTCTCCCCTTTATGTAGGCATTCAGACTCCACTAGAGTCTGTGTGATGAAATTGCTGCACTTCTGCTGAGCTACCGCTTCCTGATATAAAAAAAATAAAGAAAAAAGAAAAACCCTAATAGTAAGACGAAAGAAAGAAGTAAGAAAAAAGAAGCTAATTACAAGCCATTATATACCATAACCTTGACCAAGGAGGCCCTATATCTTATCAAACATTAATGTAGTTCTCAGCTCATGTCAGCTAGCTATTACGAAGGTAGCAACGTTCATGTTACATAATACAAAATGTTCATGAGTTAGTGTTTTTCTTACTCAAACATATATAAGTTATTTCCAGAGATGTCTATAGATTGTCTAAGGTCTGTCTAGGACATTTCATCAAGATAGGCTTTTGCCTTAATTTCAGACTGAAAAAACTTTGTCTCGCCACCATGGATAATTTTAAGTCCGGCAGGATTGTTCAAGTATGCCAAGGCTCCCTTTTCTTGGAATGGTTTGATTAGTAGGCGCAACCGCCAACGTCTTTCCACGGTCGCGTGACAGAAGTCGGGCCTTGAAAAAAATGAAAAATTATTGAAAGATAGCTTGTGATCAGGTCTCGCTTTCTCAGTCACCATCTGCCGCAGCGAAAAGGTTCCAAAGTATACTAAGATAGCACGGGGGTACACCCCTGGCTTGGGTGGTAGATTGAATGGAACTCGGTGGGCCCGCTGTATTTCCAAGTCCCAGTTTCAGTTTTGAACTTCAGGCATAGATACACTAAAAAGTTTAATAACGAAAGCTCGCATATTCTCCCCCTCCGTTTTCTCCGGCACGCCTAAGATGCGCAAGCCTGTTTTCGAAGTCCTCAAGCTTCCATTTAATATCCATTAGCTCTGCCTCCCGTACCTTAATTTTCTCCGAGTTCTCAGAAGAATCTTTTTCCGCCGTCATTACCCTTACTTCCATTTCTGTAACTTTTTCACCTATATGGTTGCAAGTTTTAGAAAGCTTCTTGACAACCCTCTGCATTTTGCGTAAGGCTGCCTGAGATCTTTTACTGTCTAACGCGGTCTCTTCTCTGTGAGCTGCTATCGCTTGTAGAATAGTTTCAACCGCCATAGGAGGTATTTCCGAGATAGCGGAGCTGACACCATGATTGATGTCAGAGCGTTCTTTAGCCAGATTATTTTGCAGAACTCTGGTACCTGCTTTAGATTTAGTTTTAACTGTGTTAGCATTCTGTCTTCCATCCCCATAGCTATCTTCTGAGGAATAAGGATGAAATTCCAGTTCATCGTCTTCCTCCTCCTCCTCCGTAGACACATAGCTCTCTGACCATTCCCCTACAACATCAGATCCGACCTCTCCAGTTTCGTCTGAGAAAAAATAAAACTCACTAGGATCCTTTTCAGCCTCTAAGATCTGATAGCTCATTAATACCTTCATTTGCTGCATGTACTGCAGTTTGCTCAGGATATAGGGTTCCAGGCATTAGTTCTTCAGGGGTAACTGACTGCAAAGTCGGTGTTGTAAGTATAATCTGGTTTATAGCTGTCTCCCCAGTCAAGTTAGCCAGCTCACTCTGTACCCCTAAAATGTTTCCCCCTGGTCCTGTGAATGACATAGCACGCTCCTCCTCAACTTGGTTCAGGAGTCTTAGCAGATTCAGTGATAGATTCAGGGATAGTCAAATTGTTCACTATATCCACAACTACGGGCTGGAGGATAGCGGGAGCACTTAGGGGTTCAGATACTCCATTATTTAAACCCAAAGCGTCACTTGTCTGAGACATGGGGAGGGCTGGGGGGTCCTCATCCTGTATACAGTTTTGATCATCATTCAAGGGTAAAGGTAATAGTGACTCATCCTCAGCCTGAGGGCTAGCCTGAACCGAATGTTTCTTTAACAATAAATCAAGTATTGTCTTCCCCCCAGTAGTACTTAGCTTTCTCCGTGAGGCGAGGGCTTCCTGTCTTGGAGTGATGGACGTAGTCACTGCTGTTTGTTGCCTCTTTGACTTTGATCTCACTGTTTTGGCTGGAGCACAGTCAGACTCTTCCCCGTCAAATGAACCCTCCCGTTGTTGCCTTTCAATTTCCTTGCGCAGTGTTCTGGCTGCTTTCGCCACCCACGCTCTAGTTGTAGCGGCTGAAGCACTTTTCGGCGGCATTCCTGGCGTTTTCGTTGCTCTCGGCGTCTCCTTCTTTGAACACGGCTGCACCCAGCAGGAGAAGCCACATGCCAAAAACACGAACTCTGTGCTCCTCTGCGGCGGTGGCTGCACTGCCTGACAGGCCCACCGCAGCACAGCAGTCACTGGTCGAAGTCGGAGTCCGTTTTATGCGCCATACGGAGGAACCACGAATCTCCATGTTAACCCAGTTAAGTTTGTGTGTGTATCGGGGCTTCTCTTGATTTCGTTACAATGTAATACTCTTTGTAGCATAACGTCTGGTTGTAGAGCAACAAAGAGGAAGGAGCGGGAGTGTTAATTAAGGCGTTAGCTCGGGATTCGATACAGAGTTTCCCTCGGTTTCCACAATTCTCTTTCCTCGATAATCAGCAGTCGATCATCAGTTTATTTTAGCTGCCCAAGCTATCCAAGAAGCCCAAAGCTGTTTTTAAGCCTCATTCAGCAGAAAGCAATCGGTGGCGGGTCGGGTCATCCTCGATCATTGCAGTGAAGCGGAGCTCAGCGAAGTGCTGCTAACCGGTCTATCGCTAGACCGCCATCTTGCCTCGCCTATCGGTATCGAAGTTACCTACATCTAGCCCTAGGTTCTAACTATAACTATCTACTGGCGACCGCCAGTAGGTAATATATGTATATATATATAAATATATATATATATTAACTGAAAAAAACATAGGTTTCGCACCAGTTATAGTTAGGTGAACTCACTATAATGTCATCATCAGTGATGTCATGAGTGATGTCACTGACCATGTCATGAGTGATGTAATATGTGACGTCATCAGCAGTGCATTGCACGCACAAGTTATAGTGAGTCCAACTAACTATAACGTGGAATTTCAATGGTTTTATGTCAGTAAAATTTCCAGGTAACTATAACTGGTGTGAAACCTATGGTTTTTTCTGTGAATTTAATAGGTTTTTAATATGCTAATTCCTAACTATAACTGGTGTGAAACCTATGGTTTTTTCAGTGAATATATCCAGGGCTAAATTGTATATAATCTAACTGTGACACAACTTTGGTAACGTATAACCATGCGAACTGATGTGACTTTCACGCAAATTTACAAGTGAAACTCGCATTTGTAGGTACTTGCGGCGCAACTACCATCTAGACATATGGTTAAAAAGCGAGAATGAATATTGAATGTTAATTCCACTTTTTATGTTTCAATTTATGTGACGAATGAATTAGTTAATTTGATTCTCTCGCATCTTGTATATATATATATATATGTAACATAGTAGATTGCTCGTTCAAAGATGGCCGCCGCAAAAATAATGAATGCATTGCCTTATGTACCTTCTTTTATGTTAATGCATATGAAGTTAATCACGTGATTGATAACGATCACAGTGTTTTTGATTTAAATGTAATTTGAAAACAATGTCAGTTACACTGACGAAGGCGGCGACGCCGAAACGCGTTTGTATACTGACTACCGAGGAGGTCTTTGATTAATAAAAGACTTGGCTGACCTACGCCGTATTGGCTTGGAGTGCTCTCATTTCTCTAACCCGAGAGTCTGAGGTTTTGCGTTTTGTCAATACATTTCGCATTCCACCGTGCGAGAGAGGCACCCGTGTTCGAGTGGAGCGGAGGCTGGTGGAACCTGAGTGCCGAAAAATTGAATTGCCGTCTGGCCCCACCGGAGCAGCGTGCGAGGAGCACGACTTGGGAGCAAAGCGAGATTCCGCAAACACAACCCGGAAAAGAACAACCGACCGTGAGGGAACTCGGCGGCCGGGAGATTCTGGAACGGGTGAGTGAGCGACGCTGTCATTATTTTCAAAATATCCGGCAAGAACACGCACAGCCTGAGCGAGAGGTAGAGCCACGCGAAGGAACATTCAACCCCTCGGCAAAAGACATGTTCACAGATAGTGAGAGGGAGCAAGCGGCAGACTCTCTGTTTATTCCCCAAACAGGGGCACGGAAGAAAACCACTCCATCGCAGGCAGCAAGTGCACCCGATACATTGACCAAATTATTTGCCACCCTTGAAAAGACATACGAGCGAGAAATCCGCAAGTGGTGGGAGGCCACCAGCCTTCAAAAATATTTGGAAGTTGGGAGGGTTCCTAGGGGATTGAGAATTTTATTGGTCCCCTCGTATGAAAAACTCAACCATGAACTTTTAAAAGAGTGGTCTGAATTTATGAACGATGTTATGCAAGGGATGCTCAAACTGCTGGTAAAACACGCATGGAGTGATCGAAACAAATTGCAGGAAGAAATCAAGGCAATAGAAGCTAAGATTGGCGAAGAGAAAGATACAAAAAAATGCGAGGAGCTACGAGAACAAATGAAGAAAAGGTTAATAGACTATGAGAATACCATAAAATTGAGGAAGCAATCCAAGTTCATCCGCGATGAAAAGGATTATGCAAATGGGAGAATATTGACATTTGCACGAAAATACGACGCCCCTAGAAGAAAGTTACAACAAGACAAACTCAAGAATAGAACCCCAGCCAGTACTGAAGAGTCTGAAATTTCAGAAGACGAGTCAGTCAGAGCAAGAAGCACCGTGGAATCTAGGGGTGCAGAAGGTGGTGAAGCTAGAGATTACCTTATTGAAGACGATCCTTTTTTCGAGGAGTACAAGGTCATCAGAGGACTCAGAGAGCGACCCGCAGCAACAACACACCCTCCAAAAACACCAAAAGGAAAACGAGGAGGGGGAGGCGGGGCCGCCCAAGGAAGATCGACTCCGGTGGTAACAAGGAGCACCCGCGGGAAGACCTGGAAAGGACCACAATGAATATGACAGAAAATACTATAATTAATCTCTCGGACCGGATACTGACCCCCAAAGAAGAAGAACTATTGAAACTTGGACTTACCTTTTGTCCGACTCCTGCATTTAATTATACACAAACAAGGATAGATCTCTTTAGATTTATCAGAAAACTCAAACTTCATAAACTTCATACTCTGAACCCGAAAACAGCTGATGGAATCAATATTGAAGGAGAAGATCCACTAACAACAATAACAGGCAAAGATTTTGAGGCAATTGCGGTAGCACAAACACTTGTTGGAACAAGTCATTCCCAAGATTGGGAGATTCAACCTACACAGACTCTGGAGGACTGTGGCATTATTCAACAAGGGTGTAAAAGCGGAATGACTATCAAATCTAAAACGAATCCGAGGACACCACATGACGGAATAGACACTTTCCAGGAAATGGTCATTGAGGAACTAAAATATCTCCAAATGGAAGGTTTTAATGCCAGCAAGAAAAATTTGAGTAAGGAGGAATGGGCAGTAATTCAGAATTTGAAAGAAGATGACAGTATAATCATCAAACCCAGTGATAAAGGGGGAAATATTGTCATTCTTAAACGAGGACAATATGAGGATGAGGCCCTATCCCAATTAAATAACAAGGAACACTACGTGGAGATAAAGCGTACAAAATACACTGAAAGCATAATAGCATTCAATGACCTAATTAATAATTGGAAGGATAAAGGCATCCTTGATGTTAAAGACTGGAAAAACCTGAAGTGTGACTACCCACAAATTGCGACATTCTATCACCTGCCAAAGGTGCACAAGAGTAAAATTTGGCCTCCAGGCAGACCCATCGTATCTGCAAAAGACAGCTTACTAGAAAAAACATCGAGCTATATTGACAGCTTCATTGCCCCTTTCGTGAAGGATCTCAGCTCGTATCTCAAGGATACGAAGGACTTTTTGAGAATCATACAGGATGTGGTTTGGGAAGAAGACATGATCCTCATAACTTTGGACATTGCCAGCTTATACACATCCATCAAACACGAAGATGGCCTAATGGCAATGAAAAGCTTCCTTGAATTAAGACCCATCAGATATCGGAGCCATAACAAGATGTTATTGGAACTCACGGACTTCTGTCTCCAAAATAACATTTTTTTATTTGCAGGAAAACTGTATTTACAACTGTAGGGGACCGCGATGGGCACGTGCTTCGCCCCCAGCTACGCGAACTTATTCGTGGGCTGGTGGGAGAAGCACGTGGCCTGGGCGGGGAACAACGAACGGTGGATGGACAACATTGTTCTATGGACCCGCTACATCGACGACTTGTTTCTGGTGTGGCGGGGTTCACGGAATGAGGCTGAGGAATATATTTCTGATTTGAATAAGAATAATCTAAATCTCAGCTTCACCAGCAGTATGAGCCAAAGTGAGGTTTTCTACCTAGACCTACGGGTCTTCGTGGAAGACAATAAAATACAAACCGCTGTCTATAGAAAACCTACGGCGGGTAATACCATACTACACTCACGCAGTTACCATCCCCGTAGCGTCATCAGCAATATCCCCCTGGGAGAGTTTTTGCGAATGAAACGCAACTGCTCAACCACTAAGGAGTTTGTGAGCTCCAGGGAACAGTCTAAAATGAGATTCTCTCAAAGAGGCTATGGGAAAGGGATTCTCACACAAGCAGAAGTGAGAAGTGATTTGGTCGAAAGAAAGGACCTATTAACTGATAGAATTAGGCCCCTGGACAACAAGATCAGGCTGATAACTGACTTTTCTGAAAAATCTCCAGAAATCTTCAATGTAATACGGAAGAACTGGAAGATTCTAAAAACAGATCCTGTAATCGGGAAGTCACTGTCTGACCACCCTCTGATCACCTATAGAAAGGGGAAATCTTTCAAAGACCATCTTGTAAATAGCCATTATGAGAAAAGAAGAAAGAGAAAATCACCTGTTTCCGGCTTCTATCCTTGCATGAAGTGCAAGGCCTGTAAGAATTCCCAGAAAGTCAAAGAATACTACATCCCTGGTCAAAAGAGGAAAGGCAGAATAACCAAACTGGTGAACTGTAATTCTGACTACACGGTCTATTGCCTGACATGTCCCTGTGGGAAGAGGTATGTAGGGAGCACGGTGAAACTAACCAAACTCAGGGTTCTAGAACACATGAGGGCTATTTCATCAAAGGACCCCAACTACCCAGTAGCCCGTCATTTTGAGCAGGAACATGATAGCAATAGCAATTTATTGACATATTTCATCTTGGATCAGTTGGTCAGAACAGAAAGAGGGGGAAATTGGGTAAAAAAGTTGAGGACATTAGAATCAAGGTTTATTATCCAGTTGCAGACCAAAACCCCGGGAGGGATGAATAATGAAGAAGAGATGTGGACTCACATCTGAACATTCCTCTCACATTTCCTTCCCTCTTTTTTAAGAACCAGCAATATAGATTTGTATATAGTTTTTCTTTAAGCAGAGCAGACTGACAAGTTACCACCAATGTTTTGTGTATCATATTGATTACTTTGACAAATGTAAAATGCAGTTATGAATTGGGTGATTAGATTTAGTCACTCATGAATTGAATAGCCCATTCAGGGCTAGATTGTAAATAATGCCAATGCCCATCCAGGGCTAAATTGTATATAATCTAACTGCGACACAACTTTGGTAACGTATAACCATGCGAACTGATGTGACTTTCACGCAAATTTACAAGTGAAACTCGCATTTGTAGGTACTTGCGGCGCAACTACCATCTAGACATATGGTTAAAAAGCGAGAATGAATATTGAATGTTAATTCCACTTTTTATGTTTCAATTTATGTGACAAATGAATTAGTTAATTTGATTCTCTCGCATCTTGTATATATATATATATGTAACATAGTAGATTGCTCGTTCAAAGATGGCCGCCGCAAAAATAATGAATGCATTGCCTTATGTACCTTCTTTTATGTTAATGCATGTGAAGTTAATCACGTGATTGATAACGATCACAGTGTTTTTGATTTAAATGTAATTTGAAAACAATGTCAGTTACACTGACGAAGGCGGCGACGGCAAAACGCGTTTGTATACTGACTACCGAGGAGGTCTTTGATTAATAAAAGACTTGGCTGACCTACGCCGTATTGGCTTGGAGTGCTCTCATTTCTCTAACCCGAGAGTCTGAGGTTTTGCGTTTTGCCAATATATATATATATATATATATATATATATATATATATATATATATATATATATATATATATATATATATATATATATATATATATTCACTGAAAAAACCATAGGTTATAGACCATATATAGTTAGGAATTCGCATTTACAAAACCTTATTTTACTCACACAAAACCATTGAAATTCCATATATAGTTAGTTACACTAACTATATATCGCGCACCCGCAATCCACTGCTGATGATGTCACATATTACATCATTCATGACATGGTCAGTGACATCACTGATGACATCACTGATGACATCTCAAATGACATCACTGATGACATCTCAAATGACATCAAGGTTTTGTAAATGCTAATTCCTAACTATATATGGTCTATAACCTATGGTTTTTTCAGTGAATATATATATATACATACATATATAAACATATATCATCTGTATATCTATATAAATACAAACATAAATGCATGCATACATATACTTATATGCATACAGATGTATGTTTTTTACATGAAAGTTGAAAAAACACTAATAAAAGCAAAGCTAAAAAGCCACCTCATTACGAACAGAATGGCTTTAACTTAAACGAGGGCGATATCTATTGCATTTTCAATGCTTGTTTACTTTGGTTCCATCAAGAAGGCATTCAGATGTGTCACACATTTGCCATAAATTCTGAATGTTAGCACTCTAGTTGCACATTAGATCACTGTAGTAAAGCTACTGCTCACCAGGGACGTCTGCTTATGGTATTCAAAGTGCATGTTTCAGTCTGCATGTCAGAATTTTTTTAATGAAATAGAAGAGGATTTGAGAAGTCACTCAAAATGATCCCTAATTTTTCTTTCTGGAGCACTAATCATACTTTCTATGGCAAAATTAACCCCCTCATGTTGTTCCTTTTTAAATTGAGTGTTTTCAGACTTACCACTTCATTCCAATCAAGATGGCTTCTGGTGTGCCATACTTTTGTCATAAGTAAGACTGTTAGCGCTCTAGTTGTTCTTTAGAACACTCTGGGACATTCTGTCATTGGGCTATACTTGGGGTACATCTGGGTGATATTTGGGCTACATTTAGGCTCTTTTGTCTCTGGTGGCCATCTTGGGAGACCCTATGTCAGAATTTTTTAATGAAATTGAAGAGGGTTTGAGAAGTCACTCAAAATGTGCCCTAATTTTTCTTTCTGCAGCACTAATCATAATTCATATGGCAACATATACCCCCTCATTTTGTTCCTTTTTAAATTAAATGTTTTAAGAGTTACCACTTTATTCCAATCAAGATGGCTTCAGGTGTGCCATACCTTTGTAATAAGTAGGACTGTTAGCGCTCTAGTTGTTCTTTAGAACACTCTGGGACATTCTGTCATTGGGCTATACTTGGGCTACATCTGGGTGATATTTGGGCTACATTTGGGCTCTTTTGTCTCTGGTGGCCATTTTGGGAGACTGCATGTCAGAATTTTTTTATGAAATAGAAGAGGATTTGAAAAGTCACTCAAAATGTGCCCTAATTTTTCTTTCTGCAGCACTAATAATACCTTCTATTGCATAATATACCCCCTCATTTTGTTCCTTTTTAAATTAAATGTTTTAAGAGGTACCACTTTATTCCCATCACGATGGCTCCTGGTGTGCTATACCTTTGTAATAAGTAGGACTGTTAGCGCTCTAGTTGTTCTTTAGAACACTCTGGGACATTCTGCCATTGGGCTATACTTGGGCTACATCTGGGTGATATTTGGGCTACATTTGGGCTCTTTTGTCTCTGGTGGCCATTTTGGGAGACTGCATGTCAGAATGTTTTAATGAAATAGAAAAGGATTTGAGAAGTCACTCAAAATGTGCCCTAATTTTTCATTCTGCAGCACTAATCATACTTTCTATGGCAAAATATACCCCCTCATGTTGTTTCTTTTTAAATTAAATGTTTTAAGAGTTACCACTTTATTCCAATCAAGATGGCTTCAGGTGTGCCATACCTTTGTAATAAGTAGGACTGTTAGCGCTCTAGTTGTTCTTTAGAACACTCTGGGACATTCTGTCATTGAGCTATACTTGGGCTACATCTGGGTGATATTTGGGCTACATTTGGGCTCTTTTGTCTCTGGTGGCCATTTTGGGAGACTGCATGTCAGAATGTTTTAATGAAATAGAAAAGGATTTGAGAAGTCACTCAAAATGTGCCCTAATTTTTCATTCTGCAGCACTAATCATACTTTCTATGGCAAAATATACCCCCTCATGTTGTTTCTTTTTAAATTAAATGTTTTAAGAGTTACCACTTTATTCCAATCAAGATGGCTTCAGGTGTGCCATACCTTTGTAATAAGTAGGACTGTTAGCGCTCTAGTTGTTCTTTAGAACACTCTAGGAGGCTGCAGTAGAGCACAAAGGAATCAACTGACAGTCTCTGTCCTTGTTGGATGTACATGTTTTACTGAGAATGTCAGACTTCATTTTCACATGACTGAGAAAGATAATGTGAATTTACAGAAAATATGCTTTCAGTTTAGCTTATAGATCCCCTTCCAAACCATTGTGGGAAAATCATGAGATATTAGTTTTCTTTCAAACAATATTCATGATATCACAGCAGAAGGTTTTTTCACATGGTAAAATCACCTTAGAACCCACCACAATTCCTAAAACGAGTATGGTACCATCAACAAATGATTTATAATGTAACTAAAGTCCTAAAACCCTCTATTAACTACAATGCTTTTTAATGAGGTGCTATCATGTATATTGGTCCCAAGATGGCTGCCAACACTTCTTGGATGAAGTGCTGACAGCCAATCAGATCAGATGTGTGGTTAGGCTCCGCCCAGATATATATCTATTTTTGAACCTAAATTACTCAAAATCCACTGGAGCACATATATTGAGACCTAGCAAAGGCACATCGGGCTAACAGTCCCTACAATTTTGCCAAGTTTCGTGCAAATCCATTCAGCCGTTCGAGCTAAAAGTGAGGCCAACTGCCCTATGGAAATTAACATGGGAAAAACGCGTTTTGGGACCCCCCTTTTTTCTCGGCCCCCCCTTGATGAAACCCCCCCAAATTGTCAGGGGCTGCTCAGAAACAAAATGTTCCATTTTCCTGAAGATTTCAGCCAATTCCGTCCACAAACGCCAAAGTTATTAGACATAGAATTTTCAAAAATCCCATAGAGAAAAAATCCTAACTATATATACCTACTGGCGACCGCCAGTAGGTAATATATATATATAAATATATATATATATATAAAATTTCTATGGCAAAATGAAACCCCTAATTTTGTTCCTTTTCAAATTAAATGTATTAAGTGTTACCACTTTATTCCAATCAAGATGACTTCAGGTGTGCCATACTTTTGTCATAAGTAAGACTGTTAGCGTTCTAGTTGTTCTTTAGAACACTCTGGGACATTCTGTCATTGGGCTATAGTTGGCCTACATCTGGCTGATATGTGGGCTACATTTGGGCTCTTTTGTCTCTGGTGGCCATCTTGGGAGACTGCATATCAGAATTTTTTTTAATTAAATATAAGAGGATTTGAGAAGTCACTCAAAATGTGCCCTATTTTTTCTTTCTTTTTTCTTTCTTCAGCACTAATCATAATTTCTATGGCAAAATGAACCCCCTCATTTTGTTCCTTTGCAAATTAATATTTTTTTTCTCTGGTGGCCATCTTTGGGCTACATTGGGCTACATTGGGCTACATTTGGGCTCTAACATATATATAGACCAATGTAGCCCAATATATATTTTTTCAAAGGTAATTTTCGTAAAATCCACTGGAGTATAAAACTTGAGACATAGCAGAGGCACATCGGGGTACCAGTCCCTACAATTTTGCAGAGTTTGGTGGAAATCCATTCAGCCGTTCGGGCTAAAAGTGAGTCCAACCGCCCTATGGAAATTAACATGGGGAAAACACGTTTTGGGACCCCCCTTTTATCTCGGCCCCCGCTGGACGAATCCCCCCAAACTTTAAGGGAAGGAGCGGAGCGGAGCGGGCCATCTTCTTTGAGAAATTTGCGAAAATTCGTCCACCGGCGCCAAAGTTATTCCCAATAGAATGTTGCGGATTTCCTATAGAAAACAATCCTAACTATAACTACCTACTGGTGACTTCCAGTAGGTTATATATATATATATATATATATATATATATATATATATATATATATATATATATATATATATATATATATATATATATATATATATATATATATATATATATATATATATATATATATATATATATATATATATATATATATATATATATATTACTATTGCTAGACTTCACCCCCTATTATTTTGGGTAAGGTTAAGGCGCACCCCAGAACTCAACAGTTATGCAACTGGCCTTACTGAGCTCATTACACTAGATACCAATAAAAGGGTCAAATGGCTGAGGGATCTAAGGAATATGTTGATAAACCTGGGTCTAGGCGCACGACCCCCAACGGTCGGGGGCATGCGCATACCCACCCCTGCCCCAGATATCGAAACTTTTATTTTTTTAATTTCTCAGCAACTACTGAACGGATTTACACCATTATTAGTTCCTGAGAAAATCATAAGTAAAATCATAATGAGTGATGTCACTGACCATGTCATGAGTGATTTAATTTGTGACATCACCAGCAGTGCATTGCGGGCGCGCAAATTATAGTTAGCTGAACTAACTATAACAGGGGAATTTCAATGATTTTGTATGAGTGAAATATCCAGCTAACTATAACATGTGTGAAACCTATAGTTTTTAGTGAATTTCCAAGTTTTTTTAAATGCTATTCCCTAACTATAACGTGCGTTTTTCTGTGTGTATATATATATATATATATATATATATATATATATATATATATATATATATATATATATATATATATATATATATATATATATACATATATGTATGTATGCATAGGTATATAAATATATTCTCCACATTCTTAACCATTCCGACGGGTTCGGGTCAAACAAGCAAAAGGACAGCCAGGGCTCTAATATATCAGCATGTGTTTAACTTTCTGGCAGGAAGCAAAAAATAACGCCTAATACGTTTCGATGCCTTTACTTCTTGTTCACAGGTCATTTGCATTTACTTCCTCTAAACAAATAAACATGTGACCTCCCACCACATTAAAATTAGGATTACATGGATACCTCTCTTCTTTACTATTATGTAGCGGCCTTTTTGTAACATTTTTAATAGTTACACATCTTGCACATTTCATTTGTGAACCTGGTTTGGGCTGCGTCACCTTACTCATAATTTATGAGGCCACTCAAAGCAATGCAGGGTGTCTTTGCATGGTTTCATTAATCTTTATGAGAGCCCTGCATCACACATGTGCCACTTTATGTGGAAATTAATCGATTAGTTCAAAAACAGCATTTACAGTTCTTTATGGGTCATCAACAGGAAATTATTCACCTTAAATGAGTAAGAAGTCATTGTAAACTCAGTGAAAGGAGAAGGGATTACTATTTTAAGTGTATTGGCTTGAGAGCAGCTGCAAGGGCCAAAGACTCTAGAAAGTACTGGCGCCTGATAGCAGAATATTGCGACTCAAGGCAGACGGCTCTGCCTATTCCGATCGCAGAGAAGGACTTGGTGGATTACAATTTCTTATTATGTAAGAACAACAGTCCAGTCATTCCAGTGACAATTGGACTGGATGAGTCCTCTTTTTCAGAATTTGGTTCTCCTTCAGGGTAGGATTAAGTGGGGTTTATAAAGAACGCTAGAACATCTGGCATGCAAGGTCGGAACGGAATTCCAATTGCGCTAATTAAAAAGGAGCATGGTGCCTGGGGAGCTTTTCTTGCCCCGCTGCTTAATTATTGCTTTCAAACTGGGTAAATTCCCCTTTCTTGGAAGGGGAATGTTGTAGTACCTTTGCATAAAAAGGCTCCCAAAACTTCCATCCAGCTTTAGACAGATTACTTTGCTGGATTCATCCTCTGTCGTCTGCAACAATGGGCCCATGACCAGAATATCATACCTAGAGAACAGGCCGGTTTCAGAAAGAAACATAGTACTCTGGATAACATTGTGGGCCTCCAGACTATCATAGCGAAATATGTTTTGTTACCGGCCATGCCAGTCTATAGTTTGACAAAGTGGACCACCAAACGCTGTGGAGAAACCTCCTTCGACTGGGTATCCCACATCATCTTCTGGGTCTCATCATGGAATTAAACTCAGATACCTGGTGTCAAGTTTTGATGGGAGGATCGCTGGATTTATCCCTTAAGATTGGAACACATGATGGGCTTAAGGAGGGTTGCCTGCTGGCACCTATCTTGTTTTCTTTATATATATCTGATCTTCTTGGCACCTTAAATTCGGTGAGGGGGATGCCCCTAGAATTGGTACAATGTCCGTTGGTTCCGTATTATATGCGGATGATGTAGTCATCATTGATTTAATGCCTTTTGGCTTGCAACATCATCTGGAAGCCGTGACCATATATGCAGAAGCCCGTTTCTTGAAAATTAACATCGCCAAAAGTAAGATCTTGGCCTTGCATAAGACAGGGCTCAGAATAAAGAGGTGTTACCATTGGATGTTGGGGTCCGAAAAACTGGAATTGGTTGATTCCTATTTATATCTTGGAAAGGTCTTTCAAAACAACAGGCAAGATAAAGGGCATATTAAACTGCGAGAAGGGCTGTTTCCCAGGCTAGAGCACTGAATAGATTCTAGAGAATCTGCTGTAGATGCCACTGTGGCCATGTTTTCAGCAGTGGGTGGGGAACTCTACTCCGATAGCGGAGTTTGCTGAGTTTTGACAGCTCCGCTGGGAGTGCGGAGTTGGCAAAAAAACTCAGACTCCACCACATAAGGGAATTTCCCCCACCCACCCCTACTCAGCATGTGCCCCCTACCCCAGCCCAAGTCCTCCTACTTGGATCGTGTCAAGGTGTTAATGCTGCCTCCTTTGCACAGGAGGATTCTTCTTGTCCTCCAGTGGGCTTTGAAAATGAAACCCCTTCCTGCAGGACTCGCAAGGACTGCTGATGCACGCATATGTCTCTCCACTCTCCATCCGCGCACATGCACAGTCTTCATGAATCTTGCAGGAAGGGGTTCCCATTTTACAGGCAGCCAGGAGAACTGGAAGAAGAATTGTGCACTGGAGTCAGGAAGGACTCTCGGAGTCGAGGGAACACCGCCACTGCATGGGTAAGTTGTCTGTCTAGTGCGGAGCGGAATTCCACAGACTTTTTAGGCAACTCTGTGGAATTCCACGTAGTGCCACTACACCAACTCCACCCACCTTAAGTTAAAATTCCCCCTTCTCTGTCCTATGCTGCTGAGGTGCTGGATATGGACCATTGACTTTCCTTCGATAAGGCCAAAGGTCTAATCCTGCACCAGATCTGTAACCTAAACTCTCTGGCCGCCCCCATGCATTACGTCTTGAATTTGGCTTACTCTCCTCATATATTTTATCCTTGGCAGTGGTTATGAGGTGGGGTAATTCCCTCCTTTGGGGGGAAGAGGGTACACTTAGGGCTGCCTTGAATGTGGAAATGTTTGTTAAGTTGAAAGAACAATCAACATTTTTTATGTCCTTCGAGCGAGCCAATGATTTTTTTGGGGTTAGCTGGAACACTGACTCCTCCATGCCAAAGTCTGTATCGAAGCTGTTTACAAAGAAGTCTGTGACCTCCATTAGTTTGGCCAGAGATATTGCTTTAAGCTAGACCAAAGTTGCGTAATGATGTGGTTTGTGGGAGGGCATTGGGTAACAAACCACATGTTGCTCTCCTCTTCACCTTTGTCCCAGAAGGCAATAGGGGAGGGATACTTACCTTCATAACATGGTGATCTTTCTGTAATGCACTTCACTCTTTTCCCTAACAAAGATGGCGGCACCTCTCCTTCCTGTTTTGTCACTTCTCGTTCCTGTATGTCACATTCTGTTCCTGTATGTCACTTCCTGTCTTTCTGTATATAAGGCATCAGAACCTTTCCTTCCTTGCTTTGCAACACTCCTTGTTCCTGTTGGTGTGTCCTCACTCCTGTTGGCTCCTTGACTCCTATTTTGGTGATACCTTCCTTCCTTTGGCGTTCCTGGTTACCTGGGGACTTCTGCTCCAGCTTGACTTCCAGTTTTCTCCTGGTTTCTTTTGGGCTCCTGGTCTTCCAGTGTATTCTGGCTCTGTGTCTTCTCCTTAACTCCTGGAGTCTCATCATCATCAGAGGTTTTATCCCACCAGGGTTTTCCTCTTGGGACTCCTTCTGGAGGGCACTGGCTGCTTAGGCTTTTATTGTTGGCAGCACCTTGGCTACTGGAAGGGGTTGCCCCTATCTCAGGACGTACAAGAACCAAAGCCGGGAACTGTCCCAATGCCTCAAGACTGGTAAGAAAAACACTAAACCCGACACCACAGCCCTATTTAACTTGGAACCTACCTCACGGGATTAGAAGGTTCGTGCTCTTGTTGAGACTCTATTTGTTGCCCTTAAGAGAAATTACCGGTATTAGGGATAAAATTTGCAAAATTTGTTGTCTACAAGTTCAAGATTTTACTCATGTGTTATTTGTGTGTCCGGAGTTGCAAAAGGCTGGGCGTATTTTCCTAAGACCATCATATATCAAATTCAACATTCATTCTGCCCATGAGGCCTGCTTATTTGTCTTGTCTCCACCAAATGAAATAGTTTTTCACAGGATTTATCGATTTTTTTAAACTTTCTTGGCTGTTTACTAGTATATTTTAATGTAATGCGGCTCCAAGCAGATAAGTAGCTCATTATCTTCTCTAAACCTATTTTCTCTAATATTGTGTTTTTGGTAACAATTTGGATTTATATTGGGGTTTATGTGAAGGGTGGCTTTATCCTCTCCCTCTCCCCCCCCTCCTTCATGATCTGCAATTTATGGAGATCATCCCCTCCCTCTGTTTGGATAACCTCTCTTTACCAGGTTGTTGTTTAATAATGTGTATTTGCTCAGTGATTTCGTTCAGTATGCCTTATCTCAGGTAGTTTACTTTCCTTTCCTTATTTTATTGTACATCCCGCTGTTCTTTGCCTTTTTTTCTGTCCAAAACCTTGTTTGAATAATGTATAGATGTCAAACGCTGTATTTCTCATACTGTCAGCTCTGACAACGAACTGGCGTTTATGTAGATTAAACCAGCGTTGGTCTACTCACCCTGTTTCAGCCTGAAACTCCGCTCTTAATCTATCGGTTTTGTAACGCTTTTGCGTGCTTAGGACAAGCGCTACCCTCCTCGCGCTCCCACCGAGTGATCCCACGCTCACCTCCCATCTTTGAACAAGCGTTCAAAAGACAAGCGTTGTTCCGAGTTCTTTGAACCTCTCCCCCATTTTGCCCGCAGTCTCTGTCCTCAAGGAAATGATACGTCATGCATTAGAGGAAAGTTCCTTGGTGAGAGCCACGCTTCGTGCACGTCTCGCCTAGGAGCTTTCCTCACTCTCTGACAGTCAAAATTCAGCTGTTTGACCGCGTTTGTGAGGATTTATCGAACGAGCACTGCATACGCTATAATTTAGCGAGCGGGCACTCTATACATTATTTATAAGAATTACCAAATTAATGTACAATTAATTCTAAAATCTGTTTTTGGCAAATAGCAAAAGGGCCCCTTAACCCTAGGCATATTATATTCAGCCCCCTATAATTTGCCCTTGATGGGAAAACTATCACTTATATTAACATATTTTTAAAGTGAGAGAATACATAGGGCGATTAGCTTTTTACCATTTCTTTTACCAAAAAAAAAAAAAAAGAAGGGCAATATGGAAAATGTTTCTGACTCAGATTCAGATATAAACAATGCTACACCCCCTAATTTTAATAAGGAGGATTTTCGCATTATGATCCAGAAAGAAATTAAATCCTATTTTAGGGAGACCTTTGCTCAGTTTGCTCCTTATAAAAGACCACTTCCTTCTCAAGAAGATGTGTCTGATGTTTTTATTCATGATAAAGTTGGAGCTGAGCTTACCAGGAAAAGCAACCACACTGCTACTGAGACGCATGTGAGCACGGGAGGTCCTAGCACCTCTGATATTATTGGTGGTCTTAGCACCACAAATTCTTTGGATGGTCTTCGCACCTCAAATAATAGAGATGTCTTTTATGACACACTTCATTCGGGTGCCTCTTGCGGCCCAAATACCTTGGATGCCCCTAGCGGCTCATTGCTTCAAAGTGCTCAGAATTACCATGAGGGTTCAGATGAGGATGAGGATATAGACCCAGATGAAAACGTTCTGGATTTAGATGATGAGGACATAGGAATTTTTGAAGGGGAGGATGAAACCCCTTCTACTTCCAAAGATAGTATTCTAAACCCCCTGGGGGAGGAGATGTTCTCCCCCCTATATCTAAAACATCCCCGTTCCTCACAATGGTCTCCCCAGGACCATGTCTCTAAATTTATTAAAAAATGGATTTGTTTCCCTCTTGAAAGAGGGACAAGGAATATTCTAAGGGCTGAGTGTTCAAGACCCTCAATCGATGAGAAAGCTTGTTACGCCCCTAATATGGACCCCAAATTAATTAAGTACCTTTTTAGACTTGGGCGCGACCCTAGGAAAGGTCTTGAAAAAGCCTTTAAGGGGTTGCCAAGATCGCCTATTGGACGTACTTGGTCCATTGAGCAGAATTCTTGACTCCGCTGAGGAATGTTACCTTAAAGGTACCCAGCTTGATATAGATCTAATAAGAGGTTGGAGTCAAAGAGCCCTCATTCTCCTAGGTAATGCTAATACTAGCATTAACGCTGAAAGGCGTAGGCTCATCCTTTTTACACTAGACCCTAAACTCACAGACATGGCTGAGAAGGAACCTTCCTCGAATCCAAAAGGCCTGCTCTTTGGTGAAGAGCTTATAAGATCTTTAGGAAAGTACGTCTCAACTTTTACTGCTCTTGATAAGGTCCAAAAGAATATGAAGAGAGTATTCAGCAGTAATGATTTTGGAAGGGCCGGAAGAAGGGGCCTTCTTTCCGGCCGCTATAACCAAAGGCCCTACCAGAGATCACGCCCCTTCTGAAGAGGCTCATACCAGAATAATTACTACAACACCTCCAACCGTGCAAGAGGAAATCGAGCAAGAGGTGGAAGATCTCGATCATCTTTCTCATTAAACCCTCCTAGTAAGTTCCCTTCATTTACTTTCTTCTTCTACCCCTCCAAAAGTGGGAGGCAGACTGAAACGGTTTTCAAAAAAATGGGAGGAAATAACTCAAGATCCGTGGGTACTATCCACAGTAATAGGCTTTATGATAGATTTTGTTCAAACTCTGTTTCAAACCTCATTCCCGAGGGATATTCCCATCTCAGTAGAGAAGGAGAAAATAGTAGAATAAGAGATATCCTCTATGCTCGAGAAAGGAGCGATAATAGAAGTTCCTTTGGATTCTCTAACCTTCGTAAGCTCTTTGTTCCTTGTGGAGAAAAAAGGAAAAGGTTGGAGACCAGTAATAAATTTAAAGGGCCTGAACAAATTTCTCGTTTACAGGCACTTCAAAATGGAAGACTGGTTAGTAAAACTAGATTTGAAGGACGCCTACTTCACTATCCCGATGGTGGAAATACATCAACCTTACCTACAAGTTCTCTGGAAAAATCATCTTTATCAGTTCAAGGCTCTCCCCTTCGGGCTTTCGTCCGCCCTTTGGTGTTTTACCAAGGTAATGAGAGCAGTAGCTTCCTTCTTAAGAGAACGAGGCGTTCAGCTTATTATTTACCTCGACAACATTTTGATAATGTCACAAGACCTGTTGGAAAGTCTAGGCTTCATTGTCAACAAAGAGAAGTCCATTCTAACCCCCTCCAAATCTCTGGAGTTTTTGGGTTTCACTCTAAACACTTTCAAGTGCCTTCTCCTTTTACCTCCTTCAAAAATCTCGAAGATCAAGAAAGAGATTCGTCATGTTTTAAGACAGGAAGACATCCCTTTAAGGGTACTGGCAAGACTTCTAGGCCTCTTATCTTCTTCCATTCAGGCGATCTTCCCAGGCCCTCTGAATTACCGGGCCTTACAAAGGATAAAAGGAAGGGCGTTGAGGTCCGGTCTTTGGTACGAAGATCGAATCACCCTAGATTTGGAGGCCAAAACAGATCTGAACTGGTGGTTAGAAAACCTGGAAGCTTGGAATGGGAAAGCAATTTTCGGGTCAGAACCGGACTTTGTGCTGGAATCAGACGCTTGGGGTTCTTGTTTCCTAGACCAGAATACAGGTGGTGTTTGGTCTCAGGAGGAGTCATCTCACCACATCAATTTCCTAGAACTTACTGTTGGCCTATACGCCCTTATGAGTTTCAAACACTCAATTCAAGGGAGATTGGTTGTTCTGAAAAAGGACAATGTTTCGGCAGTGGCCTACATCAATCGGTTAGGAGGTACGAAGTCTGCCGACCTTTCGAACCTAGCAAGGAAACTCTGGATGTTCTGTTTAGAACACAAAATTGCCCTCAGAGCGGAATACTACCCAGGGAAGTCGAACGTTTCTGCAAATTGGAATTCCAGATTCCTTTCGGACTACAGCGATTGGAAACTGAACGTTGCTGTCTTCGACTCACTAAATTCTTATTAGGGTCCATTCGAAATAGACCTATTTGTGACCCGTCTCACCTCTCAACTAGAGCGTTACTTCAGCTGGATGCCGGATCCCGGTGCAGAGGCAGTGAACGCATTTCTCCAACCCTGGTCAGGGATCAATGCTTATGCCTGTCCCCCATTCGCAATGATCCAGAGAGTCTTGCAGAAAGTGAGGCAGGACCGATGCTCTCTAGTCCTAATAACTCCCTTCTGGCCATCACAGGCGTGGTTCCCCACTGTACTGAAACTGACCTTCGAAATTCCATTTCTCATTCCTTCCCTGAAAGATCTCCTTACGGACGTAAACGGAGATCCTCACCTAATGACCCTATCAGGGAGTTTGAACCTTCTTGCCTGGAAAGTGTCAGGCGATCTAACGAAGTCTCAGTACTTTCGTCATCAGCTTCTACTTTCCTCAGAGAGTCATGGGCTCCGGGAACTCACTACAGATACAACAATATCTGGAAATGCTGGCTTCGTTGGTGAATGGAGAGGGATTTGGATCCCACTCAAGCCCCTATCGTTGATATAGTGAATTTCCTCGCTGAACTCTTCGACAGGGGATTGAGTTATAGATCAATCAACTGTTATAGATCGGCGATCTCTGCTGGTCATGTCCTCATTAGCGGCAAGTCAATCGGTAAAAATGTGATTGTTTGTAGGGTAATGTTGAGCATTCGTCTAAAGAGACCCCCAAGGCCGAAATATGATACTCTCTGGGATGTGAATTTGATTCTAGATCTCTTCACTTCCTGGCCAGATAATTAATTTTTAGGCAGAAAGTTTCTTTCTTTTAAACTCGCAACTCTTCTTTGCCTTATCTCCTGTCGTAGAGTTTCTGATGTTAAAGCTCTGGAGATTTCTAATAGGTCATATAATTTATTTGGAGTTAAATTCGAGGTCTATAGAAGAACCAAGACCATGTCTGATTCAATCTTCTATCCTCGTTTCGATCCTTCTCCGAAACTTTGTGTAGTCGAATGTATGAAAGCGTATGATATGACAATGTCTAATCTTCGACCGCTTAATGAGAATCAACTTCTCATTTCCTTCGTTAAGCCTCATAAGGCTATTTCCTCCACTTCTATTGCCAGATGGGTTAAGTCTGTTATGTCTTTAGCTGGTATTGATATTTCCAAATTTCAAGCTCATTCTCTTAGAGGTGCCATGGCAAGTAAGTCTCTTTGGTCCGGAGGTAAGTTGGATGATATCCTTAAAGCTGCTGACTGGTCTAATGCAAGTACCTTCGCAAGACATTATTGTAAACCAATTGAACACATGTCTAATGTAGTTTTACAGGGCTACCAACATGCATAATGTAGCCTCCGTTCTTGTAATGAAATTGCGATTCTCCTATTATCATGCCTAGAGAATCTAGATTTCATTAAAGACACGGAGGCTCACATTATCCCACCCAACCCTTCCCATGGTATTGGGTATAAATTAACATGATGTTATTTATCATCTTGATGTTATGTATTTCAAAATGTTTATTATTTATTGTTCAATTGTTCATCTGGATACGAGTCGGATTCCTTTGTTTTTAGGATACAATTTTCATTGTCCTCTTTCTTTCAAATATCCCGTCTACTTAATCTACTTTTGACGTGTCGTCATCAGGAGGTGGATTGACTGTCTTCTTCTTCAATTTTGCTTCCATTCACTTCGAATCTTCTGGAATCTACTGGATCTACTTTCACCAAATTTAAAAGAGGCTGATGTTTGCTATGTGTAATGTCTTACTTTATCTCAGTGTTCTTATTGGAACCTTTATATTGTGATGCGACTGGCATGGATCTGCAATTAAAAGTCATTGCATAATGTGAGCCTCCGTGTCTTTAATGAAATCTAGATTCTCTAGGCATGATAATAGGAGAATCGCAATTCTTCTGTAGTAATATTATGACTTTTGTTTATTCGGCTGTATATGCATCCTAATATTTTTACTCTTGCTTTTAGGAATGCTTTGTTCCATTTCACTCCTTGTTTGTTGTACTATGCACTTTTCTGTTTTACATGACTGGTTTCTTCTCCCCCACATTCTGTATAGTATGTATGATAATAGATTTTAAGGAGGTGGCCTCGTACAAAGAAATAAATAATTTTGAAGGAGATGCATTTCTTGTTTTATTTGTAATGTGTAATTTTGTGGACCTTCGTAGGAGTTCCATATCATATTAAACTTGAACTGAACTGAACTGGTGAAAAAGTGATACAGTGCCCTCAAAAATTAACCCCTCATTCCTCATTTAGAGGTAGTCATAATGGCATATTTGCCAAAAAGACAGATGTCTCATCTGCCCTTTTGTGATACAGATATGCCGTTTTTATAGAGGACGAGAATGCTGTCATCAGGCTAATATTGCAAGTCATTATTGCACGAGGCTAGGTCTGGTGGCTTAGCGGACTAATGCATCCACTGTAGGGGCCTGTGTTTGACCCCATTGTGTCAGGTCCAAATCCTAGTGGGTCCACTCATCCGTCTGAGGTCTATAAAATGAGTGCCATTGAGTTGGGTAACAATAAACATCTGTTATTCAGGGCCAAGATACCCTTCTGGTTGAACATGCACCTTGCAAATACACATGTTATGTTATTGCAAGAGTGTCCATAATTGGTCATGGAAGCCCAAATGTATTACACATTTTCAGTGTATGGATGAGCATGATAATAGTGGGGGTGTCATCAGTGCACTGCAGTTAGGCTAGTGAGGACATTTTGTAAATGAGACTCCTTTTTACCTTTTTATGCAGACTTTGTAATACTCAAAATTAAATCTTGTGAAACAAGTGTTTAATAAAACATGTTATTCATTGCTACAGAACCTTCAGTAAAAAAGAAATTTTCAAAATAACCACAGATCATGTGAATGATTTCCATTTAGAAAACCACTCTTATCTGAGCATTCTGGATATGGCAAAGATTCAGTCCTCCAGAATTTGCATTAGACAACCCTGTTCTATTGCTTTTCTCTTGTCAACAGCCCTATATAAGATAATGGGAAAACCCTCATGCAGCAGCAGTATGCTCATATTCACTTTCCATAGACCAAACGAAATGGTTAACGCATCAACAATGACAGTGTTGTGTGTCCAATAGAAAATTTATTGGTTACTGAGGTACTTTATAATTCTGTGGAAGGATGACTCATTATATCATACATTTGATTTAACCACATAGCTGCTGTCCATTTTCCCCTCCTGTGCTGAGGAATGCAGGAGCCCATTGTTCATGACGAGCTCAGCTCGTCATCAGCACACGACACCCGTGGGTGATGACGAGCTGAGCTCGTCATCAGCATCGAAAGGGTTAACAATGAAGTATCAAGCTCCTCTATTTCAAGGTCAGCTTGTCCTTCCCAGAGAGATCTCTGCATCTCTCACTGGGTCACAATTTCTAATTCAGGTCCTTGAGTTCCCTAGCCTTCCTTTCAATTTCTTTAACTATGGATGATGTTCCCCGAAAGAGAGGTCTGCAAGCCTAAATAATCTTTAATGTCCATGTTGTCTGTTTCTTTAGGAAAAAAAACAAATAATATTACCTCTTGATTTTCAGTTGTGTAGATGCTGACTAGCTGTTGCACTTTTTGTTATAAGAACGCTTTTATTACATTTTTGTATGAGTACAATACACATTGCAAGTACAGTATTGTATAATGATTCAGGTAATCAACGTACAATGTCCTAATAGGTCATTGCATCGCATATACCAATGTATGTTATGTTATACATTTTTGCAAAGCGCTTATATGCCTCCAGGGGTGTCTTGGCACTAGCTAAACATCTGTAGGAGACATTGGTTTATTTTTTAACTTAACTGTGATGAGTAATGTGGTTAACTGTTTGAATAGGCAGGTCATTAACAGTTCCAGAGTCAAGATCTATGTCTCCTTTGTGGAGTGGTGTATGCATGGCGCATGGTGAGCATCCAGCTCCTCAATTCTGTTATCACCCACAGCAGGTACATGCACAGTCTTCAGGCACCCTTTAGTCACAGAGATAAGGGGGAATGTGCTAAGGGGGAGCATGCCAGGCATGGCGAATGGGGCAAAGAAAAAGGTCGGAGCAGAATCACTACTCACTGTCAGACCCCCTCTACCCGGTCCCCTCAGTGTGGACCTGTAACGCACACACAAAAGCATCCCACTCCTGCGCAATGGGAACTCTTCGCAGGTCCCTCGCCTCCTCCCTGTGCAACGCTGTGGACTTGGCTCTACTCCATTTCAACATTGCTGTATACCGGTAGGGCATGCTGGGAAGGCAGGCACTCTTCCTGTTCACGGCAATTGCATGTTTAGTTATAATTAGGGCTAAGTCTATGAAATGGACTGTTGCACCTCTCCGTCTCTTGTGTCAATAAATCCCCAGTAATCCCGCCTCCATGGTCCTGAGATCCACTCTACCCGTAACCTCCACCAAGGCATCTGAGACTGCTGCCCAAAAGAACCTTGCCTCTGGACAGTCCCAGAACATATGTGTCATACCTGCATTTCTGGAACCACATCTAGGGCACACAAACTCACTTCCATACATTTGGTGCAATCGCTTGGGGGTAAGCTAGGCCTTGTATAAGATGTTGTTTTGGATGAATTGGGAGTGCCCTATCCAATTCTTTAGAAGTAATCTTACGTCAATGTCCCGCTCCCAGGGCAGTTTCATAGGCTGCATCAAGTCCCGTGAGTGAAATGCCATCACACATGTGAACCACGTGATAAGGTGCTGGCCTGAACCCATCACGTAGACTGCATGTAACAATGAATGTGTCTCCGGTTCTCCATTTGTAATGTGCCAAAGACACTGTAATTCAACTAGTAGTGTCCGGTGCGCTGGGAAACGGCCTGGAGGCTAGCCATGATGTTTGTGTAGGTGCTCAAAGGGTACAAGGGCTCCCTAATGAAACAAGGTGCCCAGTGTGTCTGCTCCACCTCTTCCCTTCCCATGAGGTCCCTGAAAGGTCATATAGATCTTATTCTGATGTCCGCTGTGTATGGCACTTGTGTAGGAGTCAAACGGATGCTTCTATTTTAGCTGCTGTGTGCTATGGTCAATTTAGTATTGAAGTGCGGGGATAGTTTGCCAGTCAGCAACAGCAGTTCATGTATCATTTGAGTGGCTCAGTCTAGCGAGAATGTGCCCAGTTGATCCAGGAGTAGATCTGCCAGCCAGCGTGATGGCACGGTAGCTGCACGGTGAGGTAATAATGCTGAAAGATGGGAGCCCCAAGCCCTCCCAAAGCAACGGGCAGTGGAGCTTGCTCAAAGCAAACTCATATTCGCCCTTTGGACCAGATAAAGGAGACTAGCTGCTGCATTTGTGATAGATATCCCCAGGCTGAACCCTGGCAAGTCTAGTGCACCATACATTGTTTAGAAAGTACTTAGATGGATTAGAGATTTCTCTTTGGGATCTTTTTTAAGTGCAATCTCAGGTGTAGCAGTGGGCTCTTATTGAACAGATGTTTTTGTTTCATGGAGCAAACATCCAGAATCTAGATTCAATCGCTGCTTACAATTTAAGCCATACAACCCATAGTGGTTTCATTACCTGGACATGTTCTGTCAGACGCCATAAATAGCGCCCAAAGAAGATATGCACCATTACTAATTCACAACTGCATTATAGCTGAATTCTAAAGATGCTGACTTCTTCAACTCTTCCTGCTACTGTTGCCATTGCAACAGCTGTCGCTGCTGCTCAAGGTCCATACAGCATGAATAAGCACACCCACTTGGCAGCAGCTTTTGCGTTTTTGATTATGTTCTATGTAGTTCTACAATCTGTGCGAGAGAAGAGCTCTAGAGATAATCATCAGCACATTGCTTGAACCTCACCAGCAGCCTTCCAACTGACCGTACGGCGGCCATTCCTCACAGACAGACGCAAATCCAGACTTCTAGGAGCAATCAAAGAAGTCAGAAAATGATGGTTCATTTACCCCAAAAAAAACAAAACTAAAAAATTATTCAATTCAATAATCTTTAACCAGTTATAAAAAAAAACATAAAAGATGCAAGTTTAAACATTTCAAACATGCATGGTGAATAAAATCAGATGACAAACGTGCCCCCATTCCTCCAATAGCAATCAAATACTCAAGACTTATCTTAAAATAAATAATGGATACATCGCTTATAAGTATCAAAACATGGGTTCTGATTCTGGTGCTGTTGTGTAATTTTCTATCATAGAAGGTATGTTATATCAAGGCAAGAGCTGATAAAGTGCAAATTCAATAAAGTGCTTATCCATACTTGAACAGTATACAATATTAAAACATTTAAAATGTAATCAGCAGAAAATAGCTAGAATTTCAAACCTTTTCCATTTTGTATTAGGTTAACAGCAAATAAATATCTACTTACATTAAAAATTATTTTTTGAGATGTAAGCAAAAACCACACATGGTTTTAATCCATTTTTTCCTTGGAATGTCATAGGCTGGGCAAAATAATAGTGTGTTGGAGTTGTTTTCTACTACATTAGATTGGCATGGGGACAATAAACTTCTCTGTCAACACTATTATTATGTAACCATTTAGCTGTGTTGCAGTTAACCTGCCGGACATCAAAACGAAATTTCATGTACAGTGATTTGGCCAGTTGCGGTTGGATTTCATCCAAGTATTGTTCAAAAGAGGGGAGTGGTTTTGTTAATAAGAACTGGGATGTTAGCCTACCTATTTCAGAACAATGGTGAATACTATTTTGCATATATGTCCAACATATATTTTTCAAGATCTTTTTTTGAGAGTGGCGTTAGTGTGCTGGGTGCATCCCAAAAGTGTTTTAGGCCTAGTTTGCAAAACCATATTCGCACATGTTTAGCCCATTAGAGTGTTGTATGCTGGTTGAGTCTTGGAATCTCGATTAACCCTTCTTTGTAGTTTTTAAGTTCTTCTGTGGTCCACAAACTGACCCAGAATAGCACAGGCCTCAGTATGGCTTATTGGTCTATGTGCTTTATGTTGAGGTCCTGGATGATCGAGATCATATGTGTGCGTACAGGCCTGAAAGCATGTTCCGCCTATTGGCCCCCAAAACTCTTCACCAAAGAGGGTTGCAGATTGAGCCTTGTACTTGTAGACCTTAAGGGTGGGAGACGCTGCCTTGGATACACTTTTCTGATGCTTTTTCTGTATTGGCATGGAGTTTTGCAGCAGGATAGCCTTACATTTGTCTAAGTGTGAATTCCATGTCAGTTTTTTTATCTAATGTGATACTAAGGTAACTAAAGTTGGACACATATTCTAACTTTTGATTTTGGACTGTGATATTTTTCTTAAAGGTCTTATGTGGTTTGATTGTCATGTATTTTGTTTTATTGGAGTTCATTTCGAGGCCCTTTAAAGCGCAATATTCACTGAAAGAGTCTAACAGATTTTGTAATCCCTTCAGAGTTCGGGATAACAGAATTGTACCATCAACAAATAATAGAGATGGTACTGGCTCCCCTCCTAACTTTGGTGTATCATGTTTACATCCTTGGAGATGATTCACAGCATCATTTGCATATAATGAGAAGAGAGTGGGTGCCAGTACACATCCCTGCCTTACTCCTCTCTTTATAGGGATCGTCTGTGTAAGTTCACCCCTGGGTCCCAACCTTATTTTTGCATAGTTGTCTTCATGCAACCGGACTATCTGAATCAGAAGGTCTTCGAGGGCTCCCTGAATTTTAAGGGAGATCCAGAGGAAATCCCTGGAGATAAGGTCGAAGGCGGCCTTCAAATCTATGAATGCTTTGTACAGGTGTCCTCCCGTTAAACATGTGTATTTCCAACCTATACATAGAAGTCTAAAGACCTAGTCAATTATGCTCGTTCTCACTCTGAACCCAGCTTGGTTCTGTGATAAAATGTGGTTTTCCTCTATCCAGATATTAAGTTTGGATAGAATTTGTTTTGCATAGATCTTTTGTAAAGTGTCTATTAGACTTATAGGCCTATAGTTGTCAGGATCTTGTCATTTACCCTTTTTAAAAATTGGGATTATTTCAATCAGAGTCATGTGCGCATAATAGTTAACAGAGTGTTATGTGTGACTGCCGTCCTACCCCTTTGGTCGGAAAACAGCCTTCATTCAGCCCATATAAGTCTACCACTGTTCTGTTTAAGACTTTTACAGACAATCACATCCTAGATATATGTGTATGCAGTCCATATGCTCTCTGAAGATACGCTTGGCGGCTCAGTGCACCCAAACACAAAGACAGAGCATGTAACACAACTGTGTGAGCTGTCTTTGTTTCTACTTTTTAGCTTCCCAAGTTTCTACTTTTAGAAAAGATATTTCAAGAATGGTGGAAGTAACCGTATCATGATAATGAATGGTATGTTATGTTATAGTACGCTTATATAGCGCATGAATGTTATGTTATGTTATAGTACGCTTATATAGCGCATGGCTACCCCAACATCGAGGCGTCCCAGTGCTTGCAGACAAGCCCCATTACACAACGATCGGAGTGGAGCGGCAGAGTGTCAGCTCACAGGGGAACCCTAAATAGAGGAAAATAACCAGGTCTTAATGTGTTTTCGAAAGTGTAGGTGGTTGCTAATAGAACGCACACTTAAAGGGATAGAGTTCCAGAGTTTTGGGGCCAGATACCTAAATGATCGGCCTCCAGCTCTGCACCTCCGGATCTTGATGGTACAGGCAAGAGAAAGGTCCGCAGAGCGGAGAGCCCGCGACGGGACATAAAAGGAACAGATTCCTTGCAAGATTTGGGGGCCTAAACAATGCAGCATTCTATGAAGAACACACAGGGTTTTGAATTGAATACGTTGTTTAACAGGCAACCAATGAAGCCTACGCAGAACCTGAGAAGTGTGGCAGCATTTCGGCAAACCGAACAGAATACGGGCTGCAGCATTCTGAGCCCTTTGCAGTCTATTAACGACTGTCAGGTTGGAACCAAGCATAAGAACATTATAATAGTCTAGATGGGATAAGACCATAGCTTGGACAATTGTCTGTCGGATGGAGGGTTCGAAAAAGCCGAGAATAGGTTTTAAAGAGCGTAGGCGTCCATAACAAGTACCAGCTACTCTTTTCGCATGAGAATCCAGGGTAAGTGAGTTGTCTAAAATCACCCCCAGATTTTTAACTTCCCTCTTAGGTGTGGGAGGGGGGCCCAATGTAGGGGGCCACCACCGCTCAGCCCACTTCTGGGTGTCAGTGCCAATGAGGAGGAATTCAGTTTTAGATGAATTAAACTGAAGGCAGTTCTCTGTTAGCCAGCTGGACATGGCCAGGATGTCTTCTTGAAATTTGGCTTGATCACCCACGGTGTCATTGGAAAAGGTGAAAATTAGTTGCGTATCATCCGCATAGGAAATTAATTTGATGTTACGTTCCCTGGCCAACATGGCCAAGGGGCGGACATACACATTAAACAACGTGGGGCTGAGGGCAGAGCCCTGTGGGACACCGCAGCCTAATGGAAAACTGCTGGATGAGTATGGGGGAGCATGAACCTGGAAGGAACGGTCAGATAGAAATGACACGAACCAATCCAGAGCTCCATCTCCGACACCTATCTCCCACAGTCTCCTTAACAGGATCCCATGGGAGACCGTGTCGAACGCTGCACTCAAATCCAGAAGCACCACAGCTGAGGTGCTACCCATGTCCAGTGCCACCCTTAGATGTTCCGTAACGACCAATAAGGCCGACTCTGTGCTATGTTTGGCACGGAATCCATTCTGAGACTCTTCCAAGATCCCATTAGTCTCCAAAAAACCAGTCAAGATGGAATTTACATGTGCCTCCGCCACTTTAGCCAAGTACGGAAGCAGGGAGATAGGTCGGAAACTTTCTGGCTTGGAAGGGTCCAGGGTGGTTTTTTTAACAAGGGGGCCACTTTGGCATGTTTCCAAGATTTAGGGATAGTAGCTGAGCCACCCAAACTACTTTTGCGAAGAATGACAGGTTGGCTTCACAGTTATGCTCAAATAAAAAACAATGACTTCAAACTGCACTTGCAATGAACGTATTTCTGCCAACATTGCCCTCTGCCTCATGATATTGTTTAATGGTCAATAGGAGACTTCTCTTCTCCTGTGCCTAATGTTGTTCTGGCTTCGATTAAAACGTGTTCTCTCACTTGCCTCACTCTCTGCTAACATTGTTCTGCTCCTCTTTCATCACCTCCTGAGATTGCCCTTCACTCCTATCAGTAAAACACCTGCTCTCCTCCTGTCACTTCTCAATGATTTTTGTTATCAAGCAGACAAAGACATATCTTTGTAAGTGTCATCACTTGTAGACAAAATGCCCTGAGATCGGTGTCACTTGAATATTACAACAGTCATTGAAGATAACTGCAGAGAGATCTCCTGTTGTTATGCATCTGCGAGAAATGTGTTTTCCTTATGTTCATGAACTATAATTTCCACACCAAGGTATAGAGCTACAGTGGAGAGAGTATGGCTTACAGTTAGGTATCCATGCATCCAAGGCTGCTGGTTTCTGAGATACAGAGCAGTGGCCACGAGCTGTCTGCCAGGCCACGTGCCAGATTTTGAGCATCGGGGTTCAATTCTCTGTTCTACAATTCAGTTTTTATTCAACCCATGGCAGTTGCCATCTTCCATGCTGCCACCAAGATATATTCCAGTTCAATATGTACTCAGGCTTCATTGGCTAATTTATTTTCATAATCTTCAAAACCTCTGCCCTCTGCACCCAGGCTTGACATTTTCACTCCTGATAATGACCCTGCTGACAATTTCGGCTATCTACACCAAAACAAAGTCTATATTTTAGAGAGTACATATAAGACATTGGGCATTACTTCCCATGTATTAAGCAAATCTATCAAGTCTGATGCCTTCTTTTAGCTACATATTTATGACAAGATATATTAAACCTCAGAGATGAGGGGGCTTTGAAACTGCAGTAATTTGCTGTTAGTTGTTTAAGCTGTGTTTGGAAAGGGATTGGAACACTCATTTTTTGGCTAGAAGAGTGAGTTGGAAAAGCAGTATTGTTAGAGGGCAAAGTTTCACCTGCAGAACTCCGGAGTGTGGATTGTGAATGTCTGTTTCCGAGGAAATTCTGAAATGAGGTGCAGCGTCCAGCCCACTGCCCAGCAGCCTGAGTTTGCTGATTGGCTCCCTAGCTCCTAAGTATCTATTAGCCCTCCTCTCACACCTCCCCAGGCCCCTTAAGGGTTTGTTGGGTGGACCCCAAAACTTTCACTACCATTTTATGAGCTGCAGCTTCCAAGTGCCCAAGATTGCAGTGAGCCAAGGACCAGGAGGTGGTAAGAAAGCAGACTTTGTGCTGTCTCTTTGCTGAAATTTAAAAGCGATTTTTCTCTACCACGTGGCTGAATCAATTCAATTAAATTCAAGCAAGCTTTATTCGACAATTGTCATAAAAGCACAATACATGCATTTTGTCATAAAAGATTTGTAACCTCGCATTAAAAGAAAACCTATAACATTAATCAACAAAACTACATAGTTTAAGATAGCAGATGCAATAATTTCATGATAAATATAATACAAAAACCGAATATAAAAGCCAAATCTTTCCAAATCAACCACTGATCATTTTGCTCCTTAGAGTCCAAGACCACCCTAGAAACTTTGCCACTGATATGTAAACAAAAGGAACAGTAATCATGCAAATAATTCTAACTGCTACCACTCCACTCCGGGTGCCTAGTAGCTTACACATGGGTCACAGCCATACCCTGCGCGGGGCAGAGTATGCTGGGCACCCAAATAACATATGAGTAACTGATTCCATGGATGCTGGACAACAGGGACAAGTGGCCGTTCCGCCTTGGGACCACCTTGAAGTAAATGCTCTAGTTGGCAAACTTCCAATTCTTAGCTGAAAATAGAGCTTTCTATCAAGTGGCTTGGTTATGTTGTCCCAATATGCTTCTAGGCAAATCACATCTTTAAAATCTAAAAAAATCCCTGTGAGAGAAAGTGGGGCACTTTTCCTGAAAATCTTAGATGCTACCATCTCCCAATATTTGTCCTTGAGAACCTTCTTAGAGGGAAAGCTAGCATTAAGAGGATCCTCCCATAGCGCTTGCATTTCTAATTCTCCAAGAATACCCCTAATACCAGATAACCATTTGATTTTACGAAAGGAATCACACTTAATAATATCCATAATCCCATTGGCATATGTTCTTAATTCAGGAGTTATCCACAGGCACCTCCAGTATAATACCGGACGCAAATTAGCAATACATTTAATTGGCCTCATTCCTACATCATAGAAGACAGGACACATGGGAGTACTCTGGAGTAAATTAATAAGGTTGCGTAGGAACGTGTTCTCAGATACAGTCATTTTTGTTAAATTCTCAAATCCCCAAATCTCAACGCCATAGAGGGCTGAACTAACCACCTTTGCGTCATAGACTCGGAGGACTGGAGCAATTGGCATGGTAAATGATTTTGCATGCTCAGAGCACAGTGCTCCAGCCAACTGGTGATGTTTAAGCGTTGCCAGCTCAGTCTGCTGGTTCCAATGCAAGTCGTGTTGAATATTTACACCCAAGTAGCTAAATGCCCTCACTTGTTCAAGTGGTAAATTATTCATAAAAAGTTTTCCCTTAAAAGTTTTATGCTGGGGGGCGTGGCTTAGGAGCCTCTGGAGATGGCCGCGATTCACGGGAGCTCCGTAGGGACGTAGGAGTTCGAGCGGCTCTCAGGACTTAACTTCCACTTTCGGACCCGGTTTGAGGTATTTCCCGGCGTCGGAAAGGATGCTGCCTGCCTTGCTACCATGACAGCTGCGCTCTGTAAGGTTTTCCCCTTCTTTTTGATGTTTATTTCCTCCGCTTTCCACAGAAGAGTCGCGGCCGCCATTTTGTTTTTTCGGCGCGTCCGCGTTTTCCCGCCTGCAAAAGTTACCAGATGCATTTTCCTCACAAAACCTTGCCAAACCTTCTAATTTTTACTGTTTTTTTTCCTATTTTTGCCCTGCGCTTGACATTTACGCTTGTTGACATACATGGGTGTCTTTTGAGGAGCCATTGCAGAATTCTTGTTTATTTATGCCAGTTGGTTTTCTACGGTGTACAAGCCTATAGTGTGTAGGAAGTGGTTTCCTCCTCATTTCTAATATGGCTAAAGCACGTAATAACCGCAATGGGTCTTTTCAACCAAATGGACCAGGTTTGGAGGACTTTAATCCATTTAATGCCTTGCAGGACTCTAAAGAGGATTCCCTCATAGACTCTACTATCTCTAAGGGGTCTGCTACTTCGGTGTCACGCTTGAATGCTAAGCAAAGCCCTAAAGCGTCCCTTACTGTGCCAAATTCATCCTCTGCACAAGGCAAACAAGTCCAGGTAAACCCCCCTTCCCCACCTCCTGCATCATCCTCCTTGAATTCCTCAGACCTCATTCTTGAAGAACTGCGTGCCCTTAAACCTCACATGGAGGAAACTAATCTTCGTCTGCTTAATCTAGAATCCAACTGGTCCGTCACTGAACAGAAGGTTGGAGTGTTGGAGAATCGTGTTGATCTTATCCAAGGTCTTGCGGATCAGATTCCACCCATGTCTAAAGAGATTGCACATCTTAAACAGCAGGTTGAACAGTTAGAAAACCGTAATAGACGCAACAATCTGCACATTTATGGCCTAGTTGAAGGTTTGGAAGGTCCATCCCCGATTTCCTTTTTTCAAACTTTTTTGCCAACGCTTCTTGGTCTTCCTGACTCGCCAGTTTTGAATATTCAGCAAGCGCATCGTCTTGGTTCAAGTCCATCTTCTTCAGCGTCCTCCCCCAAGCCTAGGGGAGTTATTTTGTACTTTCTTGAATATGAATATCCTGATCTTCTTCGTGTGCTGCAGGCTGCTAAACAACGGGGGAAGATTATTTGGAATGGCTCTACACTATTTTTTGCCCAGGACTATGCTAAAGCTACTGCAGAAAGACGTAAGAAATTCCTGGATATGAGACCGTCGTTATGCAGCTTGAATGCAAGATATGGTTTATTCCACCCCTGCTTTTTCAAAGTGACTTATAACAATAAAACCACCACATATGATGATCCTGTTCTTCATCAACGATTTCTGAACAGCTGCAGAGTGGATTCAATGGACATTCCTCAACCATGAAGACGAAAGCCTTTTTACAATGATTTTTTTGTCCTTTCTCCCTCTCTTTTGTCTGTCGTAGCGTCTCTCTTTATTGCTGATTTTTTATCTTGTATTTTTGCTGTTGCTTGTTCTTTGGTGTAATTCCCCACCTATACAGAGGTTATGGCTTTGCTTGTGCTCTGTTGTAAGCTTGTTGCAAGTTTTCCCCTGTTATTCAAGTTTTTTCTCCCCTCTTTCTCTCCCCTTCTAGGTGGTTTCGTGTATGGTCCCAAATTGTTTTTTATTCTCATCGGTGCATCCTGGAGTTGTTTCCCGCTCTATTCGTCTCGTCATGGAGTTTTTCCCGTCCTTTGTTTCATCTCCCTCATGTGTCTTCACCATCCCTGTTTTTTCTATTTCCCTGTGGTATGTTTTTCCTATATTGTACTTTTCCAATTTTTGTTCTGTACTTTTTCCCTTTCTTTCGCTTTCTTCCCTCTCTATCTTTCTTCTTTTCCCTTTATCTTCTTCAATCTTTTTCTTTCTCTTATGTTTCAGTCATCTATTTCTTTATGCTACATTTTTTCCTCTATTTTCTTCCACATTTCCGGTCTATACTTCTTTATCTTCTGTTAATATTGCTACCTTGTGGTTTAGTTGAATATTTTGCTGGTTACTCATGTTATTGTTGCTAAGTATCGTGTATTCGATATTTTTAATACATCTAAATGCCAATTAATGTAATTTCGTGGAATGTCAAAGGTTTGGGGTCCCCGATTAAGAGACAACGTGTTCTATCACATTTAGCACATTTGAAAGCGGATATAGTTTTATTGCAAGAAATTCATGTTAAAGATGTTGAAATAGCTAAGTTACGCCGTAATTGGGTGGGCCAGGTTTATGCCTCTCCGGGTTCGGGGAAGCATAATGGGGTTGCAATTTTATGTCATAAACGTTTAAACATTGAACTTCTTTCCCAAGATAACGATATGGAGGGTAGGAGGGTGGTAGTTTCGTTACTGGTTAATAAAATTCCTTTAACTATTTTCAACTTATATGCCCCTACTGTTCCTGATAAACTGTTTTGGCCTTCCATCCTTCAAACCTCTATGAAATATGCTGATGATTACTTTATACTTGGGGGGATTGTAATATGATTATAGATCCTTTTTTAGATAGGAAATCCAATTCACGTTTTTCTCCTTCTCAGGTTCATACTCAATTTACATCCACTATTGCACAGAGGTCTCTTGTTGATTCCTGGAGACTATCCAACCCAACATTACAAGAATATACATATTTTTCACCTGTCCGCTCCTCTCAATCACGAATTGATTATCTCTTTATTTCCAAGGCTCTGACACAACATATCACTCACTCTGACATTGGGTCTATACTAATTTCCAACCATGCCCCTGTTTCATTAGGTCTTGATTTACTCCCTCCTGTTAAAGGAACACGAAGATGGCGATTTAATAATGCCCTTCTTTTGGACGCATCTTTTACTTCTGCTTTCCTTGATTTTGCTGCACACTTTTTTGCAGAAAATGAAACACCACAATCTTCCCCTCAATTAATTTGGGACACTTTTAAAGCTGCTTCTAGGGACTTTATTATTATTATTTTTTTATTATTATTTTATTTGTCAGAACAGCAAAATACAGAAGATACAGAGCAGCTTGCCTACATCCCATCTCGGGCCGGCGTCATTTCAAAGTGTCTCTTGAGTTACGTAAGCCCGGACCGAGAAGACCAAGGGTCCCATATAGCATATCTCCAGTTACATACGGGATCACTCAGGCAAAAAGCCACTGTTGGCAGATGCGTTTTGCTCTATGCATGAATGAGCGGATCAGAACATTTTTAACATTTTCTCCCGCCCCGCCCTCCCCCCCCACAACAATCATCCCACCCCAGCCATTCCCCAGTTGCTGCTCCTTGCTCGTAAAGGTGTGTAGTCTATGAGTGCAATGTGGCCTGTGCCGCGGTTACCGTTTGATAGCCCCAGAGTACCTCTTATGTGTCCTCACCCCCAAGCCTGCTGTACCTCCCCAAGTCAGTATCGCGCTGCGGTGTGGCCACTGCCCTGGCTGCCCTCGCTGGCGTCCGAGTCCGAGATGTGCCCTGACCACGCCCCTTCTCCCTGCACAGTCCGTGCTCCTGCTCCATTCGGCTCAAGTTGTGCCTCCCCCTCCTTTGCAGTGGGTTCGTCATCCACGCTCCTGGAGGTTAAGTAGGTCTGATATAGTCCCCAGAAGTTCTTGGGCCTACTCCGGGGTGGAAGCAACTCACTATAGAGCTCTGCTTGCATATTGCAGAACAGTAAGTCGCTGGACCAACGTTTCAGCGTCGGTAATAGGCCCCTCAGCCAACACATCGCCACCACTCGTTTGGCAAGGAGCATGCCCATGCTTACCATTTTTCTCACTGGCATTGGAATCCTTTTCGCAAAGCCTAACAGGGCCAGTGCCGGGTCCATAGCCAATTCCATATCCACTATAACGCTCATTTCAGCAAACACCTTGCACCAGAATCTCTGCACTCCCGGGCACATCCAGGCCACATGTAAGAAATCCGCAACTGGGGCATGACACCTCTCACAGTGCGGGGAGTCGCGGAGACCATACCTGTGCAGCCGCTCTGGCGTGTAATAAACGTGTTGCAGAAATTTAAAATGGACCAGGCGATGACGTCCATTCAACGAGATTCTTCTGGAGGCCGCACAGCAGTACGCCCACATGCTGTCATCTATCTGGGTGTTCAGGTCAGTCTGCCAGGCCAAGCGCGCTTTCGTGTATTGTAGTGCTGTATGTTCGTTTCCTGTCTTATAGAGCTTAGATATTAGCTTTTGCGGTGCCTCGGTGGCTATAACACATGCGAGCTCCGGTATCCCGGGTGGTTCCTCCATATCAGGGCCCAGCAGATCAAGAAGTGCACTCCGCACCCTATGATACTGGAAGCGTTGAAGTAACGGTGGCTGCTCCCTCCCCCGAGCCATCTGCTCCCATGTCTTGACCCTCCCCTGTTCGAACAGGTCCCCCAGAGTGTGGGCGCCCAGTTCGCGGAGGGCCCTGTAGACTCCTGGCTCAGCCAAAGTGGGGAGCCATAGCGCCCAGTGTATCGGCATATTCGGTGCGTACATCAACTCTTTGTTCTGCCTCTGTAATATGGAGTGCCAAGCATGGTTAGTGGACAGGAGGGAGTCCAAGATACCCACTCTGCGATCCCTTGGGCCACAGATTGTAGCTGGGAGCGGGGCCGGGTCCGTGAACAGCCTCTCCAGCATCACATGCGGGATGTTCTGATCACCGTGGATCCAAGTGTGGAGGTGGGAGGCCTGCGCGATTCTATAATACCGCTCCATATCGGGCGCTGCCAGTCCCCCCTGCTCATACGGCAATTTAAGGACTTCCCATTTCACTCTAGGTTGCTTTCCGGCCCAGGCTAGTCGTATGAGAAGTTTGTCAAGAGTGGCAAAGAAGGCCCTAGATAGGACAATCAGAATATTAGAGAATAGGAATAGAAACCTCGGCAGGATCACCATTTTCATCATGGCAATGCGTCCCATCAACGACAATGGGAGCTTGATCCAGAGTTCCACGTCGTCTGCAAGCCTGTTATAGGTGACTCCGTAGTTTTCTCTGAGCATAATTTCGGGGTCTGTGTGGAGCATTATGCCCAAATAGCGAATCGGGTCTGAGGACCATTGGAGTGGGTATTCCATCTCGAAAGGTTCAGTAACGGGGGTCAGGGGAAACGCCACCGATTTGGGCCAGTTAACTTTCAACCCCGAGAGCGCTCCAAAGCGGACCACTTCCCTCAGGACCGAGGAGAGATTATTTACCGGGTCCCTGATGTACAGCAAGGTGTCATCTGCGTACGTGGATATCCCAATCCTGTAGGTGGGGTAATTAATGGCTTCATAGGAGTGATACTCTCGTATCGCGCAAGCCAATGGTTCCGCCACCACGGCATAAAGTAGCGGCGAGAGGGGGCATCCCTGTCTCGTGCCTCTGCTGATAACAAACGGGTCCGAGACCGCATCACCCAGTCGGACACGCGCGCCTAAGAGGTGTGGGAAAAGGTCCCCCAGGCCCAACTTCTTAAGGACTCTGTGCATGAACGGCCACTCCACGGAGTCGAATGCCTTCTCCATGTCCAAAAAGACCGCTATGGCCTTGGCGTCTTGCTTCGTGTGCTGTATGGTCCCCATCACAGTGCGAATATTGTATGTGAGATTTCGTGCCGGTATAAAACCTGCCTGCTCTGGCGCAACTAACTCAGGGGCCACAAGTGCCAGCCTGGCCGCCAGTACCTTAGCGTAGAGCTTGGTGTCCACGTTTAGGAGGGATAGTGGGCGGTACGAGCCTGGAAGGTTATGGGGCTTACTTGGTTTCAATATAGTCACAATTATCGCCTCTCTCATAGAGGGCGGCATCACACCTTCCTCGCAGATTTCGTCAAAGAGGGTGGAGAGGTGCGGCAATAGCTTATCCCTGTATGCCTTATAAAAGGACACTGTTAGACCGTCCGCCCCGGGGGCACTCTCAGACCTTATGCCATCCAGTGCATCTGAGATCTCCTCCTGCATTATGGGGGACATAAGGAATTCCCTCTGCCAGTCCTCTAGGAATGGCATGTTGATATAGCTCAAGTAGTTGTCGATTCGGTCCTCCATACCGGAGGTCTTATTAGTGTATAGCTCCGCGTAAAAGTTCCTGAATTCGGTGAGAATGTCCCCCTCCACCGTCAGCACATCTCCCCCAGCCGATTGCAGTTCTGTAACTACCTGCCTTCTTCTGGCGCCCTTCATTATCCTGGCTAGGAGTGCGCCCGGTCGCTTCCCCTCCCCATATATGCGCGCCGTTGCATATTTGCCTAGGTGACGTACCTCCCTGTCCGCCTCCTCATGGAACTCTTTCAGGAGCTCCTGCAGGGTCCCATCCTCTGTGGTGTTCAAACCCGCTAAATGTTGCCTCTCCCGTTCGGCTATTTGCCCTTCAAGATGTATCAGTCTATGTCTGATGGCCTTCAGGACGCTGGAGTGTTTGGCCATGGCAACCCCCCTAATGTAGACCTTAAAGGTCTCCCACACCGTCCCGAAGCTGTCCACTGAGCCGACATTTGTTGCAAAGAACATATCTATTTCTTCGCCTAGTTCGGCCCTAAAGGCCTCATCCAGTAGTGAGTAGGGTGGGAAGCGCCATGTGAATGGGGGTATCCTCTGCTTGGGGGTGTTAAGTACCAACAGTATAGGGGCGTGGTCCGACAGTGTGCGGGGGAGGACTCTGTAGCCTTTCACTGTCGCTAGGAGAGAGGGCGTGGACAGCCAATAGTCTATCCTGGTGTGAATATTGTGGTACGCTGAGTAGTGTGTGTATCCCCCCCTGTCCCGGTGTCTCTCCCTCCAAACATCTAACAGCCCCAGCCTCACCATTTCAGCTTGCATTTGCTGCGCCGCTGCCGCTGGGCGTCTGGGCGGTCCCGCTGATCTATCCAGCTCCGGGTCGAAGATAAAGTTAAAGTCTCCCTCCCACAGCATCCTATCTGAGGACCACTCCGCGCAGAGCCCTGCTACTGCTGCATAGAAGTCGGGAGAGTCATAATTTGGTCCGTACACGTTCATGACCATGAAATTCTGCCCCTTGCCCGTGCATCTACTTAGCACGTACCTCCCATCCGGGTCAGCTTGTATTTGTGTTAGGGACAGATTGGATCGTGGGTTGACCCATGTGTGGTGAAGCCCGCGTATGTGGAGTTACCCTGGAGTCCCTTGTGTGAGAGCATCTTACTGGTATTGGGTAGGTGCGTCTCTTGTAGCAGGGCCAAGTCTATTCGATGACTTTGTAGGTAGTGCAAGACCTTGCGGAGCTTACGATAATCATTCAGACCCCGCACGTTCCACGTTAGGGCCTTAAGAGTCTCAGTGTCGCCTATCAGGTCCCCATGTGGCAGGTCAGGCATTCTCAGTGCAGTAAGGTATCATGTGCGGACCCATGTGTAGACTTCGCAATGCAATCAACTGCTTACATTCCCTGAGGCCAGACAGTGAGCAGCAGGACACAGCGACAGTCATATGGTACATGCAGCAGTCGTCAAACACCCATTTGTAAAGCAACAATTCGGAGCGAGCTAAGAACCCCCCCCTAAACACACCCTCTCCCATAACTTCCAATACCCCCCACCTCCCACAGCCAACCAACCCCAACCTGGTTTGACCGAATCCCCCATGCCCCCTCCCCCCTCCCCCTCCCAAAAACTCACAACAAATCCCCAAGCAAGGCCCAAGTAGAGCCATCACTGCTGACAGCGCTGGGGCAGAGGTAGCCAGTCTAGTTCCTCTGCAGTCCCCTCTCCCACTGGGACCTCTGTGTAATGTCCTTTGGCTGCCCCTCCGCCATCGCCCCTCCAGTAGTAACCCGCAGTGGTTTGAAAGCAATACAGCCTGCCAACTGGCTAGGGTCCCCACCCCCCCCCCTCCCCAGTGTCTCCGGGGACTTACTCGCCCCACGTGTTCAGCGCTTATAATCTAGTTCTCACTTAAGGCTGTAACAATAAGTTAAATGCATCCCCACTGCAGTGCTATCACATATTGCATCAATCTCACCCACAGTCCACCGTGCAAAGTTCCAGCAGCTGCAGCCAGCTCCTCAGCGTGGGCGTAATCCGCTACCCCGTGAGTGGGCCGCGGGGGGTTACAGGCAGCAGGCTCCCTGCAATGTCCCAAAAAGCCCCCCCCCTTCCTCAGTCTTGCTCCTCGAGGTCATCAGTGCCGCTCCGCTCCGTTGGTCGGGTCTCCGGACTCCCTCGGCCCTCTCTCGCCCAAACCTTCAGGGATTTTTGTAGTTCTTTTGGGTCGGAGAAGAAATGCGAGTGACCCTGTCTGTTGATACGGAGTTTCGCTGGGTATAACATAGCGTAGTCCAGGCCAAGTTCTCTGAGTTGCTGTTTGTACGGTGCAAATCTTCTTCTTTCCTCCTGGACTTTCGACGTGAAATCAGGGTAAAGTGATATGTTCATCCCCTCGAACTGCAGTTTCCCCTTCTCGTGGGCCGCCCAGAGGGCTGCATCCCTGTCCCAGTAATTTAGTAGTTTCGCTATGATCGGTCTGGGGTTGGCGCCCGGGGGAGGCCTCGGCCCGAGGGTGCGGTGGGCACGCTCAACTATGAACATTGGCGAAAAGGTGTCCTCTCCCAGGAGCGATTTCAGTAGCTTTTCGACGAACAGTTCCATTTTGCCTGTTTGGGTCGTCTCTGCCACTCCCGTGACGCGTATGTTGGAGCGCCGGGAGCGCGCTTCCAGGTCCTCAGATTTGTCTTGGATGACTTGCAGCAGGCGTCCGAATTGCTTGCGGTCGGCGTCCCACTCCATTTGCGCTTCCTCTGCCTCAGTCAGACGGCGCTCCGCCATGTCCAGCCGTTCGGCATGTTTATCTACCCTTTCAGACATGCGGTCCATCCGGTAGGACAGGGCATCAATCTTGGTCCCAATGGCAGACATGCCTTCCTGTAGACATTTTTCCATGGTCGTGAGCATCCCTTTTATCTCTGCGCAAAGCGAGGCACCCGGGTCTCCAGCGGCACTCGGGGATGGGGCAACTTGCTGATCCAGCTCCTTATGACGCCGTTGGTCGAACGACAGCTTCGTCTGTGTCCTGTCCCCTTTGCCCATAGCTGTGTCCGGGGGGGTCCGAAACCCTGTAGGCTGCGTCCGATTCTGAGGCTAATCGCTGCTCTCCGCTGTTGCTCTGGGGGAGGGTAGCACACCACTTGAAAGCGTGCCCCCCCCCGGTTAACTGCGTCCCCCGCGGGCTTGTCCGCCTCTGTCGGTCACTCTCAGGGGTCCAGAGGCCAGGCGCTGGCGTGTATGGGCCCCGCTCGATCGAGGGGCCGATCGCTCGTACCCCCTGGTCAGTGTAACAGCAGCAGGCCCTTCACACTGCTGCGCGGCCGGGACTGCCCAGGGCTGTGTTATAAGTCAATGTGTGGGGTCCCCCCAACGTTCGGGCGTCTGCGCGCTCTCCAGCATAAGGGTTGCACCCCAGTGAAGCGGTATCCATGATCCTCAGGGAGCCAGGGACGTGCGTGGGGCCTGGGGGGCTGCGGCTGCAGCTACGCTGTTCCCTACCAGCTCTTCCGCCGGATTGCCGCCTCCACCGAGGCACTCGTCGCACCCTGCGCCCCGCAGCGTACCTCCGCTGCCCAATTCCGGGGTCCGGGGCTCAAGGAAGCAGGGTCTCCACGGGGCTCCGTCCGCCCCCGAATTGTGCGGGTTGCCGCGGCCGCACATCGGGTGACGCAGCGCGGCCTCTCACTCAGGAAAGACCGGGGCTTCAGGACTGGTCCGGCGACCGCCGGAGAAGATGCCGGATTGGAGGTTTTCTGCGTCAGCTCCCGCCCAGAGCCACACCGGAGCTCAGCCGAGGTGAGGGGCAGCTGTCCCCACCTTTTGTGCTCGGTGGTCACTACGGGAAAAAGGATCACTGGAGGATATTGTAGGCGATGGCGAGGAGCTTCGCTCTTACGCGTCCGCCATTGACGCCGGCTAGCTCCGCCCCCGACTTTATTATTTCTTATGTTGCCAAGAAACGTCGCCTTGCACATCAGTCTCTATCTTCTTTAACTTCTCAGATTAAACAATTGGAGCTTTCTTATCACTCAACCAAATCTCAGTCGGTCCTTACCCAACTCATTAAAGCTAAACTTTCTTTTAATAAATTAACTACCGATTCGGCCAATTTGTTTTTACTCAAGTCAAGCTCAAAATTTTACTCTACACAAAACAAGGCTGGGAATATTCTTGCCAATTATCTTAAAGTCAAGAAAGAACGAACAAAAATCGATTTGATTGTTTCCTCTTCTAATACTATACTTCATAAAGATGAAGATATTTTAAATGAATTCGCTACTTTTTATCAAAATCTTTATACTCCTGAATCTCCTCCCGCACCCTCCGATATTGATCAATACTTATCCTCTATTCCTCGTCCACACACGGCTGATGTGGATTTTTCTTCTTTAGATAAAGATATTCTTCCCAAAGACATTTTAGATGCCATTCATGTGCTTAAAAAAGGTAAAGCGTCTGGTCCAGATGGATTTTCTATAGAATTCTATTCTCATTTTTCTTCTTTTCTTGTTCCCAAACTTCACCAATTATTTTGCTTTTTTATATCATCTCAGAAATCCGAAGGTACTTTCCAAGAAGCTCTTATTTGTCTCCTTCCTAAGGACAACAAAGATCACACCCTATGTAAAAATTATAGACCTATTTCATTAATTAATTTAGATTACAACATTTTTGCTAAGATTCTAGCTCTTCGTTTGGATAAAATTCTCCCACACCTGATAGGTAGAGAACAATGTGGTTTCCTCAAGGGATGTCTTCTTTCGGATAATACGCGCCTTTTCTTTAAAAAGCCCCCACTTTCAATCACTCCTTAGCTGCAATTGCGTTAGATGCAGAGAAAGCTTTCGATAGAGTTAACTGGTCTTTTATGCTTTCTACTCTTTCTTGGTTTGGTTTTGGTTCTAAATTCATATCTTATATCTCTCAATTATATTCTTTTCCTAGGTCTTTTATTTTTGCTAACGGTCTTGTATCTTCTTCTTTTCCTCTTTTTCGTGGTGTTCGTCAAGGATGTCCTCTTTCTCCTTTACTTTTTATCCTTGCTTTATAACCGTTTTTGTCAAAAGTTAGATTAAATAAAGATATCATTGGTTTTCCATATGCGAACGATATTCTTTTGTTTATTTCTCACCCTCAAACGTCCATTCCGACCTTTCTGTCTGAAGTCTCTTCATATGCAACAGTCTCCGGTTACAAACTTAATGTTGATAAGTGTGAAATTCTCCCCCTTAATAAATATTGTTTTCATGCTGATTTTTTTATTTCATCTTTTCATTGGAGCCCTACTAAAATCAAATATCTGGGTCTTGAGTTTACTTCTTCTATTAAAGATACTGTGGCTTTGAATATTAAGAACCTAATCGGTACTATAACAGATTCCACGACTAGATGGCACCCTCTATTTTTATCCTGGTGGGGTAGACTAGACTCCATTTAAATGATGTTGGTTCCGATCATTTTATTTTTTCTTTCTAGTCTCCCTGTTAATCTTCCTAAATCCTGTTTTAAAAACATTTATTCTGTCATTTCAAAATTTCTATGGCAACACAAGAAAGCTAGGATGTCTTTTGCCAAACTTAAACGCCCTAAGTTTTTAGGTGGAGTTAATTTTCCAGATTTTGCGTCCTATCATTCTTCATTCTTCCTTTCCCATTCAGCTTCCTTTTTATTAGATGCGGAGTTAGATATACCTTCACTTCCAATATGGGTTGCAATTGAATCCTCCTTCTTTCATCCTTTTACTTTCAAAGAATTTATTTCTCTCTCTCACGTTCCCTCTAAGATGTCTCTTCCTATTCTTAAAATTGCTAGAAAACTCTTTCTGCCTCTTTTCCTTAATGGTCTTGACGATCGAGCTCAGTTTATGCAATCTCCCATATGGTACAATCCTTTTGTTAAAATTAAAAATAGAACATTTTTCTGGAAGGAGTGGCAGTCTCTTGGTCTTATTTGGGTTTATCAATTCTTTCAAGATGGCATTTGCCTTCCTTTCTCGTCTCTCCAGTCTCGTTTTTTTCTTCCTCAATCCTTTCTTACTAAATATAATCTATTGCGCGTGGCTCTCCAATCGTCATATGATTCCTTTCTTTCCCCTTCTTCTCCCCCTGTTGTCTCTTCTCTTACTCTTCCTTTTCTTTTATCTTCGCCTTCGGCTTCACAAGTTTATAACAAATTACATGATTTTCCTCTAGTTAGAGATAAGTCCAAGATAGAACAAGATTGGGAATCTGACTTGGAAGACACTTTCTCTAGTTCGTTATGGCATGACATATGGAATAAAATAAGAAGATCTTCTAGAGCAGCTAATACTACTCAGACTTTATTTTTTATTTATAATAGACTTTTGATCACTCCTGTCAGATTACACTCTATTGATTCTTCTATCTCCTCCACTTGTTGGTCCTGCTCCAACACATGTGCAGATCTCAAACATATGCTTTTCACCTGTCCCCTAATTCATTTATTTTGGTCTAAAGTATTGCAACAAATTAACTCCATTTTCTCAACACAATTTCCCTTTTCAATCACTCATATTTTCCTAGGTAGCTTATCTGACATTTGGTCCTCTATGACCTTTAATATTTCTATTATTGACTTTCTTTTGGCGGTGGCTTTTCAGCAGATCACTAAATCTTGGAAAGATACATCATGCGTCTCTTTTCAAGCTTGGTGGTATGGTGTATGCTACAATCACAGATTGGATAGACCATATATATCCCCTCTTTCTCTTGCTATTAAACGTGACCTCTTATGGTTACCAATTACCAATTTTCTTGATGTATCTGCTCAATCTCGTCCATTACAGACCCCTGCCACTGAAGAAATCCCCAAACCTCCATGATATTGATATTGTTTTTATAGAATTCTATGTGTGTACTACATAATTGTATTTTCACTATTTATAATATGATACTTTTTTAATTAGCAACTTTACCGTTTTATATATTATTAGAATTTTACATAATGAACTGTTTCTATTTTCCTACCCCATCTCGTTTCCTTCTTTTTCTCTTTCTTTCTCTCTTCCCTTTCTCTTCCTCTCTTTAACATTGTAATGTATCATTTCATATTCTGATTGCTATTTACTTTGTATTATGATGATATTGTATGTTTTTCGATTGCGATCTTTCCTTGAAATAAACTCCTTTTAAACTTCCAAAAAGTTTTTTGCTGGTTAAAAATCATGAATTTGGATTTTAGCACGTTTACTTCAAGGCCTCGTGTGGTACAGAATTCTTCAAAGATGACTAATGCTTTCTGCAATCCACTCGGGTTCTTTGAAATAATTAGGCAGTCATCTGCAAACATTAAAATGGGTACTTTCGCCCCAGCTAAAATTGGGGCGTCAATATTGGCTGTGATCATTAATTAGGCTACGTCATTGATATACAGAGAAAACAAGGTTGGAGCTAGGACGCAGCCCTGGCGTACCCCTCTCTCTACTGGAAACTGTCTGGTAACATTTCCAGGAGACCCCCACCTAATCTGTGCATAATTGTGCTTGTGGAGTCTCATAATTAATGTTAGAAGGGCACAGGGCATGCCTAAGTCGTGTAAGACCAACCACAATGTGGAGCGTGGAACAAGGTCAAAGGCTGCCCTTGAATCAATAAAGGCAGCATATAAACTTCCCTTATCTAGTTGCACTGTCTTCCAATGAAGCATTGCAAAATGCAATACTTGATCGACAGTGCTAGTGCAAGCCCTGAATCCTGCCTGGAGATGCGATTGAATGTTCTGCTCTCGCTCCCAATCCTGTATTTTATTTAGGATCATTCTACCTAGAATCTTTTGCATTGAGTCTATCAGACTGATCGGGCGGTAATTACCAAGGAGTGACTTATCCCCCTTTTTGTAAACTGGTATAATTTCCGCGCCATTCCATGAGTTTGGGATAGGCGCTCCTTTTGCCACTGCATTTGCTAATAGCAGTATGTACCTACCCCAAGAATTTTTATCATGCAAAAGAGTGTCTGCTGGGACACCGTCTATACCCAGTGCCTCACCAGCAACCATGGATTCCAGTGCAAGATTTACGTCCCCGATGTAAAATGCCTCTTCCAAAAAGGGTATATAGGTAGGTTTGTCCCTTATACTTGGTCCCTGACTTTTTGGGTATTGGAGTTTAAAATAAGCCACCCAGTCATCCTGAGCAACCCAGTTTTGTGGTGTTTCTGGTTGCCCACCACATCGACAATTGATTATACCCCAGAAACACTTAGAATTTTTAAGGGTACTAGCTTCCTTAAGCTCTTGCCACCTCTGTTCATCCCAGGCACGTTTTGATTTATACATTACATTTTTATAGGCTGTCCTTGCACGACATACAGCACTACTAGGCCCTAGCATTATGGCCTGCCCCAAAGCAAAACGTGCTTGTCTACATTATTTGTTATACCAACGTGGCAAATTATTGGGCGGTACCTTGATGATCTTGTATGGTCTAACGAACAGGATTTTTAGCTGCTGAAAAAACAATTCATGAGCCCTGGTAAAAGACTCTAGATCTGGGCCGCTACTAGGGACAATCCCCATCTCATTAGTTACATGCGCTAGCTTACTGGAAATAAAATCTATATTCTCCTGGTTATCTACCATTAGCGCCCACTTCAAATGGCGGATGTCGTTTGTGGGAACTATGCTTAGGAGGGACAATTAGTTGGATCCACGTTCAGGTTTGGTCAGCATCCAGTAGGATAGAAACATACATAGGGGGTTATGGTCTCTCTCCAAGTGGTCAACAACCGACATATCCTCTAGATGATTCCACAACCCAAGACTCCCTAGGATATAATCTATTCTACTTTGGCATAAACCTCTCCTGTAGGTGCTTACCCCCATCCTATCCTGTGCAGTCCTACCATTGGCTGCCCTAAAACCTTTGTTTAAACAGATTGAATTAATCTGGATTACCATCTCGATCCATCTATTTATTGGCGCAAGTTCTAGTTTTGGAATACCCCATTGTGTGTCTTCTTCCTCTAAAAGATTCCAATCACAACTTGACAACGGCTCAAATTTCGCATTAAAACCACCAGCAACGGTTATATGTTATTGTGTGGAATATCTTTCTAGGAGTTCTTCTAGGGCAGCTATGGTCTCAGATTTCTTGCCCCCGTGCTCCTAGCATATACATTGTAAATATCCACAGGTTTAGACTGCCTTTGTTTGAGGCTTACAATCTGAATGTCCCTATGGTTGGATTGGAGTATCTTCACACTAATTTCTAGGTCCTGCTTGATCCAAATAGTCAATCCCCCTGAGGGGCGCCCTTTTGCGCTCTTCTCTGCAGGTATATTAAAATTGAAATAACCTGCAAAGAATTGTGGATTGAGAAGCCATATTTCCTGGAATAGGCAAATGTTGTACAAATTAATAAAAGTAGCCCATTCTGGGATTGATACTTTTGAGTTCAATCCTGCAACGTTCCAAGATAGGATTGAACCTGGCCTTTCTAAAGTATCAGGGGATTTTGGAATCTCATTCATGTTTGAACCTCTTGTACAGTTTCTTAACCTAGGGAATGATAAACCTTCCAATACCCGTGGGGTTACTAAAGTGCTGGTAGTGCCTGAATCAGGGGCTACGTGCTGGCTCTGGCTTTTGGCTATCTTGCCCTCGGACAGATCAAATTGGTCACTTGGCCCAGCTAGTCAGTCATTAAGCTCAAGGCCCGAACAGCCCTTACCTTTTTTTGTTGCCCATTTTCTCGATCTATCGGGCCAATGTTGGGGGGTAAGGGTCTAAGCTGTATAGCAGAGTAATCTGGGGAACAACTTCTAAACTCCAGTAAAACTAAGTTTTCAACCATGGCCGCCTGCTTAAATGTCAATTCAATACAATCAGTTTTCTCCCCTCGATGTGTAAGCCTGTGTGCCCTAATAATATCTTCTCTGATCACAGAGCGACAGCCCCTGGTGTGCCTAATCCAGTGAATAGCCTTGTTCATTAAAGAATCTGATGATTCTATGTCCTCTCCTGGGCCCAGCCTCGGGACATTCACCATGTAAACTGTGGGTACACGAGGAAGCATAGCAACACTCTGATGATCTCTCCTTACTATCGTGGCAAATTTACTATTAGCTTGCTTAGGTGTTATAAGATTAATGCTATGCCTGTCACTTATTTGATGCCCGCCACTCCTTTCTCAAGGCAATATTTTCCCAGGACCGGCAATTTTTTACTTGGCATCTTTTGAGCTGTAAGCATTCTGTGACCCCTTTCTACCTTTGACCACTTCACTATACGGGGTAGCAGCTTCAGACAGGTCACTATCCCTACACGTATCAGGTGCAGTATGTTGCGCTGATGCATTTTCCTGAGCTTTCAATTTACTTGTTTGCTTGCTAAGCAGGTTGGACAGTGGCCTTTGTCCAGTAAGTTACTGCTTAATATAGAGGTGAGATTATCGATCTTAGTTTTCATGCACTCAACCGCCTTGCATAGTAGTTGAACCATTGAGGTCAGGTCAGTTCGACCATCCTCAATGGGTACAAGAAAATCAGGCACACCACCCAATAATAGCTCCTTGCCACCCCGGGAAGCATCAGGCTCAAATACACTAGATGGAGGTAATTTGTGGTCTTTCACAGGAATACAACTCTCTGCGTTAGCTAAAGCAGAGAATCTATTTTTACATACAATGATGGGGTCAATCACAAGGGGACAGATGACTCTTGGCTCTGTGTTAGTGTTGGGGATTTCACTCACCCCCTCTACGTTCTGTTAGTCTGGCCCTTTGTTACATTTATCACCTTTTTTCCTCCCTACAAACATGTCGGGGACCACTGGGCCTTGCTTATTGCCCACCCTCGATGCTATTACTGGACTTTTACACCCCTTTTCCGCCATCGTACTTGGAACGGGATTAGCCGTAAGTAAGACTCCACATTCCTCAATTAGCTCATCAATGCGATCCATAACGCAGTTTATCCCCGCATGTGTGGCTAATTTTCTTGCCTTCCTTGCTTTTTTCCCCTTGGTTAGCACACTTGTGCCCTCGCCCCCTCCATCCATGCATTTCCTTTTCCCCATGATGTGGGGAACTAAACTTTTAGAGCCTAACAGTATTGGTATTGCTTAAGTCACTTTCAGTCACTTTCAAAAAATCAACAGTACCTTGGAGTCAATGAGAAAGGGGGGTGGCCCAGCCCAGCCTCTTCCAGCCACTGATGGGAAAGGACGGGCCTGCCCTTGGCCCAGCTTCGCCCGGGCGCCGCCTGCACGCATCCCGCGCTGCGGGGCTCCGACTTCGCTTTTCAATAGCCTTGGCGCAGCCTGATGATGGCAATGGCAGGCACTTGGGCTGGGACTGGGGCTGCTGGGAGATGTAGTTTTGGCCCCAGTTAGATGTTTCACCGACCGTTCCCCTCACAGAGATTAAAGACCTGGGATACTGGTTCTCTCGCAGCAGGTTGGCAGGTGAGGCTTGTCCCTTGCTGTAACCAGCATGTAAATGCAGGAATCAGTGGCGGCGCGTCCCGCGCTGCGGAGCACCGAATTCGCTTTTTAACAGCCCTGGCGCAGCCTGATGACGGCAATGGCTGGCGCCTGGGCTGGGACTGGGGCTGCTGGGAGATGTAGTTTTGGCCCCAGTTAGATGCTTCGCCGGCCGTTCCCCTCAGGGCGCTAAAAGACCTGGGATTCTGGTTCTCTCGCGGCAGGTTGGCAGATGAGACCTTCCCTTGCTGTGACCAGCATGTAAATGCAGGAGTCAGTGGTGGCGCATCCCCGTGACTGAATCATTTTCACCATTTTTTGTTTGTGGTTGTTACAGTTACATTTTTTTAGTTTTAACTTGCCATTGACTGCATCATTTTCACATGTTGCACTGTGGGCTTTGTAGCCCAGAATCTGTTGTTTGCAATTACCTGTGACCACCTGATTTCCCCTCCTAGTTTCTCCCTTAGTCTGTGCTCAGACATGTATGTTAAGCAATTCACGCCAGCTCCCTTTTTGTCCTAGCAAGAGGGAGAAACAAGATTAAACACTCACACTAAAAAATAACAGAGACATTAAACCTCAGAGGTACAGCAGAGAGTGCTTTGAGACTGCAGTAATCTGTTGTCAGTTGTTTAAGCTGTGTATGCAAAGGTATTGTAACACTTGTTTTTTGGCTAGGAGAGTGAGTTGTTTGAGTGTTTGTAAAGCAGTATTGCTAGAGGGCAACATTTTAGGCCCTTACCTGCAGAACTCCAGAGCATGAAGTGAGCCTGTCTGTCTCCTAGGATATTCTGAATTGAGGAGTAGCTTCCAGCCCCCTGCCCAGCAAATTGTGCTCGAGGTTACAGGCACCTTATATAAGCTGCTATTGAATGCTACATCTGTGCACTGATTTGTGGCTGTATCTGGTGTTTCTACTGGATTAGGGTTAGTGTTCTTATTGGTTAATAATTTGTAGGTGTGGGTAGTGAAGTCCGCTCTGCCAGCGGAGTTAACAGAGTTTTGCTTCTCAGCCCCCCACTTGGATGGCGGAGTTCAGTAAAAAGTCCATCACCCACAGTGGAGCGGAGTTTACAGGTGCCTCCACCTTTGATGAATATACATTCTGCACGCATACACACCTTTGTTTACTTTTTTATGGCTCAACATCACCCGTTAAGGCCCCAGTAGTTCTAGAAGCATGACATGACTTCCTCTGCAGGGTAGGACATTTTACAAACGGCACAGGGCCGGTGCACTTTTCCCTCTAGGAGAAAAACATTAGTGAGACGCCATGTGTCATCTTGATTTGAATATTCACTGTCAATCAACTGTGTTAACGTTTTATGCCTTCCATCTTCTTGCAAAGAAGAGAGGGCACACGTCTCCTAGAATTCTTTGCAAAGCCCCCCCACTCTCTGGGCTGGAGTATATGAGGCACATGCGTTCAGTAGAACTCACCCCCCCCCCCCCCCCCCCCCCCCAGGCCGGTTGCCAAGGTAGCAGTACCCAGCATGCTTGTCTGTTGGGATTTCAGGTCGGTGATGCGAGCATAACCAAGGCTGCACACAATCGGAGAGCCTCCAAGGCAGGGAGGGGGATAATCAGAGAAAAGTGAAGGTGTTTGAGGCAAAGGAGCAAGAAGCATTAAGGGTGGGGCTCCCATCAGGTCAACCCAGTATGGGCCATGAAAGAAAGGGGAATGATGGAGAGTGACTGGGCTCTGTTTTATTCCTGCCACATGCATGTGAGTACTGCTCCACAGATCGTCAGACAGAGGGTGAATGTTTTATGTGCAACACGGGTGGGGGCGCATCCAGGGAAAGCATGTGTCGGCCAGCAGGGAGGTGACACTTCCCACTGGCTGATAAGCAAGGAGTGATCACACACTGTCCTTTAAAAAGGTCGCTAGTGTTTTGCCAAGTGGTGCAAGGCTGAGTTCTTTAAAAATGTAACGTTGCAAACTGATTCTTACTTAGAATTTATCAGAGAAGTTCTGGGTGAAAATTTAGTAAATGTCTTGATCCACCCCCATTGGTCTGCTCGTGATACCACAGGCTGCCAACAGTCTGCCCCCACTTTACTACCTCCCATAGCTTAGCCTTATCAAACTCAGATCAGTGTGCTATGCTGTAGCTGTAGCATTCCGCAAATAAACAGGGCACAGAGGGAGGCACAAATTACTACCAGGGCACGGTGCTTACTACCTAGAGTAACTTGAAAGTCACCATCCGCAGTGCCACCTTTGCCCTTTGCACTGTACTGTAACAGTTCAACGTCTGTCATTTAATGTGAACCAAGATTGTTCTGGCATCTGTGCGCTATTTACAGTTGCTGCTTTTCTGCATCCATATCACATGCTTCAATAACAGGAGGAAGTCAGTGCAGAAGCAGGCCATGTGCAAAGTCCTTGCTTCTTGTGCTGTCAGCAAGGACAATCTGCAACAAAGACCAAGAGGGATTGGGAGTTGAAATAAACAATGAGAAAAACATTCCAGGCAGCCAGTAACCCTTCACAAGCAATTTAACAGCCTTTTTTTTTACTACAAGGCAAAGTTGTTGCGGATGTCTGTCAGGCTGTCATGTGGTGCTCTGCCAATAGTTGTGTGTGTGCAATGTTCATTCACTGAGGTTGCGTTCCTTCAGCACACGCTCTGAGAGCTTCGATTATGACAGATAGCCACACCTGCATGCTAACGCTGGAGCGATGTGAAGGGGCCCGACAGCTGGTGGGCTTTTGGGGATCAGAACTTTTTTTGTGATATGTACATAAAGAAACGCTATTGATTTTTGAGAAGTCATGTACGTCGCCCATTTGCTGAACTCCACGGAATCATGTGGAGTTTTTGGGTAACTTCGCAGAATTATGCGGAATATAACTCCTTGAACTCTGCACAGGCTTAATAATTTGAGGGTTCTGAATGGTTCCTGGGTCAGTGATTCTATTGGATGTATGTTTTAGGTTTAGTGATTTGATGGGTGGATAGGTTTAGGGTTACTGATTGGCTCCTGGGGTTATAGTTTTTTATTGCATGTAGGGCTTAGGATTTCATGTCTGATTGGCTGTTAGGACTAGAGCTAAGACTAGGACTGAGACTAGGGCTGGGGCTACTGTTTTTTATTGGACAAAGGGGTTAGGGTTTGTGCCTTATTGGATGCTGGGACTAGGTCTGCGATTGGCTTTTGGAGGCTGGTATCATATTGGTTGTATAGCTTAGGGTTAAACTGTGACTGTTAGGGTTAAGGTCCCCATTGGCTAAAGTGTTCACCGGTTTACTAGAGCTATTCAAGCTGAGGGCTCAAGGTGTCTCAGCCTGGGCGTCGAGGATAAGGACAGAGAGGACAAGGGCAGTTGCCTGTTTGAAGCTGTTCGAGAGTGGTCGGGCTAGATCCCGAAATGCTGCCCAAATTTATATGCACCAGCACCCACCCTACCCCATCCACAGCCACATTAACACACTCACAGCACATGTACTCTACTCATTTACTATAAACTAACCCTAGACAAAGTTCAATGTCTCAGCACCCACTACAAAAACCCATAAACCACAGCTATACAGCCTTCTATACCAGCTACAACACATTTGCACCATCACTTTCAAACATTACACAACTCTATCCTATACCACTAACCTATCCACTCATCACTAATACAACCCACCCTAATTACTCCTAACAGGCCCCTTTTTGTCACTAACAAACCTATACTTAACCTTCCATCTTTTTACCCAACACCCTCCTCTACCATAATACTGACCATAATACTGCCCAACTAAGCATGGGCGGAAAATTCGTTACGCTCGCGGATTTTGCGGATTTTCAGTAAATTGGCAATCCACGAGATCCGCGAATTTCCCGCAAAATCCGCAAATTCGCACGCAGCGGATTTATTTTTCTTGGTGATACAATTTTGCTGCGTGCGGTGTAAGTTCGCAATTGCAAACTGGTACAAAACCCTCACGAACTGGCAGAAATCCTTGCGAACTGGCAGAAATGCTTGCGAACATAAAAAAAGCATTCAGCAGGTTCAAAAGTTCAAACTCATCATTAGTAACCATTCCCTGTAGTGCTTCCTGACAAGGGCCCCTCCAGAGTTCAGTTGCTAGTTGCAACAATTATATGACCCTGCTCTGACCCTCACAGCAGGCTCATAGAATAGCTACAAGTAGGCCACAAAGGTCCTGGAAAAAAAAATTGCACTGCAACAGAAAGCAAATTACAGATAAGGAAGCAGGTGCCAGACTGGAATTTTAAAACAGTGACACATTAATAAATCAACCCCAAATTAATTCATGTCAGTTGAAGCAGGCAGGTATGCTTGCTTTTCCCCCCATAATCTACAGTGATGATGAACCAGAGGGTGGCATTGATGCACCAGAGGATGGCATGGGTGAAACAGAGGGTGGCAGGGGTGAAACAGAGGGTTCTGGGAACCTGTGATGATGAACCAGACGTAGAAACAACATAATCGTGACCGTTGCGAGCCGACATGTAAGTTCGCAATTGCGAACTGGTACAAAACCCTCGCGAACTGGCAGAAATCCTTGCGAACTGGCAGAAATGCTTGCGAACACAAAAAAAGCATTCAGCAGGTTCAAAAGTTCAAACTCATCATTAGTAACCATTCCCTGTAGTGCTTCCTGACAAGGGCCCCTCCAGAGTTCAGTTGCTAGTTGCAACAATTATATGACCCTGCTCTGACCCTCACAGCAGGCTCATAGAATAGCTACAAGGAGGCCACAAAGGTCCTGGAAAAAAAAATTGCACTGCAACAGAAAGCAAATTACAGATAAGGAAGCAGGTGCCAGACTGGAATTTTAAAACAGTGACACATTAATAAATCAACCCCAAATTAATTCATCTCAGTTGAAGCAGGCAGGTGTGCTTGCTTTTCCCCCCATAATCTACAGTGATGATGAACCAGAGGGTGGCATTGATGCACCAGAGGATGGCATGGGTGAAACAGAGGCAGGCAGGGGTGAAACAGAGGGTTCTGGGAACCTGTGATGATGAACCAGACGTAGAAACAACATAATCGTGACCGTTGCGAGCCGACATGTAAGTTCGCAATTGCGAACTGGTACAAAACCCACGCGAACTGGCAGAAATCCTTGCAAACTGACAGAAATCCTTGCGAACACAAAAAAAAATCCGCAAATTCGCGAGAATTCGCGGATTTTGCGGATTGCGAGTTCGCAAATTCGCAAAATTCGTGAACGCCTGATTCGCAAAATTCGCCCATGCTTATGCCCAACAGTTACACTCCACTGCACCACTGATAATACCTCTTTCAGCAATCAACTCTAACACAAACACTCTTAACTCTGGTACATTACCAACATACACTGTATTCACAAACACATCACCATCCCCTGTTCTTTACAACCTCCACTTGTCAACAATACTTTACACACAAATCCTTCTCAGAAATTAAATACATCAGCACCTCCTTTCACTACTCCTCAAAAACAAAACATAACCCACACCAGCACAATACAATCTCTTACATACACCACATCATTCTTTCCATTGCAAACTACAAACATGCACCGTCCCACCTGACAGACTACACAAATGATACACACCATGAACAAACTCTAATGTCAAGCTTTATCTCTGCCCCCACACCTAGCACATATACAGCAACTGAGGAGAAACTCTCTTTTAACTGCCTCTCATCCATTGGACCATTTAGAACCTCACTACACTTACTGACATGCTGCACCACCACTGCTAACTCATACACCTTCCACCCAAAACAGACGCAAACAAAACAAGCAACATTCCACTCTTCACAACTGTGCATCTCCATTTCTATTGCACAACACGGTTATACTACAATAACAAAACAGCTTACCAACTCACTCCCAACCACCGTTTCCGCCACTTACACACACAGACCCATCAAAATGCCTTCTTAGGCTGCCGGACGAGGAACACGATACAGAACAGCTACACGATTGCTATGCTCATGCAGCTAATACCTACACTAAGGACACACCTGCTACAAGCCCACAAAATACTGCTCACACTTTTACAAAAGAAAGTCACACGATCACCAATGCACATTCTCTAAACTGTCTACTAATATTGCTTGATTGCTCTCTAAAAACAAACATCACATCTACGACCTTCTCACTGACACAAAACCTGACATACTCTTCATAAATGAATCATGGTTTGGAGATGATATGTCTCCAGTCCCACATGAAGCCCTTCCTCTAGGCTGCCAAACTATCACACAAAATTGAATAGGCAAAAGAAGAGATGGCATAGCTTTTGTATTCAGGAAAACATTACATATCACTACATCTGGCAACGTTGTGAGGCCCTTTTCACCAGATGTAACCCTGCAGCATTTTCCTTCAGAAACTTCCTGCTCCTTTTGAGACCTCCAACTAGCAATATTCCCAGACACACTTCTAGACACAGTTTCAAACCTGATAGCCCTACACTCCAACATCTGCATTCTGGGTGACCTCAGCATTTGGTTTGACAAACCCAATGTGCCCCATCTGAAAACAATCATCACGGGCCTAGATGCACTGAACCTGCATCAGATCGTCCACAAACCCACACACATTGCTGGACATATCCTAGATGTCATTTTTGCAAATACCAAACTAGTTACCTTTCAAACAATAATCCCACTCACATGGTCAGACCACCATTGCTTGCTTTACAACATAAAACAACACAAAGCACCACATCTAACAACACCGTAAGTGCATCCCTCTATCGACTGTGGAATAAACTCAACTTCGAACACTTAGAAAAACAGTTAACATCCAGTACAGATCTGATACAATACATTCTGTTCAAAAACTGTATGAGTAGCTACAATAAGCTTTTGAAATCATAATACAATTAAAAACTACACAACATAATAAAAGAAAATAGGCACCTTGGAGAAATACAGAGATAAAATTAGAAAGCTGCAACATGCCTGGCTCAAAACAAACACCAAACAAGACAAACTTCACTTATAGAAATTTAACAGATTATAGAAGTCAGCTATCAAAAAAGCTAAGACAATGTACAATTCAGACAGAATTACAAAATTTAAATGTGCAAATAATAATTCTATAAAATTCTCATTGAATTTTGTGAACCAAATTGCCTAGGAGGAGCTCATCCTATTACTCAAGATTTCAAAGACAAACTGGCAAATCAATACACGGCCAGAGCAGACACATTGGACTCGTATAAAAAGCACCAGCAATGACCGTTTTCTAAAACAACAATCCAATAATTCTCTAACCCAGCCTCTCCATTCCTTCCAACAAATATCACACAATGAATTTATGGACTTGATCAAAGCAAGCAGAGCTCTTCTGATGTCTGTCCACCAAAACCTTCACGACAATTCTTCTAATAACCTCTGCTTCCACACTAGTAAGAAGAATCATCAACAATTCCTTAACTGCTGAAATCTTTCCAGAAGAACTAAAAAAAAGTTATACATTCGCCCATTTGTGAAGAAAAGAAACCTGGACCCACTGAACCCCGATGACTACAGGCCGATTACAAATGGACCTATCCTGGGCAAACTTATAGAAAGAGCAGCATTCGCCCAGATGTCACAATTCATTGAAGATAATGCCATACTTTCAGACTTCCAAACAGGATTCCGTTCGGGAAGAGGCACATAATCTGCCCTCGTTGCCATTTGGGATGACCTTAAGAACATAGTTGACTGCAACGGGGTTACTGCACTTCTTCTCTTGGATCTCTCAGCTGCCTTTGACCTGGTTGACCATGACACTCTGAAACATAGAATCTACGAAGCCGGCATAGAGGGGACTGCTCTAGACTGGATCATATCCTACCTTCAAAACAGAACTAATGTCATCCATACCCCCCTTTCTCTTTCAAACTGTAAGTCATAAAAGCAGAGGTCCCTCATCTCACCCATGCTTTTCAACATCTACATAAAGTCGTTACAGACACTGTTCAATCAATTTCACTTCACGTGCTATAACTATGCAGATGACACACAAATACTCTTTCAACTGGAATGCCCCAAAGACATTGGAAACTCACCAATTTTCAGTTGTCTCAGAGCCATGGATCAATGGATGACATGGAGCCAACTCATAATTAATGATTCCAAAATGGAAATACTCACATTTGGTGATAGGAAAAATTATGACCCACAAGGCCTGATTATCTGGGAACACCACCTAAAGTATCAAAGGAAGTAAGAAACCTCAGAATGACCATGGACTCCCAGCTCTCAGTGAATGCCCAAGTGGACCTCTGCGACGTATCTTCACCCATCTGGGATTTCCACACAAGGTCCAGGCTACGATCTCTCTTGTTCTATCCAAACTCGACTATGCCAATAGCCTTTACCACGGATCACCTTTAAAACTATGAAAAAACTACAACAGATTCACAACTCTGCTGCCAGACTACTCCCACAAATAAGGCCACAAGCCCAAATCTCCCCTGCATTGACAGCCCTACATTGGTTACTGGTCGCCAGAAGATCCACAATCAAGCTGCTTTCTATCACCCACAAACCAATACATAGAACAGGACTGCTCTTCATCAAGAATAAAATCAAAAAATACATTCAACAAAAGAACCTCCTCTCTAGAGAGGCACCTCACAACAAAATACCACTGTATAAGAAAAAAGAATGGATAGCACATCTTTTTGTGTTCAAGCAGCCAAACTATGTACAAGAATTAGAACTTCTCCATATAACCACCATACGCAAATATAAATATACAGCATATCCCTCTGTAAATAAGCATTTATTTGGACTATAGATGTGTACCTACATATGTGTATTGCTTTTTATAAACGTGTATAGTGCTGTTTAAAAAATGTACATATTACTTATAGTTAGGCAACACCATAGAACATATTACAAGTTATGTTCATGTAATACTGAATTCTTTGGCCAGTCCAAAAAGATTAAAGGTTGAATTAACAAGTATGACTGAATGATAGGGTTATAATGTCATATTCAACATGAAAGTCTTTTTTAATGAATCAGTTTGATACAATTATTGAAATGTATGTTTAGGATGATTTTTTATTCCCTTTTTGATATAAATAAAAATATTATATCGCTATTCATGATCTGGGTTTCTGTAGTCATACTTTAATGCCCCCATTCTATGTTGTTGACCAAGTATTTTTTCACACAATTGCTGCTATATCCCTGACTTAGGAACTTATCTAATAAGAGGGGAACCTGTATATTTACATTCATATTACTTATAGTTAAGGTATTCTATTTTTAACAGCTATAAAAGTGACTGCATAAATAAATACATCTTTTATCATAACTATTTATCTGCAATTGCTTCACTATTGAATTACAAAAAATAAAAACAAAAAAAGTGACTGCATAAATAAGTACATCTTTATCACTACTTTTTATCTACAATTGCTTCACTATTGAATTACAAAAAATAAAAAAAATAAAAAAAATTTAAAGTACGACATCATTTGAAAATGTGAGTTTATTAAATGCAACTTTATTCTACATATATTACCTTCCTTATGCATATACATATACCTTTCATGTAATTATGTATCTTTATATTTATCACTTTGCTTCTATTTCAGCTTACCCAATGCACTACCCAATATCCCACCCTATATATCTCACAATATAACTTCTACCTCAATATGTATACCTACCTCCACTCTGACTGATCTCAAACCTCATTCTACTACTGTCTCCAATGCACTACTCTATGTCTCACACTAAACCGCTCTCAATATAACCTCTACCTCAACTCTTTGACTCATCTCAAATGTCATTCTACTACTCTTTCCAATGCACTACCCTATTTTTCACCCTATACCTCTATCAATATCTCCTTTACCTCCACTCTCTCATACTTCCCAAATCTCATTCCACTCTATGATCCCCTAAATACCCCTTTCTAGACTCTTTTCTCCCCTAGACCTCCTTGCATCATCTCATACCTCTTTGACTATTCAGATCTCCCTGACAAGCCTTTCTAAACATTCCCTCTGACTTTTCCCACTCCACCTCCCCTTTACTCATCCCAAACCCCCTTCCACTGCTTTGAACTAAAAAAAAAACTTTCTAGACCCTTCCCTCTTCTTTTCCCCAGACTATCCTTTTCAATTCAAATATCAGACTAGCATATCTACCACTCAAATAATTTCATAATTCCCTAGACTAATTCACCACTAATCCTTTTTTGGTTCCGGAATAGCATACTACTTGCCTAAAAGTGCTTCAACACCTCATCAGGAGTAGCAAGCGCTATATAAATGAAAACCTTTTCCCTATTCTATCCCTCAATTATCCTTCTCAATCCAAAAAACAAGCTAACATATTAACCACACAAATTAATTTCATATTTCACTATACTAATTCGCCACTAATCCTTTATGGGTTCTTGAGTAGCATGCTACTTGCCAAGAAGAGCTTTGACGCCTCGTCAGGGGTAGTAAGTGCTATAAAAATGCAATTACAATACGATACAATATTGTTTACACTACTTGCACTGTATGGTCACTTACTGCACCAAGCACTATTGTTTTGCTATTACAATACTGTTCCATAATACCTTTTTTCAAATAATTCAACAACCTGAAGAATGAAGTGGCATAATTGCAATTGACATGGTTTTGTATCTATTGGGAACTATATATATGGCTTATTAAGTATGCCATTACCAATTACTGAAATTGTTGTTCATTGTTATACAAAAAACACATTACTGAAACATTGTTATTACTAAAAACAATATGCCCATATTTCACAGTAGATCTAATTGGCAGCTCCTGTCACTTTTAACTACAGTTAGAAAATGGACATGTTTTTACCCCACTTTCAATTGTGCTCCCCTTCACGAATCACCAAACATGTTAAATAACAAAGAGTAAGCTAAAAATGCTAGGTATTTATCAAATTTAGTGCAGGTTTATCAACTGGTGCTAAAGTTATAGGTAAATCAAAAAGAATACATTGATTTCTAAAGTTTAACCCTTTTAGGCCCAACCAATACAATTTCTGAACTTCTCAAAAACTACTGAACGGATGGACATCAAGGTAAGGCACTTCTCTGTGTAACATTCTTGTTTCAAGACAAGTCTGTTCTGTATCCATGCAAAAATGTATTTCTGCAGTGGAAAGTTAATATTCCTATGCAGTTTTTTTTACAATATTGACTCATATGCCTGTTAAGGCTGAAACCAAAGGCTCACTGCCCTGGGTGTAAATTGATTACCTGAAACCAGTATCACAATTGTCTTGAAACCACATGGAGGACAAAAGCTGTAGAATCTGCCACTTTAGGAGAATTTAAGCTTTCGCAAATCTAGGCACATGGTAGAGTTTGGGGTGCTTCCTGGGAGGTCTCTCTTTCAACAGTTATGAACAATTACAAATTTGCACATTTGAGGGTATTAACTGCTGTTTTTCAAATACTTTCAGAGCGTAGAATAGCATGCATGTTTAGTCCTGAAGGCTAATGAAAGCACTTTTCCAGAGTGGGAATCCGGAGGGATCATTGCTACAACTGATAGTGTGTAAAGAAAGGTGTTTTGCCTCAGGGAAAGATTTTTATACCTTGAAGAAACAAAAAACCTATGTGGTGCAGATATGGTGTATAGACTTCCACAGAGACATAGGATTATAATTTGGCATTGAAAAATGGGCACAGAATGACTTAATAGCGCTCACCAACATAGAAAAAAAAATCAATAAGGTAATAAGGGACAATGGAATGCATATTTTAGGTACAGTATCACCTGTGATAATTAAAATGTTCTATGGTAAGGGCTGCAAACTAATTCTGGACTGGACCACTTGAAAACTTTCCTCCCTCTTGGTTCAGTCGACCATCTCTAAAAAAAACAGATGTTCTAAATTTACTAGGACAAATGGTGAAAAATAAGGGCTGTCTTGCAAATCCAGGGCACCTGGTCACAAAACCTGCATGGTGGTTACCCGAAAGAGGCAAGACTGTGAGTTGTTTGAATGAACTTAAAAGCTTTCAGCTTCTGATATGAAAGAAAGTTGGCAGTTTACTACTGATTGCTAGAGGTGAGCAATAGGATGTAGACCTGGAATTATTGTTTGAGACACAGCCTTTGAATAAAAATCATCACAGAATGCGGCCCAAGCAATTGTCAGTTGCTGACATTATTTCAAGTATTCGATCCGTTACCTTTTTGCTGCTAATGTTTATGCCCTTAGTGCGACTGGTATGCCCAGACGTGTGCCCCGCGCTCACTGTGTTATAGGACTAAAGCTACACCTGACTGATGAGACCTAAGTAGATTGAAACCGGTCTGGGGTTTCTCCTGGTTCCCTCTGGAGGGAGCCTCGCCCTGCAGTTCGGGTCAAACTGCTCAAATGAGGAGTGAGGTAGGTACTGGTTTTTAGAAGGTGGACTTTGCCTAGAGTGGGATGGTTTGCAAACAATAATGGACTGGAATGCACTCCGAGCAATTGCCAGTGGCAAGGATTAATTCGAGCATTCCATCCATCATCTTGTTGTTGTTGCAGTTTACTCCCTAAATGTGTCAGCCATAGGTTAGCAATAAAAAGTTTAAACAAAAAGAGCAAGCATAGAATTTTAATGGAATAATTTGAATGCTTCCCAGCAGCAGGTGTACAGGTAATAAAAGACCCTTTTTTGAGCATCTAACACGAACATTTGATTCTTATTGCAAAATGAAAAGGTACTATTGGCTTTGAATTACTGTAACTGAAAGACAGAGTGTAAAACCCAAAGATGGCTTAATAAAAAGATCAAGAATGGAAAGAAAAAACCTTGACAAAGTAAAGAATTATCCCACTAGCCTTGGCATAGAAGCACCTTGTTAGGCAGATGTGCACTTGATCAGGTAAGCTGCTACCACTCACAGTGATAAAATCCCCTTGTCTTAAAAGGGATGAGCTGCTGCCCATTCTGCATGTTGTGGTGGGCAGAAACAAATTGTGAATGACAGTTCAAGAGACCAATGGATGAGAAGGAATTACCCAAAACTCCTCTATGTATGTCTATGTATGTGTATTCTTTTTTAGTACATGAAGCTGGAGAGCCTCTAGGTTATATCTAAAATGCCATGCAAGTGTTCCACAGTGACAGATCCTACTACAGCCATGGTTGTTCTCAGAGAAATAGAAAAAATCTCTATCAGCCACGTCAGTCAAAAATCACCCCAATGCGGACTGTTGGCGAGGTGAAATGCCAACTGCGGATCATAAGTTTGTTTATGGAAGGCCGGGTACCAGCTGTCTTAGTGGTTGACTATAAGTCTTTTTAAATATTATTTTTTATAGTTTTTGCGGACGAAAACAACACATGCAGGCAGGTATAATGGCTTTGTTGCTATCACTCCCAGTTAGACAGCAGAATTTTACAGAAAGAACATCCCTTCAATTGGATATGAATGTATCACGCGAACAATACTGGTCAACATTCTTCATATGGGGGATGACTAACCTACTTGGCACCTCCCGTTCCTGCGAGTGCCACGAGTGTCCCAGGTGGTAGAACCAAGTAATCCTTCCATATTTTATAATAATGTATATCATTTTCTGTTAATCAATATTGTTAATTCATTTAAAATGTAGATTTGTACAATTTTGCTATATTGATAATACAAACATATTTGTTTATTATGTTGTTTATTTGATGTATAAATGTAAATAGAAAAAATATTTATTATTAATGTTCATTTAAAAAATGTGGAAAAATTGTCATTTTTTAAAAGACCAGAAATATATAATTTAAGTTAAATGTAGTAATATTTTCTTTTAAATATAACTACTTAAGGTATATTGTTTGGCTGAAATGTTTTATGTTGCGTTTACGGAAATTTAGTTCCTGTTTAATAGTTTATAAAAGCATTAGGGGAGTCTCAAAAGTATTCCACAACCAAGGCTGGAGTAACAGGATAGATAGAGGGATACAAAAGATGTGAAAAGTACCCATCAGCCCACTCAGTAGTGGAGGCTCGTCATTTGGGATTTTCAAATGTAGAGAGTTGGTGTCCAACCAGCACTACCTTCAGTGAATACTGAGGCTAGCATAGGACCCAAAGGTTGAACCTTCAACCTGAACAAATGACAGCACAAGTGGCTGAAAAGGGCTTAGTTGCAGTGCTCAAAGATGTGAAAAAAGGAAGATGATCCAAGTGATTGTAAAAATACCTAGCTTGACGTCAACAAGAAAACTTTATTGGGTGTGCCCGTCAAGATGGTATGGTTAAAAACAGAGTGACAATAGCAAGAAAGATGATTAGCTATTTACCCGAGATGTTATCTGGTCAACATGTTTCAGCCTGTAAAGGCTTTCGTCAGGACCTACGTATCACTACTGCAACACTTACTTTGTAACGTGTGAAAAAAAGAAAGAATAATCTTTTCAAGGGTGGTGTATCCCCTCCTGTTAGAAAAAAGAAACATAAGACAATATTGCATAAAACAAAATGCAAAGCGTAACTGAAGTCCCATACAGTGTCAATCACACACGTATGGAACATTCACACTATTCATAGTGTATTCACTTACCCAACTTTGTGGGATCAGGAGCCTCGCCTCACCTGGCGACAGCTCAGGCTAAAGGAGGCCACGCACTGAAAGAAATATATACAAGATAAAAGTAAAATTATGTTCATCATACATGCAGTCTATTTACCAGAACACCATCAGACTAAGGCAGTTGTTGGCCATGACCATTCTCTGGTAGTGGGAATGTGTTGACCTAATACATATCTGAGAGTTTTCTTACACCCATTGGGATTATGTACAATCTAAATGGCGGTGTGTATCCTTGATGCTTATTCAAAGAACTGTTTTGTTTCTTGTAGGTGACATACATAGCCAAAGGTGTCAAATCTGTGTCATCTGTCGCATAAACTAACCACTTAGCAAGCAGTCATGTATCTCACCACAAGCTCAAGGTTAGTCTCAATTTGTTACAAAAATAAGTAACTGAGCAAGCCGTCACGTCTTCTTTAAAAAAACATTCCAGATTCTAACAGCAGCATTTAGTGTTTTAAATCTGGTCCTTTTGTACTACCCATACTCCGTACAGTTTAAGAAGCAATTTTCTGCTTCTTCGCCCAAAACAGCCTTGTAAATTTCTGTCGACAAACTTGTAACTACAAAAGGACCAGATTTAAAACACTAAATGCTGCTGTTAGAATCTGGAATGTTTTTTTAAAGAAGTCAGGCCTTGGTAGGTTTAATAGATATATTAGATTATACAAGAATAGGTCATTGCCTGCAGCAATATTTGCGGATAGTACAATGGCTGGCTGGGCTGAAAGGGGAATTGTACAGATTGGGGACCTCAGAGGGATTGAAGCGATGTTACAGTTTACAGATCTTGTGACGAAATATGATATTGATAGAAGATCTTTCTTTAAATACCTTCAGGTTAGGAGCTTTTTGGGCAATAAACAAGGAGGACCTGCAGGATATCAGAGTAATGAAATTTTAGAGAAAATACAAATCTCTGCAGACTGTACAATTAGGAGCCTGTATGCATGCTTGGTGAAAGGAAAAGCAGATGATATGGAAAAATTTAGTAACAAATGGGCATCTAAACTGAGTATTCCAAAATAATTATTTCAAGAGTCACTTGAGCTTGCGCGTACGGTTTTGTGTTCGGCACCTTTACAATCACAGCATTATAAAACGCTGTACTTCTTATATTTTACCCCAGCGAGAATAGCTAAATGGGGAGGTACTACGGGTATCACTTGTCCAAGGTGCAATCACTCAGAGGCGGATATAATCCATGTTTTCGTCACGTGTCCACAACTGTATACTTTGATTGAAAATATAGAACGATTTCTAATTAGGTCATTGAAGATACGCATAACCCTCACACCATCAATATTATTGTTGGGGATAGATCAGGATGGAGGTATAGTACATAAAGGGTTTATCTTTGTGGCTGCTGCAGTTTATAGACTGACTATAGCTAGAGCCTGGTTAGATAAAAATCCACCTATCATGCAAACCTGGTTGGCTAATTTATTGGCAGCTTATAATTTGGAGAAACCTATTTATTCCCGAAAAGGGATAAGAGGTAAAATGAGAGGATTAAAAATATGGGAACCCATAACTAGATGGAAAGAGAATATTGGGCCTCAGTAAGATTAAGGGCTGTCCCTTTGCTTTTGGTTTTATGTTTTTTCCTTATTGTTTTTTTGTACATATATCAAATGAGTCGTTATTGCCGATCCTATGTTTTACCTCATAGGCAATTAATATGAAATGTATAATATGAAATGTATAAATGTATGATGTGTAAACTATGCAAAGTATGGAAATAATAAAAATAAGTTTAAAAAAAAAAAAAAAATGAGCAAGCCGTCACGTATCTCACCACAAGCTCATGGTTATCCTCAATTGGTCCTATCTAGGGTAGAGAGTATGTAAAAAACTATGTACAAAAATCTGGTATGCTTAAGGAGAGAGTGTACTCCTGGATCTCAGACTCCTTACACACGAAGAAAGCATTTACTTTCTGAACGTTTTACCAAAGGCCACTGCAGCGCTTTAAACCCTTAAAGAAAGGAAGAAAATCTCACCCACAGCAACCCTGTCTGCCCACCTACCTCTCCGTCGTTGCCTCTGGCTTAAACTGAGCCGAGGGGGAGGTGGTGTGTCAGCAGAGCCTGCAACCACATAAAGATACGTGGCGGACCAGAAAGAGACACACTTGCTGTCTCCTCTCCTATTGGATCATTACCGCATATTAATTCGACCAATCAAATCAGGTCACCGCACCCGCCGGCTGCTACACCGTACGCGATGTAGAAACATGCTTTTTGTCAGAGCGGACCATGTAGAGAACTTAAAACCAAATCCGCCCATTGGTTCCTAGTCTACCACAGGAAACAGTGAATGGCAGTATACACGTTTCCTGCGCGCAGAAACACACCTCAAAAGACATTAATATCGTTATAAAGCCAGCCGACAAGAGGGGTGCCATAGTGGTTCAGAATGCCACTTCATATAGGACGGAGTGCCTAAGACAACTAAGCAACACCCTTTTTTATGCCCCTTTGGACGAGAACCCTACTTTGAGGCTCACAAACGAGATCAAATGCCTAGTGGAAGAAGCAAGCAGTGAAGGCTGGATTACAGCACACGAATCCGCTTTCTTAATGGCCAAGTTTCCTGTCATTCCGGCATTTTACACCTTGCCTAAAATACATAAACCCACTAGACCTCCATTGGGACGTCCCATCATCTCTGGTATAGGGTCTCTTCTTGAACCCTTGTCCTCTTTTGTGGACGTGTTTTTGAGTCCACTGGTGAAGAAAATGCCATCATACCTACAGGACACAAAGGATGTACTGCGTTTACTACCTGAGGTGCAGTTTGATACAGATAAAGACATCTTGGTATCTCTAGATGTGGAATCTTTGTATACATGTATACCCCAGCTAGACACCCTTGAAACAGTAAGACGTCTCCTGGAGGATGCAGCACCAGATACCATAACACCGATCCCTTTCATAATGGAACTGGCGAAGTTGGCTATGACTCAAAAAATTTTTGCCTTTGAGAAAGACCTGTACTTACAAGTATCAGGGACCTCAATGGGGAGTAAATTTGCGCCGAGTCTGGCGAATCTGTATGTTCACCAATTTGAAACTGACTGTGTCTTTGCCATCACCAATCCACACCATCAGAAATTGATGGTGTGGAAAAGGTACATAGACGACATCTTGCTGGTGTGGCATGGTGATGAACAATCGCTCCTGGTTTTTAAAGACTGGCTCAATGGCCAGAATCCTTACTTAAGGTTCACCCTGGACTACAGCAAAACAGCGCTGTCTTTCCTGGATCTGTGGATCTTCCCAAAGGATGGCCACTTAGCCAGCACGCTTTATCGGAAACCAATGGCCCGTAACTCGCTTTTGAGGTTTGATAGCCATCATCCTCGGTCTCTTCGTGAGAACCTCCCGTTTGGGCAGTTCCTGAGGGTCCGCAGGAATTGTTCTGACAAAGTGGACTTTCAATCTGAAGCTAAAGATCTGTCGACAAAATTGATTGCACGGAAATATCCAGCTTCTTTGATTAAGAAATCCAAGAAACGGGCAGAAAACAACCACCGTGAGGCACTCTTAGCACCTCCAGTCAAGAAACCTCCTTTAGACAGATTGGCTTGTGTGACCACCTTCAACTCTTCGTCATCGAGGATTCAGAAAATTATACGACACAGATGGCGTATCTTGAACAGCACCGGAGAGAACATACCCTTGCCTCTGTTTGCGTTCAAGAGAGGGAGCAACCTCAAAGATGAATTGGTACACACTAGACCACGAACTACTCCAGAAACCCCGATAGCTACACTGTGGGATCTCCCACCGGTCCAAGGGCACTACCCCTGCGGGAACTGCTCAGTTTGCCCACAAACGAGGAAAACTCTCCATGTTGATATTGGCACAGCTAAACCTTGGGTACTCAAACGTCATACTAATTGCAATAGCGAGGGAGTAATTTATCTAATTACCTGCCCGTGTAATTTAAGATACATAGGCATGACTACGAGGAAGGTCAAGCTACGGATACAAGAGCATAAAAGCACGATCAGGCGTAACAAGCAGGCGACACGTCTGACCTCACATTTCCTTGCAGCTAAACACCAACCTGATGACCTCCAATGGGTAGTGTTAGAACAACCTTACATACCCCAGCATGTCACGGACAGGTCCCAGTTTCTATTGAGGAAAGAGCAAAGATGGGTCCATAAACTGATGTGCGACTCTGAAGGATTGAACGACGATGTTCCGTGGTTACAGTTGTAGTGGCAGCAAACTGTGCTACACAGAGAATATGGTGTTCTAAAAAACTTCCATAAACTTGGTGTTACCCTTACACAGGATAGAAGCTTTTGGTAGAGGGGCATGTTATGAGCTGTTAAAGCCTCTTGAACCAAGACCTGGGTGAACACAGTTTTATGTAAATCACACCTGACTGTGTCACCGCTATAAGTTTGTCACTTTTGGCATGCCTCTTTTGGCTGTAGGCCCACACATATACTGTGAAATGCGGAATGATTATTTTCAGCGAACATATTCTGCCATTACTGACAGGATCTGTAACCAATTGTGGGAGGAAGCCATAATTTGAAGTAAAATTGACATGAGGAGAGTACAGGATGTTACTCACGTCCACACACTATGGGCACCTCAGTGTACTCGGTTACATATAAACATTATGAATGGTCGGTAAACATGCAAACTATTTTATATGTCTGGTTGTATACTTATATGTGTTGGTCTGATGCATTTGACCTCTGGTATTCTTTTCTAGGCAGCGCATTGATTTTCTAGTCAGCGCGTGCACTGTCCTAGGCAGCGTTTGTATTTGTCCACTCAAGCGGGACGAGAACCAATCGGAATGCTCCATCCAGTGAGGAGACAGCCCGCCAAGTTAGCGGAGTAGTGTTAACTTTTTACAGCGTCATCTATAACACATCCGGTTAAATCGGCCTGGACCAATCAGGGTCGGCCTAGGGTTTGGAGGTGTGTTTCTGCGCGCAGGAAACGTGTATACTGCCATTCACTGTTTCCTGTGGTAGACTAGGAACCAATGGGCGGATTTGGTTGTAAGTTCTCTACATGGTCCGCTCTGACAAAAAGCATGTTTCTACATCACGTACGGTGTAGCAGCCGGCGGGTGCGGTGACCTGATTTGATTGGAGGAATTAATATGCGGTAATGATCCAATAGGAGAGGAGACAGCAAGTGTGTCTCTTTCTGGTCCGCCACGTATCTTTATGTGCTTGCAGGCTCTGCTGACACACCACCTCCCCCTCGGCTCAGTTTAAGCCAGAGGCAACGACGGAGAGGTAGGTGGGCAGACAGGGTTGCTGTGGGTGAGATTTTCTTCCTTTCTTTAAGGGTTTAAAGCGCTGCAGTGGCCTTTGGTAAAACGTTCAGAAAGTAAATGCTTTCTTCGTGTGTAAGGAGTCTGAGATCCAGGAGTACACTCTCTCCTTAAGCATACCAGATTTTTGTACATAGTTTTTTACATACTCTCTACCCTAGATAGGACCAATTGAGGATAACCATGAGCTTGTGGTGAGATACGTGACGGCTTGCTCAGTTACTTATTTTTGTAACAAATTGAGACTAACCTTGAGCTTGTGGTGAGATACATGACTGCTTGCTAAGTGGTTAGTTTATGCGACAGATGACACAGATTTGACACCTTTGGCTATGTATGTCACCTACAAGAAACAAAACAGTTCTTTGAATAAGCATCAAGGATACACACCGCCATTTAGATTGTACATAATCCCAATGGGTGTAAGAAAACTCTCAGATATGTATTAGGTCAACACATTCCCACTACCAGAGAATGGTCATGGCCAACAACTGCCTTAGTCTGATGGTGTTCTGGTAAATAGACTGCATGTATGATGAACATAATTTTACTTTTATCTTGTATATATTTCTTTCAGTGCGTGGCCTCCTTTAGCCTGAGCTGTCGCCAGGTGAGGCGAGGCTCCTGATCCCACAAAGTTGGGTAAGTGAATACACTATGAATAGTGTGAATGTTCCATACGTGTGTGATTGACACTGTATGGGACTTCAGTTACGCTTTGCATTTTGTTTTATGCAATATTGTCTTATGTTTCTTTTTTCTAACAGGAGGGGATACACCACCCTTGAAAAGATTATTCTTTCTTTTTTTCACACGTTACAAAGTAAGTGTTGCAGTAGTGATACGTAGGTCCTGACGAAAGCCTTTACAGGCTGAAACATGTTGACCAGATAACATCTCGGGTAAATAGCTAATCATCTTTCTTGCTATTGTCACTCTGTTTTTAACCATACCATCTTGACGGGCACACCCAATAAAGTTTTCTTGTTGACGTCAAGCTAGGTATTTTTACAATCACTTGGATCATCTTCCTTTTTTCACATCTTTGAGCACTGCAACTAAGCCCTTTTCAGCCACTTGTGCTGTCATTTGTTCAGGTTGAAGGTTCAACCTTTGGGTCCTATGCTAGCCTCAGTATTCACTGAAGGTAGTGCTGGTTGGACACCAACTCTCTACATTTGAAAATCCCAAATGACGAGCCTCCACTACTGAGTGGGCTGATGGGTACTTTTCACATCTTTTGTATCCCTCTATCTATCCTGTTACTCCAGCCTTGGTTGTGGAATACTTTTGAGACTCCCCTAATGTGTCTGGACTGCATGAAAGACCTATAACACCTTCCGTGTATTGAATATATATAGTTGGGGGACAAGGTGCATGTAGGTCTATAACAATAATTCCCCTTGGGCCCTACTCTACTCTGTAGTTTTGTGTAATTTTGTGCAGCCCTGGCTGCGGGCCTTGATAGAGTTTCTCTTTCTTTTCTGGTTCATCTTTCTTTGTTCATTTAGGCGATTGGTATTCCAATTTTGCCTTGCAGTCTATTTCTTTCCAGTATCACCATGGCAGACTTCGGTGGCCTAGGTTATGATGATGATATGTTAACATCCATTTTGAGTGAGAATCCCAGCATGCTAGATCAGATACCAACCACAACCCCGACAGTCGTAGGAGATTGGGAAACAGTACTCAATCTTAAGAAAAGCCTCTCTCGTACATCTGTGCACGGACAGATCATGGCAGAGTATTTACACGGGCAATGCGCACCCACAGGTTTAATAGTGACCAACGCTCCCAGGCTTTTCCTGACGGATAAAGCCTTCGTTAAGGACTGGTCATTAATAGCGTGGCGTTGCACTAGGGACTGGCTAATTCTGATTATCACGACAGCCAAGAGGATAGCGGATGCTATTCTAATTGAGATACAGGTCCTAGAAGGACAGATTAAGACTACTCTCACCACCAAGAAGTTTGAGAAACAACAGGAAGACTCAAACAAGGCTAGCAAAGAGTATAGAGATCCAATATTCTTTGCGAAGATAGAGAAGTTTAAGAAAGATCTTGAAAAATTCTCACATGAGAAGATATATATATCCCTACACTAGCGAAAATTACAACCCTAGTGATTCAAGCAAACCGAAAACAACAGGTTCTTCTTATGCTACCTCTTCTGATTCCGATTCTTCTGATACTGAAAAGGGTAACACCAGTCAATGGAGAAGTAAGGGCCGCCAGGCTCGAGCCAATCGTAGGTATAGTGGGCGAGGGAATATGTACCAACAGGGACCATGGTGGCCACCAGCCCCGTGGAGTTATCCCCAATTCCCCCCTCCTATGTCACACTATCCAATGCAGCCCCAGTACTTCGATAGCCAGGCTTTTTTAGGACAGGGTCGAGGCTGGAATCGGGGCAGGCGGAGAGGCCACCAAGTTCAGTGGGCAGACGAACTGGAGGACCCAGCACACCGCGGCAAATGAGGCCAGAAGTATCATGTACAGATGCAAAAGAGGACCTTGTGGTGAACCTGAGCATGCGGACACTCACTACGTGTGAGCACAAACTACTCAACAGAGGCCTGGGTTATGTACCGACGAATAATGGAGACTCTTTTCAGATCCATGGAGAAATTGAGAGGTTCTTTAGAACTGTCAGGCTACATCATCTCTTCAGAGATAAAGAGTCGGAGGATCCAACTGTTGATAGGAACACAGGCTTGAGGGTTAAATCTACCTTCATGCCCTTACTTCAACAAGTACCATCCAGAGTGGGTGCCTTCGAAGCAGCAGTCCTACACGATTTGAAATCACTTGACTTCTCAAAAGATGACTGTTACCAGAACTTATCCAAGGTAGAGAGGCATGCTTTGACAACTTTGTCAAAAGACATTAATATCGTTATAAAGCCAGCCGACAAGGGGGGTGCCATAGTGGTTCAGGATGCCACTTCATATAGGACGGAGTGCCTAAGACAACTAAGCAACACCCTTTTTTATGCCCCTTTGGACGAGAACCCTACTTTGAGGCTCACAAACGAGATCAAATGCCTAGTGGAAGAAGCAAGCAGTGAAGGCTGGATTACAGCACACGAATCCGCTTTCTTAATGACCAAGTTTCCTGTCATTCCGGCATTTTACACCTTGCCTAAAATACATAAACCCACTAGACCTCCATTGGGACGTCCCATCATCTCTGGTATAGGGTCTCTTCTTGAACCCTTGTCCTCTTTTGTGGACGTGTTTTTGAGTCCACTGGTGAAGAAAATGCCATCATACCTACAGGACACAAAGGATGTACTGCGTTTACTACCTGAGGTGCAGTTTGATACAGATAAAGACATCTTGGTATCTCTAGATGTGGAATCTTTGTATACATGTATACCCCAGATAGACACCCTTGAAACAGTAAGACGTCTCCTGGAGGATGCAGCACCAGATACCATAACACCGATCCCTTTCATAATGGAACTGGCGAAGTTGGCTATGACTCAAACATTTTTTGCCTTTGAAAAAGATCTGTACTTACAAGTATCAGGGACCTCAATGGGGAGTAAATTTGCGCTGAGTCTGGCGAATCTGTATGTTCACCAATTTGAAACTGACTGTGTCTTTGCCATCACCAATCCACACCATCAGAAATTGATGGTGTGGAAAAGGTACATAGACGACATCTTGCTGGTGTGGCGTGGTGATGAACAATCGCTCCTGGTTTTTAAAGACTGGCTCAATGGCCAGAATCCTTACTTAAGGTTCACCCTGGACTACAGCAAAACAGCGCTGTCTTTCCTGGATCTGTGGATCTTCCCAAAGGATGGCCACTTAGCCAGCACGCTTTATCGGAAACCAATGGCCCGTAACTCGCTTTTGAGGTTTGATAGCCATCATCCTCGGTCTCTTCGTGAGAACCTCCCGTTTGGGCAGTTCCTGAGGGTCCGCAGGAATTGTTCTGACAAAGTGGACTTTCAATCTGAAGCTAAAGATCTGTCGACAAAATTGATTGCACGGAAATATCCAGCTTCTTTGATTAAGAAATCCAAGAAACGGGCAGAAAACAACCACCGTGAGGCACTCTTAGCACCTCCAGTCAAGAAACCTCCTTTAGACAGATTGGCTTGTGTGACCACCTTCAACTCTTCGTCATCGAGGATTCAGAAAATTATACGACACAGATGGCGTATCTTGAACAGCACCGGAGAGAACATACCCTTGCCTCTGTTTGCGTTCAAGAGAGGGAGCAACCTCAAAGATGAATTGGTACACACTAGACCACGAACTACTCCAGAAACCCCGATAGCTACACTGTGGGATCTCCCACCGGTCCAAGGGCACTACCCCTGCGGGAACTGCTCAGTTTGCCCACAAACGAGGAAAACTCTCCATGTTGATATTGGCACAGCTAAACCTTGGGTACTCAAACGTCATACTAATTGCAATAGCGAGGGAGTAATTTATCTAATTACCTGCCCGTGTAATTTAAGATACATAGGCATGACTACGAGGAAGGTCAAGCTACGGATACAAGAGCATAAAAGCATGATCAGGCGTAACAAGCAGGCGACACGTCTGACCTCACATTTCCTTGCAGCTAAACACCAACCTGATGACCTCCAATGGGTAGTGTTAGAACAACCTTACATACCCCAGCATGTCACGGACAGGTCCCAGTTTCTATTGAGGAAAGAGCAAAGATGGGTCCATAAACTGATGTGCGACTCTGAAGGATTGAACGACGATGTTCCGTGGTTACAGTTGTAGTGGCAGCAAACTGTGCTACACAGAGAATATGGTGTTCTAAAAATCTTCCATAAACTTGGTGTTACCCTTACACAGGATAGAAGCTTTTGGTAGAGGGGCATGTTATGAGCTGTTAAATCCTCTTGAACCAAGACCTGGGTGAACACAGTTTTATGTAAATCACACCTGACTGTGTCACCGCTATAAGTTTGTCACTTTTGGCATGCCTCTTTTGGCTGTAGGCCCACACATATACTGTGAAATGCGGAATGAATATTTTCAGCGAACATATTCTGCCATTACTGACAGGATCTGTAACCAATTGTGGGAGGAAGCCATAATTTGAAGTAAAATTGACATGAGGAGAGTACAGGATGTTACTCACGTCCACACGCTATGGGCACCTCAGTGTACTCGGCTACATATAAACATTATGAATGGTCGGTAAACATGCAAACTATTTTATATGTCTGGTTGTATACTTATATGTGTTGGTCTGATGCATTTGACCTCTGGTATTCTTTTCTAGGCAGCGCATTGATTTTCTAGTCAGCGCGTGCACTGTCCTAGGCAGCGTTTGTATTTGTCCACTCAAGCGGGACGAGAACCAATCGGAATGCTCCATCCAGTGAGGAGACAGCCCGCCAAGTTAGCGGAGTAGTGTTAACTTTTTACAGCGTCATCTATAACACATCCGGTTAAATCGGCCTGGACCAATCAGGGTCGGCCTAGGGTTTGGAGGTGTGTTTCTGCGCGCAGGAAACGTGTATACTGCCATTCACTGTTTCCTGTGGTAGACTAGGAACCAATGGGCGGATTTGGTTGTAAGTTCTCTACATGGTCCGCTCTGACAAAAAGCATGTTTCTACATCGCGTACGGTGTAGCAGCCGGCGGTTGCGGTGACCTGATTTGATTGGTCGAATTAATATGCGGTAATGATCCAATAGGAGAGGAGACAGCAAGTGTGTCTCTTTCTGGTCCGCCACGTATCTTTATGTGCTTGCAGGCTCTGCTGACACACCACCTCCCCCTCGGCTCAGTTTAAGCCAGAGGCAACGACGGAGAGGTAGGTGGGCAGACAGGGTTGCTGTGGGTGAGATTTTCTTCCTTTCTTTAAGGGTTTAAAGCGCTGCAGTGGCCTTTGGTAAAACGTTCAGAAAGTAAATGCTTTCTTCGTGTGTAAGGAGTCTGAGATCCAGGAGTACACTCTCTCCTTAAGCATACCAGATTTTTGTACATAGTTTTTTACATACTCTCTACCCTAGATAGGACCAATTGAGGATAACCATGAGCTTGTGGTGAGATACGTGACGGCTTGCTCAGTTACTTATTTTTGTAACAAATTGAGACTAACCTTGAGCTTGTGGTGAGATACATGACTGCTTGCTAAGTGGTTAGTTTATGCGACAGATGACACAGATTTGACACCTTTGGCTATGTATGTCACCTACAAGAAACAAAACAGTTCTTTGAATAAGCATCAAGGATACACACCGCCATTTAGATTGTACATAATCCCAATGGGTGTAAGAAAACTCTCAGATATGTATTAGGTCAACACATTCCCACTACCAGAGAATGGTCATGGCCAACAACTGCCTTAGTCTGATGGTGTTCTGGTAAATAGACTGCATGTATGATGAACATAATTTTACTTTTATCTTGTATATATTTCTTTCAGTGCGTGGCCTCCTTTAGCCTGAGCTGTCGCCAGGTGAGGCGAGGCTCCTGATCCCACAAAGTTGGGTAAGTGAATACACTATGAATAGTGTGAATGTTCCATACGTGTGTGATTGACACTGTATGGGACTTCAGTTACGCTTTGCATTTTGTTTTATGCAATATTGTCTTATGTTTCTTTTTTCTAACAGGAGGGGATACACCACCCTTGAAAAGATTATTCTTTCTTTTTTTCACACGTTACAAAGTAAGTGTTGCAGTAGTGATACGTAGGTCCTGACGAAAGCCTTTACAGGCTGAAACATGTTGACCAGATAACATCTCGGGTAAATAGCTAATCATCTTTCTTGCTATTGTCACTCTGTTTTTAACCATACCATCTTGACGGGCACACCCAATAAAGTTTTCTTGTTGACGTCAAGCTAGGTATTTTTACAATCACTTGGATCATCTTCCTTTTTTCACATCTTTGAGCACTGCAACTAAGCCCTTTTCAGCCACTTGTGCTGTCATTTGTTCAGGTTGAAGGTTCAACCTTTGGGTCCTATGCTAGCCTCAGTATTCACTGAAGGTAGTGCTGGTTGGACACCAACTCTCTACATTTGAAAATCCCAAATGACGAGCCTCCACTACTGAGTGGGCTGATGGGTACTTTTCACATCTTTTGTATCCCTCTATCTATCCTGTTACTCCAGCCTTGTTTGTGGAATACTTTTGAGACTCCCCTAATGTGTCTGGACTGCATGAAAGACCTATAACACCTTCCGTGTATTGAATATATATAGTTGGGGGACAAGGTGCATGTAGGTCTATAACAATAATTCCCCTTGGGCCCTACTCTACTCTGTAGTTTTGTGTAATAGTTTATAAAGTCTTTAGTCTTCAATAAGTGCAGCACAACTTTTAATGTAGTATAGTTTTCAATGGTAAAAGTATATGTAATATATTCATTGTCTTGCATGTTCCTCAATATAGCTGATTTTGGAGTAAGCATAGGGAATCTTACCTCTTTCTTGTCTAACAACATTCCCCAAATGGCTTAAATTAGAGTGAGAATAGTAAATATAACCCTTTATATAGGATTACATTCCCAAAATGGCTTAAATCAGAGAGGGACAAGCTAATTATCTCCCTTCAATGTCTAACACCTTATTCAAAATGGTTTAGGTGAGATTGAGCATAGTAAATTTATCCCATTCAATGTCCAGCAGTGTACCACTCTCCTGACATATATAAAGCCCAGGAATTTGCCCTAATTACCCTAACACATCTGAGCAAAAGCATACAGAAGCAATACGAAAATAGAATTGTGGGGATTGATCCAGCTAATTACAAAGTAGGAAAAATATATTAGTTCCTACTGGTGCGAGCCTAGTCCCCAGGTAAATTATTTAAATAATTCAGACACGCACCAAACCTTCCCCAATTGTTCCATCAATCTTATTTTATGTTTTAATCCATTGAACTTCTCCACTTCTCCTGGTCGATGTGTTTTTGGCCCACTGACTCAGGCCTCATCAAGACATGGGCAAAAAAAGTAAGAAAAACCCCTCTGGGATCAAGGCAGATCTGGCGGGTTCTGCTTTTGAGTTGCTCCTCCATGTATGTTATCCGACAATACCTTGAGCATGTAATATGCGGTGGAATCGCTTCGTCACTATGGGCACATTTTCTTATAATCCACTGTTGGCAAAATTCCAAAGATGGCCACCCTTCTTTTCATATCTTCTGCTCTGCGGAAGCCTTGCATGTGCTACTAGACCGACGGCATCAACAGTCCATCTGGGTCGCTCGTGTAAGGATTGCAGGTTTCTACTTTCTCGCCACAGAAATTCAACTGCGTCGACCAGAAGAAGTGGGAAAGTTCAATTGATTAAAAATAATATCTCTAAATTTACAAACACATATCCTATGAACTAAGTGGAGGTGAAAGTATCCCTCATTTTGGTGTGCAATGGACCTTCTCCCCTCAGATTGCTGATATATTCTGGATGTTTTGCAACCGGGTCTAGAGTATATGGGTAAGAGGAATCATGAACTGTGTTTGATCATTTTCTGTGTAATGTTTTTGGTTTTGTGAAATATTGAGAAAGTAAACATAAAATTTGATGGATGAAACAATTGGGGAAGGTTCGGTGAGTGTCTGAATCATTGAAAGAATTTACCTGGGGATTAGGCTCCCACCTGTAGGAACTAATATAATTATACAATTATAATATAAATGTATTTAGCTGGACCAATCCCCACACAACTTTTTTCGTATTGCTTCTGCTCCCCTGACATGTCGCTGCAAGTGGGTATAAATGCACAGTAAATATGTATAGTTGTACAAACATGCATGACACATGTGGGGACATGCCTTTTGTATCATGCTGGAGTGTGTAGATATGTGCCCAATCTAGTCAATGGGGATACATACTGCAGAATTTTGTTATTTTTTTAATGTTTATTTATATCGTGCATGGCTACCCCAGCAACAGGGCGTCCCAGCGCTTGCGGACATACCTAATTATAGTGCGGCCAAATAGAGGTGTGAGTGCCAGATCACCAGGGAATCCTAAACAGAAGAAAACAACCAGGTTTTAATGTGTTTTCGGAAGAGAAGATGGTTAGAGATAGTGCGTATGCTTAAAGGAATAGAATTCCAAAGTTTTGGAGCGAGATACCTGAATGACCGACCTCCAGCTCTGCACCTCCGAATCTTAATAGTACATGCCAGAGAGAGGTCCGCAGAGCGGAGAGCCCGCGATGGAACATAAAAGGAGCAAAGGCCCTGTAGGATTTGGGGGCCAAGGCGATAAAGCATTTTATGAGTGAGACAGAGGGTTTTGAATTGTATGCGTTGTTTAACAGGCAGCCAGTGCAACCTACGCAGAACCTGGGAAGTATGACAACGTTTTGACTGTCCAAACAGAGTGCGGGCAGCGGCATTCTGAGCTTTTTACAGTCTGCCAGTGACTGTCAGATTGGAACCAAGCATGAGAGCATTGCAATAGTCCAAATGGGACAGAACCATAGCTTGGAAAATTGTCTGACGCAAGGGAGGTTCGAAAAACCCAAGAATGGGTTAAGGGACCGGAGGCGGACATAGCAGGTGCCAGCCACTCTTTTGGCGTGGGATTCAAGGGTAAGTGAATCATCTATAATCACACCTGGATTTTTAACTTCTTTCTTAAGAGTAGGAGGCGAGCCCAGTGTAGGGGGCCACCACTGCTCATCCCACTTCTGAGTGTCACTTCCAATAAGGAGAACCTCTGTTTTAGATGAGTTTAACTGGAGGCAAATCTCTGATAGAAATGACACGAAACAATCTAAGGCTCTGTCCCCGACACCGATCTCCCACAGTCTCCTAAGAAGGATCCCATGGGAGACCATGTCGAACGCCGCACTCAAATCCAGCAGAACCACGGCAGCGGTGTTACCCATGTCCTGTGTCTCCCTTAGCTGTTCCGTAACAGCCAGTAAGGCCGATTCGGTGCTATGTTTAGCACGGAATCCGTTCTGAGATTCCCCCAAAATCCCCTTAGTCTCCAAAAAACCTAGCAAGATGGAATTCACATGTGTCCTCGCCACTTTAGCCAAGTACGGAAGCAAGGAAATAGGTCGGAAACTTTCTGGCTTAGAGGGGTCCAGAGTGGATTTCTTTAACAGGGGGACAACTTTGGCATGTTTCTAGGTTTTGGGGATAGTGGCTGACTGGAGAGATCTGTTAATCAACTCCCGTCCTGCAGTCATGATGGAGTCCTGGAAGGTTTTAAATAGCTCTGGTTTAACTGGGTATACTGGGGATCCAGACTTGATTTTTAAAACCAGGATTTCCTTGTCTGTTTGTGAGATGGATGGAAGGGTGAGAAGCAAATACGGGAGGTCCAAAGGGTCTATGTTAGATCTAGGACTCATCAAAGTGCCACCAGAGTTGAATGAATTGTAAATTCCTTAAACTTTATTAACAAAGAAACAGGCGAGTTCTTCGCACAGTAGGTCAAATACTATTATAGTATTATTCCCCTCAGGTAGCTTAGTCATCTCCTTCACTAGCTCAAAGATAGTTTTAGCGCGATTAGTGCTGGAGTTGATCAGCTCAGCATAGTAGCTAGCTTTGGTCTTTTTTATCATTCTGTGGTAAACTTTAGTGGCGATTCTAAAATTAGTCTTAGCACAGGAGTCATAAGACCGCCTCCAAATTCGCTCAAGCACTTTACATCGTTTTTTTTTGGCTGTGAGTGCCTCACAGTACCAAGAATGGGATTGTTCACATTTAGGACTTGATATTTTTTTAGGGATAAAATGATCTAGAGACTCATTAATCCACTCTCTATAGGCTCGATCAGCCTCCTCCACATTACCAGACCAATCTGGGCGGGAATTTTTTAGCCTGGCCTCAAATGAGGCACCATCCAGTTTATGCCAAGGGCGCCTCCAGAGAGGAGGAGATGGATTCATCCTAGGGCCACGTGGGATCTTAATGTCAATTTGTACCAGAAAATGATCTGTCCAACTGAGGGGACAGGGGAGAGAAACAGTAATTCCCTGGATATTAGAGAACACCGGGTCTAGCAAATGACCTGCCAGATGTGAGGGACCTTCAACCAGCTGACATAGCTGGCAGGCTTCCAGATCACAGAGAAACTTCAGTGTAGCCGGGGACTCACGAGACTCAAGATGGAGGTTGAGGTCTCCGAGTACAGTGAAGTTAGCTGACTGCTGGATGAGTGCAGAAGCAGTTGAAACCAGTGACTCCTGGAAAGCACTCACAGGCCAAGGAGGGCGATATATGACTTACTTGGATTCAGGCATCATCGGGTTTAAGCTGCCCAGGTATAGTGGGGGGGCTGGAAGAAGGGACACACCATAGAGACATCCGGAGATAAGTGGATTGGGGGTGAGCATGCCCCCAAATCCTCCTTTCCAGACAACTCAAACCAGCCGGTCAGACCACCTCAGAACCCTGTACTGTCATTTGTCGGAGAAAGGCTGTTGGGGTTGGCATTCCTACAGCGATCGGTCGGAGTATGTATCGTAATCCCACAGTCAGACCAACCACTTCCAACAAGATCTTCGGCACACAGATTGTCTCCAACAGGACCGCGGAAGCAGTTCTGACTGGCATCTTAATCAGGCCTTTTGTTTGGAGTGGAGTGGAAATAGTATATCTTACTCCTTAAACGGTCAACACCTTCCCAAAATGGCTTGGGGACATATGGGACTTGCACTGCCCTTGCATCACTTTTTTTGATACAGCGGGGGCCCAGCCATATCTACGAGGCCACACAAATCCACTTAACATGGCTTTTCATGGCCTCGTAGATATGGGGTTAGGCAAAGTAGGGCAATTCACTGTGTTGCCTTACTCTGCATCAAAAAGGCATTCCATGGGCGTTTCAGTGGGTGTTCCCATGCAACACCCATGGATTTTGACCCATTTTCAGACTTACAAGGACTTGTAAACCTGGGAGTGCGTCCAAAGCCTATGCATCCCTAGGAGATGCATAACAAGTAGAAATATATTTAGTTCTCCTTGTTTGTTCTTCTTTGTATGTGTGCTGCATCCTGCTGGTGGAAATCTCCATTGATTGTTTTTGTGCTGGGAAGTGTCTTTTCCTAAACAAAAATAACCATTCCTACCATGCAGACACCATTGCACCATGTTGAAAGGGGGACTGTGTTGGTACTAATGCAGCACACCCAAAAGGATCCGTAGATGACGGATCACAAGAACCTAGCCAAAGGGAAACAGGGGGTTCACCAATTTGATGTGAACCGCATCTGCTAGTAGAAAAGAAAACTTTCCTTTCTTGAGTCCCTTCACTCACCTAGGGTTGCCCCTGGGTGACATGCTTCATCATTGGGGCCATCCCAAACATCTACTGCTTGGGGCATGCTGCGACTTACGGACTTACGTAGAAACACTTGTTTGTGAGTATATGTGTACTGCAGTGTAGGGGGAGTGGTGCATGTGATAATTAAAATTTACCTAACTAGTGAGCTAATGTTTTATTCCTGCTCCTAGTTGGTGAGGATAAAAAGGGATTAATAAAAGGGAAAAATAACTGTTATGTAATTATAATCCCTAGTATTGTGTTGACATGTTTCGAGTTATCCCGTAAAACCTCTTCTTCAGGACTACATGGTAGACCAGCCCCATGTGTACCACTCTGTGCAGGACCTATATTAAAGTGAAAAACAAATAATGAATGCCCACCTATTGTTTGAGCATTGAAAAAATACATATGGTTGATTCTGAACATGTAGTATCTGTTATGGAGAAGAAAAAGCAAAATACAAATTAATACATACTGCCTGCCCACCGCTCTTGTGGGCAGGTCATGGCATTACCTAGTGCATAATCAATGGTGTAGGTGCCCTCGAAAGTAAAATTAATTAGTGCTCAGTTCCTTTGTGGATTGATATACCACACTCGATATCTCTATTGTGATTTTAAAAAACAATTATTACACTTGTGTTCCTGGAGAAAGACGAGACATAAACAACATATAACAAAAATCAGTTCCTTTTGAAACATATTTATTTTGTGGCAATAATACACCTAATGGTCTGCCTGGGTAGAGGGGCCTGTAGTAACCCTATAGTATAATAGGAATACATAATGGAGTAAATTTACAGGAAAAAGTTTAAAGCCATTCCTTTCTTTTGCTCATTGCTCGAAACAGGATGGAAAAAGAGGTAAAAATGCGGGAAGGAAATTATTTGTGGGTTCCTGTGGGAGAAAAAAACGTCTTCCGTCAATATGACCTATTAGTCCCAGGCTCGACCGCATCTTAGCGTGTCTGTGCCTCGGTGTCTATAAATATAGTCGTACAAAACAGCCGAGTCATATCCTCGTGCTGTAAGAAAACTAGCGCGTTTAGCCGGCAGTCTCCCTTCGCATGGAAAAACCAGGCCGTCATCTTGCTAGTATCCGTGATAGTTGATGGAGACATTATGTGGATTTCTCAGCCTTAATTATTTATTGATGAAGGGCAAAGCTTTTTCAGATTTTTAAAGGGTAAAGTAGGGATTTTTTGTAGGAAAAGGGGTCGGTATTGAACCCTTAACTGAGAGATAAAAGCGAGTTTGAAAAAGGCGTCCATTTTGGATTGGTCAACCTTTCCAAACTGAAGTTTCACCTATATTGTTTTCATTGATCAGAAAAAACGGTGTGAAAAAATGGTACATTCATTGCTTGTTTCGTAGTTAATCGAAATACCTCATTATGTTTTTGGAATGTGGACTAGGTGGGAGGGTTATTTATACGTGGGTGTGTGCTTACTAGTTTTTGGGCCAAACTTTCAAACAAAAGCGGTAAAAGGTAGCTTTGAAATCACATGCTGGCAGTTTATGTTTAAGAATACCTTCTGTGTAGGATATCAAGGTTCATTAGAGATACCAGGGTTCATTCACCTAGTGATCTGGCCCCATGGTATGTTATCGTTCAAGCCTGTGATATCTGTACGTAATTTGAACACCCATTTTGTTCCTTCTCTAGTAGCATCTGTTCTAGGTTTTCACAGGGTTTAATCTGTTCCAACACTACCCATCGCATGTCATTTGGGGTATGTTGTTTTTCATTGAAGTGTGCCGTCATTCTGGTGCTTGTCCTGTGGCATCGGATGTTGCTCTGATGTTCACAGATTCTTGTGTTTACTTTCCTGGTGGTCATCCCTACATAGTGTAGGTTACAGCAGCACGTAATAGGGTATACAACTCCCATGGTGTTGCAAGTGGTGAATTTTTGCGAGTCCCATGATTTTCCTCTATAGAAAACAACCTTTTAGGTAGTCGTGGTGAGGTGGCATACACTACAGTTGCCACACCGGCGGTGGCCTGTAGGCAATTTGCTGATTGTTTGTTGGTTACTTTTGTTTTGGGGCTTCGGGCGGGTGTGAACTAGTATATCTTTCCGATTTTTACCCCTCTTATGTGAGAACATTGGTGTTGGTATGTTCAAGTTACCACTGTTCAGAATTCGCTAGTATTTTTTCACAAACTTGGAGACTTTGTCTGATGCTATACTGAAGGTTGTTATGAAGATGGGTCTTTTGTCCTTTTCAGTCTTTTGCTTTTCATAAGTTTCTAGAAGTGCGTCCCTATAATTGTTTCATGCCCTTTCTTTGCTTTTGCAAGGGTTTTAGAAGGGTATTTCCGTATTCTTAGTTTTTCTGCTAGGTCTTTTGACTGTTTATCCTAATCCGATGTTTCCGTGCAGTTCCTCCTGAGTCTATGGAACTGTCCAAAAGGGAGATTTTCTTTCAGATGTCTTGGATGAAAGCTGTCGTAAAGTAAGAGGTCGTTTTTTGCAGTCGGTTTGAAATGTGTTGTGGTTTTGAGCGTACCTTCTACTGCAAAAATGTTAAGGTCTAGGAAAACCAATAAAGACCTACTTATTGTGTGGGTGAACAAATTGGATACCCAGGGGTGGTCCCCCATTGAGCACTAGCCCTTGTACCTCAGTGACCGTTTCCCTCTTCCTTTCTTTAGGAACAGCTCAGTCATTTTTTTGTTGTCCTGCAGGTGGAGCCATTCAAGGAAGATATTGGCTTCTGTTTCATCACCATTCCATATCACCAGGACATCATCAATGTATCTCTTACATTCCACAATCTTCTGGCGAAGTGGGTCTTGGTCTGACAGAATCTTTTGTTCCTCTAAATGATGGACGTACAGTCCTGCCACACTCAGCGCAAAAGTACTGCCCATGCTAGTGCCATGTTGTTGTTGGAAAAGTTATTCTTCAAAACGAAAGTAGTTCTCTGTCAGAGTCCATTTGCAGCATTCTAGAACCACATGATGTGGTGTATGGTAGGGCCATGCTGACCCGTACAGGATTTCTTCAAGGATACCCATAGTTTCCTTGTGTAGCAAGCTTGTATAAAGGCTCTCCACATCAAGGCCTATCAGGATGTTGCAAGATGGGTCAAAATGGAGATCCCTCAGTAGGCAGAGTACTGCTTTGGTGTCCTTTAAGTAGGTGTTATTGTTTTGTATCAGTGGACGTAGGAAGGCGTCAGCAAATTTGGAAAGTGGTTCCAGAATGGATCCAATCCCGGAGACAATTGGTCCTCCCGGTGGATTCTCTATAGACTTGTGTATCTTAGGGATTGTGTAGAAGTAGGGTACTATTGGGTGGGTGTTGATCATAAATTCCCCATTCTTCTTGGTTATCCAGTCATGGGCGAGTGCTTGTTCTACCATGCTGGTGATTCGAATCCTAATCCATTCAGTGGGATCATCTCTAATGCGTCTGTAGTTTCTTTCATCCGATAGTAGTCTGAGTCATTCTTGGTGGTATGCTCCTGTGCTTTGTAAAACAATACCTCCACCTTTGTCCGCCGGTTTTATAATAATATCCTTAATGTTGGCCAAAATCTTAATGGCTTTGTGTTCATGTTTCGTTGTATTGTGGAATGTTTTCATAGTCGTTGGGTTCATTTCTCCAACTTCCCTCAGGACACTTTCTGCATCTCACTTGTTCCTTTATTTTCAAAAAACACCCTCAATTTTACTTTCCTGATGAATTCATTCACCTCACAGCTGAGTTGGAATTTGTCTAGTGTCGGAGTAGGCATGAAACCCAGTCCTTTCTCCAAAACTGCTAGTTGTATTGTGGATAACGTGGTTCCAGATAAGTTCAACTAGACTCAGTTGTTGGTTGTGCTCTGTCGATTCGGTGGGGCATTACTCCTCGTATGACTCCGTGTTGACTCCAGTGGTTGTGCCCATTGCACCTTTTGTCCTCTTTTTGTCTTGGCTCTTGGTGCTCCTCTGCCTCCTCCTAAAAAAGGAGCTGGTGAATATTCTGCTTGAGGGGCTGACTCCGGAGTCAGGAATACAGTTGTGGTTGGTATTGTGGAGGGCCATAGAAAAATGGTGGAGCTGGAAAAGGAGGTGGTTGGTAAGGTGGCCATCCATAGCCTCCTTGGCTCCTTTGTTTCTCATCATTCCTCTGAAATTGGGGCGGCCATTTGAGTTGTTCCTTTGCCCAGAACTACTGTCCGAACCATTAGAACTAGTGTCCGACCCGTCTGTATCCATGTTGTATCCCAGATTCCTCCCTGTCAGGTGATAGTCAACCCTGGTGTAAGGGTAGGCCTTCTTGTGGCTTAATTTTTTTCCATCTTTTTTGAACGTCTGATACTTAGTCTCTTTGAGTGTCATTTCAAACTCTGTCATGGTCTTGTTTACCTCATCCAATCATTTTTTTTTAATTCTGCTGGTGTCTGGAAGGTTTTAAGTTTAACCTCTAAGGTGTGTATTTCTTAATTTCTTGTGAAAGGCGTGGTGCGGTTTTTATAATGAGTACCAGCCAATCTCTTGTGCATTGTCAAGAGATTATCAAACAATCTCTTTTGAAAGCTTTGTCTTGTTGGAATATAAATGGCTCATTTCGCACAATCAATCCCCTTGGAGCTGCATTTATCCTTAGATATTCTGTCATCATGACTCCATGAATGATCATTTTCACCTGATTCCTTTTGAGCTCAGTCAGCTCATACCAACTTTGGGCTTCTTCATTACTGTCTCTGTTAGGTGTATTGACAAGAAGAGTCATAGTGGATATAATCCTTTCTACTTCCCCCTCAGTAAATGTCAGGCCAGTTATTTCTGCCATGGTGTTATATTTGTTGTGTCCAGTTGTCCGAGTATACAGGGGTGCTGTTAGGAAGTCTCCCACAGCGTGTGCTGTTAATTATCAATCAAAATCAGAGGGATTGGGCTAGGTTCACCCTCCTGCATGTTCAGAGTACACCAAAAGGATTCTTAGATGACGGATCACAAGAATCTAGCCAAAGGGAAACGGGGGTTCACCAATTTGAAGTGAACCGCATCTGCTAATAGAAAATAAAACTTTATTTTCTTGAGTCCCCTCACTCACCCAGGGTTGCCCCTATGTGACATGCTTCATCATTGGGGCCATCCCAAACATCTACTGCTTGGGACTTGCTGCGACTTGCAGAGTTACGTAGGAGCACTTTTTTTGTGAGTATATGTGTAGTGCAGTGTAGGGGGAGTGATGAGTGTGATAATTAAAATGTACCTAACTAGAGAGCTAATGTTTTATTCCTGCTACTAGTTGGTAAGGATAAAAAGGGCTTAATAAAAGGGTAAAATAACAGTAGTGTAATTATAATCCCTAGTATTGTGTCGACATGTTTCGAGGTATCCCCTAAAACCTCTTCTTCAGGACAAAATGGGGACCAGCTCCATGTGTGCCACTCCATGCAGGATCTATATTAAAGTGAAAAACAAATTATGAATGCACACCTATTATGTGAGCATTGAAAAAATACATACAGTTGATTCTGAACACTAGTATCTGTTATGGTAAATTTTAATTATCACACGCACCACTCCCCCTACACTGCATTACACATATATTCTCACAAAATAGGTGCCCCGACATAACTCCGCAAGTCGCAGCATGCCCCAAGTAGTAGATGTTTGGGATGGGCCCAATGATGAAGCATGTCACCTAGGGGCAACCTTGGGTGAGTGAGGGGACTCAAGAAAGAAAGTTTTCTTTTCTGCTAGCAGATGCGTTTCACATCAAATTGATAAACCCTGTTCCCCGTTCTTGTGATCCGTCATCTACGGATCCTTTTGGTGTACTCTGAACACGAAGGAGGGTGAACCTAGCCCAATCCTCCTTCTCTCTTTGTTTTTGCTGGTACTAATAGAGCACCAGCACAAAGGAAAGGACAGGTATGAATCGTATAGCCGTAAATAAAATGCATCCTTGCACTTTCTTTATTGCACTGCCCAGCAAGCTGGCTTGCTGTACCACGTTGCATCTGTTTCTTCTAAATATGCCCCTTAGTTTGTAAAAGGAATAATACATCTGAACCCTTTGATGTCCAGCATCTTCCCTAAAATGGCTTAGTTTGGATTGAGAATAGTAAACTGAACTCTCCAATGTTCAACACTTTCCCAAAATGGTTTAGACTGAATGGGTGTAGTAAATCTAACTCCTTTAATGACCAACACCTCTCAAAGTATAATTTAGTCTGCATTAGGAATGTCAGTCTTACCTTTTTAATGCCCAGCACCTTCCTCATAATTACTTAGATTGGGGTAGCAACAATAAATCTGACCCTTTCAATGTCTAACCTCCTCCCTGGTGTAGATTTGTTTGGAGTGGTAATAGTAAAACGTGCCCCTTTAATGTTGAACTTCTTGCACAAAATGGCTTAGTTCGACGTGGAAATTGTAATCCAGACCCCTTTAAAGACTAACATCTTCCCAAAATGGGTTAGATTTGAGTAAGAATAGTAGATGTTACCCCCTCAATGCCCAACTGACCCAAAATAGTTTAAATGTGAGTGGGAATAGGACATCGTACCTCTTCAATGTCCAACACCTTCCCTATAATGGTTAGATTGGAGTGGGAATAATGAATCTGACCTCTTCAATTTCCAACACCCTTACTAAATTGATTTAGGTTGGCATTCGAATAGCAAATCTATCCCTTCAAATGTCCAATTCCTTCCCCACAATGGCTTAGATTGGAGTGGCAATAGGAAATCTGACCTTTTTAATGTCCATCTTCTACCCTAGTGTAGTTTAGTTCGGAGAGGGAATAGTAAATTATATCTCTTTAATGAACAACGCTTTCCCAAAAATTGACGAGTTTGAAGTGGGAAAAATAAGTTGTACCTCTATAATGACCCACACCTTTCCCAAAATGGCTTATTTTGAATTTGGAATAGTAAACTGACATCTTCAGTATTCAGCACCTTCCCCAAAATGATTTGGATTGCAAACCAACCTTCGACAGGAGTGGGGCTCCTATTGACTTTGGTTTGACCTGTTCCTGTCGTGAGCACTAGTCCTATTTACACAAGTAGTGCAGCGTTTGTATCGGAACAAGTGGGCCCTCCAGTGGGTGGTAGGACATTTGTGGATTCCTGCAGATTCCAGACGTTTCCATCACAGAAATGTTAGGAAAATGTGTAGTTTCAGGCACAGATTGAGGTTTGCAAAGCATTGTGAGAAAGAAAACCTCAAAAAATCCACGGAAGACACTATACCCTGGGAACCCCTGGTTGCTTAGTTTTAAAAAATGTCTTTGAGTTTGTAGGTTTGCAAGGGTGGCGCCACAGCACACCCTCAAATACCAACTCTAGCCTATTACTTATCTATCAACATAGCGCTGTAGAGCCTTTTGTATAGTGTTCTCGTGAGTCACCCACACAAGTGCGGTACTGTTCTTACCAAGGGACATGTAGGAACTCAGGGTGATAGGAAATTTGTGGCTCAATGCAGATTCCACAACTTTCCAAAAATGTGTGTTTTTTACTAATGTTTGGTGTTTTCAAGAGCTTCTGGGTAAAGTTAACTTGTGAAAGCAACACAGGTCACCCACCCCTAGACTCCCCTTGTTGCTTAGTTTTAAAAAATGTGCAAGTTAGCTCGGTTTCCCTAGGTACCGGGTGAGCTAGGGCCCAAAATTAATAGCTGCCCATTTTGCAAAAAGGGGTTAGTTGTGAGAGGAAAAATGTGACGTTTCCATGTTGTAATTTGGGCTGTTTCCTTTTTCCGAGGGAGACTTAGGGGAATGCTAGGTGGAAGGAAGTTTGTTGCTCCCTGCAGATTCCAGAACTTTGCATCTCAGAAATGTGAGGTGAATTTTTTTTTAGCAAAGGTTTGAGGTTTGCAAGGGATTCTGGATAAACAAATCTGCTGAGAGTCAGGTAAATCACCCCACCCTAGATTCACCCAGGTGTCTAGTATTAAAAAATGTACAAGTTTGCTATAATTTCATAAGTGCCCAAAATCCACAGCTACCCACTTTACAAAAGAAAGGTTCATTTTGAGTGGAAATACGTGATGTATTCATGTTGTGTTTTGAGCTGTTTCCTGTAGTGGGCACTAGGCATACACACACAAGCGAGGTACCATTTTTGTCAAAGACTTAGGGAAATACTAGGTGTAAGGAAGTGTGTGTGTCCCCACAGATTCCAGAACGTTCCATCACAAAAAATGTAACACATTTTTTTTGTCAAGGTTTGAGGTTTGCAAGGGACTCTGGGTAACACAATTGGATGAGAGCCACACAGGTCACCTCACAATGGATTCCCCCATATGGCTAGTTTTCAAAAATGTGTGAGTGTGCAAGGTTTCCCTAGGTGCCGGATGAGCTAGGACTCAAAATACACAGCTACCGTCCTTCCAAAAAAAGGTTCAAGTGTGAGTGCGAAAACCTTTATGTATCCATGTTGCATTTTGGGCTATTTGTATCGGTAGACTTGGGGGAATGGTGAGTGAAAGGACGTTTGTGGCTCCCCACAGATTCCAGAACGTTCCATCACAGAAATGTGAGGGAAATGTTTTTTTAGTCAATGTTTGAGGTTAGCAAGGGAATCAGGGTAAAAACAAAACTAGGGGAAGCCACGCAAGTCACCCCACCTTCGGTTCCCCCAGTTGTCTTGTTTTCTGAAAAGTGCATCTTTGCTAGGTTTTCCTAGGTGCCAGCTGAGCTAGGGCCAAAATCCACTGCTACCCACTATGCGCAAACAGGATCCGCATTGAGTAGAAAATTTGATGATTCCAGGTTGCGTTTTGGGACATTACTTGTCAAAGGCACTAGGTCTAGCTACACAAGTGAGGTACAATTTGTATCAGAAGACATGTCAGAGCATAGAATAGTAGTGTGGAAGCCATTTTCACTGCTTCCTTTTTGTGTGCCATTGATATTCAATGATGACAAGCCCTGCATATAGTAACACTTGACCCTTAGTGAACTAATGTATTGTGTTGAAGTAGCTATGTTGAAACACACTGTAGGGGTTGCTCTTAGACATCACTTGTGACTTTCAACTGCATGCTAGCCCAAGCAGCAGGTTCCATTAGACATCGTTTGCATACCATATGTGGATGAAATAAAGAATCTACCTCTGATTGGTGACTTCATTGCTTAGGTTTGGGGAAAAAAACTTCTATCCCTATCAATGGACTCATGGGGATGCCAAGCACCATCATATATCACACAGGTGGCACACAGTATTAGCTTTTTATGATTGGCTCTGTATCTAATAATTGTGTGACTTGTACTCTCTGATGATGGACATGTGATGTATTAGTCCGTAGTTGCTAAGAAATTATCTTGTCCTTGTGATTTCATTTGGCATGCAACGAAAGCCTTGTTGTGGTGGTTTGCTGGAATAAACAAGTGTGCCAAAATTCAACACTTAGGGGGTCATTAGGATGGAGGATTTTCCGCATCCTCCGGGCCGGCGGAAGCCACCGCCGGCCCGGAGGATGCGGAAAATCCTCTGCGGACCCACCAGGACCCACCGCCACATTAGGATGGCTGGTGGGTCATGGTTTAGGTCCGCAGCTTTTCCGCCGCGGCTGGCTTACAACCGCGGCGGAAAAGCACTAAAATGGTGAAGGTGTCTCTTAGACACCGTCAGCCAGATTAGGATGTGCTTGGGAACATGCTTTTCCGCGGCGGCTTTTCCGCCGTGGAAAAGCATGTGTAACTGCACTGCAGGGGCCCGTTGCGGGCCCCCTAGGTGTAGTGAGGGGTGCACATGGGGGGTACCTATGGTACCCCCCTGCATTTGCGTGCACAATGCAGCAGGCACCGCGCGGTGCCTGCCGCTTTGTGCACGCAAATGCTGTGCATGCACTTTTAACATTGCTGCGGGTGCTGCTTGAAGCTCCACCCGCAGCAATGTTAAAAATAGAGGATGTGACCGCCACCCTGGCGGTCACATCCTAATCTGCACAGAGAGAACGCCGCAGCCCATGCGGACGTTCCCTCATGCTCTGGGGTCGCGGACGGACTCAAGTCCTTCCGCGATCCTAATGACCCCCTTGGTTTCTATGCCAGCTGTCTCCATGTTTCATATAATTACAATTGTATTTTTTAGATGAGCTGATGGAGTCTTTTTTCTTATTTCATGTAGGCCTCCAAAGTAGAACGTTTATTATTACCAATTGTATTTCCCTGCTTTTGTGCCTTCCAGATATAAGCCAGTATGGAAGAAAGAAGACATTTTGAAAAATTCCCACTAAATCATATGCTAGTATAGGTACTCACAAATTCAGAGATGTACAAATACCCACTCCTCTTAAACTCAATATATTATACCCATTTCAGAAACAGATAGGTTTTCTTGTTACTCATTTTTCACTCTATATATTTCACCATATGAATTGGTCTATACTGGGTACACAATTAAAAACCATTGTATGGTGCAGCGCAATTGTTTGCTCTGAGTACCTTGGGTTCTTGGAGGATCTATAAACCCTATATTCTGCAACTAGAAGGTCCGGTGGACATAATGGAATATTGTTTTGTAGATTGGCCATTGTGACAAAAAGATTCAACAATTAGTTACTTTATGAAAACCATGAGGGATCTAAACATATGACTCCTTGCAAAATGTTGTCTACGTTTCAGAAATCTATAGCTTTCCTGTATCCCCCATGGTTTTCATTCTAGTTTGCACCACAAACTAAAAGTAGGTTAAGAACACAAAAAATAGGAAAAATGGGCAACCTCTTTGAAAAATGCCAAAACTGTAGTAAAAAAATCGTTTTTTATTCAGCTTTACATGTTCTTGAAAACTGGGAAGATGGTGACTTTAGCACAGCAAACCATTAGTTGATGCCAATGTTAGGGGGAAAATCAGGCCCTGTTATCCAGAGCACTTTTCTCCTAATTTTGTTTATTTTTCCGATCCCCTCCAGTGGCGTCCCACAAACCCTGGGTACCTTTAGAAACACCAGAATGATTAAATAGATAGATACAATTGTGGCATGGATTCCTTGTGAGAAAAAAGTTATAGAACCCCGATAATGAGCTACCCCAAATAGCCCAAAAAAGGGCTCAGTACTGGGGAGGGGCCCCCCAGCTGTTAGGGCGTACAGGCAGTAATGCAGGCCATTGCATTGCCATTATTTGACATGGGCACTGAAACCAAGGGGCCTATTTTTGGGGAAGTCACGCAATGCAGTGCCGCAAATCATCTTGCTGCACTGCACTTTGTGACAGGAAAAGGGCAGGAATGGCCTAAATTTAAGGCAATACTGTGCATTTCTGTACTTTGACTGAGTTGGCGCCCTTTTGACAGTCTAGAGATAATACAGACACCCTTGCGCAATGGTGCAAGGGTGCCTGAATTGCATGCAGGATTGCTTTTGTCGAGGGACACCTTCCAGAACAAAAGCAATCCTGGGAGCCATATCCATCTTTCTATGTGTTCTGCAGAATGCAAGAAGAAATAAAGATATTTTTTCCTCATTATGCCTTACATGGGAAGATGTAAGATTTTGGCGCATTCCCAGATTTACAAGTTCTAATTGGAGCGGATCAAAACCACGCAAAGTGGCTTTGCGTAGTTGAAAAATCTGTCTTACGGTTTGTGTCGCTCTTGCACCACGTTTCGTGACGCAATAGTAATGCAAAGCGCCTCATAAATAGGCCGGAAGTGTAACAAAAATGTATGCTGAGCCACGCTGCTCTCACATAAAGAATGCCAAAGCGCAAGTGTATTCTGACACAGAGGTCAGAATGTCCTGCGCTGTCATTACCTCAAAGGTCAGAGGGCACTCACCACTATTATTTGAACATAATCAGGCCTCTGTACTGGATCATGCACCTTCAAGCAAATAGGGCAGCTCCCACTGCTCCCCAGGCACCTATGAAGCTGGCTAGGCTAATGTAGAGGGTTCCTACACCACCACCTGTCTGATGCAAGAAGTGCCCAGCCATGAATTAAGAGTGGACCTTTGAAGACCTCCCAGTGGGCCTCACACCACTAGGGAATCCTGACGGCCAGCATTGGAAAAACCAATTCTATGTGCCCAGCATTTAATTATTTCTTCTGATTAGGAAAGACATTCTGCTGTATCTCTAAGTGCCTGTATTGCCTAGGCTAAAAAATAAATAAATTAAGAGAGGCCAATTCCCTCCTTAAAAATTAAAAAATCTGAATTAAATACAAACAGTAAATGAACTAATGTGCCACTCCAGCTTTTTAAAGACAGGAAGTAGAAACTGAAAAGGGCCCAAGGAAAAAAATAGGATGTTGGAAAGTGGGTTTCTGGTTGGCAGAGGTATGTACCCTGTCCAAGCAGGAACCACAATCCTAGTCTGGGTAATTGTAAGGCAACCCCTAAAATGTCCTTAGCTCAACTTCTGATAGCTTCATACAGAGTAGTCAAGCTTATCTTAAAGGCAATATGTAAAGTCCTTGTGCAACACTTCAAAATTTAAAACAGTAAAAACACCAAACAAACAGAATCCACAGCAGATTAGAATAGAACTTAGTGGAATAAATAAAAACGACAAAAATGACAACAATCCAATAAGTAGAACTTGAGATATGCATTATTAAATAATACATTGTAAAAATTAGCGTATAGAGGCAATCCGTCACTATTTGGGATATCTGGTCATTCTGGACTAGGGCAAAGCCAAAAGTTCAGACCAAACATGGTGGAGTGTGGGTCGAATACATGGACCCACTTGGGACCCCTGAACAAAAGTACCTTGATCCTGGTTTGCTTCAACATCGGAGAAGATGTGAGGTGCAGCCGAAGCTCTGTGTCGATTCTGATCCCGCAACAGAGGGAAATGCGTAGGTTTACCCCACACAAAGGTGGCAATGCATCAGTGCAGAAGGCGACGTGCTGGTTTTGAATGAGATGCATCTGTTCTGCTGTAGAAGAGGGTTTGACAATTTCAAGGGTGATGCACTGGTTCTGATGATAACGCTCCACGCCCGCTCCTCGCAGAGATGAGGATGTGCTGGTTCCGATCCATGTATCAGCAAGGATACACCTGTTTTGATGAGGATCTGTGGGTTAGCTGAAGAAACACCTTTGACCTCACTTCCAATGGTCCAGGACTGAGGTAGCACCACTTGGCAGGGCAGACTCACAGATGGAAGAGTCCAGGTCCAAATGCAGGTAGTTGGAAGCCTTTTATGTCCCTGAGACTTCAACCAGGAGGCAAGCCAGCACACCCTTAGCTTTACTCTGTGTTCAAGTTATTAAGGTCCAGTCCTTCTCACCCAGGCAGAGAAATAGCAGGCCATCCAATTAAAAAAAAACTGTCCCTTAGACGTTAGTAATTGGTATATTTTATCGCAATAGAGAGGCCAAATGTCAGTTTTTACTATTGCACCACCAGACTTTACCAATTGAAATCTTAAGGCGTAATCACATGTATCGTCCAAAATTGTTAAAAAAGACTGGAGAAGTTCCTTATGAAGTTTCAAAAAGACAGTCAGGATGAACACACAACTGATGTCTGCACCCACAATTTGTGCAGTACATCAGCAGTTAACCGTGCAAAAAATGTGTGGAGAGCCAAATGACCCCTCACAGGCGCACCACCCTCGGGGTTACTGACAGGTACTCACCAGATAATGCCCCTTTTGTCATCATTGGTAGTCATTTTGTTCAAAAATAAATGTGTCCAAAACAAAAGCAAAACAAATGAAAAGTGCAAGGAGTAGCCAACATTCACTCCTTTTGTGACAAAAAGTGATTAAAATCAACAAACACACCTTACACAAAACTTTATTCTGAATTTGTAGGCGTGATTGGGTGAATTAAAAAGGCTGTTAGCTAGCTCTGCATACCATTACCTATTGCCAACATGTTTCTCTGTCTTTCACAATTTTGGCAGATTCATCAGGGCTGACACCTTGTCACTGCACCAATGTTGGGCACCTTTTTCTCTGTGACCTCTGCCAGCACTCCTTTCTCGTACCAGCTGAAGAGGTAAATCTGTTCGCTCCCAATGTGAGTGTGTACTTGAATAGCTAAGCCCCTGCGATTGTCTCATCAATCGTATCAAGCTACATGGAGCTCCACTTTTTAATTCAACGAATCACGCCTAAAAATTCAGAATAACATTTTGTGCAAGGTGTGTGTGTTGATTTTAATCACTTTTTGTCACGAAAGGAGTGAATGTTGGTTATTCCTTGCACTTTTCATTTGTTTTGCTTTTGTTTTGGACACATTTATTTTTTAACAAAATGACTACCAATGATGATAAAAGGGGCTTTTTCTGGTGAGCACCTGCCTGTAATACCGAGGTTGGTGCGCCCGTGAGGGGTCATTTTGCTCTCCACACATTTTTTTGCACGGTTAATTGCTGATGTACTGCGCAAATTGTGGGTGCAGACATCAGTTGTGTGTTCATCCTGACTGTCTTTTTGAAACTTCACAAGGAACCTCTCCAGTTTTGTTTAACAATTTTGGACGATACATGTGATTACACCTGAAGATTTAAATTGGTAAAGTCTGATGATGCAATAGTAGAAACTGACATTTGGCCTCTCTATTGCGATAAAATATACCAATTACTAACGTCTAAGGGACAGGGTTTTTTCAAATTGGATGTTTTTTGAGTGGAGGGCAACCCTGTTAATCCCTTTTTCCCTCTTGGCTCCTTTTTGGAATAGAGGGAAATAGCAGGCAGCAGGGCAGCACAGCAAGGCAGTAATCCAGCTAAGCAGTAGTCCAAAAACATGGCAGTCCTTCAGCAGCACAACAGTCCTTCTTCCTGGCAGATTCCTCACAGGTCCAGAAGTGTAATGAAGTGGTGGTGACAGAGGTCCAGAACGTATGCCCAGTTGTGCCTTTGCAGGGGGGGGGGCGACTTCAAAGAAAGGCCTTTAAAGTGCACAGAGGCACTGCTTTCCAATCCTGGCTCTAGTTTCACTACAGGGTGGTTTGAAACTATTTGTGTGGGGACAGAACACAGCCTATCCAGGTGTAAGTGTGAGGTTTTGTTCAGCTCCTCCCTCCCATCCTGCCCAGGATGGCCCATCATAGATCGCCCATCAGTCACACCTATGCTCCCTTTGTATGTGGCTGTCTAGAGGGAATCTACAATGCCCAGCTGTCAACAACCCTAGACATGTATTCAGATACAGGCAGCAGGCACAGAATGGCTGAAGTAAGACAATACCATATTTCTTAAATGTGGCCTTTTTTTCAGACTTGAAAAATAAAATCCGACTGTACCATAAGTTGTGATTTTGAATTATGTGTGCAGAGACACCAAACTTGAAAAGTCAATCCCTTCACAGTTGGGAATTACACCGGTTTAATAAGGTGATCACAATGTTATCCCATGGGAGAGATAGATCTTGCATTAGAGAAAAACATATTTGGGAGTTTTATATTTATAAAAAGGGAATGTTTAGGCCTGTCACTGCCCACACAAGCTTTGCAATGCCAGGCCTGAGACATAGTTAGAGTGCTCCTTAAGTGGGTGGCACAATGAGTGCTGCAGGACCACCAGTAGCATTACATTTACAGGCCCTGGGCACATTTAGTACACTGTACTAGGGACTTATAAGTAAATTAAACATGCCAATTGGGGATGAGCCAATATTACCATGGTTAGGGTATAGAGCATAGTCATGTCAGCACTGGTTAGCAAACCAAAAATGAAATCAGATAAATGGAGGAGGAAGCAAAAAGTTCGGGAAAAGAGCAAACTAAGGTTGTCAGGTCTAACACAGGAGGTAGTTGAGTTTACAGGAGTGTCATCCATGGAAATTGAAAACAGCTTGGGAAATGGTGACTGTTTGGGGGGGTGAGGGTTAAATCCTCATTGAGAAAGGAATGGGACGACGTAGGAGATGGACCTTTGCATTGCACTCATTTTGCAGTGGGGCTGCTAAGGCATCCACCACAGAATGGATGATTCCATTCTAAATAAAGGGAATCCCCATTTTTAGGTTGGGACCATGACGACACCAAGCATTGGCAACGCCAATTGCTGTGTGGGTGACCACGAAAGATTAGACCATTTGGCTTCCAATCAAGCAATCACCAGTGTATGCAGCCAGCATGCACCAAGACTCAGAAGTGGGAGGAGGCCCAACTGCAACAGCCCCTTATCCCTGAGAGGATACCTACAAGCATATGCACTGGAAGTAGAGGTGTGATACGCTAATGTAACCATGCTAGAGCTCTGAATGTAAAGAGCAGCAAAGATAACTTTAAATTTAGTTTTCATCTTCTCACATTTGCTGTGCTTCAAAGGTAGAGGTAAAATGACAGTTCAGTCTTCTGCCAAATTGCTGCATATAAGGTGACCGCCGGTCTTTAAATGACACAGACCATCTGTAGTTTGGGACAAATGTCCATTGTCTGTAACTACATCTTTAACAGACAGTGTTTGTCTGTAATTTTAATGAACTTAAATGGCTGCATGCATTCTACACCCATGGCTGCGGGGCGATGAGCACTGTGGCCACGGTGTGTAAGGTGACCCACAGAGGTCTACAGCGTTGCCATTTCTACCTTTCTACCTACCTCTCTTCTCAGCTTTCTCCGAGTTCTTCGTGTGGAGAGCAATTGTTCTAGGAATTCGTTTTATATAAAATACTACATGAAAAAAAGTCAAACTGCACACGCTGGGAAGAGATTTGATTTCTCCTCCACTGCTCTACCTCACTCTGAGTTGTAGCATACCTGCCAACTTGAACAACAATCTCATTGTGTGAGGAGGGAGCAGGGTCTTGAAGGGGAAGGAGCCTTATGCTGAAAAGTACCTAGATTGGTACAAAAGGGGGTGGTAATGGACGGAGCATCTGAGCCAATCAAACACTCACACCCAGTCAAAAGATCTGGGTTTAATCCATCACTGTTCTTTAACCCACTCTGCCACCCCAGTTCAAACATGGCTATATGCAAATCAGTCTGACCCTGGGCCTCATGGGAACAGTCCAGCCCGAACTGCCAAGCCATGCCTTCCCTGGACCGGAAAAGAGCTTCCGAGGACCGGTTTCTGGCATTCCAGCTGTCTTCAGTCCGGCTTGCTTGAATCCAGTGGCAAAGTGAGCAAGGGACTCACGTCTGAGCATACCCTGCCACACTTATGGTGGCCAAAAGCGGTACAAAAGGGGGTGGTAATGGACGGAGCATCTGAACCAATCAAACACTCACACCCAGTCAAAAGATCTGGGTTTTAATCCATCACCGTTCTTTAGCCCACTCTGCCACCCCAGTTCAGACATGGCTACTTGCAAATCAGTCTGACCCTGTGCCTCATGGGAATAGTCCAGCCAGAACTGCCAAGCCATGCCTTCCCTGGACCTTGAAACAAGCTTCTGAGGACCGGTTTCTGGCATTCCAGACGTCTTCAGCCCGGCTTGCTTGAATCCAGTGGCAAAGTGAGCAAGGGACTCACGTCTGAGCATACCCTGCCACACTTATGGCGGCCAAAAGCGGTACAAAAGGGGGTGGTAATGGACGGAGCATCTGAACCAATCAAACACTCACACCCAGTCAAAGATCTGGGTTTAATCCATCACTGTTCTTTAGCCCACTCTGCCTCCCCAGTTCAGACATGGCTATATGCAAATCAGTCTGACCCTGTGCCTCATGGAAACAGTCCAGCCCGAACTGCCAAGCCATGCCTTCCCTGGACCGGAAACAAGCTTCCGAGGACCGGTTTCTGGCATTCCAGCCGTATTCAGCCCGGCTTGCTTGAACCCAGTGGCAAAGTGAGCAAGGGACATCCCTCAGCACCAGACTGAACTTGGGTTGAGACATCCCTGCAGTGCTGGCCACGGTCTCCTGGAAGGAACCAGTTGCAACAAAATGGAGGGCTGCCATCACTTTGTATGTTGGTGTGAAAGCTGTTGGGTAGTGGCGACGAGGCTGCAGGTGGGGCTCCAACAGATCACGAAGGGTCTTCAGGGCGGGTCTGTCGAGGCAGAATTTGCGAATGATTGCAACATCCTCCATGTCCTCCAGCAGTGTCAAGTGTGGACACAATGGAATAATGGCATTTTGTGGACGATGATGTGCCCTTCACCATGTTGCCACTTTGTACGTTTTCCACAGTTCCTGATGGACATTCCCATTGCATGCCACCCTACTCGCGGTAGCTACTGCCTGGCCACGGCGGTGTGTCACCAGCAACACCCCTTACACGAGTGCGGTAGTCATTGGCATGGAGACATGCCCAAATGGTGGTGGGCATGCTCCGCCAGCCTACTCGCAGTAGCTACCGCCTGGCCACGGCGGTGTGTCACCAGCACCACCCCTTACACGAGTGCAGTAGTCATTGGCATGGAGACATGCCCAATTGGCGGTGGGCATGCTCCACCAGCCTACTCGTGGTAGCTACTGCCTTGCCCCGGTGGTGTGTCACCAGCACCACCGCTGACAAGAGAGCGGTAGTCATTGGCATGGAGACATGCTCAAATGGCAGTGGGCATGCTCCGCCAGCCTACTCGTGGTAGCTACCGCCTGGCCACAGTGGTGTGTCACCAGCACCACCCCTTACACGAGTGCGGTAGTCATTTGCATGGAGACATGCCCAAATGGCAGTGGGCATGCTCCGCCAGCCTACTCGCAGTAGCTACCGCCTGGCCACGGAGGTGCTTCCCCGCCATGGAGCATTGCCTACAGCCAATGGGAGTGATGATTGCGGTGGCATGATGCAGTTTTGAAAATCGCGGAAGGCGTGCTCCTCCACCGCAGAGGTGGTTATTGGATGCTTTTTAACGATGCACCATCACGGTAGCGCACCCCGGGCCCCTGCGGTGCATCACCGCCATGGAGCATTGCCTACAGCCAATGGGAGCGATGATTGCGGTGGCATGATGCAGTTTTGAACATCGCGGAAGGCATGCTCCGCCACCGCGGAAGTGGTCATTGGATGCTTTTGAACGATACACCATCGCGGTAGTGCACCCCGGGCCCCTGCTGTGCCGCACCAACATGGCGAATTGCCTATAGCCAATGGGAGCAATGATTGTGGTGGCATGATGCAGTTCTGAAAATCGCAGAAGGGTCATTGGATGCATTTGAAAGAGGCAGACCTGCACAACCAATTGCTGCAGCTTGACACCAAAGAAACAACCCCAGAGGGCTATACATCTGTGGGAGTGAGCCTCACATTTCGACTGCTCACAGAGCCTGCTGCCTGGGACCCTCTCCTGCTGCTGCCTACAGAGCCTGCTGCCTGGGACCCCTCACCACCCACTTCCACCACAGGTGTTCCATGTCCACAGGGATGGCAAGGACAGAAAATATTGGTGCCTGTCCATTCACAAGCGAGGAGCTGGAGGTCCTGGTGGACGAGGTGCCTGCACAGTACCCAAGGCTGTATGGTGCTCCCAATGTTGTGGTAAGTCATTGTAAAGGGGGGTGTAGGGCAGGGGGCAGACATGTAGCTGTACTGCTGCAGTATATGCCTGAGGGTGTGGGGTTTTGTCATACAATGACAAACATGCTGTCTCCAGGGCAAAGGAGTGTGTGTGTCCCAATGTCACGGTTATCACTGCCTGCAGTTGTATGTCTGAGTGGAGTGTGTTACATTGTCAGCCATACAGAGCCACAGGATGTTGGACATGCAGGTGCCAGGACAATAATTGCTCGACTGATTGTGTCTGTGTGCCCCTGTTGTCCGACTCAGTGTGAACCCAGAGGCTATGCCCAGTGCCTGCACACCAAGACGAGATCACATCACTGCACTTACTATGCCCTTACTCTTGTTCATTCACACTGATGCACACGACCACACTTGTGTAGATGGATATTTTGTTGGTGAGTCCATGCACCCAGATGCCACACACATAACATACACATATGTACACAGGACATGCTCATTGAATGCTGCCCGGTCATGTACACAGTCATTCTACGCACAGACACAGGTCGATATGTGATGTATGTAGTGGCCAGACATGCATGGGACTGGAGATGTGTGCAAGCCACAGAGGGGGTTCAGTACAGTCATTCTGCATGTGTGTTAGATTATCAGGGACACTGTACACTCTCATAAATGCATGCAATCACATCTGCTTGGCCCATGCAGAGTGCCCTTGTGATGTGTACCCCAGTTTGGGATGGAGGGAGATTACATTTGGTAATGAACCTGTGTCTTGCAACAGTACTGATAGATGTTGGTACATGACACTGTGTCACTGATCATTTCCCCTTCTTTTCTCCCATGCCTGCAGCTCAAGGTACACCAGCGTAAGGCCGTGTGGAGGGCCATTGCAGATGAGGTGCGAGCCTTGGGGTATCTAACCGACGACGCACCCACTGCCACAAGAGGTGGGAGGACATCAGCCGGCTGGCAAAGAACGTGGCAGAGATGACCTTGGGGCTGCTACCACGCACTGGGCATTTGGCATTGGGCATCATTACACCACTGATGGGCCGCATCTTGGCTGTGACTCATCTTGAGCTGTACAAAAGGGGGTGGTGATGGACGGAGCATCTGAATCAATCAAACACTCACACCCAGTCAAAAGATCTGGGTTTAATCCATCACCGTTCTTTAGCCCACTCTACCACCCCAGTTCATACATGGCTATATGCAAACCAGTCTGACCCTGTGCCTCATGGGAACAGTCCAGTCCGAGTTTCCAGTTACCTGTAAAGACAAGAGACAAGGAAATTCAAGTTAAGTACATTTGTGTTTTAAAGGACAGGCGCCCAACGCAAGCATGTCTTGATTATCTTTTTGGAAACATTTTCGCCTTTACTGGAATAAGGAAAAGAATCGAAAGAAATCATTTAAAGTCAAAGAAACCTTTAAGAGAATCGTTTTGATTGTGATTTATGGATAATTTGTGGAAAAGACATTGCAAGAGTATATTGTGAAGCATTCAGAAAAATATGGAAAAGACTGTTTAGATTTTTTTAGTCAATTCATTTAGGTGTTGGCATAGGAGGTTGTGTTTTCTTCTTTTGTGTTGGCAACAGGTTTGGACACAAAGAAAAACAGAAACCCAAATGTAAAACTTTGAATGAAAGCAATTGCAAGTAAGTCTTAATAGGAGAAGAGTATTAAGAAGGAATGTTTTAAAGAATGTTATTTAAGAGTTTTGTCTTCATCTTTCCTTAGCTATTCATTGCTTCACCCTTCAACTAAAGAACCCCTAACATGAACTCAGACGACTCACACACACCAGACAAAGAAATACTGGACTAAGGACTAAACAATGCTGATCGCAGGTAGGAGTCTAGTTAGATTAAAGTGCTTTGCAAGATTTCAATGAAAGATCTCGTTTAGGATTTCTTTAAGAATTTAAAGGGGAAAGGTTAGGTTACTACTAAAGTCCTTGCTACTTGTTGTTTCGCAGGTCGACAGCAAGAAACCTTTCCACAACGTCCAGTACCGGCCCTCCTCCCAAATTTCTAGTTTTATTCTAGCTGTTATTTTAAATCAGCAAGTTTATGGTTAGATATTGGGGAAGTTGGTCCCTTGCGTCTCTGCGAAATTTTCTACGTCCTCCAAGAGAATTCTGGTGCAGGTCAAGGTAAGGGACGACGTAGCTTTGTTTGACATACATGCTTGCTCTCCGCTTTCTAAAACATCTGAGGCTCCTCTGTTGTTGCATTGGCGAGAGTGGCACTACAGCTGCACCGGAGCCCAGTGACACAGATCTCACAAGTGCATCTGAGGGGGACCGTAGTATACAGGAGGAATCCCTGCCTGAGACACAGAGTTCAACATCATCTGATGCCAGCCGAGATGCATTCATGTTGGAAGGCACAGGGAATGGGGACTCTGCATCATCTACTACCTAACAGCGGCAAGTACCCACCCTCCCATCCACTTCCTCTGGTGCTACCATTGTCCGTGTCAGTAAGAGGGGACGAGTTAGATTCACACCTGGCAACGCTGAGCCTGCACCTGTCCCCCCTGCTGCCCTCAGTGCTGAGTCTTTAGAGCTCCTGCACCTGCTTTGTGTGGGCCGGACAGCCCTGCTCAATGCCTTCAGTGACCATGACAAAAAATTAGGCCACGTGGTTGCCTACATGGAGGGCATAGACTTTGACGTTGGTGGGCTACACCGTACAGTCCAGACTTTGTCATTCACAGTGACGTCTGCCCTTCAACAGGCACATACTTCCATTCCTGCTCCAGTGCCTTTCTCCACCCCCCTGTCAGTGGCCACATCAGATGATAGTGACCATGGTTCCCATGCGTCACAGTCACTATACAGCACAAGAAGCACCCAGCAGAAACAACCCAAGCGCGCCCGCCCACAGACACCATCCCCACAGAAGAGCAGAGCCACCCCAGAATGCAAAGACAAGAGCCCATCAGGGAAGAGCAAGGCCTAAATGCAATGAAGCAGACATCAGGCTCACATGCCTTAGAGGCATCACCAGCAAAGGACTCTTCTGTCCCTGAGACTTCACGCAGAGCTAGGTGTGCAGTGTCTATGCCCACCGAGGAGGTGTTGTATGGCAAGGGTACACCTAGAAAGGGCTCAGGGCCACATTCCCCCGCCACATCAACTCCAATTCCAAGCCCAGTGAAGCAGGTGAAGAAGGGCACTGTAGGGGGTACTGTCAAATCCCAGCTCACCTGAGTTTCTGTTCCGTTCTGATGGAGGTTGAAGACAGTCCGAACCCACCCTGAAACTGCTTGTTCCAGCACACTAGTTTTAAACCAGTGCACTAAGAACCAGAAGCTCAAGGGAAGGGGGGAAGTGAATACAATAAAAAAGAGAGACAACACCATTCTTGCGTTTCCACTGTAGAAGAGCTGCTAAAATCTGCAGAACTCTCTGACTTCTGTAGAAACTGGTGCCTAATAAAACATAAACAAAGAACAGATAAGTGCAACCTATCCCTAAATGTGTTTCTGACTATACCTTAATCTTATTAGAAATTCTCTTCTAAAAGTACCTCTTGGATCCTGGTCTCAAGCTTCCAGGTTTGGAATGTGTTACTGTTCTGGGATGTGCTTTCTATTACTGTAAAACTTCTGTAAAATCAAACGAATATCATTATCAAAATTACCAACGTCTAACATTCACCTTAATATAACTGAAGCCTAAATTCTTAATAGCAAACTCACTTTTCACACATTTCCAGACTTTTTATAAAACAAATAATGTACTTTTACATCAAAATACAGCAGGTAATTTGTACAAATCCTTGATTTAATGTTTGCCTTGCTGTCAATGGTTTCCTCTGTTCGATTCTTAAAAAAGTTCCATGTAAAACAATGTTTATTTCACAAAGTTGCACAAAGTATTCTTGTAACAAAGGGTATGAACCACAAAGTTCGTGGGAGATATCTTGTTCCAAATTGTCTTTACATGAATCCACAAATCGCCGATAAAGTTCTTTCAGGTAATATAAGGTTTTGTACTTACTTGTTGATGAAAAGGGATACTGATCAGTCTAACCTTGACCTCTTTCTCTTTTGCAGGTCGATTGCAGTGGACAGAAGAGAGGCTGAGGCAAGAAGTAGCCGGAAACCAGAAGAAGGAAAAGCCAGAAGCCACGCCTGTTGAAGTCAATGAAGGTCTGGAGAGAGCAGGAGTGCCAGTGCTGAAGGACCTGTTCTCAGGTAAGTGGGAGGTAGACGAGCACAAGCACTGGGTGAGGCTCAGGGGCTGCCTTTTATAGACAGGGCTGGGTGTGGTTCGAAAAACTGGGTGTGGTTCTCACAAGCAGGTGTGCAGAGCTTCAGTTATTATGCTAATGAGTTGAAGTAACACATGGCCTAGGGAGGAGTGTTCTAAATAAGCCTTGGTAAAAGCAAGGTCCAATGTTTTCTAAGTAAGCCTTGGTCAAAGCAAGGTCCAACGTGCAAACAAGACAGCAATGTCCAAACTTGTGAATACATTGAGCAACATACACAAAAGTCTTAGGGAGAGGCTGAGATAACAAGAAAGGCTTTCAGTAGTATGTTTAAAGAGAGCTATTACAGAGACCACTAGTGCAATGAGAGGAGACATGCACTTTGCTGTGCACAAACCCTAACAGTCGCCCCCCCTCAAAGGCCCTCCTACTGGACGGGGTTTCCCTGGATTTTTTAGATAAAACTGTCTAATCAACCGTGGAGCATGTACATAGGACGCTGGTTCCTATGAATTCTCAGTTTTGTCATATCCTTTCCATTCTACTAAATAAAACAGACGCCCATGAATTCTTTTTTGCATCTTTTATGCTTTTCACTTCATATTCTAGATTTCCCTTAATTGGTATGGGTGGAGGTGGTGGTTCGGGTCGGGTATTTGGGTTGTACGGCTTAAGCAAGGACACATGGAATGTAGCATGTACTGGGTATTCTTTTGGCAAGTCCAATTTTACTGTTACCGGGTTTACTATGGCAGTTATACTAAAGGGTCCAATGAAACGTGGCTGCAGCTTTCGTGATCCCTCTATATTTAGGTTCTTTGTGGAGAGCCATACTTTGTCACCGATTTTATACATTGGGGCCTCAGATCTGTGTTTGTCTGCTTCTATTTTCATGCTTTCTTTGTACTTTTATAAATGTTTCCTGGCCTTGTCTTGTATGTCACCTAATCTTGTTAGTCTATCTGTTACTGTAGGCAACAGGGAATCTTCTAGTAAAATGGGTATAGCTCTCGGATGATACCCCTGCATGAAATAGAATGGTGAGCAAAGTAGAGCTGCATGCTCAGTATTATTATAAACAAACTCCGCTACAGGGAGAGCATCCAACCATTCACTAGAATAATCAGCCAATAAACAACGTAGCGTTTGAAGTAAGGTTTGGTTCAGTCGTTCAGTTTATCCATCTGTTTCTGGATGGAAAGCAGTGCATAATGCCACATCTATTTTCAGTTTTTCGCATAATTTTTTCCAAAATCTAGAGTTGAACTGGCTACCTCGGTCTGACACCACTTTACTTGGCAAACCATGTAAACCACAATTTCTCTTATAAAAATATCGGCAAATTCTGCTGCAGTTGGCAATTTCCGTAATGGTACAAAATGTGCCATTTTAGACAAAAAATCCACTATCACTAATACTGTTGTGAAGGATTTTACTGGTGGTAAACATACAATAAAGTCTACACTCACAGTGTGCCAAGGTTTTTTGGGTGATGGCATTGGTATTAACAAACCGTCAGGGGCCTTATGAGAAGATTTATGTCTTGCACAAACTGGACAGGTAGCGACAAATTGCTTAATGTCCTTACTCATATTGTCCCACCAAAAGTGTTTTCGCACATTTTCCAGGGTTTTTACCCAGCCAGGATCACCTGCCAACGGTAAGGCGTGATGCCAAATTATTACCTGTGTTTGTACTTCTGTAGTGGGCACTAACAGCATGTTGTCGTGATACAATAAACCTCGTTGTATTGAGTTATGGGAATCCTTTAAGCAATCTTGAGGTGCCATTTGCATGTGTGAATTATATAGATCTGTGATGAAATCCTTCTGTTGTACTGGTGGCAAATGTTTTTGGGGAGGAATAATGGGTTCTCCTATTTTGTCTTGTTTCATGTCTGAGGTATGTCCGCATCTAGATAACACATCAGATTGAATTTGTTGTGCACCTGGTCTATAGGTTATAACGAAGTCAAATGTACTAAAAAAATTTAACCAGCGCATCTGACGTGGAGTTAATGCTTTGAGTGATCCAAAGAACTGTAGGTTCTTATGGTCAGAAAAGATGGTAACAAGGTACTTGGCTCCCATTAAATGGTGCCTCCATTCAGAAAAGGCTACTTTGATAGCTAATAGTTCTCTTTCAGCCACAGTGTAATTTTGTTCAGCTGGTAATAACTTTTTGGAATAGAAGGCTATAGGATGTAATTGGCCATCTATTGCATCTTGTTGAGATAGAGCTCCTCCTAAAGCTACTTGTGAAGCATCCGCTTCGACAAAAAATGGCAAGTCAGGATCAGGATGTTTCAGAATTGGGGCTGAAGTGAACTTTTGTTTCAGGAGTTTAAAGGCGTGAGCTGCCTTATCAGACCAAAGAAACCGTTGTCCTTTCCGCAACAAGGTGGTTATTGGGGCCGCAATGTCTGAAAAATGAGAAATAAACCTATAAAAATTGGCGAAACCCAGAAATTTATGAACATCCTTCACAGATGATGGTTCTGGCCAATCAGTAATAGCACTAATTTTATTTTCATCCATAATTATTCCTTGAGGTGACAGGCAGTATCCTAAAAAGTCCACTTTGCTGACATTAAAAGTACATTTTTCTAATTTAGCAAAGAGATGATTTTCTTTTAACTTTGATAATACTGTACGAACATGTTGGGTATGTTCTTACAGGTTCTTAGAGTAAATGAGGATGTTGTCTATGTATACTATGACACAAACGTCCAGGAATTCGTGTAGGACCTCATTTATGAATGAATGAATGAATGAATTCGCGATTTGTATGAGCGCAACTTAACCCGGAGGCATCAAGGCGCAAAGGATGGATAGAAAACAAAGCAACTGAGTGGACGGAGGCATCCGGGAGAGGCAGCACTTAAACATATGATTGAGCGAATAGCCAGGTTTTAAGATTCTTCCGGAAGAGGGCAAGTGATGGCTGAGTTTTAAGGTTGGAAGGAAGCGAGTTCCATAGCTTGGGGGCGAGGGAGAAAAAAGCCCTCCCGCCCCATCTGGCCTTGGCGATCCGGGGGGTCGCAAGAAGATTTTTGTGAGCAGATCTCAGGTCTCTACCCGGGGTATAGAAGGATACGAGAGACCTGATGTCCTTGGCACCCAGACCATAGAGGGCCTGAAAGGTCAGAACCAGAACCTTAAAGTTGATCCTTGCCTGAACAGGTAGCCAATGGAGGTCTTTTCTGATTTCTGTAGCAGAAGCACATCTGGGGGCATTCACCACAAACCTGGCTGCAGCGTCCTGAATATTCTGTAAGCAGAGGATGAGTTTTTTGCAGATACCAAGATAGAGGGCATTGCAATAGTCCAGGCGGGGTGAGATAAGATCAATAACCACCTGTTTCCAGGCATCGGGGGAGAGATAGTGTACTAGTTTCCTGAGGATCCTCAGGACTCCACAACAAGTTGACACAGTTTTGCCAACTTGTTCATCAAATGCCAGTGTGGTGTCAAAGGTGACCCCCAAGTTTCTGGCAACTAAGGACAGCAAGGGGCAGGTTCCGAGGGAGGGTGGCCACCAATCCGAGGACCAGAGATCTTGCTTGCCACCAAAGATGAGGATCTCAGTTTTTTCCCCGTTTAGTTTAAGGAAGTTCGTGGACATCCATCCTGCCACGGCTTCCATGCAGTTCTTGAAGTTGAGGGCCGTGAACTCCACAGAATGGGATAGGGAGACCATTATTTGGGTGTCGCCGGCGTATGACAGGACTTCCAGTCCAAAAGATCTTACGAGCTTTGCAAGCGGAGCCACATATATGTTGAACAACGTAGGGCTCAAAGATGAGCCCTGCGGGACCCCACAATGCAAAAGCTTGGCAGAGGAAAGGAAGTCACCCAGTTTGACTCTTTGGGAACGTTGGTTAAGGAAGGAAGCCAGAAGACTAAGGGCAGGTCCTTCCACTCCCATTTCATCGAGCCGCCTGGACACGATGGTTGGGGACAGGGTGTCAAAGGCAGCTGTAAGGTCGAGCAGGATCAGGATGGTGGGATGACCTCTGTCGACCTTAGCGCGGATGTTGTTGACTACCACTTTAAGGGCTGACTCGGTGCTGTGCGCCTTTCTAAAGCCGTGCTGTGAAGAGTCCAGCAGGCTGGCTTTGTCCAGAAAGGCGCTGAGATGGTGGTTGAGGTGTGCTTCAAGCATTTTGGCAGGGGCAGGTAAAAGTGATATGGGACGAAAGTTTTTGAGAGTGCCTGGGTCTAAAGTAGGCTTTTTCAACAAGGGCTTCACGATAGCCAGCTTCCAAGATTCAGGGAAGACACAATTTGAAATTGCCAGGTTCATGACCTCCAGGTATGGGGGGAGAAGAACTTCTCTGCAGTCTTTCAGAATTTTGAGAGTGCAGGAGTCAAGGGGGGAGCCAGATTTAAGCTTATCTAGAAGAGCATTTAAGCCTTCATAGGAGAGGGGAGGAAAGTTGGACAGGCGTTCTGGGGATACTAGAGGCAAAGAGGGGTTAGTCATAGGATCTGGGGTTGGGACGAGAGCTTGAGTGGAATTGAGGGATTCTAGAGCAGAGTGAATATCAGCTATTTTGTTGTCGAAGAACGTGGAAATCTGGTTGCAGAGTTTGTGTGTCGGAACAGTGGGATCTGGGGACGGGGTGAGAGAGAGGGAGTCCACAATTTTAAAAAGATCTCTAGAAGAGCTGAGGGAGGTGGTCAAATCAGTGAAATAAGATTGTTTGGCTGCAAGGATTGCGGCCTTATAGCTTGTGATGAGTTTTTTATGTTGGTTAGTTTATAAAGAATTGAAAGGCCGCATGGGGCATTGCACAACCCAAAGGGCATTACTGTGTACTCAAATAGACCAAACTTTGTCTTGAAAGCTGTCTTCCACTCATCCCCCTCTTTTATTCGGACCAACTGGTAAGCTCCCCGCAGATCTAGTTTAGTGTATACAGTAGAATGTCTTAATTGATCCAACAACACAGGTATTAGAGGAAGAGGATATTTATTTTTTATTGTAGCCTTATTTAGTCCTCTATAGTCGATACACGCATGCAGAGATTTATCCAGCTTCGGGATAAAAAAAAGTGGAGATGACACCGGAGATGTGGAATGTCGGATGAACCCAGACTGTAGTAGGTCGTCTAGGTAGGTTCTTAAATAGTTGGTCTCTTTGTCAGTCAAAGCATATACTCTGTTATTAGGTAAATGGGCCCCTGGGATGAGATCTATACGGCAGTCATATGACCGATGTGGGGGTAACACACTAGCCTTCACTGGATCAAAAACGTCTTTAAAGTCAGAATATTCAGGAGGGAGACTTTGTTCGTCTTGTGTAACACTAGCACAGTGTATTACTGAGCTCTGTTCTGTACCTGCTTCTTGATAGCAATTGGTTCTACAGAATGAGGAATCCAAAGTAACTGTTCTGTTCACCCAATCAAGGTACCCCGAGAATCAAGCCAAAATTAGGGGTATCTATCAGATCAAAGCTAATCATCTCTGTGTGCCCGTTTTGACAGACCATGACAAGGGGACTTGTTTGTTTTGTGATTAATCCAGAGGTCAATTCTGACCCATCCACGGCACATACTGCTTCTGGACAAGGCTTTAGGCAAATAGGAAGACCTAATGTGTTAGCTAACTTATTATCCACAAATTTTCCTGTTGCTCCTGAGTCCAGTAGGACAGGGAGAGAATGTCTAACTTGGGGAGTAACAATTAAAAAGATCTGAATTATGAAATGTCTAGGTATGTGCAGTACCATGAAGGCTGCAGAATTAGAGGTTTGATTAAGATGTTTTCTCGAACAAGTAACCTCCCCCCTTGTCGAGCTTAATCGTTTCCCGACTCAGTTGAGGAGATAGAGGAAACAGTACCCTTTCGTGAAGTTTTAGGTTTTACTGGACAGTGTCTGGAAAAATGTCCTGACTTGCCACAATATAAACATAATTGAAGTTTTCTCCTTATTTCTTTTTCCTCTGACGTGAGTGGACCTCTGAGTGTCCCTATTTGCATAGGCTCAGGTTCAGGGAGTTTATTATCTGTGTCTTTCTTCTCATGTCTAATAAAAGTAACCGCGATTCCAGTTTGGATTTATCTCCCTTTCTTTCTCCTAGTCTGTGTTCCAATTTCACGACTAAATCTACAAAGTCAGAATAGTCTTCTGGCAAATCAACGATATGAGCCAGCGCGTCTTTTAACTCGTCTCTCAAACCTTTATAAAAAAGGGAGACACGCTTTTCTTCTGGCCAACGTGTCTCGGTGAGTAAACGATTAAAACTAGTGAGATAGGTCAATAAATCCTTGTTACCTTGTTTAAGATTTAAAAGCTCATTATCGCATGCATTCATAAAAATGTGTTTTGCAAAAAGGCTAGTCATAGTAGGTTTAAATTGATTCCAATTATGGAGGATGGGATCATCTCTATCCACGAAAGGAATTGACCAATTGGCTGCTGTACCGCCCAAATAAGACAAGACGAATGCCACTTTCGTAGCATCAGTAGGGAACTGTTGTGGTTTACAAATGAAGTGTAATTGACATTGATTGATAAAAACATGTAATTTGTTACTATCTCCAAGAAAACGTTCAGGTGCTGCTAAAGGCACAGCATTAGGAACATTAACAGTAACCTCAACTGGGGAGGAGAAAGTGCATGTTTTGCTCGCGCCCCTGTCTCTGAGGTGGTTTTTAAAAAGGCGTAAAAGCTGTGTTCCACTGAGATTCCCTAGGTTTATACCTGCTTAAATCCTGTTTTAAAAAGGTGTTTTCCAACTTTAATTTCTCTATTTCTCTTGCATATGTTGCAAGATGCCAGACACTGATTCATTATGGGCCAAGTCCTCGTTTAGGGCCTGCGCCATATCTGTGGCGTCAATGCCCTCTGTTTCTTTCCCGGCATTCATCGCCCAACAGCACTGAATATTTTAAAGGCTTGTGCTTCTGTCTAAGCCCAGCTCACCTGAGCTTCTGTTCAGTTCTGATGGAGGTTGAAGACAGTCCGACTCCACCCTGAAACTGCTTGTTCCAGCACACTAGTTTTAAAACAGTGCACTAAGAACCAGATGCTCAAGGGAAGGGGGGAAGTGGATAAAATAAAAAAAGAGAGACAACACCGTTCTTGCGTTTCCACTGTAGAAGAGCTTCTAAAATCTGCAGCCCTCTCTGACTTCTGTAGAAACTGGTGCCTAATGAAACATAAACAAAGAACAGATACGTGCAACCTATCCCTAAATGTGTTCCTGACTAAACCTTAATCTTATTAAAAATTCTCTTGTAAAATTACCTCTTGGATCCTGGTACCAAGCTTCCAGGTTTGGAATGTGTTACTGTTCTGGGATGTGCTTTCTATTACTGTAAAACTTCTATAAAATCCAACGAATATCATTATCAAAATTACCAACGTCTAACATTCACCTTAATATACCTAAAGCCTAAATTCTTAATAGCAAACTCACTTTTCACACATTGCCAGACTTTTTATAAAACAAATACTGTACTTTTACATCAAAATACAGCAGGTAATTTGTGCAAGTCCTTGATTTACTGTTTGCCTTGCTGTCAATGGTTTCCTCTGTTCGATTCTTTAAAAAGTTCCATGTAAAAAAATGTTTATTTCACAAAGTTGCACAAAGTATTCTTGTAACAAAGGGTTTGAACCACAAAGTTCGTGGGAGATATCTTGTTCCAAATTGTCTTTACATGAATCCAGAAATCGCCGATAGAGTTCTTTCAGGTAATAAAAGGTTCTGCACTTACTTGTTGATGAAAAGGGATACTGATCAGTCTAACCTTGACCTCTTTCTCTTTTGCAGGTCGATTGCAGAGGACAGAAGAGGGGCTGAGGCAAGAAGTAGCCGGAAACCAGAAGAAGGAAAAGCCAGAAGCCACGCCTGTTGAAGTCAATGAAGGTCTGGAGAGAGCAGGAGTGCCAGTGCTGAAGGACCTGTTCTCAGGTAAGTGGGAGGTAGACGAGCACAAGCACTGGGTGAGGCTCAGGGGCTGCCTTTTATAGACAGGGCTGGGTGTGGTTCGAAAAACTGGGTGTGGTTCTCACAAGCAGGTGTGCAGAGCTTCAGTTATTATGCTAATGAGTTGAAGTAACACATGGCCTAGGGAGGAGTGTTCTAAATAAGCCTTGGTAAAAGCAAGGTCCAATGTTTTCTAAATAAGCCTTGGTAAAAGCAAGGTCCAATGTGCAAACAAGACAGCAATGTCCAAACTTGTGAATACATTGAGCAACATACACAGAAGTCTTATGGAGAGGCTGAGATAACAAGAAAGGCTTTCAGTAGTATGTTTAAAGAGAGATATTACAGAGACCACTAGTGCAATGAGATGGGACATGCTCTTTGCTGTGCACAAACCCTAACAGGTACACCTGGCAAACAGGGGAAGGTGGTGCAGAGGCGTAGCCAGACAAAGCGTTCCGTAGGATCCAGCACATCACCAGAGGGAGTGTCAGTATCTGCATCTGAAGTGGCTCTGTTGGTGTGTGTGCCTGTTATGTCCACACCAGTACCCATTAACCCCAGTACAGGAAAGCCATTTCGCATTCCCAAGAAGTGGAAAGGCACCCCTCAAACCTCTCCCACCCACACTGTGTCACAGGTCTGCATGACTCCGCCTCCACGTACCACTTCACGGCCTGGTCCAAACAGCCCTCCAGCTTGCCAAGCCAGTGATAGCCCTACATCACCTGGGCCTCTGTCTCCCCAGTCAAGTGGTCCTGCTGTCCCCGACATACAGCCAGCTCCTAGTCCGCCTGACAGCCAAGAGTAAGTGGAAGTCCCCCTCATACACCTGTCTCTCATACAGGTGTGCTAGTCCAGCCCATTGTTTACCACCTGGGTGTATTGCTGGCCATGGTAGGATACAGTCAGGCACACTCACTGTGCAGCTTCTCATGTCCTGACTCTGCACTTTGACATGCCCATTGGCCTTGTCATTCACTGCTGTTCTACTCTTGCCTGTGCAGCTTATCATGTCCTGACTCTTCAGTTTGCCATGCTCACTGGCCCTGTTGCTCTGCTGTTTTGGAGTCTCCCCTGTGCCATCAACACACTGGCCCTGTTGCTCTGCTGTGTTAGAGTATCCCCTGTGCCATGGACACTGGCCCTGTTGCTCTGCTGTGCTGGAATCTCCCCTGTTCCATGGACACTCACCCTGTTGCTCTGCTGTGTTGTACTCTCCCCAGTGCCATGGACACTGGCCCTGTTGCTCTGCTGTGTTGGAGTCTCCCCTGTGCCATGGACACTGGCCCTGTTGCTCTGCTGTGTTGTACTCTCCTGTGTGCCATGGACACTGGCTCTGTTGCTCTGCTGTGTTGTACTCTCACCTGTGCCTTGGACACTGGCCCTGTTGCTCTGCAGTGTTGGAGTCTCCTCTGTGCCATGGACACTGGCCCTGTTGCTCTGCTGTGTTGGAGTCTCCCCTGTGCCATGGACACTGGCCCTGTTGCTCTGCTGTGTTGGAGTCTCCCCTGTGTCATGGACACTGGCCCTGTTGCTCTGCTGTGTTGTACTCTCACCTGTGCAGCTTCTCATGTACTTTCTCGGCCACCAGGCTTGGACACTGGCCCTGTTGCTCAGCTGTGTTGGAGTCTCCCCTGTGCCCTGGACACTGGCCTTCCTGTTTGGAGTTTGCCTGTGCAGATTATCTTGCATATGATCAGCATTTTGTGCCTTGCTCTTGTCTACTGTTGTTCGACTGTCACATTTATGCATATGTGAATAAAGACAGTTACTCCTGTTGTCTGTTTTGTCAGTGTCCTTGCTGATTAAAGTTCTTTTGGTGTATGCATTTGGTTGCCTGTGCCCCATGCTGTATGTGTCACTTAAACATTGCCAAGCTCTTTGTCCGCATCACATTTTTAAACAGGGGGTCAGGGTCTTCAGTACATTCAGACACTGATACTGGTGTTATGTGTGATGGCTATTTTACCTGTCATGCATTTCTCTTTTTAGTAGTTTGCTATTGTTGGCTACCTTGGTCAGATGTCAGGTTTGGGGACACTGCCAGCACAGGGTGTGGTGCTGTGCACAGGTTTGCATGCAGGCTGGGCAATGTCATGATGTATGTGTGTTATTCCTTTATGTGTGCCCAACTATGTATGTTGTTGGTCATCTTGTGTTGACCCTTAGTCCTGGTTCCACGGACTATATGAGATGTGTGCTGTAAAAGTATGTCTGACACACAAGGTCCGGCCTAGTACACAAACCATTACAATAGTACTCGTCCTGATTCAAATGTGCGCTCCCATCATATCATCCACACATACACTGGCAGCACCGCTTTCCATCAGAATGGGCACAACACCTCTCACATGCATGACATCCACCCAATGTACAGTACACATCACCTCCTCAGCAGACGTCAAATGTAACATGCCAGATGGACAAATCCCATCAGCAGTAGCACACTCAGTGATGCCTTGGACTGCACTCATGCCACAACGGCCAGCATCACTGTAGACTCTGACATGAACATTCAAAACATCACCACATCTCGCAACAAGATACATACATAGCTAAGTGGATGTGTACTCAGTCATTCACATATCTCAACACACACACATCTATCTGCGCAAGTCTAACCACTTGTCACTTGAGTAAAAGATACATCTACAGAATTAAACACAACATACTATAACTCTACAACACCTCACATACCACCATCCAGCACACATAATCACACTACTGGTGTACATACCTTCACAAACAATTGTCAACTCTGTCACACATGACTACTTAAATCTTGTCTCAATGTGGTCCAGTCACATCCACATAAGATTCCATGAGCAAGAACACCATGGACTCATGCACAGTATCAACAAACCTCACTCATCAAAAGTGCACCGTCACTGCCCAATTGCACAATAGTGCCACAGACCACAGCTCTCATCACCTGCAAAAATCCAGCCTTGTCCAACTGTATATTCACATATCACATCTACACATTCCTACAGGAAACATCCTTTACAACAAAACTTTTACAACGCAGTGCTTTTACAACGCAGGTTTTACAACGAAAATCATTACAACGCATTGCACTGGGGGGTGCTCTAGGATAGGGAATAGTTTTAATTTACTATCCAACACCTTCCCTACTATCCACGGGGACTGGAGTTGGAATAGTAAATTAAACTATTCACTATCCATCACCCCAAAGCGCTATGCGTTGCAACAGCATGCGTTGTAAAAACTGCGTTGTAACAGCATGCGTGGTAAAAGCATGCATTGTAATGTCATACATCCCATTCCTACCATACCTTGCACAGTATGGATGCTGGTAATCAAGCTCTCATATTCTGAATCATAACCTTGCATGTCAAGCACTCACATAGGGACAATGTGGACACATCATGTCACCAACATGAGAACAGCCAATGTACTTTAGTCACAACCCACACCCTCTCACATTCTCATAAATTGTACTTTCGCCATCATATAGGAGTCTACACTACACGGAAAGTAACATTACGTCAGGATACATCACCTCTACCCTTGTGTGTGCCACTTCATCACATGCACTATCAAATTTGCTAAACACAGCTGCAGTTATGTTACGCAAACACATTTCGGCATACTCCCCTGTGTGGCTTTGCAGAACATAGATGTCACACAGGTTCCAGTGGTATCTGCTTAACAGATGGACACCCTACACATCTGGGCACACATAGTCCACTTGTACGAACACATGTACCACAGGGTCAAGCTACAGAAAATCAGACCCTGCAATTTTTGAGGAATAAATTCCAGTTGCTAATTTTTAGGCGAGTCTGTGGGGGAACGGACCTGTCACGGGTCCCAGAGGTCAGCTATTATCTCTAGATCTATAATCTGGAGTTGGGTCACTATGTAATAAACAAATCTAAATAAAATATCAAACATATGCAGAGAAAATTGATTAAAAAAAGTTTTTACACTTTATTGGATACCTCCCTTAAGGGTAACATTCTAAAATTAATAAAACACATCATTTTGTGATGTATATATTCATATATTAAAAACAGTCAAGAAAAACAGTCGACGCGGCGTTTCGGTGTAGTTAAAATGGTGTCACCTTCATCAGGACATTGACATTAACTGCAATCTAAAAATTAGAAATCAGTGGTTTAGAGATCTTTACTATATGACTGTGACACAATACAATGAATCATCTTTTTTTTGGCTCTCCTCTGAACAAGGTTTTGGTTTTACAAAACGATTTATATGACGCCACTACATTAGCAACTTTTTCGAGATAACTAGACAGTCTTTGAAAATCACATATATTAGGTGGTCATTATTAATTGTTGCACCACCTCTGGTAATATATGTGATTTTCAAAGACTGTCTAGTTATCTAGTCCTGATGAAGGTGACACCATTTTAACTACACCGAAACGCCGCGTCGACTGTTTTTCTTGACTGTTTTTAATATATGAATATATACATCACAAAATGATGTGTTTTATTAATTTTAGAATGTAACCCTTAAGGGAGGTATCCAATAAAGTGTAAAAACTTTTTTAAATCAATTTTCTCTGCATGTGTTTGATATTTTATTTAGATTTTTTTATTACATAGTGACACAACTCCAGATTATCACTAGATCTAGAGATAATAGCTGACCTCTGGGACCCGTGACAGGTCCGTTCCCCCACAGACTCGCCTAAAAATTAGCAACTGGAATTTATTCCTCAAAAATCGCAGGGTCTGATTTTCTGTAACATTTACTCCCCTCCCTGTGAAAGTCACCAGGGGATCCTTCCACCAACTTTTTGCACAGGGCCAAGCAACATACATCACAGCACCCCTTGTCCAGATCAGTGTGACCAGGCAGAGCATCAAAGCATAGCTCAAAAGGACAACATTAGTGGTCTAGCACAAATGACAGCCTACACACAAATCTCATGCCCAATTACAAATGGTATGTGGGTGAATACATGATGTGAAAGCGTGCACAGAGAAGAACAAGCATCAACATGATGTACCCAGACAAAAGCAGGATGGCACCACACACATGTGGATGAAAAAACACTGGACTAGTAAGACCATTAAAACCTTGTCAAACAGGAACATCTTCTTACACTTCAGGATTTTGTGGCAACAGGGTCTGAAGACTGTTAGATTCCTGCTCACCTCACACACCCCATGGGCTCAGGATATGTCACGGATGGTCAAACTGCCATGAGTCAAATTGATGACAGTGGAAGGCCACCTCTGCCAAGCTTGTATTTGGTATGGGCGTACCAGATCTAAAGTAGACACAGATATGGTTCCAACACAATTAAGTCACATGATAGTTTTTATACCAATACCTTAAGTACATGGTTGTGTACAAACTCACCACCACATATACCAAATCCATATGTACACCGATGGGCTGATGAGACAGGTGACTTGACGCACATCACAAACATGTTCTGCATGCCCCTCATAAACTGTTGCACTTTGCAACTCTTGCACTATGGTAACATATGGCAGCATTACCAATGTGCAAAGGTGAAATGAAAACAGGGAAGCTTCACAGATTCATGTCACCTTCATGGGCCAACATGCTATGGCTGATGACACCCTGCAAAGATAAACTATGCAGCTTTGTATACACACTATAATAGGTGACATACTCCATGGACTACATGCAGTCCATGAAATAACAACCTCATTGTATATCCACAACAAGAATTGTGCATGAGTGACAGTTGAGTTAGAACCAAGTTGTGGGACACAGAAATCAACCGTAACAAACTTCAAACATGCTTTATTATAGCATGAGATAGAAAGCTATTTAAAGGTCAAACAGAAGGCCAATGGCCAGTCCATAGTCAAAAAGTCTCGGAGGGGGTGAAGGGTAATCCTCCTACAGCACTTGCCTGCACTCAATACATATGGGGCACCTCCCCTGGGTGGGACATTTTGGGGCATGCCAGGCACCATGGGACAGGACTAGGGAAGACTGTGTTGGGTTGTGGGAGGGATGGGATCCAGAGAGGTGTGTGGGTCCACTTCAGTGGATGGACCAGTTTAAGTAGGGGGGTCCACTGCAGTGGAGGGAGCAGATTGAGGCCGGGGTCCACTACAGTGGAGTAAGCATATTGAGGAGGAGGACTCCACTGCAGTAGAGGGAACAGATTGAGTAGGGGGATCCACTGCAATGGATAGAGCAGATTGAGGAGCGAGGTCCACTGCAGTGGCAGTGTCAGACTGAGGGGTGGCAGTTGTAGGGGGAACATTTGTGGGAGAGGTGCAGGGGCTGAGCCTGACTTTCTGGGGGACGGTGTATTTTTGGAGGGGCAAACCGCTGATGCCTTGGAGTGGGATGGGTGTTTTTGGATGGGGGAACTATGGGTCAGTGGTGGGGTTTTAGATTTTGGAGAATGGCTGGATGTCTGGGTGGGGGTTGCCAGGCATGCGAGCAGCTGGGAGGGTGGAGATGGTGGGGGTGGTGGCAGGCTCACATGTAACTTGAACCAATCCTGGCTCACCCACCACCACAAGGCAGTCATTACTGAGGTGTCATCTTTGGAAGCTCATTAAGATGGGGATTTGGAGTTTCCCTCTGTGTGGCTTCCCTCTCCCTCCATACCACTGGGTCCCTCCTCCTCCTCCTCCTCCTTCTCCCCCTCCTCCTCCTCCTCCTACTCCTCTGCACTGCACCCAGTCTGGTGAGATGCTTCCCTTTGGTCAGTGGCACTGCCTCCTCCTGTAGGCAGTGCTGATGCTGTGAACAAGAATGCCAGAGAGATTCACATGAGTCATCCGCATGAACTTGACACATGGATATTGTCACATATCATCATAGAGCAAGCATATACATTATGTTGACTGAAGCTTTCTACTCTTTACACATATGTGTATAGGGCACTTGCCAGTTGACCAATTAACCATGGGTTCCAGACGCATGATGTTGTGTGCAACATTGTTCTGATCAATGTCAAAGTCCACTACCACACTGTCAAATCCTACACTACGTAGCATGTGGTCTGATTTGTAATGCTCCGGATGGTCTTGTGTCATGACATACCTGTCTCATCTCCTGCAAGGGAGTCTTGAGCTGACACAGCAAATTGGATGCACACATTAGAAATGTGACATGGTAAACATTCCTACATAGCCTGTCATCAAATTTTGCATCCATGGCTATGGGGTAACTGGGAAAATGAATAGCCTGCATTACAGCAGGCTTCCATAATCAGTGAATTACTCATTTCACTCATTTTCGGTCTAAACTGAGGTGGCATGGTGAGCAAAATAATGATGGATCTAACCCAGATCTCTTGACTTGGTCTAAACTGGGTGGCATGGTGAGCAAAAGAATGATGGATTTAACCCAGATCTCTTGACTGTGGGTGAATGTTTTGATTTGTTTTGCGTTCAGTCCATCAATTGAGTGTCTTTTTCATTTCACACAGATAACAGTGTTAGAGGTCATTTGTCCACTGTCTGTGGTCTTCTGCTGTCAGGTCACACTTCTGATTCTCTTTTTGTAAACCACAATGTGTTAGGCCTAGCTAGGCCAAGGGTCACTTGGCCCACTGTCTTTTGTCAACCATGGACAGCTTTGTTGGGATTGTCCATGATGTAATGCACATTGTATACAATCCAAATGTTACAAATTTGAACAATTTCTAACAGAATCTGTTAGCAGTCAGTATCATATGAGCGCAAAGCAGGCATTGCACGCCATTAGGAAATGAAAAAGGAAAACATACGTTTAATATAAGGATTACCTGGGAGTGCATCTTTTCTCTTCAACCATTAGTATGATACTTTCGTCTCACCACGAGATTGCACCAATGAAGACATCATCAATGCAAGGACCTATAAGAAATATGGGGCATATTACCAAGCAATAGCGATAATTATCGCTATTGCTTGGTTAGAGACAGAAATTTACCGCTGAGCTGCGGCGATTTTTACCGCAAATAAACCTTGGTATTACCAAGGTTTATCGCAAATGCGATAAAAATCGCCGCAATGCATGAATATCGCTGAAAAGTCAGCGATATTCATGCATTACCGAGCTAATGCTCCTAGCCATGTTATCCACCTCCCATTGGATAACATGGCTAAGAACTGCTCAGGGCAGGTGTTAGCTTTTGGAGATATTAGCGCTTAGCGCGAATATCTCCAAAAGTTGGTAATAGGAGATAGCGATGTTAGCGAATGTTTTCAGTCACTAACATCTTGGCACGCCCACTTTGCATGTCATTAGTGATAAATATCACTGACATGCAAAGTGGGGCCCAAGATGGTCGCTATCTCCTACTAGCTGTTGCTAACTGGTGTTAGCGACAGCTAGGTAATAGGGAGATAATTTTATCTCCTCTTTCTTGGCTTTTAAATCCAAAAAAGCGGAGATAAACCCCCTTGATAATATGCCCCAAGGTAACCTGAACAACATTGAAACAGAAGTTATGCATGGAGAATGAGTACAGGACCTGGGTCTGTTACCATGCCAGTTCACGATAATAAGAAATTAAATACTGACTGCTAACAGAATCAAGAAAATATTTAGAACAATAAGGACTGTTTTAAAAGAATCTTTATAAAGCACTGAATACACCAGCATATTAATGTGAGCACCGTAGATACAAAGCGAGTGGGGAAGACATTGCGCAGGATTTTGGGAATTGAAGTGCCACGAAAATGATTGATGAATGGGAACGGTAGAAGTCCGTTTTTAATGCCAGTGCAGAGCTCTTCTCACACACCTGAAAAGAATAATTAGTCATCATTGATTACGGGCGGGAATATAAGAGAGGATGCAGCGATCATTCAAAAAAACTTCACTTGTACCAGAGCACGGTTACATGTCGGAAAAGGGCGGAGGCTCTCATTTTTAATAAACATGGGGATTTGCAAGCCATGGTAAGAGCAGAGTAGTTTACGTTTAGAAGCATGTTAAAATCGTGGTAATATGTTTTGTTAAAAGAGGAAAAATGAAGTACTGAAGGTGAGGGGTATGATTAATGAGGAAACTCAAATGTTTTTAAATGGTTCTGAACGTGGGTTAGACTATTTTCTAACAAGCTTGTAAATACCTATTTGTTGCACAAATGATTAATTTTGTCATGATTGCTGAAGTGCTATTGAGTATTTTACATATTGAAACATGTTAGCTAAAAACATTTATTTTGTGTTTGTAGATGCCATGACGAAGAGAATTTAATTTCTTGAAATGCATTGGGCTCCCAAAATAAAATCATGGCATGTGGAACCTACCTCGGATTCCTGAGCTTTTGTGAACAAATGTACGCTGTAAAATATTGAGTAAAATTAATTGAGCATGACACATACTATTTGCACACTTTGACAAATGGACATTGCTCTTGTTCACCATCAGGGTTTGTGAACTCACAAACGAAATTGGGTGCACATTTGACATCTATAATGATGAAAGTAATGCAGCATGCACATGGATGGTCAAGCCACCAGTAGACAGTCAAGATAATTTACACACATGTGAACAGTTGTGTTTGCAAAACATTAACAACGCATTTGAAGTATATGCTAGTTTCCAACAGTGATCACCTGTGTCTGTCAAAGACTGTCACGTGTAGTCACTGTGACAGAGTGTGGCACATGTAATTTCACATTTTGCAGTAGAAAAATGAATGACACATACTAACATGTAACAGGCCAGTGTCACAGTTGCCCGTAATTGGCATACCTTCCCTTGGCCCATGAGATACAGGTGATTATGCTGAGCAGTACAGCTGGGACAGAAATGTGCCTGAATGTCCAAGGTTTACTCTACAAGGCATCCACATTAGTTTAACCTGCAGCCAGGATGTATAGCATTGGCATCACACACTTGTGTGCTTCACTTGCAACATACTGCACATATATATTTGAGGCACTCTGAGTACAGGTCATACATTATTCACTATGCTGACACATGTCGTCCAATTGCATCACTCCAGAAGGACATCTACATACACATAATATTATAGATTGTGCAGATCACATGAGCATGGGACTACAGTCACTGGCCTGGACATAAGTGACACACATGTCACAGATGAAAAGGGGCACAACAGGGAATTTACTAGTCATGGTGCATATGCATCTCCTGAGACAGATCTGTGTGTTTTGATGACTTACTAACTGTTATAGGGGCAGGAGGGTGCGAGACTGCAACATGCATGTTGAACATAGGTGTGTGACATGGCACATACTCAACCCCTCCTTGCTGCTGTCTGGCCTTCAACTGCCCATCCATGTCAGGGAAGACTACTGCCAGAATCCGGAGCTTGTTGGAGGACACGGTCCGGCGTCCGCCCCTCTTGCGTGGCGGTGACAGATTCAGTGTAACATGAGCAATTCTTCAAGTCCAGCCCGTAGTCCTGCCACCTCTTCTGGCAGTGGCGGACACGTCGGTTGGTGACACCCACTGCGCAAACTTTAGGGGCGATGGACTGCAACATCTTGGCCCTCTGATGGGAGTCAACCTGTGAGGATAACATGGTGACAGTCCCTTCAGTCACAGTGGAAGGAGGCTGTCCAGCAGGGCCTGGGTTTCTTCTTCAGTGAAGGCTGGGGCCCAGTCAACTGTCCACTGTACATGCCATGATAGCTCCCAGAGGATGAGGAGACAGCAGCAGAGAAATGGAGAGATGCAGGTGAGGTGCAGGTAGTGCAGGCAAGTGAGGTCTGTAGGGAACAGACTCACTTTTAAATGTACAGCAGTGGCAGTCTTTTTTCCTACCGGACAAAGCGATAGGTCTGACTCTTCCACATTATCCGAATCTCTCCAATCCATACAATTCTAGCTTCCGACACACCTACCGCGACTTTAAAAATACCCGCATGGTACCACTATTGACTTAGCTACATTGGTGATGGAAGGTTACTGATTCGTTTTGCACAAAATCGGAAACTAAACATGCATCTGCCACCATGACGATCAACAGGGATCTGCCTTGTCCCCACTACTTTTTAACATCTACCTGCAGCCACTAATTGCTCTCCTGAATAGGATGGACTGCCTAGTGTACAACTATGCCGATGACACCCAGATAATCATCCGGCTGGATGATGGTCCAGGAGCATCCACCAGGTTACAGGACATATTGAAAACTACAGTCAATTGGATGTCCGAGAACTCCCTGAAAGTTAACCCGGATAAGACGGAAGTACTACCCATTTCCACCTCGGGTAACCCTTGGAGTGATAAATTTTGGCCTAGGGAGCTGGGTGTACCCCCAAAGCCGGCAGTTGTAGTTAAAAGCCTAGGCCTATATGTGGATAATAAATTATCCATGGAAAAACAAGTCACCACCGTAGTAGGCACCAGTATAGGCCTGTTAAGACAACTTAGGTCTCAGCCACAATTCTGGCTAGGCTGGACTACGGGAACTCCCTTTATTTAGGTTTGCCACAGCGGCTGCTGGACAAACTACAGGGAGTCATGAATGATGCAGCTAGGTTGATATTTAAAAAACCCAGAAATGCCCATGCCTCTCCCTTGATGCAGGAGTTGCACTGGCTGCCAATTCCCCAGAGAATTATCTTCAAAGGAATGTGCATTGCTCACAAGGCTTTGTATGGCAAAGCACCAAAATACCTGAAATCCCGACTATCCCCCTACATACCGGGTAGGACTTTGCGTTCGTCGGACGCCACTCTTCTGTCTCAGCCCCGCTTTAAATTGACCACGGTGGGGGGCCGTGCTTTCTCCAACACGATCCCAGCTTTATGGAACAAATTGGATCCAGAGCTCAGGAAGGAAAGTAACTTACTTTCCTTCAGAAAAAAACTAAAAACTGTACTATTCAAACAAGCATGGAGCAGACCTTAGGTGCACAGCTAGTTTCAAGTGAATATAACATCTATCACGTAATTCTGGTCAGACAGCGCTTAGAGACCCCTGTGGTTATAACGCGCCATACAAATTAAATAAATAAATAAATAAATAAACTGCCAATAGTTGGGACAAACTCTCTTTGGATGCTGCTACTGCGTCCTTTGAATACACACTCGCGTTGTTCACCATGACAACCAACAGCCAATGGGTGCGACAGACTTGGTTCTGGTGTGGCTACCGCATCCTTTGAATACTCATCTGCGTCGTTCACCATGACGACCAACAGCAAATGTGTGCTACAGACTCGGTTAGGATGCGGCTACTGTGTCCTTCCACTAATCAGTCAGCAGGGCATACACAAATACAAATAATGATGTTCTTGTGCATTCCATGCGTGGATACAGTGTTTCCATGATATATGGTACATTTTAACCAATATTTCACACTCTCATTATGAGCTGACCTTGAGGGGCACACAACTCACAGTTTGTGAGTCACACTTAAACATTAAGAGTACAGTTGTCAGATGACCTTCATACACTGGTCACAGTCCCAGTGTATAATTTGTGAAAACATGTTTTGGCTACACATAGTCCCTGCTTTTGTTGACTGTGTGACCCACTGTGCATTGGGGGACATTTTTGTCTCTGATTCTGCTGTGTCATGTCCTTCAAATTATTTATTTTTATTTTTGTGCTGTGACATTTTGCTGCCACATCAGCTTGTGTATGTATTATAAGTTGCTGTTGTGTGTTTGTGTCCCAGGCTTTCCTCTATCATTTTAAACTTAATGCCGCCTCTACATTGGAGATGTCCAGTGTATGTGGGGACACAGGGAGGTGTGATGAATGCAAAAACAACAATTGATGGACAAAATGCAGAACAATGTCATGCATTCACCCCAGTACAGAGATCTGGGCATAAATCCATAGTTTGTTTTGCTCACCATGCCATTCCAGTTTAGACCCAGCCATATGCAAATCAGTCTTGACAATATGAACAGTCCAGCCCAAACTGCCCAGCCAGGTCCTCCCTGGACTGGAAACCAGCATCTTAGAACAGGTTTCGGGCTTTCAGCCCTCATCAGCCAGGATAGCTTGACTCCAGTGGCATGGAGAGCACGGGACCCACATCTGGGCATAGCCGTCCCACTCTGGGCGACAAATGCAAAAACAACAATTGATGGACAGAACGCAGAACAATGTCATGCATTCACCCCAGTACAGAGATCCGGGCCTAAATCCATTGTATTTTTGCTCACCATGCCATTCCAGTTTGGACCCAGCCATATGCAAATCAGTGTTGACCCTGTGCTCAATGGGAACAATCTAGCCTGAACTGCCATGCCAGGTCCTCCCTGGACTGGAACCAAGCATCCTATGGCTGGCTTTGGGCTTTCAGCCCTCATCAGCCATGATAGCTCGACTCCAGTGTCTTGGAGAGCACGGGACCCACGTCTGGGCATACCCGTCCCACTCGGGGTGACAAATGCAAAAACAAACATTGACGGACAGAATGCAGAACAATGTCATGCATTCACCCCAGTACAGAGATCTGGGCTAAAACCTTCGTTTTTTTGCTCACCAAGCCATTCCAGTTTGGACCCAGCATATGCAAATCAGACTTGACCCTGCGCCCAATGGGAACAGTCCAGCACAAACTGCCAGGCCAGGTCCTCCCTGGACTGAAAACAAGCATCCAAGGACCCATTTCAGGCTTTCAGCCCTCATCAGCCAGGATTGCTTTACTCCAGTGGCATGGAGAGCACAGGACCCACATCTGAGCATAGCTGTCCCACTCGGGGTGACGAATGCAAAAACAATAGATGGACAGAATGCAGAACAATGTCATGCATTCACCCCAGTACAGAGATCTGGGACTAAATCCATTGTGTTTCTGGTCATCATGCCAATGCAGTTTGGACCCAGCCATATGCAAATCAGTGTTGATCCTGCGCTCAATGGGAACAATCCAGCCTGAACTGCCATGCCAGGGCCTCCCTGAACTGGAAACAAGCATCCTAGGGCCGGTTTCAGGCTTTCAGCCCTCATCAACCAGGATAGCTTGACTCCAGTGGCATGGAGAGCACGGGACCCACGTCTGGGCATACCCGTCCCACTTTGGTTGACAAATGCAAAAACAAAAATTGACGGACAGAATGCAGAACAATGTCATGAATTCACCCCAGTACAGAGATCTGGGCCTCAATCCATCAATTTTTTGCTCACCATGCCATTCCGGTTTTACCAGTCATATGCAAATCAGACTTGACCCTGAGCCCAAGGGGACCAGTCCAGCCTGAACAGCCAGGCCAGGTCATCCCTGGACTAGAAACAAGCATCCTAGGACCAGTTTTGGGCTTTCAGCCCTCATCAGCCAGGATAGCTTGACTCCAGTGGCATGGAGAGCACAGGACCTACATCTGGGCATACCCTTCCCACTCTGGGTGAGAAATGCAAAAACAACAATTGATGGAAAGAATGCAGAACATTGTCATGCATTCACCCCAGTACATAGATCTGGGCCTAAATCCATTGTTTTTTTGCTCACCATGCCATTCCAGTTTGGACCCAGCCATATGCAAATCAGTCTTGACCCTGCACCCAATTGGAATAGTACAGCCTGAACTGGCAGGCCAGGTCCCCCCTGGACTGGAAACAAGCATCCTAGGACTGGTTTCAGGCTTTCAGCCCCTATCAGCCAGGATAGCTTGACTCAAGTGGCATAGAGAGCATGGGACCCACGTCTGGGTATACCCGTCCCACTCGGGGTGACAAATACAAAAACAACATTAATGGACAGAATGCAGAACAATGTCATGCATTCACCCCAGTACAGAGATCTGGGCCTAAATCCATTGTTTTTTTTCTCACCATATCATTCCAATTTGGACCCTGCCATATGCAAATCAGTCTTGACCCTGTGCCCAATGGGAGCAGTCCAGCCCAAACTGCCAGGCCACGTCCTGACTGGACTGGAAGCAAGCATCGTAGGACCGGTGTTGAGCTTTCAGCCCTCATCAGCCACGATAGCTTGACTCCAGTGGCATGGAAAGTACGGGACCCACATCTGGGCATACCCGTCCCACTCGGGCTGACAAATGCAAAAACAACAATTGATGGACAGGGAGGTGTGGACATGTTGGTGGTAATCTGGTGGAGGCAGGTGAGAATTTCCTGTGCACAGCCATCAGGTTTTCATTTTTTTAAGATATTCCTCCACTTTAGCATAATAGGCTGCTGCTGATCTTGCACAGTTCTGAGGATCCCAAGTACCTGGCCAAAATCCCCTTTGCAACCCTCATAGGCACTTAGGATTCAGGATAGGTGTGGGTCATCTACAGCATCAGCACCAGCTGCATGCTGGCGCATGTCCCCACGGCCCCTCCCACCACCCCTACCTACCCGAGCAGGAACAGTTGGTGCTGGCACAGTCACCACGGAGCCTCCTTCATTGCTGACAGTGCTGGTGTTGTACGCCAACTCCAGAGTGCCCTGTGTTGCTATGCTTTCAGTGTTGGCCGAGGCTGTTGTGTCCGTGAGGGTAGGGGTCTGCTGTGTGTTGTCTGCTGAGGAAGGAGGGGTCGCAGAGGATGCCAGTTTTACTGCTGCTGGTGCTGTTGTCCGAGCCACACCTGACGGTCCAGTTAGTTTATCATTGTCTGAAGTATGTTGAGAGACCTAAATGCCGAGGGCTCAGGGTTGAGCAGAGCCTGGGAATGGATGTCCTGGATTGTTGCAGAGGTGATCCCAGCTTTCCCTGTGGGTACATGAAAGCCACAATGATTGTTGAGACTGTCCACAGCCCCTCAGATCATTGCCATGACATTGTCTACTGCAGCTAAGGATGACTTGATGTCTAGAGGTTGTCCTCTCCCAGAAAGGTGAAGGAGTGTTGTCAATTGCCAGATCTCCGAGCATGCCCTGTCCTCCACACAACTTCCCACCCAGCCCAAACAACACACATGTAGCTATGCTGTCCTTGATAGTGAGTGGAAAAATAGTTGCAAGTTGGTTGACAAAGGAGCCTGTTGTTTGCTTTTGCCTACAACTTCCATCCTGGCCTTGTGCTCCCCACACCAGACCCCAGTGTCAGGCATCTTGGCAGTACATTTCCATTCAGTCTCACGGACAGCATAGTCCCAGGTGTGATATTTTGGCTGCGTGTGAGGAGTGTATGTGTGTGACAGGGACTGCTGGTAGATGTAATCAGGGCTAACACTCCTCCTCCTACCTAGATCAAATAGGCCACCATGAACCTTGCTTCCCTGACAGTGAGTACATCTGTACATTCAAGATGTCTGACAGTGGCGCCTGGTGTTTGTTTTGACCACAACTCCCATCAGGGGACTTGTGCTCCCCACACCAGACCCCAGTGACAGAAATCTTGACAGTACTTTTCTACTCACTATCAGGTAAGCATGGTTCCTGGTGGGCTTGTTGAGCCGGGTAGGAGGAGGAATGCTTGCACTGATTTCAACTCCCATCATGCCCTGTTCTCCACACAGCTTCCCACCCAGCCCAAACAACACCCCAGTGACTATGCTGTCCCTGATAGTTAATGAAAAGTACTATCAAGATTGCTCACACTGGGGCCTGCTGCTTGATTCGTACACAGTTCCCATCAGGCCTTGGTGCTCACCACACCAGTACCCAGTGTCAGCCGTCTTGCCAGTACTTTTCCACTCACTGTGAGGAAAGCATACTTCCATGTGGGGTTGTTGGCCTATGTTAGAGGAGTATTGTTATCTGTGACTAAAGTTCCCATGAGGCCTGTGCCCACACCCACCCTCCAGCCATCCCAACCTTCCTTCCTGTGACTCAGCTTTCCTGTGAGTGAGTGAGTGAGTGAGTGAGTGAGTGAGTGAGTGAGTGAGTGAGTGAGTGAGTGAGTGAGTGAGTGAGTGAGTGAGTGAGTGAGTGAGTGAGTGAGTGAACTGCACTGATGGCTGACAGTGCTGACTGTTATTTTGAGTACAAAGACTTGCTGTGAGTTTTTGGGAAGTTGATCCACGTTATGAAATAGTTACATTTACTCTGACATTGCAGGTATTTTGTTTGTCAAACTGGCATACACATCACATGCTCATTTGCTCCATATTCGTATGGCTTTGCTAACATTGATTTGTATCACTGTATCCTTGACGGTGATGAGTGTGGATGTGTAATTGATAACATTATTGGACAGTTGAGTAAGTGCTCACCAGGCTCAGGTGCTACTCGTATTCCATAGACACCCTCCGGCGGAAGGATGGCACACACCTTCTCCTCCCAGGAAGTAAAGTGCACGGGTGGTATAGGTGGGCCATCACCAGTACGCTGAATTAATGTGTGTTATCTTGCGATGAGCTTGATGGCTCTCCTTCGCACATCATAGTACCTGTTCCTGATATCATCCATTGAGCGCAGGCAAGGTGCTTGAGTGTTCACCTTGTCAACTATCCTCTCCCACATCCTAGTTCTCAGGAACAGGGGGGTCTGTTGGACTTGGTTCCCAAATAACTGTGGTTCAACTCTGAGTATTTCATCCATAAGTACTTCCAACTCCTTATCGGTTAAGAGTGCCTGCTTTGGGGGCATGGTGAGGGTAAATAAGTAAAAGAGTGTGTGTTTGTAAGTATACTTTGGCAAATATAAAAATGTGTGTGGTGGGTGAAGTGTAAGTGTATGAAGCAGAAAGCAGTGAATCGGTGGCTATGTCTGTGTTCTTGCAGCAGTTTAGTTGTTGCAAAGTCTCAGGGTCATCCGTTTTGCCCTTTATATAGGTGGATTGGTGGGTGTGGCTAATGATATTTGATTTTTTTTTTGCTGTGGCCAATGCTTAATTTCATGATATTTAAAATTTTCCAGTTGCATTTTGTTTCACAAACCGAGACGTTTTAAAGACCGCATTGTACGCAGCGTCATCTGTTTGCGGTTTAAACCGTGTCTGATTTATACCCATAATGCTGTTTCAGCGGTCCATTACAATTCGGTTGGATCAGGCTTGTTTCCGGATGACTTGGTCAGACGGTTCGGACACCGAACGTGTCAGTTGGAGTTTCCATCCATTGCATCGTACTCAGCCATTCGGACAGCTCATGGTCGACTCATTTGGAAAGCATTCTGGGAGTCGGTAGGAATGCTTTGCGTACGAGATCGGAATCAGGTCCTAAGTGTTGAGTTTAAGCTACAGAAGCTTACTCCTGAAATTATCTCTTATGCCCCACCCCATGCGCTCTGCTGTGCCACTCCTGCTCCCTCAAGTCTTGCAATAAAATTTTGAAGGGGTTGACCTCAAAACCTTTCATTCAGAGAGCCTCAGAGCAAAAAGGTTTGATGATCTCTGCTTGAAGGAATCATCAAATACATTTGCATCTTTCACACAACTCTGTTTTGGTTCCTTAGAAGATATCTTCAATCGCTCTGGACCTAACTGATGTAAAGATATTATTTTTTCCGCTGTTGTGTGTATATATATTCTCCTCGTCAATTGTAGCAAGGTAATTTAAAAAATACTCCTCCCATTCAATCCAAGTTTGATTTGAAAATAATTCCTTTGATGGATTGAGCTGTAGTCCTTGAGTAGTCTCAGGGCCTGATTCACAAGATTAAACCTACCTCTTGTGTAGGTTTACGTTTTTTTAAAATTCACAAACTATTAGTTCAAAGTAAGTTTATGACTGTGGACTCCGCAGTAGGGCAGATAACTCTGCACATAAAAAGATAGGACAGCCAATCTTTTTTATGTGCCAAGTTTTCCACCCGACTGTAGAGTCTCCACAACCATAAAATTACTATTAACTTCTAGTTTGTGAATACTAAAAAAACATAAACTCACACAAAAGTGTAAGTTTACTTTTGTGATTCAGGCCCCAAATGAGTAACTGAAAAGAATATTGATATCAATTGACCAATAGTGCGAAATAGTTCTCTGGTCGATCAGGGCAGGATTCCAAGCATGCATGACAAAGCCAGCACTCTCGGGACCCTCAGACCATTGAACTTGGCCAGCGGGAATAACAACTCTTCGCCATTTACGGCAATGCAGCCTTGTTGTCCATACTGTGTCCATATTTGAGCACAGCAGAGCTTCACACTGTTGCTTACCACGCAAGCTTGATTCATTTTCCACCATAAACAATGACCAAGACGATCCTTGGTACTCTATTTTTAACAATCATATGTTTGGTATCCAAAAAGTGCAAACTTACATGTGGGTTCACAATTGGTTTACTGCTCATCTTGTCACAATTTTTAAAGAAAAAAAATAATTTGCGTTTCGTAAATAACTTTCTTGAAGATAACTGCAGCTTGCTGGAGAAGCGCAACAGTAAGTGCAGTACCTTCTAGCACACGCTGAGTCCAGAACATTCTAACATATCTCTAAATACAGATGACATAATAAAATTCTGATAGTAATTTCTACAAAGCTACTACAGACACAACACTTCCGTTGGGAATTAATAAGAAAATGTCTATATTGAAAATGCTTTATGGGACGTTCTGTGATCAGTTTTCGATAATAGTTTCTCGAGAAGAAAGGGGGAGGAGGGTCATGGGGGATGTGTTAAAACTTTGGCAAGTTATATTTTCCAGGTGTGGTTTCTCCATTGGGGCTCTGGGGCAGTGCCCCACTGAAATGCCTAAAAATTATTGCACAAATATCGATTTATCTCTGAACAAATTGATGAATTTAGGTTCTTGGCTGCCAGTTCCAGGCGCCTGCCCTGCCTCGATTTGAAGCAGGATACGAAAGCCAGGCAGTAAATCAACTCTAAACTGTGACGCACAATGCATGGCTTACTGTTGTAAAGCCATTCATTGTTATTGTAGTCAATGGTTGTATCCACTACAGGCCAGTGATGCTTTAGCGGCACTTTTTCAGGCAACAATCATTCACTGGTATAGATGCCACCCTTTCCCATTGCATCACACATAGGAGTGAATGCAAGCAATTGTGTTTCGGCGCCTTGTTCTCTGCAATGGTAAGTGTTATAATGCTAATCTTGTGTTATGTATATTGTGCTGAGACTTCTGGTCACGCTAACCAAACTAACTGTGACACCCCAGTCCCTGGCTGCACCCCGCTGGCCCCATCAGAAGTGGAGTTGCTGTATTTGTTCTCCTACTAAATTGATCCAAATACAAGCAGGGTTTATGTTCCCTTGCAAAGTTGGTCCAAATATTCTAGTCAAGTGCAAAGAGAGAAATATGTGCTTATAGTAAAGACAGTTTTCTGCTGTATGGGGGTAAACCTAACCCTATCTTCATGCCCTTAACATTAATGCCAAAAATATCGAAATGCAATGCATGTCAGGGATTTTGTTCCTCTCTTATTTCACATTTTTCTTAATCTTGCATTCCTCAAGAGTTAACTATTTTATCATGTTGTGTTTCTGTATTTTTTCCGTGCATATTTTGAGCTGTGCCAGGTGTATGTTTATGAGGGGCTTTGATTGAGAGCTCTGATGCTGAGGCTGAACCCAAGGCATAGTGCCTGTAGGCGGAGTTGCCTCTCTCAAGAGCACACAGATCAATGGTCATGTATTCCAGTTGCAATTGAAATTCTGCGGAAATGTGTGTGAAGGTGGTACAAAAACTTCAGAATATTTACAAGATAAATGTGAGTGAGCGCAGTGTATTATTAAAAGTGTTGAAGTGAGGGAGATGCAAAGAATTGCATCCAGGGAAGAGTGAAGAGAGGGTGCTGAAAAGAAAAGAGAGATGGTCAAAGATGTGCATATGGACAGGATATGCAGAAAAAAAGAACATACATATCTAACATAAAGCGCACGTAACTGAAGGCCAAAACTTCTTCCACAGGCCCCAATAGTATTTAAATCAGAGACTCACAATTTCAGAATTGAAACATTTACAATGGTAATTATTTATTAGCAAATCACTTTTGTTACTCATTTATCTTAATCAGCTAAAAACCATTGGCAAAGCCAATCGTACTGATAGGTTTTAGGTTGTATGTCAGTTGTTGTGTTATATACCTGGATGCAATAACATCTAAGAGAGAAACCAAAATGCTGATTGGATAGCACATTATGGGAATCACAGAAATTAATGTGATATGTTTTCTTTCAGAGAACACCCACTTTTTTCATCCCACTTAGACCCATGTCCATATAGTTCTATATGATGATTGCAGCAAGCAGCTGTGGTGCTTCCTGAAGTCTGGTTAGAGCATTCTTCTTTCCTAAGTTGATGTTGCAGGCAGTGCAAAACAATGGGAAAGCACACACTTTAAAGGGCAGAAGTTGTCATGCTGTACAATTTTCACGTTAGAGTAACTGTTGAACATATGAATGCAGTAAGATATGGGTCAGTTTTTTAATCTGTTTAATGTTTCAAGCCTATACCTTAGCCTTGCTATATCACTAAACTAATTTGCTTTGAAACGCACCATGACCGAATATTTTAAACTTTTTCTCTGGGCTAGCCCCCACGAGGTGCCCCTCATTTGTCCATTAAGCTTGCTCGCATCACTGGCTATATAAAACTCATTCTCAACTTTCACGCCCACTTTCAAATGACAACATCCGCCACTGATTTTGACTATAAATTTGACTCATTAAGTTTTAAACAAGATTATGGTCTGCGAATTTCACAACAGACAGCTTTCTTTTAGAGCTGCTACAAACGGAATATTTTTGCTTACTTTAGACACCTGTTCTGTCCGAGGTCAAAATAGCATGGCACGGGCACTCCTCCCTTTGCTGCTTGCGTGAGATGAACCTTCTGAGGGCCCGATGTAGGTAGGCATTTACCGGTCGGTAACGGCCGAATTCGGCCATTACCGACCGGTAAATGCATGTTCCAATGTAGGTGGCCAATTTTTTACCGATTCAGTAAATTTACCGAATCGGTAAATTTACCGATTCGGTAAATCCAGATGTAGCTGGCACTTCAAAGAGTGCGGGTAAATACGAGAGGTACCCCTTAACTAGAGTCAAGGGAAATAGGGTTAACTAACCAGTAAAATAAAGTGTCCCTTGAGCGTAAATCAGTGGGAGAAGCCAGAGGGTCAAGGAAAAATAATAACAAAATACAAGTATATATAAAGAATTCTTACAATTTATTTGAAAATACAAATGTTAAAAGGAGAGTGGTCCAGAGTGGGTTCCACTCTGGACCACTCTTCTATTAACATATTTATTTTCAAATAAATTGTAAGAATTCTTTATATATACTTGTATTTTGTAATTATTTTTCCATGACCCTCTGGCTTCTCCCACTGATTTACGCTCAAGGGAACACTTTATTTTACTGACTTCAAAGAGTGCCACAGGCCCTTTAGGAGTCGGTGTTTTCCACCCAATCCTATTGGGTGGTAAAATACCGAATTCAGGTGTACATGTACATCTGTGCATGTACACCTGTGCCATGTGACACACAGACATGCCCTTAGGGCATGTATGTGTGCCACATGGCACACAAGCCTGGAATTGGGGTGCTACAGGGTGTCAAAGTGACACCCCGTTCCCCCTTGCAGGAATCGGTATTTACCGATTCGGTAAATACCGAATCGGTAATTCCCATTGATTCCTATGGGTTTCAAGGCCCATAGGAAACAATGGGAAATACCGATTCGGTATTTACTGAATCGGTAAATACCGAATCTTACAGATTCGGTAATTGTTAAATAAAAATTGCCTACATCCGCCTCCTTCCAATTTACCTACTCTTAAATACCGATTCGGTATGATTCGGTATTTAAGAGTAGGTAAATCGGAATTACCTACATCGGGCCCTTAGTGTTTAATTCAACACAAAATCTGGATTTTTATTTTAAACATGGTCTGCAGTCATGCCTCCTTCCCTGTTAAATCTATGACAGTTTATTCATATTGATAACAAATTGTTCAAGAACATATTAGCTAATAAAAGCAGTTTCGGCCCCGGTTCTTGCACTGTTCTGCTTTGAGAGTGTTGGTGATGCAGAGAAGTCCTGAAACCGAATCCGGACAGGGCTCTTTTTTATTCTAGACCTGTGTAAACTGGGCAGAGGGCCAATACCACTGTGTGGGCAGAGCTGCCAGTGACTTTTTGATTGATTATCCCCAGGGCCGAGGTAGGCCCTAAAAATATTAGTTACCTCGTCTCCTTTTCTCCTCGTTTATCTGCATTTGATGTGATTTTGAAGCCAGGAAATATTTTACATTTCTATTCTGAGGAAAACCATAAACATACCCAAACAGCAATTTCCGCCAGAAAAGCACCTTACTTCCTGCAAACCAGCTGACTGCCAGTCCACAGTTAACCCTTGGCAGTCCTGCCCATCTGTACCAGTTGTGCGATCACAGCTTGGGGATGGTTGCCTCCAAGGCACATGAGGCCAGAGATCTCAAACGGTCCCATGTCAGGTGTGAGTAGTTCACGCTGTCAATAGATCTCATGTTGTGCTATGTCATGTATAAGAAGCTCTCACTAAACCAGAGATATTGGACTGTCTCTCATCAGGTGTGAGAAGCTCACCGAGTCTATAGATCTTAAATTGTCCTAAGACAGGTGTGAGCAAGACACCCGTTTCACCCATTTTAAGCTGTTCCATGCCAGGTATGAGCAGCTTGCCCGGTGCAAAGCTGCCATAGATATATTCATAGATCTCAACTCCCTTTGAATTTTTGGGAACATTTCCTAGGGTCCGTCTTCAAATAAAAGTTTCTAAAAAATACCTTCAGCTAGTGTCATAATGCTACAAGTCTGCCTTAAGTTGAGAAAGCATTTAATAAGATATGTTTCAGAGAATCAGAGATGATGTTTATACATTTATAAAGTGACTCATAATGGACAGCAGAGCATTGTTGAATGCCTGTTTTGTGGGTGGGTGATGGTCAGTGTGTTGGCACATGATAGTGGGTCTGGGTGCTGGAAGTGAGCATTTCTAGTGGTGGTTGCTTGGATGTTCGATAGTAGGGGTTTGGAGTATGACAGTGGCTGTATGGTTGTCTGATGATTGCTGTGTGGCCATTTTATGTTGAGTTTATTTATATATATTTGGGGGTGTGAAGGCATATACATGTGGCGGTGTAATTGCCCGATAAAGCATTTTTGGACCTATACTGTTGTGTGTACACACATAGGGGCCTAGTCACAAACTGCATTTTATAGTATGCTTAGTAGTACAACAATAGCGCTAATATACTACAGAATGCTATTCACTAACCTACATGCTGAGGTCACTGTCTCCACCTTTCCTATCTTTTATGTACAGCGACCTCCACAAAGGTACAACCACGTTTTAGTAGTAAATGTGAAAGTTACAAGCCAGAGTGGTTAGAAAATTGGAAATACTTAATTAAGAAGACAGCAATAGTTCCAATGGTACCACTGGAATTGAAACACTGGTGTTACTACACAATTTTAAGAGCAAACATCGTCACAAGATTTATGGCCTGTTCCAGAGTTGGAAATAATAGATTCTTATCTTCCAAGGCAGACATTCAATATGCTGTCTCTGTAGTACTTTTTTTCCATTGGTACCTCCAGATGATTTACTCACATCACTAGATCTGTAGGATACCTACCTGCATGTTCCAACCCAACTAACGTCTCAAAGATATATCTGAGCTAATTCAGTTCCAAGTGTTCCAGTTCAGACTGTCCCGCTGCTAAGTAGGCTGTCACAAAAACCTTTGTACCATGTGTAGAATTGCTTCACTGTGAGGGCTTTCATGTATTCCCATATTAGGATGATCGGTTAATAAATTGCATCTTCTCTTCCCAAGACATGTAAGGGTATATGACAAGACTGTCGAGTGTTTCAGGACCATGGGTTCCTTCTTAAATCTTAAAGTTTTCTGATGTCGTTTTTCAGATAGACTTGGTGAAATTATGCCTAAACGAGGCTCAAATCGGCCTCTCATTTCACAGCCCTAATGCAATGATTCTCGGATGCTGCTTAAAAATGGCTAAGATTCTAGAAGCTTATGGTCGCTTATCTCACAGAAATTCCTGGGTCTTGTCTTCATGTATAGCCACTAATCCAACATACTCTTCAATGGTGTAACTCCATCTCCGAGAACTATGAGGCCCACATTCCAACTACACATGAGGTCACTCAGGCTCTGTAATGAGAGTTGGTGTCATAGGTCCCTGAAAGGACATCTCACCTGCATTCTCATGATATATTAAATATGATGACTGAACTCAGCAAAAAAGGTTGGGGAGTGGCCCGTGGGTGGATTTAGTCTTTAGCCCCGAGAAGCACGAAACGCCTCCAATTGGAGGAACTCAGTCTGATCTTTCAAGCCTTACTACACTTCTTACCTAGGCTACAGAGAGGCAGTTTTTGTCCAGATGGAAAACCAAGCAGCTAAAGTCTACAACACTGACGAGGGGGCTCCAAGTCCCAAGTTAGGCTGCCTAAGAATTAGTTATAGGTCAGTGGGCATTTAGCTGCATTCACTGAGATCTGTATATCATTTTAGGAATATGCAGGTCTTGAAATAGCCAGGATATCTCTGGGTCTCAGACAAGGCAATGTTCAAAAATGGACATTCACAGGGGTCCCTATCAAGCCCTATATTCAGGCCCTTAACGTTACAACCAAAACACATATCAATTTCTGAAGAAAAGAAATTAGGTAATCCATGTCAGCAGGGTACTTCCTGTTTATATTTCCAATGTGCTACCTAATATTGCCCTGATTGCTTCCGAGTAGAATCTCTCACGGATCTTGTGGAGCAATAATGCACAAATTGGAGATCCATATAAATGAGCGGGACCACTTTAACTCTGAGTACTTCTAAGATGTATGTGTATTTCAGACATTTGGTTGGTTAGAGATGCCATAGCTGCATTCCCTAAGAGTGTTCACTTTTTTCAGGTTGTTGTTTTTCTGTAGTTGTTTTTATGCAGGATATTACTTTTGTATAGTGCATACTATGAACTGAGTCTCAAAAGGCACAAACAATTAAGGGGTCTCAAGTTGAGGATGAAGTCAGTGCAAGTTTCTCAAAGTGCCTATCAGTGGGTCAAAAAGATGGTCAGAATACATGGACATCCAATCCTTGGCCTCTCTGAAGAGCACAGAGAGCAATAGTGTTGGACATGGTCCTTTTTGCAGGTTCACCCCTAAACTTTTCTCATTTCTCCAAGCCTTTTACTCTGTGTAGTGTTGGGGGTTTTAGGCCGCTGGGCAATGTAGCCCTATGGTCCAGTGTAAAGTGCGTGTGCTCTCTGTTACATTTAGTGGGAGTGAGAGTGGCCTGCCCTCCCATAGGAATGCATGTGGGATTCCCTGCTCAGTGTGTGTCAGTGGTAATTCCTTTTATGAGAGTAGCAGTATGGTCAAGTCTGGCATGTATGAAATTGTGAGAATAAATGCTGGGCAATGGTGTGCCCAGATCTATTATGACTAAGTGAGAAATGCCACTTTTTGAAGATCGCATTTCTGTTTTCTATGTGACTTGCATGTCTGGTTTTGGAGGGAAAGGGCAGGCAGAGCCAGACGTAGATTGAATAGAGATCTGCAGTTGGAGTATGGGGAGGGCTGACCCTTTGATCTGAGCAGGGCTGTGCCTGGCAAGATTAATGAAGGCTCCACCTCCCACTGTGCGGCTGATGGCAGACCCCCTCTTCCTCAAAGGCAGGATGCAGCCTTGTAAACAAAGTGCTCCAGGACCACACCAAACTGGTTCTGGCTGGGTTCAGTGGCTTGAGACTTTTGAGAACAAAGTATTTTGGTGGTATAAGTAAAGGGGTTGTGACCACATGACATTGTTCAGTTCCATGGTGCTCTTCTAGGATGATGTGCTGTTCCTGATCCTGCTGGGGCATGCTGCTGCTGGGACTCAGGAGGAACTGCCACAAGGGCTTACCTCCCTGGGCCCTGCATTGCCCCTTTGATTGCTGAGGACTTTTGCTTTTGGAGCTATGGCTCCCTGCCTCCTGTGAGTGCTATATTTTAATTCTTTAGTGGAGGAAGAACGTGTTACTTCTGGATGCCAAGATGAACCTCTGTCCATGTAACAAGAGGGAAAGGAGTTTGAAACTTTTATCCATCTTGCTGAAGCAACTACCCATGGGCCTGATTTGAGCTTGCTTCCTGCTGAAGACTCAGGGACATTAGACTTCACCCATCATCCATCCGGATTCCTATTTGAGGGGAATTCTACTCACAGGTGAGGGCTCTGTTGAGAATTCCAGACCCTCTGGTTCTACTGCGGGGAACCCGGGCTGAAAGTCATTGTTATCGCTATTGTGGGCCAATGCAGCTGATGAGCTGTTGCCACTGGGAGCCAGCATTTACCTGTGTTACCAAAGTCATTGTTATCGCTATTGTGAGCTGCCGCAGCTGAGGAGCTGTTGCCGCTGGGCGCCCGCATTTGCTTGTGTTATCAAAGTTATTGTTATCGCTATTGTGGGCCGCTACAGCTGAGGAGCTGTTGCCGCTGAGAGCCCGCATTTGCCTGTGTTACCAAAGTCATCGGTATCGCTATTGCGGGCCGCCACAGCTGAGGAGTTGTTGCCGCTGAGAGCCCGCATTTGCCTGTGTTACCAAAGTCATTGTTATCGCTATTGTGGGCCACTGCAGCAGAGGAGCTGTAGCCGCTGAGAGCCTGCATTTGCCTGTGTTACCAAAGTAATCGTTATAGCTATTGTGGGCCGCCGCAGCTCAAGAGCTGTGGCCCCTGAGTGCCCGCATTTTCAGTCCTACGAGAATCATCGCTATGGCTATTGTGGGCCGCCGCAGCTGAGGAAATGTGGCCGCTGAGTGCCCGCATTTGCCGTACGACGAGAATCATCGCTATCGCTATTGTGGGCCACTGCGGCTGAGCAGCTGTGCCACTGACTGCCCTCATTTGCCGTCCTACGAGAATCATTGCTACCGCAATTTTGTGGGCTGCTGCAGCTGAGGAGCAGTGCCGCTGAGTGCCTGCAATTGCTGTACTACGAAAATCATCACTATCGCTGTTGTGGGCCGCTACAGCTGAGGAGCTGTGCCGCTGAGAGCCTGCCTTCAAGCCCCGTACTTTCACAGCTGTGCAGCACTTAGTGCCAGCTGCAACGTTTAGGTCGGTGCAATTGCGCACATAGATTCTGCCACCCAGACACTTTGGACATAGGGCATTTTGAGCCCCTTTAAGAAGGCCAGTTGGCCAGGGGACTGCTAGGTTTGTAGAGTGCCAGGCCCTAATGTGATTGATGTGGTGCTAGGAGATGTGATTTATGTAGTATGGTTTACACATCCTGTTTTATGCCTCTAAATGTGGTTTTATGATTATAAGGTTTTACATACTGTATTTATGTTTGAGTTATCCTCTACTGTGGTTCATGCTAGTGAGAATATGTCTTGATGTGAGTTATGCTTAGGAGGCATTGGTCTAATATGTTTAGGCTTATGAGGTTGGCGCAAGATATATTTTACGCCTAATGTGATACTGTGCATAATATGATTTATGTTACAGGATGATGCTGAGTACAGTGTTTGCCAGAAATTACTGGTTGTGTTCTATGTCTGGCAGGATGGCCACCAAGTAGGAGCTCTATGCAAGAAATCCGGGGTTAGGGATCACCAAACGGTATAAATCCCTGAAGTCAACCCCTCCAGCGACTTACCGGCCATCTGAAGTAGAACATAGCTGGGAAAGGTTCTATTTGGGAAAGAAAACAGCCTACCTAAGGATCTACTCAGGAAAGAATACAGCCGACCTGGATCAGCATCACGATAGCCTCTCCTCGCCAGACTACAGGGTGAACTGGCTCTGTGGGGCACGGTGGATATCTCTCTCGGCATCGCCTGCAGCTGCACTGCCTCGGCCAGCATCAGGAGAAGGCGGCTGCAAAGTGGACTGCATCGTGGTGGATGCAAGCGGAGACAGAGGGATGCAGTCATCAAAGGTGCCGCCCGCAGTGGAGCCAATGCCCCTCTTGAGCTGCGCTGCCTCGAACGATATCGGGAGAGGACGGCTGCAATGTTCAATACATCGCGGTGACTAGGAGCGGAGACGGGACATCAGAGGTGCTGCCGGAGGTGCAGTCGGAACGCTTTGAGGTAGGGGAAAGAATCTGAGGAAACGCTGCGTTCAAAATATAGATAGGCTGGCGACTTCAACCCTCAGTCCTCTATCTCTCTTTACCACCCCCCCCCTTTACTGCCGGTGGGAAAAATCAGGACAAACAGGAAGGGGAAGACGAGAAAGGCAGAATCCGCCCCGCCTGACCTCAAATTGGTGGCCGTCACGGACAATTAGCCCGTAAAGTACATTAAATGTTACTAAATTGCAACAAGAGGCAAATTGAGGGCTGCAGCTGACACCATCCCCTCCTATGCGAGTACAACAGCGGAACAACAAAACGGGGGCCTCGTTTGGACCACAACTCGACTGACTGACTTTAAAATGGCGGCCGTTGCAGACAAAGAGATCGTAATTGCGGCATAAGGCAAATTGAGGACTGCCCATACACCTATTTCATCATTGCTGGAACAGAAGCGATGCTAGAAAACAAGGGGCGTCATTTGGAACACTGCTCGCAAGCTAAAAACAGGACTCGCCCTGCCTGACACAAAAATGGCGACCCTAAAGACATCACGAGTAGAAAATATCCACAAGCAAGCACATCAAACTAGTAAAAACAAGACCTGGCCCGACTGAACATAAAAAGGAGGACAGAGCGGAAAACAACACTACACCAGCAACACATGAACAAATTTGCTTTTCGCAATCCAAGGTTATACTGCTGCATAATACATAAAGGAGAAAGATTTGCATTAAGGAGAATTTTAGAAAGCAATCTAGGTTAGAGATGAGAAAAGACATATAGAGGCATGAATGTAATTTTACAAAGAAAACAAAACAAATATACGACAGAGAAGGAGATCACATAAAGGATCACAACGTTGGATACAAGAAGAAAACATAAACAATCGAGAATCTCACTGGAAGACATTTTAAAGAGCTCTCACCACTGTAAAAGACATCAACACCATAGATCATGACACCAAATAGCAATAATGGCTGATAACAACTTAGAAGCGGCAGGCATAAACACACATATCATAAAATATCCAACTTTTCTATCAAAAACCTCAGCCAAAAAATGTAAGCACAATCTATTGAGGAAAAACCCAGACACATTGATCTCTGACCCTCGCTGTAATCAAGACCATAACGAGATCATAAACGACATGATATTTTTCACCAGAAAAACGGCTAAATGGCGCACAGTCATTACAGAGAAGCTCAACATAAAAACTATCAGCAATATACCACATGGCACTAAACTATTGATCATACCGTCACCTAGACTCAAGGCAGACCTGTGCATAACATTATATAAGAATGGAATAGTGCTTATACAAACAGCCAATGCCTAATTAGATAAATTTGACCACATATTCTCTACTTTAAAAGAATGTGTAGAGAACACAAGGAAACAACAATGTCTTCGGAACGCGCAAGTAGACATTCAAGACCCCATTGAATCTACCAACACTGGCAGCATATTGCCGAGTGTCAAGAAGGTACCTGAATTCCTCGGATTCCGTGGGAGCAGCTGACGTGAAGGACGAATGTCTTCTGAAGAATATTTCCCAACTCCCCCACACCCCTAGACTCAGAGAACTCTAAGTCCAGAAATGAAAGGGAAAGGGGAAGTGGATAGACAAAGAGAGACTTCCACACCGGTGCCTTCTAGACTCTTCTACTCCGGTCAAGTTGCACCTAGAACAGTAAGCACAACATTACAACAGTTCTACACATGCTTGGCTTCTCTTACTACTATTATTCAGTTCTCTGACTCTGCCTACCTTATTAGTGTATGGAATTAGCTGCTCTCTTATATTATTTTCTTGTGTTGAATAATTGTCTCTTTTCTGGCATGAAGCTACACAAGTGGATTTCCAGGGCAAGACCTCCAGACTGGAAAGTTACAGGTGGTATACAACTGTATCTATTTTATGCATAGAATGAGATCCCCCTATATACTTGACATCAGTTGACTGGAGTCTGGATTGAAGTTATGAAAGGATAACCCTGCTGACAATGTCCTCAGCATAAGACTCTTCTCATATGCCCAATTTGGAAAACCAATATTTCGAACAGTTCTCCTTTGACAGAGTTCAAATCAAGTTCAGCTTTGTAAAGACTGTTGACAGTTCAGGACGTTAAGAAACTGAAATGCAGAGTCTCTGACATTACTTCTCTGACGATAAGCACAGGAAACAAAGTCTCTTACCGCTGGAGCAGAGTCTATGATAGCGGGGACTGAAGCTACATCTGTGTGCTGACTGAAAGCGAGGATACTTTCAAGCGCTGTCTTCTGAATTTCCTCAGCAAGCCGCCGAGAAAATAAGCTGACGAAACTAGGACTGCTATGAAGGATTTCAGGTTCTGTAGGACTGAAGAATAGGAGCTGGACACAGTTTCGAAGCTCCTAGGACTTGAGGAGGAAAATATCATCAAATTGCGGAATTACCAGACGCGTGCAGGAGAGCACGTCTAACCGCCAAAAAATCACAGTTGAAGTGCGCAGAAGATTGCGCGAGCGGCCATTTTGTGACCGCTCGCGCAATCTTCTGCGCACTTCAACTGTGATTTTTTGGCGGTTAGACGTGCTCTCCTGCACGCGTCTGGTAGTTCCGCAATTTGATGATTGGAATTACCAGACGCGTGCAGGAGAGCACGTCTAACCGCCAAAAAATCACAGTTGAAGTGCGCAGAAGATTGCGCGAGCGGTCACAAAATGGCCGCTCGCAAAACCACTAGAGCGCTGACCTAATGAAGTAATGGAACAACCAGGAACCGCTAAGGGAATGACCTTGCCCCAGATAGCACCTCTCTTTGTAACCAACTCCAGATAGGAAACGGGGTATTTACAGTATGATGTAGAGTAAATCTGGGACCCGAAGGAACAGCTTTGTTGTGGACTAATCGGGATCTGACACCGAGAGAACCACAGGACTCTCAACACGTAACCCACCAGGTGACACAGACATTGCTCGACCCAATGAACCTCAACACCCTCAACAATCAATGCCATTAGAAGACACAGCTGAGACAAAAGATAGTTTGAACGGAGAGGGTACAGAGAGCTCAGAAACAATGATACCATGGGCTATCACAACTCCGGCACAAGCACAGAGGGAAGAAGCATCACTGCCCCCCCCAGGAAGTGGGTCCGCAATGCCCAACACCAGAAGACTCAACGGAGAGTGAAGACAGATTGGATGAAGAGACTGCAAACAGAGAAGAAATACCTACAAACACTAGTAATAATGCCCCGCAGCAAACACTGAGGGAAGAATCAAGGCTGCTCTCACAGGCAATGACTTCGCCTTTAAATAGGCCACTCAGTAGGAATCTGGGCACAAGGGATATGGAAAACACCATCACTCCAGCAAACTCCCCATGTACAACACAAAGTTCAGATAGGAACACACAAAATGTTTGTCACCCAATACCGACAAAAAGTTCACACAACAGAGTTAGTGCCTCACACATCTCACATAGTGGAGGCACGGACATCAGATCTAAGGGCACCAAGGAAAGGAATCTGAGAAAAGGAACAGAGATTGCACATGGGAAAACAAACGGTGAGCACCGAACCGAGAGGAGGAACACTACTAATACAGGGCCTCAGACTCAGAGAGAAATTAAAGGAATACAGACACAATTTGACAACATGTCTAAAGACATCCCAAATACACTGAAAACAATGGAAAAGATCCTGGAAATCATGGTAGGCACACACTCCAAAGTTGAGCACATCCAAGAATTAATGCAGAAGTCGATCACAAAAAGGAATGAGATGGCAATGCCATTAACAGATAGGCACAATCGACCAGAGAGGACTCTTAGGTACATAACCGAAGAAGAAACCCTGTCCTTACTAAAGAGATACGAGCCCAAAGAACACAGTAGAGGGGAGATAATTAGAACAGTGCCGATTGATGCTAATAGAACATCCAGACTAAGCATGGGCGAATTTTACGAATTCGCAGTTCGCGATTTTGTGTATTCACGAATTCGCAATCCGCAAAATCCGCGAACTCTCGCCAACTTGCGGATTTTTTCTTTTCTTTTTGTTCACAAGGGTTTCTGCCAGTTTGCAAGGATTTTGTACCAGTTCGCAAACTCGAACTTACTTGTTGGGTCGCAACGGTCGCTACTATGTTGTTTCTACGTCTGGTTCATCACAGCACCCTCTGTTTCACCACTGCCACCCTCTGGTTCACCCATGCCACCCTCTGGTACATCACTGCAACCCTCTGGTTCATCACTGTAGATTATGGGGGGAAAAGCACACCTGCCCTGCTTCAACTGACATGAATTAATGTGGGGTTGATTAATGTGTCACTGAGTCTGGCACCTGCTTCCTTATCTGTAATTGCTTTCTGTTGCAGTGCAATTTTTTTTCACAGGACCTTTGTGGCCTACTTGTAGCTATTCTCTGAGCCTGCTGTGAGGGTCAGAGCAGGGTCATAGAATAGTTGCAAGTAGGCAACTGAACTCTGGAGGGGGCCCTCAGGAAGCACTACAGGGAATGGTGTTAGGCTCCTGCCCAACCCACACACTGCAGGAACGAGGTGTGTCCCAACCACTTCCCCGACTCACCGGTCACTCACTAGATGGTACAGATGAGTAAACCGATGACCCAGAAAAGGGGGTGGAAAATAAACAAAGGCACCAAACCTTCCACCCCTGTAGAGCGTAGATCAAAATAACACCCTCCTCCTCGCTTCCGCACCTGCATAAACAGAGAGACAAAAAAGATACACCTCACAATAACCTTTCAGTCCCCAATCCTACCTCTGTAACGAATGACCATATCCAGCAGTTCACCACACATGCACTTACCAGAAACGAATGCAGGGTTTGCTCCGAGGGGGTTTCTAGTCCGGGGTATGACTTCTCTTGTATAAAACAGAACTAGGAATTCGGGTGTTTGGTTTGGGCGTGTAGGGATTCACAGGGTAAAAAACATGCCAAAATAACGGGCATGAACAAAAAACCCCTGTGCCTCTAAAAGGAGTGTGAGGGGGAAAAGCTATGGAGCCAAGAAACGATAACGGCTCGTCTCTCGGGAAATGACCGAAAGGCAATACCCAGCCGGGATACTACTCAAACGTCAGATCCGCCCATAACGAGGCGAAACGGTTACCACAAGACGTGTTTACAACACGAACGCCTAGCGTCCGTTACTCTTCTGTCTTGCAATGTCTCGGGTACAAAAGAAAAAAGACACCAAAAGGTGTCTGACAAACAGGAGCCCCTGGATGTCGTTGGCGAGTCTCTAACGAGAGACGGGGGAAAATAAAAACAAGGAAAGTACACTAACTAACTAACTACGAAGTACACGGGAAGGGGAGACTAGGGAACAGGAGGGAGGGAACAAGTAGGTAGCAACAGCGAGACTCAGGACGAGGAAAAAAGGGAGAAGGAAAAAGGCAATACTCCAACGATTCTCACGAGCCGTGAGAATCTGCAACAGCCAACAAGCTTCACAGGAACCAAGATAGCGGGAACCCACAGGTTAGCAATAACAAGCAACGACACTATGGTAGGACTCCCTTTTATACAAATGGCGTGTCATGTGACGGCGAAGATATGGTCATCAAAAGAGGACTGGGGACCGAATCCTAACAAATGGTTACTAATGATGAGGTTGAACTTTTGCACCTGCTGAGTGCTTTCAGTTTTGCAAAAATCGTTTTTCTGCAAATTCACGGGGAGCGAATTTGCGCGAGATCGAATTCGGAAGCCACGAATTCGTGCGAATATGCGATTTGTTTTTTTACGGCGTGTTAGTTCACGTGGTTTTGTGCGTTTTAGTGAGCCGCTGGTAGCCCAACAAGGCGAAGTTACCCTCGTGGTCGTAAATGGGTGCAGCCATCTTGTTTGCTTGACGTATTTCCGTTTCCGGGCGCTATGTGTAATCTGTGTAAAGTGTGCGGCTCGCTAGTACAAGTTCGCGTGTGATCGCGAGGAAAATCTCGCGCGAACTTACCCACGCGGTCGTGAACGGGCGCGGTCATCTTGTTTTTCATTCATTGCTAGGGTTCTGGGCATGCTTTCTGTATCCTCTGTCAATCTCTGCCATCCTTTGCTTGTTTGAAGTTTTTTTTAATCTATTTTACTTATTATCTATCCCTCTATTTTTCTAGCTCTATATTTTTGTGTTTTCTGCTACTTTTGGTTAATTTTAAACTACTTTTTTAAACTCTTTTCTTTTCTTCTTCCCTATTCTATGTCTTATTTATTATTTACATTCCTTTCTGCCCAGACCATGGTAAAGGGATCCGGGAAGCAGCCTGAGAAGGGGAAGGGTCTGCACCCCGTGCCCTGCTCCCGTGCGGGCATTTGAGGGGGGAGCAAGTCACAGCCCGGGAGATCTTTAGCGCAGAGGAGGTGGCCGCACTAGTGTTTTATGTCCAGCGCCGCCTCTCCAGGACCATCATGGCAGGAGGCAAGATCGCTAGCGGGTACGGGATCCAGGAGCGCCCGAAGCGGTGGGAGAAGGTGTGCTGGGCCATGTACCAACACTCTCGGGTACGGCGCACCTACAACCAGGCCACCCACCGTTGGATGGATCTCCTGGACCGGGAACGCGACTTGATCGACCTGCTCGGCCTCGAGATCCCCGGGCTTGGTGAGTAGTAGTAGCTATTTCTTCACTACTCTGTTTTCTCCTGCTCTGTGTGTTATTATATTGCAAATTTTTGTTTTTTACCAAGAGCAATAATGCTGCTTTTTACATTGTAGGTAAATTATATTTCAAAATCTTCTGTGCATTTCAAGTGCACTGCTCTCCTTCTCAGTAGCGTTGCTACTATGCTTATTTGTTTTCGATTTTGTGTTCATTTCATTGGCCTGAGAAATTATGTATGAGTGTAGTTTAAAGAACTGCGTAATGCTAGACACTAAGGGTCAGATTTTTAATTACCGGCGCATCCCTGCAAAGTAGCAGGGATGCGCCAGTAATTGTGCGCCATGCCACCACCACCCATGTGCCCAAAACATCACCGAAGCGTTACGCATCTGTGCCGTAAAGGCGGCGCATTGCTGGAGTTGCGTCGCAACGATGGTGCAGCTCCAGCAATGCTCTGGGGTGCCCTATCTCCCCAATGCTGCGTCAAGCCATACGTCAGCTTCAAGCAGGCGCAGGGTTTGAGTCACGCATCATTGTCCTAAAAGTGACTGATTGAAATCTTGTAGATTTCCCTCAGCCACTTTTAGGATGCGTTCCTGCGCAGGAACGCCCTCCCTTGTGCCAGAACGCCCCCTGATGGTGCAGGGCTTTACAACGTGATGCATCTCCCATATGCGTCACGTTGTTAATATACGCCGCACCATGGCGCTGAGGTTCCGTGACAATTTGAACCCGTGTTTTCAATATTGTCGGAAATACATAATATTGGTATCAGCGAACCGCAAATGATCCATTTAGCATATCCTGGTGTTTTCGCTACGCTACGAGCAAGAGTACTCCTGTTACAAACACATTTCCGATCTACCCATGGCATCCATCTTAGATCATGGCAGCCATTTTGTGTTTCTTGCCCTCACATACGCAATAACCTCTGATCACTTCATTTCGATTAAGGACACGTAGGCTTAGCCGGCGATTCACCTCTTTTGTGACACGTGCACCTTAGTACAGAACACGCTGTAGCTGCATGACTCGACAAAGGCTGCCTCCTCTGCCCGAGGCCAGTCCTGCTATACTGGTTCTCGTGTTCGTTGGCCTGATCATGATTAGGCGGCCGAAGCTGGTAGCCTTGCCCATTTACGACCCACAAACATCTCTTATCCTGCTTTTCTATCTTCTACACCTGGCTCTGCTCCTTTCCTTCTGGGCCTTTATTAGGGGGAGGTAACGAAATTTACGATGAGGCGGTCCGGCTCTTGAATGAAAAGTTGACATGAGATTATGATGGAAAAGTGGGAACCTCTCATTCGTATTGTTTTGTCATCAGATATTGTCGACGATTCCTGTGCAACGCCAAATATTTATTGTTTAGGACACAACGGTTTGGGAATGTACTAACATGTAAAGAATTTGCCCGAAGCCCAATTTTTAGTATATAAGGAGCAACCCTTTTTGTACAAATCGAACAGGCTCCTAGAATCTGCCCGTGTGTAGTTTCTGTGACTTCTGTGTCCCTGCAGTAATAAACCTTTGGTCTTTGACGCCACCATCGAGAAGCCCGTGTTTCTGTTTATTTGTGCACCAAGACAGGTGGAACTCCGGGGTCTTCGGGTGTTATCCCTGACACCTCTGGACGGAACCAAAAAGTCCAGAACTCCAATTGGCGCCTTACGTGAGGCGACGTCATTCGGTACCGGTCCAAAAGCCTGAAGAGTTCGAGAAGCTTCGTGTGAAGATTCCTGAGGGAGGCGCCCCACTTCATCGATCCCGGCATATCGCAAAAGTGGCCCGACGTTCTCTTCCACGAGGGTTCCCGTTCAGGACGGCTGCAGTGGTCCATTGCCTTGACCGTCGCCCTGTCTTGGACCCGAGGTGCAGTCCTTAGTACGGCGAAACGTGACGGGTTTCTCCTTGGTGACGTCTTCAGTGCCTCAGTTAAGTATTTAGTGATTGCTAGTTGGTTACTTCATAAGGGTTGTTAAGATCCTTTTTAGTTCTTGGTTTGGTTTGGTTTCGTAAGATTATCACTGGTTGTTCTGGTTACGATAATCTATTGGTTTTGTTTGGGTATCGATACATTTGTTCGCTTTTGGTAGGCCTAAGTTCTTGGTTCGAGTGCACATTCCTGTTTGTGTTTGTTTGTTTTGTGTTCCGGATTACAAAATGGTAAGTCAGAAAAGTTGTATGTTGTCGTGCTTTGGTTGCAACAGTGATTCCCGCTTGGAGGACTCATGTCTGGTTCCTCCGATTGGGACTCCGTTATATGATCTTTATTGTAAGTTTGGTGTGGGTCCTATATCTTATAATGAGGTGTGGGTCCGCTACACTGAGAAAGATGGTGTCCTTAGTTGGCCACTACATGGTAGTTTTGAACCTGAAATCCTTGACAATTTGGAAGTGAAATTGTTTAAAAAGAAAGCCCGGCCGGCAATGTTTGATTCTTTCCGTTACTGGTGAAAAGAATCTAAACAAAGAGAGATTAAAAGGTTGAAGAAAGAACAGAAAGAGCAAGAGTTAACTTTAGAACAAGCGGCTAAGCAGCTGCAAGATAACGAGTCTGAGAAAGCAATGGAGATAGCTACTAGAGAGCGTAATTTAGCGATCGACAAGCGTTATCCTGCCTTGCCCTCGAGTACAACTAAGATAGTAGAGGACCCCGAAAACGATCCTCTGTTGTCTTACTTGTTACGGTCACCCCCACCGTATGCACAAGGTGCTACGGCTCCACCTGTACCGAATGTTCAATTGCCGGTTGCTGGACAACCTGGCATTCCTGCTCCTGCCCCTCAGAATCAAGCTCCTGTACCTCCTGTGGTTAATGTGAATGTTCCTTCGGCACCACCTCTTCCTGGGTTGCCGACTTCTTTGCCTATACCTATATTGCTTACACCTACTGCTTCACAAGCTATCTTACTTGATACTCCTACTGTCCCTGTACAATCTGTTCCAACTGCTACTGTGTTTTCTACATCTGCTGGACTTAGAGAAAAGTAGTACAAAGCAGAATCGCCAATATCCAATGAGGGAGGTTCCTCCAATTTGGCGCGAAGCTGTGCAAGCTGATGCGCTTAATGGTATTGTAGCCGCTCCGGCCCAATTCCAAAGAGTGTGGATACACATTCCGTGGAAGCGAGCCGAAGTGTTAGCAGTGAAACAGGCCTTGCCAGATCCGCGTAAGAATCCTGCCGGATACTATAAGGAGTTGGCGCAGACAGTTGAGGCCTGTGTAATGAATCTAGCGGACATTGACATGTTATTTGGGAATGTAGTTCCACAACCAATTTGGGCTAAAATTCGTAAAGAGAATCATCCAGTTGCTCTAGGTGGTGACTGGGCAGCTATCATTGCAGCGGATGGTCAGCAAATAGGTGGTTCCAAACCCGAACCTCTAATTGCTAATCTTCCAGGTAGGATAATCGACCTAATGAAGACTCTGATGCCAGCATTGCGTGTTAATTGGGACAAGTTGTCCGCATGCAGGCAAAAGAAAGACGAAAGTGTCTCCGACTTTTTCACGAGGTTCGAAGAGACTTTTGTAGATCACAGTGGTCAGGATATGAGCACAGAAGGAGGACAGAGATTATTTGTCGATAAATTTGTACATAATTTGCTACCTGAGCTATGCAATAAATTAAAAGATTCCGAGAGTGCGTGGGCTGTCTCTACAACTGCGCAAATACTTGCAACTGCACAGTATTATGAAAACAGGGATAAAGAGGAGAAAGAGAAATCAGATAAGAAAACGAAAGATTTAAAGACTAAAGTTCTTTTGCAACAGGCATATCCACCTCGCATGAATCAGACTAATACACAGCAAGGGTCGTATCAAAGGACAGATTATGGTTCTCAGAGACCGCAATACCAGTGGAATCAGTGTGCGTATTGTAAGAAAGAGGGTCATTATAAGAATGAGTGTCCAGTCTTAGCGCAAAATAACGCAGCAGCAGCTCAGAGAGGTCGTGGTGGTTTTGTGCAAAATTCTAGAGGTCGAGGACGAGGTGCTATGCCTCCACAAACGAACGATCGCCCTTCCAATCACTTTGATCAGCGAAACGGACAGTCTGCTCAACAGAATAGGTCGCAACAGTATCATGTTGAGGACTATTGTGAAAATGGTGAGGGATTTCAACAAAGTGAGTACTAGGACAGCCATGGACAGAGAGAGGGAGTAGTATCAGTTCCAGTGGATCAGAGTGGGCCTTATGTCGCAGTAGCAACATCAGGTGTAGTCGAACCGTTTCTGTTGGATACTGGTGCCGCAAAAAGTTCTATCATTCATGCGAAACTCCCTGGCGCACCTTTGTCCGGCTTAACAAATGTTTCTGTAGGTTTTTCAGGCGCCCCTGTTTACAACCCTGTATCTGGTCCTTTGTCTATTTCTGTTGGACCGTGTCAATTGAAAGCACCCCTGATTTTGACGACAGGCTGTAATGAAAATCTGCTTGGTTTAGACTTGTTAAAACACATATATGCGACATTGTACTGTTCTCCGGAAGGAGTACAGCTTACGTTGGGTAAACGAATCACCTCTCCGATGTACTTGTCAATGGATGCACTCCCGCCAGAGCTGCGTTCACTCCCTGATACTCTTTGGGCAACTGGTCCTAATGATGTAGGCCTTTTAGAAATACCACCATATGTAGTCACTCTAAAAGCAAATGTAAAATTTCCACGAATTCCTCAATACAAGATCTCTAGCGAAGGTGAACGTGCACTTTTATTGATTGTGCAAGATTTGATTAAGAAAGGTGTGGTTGAAGAAACTAGAGGAAATGTCTGTAATAGTCCTGTATTGCCGATTTTGAAACAAACTGATCCTTCAAAGCCTCCAGTATATAGGTTTGTTATCGATCTCAGAGAGGTTAATAAAATTGTGGTTCCGCAGTTTCCTGTGGTTCCAGATATTACTGCATTGTTAACATTGATTCCTGCAACAGCTACATGGTTCTCAGTCATCGACTTGAAGAATGCATTTTTCAGCATTCCGATAGCCGAGGAAAGCAGAGATATTTTCGGTTTCTGTCTAGGAGGTCGAAGCTTCAGATTTAAACGCGCTCCACAAGGCTATTGTGAGAGCCCATCCATTTACAGTCAAGCATTAAAAAGTCAGTTAGATTCTTTTGTACTTCCTCCAGGTTCTGCTCTAGTGCAGTATGTAGAAGATCTTCTAGTGGCTGCCGATGACAAGGAAACTTGCAAAGCAGCTACGATTTCGTTATTGCATCATTTGTCTAATTTGAATCACAAGGTGTCCCCTTCGAAAATGCAATACTGCTGCCAAGAAGTGACCTACCTAGGTCATCTCTTGTCAAAGGAGGGAAGGAAGTTGACCCCAGAGAGAATAAAAGCAATTACGCAGATGAGTGTTCCCCGCACACAGAGAGAAGTACGTGCCTTTCTAGGTATTACCTCTTACTGTAGGCAGTGGATCCCAAATTTTTCTCTTTTAGCAAAACCATTGGTAGCTTTGACTGGGAAAAATGTTCTGAGTCCGGTGCCATGGTCTGCTGAATGTCAGGAGAGTTTTTCTGAGTTACGAAATGCACTATGTTCAGCTCCTGTATTAGGTACTCCCGATTACAGCAAGCCATTCACGCTCTATGTTCACGAAAGAGAAGGTTGCGCGTTAAGTGTTCTGACACAGAGATTTGGTGATAAACAACGCCCTTGTGCGTACTTTTCATCAACATTAGATCCGGTAGCTAGAGCGTTACCTAGTTGTTTGAGAGCTACAGCGGCAGCTGCGGCTTCCATTCGACAATCTGCTGGTTTGGTGATGAATAACATGCTAGTGGTCATGGTTCCTCATGCTGTGGATACACTCATGAACAGAACAAAGACACAACACCTTACCAGTGCTAGATTATCTGGCTATGAGCTGACACTGCTAGCGAGTCATATCCAAATCAAAAGATGCAACGTATTGAATCCAGCAACACTGTTGCCGACTAATCAAGAGTCGAGTGATTCCGAGCCCCATGACTGTTGTTTCAGAACGGAAGAGGAAACAAAAGGACGAATTGATTTAAAAGACACCCCATTGTCAGATCCAGATGGCACGTTGTATGTTGATGGGTCATGTTTTAAATTGGAGAATGGTGATGTGACTGCTGCCTATGCAGTAACGACTTTGAGTACGATTGTGGAGACTGCAAGAGTGAGTCAGAATTCTGCCCAAGCTGCAGAATTAATCGCTCTAACGAGAGCGTGTGTTTTAGCAAAGGGAAAGAGAGTGAATGTGTTCACAGACAGTCAGTACGCATTTGGAGTGGCCCATAATTTCGGCCGTTTGTGGAAAGAAAGAGGTTTCATTACGTCCCATGGGACTAAGATTCAACATGGTCAGCTAGTTAACGACTTGTTGGAATCTCTAACCTTGCCGACTGAAGTTGCGATTGTGAAATGCAGTGCGCATAAAGCAACTACGGATGATGTTGGTCGTGGGAATGCGTTTGCTGATGAGACTGCTAAAGAAACAGCTAAAAATATGATGAGTAGAATGTATGTGGCTACGTCTGCGAGATGGATTTCTGAGTCTGGAATGTGTGAAGTCACAGTGGAAAGTGTGAAAGAGATTCAGAAAGAGGCGACTGAGGAGGAGAAACGTGCATGGAAAGAAAGTACGGGTAAGTTGGACTCGAGTGGGTGTTGGATTGATTTGTCGGAACAACAGCGTTGGATGTTGCCTGATGCGTATGTGCTTGCAGTGGTAACAATGGCACATGGAGTAGCGCACATAAGTTCTAAAGGGATCTGTAAGACGTTGGCTCCAGTCTGGAAGAATGATGGAATTAGTAAATGTGCAGAGAGAGTGGTGAAAAATTGTATGGTATGCCTGATGCATAATCCTGGCAAGGGAATCCCCACTCCTGCTGGTCACTTCGCTCCACCCTCTTGCCCCTTTGAAGTGATTCAGTTAGACTTCATTCACATGGATCGGTGCAATAATTTAAAATACGTCCTGGTGGTAGTTTGTGCTTTCTCCAGATGGATCGAAGCATATCCACTAAAGGACAACACTGCCCTATCAACTGCCAAAATTCTTCTCAAAGAATATTTCCCTAGATACGGAATGCCACGGATTGTATGGTCAGATAACGGAAGTGAGTTTATAGGGAAAGTTATGCAGAGTGTGTGTGCCGGTTTGGGTATTAAGCAAAAATTTCACAGTGCAAACCATCCCCAGTCTGCTGGTTTAGTTGAGGGTTACAATGGCACCCTCAAACTAAAACTCGCTAAAATACAGGCATCCACAGGTTTATCCTGGCCAGACGCACTACCCTTGGCTTTGTTATCCACAAGAGCGACTGTACATTCTAGAGTAGGGCTTAGTCCATACGAAATTGTCTTTGGCCGTCCTGCTAATATTTGGGGAGTGCCAAGGCCAAAGGAATTTTGTTCTCTGGAATATCCAATGTTGATTGATTACCTTTACGACTTGACTGCTAAATTGAGTCTTATTCACCAACAGGTTTTCGATGCATTGCCAAAGCCTCCGGAGAGTCCAGGTCATCAGCTGAAACCAGGTGACCACGTTGTGGTACGAAACTTTGCAAGGACGAAGAACCTTCAGCCCAGATTTGTTGGCCCCTTCCAGGTGTTATTGGCGACGAGAACTGCTGTTCGTGTGGCTGGTCGCAAGCATTGGATTCATGCGTCACACGTCAAACGTGTGCCCTTGCCTCTTCCTTATGACAACTGGATTAAGAAAGGAATTGGTGCATCTGAGTTCGAGCAAACACCCAAGTTTATCCCTTTCAGCGATGCCGAATTGATAACCGACACTTCGAACACTGACTCTCCTCCTGAAACTACTTCTTTGATTCCTGAACACTTGCCCTCTGCATCAGAAGAAACTTTGCCATCTGCGAACTTGAACATTGCAACCTCTGCTGACAAGACACTGTTTTCTGATCAAACAGTTCCTGCAAAACTGAGATACAACTTTCGATCTCGTAATATGGACAAATAAAGCAGGAAACTGCCTATTGTGATATTTGAAATTTTGAACTTTTGCCTTCAGCCAGGAAGTTTGCTATTGTTTTATTGTTTTTAAAATTGCCTTGCCGTCTGGGTAGCCGTAAGGTTGTGGCTGTGTGCCTAGTTGAATCTGCGGGGATCAGACACAAGGTCGATCTTTCTGTTGGTTCTGGGAACTCCCAGGGCTGATAGAGGCATTTTCATCTACGTACACATCATCAGTGGTCGCGAGCGGATTGTAGAAGATGGAGCTTCCTGCGCTGCAACGAGAAAATGTGATTTATGTTCGCAGAAACAGACTTTACAGAATCCTTCATAGTAAATGTTTTCTGATGCAATGTGCTATTACATTTTTAATTGTTTTAACAACGTTGGTGGGTGGAATCGTTGTTGGTATAAATTTAATCTTTGTGCCAGTAACTACAGTACCTCCCCTTGATCCTGCTACCTCTACTGTTTCCTCTATACACTCTTTTCACTCGTTTCCTGAACATGAGCAAGCTCGACGCTCAGAATTTATCAATAACACTTTCATACAGCTCTTGCACCAACACCAACTGGTAGTTAACACTACAGACTGCTGGGTGTGTGGCTTGATACCCCACACTATGGATAAAGGCATTCCCTACCTGGTTTTGCCTTTTAGCTATAATGGATCATTTCAGGCCTTTCAGACCATCTTTGCTTATGCCCTTGAAACCTATCCTCCGCGTCCACCACGTTCCACTAAATATAACTCTGCAAACAAAGCTTTAGTCCAGGGAATTATTGACATGATCAAGGACGTCAATAATACTCCATCTTACCCTAGAGACGAATTACGAGTATATTTGAGTTGGAATTCTTCAGAGTATCGCCTTAGTTTGGGAGAAAGTAAGCGTAAAAGCTCCACTCCTATCTGGGTCGTGCCTCACCGAGGTCAGGTCTGTTTGCAAGGTAATGGGAGAAATCCGAGAGCTCAGCTAGGGAAGAGTGAGTGCGTTGAGACTTACGTGTTTCCGTCTAACTCTTCCCCTGCCTTCCTTACTGCTAGGGGTACCTACTTCATCTGTCAAGACAGAGCGTATACATGGTTGCCTGCTGACTTTTCAGGTTCATGTTATATTGCTCGATTGTTGCCTCCAACATACACTGCTTCATCTGATTATCACAAGACCAGAGTAGCAAGAGGAGTTTTCAGCAAGGAAGACACCGCTGGTCAGGAAGCTGGAGACTTTTTCAAAGGTTTCCTTCCGTTCTGGGGGCCTATGGCCAATAGTAGAAACATACGTCAACTAACACGGGTAGTTGAATCTACTATTACTGAAACTGCTGGTGCCCTTAGCAACTTGACAGCTGAGCTTCAGGCGGATAGACTCATGACGTTGCAGAACCGTATGGTTCTAGACGTAATACTTGCAGATCGAGGTGGGGTATGCAGAATGATCCAATCGAGCTGCTGTGTCTTTATTCCCAATAATGCTCCAACAGTCTATGAGGCGATCTCTAAGCTACACAAGATTTCCTACTCTATACATGTAGACAAGGGAAGCTGGTCCTTCATGGAGTGGTTGTGGACTCTGATATCAGCGTGGGGATGGAAGGTTCTGATGGTCATTGGTGTCATCTTAGTATTCCTATTCTCATGCTGCCTGATTATCCAGTGTGGTCCTGCTTTGTGTAGCCTCTGTGCTGCAACCTGTTTTAGAAAACCACCTGCGTTTGAAGAAAAGGCACGAGAAAGGATGATGATACAACAACATGTCACTGACCTGATGAGCATAGAATTAGACTCTGACATAGACTGAGTAATTGCCTATGTAAGGGCAAAAGGAGGGTCTGAGGTTCCGTGACAATTTGAACCCGTGTTTTCAATATTGTCGGAAATACATAATATTGGTATCAGCGAACCGCAAATGATCCATTTAGCATATCCTGGTGTTTTCGTTACGCTACGAGCAAGAGTACTCCTGTTACAAACACATTTCCGATCTACCCATGGCATCCATCTTAGATCATGGCAGCCATTTTGTGTTTCTTGCCCTCACATACGCAATAACCTCTGATCACTTCATTTCGATTAAGGACACGTAGGCTTAGCCGGCGATTCACCTCTTTTGTGACACGTGCACCTTAGTACAGAACACGCTGTAGCTGCATGACTCGACAAAGGCTGCCTCCTCTGCCCGAGGCCAGTCCTGCTATACTGGATCTCGTGTTCGTTGGCCTGATCATGATTAGGCGGCCGAAGCTGGTAGCCTTGCCCATTTACGACCCACAAACATCTCTTATCCTGCTTTTCTATCTTCTACACCTGGCTCTGCTCCTTTCCTTCTGGGCCTTTATTAGGGGGAGGTAACGAAATTTACGATGAGGCGGTCCGGCTCTTGAATGAAAAGTTGACATGAGATTATGATGGAAAAGTGGGAACCTCTCATTCGTAATGTTTTGTCATCAGATATTGTCGACGATTCCTGTGCAACGCCAAATATTTATTGTTTAGGACACAACGGTTTGGGAATGTACTAACATGTAAAGAATTTGCCCGAAGCCCAATTTTTAGTATATAAGGAGCAACCCTTTTTGTACAAATCGAACAGGCTCCTAGAATCTGCCCGTGTGTAGTTTCTGTGACTTCTGTGTCCCTGTAGTAATAAACCTTTGGTCTTTGACGTCACCATTGAGAAGCCAGTGTTTCTGTTTATTTGTGCACCAAGACAGGTGGAACTCCGGGGTCTTCGGCTGTTATCCCTGACACCTCTGGACGGAACCAAAAAGTCCAGAACTCCAGCGCCTCTTTTGTTCTGCCGCTGCGTCACAAAAGTCACGCAACAACGGAGCAAAAGAGCTGCAAGGGGCTTGTAAATCTGCCCCTACAGACTCAAGTCCAGTCCTTCCTTTGTACTCCTGGCAATAAGAAGAAATAGTTGTGGTGGATTGATAGTTTGAATATTTTAATGACTGGTTAATGTAGTAGGAAACTTTTTAGTGTTGTCGCTGATCTGCAATCACAATGGAGTTTGTCTGTCACTTCGCGTGCTGCGGACTGCTGCCTGCCAGTCCTAGGCGAACCTTTTTAGTAGTTTGTTTAGTGAGTTACATAACTTTCCAAGTCGACGGTCCGCAAATCAAGCAATACTAATATCGTAATAGACCACATGAGATAGGTCAATATATCCCGTGGAATAGTTGTCTATTTGCTATTTCGCCAAAATATTTTATTATTGTTCTTTTGAAATGTTTGATTTGGTTGACAACAATCATCCATGTTTTCGGGTCTTTCTTTCTTTCATGTTGTACATCAGCTCCCCCTAGGGGCAAGAGGACATTGGAGGAGGCTGCTGCTGCTGAACAAGGCCAGGATCGGTCAGGCGAGGGCTCCTTTGCTGGCCCCGGTAAGTTTTAATTTTAATTTAGAGTACCTATTTTTTCCTAGCGTTCCTCATTCGATTTTTTCTAAATCGTCTTTGATCTTCTTGTAGACTGTATCTAAATTCTTATCCTGCCTCGACTATGACTCCCTGTGGTATTACTTGATTATTCTTATTAGTCTGTCTGTGTAGCTAACTAAGATTGCACATTTGGCAAAAGGTGTTAAACAAAACTCCCATTCTAGTCAGCAATAGCTCTATGCACTGAGTGCAGTCCTCTGGGATTGTCCATAATGTCTTTTCAAGTCTTCTAAATGTTTATGCTTTGACAATTACCAACAAGAAAAAGGTGAATGACCACCAAGAAAGAATAAGATACTACTTTACTTTTGGTTTGGATAGGAGGACAATCCATACTACTACTGTTGCAGGGACAAATCTGCACAAACAGAACTATGGACACTAAATAGTGCATTGTTTATCAATTATAATAGGCACAGGTAGACTTTCCACATACCTCACTGATATCAGACTTTGAAGAACCCCCAATGTCCTTACTGACTAGATAGTGTGACAGAGTCATTTAGCTCCCGAATTCATCGATGATTGATCCCCAATGATGATTATCCAACGCAGGACAAGAGTACGGAGTCAGAGTCCAGAAGTGTCAGAGGCACGGACTCATGCTTGCAAATTGCAAAACCTTTTGCTCATTCACTCTTGACCAAAAACCACAGAGTCTATTTAAGTTTTAAAGCTTTATTAAAAGTAAAAATATTTATTAAAATCAAGCTTGTCATAAAACATAAACGGTTGATTAAAAATGGAAAAGTGCTTATAGTGATTTATTTCACACATTTATTGTGGGCGAGCCGAGCCCTCACCTGGTTTGAACTTTAATTTTTCTTTTTGGTGCTGAATCGTTGGTCCCTCCGTCCTAGTGATGATGATTTGTTCTTAGAAGTGAAGCTTCTGTCTGTTATGAGAAAAATGGTGCGTGATAAAAAGCAAGCATTCATCAGTTGTGCCAAACAGTGCAGCAAGACAACACCCTTCCCTGGAAAAAGGGACATTTTTACTTTAGAGTAGACAGTCACAAATTAATAGATTGGTTTCTGTATTCACATTTCTTCATTCCTAGACAAAATACTAGTGAGTGGTGTATGTCAATGACATCTAACATTCTTAAATGTACTTTGTAGGTGGAACATCTGGGGCTGGGCCCAGCGTAGAGGTGGAGGAGGAAAGTTCTGGGGAGGAGGCGGTGCAAGTGCCGGACCAAACTGCTGTGCGGGTTGCCACGTTAGTGGCGGGCAGTGGTAAGCTCTTATATTCCTTACTTATTGAGATTGCAGACTGCATAGTGTGCTCCCCGTGAGAAAGCGTAAGGTTTGTCCAGATGAGAGACATGAAGAAGAATGATTGACATATAATTTGAATGGATGGATGCCTGGATCATGGTACTATCTGACTCTTAGATAGCATATGTGTATCTAGAGAGAGTAGACGGTCACTGGATGAACTAAGTGTTACTTTGAAGAGCATGTAACACCGCACCGCACCCGCACGTCCGTCCCAGTGTAGGAAAGGCAAGGAAAAGAAGTTGTAATTTTGTCCGAATACTACCATGAATAGTAGCAGTAGATTGTATTGCAAGCACAGCATATATCCGGCTATTATGATGGCCACTCACTACCTCTGTTAATAAGTTTAGTAGAACTCGGTCATTCATGTGTGGATGTATCACTGTTCACTCAATAAAAAGCAAAGCACCTAAAGTCATCCCATATGCAAGCAAATACATACCATGTGCAGTGATAGATAATCAGATTATTTATCTTCTTCATTTTCCTTTTCTAGTATTCATTAGCACTGTAGGGTGAAAGTTAAATTAATTAAGCAGTAGCCCTTGTAACAGAGTATTCTCAGTGCCACACGCAATAGAAAAGCAAGAGCATCACCACCTGCATGTACTGGACTGGTACAGTAACGCAAGTCTGTCTCACTCATCACGGGGGCGTCTGTTTTTCTCGGGTGCAAGTTGACTGGGCTGGCATTATGCCGGCTTGCAGAAGTTAACATACCAATTTTGCTAAACAAGAGAGAAGAATAAGAATAAGACTGGTGCACTGTCATAGTCAACTCTAATGGAGTGAGTCCATAGTGCTCGTAGAATTGATTCCTTAAACTCCCACTAATGATAGAGGAAGGATGAAGAAGTGGGAGGATAGATAGATACTGGCCACAATAGTTATATAATGCGCTTGCAAGTTACTAGTTCTACTGTGACACAACTTTCTGCTGAATCATTTTGTGCTAATCTTAAAGAGCATTGGTTACAGACTATGCCTTTCTTTCTTCATATAGATGCTCCTTCCAAACCAACACGGAAGGAGCTGGCTAAAAGAGCCCGGCAACGGAGGCTGGAAGCCACTGTCGCCGAATATCGGCGTCTGGTGGCCCAGGAGGAGGAGGACATGCAGAGTACGTCAACAACATCCACGGTGACACATGCATCCTCCTCTGCGCTCCCTGGGTCAGCCAGTCAGCCCAGCAGGTCTCCAGCGGTACGGAGCCGGGGTACCGCAGCCACCCGCCACCGCCGAGCAGCAAAGAAATCAGCTGCCCCGCACAGCAGTTGCAAAAAAAAAGATGCACCGCCTTTCCCTTCAGGTGTCCTACCTCGAGCAGGAGCTCCTCAACACCAAAACCCTGCTCGAGACCCTCCGCAAGGAGCATGCCGACCTGGCCCGAACAGTCATTTAGAATCAGAAGATTAAATGTTAAAATGTCATCCATATTGACCATTTTCGGAAACTTCGACAGGTCTGGAGTCATCGTTTTTCATCAGAAAATTGATTTTTTGGACTGTACCAAAAATGATTCAAAATGTCAATTGGATCGCGCCTCATGTTGAATAACCACTTTTTAAACCCTCACAGTGACCAAAATTGCCATTTTTACAGAGTTTTGCTTACTCAAAAGCTTCAATTTTGACCAATTTCAGGCACAGAAATGCCTTTAAACACACTAATTTTAGTTGGAAAAAGTCATAATTCACATCCAACAGTCATTTAGAGTCAAAAGATTAAATGTTAAAATTTCATCCATAGTGACCATTTTGGGAACGTTCACAACAGCTCCGGAGTCATCGTTTTTCATCAGAAAATTGATTTTTTGGACTTTACCAAAAATGATTCAAAATGTCAATTGGATCGTGCCTCATGTTGAATAACCACTTTTTAAACCCTCACAGTGACCAAAATTGCCATTTTTATAGAGTTTTGCTTACTCAAAAGCTTCAATTTTGACCAATTTCAGGCACAGAAAGGACTTTAAACACACTTATTTTAGTTGAAAAAGTCATAATTCACATCCAACAGTCATTTAGAGTCAATAGATTAAATGTTAAAATTTCATCCATATTGACTATTTTGGGAACATTCTACAGCTCCGGAGTCATCGTTTTTCATCAGAAAATTGATTTTTTGGACTTTACCAAAAATGATTCAAAATGTCAATTGGATCGTGCCTCATGTTGAATAACCACATTTTATACCCTCAAAGTGACCAGAATTGCCATTTTTACAGAGTTTTTCTTACTCAGAATGTTCAATTTTGACCAATTTCAGGCACAGAAGTGCCTTTAAACACACTTATTTTAGTGGAAAAAGTCATAATTCACATCCAACAGTCATTTAGAGTCAAAAGATCAAACGTTAAAATTTCATCCATATTGACCATTTTGGGAACGTTCAAAACGTCCGGAGTCATCGTTTTTCATCAGAAAATTGATTTTTTGGACTGTACCAAAAATTATTCAAAATGTCGATTGGATCGTGCCTCATGTTGAATAACAACTTTTGAAACCCTCACAGTGACCAAAATTGCCACTTTTACAGAGTTTTGCTTACTCAGAAGCTTTAATTTTGACCAATTTCAGGCACAGAAATGCCTTTAAATGCACTTATTTTAGTTGAAAAAGTCATCCAACAGTCATTTGCAGTCAAAAGAGTAAATGTTAAAATGTTATCCACATTGACCATTTTGGGAACGTTCGACAGGTCCGGGGTCATTGTTTTTCATCAGAAAATTGATTTTTTGGATTGTACCAAAAATGATTCAAAATGTCAAATGGATTATGCCTCATGTTGAATAACAACTTTTGAAGCCCTCACAGTGACCAAAATTGCCATTTTTACAGAGTTTTGCTTACTCAGAAGCTTCAATTTTGAACAATGTCAGGCACAGAAATGCCTTTAAACACACTTATTTTAGTTGAAAACGTCATCCAACAGTGATGTGCAGCCAAAAGATTAAATGTTAAAATTTCATCCATATTGACCATTTTGGGAACGTTCGACAGGTCCGGAGTCATCGTTTTTCATCAGAAAATTGATTTTTTTTGGACTGTGCCAAAAATGATTCAAAATGTCAATTGGATCATGCCTCATGTTGGATAACTACTTTTGAAACCCTCACAGTGAACAAAATTGCAATTTTTACAGAGTTTTGCTTACTCAAAAGCTTCAATTTTGACCAATTTCAGGCACTGAAATGACTTTAAACAAACTTATTTTAGTTGAAAAATTCATAATTCACATCCAACAGTCATTTACAGTCAAAAGATTAAGGGGGTCATTAGGATCGCGGACGGACTTGCCTCCGTCCGCGACCCCAGAGCAGGAGGGAACCTCCGCATGGCATGCGGAGCTCCCTCCTGTGCAATTAGGATGTGACCGCAAGGGTTGCGGTCACATCCTCTACTTTTAACATTGCGGCGGGAGGAGCTTCAAGCTGCACCCGCCGCAATGTTAAAAATGCACGCATTGCATTTGCATGCCGTAAGAGGCAGGCACCGCGCGGTGCCTGCCGCTTTCTGCATGCAAATGCAGGGGGGTACCATAGGTACCCCCCATGTGCACCCCCCACCCCCCTTCACCTAGGGGGCCCGCAACGGGCCCCCGCAGTGAAGTTCCGTATGCTTTTCCACGGCGGAAAACCCACCGCGGAAAAGCATAATTTACGGGCCATCCTAATATGGTGGACGGTGTCTGGAAGACACCGTCACCATATTAGAGCTTTTCCGCCGCGGTTGTAAGCCGACCGCGGCGGAAAAGCTGCGGACGGAAACCAGGACCCACCAGCCATCCTAATGTGGCGGTGGGTCTTTGGTCAGTCCGCTGCAGTTTTTCCGCATCCTCTGGGCCTGCGGTGCCTTCCGCCGGCCCCGAGGATGCGGAAAAACCGCAATCATAATGACCCCCTAAATGTTAAAATTTCATCCATATTGACCATTTTGGGAACGTTTGACAGGTACGGAGTCATCGCTTTTCATCAGAAAATTGTTTTTTTGGACTGTACCAAAAATTATTCAAAATGTCAATTGGATCGTGCCTCATGTTGAATAACAACTTTTGAAGCCCTCACAGTGACCAAAATTGCCATTTTTACAGAGTTTTGCTTACTCAGAAGCTTCAATTTTGAACAATGTCAGGCACAGAAATGCCTTTAAACACACTTATTTTAGTTGAAAACGTCATCCAACAGTGATGTGCAGCCAAAAGATTAAATGTTAAAATTTCATCCATATTGACCATTTTGGGAACGTTCGACAGGTCCGGAGTCATCGTTTTTCATCAGAAAATTGATTTTTTTTGGACTGTACCAAAAATGATTCAAAATGTCAATTGGATCATGCCTCATGTTGGATAACTACTTTTGAAACCCTCACAGTGAACAAAATTGCAATTTTTACAGAGTTTTGCTTACTCAAAAGCTTCAATTTTGACCAATTTCAGGCACTGAAATGACTTTAAACAAACTTATTTTAATTGAAAAATTCATAATTCACATCCAACAGTCATTTACAGTCAAAAGATTAAGGGGGTCATTAGGATCGCGGACGGACTTGCCTCCGTCCGCGACCCCAGAGCAGGAGGGAACCTCCGCATGGCATGCGGAGCTCCCTCCTGTGCAATTAGGATGTGACCGCAAGGGTTGCGGTCACATCCTCTACTTTTAACATTGCGGCGGGTGGAGCTTCAAACTGCACCCGCCGCAATGTTAAAAATGCACGCATTGCATTTGCATGCCGTAAGAGGCAGGCACCGCGCGGTGCCTGCCGCTTTCTGCATGCAAATGCAGGGGGGTACCATAGGTACCCCCCATGTGCACCCCTCACCCCCTTCACCTAGGGGGCCCGCAACGGGCCCCCGCAGTGAAGTTCCGTATGCTTTTCCACGGCGGAAAACCCACCGCGGAAAAGCATAATTTACGGGCCATCCTAATATGGTGGACGGTGTCTGGAAGACACCGTCACCATATTAGAGCTTTTCCGCCGCGGTTGTAAGCCGACCGCGGCGGAAAAGCTGCGGACGGAAACCAGGACCCACCAGCCATCCTAATGTGGCGGTGGGTCTTTGGTCAGTCCGCTGCAGTTTTTCCGCATCCTCTGGGCCTGCGGTGCCTTCCGCCGGCCCCGAGGATGCGGAAAAACCGCAATCATAATGACCCCCTAAATGTTAAAATTTCATCCATATTGACCATTTTGGGAACGTTCGACAGGTCCGGAGTCATCGTTTTTCATCAGAAAATTGATTTTTTTTGGACTGTACCAAAAATGATTCAAAATGTCAATTGGATCGTGCCTCATGTTGGATAACTACTTTTGAAGCCCTCACAGTGACCAAAATTGCCATTTTTACAGAGTTTTGCTTACTCAAAAGCTTCAATTTTGACCAATTTCAGGCACTGAAATGACTTTAAACAAACTTATTTTAATTGAAAAATTCATAATTCACATCCAACAGTCATTTACAGTCAAAAGATTAAGGGGGTCATTAGGATCGCGGACGGACTTGCCTCCGTCCGCGACCCCAGAGCAGGAGGGAACCTCCGCATGGCATGCGGAGCTCCCTCCTGTGCAATTAGGATGTGACCGCAAGGGTTGCGGTCACATCCTCTACTTTTAACATTGCGGCGGGTGGAGCTTCAAACTGCACCCGCCGCAATGTTAAAAATGCACGCATTGCATTTGCATGCCGTAAGAGGCAGGCACCGCGCGGTGCCTGCCGCTTTCTGCATGCAAATGCAGGGGGGTACCATAGGTACCCCCCATGTGCACCCCCCACCCCCTTCACCTAGGGGGCCCGCAACGGGCCCCCGCAGTGAAGTTCCGTATGCTTTTCCACGGCGGAAAACCCACCGCGGAAAAGCATAATTTACGGGCCATCCTAATATGGTGGACGGTGTCTGGAAGACACCGTCACCATATTAGAGCTTTTCCGCCGCGGTTGTAAGCCGACCGCGGCGGAAAAGCTGCGGACGGAAACCAGGACCCACCAGCCATCCTAATGTGGCGGTGGGTCTTTGGTCAGTCCGCTGCAGTTTTTCCGCATCCTCTGGGCCTGCGGTGCCTTCCGCCGGCCCCGAGGATGCGGAAAAACCGCAATCATAATGACCCCCTAAATGTTAAAATTTCATCCATATTGACCATTTTGGGAACGTTCGACAGGTCCGGAGTCATCGTTTTTCATCAGAAAATTGATTTTTTTTGGACTGTACCAAAAATGATTCAAAATGTCAATTGGATCGTGCCTCATGTTGGATAACTACTTTTGAAGCCCTCACAGTGACCAAAATTGCCATTTTTACAGAGTTTTGCTTACTCAAAAGCTTCAATTTTGACCAATTTCAGGCACTGAAATGACTTTAAACAAACTTATTTTAATTGAAAAATTCATAATTCACATCCAACAGTCATTTACAGTCAAAAGATTAAGGGGGTCATTAGGATCGCGGACGGACTTGCCTCCGTCCGCGACCCCAGAGCAGGAGGGAACCTCCGCATGGCATGCGGAGCTCCCTCCTGTGCAATTAGGATGTGACCGCAAGGGTTGCGGTCACATCCTCTACTTTTAACATTGCGGCGGGTGGAGCTTCAAGCTGCACCCGCCGCAATGTTAAAAATGCACGCATTGCATTTGCATGCCGTAAGAGGCAGGCACCGCGCGGTGCCTGAGCTTTCTGCATGCAAATGCAGGGGGGTACCATAGGTACCCCCCATGTGCACCCCCCACCCCCTTCACCTAGGGGGCCCGCAACGGGCCCCCGCAGTGAAGTTCTGTATGCTTTTCCACGGCGGAAAACCCACCGCGGAAAAGCATAATTTACGGGCCATCCTAATATGGTGGACGGTGTCTGGAAGACACCGTCACCATATTAGAGCTTTTCCGCCGCGGTTGTAAGCCGACCGCGGCGGAAAAGCTGTGGACGGAAACCAGGACCCACCAGCCATCCTAATGTGGCGGTGGGTCTTTGGTCAGTCCGCTGCAGTTTTTCCGCATCCTCTGGGCCTGCGGTGCCTTCCGCCGGCCCCGAGGATGCGGAAAAACCGCAATCATAATGACCCCCTAAATGTTAAAATTTCATCCATATTGACCATTTTTGGAACGTTTGACAGGTACGGAGTCATCGCTTTTCATCAGAAAATTGTTTTTTTGGACTGTACCAAAAATTATTCAAAATGTCAATTGGATCGTGCCTCATGTTGAATAACCACTTTTGAAGCACTCACAGTGACCAAAATTGCCATTTTTACAGAGTTTTGCTTACTCAGAAGCTTTAATTTTGACCAATTTCAGGCACAGAAATCCCTTTAAACTCACTTATTTTAGTTGAAAAAGTCATAATTCACATCCAACAGTCATTTAGAGTCAAAAGATTAAATGTTAAAATTTCATCCATATCGGCCATTTTGGGAACGTTCGACACATCTGGAGTCATTGTTTTTCATCAGAAAATTGATTTTTTGGACTGTACCATGAATGATTCAAAATGTCAATTGGATCGTGCCTCAGGTTGAATAACCACTTTTGAAACCCTCACAGTGACCAAAATTGTCATTTTTAGAGAGTTTTGCTTACTCAGAAGCTTCAATTTTGACCAATTTCAGGCAGAGAAATGCCTTTAAACACACTTATTTTATTTGAAAAAGTCATAATTCACATCCACCAGTCATTTAGAGTCAAAAGAATAAATGTTAAAATTTCATCCATATTGACCATTTTGGGAACGTTCGACACGTCCGGAGTCATCGTTTTTCATCAGAAAATTGATTTTTTGGACTGTACCAAAAATGATTCAAAATGTCAATTGGATCGTGCCTCATGTTGAATAACCACTTTTGAAAGCCTCACAGTGACCAAAATTGCCAGTTTTACAGAGTTTTGCTTACTCAGAAGCTTCAATGTTGAACAATGTCAGGCACAGAAATGCCTTTAAACACACTTATTTTAGTTGAAAAAGTCATAATTCACATCCAACAGTCATTTAGAGTCAAAAGATTAAATGTTAAAATTTCATCCATATTGACCATTTTAGGAACGTTCGACACGTTTTTCACACACCACCACACACTCACCATCTTTCAGTGCTACTTCTTTTTTTTTAATTCTTTTAATTAAATCAAGGAATCAAATGAAGAGAGACACAATTCAGAAGGATCACATTATAATCTGCAGTACATATGTAGAGGAGGGGGGAGGGAGCAGAACCAAAGTACATACTTATCAAAAGCTTTACGGGGATGGGGTAACATCAAATACCACAATTAACTATTGTAGCAATCGCAGTATGGTGCACTTTACTTTTAAACATATTCATCTAAAGCGCAGCATGCCACCATTGCTACAATTCCAATCCAACCCACATAATTCAACTACACACCACATGCATACACTCCATAACACATGGCTAAAAGACATTGCCGTTTACAATGCCATTAGCTCTAACTCAAATAAATCCGAGACCTATTGCATTTCCAATGCTTGTTTCAAACCTCATGGGGATTCAAAAGGTTCCCAAGGTTTGTTGATTCCCCTGGAGGGGACCCAGAAGTTAGTAAAAAAACAGCTACATTTTGGGTCTTTTTTGGAAAAAACGGAAAAAAAGGGCACCAGATGAAAGTGTCTGTTTTTTGCCCTGCAGATGGTATCAAAAAAGGGGTTGAGGAGTTTTGTAAATTGGCACAGACGGTATCCTCAGGTTCGCCACTAGATCCTCTTCCACATAAAATCTGGAAAGCACTCCAGGATGAACTCTTCCACCCTTTGTATTCCATCTGTCAGCAGTTGCTTGCCACTGCAATCGTCCCGGAGAGTTGGAAATTAGCGGTAGTTTCTCCCCTCCTGAAGAAACCCGCACTTGATCCCACCTGTCTGTCTAACTATAGACCTATCTCCCTGCTCCCTTTTCCGGTTAAAATTCTGGAGAAGTGGGTCACCCGCTCCCTATCTAGCTTTCTTGAGGATAACAAATGGTTGGATGTGGCCCAGTTTGGGTTTCGGCCAGCGCATGGGACAGAATCAGCGCTGGTAGCCGTGTTAGAAAATCTTCGGGCGCGGGTCGACACAAGTCGGGCAGCCTTTTTAGTGCTGCTCGACATGTCGGCCGCGTTCGACACGGTGTGCCACTCCACCCTTATCAGAAGACTGGAGGAGAGCGGGGTTACGGGGTTGGCCAGGGACTGGTTAGTCTCTTATCTGGACAACAGACAGCAGGTAGTGACTCTGCCGCCTTTCAAGTCGGATGTGTGGAAAGTGGGGCAGGGGGTACCACAGGGCTCGGCCATCAGCCCCATACTTTTCAACTTGTACCTCCGCCCTCTGATCCAACTAATCAAATCTTTCGGCATATCGGTGTTTAATTACGCCGACGACACTCAGTTGGTTTTGTCATTGGAGGGCAAAGATGCCGTCTCTCTAGAGACTTTCCACTGCTGCCTGACGGCCACTTTGAACTGGTTGCGGTCCAACTCCCTCCAGTTCAACGGATCTAAAATGGAGGTTCTCTACTGCTCCAATGATCGTGTACCACATGCCCTACCGGATGAGTTCTGGCCTCCTACCTTCTCGGGGATGGTGACGGCCGCAGAGTCTGCTCGCAATCTGGGGGTCATGTTTGGCCCTAACCTACAACTGGATTTGTTTATAAATAAGTCCGTGGCCACCTGCATGATGCTACTTCGGATGCTTCGGAAGGTACTACCCCTTCTCCCGGCCCAGGCTAGGCCAGAGGTAGTGTGGGGTCTGATCCTAAGCAGATTGGACTACTGCAACGCACTACTTCTGGAGGCGCCTAAAACGCTGGCGGGCAGGCTGCAGCGGGTCCAGAATATGGCAGCCAAGTTGGCATTATCTCGACCACGCGTTGCCTCTTCCACTCTGGCACTACAAGATCTACATTGGCTGCCGGTTCACCAGTGGATTCTCTTCAAAGCATCCTGCCTTGTTTTTAAAGCTTTACATAGACAGGGCCCTGTGATGCTACATAACCTTTTCTCTTGGTATACCACATCCCGGAGCCTGCGCTCCTCCTCGGCATACTTGGTGTCGGTTCAGTGCAGAGAGTAAGGATGGGTGGACGGTCGTTTAGTTTTGCGGCCGCCAGACTCTGGAACTCCCTCCCGCTCTCGTTAAGAAGCCAGGGTGAATTTCTTGCCTTTAAAAAAGGGCTGAAAACCCATCTGTTTCCTAGAATAGCCTAACTTGGTATCTGTTCTTAGAGCAGCTTAATCCCGCATCGTTCGCTGTGGCTTATCTAGTCAAAGCGCCAGGATGCCCTTTGGGTGACAGATTGCGCTATATAAGTATGCCAAATAAATAAAATAAATAAATCACCATTGTCCCAGTTTTCAGGAATAAGCAGGCTTTTGTCAGAAAACCACATTTTTTTACACAGTTTTGCCAATTTCCTGGGACAAAGCCTATTTTTGCAATTGTTGAGCTTTCAACCTCCTTCCAGTTAATGGTAGAAATGGGTATGAAAGCAAAAATGGATCCAGAATCCCTTGCAAACTGAAGAAATATTCCCAAAAACATATTTTCCTCACATTTCTGTGGTGGAAGTTTCTGGAATCTGAGTGAATTCACAGAATTTCACCCACCCCGCGTTCCCCAAAGTCTTCCAAGAAAAATGGTCCCTAACTTGAGTGGGTAGGCCTAGTGCCGGACAAAAAACGCCCAAAACTGAAGGTGGATACACCACATTTTCAGAGTGAAAAATGACCCTTTTTTTGCAAAGTGTCTAGCTGTCGTTTTTGAACCCTAGCTCTGCAGGCACCTAGGGAAACTTAGCAAACCTATACATTTTTTTAAACTATACACCCAGTGGAATCTAGGATGGGGTGACTTGACTGGGTCTCACCAGGTTCTGTTACCCAGAATCCCTTGCAAACCAAAGAAATAGTTAAAAAAAACAAATTTTCCTCATATTTCTGTGGTGGACATTTCTGGAACCTGTGTGGATCCACAAAATTCCACCCACCCCATGTTCCCCAAAGTAATCCAAGAAAAATGGCACCTAACTTGTATGGGTAGGCCTAGTGCCGTGACAGAAAACGGCCAAAACTCAAGGTGGACACACCACATTTTCGGAGTGAAAAATGACCCTTTTATTGCAAAGTGCTTAGCTGTAGTTTTTTAACCCCAGCTCTGCCGGCACCTAGGGAAACTTAGCAAACCTGTACATTTTTTAAAAGTAGACACCCAGTGGAATGTAGGATGGGGTGACTTGATTGGCTTCCACCAGGTTCTGTTACCCAGAATCCCTAGCAAACCTAAAACACTGTCAAAAACACATATTCCTCATATTTCTGTGGTGGAAAGTTCTGGAATCTGTGTCCCCCAAAGTCTTCTGAGAAAAGGGGTACCTCACTTGTGTGGGTAGGCCTAGTGCCCGCGACAGGAAAAGGCCCAAAATGCAAGGTGGACACACCACATTTTCAGAGTGAAATATGACCCTTTTTTTGCAAAGTGCCTAGCTGTAGTTTTTTAACCCTAGCTCTGCCGGCACCTAGAGAAACCTAGCAAACCTATACATTTTTTAAAACTAGACACCCAGGGGAATCCAAGATGGGGTGACTTGACTGGCTCTAACCAGGTTCTGTTACCAAAAATCCCATGCAAACCTAAAATATTGTCCAATAAATAAATGTTCTTCAAATTTCTGTAGTGAAAATTTCTGGAATCTGCATGGATCCACAAAATTCCACCCACCTCGCATTCCCCAAAGTCTTATGAGAAAAATGGTACCTCACTTGTGTGGGTTGGCCTTGTGCCCGTGACAGAAAACGGCCCGAAAAATCAGGGTGGACACACCACATTTTCAGAGTGAAATATGACCCTTTTTTTGCAAAGTGCCTAGCTGTAGTTTTTGAACCCTAGATCTGCTGGCACCTAGAGAAACCTAGCAAATCTATCCATTACTAAAAACTAGATACCCAGGGGAATCCTGGATGGGGTGACTTGACTGGCTCTCACCAGGTTATGTTACCCAGAATCCCTTGCAAACCTAAAACATGGTATGAAAAACACCGAATCCTCATATTCCTGTGGTGGACAGTTCTGGAATCTGTGTGAATTCACAAAATTCCACCCACTCTGCATTCCCTGAAGTCTTCTATGACAAAATGGCCCCTCACTTGTGTGGGTAGGCCTAGTGCCCGCGACGGGAAACGGGCCAAAATTCAAGGTGGAAACACCACATTATGAGAGTGAAAAATTACCTTTTTATTGCAAAATGCCTAGCTGTCGTTTTTTTAACCCTAGCTCTGCCGACACCTAGAGAAACCTAGCAAACCTATACATTTTTTTAAACTATACACCCAGTGGAATCTAGGATGGGGTGACTTGACTGGGTCTCACCAGGTTCTGTTACCCAGAATCCCTTGCAAACCAAAGAAATTGTTAAAAAAACACATTTTCCTCATATTTCTGTGGTGGACATTTCTGGAACCTGTGTGGATCCACAAAATTCCACCCACCCGATGTTCCCCAAAGTATTCCAAGAAAAATGGCACCTAACTTGTATGGGTAGGCCTAGTGCCGTGACAGAAAACGGCCAAAACTCAAGGTGGACACACCACATTTTCGGAGTGAAAAATGACCCTTTTATTGCAAAGTGCCTAGCTGTAGTTTTTTAACCCTAGCTCTGCTGGCACCTAGGGAAACTTAGCAAACCTGTACATTTTTTAAAAGTAGACACCCAGTGGAATGTAGGATGGGGTGACTTGACTGGCTTCCACCAGGTTCTGTTACCCAGAATCCCTAGCAAACCTAAAACACTGTCAAAAACACATATTCCTCATATTTCTGTGGTGGACAGTTCTGGAATCTGTGTGAATTCACAAAATTCCACCCACTCTGCATTCCCTGAAGTCTTCTATGACAAAATGGCCCCTCACTTGTGTGGGTAGGCCTAGTGCCCGCGACGGGAAACGGCCCAAAATTCAAGGTGGAAACACCACATTATGAGAGTGAAAAATTACCTTTTTATTGCAAAATGCCTAGCTGTCGTTTTTTTAACCCTAGCTCTGCCGACACCTACAGAAACCTAGCAAACCTATACATTTTTTTAAAATAGACACCCAGTGGAATACAGGATGGGGTGACTTGACTGGCTCTAACCAGGTTCTGTTACCCAGAATTCTTTGCAAACCTAAAACATTGGAATCTATGTGGATCCACAAAATTCCACCCACCCTGCGTCCCCCAAAGTCTTCTGAGAAAAATGGTACATCCCTTTTGTGGGTAGACCTAGTGCCCACGACAGGAAAAGGCCCAAAATGCAAGGTGGACACACCAGATTTTCAGAGTGAAATATGACCCTTTATTGCAAAGTGCATTGCTGTAGTTTTTGAAACCTAGCTCTGCTGGCAGCTAGGGAAACCTAGCAAACCTATAACTTTTTGTAAAATAGATACCCAGGGGAATCCAGGATTGGGTAACTTGACTGGCTCCCACCAGGTTCTGTTACCTACAATCCCTTCCAAACCTAAACAATTGTCAAAAAAAGCAAATTTTCCTCAAATTTCTGTGGTGAAATGGTCTGGCATCTGCATGGATCCACACAATTTCACCCACCCTGCGTTCCCCAAAGTCTTTTGAGAAACAGGTTTCCTTACTTGTGTGGGTAGGCCTAGTGCCCCTGACAAGAAACAGCCAAAAATGCAAGGTGGACACACCACATTCTGAGAGTGAAATATAACCCTATTTTTGCAAAGTGCCTAGCTGTAGTCTTTTAACCCTAGCTCTGCCGGCACCAAGGGAAACCTAGCAAATCTATATATTTTTTTAATCTAGACACCCAGGGAAATCCAGGATGGGGTGACCTGACTGACTCTCACCAGGTTCTGTTACCCAGAATCCCTTTCAAACCAATCAAATTGTTCAAAAACACATTGTCCTCAAATGTCTGTGGTGAAATGGTCTGGAATCTGCATGGATCCACAAAGTTCCACCCAGCCTGTGTCCCCAAAATTCTTCTGAGAAAAAGGGTTCCTCACTTGTGTGGGTAGGCCTAGTGCCCCTGACAAGAAACAGCCCAAAATGCAAGGTGGACACACCACATTCTGAGAGTGAAATATAACCCTTTTTTTGCAAAGTGCCTAGCTGTTGTTTTTTAACCCTAGCTCCGCCGGCACCTAGGGAAACCTAGCAAACCTATATACTTTTTAGAACTAGACACCCAGGGGAATCCAAGATGAGGTGACTTGACTGGCCCTCACCAGGTTCTGTTACCCGGAATCCCTTGCAAATCGACAAAATTATTTTAAAAAACACATTTTCCTCAAATTTCTGTGGTGAAAAGTACTGGAATCTGCATGAATCCACACAATTCTACAAACCCTGTGTTCCCCAAAGTCTTCCGAGAAAAAGGGTACCTCACTTGTGTTGGTAGGCCTAGTGCCCATGACAGGAAAAGGCCCAAAATGCAAGGTGGACACACCACATTTTCAGAGTGAAAAATTAGGCTTTTTTTGCAAAGTGCCTAGCTGTAGTTTTTTAACCCTAGCTCTGCCGTCACCTAGGCAAACCTAGCAAACCTATATTTTTTGTAAAGCTAGACACCCAGGGGAATCCAGAATGGGGTGACTTGACTGACTCTCACAAGGTTCTGTAACACAGAATCCCTTGCAAACCTAAGATATTGTCCAGAAAAACACATTTTCCTCACATTTCTGTAGTGGAAAATTCTGGAATCTGTGTGGATCCACAAAATTCCACCCACGCAGCATTCCCCAAAGTCTTCTGAGACAAATGGTACCACACCTGTGCGGGTAGGTCTAGTGACCGCGACAGGAAATGGCCGAAAATGCAGGGAGGACACACCACATTTTTAGAGTGAAATATGACCCATTTTTTGCAAAGTGCCTAGCTGTAGTTTTTCAACCCTAGCTCTGCTGGCACTTAGGGAAACCAAGCAAACCTATACATTTTTAAAAACTATACACCCAGGTTAATCTAGGATGGCGTGACTTGACTGGCTTTCACCAGGTTGTATTACCCAGAATCGCTTGCAAACCTAAAACATTGTCAAAAAAAACACATATTCCTCATATTTCTGAGGTGGACAGTTCTGGAATCTGTATGGATCGACAAAATGCCACCCACCCTGCGTTTACCAAAGTCTTCCGAGAAAAAGGGTACCTCACTTGTGTGGGTAGGCCTAGTGCCCGTCACAGGAAATGGCCAAAAATGCCCCTACGCCTCTTAGCTCCACCTGACTGGGCCCGTGCTGTCCTCCAGCTTATGCCGAGTTCTAAGCCTGCCCGGTAAAACTTGGTCTGCCTGTACTTTCTCTCAGATGTGTTTTCACAACCACTGTTGTTTAGCTGTTTTTGTAAAGTGTGCCTCCTGCCCTGTACTGTTGTCCTGTAAATTGTGCTCCCTGCTTGTATCTTGCCCTTCTCCCGCGCCCCCTCACCGATCCCGCTTCCCACCGCTGCGTCCCCGCCCCGCTCCCATTCGTCCGTCGCCCCCCACCAAGCTGCTCCTCCCTCCCACCTGCAGACAACATCAGCTTATCAGAGCCACCAAGAGGGCCTCCTTCAAGGACCGCCTAGATAACAATGCACACAACAGCAAAGAGCTCTTCAACATCCTGAAGGAACTCTCCAACCCTTGCTCCAACACCAACGACATCCCGCCTTCACAAGACCTGTGCGACACACTGGCCACCTTCTTCCACCGCAAGATTGCCAACATCTACGACAGCTTCAGTGCATTGACCACCCCGACAACCACCACCCCGCGACCACCAGCAGCACCAACTGCCTGCTATCCTCGACCAGCGTCAACGACGAGGACACTAGCAAGTTCATGAACACCATTCAGTCCGGATCACCATTAGACCCATGCCCACACCACATCTTCAAGAAAGCCAGGACAGCTATCGCACCCCATCTCCGGAGAGTAATCAACATCTCCTTCGAGACAGCAACCTTCCAGGAGAGCTGGAAGCATGCCGAGATCAATGCCCTACTCAAGAAACCCAAGGCGGACCCCAAAGACCTCCAGAACTTTCAACCCATCTCCCTGCTTCCGTTCCCAGCAAAGGTCACTGAAAAAATCGTCAACAAACAACTGACCGACTACCTCGAGGCGAACAACATCCTGGACCCTTCCCAATCCAGTTTTCGCAGCAACCACAGCACCGAGACCGCCCTCATCGCCATCACCGATGATATCAGGAGCCTGCTTGACAACGGAGAAACAGCGGCCCTCATCCTTCTGGACCTGTCAGCCGCCTTTGACATGGTCTGCCACAGCACACTACATACATGCTTACATGACACCGGAATCCAAGGGAAGGCCCTGGACTGGACCACATCGTTCCTCTCCAGCAGAACCCAGACTGTACGCCCCCCTTCCGCTCCAAAGCCTCCAAGATCATCTGCAGCGTACCCCAGGGTTCTTCCCTCAGCCCAATGCTGTTCAACATTTACATGGCACCCCTCGCCCACGTCGCCCGACAGCACGACCTCAACATCATCTCCTAGGCCGACAACACCCAGTTGATCAGCTCCCTCACCAAAGTCCCCCACACCGCCAAAATCAACCTCCACAAAGGAATGAAGGACGTCGTCGACTGGATGAAGAACAGCCGACTGAAGCTGAACTCAGAATAGACGGAGGTCCTCATCCTTGGCCCCACCCCCTCTGCCTGGGAAGACTCCCGGTAGCCAACATCACTAGGAACAGCACCAACACCCACCAACCACGCACGCAACCTAGGGGTAATCCTTGATGGTACCCTCTCCATGACTAAAAAGGTCAAAGTTGTTGCCTCATCATGCTTCAACACCCTCCGAATGCTCTTCAGGATCTTCAGGTGGATCCCCACCGAAACGAGAAAAACAGTCACCCATGCATTCATCACCAGCAGGCTGGACTACGGAAATGCCCTCTACTTAGGAACGTCGGCCAAGCTCCTGAGACGACTGCAACACATCCAGAACGCCTCGGCATGCCTGATCCTCGACATCTCCCGCCACAGCCACATCACCCCCCACCTGAGAGACCTGCACTGGCTGCACACAAAACTCTCCACAACACCGGCCCAGCATACCTCAACAGACGACTCAGCTTCTACACCCCCACCCGCCAGCTCCGCTCTACAGGCCTCACCCTCGCCACAGTCTCTCGAATACGAAGAATGACCGCTGGTGGCAGACCCTTCTCCCACTTCACCGCCAAGGCCTGGAACACCCTCCCCACTAAACTACGGCAGACCCAAGACCTACTGGCCTTCAGAAGACTCCTCAAGACCTGGCTCTTCCATCAGTAGCTGCTCCCCATCACCCCCCCCCCCCCCAGCGCCTTGAGACCCTCTTGGGTATGTAGTGCGCTTATAAATGTCCTGATTGATTGATTGATTGAACGCAAGGTGGACACACCACATTTTCAGAGCAAAACATGACCCTTTTTTTGCAAAGTGCCTAGCTGTAATTATGAACCCTAGCCCTGTCCGCACCTTTGGAAACCTAGCAAACCTATACATTTTTTTAAGCTAGACAACTAGGGGAATCCATCATGGGGTGCCTTGACTGGTTCACACCAGGTTCAGTTACCCAGACTCCCTTGCAAACCTACAAAATTGTCAAAAAAACACATTTTCCGCACATTTCAGTGGTAGAAAGTTCTGGAATGTGCGTAGATCCACAAAATTCTACCCACCCTGCTGTCCCCAAAGTCTTCTGAGAAAAATAGTACCTCACTTGTGTGGGTAGGCCTAGTGCCCATGACAGGAAATTGCCCAAAACACAAGGTGGACAGACCACATTTTCAGAGTGAAAAATTACCCTATTCTTAAAAAGTGCCTAGCTGTAGTTTTTTAACCCTAGCTCTGCCGACACCTAGGGAAACCTAGCAAACCTATACACTTTGGAAAACTAGACATGTAGGGGATGCCAGGGAGGTATGACTTGTGTGGATCCCCCAACGTTTTCTTACCCAGAATCCCATGCAAACCTCAAATTTAGCTGATAAATCACTTTTTCCACACATTTTTGTGAGGAAAAATTGTGGCATCACCAGGCTGACTAAAATTTCCTACCACCCAGCATTACCCCGGGTCTCCCGTTAAAAATGGTGCATCACTCTTGGGGGAGGCCCAAGAACCCGCGACAGGCAAGGGCCCAAAGCAACCTGGTTTTGCAAGGGGGGTCACCGGGGTTTTTGGCCCCGTGATCAGCGGCCAGCTAGGGAAACCTACTAAACCCAAACATTTCCAAAAACTAGATACACAGGGGATCTCAGGGAGGTATGGCTTGCATGGATTCCCCAACGTTTCCTTCACCAGAATCCCCTGCAAACCTCAAATTGTGCTGAAAAATCACTTTTCTCCCACATTTTTGTTTAGGAAAGTTGTGGTATCACCGGGCCGAAACAAATTTCCTAACACCCAGCATTCCCCCAGGTCTCCCGATAAAAATGGTGCCTCACTTGGCGGGAGGTCTCTGTACCCACGATAGCTAAGGACCCAAAACGTATTGAGGCAACATCAAAATTGTTTATCACAAAATGACCTTGTTTTGCAAGGGGAGTTACCTGGTTTTTTGGCCCCTTGCTCGGTGGCCATCTATAAAAACCCACCCAACCTACACTTTTCTGAATACTCTACACCCAGGGGATTCCAGGGAGGTATGGCTTGCGTGGATCCCCCAAAGTTTTTTTTACCCAGAATCCCCTGCAAACGTCAAATTAAGCTGAAAAATTCACTTTTTCCACACATTTTTGTGTGGGAAAGTTGTGGCATCACAGGACTGACACAAATGTCCTACCACACAGCGTTCCCTCCGGTCTCCCTATAAAAATGGTGCCTCACTCGTGTCGGAGGGCAAAGTACTTGCGACAGGCAAGGCCCCAAAACATATTGAGGCAACATCTAAATTGCCTATCACAAGACTTGGTTTTGCAAGTGGGGTCACCTGGGTTTTTGGCCCTGTGCTCGGTGGCCAGCTAGGGAAACCTACCAAACCCATACTTTTCTGACCACTAGACACCTGGGGGATTCTAGGGAGGTATGGCCTGCGTGGATTTCTTACCCAGAATCCTCTGCAAACCTTACATTTAGCTGAAAAAATCACATATTACACATATTTTTGTGTGGGAAAGTTGTGGCATCACAGGGCTGACACAAATTTCCTACCTCCCAGCTTTCCCCCAGGTCTCCCGATATAAATGGTGGCTCACTCGTGTGGGAGGCCCAAGTACCTGCGAAAGGCAAGGGCCCAAAACGTATTGAGGCGACATAAAAATTGCCTATCACAAAACAACCTGGTTTTTCAAGGGGGTTCATCTGGGCTTTGGTACCGGTGCTCAGGGCCAACCTAGGGAAACCTACCAACCCACACATTTCTGAAAACTAGACACCCCGGGGATTACAGGGAGGTATGGCTTGCATAGATCCCCCAATGTTTTCTTATCAAGAATCCCCTGCAGACCTCATATTTAACCCCAAAAATTATTTTTCAACACATTTTTGTGAGGGAAAGTTGTGACATCACTGGGCTGACACAAGTTTCCTACTACCCAGCACTCCCCCTGGTCTCCTGATGAAAATGGTGTCTCACTCATATAGGAGGCCCAAGTACTCGCGACAGGCAAAGGCCTTAAGCATATTGAGGGGATATCAAAATTGTTTATCACAAAAAGACCTCGTTTTAGAAGGGTGTTCATCTGGGCTTTGGTACCCTTGCTCAGCGCCAACCTAGGGAAACAATACCAACCCACACATTTCTGAAAACTAAACACCCCAAGGATTCCAGGGCGGTATGGCTTGCGTACATTCCCCAACATTTTCTTACCCGGACACCCCTGGAAACCTCAAATTTAGCTGAAAAAATCACTTTTTCCACACATCTTTGTGTGGGATAGTTGTGGCATCACTGAGCTGACAACCATTTCCTACCACCCAGCATTCCCCCAGGTCTCCCAATAAAAATGGTGTCCCACTCATGTCGGATCCCCAAATACCCGCGACAGGCAAGGGCCCAAAACGTATTGGGGTGACATCAAAATTGCCTATCATAAAACAACCTGGTTTTGCAAGGGAGGTCACTTTGTTTTTGGGCCCCGTGCTCAGCGGCCAGCTAGGGAAACCTACCAAACCTAGACAATTATAAAAACTAGACACCCAGGGGATTCCAGGGAGGTATGGCTTGAGTGGATCCCCCATCGTTTTCCTACCAAGAATCCCCTGCAAACCTCAAATTTAGCTGAAAATATAACTTTTTCACACATTTTTGTGTGGGAAAATTGTGGCATCACCGGGCTGACACAAATTTCCTACCACCCAGCGTTCCCCCAGGTCTCCCAATAAAAATGGTGCTTCAATTGTGTGGGAGGCCCAAGTACCCGCGACAGGCAAGGGCCCAAAACTTATTGAGGCCATATCAAATATGCCTATAACAAAATGAACTTGGTTTGCAAGGTGGGTCACCTGGGTTTTTGGCCCCATGCTCGGAGGCCACCTAGGCAAATGTTAGAATTGGGGGTCTCTGGTTGGCACAGGTAATTACTTGTGACAAGCAGGGACCCTCTCCTCTAGTCAGGATAAAGAGATTACCCTCTTAAAATAACCCCTGCTCACCCTGTAGGTAGCTTGGCGCAAGCAGACAAGACTTATTCTCAGAGGCGTTATAGGTAAAGCTTTTGTGAACACGCACAGTAACTCAGGGACAACACCACAGATGGACAACACAATAGGTTTCTATAAAAAATAATTATCTTTTATATAAAGGCTTAGCACAAGACCAAATAACGATAAAAAGGAATGCCCAAAATACTTTGCAGTCACCAAACAATGCGTAATTGAGAGTCCTGTGCGCTTCGCACTGTCTGTCCGGCTCGCCCGGTGATGAAACGTACCTAGCAAGAGTCAAACAGGCGCAGCAGATGCTCAGGTCCGGTGCGCACACAAGTGCAGCGCGAGTCTCACAGTACCTTAGGTCATTGTGTCCGACAAGGACGATGGGGGGGAAAACAGAAGCGTTGCAGGCAGCGATGTCCTCCTTTTACGGTGCAATCTCCGGCTTGTAGAAGTCCTGGGTGTGGATCGTAGACTTCAGAGTCGGGTTGTGCGAGGGAACGGTGCCTTGTGGGGTGCGATTGAGTACCGGTGCGGCGTACGAGCCGTACCTTGAATGTTGATGCTTGGGTAATCCTTTGAGCGCGGTGAGAAGCGGGCTGTACGCTGTGGTGGTGCGAGACGTACCAAGACGCTCTACGTGCTGCCGCTTTTCCACATCAGCAGCAGGGTGCGCGTTGAGCAGTACGGTTCGGAGGGGGGGAAGCGAGGTGCGGTGCGAGGTCCTTCCTTCACGTTGCGAGCTACGGCTCGTGGGGGCCCCAAAGTCATGTTGTTCGGCCGGAAAAGATCTTCCTTTACGTTGCGAGCTACGGCTCGTGGGGGGCTACAAAGTTGCGGTGTTCGGGCTGGACAGCTGGGCACGGGCTTCCCTAGTGTACGCGTCGACCTTATGAGGCGCACACTTCTCTCTGCTTCAACACTACGGGGAGAACAGCGTTTTTCAGCAGCTCCTTTCAAGGCGGGTGAAGTCCACTGATCCTGGGACTTCGTTCAGGGGGTAAGCTCACTCACAAGCCCTTGGAGATCTTTTTAAAGCACAAGTTGAGCAAAAGTCTTTTCCAGTCTTTTTCCTCTTCTTCAGTAGCAAGGTAACCACTGCAGGTCAATCCCCCAGGTCAGGGACAGTACTCCTCCTTACAGCTTTCACAGTTCCTTCTCGTCGGGCAGAGGTTCTTCTTGTTTCAGCAGGATCTAATTTCTTGGGAGCAGGTTCCCAATACTTATACCCCTAAATCCTTTGTTCCTCTGGCATAGAGGGGCCTGTGCCCAGCCAAAACCAGTTCTTGAGCACTTTGTTGACAGGACTTTTCATTCAGGGAGCAGGCTAGAGACATCAGACACTCCACAGGGGGTGGAGCCAGCATTGTGGTGGAAAGGCACAGTCCTATTCAGAGCCCAGGTGTACTCCTCTGACCCATCTGGATGTAAATCTCTCTATTCACCACCAGGCTACCTAGCCCTGCCCTCTGGAATTCCCCAGCCCTGTCACCACTCACAGAGCCCAGACAGCAGATAGACATCCTAGCAGAGGCGGGTTGAAATGGTTAGGCAAGCAAATACCTACTTTCTAAAAGTGGCATTTGCAAACACAGAATAATAAAATAAACTTTACTAAAAGATGTATTTTATTATTCAGAGTTCAGGCATACTAAACTAAAAATTCTATCATGTTCCCTGAGTCTGTTAGGATTCGAGAATGTAACAATTCTAACAGCCAATTCTGGCCTATGAGAACAGGTATATACAAATCAAAAAAAGAGTGACAGCAAAAATTCAAATACAGACAAAAGGCAGTAAAATAGTTCAGTTACTACCACCAAAGTACGAAGAAAGAGGAAAAACAAAGAACCAGTAAGTTTTGCGAGTGCAGAGTGGAAAAAGAAGAACCCTCAGGCACCAACTGAAAGTCGGATGCCAGTTGTCTTCATTGGGTTCTTATGGAATGCATGATTTAGTATCCACGAGTGCTGAAGAAGTGAATTAAAAGGAGTATGGACTACTCCCCAAATCTGAGAAATTATTTTAATGAAGGGATAGTTCTAACTCCATTAAAACCATTAGTGAACAGGTAGCCTTGCAATAGTGAAAAACGAAAATGGTTGCAATTCACTATTAGGACATGCCACACACATCAGGGCTTGTCCTACCTTATACTTACAATGCACCCTGTCCTTGGGCCTACCATAGGGGTGACTAATATGAAGTCAAGGGAAGGTTTTAGGGACTGGCAATTGGGTGCACTTGCCCAGTCAGCATGACAGTACCAGACTGCACGCAGGTTCTGCAATGGCAGACCTTAGAAACATTTTACAAGGCTGCTTCTGTGAGTTGCACAACCAGTGCTGCAAGCCCACTAGCAGAATTTGGATTTACAAGCCCTGGGCACTCCTGGTGCACTTTACTGGGGTCTGACAGTAAACCAAATAAGCCAATCATGGAATCCAATCAACATATACATTTTATACAGGGAGCACTTGCACTTGCACTGTGGCACTGGTTGGCAGTGGCACAGTGCTCCGAGCAGCTAACACCAGCAAACCACATAAGGCACAGTAACAAAACGTGGAAGGGAGACCCACGCCAAGGTGCCAGGTCTAACGCGTGTCCCCTCCAGCTGAAATGTGGGGAGAACTACCCTACTATCAATAATCAAAAAGAGGTGTATAGTCAGGAAAAAGTGTGCTTTTCTGAAATCACGTAACAGTCAAGATCGTGGATAAGAGGAATTACACTAGGCTGAAGAAACTCCCATCAGCCCACCATTGTGACGGAATTTCCTCATGTGGGATACGGATGGTGGATCCAAATCTCGCCCAACCCATCAAATGATGGTGCAGAGATGGATGACCGAGGTAACCTTCTAGCCACAGTGTATTTCGAGTGATGCTGATAGATGTGCAGTGCTCAGTGAGAAATAAGTGATATTAAAAATAACTACTAGAACAGAAAATATGTTTATTTGGCACTGTGCTAGTGTTAAGATTAAAAGGCGCCTGATAGTTTGAAAATATAACTATATGTTGGCGCTGTGCACTGTGGTCAACATGTTTCAGCTGTTAGGAGTGAAAGTCTCCAGCTTTCTTCAGGACCGTGATGGAAATAAAGCGACTGCAAAGTAAACAATTTTTCAGTGTAAATTCAAACAATATACATACTCCTACCAGGAACTTGGAGCCCCAATATTAGCTGGTGGATAGTAAGATAAATCGTCCTTTTCCTAGAAGAAAGGAAGATAGTACAAACAAATGTGTATTGTCAAGACCAGTATCCACTGTGATCCCTGAGTAACAATGAGGACAGGACATAAAACACACAGAGTGTAAGGAGCAAACTATCTCCTCACTTATCAAAAGGCAGTTGTCCTCCTGATCCAAGACAAAAATGTCGAACAATGCAATTCATAGGTTATGATGTACTCACCCAGCGTTATGTGGGAAGTAACCTCACCTCACCCGGCACCCGCTCGGGAAAATGAGGCCCCGCTCTGTTGGGATGGAAAAAATAGCTGTGTTGATATGTGAACTACCGCTGGTCAAAATTTAATTGTGGTATCAAGCTATTTTGTGTTTGTATCCATCCATAAAACATAACTCAGTTGTCTCTATAAAGGCATATCCCCACCAGAACATAGGCTGAAAAATGCTAGTCAGGATATAGATTGTTAAAGTTAAAGTAAATATTTCTAGTGGGCCCTATTGTATAAGCTCCAAGCTATGAACTATCAAAAGTTCGAGTGTCTGCACAAAATAGGGCAAAGCAATGGTGAGAGTGCAAAAAATCAGGAGTTATGCACAGGCTTACCTGTCCGTCGGTACCTCTGGACAACTTCCGAGTGGGAGTGGAGGTGACGGACAGGAAATGAGAACGCCCTTATATACACACGCTAATTGATTAATAAGGAACTTGCGTGTGTATTTACGAGCAATTGCTTCTAAGTTCAGTTCAAGTTGGTAGATCCAGCGCATGCTCGGAACAAGAAACGTCCCGACGCATGCGTGGTAAAAGCAGAAGACTACTTGCTCGCGCATGCGTGAAATGAAAAGCGGACAATAGACAGTATACCGCTTTGGCGCATGCGCTGTAATAGAGCACAAGCCGTAGCTGCGCAGATCTACGGGTGTTTGCATGATCAGCGGTATGCAGTAATATTCGATGCATGCCCGCATCTGCGTTACAAATTATCAGAAACCTCTGATGACATATACGAGTAACTCCTACATTAATGGAGTATTGAAGTAAGATTGTATTCTGTCAATCACAAACGAAAGCCTTGTAGGTAGCAGTGATACCGTGATTGGTGTAGTAATCATACCAAGTGAGAGTCAACATGATGAGATATCATGGTCCCATTAGTTGTGTGTAATGATGTAGAGGCATAATATAAATGAGCAGATTCATTCAGTATGAGCATGAACAGATTCATGCAAGGGACAACTATTGAGGATAGTCAATATCAAGGTGTCACTGTGCAAGTTTGTAGTGCATATTGGTGATCAGACATACTGAATAAGGACAGCTCCTCAACAATCATTTTTATAAAGATGTCCATGCAATGTCATCGTTCAATCCCCTACTGTCACTTTTGAGCGAAAAAATCCATTTCTGTTCCTTGATGAAAAGGAACCTAGATATGTCGCTAATATTGGACGGGATGAAAGGTTGCTCTAAGATGACCCACCTAAGATCTTCTGCAGAGTGTTTCTGTGTTAGGAAATGCTCAGTCAATCTCGTTAATTGCTTCCGGCATCGGATCGTGCTTTTATGTTCCCCGATCCTTAATTTGATTTTCCTAGTCGTGAACCCTATATACCTTAGGGAGCAGGGGCACGTTATCCTATAAATGACCCTGTCTGTGTTGCAATTGGTGTGTTTTTTTAGGAGCCATATCTTGCCAGTTCCTAAATCTACTCAAAAGAGCACCTAGTTTGCGCGACAGCTTGATACACACTTATTCAGTATGTCTGATCACCAATATGCACTACAAACTCGCACAGATCCCCCAACGTTTCCTTCACCAGAATCCCCTGCAAACCTCAAATTGTGCTAAAAAATCGCTTTTCTCCCACATTTTTGTTTAGGAAAGTTGTGGTATCACCGGGCCGAAACAAATTTCCTACCACCCAGAATTCCTCCAGGTATCCCGATAAAATTGGAGCCTCACTCATGTGGGAGGTCTCAGTACCCACGACAGCTAAGGACCCAAAACGTATTGAGGCAACATCAAAATTGTTTATCACAAAATTACCTTATTTTGCAAAGGGGTGTGATCCGGCGACCTCACCTGCCTGTCCGAGGTGGCAACCTGAGGAGCTGCGCCCTTCCTCGAACAAGGATCACGAAGCATCCCTAACACCCAGAACTCCACCCCTCTGCCTTTCTTCCAGGAACCAATCCCGGACAAAGACCCACCGGAAGAACATCCGGTTGACCCCGGAAGTACCTCCTAATCCCCGATCCCGGACCCGGAAAAGAAGGACGCGGAGAGAAGAACGTCGTCAGAGCAGCGAACTCGTGGCAGGAGGCTCGGACTGAAGCGGAACCAGAGACGGTGACCAGAGAAGAGGAGGACGTGTGGAGTGAGGACTGGTGGAGTCTGCAGGAGGTGGCTGGGGAGCTGTAACGACCGGATTCTCGGACCAGATAGAATCAGCTCACCAAGACACCACTAACCCAGCCGAAACGTAACCATCTCCCTCCTTAGGACCTATTTACAACAGGTATCTATGATTCCTAGCCAAGGATGGGGAATTAGCAATATACATGCTTAGATCTTCTAAAATACCACACTCATACAATATAGTCTCTCGGTCACAAGGGCCCAGACTAATCTACCCTGGGGCAGTTCTGATTACTTACCATTACACACTGGCTACAACCAGTGCTCTCTCAAGCCACAATCCTGTGGGTATACACACCAGTTTCCCCCCTGGTGCTCTCTCTGTCATACAAGCCACAATCCTGTGGGTATACACACCAGTTTCCCCCCTGGTGCTCTCATTAACGCCGCCTTACAACGACAATCAATTTCCTATGAATACCGTTAGCTCTCCATGTTGGGGAATCTCTCACTATCCACTAGAGGTACAATACTACAATATTATGGGTCACACAAGAATGGCCGAATTACACGATGTACCACTTATTCTCTATTTCAAGGGCTCCTCTCTCCCTTGCACTTGCACTGTGGCACTGGTTGACAGTGGCACAGTGCTCCGAGCAGCTAACACCAGCAAACCACCTAAGGCACAGTAACAAAAAGTGGAAGGGAGACCGACGCCAAGGTGCCAGGTCTAACGCGTGTGCCCTCCAGCTGAAATGTGGGGAGAACTACCCTACTATCAATAATCAAAAAGAGGTGTATAGTCAGGAAAAAGTGTGCTGTTCTGAAATCACATAACAGTCAAGATCGTGGATAAGAGGAATTACACTAGGCTGAAGAAACTCCCATCAGCCCACCATTGTGGCGGAATTTCATCATGTGGGATACGGATGGTGGATCCAAATCTCGCCCAACCCATCAAATGATGGTGCAGAGATGGATGACTGAGGTACCTTCTAGCCACAGTGTATTTCGAGTGATGCTGATAGATGTGCAGTGCTCAGTGAGAAATAAGTGAGATTAAAAATAACTACTAGAACAGAAAATATGTTTATTTGGCACTGTGCTAGTGTTAAGATTAAAAGGCGCCTGATAGTTTGAAAATATAACTATATGTTGGCGCTGTGCACTGTGGTCAACATGTTTCAGCTGTTAGGAGTGAAAGTCTCCAGCTTTCTTCAGGACTGTGATGGAAATAAAGCGACTGCAAAGTAAACAATTTTTCAGTGTAAATTCAAACAATATACATACTCCTACCAGGAACTTGGAGCCCCAATATTAGCTGGTGGATAGTAAGATAAATCGTCCTTTTCCTAGAAGAAAGGAAGATAGTACAAACAAATGTGTATCGTCAAGACCAGTATCCACTGTGATCCCTGAGTAACAATGAGGACAGGACATAAAACACACAGAGTGCAAGGAGCAAACTATCTCCTCACTTATCAAAAGGCAGTTGTCCTCCTGATCCAAGACAAAAATGTCGAACAATGCAATTCATAGGTTATGATGTACTCACCCAGCGTTATGTGGGAAGTAACCTCACCTCACCCGGCACCCGCTCGGGAAAATGAGGCCCCGCTCTGTTGGGATGGAAAAAATAGCTGTGTTGATATGTGAACTACCGCTGGTCAAAATTTAATTGTGGTATCAAGCTATTTTGTGTTTGTATCCATCCATAAAACATAACTCAGTTGTCTCTATAAAGGCATATCCCCACCAGAACATAGGCTGAAAAATGCTAGTCAGGATGTAGATTGTTAAAGTTAAAGTAAATATTTCTAGTGGGCCCTATTGTATAAGCTCCAAGCTATGAACTATCAAAAGTGCTCATACTGAATGAATCTGCTCATTTATATTATGCCTCTATATCATTACACACAACTAATGGGACCATGATATCTCATCATGTTGACTCTCACTTGGTATGATTACTACACCAATCACGGTATCACTGCTACCTGCTAGGCTTTCGTTTGTGATTGACAGAATACAATCTTACTTCAATACTCCATTAACGTAGGAGTTACTCGTATATGTCATCAGAGGTTTCTGATAATTTGTAACGCAGATGCGGGCATGCATCGAATATTACTGCATACCGCTGATCATGCAAACACCCATAGATCTGCGCAGCTACGGCTTGTGCTCTATTACTGCGCATGCGCCAAAGCGGTATAGTGTCTATTGTCAGCTTTTCATTTCACGCATGCGCGAGGAAGTAGTCTTCTGCTTTTACCACGCATGTGTCAGGACGTTTCTTGTTCCGAGCATGCGCTGGATCTACCAACTTGAACTGAACTTAGAAGCAATTGCTCGTAAATACACACGCAAGTTCCTTATTAATCAATTAGCGTGTGTATATAAGGGCGTTCTCATTTCCTGTCCGTCACCTCCACTCCCACTCGGAAGTTGGCCAGAGGTACCGACGGACAGGTAAGCCTGTGCATAACTCCTGATTTTTTGGACTCTCACCATTGCTTTGCCCTATTTTGTGCATACACTCGAACTTTTGATAGTTCATAGCTTGGAGCTTATACACTAGGGCCCACTAGAAATATTTACTTTAACTTTAACAATCTATATCCTGACTAGCATTTTTAAGCCTATGTTCTGGTGGGGATATGCCTTTTTAGAGACAACTGAGTTATGTTTTATGGATGGATATAAACACAAAATAGCTTGATACCGCAATTAAATTTTGACCAGTGGTAGTTCACATATCAACACAGCTATTTTTTCCATCCCAACAGAGCGGGGCCTCATTTTCCCGAGCGGGTGCCGGGTGAGGTGAGGTTACTTCCCACATAACGCTGGGTGAGTACATCATAACCTATGAATAGCATTGTTCGACATTTTTGTCTTGGATCAGGAGGACAACTGCCTTTTGATAAGTGAGGAGATAGTTTGCTCCTTACACTCTGTGTGTTTTATGTCCTGTCCTCATTGTTACTCAGGGATCACAGTGGATACTGGTCTTGCTGATACACATTTGTTTGTACTATCTTCCTTTCTTCTAGGAAAAGGACGATTTATCTTACTATCCACCAGCTAATATTGGGGCTCCAAGTTCCTGGTAGGAGTATGTATATTGTTTGAATTTACACTGAAAAATTGTTGACTTTGCCGTCACTTTATTTCCATCACGGTCCTGAAGAAAGCTGGAGACTTTCACTCCTAACAGCTGAAACATGTTGACCACAGTGCACAGCGCCAACATATAGTTATATTTTCAAACTATCAGGCGCCTTTTAATCTTAACACTAGCACAGTGCCAAATAAACATATTTTCTGTTCTAGTAGTTATTTTTAATATCACTTATTTCTCACTGAGCACTGCACATCTATCAGCATCACTCGAAATACACTGTGGCTAGAAGGTTACCTCGGTCATCCATCTCTGCACCATCATTTGATGGGTTGGGCGAGATTTGGATCCACCATCCGTATCCCACATGAGGAAATTCCGTCACAATGGTGGGCTGATGGGAGTTTCTTCAGCCTAGTGTAATTCCTATTATCCACACTCTTGACTGTTACGTGATTTCAGAACAGCACACTTTTTCCTGACTATACACCTCTTTTTGATTATTGATAGTAGGGTAGTTCTCCCCACATTTCAGCTGGAGGGGACACGCGTTAGACCTGAAACCTTGGCGTGGGTCTCCCTTCCACTTTTTGTTACTGTGCCTTATGTGGTTTGCTGGTGTTAGCTGCTCGGAGCACTGTGCCACTGCCAACCAGTGCCACAGTGCAAGTGCAAGTGCTCCCTGTATAAAATGTATATGTTGATTGGATTCCATGATTGTCTTATTTGGTTTACTGTCAGACCCCAGTAAAGTGCACCAGGAGTGCCCAGGGCTTGTAAATCCAAATTCTGCTAGTGGGCTTGCAGCACTGGTTGTGCCACTCACAGAAGCAGCCTTGTAAAATGTGTCTAAGGTCTGCCATTGCAGAACCTGCATGCAGTCTGGTACTGTCATGCTGACTGGGCAAGTGCACCCAATTGCCAGTCCCTAAAACCTTCCCTTGACTTCATATTAGTCACCCCTATGGTAGGCCCAAGGACAGGGTGCATTGTAAGTATAAGGTAGGACAAGCCCTGATGTGTGTGGCATGTCCTAATAGTGAATTGCAGCCATTTTCATTTTTCACTATTGCAAGGCTACCTGTTCACTAATGGTTTTAATGGAGTTAGAACTACCCCTTCATTAAAATAATTTCTCAGATTTGGGGAGTAGTCCATACTCCTTTTAATTCACTTCTTCAGCACTTGTGCATACTAAATCATGTATTCCATAAGAACCCAATGAAGACAACTGGCATCCAACTTTCAGTTGGTGCCTGAGGGTTCTTCTTTTTCCACTCTGCACTCGCAAAACTTACTGGTTCTTTGTTTTTCCTCTTTCTTCATACTTTGGTGGTAGTAATTGAACTATTTTACTGCCTTTTGTCTGTATTTGAATTTTTGCTGTCACTCTTTTGTTGATTTGTATATACCTGTTCTCATAGGCCAGAATTGGCTGTTAGAATTGTTACATTCTATAATCCTAACAGACTCAGGGAACATGATAGAAATTTTAGTTTAGTATGCCTGAACTCTGAATAATAAAATACATCTTTTAGTAAAGTTTATTTTATTATTCTGTGTTTGCAAATGCCACTTTTAGAAAGTAGGTATTTGCTTGCCTAACCATTTCAACCCCCCTCTGCTAGGATGTGTATCTGCTGTCTGGGTTCTGTGAGTGGTGACAGGGCTGGGGAATTCCAGAGGGCAGGGCTAGGTAGCCTGGTGGTGAATAGAGAGATTTACATCCAGATGGGTCAGAGGAGTACACCTGGGCTCTGAATAGGACTGTGCCTTTAAGAACAGCACACTTTTTCCTGACTATGCACCTCTTTTTGATTATTGATACTATGGATTGGGTTGTGAGGTGTGATGGTCAATAAACTAACCCATTTTGACCCCCCTAGTTTTCTATGTTTGTGGAGAACTACCCTACCCCAGGGAGTTCTCATCACTAAGGCGGAAAAATCTGGACACACCGTCAGCATTGGAGTGATCTGTACCAGGGCGATGTTCCACCGTGAAATCCATACCCTGTACGGAAATGGACCACCTCAACAGCTTTGGATTCTCACCCCTCATCTGCATCAACCATCTGAGGGGCCTGTGGTCTGTCTGAACCCGGAAGTGAGTCCCAAACAGGTAGGGACTTAGCTTCTTCAGTGCCCAGACCACAGCAAATGCCTCATGCTCAATTGCACTCCATCTCTGTTCCCGTGGAAGTAAACTCCTACTGATGAAGGCTACAGGTTGGTCAAAGCCCTCCTCAGTCATCTGTGGGAGAACTGCCCCTACACCATGCTCTGAAGCGTCTGTCTGCACAAGGAACTCTTTGGAGAAGTTGGGTGCCAGGAGCACGTGCGGCGTGCACATGGCAGTTTTCAGGGTCTCAAAAGCTTTCTGACAGGTGTCAGTTCAAATCATTTTCTTTGGCTGCTTCTTGGAAGTCAGCTCTGTCAAGGGTGCAACAACGTTGCCATACCCACGCTAGCTCTGCCGACACCTAGGGAAACCTAGCAAACCTATACATTTTGGAAAACTAGACAAGTAGGGGATGCCAGGGAGGTATGACTTGTGCAGATGCCCCAACGTTTTCCTACCCAGAATCCCATGCAAACCTCAGATTTGTCTGAAAATTCAATCACTTTTTCCACACATTTTTGTGTGGTAAAGTTGTGGCATCACTGGGCTGACAAAAATTTCCTACTACCCAGCTTTCCCCCGGATCTCCCGATAAAAATGGTGCATCACTCATGTGGGAGGCCCAAGTACCCGTGACAGGCAAGGGCCCAAAACAACCTGGTTTTGCAAGGGGGGTCTCCTGGGTTTTTGGCCCTGTGATCAGCGGCCAGCGAGGGAAACCTCACAAACCCAAACATTTCTAAAAACTAGATACCTGGCGGATCTCAGGGAGGTATGGCTTGCATGGATCCCCCAACGTTTCCTTCACCAGAATCCCCTGCAAACCTCAAATTGTGCTAAAAAATCGCTTTTCTCCCACATTTTTGTTTAGGAAAGTTGTGGTATCACCGGGCCAAAACAAATTTCCTACCACCCAGAATTCCTCCAGGTATCCCGATAAAAATGGTGCCTCACTCATGTGGGAGGTCTCAGTACCCACGACAGCTAAGGACCCAAAACGTATTGAGGCAACATCAAAATTGTTTATCACAAAATTACCTTATTTTGCAAGGGGGGTGTGATCCGGCGACCTCACCTGCCTGTCCGAGGTGGCAACCCGACGAACTGCGCCCTTCCTCGAACAAGGATCACGAAGCGTCCCTAACACCCAGAACTCCACCCCTCTGTCCTTTCTTCCAGGAACTAATCCCGGACAAAGACCCACCGGAAGAACATCCGGTTGACCCCGGAAGTACCTCCTAATCCCCGATCCCGGACCCGGAAAAGAAGGACGCGGAGAGAAGAACGTCGTCAGAGCAGCAAACTCGTGGCAGGAGGCTCGGACTGAAGCGGAACCAGAGACGGTGACCAGAGAAGAGGAGGACGTGTGGAGTGAGGACTGGTGGAGTCTGCAGGAGGTGGCTGGGGAGCTGTAACGACCGGATTCTCGGACCAGATAGAATCAGCTCACCAAGACACCACTAACCCAGCCGAAACGTAACCACCTCCCTCCTTAGGACCTATTTACAACAGGTATCTATGATTCCTAGCCAAGGATGGGGAATTAGCAATATACATGCTTAGATCCTCTAAAATACCACACTCATACAATATAGTCTCTCGGTCACATGGGCCCAGACTAATCTACCCTGGGGCAGTTCTGATTACTTACCATTACACACTGGCTACAACCAGTGCTCTCTCAAGCCACTATCCTGTGGGTATACACACCAGTTTCCCCCCTGGTGCTCTCTCTGTCATACAAGCCACAATCCTGTGGGTATACACACCAGTTTCCCCCCTGGTGCTCTCATTAACGCCGCCTTACAACGACGATCACTTTCCTATGAATACCGTTAGCTCTCCATGTTGGGGAATCTCTCGCTATCCACTAGAGGTACAATACTACAATATTATGGGTCACACAAGAATTTCCGAATTACACAATGTACAACTTATTCTCTATTTCAAGGGCTCCTCTCTCCCTCATTGTTCAGTTACCATTTACCTGGACGGGGGTAGCATCCATTCATGTCACAGCATCTGACTAGAAGAAAGGATAACTTTACTATATGAGAATAAAATATACGCACTGGTTTACTAAGAACTGGGGTATCTTTATTATGACAATATCAACAATAACAATATAATACTATACTATAACATATAGCCTGAAAAGGAAAAGGAAAGGTTAGAATGTGTGTGCACGCTAATAAGAAAGGGTCGATGTCACCTTATTAATATGAAGTCTGGACTCAGCAGACATCTGGGTTCCCTTCTCGTCTGTGCCTTGGCTTGTCTTAGGGTCACACCTCTGCAGTCACGGATATACGTCTGCACCGCTATGCTCTGTCTCCTCCGCTTCCCTCCAAGTCACTGGAACCTTCCTCTTATCAGCTGCTTTCTCTCTTATTTATTTATTTATTTATTTTTTTGATATTTTTATTGCGCGACAAATACCCGGAGGTGTCTCGGCGCATGTGTGAACTAGCAGGACCACAGTAATAGGATTCACTGGTCAAACAACCATGTCTTTACGAGCCTGCGGAAGCTCATCAAGTTGGGTGCATTTTTAATATTTAGTGGAAGAAGGTTCCAAAGTTTTGGTACAGCCACTAAAAAGCGACGGTCTCCCCAGGTTGCCGTTCTGGTACGAGGTACAGGTAGAAGGCAAGTGTTGGCAGATCTCAACAGTCTTTTGGGGGTGTAGACCTGGAGTGCCTCAGTCAGGAATTTAGGTCCTATGCCGTGCACTGCCTTATAGGCAATGCAGAGGGCCTTGAACTTAATGCGGCTCTCTACTCTGAGCCAATGGAGCTGGCGGATAGCAAGAGTAGTAGGTTGGCGGCGAGGGATGTTTAGAAGAATTCTGGCAGCCGCGTTCTGTACTGACTGTAGTTTCGACAGCACCTGTTTCTGGGTATTAAGGAAGAGGGCATTTCCATAATCGATTTTGGAAAATACCAGAGTGGTAACTAAGGTCTTCCCAGCAGAGGTGGGGAGATAAGGCAGCAGTTTCTTTATTTTCTTTAAAATAAAGAAAGCAGAGGAGACAACCTTGTTGACATGAAGGTTGAATGTTAATTTGCTGTCAAAGATGACTCCCAAATTTCTCGCTTTTACCACAGGGACGGGTGGAGAGCCCAGTTGGTTAGGCCACCAGATGGGGGACCATTCTGGAGCGAGGTTGCCGAAGGTCATAACCTCGGTTTTGTCCGAGTTAAGCCTTAGGCAGTTGGAGGACATCCATGTACTAACAGCGAGCATGGCCTCCTGGAAATTAGCTGCCACTGATGTGCCGTTCTTGTGGATCGCCAGCACCAGTTGGGTATCGTCTGCATAGGAGGTTAATCGTACCCCATAGGCCTTTATTACCCTCGCTAAGTCCGCTACATAGATATTGAATAGCGTGGGACTTAGCGAGGATCCTTGGGGTACTCCACATGGTAGTGCAGAGATGGGAGAATAGAAGTTGCCCAACTTGACTGTCTGGGTACGGTCGGCCAGGAAGGATGAGATAAGGTCTCTGGCCAAACCATCTATCCCCAGAGCTGTGACACGGTCGACCAAGATAGCATGGTCGACCGTGTCAAATGCTGCAGACAGATCCAGAAGAATTAGGATGGCCACTCCTCCCTGATCCATGATGGTTCTGATTTCGTCAGAGGCTTTTATTAGAGCGGTCTCCGTCCCATGTCCCTTCCTGAAGCCAAATTGCGTTTCGTCTAAGAGTTGGTGAATGTCGACGTACTCTGAGAGCTGTTTGTTCATCAGAGTTTCGCAAATTTTGGCCGGGAAAGGGAGACAGGCAATAGGTCTATAACTGACCAAGGCAGAGGGATCCAGGGAGGGCTTCTTCAATAGAGGCTTAATCACTGCCTTCTTCCACGGGGCTGGGTAACAGCCGGTATGAAAGGCAGTGTTACAGATTTCCATAAGTGGGTGAGAAATCACCTCACTTAGATTGGCCATCACTGGGGGGGGACAAGGGTCCAAAGGGGATCCTGACTTAGTGATAGAGATAAGTCTGCTGATTTGATCTTCTGAGGTGTCAGCGAAGTAAGAGAAAGGGTCATGGTTAATATGGGGAATTTCCTTTCTTCTGACAGTAGAACTGGTCCCTACATCTCCACCAAAGGAAGCATAGATGTCTGCCACTTTGGTAGTGAAGAAATTGGACAGTGCATTACAGAACAGTTGGGAGGGTTCTTCTCCAGGACCCGGCGGAGGTGTGGATAAGGAATTGACCACTAAAAAGAGTTCTCTGGCCGAATTCCTAGCATTGTCAATTTGGGTCGAGAAATAAGTCGTTTTCCGGGTGATGATGGCCCTTTTATATATAGTTAAAGCATCTTTGTAAGATTGCTTAGCTAAGGGGCAATAAGATTTCCTCCAACGTCTTTCTAAATTCCGACAGTGTTGTCGGTGGAGTCTAAGCTCTTCTGTATACCATGCCGCTGAGGGCGACCTTCTATTAGGTTGGATGGATTTTTCTGGGGCAACCTGATCAGCGGCGTTCTTAATCCAGTCATGGAGAACCGAAGCTGAAAGGACGGGATTAGATCCTAAGGTAGGGGAGGATAGTGACAGAATATTTGCCATCTGAGGGATATCAGCATTCTTCCAGGCACGGATTGCTGCCCTACTAGGTGGTCTGGAAGCAGGAGGGTTAACTGGGGGAGTGTCAATAGAGAGTATAATGGCCCTATGGTCGGTCCAGGTAAGGGGTAAAATATCTGATATCTTGATGAAAGAGTTATTGGTAAAGACACCATCTAGTGTGTGTCCCGCCAGATGAGTAATTCCCTTTACCAGTTGCTGAAGTCCTAGAATGAGGAGGTCAGCAATAAGTTGGGAGGTGTCGTGGTTTCCAAGTTCTTCCAGGGGGAAGTTGAAATCTCCCAATATTGTGTAATCAGTAGAGCCTATAATATAATGATTTAGCTCAGATAGGGAGCAGAGAAAGGAACTGCGAGGTCCGGGGGGTCGATAAAGCAGAATGCCTTTAAAAGTTTGTTTACTATTAAGATTAATTGCGAAGGCGGCAGCTTCACAATTAGTGGATGAGATGGGGTCGAGCGTGGTGTGATACTGATTCTTAAAAATTATGGCGAGTCCTCCCCCTCTTCCTAATTGTCTATCATGTCTCACTACGCTGTAGCCATCCGGGGTGGCCTGACAAAAGTCAGGTCCCGAGCCCGCATCTCCCCATGTTTCTGTGGCGAAAAGAAAGTCAAGATTATGCATAGTGATAAACTCGCAAATATCTAGACAATGACATGGTAGAGAGCGTGTGTTGATAAGCGCCGCTCGACATCCCTGAAATGGGATAATGGCCGAACTAAGAGGGGCGTCGGGAACTAGTGAGTGGGATAGAGTTGGCGATGGTAGCTTGTAGTTGCAGCCAGGGCACGGGGCGGGAATAATACCTGCAGCAGTTGAAGGGGGCAGGGGGATGCAATGGTGGCTAGGACATCCCGGATTGAGCAGTCTAAGTTGGGTCGAGGTATAGTGCACAAAAGAACCAGGAGACATGGCCCTGGGCCGAGTCCGGTCGCGGACGGGCGCAGACGGGCTTGGCTTAGGCGCGGCTTCGGCGCGCAACCGGCGCGCCCGCTGCGCCAGCCCGCTGCGCCGTCTGGCCATGACACTGCTAATATGGAGGGTGAGGAGGGTGGGAGGCCGGCGCGACTAGAGCGCAGCCCCAGCCCCAGCCACACCTAAGATGGCGCCCGCCGTCGCTTGTAGCCGATTCAATGAAAACGGCTAGGCGAGGCAGGGAACAACAAACAACAGCATGTGAGGGGGTGTCAGTGTGCCTCTCGAATTCCCCTTTAGCTACAATAATTATAGCCCCCCAACAGAGAAAATATGAACACGATTAAAAAAGGTTTTAAAAACGATGTCAGCAATGAAATAAAATAGTGAGCGCTATCAATGGTCCAGCGCTAGCTCGCAGCCCTCGTTGTCTCACCTGGCTGTTCTGCACTCCTCCTCTCCCCTCTCAATCACGGACTGCCTTCACTTCCCAGCTTCGATCTTATAACTCAGTTTCTACCACTCTGGTATTTGTTCCCTCAACTAACTGCTTCACTCTGTATGCTCTGATCTTAATGTCAAAGCTCGCCAGCTGCTCCAACTAAAATAACTTCAATCTTTCTAAGAGAGTATCAGCTTCTCTGTCTTTCTCGGACTCCAAAATGGCGACTGTCAGCCTTGAAATAATTAATTGCATTGATGCTAACGACTAGCTGCCGCCTACAGACTGACTGACTCACTGCCTCATGCTTTCACTAATATGGAAGCTTGTCCCTTCATGGAAAGTTACGGCCAGTAGCCTGCCGCCCACCAAATTCTTGTACCTCCCCGTACCAAGGACACGTTCTCAGCCGGCCGGCCTGATGTTATGTCTTTGACACGGAGAAAAATACAGTCTTTTGATAAGTGCCAGCCTGAGCAGGTTCTCTCCAAGCGAACAACACCTCATAACTAAAACATTACATTTGACATAGAAGCATCTCAAGCTTCCGGGGCAGAAAGAAAGATGGAGTCTCTCCCGTTTGAGGCCTACAAGGCCCGAAATAAGCATAACTCCATGGAAAGTATACTAGCACTCTTATAAAAGAACGGATTATCACTAATACTAAGGAATCTATCCCTTAACATAGATTTATAAGCCCTGATCTAAGGAAAAGGGTACGGGATTGTGTCAAACGCCTTGTGAATAGGCTCTATTTACGGTTCTAATCCTTCTATTAGAATGATAGCAGACTAAAGTCACCTCCAATCACCTTCCCTCAAGAAAGGGCCAAAAAAGTTGGTCAGAACATTTCACCCTTGACTTTAGGCTACTAATCATTCGCTAAATGGAACTAACATCCGTAGAGGAATAATATGAAACAAAACTAACTGATCTATTTCTCGTACCACATCTACAAATCTGGAGTAAGGAAGGAATGCACTGAATAAAGCAGCAAATAGCTACTAAAATGCTAATAGTAATCATGATACCCCCTAATATCTGTCGTAAAGAATGTAAGTCAGGCAACCAATTGAAGAGCCAGTCAAACCAGCCCTGGTCAATATGTTTTCTAACTTCCTCGGTCAAATCATGAAGTTTGTCAATATGAGCCTGAATGGATCTGGTATTATCCGATAGATCAAAGCAACAAAGGCCCTCAAAGTCAGAACTGTCATGTCCATGTTTGAGCAAAAGATAGTCAATGGCAGCCCGGTTCTGCAAAATAGCTCTGCGTTCACCCTGGGCGTCTAGTAACATGTCAGATAAAATTGTAGAAATATGATTAATAAATTTAACCATCCAACGGGCCATCTTCCCAATGGACTTTGCATTGTAGACCGCTAAGGCAGGAACACCTATAATTGAAAAAGCTAAACTAAGATATTCAGACTTGGAATATAAATGTAGTGTAGAGTCACAATCGTCATGTAACATCACAGCATCACGAACAGCACGGGAATGTGTATTAGGATGTGAAGAAAACATCAATAAACTCAGTCAAGTGATGGCACAGGGTCCTCCAGAAATATTTGCAGGAATGTAGGGCCAGGACATATTACCACAAGAGAAAAGCCATCCAGAAGGTAAGAGCATTGTACGATAATGACTAGGGGTAACTACTAAACTCTTGCAAGTCATATTATTTTTAACAGAAATACATGATTTCGGAGATCTTCGGGAACACAAAGTTCGTTCATGAGCTGAAAAAGAAGTTGCTCCTTTCAATTTTAAACGCACACATTCAGTAATTGCATTGGGATCGCAGGTAAGGAAAAAGCATAAATCACCTTGTGTGATATTATACGTAATTATTTGGGAATGAATCAGGGGTGTTGGATCTGAAAGCACAGTACATAAAGGACAGTACTCGTGTGTAGCAAAGTCTCCAAGGATAACATTGGGATGGGCATTTGAAATATTAAAGATATGGGCTAAGGTCTCCAACGAAGCAGGGACAGCAACCAAACAGGTCGCTAGTATGTCAGTCACCGAACGCATCGGTGTTAAACAGAAATGTGGAGAGTTTGTCACCCTTCGTGCCAGGGTAGTCCAAAAGTTAGATGATGAATCCCACGCAGCAAAGGAGCGCGGTACTCGGGTCATCGAATCAACCAAAGTCTGTGGGTTCCCTCCTTTCCCGACGTAGCAGACCAAAAGGAGTCCAACGCCGGCACATCCTGCAACAGCAGTCCAGAGAGTGATCTGAAAGAAAGTCAAATACAGGCATCATTCATTCTCGTAAGTAACATTTGTCAGCCGGGACAGCTTCCCAGCTATCTTTCCCTGGTCTCATGACAAGAATTGTGTTATCATGACCGGTTGCAATAACTTCAGCTTGTTCAGGGGGATTTTTAGGCGATTGCACCCACACTCTTGCTCCTGGATTATCTGTGGAGCCAAAACCTTTTTGTCTTCGTACAGTTAACAAAGTTGGGGCAGTGCCTTTCTGAATCTCACCACTGAAAACAGGCATGATTAGCAACTGAACAATTCGGTCAGTTTTATGAATTGGTAAATCAACCTCACTGCTATTCAGCAGGAGCACCTTAATCTCTCCCTGATAATCACTGTCAATGACTCCTCTAAGTACTTGAATGCCTTTTAAGGCCAGGCCCGATCTAGGGGCAATCAGTCCAAAATTTCCAGTTGGTATACAAACACCAACACCAGTCTCAATGATAACTCGATCTCTGCTTTTGAGGATGATATCATTCATGGCATGCAGGTCTAGGCCTGCGGAACCTGGGGTTGCTCTGCATGGAGCCAGGGCTCCAGGGGAAATTTCCAAATACATTACAGTATTGTCAATTGTATTTGGCTGTGCATCAACAACTGGAGGAAATAAACGCATTAATGGAAATTCAGCATTCAAAAAGGGACGATTATTCAAAATCAACAGTGCCTGAAACAAATAATCGCTCCAATTTTTATATTTATTGTCAGTTAATTTTCGCAATAGATCTTTTAGCAAACCATTCATTCTCTCAATAAGACCTGCTACCTGTTGATAATATGCTATATGAAACAACTATTCGATATTATTCTCCACACAAAATTCATGCACCAATCTTCCCTTGAAATGGGATGCATTATCAGATTGAATTTGAAATGGAACACCATAATAGAGCATAATCAATTCCAATGTTTTAATGGTATTCACTTGGGCAGCTCGCTTACAGGGAAAGGCCACTAAAAGGCCACTGTATGTATCAACAATGTTGCAAATATATTGGCAATTTTTACTCATAGGGAGTGGACCAATATAATCAATCTGCCAAATTTGAGCGGGCAATTTTCCTCGATGTAAATGTCCTTTAACAATTTGGGGTACTTTTCGTTGTCTGGAGTGTTGACAGATAGGACAATGCAATATTGTGTCTTTAATCAAATTTAAAGGAATATAAATTCCTCGGTCAGCAGCCCACCTGCTAGTGGCTCTCTCTCCAAAATGTCCTGCTTTCTGGTGGGCCCATTTCGCCAATCCCGCCAAATCAGAATCTTGCATGTCCACCACTGCCTCAGCAATTTTAGATTTCTCATCTGCAATGTTATGAAAGAATTTGTCAAGGGAGTCTATTGTGTATGAGCATCCACATGAAAGGGTACACAGACAAAATATCGATTTTTAAATATCGATATGCAAAAATATCGAAGTTTAAATATCGATATACAAAAATATCGAAGGTAAGTAATATCGACAGTCTAAATATCGATATTGGTATGATATCAGTAATATCGAAGTTGTAAATATCGATGTTAATAATATCGAAATTAATAACTTTGATGTTACTAATATCAATTTTTAAATAAATTTAGTGTATATTATATTGTATTTATTATGTTTTATTATTTATTTTTAATGTTATTTTATTAAATATTGTCTTTTACTACTGTAGCGGGTTGTGGGTTTATAGGGGAATAGGGTGGGAAGTAATTTAATTATGTTAAATTAATTATTAATTAGTAGGAATTATTAATTAATTAATTGAGAATTAATTTTTAATTATTTTTAATTAATTTATTAATTGATCAATATGTTCTGTAGCGGGTTATGGGTTTATAGGGGAATAGGGTGGGAAGTAATTAAATAATAATTAATTAATTGATATATGGTTGTACATATATTAATTAATAATTAATTGGTAATTAATTTCTATTAATTAGTTTATTAATTATTATAATTTTTTACATATTTATAATTATTAATTAGTTGGTAATTACTTATTATTAATTATTTAATTACATTAATTATAGTAATTTGTTTATATATAATTTATTGTTATTCTTAATTAATTAATTGTGCAAAATAATATTAATTATTAAATTAAATTAATTACAGCAAATATGCTAATATATTTACTTTATTGTTATTGTTAATTAATAATTAATTGGTAATTAAATAATATTAATTAATTTTGGGTACAGGGGTATTTTTAGGGTTCAGGGTCAGTTTTCAGTTCATGGGTACAGGGGTATTTTTAGGGTTCAGGGTCAGTTTTCAGTTCATGGGTAAAGTGGTATTTTTAGGGTTCAGGGTCAGTTTTCAGTTCATGGGTACAGTGTCATGTGCTTATCTAGGTTCCTGATCGATACTGTGACCTTATGCCCCTATTCGGCTATAAAGCCCTTTGTTCCCTATATTGGCATAACCGTTCAAGTACGATTTTCTGTAAAGTCATCTCTGGCCTCACACGAGCAGAGCCACAGAGCCACATTCCAGCATGACTCTCTGCTACTTCCTTTGCGACCAATTAGTGCAATGACAGAGCAGCAGTCACTATCTGATATTCCTAGATAACACTCCGAGTTCTTCAACAAGATAAAAACTTAGCAAACCTGGAAATCCCCGCTTGCTATGTTTTGATTAGTAATAGAACTCTAATGAGCAATTGATAGCTGCCACTTCCTAGTGACATCTTTAATTGACGTCTTATGTCCAGCAAACTTGCGTCAAACCCGGCACCTGTCAGGTATAAATATTACCAACGTTGCCTTAAGCAAGGAGCGAACATGTTGCTGATGCCAGCTGCCTGCATGACCCCGTGTTGGTAAAAACTAGCACTCTGTCGCTGCAGCCTGCTATCCTGTGGTGGTGAAGCTACTGATTACCATTATCGCCGCTACAGCGCGACCTATGGTGCAGTACGCTTGAGGAGCCGTGCAGCCGTCCTCTGCGAAGACATCCAGCCCAGCTGCCCGCGGACGCTGTCACCCCTCCTTCCTCCAGACGCGCTGAGAGAAGCCGCTGCATTTCTCGTGCAGAGAAATCCAGTCCCGGCGCTTCCAGTTTACCCTCGCAGGTGACTGGGATATCGAGAGAGACCCCTGAAGGAGATACCAATCCTCCATCATTCTATTCAGAGGTATGGTGTTGACTAAACCCTTAGACGAGAATTCTTGAAACAAACCTTGGCAAAACCAACTTAACTTAAGCTACTTACTTACTCCCCTTCTCACGTGTTAGGCCTAGGTCAGGCACACTGGGGTAGGCTTAGTTAGAAGCACCAGTTGAGTATGTTAGCCTAATGTATATATGACTGTATAAATGTTTTATTACTTTTAAACCATTGTATGGCTAAGAAACCATATCAATGCTTTTACAGTTCTATTTCGCAATTCTTATCTTACTGTACGTACTTTTTATAATAACAGTTATTGCAATTGTGGCAATACATTTCTCTTGTACGAAAAGAAAGACTGTTCAATAAATGTTACCCTTTATTGATACACGCCCGTCTCTCTATTCTCTACATACTGTGAAAGTAAACTGCACTAGACTGACTGAGTGAAATCTATGTCTATTGTTTCACACGACCCTAGAGATCGACTCTTGATCTGAGGAGCAAAGTTGTCATGTTGCACGGTTGTTGGAAAGCTGAATCCCTTCTTGTCTGTGCCAAGGAAGCTGATCACTTCCTATGCAGAGAAGAAAGTTTCCAGTGACCTCTGAGCTAGTTGGTAACACAACCCAATTAAGTTTAGCATAGTCAGTGGAGGCCTGGAATATAGCCAGTTCCACGTCGATACTACTGTTTATGTTATTCCAATGCGCAGGGCCTAGTGGGAAACTAGGAACTACACTACATGGCGCCCTAACGTTTGGTAAGGCGATAAACTAACGCAAGACTTGTAGAGTAACTCAGTCGTGCATATTTCACACCCCTTTCTCCCGTAAATACTCCAATAGACGTCTGGAGTGGGTGAAAGGTTAAAATCCGCCCGACCTTAGTAGGAAGAGATTCCTATGTAAAGCTCTGGTTTATTCAACGTTGAAGGATACAGTGTTCCAAAATATTGTGCATCTAATCTTTGTCTCCTTGGAGACCTACTCTGCAAACCTGCATTTTTTGAAATGTCAGTAGAAAACAACGGCACCACTGGGGCCGCAGTAGATGCGACTCAGCAAGGTCCCGAATACACAGACCCGGATGCTATTATCATCCCGGTCCAGTTAAGAAGATCTATAACTTTAAAACTTATAGAAAACGGACTGCCACCTCAAGGTGGTACAGTAATTTTCGTGATAGAGGCTCACGAGTATCGGCAGACAGAGGTATTCTATTCATGGATAAACTTTCCAGCGGTAAACGCTATAACACAAGAGTTTCACTATTACAAAATAGAGGAACCTCCGGATGAGTACGCCCCTTTCGAGGAGGTTGAAATTCCACTTAAATTTCAAGAGCACCTGCTCTGGTTTAATGGCGCCCTAAAACACAATGATCACATAACTAGGCTCGGTCCACTAGGTAGACCAGGAGCCACGTGGCCGGTTCTAGCCAGCTACACACCACATCCTGACATTATAAAAATGTCTAGAGAAGAGCTGTTAGCACAGCTAAACACATTAATAAAAATACATAGGCAATTAGTCCAATATGTAATACGGACTGCAACAGTCCAGCCAGCTGTTAAAACACCACAGCTGACCCCTCATCAGGGGAACACAAATAAAATTACACCACAGAACATACAGTCATGTCTTGGTAAAACACCCGTAAAACGGGAACAAATTCCTTTCTGGTTAGCCCAGAAAATCACTCAAATAGAGGCAGTATTTCCTGATACTACCCCTATTGAGAAACACAGAATCTTGACCATCTGCCTTCCTATGGGAATCGCACCACACGTGGAGGACTGCGACACTTGGGGTACAGTCTTTGCTTCCATTTACACAAAAACACACGGTGTTCCGTCTATGGCGGTAATACCAGACGTGCTAAAACAGATTCAAAATGAATTCGGTCCAGAACCAGCTTTAAATCTAGGTATGAAATTACTGAAAGACTTCAAGCAGGTTACGGCTATATTATTAGCCAATGTAAAGGGAGAAGCAGCATCTGTGGCGATTCGCCAGAAGTTGAGGGAAACAGATATAAAAGATCCTGTTGAGCTTGCAAAAATCATAGAAAAATGCTATGAAGAATTAGGTAGAGACAGCTTGGGTGGAAAACCAGTTAAGCCCCAACTGCTCGAAAATCCAGAAAAATTATTCATTAAAAATAATTCAAACACTCCTAAAAAGAGCTGGGATGGAAATAAACAATCCACTCCCAAGGAAAAAGTTTTCCAGTCCAGAGGAAGGTCTCCTCGACGGAGGGAAAGAACTCCGACTCGAGAACGCCAGTCTCCCCAACGGGAGCCCTCTGAGAAAAGATATAACCTTAGAAATAGGGATAATATAAAAAGACCTGATAGATATCAAAGTATTGATACACGTCCCTCTCGATCTTTTCCACAGAATTCGGAAAGAAGAGGACGGTCAGACCCAGGAGAGCACACCAAGTCCAAAGACAAGGAACCTGCTCAAAATAAGAAATCTCAATTTCAGAAAAAAAAGGTAGCCAGTATTAGAGTAATCAACCATGCCGAGAATACTGAGGACACAGTTGAAAAACGGGGAGTGGGCATTGACAATGTTGGACAGTGCAGCAGAAATCAGTATAGCGCGCAAAATCTTGATGAGTCATCTGGAGACAGTGGACACGAATGAATACATTCAGGTTGAAACTGCCGACGCCAGACTTAGCGAGCCCCATAAAATATACGAAATAACATTGCGTATAGAGGGTGATAAGACTAGGAAAATTAAGGGTCTGTTTTGGGATAAGCTCTCGAAAGGCTATGATATTCTGTTAGCTGAAAAAGATTGGCCCCCGGAGTTTGTCAGGGAGTGCCCTCGTGGCGAAGAGGTGATTATGCCTGCCTTCTCGAATCACATACCGATTCACAAAAAATACACATATGCAAGGAAATGGGCTGTAGCCCAGGCACCTGCATTGTATAAAAATCACGTAGGATGGGATGAGGATTCTACGCCTCACAAAATCCAACTAAAAAGTGAACCAACTGCCCAACGGCAGTATCCCATAAAGCAAGAAGCTAAAAAACAGGTCAGGGAGATCTTAGATCAACTTGAGTACCAGGGGGTGATTGAAACATGCACCTCTCAAATGAACAATCCTTTGTTTCCTGTCTCCAAGCCAGACAATTCATATCGTCTAGTTTTGGACTACAGACACCTTAATACATGTTGCAAAACTTTTGCAGTACAAAACTCGCATAGTGCAGCCCTAATGAATAATATAGTTAGGAAAAAATATAAAACGACATTAGACATTTCTAATGGTTTCTTTTGTCAAAACATTGCACCAGAAAGCAGATACTTGACCGCTTTCTCCGCATTTGGGTCACAGAAAAAATTCTGTCGACTCCCACAGGGGTTCAAGAACAGCCCAGGACTATTCTCAGCTAGGGTAACAGAGTTACTACAAATCTATGATGATGAAGCATTATCTTACGTAGATGATATTTATCTCACAGACGACGACTTGGATACTCACTTGAAAAGAGTGAACACCATTATACTTGGGTTCGTAGCAGAGGGTTACAAATTCAACTTTAAAAAGTCCCGAATTGCCCATCTGACAGTACTGTTCTTAGGGTACGAATTATCAAGTGAAGGAAAAAGCCTAGCGGACAACTTCTTAGAGAAGTGCGCTGTACTCCAAGCTCCAAAAACGCTGAAGAATTTACAATCAATACTAGGTTTTCTGAATTTCGGAAGAACTTACATCCTAAATTACGCAGAGAGGGTTAAACCTCTCTACGAACTAATAAAACCTGATTTAAAACAAATCAATTGGACTCAAAAACACACAGAAATTTTGAGATCACTGCAAACAGACATGTTAGCAAAAACAAAATTAGATACACGTGACAACACACGTGATCTTGTAATCCGAGTCATCCCAGGAAGATGCGGATTCACATACCTAACCTCTAATGAGGGAGAAAAGGTACCAATTTCAATTAAATCTCACTTGTACACACAAGCAGAAAAAACATTCAGTCGCACAGAAAAAACTGTGAACGCAGTACAAATCGCATTAGCAAATGAACGAGAACTAGCACACGGCAAACGGATTAATATCCTTACAGCGGAATCCGCCTTCGAGGCGCTATTCAGCCCAGTAAACCTGCCTACAGTGTCACTGGATCCGAAATGGATACAGTGTATAGATTCTCTAGGAGCGGAAGACGTGAAATACTATTTCGCCCCGCAATACGAAGAACTGAATGATTTAGAATATGAAGAAGAATATCCTCTGCCAATCGAAATCCTGCCTCTCCCACAATATGCATGTATAATCTATACAGATAGCTTTGTACAGCATTTTAATGTAGAGAGTAAATCCTACAATGCAGCATGTGCGATTATTAAAGGTCGTTGGCTGTGCGGTAAATTCAGACCAAAAGTAACAAAAACTGAATCTGTAAGAAACTGTTCGGTTCAAAGAACTGAAATCAGATCTTTAAAGATGGCGCTCGAAAATGAAGAACGCGAATTCCCCACACTTATAGTGTGCGATTCTCATTTTTGCGTCAACTCTTACAACAATAAACTGCAGAGTTGGATCGAAAACGACTACAAAGATGACACAGGTGCCACAATAAAGCATAAATTGCTTTGGGAACAAGTAGCTCTTTTACACAAAGAACTACAAAAGACTCACGTGATTCACGCACAGAGTCTTCAGCGTGATGGCGTTCACGTTGCAGGGAATTCATTGGCTAATACAGCCACCGCGGAAGCAACTAACCCGGCTTCCGTAGCCACAAAAAAGCGTACAGATAAGTACATAGACGGGGAAACCATGCTGGCAGTAAAAACGACCGTAAAAGGCGACTGTGCAGCACTACCCGTAAACTATCCACTCAATTATGCATACATCATCGATGCAAACTCCGTTCCTTTTGCTCGAATCCCTGGAGTGGGGGACAGAGTAATTCCAAACATGAACAGGAGAATATTTTTAATAGCAGACGCACACATGGGTTTGGGTCTACGGCACAGAGAGATCAAGGAATCACTGACTGAATTACAATCAGTATTCTGGTGGCCGGGAATGAGTGTAGAACACCAAATATATGCAAACAACTGTGAAAACTGCAATAGGGATCGCAGTAACGAACCTTGCTACCGGCTACCAGTCAGAAAGAGCGTAACGCTGCCTACACCCCATCCTGCGTCCTATTAATAGTTAAGACGAAATACACTTAAAATAATGAGGCCACCAGCGCTCGGCTGACGCTAGAACGGTTATAAAAGATTAGCGAGTCCATATCGGCATATACGCAATTACCACGTTCCATTCTGACCAGGGTCCTGCTTTCAGCTCTCGAGCCTATAGGAGGGCCATGGCTAGCATGGGAATTGGGTTGTGGTATTCTTGTCAGTCATACCCCGGGAGGGAATAGTGTGATAGAAAGAAAAAACCGGGACGCAAAGCAATCTATAACAGCGAAGGTATTAGGTTCAGGCGCTGGGTGGGTCAAACATTTAATAAGTGTCCAGACTAGTCTTAACAACATGCCAAGAAATTCTCTGAAAGGTTTCAGCCCATACGAACTATTGTTCGGAATAAGAATGCGCGTTCAGGACCTCGATAGTCAGATGTCAGTGGTACAAGCAGAAACAAAGCAGTTTGAAGTAAAAGACCGTTTGGCTGTTTTACAGGAACTGAATGAAACAAGAAAATCATTAAGCAACATAAAGTTAAAGCAACAGCCAAGTACCACTGACGAGGCACCACCCGCAACAGCCCCAGCAAGGCCTGTCTGGATTCCAAAGATTGGGGATCTAGTCAGAGAAAAGATTGCGGTGAAGAAGGAATTTGGGCCTTCTTACAGAAAAGCAGTACCTGTCTTAGCAGTCACCGGAACAAGATCAGTTGTGCTACCGCCCCTTGCTGGTAAAAAGGAGAACAGAATCGTGTCCATCGATCTGGTAAAACCACAAGCATGTGGCCTATAATCAACAGTAGGCCCAGTGGACTCCCAAGAAACAACAGAATACCCAAACTTGCAACAATCCAAGAGGTTCAAACTGAAAGACTAATCACATTTGATCAGCCTGCAGTGCACAATGAAGGACTATGCAATAATGCCATGGAACTCGTGCCTCTTGAAACACAGATTGAAACAGTTCGTCAAGAAACAACACCAGTCTACAATGATGTGGCATCAGAAAGTGCTACCGAGAGACAGATTGAAAGAACAATCCCATCAATTGACAGAACTGCCTCTGGTTATTTCATCAACTTCGACAACTTCTCTGAAGATCAAAACGATCCCGAAGTGATGCCAGAAACAAAAAAGTCTTTTAAAGAAAAAGCAACGGAACTCTTTCATCAACTGAAGGAAATCTACCTCATTTCCCCTTGGCTAGAGTTCTGGTTCGGTCTAGGTGTATTTTTCCTCCTGCTTTGGCTCATCATGGTACTGTGTTTGGGAAAATTCATTGAAGGAAAATATATTACAATGGACACAGCAAGTCAGAACATCAACCTAGTCCTGAAACCACACAGATCATCCCATGTGAAGAAAAGAGAACTGTCAACAGTAAATGTCACAGCAATTCCAATACCTGGTGGGGTAGTATGGGAGAAAACAGACTATGAGATCTATGGTCCGGTCGAAATCCTGAAGTATCCTCATCAACTAAAGGTTTCCTTAAGTGACTTTGTTACACCAAGTACATTCTCTGATGATTGGGACTTTAACAGTATTAATGACATGATGTCTGATTTAGTAATGTCAGCTAGATTCACAGATCATGATTATTTACAAGGTTCATCTAGTTATGAGCAGTTATTCTGTTATACCCACTATGGGGATCATTACTTGCATAAATCTGCACAGCCTAGAAATGTTTTTATGTATAATCAATGGGAACATTGTTCTACACCACCTAAAAGCAGTTCTAAAGCATTTTTTGAGAAATTCAAATATTTTTCAGGGTTTAACACCAGTGATGCAGAAACGTTTTATTATAAACTGTTAGATAAAACAGGGATGAAAACAATGCTGACAAATTCTAAATTGATATATTCAGAAGCATTTTATGACAAAATGATGACATTTGGTTTTGATTATTGGAAAAATAATATTGAAACGAAATCAATTTGGGGTACAAAAGATTGGCAGGTGCAAGGCATAGAAGCACTATTTAGAACCTGCATGATACCAGAACAAATGTTATTTTTAAATGACACTGTACACCAAACATCTTGTCTTGGCCTAGCCAAGAACAAAGAAATGAAAACACCGTCTATACCAAAGCCAATAGCTGAGAATGCAACTGCTGATAATGAATTAGACGTGTCACAAATTTTACATTTCAACAGAACACATCCTGATTGGAAAAAGTGGTTAATCTGGCCTACAGACACAAATAGCTGTCAAGATAGGTTCCTGAACAAAACACAGGGGTTAAAAATGACCAGATTAGACTCAAGATATTCCCAGAGACAACATCCAGGAATTATAACTACATACAGTGTAGGCAAACTCTGCCTAGAATGGCTAACTACATCCACACTGGCTGAAATTAGGCAACACTTGTCTTTATTAAAAGATGGTGCTGATTTGCGCGATTTCATTCTTGGACCACGCAAACAGCGTCAAAAGCGTTTCATAGCGACCAGCATCTATGCTGCTTACAACGAGGCTTGGAAAGTAAAGCAAATTGAAACTGCTGAAAAGATACGAGAAATTGATCGTATTAATTTGGAAAAATCACTTTCTGTGGTAGACAATGGGTTAATGACTCTGTCTTCCAGAATATATTCTTTGGACAATATTGTATCATCTGCCTTTGATGTGATAGACAGAGATTTGCTAATGTTACAACATGGCCAGTCTCAATTACGCTCTATTATAGAATTAGGCTGGACGCTGCAAAATCTTCGTTCAGGCTATGTGCCTTGGCGTCTGATAAACACAACGTCATTATTTTCCATTTTTAACCTTACTGATAAACAGATCAGTTTGGCACAGAAAGGAGCAGACTATACAATCTTGAGCATCGAGAAACTCGAGAGATTATCATTGACAATGTCAGAGAGCCCTGTCATTGAATGGATAATACACGGAATTATCACAATTCCGATAACAACTTTCCGCTTTAAAAAGTGCCTTGAGTACATACCTGCTGGCCAATATGAACAATTGGGTAAGGGATATGTTAAATCCGAATGGAAATTACCATACACTCATTCTTGCTATAGTGACAGCGACAAAAATGTATTTCTTAGTGGTGACAACTGTAAACACTCACTAAGCGGTATACTTTTGTGTCAGGGTATTAATTTACACGGAGCATGTGATGGCAATTCAAACAACCTTTCATGCCACCAGCTAGTCACACCTGCAACTCAGATAGAGCCCTTCTTTATGCAACTCGCAAACGGGAGTTACATTCTAAGAACGAATCACAGGTGCTGTGGCCTCGCGCCCGGAAAAAGTTATCTAATAGAAGTAACGTCCATGGTCAAATGTTGCATGCAAGCATTGTTCCCGAGCGGGCCTCCAGACACAGTGACTCCCCTCTGGCCTCGTCTGAATCTCTATTCTATACGAATTGATACATTAAGCAAAATGAAATCTGTGCTTTTACAGACAACAGTGCCTATAACGTCATCTAAAGAGACGTATGATCTTCTAGTCGCAAGGACGGCTACTGAGGTCCATGACCTTTTATCAACAAATTGCCCCGTGCATTTCGTACAAATGCTCGAGCAACTCTTTAACATGTCTAGTGCCACGAGCATCCCAGGCATATTTAAGACAGTCTTTACGGGACTGCTAACACCCTTCCAGGCAATTTTGGGAATCTTTCCTAATTTTGTGCACTCCATCTTTGGTGGTATTCCACTATTTTTTGGACTCATCGCAGGGATTCTATTTTTGACCATCCTGCTACGTTATGGCAAGCCTCGGCTCAGACATAGCTCCCATGGGAATGGAAGAGACAATCCTAGCAATGCGCTACAGGGACAGGATAACTAACGTCCTCGGATTGGCCAGGCTGAGAGATCTAAACATGACCTGGTTCCTTTCATTCAGACCAATATGGCACAATTGCATTTTACCTGTGCTACGGTGTATGCTTTGCGGCGATGAATGCGTGTTGGACATCTGTCTTTCACTTCCATCAGCAGTACCAATGGACGTCGATACTTTGCTAAGTCCAATAACGGCTCACGCATTGTGTTGTCCCCAGCGGCTACCAATCCTGATGACGGCATTCGTGGAGACTCCTGTACTACAGCCAAGTGGTAACAGTGGAGCGAGTGACAAAAGCAACATCATCCAGGTACAACGTTCTGTGAGCATTGCTGATCCTGTCTTCGATGACAGCAATCATTCTCACACCTGCCAAGTTTCAGCGCTATCTAATTTGGTTGAACTATCACCTGATTTTGTAGACCAATTCTTTGCGAGCCTGTCTGATACGATGTTCTCACCCACTGAGAAACAATAACTTTTGAGAAGCTTTCCGACACACAGCGTTCCCATGAACTCTGAATTCGGCCTTCAGTTTTGATCAACAAAAAACTGCCAGGAGCTTTGGTAAACTGATTTTTTCTTTGAATTGGACAATTCTTTAATATTGACCCTTTCCTTTTTGGCACGAACAATTCTTTGCTTAACGTAAAAACTATTCTTAGAGAACAGAAGCTTCACACTTCTATTTCTAAACACATCTAGAGACATAACAACATAACACCAGCCTCTAGCACACATATTATTACAATGCATTTTTATGTGATGATTTATCTCGCATTTCTTCTGTCAGAGATACTTCATGTGTAATTCTTTATGCATAATCGTTCATTGATTTCATATGCAATAATTTTTGAATGATTACTATGCTTTTAAAACTACATACAGTACCTATATTCCATGTATTACAAGTACGCCTATTTCGAATGCATTTTTGTATTTTGGGGTGGGCTATGTTACACAATGTTACACATGCATCTAATTGCTTAGTTTTAGTAATTTTGATGGACATGAATTCGTGGAGTGGGTGTCATGTGCTTATCTAGGTTCCTGATCGATACTGTGACCTTATGCCCCTATTCGGCTATAAAGCCCTTTGTTCCCTATATTGGCATAACCGTTCAAGTACGATTTTCTGTAAAGTCATCTCTGGCCTCACACGAGCAGAGCCACAGAGCCACATTCCAGCATGACTCTCTGCTACTTCCTTTGCGACCAATTAGTGCAATGACAGAGCAGCAGTCACTATCTGATATTCCTAGATAACACTCCGAGTTCTTCAACAAGATAAAAACTTAGCAAACCTGGAAATCCCCGCTTGCTATGTTTTGATTAGTAATAGAACTCTAATGAGCAACTGATAGCTGCCACTTCCTAGTGACATCTTTAATTGACGTCTTATGTCCAGCAAACTTGCGTCAAACCCGGCACCTGTCAGGTATAAATATTACCAACGTTGCCTTAAGCAAGGAGCGAACATGTTGCTGATGCCAGCTGCCTGCATGACCCCGTGTTGGTAAAAACTAGCACTCTGTCGCTGCAGCCTGCTATCCTGTGGTGGTGAAGCTACTGATTACCATTATCGCCGCTACAGCGCGACCTATGGTGCAGTACGCTTGAGGAGCCGTGCAGCCGTCCTCTGCGAAGACATCCAGCCCAGCTGCCCGCGGACGCTGTCACCCCTCCTTCCTCCAGACGCGCTGAGAGAAGCCGCTGCATTTCTCGTGCAGAGAAATCCAGTCCCGGCGCTTCCAGTTTACCCTCGCAGGTGACTGGGATATCGAGAGAGACCCCTGAAGGAGATACCAATCCTCCATCATTCTATTCAGAGGTATGGTGTTGACTAAACCCTTAGACGAGAATTCTTGAAACAAACCTTGGCAAAACCAACTTAACTTAAGCTACTTACTTACTCCCCTTCTCACGTGTTAGGCCTAGGTCAGGCACACTGGGGTAGGCTTAGTTAGAAGCACCAGTTGAGTATGTTAGCCTAATGTATATATGACTGTATAAATGTTTTATTACTTTTAAACCATTGTATGGCTAAGAAACCATATCAATGCTTTTACAGTTCTATTTCGCAATTCTTATCTTACTGTACGTACTTTTTATAATAACAGTTATTGCAATTGTGGCAATACATTTCTCTTGTACGAAAAGAAAGACTGTTCAATAAATGTTACCCTTTATTGATACACGCCCGTCTCTCTATTCTCTACATACTGTGAAAGTAAACTGCACTAGACTGACTGAGTGAAATCTATGTCTATTGTTTCACACGACCCTAGAGATCGACTCTTGATCTGAGGAGCAAAGTTGTCATGTTGCACGGTTGTTGGAAAGCTGAATCCCTTCTTGTCTGTGCCAAGGAAGCTGATCACTTCCTATGCAGAGAAGAAAGTTTCCAGTGACCTCTGAGCTAGTTGGTAACACAACCCAATTAAGTTTAGCATAGTCAGTGGAGGCCTGGAATATAGCCAGTTCCACGTCGATACTACTGTTTATGTTATTCCAATGCGCAGGGCCTAGTGGGAAACTAGGAACTACACTACAACAGGGGTATTTTTAGGGTTCAGGGTCAGTTTTCAGTTCATGGGTACAGGGGTACTTTTAGGGTTCAGGGTCAGTTTTCAGTTCATGGGTAAAGTGGTATTTTTAGGGTTCAGGGTCAGTTTTCAGTTTTTGGGTAAAGGGGTATTTTTAGGGTTCAGGGTCAGTTTTCAGTTTTTGGGTAAAGTGGTATTTTTAGGGTTCAGGGTCAGTTTTCAGTTTTTGGGTAAAGGGGTATTTTTAGGGTTCAGGGTCAGTTTTCAGTTTTTGGGTAAAGTGGTATTTTTAGGGTTCAGGGTCAGTTTTGAGTTTTTGGGTAAAGGGGTATTTTTAGGGTTCAGGGTCAGTTTTCAGTTTTTGGGTGAAGGGGTATTTTTAGGGTTCAGGGTCAGTTTTCAGTTTTTGGGTAAAGGGGTATTTTTAGGGTTCAGGGTCAGTTTTGGGTTTTTGGGGTACAGTCGTACAGGGTAAAAATAAAATAAATTTTTAAATTAAATTTAAATGAAATTAAAAAATATAAAATTACATTAAATTATTAAGTTTTTAATTTATTTTAAATGTATATGTATTAGTTTTAATTTTTAAATTATGTTTTAATATTTTTATTTAATATTTGTAACATTATATGTATTTTATAATTATTTTTACATTATTATTAATACATTTAAAAAAACGATATTTTTAATTTCGATATTTTTGTACTACGATATTATTTTTTCGATATTTTTGTACTTACCTTGTTATGGATAGGATTCCTATATTTTTGACTTCGATATTTTTGTTCCGATATTTTTGTATTTCGATATTTTTGATTTCGATATTTTGTCAGACATTCACATGAAAGATTGTAACAGTACTTTGTGGGAGCATTTCCCAAATGTTTGCCATAACTCTTTTCCCCAAAGTTCTTTGGAATGCAATTCCCAATTATGAGAATGCCAAGTTGGTAACCAAACCGCCAGTCCATTAACAGTGGACCAGGAATCAGTAAAAAGATGACATGTACCAGGTAACTCTTGTTTTAAAACTTGGTAAACAGCATATAATTCAGCAAATTGACTACTCTTTCCTTCACCAGTTGTACTCAGCAATTTTTGTGTGATGGGATTATAGGACACTGCCTTCCAATGTCTTTTCTCTCCTATGTACCTCGCTGAACCATCAGTAAACCACACATGGTTTCTGTCCTCCGCGGACAGATCATCAAATGGCTTACCCCACTTAATAGGGGATTCCTGTACTACAGGTACGGAGCAATCACTCCCAGTCTCAAGCGATGGCGCCAGCGCCACTTGCTCATGTAATGATGCCACACCTTTCGGTCCCACACGTGCCCTGTCTTGTATGTACCATTTCCACTTAATCACACTCGCCTCTTGAGCATGTCCAATTCGATGAGTTTTCGGCGAACTCAAAACCCACTGCATCATAGGAATCTCAGGTCTCAAATTCACATCATGCCCCAAAGTCAATTGCTCGGTATTTACCAGAGCCCAATAACATGCAAGTAGTTGTTTCTCAAAAGGTGTATAACGCTCACCAGCATCAGGTAACTTTTTAGTCCAAAAACCTAATGGTACTTTATTTCTGCCTTGTTTTTGCCAAAAACTCCAATTTGCATAAATAGCTTGCACGGACACATTCAAATCCACATCACCATCACGCACAGGCCACAAATCCAAAGCGTACTGAATCGCTTCTTTCGCCAAGTCAAATGCATCCTGTTGCGGTTTACTCCATTCAAACACATTCTTTTTACGAGTAACTTTGTATAAAGGGGCCAATATCTGACTCAAATGTGGGATATGTTGACGCCAAAAGCCAAATAAGCCAATAACGCTTTGAGCTTCTTTTCTGTTTCTTGGAACTGCAAAATCAAGAATTTTCTGTTTTACTTGTGGAATCACCTCTCTATGACCTTCATGCCAATTAATGCCTAAAAATTTCACATTTTGGGATGGACCTTGCAATTTATCGGGATTGATTTCCCAACCTTTTTCACATAAGTGATCAATAATTTGATCTAACTGGGTTTGAACTTGATCTTGTGTCTCACCTTGAATTAAAATATTGTCAATATAGTGACACATCTGAATTTGCGGATGTACGGGTACTTCAGACAAATGTTCCGCCACCAGCCGGTGACAAATCGTAGGACTGTGTACATAGCCTTGGGGAAGACTTCTAAACGTCATTTGACGTCCATTCCATGTAAAACTGAATTGTTCCTGACACTCAGGGGCACTCGGGATTGAAAAGAAAGCATTGGCAATATCAATAGACGCATACCATGTTACTGGATGCTTTTGAATTCTCTCAATTAAAGTAATTATGTCTGGTACTGCAACAGTCAAAGGGGGTGTATGTTTATTCAATTCACGGTAATCAACAGTCATGCGCCAGGAATTATCACTCTTACGTACGGGCCAAACGGGATTGTTCCAAGCAGAAGTAACCGGAGTTATAACTCCTGCATCCACCAAATCTTGAATTGTAGCACTAATTTCTTCATGGCCACCTGGGATACAATATTGCTTTTGGGAAACGACCTGTGTAGCCTGGGGAATTCTTATAGGGGGCATTCTTAAGCGACCAACTCGTACAGGTCTGGATTAAGCATGAGCAGATTTTGCGGATTGGCAATCCGCGAATTTGCGGATTTGCGAACTCGCAATCCGCAAAATCCGCGAATTCCCGCGAATTTGCGGATTTTTTTTTTTTGTGTGTTCGCAATTGTTTCTGCCAGTTCGCGAGGATTTGGTACTAGTTCGCAATTGCGAACTTACTTGTCGGCTCGCAACGGTCGCGACTATGTTGTTTCTACGTCTGGTTCATCATCACAGCCTCCCAGCACCCTCTGTTTTACCACTGGCACCCTCTCTTTGACCCATGCCACCCTCTGTTACATCAATGCCACCCTCTGGTTCATCATCACTGTAGAAGATGGGGGGAAAAGCAAGCCCACCTGCCCTGCTTGAACTGACATGAATTAATTTGGGGTTAGTTTATTAACAGCACCTGCCCTGCCCCAACTGACAATAATGAATTAGGGGCTAATTAATGTGTCACTGAAAGAATTTAAAGTTCCAGCCTGGCACCTGCTTGTCTGCTCCTTTAGCTGTAAATCAGGACCTTTGTGGCATACAGTTAAGGTCAGAGCAGGGTCACACAATATAGTTGCAAGCAGGCAACCGAATTCTGGAGGGCCCCCTCAGGAAGCACTACAAAGAATCGTTACAAATCATGAGGTTGACCTTTTGCACCTGCTCATTGCTTTTGCTTTTGCTGAAATCGTTTTTCGGTTTTTTTCGCGCTATTCGCGGGGCGCGGCGTCGTGCGAAACCGACCGCGGAAGCCGCCAATTCGTGCGAATGAGCATTTTATTTTTTTGCGGCTTGTTGTTTCGCGAGTTTTTTTGCAGTATTCGCGAGCCGCTTGCAGCGCAACACGCGAATTTACCCCAAGGTCGAGTACGGGCGCGGCCATTTTGTTTCCGTGACGTATTTCCGTTTCCGCCCGCTATGTATAATCTCGCGCAGTAAGCGCATTGCGAGTAGAGGTTCGCACGAGATCGCGCGGGAAATCTACAGGTTCGCACGAGATCGCGAGGAAAATCTCGCGCGAACTTTCTTTCGCGCTCGTGAACGGGCGCCGGCCATCTTGTTTTTCATTCATTTCCTGTGTCTGGGCATGGTGTTTAATCCTCTTGGTATCTTTGCCATCCTTTGCTTGTTTTCAGTTTTTTTTTACGATTTTGCTTCTTATCTATCCCTCTCTTTTCCTAGCTGTATATTTTTGTCTTTTCTGCTATTTTTCTTTACTTTTAAACTACTTTTTTAAACTCTTTTCTTTTCTTCTTCCCTATCCTATTCTTTCTTAATTTTCTACTTCTTCCTACCTTACCTGCCCAGACCATGGTCAAGCCAGGCGCCGTGAAGCTGCCCAGGCACTTGAGGGCCGCAGCGGCGGCGGGGAGTAGTGCTGGACCCAGTGGCAGGACAGCATGCGGGAGATTGAGGGGGGAGCAGGTGACGCGACGGGAGATATTCAGCCCGGAGGAAGTGGGCGCGCTGGTCTACTTCGTCCAGCGCCGCCTGCCCAGGACCATCGCGGGAGGCGGCAGGATCGCGGCCGGCGGCTACAACATGCGGGAGCACCGGAAGCGGTGGGAGAAGGTGTGCTGGGCCATATCCCACCTCTACGGGGTCCAGCGCACCTACAGCCAGGTCACCCATCGCTGGACGGACCTCCTGGACCGCGAGCGCGACCTGCTGGACCAGCTCGGCTTGGAGATCCCCGGGCTTGGTGAGTAGTAGTAGCCATTTAATCACTCACTACTATGATGTTTTCTCCTGCTCTGTGTTGTTGTATTGCAAATATTTGTTTTTTACATGGAGCAAGCCAATAATGCCGCTGATGACGATTACATTGTAGTTAAATTATATTTCAAAATCTTCTGTGCATTACAGGTGCACTGCTCTCCTTCTCAGTGGCGTTGCTACTATGCTTATTTGTTTTCTATTTCGTGGTCTCATTGGCCTGAGTAACTATTATGTATGAGTGTACTTTACAGAACTGCGTAATGCTAGACACTAGGGGGCAGATTACATTTACAAGCCCCTTGCGCCACGTTTACGTTGCCTTGCGTGCCGCATCCCTGCGAGTCATTTACAGCATGACGCATCTAGGGAGATGCGTAACGTTATAAGGCCTGCACCACAATGGGTGCGTTCCTAGTACGCAGGGTGGGCGGTCCAGCGGCTGTGCGCCTCGCAAAATTGCCTGCGTGAAATGTACAAGATTTAACGCAGGCACTTCTGCGACGCTGCTACGTCAATTCAATTCCTTATGTCTGCTCGAAGCAGGCGAAAGGACTGACACAGCATGTTAAGTATTGGGTGGCCCTGAGCATTACTGGAGTTGCATTGCGTTGGCGACGTGACTCCAGCGATGCGCCGCTCTTACGTGACGAGATGCGTCACGCAAGTGCCTACCCTTGCGCCAGGGCGCGCCGCATTGTAAATGAGGCACATCTGCCGTGTCGCAAGGGTAGTTTTGCGTGACGCATTTGATCTGGCGCATCTCTGGAGATGGGCCAGAACGCGTAAGTAAGTATGCCCCTAAGGGGCAGAATTGCAATTACCGTCGCATCCCTGCAAAGTAGCAGGGATGCGCCATTAATTGTGCGGCCCGCTACCACCACCAAACATGGTGCGCCGTATTTGCAATGCGGCGCACCATGGGCCCAAAACGTCACCGAAGCTTTACTGCTGGAGTTGCGTCGCAACGATGGCGCAGCTCCATCAATGCTCTGGGGTACCCTATCTCCCCAATGCTGGGTCAAGCCGTACGTCAGCTTCAAGCAGGTGCAGGGTTTGTGTGACGCATCATTGTCCTAAAGGTGACTGATTGATATTTTGTAGATTTCCCTCAGCCACTATTAGGATGTGTTCCAGCGCAGGAATGCCCTCCCTTGCGCCGGAACGCCCCCTGATGGCGCAGGGCTTTATAACGGGATGCATCTCCCAAATGCGTCACGTTGTTATAATATTATACGCCGCACCATGGCGCCCTTTTTTGTTTAGCTGCTGCGTCACAAAAGTCACGCAAGAACGGCGCAAAAGAGCCGCAAGGGCTTAAATCTGCCCCTTCCTTTGTAACCCTGACAATAAGAAAAATAGTGGCGGTGGATTGATAGTTTGACTATTTAAATGACTGGTAATGTAGCAGGCAACTGTTAGTGTTGTCACTGATCTGACTGAAATCACAATGGAGTTTGTCTGTCACTTTGCGTCTTGCCTGCGGACTGCTGCCTGCCAGTCCTAGGTGAACGTTTCAGTACTTTGTTTAGTGAGTTACGTGACTTTCGAAGTCACAGGTCCGCAAATAAATGAAAAGTAACCATAATCAATATAATTTCGCGGAAATATTTTGTTATTGTTCTTTTGAAATGTTTGATTTGGTTGACATTGACAAGCAACAATCATCCATGTTTTCTGTTCTTTCTTTCATGTTGTACGTCAGCTCCCCCCAGGGGCGAGAGGAGGACACAGGAGCAGCAGGCGGCGGATGCTGTTCAACAGGGCCAGGATCGGGCAGGCGAGGGCTCCTCTGCTGGCCCCAGTAAGTTTTCATTTTAGACTAGTACCTATTTTTCCTAGCGTTCCTCATTTGACTTTTTTCAAAATTGTCTTTGCTCTTCTTGTAGACTGTATCTAAATTCTCATCCTGCCTCTACTATGACTCCCTGTGGTATTACTAGATTATTCTTATTAGTCTGTCTGTGTAGCTAACTAAGATTGCACGGTTGGCGAAACTCCCATGATTCTAGTCAGCAATAGCTCTATCAACTTAGTGCAGTCCTCTGGGATTGTCCATAATGTCTTTTGAAGTGTTCTATCTGGACTCATGCTTGCAAAAATTGCAAAACCTTTCGCTCAGTCACTCTAGTCTGGACCAAAAAACACAGATTGTATTTAAGTTTAAAAGGTTTATTAAAAGTAAACACATTTATTAAAATGAAGTCATAATAAAACTAAACGTTTAACTGATAATGGAAAAGTGGTTAGTGCTGACGATTAATTGAAGACATTTCTTGTGGTCGAGCCGAGCTCTCACCTGGTTTCAACTTGATCTTGTTGTTAGAAGTCCATCTTCTGTCTGTGTGGAGAAAAATGGTGCGTGTTAAAAAAACAGCCTTCATCAGTTGTGCCAAAAAGTGCAGCAAGACAACCTTCCCTGGAAAAAGGGACATTTTTTTTTACTTTAACGTAGACAGTCACAAATTACATTGTTTTCACATGTCTTCATTCCTAGACCAAATACTAGTGACTAGTGAGTGCTTTATTCTAACATTCTTAAATGTACTTTGTAGGTGGAACATCTGGTGGCGGGGCCAGTGTGGAGGTGGTGGTGCTCGACACGGAGGCGGAGGGCGATTCTTCAGGGGAGGAGGCGGCGGCGGCGGCTGTGAGAGTTGAGAGGGTGGTGGTGGCGGCCAGAGGTAAGCTCTTATATATTCCTTACTTATTGAGATTGAAGACTAGCTGGGAAGGCAAGAATATGAGATGCATGGCTGGGTGAATGATGAAGCAATGATGGGTGGAAGGACAACAGCCTGGGTGGGTGACACAGAAACTGTATGTGTCCATATACCTGGATCATGCTACTATCTGACTCTTAGATAGCATATGTGTATCTAGAGCAGGGGTACTCCTAGTACGGCCCGCGGGCCGGTGGTGGCCCGGCAAGCCTTCCTTGGCGGTGCGCAGACCTTGCAGACAATCACTGCTCCCCCGGCCCCCACAGAGCAGAGGCTTTTTTGTATTTCACCTGTTAGCGCCCCTGCATCTCCACTCTGACAATCACTGCTCCCCCTGCCCCCACAGAGCAGAGTGGAGATGCAAGGCCACAAAGAGGTGAAATAGAACAAAGCCTCTGCTCTGTGGGGCCAGGCAAGCAGTGATTGTCAGGGTGGAGAAGCAGGGGCGCTAAAACAAACAAAGCCTCAATAATATGTTAATGGTCTTTTAAAGACCTGTTAAGTACTTTGGTGTTGTTGTCTGTGTGTGCGCGTTGAGGAAGCGGTCTCAACCCGGGCTGAAGGCTGACACAGATAGACACACACACAGTGAGATGACAGAGGGGGAGGGAGAGGGAGGGCAGGAGGGAGAGAGAGATGGAGGGAGGGCAGGAGGGAGAGCAGGAGGGAGAGAGATGTATGTAAATGCTGGGTCTGGTGGCTCAGTGGATGAGGGCATCTGCTGCAGGGACCTGTGTGCAACCTCATGGTCACAAGTTATCGTTTTGCTTTAGCCCCGCCCCCTCTGACTCCGCCCCCACCAGTGCGGCCCTCGGCCCCAAACTACACTGTAAATGTAGCCCCTGAGAGAAAGTTTGTGAGTACCCATGATCTAGAGAGAGTAGACGGTCAGTGGATGAACTAAGTGTAACTTTGAAGAGCATGTAACACTGCACCCGCACGTCCGTTCCGGTGTAGGAAAGGCAAGGAAAAGAACTTTTAATTTTGTCCAAATACTACCACAAATAGTAGCAGTAGTTTGTATTGCAAGCACTGCATAGATCCGGTTATTATGGTGGCCACTCCCTACCTCTCTTAATAAGTTTAGTAGTACTCAGTCATTCATGTGTGGATGTATCACTGGTCACTCAATAAAAAGCAAAGCACCTAAAGTCATCCCATATATAAGCAAAAACATCCCATGTGAAGTGATAGATAATCAGATTATTTATCTTCTTCAATTTTCCATTTCTAGTACTCATTTCCACTGTAGGGTGAAAGTTAAATTAATTAAGCAGTATCCCTTGAGTTGTAACAGAGTATTCTCAGTGCCACCCATAATAGAAAAGTAAGAGCTTCACCACCTGCATGTACTGGACGGGTACAGTAACGCAACGGCAACGCAAGTCTAGGTCACTCCTCATGGCGTGCGTCTCTTTTTCTCGGGTGCAAGTTTACTGCGCTGGCATTATGCCGGCTTGCAGAAAATAACGTACCAATTTTCCAAAACAAGAGATAAGAAGAAGAATAAGACTGGTGTACTTTCATAGTCGACTCCAATGGAAGTCCACAGTGCTCGTAGAATTTGTTCCTTAAACTCCCACTAATGTTAGAGCAAGGATGAAGAAGTGTGAGGTTAGATAGATACTGGCCTCAATAGTTATGTAATGCGCTTGCAAGTAGCTAGTTGTACTGCAACACAAATTTCTGCTGAATGATTGAGTTAATCTTAAAGAGCATTGGTTACAGACTATGTCTTTCTTTCTTCATATAGGTTCTCCTTCCAAACGAACAAGGAGGAAGGAGCTGGCTAGAGCGGCCCGGCAACGGAGGATCGAGGCCACTGTTGCGGAATATCGGCGGCTGGTGGCCCTGGAGGACGTGGAAAGTGTGCAGTCGACAACTACAACAACGTCGTCTGCATCGGCCTCCGTGGCCCCACGGGCTGCCACCCAGCACAGTGGTCCACCCAGACTGAGCCGGGCTGCCAAAGGCAAACGCCACCGCCGAGCAGCAAGGCCAACAGCTGCCTCTCACAGGCATTGCACCTGCAAGGCAGTGAAGGCACGCCTGCGCCGCACTACCCTGATGGTGTCCCGCCTTCAGCAGGAGCTCGCCTTGCTCCGCGAGGAGCATGATGCCCTGGCCCAAAAAAGTTAACAGCATCCACCCATAGTGTCCCTTGCCCCTTTTTTAGAGACTTTTGGGGGGTGGGAATTGGGAGTTGGGTTTTTGGGGACTTTTGAAGGACAATCGTTGGGGTTAGGGAGGGTCTTGCGGGAGATTATTTTGTTAGGGATATAAATATACTTTTTCAAACTTTATCTGAGCATACCTGTTTTTTACTGCTTGCCTGGTGGGTGGGGGTTTAACGTTGACTGTTTTCCTGAAAGTTTAGTTCCATTTTCTTCCTTTAAGTGTAAATGCCCAAATGTTTTCAACACTAAGTGCCTCTCACAGACTAAGTGAAGTGAATCCAAGAGTCCTAGGACTTTAGTAGTACTACCTTCAGTCTCTCGTCTCTCGTACTAATACTCCATTATACCCCCAAACCACCAAACGCTTATCTTACCTGTAATTTGTGTTTGAAAGTAGGGCTAGACCCAGGGCTGGCTCCACGGGAAACACTGAATAACGTTGGCAATCTTGGTCGGATAAAATTTCCTCATAGCGGTGGTACTAGTGGTGTGACACAGTGGCAGTTGCATGCCTATGAAAAAAAAGAAAATGAAATCTGGTTTGTCCTCCTGAGCAATTCAACGGTACAACTGAGAATATAGCAGGTGACAGAAGTACAGTAGAGCAGTGCCACATTGTAGCCTAACAAATGGTAAAGTATAACTACTAATTCGGTTGAAGTTCTTTCACATTAGCAATGGTTCTTTGTCAAGCAGAGTAACAATATATCCTCGGATTTCTTCACCAGCCTGTTGCTATCACCTTATCCTCCCCACCCAGCAAGTGTGTGGATTTATTGCTGTAATAATAATTTAGTCACACATCAATCAAAACCACACAGCCCGGGGGAAGAGGGTTAGGGTTTGAAAAATGGATGGGTACGGGGGTTTTTGGGAAAGGTTTTGGGAGACAAGAAAAAATAGCACAGCATAGACAAACTATTGTGAACATAAACAAATCTTTGGGTACAAACCTATCCATCAATCTTTGAAAGTGCATGCACTACTGCATGCATGTCAGTGAAAAGTAAGTAGTACATTCGACAACTGTGGAAAGAAAGAATGCGACAGTACAGGGCCTGTGTGGAATTATTGATAACGATATTCAAGATAACGTCTCTGTAGCCAGATACCCGAGAGCCTTGCTGGTCACTATAAATCCATTCACAACAACACTCAATGGGGTTGGTCTGGAAGGTGTCAGGTTTACTCCCCGTGATCCAGTCGATGCAAATATGGTTCCACCTCCAAATGTCACCAACACCCAGAAGTGTAAACACAGGGTGTTCGAGCCATTAGGCGGGGGAGAAAAATAACAAACTAAAATAAAAAATGTGGGATGGGTAAAGGTAGGGTCAGCAGGGAAAGGATACCTGTAACAGAAGACAAGACAGGCATCAGTGAAGTGCTGTCCTAACATACAAGGGTACTCTCATATAGTCTCACTAAATAACCAAGGAAGTAGACAAGTACCTGAGCACCAAGAAAACATGACCTTGGATAGGAAATACTATAGCCCTTCTGCCACAATCTGTGAGGAAGGCCTAAGAAACACATAAACATATAGTTAACGAACACACTCCTGTCGCACCAAACACACTCGCGTTATACTAAGACATCAAACCCACTACTCACAACATACCACAAACTTGGTAGAGGACTCAATGTACAAAGGGGGTTCCAAATAGTCAAAGCAAAGATGTATGGTCCAACAAAAAGGAAGAGGGAAACGGTAGTGTGTAGGAAGCAAGAACTACAACACTGCGCTCTCTAAGTAATGACCCAGTAGAGAATCTTTGGTGAAGGTCAAACAGAAAAACGTAGTTGCGACCACCACTGAATTCTGCCAACAACACACCCCACGGTGCACTACACAAAGAGAACTGGGGTAGCCTGTAGTTACCTCACTACATGCCCAGTTATGGAGGTCCTTTGAAATACACAGTTATACAACGGAGACGCGTAGTTGTCCTTACTACCACGCTCCGTTTTAATAGTACAAAAACGATCCCCGATGTGAACGCTAACACGTGGTATAGACCGCCACTGTGCTCCGCCACACACAATTCAACCAAACAGGAATTCATCAAAGGTAGAATTCTGTTAGAAAACAGTCACAGAACCTCCCTTAACAATCCGTTCAGGCAGTAATCAGCTGACCGCACGGGCGGCCGAAGAGTTTAGAGCGGCTTTACCTGAAGACGCGTGAAGTCCGTCTACCGCCAAGGACAGAACACGGAAGCGCTCCCCACTGAGCCTCAGGGGGGGGGGGGGGGAGGTGATAGTCCACAGGAGACACGATAGAAAAGCATGCAGAGCGTCCGCTCTCATGCCGGTGCAGAACAGAAACCAGAATAACGCGCAACAGGAAGCGCGCCTGTTCCCCAGATAAACTTCCTGCAAGTCTCCCGCCTACTCATGGGAAATGTAGTTTCATAGTACGGTAGGCGCTTAGGGGCTGCGTAACCTGACAGAAGGTATAGTAGATAGAAAAGGAGAAATTGCTTTTTTTCTAGGTGTCCCCTCACTCACCAGGGTTGCCCCTTGGCGACATGCTTCATCATTGGGGCCATCCCAGTCCTCTACGGCCTGGGGCGTGCTGTGACTTGCGAATTACGTAGGAGCACTTACAAATGACTATGTGTGGTGCAGATGTGATAGTGGAGTGGACTAAGTGATGTGTTAAGGGATCAATTTAGAAGCCTAGAGAGAGCCAAGAAATGCAGTCACAGTCAGAGAAAAAGGCAAGGGATACTGTATCTATGTGGTTGTAGTGGTCCTGTTGGAAGTGGTAAGTAAGTTGCCTGCAGAAAAAAAATCCTCCTATTAGCGGCACTCCTCCATTGCAGCCGACGCTTCGTCCATCGATGTTGGTCACCAGAAGACACCCTGTAAAAAAAAGCACAGCATAGACAAACAATTGAACATAAACAATTCTTTGGGTACAAACCTATCCATCAATCTTTGAAAGTGCATGCACTACTGCATGCATGTCAGTGAAAAGTAAGTAGTACATTCGACAACTGTGGAAGAAAGAATGCAACAGTAAAGGGCCTATGTGTAAATTATTGATAACGATATTCAACATAAGGTCTCTGTAGCCAGATACCCGAGAGCCTTGCTGGTCACTATAAATCCATTCACAACAACACTCAGTGGGGTTGGTCTGGAAGGTATAGTAGATAGAAAAGGAGAAATTGCTTTTTTTCTAGGTGTCCCCTCACTCACCAGGGTTGCCCCTTGGTGACATGCTTCATCATTGGGGCCATCCCAGTCCTCTACGGCCTGGGGCGTGCTGCGACTTGCGAATTACGTAGGAGCACTTACAAATGACTATGTGTGGTGCAGATGTGATAGTGGAGTGGACTAAGTGATGTGTTAAGGGATCAATGTAGAAGCCGAGAGAGAGCCAAGAAATGCAGTCACAGTCAGAGAAAAAGGCAAGGGATACTGTATCTATGTGGTTGTAGTGGTCCTGTTGGAAGTGGTAAGTAAGTTGCCTGCAGAAAAAAAATCCTCCTATTAGCGGCACACCTCCATTGCAGCCGACGCTTCGTCCATCGATGTTGGTCACCAGAAGACACCCTGTCCACTGCCTGCCTGATGCTGAATTGTGGCTCGCTACTGTGAAGCCTGACTCCATCCTTTTTTCCCCATTGCAGAGACTGAAACCCGGCCTGTAATTATTCAACGAAAAACAGGAAGTGATATAATATTACAACACCACTGATAAATAAATATAAGGTATGTAGGCTGTGGAGTGCAAAAAGTCACAATTTGATTTTCCTAGTAGACAGTACAATATTTTTGAAAGTGCGTACTCTGAGTCACCTTTTGAAGGATAAATAAGTATGGGCAAATTAATGTAGCGGATCTTGCCCCTCAAGCTAGGTGTACTGTAAACTGTGTTTTAGAACAAAATTAGATCTTCCTAGCAGTGCTCCCACCCAGACCCTTACTAAAGCCAGTCGCAAAAATGTAGAAGACCCCCAATCAAATCTCAAAAAACGAGGCCTAGCAGAAAACTGGTGACAAAACTTACTTTGAAAGTAAAAGTAGGCCGAAGTACCCCCTTCCTAATTACCCATTACCCACCGTGGATTGCATTCAAACCACTTGCAAGCAACCAAGCAAAAGTAGCCATAGCCAGCATCGCTCCAAGACTCGAAATCCCCCCCACTCAAACACATGCAATAGAAATACTGCTAACCCTAACGAACCCTAAGTTAAGAATAGTGGCAAAGGCTTTCTTTAACTATGCCAAATCCCCCCTTTCCCACCATGGATTTTCTTCAAATGACTTGCAACCAAAATTACACATTCTCACGAGTGCTCTAAGACCCCAGAACTCAGTTGGAAAAATCTAGAACACCCCGAAACACATGCAATCCTGCTGCTAGGGCTAACCCTAACGAACCCTAAGTTACAAAAAGTGCCAAAACTAAAGGCTTTTCCGCGCTGATTTTGTCCCAACCACTTCTACCCGGTATTAGACCTTCCCAGGAATGCCCTAAGACCCGGCAACCCACCAGCCAAGAAGCGTAACACCCCCAAACAGGCCAAAAGCAAAATCTCATACTTGCAATATTTCTGGGCCTTCGGTCCAAACGCGCTGCGTAGCTAGGCCATAAGTCGGGGTTGGCACGACGGATTTCCTGAAAAGCAAATGCAATCAAGATTAGAGTGTCCCAGCAGTGCTCCCAGACCACGAAACTCACCCACAAACACCAGGAAGCCCCCCAAACAGGCCCCCGAAAACGCTACATAGAGCAAAATGTCAGAAATAGCCAAAAAAAAATCGGCCTGGATTTTGTCCCAACCACTTCTACCCGGTATTAGACCTTCCCAGGAATGCCCCAAGACCCGTCAACCCACCCGCCAAGAAGCATAACACCCCCAAACAGGCCAAAAGCAAAATCTCATACTTGCAATATTTCTGGGCCTTCGGTCCAAACGCGCTGCGTAGCTAGGCCATAAGTCGGGGTTGGCACGACGGATTTCCTGAAAAGCAAATGCAATCAAGATTAGAGTGTCCCAGCAATGCTCCCAGACCACGAAACTCACCCACAAACAGACGGAACCCCCCCTAAGAGCACCTCAAAGGCAAGCAAGTCATCAAAAACACAAAAAAAATTCCGCCTGGGATTTGGTCCAAAACACTTTTATCCGGTATTAGAGTTTCCCAGCAATGGCCCCAGAGCCGTCAACCCAGGAGAAAACGAGTAGAAGACCCCCAAACAGCCAAAGAGCAAAAGTACAAAAATGGGGACTTAGTCAATTTTTCACAAATTTCCCAAATCACTCCGCGCGCGCTCTGCAGCTAGGCCCTAAGTCCCCTCTGGCACCATGGATTTGCTTCAAACCTCTTGCAAAGTAAAGTATATATAGCCAGCAGTGCTCCCAGACCACGAAACTCACCCACAAACACCAGGAAGCCCCCCAAACAGGCCCCCGAAAACGCTACATAGAGCAAAATGTCAGAAATAGCCAAAAAAAAAATCGGCCTGGATTTTGTCCCAACCACTTCTACCCGGTATTAGACCTTCCCAGGAATGCCCCAAGACCCGTCAACCCACCCGCCAAGAAGCATAACACCCCCAAACAGGCCAAAAGCAAAATCTCATACTTGCAATATTTCTGGGCCTTCGGTCCAAACGCGCTGCGTAGCTAGGCCATAAGTCGGGGTTGGCACGACGGATTTCCTGAAAAGCAAATGCAATCAATATTAGAGTGTCCCAGCAATGCTCCCAGACCACGAAACTCACCCACAAACAGACGGAACCCCCCCTAAGAGCACCTCAAAGGCAAGCAAGTCATCAAAAACACAAAACATTTTCCGCCTCGGATTTGGTCCAAACCACTTTTAGTGCTTCCCAGCAATGGCCCCAGACCCGTCAACTCACCTGCAAAGAGGTAGAACAACACCCCCACAAGTGCTGAGTCTTTCTTCATTGGGCGTAAACCAGCCCTCTGCTTTGATGGAAATAGGAGTCTGGAGGAGGAGGATAGAGGAGCATGTTCTTCTGAACTTGTGAACCTGAGGATGCAGACTGCGGCACCTTCAAATAAATTAGCAAACAAGTGAAGACAGTTCTGCTGATGGGCTTGTTTTTGTGATTATCTGATTAAAGTTTGAATTATATTAACTGTGCACAACAAAGAAAGACAGACACACAGGAATAAAAGTGAATAAGGATGAAAAAGAAAGTTATTGATTCGTTGTCTCATTTTCAGGGCTCGAAGTCGGTATCACGGTCCAGGAATAAGAATAAGGCTTCGTCATCATACTCTGCGAATTCAGACAGGGAGAGCTCAGTGTCACCTGACAGAGTAGAAATTCCCTCATCTATGTTGCTGGCCACCTCCTCTTCATCCGGCACGCTCTCTCGTACTCTGAAATCTGGTGGTATGAGGTGCTGATTCATCTTGATCATTGTTAACCTCTCCACATTTTTGGGCGAGAGGCGGCTCCGTTTGGGAGTTACAATCCCACCAGCCGCACTGAAAACCCGTTCAGAAGACACGCTTGCGAGTGGGCAAGACAAGTAGTTTAAAGCCAGGTTGGTGAGCTGTGGCCACAATTCTTTTTTCCCATGCCAATACGCCAATGGGTCAGAATTAACATAGACCTCTGTTGAGTCATTCAGATAGTCCTTCACCATCGACTCAAGGTCCTCATCCAAGGTTCCTCCACTTTGCTTAGCTCTTGCTGTGCCTCTGACCTTTTGAGAACCAAACCCACGCAGAGCTAGCCAATCCTCTTCAGCCTCCAATGTTTCTGTTGTCTTTCGTGCAGATGATCCGGTTGCCGGTGTCTTTAACGGCTGAGAGGTCACTTGTGCCACAGCCACAGGTGCAGAAGTGGATTGTTTTGACTGGGGATGGCCTGCTGATGTACTGCCATTTCCTTCAATTTCCAGCCGTTCTGTTTCAAACTTCTTGGCTGACAAGGCTAGCCAACGTTTGTACTTTAGAACATGTTCATCATCAAAAGGAAAGAATGCTTGGCCTGCCAGCGCCTTTTTGTAGCGTGGATCCAGAATAGTAGCACAAATGTAATGCTGTTCTGAGTGGATCTTTTTAAGACGTTCATCACCTTGTAGGAGCTCTAATAATTGCTCGGCCAGAAGCAAAGAGTCTTGGTTTTTATCTTTTCTAAACACAGAACACACCTCCTTCAGTTGGTCCTCCAGCATGTACAACAATGGGATAGCTTTTCCCAAATTAGAGTCCTCCTTGCTGACTGCACGCGTGAAGAACTCAAAAGGACGAAGCATGCGTGTCAGGCTTTCAACTATGTTCCATTGCGGCCCACCCATCCTCAGCTCCTCTGCACCCTCTTTAAGGAAATATTGATCGAGTTCCGTATACTGCTCATACAGACGCTCAAGCATGTAGAAGGTTGAGTTCCAACGTGTTACCACCTCCTGGATGAGTGCTTTCACTGGCATTTGATGTTGATATAGCAGGCTCCTCAGCTGCTTCCGGGCCTTAAAAGAATGGCTGAAATGCTTGCACATTTTTCGGCAGGTGTCCAATACACCGTACGCTGCACTGCCTTTATTACCCAAGAATTTTTGGACAACCAGGTTTATACAGTGCGCCAAACAGGGCACTCTGAAATAGTAACCGTCCCTCATGGCCTTAACTATATTGGAGCCATTGTCCGTGGAAACATAATCAACCTTGCGTTTTAGTGGGGACAGACAGTTAAGGACCTTTGTGTTAAAGACATCCAAAATGTTTTCTGCTGTGTGACGTTTCTCCAAACCAAACATGGCTAGTGTTGCATATTTCCGAGCACCTTTAAAAACAATGTTAGTGTCAACACCTGAGTTTAGCTTTGCTTTAGCCCCTGAAAAAGAGACCCAGTGTGCAGTGATGCACATGTAATCAGCGCCTGCGCCACTGGTCCACATGTCTGTTGTCAGATGTATAGTGTGAACAGCACTCTTCTGCAAAGCTGCCCCAATCACCTTCAGAACATCTTCATGTAGTGCTGGAACCGCAACTCGGGCAAAATAGAACCGGCTAGGAACCTTCCATTTAGGGCAGAGCGCTGTCACTAATCCTAGAAAACCAACCCCTTCTACAAAAGAAAAAGGGAGAAGGTCCAGAGCTAGCATTTTAGCCAGCTTAGTGTTATACAGACGGGTCATTGGGTGGTTGCGTTCATATTGCGCTTCTGTAAACAACATCTTTTTAATGTTGCCCTGGACCAATGATTTACGGGATGATGATGATCTCTTCGACCCAGTTACGCTCGCTGATGAACTTTTCCGCATTGATGTCTCACTCTCTCCCACACTCTTAGTGTGGCTCCCATGGGGTGTGCTGCTGACATGGGAACTGGGTGTAAGTGAAGTGTTTGAATCGTCTTCTTCTACCTCCTCGTCATCAGCAGATGAAAAATCAACGTTTTCATTACGTGCAATTCCGGCTTTCTTGACCGCCTCTAGGTGCGGAAACCATTGGACAGCGTGCCTTCTCTCAAGATGACCTCTCTGGCCTCCGGTACCATAGTTAGAACCAAGCTTACCACGACTAACTCGAAGCTTACAAAGGCTACAAATGGCTACGTTTTCCTTTTTTGGGCAAACACTAAAGAAGTCCCAAACTGGAGACTTGAAATGTCTTTGGGGGCCGGAGGAGGCGGCGATACTGGTGGTGGTGGTCCTGCTGCTAATGCCAGATGAAGTGGAGGATGTGGATTGCCGAACTTCAGTACGTTTTGCACTTTCACCACCACGAATTGAGGTCGAGGACGAGGTGGGTACCTTCTTGCGAAGAAATATGGAAGCGGTAGGTTTTGGTGTACTACTTAACTCCAAATCTAATGATTCCATTTCCATTGCCTCCTCGCCGACATCATCATCACGCTCAGCAGCTTCTCGGGATAGGGTCAAAATGTCTCTTTGCTGCATGCCCGGTGGGGCTGCAGTGACCTTTGTGATGACTGGCTCATCGTCATCGTGAGAGGCTTCATCACCAGCAGTATCTGTCACTTCTTGTTGAGCCTCATCACACTCCATAGGTTTGAGTTTTTGGACGACCTTCCTTTTACGCTTAGGTACTGGTGTCAGATCATGGTGTGCCTCACTGTCAGACCGCAGTTGTGGTTCCCAGGACGGATCACTTGCATCTGAAGGAGGTGGGCTTGAAGAAGATGTAGACACCCCCCTTGATCTTTTCCTTGCTAGGGATGTGGAAGACAATGAATGATCATCAGGAGGAGTGGCTTCCAATGATACCTCGGCTTCATTGTCGATTTCCTGATGTGCCCCTACTTCGGGAGGAACAACTATTGTGGGCACTTGTGAACCTTCATGCACCTTTGCTTGCGCATCTCCTTTTGCTGCCTCTCCTTCCACATGTACTTGGGCGTGTACTTGCACATGGTGTTGTTGTTGCGGCTGTGGTTGTTCAACACTTGTCAGATGAGTTACAACAACCTGTGTTGATTCAGGGACATTGCTGCTACTTTCTTGCAATGAGCCAACATCACTGGTCGATGGTGATTGGAGAAGTACACTGACTGCCTCTGAAGCACTCAAGGGCTTTGACTTAAGTTGGCGTGGTGGTGGAGGCACTGAACCCAATGGAGCAGGGGTGCTGCTCCCAGCTTGGTCCCCAGCAGATCCTGCTGCTGCAGGCGTACTTTTTTTTTTGCTCCCAAAAAAAGTGGCGGGTGGCACACCAGCCTCCTTGGTAACTTGCTTCTTCTGCTCCTTACTAGCAACTTTCTTGCTAGAGGAGCTACGGAGAACTTTCTTTGGGGGCGGGGCCATCTTCTTCAGAGCAGGTCAGACAGCAGGCCGCAGTTGCACGAATTGTAGAGTTGTCTGAGGCCAGACGTGACGTCGCGTGACGTTATGCTGCACACACACACCGCTGCAGGACTTCTTCCAGGCACTGGTGGTTCTCTTGAGTCTTGTGCACCTAAAAAAAATGGAAGACAGAGGAACATCAGTTCAGTTATAGAGCACAAAAAAATCGAAAAACACTGCAAAATCAGCACAATCCCAATCCATCCATGCGCTCCATAATGTTTAAATTCAAGACAACCCACAGAAAGACTAGGCCCATGCAAGACTCACTACCCCTGGGCATAAATAAAGGTTGAAAAGTAGGCAAAATGGTTGGAGGCCTAACAACAAAGCCTGCATTTAAAATGGCCACTTGCCTGCCAGCACATGGCCAGTGCCTGTAGCTGCACTCAAAATGGCCACCAGCCACATGGCATGTCCCTCCCCATGAACACCCCCAAAAATCGAAAAACACTGCAAAATCCCATTCAATCCATGGCCTCCATGATGTTTAAATTCAAGACAACCCACAGAAATACTAGGCCCATGCAAGACTCACTACCCCTGGGCATAAATAAAGGTTGAAAAGTAGGCAAAATGGTTGGAGGCCTAACAACAAAGCCTGCATTCAAAATGGCCACTTGCCTGCCAGCACATGGCCAGTGCCTGTAGCTGCACTCAAAATGGCCACCAGCCACATGGCATGTCCCTCCCCATGAACACCCCCAAAAATCGAAAAACACTGCAAAATCAGCACAATCCCATTCCATCCATGGCCTCCATGATGTTTAAATTCAAGACAGCCCACAGAAAGACTAGGCCCATGCTAGACTCAAATACCCCTGGTGAAAAGGCCACAAGTACAGGCCCAAAAAACGAAAATCACTGAAAAATCTGCACAATCCCATTCCATCCATGGCCTCCATGATGTTTAAATTCAAGACAACCCACAGAAAGACTAGGCCCATGCAAGACTCACTACCCCTGGGCATAAATAAAGGTTGAAAAGTAGGCAAAATGGTTGGAGGCCTAACAACAAAGCCTGCATTTAAAATGGCCACTTGCCTGCCAGCACATGGCCAGTGCCTGTAGCTGCACTCAAAATGGCCACCAGCCACATGGCATGTCCCTCCCCATGAACACCCCCAAAAATCGAAAAACACTGCAAAATCAGCACAATCCCATTCAATCCATGGCCTCCATGATGTTTAAATTCAAGACAACCCACAGAAATACTAGGCCCATGCAAGACTCACTACCCCTGGGCATAAATAAAGGTTGAAAAGTAGGCAAAATGGTTGGAGGCCTAACAACAAAGCCTGCATTCAAAAAGGCCACTTGCCTGCCAGCACATGGCCAGTGCCTGTAGCTGCACTCAAAATGGCCACCAGCCACATGGCATGTCCCTCCCCATGAACACCCCCAAAAATCGAAAAACACTGCAAAATCAGCACAATCCCATTCCATCCATGGCCTCCATGATGTTTAAATTCAAGACAGCCCACAGAAAGACTAGGCCCATGCTAGACTCAAATACCCCCGGTGAAAAGGCCACAAGTACAGGCCCAAAAAACGAAAATCACTGAAAAATCTGCACAATCCCATTCCATCCATGGCCTCCATGATGTTTAAATTCAAGACAACCCACAGAAAGACTAGGCCCATGCAAGACTCACTACCCCTGGGCATAAATAAAGGTTGAAAAGTAGGCAAAATGGTTGGAGGCCTAACAACAAAGCCTGCATTCAAAATGGCCACTTGCCTGCCAGCACATGGCCAGTGCCGGTAGCTGCACTCAAAATGGCCACCAGCCACATGGCATGTCCCTCCCCATGAACACCCCCAAAAATCGAAAAACACTGCAAAATCAGCACAATCCCATTCCATCCATGGCCTCCATGATGTTTAAATTCAAGACAGCCCACAGAAAGACTAGGCCCATGCTAGACTCAAATACCCCTGGTGAAAAGGCCACAAGTACAGGCCCAAAAAACGAAAATCACTGAAAAATCTGCACAATCCCATTCCATCCATGGCCTCCATGATGTTTAAATTCAAGACAACCCACAGAAAGACTAGGCCCATGCAAGACTCACTACCCCTGGGCATAAATAAAGGTTGAAAAGTAGGCAAAATGGTTGGAGGCCTAACAACAAAGCCTGCATTCAAAATGGCCACTTGCCTGCCAGCACATGGCCAGTGCCTGTAGCTGCACTCAAAATGGCCACCAGCCACATGGCATGTCCCTCCCCATGAACACCCCCAAAAATCGAAAAACACTGCAAAATCAGCACAATCCCATTCCATCCATGCCCTCCATGATGTTTAAATTCAAGACAGCCCACAGAAAGACTAGGCCCATGCTAGACTCAAATACCCCTGGTGAAAAGGCCACAAGTACAGGCCCAAAAAACGAAAATCACTGAAAAATCTGCACAATCCCATTCCATCCATGCCCTCCATGATGTTTAAATTCAAGACAGCCCACAGAAAGACTAGGCCCATGCACCACTCACTACCCCTGGTCAAGGCCCCAACAACAGGTCAAAAATCGAAAAACACAGAAAAATCAGCACAATCCCAATTCATCTATGGCCTCCATGATGTTTAAGTTCAAGACAACCCACAGAAAGAATCAGTCCACCCACCACTGAGTACCCCTGGGCAAAAGGCCCCAAAACAGCCCAAAAATCGAAAATTCCAAAATTTTAGTTGCAGCAACTGTAATGCCCCAAACAAACTTACTTGTAAAATTTCTAATCCAACAGTGATCCAAAGAAAGTCAAAAAGGCCTCAAATCCAAAGATCCAGCAGCATCCACAAAAAGTAATCCTTCCAGCTCCACATCCAAATGAAAAGTGACCAGGAGATGGACAAAGCACTGGGAGGAGCCTGCTGAACAGGAACAGGAAGTTGAAGACTATGGGGCACTTCCTTCCTCCCACCCCCCTGCCCCCCTCCCCAAAATGGACTCCTCGCTAAAAAAGTGCAGGCAAATGTCAAACTAAGGAGTTATTCACATAAAAATCATCATTTCTAGAAGGTTTATGCTGCTTGCTGGTGGATTTCTTGTGCAGAATTGCAAATTTATATTTTCGCTCGCCGCATCTCAAATCTCGCAATTGCGAAGTACCGCGAGACGTGATCTCGCTGTACTCGCGTTGACAAACTATCGCTGGCAAGCCGCGATGACGTAATCGCGCTCGCCAATTCCCGCGGGATCACACAGCAAGATCCAAAATGGCGCAGCACTCGCAAACTATCGAAAAAAACAACTCGGCAAACGATGATAAACGCCGCGCGCCGCAAAAATTGTATCACCAACGCCGCGCGCCGCCAAAAAAATCCGCTGCGTGCGAATTTGCGGATTTTGCGGGAAATCCGCAAATCTCGCGGATTGCGGATTTCCCGAAAATCCGCAAAATCCGCGAGCGTAACGGATTTTCCGCCCATGCTTAGTCTGGATGATATATAACTTTTACTTCCAAATTGATAACAGCCGTCATCTAAATGCAATACCATTCCTTTCAAAATATCAATTCCAATTATGTATTCCAAAAGTGGCACAACTAAAACAGAATATTCTTTTCGAGGAATTCTACCTATTCTCATTTCAAGTGTAGTTTGCACTGCCGGGGTTTCCTTTCCACCTAAACCAGTAATTGTGAAAAATTGACCTTTAAATTTCTTTGATTTTCCATGAATTAGAGTGGCCTCCGCTCCTGTATCTACCAATGCTCGGGCCCTTTGGATATTACGATGTTTCCAAAAAATTTCAATACCTACAATAGGTCTATTGTCTTTGTGAGCCCACCTGCGTACTGGAGCTTGACCTATTTCCTAGTCATTTTTATTGCGTTCTGATAACCAAGACAAAGCATGGTAAATGCTCTCATATTTCTTGGACGATAAAATGTCATGTTCATATCCATCCCCATTACGAAATGGATTCCTCTCATCTGCATGGTACTGTGAATTTCGATCGGAAAGTCTGTGTCGATCCTCTCTTCTACTCATCTCAGGGGACTGATCCCTTTCATCCCTATATCTGCTGTTAACACGGTCATCTCTCCCCCTTTCTCTTTCCCCCTCTCGCTCTCTCTCTTTTTCACGTCGAGGGGACACATCACGTTCATGCAGTCTACCATCACGACGATTAGAATCATCATGACGCCTATCGTCACCACTATCATCAGAATATTCACGATCACATTCATTCTTTCGCACACGTCGGGCACCCTCCTTCTGATCCAGACCACGCGTGCGAAATAAGTCCCACAAGCGATTATTAGGTTCACCATCAATGTCTTCCTTTTTCACGCCATCAGCCAACAGGGCAAGAAACATATCACGTCTAGTGAACTTATAATCCCCAGCAGTACAACCCTCAGGTCTGGACTGCCTTTCAGGTTTAAACCAGTCGCGCAACTCACCAAGCTGACGGACAGATTCAAGCACCATAGACAAAGCATTGCCAGTCTGATTGATCAACAAAGTCATCATAACTTGCTTACAAGCAACAGGGGAAGAACGGATAATGCAATTACGCACAGAAGATGTTAACAAACAATCCAATAATCTGTCAGCTGTACTCAGAAAAATTGCAGTTTTCATCACCTCCTCTTTCAGCCGTTGCGCCCATCGCGCAAGGTGTACCACGGCTTATTCACAGGCCAATCAGATTCAGTAGGGTATTTGTGATTACAGCCATCAGTCGCTAACTGGAGCAGACTAGTTTGACCAACACCATTGTAATTCCGAAAATGATCTTGTACAGTAGAATCGGAACTCAAAGAACAACATTTCAAGGCATCTCCTGCATCTAACATGATACCTGCAGCGCCTAACTCATAAAGGCGTACCATCCATGTAAGCAAGGCCTCACCAGGCCATTGCCGAAATCGTTGCAAAACGTCACTAACTTCCTGTTGTGTAAAATCTTCCAAACTATCCAAAGGAATACCATTTGGATTACCAGGAGCTTGTTGTAATTTTCGTCGAAAAACTGGATGCGCAGAAACCTCAGGACGAGCATCAGAAGAAGCTCGATCCATAGACTTAGAGGAACAATCAGAATGAGAAACGTCATTAGAATGGGAAGAGCGACCACGGTCGCCGGAATCATCATGTTTGTCACAAGAAGTAGATTTACAATCACGTCCGGAGCAAGAAAATTCACGCCTGTCAGACTCCTCAGCCGAGGAACCAGAATCATTCGAGCCCCAGATATTACCATCCCATTCATCAGGATTCTAGTCCAGTCCGGCTTTCGCCACGACCAGACGCACCTTCCGTTTACAAACACGACCACGACGATTCTTATATTTGTATTTCGCAATTCGAGCAGCAGCCCTTTCGGCTATTGTCTGATAAGTTTCAAGTTTGTCGGTAAGCAATTTATTTTGACATCGCAAAAGAGTATGAGCATTTTGCACTTAAACAAACTTCTCTTCCATATCCACATATTGTTTCTGCAATTTTAAAAACTTCTAATGTACAATCCTGTACGCAGTTAAAATAATCCAACCTCTGCGTCCCAAAATAGGAAGCTCCTCACCCTTCACTACCGGCGCTTTCTGCAAACAAGCAATCACATTAGCCGGCTCCACCATCTCCAAACAAGAACTCCAATTTTCACTCAAACCAGTAGAATCGGCCCACTCACGGGCCAAAGCCTCGTAAGACGTCGATTCCCAGCCGGGAATTTCAAGAGGCAATTTGAAAGTAGATTTAGACCTTCGCAAAAACATTTTGACAACTCAAAAAGATATATACAACTATAAACAAATAATATACAAAATAAACTTCGTATGAGCCGAGTGCAAACCAACAAGATAGAAACAATACAGCGCACACAGGCTTCGTAAACAGTTCGTGACGCCAGATGTAACGACCGGATTCTCGGACCAGATAGAATCAGCTCACCAAGACACCAAGACACCACTAACCCAGCCGAAATGTAACCACCTCCCTCCTTAGGACCTATTTACAACAGGTATCTATGTTTCCTACCCAACGATGGGGAATTAGCAATATACATGCTTAGATCTTCTAAAATACCACACTCATACAATATCGTCTCGCGGTCACATGGGCCCAGACTAATCAACCCTGGGGCAGTTCTGATTACTTACCATTACACACTGGCTACAACCAGTGCTCTCTCAAGCCACAATCCTGTGGGTATACACACCAGTTTCCCCCCTGGTGCTCTCTCTCTGTCATACAAGCCACAATCCTGTGGGTATACACACCAGTTTCCCCCCTGGTACTCTCATTAACGCCGCCTTACAACTACGATCACTTTCCTATGAATACCGTTAGCTCTCCATGTTGGGGAATCTCTCGCTATCCACTAGAGGTACAATACTACAATATTATGGGTCACACAAGAATGGCCGAATTACACGATGTACAACTTATTCTCTATTTCAAGGGCTCCTCTCTCCCTCATTGTTCAGTTACCATTTACCTGGACTGGGGTAGCATCTGTTCATGTCACAGCATCTGACTAGAAGAAAGGTTAACTTTACTATATGAGAATAAAATTTACGCACTGGTTTACTAAGAACTGGGGTATCTTTATTATGACAATATCAACAATAACAATATAATACTATACTATAACATATAGCCTGAAAAGGAAAAGGAAAGGTTAGAATGTGTGTGCACGCTAATAAGAAAGGGTCGACGTCACCTTATTAATATGAAGTCTGGACTCAGCAGACATCTGGGTTCCCTTCTCGTCTGTGCCTTGGCTCGTCTTAGGGTCACACCTCTGCAGTCACGGATACACGTCTGCACCGCTATGCTATGTCTCCTCCGCTTCCCTCCAGGTCACTGGAACCTTCCTCTTATCAGCTGCTTTCTCTCTGGCTGTTCTGCACTACTCCTCTCCCCTCTCAATCACGGACTGCCTTCACTTCCCAGCCTCGATCTTATAACTCAGTTTCTACCACTCTGGTATTCGTTCCCTCAACTAACTGCTTCACTCTGTATGCTCTGATCTTAATGTCAAAGCTCGCCAGCTGCTCCAACTAAAATAACTTCAATCTTTCTAAGAGAGTATCAGCTTCTCGGTCTTTCTCGGACTCCAAAATGGCGACTGTCTGCCTTGAAATAATTAATTGCATTGATGCTAACGACTAGCTGCCGCCTACAGACTGACTGACTCACTGCCTCATGCTTTCGCTAATATGGAAGCTTGTCCCTTCATGGAAAGTTACGGCCAGTAACCTGCCGCCCACCAAATTCTTGTACCTCCCCGTACCAAGGACACGTTCTCAGCTGGCCGGCCTGATGTTATGTCTTTGACACGAAGAAAAATACAGTCTAACATAACATAACATAACATTTCGATAAGTACCAGCCTGAGCTGGTTCTCTCCAAGCGAACAACACCTCATAACTAAAACATTACATTTGACATAGAAGCATCTCAAGCTGCCGGGGCAGAAAGAAAGATGGAGTCTCTCCCGTTTGAGGCCTACAAGGCTCGAAATAAGCATAACTCCATGGAAAGTGTACTAGCACTCTTATAAAAGAACGGATTATCACTAATACTAAGGAATCTATCCCTTAACATAGATTTATAAGCCCTGATCTAAGGAAAAGGGTACGGGATTGTGTCAACCGCCTTGTGAATAGGCGCTATTTACGGTTCTAATCCTTCTATTACAATGATAGCAGACTAAAGTCACCTCCAATCACCTTCCCTCAAGAAAGGGCCGAAAAAGTCGGTCATAACAGGAGCAGCCGCAATTCACTGGAGAGTTGCGGCGGAGCCTGTGAGTATTGCAAATCCCGAGAATAGCCATTCAAATCTTCTTAGGCGTGTTATACATAACTTAGTGTCACCGGGGCTTCTGTATAAGCACTATAAAATACTGTATAGCACTCTTTTGGTTTCCACTCCCCGTATTCCGTACTGTATATATATAAATATCCTTCCCCCCCTTCTATCCCTCACAAACACCCTCCCTTTCTTTATACTCTTATCCTCCCAGACTGTCTTCCCGTACCCTACCTCCCCCATGCTCGCTTTTTATTCCCTCACCTCCCGGGTTACGGTGACGGTAAAACCACCCTCAGAGTCCGGTTGGACTAAGGGCTCCTTTCTTGTTTCCTTTTCCCCTACGACCTCCGAGGAAAACACCAGGATAATCCCACAGAGATACGGCATCCCGGAACCTTCACAGGGAGAAGACCAGAGACCCCATCCATTGGAGCCTAAAATATTGTTTAATCAGCCTATCCTGATATTTTGTCTGTACTGAATGAAATAAAAATATACAGACATTGCACACTACATTCGGCCTCCAAGCTTGTTATTCCAGCCCGCTATACCCACAAGATCACAGGGGGTTACCTGGGTTTTTGGCCCCCTGCTTGGCGGCCATCTATGGAAACCCAACAAACCTACACTTTTCTGAACACTATACATCCAGGATATTCCAGGGAGGTATGGCTTGGGTGGATCCCCCAAAGTCTTTTTACCCCGAATCCCCTGCAAACGTCAAATTAAGCTGAAAAAATCACTTTTTCCTCACATTTTTGTGTGGGAAAGTTGTGGTATCACAGGGCTGAAACAAATGTCCTACCACACAGCGTTCCCTCAGGTCTCTCAATAAAAATGGGGCCTCACTCATGTCGGAGGGTCAAGTACTTGCGACAGGCAAGGCCCCAAAACATATTGAGGCAACATCTAAATTGCCTATCACAAGACCTGGTTTTGCAAGTGGGTTCACCTGGGTTTTTGGCCCCGTGCTCGGCGGCCACCTAGGGAAACTTACCAAACCCATACTTTTCTGAACACTAGACACCTGGGGGATTCTAGCGAGGTATGGCTTGCGTGGCTCTCCCAAAGTTTTCTTACCCAGAATACCCTGCAAACCCTACATTTAGCTGAAAAAATCATTCATTCCACATATTTTTGTGTGGGAAAGTTGTGACATCACAGGGCTGACACAAATTTCCTACCACCCATCTTTCCCCCAAGTCTCCCGATAAAAATGGTGCCTCACTTGTGTGGGAGGCCCAAGTACCTGCCAAAGGCAAGGGACCAAAACGTATTGAGGCAACATCAAAATTGCCTATCACAAAGCAACCTGGTTTTTCAAGGGGGTTCATCTGGGCTTTGGTACCAGTGCTCAGCGCCAACCTAGGGAAACCTACCAACCCACACATTTTTGAAAACTAGACACCCCGAGGATTCCAGAGCGGTATGGTTTGCATGGATCCCCCAACATTTTCTTACCCAGAAACCTCAAATTTAGCTGAAAAAAACACTTTTTTCCACACATTTTTGTGTGGGAAAGTTGTGGCATCACTGTTCTGACAACCATTTCCTACCACCCAGCATTCCCCCAGGTCTCCCAATAAAAACGGTGTCTCACTCATGTCAGATCCTTGGCGGCCATCTATGGAAACCCACCAAACCTACACTTTTCTGAATACTATACACCCCGGGGATTACAGGGAGGTATGGCTTGCGTAGATCCCCCAACGTTTTCTTATCCAGAATCCCCTGCAGACCTCAAATTTAGCCGAAAAATTTATTTTTCAAAACATTTTTTGTGAGGGAAAGTTGTGGCATCACAGGGCTGACACAAATTTTCTACCACCCAGCATTCCCCCAGGTCTCCTGATGAAAATGGTGCTTCACTCGTGTGGGACGCCCAAGTACTCACGACAGGCAAGGGCTCAAAACGTATTGAGGGGATATCAAAATTGTTTATCACAAAACGACCTGGTTTTAGAAGGGTGTTCATCTGGGCTTTGGTACCCGTACTCAGCGACAACCTAGGGAAACCTACCAACCCACACATTTCTTAAAACTAGACACCCCGAGGATTCAAGGGCGGTATGGTTTGCGTGGATCCCCCAACATTTTCTTACCCAGAAACCCCTGGAAACCTCAAATTTAGCTGAAAAAAACACTTTTTTCCACACATTTTTGTGTGGGAAAGTTGTGGCATCACTGAGCTGACAACCATTTCCTACCACGCAGCATTCACCCAGGTCTCTCAATAAAAATGGTGTCTCACTCATGTCAAATCCCCAAATACCCGCGACAGGCAAGGGCCCAAAAAATATTGGGGTGACATCAAAATTGCCTATCATCAAAACAACCTGGTTTTGCAAGGGAGGTACTTTGTTTTTGGGCCCCGTGCTTAGTGGCCAGCTAGGGAAACCTACCAAACCCAGACATTTCTGAAAATTAGACATCCAGAGGATTCCAGGGAGGTATGGCTTGAGTGGATCCCCTATCATTTTGTTACCCAGAATCCACTGCAAACCTCAAATTTAGCTGAAAATATAACTTTTTCACACATTTTTGTGTGCGAAAGTTGTGGCATCACCGGGCTGACACAAATTTCCTACCACCCAGCGTTACCCCAGGTCTCCCAATAAAAATGGTGCCTCAATTGTGTGGGAGGCCCAAGTACCCGCGACAGGCAAGGGCCCAAAACGTATTGAGGCCACATTAAAATTGCCTATAACAAAATGACCTTGGTTTGCAAGGTTGTTCTCCTGGGTTTTTGGCCCCATGCTCGGAGGCCACCTAGGGAAATGTTAGAATTGGGGGTCTCTGGTTGGCACAGGTAATTACTTGTGACAAGCAGGGACCCTCTCCTCTAGTCAGGATAAGGGGATTACCCTCTTAAAATAACCCCTGCTCACCCTCTAGGTAGCTTGGCGCAAGCAGACAAGACTTATTCTCAGAGGCGTTATAGGTAAAGCTTTTGTGAACACACACAGTAACACCACAGATGGATACCACACTAGGTTTGTATCAAAAATAATTATCTTTTATGTAAAGGCTTAGCACAAGACCAAATAACGAAAAAAAGGAATGCCCACAATACTTTGTAGTCACCAAGAGTTCTTAAACAATGCGTAATTGAGAGTCCTGTGGGCTTCGCACTGTCTGTCTGGCTCGCCCGGTGATGAAACGTACCTAGCAAGAGTCAAACAGGCGCAGGGAACGCTCCGGTCCGGTGCGCACACAAGTGCAGCGCGAGTCTCACAGTACCTTAGATCGTTGTGTCCTACACGGACGATGCGGGGGAAAACAGAAGCGTTGCAGGCAGCGATGTCCTCCTTTTACGGTGCAATCTCCGGCTCGTAGACGTTCTGGGTGCGGATTGTAGACTTCAGAGTCATGTTGTGCGAGGGGATGGTGCCTTGTGCTGTGCGATTGAGTTCCGGTGCGGCGTACGAGCTGTAACTTGAAAGTTGGTGCTCGGGTAATCCTTTGAGCACGGTGCGAAGCGGGCTGTACGCTGCGGTGGTGCGAGACGTACCCAGCCGCTCTACGTGCCGCAGCCTTTCCACATCAGCAGCAGGGTGCGTGTTGAGCAGTGCCGTTCGAAGGGGGGGGAGCGAGGTGCGGTGCGAGGTCCTTCCTTCACGTTGCGAGCTACGGCTCGTGGGGGCCACAAAATCGCATTGTTCGGGCCGGACAAGATCTTCCTTTACGTTGCGAGCTACGGCTCGTGGGGGGCCACAATGTCGCGGTGTTCGGGGCGGACAGTTGGGCACGGGCTTCCCTAGTGTACGCGTCGACCTTACGAGGCGCACGCTTCTCTCTGCTTCAGCACTACGGGGAGAACGGCGTTTTTCAGCAGCTCCTTTCAAGGCGGGTGAAGTCCACTGGTCCTGGGACTTCCTTCAGGGGGTAAGCTCACTCACAAGCCCTTGGAGATCTTTTTAAAGCACAAGTTGAGCAAAAGTCTTTTCCAGTCTTTTCCTCTCCTTCAGTAGTAAGGCAACCACTGCAGGCCAATCCCCCAGGTCAGGGACAGTACTCCTCGTTACTGCTTTCACAGTTCCTTCTCGTCGGGCAGAGGTTCTTCTTGTTTCAGAAGGATCTAATTTCTTGGGAGCAGGGTCCCAATACTAAATCCTTTGTTCCTCTGGGGTAGAGGGGCCTGTGCCCAGCCAAACCCAGTTCTTGAGCACTTTGTTGACAGGACTCTAACTTTTCATTCAGGGAGCAGGCTAGAGACATCAGACACTCCACAGGGGGTGGAGCCAGCATTGTGGTGGAAAGGCACAGTCCTATTCAGAGCCCAGGTGTACTCCTCTGACCCATCTGGATGTAAATCTCTCTATTCACCACCAGGCTACTTAGCCCTGCCCTCTGGAATTCCCCAGCCCTGTCACTCACAGAACCCAGACAGTTACACATCCTAGCAGAGGTGGGTTGAAATGGTTAGGCAAGCAAATACCTACTTTCTAAAAGCGGCATTTGCAAACACAGAATATTAAAATAAACTTTACTAAAAGATGTATTTTATTATTCTAAGTTCAGGCATACTAAACTCAAATTTCTATCATGTTCCCTGAGTCTGTTAGAATAATAGAATGTAACAATTCTAACAGTCCATTCTGGCCTATGGGAACAGGTAGCCTTGCAATAGTGAAAAACAAAATGGCTGCAATTCACTATTAGGACATGCCACACACATCAGGGCTTGTCCTACCTTATACTTACAATGCACCCTGCCCTTGGGCCTACCATAGGGGTGACTAATATGAAGTCAAGGGAAGGTTTTAGGGACTGGCAAGTGGGTGCACTTGCTCAGTCAGCATGACAGTACCAGACTGCACGCAGGTTCTGCAATGGCAGACCTTAGACACATTTTACAAGGCTGCTTCTGTGGGTGGCACTACCAGTGCTGCAAGCCCACTAGCAGCATTTGGATTTACAAGCCCTGGGCACTCCTGGTGCACTTTACTGGGGTCTGACAGTAAACCAAATAAGCCAATCATGGAATCTAATCAACATATACATTTTATACAGGGAGCACTTGCACTGTGGCACTGGTTGGCAGTGGCACAGTGCTCCGAGCAGCTAACACCAGAAAAACACATAAGGCACAGTAACAAAAAGTGGAAGGGAGACCAACGCCAAGGTGCCAGGTCTAACACCTGTCCCCTCCAGCTGAAATGTGGGGAGAACTACCCTACCCCAGGGAGGTCTCATCACTAAGGCAGAAAAATCTGGACAGACCTTCAGCATTGGAGTGATCTGTACCAGGGCGATGTTCCACCGTGAAATCCATACCCTGTAGGGAAATGGCCCACCTCAACAGCTTTGGATTCTCACCCCTCATCTGCATCAACCATCTGAGGGGCGTGTGGTCTGTCTGAACCCGGAAGTGAGTCCCAAACAGGTAGGGACTTAGCTTCTTCAGTGCCCAGACCACAGCCAACGCCTCATGCTCAATTGCACTCCACCTCTGTTCCCGTGGAAGTAACCTCCTACTGATGAAGGCTACAGGTGGGTCAAAGCCCTCCTCAGTCATCTGTGAGAGAACTGCCCCTACACCATGCTCTGAAGCATCTGTCTGCACAAGGAACTCTTTGGAGAAGTTGGGTGCCAGGAGCACGTGCGCCGTGCACATGGCAGTTTTCAGGGTCTCAAAAGCTTTCTGACAAGTGTCAGTCCAAATCATTTTCTTTGGCTGCTTCTTGGAAGTCAGCTCTGTCAAGGGTGCAACAATGATGCCATACCCCTTGACAAACCTCCAGTAGTACCCGGTGAGTCCTAAGAAGGACCTCACCTCTGTCTGGGTTTTGGGGGGGTTCCCAAGCCAGGATGGTTTCAATCTTGGGCTATAGGGGCACCACCTGGCCGCTCCCAACTTGGTGTCCCAAGCACACCACAGAACCCTGCCCGATCTGGAACTTACTCGCCTTGATCGTGAGGCCTGCCTTGCGCAGTGCCATCAACACTTCCCAGAGGTGGCGCAGATGCTCCTCCCATGTGACACTGAACACTGCGATGTCATCCAGGTAGGCAGCACTGAACTCATGACGTCCAACCAACACCTGGTTGACAAACCTCTGAAAGGTCTGTGGTGAAATGGTCTGGAATCTGTATGGATCCACACAATTCCACCCACCCTGTGTTCCCCAAAGTCTTCTGAGAAAAAGGGTTCCTCACTTGTGTGGGTATGCCTAGTGCCCCTGACAAGAAACAGACCTAAATGCAAGGTGGACACACCACATTCTGAGAGTGAAATATAACCCTTTTTTTGCAAAGTGCCTAGCTGTCGTTTTTTAACCCTAGCTCTGCCGGCACCTAGGGAAACCTAGCAAACCTATATACTTTTTAGAATTAGACACCCAGGGGAATCCAGGATGGGGAGACTTGACTGTCTCTCACCAGGATCTGTTACCCAGAATCCCTTGCACACCTACAAAATTATTTAAAAAAAACAAATTTTCGTCAAATTTCTGTGATGAAAAGTACTGGAATCTACATGAATCCACAAAATTCGACAAACCCTGTGTTCCCCAAAGTCTTCAGAGAAAAAGGGTACCTCACTTGTGTTGGTAGGCCTTGTGCCCATGACAGGAAAAGGCCCAAAATGCAAGGTGGACACACCACATTTTCAGAGTGAAAAATGACCCTTTTTTTGCAAAGTGCCTAGCTGTAGTTTTTTTATCCCTGGCTCTGCCGGCACCTAGGGAAACCTAGCAAACCTATAATTTTTTTTAAGCTAGACACCCAGGGGAATCCAGATTGGGGTGACTTGACTGGCTCTCATCAGGTTCTGTAACACAGAATCCCTTGAAAACCTAAGATATTGTCCAGAAAAACAAATTTTCCTCACATTTCTGTGGTGGAAATTTCTGGAATCTGTGTGGATCCACAAAATTCCACCCATGCAGCATTCACCAACGTCTTCTGAGACAAACGGTACCACACTTGTGTGGGTAGGTCTAGTGACCGCGACAGGAAATGGCCCAAAATGCAAGGAGGACACACCACATTTTCAGAGTGAAATATGACCCATTTTCTGCAAAGTGCCTAGCTGTAGTTTTTGAACCCTAGCTCTGCTGGCACTTATGGAAACCAAGCAAACCTATACATTTTTAAAAACTATACACCCAGGTTAATCCAGGATGGGGTGACTTGAATGGCTTTCACCAGGTTCTGTTACCCTTATTCGCTTGAAAACCTTTAAACATTGTCAAAAAACCACATATTCCTCATATTTCTGTGGTGGACAGTTCTGGAATCTGTGTGGATCGACAAAATTCCACCCGCCCTGTGTTTCCCAAAGGCTTCCAAGAAATAAGGTAGCTCACTTGTGTGGGTAGGCCTAGTGCCCTTGACAGGAAATGGCCAAAAATGTCCTACGCCGCTTAGCTCCACCTGACTGCGCCCGTGCTGTCCTCCAGCTTCTGCCGAGTTCTAAGCCTGCCCGGTAAGACTTGGTCTGCCTGTACTTTCTCTCAGATGTGTTTTCTCAACCACTGTTGTTTAGCTGTTTTTGTAAAGTGTGCCTCCTGCCCTGTACTGTTCTCCTGTAAATTGTGCTCCCTGCTTGTATCTTGCCCTTCACCCGTGCCCCCTCGACGATCCCGCTTCCCACCGCTGCGTCCCCACCCCCGCTCCCATTCGTCAGTCACCCCACACCCAGCTGCTCCTCCCTCCCAACTCCCCTTCTTATGGTGGCTGCTACGCAAAACTAGGATGCCAGCACCCTCCACACACTCAACACCAGCCGAGAAACACGCCTGCTACCGGGTCACCCCGAAGTGCACCCAAGGACCCTTCACCTGCCAGAGCTGCAGCTTCACCAGCATCTGGCCAGTCAAACCGCCAACCAAGGAACCCAACTACCTCACATGCATCCTTCTCAACACCCGCTCTGCCCACAAACACGCCGTCGAACTCTGGGACCTTCTCGACTCCACCACCCCGGATGTCGCCTTCCTGACAGAGACCTGGTTGAACCCCTTCTCAGCACCTGACATCGCCAATGCCATCCCGGAAGGCTACAAGATCACCCGCAAGGACCGCACCAACTGGTAGGAGGAGGAATCGCCATTGTCCACAGGAACACTCTCAGACTCTCCAACAACACCTACGACATCCTCAGCATCGCTGAACACATGCACTTCCAGATCCACATCGACCCCAACACCACCCTCAGAGGAACCCTCGTCTACCGACCCCCGGACCCTGACCGCAGTTCAGCGACTCCATCGCCGACTTCATCAGCAAGCCAGCCCTCGCCTCCACAGACTAAATCCTCCTAGGAGACCTTAACTTCCACCTTGAGAACAACAACAACGCCAACTCCACTACCCTGATCAACAACCTTGCCAACCTCAGACTCAGACAGCTCTTGACAACACCCACCCACGCCGCCGCCGCCACACGCTCGACCCCATCTTCACCGCAAGCCCCCACGTCTCCTTCAACCACATTACCGAACCCTACTGGACAGATCACCACTGCATCCAATTCACCTTCAGGAAGCCCACCACGCACCACTGCACTCAACAGGAGCCTCAACGCTGCTGGAGTAAAGTCACCGAAGACCAGCTAAGCGCTACCCTCATTCAGAACCCGCCCTTCGACTCCACCAATCCCGACACCGCCGCCCGCAACCTCAGACAATAGATTGACGACTGCACCAACACCCTCGCCCCGCTCAAGACACCCTCTAACAGTCGCACCAGGAAGAAAGCAACCTGGTTCACCAAAGACCTCCAGGCCTCCAAAAGAACATGCCGAAAATTGGACAAGAACTGGCTCCGCGAACGATCACCGGACAGCAACACAGCCCACAAGAACGCCACCCACAGACACCATCAGCTTTTCAGAGCCACCAAGAGGGCCTCCTTCAAGGACCGCCTAGATAACAACGCACACAACAGCAAAGAGCTCTTCAACATTGGGAAGGAACTCTCCAACCCTTGCTCAAAACAAATGACATCCCGCCTTCACAAGACCTGTGCGACACACTGGCCACCTTCTTCCACCACAAGATCGCCAACATCTACGACAGCTTCAGTGCCATGACCACCCCGACAATCACCACCCTGCGACCACCAGCAGCACCAACTGCCTGCTATCCTGGACCAGCGTCTATGACGAGGCCACTAGCAAGATCATGAACACCATTTACTCCGGATCACCATTAGACCCATGCCCACACCACATCTTCAATAAAGCCAGCACAGCTATCGCACCCCATCTCCGGAGAGTAATCTACATCTCCTTCGAGACAGCAACCTTTCAGGAGAGCTGGAAGCACGCCGAGATCAATGCCCTACTCAAGAAACCCAAGGCGGACCCCAAAGACCTCAATAACTTTCGACCCATCTCCCTGCTTCCATTCCCAGCAAAGGTCACTGAAAAAATCGTCAACAAATAACTGATTCACTACCTCGAGGAGAACAACATCCTTGACCCATCCCAATCCGGTTTTCGCAGCAACCACAGCACCAAGACCGCCCTCATCGCCGCCACTGATGACATCAGGAGCCTGCTTGACAACGGAGAAACAGCTGCCCTCATCCTCCTGGACCTGTCAGCCGCCTTTGACATGGTCTGCCACAGCACACTACGTACACGTTTACATGACACCGGAATCCAAGGGAAGGCCTTGGACTGGACCGCATCGTTCCTCTCCAGCAGAACTCAGAGCGTACGCCCCCCCCTTCGGCTCCAAAGCCACCGAGATCATCTGCGGCGTATCCCAGGGCTCTTCCCTCAGCCCGACACTGTTCAACATCTACATGGCACCCCTGGCCCACGTCGCCCGACAGCACGACCTCAACATCATCTCCTAGGCTGACAACACCCAGCTGATCAGCTCCCTCACCAAAGACCTCCACACCGCCAAAATCAACCTCCACAAAGGAATGAAGGACGTCGCGGACTGGATGATGAACAGCCGACTGAAGCTGAACTCAGACAAGACAGAGGTCCTCATCCTTTGCCCCACCCCCTCAGCTGGTGGCCAACATCACTAGAAACAGCACCAACACCCACCGACCACGGACGCAATCTAGGGGTCATCCTATATGCCACCCTCTCAATGACTAAAAAGGTCAAAGTCGTCTCCTCATTGGGCTTCAACACCCTCTGAATGCTCCACAGGATCTTCAGGTGGATCCCCACCGAAACAAGAAAAACAGTCACCCATGCCTTCAGCGCCAGCAGGCTGGACTACGGAAATGCCCTCTACTCAGGAACGTCGGCCAAGCTCCTGAGACGACTGCAACGCATCCAAAACGCCTCAGCACGCCTGATCCTCGACATCCCCCGCCACAACCACATCACCCCCAACCTGAGAGACCTGCACTGGCTCCCCGTCAACAAGAGGGTCATCTTCAGGCTCCTCCTCCATGCACACAAAGCTCTCCACAACACCGCCCAGCATACCTCAACAGATAGCTCAGCTTCTACATCCCCACCCACCAGCTCCGCTCCGCAGGCCTCACCCTCACCACAGTCCCTCGTATCCGAAGAACGACCACCGGCGGCAGATCCTTCTCCCACTTAACTGCCAAGGCCTGGAACACCCTCCCCACTAAACTACGGCAGACCCAAGACCTACTGGCCTTCAGAAGACTCCTCAAGACCTGGCTCTTCGATCAGTAGCTTCTCCCGCTCACCCCACCCCCGCCCCCAGCGCGGGTATGTAGTGCTCTCTGTAAATGTCCTGATTCATTGATTGATTGAACGCAAGGTGGACAGACACACGACATTTTCAGAGTGAAAAATGCCTAGCTGTAATTATGAACCCTAGCCCTGCCCACACCTAGGGAAACCTAGCAAACCTATAAATTTTTTAAAGCTAGACACCTAGGGGAATCCATTATGGAGTGCTCTATAAATGTCCTGATTCATTGATTGATTGAGCGCAAGGTGGACACACCACATTTTCAGAGTGAAAAATGTAAAATGACCCTTTTTTTGAAAAGTGCCTAGCTGTAATTATGAACCCTAGCCCTGCCCGCACCCAGGGAAACCTAGCAAACCTATATATTTTTTAAAGCTAGACACCTAGGGGAATCCATCATGGGGTGCCTTGACTGGTTCTCACCAGGTTCTGTTACCCAGACTCCCTTGCAAACCTACAAAATTGTCAAAAAGACACATTTTCCTCACATTTCTGTGGTAGAAAGTTCTGGAATGTGTGTGGATCCACAAAATTCTACCCACCCTGCGGTCTCCAAAGTCTTCTGAGAAAAATAGTACCTCACTTGTGTGGGTAGGCCTAGTGCCCATAGCAGGAAATTGCCCAAAACACAAGGTGGACGGACCACATTTTCAGAGTGAAAAAATTCCCTTTTCTTGCAAAGTGCCTAGCTGTAGCTTTTTTAACCCTAGCTCTGCCGACACCTAGGGAATCCTAGCAAACCCATACAATTTGGAAAACTAGACAAGTAGGGGATGCCAGGGAGGTATGACTTGTGCGGATCCCCAAATGTTTTCTTACCCAGAACCCCCTGCAAACCTCAGATTTAGCTGATAAATTACTTTTTCCACACATTTTTATGTGGAAAGGTTGTGGCATCACTGGGCTGACTAAAATGCCCTACCACCCAGCATTTCCCCGGATCTCCCAATACAAATGGTGCATCACTCATGTGGGAGGCCCAAGTACCCGCGACAGGCAAGGGCCCAAAACAACCTTGTTTTGCAAGGGGGGTCACCGGGGTTTTTGGCCTTGTGATCGGCAGTCAGCTACGGAAACCTACCAAACCCAAACATTTCTAAAAACTAGATACCCGGGGGATCTCAGGGAGGTATGGCTTGCATGGATCCCCCAACGTTTCCTTCACCAGAATCCCCTGCAAACTTCAAATTGTGCTGAAAAATCACTTTTCTCCCACATTTTGTTTAGGAAAGTTGTAGTATCACCGGGCCGAAACAAATTTCCTACCACCCAGCATTCCCCCAGGTCTCCCGATAAAAATGGAGCCTCACTCATGTGGGAGGTCTCAGTACCCACGGCAGCTAAGGACCCAAAACGCATTGAGGCAACATCAAAATTGTTTATCACAAAATGACCTTGTTTTGCAAGGGGGGCGTGATCCGGTGACCTCACCTGCCTGTCCGAGGTGGCAACCCGACGAGTTGCGCCCTTCCTCGAACAAGGATCACGAAGCGTCCCTAACACCCAGAACTCCACCCCTCTGTCCTTTCTTCCAGGAACCAATCCCGGACGAAGACCCACCGGAAAAACATCTGGTTGACCCCGGAAGTACCTCCCTGATCCCGGATCCCGGACCCGGAAAAGACGGACGCGGAGAGAAGAACGTTGTCGGAGCAGAGAACTCGTGGCAGGAGGCTCAGACTGAAGTGGAACCAGAGACAGTGACCAGAGAAGAGGAAGACGTATGGAGTGAGGACTGGTGGAGTCCGCAGGAGGTGGCTGGGGAGCGGCCGCAACTCACTGGAGAGTTGGGGCGGAGCCTGTGAGTATTGCAAATCCCAAGAATAGCCATTCAAAGCACCTTAGGCACATTGTGCATAACTTAGTGTCACCAGGGCTTCTGTATAAGCACTAAAAATACTGTATAGCACTCTTTTGGTTTCCACACCCTGCATTCCGTACCGTTGTATATATATAAATATCCTTCCCCCCCTCCTATCCCTCACAAACACCCTCCCGATCTCTACACTCTTATCCTCCCAGACTGTCTTCTCATACCCTACCTCACCCACGCTCGCTTTTCAGTCCCTCACCTCCCGGGTTACGGTGACGGTAAAACCACCCTCCGAGTCCGGTCGGACTAACGGCTCCTTTCTTGTTTCCTTTTCCCCTACGACCTCCGAGGACAACGCCAGGATAACCCCACAGAGATACGGCGTCCTGGAACCTTCACAGGAAGAAGACCAGAGACCCGATCCATTGGAGCCTAAAATATTGTTTCATCAGCGTATCCTGATATTCCGTCTGTACTGAATGAAATAAAAATATACAAAAAAGATTTTGTCTCACTTGCACTCCGTATCTCCTTAAGTTTAAAGTTGTTGCGTGTCCCAGGGCGTACCCTCCTTCAGAATACTTTGACAACAGTAACAGTAGATGCGTAACCCTCAACTGGGTTACGTCCCCTGGTCACAGCGAAAACCCATGTACTGGGCTGTAATTGTTCCACAAATTATATTCCAAAATAAGTTCAAATTCTCTTCTTAAATCTTTGTATTTATTTTTTCATTATTTCAAAACATTGTGTCTTCAAAATCAAAAATCAATGATCCAGCCTCGTGAAAATTATTCAGTGAGCGTCCAATGCATTTCGGCCATATGCTGGCCTTCATCAGGGACTGGATTCTAAAAGTAAATATGAGGATGTGTCAGGGACTACTATGCATTGATCACAATTGTATATAAGACGATCAGCGACAAGAATAGATTAAACCGATAGGAGCCACCAAGTGAATCAATAAAGTCCAAAAATACACCGCAAAAATACATCATTTAGAATGGTCTCGTATGAACTAAGGGCACCTCGGTGTGAAATGAAGAAGTACATGCAAAGTGAAACGTAAGCGCGGAGTGCAGAGTAAGCCACCACCAGAGAAGCATACCCGTGGTTAAAGAAACGAATGCTATCGGGTAAAGATGTCACGTAAACAATTAACCGCTATAACGTGGAACCAACCCTGCGCGTGCAAGATCAGGGGGAAACAGTCTCTCCGCTTACCGGAAAAGTTACGAAAATGCACCCATACGTTGCTTCAGAAACGGGTTCCTGTTGTGTGCTTGAAAACCCGCGTTCAAATGTTAGTAAAAGGTAAACATAAACAACAGACCAAGTCCCTCTAAAGATAGTAGAGATAAAGAAAAGGTGAAAACGATGGGAAGAAAAGAGTCGCCATGACGGAAAAGGGTTACACAGAGAACCAAAATGTATGGTAATAAAGTGAAATGAAACAAGACTGTATGGTGACAAAACGTCATTAACTCCTAGGTGACTAAACATGTTCAAGTAAATAGAAAGATGTATATAAATACCTAGTTAACCAAAATCTCTATAAATAAATAAAGGGGTCAATAAATGCTAGCATGGTAGTAGACAGGAAACAGTCGTGTGTAAAGAAAAAAAAACATTCAAAATAAGTATCACATGATCGTTCTCATAGGTAAGAGAAAACAGGCAATTATAAGAAAACATGCAAGATGTGATTCAGAATATCATAGGTAACATTTGAATTCAATTCTCTCATTCATTCCAGTAGGCTTCAGTGTTTCAAGTTTGAACATCCAGTAATTTTCTCTACGTAGCAAGTTGTTATGGTTGTCAACGCCCTCGCGTTTCTGGACAATTTCTAGGATGGTAAATCTAAGTTGGCTTACTTTGTGCGAAGCTTCGCAAAAGTGAGTTGCAACAGTAGATTTAGTCTGTTTGTTGCGAATGTTAGACTTATGCTCGTTAAGTCTCACCTTCATCTTTCTCTCAGTCTTACCCACATAGCCTTGTCCGCAGGGGCATTTTAAAAGGTATATAACGTTCATGGAATCACAGGTTGCTGAAACGCGTAATTTAATCCTGTAACCCTTGCTAGGATGAGTGATGACATTTCCTCTGATAATGTTATTGCAATGACTGCAGTTGTGACAGGGTAATGTGCCATTGAAAACTTTCTCAGGATTACTCGTACCAGATTTGATCATGTTACCCAAATTAGTACCTCTCTGGTAAGCAAAAAGGGGCATTTCATTAAAGATCTTGTTGAAATCAACCTCTTGGGCTAATATAGCCCAATGCTTGGTGATAATGTTTTTAAAGGCTTTGCTTTTTGTAGAATATTTCGATACCACCACAGTTCTTGTGTTCTCTTTTTTCGGAACTTGAATCAACAGATCTTTCCTGTCTTTTTGGGTGCATCTTAATTTCGCTTCATCCAATATTTTTTGGGGATATCCTCTTTTTTTAAATCTCTCTTCCATTTCTTGGATTCTGATCTCTGATGTTACTGGAGATGAAACAATCCTTTTCACTCGCAACATTTGCGAGTAAGGTAAGTGAGTTTTCAATGGGTTGTTATGAAAACTATTGTAGTGCAACAGGTTGTTGCGGTCTGTATGTTTGCGGTAAAGATCAGTTTCGAAAAGTAACCCATTCCTGCGTATTTCTACATCAAGAAATGTAATTTTGTTGGCATCTATTTCTGATGTAAATTGTATGCGTTCATCGCGTGTGTTGAGTTCGATAATGGCGTTCTTTAGTTCAGGTTCTGAACCTGACCAAATCACGAACATGTCGTTGATATACCTCAATATCATTTTTGCCTTGGACTTCCATGGTTCTCTGTTAAGGATATATTCAGTTTCAAAGTATTCCATATACAAATTCGCGTAGACCGGGGCCGCCGAATTTCCCATGGCCGTCCCGGTTAACTGCAAATAGTATTTGCCTTTCCATTCAAAGTAGCTATGAAAAAGAGTAAAGTGAAGTAGTTCCATGAGGAACACTTTAAAGTCAGAGTCCATTTCTGCGTTGAGCAATATATGTTCTATCGCCTCAATGCCATCCTGGTGAGGAATGGAAGTATACAAGGATTTGACATCCATGCTACATAACAAGATTTCTTCATTTTCTTCCAATTGGACCATGTCCAGTCTTTCCAGGAAATGGGTTGTGTCTTTCACAAATGTTCTCATCCTCATCACACTTGATTGTAAATGTCTATCTAGCAGTTGACCAATGGGCTGGTGTATGCTTCCAACAGTCGATACAATGGGTCGAAAGGGGGGATGAACCAAGTCTTTATGAATCTTCGGCAACATGTGTATTGCCGGACTCCTCGGATGGTTCATGATGAGAAACTTCTTAGTTTTTTCATTTATGGTACCATCAGTGAAGGCTTTGTCAATGATGCCGTTTATGATCTTTGCAAACTGGTCTGTCGGATTATAATCCAAGAGCAAGTATGTGTGAGTGTCCCCCAAATGTCTTTCCACCTCCTGCTCATAGTGAGAGGTATTCATTACCACAATTGCTCATCCCTTCTCAGCTTTCTGACAAATGATATGTGGATTATTCGCAATGTTCCGAAGTATCTGGATCTGCTTCTGTGTCAAGTTGGGTTGTCTTGTTTTATTCCTAAAGCTTAGTTTTGACAACTCTGCTCTCACTAGGTTTTCAAAGGAATCCAATGTTTTATGTGTTATGGGTGCCTCATAAGTACTGTGTGGTGTCAGTCCCAATAGCTGATCTTCTTTCATATCTCTTCTTTCTGTAACCACGTTATCAAAAAAATGCCTCAAGCGCAGTTTCCTCATCGGTTTATATAGAGAAATTTCTAACTCCAACTTGCTTGTTTCGGTCGTGGGGACAAACGACATTCCCTTCTGTAAGGTTTCCACAGTGATGCGGTCCAGTTTGGTATTAGAAATATTAATGACCAGATTATTCAGGTCGTGGGTTTTTTCGGTTTCTCCTTCTTTTTCTCTGCTGTTACACTCCTGGTAGTTGGTGGCTCCTTTTCTCTTCCCTTTGCCCCTCCTGGGTCTTCCTTTTCTTGTCGGCCCTCCTCTAAAAAAGGCTCCTCTCTGCTGGTGTGTGACAAACTTTGGCCAGATGCTGAACTTTCTTGGATCTGTTCTTCACCCGTTTGTCGTGGTTGTTGCTGTCGGAATCTTCCACTTGCTTTCGGTCTAGTAGACTGGTCACTACCAGTCGACGATGTATCTGTGCTTTGAGTGTATGGCCTATTTTGTCTGCGATGGGCGTACACCTCTGCCCAGGTGTACACCTCACCGAGCTTGTAATCCACTGTATCTCTTCGTAGTTTTCTAATTTTTCTCTCATTCACCTCCTGTGTATGTTTTGCTAATTGGACCTTGATGTCCTCCAGTATCTTTGCCCAATCCTCAGGTGGCGTGCTCTTAGACAGTTCTTCAGTGACTGATTCTATTTATTTTTGCAATTCCTCCAAGATACTGGATAATTCCTCTATAATAAGAAGAATGAGGTCCAGAGAGCACTTGTTCAAGATGGCGAACCACTTCTCCTTGAACTTTACTGAGTTTTTACAGAGAGAGGGCTTAAGGGCAATCCTTAAGCCCCGAGGAATTCGAAGCGCTCTGTGGTACTTTACCAAAGTACTCTACTGTTGCAACTCACTTTTGCGAAGCTTCGCACAACGTAAGCCAACTTAGATTTACCATCCTAGAAATTGTCCAGAAACGCGAGGGCGTTGACAACCATAACAACTTGCTACATAGAGAAAATTACTGGATGTTCAAACTTGAAACACTGAAGCCTACTGGAATGAATGAGAGAATTGAATTCAAATGTTACCTATGATATTCTGAATCGCATCTTGCATGTTTTCTTATAATTGCCTGTTTTCTCTTACCTATGAGAACGATCATGTGATACTTATTTTGAATGTTTTTTTTGTTTTTTTTCTTTACACACGACTGTTACCTGTCTACTACCATGCTAGCATTTATTGACCCCTTTATTTATTTATAGAGATGTTGGTTAACTAGGTATTTATATACATCTTTCTATTTACTTGAACATGTTTAGTCACCTAGGAGTTAATGACGTTTTGTCACCATACAGTCTTGTTTCATTTCACTTTATTACCATACATTTTGGGTCTCTGTGTAACCCCTTTCCGTCATGGCGACTCTTTTCTTCCCATCGTTTTCACCCTTTCTTTATCTCTACTATCTTTAGAGGGACTTGGTCTGTTGTTTATGTTTACCTTTTACTAACATTTGAACGCGGGTTTTCAAGCACACAACAGGAACCCGTTTCTGAAGCAACGTATGGGCGCATTTTCGTAACTTTTCCGGTAAGCGGAGAGACTGTTTCCCCCTGATCTTGCACGCGCAGGGTTGGTTCCACGTTATAGCGGTTAATTGTTTACGTGACATCTTTACCCGATGTATACAAGGGTGAGCAACCCAATATACCCTTGCGGGCTTGGGCAAAGTTAATATAAGAAATGGCCAGCAAGGGATTTTGTTTTTTAGGATTTTTTACAGCACCTTTAGGACTTGTTGTTAATCACAGTACCCAAAAGAAAATTAAATCAAATGGCTGTTCAATTCAATTACAATAAACATAGGATGTTACCACACTAACATCATGATAGAGCAAAAAGTGCTCAATAAAACAAGGAACCAGGGTGTATTGTCTGAAAAATTATTATTAAATTTCAAGGCAAAATATCTGTACAAAAACAATAAATGATCATAGAAAACAGGGTGCATACATGGATATACAATCAGGATATTCAAGGTCTTGGTCGCTTTTCCTTGGACATATCCCAATTAGAGTCCAGACTGCTGTATTTCAATAGCTGATTGATAATAACCCAAGGTCAGAAGAAAATCAACAGATGACTAAGGGACAAGCTAAGCAGAATTGGACTATATAAGTCGACGTTTCGGTCTTGTTGTAGTTATTCCTAAGACCATCATCAGGACTACAAAGTAGTATATACAATTGTTGACCCTCTGTAAAAAAACAACAATCAGTTATAATATATACAGTTAAATCAAATACCTGGTTAAAGACGTATAATAGTTATGACATAGCGAGATATATTTACTTTACATATTTACATTCAACAAAATAGCATTGAGTTTCATCTTATGATAAAATTGATCGGTGTGGCGATCATAGCATAAGAAGGATTAGGGAAGTTAGAAACAAATTAAATTCAGTAAACTGAGTCTACACCGCATGTTATTCTTCAAAAGGTGAATTTGCACTTACTTATAGCAATGTAGATGGTATCAGTATTATGGGTCTTGATGGCACCGGTGTTTAAAAATAATTACACTGGAGTTATACACAGGGATGAATCCAATGTGCCGCAAGTGCGCTAAAAGGAATAATGTGTCACTATTAGTTCCTCATAAGTGTGCCCGTATTATTTTATTCAGGACTATAAAGGTTAGAGTATTTACCTTTCAACACTTTAGGCGCAGGAATTGATGGAACACGATAAACGGTCAAGTGTTGGTTGTTGATCAGCTTTCAATCAATGTAAGCTGGGTGAAACAAAGAAAAAGCAATCTTGTGGCTTTTTGTGATGGACAGTGAGCACTCCTAAGTCACAGTGATTGCTGTGGTTTGTGAATATATAAAAAGTTAAATTTAAAATTACAGCGTTTTGAGGCATGGGACAAAGTTTGTCGGAAAATGTGTACACAAGGGGGAGTGACCCATAGTAAAAGGCCTTGGGGCTTATCAAACTCAAACAGAAATTTAATTAGATATAGAATTACAGCTTTAACTCGATTAACCTATGTTTCTAACAAAGGGTTTGCATTTATATGGGAACTCGGATTTGGTTTTAGGTGCAACATAGTTGCAAAGTCATATGCTGGCTTTAAGGCAACTTTAAGATTCACAGGGTTTTAACGAAGGAGAAAAGCTCCGAGGCTATTAGTTGCAGCAGCACGTGTCAAAAGGTCGCGTTTGACTTCTAAGCACAGACGCGCATGTAACGGAGACTAGCGGCCGGTTCACTTACTTGGAAATAATCCTCCGGAAAACATCAAGGCGCATACCATCCGAGCGATGTAACAGTGTTGCAGTTACACGCTCGTTAAATACTTATCTGATTGTGCTAGACCCTCGCGTAGTCTTGCGATGTTTCGAGCGAGGAAAAACGGCACTGATGTTTTGTGACTAAACGCGGCGGCCATCTTAACATGTCCACAGTACGTGGTACAGATGCAAGTAATGCATAATATAGTATTTAGGTAGGACTATTCAAGATGAGAATATCATGTAGTCAAACTAACATTCCTTTCTATTGTGATAGTTTACGTGTGTCCAAAAGATGTAACAATATTTGGTTGAGGAATCAGGTTCATACAGTACATTATTTTACAGTTTGTTGTAAATCAGCATGTATTAATCCTTATACAAAGTCTTATGAAACAATATGCTCAGTAGTAGTTGTATCTGTCACTTGTTAGGTGCTCACACTCTAGAAAGACCCAATAGTTCAACTTCCAAATATGTCAACACACATATAGTTTTCACATTCTAGACAATGTTAATATTTGGATTTAAAATGTTAAGGCAGAGTGTATAAGATGCTACTACGATAGTGACAGAGAAACTAAGGAGTGTGCACATGTGGTTGAACAGGGTTTAGAGAGATTACATCAGACAAGCCAGCGTGTGCCACTCAGTGCATGAATTGAGTCCATTTTTAACACTGTTAGCCATTTCGATCCAACGGTTTTCTTGGATTATCAGACTTTTGTCGCAGTTTTTTTGTCTGATTGTGGGTTTGACCACATCGATCACCCACCCTGTCATATCTTTTTCTGAGTGTTTAGTCAGGGAGTAGTGGTCAACTAATGGAGCATTGTCCACTTTGCAGCGAATTCTAGATTGATGCTGCAGAATTCGCTGCTTAATCATTTGGGTAGTTTTCCCTATGTATACCTGACCACATGGGCATTGGATACAGTAGATGACATTACTTGTTCGACAGTTGGAGAAATGTCTGATGTTGAATTCACGTCCGTTGACTACAAAGGTTTTGATGTTTTTAGTTGTTGAACAGGCCCTACAGTTATTGCATCGATAGTGACCAAGGAGTGGTGATAGCTGCTTCATATTGTCAACAGTATTAGTGTCTTGTTTTTCATAGGCATGGACTAAGTGGTCTCTGAGGTTTCGCCCACGTTTGAACGAAAACATTGGTTTGTCACTGAGTTCGGGCAATTCGTGAAGGAGAGACCAGTTTTTGGTGACAATCTTTTTTAGTTGTTGACTATGTGTTCCAAAGGTGGTAACACATACTAATGGGGTCTGGTTGCATTTGATCTTGGTTTGCATCAGAGCTTCCCGGTCATTATACCATGCACGCTTCATGGAGTTCTTCAACAATTTGTTGGGATAACCTCTTTCTAAAAGTTTAATCCTCAGGATCTTAGCCTCGTGAAAGTAATCACAGCGTTTGAAACAGTTTCTCCGAAGTCGCAGAAACTGCCCAAATGGTAGTCCATCCCGAAGAGATTTAGGATGGTGACTACTGTACTTCAGTAGGGTGTTACGGGTGGTGGGTTTAGTATACAAGGATGTGTATATGGTGTTCTCCTCACTCACTTTTATTGTTAGATCCAAAAAGTTCATTTCCTGGGAATGGTAATCCAGGGTGAATTGTAAATTCGGGTTTCTCTGGTTCAACCATCCGTGAAATTCTTTCAAAAGTTCTTGTGGGCCTTTCCATATTAGGAAGACGTCGTCTATATATCTTAGCCAACATGATATATTGGCTAAGAATGGATTGAGATTGTTGTAGATATACTCATTCTCAAAGTGGTTGACATAGATATTTGCTATGTTGGGGGCATATACAGCCCCCATTGCCACACCTTTTAGTTGCTGGTAAAACCTTTTTTCAAAAAGGAAAAAGTTTTGGCACATTGAAATTTTTATGCAATCGACTATGAATTCGCTTGGGACAGAGTGGGGTCTTTCACGGCTGTTGAGAAGATTGGTGATAAGTTCCAATACGTCATTTTGTGGAATGTTGGTGTATAGACTATTTATGTCCATGGTCACCAAATATTCACATTCAGGGTCATACACATGATTTTCTAATTTGGTAATGACAGTCGTGGTATCTCTGATGTATGTTTCAGATTCAGTGACAAAAGGTCTGATAAAAAAGTCTGCGTATTGGGCTAGTGGTTTAAGAATGGAATTGCAACCAGCCACAATAGGTCTCCCTGGTGGTTTAGTGGCGTTCTTGTGGATCTTAGGGAGAATGTAAATGGCAGGCACAGTTGGTGATTCATTGATGAGAAAGCTGGCTTCTTTCTGGCTAAGCCAACCTCCTTTGAATCCTAGTTCACTAAGTTGTTTGATTTCTTTTTCTAAAAGGGGGGTGGGATCAGATTTAAGTAATCTGTAGTTATCAGTGACAGAGAGTTGATCTAGCATCTCTTGCCTGTAAGCTTCCCTATCCCACAATACCAGGCCGCCCCCTTTATCTGCGGGTTTAATTACTGTGTCCTGGAGAGATTCAAGTTTTTTGAGGGCTAAATGTTCCTCTTTGTTAAAGTTGTTTCTACAAAAGATTTTTTCTTTGAATAGTGACTCAGTTTCAATTAATACCGCATTCTCAAAAGTTAAAATGTTTTTAGAAACCATGTTGTTAGGCGGAAAAAAGGTCGAAGGGGGTTTAAGACCAGTGATATTCCTTTCTGGCAAGTTGTCTTTCAGGGCAAAGTAGTTTTTTAATCTGATTGTTCTGAAAAATTTGTACAATTCACATTTTGTCACGAATTGATTGTTCCTATGAGTGGGGACAAATGATAAACCAGATGAGAGGACAGATATTTCGGCCTCAGACAAGATGTGTTTGGACAAATTAAATATTGGAATGGTAGATGAAATGCCTACCATTGGTAAAATTGGTTCCGCGTTTGTCTTTGACCTGGAGTGTACTGGTTTCTGTACCATCCTCTTTTGGCACCCCTGGGCTTCGGAGGTTGACCCCTACCTCTCCTGTTGTCCTGTCCTAAAAAAGGACGTGAGGTGGATGGCTGTTGTTCAAATTGGGGTCTATAATGGCCAGTTGGAATTTGGTCTCCGTCTGATTCTGAGCCTGTCTCAGAGAAGGTTATTCTTTTCTGTTGTTGTGGGTTGGAATTCAAATTGGGGCCTCTAGAGTTGTTTTGGGCCAAGTAAAAGTCTTGTTGTAAATAGGGATATGTTGTCTCTTTATTGTATTTGCGGATGTCCTTCTGGAGCTTATCCGTTTTCCTTAAAGAGTTAAACTCTTCGAAGTCTTTTATTGTTTGTGCTACTTTGTCTAAAAGAGCTTTAGCGTTGGTGACACTCGAATCACTGTTGATTTTATTTTCAAGTGTCTCAATTTCTTTTAGAAGAATTTTAATCTGTTTGGCCGCAGTTTCAATGCTGAGCACCATCCAGGTGCGTGAGCACTTATTAGCTGCGTGACTAAACCCAGTTTTAAATTCACCGTCTTCGATGAAGATGATGGGAATGTTGCGGATCTGCAGGCCAGTGGGAATTATATTGGCACTAAGGCAGTCAGTCAAGAACTTGGCATGGAGTTCAGTCCTTACTAATTTCTTTTTAAGACGTTCCAGTTGATTAAGGTCAGATTCTAAGGGTGAATTTACTGGTGTACTTCTATTGCCCAATAAAGATGGTCCAGAGGCAATCTTCTGGATATAGTCGTCAGTGTAAGACAAAGTCTCTGCTTCAGCCATAAAAGCACGGCTGATGGAAAGAAAGAGGACTATTTAAATTATCGAACTGTTCACTAACAGTTTTACCACTTTAAAAAAATGGCTCACAGCAGAGGTTTTCTGCGCAAATACAATGTATACAAGGGTGAGCAACCCAATATACCCTTGCGGGCTTGGGCAAAGTTAATATAAGAAATGGCCAGCAAGGGATTTTGTTTTTTAGGATTTTTTACAGCACGTTTAGGACTTGTTGTTAATCACAGTACCCAAAAGAAAATTAAATCAAATGGCTGTTCAATTCAATTAAAATAAACATAGGATGTTACCACACTAACATCATGATAGAGCAAAAAGTGCTCAATAAAACAAGGAACCAGGGTGTATTGTCTGAAAAATTATTATTAAATTTCAAGGCAAAATATCTGTACAAAAACAATAAATGATCATAGAAAACAGGGTGCATACATGGATATACAATCAGGATATTCAAGGTCTTGGTCGCTTTTCCTTGGACATATCCCAATTAGAGTCCAGACTGCTGTATTTCAATAGCTGATTGATAATAACCCAAGGTCAGAAGAAAATCAACAGATGACTAAGGGACAAGCTAAGCAGAATTGGACTATATAAGTCGACGTTTCGGTCTTGTTGTAGTTATTCCTAAGACCATCATCAGGACTACAAAGTAGTATATACAATTGTTGACCCTCTGTAAAAAAACAACAATCAGTTATAATATATACAGTTAAATCAAATACCTGGTTAAAGACGTATAATAGTTATGACATAGCGAGATATATTTACTTTACATATTTACATTCAACAAAATAGCATTGAGTTTCATCTTATGATAAAATTGATCGGTGTGGCGATCATAGCATAAGAAGGATTAGGGAAGTTAGAAACAAATTAAATTCAGTAAACTGAGTCTACACCGCATGTTATTCTTCAAAAGGTGAATTTGCACTTACTTATAGCAATGTAGATGGTATCAGTATTATGGGTCTTGATGGCACCGGTGTTTAAAAATAATTACACTGGAGTTATACACAGGGATGAATCCAATGTGCCGCAAGTGCGCTAAAAGGAATAATGTGTCACTATTAGTTCCTCATAAGCGTGCCCGTATTATTTTATTCAGGACTATAAAGGTTAGAGTATTTACCTTTCAACACTTTAGGCGCAGGAATTGATGGAACACGATAAACGGTCAAGTGTTGGTTGTTGATCAGCTTTCAATCAATGTAAGCTGGGTGAAACAAAGCTGGTTGCAATTCCATTCTTAAACCACTAGCCCAATACGCAGACTTTTTTATCAGACCTTTTGTCACTGAATCTGAAACATACATCAGAGATACCACGACTGTCATTACCAAATTAGAAAATCATGTGTATGACCCTGAATGTGAATATTTGGTGACCATGGACATAAATAGTCTATACACCAACATTCCACAAAATGACGTATTGGAACTTATCACCAATCTTCTCAACAGCCGTGAAAGACCCCACTCTGTCCCAAGCGAATTCATAGTCGATTGCATAAAAATTTCAATGTGCCAAAACTTTTTCCTTTTTGAAAAAAGGTTTTACCAGCAACTAAAAGGTGTGGCAATGGGGGCTGTATATGCCCCCAACATAGCAAATATCTATGTCAACCACTTTGAGAATGAGTATATCTACAACAATCTCAATCCATTCTTAGCCAATATATCATGTTGGCTAAGATATATAGACGACGTCTTCCTAATATGGAAAGGCCCACAAGAACTTTTGAAAGAATTTCATGGATGGTTGAACCAGAGAAACCCGAATTTACAATTCACCCTGGATTACCATTCCCAGGAAATGAACTTTTTGGATCTAACAATAAAAGTGAGTGAGGAGAACACCATATACACATCCTTGTATACTAAACCCACCACCCGTAACACCCTACTGAAGTACAGTAGTCACCATCCTAAATCTCTTCGGGATGGACTACCATTTGGGCAGTTTCTGCGACTTCGGAGAAACTGTTTCAAACGCTGTGATTACTTTCACGAGGCTAAGATCCTGAGGATTAAACTTTTAGAAAGAGGTTATCCCAACAAATTGTTGAAGAACTCCATGAAGCGTGCATGGTATAATGACCGGGAAGCTCTGATGCAAACCAAGATCAAATGCAACCAGACCCCATTAGTATGTGTTACCACCTTTGGAACACATAGTCAACAACTAAAAAAGATTGTCACCAAAAACTGGTCTCTCCTTCACGAATTGCCCAAACTCAGTGACAAACCAATGTTTTCGTTCAAACGTGGGCGAAACCTCAGAGACCACTTAGTCCATGCCTATGAAAAACAAGACACTAATACTGTTGACAATATGAAGCAGCTATCACCACTCCTTGGTCACTATCGATGCAATAACTGTAGGGCCTGTTCAACAACTAAAAACATCAAAACCTTTGTAGTCAACGGACGTGAATTCAACATCAGACATTTCTCCAACTGTCGAACAAGTAATGTCATCTACTGTATCCAATGCCCATGTGGTCAGGTATACATAGGGAAAACTACCCAAATGATTAAGCAGCGAATTCTGCAGCATCAATCTAGAATTCGCTGCAAAGTGGACAATGCTCCATTAGTTGACCACTACTCCCTGACTAAACACTCAGAAAAAGATATGACATGGTGGGTGATCGATGTGGTCAAACCCACAATCAGACAAAAAAACTGCGACAAAAGTCTGATAATCCAAGAAAACCGTTGGATCGAAATGGCTAACAGTGTTAAAAATGGACTCAATTCATGCACTGAGTGGCACACGCTGGCTTGTCTGATGTAATCTCTCTAAACCCTGTTCAACCACATGTGCACACTCCTTAGTTTCTCTGTCACTATCGTAGTAGCATCTTATACACTCTGCCTTAACATTTTAAATCCAAATATTAACATTGTCTAGAATGTGAAAACTATATGTGTGTTGACATATTTGGAAGTTGAACTATTGGGTCTTTCTAGAGTGTGAGCACCTAACAAGTGACAGATACAACTACTACTGAGCATATTGTTTCATAAGACTTTGTATAAGGATTAATACATGCTGATTTACAACAAACTGTAAAATAATGTACTGTATGAACCTGATTCCTCAACCAAATATTGTTACATCTTTTGGACACACGTAAACTATCACAATAGAAAGGAATGTTAGTTCGACTACATGATATTCTCATCTTGAATAGTCCTACCTAAATACTATATTATGCATTACTTGCATCTGTACCACGTACTGTGGACATGTTAAGATGGCCGCCGCGTTTAGTCACAAAACATCAGTGCCGTTTTTCCTCGCTCGAAACATCGCGAGACTACGCGAGGGTCTAGCACAATCAGATAAGTATTTAACGAGCGTGTAACTGCAACACTGTTACATCGCTCGGATGGTATGCGCCTTGATGTTTTCCGGAGGATTATTTCCAAGTAAGTGAACCGGCCGCTAGTCTCCGTTACATGCGCGTCTGTGCTTAGAAGTCAAACGCGACCTTTTGACACGTGCTGCTGCAACTAATAGCCTCGGAGCTTTTCTCCTTCGTTAAAACCCTGTGAATCTTAAAGTTGCCTTAAAGCCAGCATATGACTTTGCAACTATGTTGCACCTAAAACCAAATCCGAGTTCCCATATAAATGCAAACCCTTTGTTAGAAACATAGGTTAATCGAGTTAAAGCTGTAATTCTATATCTAATTAAATTTCTGTTTGAGTTTGATAAGCCCCAAGGCCTTTTACTATGGGTCACTCCCCCTTGTGTACACATTTTCCGACAAACTTTGTCCCATGCCTCAAAACGCTGTAATTTTAAATTTAACTTTTTATATATTCACAAACCACAGCAATCACTGTGACTTAGGAGTGCTCACTGTCCATCACAAAAAGCCACAAGATTGCTTTTTCTTTGTTTCACCCAGCTTACATTGATTGAAAGCTGATCAACAACCAACACTTGACCGTTTATCGTGTTCCATCAATTCCTGCGCCTAAAGTGTTGAAAGGTAAATACTCTAACCTTTATAGTCCTGAATAAAATAATACGGGCACACTTATGAGGAACTAATAGTGACACATTATTCCTTTTAGCGCACTTGCGGCACATTGGATTCATCCCTGTGTATAACTCCAGTGTAATTATTTTTAAACACCGGTGCCATCAAGACCCATAATACTGATACCATCTACATTGCTATAAGTAAGTGCAAATTCACCTTTTGAAGAATAACATGCGGTGTAGACTCAGTTTACTGAATTTAATTTGTTTCTAACTTCCCTAATCCTTCTTATGCTATGATCGCCACACCGATCAATTTTATCATAAGATGAAACTCAATGCTATTTTGTTGAATGTAAATATGTAAAGTAAATATATCTCGCTATGTCATAACTATTATACGTCTTTAACCAGGTATTTGATTTAACTGTATATATTATAACTGATTGTTGTTTTTTTACAGAGGGTCAACAATTGTATATACTACTTTGTAGTCCTGATGATGGTCTTAGGAATAACTACAACAAGACCGAAACGTCGACTTATATAGTCCAATTCTGCTTAGCTTGTCCCTTAGTCATCTGTTGATTTTCTTCTGACCTTGGGTTATTATCAATCAGCTTTTGAAATACAGCAGTCTGGACTCTAATTGGGATATGTCCAAGGAAAAGCGACCAAGACCTTGAATATCCTGATTGTATATCCATGTATGTACCCTGTTTTCTATGATCATTTATTGTTTTTGTACAGATATTTTGCCTTGAAATTTAATAATAATTTTTCAGACAATACACCCTGGTTCCTTGTTTTATTGAGCACTTTTTGCTCTATCATGATGTTAGTGTGGTAACATCCTATGTTTATTGTAATTGAATTGAACAGCCATTTGATTTAATTTTCTTTTGGGTACTGTGATTAACAACAAGTCCTAAAGGTGCTGTAAAAAATCCTAAAAAACAAAATCCCTTGCTGGCCATTTCTTATATTAACTTTGCCCAAGCCCGCAAGGGTATATTGGGTTGCTCACCCTTGTATACATTGTATTTGCGCAGAAAACCTCTGCTGTGAGCCATTTTTTTAAAGTGGTAAAACTGTTAGTGAACAGTTCGATAATTTAAATAGTCCTCTTTCTTTCCATCAGCCGTGCTTTTATGGCTGAAGCAGAGACTTTGTCTTACACTGACGACTATATCCAGAAGATTGCCTCTGGACCATCTTTATTGGGCAATAGAAGTACACCAGTAAATTCACCCTTAGAATCTGACCTTAATCAACTGGAACGTCTTAAAAAGAAATTAGTAAGGACTGAACTCCATGCCAAGTTCTTGACTGACTGCCTTAGTGCCAATATAATTCCCACTGGCCTGCAGATCCGCAACATTCCCATCATCTTCACCGAAGACGGTGAATTTAAAACTGGGTTTAGTCACGCAGCTAATAAGTGCTCACGCACCTGGATGGTGCTCAGCATTGAAACTGCGGCCAAACAGATTAAAATTCTTCTAAAAGAAATTGAGACACTTGAAAATAAAATCAACAGTGATTCGAGTGTCACCAACGCTAAAGCTCTTTTAGACAAAGTAGCACAAACAATAAAAGACTTCGAAGAGTTTAACTCTTTAAGGAAAACGGATAAGCTCCAGAAGGACATCCGCAAATACAATAAAGAGACAACATATCCCTATTTACAACAAGACTTTTACTTGGCCCAAAACAACTCTAGAGGCCCCAATTTGAATTCCAACCCACAACAACAGAAAAGAATAACCTTCTCTGAGACAGGCTCAGAATCAGACGGAGACCAAATTCCAACTGGCCATTATAGACCCCAATTTGAACAACAGCCATCCACCTCACGTCCTTTTTTAGGACAGGACAACAGGAGAGGGAGGGGTCAACCTCCGAAGCCCAGGGGTGCCAAAAGAGGATGGTACAGAAACCAGTACACTCCAGGTCAAAGACAAACGCGGAACCAATTTTACCAATGGTAGGCATTTCATCTACCATTCCAATATTTAATTTGTCCAAACACATCTTGTCTGAGGCCGAAATATCTGTCCTCTCATCTGGTTTATCATTTGTCCCCACTCATAGGAACAATCAATTCGTGACAAAATGTGAATTGTACAAATTTTTCAGAACAATCAGATTAAAAAACTACTTTGCCCTGAAAGACAACTTGCCAGAAAGGAATATCACTGGTCTTAAACCCCCTTCGACCTTTTTTCCGCCTAACAACATGGTTTCTAAAAACATTTTAACTTTTGAGAATGCGGTATTAATTGAAACTGAGTCACTATTCAAAGAAAAAATCTTTTGTAGAAACAACTTTAACAAAGAGGAACATTTAGCCCTCAAAAAACTTGAATCTCTCCAGGACACAGTAATTAAACCCGCAGATAAAGGGGGCGGCCTGGTATTGTGGGATAGGGAAGCTTACAGGCAAGAGATGCTAGATCAACTCTCTGTCACTGATAACTACAGATTACTTAAATCTGATCCCACCCCCCTTTTAGAAAAAGAAATCAAACAACTTAGTGAACTAGGATTCAAAGGAGGTTGGCTTAGCCAGAAAGAAGCCAGCTTTCTCATCAATGAATCACCAACTGTGCCTGCCATTTACATTCTCCCTAAGATCCACAAGAACGCCACTAAACCACCAGGGAGACCTATTGTGGCTGGTTGCAATTCCATTCTTAAACCACTAGCCCAATACGCAGACTTTTTTATCAGACCTTTTGTCACTGAATCTGAAACATACATCAGAGATACCACGACTGTCATTACCAAATTAGAAAATCATGTGTATGACCCTGAATGTGAATATTTGGTGACCATGGACATAAATAGTCTATACACCAACATTCCACAAAATGACGTATTGGAACTTATCACCAATCTTCTCAACAGCCGTGAAAGACCCCACTCTGTCCCAAGCGAATTCATAGTCGATTGCATAAAAATTTCAATGTGCCAAAACTTTTTCCTTTTTGAAAAAAGGTTTTACCAGCAACTAAAAGGTGTGGCAATGGGGGCTGTATATGCCCCCAACATAGCAAATATCTATGTCAACCACTTTGAGAATGAGTATATCTACAACAATCTCAATCCATTCTTAGCCAATATATCATGTTGGCTAAGATATATAGACGACGTCTTCCTAATATGGAAAGGCCCACAAGAACTTTTGAAAGAATTTCACGGATGGTTGAACCAGAGAAACCCGAATTTACAATTCACCCTGGATTACCATTCCCAGGAAATGAACTTTTTGGATCTAACAATAAAAGTGAGTGAGGAGAACACCATATACACATCCTTGTATACTAAACCCACCACCCGTAACACCCTACTGAAGTACAGTAGTCACCATCCTAAATCTCTTCGGGATGGACTACCATTTGGGCAGTTTCTGCGACTTCGGAGAAACTGTTTCAAACGCTGTGATTACTTTCACGAGGCTAAGATCCTGAGGATTAAACTTTTAGAAAGAGGTTATCCCAACAAATTGTTGAAGAACTCCATGAAGCGTGCATGGTATAATGACCGGGAAGCTCTGATGCAAACCAAGATCAAATGCAACCAGACCCCATTAGTATGTGTTACCACCTTTGGAACACATAGTCAACAACTAAAAAAGATTGTCACCAAAAACTGGTCTCTCCTTCACGAATTGCCCGAACTCAGTGACAAACCAATGTTTTCGTTCAAACGTGGGCGAAACCTCAGAGACCACTTAGTCCATGCCTATGAAAAACAAGACACTAATACTGTTGACAATATGAAGCAGCTATCACCACTCCTTGGTCACTATCGATGCAATAACTGTAGGGCCTGTTCAACAACTAAAAACATCAAAACCTTTGTAGTCAACGGACGTGAATTCAACATCAGACATTTCTCCAACTGTCGAACAAGTAATGTCATCTACTGTATCCAATGCCCATGTGGTCAGGTATACATAGGGAAAACTACCCAAATGATTAAGCAGCGAATTCTGCAGCATCAATCTAGAATTCGCTGCAAAGTGGACAATGCTCCATTAGTTGACCACTACTCCCTGACTAAACACTCAGAAAAAGATATGACATGGTGGGTGATCGATGTGGTCAAACCCACAATCAGACAAAAAAACTGCGACAAAAGTCTGATAATCCAAGAAAACCGTTGGATCGAAATGGCTAACAGTGTTAAAAATGGACTCAATTCATGCACTGAGTGGCACACGCTGGCTTGTCTGATGTAATCTCTCTAAACCCTGTTCAACCACATGTGCACACTCCTTAGTTTCTCTGTCACTATCGTAGTAGCATCTTATACACTCTGCCTTAACATTTTAAATCCAAATATTAACATTGTCTAGAATGTGAAAACTATATGTGTGTTGACATATTTGGAAGTTGAACTATTGGGTCTTTCTAGAGTGTGAGCACCTAACAAGTGACAGATACAACTACTACTGAGCATATTGTTTCATAAGACTTTGTATAAGGATTAATACATGCTGATTTACAACAAACTGTAAAATAATGTACTGTATGAACCTGATTCCTCAACCAAATATTGTTACATCTTTTGGACACACGTAAACTATCACAATAGAAAGGAATGTTAGTTCGACTACATGATATTCTCATCTTGAATAGTCCTACCTAAATACTATATTATGCATTACTTGCATCTGTACCACGTACTGTGGACATGTTAAGATGGCCGCCGCGTTTAGTCACAAAACATCAGTGCCGTTTTTCCTCGCTCGAAACATCGCGAGACTACGCGAGGGTCTAGCACAATCAGATAAGTATTTAACGAGCGTGTAACTGCAACACTGTTACATCGCTCGGATGGTATGCGCCTTGATGTTTTCCGGAGGATTATTTCCAAGTAAGTGAACCGGCCGCTAGTCTCCGTTACATGCGCGTCTGTGCTTAGAAGTCAAACGCGACCTTTTGACACGTGCTGCTGCAACTAATAGCCTCGGAGCTTTTCTCCTTCGTTAAAACCCTGTGAATCTTAAAGTTGCCTTAAAGCCAGCATATGACTTTGCAACTATGTTGCACCTAAAACCAAATCCGAGTTCCCATATAAATGCAAACCCTTTGTTAGAAACATAGGTTAATCGAGTTAAAGCTGTAATTCTATATCTAATTAAATTTCTGTTTGAGTTTGATAAGCCCCAAGGCCTTTTACTATGGGTCACTCCCCCTTGTGTACACATTTTCCGACAAACTTTGTCCCATGCCTCAAAACGCTGTAATTTTAAATTTAACTTTTTATATATTCACAAACCACAGCAATCACTGTGACTTAGGAGTGCTCACTGTCCATCACAAAAAGCCACAAGATTGCTTTTTCTTTGTTTCACCCAGCTTACATTGATTGAAAGCTGATCAACAACCAACACTTGACCGTTTATCGTGTTCCATCAATTCCTGCGCCTAAAGTGTTGAAAGGTAAATACTCTAACCTTTATAGTCCTGAATAAAATAATACGGGCACACTTATGAGGAACTAATAGTGACACATTATTCCTTTTAGCGCACTTGCGGCACATTGGATTCATCCCTGTGTATAACTCCAGTGTAATTATTTTTAAACACCGGTGCCATCAAGACCCATAATACTGATACCATCTACATTGCTATAAGTAAGTGCAAATTCACCTTTTGAAGAATAACATGCGGTGTAGACTCAGTTTACTGAATTTAATTTGTTTCTAACTTCCCTAATCCTTCTTATGCTATGATCGCCACACCGATCAATTTTATCATAAGATGAAACTCAATGCTATTTTGTTGAATGTAAATATGTAAAGTAAATATATCTCGCTATGTCATAACTATTATACGTCTTTAACCAGGTATTTGATTTAACTGTATATATTATAACTGATTGTTGTTTTTTTACAGAGGGTCAACAATTGTATATACTACTTTGTAGTCCTGATGATGGTCTTAGGAATAACTACAACAAGACCAAAACGTCGACTTATATAGTCCAATTCTGCTTAGCTTGTCCCTTAGTCATCTGTTGATTTTCTTCTGACCTTGGGTTATTATCAATCAGCTATTGAAATACAGCAGTCTGGACTCTAATTGGGATATGTCCAAGGAAAAGCGACCAAGACCTTGAATATCCTGATTGTATATCCATGTATGCACCCTGTTTTCTATGATCATTTATTGTTTTTGTACAGATATTTTGCCTTGAAATTTAATAATAATTTTTCAGACAATACACCCTGGTTCCTTGTTTTATTGAGCACTTTTTGCTCTATCATGATGTTAGTGTGGTAACATCCTATGTTTATTGTAATTGAATTGAACAGCCATTTGATTTAATTTTCTTTTGGGTACTGTGATTAACAACAAGTCCTAAAGGTGCTGTAAAAAATCCTAAAAAACAAAATCCCTTGCTGGCCATTTCTTATATTATCTTTACCCGATAGCATTCGTTTCTTTAACCACGGGTATGCTTCTCTGGTGGTGGCTTACTCTGCACTCCGCGCTTACGTTTCACTTTGCATGTACTTCTTCATTTCACACCGAGGTGTCCTTAGTTCATACGAGACCATTCTAAATGATGTATTTTTGCGGTGTATTTTTGGACTTTATTGATTCACTTGGTGGCTCCTATCGGTTTAATCTATTCTTGTCGCTGATCGTCTTATATACAATTGTGATCAATGCATAGTAGTCCCTGACACCTCCTCATATTTACTTTTAGAATCCAGTCCCTGATGAAGGCCAGCATATGGCCGAAATGCATTGGACGCTCACTGAATAATTTTCACGAGGCTGGATCATTGATTTTTGATTTTGAAGACACAATGTTTTGAAATAATGAAAAAATAAATACAAAGATTTAAGAAGAGAATTTGAACTTATTTTGGAATATAATTTGTGGAACCATTACAGCCCAGTACATGGGTTTTCGCTGTGACCAGGGGACGTAACCCAGTTGAGGGTTACGCATCTACTGTTACGATAAAAAATATACAGACATTGCACACTACATTCGGCCTCCAAGCTTGTTATTCTGGCCCGCTATACTCACAAGATCACAGGGGTTACCTGGGTTTTTGGCCCCCTGCTTGGCGACCATCTATGGAAACCCACCAAACCTACACTTTTCTGAATACTATACACCCAGGGGATTCCAGGGAGGTATGGTTTGCGTGGATCCCCCAAAGTTTTTTTCCCAGAATCCCCTGCAAAAGTCAAATTAAGCTGAAAAAATCACTTTTTTCCACACATTTTTGTGTGGGAAAGTTGTGGTATCACAGGGCTGACACAAATTTCCTACCACACAGCGTTCCCTCAGGTCTCTCGATAAAAATGGTGCCTCACTCGTGTCGGAGGGCCAAGTACTTGCGCCAGGCAAGGCCCCAAAAGATATTGAGGCAACATCTAAATTGCCTATCACAAGACCTGGTTTTGAAAGTGGGGTCACCTGGGTTTTTGGCCCCGTGCTCGGCGGCCACCTAGGGAAACCTACCAAACCAAGCTTGGGCAAATTTTGCGAATTCGCGATCCGCGAATTTGCGGATTTGCAAATTTGCGATCCGCAAAATTCGCGAGTTTGTGCGAATTTCCGGATTTTTTTATTTATGCGTGTTCGCGCAGCGCTTGTCGTGTTCGTGGGGCGCTTTGCGTGTTCCCAGGTTTTTTTTGTGCGAGACCGCGATGCGCCCTCTGGTTCATCACTGCCACCCTCTAGTTTTTTGTGCCCTTCTGCCCTCTGCCCCACTCGTTTTCGTGCCATTCTGCCCTCTGCCCCACTTGTTGTTGTGCCCTTGTGCCCCTTGCCCCACTCGTTTTTGTGCCATTCTGCCCTCTGCCCCTCTCGTTGTTGTGCCCTGTCTGCCCTCTGCCCCATTCGTTGTTGTGCCCTTCTGCCCTCTGCCCCACTCGTTATTGTGCCCTTCTGCCCTCTGCCCCACTCGTTGTTGTACCCTTCTGCCCTCTGCCACACTCGTTGTTCTGAACTTTTGACCTTCTGCCCTCTACCCCACTCTGTGACCTTCTGACCTCTGCCCCACTCCTGTTTTATTTTAGAATGGTGCCGGCAAGCTGCCAGCGCCATTCTAAAATAGTTACTAAGTTAGCTTCATCAGGAAGCACTAATAGATAAAATAAAGCAGGTGCTCGAGCACCTGCATTTTATCTATTAGTGCTTTCTGTTGAAGCTAACTTAGTAACTATTTTAGAATGGCGCTGGCAGCTTGCCGGCGCCATTCTAAAATAGTTACAAGCTTGAAGCTTGAACTTTTGCCCCCCGGATCCGTTCCGCTCGCGGATTGCGGATTTTCGGCAAATTCGCGGATCGCGAATTTGCAGAAAATCCGCAAAATCCGCGAGCGGAACAGATTTTGCGCCTATACTTATACCAAACCCATACTTTTCTGAACACTAGACACCTGGAGGATTCTAGGGAGGTATGGCTTGCATGGATCTCCCAAAGTTTTCTTACCCATAATCCCCTGCAAACTTTACATTTAGCTGAAAAATCACTTATTCCACATATTTTTGTGTGGGAAAGTTGTGGCATCACAGGGCTGACACAAATTTCCTACCACCCATCTTTCCCCCAGGTCTCCTGATAAAAATGGTGCCTCTCTCGTGTGGGAGGTCCAAGTACCTGCGAATGGCAAGGGACCAAAATGTATTGAGGCAACATCAAAATTGCCTATCACAAAGCAACCTGGTTTTTCAAGGGGGTTCATCTGGGCTTTGGCACCGGTGCTCAGCGCCAACCTAGGGAAACCTAACAACCCACACATTTCTGAAAACTAGACACCCCGGGGATTACAGGGAGGTATGGCTTGTAAATTGTAATTGTAAATTGATACTTGTATAGCGTACTACTCACCTGCAAGGGTCTCAAGGCGCTTGTACGAATACCGCTGTGGAACCCATCCTAGCTTTCCCTGTGAGGCGTCAACTCCTGGGCACCCCCAAGGTGGAGGCCAGGCATCCTTAGTGTTGTAAAAGCAAGCTATTGCCCAGAGTTGCAGAGTGGGACTCCATGATTGGAATAGGCACCGAGGCGAGAATTATCAAGTCTGTGGAATTTTGAGCCCAAGACTCGCCGAGGCGGGGAATTGAACCCTGGTCCCAGGCTAGACCTCTGCATCAGGGTCTGCCGCTCTAACCATTGAGCCACACTTCTACACTGCGTAGATCCCCCAACGTTTTCTTATCCAGAATCCCCTGCAGACCTCAAATTTAGCCGAAAAATTTCTTTTTCAACACATTTTTGTGAGCGAAAGTTGTGGCATCACAGGGCTGACACAAATTTCCTACCACCCAGCATTCCCTCAGGTCTCCTGATGAAAATGGTGCCTCACTCGTGTGGGGGGCCCAAGAACTCGCGACAGGCAAGGGCCCAAAACGTATTGAGGGGATATCAAAATTGTTTATCACAAAATGACCTGGTTTTAGAAGGGTGTTCATCTGGGCTTTGGTACCCGTGCTCAGCGCCAACCTAGAGAAACTTACCAACCCACACATTTCTAAAACCTAGACAACCCGAGGATTCCAGAGCGGTATGGTTTGCGTGGATCCCCCAACATTTTCTTACCCAGAAACCCCTGGAAACCTCAAATTTAGCTGAAAAAATCACTTTTTCCACACATTTTTGTGTGGGAAAGTTGTGGCATCACTGAGCTGACAACCATTTCCTACCACCCAGCATTACCCCAGGTCTCCCAATAAAAATGGTGTCTCACTCATGTCGGATCCCCAAATACCCACGACAGGCAAGGGCCCAAAACGTATTGGGCTGACATCATAAAACAACCTGGTTTTGCAAGGGAGGTCACTTTGTTTTTGGGCCCCATGCACAACGGCCAGCTAGGAAAAGCTGGATTTCCCTGGGTGTCTAGTTTTAAAAAATGTAATAGTTTGCTAGGTTTCCCTAGGTGCCGGCAGAGCTAGGGTTCAAAAACTACAGCTAGGCACTTTGCAAAAAAAGGGTAATTTTTCACTCTCAACATGTGGTCTTTCCATCTTGCATTTTGGGCTGTTTCCTGTCACGAGTACTAGGCCTACCCACACAAGTGACGTACCGTTTTTCTTGGAAGACTTTGGGGAACGCAGGGGTTTGTAGAATTTTGTGGATTCATACAGATTCCAGTACTTTTCACCACATAAATTTGAGGAAAATTTGTTTTTTAAAATAATTTTGTAGGTGTGCAAGGGATTCTGGGTAACAGAACCTGGTGAGAGCCAGTCACTCAGAATCCCTTGCAAAGCTATAAAATTGTCCAAAAAAAAACGAATTTTCCTCAAATGTCTGTGGTGAAATGGTCTGGAATCTGCATGGATTCACAAAATTCCACCCACCCTGTGTCCCCCAACGTCTTCTGAGAAAAAGGGTTCCTTACTTGTTTGGGGAGGCCTAGTGCCCCTGACAAGAAACAGCCCAAAATGCAAAGTGGACACACCACATTCTGAGAGTGAACTATAACCCTTTTTTGCAAAGTGCCTAGCTTTCGTTTTTTAACCCTAGCTCTGCCGGCACCTAGGGAAACCTAGCAAACCTATATACTTTTTAGAACTAGACACCCAGGGGAATCCAGGATGGGGTGACTTGACTGGCTCTCACCAGGTTCTGTTACCCAGAATCCCTTGCAAACCTACAAAATTATTTTAAAAAACACATTTTCCTCAAATTTCTGTGGTGAAAAGTACTGGAATCTGCATGAATCCACACAATTCTACAAACCCTGTGTTCCCCAAAGTCTTCCAAAAAAAAGGGTACCTCACTTGTGTTGGTAGGCCTAGTGCCCATGACAGGAAAAGGCCCAAAATGCATGGTGGACAGACCACATTTTCAGAGTGAAAAATGACATTTTTTTTGCAAAGTGCCTAGCTGTAGTTTTTTAACCCTAGCTCTGCCGCCACCTAGGGAAACCTAGCAAATCTATAATTGTTTTAAAGCTAGACACCCAGGGGAATCCAGAATGGGGTGACTTGACTGGCTCTCACCAGGTTCTGTAACACAGAATCCCTTGCAAACCTAAGATATTGTCCAGAAAAACACATTTTCCTCACATTTCTGTGGTGGAAATTTCTGGATTTCTGTGTGGATCCACAAAATTCCACCCACGCAGCATTCACCAAAGTCTTCTGAGACAAATGGTACCACACTTGTGTGGGTAGGTCTAGTGACCGCGACAGGAAACGGCCCAAAATGCAAGGAGGACACACCACATTTTCAGAGTGAAATATGACTAATTTTTTGCAAAGTGCCTAGCTGTAGTTTTTGAACCCTAGCTCTGCTGGCACTTAGGGAAAACAAGCAAATGTATACATTTTTGAAAACTATACACCCAGGTTAATCCAGGATGGGATGACTTGACTGGCTTTCACCAGGTTCTGCAAACCTAAAATATTGTCAAAAAAACACATATTCCTCATATTTCTGTTGTGGACAGTTCTGGAATCTGTGTGGATCGACAAAATTCCACCCACCCTGCGTTTCCCAAAGTCTTCCAAGAAAAGAGGTACATCACTTGTGTGGGTAGGCCTAGTGCCTGTGACAGGAAGTGGCCGAAAATTCCCCTACGCCGCTTAGCTCCACCTGAATGCGCCTGTGCTGTCCTCCAGCTTCTGCTTAGTTCTAAGCCTGCCTGGTAGGACTTGGTCTGCCTGTACTTTCTCTCAGATGTGTTTTCTCGACCACTGTTGTTTAGCTGTTTTTGTAAAGTGTGCCTCCTGCCCTGTACTTTTGTCCTGTAAATTGTGCTCCCTTCTTGTATCTTGCCCTTCACCCGTGCCCCCTCGCCGATTCCGCTTCCCACCGCTGTGTCCCCACCCCCCGCTCCCATTCGTCCGTCACCCCCCACCCAGCTGCTCCTCCCTCCCACCTCCCCTTGTTATGGTGGCTGCTACGTGGCCGCACGGCTGGCGTGCCGAAGGCACACCTAAGGCAAGCCCATCTGCACCCGTCTGCGCCTGGACCGCGCCTAGCACCAGAACCCCTGGCCCCGGCAGATGCAACAACTCCCGACTGAACTACGACGCCAGCACCCTCCACACACTCAACACCGGCCGAGAAACACGCCTGCTACCGGGTCACCCCGAATCGCACCCAAGGACCCTTCACCTGCCAGAGCTACAGCTTCACCATCATCCGGCCAGTCAGACCGCCAACCAAGGAACCCAACTACCTCACATGCATCCTTATCAACACCCGCTCTGCCCACAAACACGCCGTTGAACTCTGGGACCTTCTCGACTCCACCACCCCGGATGTCGCCTTCCTGACAGAGACCTGGTTGAACCCCTCCTCAGCACCTGACATCGCCAATGCCATCCCGGAAGGCTACAAGATCACCCGCAAGGACCGCACCAACGGGTAGGAGGAGGAATCGCCATCGTCCTCAGGAACACTCTCAGACTCTCGACCAACACAGACGACATCCTTTGCATCGCTGAACACATGCACTTCAAGATCCGCATCGACCCCAACACCACCCTCAGAGGAATCCTCGTCTACAGACCCCGGACCCTGACCGCAGTTCAGCGACTCCATCGCCAACTTCATCAGCAAGCAAGCCCTCGCCTCCACAGACTAAATCCTCCTAGGAGACCTTAACTTCCACCTCGAGAACAACAACAACACCAACTCCACTACCCTGATCAACAACCTCGCCAACCTCGGACTCAGACAGGTCTTGACAATACCCACCCACGCCGCCGGCCACACGCTCAACCCCATCTTCACCGCAAGCCCCCACGTCTCCTTCAACCACATTACCGAACCCCACTGGACAGACCACGACTGCATACAATTCACCTTCAGGAAGCCCACCACGCACCACCGCACTCAACAGGGGCCTCAACGCTGCTGAAGTAAAGTCACCGAAGACCAGCTAAGCGACACCCTCACTCAGAACCCGCCCTTCGACTACACCAATTCCGACACTGCCGCCCGCAACCTCAGACAATGGGTTGACGACTGCACCAACACCCTCGCCCCGCTCAAGACATCCTCCAACATGCGCACCAGCAAGAAAGCCACCTGGTTCATCGAAGACCTCCAGGCCTCCAAAAGAACATGCTGAAAATAGGACAAGAACTGGCTCTGCAAACGATCACCGGACAGCTACGCAGCCCACAAGAACGCCACCCACAGACACCATCAGCTCATCAGAGCCACCAAGAGGGCTTCTACAAGGACCGCCTAGATAACAACGCACACAACAGCAAAGAGCTCTTCAACATCGTGAAGGAACTCTCCAACTATTGCTCCAACACCAACGACATCCTGCCTTCACAAGACCTATGCGACACACTGGCCACCTTCTTCCAGCGCAAGATCGCCAACATCTACGACAGCTTCAGTGCCATGACCACCCCGACAACCACCACCCAGCGACCACCAGCAGCACCAACTGCCTGCTATCCTGGACCAGCGTCAACGACGAGGACACTAGCAAGATAATGAACACTATTCACTCTGGATCATCATTAGACCCATGCCCACACCACATCTTCGAGAAAGCCAGCACAGCTATCGCACCCCATCTACAGAGAGTAATCAACATCTCCTTCGAGACAGCAACCTTCCCGGAGAGCTGGAAGCATGCCGAGATCAATGCCCTACTCAAGAAACGCAAGGCGGACCCCAAAGACCTCAATAACTTTCGACCCATCTCTCTGCTTCCGTTCCCAGCAAAGATCACTGAAAAAATCATCAACAAACAACTGACCTACTACCTCGAGGAGAACAACATCCTGGACCCATCCCAACCCGGTTTTCGCAGCAACCACAGCACCGAGACCGCCCTCATCGCCGCCACCGATGACATCAGTAGCCTGCTTGACAAAGGAGAAACAGCGGCCCTCATCCTCCTGGACCTGTCAGTCGCCTTTGGTGCGGTCTGCCACAGCACACTACGTCCACGCTTACATGACACCGGAATCCAAGGGAAGGCCCTGGACTGGACCACATCGTTCCACTCCAGCAGAACCCAGAGCGTACGCCCCCCCTTCCGCTCTAAAGCCACCAAGATCATCTGAGGGATACCCCAGGGATCTTCCCTCAGCCCAACGCTGTTCAACATCTACTTGGCACCCCTCGCCCACGTCTCCCGACAGTACGACCTCAACATCATCTCCTAGGCCGACAACACTCAGCTGATCAGCTCCCTCACCAAAGGCCCCCACACTGCCAAAATCAACCTCCACAAATGAATGAAGGACGTCACTGACTGGATGAAGAACAGCCGACTGAAGCTGAACTCAGACAACACAGAGGTCCTCATCCTTGTCCCCACCCGCTCAGCCTGGGAAGACTCCTGGTGGCCAACATCACTAGGAACAGCACCAACACCCACCGACCGAGCACACAACCTAGGGGTTATCCTTGATGCCACCCTCTTCATGACTAAAAAGGTCAAAGCCGTCTCCTCATCGTGCTTCAACACCCTCCGAATGCTCCGCAGGATCTTCAGGTGGATCCCCACCGAAACAAGAAAAACAGTCTCCCATGCCTTTGTCACCAGCAGGCTGGACTACGAAATGCCCTCTATGCAGGAACATCGGCCAAGCTCCTGAGAGGACTGCAACGCATCCAGAACGCCTCAGCACTCCTGATCCTCCTCATTCCCCGCCACAGCCACATCACCCCACCTCAGAGACTTGCACTGGCTCCCCGTCAACAAGAGGGTCATCTTCAAGCTCCTCCTCCACGCACACAAACCTCTCCACAACACCGGCCCAGCATACCTCAACATACGAATCAGCTTCTACACCCCCACCCGCCAGCTCTACTCCGCAGGCCTCACCCTCACCACAGACCCTTGTATCCGAAGAACGACCGCCGGCGGCAGATCCTTCTCTTACTTCACCGCCAAGGCCTGGAACACCCTCCCCACTTAACTACTGCAGGCACATGACCTACTGGCCTTCAGAAGACTCCTCAAGACCTGGCTCTTCCAACAGTAGCTGCTCCCTCTCACCCCCCTCAGCACCTAGAGACACTCTCGGGTATGTAGTGCGCTCTATAAATGTCCTGATTGATTGATTGAACGCAAGGTGGACACACCACATTTTCAGAGTGAAAAATGGCCCTTTTTTTGCAAAGTGCCTAGCTGTAATTATGAACCCTAGCTCTGCCCGCACCTAGGGAAACCTAGCAAACCTATACATTTTTTAAAGCTAGACACCTAGGGGAATCCATCATGGGATGCCTTGACTGGTTCTCACCAGGTTCTGTTACCCAGACTCCCTTGCAAACCTACAAAATTGTCAAAAAGAGACATTTTCCTCACATTTCTGTGGTAGAAAGTTCCACAAATTTCTACCCATCCTGCTTTCTCCAAAGTCTTCTGAGAAAAATAGTACCTCACTTGTGTGGGTAGGCCTAGTGCCCATGACAGGAAATTGCCCAAAACACAAGGTAGACAGACCACATTTTCAGAGTGAAAAATTACCCTTTTTTTGCAAAGTGCCTAGCTGTAGTTTTTTAACGCCTAGCTCTTCCGACACCTAAGGAAACCTAGCAAACCTATACATTTTGGAAAACTAGACAAGCAGGGGATGCAAGGGAGGTATGACTTGTGTGGATCCCCCAACGTTTTCTTACCCAGAATCCCCTGCAAACCTCAAATTTAGCTGAAAAAAATCACCCTTTTCTCACATTTTTGTGTGGGAAAGTTGTTGCTTCACCGGGCTGACACAAATTTCCTACCACCCAGCATTCCCCCGGATCTCCCGATACAAATGGTGCATCACTCATGTGGGAGGCCCAAGTACCCGCGAAAGGCAAGGGCCCAAAACAACCTAGTTTTGCAAGGGGGGTCACTGGGGTTTTTGGCCCTGTGATCGCCGGCTAGCTAGGGAAACCTACCAAACCCAAACATTTCTAAAAACTAGATACCCGCTGATCTCAGGGAGGTATGGCTTGCATGGATCCCCCAACATTTTCTTACCCAGAATCCCCTGCAAATCTTAAATTTACCTGAAAAAAATCACATTTTCCACACATTTTTGTGTGGGAAAGTTATGGCATCACTGTGCTGACACACATTTCCTACCACCCTGCATTCCCCCAGGTCCCCCGATAAACATTGTGCCTCACTCATGTCGGATGCCCAAGTACCCGCGACAGGCAAGGGCCCAAAACCTATTGGGGCGACATCCACATTGCCTATCATAAAACAACCTGGTTTTGCAAGGGAGGTCACTTTGTTTTGGGGCCCCATGCTCAGTGGCCAGCTAGGGAAACCTACCAAACCTAGACAATTATAAAAACTAGACACCCAGGGGATTCCAGGGAGGTATGGCTTGAGTGGATCCCCCATCGTTTTCCTACCAAGAATCCCCTGCAAACCTCAAATTTACCTGAAAATATAACTTTTTTCACACATTTTTGTGTGTGAAAGTTGTGGCATCACCGGCTGACACAAGTTTCCAACCACCCTACGTTCACCCAGGTCTCCCAATAAAAATGGTGCCTCACTCGTGAGGGAGGTCCAAGTACCCGCGACAGGCAAGGGCCCAAAACATATTGGGTCGAAATCAAAATTGACTATCGTAAAACAACCTGGTTTTGCAAGGGAGGTCACTTTGATTTTGGGCCCTGTGCTCGGCGGCCAGCAGGGAAACCTACCACACCCAGACATATCTGACAACTAGACACCCAGGGGATTCCAGGGAGGTATGGCTTGGGTGGATCCCCATCGTTTTCTTACCCAGAATCCCCTGCAAAACTCAAATTTAGCTGAAAATATAACTCTTTTTCCACACATTTTTGTGTGGGAAAGTTGTGACATCACCGGGCTGACACAAATGTCCTACCACCCAGCGTTCCCCCAGGTCTCCCAATAAAAATGGTGCCTCACTCGTGACAGGAAAGGGCCCAAAACGTATTGAGGCGACATCAAAATTGGCTATCACAAAACAACCTGGTTTTGCAAGGGGGGTCACCTTGATTTTTGGCCCTTTGTTCGGTGGCCACCTAGGGAAACCTTCCAAACCCATATTATTGTGAACACTAGACACCCGGGGGATTCCAGGGAGGTATGGCTTGCATGGATCCCCCAAAGTTTTCTTACCCAGAATCTCCTGCAATCCTCAAATTTAGCTGAATAAAATCACGTTTTCCACACATTTTTATGTGGGAAAGTTGTGGCATCACCCAGCTGACACAAATTTCCTATCACACAGTGTTCCCCCAGGTCTCCTGATAAGAATGATGCATTACGCGTGTGTGAGGCCCAGGTACCCGCACAGGCTAGGGCCCAAAACATATTGGGGCGACATCAAAATTGCCTATAACAAAACAACCTGGTTTTGTAAGGGGGGGTCACCTGGGTTTTTGGCCCCGTGCTACGCGGGCAGCTAGGGAAACCTACCAAACCCACACATTTCTAAAAACAAGACACCTGGGGTATTCCAGGGAAGTATGGCTTGCATGGATCCTCCAATGTTTTCTTACCCAGAATCCCCTGCAAACCTCAAATTTAGCTGCAAAAAATCACTTTTCCCACACATTTTTGTGTGGAAAGTTGTGGCATCAATGGGCTGACACACATTTCCTACCACCCAGCGTTCCCCCAGGTCTCCCTATAAAAATTGTGCCTCATTCGTGTGGGAGGCCCAAGTACACGCAACCGGCAAGGGCCCAAAACGTATTGAGGCAACATCAAAATTGCCTATCACGAAACAACCCAGTTTTGCAAGGGGGGGTTGCCTGGGTTTTGGGCCTTCTGCTTGGCAGCCAAATTAAGAAACCTACCAAACCCACACTTTCTGAAAACGAGACACCCGGGGGACTCTAGGGAGGTATGGAATGCGTGGACCCCCAAAGGTTTTCCTACCCAGAATCCCCTGCAACCTAAAACTTAGCTGCAAAAATCACTTTTTCCACACATTTTTATGTAGGAAAGTTGTGGCATCAAAGGGCTGACACAAATTTCCTACCATCCAGCGTTCCCTCAGGTCTCCGATAAAAGTGGAGCCACACTCGTGTGGGAGGCCCAAGTACTCGCAACAGGCAAGGACCCAAAACGTGTTGAGGGGACATCAAAATTGCCTATCAAAATATGTTTTGGGCCCTCGCCTGTCGCGGGTACTTCGGCATCCCACGCGAGTGAGGCACCATTTTTATCGGGATACCTGGAGCTACGCTGGGTGGTAGGAAATTTGTGTCAATTCGGTGATGCCACAACTTTCCCACACAAAAATGTGTGACAAAAAGTGATTTTTTTCAGCTAATATTGAGGTATGCTGCATAAGAAAAGGTTGGGGGATCCACACAAGCTGTACCTCCCTGGAATACCCCGGGTGTCCAGTTTTTAGAAATGTGTGGGTTTGGTAGGTTTCCCTGGGTGGGTGCTGAGCACTGGGCCAAAAATCCAGGCGACCCCCCCCCTTTCAAAGCCAGGTCGTTTTGTAATAGGCAATTTTGATGTTGCCTCAATACTTTTTTGGCCCTTGCCTGTCACGAGTACTTGGACCTCCCACATAAGTGATGTTGGACTTGGCCCTTCTGGCAGGTTCACCCCTAAACTTTTTGCTTTGTGAATATGAATTGGAGGTAGTGATTTTTGGTTTCTGTGCACTTTCACTGTGTCCCAGTGGAAAGTGCGTGCGCACTCTGAGTGCGTGGAGTGAGGTTGGCCTGCCCTCCCATAGGAATGCATGGGGAATGTCTGTGTCCCTGGTAGTTCCTGATGCGTGAGTTGTGCATCCTCGAGTTTGGTATGTGAGAACTCGTGAGAGTGAATGCTTCGCAATGATGTATGTGGCATGATTGTGTCTTGTGAACTAATGCCACTTCTAGGAGTTGAATATGCAAAGAAAGTGGTCCTAGATATAGGTTTTAGACACGGCTAGTGATGTAAATATTATTACTTCACAATCAACAAGAGATCAGAATGAATCTGAACATACAAAAAACATGGAGATGTATTGCAAGCTTAAATCAGTTCAAGAGATGCAATAAATGCAGGTGACCCAACACAACAATAAATTCAACAAATGCTACTGCAGTTTATTTACAAATTCATAAAATTCAGCAAAGGGAAAAATTGAAAGGAGAGGAAGTTGGTGCTCAAGTGAAGGAAGGTAAAGGTATAGATTTAAGTCTGACAATCCCCCCCGTCATTTCCTCCAAGCCTACACCTGCCTTCCCAGTCCCCCTGTATAATATTGTATATAGATTGTAAATGGGTAGGCTTGACGTGTGCAATGTATAAATAATCCTTTTGTTGCACTTAATCACCCTTAAATCTATACCTTTACCTTCCTTCACTTGAGCACCAACTTCCTCTCCTTTCAATTTTTCCCTTTGCTGAATTTTATGAATTTGTAAATAAACTGCAGTAGCATTTGTTGAATTTATTGTTGTGTTGGGTCACCTGCATTTATTGCATCTCTTGAACTGATTTAAGTTTGCAATACATCTCCATGTTTTTTGTATGTTCAGATTCATTCTGATCTCTTGTTGATTGTGAAGTAATAATATTTACATCACTAGCCGTGTCTAAAACCTATATCTAGGACCACTTTCTTTGCATATTCACTGTTACCCAGGTCCTATTGATTATTTGGGTCTACCCCATTGTTTTCAATGACTTCTAGGAGTTGGCATATTAGTGTAAAATATGCCTGGAGTGTGATTGGCTGGAGCTGGCTGGTGAGCCTGGCTCCAGGAAGGCTGGATGGGTCTGCCCGCTGGTGAGTGGGAGATTAGCATGCTGATGGCTGGGGAGGAGTGCACCTGTGTCCTGAATGAGGCTGGGTTTTCCCCACACAATGCTGGCACCGCCCCCTGTGGTGCGTCTAATGACCCTAGCCCTGCCAGTGAATAGAGTGAGGGCTGAGCACATCATGGGTGCTCCAAAACCAGCTGCGACTGGTTTCTCCCCCACCCTGCACCTACAAACAAAGGATTACCTGTATAAAAATGGGGCTGTGTCTCCACACAAATTGTTCTCTTCCAGGATCCTTCTGAGGGGGGCTGCTGCTGGAGGCCAGGAGAGACCGCCACTTGGGACTGCCTTCCTGCCTGGAGGGCCCAGTGAGCTGGCCCCTGGCCCATCCTTGCCCCCCCCCCGCCCTGCCTGCATTCCAAGGCCTTGTCCTGGACTTGTTGATTGCTGCTAGCGCTTGGGAGCGCTTTGTTTGCCTTCTAAGAGCTTGGAGCGCTTTATTTGCAGTTATAGCGCTTGGGAGCGCTGTATTCCTCTCGAAGCGCCGGGTAGCGCTTGAACTGTCCTCTAAGCGTCTGGGAGCGCTTTTATGTCCTTTAGCGCTGGGAGCGCTTTGTTTTCATTTGGGCCTTTGCTGAAATCCTAGACCAGAGGGAGCTTTATGGCCTGCTAGCGCTGGGAGCGCTTTTCTCACCTTGGACCTGTGCCCACCCGGCAGTTCTCACCCCCTGCTTCTTTTCCCGGGATTTGCCTCAGCAGTGCGACCAGAGCCGAGGAGGGAGGCTCATCAGGAAGGCCACGCTGCTATTGGCTCCCGAGTCAACCCATGCCCAGAGAGAGGGGCAGGAAGTCTCTCTCCCAACACAGCCAGGAGCCGAGAAAGGAAGCCTACAAGCCAGTGAGTGGGGGCCCGGTGTCAAGAAGCAAAGAGGACGGCGTCGGGGCACTTTGCCGGTGCCCGCCCCCAAACGTACACCGGAGTATGCTCCGTACGCAAGAAGCGTACCACAGCGCACCGGAGCCCCATGCAGAGTACGCTACAGGCGTACTAAGGCCCGCATACAAGTGTTGTTAAGGGTGCGCTGGAGGCGGGTAGCAGTGCCTCACGAAGAAGAGTACGCTCGAGGCGTACTAGGGCCGCATTTTGAAATTCGAGCCGGGAAAGGCTCAGGCGGCACCATTGACCGCAAGGCCCCGAGAGGGACCCCCCACCAGAGGGGGCAGATCTTGGTATCAAGTCCCCCGAGTGGGGCTCCGACATTGCGGCCGCATTTTGTCTGAAAGCCTGCGAGGCTCGTGGGAGCATGTCCTTACTTGGAGCCAACGAGGCTCACCTGAGCATATTGAGAGCCTGAGAGGCTCACAGGGCATAATTGCTTGAAGCCCCGAGGCCCCAGTGGGCCGTGTGCGACCCAGAGTCCCCAGAGGGGGGACTCCAATGTTCAGGGGCATTGCTTTGTTTAGAGCCCTGAGGCTCCAGGGCCACATTGTTGTTTTAAAGCCCAGAGAGGCTATTGAGTGCCTCATTCATTTCTACGAGCCCAGAGAGGCTCAGGGGCAGTCATATGTTTAGGGCAACTAGGCTCCAGCGTTGGCCCCATTGTCTTCCCAGCTGCCCAGCACTTCGTGGGAAGCTGCCACAATTAGGCCCCTGACATTGGGAGTCAGGGCGTCCTAGCCGCAACAAGGCCAGTTGGCCTAGGGACAGTCACAGGTGGTGACTAATGTGAGTTTTGCGCAACTTGTGATTTACTTGCTAAGGTGATATTAGCGCAATTGTTCTTTTGCTGCACCTCTGAATGTGTTTTTATACGTCATGTGCCTTGGTCTTACACCTCTGAATGTGTTGTTGATGCATCATGTGTTATGTGCGTATACCCCTACAGGTATTGTGATACTTAGGTGGTTGTTTTCTTGCTAGTACAGGTGGTGCTAGTGAGGTCCTGGTTCCCTGCGTGACCTGTTCCTAAGGTGGTTAGGATTGCGTAGGTAGTACTTACCGGTTACCAGTGATTACTGGTTGTGTGCTTTATGTTCTATTTTATGCTACAGTGATTTATATTCTATGTTCTAAGTGCTAATTCTACCAAGTGCTAAGTTCTAAAAGTGCTGATTCCTCACAGTGGTCCAAGTGGCCCTGTCTTGTACATATCCCCTGTAAATTCTGCCCGTGCCTGTTGGCACATTGTAAAGTGTGTGTTTTAACTAACGTGTTTTGGTATAATACAAGGGCTATTTTTATATATAACCTTGTGTGGAGTTTCCTTTGTGGTGGGCCTTGGGTGTTGTTGCTGGGGTGTGTGCGCAGATACTTAACTCATATCGCCTCCAAGTTTAGCCTTGCTGCTCGCGCCACGTTACCTAGAGGGTGAGCAGGGGTTATCTTGGCGTGTAACTCCCTTGCCCTGACCTAGGAGTGGTGGTCTCTGACTGACTTTGGCGCAAGCCCTGACCAGCCGGGGATCCCAGTTCTAACAAGTGATGAACCATTTTTATTGGGAGATCCAGGAAAATTCTGGGTAGTAGGAAATGTGTGTCAGCCCGGTGATTCCACAACCCCCCCCCCCCCCAATAATGTCTGAAAAAAGTGATTTTTTTCATCTAAATTTGAGGTTTGCTGGGCATTTTGGGTAAGATAATGTTGGGGGATCGATGCAAGCCATACCTCCCTGGAATCCCCTGCATTTTTATTTTTAAGAAATGAGTGGGTTTGGTATTTTTCCCTAGATGGCCACTGAGCATGGGGCCAAAAACCCAAGTGACTTCCTTGCAGAACCAGGTTGTTTTGTGAAAGGCAATTTTGATGTCACCTCAATATGTTTTGGGCCCCTGCCTGTCACGGGTACTTGGGCCTCCCACACGAGTGAGGTACCATTTGTATCAGGAGACCTGGGGGAATGCTGGGTGGTAGGAAATTAGTATCAGCCCGGTGATGCCAAAACTTTCCCAACAAATATATGTGGAAAAATGAATTTTTCAGCTAAATTTGAGGTTTACAGGGGATTCTGGGTAAGAAAACGTTAGGGGATCAATGCAAGCTATACCTCCCTAGCATCCCCTCGGTGTCTTGTTTTCTGTATCAGGAGGCCTGGGGGAATGCTGGGTGGTAGGAAATTAGTATCAGCCCGGTGATGCCAAAACTTTCCCAACAAATATATGTGGAAAAAATGAATTTTTCAGCTAAATTTGAGGTTTACAGGGGATTCTGGGTAAGAAAACGTTGGGGGATCAATGCAAGCTATACCTCCCTAGCATCCCCTCGGTGTCTTGTTTTCAGAAATGTGTGGGTTTGGTAGGTATCCCAAGCAGGCAGCCAAGCATGGGGCCAAAAGCCCAGATGACCCCCCTTGCAAAACCAGGCCGTTTTGTTCTACGCAATTTTGATGTCGCCTCAATATGTTTTGGGCCTTGCCTGTTGCGGGTACTTGGGCCTCCCGCACGAGTGAGGCACCATTTTTATTGGGGGACCCGGGGGAATGTTGGGTGGTAGGAAATTTGTGTCAGCCCTGTGATGCCACAACTTTCCCACACAAAAATATGTAAAAAACTGATTTTTTCAGCTAAATTTGAGGTTTGCAGGGGATTATTGGTAAGAAACTGTTGGGGGATCCACGCAAGCCATACCTCCTTAGAATTCCACGGGTGGCTAGTTTTGATAAATGTGTGGGTTTGGTAGGTTTGCCAAGGTGGACGCCGAGCACTGGGCCAAAAACCCAGGTGACCCCCTTGCAAAACCAGGTCATTTTCTGATAGGCAATTTTGATGTGGCCTCAATACGTTTTGGGCACCTGCCTGTCGCGGGTACTTGGCCCTCCCACATGAGTGATGTACCATTTGTATCAGGAGACCCGGGGAAATGCTGGGTGGTAGGAAATTTGTGTCAGTCCGGTGATGCAACAACTTTCCCAAACAAAAATGTGTGTAAATGGTGAATTTTGTCAGCTAAATTTGAGGTTTGCAGGGTATTCTGGGTAAGAAAACATTAGGGGATCCACGCAAGCCATGCTTCCCTAGCATCCCCTGGGTGTCTAGTTTTCTGAAATGTGTGGGTTTGGTAGGTTTCCCTAGCTGGCCGCCAAGCACGGGGCCAAAAACACAGTTGACCCTTTTGCAAAACCAGGTCGTTTCGTGATAGGAAATTTTGATGTCACCTCAATATGTTTTGGGCCCTTGCCTGTCGAGGGTACATGGGCCTCTCCCACGAGTGAGGCACCATTCTTATCAGGAGACCCGGGAGAACGCTGGGTGGTAGGAAATTTGTGTCAGCCCGGTGGTGCCATAACTTTCCCACACAAAAACATGTGGAAAAAAGTGATTTTTTCAGCTAAATTTGAGGTTTGCAGGGGATTATGCGTAGGAAAATGTTGGGGGATCCACGCAAGCCATACTTTCTTGAAATTCTCCGGGTGTCTAGTTTTTTCATAAATGTGTGGGTTTGGTAGGTTTCCCAAGGTGGCCGCCGAGCACGGGCCAAAAACCCAGATGACCCCATTGCAAAACCAGGTCGTTTTCTGATAGGCAATTTTGATGTCACCTCAATAGGTTTTGGGCCTTGCCTTTCATGGGTACTTGGCCCTCCCACATGAGTGATGTACCATTTTTATTGAGGGATCCGGGGGAACGCTGGGTGGTAGGAAATTTGTGTCAGCCCGGTGAAGCAACAACTTTCCCACACAAAAATGTGAGAAAAGGGTGATTTTTTTCAGGTGAATTTGAGGTTTGCAGGGGATTCTGGGTAAGAAAACATTGAGGGATCCACGCAAGTCATGCCTCCCTAGCATCCCCCAGGTGTCTAGTAGGCATGGGCGGAAAATCCGTTTCGCTCGCGGATTTTGCGGATTTTCGGGAAATTCGCAATCCGCGAGATTCGCGAATCTCCAGCAAAATCCGCAAATCCGCGAGCAGCGGATTTTGCTCGCACTGCTCGCACTGTTCGCGTGAGTTCGCGGCTTCCCAGTACAACTTCGTGCCCCGCGAATAAGTGCTAAATTGCAGAAATACGATCTTAGCAAAACTGAAACTACTTACCAGGTTCAAAAGTTCAGGCTCATCATTAGTAGCCATTTCCTGTAGTGCTTCCTGAGGGGCCCCTCCAGAGTTCAGTTGCCAGTTGCAACTATTATGTGACCCTGCTCTGAACCTCAGAATAGTTACACATATGCCACAAAGGTCCTGAATTACAGCTAAGGGAGACAAGCAGGAGCCAGGCTGGAAGTTAAAATCCATTAATCAGCCCCTAATTCATTATTGTCAGTTAGGGCAGGGCAGGTGTTGTAACTAATTTTGCAACAATGAAAGCACTTAGCAAGTGCAAAAGATCACTAATCAGGGCGCACTAAGGAAGCAGGTGCCAGCTAAAAAAATATTCTGTGACACATTAATCAGCCCCAAATTAATTCAGGTCACTTGAGGCAGGGAAGGTGTGCTTTGCTTTGCCGAAAATAATGTACACTGGACAACCAGAGGGTGTGGTGATGAAACAGAGGGTGGCATGGGTGGGCCAGAGGGTGGCATGAGTAGTCAGAGAGTGGCAGTGGTGACAGAGAGTGGCAGTGATGAAGAAGAGTGTCCCAAACAGGCTGGACACGTAGAAACAACAAGTTCGCAAAACTTGCGACCCGACAGGTAAGTTCGCAAATTGCGAAATTGTAAAAACCCTCGCGAACTGGCAGAAACACGGGCAAACACAAAAAAAAAAATCCGCAAATTCGCGGGAATTCGCAGATTTTGCAGATTGCGAGTTCGCAAATCCGCAAAATTCGCGAACGCGAGATTCGCAAAATTCGCCCATGCTTAGTGTCTAGTGTTCAGGAATGTGTGGGTTTGGTAGGTTTCCCTAGCGGGCCGCCAAGCACGGGGCCAAAAACCCAGGTGACCCCCCTTGTTTTGTGCTATGCAAAGTTCATGTTGCCTCAATATGTTTTGGCCCCTTGCCTGTAGCGGGTACTTGGGCCTCCCACACGAGTGAAGCACCATTTGTATCGGGAGACCCTGGGGAATGCTGGGTGGTATGAAATTTGTGTCCGCCCTGTGATGCCACAACTTTCCCACACAAAAATATGTGGAAAATGTGAGGTTTGCAGGGGATTAGGGGTAGGACAATGTTGGGGGATCCACACAAGCCATACCTCCTTGAAATCCCCCAGGTGTCTAGTTTTCAGAAATGTGTGGGTTTGGTAGGTTTCCCTAGGTGGCCGCCGAGCACGGGGCCATAAAACCCTTGTGACCCCCCTTGCAAAACCAGGTTGTTTTCTAATAGGCAATTTCGATGTCGCCTCAATACGTTTTGGGCCCCTGCCTGTTGTGGGTACTTGGCCGTCCCACATGAGTGATGCACCATTTTTATCGGGAGACCCAGGGAAACGCTGGGTGGTAAGACATTTGTGTCAGCCCAGTGATGCCACAACTTTCCCACACACAAATTTGTAAAAAAGGTGATTTTTTTCAGCTAAATTTGAGGTTTGCCGGGGATTCTGGGTAAGAAAACGTTGGGGGGATCCAGGCAGGCCATACCTCCCTAGCATCCCCCGGGTATCTCATTTTTAGAAATGTGTGGGTTTGGTAGATTTCCCTAGGTAGCCACCGAGCACGGGACCAAAAACCCTGGTGACCCCCTTGCAAAACCAGGTCTTTTTCTGATAGGTAATTTTGTTGTTGCTTCAATATCTTTTGGGCCCTTGTCTGTCGCAGGCACTTGGGCCTCCCACACGAGTGAGGCATCATTTTTATCGGGAGACCTGGGGTAACACTGGATGGTAGGAAATGTGTCAGCCTGGTGATGGCAAAACTTCCCACACAAAAATATGTCAAACAAATTATGATTTTTTTCTGCTAAATTTTAGGTTTGCAGTGGATTCTGGGTAAGAAAATATTGTGGGATTCATGCAAGCTATACCTCCCTGGAATTCCCAGGGTGTCTAGTTTTCAGAAATGTGTGGGTTTGGTAGGTTTCCCTAGCTGGCCGCCAAGCACGGGCCAAAATCCCAGGTGACCGTTTTGCAAAACCAGGTTGTTTTTTGATAGGCAATTTTGATGTCGCTTCAATATGTTTTGTTCCCTTGCCTATCGGGGGTACCTTGGCCTCACCCACAAAAGAGGCACCATTCTTATCCAAAGACCCGGGAGAAAGCTGGGTGTTAGGAAGTTTGTGTCAGCCCAGTGATGCCACAACTTTCCCACACAAAAATATGTGGAAAAAGTGATTTTCTCAGCTAAATTTGAGGTTTGCAGTGGGTTATGGTTTAGAAAATGTTGGGGGATCCATGCAAGCCATACCTTATTGGAATCCCCCGGCTGTCTAGTTTTCAGAAATGTGTGGGTTGGTAGATTTCCCTAGGTGGCCGCCCAGCAAGGGGCCAAAAACTCAGGTGACCCCCTTGCAAAACCAGGTTTTTTTGTGATAGGCAATTTTGATGTCGCCTCAATACTTTTTGGGCCCTTGCCTGTCGCGGGTACTTGTGCTTCCCACACGAGTGAGGCACCTATTTATCGAGAGACCGGGGGAAACGCTGGATGGTAGGAAACTTTTTTTTTTGTTCTTAACCTTTTTTATTGTTTTAACTTTTCAATAATGGAGATAAAATATGTTCTAATTCTTATCCTGTATGTGTAATTTTTTTTATCAACAATGTGACCAGTACTGATTTCACTGGATCTATTGATTTTATGATCTCTGTTAAGTACTTTTTGGCCCCTGAAACCAATTTGATTTTCGCTGTGTTTTTCTTTCCCTGTTATCATTGCATATGCACTTTCTTGAGGTTATTGGTCTTTGCTCATAGGTTTGTTTTTTATTGATGTTTTTGCTTTAGCATACAGCATGTGAATATACCAGAAAAACAATACAAAAATAATCAATCACATAACAAACAAAAAAAAAACAAGAGGTACATTCCAGTGATCAGAAGACGTGACATGTGCATACAGACTGTTCTGCATTTGCTACGATGTTGAACATTTCAGGTAATGGGGTAACTTATCAAGCACAATTTCTCAGACAGAATCATACAGAGTCATCATCAGGCTGAGTTAGCAAATACTCTCTCAGAGTGTTGCAAGGATTTCCGCTCATACACAGAACTGTGCAAAGAGACCTAGAACATTAGTGAATTGTGGTGTACCAGGAACACACCTCAGTACTGAGAAACCCCAACCAGCTAGCAATCAGTGTCACATTAGCTCTTCGTCCTATAGCAAAGTAACCAATGATTAGACAACCTAGAACATGTGACTTAGGACCATCTCAGGAATGGTGGGAAGTGAGAACACTCTTTTGTTATACTCTCATACCAGTCCAAAACAGGAGTAATAAAGAGACACAATAAGGTTAAAATATTTATTTTAACGACGTGATCTCAAGCGCAGTATTTTAGTCAACATAAGAAGACATATGATTAAGAATAATATGGTCAGCATGGTTACAACTCCATAAAATACAAAAGGAAGAATCATATTACAATGATAGTGCAAACAGGTGATACAGCGCCTAGTTTAAACACCCTCCCTATATAGGAAATATGTATTATAAGCTATAAAAGGTCTCTTGAGCTTGTTTTGGGGGGCCCCATTACCTTTCCGCTCAGTAAGTGTAATTTACATCTGGATCGGCAAGTCTCTCTGCATCCCTGGAATCTTCCAAGTGGGTGAAATTATTGTAAGTATGCTATGATAAAGCCGCCAAAATCTTGCTCGACTCGCAGCTGCCAAAATGTTGTGTCTAGAATGTGTTACACGGACACGCCGATAAACAGGCTCCCATGTTATGATAACCTTGATGGTTCAGCACTAACTGTACAGACTGGGGGCACAATGTATGTCTAGAGATGTCAAAAAACAAACTTTTTCTCATGTATAGGCCTTTGTGAAAGCTAACTTTGCAAAAACAGCTAAACAGTTTCATGTGCAAAAAGCAGCAAAAGGTAAACTGGCGTTTAAAATTCTAATAAGCCATGCTAACTTAACATGCACACAAAAAGAGGCCCATAAACCACACTACAAGAGGAGCCCAAATATCCGTGGGCAGGATGTTGCTGGCAGTTCCTCAGTGTAGAGGTCCAGCTGCTCATGGCAGAACACCATATCCTTAACCCAGTCATCAATTTTCGGAGCAAGTTTACTCTCCCCGTGAACAGAACTCACCTCTTGGCGAGCAAGAGGGCCACTCGCACAAACCTACCTATGGTGGCCTTCAGATGAGGGACATATCCCAGGAGGCACTCTAGGGGCGTGCACTGTAACACCTGACCTGTCATAGTATGTATACATGCAATAACATTATCTCAGTATTTGAACACAGGGTTACATTGCCATGCAAGATGGAGGAAATCAGCACTGACTCTGCCAACACTTATCAGAATCCCTAAGACCCATTCTATATAGTTCAACAGGAGTATGGTACACTTGATGTATGAATTTGAAATGAATAATTTGCAAATTATCATTCGTAGTCAGGCGGCCAATTAGCATGCAAATCTGTTCCCACTCTTTTGGTTTGATTGGGGGAGTCACTATGGTATTCTATCGTTCCAAGCTTTTATCTGGCCTATGGACTGTTTCATCCTGCACCGCCTTGTATAACTTGATAATCCGTTTTTTCTTGGTTGGGGCTACTAGCAATAACTGAAGTGACTTCAGTGTTTCAGGTTCAGCGGGGAAGTCAGTATAGTGATCTCCTACCACACGCTTCAACCAATAGCATGTGTACTGAAAGAGCGGAGTGGGATTCTGGATATAATTTAGATCATCATCTGCAATATACCTACCCCCGGGAAAAGATCACTCATGTGCGCGATGCCAGCCTCCTTTAAAGTGGTTATGGGCCCACTTTCTTGAGTGACAGATAAAGCCCCATGTCCAGCTAGGGGTAACGCAGGAGCATATAAAGGAAGTTTGTGTGCGCGCCTGCCAATCTCCTACCAGGCCGCGATAGAGGTGTCAATTGCGTTGATCTCCGTCCTGGGCATCTACCTATGAGTATGTGTGAGGACACTCATCAAAGATACAGGGTGAGCATCACCATCCTCCACAGCCACGTGGGGAATGTAATCATGGGATCTGAACAAATGATAAGTGTATTGGGCCTGCGCGGAGAGATAATAGACATAGAAGTCAGGAGCAGTGAACCCACCCTTTTCATAGGCAAGCGTTAATGTGAGTCCGCTAATTCTAGGTTGCTTATTCCCCCATATTAAGCTCAGTAACTTGGTTTGCACTGTTTTACAAAAATGTTTGGTCAGTTTGATTGGGATATTACAAAACAGATATTAAAACCTAGGAAGTATGACCATTTTGATTACTGCTATACGATCGGCCAGGGACAATCTTAGGCCGGACCACTGATCCACTTGTTGCACCAGCGTGTTGTATGCTTGGCCACAGTTCTCTTTGATCACAATATCAGGATCGCGGTGCACCCATACACCCAGGTATTTTACCGGATCCTCAGACCATACCAATGGGTATTCTGAACTGGGGTGGAGACGTAGTCAGTGTGAGAGGAAAAATAACTTATTTTCCCCATTTAATACCTGGGGCCCTGAGAACAGACCAAATGTAATATATTCCCGGATAATCGGGGATAAATGAAGCTGAGGATCGTGGATAAATAGGACCATATCATCCGTGTACATGGAGATCCTGACCGGCCAGTGATTAAAATTAAGTGCAGCGGCTCTATGACATTGCCGGATCTTACACGCCAAAGGTTCCAGAACAAGGGCAAAAAGGAGGAGAGACAAAGGACAGCCCTGTCTGGTGCCACATTCTTTGTTAAAAGGTTCTGACGTGAGTCCACCTACACGTACCTTCGCCGAGGCATCAGTATATAGGACTTGAATCCAGCGTGTCAAAATAGGGGACATCCCATTCTGCGTAATATGCACAGCATATACTTCCACTCTATGGAGTCGAATGCTTTTGCTGCATCCAACATGACCGCAGCAGCAGATAAGTCAGGGTTGAGAACGTGGTACATAGCAAAAATAGTGTGCAGATTATGTGAGGTTAAACGTTCTGGAATAAACCCAGATTGGTCCGGGAGCACTAGAAGAGGCATTAGAGGTTGTGGCCAGAATCTTCGCAGGATTTTGGCATCAAGATTTATCAACGAAAGTGGGCGATAGGAGTCACACTGCGTGGGCAATTTATCTTTTTTAAGGAGGGTGATGATCAAGGCCTGTCCCAAGGAGGAGGGAGAGTCTCAGCCTCATGGGCCTCTGCATAAATCTCCAGTAAGTGGGGTATGAGGACATCTGCGTAGGCCTTGTAGAACTCCGCCGTCAGGCCCGGGGACATTATTATTAGGGAGAGAAAGAATAGCCTCCCTAACATTGGTCTCATTCATGGGCTGACGCAAGTATTCTCTGTGGGCATCCGAGGGCCACGCACAAGCTGTATCTGCTAAGTATTCATCCATTGCTGCATCGTCCATCCCGCCGCGTGTAGTATACATAGATGGGTAAAATTGCTGAAATTGACCCACTATAGTGTATGGAGTGTAGTACGCAGTCCCATGAGTATCGATAATGTTGTCAATTGGGGGATTGTCAGTTCTAGAGCGCAATTTTTTGGCTAGATTTCTACCCGGCCTCCCCCCCTCCCGGTAGGTCCGGGCCACGTGCCATCTAGTTATGTACCTCACCTCAGTGTCAGCTAGTTCAATATATTCCGCTAGTAAATTGTGAAAATGCGCCAGCGTGTCTGTGGCCGGAGAGTGCATGTATTGTTTCTCAAGCTCCTCCAGAGCCCATTTCGTTTTGGACAGTTGGCCTCTAATGTCTTTCAGGATCCCCGCTATGGTACTTATGCACACCCCCCGTATTGTCACTTTAAACGCTTCCCATAATATGGCCTGACTGTCCCCACATTTAATTCAAAGTATTGTACAATAGCTGTTCTGATCGCTTTGTTGTATATCATATCAAGCAATGCTTCAGCCCTAAACTGCCACGTGAAAGGGCGGTGAGGATTCATGGGAATGCAGATAGCAAGGACAATGAGGTTCTGATCAGATAATGTACGCGGGAGCGTATGAACCTTTTCTACCCACCCATTAGCCTCATCGTTCAGCAACCAGTAGTCTAGGGGAGACCAACTTTTGAATGCAGGAGTTATATATGTGCCTTCCAGTGTCCCCTCCTTGCACAGGCACCAAACATCCAGCAAACCCATTTCTTCCATGGCATCCCTGAGACACTGGGCAATTTTGATTGTGCGTTCCCCCGATGGATTGGATTTATTCACTTGTGGATTGAGATGGGTATTTAGGTCACCTCCCCAGAGAACCGCAGATTCAGTCCATGCACGTAACACATTAAACATCCACCACAGGACCATACATATTTACCAATGTCACTAGGGCCATTCCCAACTTGCCCTGCACCGTGGCCCTTCGGCCCTCAGTATCTGTATAAATATGTATAGGCTGAAACGGTACTCCCTTTTTAATAAGGATAAGTTCGCCACTGGAATAGGTAGAGTATGATGAGGCTAAACAGAAAGACGCCCATCTGTGAGCTATCTTACCTTCTGCTTGTTTGCTCAGTTCGGTCTCCTGCAAGAGTGCGATCTTCACAGTATTTCCATCTAGCTGTGCTTACACTTGTCTAACCTTCTTAGGGGTGTTCAGACCACGGATATTCCAAGTTATGCATTTATACATTTCTGCCATTACCTATACAGGTATAGGTTAACCGCTCCGTAAAGTGTTGGAATGTAGATAATATGCTCATATATCGACAGACACCATATTTACAAATGTAAATCCGATCACAGTACCTCCTACTCATAATAAAAAAACACCCTGCCCCTCCCCCCACCCACTTTAGAAACCCCAATTTGTCAAAGACAAAGTCCTCCAATATGAACCAACCCAACAAAAACAAAATGATGTGATGTACCAAGTGGGGTATACCCATTGGGGGACATAGCGGCAAGGACCACTCCCAGATCGAGTAAGGAGGGGGCCGCCGATGAGACGTTGTGATCTACTGCACATTATCCATCTTGTCAAGCCTGTGGCGAGGGGCATGGTGAAGAGCACTGGGCGCAGGGCTCCATGACCACAGCGGCAAACACATGGAGAGTAGCCCTTCACAAATAAGTACGACATCGGCCCGTGAATATCGGAACTGATAACTCCCTCACAACCAGCAGTGAGATATGAACGAACATGACTTCAATAAGAAGCAGCAAACCTGGGGTTCTCCCCCGAATATGCAGTATGCAGCCATTACATTCCTTACATACATCAAAGTAGACATGTAATGCAACTCCATTCTTCATCATAGCACATTAGTATGCAAACAGTTATAGTTGGGGGACATAGCACAGAGCCCCTTACTACTCGTTCGTCAATGTCTGAAGTAGGAGCCGGAGAGTTCCGTTGCCTGCGGAGGGATCGGCCGTACTCCATTGCCTGCTTAGGACTCGTGAAGATCCTGGCGTCATACATCTCGCCTATGCGCAGCTGCGCTGAATAAAGCATAGCATATGGGATCTGTTCCTTCATGAGCAGTTTCTTAACTCCTTGAAACTCCTTATGTGCCGCCTGTATGGTAGCTGTAAAGTCAGGATAAAATGAAAAGACATTTCTCTGGTAGTTGATTGTGCCCTGTAGGAAGGTGGCTACCTTACTATGGTTACCCCAGATTTTTTTGCCTTGTGTTTAGCTGTTTTTCGACTTAGTTGGCCTGGTTCCCTGCTAATCAGGGCCCCAGGCTATCTGCTCTCTGAAAAACGGATTCCATGTACCCTAGGTGCATAACTAAATTGGCTTGGGTTACCTTATCAGCCCCTGTACAGAGCACTATAGGTGCCCAGGGCATAGGTGCATCCAAGGCCTACCAGGGGCTGCAGCATATCTTTTGCCACCCCTGGATGGCTATCCAAAATTAACACAACTGGCTGATCACTCAGCTGGGGCACGGTGGTGTAATCACCCCTTGCTTAGATATAGTATGCCTATATCTAAACCTATCTGGACACATATAAACCTATAAGCCACTCCTATGGCAGGCCTTAACAATCCTGGAGGCAGAGTGCGTGTTTTAATGTGAGATGGTGCTCTAGCATGAGCTGAGCCTGTCTTCAGCTGTCGGGAACAACTTCCTAAGCTGTTCCGGGATAATGCCATACCATATACTATTAAGTGCATTATAATCCTCGCGGTTATATGTTAACTTTGGTTTGGCTTTATCAAAACATGTCGTTTAAGGTGTCATACGATTTGGAATACTATCCCCTTGACAATCCTGTTGACGGGGATAGCATTCCACCCCTCTAGAGTGAGAAGACATGTTACTTTGCTGAAACGCGGTTGATTTTTAAAAGAGCCTCCGATCCACAAAATGGATGCTTCTGCCACAGACACGAGTCTGACCTCCTGCTGCTGACTGAAACTCAGCCGAGGAGGCCTGGACAAAGGCTTTCCTGTCGCAGGGAGGTATCACACCACCCCAGACAGGAGATAGTGGATTGTAGCAGGATGGTTTGAAAGAAACCAGACACTACCTGGGGAGCACAAGGCTTCCCCTTGCATAATCCGGTCAAACCGGTTCTGGGGCTCACCAGCCCAAATCCCAGCGCGACCCTGGATAAAGGGAAAGGGGTGTAACCACCCCCTTCCTGGGTCCCACCCATAGGAGGGGACCTAGCAGGTAATCCAGCCCCCTAGATTAGTATAAGAAGGGGAGCAGTGCCAAAACACTCAGATTATCCTGATGAAACATATGAAACAAAACTCTGGACCCTTCGACATCCTACTCGACATAGAAGACTGAAGAATCTCCCTTGTGGTCAAGGAGTGACCACCCTGTGCAAACAGGCACCATCCAGCACCTCGACATTTGCTTTGTTGCAGTTCCTGACGGAACTCGAGTGACAGAGATCAACAAGATCAAGCTTGCCTGCCTTCTAACAGCCTGATCCACAGTCCCCGCAGAGCTGAGACCCGTGGATGCGACCGGAAGCGTGGGGCCTGCCATCTTGGAAAGACCACGAGACGCTGACCGTGCAGCCCACGAGTGACCCTTGAAGCTGTACATCGGGGTTTGAGAAGCCCCAGCCCTGAGCCACTTTTGCACCGAAGCTCACCCCTCTACACTCACAGAGTGCTGCATGGGGCATTTCTGCTTCTTTTGGCTCAACGCATTGGCCCGATCACTTGCCCATTGGCTTATGGCCCCGGTGCCGGCGAACTACGAAATCTAACTTGTGATTCTGGTTGCTCCAGACTTCCACCCGCTCCTCTGAAAAGGAGCACCCGCTCTGACTCTCCTGGTCTGAGTGAGAAGCAATCTTCAAGTCCTGCCTGGATTGCTCTTGCCAAGTATTGTTTGCTCCAATCCTGAAGCCGACAGCGCCGACGGCGAGAGCCTTCGTGGGACAGCTCGTGATCCACTCCTGGACGTCGCAGATGCCCCAGAGCCCACGTTGCAGCGGAGAGAAGCTCCTTGACAACCACCTGATTGCGCCCGACATTGCCTGGTTCCGTCCTGGTTCCACCCTGGTCACTGCTGAGTGACCCAGACTCTGTCCCCTCTGCTTTCAGGTACTCTACAACTCCGATCCACCCTTGGATCACACCGGACACTTCTCCTTCACACCGCCTGCAGCATCTTCAGCTTCAAGCACCAACAACCTGCGTGACGAAACTCGACACAAATTCGACCCTATGCACCCGCTTCCTGTGGGTGAGGTAACTCAGCAACGCGGGTGTTCCCACACTAGTACACACCTCTAGTGTATGTGTCTTAAGTTTCATCCTTCTAGGTTAAGCGGAAGTCTCCTTAAACAATAACTTTATAACTTTTACGCACCATTGACTTTGCATTGGTGCATGCGTGTGCTTTAAGCGCTGCACCCGAATCCCGCAGGCTTTTCCCGACTTCATCATTGCTAGTCCTGACTGCTCCCAGCGATTCCCTAGGCCCTAGGCCTAACCACTGTTTGATTGGTATCTCTTATACCACTTTCTTAATATATGGTTTGAGTGGCCACCCGCCCTCATCCATAATTGTGCAACTTTTATATGTTTAACTGTGCCTTTGTTTAAACGCTTGTGCCCCTTTGCTCATGAAGAGTACTGGGGATTATTCTAGTAATAAATACATATATTTTTATAATATATACTTGTGTGGTGTCCTTTCATTTGATATTACAGGATTGTGATTGGTAAAACAGCTCGCTTAACACGACCTCTTGAGTTTAGCCTTTCAGGCTGCTTAGTCCATGCTACCCCTCGGATAACTTATCTATAAGGTTGACTTACAACCAGACAACATAAGGGATTGTTTGGACTGATACAAGGTGGTTCCAGAATTGGAAACATCATATATCAGACCAACTTCTCACATGCCCTTATGGCGAGTGATACGCAACACAGTGTCTCTGTCCCTGAAATTTAGTAACCTGGTGATGATTGGTCTTGGGGAGCGCCAGGTGGTGGGCGCGCCGCCAGGGATATCTGCGCCTGCTCTATGGCAAACATGTTCGAGAGGTTGTCAGCACCGCAGATATCTCGCAATAGAGTCTCCACATAGTCTTCCTGGCGCCCAACATTGGTCGACTGCTGCAGGCCCAAAATGTGCAAATTGTTGCGCCAAGAGCGTGCTTCGATGTCCTCATTTTTCACCTGGATGGCAGCCAGGAGTTTTGGGATATCAGAAGTCTTCGTAGCAACTTGCTGGAGGCCATCCTCTGCATCAGATATACGTTGCTCCGCCTCCCCGATCGACGCTGCGTGTTTATCTAGTTTTGCCGAGAAATGGTCCATCCTGCCATTAAGGACCTCAATCTTACCATCAATGGCCTGCATGCTGGCCTGCATAGCAGATATTGACTTTTCAAGCGCTTTGGGGGCATGGGCTGTCGATTCCAGCTCCAAGTCTAAAGTCTGTGAAGACTTAACACCCTTGCGCAACTCGAATGTTAGCCATGGCTGATTTTTCTCAGGCTTGACCATAATGCTCTCAGTAAAGGGAGCACTGACCAGCTGAAACGTACTGCTACTCGTGGTGGGTGGAGAGGGAGAAATTGTACCTCGTGTTCACAAGCTGAGGGCCCTTATCTGCAAAGGTAGACACTGGGTTATGGTGTGCACTGAGCATGCACGGAAATGTCGCTCTCAACAATTTTTTTTTTTTTTGTGAAAACCTTTATTTAAAATTTTCAATTAAATACAGACAAGGGCCTACAACCCCCAGGGCTGGCCGCTAGCGTTTCAGTACGTTATTATTATCCAACTTCAAACCCGCCTCCCTGGGGAGCATAGAAACCCCAACCACAAAGCGCATCAGTTGCAAAAGCAGTTCAATTCGAAAACAGGATAGGAGGTTTTCATTTTACAATAATAAGTAGAAAGGATCAGGTATCATACAGTGTCTCGGATCACAAAAGGGGGCGAGCAAAAGAACAACGTGTCCAAAATAATCTCGCTATAATGTAAGTCAACGGCGTTAAGACATACGGCCTCAGGATAAGCTAGCACATTATTGTCCGTCTACGCCATCATTATCGTCCGCCCCGTAGCACCAAAACCTCAAAAAAAGGGCAAGGTACAGATGTAGAAACAAGGATGTAAGAAAGCCGAACCCACTACACTAACCCGGAAAAGGAAAAAGAAGAAAAGACAAGGGAAGAGAAGGAAAAAGAGGCCATAGAACAAAAATAATAACAAACACCCATCCCCCCCCCCCCCTACCCTGAAACCCTGCTGATGACTACGGCCACCCCCCTCGCAGCGTGCCTGTCGCCCAGTAACCAGAACCCGAAATATAGAAGAAAGGGAATGAGAAGAAAAGGCAAAGAACCCCACTCGATGAGGGAAAGCGGAGGAGGGCATATTTCTACGGACTCCCGGTCTCCTTCCCCCATCATAGCAGCCCCGCCCCGGACTCAGTTAGGTCAATAAAAACAATCCCATTAAACATAGTGCCACAATGAGAGACCCAGATAAAAATCTCAACCCTGGCCCCGTCGATCAAATTCACTGAAGTCGTCAATTAAAGAAAGCCCTTTCCACAAAATACTGCAAAAGTCTACAAAACAGGAGTACACAGATGAGAAAAGAACGGCAGGTCCCGATGCAGATGGCTGGTACCAATGTTGCCCCTCCCTGCCTTCGAAGCCAAGCTTTAGCCCATCCGCCATCTTGAAGGACCGACAGGGGAGGGGAGTCGACACGGTCCAAAACAGCAAAAGATAGAAAGTGGAAAGTTCCAAAATGGGGACGACATGTAAATGTTCCAAGGGATACACAATCGGGGGTTCCAACGGTTCCATTGGGTGGCCAGGCACAGTACATTCAGGTAGATCCAATACAATAGGGGCAAACTCTGCTTCCAGCGCCGGGTCAAATTCCGTCTCCGAAACGTCTATTGAAAAGCGGGCTGGCTGCCGGGTCGCGGGTGTCGAGTCAGGATCCGGTCTCAGGCTTGTGAGTCCATCCGTCGCAGACAACAAACTGCAAGTCTGGACTTCAATAGTCCCCTTAAGTGCCATGAGTGCCTCCAGCACCGTTCGCAGAGACGGGCCAGTTCGAGCCTGCACCGCTAGATGCCTTTCATCTTCCAACATGGTGGTCCCCACGGAGAGGCGCCTTCTCCGGGGCAATATTAGGCGGAGCAGGAGTAAGCCATGAGGGACTGACGGTTAGCGAGCAGTAGTACGCAGCGAGGCACCGACCCGGGGCAACCGGCGAAGTGAATGCCGAGCCCCCGGTCAGGGACCCCCCCACACAGCACCGTGCGTCACTCGTCACCTCACCTAATGTAGGGCACCAGGCAGCTGATGGTAGCGAAACAATCAAAAAAGTCTGTGTGCTCCAGAGACCGGACCCAACCACATTCAGCAGTCCGTTGTTATTCAACTCGGACCCGGCAGAGCCAGCACTCAAGACCCCGGCTTCCCTGCTGGATTAGGCCTCAATGCGACACTCGATGTAGCTCCGTTCCACAACGGCGGAGAAACTCCGGGATTGCACCCCTGGAATGCGGGTCGGATCACACACACGGATCCGGTGCAGGTAAGCAGGATAAGCAACAGGATAATAGAGCGTAGGACGGAGGTCAGCGGAGCCGGGAGACTATGCGGCCATCTTGTTTGGTGTCGTAGCTCCTCCCCTCGCTCTCAACAAATTAAAGGCACTCCCTTTATCTAGGGGCAAGCGAATGAGTTTCTGAGCCCCCTACTGCCAGCGCCCTGCACCTTAAGTAATGTGACGTGTGGTGCCCCCCTTCACTGTAGGGTGGTGCAATGCGGCACCAGTGTCTACCGTGGTGATCTCGAGGCCCAAGTCCAACTATGTCAGTCCCCCAGCCACCGCGGCAACAGGACCTGAGTGGTAATTATAAAAGGTTGTAAAAATGCAACTATGATTGTCTTCAACACGTGTGTTTTACATATCAAGGCTCCAACGCGCTCTAGACACACTGTACATGGGTCTCTTCTCTGTGCACCAAATTTTTCACATTATGAACCAGTAGCTCACTGGCAGATCTGCAGGCAGACAGCACTCATCAGGAGGGCACCTTTGTGAATGGGGAGTTGAGCTGTCCGATCTCGGGACGTCGCCTGTAGCCGGAGGGCAGCAATCTCAAGCTTGCGCTGGGGCTCCTCGGTAATTGTATCCCTGCCGTCGCAGGCTCTTTGCGGCCTACCTCCAAGGCCGACGCTGGCCGCTTGCATAGATCAGGGTGCCAGCCACGACCTCAGCCCTCTTGTGTCACTGGGAACACACCTTCAATCACTGTTGCGGTCGCTGACGTCCACGCAGTTCTCTGAGCCCTCACAAGCACGTCCGCTGGCACACCAACCGTGGCTATAGTGTAAAGGAGTCTTTACTACCGAGACCTCGCAACCGCCATTACGATCCCGGCCGGAGTACGCCGCTAGTCACTCGTCACCTCCCAAAGCAGCTACGCCGACAATAGACACACCGCCATGACCCCTACGATGCCAGCAGAGGTGTACAACTGTTACCACGGATTTTTTACAACGGATTCCATGACCACGGATTTTTTACAACGCAGGTCATGTTACAACGGATCCTTTTACAACGCTATTCACAGCAACGCAGGTACTATTACAACGCAATACCATTACATCGTAAGTATAATTATAGGTAAGTTTATTAGTGGTATATTTTTTTGGGCTGGGTTTGTTTTGGGGTACAGGGGTATTTTTAGGTTTACGGGCTGGGTTTGGGTTTTGGGGTACAGGGGTATTTTTAGGTTTTAGGGCTGGGTTTGGGTTTTGAGGTACAGGGGTATTTTTAGGTTTTAGGGCTGGGTTTGGGTTTTGGGGTACAGGGGTATTTTTAGGTTTTAGGGCTGGGTTTGGGTTTTGGGGTACAGGGGTATTTTTAGGTTTTAGGGCTGGGTTTGGGTTTTGGGGTACAGGGGTATTTTTAGGTTTTAGGGCTGGGTTTGGGTTTTGGGGTACAGGGGTATTTTTAGGTTTTAGGGCTGGGTTTGGGTTTTGGGGTACAGGGGTATTTTTAGGTTTTAGGGCTGGGTTTGGGTTTTGGGGTACAGGGGTATTTTTAGGTTTTAGGGCTGGGTTTGGGTTTTGAGGTACAGGGGTATTTTTAGGTTTTAGGGCTGGGGTTGGGTTTTGGGGTACAGGGGTATTTTTAGGTTTTAGGGCTGGGTTTGGGTTTTGGGGTACAGGGGTATTTTTAGGTTTTAGGGCTGGGTTTGGGTTTTGGGGTACAGGGGTATTTTTAGGTTTTAGGGCTGGGTTTGGGTTTTGGGGTACAGGGGTATTTTTAGGTTTTAGGGCTGGGTTTGGGTTTTGGGGTACAGGGGTATTTTTAGGTTTTAGGGCTGGGTTTGGGTTTTGGGGTACAGGGGTATTTTTAGGTTTTAGGGCTGGGGTTGGGTTTTGGGGTACAGGGTTATTTTTAATATATTTACAATTTAAAAAATTAAAATTAATTGCATTAATATATGTTTTATTTTTTAAATAATAAATAATTTAAATTTATAATACATTAATAATTATTTACATTAAATATTAATTTTATTTACTTACCTGTAATTATACTTACAATGTAATGGTATTGCGTTGTAATAGTACCTGCGTTGTAGTGAATAGCGTTGTAAAGGGATCCGTTGTAACATGACCTGTGTTGTAATAGATCCGTGGTCATGGTATGCGTTGTAAAAGGACGCGTTGTAACGTCATATATCCGCCAGCAGATACTTCTGTGTAAAATATAGCGACAGATGGCTTGGTAGAGGCAGGATCATTAAAGGATTAATCCGGTGGCCGGCAGAGCAACTCTACTGTGTGGCCCTCTTGCCAAACACCAGGCCACGCCCCGGCTATGCTTGGATGGTAGGAAATTTGTGTCAATCCAGTGAGGCCACAACTTTCCCACACAAAAATATGTGGAATTTTTTTTTTTCGGCTAGATTTTAGGTTTGCAGTGGATTCTGGGTAAGAAAACATTGGGGTATCCATGCAAGCCAAACCTTCCTGGAATCCCTGGTGTCTAGTTTTCAGAAATGTGTGGGTTTGATAGGTTTCCCTACATGCCCGCCGAGCACGGGGCCAAAAACAAAAGTGACCCCCTTGCAAAACCATGTAGTTTTGTGATAGGCAAATTTGATGTCGCCTCAATACGTTTTGGGCCCTTGCTGGTTGGTAGGCAATTTTTGTCAGCCCGGTGATGCCACAACTTTCCCACAGAAAAATGTGTGGAAAAAGTGATATGTTCAGCTAAGTTTGAGGTTTGCAGGGAATTCTGAGTAAGAAAGCGTTGGGGGATCCACACAAGCCATACCTCCCTAGTATCCCCCCGGGAGTCTAGTTTTCAGAAATGTGTGGGTTTGGTAGGTTCTCCTAGTTGGCCTCCAAGCACAGGGCCAAAACCCAGGTGACCCTACTCGCAAAAACAGGTCGTTTTGTGACAGGCAATTTGGATGTCGCCTCAATATGTTTTGGGCCCTTGCATGTCGCAGGTACTTGGGCCTCCCACACGAGTGAGTCATCATATTTATTGGGAGACCCAGGGGAATGCTGAGTGGTAGGAAATTTGTGTCAGCCCGGTGATGCCAACACTTTCCCACAAAAATATATGTGAAAAAAGTATTTTTTTCAGCTAAATTTGAGGTTTGCAGGGTATTCAGGGTAAGAAAACGTTGGGGGATCCACACAAGTTATACCTCCCTATCAACCCCTGGTGTCTAGTTGTTAGAAATGTGTGGGTTTGGTAGGTTTACCTAGCGGGCCGCCGAGCACGGGCCCAAAAACCCAGATGACCCCCCTTGCAAAACCAGGTCGTTTTCTGATAGGCAATTTTGATGTCGCCTCAATACGTTTTGGGCCCCTGCCTGTCGCGTTTACTTGGACCTCTGTAGTGACTGTCCCATTTATAGGGCTGAATGGCCCGATTATGACCGTTGCCCACCACCATCTCCGTATATTCTGATCTAATATAGTGATGTGTAGGCCTGCATATTATGAATAAGCTACAAAGTGGGGCTTGATTATGCCTTCTCTGATTCTGCCTTTAGCTTGCTTCGTGGTAGTGCTTGCCCATTGGCTTTGGCATACTCTTATGCCGTCTTGCATACTAATTCCGCTTATTTATGGGAGTAGTGGCCTATGCTTAGGCGACTCAATTTTCTAAGCTGTCGCCATCTTCTGAGCCTTTCTAGGTGAGAAGCCATGTTATGCTTTTCACTTGTTTTCTGTTCCTCGTATGCTGGTAGAAACTGGTTCTTATCAGAGGAAAGTACAGGCTCTCTCTCGAAGCCATAGCAAAGGCCTGATCAACCAGTGCCATGGCCTATGAGCAGGTTGGTGCTGGCTCTCATGAGAACGAAGGGGTGAGGCTAGCCAGGAGCTTCGTCTTACATTTATACTTGTACTAAAGGGGGCATCTGGGTCTCGATCATTGCTAGTTCATCACAGTACAGACATGTAGCTGTGACGGTGAAGCAGAATCCTGATTCGGCTAGAGAAACGCACTCCCCTCTGGCGAAGTGGAAACAGGATGTGTAGAAACTTGGTGAGGTGTTCCACTAATTCTTATATTCCTACTATTCTTGCCTAACTATCCTCTTGAGGAACTAGCAATTATTTTCATGTACACCATGTGCATAATCGATATTGTATAATTAGCATGATGTATCTAAATGTTACCTTATATGTACGTAAACATTAGCATAAAACCATCTGTCACATTTTAGAACTCCATCTTGCACCACTCCCCGCATTCTACACTTTCTTAGCCTGACCGGCGCCATTTTGTGGCCTTGCTGGAAGCCTTACACTAACAGACCGTACTCATCCCTTTCCCTCTGTCAGCGTTCTCCTGAGAAATAACCCAACTGTTGCAGAATTGCTGCTTCAGCTCGTTAGGCCTGCCAAGGTTGTAGGTAGCAGAGGAAGGCCCGATAAGCACATTCCAGGAGGGAGCGGGGTGGGCTGTGTTGGAGCCGGCAGAAGGGAGTCACCCATTCGACCTTGCTAAACTGAGATGAGCTAAACCAAGAGTTCTTTGTGTGTCTTATATGGCCTTTTCCTTTCTGCACCAACCTGTACCAGCTGGTATTTTTCCATGTTGGGCCATGCTTTCGCCAATGCAACTGTATATATGTGATGTCCTGACAGTGTGCCAGCAGTCTTCTTGGCGGACCTCGTGGGGTTAGGTCGCAAGGAGCTCCTCTGGCAGAGTTTGTTTGTTCTAATGAATGCTTGGACCTTCTACACTGCCAACTGACTGATTATTGGTAATGGGAATGAGATTGCTTATGGAAATAACTATAATTGGGGGTTTGTAAATAATTTTCGGTACTTCAGTCTTCTATTTTCAGGTTCTATACATTTATATCCATATAAGTTCTACATGTGTTTTACTGATTGTGTTTAGCAATTGCTTAGGTGCTAATATGAAGAAGTCCTATCATGACATAGTAGTGATTCTTTTTTATTCTATCATTGTGTAATAAGAGAAACCCCAGAGAATATGATTATTTGTCTCTATTTTCTTTGAAGGGAGAACAGGCTCCTTTTTGACCAAATGCTTATAGAAGGATGGGTGAATACCCTTCTAATGGGTAATTGCAGATTCAGAAGGTTGTCTGGCCCTTAGCGAGGAGCGAAATTCTAATTCTTCCTCCCCCCCCCCCCCCAGTCTTGCTGGAGAGGTATGCGTTGTAATCCTACCTGGGTGAGTATTCTGTGGTTGGAGAGGAGCGGTTAATTGCCTCTTGCACAGCGCCTGTCACCAGGAGGCTTGTTGTGGTTGTTGTTTGCGAGCCTTTCGGCGAGGACTATAAAACCTTTCTTAGTGTTAGTGTTCCTTTCTTGGGTGAGTATTGTGAAGAATTGTCTCCTTTTGGGTCCCAAGAGGGGATAAGGTCATATGTCCTGATTATTGGCAGAATTTTCAGGCCATTACAACCTCCCACATGAGTGGTACACCATTTTTATCGGGAGACCCGGGGGAACGCTGGGTGGTAGGAAATGTGTTCCAGCCCGGTGATGCCACAACTTTTCCACACAAAAATGTGTAAAACAAGTGATATTTTCAGCTAAATTTGAAGTTTGCAGGGAATTCTGGGTCTGAAAACTTTGGGGATCCACACAAGGCCAAAAACCCAGGTGACCCCCCATGCCAAACCAGGTCATTTTGTGACAGGAAATTTGGATGTCACCTCAATATGTTTTAGGCCCTTGCCTGTCACGGGTATTGGGCCTCCCACACGAGTGAGGCACCACTTTTATCGTGAAACCCGGGGGAACGTTGGGTGGTTGGAAATTTGTGTCAGCCCGGTGATGCCAACACTTTCCCACAAAAATATATGTGCAAATAGTGTTTTTTTCAGCTACATTTGAGGTTTGCAGGGGATTCTGGGTAAAAAAACGTTGGGGGATCCATGCAAGTTATACCTCCCTATCATCTACCCGGTGTCTAGTTTTTAGAAATGTGTGGGTTTGGTAGGTTTCCCTAGCGGGCCGCCAAGCACAGGGCCAAAAACCCAGGTGACCCCACTTGCAAAATCAGGTCATTTTGTGATAGGCAATTTTGATGACGCCTCAATGAAATGAAATGAAATGAAAATTATTTTTGTAAAGCGCACATAGCTGCCCTGAGGCGTCCAAGCACTGAGATTACAGCTGAGACTATGGTTGCTTAAGAGAAAGATATCCACCCGGCTACTAATTGTTAAACAGGAACGTTTTCAGCTGCTTGCGAAATGAAGTGAGATCGGGGTTGGACCTTAGATGTTGGGGGAGCGCGTTCCACATCTTGGCCACATTGTAGGAGAAAGAGCGGCCTCCCGATCTTGTTTTCTTTATTTTGGGAACAGTGGCCAGGGTGGCATGGGTTGAACGCAGCTGTCTGGCAGGGTGGTAGGGAGTAATGAGGGATTGATTGATTACTGGGCCTAAAGACCAGAATGCCTGATGTGCAATACAGAGGGATTTGAAGCTGACTCTTTCCCTAACGGGGAGCCAGTGTAGTTTCCTTAGCCCAGACTTTACCGATGATCTGCGAGGGATTTGTATAAGAGTCCGGGCGGCGCAGTTTTGTATCACTTGCAGTTTGCGCAGAGTGAAGTCGGGGGCTCCCAGGTATAGGGCACTCCCGAAATCCAGACGGAATTGTATCAGGCCCTGAAACACGGTCTTTCTTGCTTCAAAATGGAGTAGAGGGAGGATCTTTCTGATGACTCTGAGGATGCCGAAACAGATGGCAGATAGTTTTATTGTCTGCTGGTCAAATGACAAGGACCTGTCCAGCCAGATACCAAGGCTCTTGATGGTATCCTTGGGTGCCGGGACAGGGCCTAAACAGGGTGGCCAAAAAGCATCGATGGAGGCTGCTGCAAGCCGACCCAGAAGCATGAGCTCAGTCTTGTCTCCATTGAGTTTGAGACAAGACTTGGTCATCCAGCTCTTGACTATCTCCAGACAGCCTGCAAGATCCACACCCGCTGAGGAGCCCTCTTCCTGAGCCAACGAGACCACCAGCTGAATATCATCCGCGTAGTCATAAGTCATAAGTCATAAAATTTGTATAGCGCGCTACATACCCAGAGGGTTTCAAGGCGCTAAGGAAAGGGGAGGAGGATTATTTGTTAAATATCCACGTTTTAAGCTGCTTTCTGAAGGCTAGGTGATTCTGGGTGAGGCGAAGGTAAGCGGGGAGTGAGTTCCATGTTTTGGCAGCCAGGTAAGAAAAGGATCTGCCTCCCATGGTGGTCTTGTTGATGCGAGGTACAGTGGCGAAGGCTTGGCTGGAAGAGCGAAGTTGGCGGGAGGGGGTGTAGAAGGACAGTCGAGAGTTGAGGCAATCTGGTCCGATGTCGTAGAGTGATTTGTGTGCGTGGGTAAGCAGTCGGAAAGTGATCCTCTTATTGACGGGTAGCCAGTGGAGGTCTCTAAGGTGACCAGAGATGTGTTTGTTGCGTGGGATGTCTAATATGAGCCTGGCTGAGGCGTTTTTGATTCGTTGGAGTTTCTTCTGGAGTTTAGCGGTGGTGCCTGCGTAGAGGGTGTTTCCGTAGTCTAGTCGGCTCGTGACCAGAGCATGGGTGACTGTTTTCCTTGTTTCGGAGGGGATCCAGCGGAAAGTTTTTCTGAGCATGCGAAGGATGTTAAAGCAGGAAGAGGATACGGCGCTGACTTGTCTGTTCATTGAGAGTGAAGAATCCAGGATGACGCCTAGGTTCCGTGCGTGGTCTGTCGGGATGGGTGCTTTTCCGAGGGCTTCCGGCCACCAGGAGTCGTCCCAAGCAGAGGGGGATGTACCTAAGATGAGGACTTCTGTTTTGTCTGAGTTCAGTTTCAGACGGCTTTGTTTCATCCATTCTGCGACTTCTTTCATTCCTTCGTGTAGGTTAGTTTTGGCGGTGCTGGGGTCCCTGGTGAGAGAAAGGATCAGTTGAGTGTCATCCGCGTAGGAGATGATGTTGAGATTGTGTTGGCGAGCGATGGCCGCAAGGGGGCTCATGTATACGTTGAAGAGGGTGGGGCTGAGTGAGGATCCTTGTGGTACGCCGCAGATGATTTCAGAGGCCTCGGACTTGAATGGTGGAAGGCGGACTCTCTGGGTTCTTCCGGTGAGGAACGAGGTGATCCATTCTAGTGCTTTTCCTTGGATTCCGATGTTTCTGAGGCGTTGTAAAAGGGTGTTGTGGCAGACTGTGTCGAAGGCTGCAGAGAGGTCGAGGAGGATGAGGGCGACTGTGTCTCCGTTGTCCAGTAGAGTTCGAATGTCGTCTGTTGCTGCGATGAGGGCGGTCTCTGTGCTGTGTTTGGCTCGGAAGCCAGATTGTGAGGGGTCGAGTGATTTGTTGGCTTCGAGAAAGGCGGCGAGCTGGTTGTTGACAGCTTTCTCGATGACTTTGGCCGGGAATGGAAGAAGCGAGATGGGGCGGTAGTTTTTGAGTTCGGTGGGGTCTGCTGTTGGTTTTTTCAGAAGGGCGGTGAGTTCAGCGTGTTTCCAGTCTTCCGGGAAGGTGGCGGAGTTGAAGGAGCAGTTGATGACGTCTCGGAGGTGCGGAGCTATGACGGAGTCTGCTTTGTTGAAGATGTGGTGAGGGCATGGGTCTGTGGGGGATCCAGAGTGGATGGAGTTCATCAGGCGGATGGTGTCCTCAGTGGAGATTGGGTTCCAGGCGTTAAGGGTGTTAACGGGGGGAAGATGGTCAGCAGATGGTAGGGTGGGTTGGCTTCCGGGTTGGTTGTCGAAGCTGTTGTGGATGTCAGCAATCTTGTTGTGGAAGAAAGAGGCTAGGGAGTCGCAGAGGGTTTGAGAGGGGGTGATGTCGTTGGAGTTGGCCGAGGGGTTGGAAAATTCCTTGACGATGTTGAAAAGTTCCTTGCTGTTGTGGGCGTTGTTGTCAAGTCGGTCCTTGAATGCTGTTTTCTTGGCTTTTCGGATCAGTTGGTGGTGAGTACGAATGGCGCTTTTGAAGGCGTCCTTGTTGCTGGTGGATGGGTCTTTTTTCCAGGCCTTTTCAAGGGAGCGGCACAGTTTCTTGGATTTCTTGAGGTCATCGTTGAACCATGAGGCCTTCTTGTTGCCAAGTTTGTGATGACGTTTTTTCAGTGGTGCTAAGGTGTCGGCGGTGTTGGATAACCAAAGGGTGAGGTTGGAGGCGGCTTCGTTGGCGTTAGAAGAGAGGGCTGGGGGGTTTAGAAGAAGCGATGAGGAGATCTGGTCGAAGGTGATTTTGTTCCAGTTTCTTTGCAGAGTTGGTTGGGGGTGGTTGATGGGTTTCGGCTTATTGTAGGTGAAGTGAACGCAGCTGTGGTCAGTCCAGATGAGATCCGTAGTGTGGCTGAAGGAGACATGGTTGCTGGAGGTGAAGATAGGGTCGAGTGTGTGACCTGCGATGTGGGTGGGGGAGGTGACCAGTTGTTTAAGTCCGAGGTTGGCGAGGTTGTCTAAGAGGGTGGCGGTGTTGCGGTCGTTGATCTTTTCGAGGTGGAAGTTGAGGTCTCCCAGGAGGATGTAGTCTTTGGAGGGGAGCGCGTGTGGGGTGATGAAGTCCGTGATGTCTTCACTGAATTTTGCGCGGGGTCCTGGTGGTCTGTAGAGGAGGGTGCCTCTAAGAGTTGTCTTGGGGTCGATGTGGATCTGGAAGTGAAGGTGTTCGGAGTTGGCGAGGTTGACGTCAGAGCTGGTTGAGATGCGGATGGATTTCTTATGGACGATAGCTATTCCACCTCCTGCATGGTCGGTGCGGTCCTTGCGTGTGATCTTATAGTCATCAGGGATAGCGATGGCGATGTCAGGGGCGGAGGAAGCGTTCATCCATGTTTCCGTTAGGAAGGCGACGTCAGGAGAGATGGTGTCTAGTAGGTTCCAAAGGTCAATGGCGTGCCTGTGGACCGAGCGGGTGTTGAGAAGGATGCATTCTAGGTGGTTGGGGTTGGGAATCTGTGTTGTGGTCGTAGCAGAGATGTTGTCTGTGCCGCAGAATTTGCAGGAGAAGCAGGAGAACGGGCCATGGGTGCGTCCGGGAGCGGCTTGGACGCAGTTGGGGGCACGACCAGGGTTAAGGGCTAGGAGGGTGGCGGCATCGTAGGAAATGCGGGGGGGCTGGGAGGGACGAGGGACAGGGGGTCTGGCGCTGGGCGCGGTCCAGGCGCGGACGGGCGTAGACGGGCTTACCTTTGGCGCACCTTCGGCGTGTCCGTAGCGCGTGGACGCTGCGCGTGGGGGCATTGGCCATAAATGGATGGTGGAGGGGGCGGAGCGTGGGAGGGTCATCAGCTGGGAGGCGGTAGCGGGGAGGAGGGGCAGGGAAAACAACAACAGCAAACAAGATGGAGGTGAGGGGAGGCGAGGCAGGGGCAGTAGGTCGCCTGGGACAGCTAAAATTAATATTAAAATATACGATGCTGCCAGGTGGCCAAATATAGCTAAATGCAGTGCAGGCGGGCGGCGCTACAAACACAAGCAATGCAGGGCGGGCGGCGCTATAATCACATGCGCTCTGAGCAATGATAATTTTTAAAACACAGCGCAAATTGGTTACATGCAGTCGATCCCAATGATTAACACAATGCAGGCGATACCGTGACAAAATTAGCGGTGTGAAGATCCCCAGTAAGACAGCAGCAGTGCTGGGAGAGGAGCAAGGGAGCAACCGGTCAGGAGCGAGTCCGGGCGGTCACGGGTAGGTAATGATCTTAATACCATACGGACGGACGATCTCAGCCAGCGGCCTCATATAGACATTGAATAACGTCGGGCTCAACGAGGATCCCTGCGGGACTCCACAGCCCAGAGGCTTACTGGTAGAGGTGGCATTGCCCTCATAGACCTGGAAGGATCTGTCGTCCAGGTAAGACCTGAACCACTCCAGACGCTCTGTCAGATATTCCAGTGTCCAGGAGACGCTGCAAAAGGATGCCGTGGTTAACGGTATCAAATGCAGCACTCAGATCGAGGAGGATGACTGCCACCGATCCTCCCCGATCTAAGATTCTCCTGGACTCCTCTGTGACAGCCAGTAATGCAGTCTCGGTCCCATGCTTGGGCCGGAAGCCTGTCTGGGAGGGATCGAGCAACTGGTTTTGTTCAAGAAAAGTTGTTCATAGACCGTTTATGTATTTCTCAAGAATTTTGGCTGCCCAGGGCAGCAGGGAGATCGGGCGAAAGTTATTAAGATTCTTAGTGTCCAAGTTGGGTTTTTTAACAAGGGCCCTCACCATGGCCTGTTTCCAGGCCACTGGGACTGTGCTGGTAGAGATCGAGATGTTAAGTACTTCTAGCAAGATGGGAAGGATGGTCTGTGCAACAGAGACTAGAATATGGGGAGGTGCTGGGTCACTGGGGGAGCCCGATTTCACCTGTCGCATCAGGGAAGTAAGTTGGTCCGCATTCATCAGAGGAAATTCCGCCAACAATTCCTTGTTTTCTTGTAAGGGACATAGAGGTATCTCCTTCGATTTAATCTGCTCTGAGGATGGAAAAGAGGAGTATATAACATCGATTTTTTGGAAGAAGAAATTAGCCAGGTCTTCGCAGCGGAGCTGAGGATTATAATCGATTAGAGGAGGCGTTGGGATGTTAATGAGACTCTTTACAATTTTGTAAATCTCCTTTGAGCTGGAGCTGACCTCTGCAATTTTAAGAGTATAATGTAGGGATTGGGCGATCTTTATGGCTTTTTTATAGGCTCTAATGGCCTCTCTATAAATAATTTTATCTGATTTGGCGTATCCCAGCCGCCATTTCCGCTCCAGTCTTTTGCAGTAGCACTTTTTCTCCCGGCGCTCATCCGAGTACCAAGGAGCAGAGATCCTAGATCTTTTTAAGATGGTTTTCTTAATGGGGAGTGTGGCGTTTAGAGAGTATTTTATCCATTCATTGAACATTTCATTGGCTAGTGCTGGAGTCTGACTAATTGATGGAATTGAGTTTTGTAGCTCATGGGTCCACTGATCCAACGGAATTTTGGACCAATTGCGTGTTTCTCGCACTTTCGGTGTGAGAGCCGAGAGCTTATCAGTCTTCCATACTAACGTAATTAGTGCATGATCTGTACAAGGAAGTGCTATAGGGGGGCATGCCTTCAAATTAGGACAGTTGCTAAACACCGGATCCAACAGATGGCCTTTGGTGTGCGTGGGGGATGGAACCAGCTGAGGCATCTGTAAAGCGGAGAAATCTCCAATTAATTTCCTGGCGATGTAATCATCTGCTTAATCGAAATGGATGTTCAGGTCGCCTAATAACGTGTAGTTGGAGGGAGAAAAGGCAAGGTCTGCGACCAACGGGGGCAGTGATTCGTAAAACTGTTTGGCTGGTCCGGGTGGGCGATATATGAGTGCTCCGGAGAAACTTGTATTGGGGGAGAATTCCAGGGAGAAAGACAGGCTTTCGCAGTCCGTGAAGGGGTTGGGAATACAGCGACAAGTGAAACAATCTCTGAAGATGATTGCTAAACTGCCCCCCTTTCATTTACGCCGTCCTGCCTTACAATTTGATAGCCCTGCCCCAGAGTTTGTACCTGCTCAGGGTCAGAATGCGGAGTCAACCATGTCTTGGTGAGAAAGAGTACGTCAGGTCTTATCTCGTCAAGTAACAGTGATAGTTCTGTGCCGTGTCTTGGCAGGGACCTACAATTTAAGAGATACAATCTGAATAGTTTTTGTTTGTCTATGTCGGGCATTGGTATAAGATGTACATTGCAGTGCCTACACTGGGTAGGTATGTCTGGGGGGGAGGTACTTTTGTCCGCAGGACAAACTTGCCTGTGTGTTAAAATCTCGTAATTCAGTGGATGTGTAGCTCCTAACATTTTTAATATGAGAGGTAGGGGTTATGGCCCCTGGCCCCGGCTGGACGCGGACGGGCGCAGACGGGCTCGCCTTTGGCGAGCCTTCGGCGCGCCGTCGGCGCGACTGCTGCGCTTCCTAGGTGGGGGTGCCATTTTATGTGGGAAGGGGCGGGAGTAGCGGAGCACTAGTCTACTCGGCCGGCTGGCTCCTCACCAAAGACGGCGGGACCCACGGGGGAGAGGCCCCCAATGGATGAAGCAAGGACCTCTGTGCAAAAGTGCAACACACGCCTCAAAAACCAACAAACAGCAACAACGTCCCCAAAAGAATTTAGCAGCAACTGTGAAGAATTTAGCAGCAACTGTGTCAGCACTCGCAAAGTTACTAACAAGATCCCGGCGTCCGCCTCAGGGCCAGCAACACACCACCCAACTAGCAATCAGCGAGGGTGCGTCTGGGTCTAATCTTTTATGTGGGATGGGGCGGGAGTAGCGGAGCACTAGTCTGCTCGGCCGGCTGGCTCCTCACCCAAGATGGCGGGACCCACGGGGGGAGAGGTCCCCAATGGATGAAGTAAGGACTTCTGTGCAAAAGCGCAATACACATTTTAAAAACCAATAAACTAAAATAAAATCAATATGTTTTGGGACCTTGCCTGTCGTGGGTACTTGGGCCCCCCACATGAGTGAGGCACTATTTTTATCGGGAGGCCCAGGGGAATGCTGAGTGGTAGGAAATTTGTGTCAGCCCTGTGATGCCACAACTTTCCCACACAAAAATATGTGGAAAAAGTGATTTTTGTCAGCTAAATTTGAGGTTTGCAGAGGATTATGGGTAGAAAAATGTTTGGGGATCAATGCAAGCTATATCTCCCTAGAGTCCCCCGGGTGTCTAGTTTTCAGAAATGTGTGGTTTTGATAGGTTTCCCTAGGTAGCCGCCGAGCACTGGGCCAATCAATCAATCAATCAATCAATCAATCAATCAGAGTACTTGTAAAGCATGCTACTTACCCGTGAGGGTCTCAAGGCGCTGAGAGGAGAGGGTGCCGCTACTGCTCGAAGAGCCAGGTCTTGAGGAGTCTTCTGAAGGCGAGCAGGTCTTGGGTCTGCCCTAGGTGGGTAGGGTGGGTCTTGGCGCAGAGGTAGGAGAAGGATCTGCCGCTGGAGGTAATTCGTTGGATGCGGGGGACAGCGGCGAGGGTGAGGCTGGTGGAGTGGAGGGTGGGGGTGTAGAAGCTGAGTCTGCTGTTCAGGTAGGCTGGTCCGACGTTGTGGAGTGCTTTGTGTGCATGGGTGAGGAGCTTGAAGGTGATCCTCTTGTTGATGGGGCGCCAGTGTAGGTCTCTCAGGTGGGGGGTGATGTGGCTGCGGCTGCGGACGTTGACGATCAGTCAGGCGGAGGCGTTTTGGATGCGTTGTAGTCGTCGTAGGTGTTTGGCTGGGATTCCTGCGTAGAGTGCATTGCCGTAGTCCAGTCTGCTGCTGATGAGGGCCTGTGTCACCATTCTTCTTGTTTCGGTCGGGATCCACTTGTAGATCCTGCGGAGGGTGTTGTAGCAGCGACGGCGTTGACCTGTTTAGACATGGAGAGGGAGGAGTCGAGGATGAATCCTAGGTTGCGTGCATGGTCGGTGGGTGTCAGTGCTGTTCCCAGTGTGGTCGGCCACCAGGAGTCATCCCAGGCTGAGGGGGTGGGTCCGAGGATGAGTACCTCCATCTTGTCCGAGTTCAGCTTCAGACGGCTGTTCCTCATCCAGTCGGCGACAGCCTTCATTCCCTCGTGGAGGTTGATTTTGGCAGTGTGCGGGTCCTTGGTGAGGGAGAGGATGAGCTGGGTGTCGTCGGCATAGGAGATGATGTTGAGGTTGTGTTTGTGGACCACTTGTGCGAGGGGGGCCATGTAGACGTTGAACAGCGTCGGGCTGAGCCCTGGGGGACGCTGCAGATGATGTCGGTGGCCTCGGATCCGAAGGGCGAGAGGTGGACACTCTGGGTTCTGCCAGAGAGGAAGGACGTAGTCCAGTCAAGGGCCTTCTCTTGGATTCTGGCTTCTAGGAGGCGTGTCTTTAGAGTGCGATGGCAGACCGTGTCGAAGGCATCTGACAGGTTCAGGATGAGAAGGGCTGATGTTTTGCCGTTGTCTAGTTGGCGCCTGATGTCGTCTGTGGCGGCGATGAGGGCTGTCTCGGTTCTGTGGTTTCGTCTGAACCCGGACTGGGACGGGTCCAAGATTTTGTTGTCTTCCAGGTGGCGGGCCAGTTGCATGTTGACGATTTTCTCGATGACCTTCACTGGGAACTGTGGCAGGGAGATGGGCCGGACGTTCTTGAGGTCCTTGGGGTCCGCCTTGGGCTTCTTGAGGAGGCCGCTGATTTCGGCGTGTTTCTAGCTTTCCAGGAATTTTGCTGTTTCAAAGGAGATGTTGATGACCTTCTGTAGTTGGGGTGCAATAGCAGCGTCTGCTTTGTTGAATAAGTGGTGTGGGCACTGGTCTGACGGAGATCCTGAGTGGATGGAGTTCATGACCTTGCGTGTCTCGTCGTCGTTGACGTTGGACCAGGAGGTCAGGCGGTTGGCGCTGGTGGTGTTCACAGGGGAGGTGGGGTCTGGCGTAGTCAGGCGGTCATGGTGTTGAAGCTGTCATGGATGTCAGCGATCTTGCGGTGGAAGAAGATGGCTAGTGAGTTGCACAGTTCTTGTGAGGGCGGTATGTCGTTGGCGTTGGCCTTGCGTTTGGAAAGTTCCTTTATGATGCTGAAGAGCTCTTTGCTATTGTGTGCGTTGTTATCTAGACGGTCTTTGAAGGAGGATCTCTTGGATAATCTGATGAGGTGGTAATGTCTGCGGGTGGCATCCTTGTGGGCTGCGTGGTTGTCCGGAGTGCGTTCGTGAAGCCATATCTTCTCCAGTTTACGGCATGCACGTTTGGAGGTCTGCAGCTCGTCGGTGAACCAGGTGGCTCTCTTGCTGGCATGGTTGTTGGAGGGTTTCTTGAGTGGGGCGAGGGTGTTGGTGCAGTCGTCGATCCACTGTCTGAGGTTGCGGGCTGTGGTGTCTGAGTTGGTGGGGTCGGTGGGTGGGTTTTGGGCGAGGGTGGTGATCAGCTGGTCTTCGGTGACTTTGCTCCAGCAGCGGCGAGGTAGCTGTTGGGTGCGGTGGTGCGTCGTTGGTTTGTTGAAGGTGAAATGGATGCAGTGGTGGTCGGTCCAGGGGAGTTCGATGGTGTGGTCGAAGGCGACGTGGGTGCCTGTGGAGAAGATGAGGTCCAGCGTGTGGCCAGCGGCGTGGGTGGGTGCGGTGACAAGTTGTCTGAGGCAGAGGTTGGCGAAATTGTCGATCAGGGTGGCAGAGTTGGCGTCGTTGTTCTCTAGGTGGAAATTCAGGTCCCCATGGAGGATGTAGTCCATGGAGGTGAGTGCGTGGGTGCTGGCGAGGTCTGCGATGGAGTCACTGAATTGAGCTGGGGGTATGGTGGTCTGTAGATGAGAGTTCCTCTGAGGGTGGTGTTGGGGTCGGTGTGGATCCAGAAGTGCAGGTGTTCGGCGGTGTTGGGGTGCTGTCTGCGTGGGTGGCGACCTACAGGGTGGACGATGGTTATTCCTCCTCTGATTCCATTGGCGCGATCCCTGCGGGTGATCTTGTAGCCGTCCGGGATGGCTATGGCTATGTCGGGCGCCAAGGAGTCGTTCCACCTGGTCTCAGTCAGGAAGGCCACGCCTGGGACGGAGGTGTCGAGCAGATCCCAGAGCTCGATGGCGTGTTTGTGTGCTGAGTGGGTGTTGAGGAGTATGCAGCGGAGGTGGTGGGGACCAGTCCTTGGAGGTTTGGTTGTTCTGTCGGAGGTGAAGCTGCAGGTGTGGCAGGAGAAAGGTCCGTGAATCCGTTTCGGGGCGGCTTGGAAGCAGGTTTGGTTTCGGCCGGGGCTGAGTGCATAGAGGGTGTTTGCGGGGTCCAGGGGTTCTGGCGCTTGGCGCGGTCCAGGCACGGACGGGCGCAGACGGGCTTGCCTTTGCCTTTGGCGCACCAGTGGCACGCCCGCTGGGCGTGGCCGCTGCGCGGCCTCCATAAGAGGGTGATAGGGAGGGAGGAGCAGCTGGGAGGCAGGAGCAGGGTGGCCAATGGGGAGCAGGGGGCGGGCCGCAGGGACGCAGCGGCGGGAAGGAGCAGGAAACGGCAGGAAACCAGGCGGGCGGCAGGGAGCAGGACACGAGGCAGCTGGCGCCCGTGTGGTGGAATGGGGAGCGACCTGCCTGCGTGCAGGGTCAGAGGTTGCTCCATACCACTGCACAGCCCCCTTAATAGGGGGAGATGGAGGGAGGAGCAGCTGGGAGGCCAGATCGGGGTGGCTAATGGGGAGCAGGGGGGTGGGGCCGCAGGGACGCAGCGGCGGGAAGGAGCGGAAAACGGCGGGAAACCAGGCGGGCGGCCGGGAGCAGGACATGAGGCAGCTGGCAGCCGTGTGGTGGAGTGGGGAGTGACCTGCCTGCGAGCAGGGTCAGCTCGCTCCTACGCCACTGCGCGGCCCCCTTCAGAGGGGGAGAGGGAGAGAGGAGCAGCTGGGAGGCAGGAGCAGGGTGGCCAATGGGGAGCAGGGGGCAGGGCCACAGGGACACAGTGGCGGGAAGGAGCGGGAAACGGCAGGAAACCAGGCGGGCGGCAGGGAGCAGGACACGAGGCAGTTGGCGGCCTTGTGGTGGCGTGGGGATCGACCTGCCTTGGAGCTGGGTCAGAGGCCAAAGACCCAGGTGACCCCCCTTGCAAAACCAGGTCGTTTTCTGATAGGCAATTCTGATGTCGCCTCAATACATTTTGGGCCCCTGCCTGTTGCAGGTACTTGGACCTCTGTAGTGACTGCCATTTATATGGTTAAATGGCCCGATTATGACTGTTGCCCACCACCATCTCAGTATATTCTGATCTAATATAGTGATGTGTAGGCCTGCAGAATATGAATAAGCTACACAGTCGGGCTTGATTATGCCTTCTCTGGTTCCGACTTTATCTTGCTTCGTGGTAGTGCTTGCCTATTGGCTTTGGCATACTCTTATGCCGTCTTGCATACTAATTCCGCTCATTTACGGGAGTAGTGGCCTATGCTTAAGCGACTCCATTTTCAAAGCTGTCGCCATCTTCTGAGCCTTTCTAGGTGAGAAGCCGTGTTATGCTTTTCACTTGTTTTCTGCACCTCATATGCTGGTAGAAACTGGTTCTTTTCAGAGGAATGTACATGCTCTGTCTCGAAGCCATAGCAAAGGCCTGATCAATCAGTGCCATGGCCTAGGAGCAGGCTGGTGCTGGCTCTCATGAGAACGAGGGGGTGAAGCTCGCCAGGAGCTTCGTCTTACATTTATACTTGTACTAAAGGGAGCATCTGGGTCTCAATCATTGCTAGTTCATCACAGTACAGACCTGTAGTTGTGACGGTGGAGCAGAATACTGATTCGGCTTGAGAAACGGACTCCCCTCTGGCGAAGTGGAAACGGGATGTGTAGATACTTGGTGAGGTGTTCCACTAATTCTTATATTCCTACTATTCTTGCCTAACTATCCTCTTCTATTTTCAGGTTCTATACATTTATATACATATAAGTTCTATATATGTTTTACTGATTGCGTTTAGCAAATTGCTTTGGTGCTAATATGAAGAAGGCCTATTGTGACATAGTAGTGATTCTTTTTCATTCTATCATTGTTTAATAAAAGAAACCCCAGAGCATATGATTATTTGTATGTATTCTTTGTGAAGGGAGAAGAGGCTCCTTTTTTACCAAATGCTTATAGAAGGATGGGTGAATTACCTTCTAACGGGTAATTGCAGATTCGGAAGGTTGTCTGGCCCTTAGCGAGGCGCATAATTCTAATTCTTCCCCCCCCTCCCCCCCCCAGTCTTTCTAGAGAGGTATGCGTTGTAATCCTACCTGGGTTAGTATTCTGGGGTTGGAGAGGAGCGGTTAATTGCCTCTTGCACAGCGCCTGTCACCAGGAGGCTTGTTGTTGTTGTTGTTGTTTGCGAGCCTTTCGGCGAGGACTATAAAACCTTTCTTAGTGTTAGTGTTCCTTTCTTGGGTGAGTATTGTGAAGTATTGTGTACTTTTGGGTCCCAAGAGGGGATAAGGTTGAATGTCCTGATTATTGGCAGAAATTTCAGACCATTAAAACCTCCCACATGAGTGATGCACCATTTTTATCAGGAGACCCGGGGGAACGCTGGGTGGTAGGAAATTTGTGTCAGCTGGTGATGCCACAACTTTCCCACATAAAGTTGTGTTAAAAAAGGGATTTTGTTCAGCTACAATTGAGGTTTGCAGATGATTCAGGGTAAGAAAACATTGGGGGATCCATACAAGCCATACCTCCCTAGCATCCCCGGCTGTCTAGTATTTCAAAATGTGTGGGTTTGGTAGGTTTCTTTAGGAGGATGTAGTCCATGGAGGTGAGTGCGTGGGTGCTGGCGAGGTCTGCGATGGAGTCACTGAATTGAGCTGGGGGTCGGGTGGTCTGTAGATGAGAGTTCCTCTGAGGGTGGTGTTGGGGTCGGTGTGGATCCAGAAGTGCAGGTGTTCGGCGGTGTTGGGGTGCTGTCTGCGTGGGTGGCGACCTACAGGGTGGACGATGGTTATTCCTCCTCTGATTCCATTGGCGCGATCCCTGCGGGTGATCTTGTAGCCGTCCGGGATGGCTATGGCTATGTCGGGCGCCAAGGAGTCGTTCTACCTGGTCTCAGTCAGGAAGGCCACGCCTGGGACGGAGGTGTCGAGCAGATCCCAGAGCTCAATGGCGTGTTTGTGTGCTGAGTGGGTGTTGAGGAGTATGCAGCGGAGGTGGTTGGGACCAGTCCTTGGAGGTTTGGTTGTTCTGTCGGAGGTGAAGCTGCAGGTGTGGCAGGAGAAAGGTCCGTGAATCCGTTTCGGGGCGGCTTGGAAGCAGGTTTGGTTTCGGCCGGGGCTGAGTGCATAGAGGGTGTTTGCGGGGTCCAGGGGTTCTGGCGCTTGGCACGGTCCAGGCACGGACGGGCGCAGACGGGCTTGCCTTTGCCTTTGGCGCACCAGTGGCACGCCCGCTGGGCGTGGCCGCTGCGCGGCCTCCATAAGAGGGTGATAGGGAGGGAGGAGCAGCTGGGAGGCAGGAGCAGGGTGGCCAATGGGGAGCAGGGGGCGGGCCGCAGGGACGCAGCGGCGGGAAGGAGCAGGAAACGGCAGGAAACCAGGCGGGCGGCAGGGAGCAGGACACGAGGCAGCTGGCGCCCATGTGGTGGAATGGGGAGCGACCTGCCTGCGTGCAGGGTCAGAGGTTGCTCCTACGCCACTGCACAGCCCCCTTAATAGGGGGAGATGGAGGGAGGAGCAGCTGGGAGGCCAGATCGGGGTGGCTAATGGGGAGCAGGGGGGTGGGGCCGCAGGGACGCAGCGGCGGGAAGGAGCGGAAAACGGCGGGAAACCAGGCGGGCGGCCGGGAGCAGGTCATGAGGCAGCTGGCAGCCGTGTGGTGGAGTGCGGAGTGACCTGCCTGCGAGCAGGGTCAGCTCGCTCCTACGCCACTGCGCGGCCTCCTTCAGAGGGGGCGAGGGAGGGAGGAGCAGCTGGGAGGCAGGAGCAGGGTGGCCAATGGGGAGCAGGGGCAGGGCCACAGGGACACAGCGGCGGGAAGGAGCGGGAAACGGCAGGAAACCAGGCGGGCGGCAGGGAGCAGGACACGAGGCAGTTGGCGGCCTTGTGGTGGCGTGGGGATCGACCTGCCTTGGAGCTGGGTCAGAGGCCAAAGACCCAGGTGACCCCCCTTGCAAAACCAGGTCGTTTTCTGATAGGCAATTGTGATGTCGCCTCAATACATTTTGGGCCCCTGCCTGTTGCAGGTACTTGGACCTCTGTAGTGACTGCCATTTATATAGTTAAATGGCCCGATTATGACTGTTGCCCACCACCATCTCAGTATATTCTGATCTACTATAGTGATGTGTAGGCCTGCAGAATATGAATAAGCTACACAGTCGGGCTTGATTATGCCTTCTCTGGTTCCGACTTTATCTTGCTTCGTGGTAGTGCTTGCCTATTGGCTTTGGCATACTCTTATGCCGTCTTGCATACTAATTCCGCTCATTTACGGGAGTAGTGGCCTATGCTTAAGCGACTCCATTTTCAAAGCTGTCGCCATCTTCTGAGCCTTTCTAGGTGAGAAGCTGTGTTATGCTTTTCACTTGTTTTCTGCACCTCATATGCTGGTAGAAACTGGTTCTTTTCAGAGGAATGTACATGCTCTGTCTCGAAGCCATAGCAAAGGCCTGATCAATCAGTGCCGTGGCCTAGGAGCAGGCTGGTGCTGGCTCTCATGAGAACGAGGGGGTGAAGCTCGCCAGGAGCTTCGTCTTACATTTATACTTGTACTAAAGGGAGCATCTGGGTCTCAATCATTGCTAGTTCATCACAGTACAGACCTGTAGTTGTGACGGTGGAGCAGAATACTGATTCGGCTTGAGAAACGGACTCCCCTCTGGCGAAGTGGAAACGGGATGTGTAGATACTTGGTGAGGTGTTCCACTAATTCTTATATTCCTACTATTCTTGCCTAACTATCCTCTTCTATTTTCAGGTTCTATACATTTATATACATATAAGTTCTATATATGTTTTACTGATTGCGTTTAGCAAATTGCTTTGGTGCTAATATGAAGAAGGCCTATTGTGACATAGTAGTGATTCTTTTTCATTCTATCATTGTTTAATAAAAGAAACCCCAGAGCATATGATTATTTGTCTGTATTCTTTGTGAAGGGAGAAGAGGCTCCTTTTTTACCAAATGCTTATAGAAGGATGGGTGAATTACCTTCTAACGGGTAATTGCAGATTCGGAAGGTTGTCTGGCCCTTAGCGAGGCGCATAATTCTAATTCTTCCACCCCCTCCCCCCCAGTCTTTCTAGAGAGGTATGCGTTGTAATCCTACCTGGGTTAGTATTCTGGGGTTGGAGAGGAGCGGTTAATTGCCTCTTGCACAGCGCCTGTCACCAGGAGGCTTGTTGTTGTTGTTGTTTGCGAGCCTTTCGGCGAGGACTATAAAACCTTTCTTAGTGTTAGTGTTCCTTTCTTGGGTGAGTATTGTGAAGTATTGTGTACTTTTGGGTCCCAAGAGGGGATAAGGTTGAATGTCCTGATTATTGGCAGAAATTTCAGGCCATTAAAACCTCCCACATGAGTGATGCACCATTTTTATCAGGAGACCCGGGGGAACGCTGGGTGGTAGGAAATTTGTGTCAGCTGGTGATGCCACAACTTTCCCACATAACGTTGTGCTAAAAAAGTGATTTTGTTCAGCTACAATTGAGGTTTGCAGATGATTCAGGGTAAGAAAACATTGGGGGATCCATACAAGCCATACCTCCCTAGCATCCCCCGGCTGTCTAGTATTTCGAAATGTGTGGGTTTGGTAGGTTTCTTTAGCTGGCCTTAACCATGGGGCCAAAAACTCAGGTGACCTTTTGCAAAACCAGGTCGTTTTGTGATAGGCAATTTTGATGTCACTTAAATATGTTTTGGGCCTTTGCCTGCCGGGGGTACTTGGGCCTCTCCCACGAGTCAGGCACCATTCTTATCGGTAGACCTGGGAGAACGCTGGGTGGTAGGAAAGTTGTGTCAGCCCGGTGATGCCATAACTTTCCCCCACAAAAATATGGGGGGAAAGGTGATGTTTTCAGCAAAATTTGAGGTTAGCAGGGGATTATGGGTAAGAAAATGTTGGGGATCCATGCAAGCCAAACATCACTGGAATTTTCAGCGTGTCTAGTTTTCAGAATTGTATGGGTTTGGTAGGTTTCCCTAGGTTGCCGTCGAGCACGGGACCAAAAACCCAGGTGACCCCCGATTGCAAAACCAGGTCATTTTGTGATAGGCAATTTTGATGTCTCCTCAATACGTTTTGGGCCCTTGCCTGTCGCGGGTACTTGACCCACCCACACAAGTGAGGTACCATTTTTTCTCGGAGACTTTGGGGAACGTGGGGTGGGTAGAATTTTGTGGATCCACGCAGATTCCAGAACTTTTCACCACAGAAATGTGAGGAAAATGTGGGTATTTTTGGACACAATTTGTGGTTTGCAAGGGATTCTGGATAACAGAAGCTGGTGAAGGTCAGACAGGTCACCCCATCCTGCATTTCCCTGGGTATCTAGTTTTAAAAAATGTATAGGTTTCTCTAGTTGCCGACAGAGCTAGGGTTCAAAATCTACAGCTAGGCACTTTGCAAAAAAGGGTCCATTTTTGGTGTGAAAATGTGGTGCGTCCCCGTTGCATTTTGGGCCATTTCCTTTCACGGGCACTAATCCTACCCACACAAGTGAGGTACCATTTTTATCGGACCACTTTGGGGAACGTGTGGTGGGCGGAATTTTGTAGATCCACCCATATTCCAGAACTTTACACCACATAAATCTGGGGGAAATCGTTTTTTTTTTTTTTTTTACAAAGTTTGAGGTTTGCAAGGGATTCTGGGTAACAGAACTTGGTGAGAGCCAGACAAGTCACCCCATCCTGAATTCCACTTAGTGTTTACTTTAAAAATGTGCACAGGTTTGATAGGTTTCCCTATGTGCCAGCTGCGCTAGGGCACAAAATTGCTAAAAGAAAGTCTGTGCCTAGTGGGCTTTCTGCCTCCCTGGGGGGTTGCCCCGATATGTCCTCCAAGGGGAGTGGAAAGACTATGGCTATATTTTGGTAGCTGGGGGCATTGGTATGCTCATTCTGGGCCCCCACCCCACGCATAAAAAATGGCAGCTTAATCGCTGGTGCCCCATCTGCCCTCTGGGGGGGAGAGTGGCAAAAAGGATGTGGCATCTTTTTTGGGGGGATGGGGTAATTTGTATACCCATTCTGGGCAACCCCACTCCGAACTTTGGAGAAAAAAAATCCCTGGTGGCTAGTGGGCTTTTTGACCCACCCTGGGGGTTAGATAAGGGGCTATTGTCCCATCTGCCGCCCAGGGGGGAAGGCAGAAAGACTATCATTTTTTAAGGGGGTGTGGGCCTTGACATGCCCATTCTGGGCAACCCCAACCTCAACCAATATAAAAAAAATCCCTGGCACTTAGCGGGCTTTCTGCCCCCCGGGGCAGATCAGGGGCTATTGTCCCATCTTCCTCCTGGAGGGGCAGCAAGTCTTAAGTTTTCTTGAGGTGGTAGGGTGGGGGCATTTGCATGCCCAATCTGGGCAGCCCCCACCCTGGACATATACAAAAAGAATCCCTGGTGTCTAGGGTGCTTTCTGCCCCCACAGGAGGAAGACTGGGGGTTACTGTCCCCCAAGGGGGTAGAAAGACTGGAATTTTGTGGGGGGGTAGGGGTGGGGGCATTGGCATGCCCATCTTTGGCAGCCCCCATCCCAAAATTAATCATAAAAAATACTTGGCGTCTAGTGGGCTTTCTGTCCCCGTGGCAGCAGATTGGGGGCTACTCCACCCATTTGCATCCAGGGGGGGCAGAAAGATTGTTATTGTGCAGGGGGAATTGGGGTATTTGGCGTGCCCATAGTGGGCAGCCCCCACTCCTAATTTACATAATAACATAAATCCCTGGTTTCTAGTAGGCTTTCTGCCCCCGGGGGTAGATTGGGGGCTACTGCCCCTTGGAATTTTGTGGGGGAGGGGTGGGGGCATTGGCATGGCCATATTGGGCAGCCCCCACCCTAATAAAAAATGGCAACAAAAAAATCCCTGGCGCCAAGTGGGATTTCTGCCCTCCCGGGGGGCAGGTTGTGGGCTACTGCCCCCATCTGCCCCCCAGGGGCAGAAAAGCTGTTGTGATGGTGGGGTGGGGGCATTGGCGTGCCCATTTTGGGCAGCCCCACCCTAAATATTTATGCCAACAAAAAAACCCTGGTGTCAAGTGGGCTTTCTGTCCCCCTCTGGGGGCAGAAATACTGAATATGCCCAATTTTTGGGAGGGGAGCAAAGGCCCTTTCCCAAAGGGCCGCTCTCCCCTCCCTGGTGTCTAGTGGGTGGATCCCCACTTGGGGATCGCCCTCCTGGAGCGAACCCCAAGCAAGGATCCACCTTCCAATGATACCTCTCCTGACTTTCTACGTGTTCAAGGGGCTGAGACAGCCCCGTGAACACGTAGAAAGTGAAACTGAAATAAGCCTCTCGGCTCATTTCAGTTACATTTTCATTGCAATGACATCAGCACACCATGCGTGCTATCGGCATTGCAATGAAAATGTAAATCAGCCTCGGGAGGTTGGGGAACCTCTTCCCCAACCTCCCGAGGTCAATAAAAAAAGGGGAATCCCTCTGCTGTCAGACAGCAGAGGGATTCAGTGTCCCTGTTCTCATGACGGAATGGTTCCGTCATGAGCACAGGAGCACTGATTCCCATGACAGAACAATTCCGTCATGAGCATCGAAGGGGTTGAAACCTTGGTCCAATCTCTGGTTCTCCCTAGACTGGACTATGGCAATTCTCTGCTTGCTGGCCACCCCAAATCCCACCTTTTTCCCTCTCAACTCAGTACTCCATTCAGTGGCTTGTTTTGGCAAAAAAAGTGACCATCTCTTGGATGGCTTCCCATCAAAGCAAGGTCAACCTACAAGACTGCCTGTATCCCCCACAAAGCCTTGCATACTTCCTCCCCTCAATACCCGGCAAATAAACGTAAAATCTCTGGAGGCTCTAGACCTGGGGTCTCCAACCGGTCGATCGCGAGCTACCGGTAGCTCGCTGAGACCCCGGAAGTAGCTTGTGTAGCCCTTCATGGGCTATTAGCTTTTCCGGCTCCATTTGCCCGCCCTCACCCAAACCAGCTGCTCGGATTGGAGCTAAACTGGGGGTGGGGGCGGGCGAAGAGGATGACGCTCCTCTCCTGGAGCTGCAGACTCTACTCATGAGAGTCTGACTCCTGTGACGTCATCTTTATCTGAAAACACGCTGGCATCGCACTGTCTGCCATAGTACGACGGGTGCCAGCGCGAGCAGTACGGAGCAGAGACGTGACTTCGACCACAGGTAAGCTCAATGGACGAGCAGATAGATAGTTTAGTGACGTTAGATTCTGTTTTTTTTATGAATGTGATGTTCAATAATGTTGAATAATTTCCGGTGCTACACTGACACGCCAGACACAGGCACAAAAAATGCGTGGAACAGAGGGCAGAAGGGCACAAAAAACTAAGGAAAATGAGTCGAACAGAGGGCAGAAAGGCACAAAAAACGAGGGGAAAATAAGTGAAACAGTGGGCAGAAAGGCACAACAAAATGAGGGGAAAACGAGTGAAACATAGGGCAGAAAGGCATAAAAAACGAGTGGAACAGAGGGCAGAAAGGCACACAAAATGAGGGGAAAATGAGTGAAATGGAGGGCAGAAGGGCACAAAAAAACAAGGAGAAAACGAGTGAAACAGAGGGCAGAAAGGCACCAAAAACGAGGGGAAAACGAGTGAAACAGAGGGCTGAAAGGCACAAAAAACGAGGGGAAATGAGTGAAACAGAGGGCAGAAAGGCACAAAAAACGAGTGGAACAGAGGTCAGAAAGGTGCAAAAAACGAGAGGAAAACGAGTGAAACAGAGGGCAGAAGGGCAGAAAAAACAAAGCAAAAATGAGTGGAACAGAGGGCAGAAGGGCACAAAAAATGAGGGGAAAACAAGTGAAACAAAGGGCAGAAAGGCACAAAAAACAAGGGAAAATGAGTGAAACAGAGAGCAGAAAGGCAAAAAAAACGAGTGGAAAAGAAGGCAGAAAGGCACAAAAAGCGAGGGGAAAACAAGTGAAACAGAGGGCAGAAGGGCACAAAAAACAAGGGGAAAACGAGTGAAACAGAGGGCAGAAAGGCACAAAAAACGAGGGGAAAATGAGTGAAACAGAGGGCAGAAAGGCACAAAAAACGAGTGGAACAGAGGGCAGAAAGGCTCAAAAATCGAGGGGAAAACGAGTGAAACAGAGGGTGGAAGGGCACAAAAACGAGGGGAAAACGAGTGAAACAGGGCAGAAAGGCACAAAAAACGAGGGGAAAACAAGTGAAATGAAGGGCAGAAGGGCACAAAAAAACAAGGGGAAAATGAGTGAAACAAAGGGCAGAAAGGCACAAAAAACGAGGGGAAAACGAGTGAAACAGAGGGCAGAAAGGCACAAAAAGCGAGGGGAAAATAAGTGAAACAGAGGACAGAAAGGCACAAAAAATGAGTGGAACAGAGAGCAGAAAGGCACAAAAGACGAGGGGAAAACGAGTGAAACAGAGGGCAGAAGGGCAGAAAAAACTAAGCAGAAACGAGTGGAACAGAGGGCAGAAGGGCACAAAAACAAGGGGAAAACGAGTGTAGCATAGGGCAGAAAGGCACAAAAAACGAGGGGAAAACGAGTGAAACAGAGGGCAGAAGGGCACAAAAAACAAGGGGAAAACAAGTGAAACAGAGGGCAGAAAGGCACAAAAAACTAGGGGAAAACGAGTGAAACAGAGGGCAGGAAGGCACAAAAAACGAGGGGAAAACGAGTGAAACAGAGGGCATAAAGGCACAAAAAACGAGTGGAACAGAGGTCAGAAAGGCACAAAAAACGCGGGGAACCCGAGTGAAACAGAGGGCATAAAGGCACAAAAAACGAGTGGCACAGAGGGCAGAAAGGCACCAAAAAATGAAACGAGTGGGACAGAGGGCAGAAAGGCACAAAAAACGAGGGGAAAACGAGTAGAACAGAAGGCAGAAAGGCACAAAAAATGAGTGGAACAGAGGGCAGAAAGGCACAAAAAACGAGGGGAAAACGAGTGAAACAGAGGGCAGAAGGGTACAAAAAAAAAGGGGAAAACGAGTGAAACAGAGGTCAGAAAGGCACAAATAACGAGTGAGTGGACAGAGGGCAGAAGGGCACAAAAAACAAAGCAAAAACGAGTGGAACAGAGGGCAGAAAGCCACAAAAGACGAGGGGAAAGCGAGTGAAACAGAGGGCGAAGGGCACAAAAACAAGGGGAAAACGAGTAAAACAGAGGGCAGAAAGGCACAAAAAATGAGGGGAAAACGAGTGAAACAGACGGCAGAAAGGCACAGTATGGGCTCTGATGAAATTAGGCTTAAAGTCAATGAAACTGGGTGTGGGGGGTCTCTCGGAAAAATGCGCGAGTTGCTTCGGGTTCAGTAGCTGACGATGATTTTCACTGGCCAGAAGTAGCTCTGACTACACAAAAGGTTGGAGACCCCTGCTCTAGACCTTCGCACAATGCGGAAAATGTACTGCTTGAGCCCCCCCCACCTTCAAAAGGGAAAGATGGATGACTCAATCCTTCTCAGGCAATGGTTAGGATCTTGTACTCACTTCATTCCACTACTCCGTGCCACCACCTCTACATGGACTTTGAAAACTGACTTTAAATCTATCCTCTTCCAAAGACACTTCCAGAATTAATACATCCCTTTTCATGTCTCTCAGGAAGTTCTTACAATGTTCTAAATATGTAATCTATGCCTTTACGATCCTAATCCTAATGTGTTTTTGAGTTTTGTGTGACTGCCACCTATTGTTTTCTTTTTCTTTTTTCTTTTTCTCATTTGTATCTGTAATGTAAGTATGTAAATTTGCTCATGTAACTTACTTGGTTCAATTGTGAAGCGCTCTGACACCTTTGGGTAAAGTCCGGGCTATATAAAATTCCGTAAAATAAAATAAAATAAATTGGCTCCCAGGACTCGCTTCGTCCAATCAGGGTGAGCGTGGTCTTTCCTGCCCTGCTGCTCTCCCCTCCCTTGCCCATGGTCTCCTTTTCTCACACATCGCTTTCAAGGAACCAAGGAAAGGTTCACCCCTCATTCCTCTTTCTTACTTCTCTTCACGTTTCACAATAGTCTCTTATTTCATTGCACTACCTGAGCTACCCCCTTCACTCCTCGCCCCCCCAACCCCCTCTTCCCGGATGGGCCCTGTGCTGCAGCTCTGTTTGTCTTTGCCCTCCTTGGGCCCCAACACCACTGCTGTTGAATGTCCTGGAGGCAACACGGTGCTTCACCGGGTTACACGCATTACATGGTTCACCTACCCTTCACTGCAGACAGCGCTCTTTTGCTGACTACTTTAAATCTATGTGTGAATAAGCATTTACATATGCATATATATATATATATATATATATATATATATATATATATATATATAAACCGTTGTGTATTCAAATTAAATTTGCTTCTATTTCCGCCCCGCCCTTTACTTATCTTCCTCCCTGATGTAAGCAATCACCTGCTCCCATCACTACCCCTCTGTCTCTGATGTCATTTACCCCCTGTCTGCCGCCCCTCCGCGTTAGCTGGCCCCGCCCCTCTCCCGCTCCTTAAATAACGCCCTCAGACGGTCTTGGTCCGCAAGACTGACTCTACAGCCACCCAAACTGGCACAGCAGCTCCCGGCAGAGGCTGCAGAAGGTGAGACGAAAAAAACAATTTCAGAGTATGGTGTGATATCATTGTACATTTAGGTGAATGTTTAATTGTAACTTGTTGTAATTGGTGAAGTTATTGTGGTACCTACGCACAGCGTTGGGTTGGGTATGCGGGCATTGGGCGACGGGGTGGTGCCCAAGGGTCACCTGCGGTCCGTGTCTTTTTAGGACATCGGTCAGCCGGCCACAGACCCGTACTGCCATCCCTGGCCCCCGCCAGGCCACTGTAACCTGCAGGCAGAGCCGGCCTTTGCTAAGATAGCGCCCTGGGAGGAAAGAAATGTGGCGCCCTTGCTAATGGTAGTGAGTTAAACCAGGCACCAGGGGGTCCCGTTTGTGTTCACGGGTCAGAACTTGGAGGAGCAGGGACCGGGCCCTCTGTGCAAACATCCCCCCAGATCTCCTAAATCAGTGATAGCTTGGCTGCCTCACACGGATGATGGTTTTGTTGATCTGTGCCAGCAGGGTGAAGGGAGGGCAAGGCATGCGTCAGACATGCCAGCAGGATCAGAGTAACTTTATGCGTCACGGAAGGAGTGCCCTGAATGACCACCCACCAGAGTACTGAACACTCCCCGGGTCTTCTGCGTTACAATAGTAGAGGGAGTGGGTAAGACTGGATGTCGGCACGAGAGCCCACAGGAAACGTGCTCTGCCTCATAGTGCCATAGCCTGGAACACTTTGACTTCTAAGGTTCAGACTTCCAGCCCCAGTACTACCAACATCACAGAGACCGGACGTTTCGGCTTTGTTTTCCTTTCATAGATATACGTGTATGTGCCTGAGGACTGACAAAGTCCCATTCCCAACAGCCTGACATATGAACCGGTGCTTTGAGTAAATGTCGCCAAACACTGACAGACATGTTTCTTACTGTCAGGCGCTACGAAGCATTTGGAGGCACCTGTTGTGCCCCCAGGCCAGCCAGCCTTGCAGTAGATTGGATCTGACCTGTGTTTGGCATTGCTCCAGGCTAAGGGGGTTCCAGAGGTGCAAAGCATGGCAGGCGACCTGCTCCAATTTATCTAATCTTTCAGGCTAGACCACAGCCTGCTGTGAGCCTGACAGAGCGCATTCCTCCTCGACCCACTTTACAATTCAGAGTTGCCAAACTTACTTATAATTGGCAGCCTTTCAGACTCCAGCTGGAGGCTGACAGATTAGGCTCCAGTTCTACCAGCTTTTCAAGTGTTCTGACTTCAGAGGGAGTAACTTTTCCCACAGACGGGCCTGACAAAAACAACTGCTTGTCCGTAGTCGTACAAGTGCCTGGCATCTGACCGGTTCTGAACCAGCCCTATTAGCCTTAGAGGGATTCCTTTTGTCAAGGCCTCTGCTTTTAAAATGACATTTTTGCGGGACTTACTCCCAGCCCCCAGGTGTAGGCAGGTAGGAATTGACTTCCCTACAAATAGCCCTGTTTCCTGTCATTAAATGTTATCCTGTTTCAAGCTGGTTTGGTTAGTTTCCATCCTCCGGGGCAGGGAGCTGCAGGCAGGCAATCCAATCTCACTATGGAGAGGAAAGGCCACAGCCCAAGTTTCCCTTCACAGGGAGATACCGAAAAGATGTTGCCCCATCTCCCATTGTCAGTTTCTCAGATGCTCACTTTTATTCCGCTTCACAGGAACTCAAAGTACTTGCTGGGCACCCCTTCAGCATTAGCGCAGCACCACCTCAGCACCAGTGCAGCATCCGAGTACTGAACACTCCCCGGTTCTTCTGTATCACAATGCCAGAGGGAGTGGGTAAGACTAAGGGCCAGGTAGAGTGTCCATGGGGGACTTCTACGGCTCGGACTCCTAGCGGGGCCTAACCTGAATGGTGCCTATCATAAATGGGGAATAACCACCAGGGGCGGCTCTAGGTTCATGGTGGCCCTGGGCTGAGAGTGTAGGTAGGGGGCACCGGAAGAGGGGGTCTGGGCGGGGCGGAACGCGGAGGCCAGTGAAGAGGGGGGGTCAGGGTGTTTGGAAGTGGAATAGAGCCAGAGGCCACCAAATTCCTGCCAGGGGCCGCCACACAAATATGTATCCATCCTCAGAGGATTATTATATTAAGGATATATATTGGCGTGGGGGCCCCTGGAGTTTGGTGGCCCTGTGCAGGTGCACAGCTTGCACATGCCTAAGGCCGCCCCTGTAACCACTGCCGTAGACAGGGAAAAAGCTCGAGAATTTGCCAGAACAATGCTAGAGTGCCGTCTTTAGAAGGACTCTGCATATTTATGTATGTCACATTTTATTTTGCTTTCGTATAAAAATACGACTTTTTCATAAAAGCGAGTATTTGGCTGGACATTCATTTTTTTGTCATTGTTGGGTGTATTTTGAGTCTTTAGCATGTGTTTGCCTTACACCTACCTCCCCCACAAGTGGCCTTGAACTGCTCGACTTGCACAACCACGGAGGGAAATGCTGAAGTGGCATTTGTCCCAGTTGCTTAGGAGCCATAGTTGATCGATTCCCGGGGATATCAGGAGTACAAGGCCTCAACCACCAAAGTTGGTACCAGTTGGATCTTGCTTGCCCCATGGCCCTCTCAAAGGGCTTCTCAAATTAAACAATAACAACTGTGTCAAAAAACAAATCCTCCCTCTCCTTGTGGTTTACTAAGAGCAGACCCATCTTTGAATCACTCTGTGCATATAGTTTGTTACAAACAAATCCCAAGTGTACTAATCCATGCCTCAGGTGCACATTCCTGCCCGAGGGCCTGTGTCAGGTCAGTAATGTGAATAGGTGGGATATGCAGCAATACAGACTCATTGCTGTGATCTACAGTTCTATTCCTGACTACACATGATGTAACGCGGGAGAGACCAATCCTTGCTGCGAGTTACACCCCAGTGGCTCAACAGATCCTGAGCAGAAGCAATCCTTTTTCATTTGGTGCTGCCATTACCACCTCCCAGGAGCCCATAAACTAGTAACACAAATGTATCTTCTGTCCACCGAGGTACGCATCTCACATCGAACATTGGATCTTGTGCCAAAAACTAAATATTAAGTATGTTTGTAGGTTTATGCGGATCGCAAAGTCCTCATGCGACCAATCTCTTGTTCCCCTTAACATGAGTATCTTCAAATGGTGTTCAAATTTCGTAGATGAGGAGCTTGGTGGATATTTTCTCTCTGTTGTGTAGTCCTGCACAGGGAGTAAATATTCATAATAGAAGAGACAGGCGCCTTAAATATCTCTCGCACGTCAATGTGATGTCACGAACCATCTGTGAATCACTGGTATCAATTGGAAGTGATGACTTCTTGGAAATAAAGAAGACTTGGATTCAGACAAATATGGCCTTATAAACTTTTTTTTTGACTACTAATGACATATGTTTGCTCAGGATAAAGATTTATCTTTGTATTCTTTTCCTGGGAACTAGTGTCCGCAGGAATATTTGGAAACGTGGTTGGCCGTTTCCCCTTTTTCCTTAGAGCAGTTTATGGAACTATTTGATGAACTTGTTACTCTGATGGTCATGCGCAGACTCTAACCCAGCCATGCTTTGGAATTGTCTCTATCTCCTGTCGCGTAACTGGCATGGCACATTTACCATGGGCCTAAGCAGTGCTGATTTAAACGCCCTCCTCCATGACATATGTAATATTTGTATCTTCTTAAGAAAACCTCCTCCCAAAGGGGTTCGCTGGCCGTCGAGGATTATTGGCCTGCTTGCAGAGTGCATTTGCACTGCTGGTCCCATGCAAACAACTAACTGAAATCGCTAGTAGGTCTGGTATTCCCATCTGCCCAGAACATTGGAAAATGACAAAATCATATGTTAACCCTCAAAGGCATTCAGAGAAAAGTTGGATGGGTGGTGGAGCATCCATGCGTCATCTGCCTCTTTTCCTTCAATCCATGGGGCGAGGACTCTGCTTTCAGAATTTAGTCTACTTTACACCAGGACGTATCTTGGGGCCATTACTTGTTTTTTTTCAACATGGAAAAAATGAACCAGTAGATCATTTGTACACCCACAGTGAGTGCAGCACATTTCATTTTTTTTGTATTTCCAATGAACAGTGAGTTTTCTGTAGCCTTCTGATAAATGTAAGTGCAAAACAATGATAATAAGGTCATTCCAGACCCAAAAGGAACACCAAAGACATGTTACCCTATTTGTGGCTTTAGACTCTAATTTGAACACACACCCCTTATTACTTCATTGCCTTTAACTGATAGAAGTGTCAATTGGGTGACTTAAAAAAAACTGTGTTCAGAGATGAACCAGTGGAAAGATGTAAAACTCATTAACATGTTTTTCCTTTCATCCTCTTCATTTTGTTACTAATCAAGTTTATAATTATTTTTTCCAGATAAAATCATGAAATATTTCTTCCTTCTTCAAGCCTTTCTTGTGTGTGCAAAAGCAGGTCAAGGTAAGAGACAATTGCAGACAGGGCGAAAGTCCTAAAAAATGAAGTGGGTGGACTAACCAGGTTAGCCAGAATGCAAGTGACATCACTGTGCATGACATCACAGCAAATGGCATCTTGCCCCTTGACCTCACAGGAAGTGACATCATGTTTAGCAGATTTATCAGGAGTACATGTGAGCATTATGAGATTTAATAAATGAAATTTGATCAGGTCCCTGCCCTGGCCCCAGAGTCACTACAGAGGGGAATGCAGCCCTTTCTGTGGGGACAGAACACAGCCTAGTCAGGTGAAAGCGTCCGCTCCTCCCTCCCATTCTGCCCAGGATGGCCCATCAGGATGTGGATGGCCCATAGTCACACCTAAACTCCCTTTGTGTGTAGCTATCTAGAGGGAATGCTCAATGCCCAGCTGTCACCCACCCCAGACGTCTATTCAGAGACAGACAGAAGGCACCAAATGGTTAAAGTAAGAAAATGCCAACTTTATAAAAGTGGCATTTTCTGAATTGCAATTTAAAATCTGATTCCACCATAAGTTGATATTTTAAATTGTGATTCCGAGGCACCAAACCTGGGAGTTCTTTATCTTGCAAATTGGAAATTACACTTTTAAAATGTAATAAGTTAATCCCAATGTTATCCTTTGGGAGAGATAGGCCTTGCAGTAGTGGTCAACATCAGGAAAAAAAAAACATTTGGGGGGGATGTTTAAATTCCAAAAAGGCTGAAATATACTAGGTGAAATACTGAACAGAGTGGTGAACTGATCATTTAGCTCTTTTAATTCAATTCATGGCATTTGTAGAGGGCACTGCTATCTTCGAAGAGGCTTCCATGCGCTAGTGGAGAGCTCTGAAGAGTATCTGCCGGTCTAAACCCCAATTAGACAGGTGTAAAAAGTAGGGTTTTGAGGCTATGTCTGAAGACAGATTCTGAGGGACTGCATTAAGGGGCTGAATACGAGTCTGGCAGTCCAGACCGCCAGACTTGCGGGGGCATGCGCTGGTGGTCTCCCCACCTCTCTATTACGAGATAGGCGGTGGGACTGCTACAACCCCGCTGCACCCACCAGTGAACCACCATTCCTGGATGTGTTCTAGCAGTGTAGAGGCATTCATATACTTGGCTGGACTGCGGTGGTCCCGCCAAGCATATTAGGACTTTTCTCTCCCCCAGGTTTACATTGTGGTTCCTCTTCCAAGTAAACCCTGGCAGAGAGGAAACAAAGGAGGTCCTTCAGGTTCCTCTGGTGCCTTTGCCCCTGTGAATGCACACAGGGGGCACATCAGGTGTCCCCCCTGTGTGCATGCACACCAGGTACTTTCACAGCATGGACTTTTCAGTCCATGCAGTGCTGGAACTTTTTTCGGCATTTCCATTGTGGTGCCTGTTTTTAGAGGCACCGCTGTGGAAACACTGAAAAAGCCCACCAGACAGGAGGAACACCCTAATCTGGCAGGCGGCCTGACCATGGGTTTGATGGTGCGGTTGCAGGTGGACCCAGTGCCGCACTACCAAACTTGTAATTGGGCTCTAAAAGCCTACTACTGCAGAGACCTATGTTTAGCATTTAGATGTGTTTGAATCATAGCCATGCCACCCCAGGCTTTTGTCATTGTGGAAAACTGATGTAATTAGAACCTCCAAGTAGAATAAGGAAAATCTAAATATATGAGGTAGGTACATTGACTGGAGTCAGACCCTAGTAACTGCAGAAAACAATGCTGAAACTAATTACATAGATCAGTGGCCAAGGCATCGGATGCGAAATGAGCGCCACCCTTACCTTGTTTGGAGACCACACAGCATTCTTGCAGAGAGTGTAAAGTGCATTATGTAGCCTCAGAAGGAGCGGTCTTGTGGTCCCCTTCTCTAGAGTAGCCCTCTAGCAAGGGATTGAACTCGATGATCATGTCACAAAGGAGTGAGTACAAGTGCATGCCCTGATTACATTAAACTGTCTCCGTAGTTGGAGGACTTTGTTGCTTTAAAAATAAGCTGTCATCCAAAGACAGATTTCTTTTCATGATATTGAACAATCACAATTCCTTTTGCTCTGTTTTAAAATATCTTTACGATGCTGCTCACATGTTTTGTAAAAAAACAAAGTGTACGGTCAATGCTACATAATGTCACAGAGCACAAATGCAAAAACAGAAACCCTCTGTAATCAGTATTTTAAAACCCACATTTCCCGCTCCATATGTATGTATGAGTTTATCTTTATTTGTGACTCCAATGAGAGCCACATTTCTCACGAGGACACCCCGCTTGGGTTGCACCTCATACTCTCTATCTCCCACAAGATCATTGTTCCCCCTCGAGTTTTTAGGTCTGTTTGGCATGTTCGACTTACCAAAGCACCAACCAGTTCATCCTCTTAAACATTGGCATTGCTTGATAAACTTAGGACCTCGTTAAGATTTTGGAGGTGCAGGAGCAGGACCCCCCGCCCCTGCTCTTACATTGCCAAGCCCATGCACAATCTGCCAGCCAAATCAGGAGTTTTCTCCTGTCTGTCTGACTGGCTGTTCATTAGGGTTCCCAGGGCTGTGTCTATGAAATAGGTGCCGCAATGGCAACGTCAAAGGCAGTACCTGTACGGCATGGACTTCTGCAGTCCATGCCTTGCAGATACTGGTGTGCATGCACGCGGAGGTGCATTTTGTGCCCCCTGTGTGCATTCACATATTGTGAGGCACAAAGCGTCCCTTAGTTTCCTCCCCGCCACACTTTTCATGGCGGTCATGCCGCTATGAAAAGTGTGGCAATGAGGAAACTCATAATATGCTCGATGGGGGCCGCAGTGACCTCCACCAAGCAAATTGCGGCCTCAATACGGCTGCACCACCAGCAGAAATCTCTGATCCCTGTTGGTTGTGGTGGCCCCAGTGTGGCCAGCCTCCCTGGTACTAATGGGGCAGTCGGAAGACCCCCTTGAGTCTGGCTGTCCGTGGATTACCAGATCTGTAATAAAGCCCTAAGTATTTTTAAGGTTTTCAATGGATCAGCGGGAGCTACTTATTTAGTTTGTCCCTATTAATGATCGGGATTTTCCCATGACAGGCTTAACTCAACCACTTTCTGTTCTGGCGTGAATGGCAGGGAGTTGCTTTTTGGAAGCGCTCAATCGGTCACTCCAGGGTTGCATTGTTAATAGGGAATCATCCAGACACAAACTTGCAAATTCCTTTGTGCACTCCACTATGAGGAGTTCTAGCATCTAGTTTTGTGGATTCCCCATCTATGGTTTTTCCTCCGACATCTTCTCAATACTAGGTTTGGTCCTTTATTCATATTGTGAAAGCTAATCTAAACCCGACCGCATTCTTGATTTTAGAGGCATTTGTGTTTCTTTAGGCATAATAATTGTTTTGTGATTGTTGAAATACTATCATGTTGTCCTTTTTCCAACACTATTTCTGACCACAGTATAAATATTACCTAGATTGAGGCAGAAACAATAATGGTTATCCACAAAAACTGCTAGTTAGCAGCGCTTTTTGTGCTTGTGGAGCGATTTTAGCACAGGTAACTTTCCCTTATATTATGTTATAAGAGTGTGCTGCTCCTTTTCTCTCCTGTTGCATTTAAATGGAAGTGTTCTGCCAATTCACTGAGGACATTCCACATGAAAAATAAGGGACACCCAGTTGCAACTGAAAGTAAATCAGATTCAATAGGTACAATTAGCTGGGCAGCTCCCACAACTCTTTACTTCATAAATGCAGTTCTGGGCAACACTTCCTGAGCAAAGAGTTGGGTCCCAGGAGACCAAAGTGGTCATTGTGCATCCTAATATGGCAAGCATCTCCCAATTACTTTGGGGAGGGTGCTATAGTACTCACGGTATCCAATTTCTGCAAATCCCTACCCACATGGTGCACATTCAATTGTTTTTATTCACTAGAGAGCTCTAACATTTACAATTGTACTTTACACAGATGTTGAACAAACAGGCAAGTTCCTACTATTTGTATGCATGTGGCAGCTGAAAAGCACAAACCCAGGTAATAGGAAGCATAATGCTGTGCACATTCGAAGACAGTGATATAGAAATAGATTTGAGGTGAAGATAATGGGTTCTGGAGAGACAGATGGACTGTTTACTGACTCACAAAGTAGTTTTCCTTAAAGATGTGCATTTTGAGCTCTTTCCAAAATTGTAAACTGTGATGGTGGTCCTTAGGGATACATGGAAGCTGTTCCAGATCCTGGGCACATCGATTGAGAAGGCTTGTTGCATTTTATCTTGAACTCCAGTCTGTAGTGTCTTGGCTGTGAGATGAGCTTGAGAAGAGGATGGTCAGGGGCCAGCCTTGATGACTTTGTAGCTGATGCAACAGGTATCAAAGGCACTTTGGGCTGCATAGTGATCCAGTGGAGGTGATGTTTTATTTAATTTTACCATCATAGAAGCATGAAGCAGCATTTAGTGTACCTTTAACAGGTGCCAGTGGAATGTCTGGGAGTACAGTGAACCAGGAATTGCTACCATCTAGATTCAAGAGTAAGAGGGCTCGAGGAGCAGTTTTAAAGACCTTTTCTGGGCAGTAGCATTTTCACATTCTTTAGTTAAAAAAACAGGTACCAATCTATATTGCTGTTGACATGTATGTGTTTGAGGGTGGGGTTGGTGAACCTGAGTGACTTCACTTTGGTGAAAAGGTGGTATTTGAGTCCATCCAGACCAATGTCAACAATCCACATTTGAACTAATTGTTGCCTATTGTTGTCAAATAGAAAGAATTCAGTTTTAGTGGGGTTACACTTTGGGATGATGCTGTACAACCAGGTCTGGATGAGGTGCAGGTAGTGCTTGAGGCACTGAATGTCAATAGCGAAGGAGACTTTATATTAGAGTTGTGTCATCAGCATAATGGTGGATTATGAGGCTGTTATCAGTAAGGATTTTACAGGGGACTCCTTGAAGAGGTTGATGGCAGGGCGAGATGAATAATTGGGGAAACCTTCCAGTGATGAGAAGGTTCTGCAATCTGGGGTAGCCCATGTGAACTAACGTGTTGATTTGTATACGTGGGGACCATTTGAGGACACTGCCTGCAAATCACATTCAAGACTTTAGTAGGTGGATGATGCTGGAATGCCTGAAAGTGTTCTAGGTGACCACTAGGCCACTTTATCCTGCACATCAGAAGGCAGGGATTATCTTTATCTGTGCCCAAGAGGGCATCGTCTATTACCTGCATGGTATCTGTTTCTGTGATCCATGTGACCAAAAGCTTATCTGATAGTCATGCGGGAGGGGGTTGACATTGAAATCTTTTTGTCTGTGAACACTTTTTTGTTCTTACTGATGAAGGGTAAGTGATTGATAGGGCTGTAACAAAAGCAGCAAGGTTCAGTGTTGATTTCCTCAGGAGATGAAGAGTATCAACCAATCAGGATTTATAAAGCGCCGCAAATCACCAGTGAGGATCTCAAGGTGCTGGAGTTGCTAGCTGCTTTGCAGTACTCTGTTCCTGCAAAAACTATGTCTAGAATCCCTCTGTATTGAAGAAAAACAAGGAGAAGCAGTGAAATACTAGGGAAAAGCAAGAGAAAGCAGTCTGAAGCACTATTTATGGGTTGATCACATAAACACGTATTGCATGTGTGCACATGTTGTGAAAGTTCAGTATGAACCAGTCCTATAAAAGTCATTTGTATAACCTCTTGTCTAAGTCACCTATAAACTGATATTACTTAAACGAGTACGTGTGTTAGATACGGAAGTATAAAAATGTGTTCATCAGCACATGGTCTAAATCCACCCAACACATGATGGGTGACCGTCACTCTTTAGCAAAGCCTTACTAACTTTCTGTTATGTATGGGGTAACTGACCAGAAGACCAAGACTGGTGTACTTGATGTCTCATAAAGACTTCTAGGTCTCAGTAAATTGCCTATGTAACTTCAAACTGCGTAGGTCTGTATGTCTAAAAGCTCCCAATATTTGCAAGCGAAAATGCAGCGAATGCATGTACAAATATTTCAGCTGTATGCAGCATGTGAATGCACCCTCTTACGAACATATCTAGCAAAGAGTTGTGTGTGCCCTGATAACTCCCATCATAATAATTGATTATGCAATGTTAGCAAATAGATTCAGTAAACATGACATTCATACTTTGAAGTCAATTGGGGAATAAACTTTTATCAGTCCAGCACTTAACAAGCCTATGTTAAATAGTGCTCCCTATTAAACAGTAGGAGGTAAATCACCAATATTACACTAAATGGTCTGGGCATCCCTTTTAAGCATAACATTGGTATTTTCAGTGTGCAATCAACCTACTAAAAAGTCCAGAAATCCCAAGGCCCAATGATGAAGCACCAATGTTGTGTAAACTAAGTCTGTGGCTCAGCTCTGCAAGTTTTATTTTCACACCCTTGGTGATACAAGTGAGCTAAGTTAAATGCACCATTCCTGAATGTGAAAAACAGGGTATGGTACTTCCGCAGAATCCCACCCAATGTATAAAGGAGGTGATCTCCATGCTTTCGGGTTACTCACGGAGAGCACTGGTAGTCCAAATGATCCTTCATTAATGATTTACACACTCAAGATCACTGGAAACAAATATGAATTTAAAAATATTTATTTAAAAATAATTATTTGAATATGCTGTGATCTAGTGCACACAATATCATCACAGAAGATAATAAAAAGCAGCTAAGCTTTTCAATAACAGGGGAAACTGGAAAAAATCAGAACACCATGATTTATAGCCCTTATACCCTTGATGTGCTATCTCTAAGTGCTATGCTACTTATTGCAGATGAATAAATAATAAGCCTGAGCTTCGGAAGTGGTGCACGTACAAGGACAACCGGATTTGTTTGGAATGACTTGTCCATTATTTCGAGCACAAGGCATAGAGCTAGGAGATTGAGTGTGTGCGAGGACACTATCTGGGCACCAGTTCGTGACACCTGAATGGAATGCTTCACAGAGCCTTAGGAACTTTTGCTGGCGGCTTCATCTGTTGAGATGGAATCTGATGCTCTTCTCATCTGAATCTGTCCGTGACCTGGGTGAAGTTTCTCTCCACTTGAGGAAATAAGTGGTGGTCCTTTAATACTAAATTATATTAAGGAATAAAAACCTGATGTTGTTTCGGGAATGTTGGATATAGATCACTAGTACCAGAAGAAGTGTTTTAGATGCATATTTAAGAAGATGGGAGACAAAGGGAATTCAATTTGGACTACACACTTTTGATGACATGTCTATGGATGTTGTTTTGATGTCCTTGACATTATGATAAGTGAGCACTTGTCTCAGACTGGATATTATATTAAATGTTATATCTAGGTCGTTATCTGAATGATTTAACTCTGTCAGGTCTAGGAATGATAAGACCTCATTCGTGATTATGCCAGAGGTATAAACAAGTTGGCGAGGCTAATTAAAATGGATACTATACCTAAAATAGAACCTGTGATGTATGTGTTTAAGAACCTAAAACGAAAAGAAAGAAGCCTAAAAGCAGTTGCTAAAATAGATAGAAAAATGCAATTATAGAGGAAAACAGTATTAAGATAAGACAATACTGGAATAATTTCTAAGCTAAATAGTCACAACATTATCACTGAATGTGTTTTTGATTGATCTTGCTTATCAGAGAGATACGTTATAAATGTACAGAATTAAAGCATATTCAAGCAACATGCATTTAATGGAACTGCAATTTATCATTTGTTACATGTTCAATAATATGTCTAAAGATTGAAATGAAAAAGGGGCTCTGCCCTGGAAGACCTGATCCATACAACAAACGTTTAAGTCTCTAAATTCAAAAGAATGCTCTACTTGTATTGATAAAGACTGTTAGCAGTTTTTAAATACCTCTATTAAATAAATAGAGTATAGAATAAGAACTGTACAGAAAGGTAAGTGCTTATCTCAACCTATTTAGGCAACACTTTTAAACAAGAGGCATATTCATTTGAACAGACCTGAGCTCTCCTTTTCCATAAATATTGATGAATTACAGTATCATAAGGAATGTATGACCTAATAATCACCATTTTGAGAATTATATTGTGTTTATGACCTCCCTGTGCTGATTAAATGAGGCTCATGTAGATTTCCAGCAATACACCACAAGTTGTGGTCCCTACATACAGACTGGGAAGATACTGCCTTCTCCATCTTGGAAACAAAAGTTTGGAACACTTGTCTGAGATGTTGACTGAGCTTCTTTAAACTACAAAGGAAAGTGTGCTATTGTCTGGTTTTCCTATTGTTTATCCTAAACAGCTATCCACACATTTTTATATAGGGTCCTGTATTCTTTCATAATATGGATTTCTGTCTCTCTGTTTTAGATGCTACTCTCTTGGAGAATGTGGACTTTCCTGGAAGTGACATTGAGAGAATCTTGGCTCCAGATGCGGAATGCTGCCAGATTTACTGCACTGCCCATTTCCGATGCACATTTTTCACCTTTGTTGTAAAGAATCCTAATGTTCAAAGGTATCTGATTTGTTATACTGTGTATTCATCGGTATATTAGCTTTTGACCATGAAAGACAGATTACAGGCCTCTAACATGACAGCAGAACCACAAACCGATATAAGCAGGCCTTTAAGTGGAGGTGACTATGGAATTCCCAAAACCGCACAAATTCCAGGGTGCAGCTATTTGCACCCAATTTTCAGCACAGTGCAGACATTTGGGGGATAGCAGGTACAAAGTATATTTGCACCTCCTCTGTGTGCATCATATATATTCTGTACAGGGAGACGTCAGTTGATGTCATCAACAAGTTGGATGTCTGTGTGGACCAGTACACCGAATAATACTCAATGGCACCTGCAGTTGTGCACCACAGACCCTTTAGATTTTAATGGCTGGTTTTAAGTGGGCTTTGTAATAGGCAGGTAGCCAATGAGGGAATGGAGAAGGTATAGATCTGAGTTCCATTCCTTCCCAAGTGAAACTAAATAATTTCAAGGCACTGCAGCTCCCTCCCCCAAGAGAAGAGTTGACCCTATCGATCACGGATACCCATGGCTAACGTTATACCCAAAGATATGGCAAAAGTGGGCTGGTGATAGCTAGAGTAGTGAAGTAACAGCAAAAATCCTCACATCTGTTTTGGTCTCCAACAGAGGCAGAGAAATTGGGGATTAGAAGTTCTGAAAACCCAGGTAGAGAGGCATCATCACACACAGCCAGTCCGAGCAGGATTCTGGTGCCCATGGGCTCATGTTCCATACACATCTGGGGTACTGTGGCACTGCGGAAGGAGTGAGCGTCCTGTCAACGGACAGTCTGTCACGCTGAGAGGAGGCACCGGGCTAGTGAGGGTGTGCCTCTTCCTCCTCGCATAGAGGCTGGTTATGACCATAGGGACCTGTAAATAGTGTGGAATCAACAGCACATAATTAAGGAAAAGGGGTGCAGAGACAAGCCACTGTGTGGGAAGTTGCTTACAGGCCCAGTAGCCTTGTCGATGTGGTGTTGCCAACAGGGTCTGTGGCCCCACAGTGCATAGCTTGTAGGGGATGCGGCCTTGCCTCCTACACATTGACTAGGTGAGCCCTGAAGGCTTTGCTCATGTGGGGGTTGTATGAGGGCCACCTCCAGCCACCCATAGAGATTAGAGTAATAGACCGCGGAGGCCTTGTTGATTTCTACCTGACTATAAAGAAGTTTGCTCTCTGTGCTGCGCATTTGAAGTACTTGAGAACCCTTTTATCTGAGTTAGTGAGCCATGTCATCATTCTATCAATGCTGTCACATTCCACATTTGCTCTTGTTATGTATACTCAGTACTCGTTTGCCTGTTGTCAGTCCTCTAACTTGAGGAATGTCTCCCTTTCTGCTCATAGTCTGTCTTGAGAGGCCTGTGTTCTGTCATTTAGTACCTCTAACGATGTTCAGAGGTGCTCCTGGCGTGCAATCTCGGCACGAAGTTGGGCCCGTGTCCCCACCACTGCTGATATATAGTGACCGCACGCTACTAATTTAAATGCCTCCAATTTTGTTAGTAAAGAAGAAGCCGCCCCCATGTTCTCCCTGAAGTAATTACAGATCATGTCCCCAATGCAAACCTGAAAACTAGGTCGTCAAATGTTGGTGTTGTTGAGTTTCAAGGTTGGAATGCTAGGTTTGGACATTTTCCAGTCAAGAGTCAACAATAGCAGGTTATGGTTGGAGTGAGCTTTTGCCAGATATTCAGCTCTTTTGGTTCTTGTCTATATGTCAGTAGACCATAAAAAAAATCTAGGCGTACCAATAGTTCATGCATACTCAAGTCAAAGGAATAAACTCCGCCCTCCGGCTATAGGATTCACCAGGTATCATCAAATCCCCAGTTGTTAATCCAGTCTCGAAACAAATGGGTAGTCTTGTGTATCAGAAAGGGGACTTAGGTAGTGTGGGATGTGGTCTAACATTGCATCAGCCACACAGTTGAGATCTCCTCTGAGTAATATATGGTAGTGGTGTATACGGGTGAGGAGGGGCATTGGAGAACGATGGCTGGCCCACATTAGGAGCATAAATGTTCACTAGGGCTATATCTTTGCCATTTAACTTGACTGCAAATATCACATCTACCTTCTGGGTCAATGATCTCTATCTGTGAGAAGAACAGGGTTCTGTAAAGTATCCAAGCCAGCACCCCTTTAGTGAGTAATATATACAAAGTAGCAAAGTTTTCCCTCTCCAGCCCTTTTGCAGAACCAGGCCATCCTCTTTTGTGAAGCAAGTCCCCTGGAGGAAGGCGATTTGCACCCTCCATCACTTAAGATATGTCTGGACCTTGTGTCTCTTGGAAGAGGAATCCCAGGTGAGCACCCCTACAGTGGAAGTAGTGCTAGCCATCGGGCTACGGTCAGAGTCGGAGCAAGTTTTATCCCACCATGTGGCCCACTCCATACCTACCTCCAGGAGGACGTGGGTGTAGGAATAAAATGAACACCCCATTATATGATAAATGTAAAAACGTCAACAGTTCCCCCAACTTAGGGATGAACTCATAAAAGCAAACTTCAACTAAGCTTCCCCGGGCAGTCGTGCCATGAAACTCCATCCAAACAATAACAAACCATAGCATTAACACTTGTCTAGTGAGATCTGATGGGCCTGTCAATTGAAATTAGGGAGGGATGGTAAACTCTAAGTGCTGGGATATAGAGTTTGAGTACTTCCCCACCTGTCCCCAGGGCCCACACATAAACAAGCCATGGAGTAGGCAATTCACTTCAGTTGGTGTGTCACAGATATCAGGAGGGGTCACTCAAGCAGATCTCCTGAATGCAGCTTACTCCTCCCCAGCAGACCAGCCGGGAATATTGTACTGTCACATAATGTCATCCACCGATTTAGGTGTGATCTCATGTAGATAGGCGCTAGAGCTAAGGATACTGTCCACACCAGACCCAAAGTCCTCGTCCGAAGGGACCGCACTTCCTAGTCTCCCTCGCTGTGCCCTATGAGTGCAGATGTGGTAAGAGAAGAAACAGAAGGAACGTTTCTGATAAAGGCCAAAAGGTGGAAAGCATAGAGACAGAGATGAATAGGGCTGTACTCCTAAAGAGCCACTGCTTTTGAGGTCTCCGTGTGGTTACTAATGTTGGATAATTCTCTCCGGGGTATTGAACTCAGAGGGAGTTCCGTCCGTCCAGTAGTCAGTAATCCCCTGCTGTTTGCTCTCACAAATGGAGTAACATGGTATCCTGCTGCTTGCTTTGAATGTAGGTCCCACTCAGGCTATGCCATCGGTGCCCCTCTATGCCATCAATGTTCAGCCCTCTGCGGGGGAGGTGCACAGAGTGAGATTCCGAGTTCAGGTCCTCTCTGCAGGGCAAACTGGCCATGACAGTCATGGGCTATTACCGCCTGCAGTCCCCCTGCTGGCCAGGTATGATGATGTCAGGGTGGCGTTCAAGGAATGCAGTGAGGTCTGAGTAAAGAAAGCAAGGGGGCCTTCCTGAGAATTTGTTCAAGGCTAGCCATATTGGTTATTTTGCTTGTGATCACCTGGATTTATTCTCCATATTGTACACAGGGAAGCTCCACTTTGCTGCTCAGGGGACCACTATCTGTCCTTGTAATTCAGCTCCATGCCATTCACACCATCTTTCTATTGTCCAGGCAGCCCATGATACGTTCAGTATGGGGAATGCGACATCCCCCCACAGGACACACAGCACACGACACTGACACCAGGTGCCGTCACCACACTCTGGATGGCAATTGATCCTGTGGGTGGGTGGAGCATCCTCCGCTCCCTGGGACAATCGGCTGGTAATAGGAAGGGAACAGAGCAAGCGGCCCCTGCAGCCCCATGTCAAGATGGTCAGACTGCATTCTTGGCTGCATTCTATTGATTCCCATAGGGTAACAGTTGTGGATCTGCTTCGCAGCACAGTTGCAGCTTCCTTATGGCGGTATCTTGAAAGTACAGGGTCAGTTGCATGCCAGGGTCCCAGGGAAGCAATCTCAAGCGGTGCCTCCACTCCTGTGCTGTCTGCCACCTCCCTCTTGGTCTTGGAGACCCTGGGTCGGGTGAAGAAAGCTTCAAAAGTGGGATTTACAGCATGACGGGTAGTTCTGCCCCCCCCCCCTTCCATCCCCAGGATCAGAACTTATCAACGGAAACATGGCTGTAGATGACGTTACTTGAACACACTAAGACTCCCTCTGACTGACGGGCACCAGGGTTTAATAGAAATTAGCATTACATAGTTTTACATCTCTAATATGTAGCTAGATGAGCAGTAGGAGATAAATCACTGGTGACTGTGTACGTCGGCTGGATTGTGGTCCTAGTCTCTTTTGGAGCCTGCAGGTGCCTGAAGCTTCATTTTCACAGGTTACTAAAAACGGCACATGGCTGTCGTGCTAGGTATCTTATAAGGATGGGGGTGCTCCTGTTATCTTCTTCGGTGGTAGCCCAGATTTATAGAGGCGTGCGAGAATATCAATGCAGCAATGTGGCTTGGAGCTGGGACCACCACTGTGGGCGACGTGTATGAATAACGCGGGCTCCACACATTTGATGATATTGAGTCCAAATATATATCTATTGCACAGTTCGTGGCAAAATTCTCCTCATCCAGGAGTCTTCTTTGAGGCGCTGCACAACATGGGAAGCTGAAATACACAGGAACTTACACCTTACTTAACACCAGGGATCAGAAGGAAGGCTCTTACTTTGCTGCATAGGGAAAGCCTACACATAGTGTGGGTGTCACTGCGTGGGATTAGAAGCCTGTGGTCTAGGGGCATTGAGAGAGTTAAGAGAGGAAGACTGGAGTAGGTTGGCGGGCTGATTGCTGGAGGTATCTCATAATTAAGGCTCCCTGTTTTCCGCTTTATGAGTGATTCTTAATACACTTTGCCATGACTACCAGGCCAATAACTTTGTGGTATCATAGGTAAGGTGGTAAAAAAAAGGACTTTTAGTAAAGAGGCTTCAACAGCAGTAGATATGCACAAGGCTGATACTGAAATGTTCAAATTTTCATGAAAGTGCATTGATTTATCTTCTGCGGATGTTCATATCACTGAAACCTGGCACGCATTCAAGAATGAATGCATATTCATTGGTTAAATAAATGTGGAAATATACCAGTTTCAGCTTTATTGTTTTCACAAAACCCATAATAAATGTGGATAAACACAAATAAAGTTGACAGAAAACAAATATGGATAAATACAGACGGCAATGTCAATCAAATAAATACCATAAAAGCCAGAGCCATACTCATGTCAGGGTCAAACTGCTGCAATTTTATTTTCTTCATCGCACTTACAAGGCAACTTCCAGATTTTGTATGATTTATAGCTGTGTCTCTGTACTTTGGCCCAAATGTCGCCCAGAAGAGGGAAAACTCATCCATATAGTGTAGGAATGCCCAGTGGTGTGGAGCTATTGAGAAATTAATCTCATCTTGATCCGCTAGAACATTGCAGGTACGTCCAGAACTATGTCTGTTAAGGGTGATTGCCCCCTGTAAGACCGTGGCTCTTTCATTGGCTTACCAAGAGATTGCCATGGCCGGTAAGTCTGCTTTTGCTGCCATTAATATGGACTGAGCATCTTCTTTATGAGGCCTTGCGACAGTTTTGCTCTTCCTGTGCGTCAGTTTTTGCGACACATCGCTGGCGTAAAACATGCCTCCTGTTGCACCCGATTTACAAAGTGACGCATCTAAGCAGATGCGTCACTTTGTAAACCCCTGCGCTACATTATACCTGAGTCAGGTATAATGTATGCAGGGTGGGCGTTCCCACATAAGTAAGTCTCGTAGAAGTGACGCAGTGAAATCTACCAGATTTCACTGCGCCACTTCTAGGGTGCAAATGCGTCAATATCTTATGCCTGCCTCACAGCAGGCGTAAGACTGACGCAAGCCCTTTCACATGGGGCTTGCCCCATGGAAGGACACATTGCTGGAGTTGCGTCACATTTGTGACACACTCCAGCAATCAATGCGTCACATTTGCGCCATGCAGATACGTCAGAAACACTGACGTATCTGTAACTCCTTGCGACATGATGCTTCATACAGTTAATATGATGCATCAATCATGTCGCAAGGAGGGCGCATTGAGAAGTGACGCATCGCTGCTTTCACGCAACAATGTGTCACTGCTCATAAATGAGGCCCTGAGTTTCTAGATTGATACGGGAGATCATTTGCTTGAGGTTGTTAGACATTCTGTTTGCAGACCTCTGACTGGGCGGTTTGGGTGCTGTTTTCCTACAGCAATGAAATGTTTGTGGATGTGAATACTCTTAGGAGATCAGAGGGTGGACATGAAGTGTATTTAACTTCAGTGAAGTCTGAAGTGCCACTTCACATACCGAAGTTCAGCTGTGCACAAGGGTGAGGAAGCCCAGGGTATAGGTAAGTGCCATACACACTTAATTGCAAAGTATGATGTATTGGAGTTTGGTGAGTAGTTCTGCTGCACATTATTCCACATGCCTGGGTGTGAGACTCATGGTACCCAGGCTCAATTTGGTGTACGTGTTAAAGCGGCACAGGATACATACATAAGTTCCCTACATAGTTCAGTGCAAATAGATGTATAATTAGAAGTAGATAATGTGTGTGTGTGTGTGGTCCATCAGGCACTTTAATTTATGAATCCCCTTTGGGATACACTGTTTTTGTGTGACCTCTTGGGCTGCACTTTGTTTAAATTGATAATGTCTGTTTTACACATAAAACTATTACACAAAGACCCACTTTGTCAGATGAAAACCCTAACACACAATTCATACAACTCTGTCACATGCATGCCATAAAACCCCATCCAGACACATGGATGACCACTTATGCACAGAGTACTCTATGACGAAATACAAACAGACACCCAAATTCACTTCCTGCACTAGTTCATGGAGATATTTACACAGCTCACATAGGCAGACACATGCACAAACCTACTCACGATCTCTGATACAATCAACCAAACAGGTCTTCCATAACAGACGGACACCATTGGAAAGAAATTATCCTCACACTATAGTTAGACAGTTGAAAACTACATATTTTGTCATTTTAATTGTTTTTATTGCATGTACTGTCAATATGATTGAGTTTAAGAATGTTAGGGGTTTTTATCGTAGTAAACATGAATTGACTATCAAGTGCACATGTTAACAAATTGCTTGATTTTAGGACTACAGTTCTGCCAATGTTTCATCTTTCATTTTTCATTTCTTTCTTTCAGTTATTCCTGTTTTCTGAAGTACACGAGCAATGGACTTCCATTACACAGAAACACTTTGGCAAATGTTGTGTCTGGGTTTCGTTTATCCACAGTTGACCCAAACAAACATAGTACGTATTGTGTAAATGAACGCTACACTTGGAATCAAATGTCCAATCTGTTTTTATTTGATTATTAGATGAAGGATGCCCATCTGAGAAGCTTGTGTATAGTAACAACTTCAGTGTCAACACTTTTCATCCCTATGAGGTTATATTCTGGAAACAGTTTGTACAATTTTTATATATTTTTATATATTTGATAACATTGTTGTTTTTTGTGAATAGCAAACATATTTTCTAAACACATGATCTTAGATGTTTAACAATACTTTATATTCATTTGTTTCATCCTTTTTCTTTTTGGTTCCTGAATTTTGTGTTTCAGTATACATATTACTATTTGCATCAATATTTTAAAAAAGCTGAAACTTCTAGACTGAGTTGTATTCCTTAATTCTTTACTCTTTATTTTTAGTTTTCATTCTTGCTGTTTCAAAGTTAAACATACCTTGTAAAGCAACATCAATTCATCAATCAGAATCAGTCTTAAGCACAATAATTGACCCGAGTTTTCTGAGTACATGGTGTTAGTAATTTTTTACATTTGATTAATTTTCTAAATATAAGTTTCACCTCCATAAGTCAGAGAGATCCCCATCTTCTTTTTTGTTTTCAAACCATGAAAGGCAGAGGAGTTGTCCAACCTTCACAACACAGAACCTTGGATTTCATTTGTTTGCTTTGGACAACCCTTTCTGAAAAATCGAGTTGTTGATTGAGTAGGTTGTGAGTCATGGTGAAGCAACAGCCACAATGCCTTACAGGGTGAACTACAGGATGTTCCTAAATTGACCTGTGCCTAATCCTGTTTAGCTTGGCACAAAAAGCAGTCACGCTTAATTCAGAGGCAATGTGTAAAGAATTTATACAGCACACTAACAGTAATAAAGTGAAAACCCAACACGAGAAAAATCCCAAATAAATTTAGAGAAACAATTTTAATAAGGTATTTCACACTAAAATAACAAAAATCATATCAGTAGGACCAACGTTATCAATTTTTTATGCTTTACGTGCAATCTTATGCCTAAAACATCAAAGAGCTCACCACAGACATCTATTCATGTGAGACCTGGTCAAAGTCTAAAGGTCAGGCCAACTGCGATGGAGTGCGGTTCGCATACAAGAAGTGGGTTGTGCCCAGTCAGCGCTTACCATTGGACTTTGGAAAGAAAAGTATCTGAGAAGGTAGAAGTTCAGCAAGGCTGCAGGAGTGTCCAAAAAGAGAACGTCTTTGTCAGATGACCGTAGAGTGTAGTCGCAGAGAGAATTTTTACCTTCAGATTTAGCAGTCGAAATGGAAGTTGAAAATCTCCAGCGGGATGAAGCAGGAGGATGTAGTTGAAGACAGTCTGTTCCACGAGGTCGATCCCACTCTGGTGAAGGACCCTCTGAAATGGATTTGCTTAAGCAGAGCAGAAGGTAGCGGGAGAAGCAGCAAAGTCAATCTGACCGGCAATGCATGTTGGGCAGCTATGTGAGCAGGTTGGTCCCAGACTCCTAATGTTTCTCAAAGAACTTTTTGGGCAAATTTTGTTTGTCCTAAGTTTTGGAAAATGTAAATCTTGGCAGATTTAGCACCACAACCAAGGGTCCATGTGTGGACGGAGACCTCATCAGAGTTCAGGACTCATTCAGGCGGGGTCCCGGTGTGGGCAATATGGTGGGAGCCAGTTATGTCCCTGTGGCTCTGAACAGGAGGTCAGCAGTCTAGCTCTTGGAGGCACTTCTGGCAATCCTGGGTGAAGATGCAGGGCTCAACAGCAGGGCTGGCCTCTGAGGGTTGAAAGCAGATTCCAAGCAGCAGCAGTCTGGCAGAGTGCACAGCAGGCCACAGAAGCAGGCAGCCCTATTAGCCCCTCCGCAGGTCCAGTAGTTTATGCACTGGTGCCCTGCTTCTAGAAAGTGGGCGAAGCTTCTGGAAAGGGTCTTTGAAGTGCATGGAATTTCCTGCCTCCACTACCCTGGCTTCAAGCTAGTTGCAGTGACATCACAGGGCCGTTCAGCTTATTATGAGGAGACCGGACACAGTCTATTCAGGTGCAAGTGGGCTGTGCTCAGCTCTACCCCCCTTCCCCCAATCCTGTCAGTGATGGGTCATTAATTCACCGTTAATGCCACTATTGTGTGACTGAATGTGAGGAATTCACAAAGTCTAACTGTCAGCTACACCCAGTCATGTGACTCAAGACAGGCACAAAGGTCTAAGTGCAGGAAAATGCCAACTTTCTAAAAGTAAGAAAGTACTTTTTGGTAAGTGCACACTTTCCCTTTCTTTAAAAATAATTCAATTTTAGCTGTAACTTCAAATTAATGCGTGCATAAACAGCGCCGTGACCATCCCTTTTCACAGCATTTCTTAAAGATCCTTCCAACAAGGGCACCATTAGTGCCCCTTGCTGCTGCACTGCTGCAACAGGAAGACATTCCCCCGAAATAAACCATATTATTCTCTGTAATCCATAGTGATCCATTGTAATCCAATAAAGTAATCCAATTTATCCCAGCTTAATAAATTACTGCGGAAACTAATGGTGCCCTTGTTGGAAGGAACTTTCTAAAAGTGGCATTTTCAAAATTGTAATGAAAAATCTGACTTTACCATTAAAGATGGTTTATCATTACAATTCCTTAGGTACCAAACCTGACATATCTAGCTCTCAATTAAGAATTACAGCTTATTAAATGTAATGAGGATTACCCTATATTATCCTACGGGAGGGGTAGGCCTCAGAGTAGTGAAAAGCAAATTTGGGAGTTTTACACTACCGGGATGTAAAATTTATAAGTACATGTCTAACCTTTTAACTACACAGCACCCTACCATATGTGATACATAGGGCTTACCTTAGGGGTGACATATAATAAAAGGGGACTTTAAGACTTGGGAAGGGGGTTAAAAATGTTAAGTCAACATGGCAGTGTGGCACTACATTCAGGCTGCAATGGCGGCAGGGGAGAACAGTTTAAAGTGCTATTTAAGTGGGTGGCACAATAAGTTCTGCATTCCCAATGGTAGCATTTCATTTAGAGTATACCACTCCACCAGGCCATACAAGTAAATTAAACATACCAAACAGGTAATGTCAATCAAACCATGTTTAGGGCAGTGAGCGCAAGCTCTTTAGCAGTGGCAAAGTGCACAGAGCCCTAAGGCCAACACAAGCAAAAATCCAGCAAAATTGGAGGAAGCAGGCAAAATAGTTTGACAGAAGACCACATTATGGCTGACAGGTCTAACGCCCTTTCACAGAGGGACCTTCGGGCAGTACCGATATGTGTGCCTTAGGAACCCATAAAAATAAATTAATCTATACATGTCTGCAGGAACTATATGTAAATGTAAAACATTATTCATTGTTGGCTTGATTCCCCTTTTTCTTCTGACTAACTTGCAACTGGATAGGTTATTAATAGCAAACACATCCTTTATGCAGTATTCTGTAGCAATGAAACATGATAAATGCTTTTACGTACATTTAATAACTACTTTATAGTGTACATACTCATTCTTACTCCACATCAGAGGTCTTCAAACTTTTTTGCTCTGAACCCCCCTAAGCAAAATGTTTTGAGGCGGGGCCCCCCTCCAAAACTTTATCGCAAGGATTGAGAGAGCAGGACAGACATGACTGCATGCAGGAGGCGTGGCTTATGAGATGATTTCAGGAGTACTTTTTCTATCGTTCATAAACCACACCAAATATGAGTCTTATAAAACAGCAAATGCATCAAACAAAAACATGTATTGTCCCAAACACTGCTCCCCGAATTGTGTTTGTTTGTGAGTGCCTCACACCCTTCGACCCTAATGCAACTACACCTACTTCACTAATGATAACTGCAGTCCTGAGTGGCAGGCTATCTCCTTTGCATCTTTCACCTCCTCCCCATCATGCCTGACCATCACTCCAATCTTGAAACAGGCTCTCTGTCCCGTTCGAAAAAAAAGCTCCCATGTTGTATCCCTTTCTTCTGCAAGAGTGGCCTCGGTCCTAATTTTAGAAAGGAAAATATTCTCCCATGTCCCTTTTTTAAAGGTAGACAGTCATAACTGTGATGCAGTGGGCCCCTCAAATCCCTGGGCCCCAGCGCTGCTGCATCTGATTTATAAATGATAACCAATAGTGTCCCCTTACACACCTGGCAGCAGTACCTGCTGCACTGATGAATGGCCCTTATTTAAAAAAAAAAAGAAACCGCCAGTTATATTGTCCCCTTCTTTGGGGTATCTCTCTGAAAAAGCTGTCTCTGGCCATTTGTTAACATAAACATTAGTCCCCATACAGTGCTCTCTATTCTGGGCCATCTATTTGACAACATCCATGAATATCGCTCTTTTCCTCTTTCTCTTGGACCATTACTCTGAGGCCCCAGGTGTCCAGAGGATTTGGGTTCTGCTCATGAATGCAACCCTGCTGGCCTTTTACCTGCCTCTGCATGGACTTAGCTATCACAAAAAAACTGTCCCTGAACAGTTAATGCTGACTTTGAGGTGCCTCTGCCTGAAATTGAAAGGTGTGGTGATAGTGCAGAAAGTTAAAGAAGAAACCAGCCTTTTCACCAGCCATAATTGATTGAGTCACTTAAAGCCAGGGTCACCAGAATTATGAGTTTCTGCAGCAGCAGCTTTTTCCTCATAATTATGATCTTACCACATTTGCTACATAATCCATCATCTGCTGGAAAAGTTGCAGAATGTAGCCCCCAAAAATTATTCCAGCTCAAATGGGATAAAAGGTACTTAAATTGTGACAAAGTGTTCAGGAGCAGTGGAAGGCCTTTTTGCAAAGGTTGACTGGTTTTCATGTAGCTGCTTATTGTTGTATTTGGGTGTTAAAGTGTCAAAATAATGAAGTAATGCTAACCACAAAATGTCCACATTGTACTAATTTATCTTTTCTTGCTACATAATTTATTCAACCATGCCACATAATCTGGTCCTCTCCTGATGAATAATTCCAGTAGCTCTTCTTAAAGCTTCATGGTGACAAATATTTATTCTGTTTGAGGTGTAATGTTGGGGTGTTATCAGCTGAGTTCTGGGATATTGGAGACATAAAAATGTCTGCATTAGATACAGTTTGATTACTTATTACTAAAAACTATTTTGTAAAAACGTGTTTTATCTCAAACACTGCATCTATTTGCAGCACCCTAGCTTAGACTATGTGAAATACTATTTTAAAATAGTAACTTACATATTTACAGTGCTTTTTGCCACAGACTGGGACCTCATAGCACTATAAACAGGCCCACTGGAAATATGTGGCAGGAGAAGGCCAAATTATACAGGGTTAATAACATTTTGCAGCAAGCAAAAGCAAATTATGCTAAATAATGCTGAACATTTTGTGATAGCATTACTGAATTATTTTGCAGTTTTTACACTTGTTAACATTGTCCTGGTATATTTCGCTTCATAAGTACCAGTTTAATGCCCACATATAGCAATAATGCACTTAAATTACTGTGAATACACAAAACAACAACTTTGTTTTTAGGAACATCTTTGACCCTGCCAGCACACTCGGTGACATCTGACCCCAAGGCACTTTGATCACAACTTTGACTTCACAGCCACTGAGTAAACAAAGACAGCACTGTACTTCCAGGTCATCTTCATTTACATGTGTTCGCAGAGGCATTTACGCCCCCCCCCTCCCTGGGAACCCATTCACACCCCTCCCCCCTGGGAGGTGCGCCCCACAGTCTGCCCTACATACACTTAGTACTGAACTTCGATTATGTTTAGAGGACTGAACAAAGAAAGGTATTTAGACAGAATATCAGAAACAGAAATATCATAGACCAAAAGATCATATCAAGAATATAGAGTAGGCCAATATTGTGAAGGTAAATCTTTACAGCTTAACAAAGTTTTACTATATGTAACTCCACATATATGTATCTGGGTGATATATTTATCTTCAAGGTAAGTGGATTTGGGGTTAAGAACAGTACATCTATATTTAACTACTTGCCCTTACCTTCTATATATATTAGTCCTCTATATTTTTAATACCTAAGTTCACATTCTGTTTCTGTTTCTGATATTCTGTCAGCGATCCCAAAGAGAAGCATTCAGAAAGTAGTCACACATTCACTTAGCAATACATTTGTGGGTGTTCACAGGCAAGTGTAATGTATTTCTTTCACATATCTTAAAATTCAGTAGATCCAATCACGTATGCCATAGTGATTGCAGAAAAGAGTTCCTAATAGCGTTTAAAATAAATAAATTGCTGTATAGATCTGGAACTCTTTATTGAAGGAAGTGAAATTCCACAAATGTCCTAACCTAAGGCATGTCTGATATTCACACTGCATGCAACGTGCCTACAGAGAATAAATAATAAAGTCACTATTTTTGTCAATACCTAGCACTTATACAGCTTTGTTTGTTGCATTTTTCAGTTGGAAATGGGAAATTGTGTTACCAAGTCCAATGACATGTTGACGATTACTGAGTTGTAAATGGTACTGTAGATCCTAAAAATCTTTCTGGATTGTAGAGAAAGCATAATTTTTCCTTAAATGGCAAAGTGGTCCTATTTCCTCAGACCAATGATGAGCTGGGTGTGGAGTGTAATACTTCTTCATGGTAGCCATATTGGATCACAAAAACCTGCTCAAGGATTTGGACCAGGGCTGCTTCAGTTTTTATGAAGTCTGCTTCATTTAAGCCAAGTTTTATGTAGCTGAGATAGAATTGATGGTACCATGCTGTCTGGTACTCCTATCACTAAGTATGCATTTGGTCACTTGTGTTACCCTGGCATTGCTTTATTTAAGAGAGTCAGGTTATTTTATTGGGTATACCTTGGTCAAGGGAACTGACTGCAAAAATCCATAATAAATAGAAAATATTCTATGTGCCAGTTCCATTGTAATCTACCTTTTAAATAGTATTAAACATTAGGTGAGCTCTTTGTATGATAGACTTTGATCTGCTTACTTTAAGGTTGTTTCACGAAAACCTACAAAGACGTTGATTTCCTTGGCAGTGACATTAGGGCTCTTATCCGAGAAAACCCTACGGATTGCCAGGATTCATGCACCGACTCCCCTGACTGTCAGTTCTTCACCTATGTTACAGAGCAGTATAATCGAGCTCCAGAACTGCGGTAGGTAAATGGTGGCATGGTATTATTGTGGACAAATATGTTTTGTAGAAAAATTTGACAGGCTATAGTTCAGTCTCACACCTGTTCACATATGAACTTCAGAAGATTTGCCACAGGCACAGTGGTACCAACTGGAGAAAGAGGCTCCACAATACCAAACAATATATGCAATCACAAATGTATACTCATCAACATTTGGGGAGCTTTACTTACCCATCACAAATCATCAACATACAGAAGGAAACAGCTCTTAGTTGACAGGACATTCTAATTTAGATCACTGGTGTTGTAGATTGTGGTTTTCCTTTCAAACAAATATAACAGCTTTTATTCATTCCAGAAAATGGTAGTCTGTTGTTGTAGAATTCTGAAATTCCCCTAGCATTACAGTGGATCTGTGCAAGGGAGAGAACCAACTTTTTGGGTGACAGGTTTTTCCTGGTATTGACAGACAGAAAAAAGACATTTCATCACCCACCCAAAATAGGATTTGTGAGATAATGCCTTCCACTGACAGCCCTACAGATGCTTTGTCGACAGAAAACCACAGGTGTGGCTGCTGCAAAGTGAGGCAGGTGAACCAAGGGTTTGCAGGACCAGGTATTTTGTCATGTTTACCATGGAGTACCCTGTAGACCAAACTCTAAATGAGGCCTTTCATCAACAAAGATATATAATCAATTGGTCATGAAAAAATGTATTTAAATCTTATAGATGAAGGCTATTACATAATATTCTATTTCATCATAAATGTCTTGTATTATAAAATATGCACCAGAAAAACATAAAGATAGGATTAAAACAAGCAATGATGCTTTACCATCTATATATAATACAGAATTTTAGATATGATTGAGCATATGCTAAGAGACTGTTGCATATTCAAATCATACACTTAGATGATCTTCCAGTCACTTAGTGTGAAACTAACTCTTAATCTATAATAGGAAATCTTTGAATTTTTTGAATCATAATAAATGTATGCACAGACGTTTATGTGTGTTAGGCAGCAATAGCATTATGGCTCATGTGCATAGATCAGAAGGAAGCTTTCATCAGGATAAAAGGTACAGGACGTGCATTTATAATTTGCTCTCTTATTATTACATGTTGAGACAAAACATATAAAAGCGTACGAAAGTTGTCACACATTCTTGATAGAATTGAAATTCACTGATCCCTTTGAAATGATCCCTGTTGAAAGCATCCCTGAGAAAAATTAACATCTAATTTGTAAAGTAAGGACACTGGTCATTGGGAGTCTTGTGCAGTTAGTTTGTTTGGAAACAAACTACACAAGACTACTGCCAACTTCATCTGGGCTAAAAATCAAGCTTGTGAAATTTGTAAATGTTTGCATTATGCAATGTTGTGAAATTCTTTCTTTATGGGAGACTGGATTGATTAGAAAATGTCTCACCAAGTTACATTTTTTGCTCATAGCATTATCCTGACATTGCCTTTCATGTCTTCTTTCAGCAAGTTATGTCCTCATTTGAAAATTTCACTCCTGTATCAGCCAAATGAAATGTTGGCACATTTGTGTAATTTCCACAAAATGTAGCACATTTTATTAAATAAATTATATGATTTGTGTTGGACTTGGCCTTGTTGGCTAAAGGTCACTTAAACGTTTTGCCTTTCCCCTAGGCCGTTTTCCTGACAGAGAGTTGTGATGTTAGATGCTGTAGGTACTTGCCACTGGTAATCAGTGTGCAAGTACAGATGTTCCCTGTATAAATTGTAGTGGTGATTAGTTGTCTCTGATTGATATGTTTGCCTTACTAGCAAGATCCCTAAGTGATGTGCACAGTGTGTGCCTGGACTAGTACTAAAGAAATGCGCAGAGAGGGAACACAGGTCTTCAGTGAAGGGCCTGTGCGCATTATGATAAATTAGGATGTTGTCCAGACAAGTGCTATCACTTGTCAGGCCTCACTTTCCCTTGTGCATACACATGGGGCACCCCTGTAGGACGTCCTGGGTAACCCCTAGGCAGGGTGCAGTGTAGGTAAAAGGCAGGACCTGTGCCGCCGGTGTGGGCTCTAGGACTTGACAGTGGAAAATACTCCCTTTCATTTTCCCTGGTGAAAGGCCATCCTTACGATATGCACAGCAGCATAGAGCAGCCAACGAAGAAGGCTGCATAATTGCTGTGAATTTAATGAGAAAGTTCTGGGATCACCATAATTTTGTGTGTTTATGAAAAAGCTCTGTGATATCAATAAAGCAGTAACTTTAATGAGAATGCTCTGCCTTTCAATTCCAGTAAGATGTGCTTCCAGAAATTTGCTACGAAGCTGCCATCTCCACCAGTCATTAATAGCCTTGGCAGTGTTGTGTCTGGGTTCAGCCCAAGGGACTGCTATGACAGCACTTGTAAGTATTGGACAATAGTCAGGTTGCTTCTGTAAAATTAGTGTGTAGAAATCAATGTAAGAAATATTTCTGGGGTTGTCACCGTGATGTTTCACAGTACTTTTGCTTCATGGTATGGACTGAATTTCTTTTCCTCATCCTCTGCCACATCATGTTTTAATCTACAACATACACTAAACAGTAAATTCAGGCATGTAAAGCTCTATCTGATCTCCCATCTCCTCCTAATGACAAATCAGTCTTCTCTTGATGGCTCCATTGCATACTTCCCCAACCCCACAGTCACAAGACACAACTCAAAAAAGTTCTTCTCTTTTCCAACCAGACGGTCCCCAATCAAGCCTCGTGCTCTTGTTTTCTGTCCAAGAGATCCCAAAGACCCCCTGCCTGCCCATACACAATGTTGACTTCAACTCCAGCTAAAGGGCCATTAAAAACGTTGAATGAAATGCGAAATTCCACTGCCAGACCCACTCGGAAGTGAGGTGAGAACTGGCCATGGATGCAGTTCCATTTATGGCCATCCTACTTGACCTCCTAGCAAGGCCAGTCGCATAACCACAGTATTTGTGACTCATTTCATGTGCACACAAACATTCTTCTTCAAATGCTTCATTACCCTCACTTCGGAACCCACTTTCGTACTATTTTTCAGCCTCTCAGGTGGGTTCCTGGTTGCAAAATCGACCTCTTGAGCACTAGCAGTGGAAGCACCCAGTAGATAGGTGGACTGACGTGCAGTCAGAAGGACACAGTGAAGGTCTCACAGGATGGAGTGACCTTAGAATAAAATGGCGGTTTCACCGGTGAATGCTGCCAGGAACAAGAGATTAAGGGAGGAGGATGGATATCCAGTTGGTTGGGTGTTAAGGTTTGTTGTCCGAGAATGACAAATAGAGTGAGCAAAAAGCTGCTACAGTAAGGCAGATGGAAAGAGTACAGCAAGGAATAAGGTAAGTGTATGTACTGTTGGTATCATGGAACAGAAATGAATTGCGCCTCTAGGAGTAGGCCACCTACTGAGAGATGGGTGGTGGACAAAAACTCAAATAGGATCACCTGGATGAGATATGTCTTGGCTTGGAGGCCTCCCCCGTAGGAGATTTGAGAATTACATTTATGACTTCCAACATAGACTGATATTACTATATTCATTCATCTACCTGATTTCTCTGCTTTCAACCACTACTTGCTTTTTAACAATTAGGGGCTTATAAGCAAGGGCTTTATCTCCGCTTTTTTGGTTTAAAAAGCCAAAAAAGCGGAGATAAAACTATCGCCCTATCCAGGGGCGGTGGGTGACATTTCAAAGTGGTGGGGCGTGAAGTGATTTGCATACAGCACCGTAGCGAGCGAGCGCAGCGAGCGAGCCCAAACCCCAAAAGGGGGGTTTGGGGGGATAACCCCCCCCCCCAAGAAAATTTTGAAAAAAAAGAAGAAAAATCGTGCATTTTCAAGCAAATTTGAGAAAGCAGGAAGGTTAATAAAGCAATTGTGAAAGTGCAGTTATTACATTAATAGATGGCATAACATAGGTAGCTGCTTATTCAGTATAACCACAGAGCTTCATTCATTCCGTCCTATTACGCTCAGGTGCTGAATTCAGACTATAAGACTTTCATGAAAATCTCAGCTCTAAGAGTAGAAGAAGTTGCACAGCAGTTGGGAAACAGCCTTCACAAAGCATTAGGAAAATGAGAGGCAATTACTTGAAAGCAAACTGAAAGCAATGCATCAAGGAGTAACTTAAAGCAATGCATCCAGAAAAACAGTGCATGCAGTCAACCATACAAAAGTAAACTAAAGCAAGTGTGAACCTGTGAACCTTCACTTTGAAAGCAGGGTGCTAGTCAACAGGCCAGTCACATACATTTAAACTGAAGAAGAGTACACCTCAGCATGCAGGCACCAACATAAAAGCACCAAGCAAGTACAGTTTAATGAAAGAAAAATGACTGGTCTGGGTCTGGATCTGACTTGGTACGAGCAGGATACAAAAAGTAAACGAGTAGGTGGTAACCCACTTCAAGTGAAGGAGCTGTAAGGAACCTAAGCGCACTGGTGTTGATACCAATAACAGGGCAGCTCTGGCTTTCTCAGGGTGGGTGTCAGCTGTGTGATGAAACCAGCATGTGAAGCAGTTACCTCAAACAAACTAAAACCAATGCACTCATCAAGACAAGGAGTTACATTAAATCAAATAGAAAACCACGATCAAGCCAGGTAGTCACCTAAAGGCAAATTGAAGTGACTGCACACTATGGGAAGTGCACTTCACCAGCCAGCCTATTACACTAAAGGAAAATAAAAGCAATGCTCCCAGTAAACAAGAGAACATAAATTGAAAATGTTTCCCAGCAGGACCAACAGTCACAAAAAGTAAAGAAACAGAACGAAGTCAGAGGCACTCCAGGAAGCTGAAGACATGGTTATTTTAAACAGCGGCTATGTCACCTTAGCTTATTGACGCGCGTATTAATAACGCTCATATACTTAATAACGGTCATATACTTAATGCCAGTTGATTGAATTGTTTATAATGCATTCATTAATACTGCAAACGCTCAACAAAGCTACAAATAACGTAAATTGTGCGCAATGTCAATATCATCATTCCTTTGTTAATGCGATGGGTGGATTGATGGAGAGAGGGTGGGTGGATGGATGAAGGGTGTATGGTAGAACTGGTGAAAGGCTGGCTGGATGGATGAAAGGGTGGGTGGATGACAGATGGCTTGCTGGCTGAATGAAAGGGTCGCTGGATGCATGGACGGATGAAAGGGTGGGTGTGTGAAGGATTGGTGGATGGCTAGATGAAATGGTGCATGGATGAATGGATGTTTCAAAGGGTGGATGGGTGAAGGATGGCTGGATGGGTATGTGGATGGATCAAAGGGTGGGTGGATGGATGAATGGGTGGGTGGATAGTTTTCAAACAAATACTTAATAATTGCTTCATGTAAGTCTGTACAGGGTGGATGGATGGAATTGCAGGCACACAGCAGAAAAGAAAAACGCACGTTAGAAATCAGATTATAAAGCTGATCACATTTTATGCACAGCGAACCAGACTATCTCGAACACTAATGGTATTTACATAGCGCTTCGTACCGCTTTGGGTGGCGTACAGGTGCCTTATCGAACGGGTAGCAAGCGCAATCTGCTAAATGCGTGGCTGACGAAATATGCACCGATATAAATTGCACTTTAGGGAGCAGATTTTAAAGCCAATCACAATTCATGCACAGCGGACCAGACTATCCCCAACAGTAATGATATTTACATAGCGCTTCATAATGCTTTGGGTGGCATCCAGGTGCCTTATAGGACGGGCAGCAAGCACACTCTGGGAAATGCGTGGCTGGCTAAATACGGACGGATATGGGATATGTATTCTTGTCTTTTTTACAACAATTTCATTTCAGTAGGATAAAAGAGCAGTTCACACATGAAACAGAGGGGAACAAAAAACAAAACGCGTTGTCGGGGCGTGCGATTTCGTGGTCTGCGAAGTTAAGTACTGCCCAATAGCAATCAACGTATTGGCGTTGCAACAACTGCCTCTCCCTCCCTCTGCGTCACTCCATCCCTCACTCCCTCCCTCTGTGTCACTCCATCCCTGTGTGTCACCCCCTCCCTCTGTGTCACTCCCTCCCTCCCTCTGTGTCACCCCCTCCGTCTGTGTCACTCCCTCCCTCTGTGTCACCCCCTCCTTCTCTGTGTCACTCCCTCCTTCTCTGTGTCACCCCCTCCTTCTCTGTGTCACCCCCTCCTTCTCTGTCACCCCCTCCCTCTGTGTCACCCCCTCCTTCTGTGTCACTACCCCCCTCTGTGTCACCCCTCCCTCTGTGTCACTCACTCCTTCTGTGTCACTCCCCCCTCTGTGTCACTCCCTCCCTCTGTGTCACTCCCCCCTCTGTGTCACTCCCTCCCTCTGTCACTCAACCCTCTGTGTCACTCCCTCCCTCTGTGTCACTCCCTCCCTCTGTGTCACTCCCTCCGTGTCACTCCCTCCCTCTGTGTCACCCCTCCCTCTGTGTCACCCCCTCCTTCTGTGTCACTCACTCCTTCTGTGTCACTCACTCCTTCTGTGTCACCCCCTCTCTCTGTGTCAGTCCCTCCCACGTTCTGTCCCCTCTTCCCTCACTTCCTCCTACTGTCCTTCACCTCACACGTTTCTCTTCCACCGAGCTCTCTCTTCTCCCTTGCTTGGGTCACTCTTTCCCTCAACTCCCCCCCCCTATGTTTCAAATGCTCTTCCTCTTCCTTCGTGCCTGCCCTCCCCTCTCAGCAGTGACCTAGCTTCTCTCCTCACCCCCTCTCTCTCTCTCTCTCCCCCTCTCTCTTACATTCTCTTATCTTCTCTCTTCTCGTCCCCTTCTCTGCACGTCGCCCCGTCTCCCTTTCTGCGTCTCGTTCTCTCCGTCCACGCTCTTATCTCGTTTTCCTCCCTCGGCCTCCTCCACTTCGCTCCCGCCTCTCGCTCTTGAGCCCCACTCTATTCGATGTGAAAGGTGACGATGAGAAGGACTTTGCGATGTAAATTAGTAAAGTAAATGGTGGACACCTCACTCCTTAGCATGCCTGCTCGCATGGGATGGCTGCTACTTAACAACACTCCACAGCTAAAATGAATTGAAACAGTCACTCACTGTGGAAACATGGAACCAGAATCGGGCACCGCCGGCGCCAACGACCAGTCCTCCTTGGCTTGCGAGATGAATGCCGGGCCACCCCCACGCGCGGTATCCAATGGGATGCTGCGCCAGTGGACCAGCCAATCCTGGAAAATGGGAAGTACAAACCGAAATCACGTGACACATGGTGGCACCAGGTGAGTTGGTAGGTCTGATGGTGTTGCACTCATATTGCATGTATCATCTTAGTGTCCCTTTGCAGGGGCATAGCTTGGTCATTATGTATGGGGGAGGGTGGGTCAGCTTCAGATTTCCCAACTATCGTGCTGATTATACGAGCCTGAGTTTTTATGTTTTTGTCTGCATGTGAAGTGAAATCCAACAAACACTTCACCATACCGAACTTAAAGCACTTGTACCAATCTATTCAATACAGAATACATTTATATGGGGGAGTGTAACCACCCCAAACACACCCTGCAGCTACGTCCCTGTCCCTTTGCTCAGACTTGTGCTCAGTACCACGTGCAGGGACAGCGCTAAGGGCTGAATAACAAAGAAGGAACCTTGAGAGCGAGGACTGAAAAGGGGAAAGCACGGAGTGAAGATGAGGAGATGTAGCAACGCGGGAGTAACAGAAAGAGAAATAACATCAGAAGATGAGAAGTACGAACTATGAAAGAAAAGAAATAAAAAAGGAAAGATGCAGAAGGGAGACACAGGAAGAAGGATATATGGTAATGAAAGAAAGCGGAAAAAAAAGGGAGTTAGGGTGCACACATGAAAAAAGAATGACAGAAGTTGAAATAAGGTTGAGATGTATTAAAAGAAAAGTTCAGAAACAACCCAGTGAGTGATAAAAGGAGTGATAGTGAAAGAGAGTTCTAGGGTTTGCAACGGCATTCTCGCGCACGCTGTGCCTTTGAATTTAACTCTTCTTTCTCCCTTCGATCTTTTTATCCTCTCATCCATTCAGCACTCTATTCCTCCCACTTAATTTTCCATCTTTCCATTCATCCTTTCACCGTACTTTCCTTTCACACTTCCTCCATTACCTTACCTTACTCTCATTTCTTCGTTCAAAGCGCCTCTGCTTGTTTTCTTGCTTTTTCGCTTCCACTTTCTCGCTGTACCTTTCTGTCTTGTTCTCCCTTTGTTCCCTTTCTGATACTCATAGTTAGCTGCTAAAAAATGACTCACTGCGCCCCTAGCTAGTGCCTACTTGTCAGGGGTCAGGCGACTGTCAATCCTCTTTTCCTCCACCACCCATCCTCACTGCTGGACACGGCACTGGAACATGGGCAGGTAGTACTAATTAGTGTAGTATGTCTCTAGCGCCTCATGCACCAGACAAGGCGCCGAAGTGCACCCAGGTGCTCGAGTAAGAGGCTGCCATGTCTGTGGGGCGTAGTTTGTAAAGCATGGTTTTTAACGTAGTATGATTGTGAATAATGTTGGTGCGGTCTGGGCGGTGCGTCAAAAGTGTCACCGTGACTTTGTGGCTGTCCCATCTAAACCAGCGTCGCTAAACTCCTGTGCCCCTCATCCAGTGCTCTGGAATGCACCCTTCCTGGAAGGGCCTCCGTCCTCCACATGTAGCAATGACATCACAGCGCCTGTTGCCACGGCAACAGCCGTTGACATCATCAGTGCAGTCCACATGAGGGAATTGCTGCTGGGGGTCCTAGTGGTGATAGAACAGGGGACCCTCGCATGTCTCTCCTACAACTGATGGTTTGAGGGTTGTTGCCTGGCGACGGTCTCCTCTCCCTTTCATGTTTATGGAAAAGGAACGTTGATTAATGGGGCTCTGGGCGCGTTTTTTATTTCACACATTTCAAATAAAACGAACACAAATAAAATACAGACAGGACAGGCAGCTTGGTCTGTGTTATAGCTTCCCTCCCCGTGTGGTTCCCAAACTGCAGCGCTGGGACCCGAGTATGCACAATGGTTGTCAGTGCAGGCGATGTAACGTATCACTGAGCATCCACACTACACACTGTGCACACTTTTACTTTCTGGAACCGATCTGAGAGTGGAGTATTTAGATAAAGAGAGAACGATAAAGTACACATTCAATAGGCATTTAACGACTTTGCTTACAAGCGAGCTTTAATGTGATTTCAGTGCATGATGGGAGTCATTTCTTCAACTTATTAATAATACCTCAACTGCACTCTCATGCCCCAGATCACCATAGCTGCCAAGGTTTCAGATTGCTACGTGTGACATTTTCAAAATGTCAGTGTAATTATGAGTGACATTTCAACAACTAGGAGTGACACTTTCTCACATGCAAAATCAAGTAATGAAGATGAGGGAAACATATACACATCAGAAATTCCACCCATTTGAACAACTAGAAACTCCAAGAACATCTTAAATGTACTAGAAAACGTCTCTGTCCACATGGGACCTGGCCCAACAGGAAGGATGTGTGGTGAGGCACCAACATGAACAAGTTACCCTCAGCCATCTCAGTTATCTAAGTGTCACACTGTCTCATCTGACATGCGCACAGACAGGCTGCCTAGCACCATTCTGCATTATCTTCACAGGCTGAGGCTGGTGCAATAATCTCCTCCCATACAACAGATGATAGCTTATTGCTGTCGGAAAGCTGTTTTAAATTACCCCAGACTCTTCTCCTTCGAGCCAGTGGAAATTGCCCTCGCACTGAGCTCTTTCCTAGCTTCTGAGAGACAAATCCAAAGTTACAAGACCACAGAATGCCGATTCTTTTGAAAAGCAAGCTGCATGCATTAAAATAAAATAAAATCTTTCATAGCCCTGTGGGGGTTGCAGGAGGCAGTAGCAGGATGACAGGAGAGCGTCGTGCATGCATCAGTTGGCACGCCTCGGCTCGGCAGACACACACCCTCAGACTCAACCCCGAGTCTCTGCTTCTTCAGTGATTATATTTTTGAGCAGAAGGCAAACGGCTGGGAGGCTTCCAGGGCAGCTGCTGGCAATTCTAGGCCTTTGACAGGCAACCCAGGGACCCGAGTGCAGCCTGGTGGGCTCTGTGCCTGCGAAGAACGTGAAGCTCGAGGAGGGGTCGGAAGGTACAGGTCCTCTCACTGAGCCTCCCCCCTGGGTATGGGAATGGAAAGTCTTCAGGGGAGAATGCAGAGGGCGGGTGTGAACAGCCGAGCAATGCCCATTGGGAAAGGGCCCTGGGTGTGCACTTCACAGGTCTTTAAGACCGTTTGCGAGTTAACGAGGCTTTGGCGTTTTTCACCCCTTCTTCCAGCCACTGCAGCCCCATTCTGCCCATTTCTGGAAGAATCAGCCCCCACAAAATGTTTTCTTAGCCCCACTCCACCCCCTCCCACCCACCCCCCCACCCCCCCCCCCCCCGAAATTGCACCGCTGGGTGTGAATACACAGTGGGACGTTTTCAGTCATGGGGCAGCATAAAATTAAGGTTATTTACATAGTGAAGGGTTTTAACATCATTGCCATAACATCAACACATTTCATTTTTCACTCCTACGTTTGTAATCGAAAGAGGCCCAATTCACCGTCATCCCAAATAGGCAGACAGTTTCAAACATGGTAAATATATGCGAAATAAAATAGCAACAATGGAAGATGCAGCCATGCCAGGACACTACAAAACGTCTGAGTTACAGTGAGTTTTGTACACTACTGGCACCCGCTGCCGATCCCGCAATGTCTTTAGGAATTCATTATTCACACTGTCACACACAGTCGGCGGCCGCACTTACTTATCCAAGTTGCAGTAACTGGAGCTCAAGCCACCGCGGCAATTAGCGATTGCCGCTTGCCTCCTCAGAGCGTATTCTGGCCTGGACTGGGGTCCTGCAGCAGTGAAAGTCCAGGGCAATGCTGCTGCAACTTTTTTTAATTTATTTTCTGCCTCTCCGTGCAATTCAAAGTGCCACAGCTGAGCTCCGGTGATGAAAAATGTAATTTACCGTGGTACAGTCAGCACGTAATGGCGACAGCTAGACAAACACTGTACGGGAGCCAGCGACAGACCTCCCCCCCAAGCGCGGCATCCAATGGGATGCTGCGCCGGTGGACCAGCCAATCCATTGGCTACGGAGGCATATTTGCTGCTCGCCCTTTTGGCCTTTCTAAACCCGGGCTGTGACAGCAAGCAAGCACCCCTGGGTCCCGCTGGGGAACTTACAGTGCGCATGCTTGAGAAAGTTTTCAACTTTCCCAAGCATGCGCACTGTAAGTTCCCCACTACGGTCTGCTGCAGCCTGAGTGTGTGGACTGTCACTCAAGCTGCAGCAGGCCACGCCCACCCCCCCTGCGCAACCGGCGGCTGATTTGTAATTGTTATTTATACTAGTAGGATTGCTCGGCGGCCGCAATGCTTCCATGTGGGCTGGTGGGGCTACGCCCCTACGCCCCAATGGACGCACCGCTGCTGGCCCTATCAGGAAGAGGATGCTAACATGCATATTCGCATGTTAGCACCATTTTGCACTACGCCTACCTTTGCATCTCTAATGGGATGCAAAGTTGGCGTTCCTGAAATACACTACATGTCAGGACATCAATAGCGCAGCTTCGCGATATCAGCAAGGATGCACTAGCATTTTAGCAGACGTTAGTTTTTGGAGAAAACTGCTGTTTTCTCCAAAAACGAACGTCTGCTAAATTCTTGACTTAGCCACCCCTAACATAGGGGGTGGATTCTGCTGATACGACCACAGGGTCGTATCAGCAAGGTTATGGCCGTTTTGCAGGGAACATCACTAAAAACCAGCAATGTTCCCTGCTAAACGGTGATTTCCCCGCTATCGCTGGATTTTTTATCGTCTTGGAGATACGGGTGCTAACAACGCGATATCTCAGCAATAAAAACCTGCGATAGCGGGCGTTAGGGAAAGGAGCACTAAGCACACTTTGCGATAGTTATCGCAAAGCATTGCTGATATGCCCCTTATTTCTCTGTCTGCCCCCACTGACTCACCTTCTTTATCTACCATTACTGTTTCTACTTCTGTCTAACCCTCTGACCCCTTTCCATAGCTCCTTTCCATTTCTGTGCCTGCTTTCACAGTCTTTGTTTGCCCTCAGTTGTGCTTTTGATCCAAAGTCTTTTCCTCTGCTTGGTCTTACAGTATCTCTCCTCTCTGCAGCTCCCACTGTATCTGCCATCACCCCGTTCCTCTGCTTTCTAGCACTACTCATGCTGATTTTATCTCATGGTCTTTCTCTGCCTTCTCTTCATCAGGTCTTGCACTACTTGCCCTCTTGTCTTCATCCTATGCCACCATCAGCCGTCTCACACGCCTGCCTCTGCTGTGCTAAATGCCTTCTTCTTCCTGCCCTCATGTCTCCTACTGCCTTTTTTCTTGCCTCCTTCTGCTTACATTTATATACCCTTCCCTTGTGTCTTACTGTGCCTGCCCTCACCTCTCCTCAGAGCTTCCGTCACATCTCCCATATCTCCCTCTGACTACCCTCATGTTTTTATCGGCCATAGATGTGCTTTCCTCTGCCTACTCTCATGTTTCATTCCTCTTTCTCTGATGCCTTCCTCTGTCTTATCTCATGTCTCATTCCACCTCCCCACAAGTTGCTTTGCATGCCCTCTCGTCTCAATCTGCCTTCCCTCCTGTCACCCTCTGCTAGCTTTCATGTCTTCTAATTGCCTTAAGCAAAAAGAACAATTGATGGACAGAATGCAGAACAATGTCATACATTCACCCCAGTACAGAGATCTGGACCTAAATCCATCGATTTTTTGCTGACTGACTGACTGACTGACTGAGTATTTATAGAGCACACTATTGCCGAGGCGTCTTGGCACTAAGGAGTGAGCATACCAGAAACAGCTGATGGATTTAGAGTTTGGAAAAGAGCCAGGTTTTTATGTTTTTCCTAAAGAGCGATCTGCTGTATTGTAGTCGTAGCTGTACTGGGAGTGAATTCCACAACTTTGCTGCCTGGAGGTAAAAACCCTTTCCTCCCCACCTCACTCTTTTTATCTTGGGGATGTATACAAGTCCTGTATTTGTGGATCTAAGGCAGCGAGATGTCTCATAGAGGGGAAACAACGATTGCAGATCATCGGCACCACCACCATATTGACGTAAATAATTAATTTACTCTCTTAATTTCTATGCAGGTAAGTACTTAATCAATAATAACTCAGATCGGATGAAAAAAGACAGAGTCCGTGGTGTTAGAGTTTCTAAGGGTTTTATTCCTCATAAAGGAATGGACATGACCAGGATATCGGATTCTGACCACCACAGGGGTGTCAGAAGGGATAGAGCGCTGCATTTTATTAACAATACATAGCTTATATACTTAATTCACATCATAAGCAATAGTGCAGGAGGCGTAACAGCTGAGAGAAGTCAAGATAACAGTATACACGTGGTACTGGTACGTAATCAAGAGGCGTGAACTGGAGGTGTGTGCTAGAAACGTCACTGATAGGTGTCACAAAGGGGTGGCACTAACAGAAGTTTTTGCAATGTCAGCAGAAATCGGAAGCTTGGATGCGCGCGCAGCTGCATGACGTATGAATAGAGGGGTGCAGGGGACTTGACATTTACACTGACGGGAAGAGACAGAAGTCTGGCATGTCAGATCAACTTGTACTTCTATCATATCTGATATCTGATGTTTAGGAACCATACTATCTGGGCGGAAAGGTCTCTAGGGCAGAAGCTATTCTATGCTAACTGTGGATGCGTGTATAAGCGCCTAAGTGTCTGCATGAGAAGTGTGGGGGCACGGGGCCTTCCATGGGAGCATGGTAACAGAGGCTATGAATTACTTGCACTGAGACAGGTCGGCCCTTTGGCTCTGCAGCTGGGGAGGATGTTTACTGAAGCTAGTAGGCAGGAATGTATTCTCGAGGAGCGGAACAGATAACTCGAAGGTTATAGTCAGTCTTGGCAGAAAGCAGGCTGAGCTGAGCGCGAGGGGCCGCGCTGGAAGTAAGTCAGAGTTCACGGGTACAGAGGTAGCCTGGGCAGAGGCTGTCAGAGTCAGAAGCCAGAGAAAAGGCTCGATGGCAGAAATTCGGGGCCTACTCTGCCAGAGCAGAAAAACATGTGGAGTGTACTACAAAAAGACGGTGGCATAGCATACTTAGGAACGGACTATATAATCCATTCAGGGTGGATCTGAAAGAGGACAAGTTAACGTTGGACGCAAATGTATTTGCGTCTTCATAGCTGACACAGGAGGGAAGTTACATGCACTTTAAGCTGGTACATGGAGTCGGTGGGGTACGCGCTAGGGAACATAACATGACCAAAAATTTATATTTCCTCATTCCCTCCTTGTTCCCTACGGACCCTTCATGAAATATCGATCCTCATGAATCGATCAGTTTGTTCTTGCAACATCATTTGCTCTTCTTTCTTTCGTTTGCGTTTTGAGAGAAAACTGGAATGTTCAATACAAGAGGTGGCACATAGTCCACAAATCGCTGGCCCACACTGTAGGCACAGGCAGCAACTGAATACTAGGACTAGGCCAATGCCTAGGAAGGATAGGATCTTCCATCCCCAAGCTGTTAACGTTGTCCAGAACCAACCGGACCAAGTCCAGGTGCCTGGATTCTGATGTATCTGATTTGCAATTTTATGGAGACGGGTAATAGCTTGATATACAGATGGTGCGTTTTGTGGTATGAAAACACAGCAACTTGACCCGATGACCTTACAAGCTCCGCCTCTATCTGCCAAGATGACGTCAATAACAAGACGGTTCTGAAGGACAACAACCCGCATGGCGGACTGTTCTTCTGTTAAGTTACCCAAGGCGGAGGCAGTTTCATTCACTACTGCTTCAAGTGTTCTAGTTAATCTGCGTATTAATTTACTATTCTGAACAGGTCCTAAAAAGAAAAAGAATCCTTTATTAAAATCGGTGTACTGTTCCCATGCCGTTTCTGTGTAGTCGACAAGTGGGATATCTCTTCTGGGTCTATTCTTTAGTAGATTGGTATTTCTATGGTAATCAGGGGGAGCTAGGAAAACAGGTGGCAGAAGGAATGCAATGTAACAGGTACCATCCCAATCTGGAGGTAGACGTGTGTATGCGGTATGACCACAAACAAAGTAAGAATGACAAATAGCTTTAAAGGATGATTTTCCTTGATCGCTGAATTCGACCACAGTAGTGCATTTACTATGACCTAAGTGTACTGAACCTTTCTTCCTGATACATAATTCGCCAGTAACTGGCAATACTGACATAATTGGTAGAACTGGTGCAGCTTCGGACTCAACAGTAAGAATCATAAGGCTAATTGTATAATTACCTAATCCATACACTTCATTTTCTAGATCAGTTCCTATTCTAGTGGGGAGTCCCTCCTTATCAGGGTAACAGACGTCGAGCAGGACTAAGTTCAGGTTTCCCCAAACCCAGCCCCCATCGAAAACAGCAATATCAGGATCTAGGGAATTAATTATTTTAAACCATGCTCCGCAAGAGCCATTGTGAGTGAATGGGTACGGGAAGAGGGGCAGAGCTCCCTTGTAATTCTGGTAGGGACTAGGGAGGGAGTCGGCCACATATCCAGCAATCTGTAGCATTGTTAGTTTGATGAGAATGGTGTAGCATACTAATAAAAGTGTTGTTGCGCAGCGCAAGTCTGTAGGAGAGTTCATGTGGAGGTAACTCACTAAAAGTGTGTTCAGCAGATATATTGTAAGCAGATTGTTCACGCTTGAAAATAGGGTAGTAGATAGGTAAAAGGATGCTAGCAACAATAATTAAAATACTCAGAATAAACATGATTAATAGTGTCACTATACAGTGACTACGAAGTGATTTACAATATGTACGTTTCTTGGCTTCTCTCTCTCTATCTCGATCTAGGGGATACATGTCAGAAACTATTTAACCGATTCACCTAGGGGAGGACTTAAACAATTAAACTGTCTGACTTGCTAGATCGGAGTTTCATGCGATACTCCTCTTGGGGAGTTTTTTCTCGTTCAGATTCTGTAAAGTCTTTTGGCTCAACACAGTCTTTGGTGGGGGTGGACGAGTCTCGATCAGGTTTCAGTCCAAAGAATTTTTTCACATGACTCGTATGAACCCACCCCTTTCTCCCCTCGATCTTCACGGCCGTCCTCGTGGTGAGAAGGACGGTCTTCGGCGATTTCCAGCAGGGCTCCAACGGACTCTTTCTATCAAAATTTCGCACTAGTACGATGTCCCCAGGACGGACGTCGTGTGGCTTTACATCAGTGTTGTCAGGGAAGGCTGCGGCAACCTGTGAACGACATGATTGGAGTGCAGACATCAAGGAGGCAAGGTAATCTGTCAACATATTACAATCAACATCAGTAATCTTTTTCGGAATGGGCGTCCCCCACATATTCGGTGGTCTGCCAAAGACCACCTCGTACGGGGATAGCCCTGATCTCGAATGGGCAACCATTCTCATGTAGAATAGTGCCACTGGCAGGGCGACTATCCAGTCGACCCCTTTCTCCTGACATATTTTGGCAAGGCGGATCTTTAGTGTCTGGTTATGTCTTTCTACAAGGCCTGCGGCTTCAGGATGTCGGACACAATGGAATTTCCACTGGTATCCAAGTAATAAAGAAACTTCTTTCATTAATGCAGATGAAAATGGCTGACCATTATCTGAGTACACGACACGAGGCAAGCCGTATCGTGGGAAGAATTCACGAACCAGCTGCTTGGCAGTGGTCGGAGCAGTGTAATCTGGGACTGGGTATGCTTCGGTCCAGCGGGACAGAGCACAGACAACTACGAGAACATATTTAAATCCTCGACAACGGTCCATCTGGATATAATCCATCTGGAGGACTTCAAAAGGGTGATCGGGAGGATGAAATCCACCTTGCTCTACAGGGACGCTTTTACCTGGATTGAACTGACAACAGATCATGCAAGTACGCACTTTCTGTTTTGCGGCTGCTCGTAAGTGTTTATTATTCCATAGATTTTGTAAACTGTCTAACATCGCTTTCTCTCCTAGGTGTGCTGGGCTATGTGCTGTATTAATCATGACTTGAACCATAGAGTCAGGGAGAAACCATGTAGATTTTCCCTTCGTCACCCAACCTTGATCTGTTTGGATCCCTCCTTGTTCAATCCATTTCTTTATTTCTTCTGGAGTAGCATGTGTCTGAATGTCGATAACATCTAGTGTGGGATCCCTGACTGTCATGCAATTTGTTGGTTCTGTTGTCTTTGTCGTATCAATTGTCTGAGTGTGAGTCGATGCTGTATGTTTTGCTGTCTGGTCTGCCAGGTCGTTACCCTGGGAAACAGAATCTGTGACTTTAGTATGTGCTTTACACTTCATGACTGATATTCCTGAAGGCAGATGTATTGCTTCTAACAGTGCTTGAATGAGGGGACCATGTTGGATCTTGGCACCATGAGAGGTCAGGAAACCTCGTTCTTGCCATAACATGCCGAAGTCGTGTACAACTCCGAACGCATAACGGGAATCAGTGTATATGTTGACATTTCTGTTCTTGGCTAGAATACAGGCTCGGGTCAGAGCGATGAGCTCTGCCGCTTGAGCAGACAGTGTATCAATACGATGTGTTTCTTTAACTTCGGTTTCAGTGGTCACTGCATACGCGGCCACTAATTCTCCTGTACTTGTTCTCATACATGAACCATCCACATAAAGTGTCAGGTCAGGATTTGTCAATGGAACATCTGTTAAGTCTCGTCGGGGCTTTGTTACTGCATTAATGATCTCTATGCAATCATGCGGGGCTGGATCTGTCATAATTGTAGGTAACAGTGTTGCTGGGTTCAGGATGCTGCAGCGTCTGATTTCTATGTGTGGCTGGAATAGTGTTAATTCGTAACCTGTCAGTCGTGCTATAGTCAAGTGCTGAGTTTGGGTTCTATTTAAAAGAACCTCTACAGAGTGCGGTACTTGTACTGTTAACTGATGTCCTAAAACAATTGAATCACTTTGTCTAATTGCTAGTGCTGTTGCGGCTACTGACTTTAAGCATGCAGGGAGTGCCTGTGCTACGGAATCCAATGTACTAGAAAAATAAGCGCAAGGCTTATATGAACCTGCCTGATCTTGAGTGAGGACAGACAATGCTGTGCCGTCACGTTCTGTAACAAAAAGTGTAAACGGTTTGCTGTAACATGGTGTCGCTAAAACTGGTGCTTGGCATAATGCTTTCTTTAATTCCTCAAAGGCTTGTGTATGTTCCTGAGTCCAAGGGAGGGCAATCGAAGTTGCTGCCTCCTGCGTCGTTAACTGGATGAGTGGTTTAGCTAGAAATGCATATTGAGGAATCCATTGTCTGCAGTACGAGGTGAGGCCTATAAAGGCCCGCACTTCCTTTTGTGTCTGGGGTCGTGGCATGTTTACAATTAACTGAATGCGATCGGGAGTGAGCTGTCTCCCCACTTTGGACAGCAAGTGACCCAAGTACACAACTTGCTGAACACAGAATTGTAGCTTCGAAGGAGACACCTTGTGTCCCTTGTCGGCCAGGAAATGTAAAACTGTCAATGATGCTTGTTCACATTCGGGCTCACTTCGTGCGGTGATCAGTAGATCATCGACGTATTGCAGTAAAGCGGTGTCAACTGGCATTTGAATACAATCTAGTTGTCTTTTCAGTGCTTGACTATAGATGCTGGGGCTTTCTGTGAATCCTTGAGGTGCGCGGGAAAATTTGAAACTTCGTCCATTTAAACTGAATCCGAAGAGATATTGGCTCTCTGGATCAATAGGTACACTGAAGAAAGCGTTCTTGAGATCAATTACAGTAAAGAACGTTGCTTCTGAATCAATGGCAGTCAATAGGGAAGAGATGTCGAGGACCACAGGGTACTGTGGTACAATACATTTATTCAGTTCTCGAAGATCAATCACCAGCCGATATACTGGCGGTGCATTGGGGTCAGTACGTTTAAGAATTGGAATGATGGGTGAATTACAGATATTGGAGTCGGTCTCTACGACCACTCCCTGGGCAATGAGCTCTTCAATGATTTTCAGTAAAGCCACTACAGCATCGGGTGGTAACTTGTATTGTCTGATTCTGGGTAGAACAACTCCTGTCTTGAGTGTAACACGGTATGGAGTGATATGCATACAACCTACGTCAGCTGGGCCTTTTGCCCATAGGTGATCTGGTACATTTTTCAATCTGACATCAAATTCTCGTAAAACATAATGACCCTTGAAATCCCGTAGAAAGAGTCTAACTCCCTCCGGGGAGCATATTATAGCTCCTAGAGCTTTCAGAGTTTTAATTCCTAACAGATTTTCTGGGCATGAGTTCGTAAGTAGCAAATCTGTAACTCGTGATAATGGACCCACAGCCAAGGGTACTGGTTCCGATACTTCATTTACAATAGGCTGTCCTGAAAATCCAAGGGAAACATTCTGTGAGCCTGAGAGGGGTGCCCCTGGGACTTCATTATGACTGATTGTAGTGCGACTTGCCCCTGTGTCAATTAAAAACTTTCTGTCTTATCCCAATACGTGACTGTGTACATAAGGACCTTCTTGATCTACAGGAATTTCAATAAGAGGCAACCCACCTTCCCTCTCTAGGCTGTTTCATGTATATCGGGGGTAATCTGGATACGCAGATTGGGCATACTGGTACATCTGTTGTGAAACTTGCTGAGTCGCGGCAATGGGCTGTGGTCCTGCTACTGTCTGTGCTGTATGAGATGGAGCATGCATAGGCTGGGTATTCTGCATTGGCTGTACATTTTGTGAAGTCTGTTGCTGGACCTGATCTTGTCTAGACGGATGCGGTCTTTCTTTAGTTTTACCTGTTGAAATGTTATGTTTCAGGACTGGGCATTCATGTACGTAATGACCTGGCTGTTTACAATAATTACATGTCCCTTTAACGGGAGCTGTAGTGTGACTTGCCTGGGTCCCACCTTTTCTCTGACCGTCGGCTGGGACCGTCTGAGCTACTAACATTTTCATCTTTGTGTCTTTCATACGTTTCTGTTTCTGTTCCTGATCTTGTTCTTCTCTAATTCTGTTCTGATGATATTGTAACATTTGTAACATCTGGGATGGCGTATTTGCCTGCCAAGTACTTTCAACCTTGTACACTCTGTTTTTAACTAATGGTAGGGAATTCTCGACTAATTTTGATACGAAAAGGTGTGGATATGATTCGCTGCTCGGTTGTAGGCCACTATTTATAATGAAACATTTCTCAAATCTGGAATAGAAGTCACTAGTATCTTCATCATGTTTCTGTTTACAGGACGAGATGGCGTCCCAATCTTCCTTTCTAGTTGTCAATAATCTTGGCAGAACCTGTACTATTAATCCGGGTAATGCTTTAGTCTTGTCCCCAAGACCTACTCCGGGGATCCGTTTGCTTTCTTCGTCTTCTATTTCTGCCCATGCAATCTTAGTGTCCCCCACCTCCCATTCTTTTTCCTTTAATTTCTCGTAAATGCCCGTGGGCAACAGCACCTTCAACATTTTCATGATATCATCATACGTGTACTCCCCCATTAGTAGCATGTCTTTAAGCTCTCTGTGAAAACCTGCAGGGTCTTTATCATGACACGGAACTAGTTTCTTCATTTCTAACAGTTCTAACTTAGTCAGTGGCGTGTGCACATATACACGTTTCAAAGCATGATCCGCACCCATAACTGGGTGTACTTCTCGTAAGGGGTTCTGACTTTCAATGCCACTACCGCATTGCATGTGGTACGTTTTCCTTTCTAGAGGTGGGGCGGGAACATATTCAGAGCTTATGAAGGTGTTATATTTATGTCGTTGTTCTAGAATTATTTGTATTAACTTGGTACTGAAACCTCTCCATCTATCCATGAGTAGTGCTTCTAATGTTTCGTGTAAGGGTCCTGGATCGGAATGTTTATTTATGTATTTCGTGAGGAGGTGCTGAATCATGTATACACCTGCTAATTTCTGTTCGTCTGGGGAAAGGTTTAGAAACGTCTGTGCTAAGGTATCATCATTATATATGTCTGGATTTTCAGCCCATAATATGGCTGACCGGGCTAGTTCTTGTTCATCCATCGAATTGAGTACATGGTACCCCATTCTTTCTCGTAGTCTTCTATCAGTCTCCTGGAACTGGTGTTCAGAAGAATTCGGATTTGTTAAAGCAGAGAGAAAAACTCTCTTGTTTTCCGGACGGATGCCTTTTCTAAGGTAACCTCCCTTACCTACATACGCTATAGTATCTGTAGTTCTTTCTGGTTCTTCAAGTTCTTCTTCCCCCTCCGAGGAAGCTTTGTCATTCCCTTTCTGGTGTGCCGTTATCACTGCCTTTCTAATTTTCTTGTACATACTGACTATGCAAGCCCCCCTGTCATGTTTTCCATCGGCTATATTTTGACCCCACTTGTTCAGTGCATCTAATTCACTTTGATCTGTTCCGGGCCTGTCTCGTTCTCTTATTAAACAATTTATGAAAAATCGTAGTATCTGTGCTTGAATGTCAACCTTCTGTTTATCCATTGCATCCTTGATACTGTCAGGGTCTTTCCCTGTCTGAACAAACTCATATATTCTATCTAGACGTTCCTTCATTCCTACATAGCATAGCAAGATATCAGTGGCAGATCTTAACCGTAGTGATGCCAATATCATTAGATCGTTTTTACCGGGTACTGGATCATATCTACAAACGGAAATGTTTTCTCTAAGTGCGTCAAGACGGGGTGACTTGAACGTGAGAGGACTCTGCATGTCTCTGAGATTGAATCTGGGTGTTAATGGCGGGGTCCGAAGACCCGCGGTCGCACCTCCTGAAGTGGATGCTTGGGCATTATCTCCCTGTGGAGTCTGTATCTGAACTTGAATTTGTCGTTTGGTAGGATCGGGTAGACTTTGTTTCGGTAGGTCAATTTTGGGTGTGGGAAGTGGCGGAGCTGGCGGAGCGGGGGAGGTCTGGCGCGGTACCGGCGGAACATGATCTGGGGGCGGAGTTCCACCCCGTCCCTTTCGGGAGGCAGGGCACGAACAGGCAAATTGGTGTAAGCTGGTGCTACATCCTCTAGATAAGAATTTAGGAATATGTCTTTAGTAGTCTTATGCATTACTTTAGTTGGAACTAATGGTGGCGGTAAGTTTTTCGGTATTTCTGATAGGGCCTCAGGTGTACCCTCGGCCGCGAGATACATACCATTTACAAGATTGTTTCGGGCACGGTCTATTTGTTCTGTTTTTACTCGGATCCCTTCAGTAACTAATTCGTTTTCTTGGGCTTTTTCTGATTCTTTAAGTCTGTCTTCTCTACGGAGTGTTTTCTCAGCACGCTTATGTGATTCCTTACGCCAAAATTCTATGGCGTCTTTCTGAGATTGTCTAGCTTTCTTTTTCCATAATGCTTCTTCTACCTTCATGATGCACTCGGCATCCCATGTTCCAGTAACAGGCCATCTGTGTCTTTCGTCTAGGTGCTTGGTGTAATCGGCCCATAAGTCTAGATACAATATGGCATCTATGCCATGTTTATGATACATAAAGTTACCTGGAGTGTCCCTAGGGGGAATAGGAATTTCTTCCTCCAGTATCCCTTTCCTAGTTCCTATCTGCTTTAACTTGTTGAAAAACGGCATTTTGCTTACTTATTACTGAATACTCAATCCTTACTACTTAATACTGGTTACAGCTACTTTATACAAGAAACACAAAAATGCACATTAAACGGTCACATTCATACCACGACATTAATCACATAAGAAGACATTTGAGACATAGATGACTACCCCCCTATACTGGATGTACTGCTCAACAGTACAGATACACTGGTGTAACAGTGCAGAAATTCGGAATACTAGATATACTGCTAAACAGTACAGATACACTGCCTAAAAACAGTGCAGACCGGACTTGTGTACCCAAACCCGTCTAGATACGTCCCAGCAATGGTACTCACCGGGAAGCACAGAAACAGAAGGCCTCGGAAAACTCGACTGGACTCGACTCGGTACTTCGGAAAACTTCGGAAAACTTCGGAAACCTGGTGGGCCTCTTGACACCTCGGACCTTGCTTCTTTCGGCTAGGCTCTGGTCGGGATCCTCCGCACTCCTCACCGCCTCGTCTGGGCACTGATCGCAGTCTTCGTCACCTCCATGGGCCAGAGGGAGATGCAGGAAATCCTGCCAGTACGCGTCGGTTCCGTCTAACTGATGGCAGGGGACAGAGCTTGCAACGCACCAACCGGCGCGTGAGGTGGGGGAGGGGTCCCTGTTCGGGCGCCAAAATGACGTAAATAATTAATTTACTCTCTTAATTTCTATGCAGGTAAGTACTTAATCAATAATAACTCAGATCGGATGAAAAAAGACAGAGTCCGTGGTGTTAGAGTTTCTAAGGGTTTTATTCCTCATAAAGGAATGGTCATGACCAGGATATCGGATTCTGACCACCACAGGGGTGTCAGAAGGGATAGAGCGCTGCATTTTATTAACAATACATAGCTTATATACTTAATTCACATCATAAGCAATAGTGCAGGAGGCGTAACAGCTGAGAGAAGTCAAGATAACAGTATACACGTGGTACTGGTACGTAATCAAGAGGCGTGAACTGGAGGTGTGTGCTAGAAACGTCACTGATAGGTGTCACAAAGGGGTGGCACTAACAGAAGTTTTTGCAATGTCAGCAGAAATCGGAAGCTTGGATGCGTGCGCAGCTGCATGACGTATGAATAGAGGGGTGCAGGGGACTTGACATTTACACTGACGGGAAGAGACAGAAGTCTGGCATGTCAGATCAACTTGTACTTCTATCATATCTGATATCTGATGTTTAGGAACCATACTATCTGGGCGGAAAGGTCTCTAGGGCAGAAGCTATTCTATGCTAACTGTGGATGCGTGTATAAGCGCCTAAGTGTCTGCATGAGAAGTGTGGGGGCACGGGGCCTTCCATGGGAGCATGGTAACAGAGGCTATGAATTACTTGCACTGAGACAGGTCGGCCCTTTGGCTCTGCAGCTGGGGAGGATGTTTACTGAAGCTAGTAGGCAGGAATGTATTCTCGAGGAGCGGAACAGATAACTCGAAGGTTATAGTCAGTCTTGGCAGAAAGCAGGCTGAGCTGAGCGCGAGGGGCCGCGCTGGAAGTAAGTCAGAGTTCACGGGTACAGAGGTAGCCTGGGCAGAGGCTGTCAGAGTCAGAAGCCAGAGAAAAGGCTCGATGGCAGAAATTCGGGGCCTACTCTGCCAGAGCAGAAAAACATGTGGAGTGTACTACAAAAAGACGGTGGCATAGCATACTTAGGAACGGACTATATAATCCATTCAGGGTGGATCTGAAAGAGGACAAGTTAACGTTGGACGCAAATGTATTTGCGTCTTCATAGCTGACACAGGAGGGAAGTTACATGCACTTTAAGCTGGTACATGGAGTCGGTGGGGTACGCGCTAGGGAACATAACATGACCAAAAATTTATATTTCCTCAATATAAAGCTTTGTGCACTAGGCAAAGAGCTTTAAAATCTACCCGTCGTCGAATGGGGAGCCAGTGGAGGTGCTTAATACTGCCGGCGGGGGGATGATGTTTGGGTAGATTTAGCAGAACTCATGCTGCCGCATTTTGAAGTGTCCGAAGTTTGGCGTATTGACTAGCGGCAGCTCCTAAATATCGACAAGACTAAGGCTCCAACCACGGTTTTCCTCGGGGAAGGGTGGATGAACGGAAGAATCTTACATAGGACTCTCAGGGTAAAGAAACATGCTGAAGTCACTTGGTTTACCTGTGGGGCTAGTGTTACGTTGTTATCAATCAAGAAGCCTAAATTCCTTGCCTTAGGCGCTGGTGGTGAGCAGACTCCCGCTGAGTGGGGCCACCATAGTTGGCTCCATATTGATGGTTTTTGCCCAAACTCCACAACCTCGTTTTTTCCGTGTTCAATTTTAGGAAGTTAGAGTTCATCCAAGCCATCAGTGCTGTAGGGCAGTTTCGAAAACGTTCTGCTGTAATTTCCATGCTTTGTGTAACTGACACCACTAGCTGAGTGTCACCTGCTTTCAACACTAGCTTGAAACCATGGCTTTTTATTAGCCTGGCCAACATAGACGTTAAACATAGTCGCGGACAAGGCTGATCCCTGAGGAACTCCCCCTGGGAGGGTAAAGTTATCTGATTGCAGTCCCTCCCAGTGAATTAGTTGTTCCTTGGATGCCAGGAAAGAAGTTAGTAGGGCTAGAGCTTTGTCCCTAATGCTGGCAGCCTCCAGTCTTTGCACTAGTACGCATGATTTACAGTGTTGAATGCTGCGGTAAGATCGAACAGTATGGGACCTGCCCTCCCCCGTCCATCTATTGCCTTGAGGATCTCTTCTTTTTCAGTGGAGTGTCGTGATCTAAAGCCATGCTGAGTGGAGTCAAGAATGTTATTTTGATCCAGATATTTAGTCAAATCAGAATTCATGGCTTTCTTCAGTATTTTGGCGGGTAGAGAGAGGCAGGAGATTAGACAATAGTTTTTGGTCTCCAGGTGTTCAAGCGTGTTTTTTTAAGTATAAGCCAGATACATGCCTTTTTCCAGCTTCGAGAGAAAAGCCCAGAACTAATGATTTGATTTATTAGAGGGGTGAGGTATGCACTAATCTTTTTTGGAGCCAAATGCAAAATGTACGGGGACAGGGATCTAGAGGCGACCCAGACTTGGTCTGCAGCAGTAAATCTGCCACTTATTCTTCCATTAACACAGAGAACTGAGATCAATTACATTGAGGTGCCATGTCTTCCCATCCCTCTTGGTGGTGCGTCCCATGCTCTTCTACTGTATTCTGGAGTTCGTTGTAGACAGTCTGGTCTTTTTCTTGGAAGAAAACTGCCATCTTGTCTACAAAGTTTTGATCTGGTGAGAACTGCGTGTCACGAGGGCTTTTTGATAGCTCAGTGACAGTTTTAAATAGTTCTTTTGAGGAGTTAGTTGCTTCCTGGATTTTTGCGGTAAAAATGTCATTTTGGCTTGTTTTATGGCTATTTTATTGTCCTCTAAGGCTAAGCTGTACTCATTTCTATGGACAAGGCTATAATCAGATCTCCAAATGTGTTCCTTGCGTCTGCATTTTATTATGAGTTGTTTAAGTTCAGCCTTGTACCCGGGTGACAAGACTTGTATTGTCCTAAGGTGTTTTGGCATTTCTGGACCGAGCAAACAGTAACAGCGATAAGAACAAAAGACCAGCTGGTGTTCAACGTCTCCAGCACAGAATTGACAGAAGAAGAGACAGCAGTCCTGAACAAGGGCCTATCCTTCGTCCCCACAGCCAGACTGGACCATTTCAAACTGCATATGGAACTGGCGGAGTTCTTTAGAAAACTGAAATTAAAAGCCTTCTTTGAAAAGAAAACTGAGTCCAATGACCCTCAGGAGGAAGTCCCCAACGAGACAGGCCTCAGATTGAAATCCACTTTCATCCCCCCTCCCTCAAGCATACCTGTTGAGATCGCTGCTTTCGAACAGGCGGTCTACACTGAGGTTGAGAACATACAAGAAAGAAATACCTTCAATAATCTGTCCTACTGTGAGCGTGAAACTTTAAGACGCCTGCAGGCTAACCCTGCCCTCGTCATAAAACCCGCTGACAAGGGGGGAGGCATCGTACTCATGGATAAGACAGACTATGACACTGAATGTCTTAGACTACTCAGCGACAACAGGAATTACAGACCACTTAGAAAAGACCCCACCGAGGAGCTAAGCCAGAGGATACAGATCCTGGTGAAAAATGCCCGGGACGCAGAACATATCTCAAAACAGGAGGCCGACTACCTGTGCTGCAAAAATGCAAGAATCCCATACTTCTACACCCTCCCAAAGATACACAAAGGAATAACACCACCACCGGGAAGACCTATTGTGTCTGGGAATCAGTCACTCCTAGAGCCCCTGTCACGCTTTTGCGACTTCTTCTTGAATCCATTGGTACAACTCACACCTTCCTACATCAAGGATACGAAACATCTCCTAAATGTAATCAAGGAAACCGACTACAACCCAGATACCCAGCTCCTTGTCGGATTAGATATTGAGAGCCTCTATACTAGCTTACCGCAGGACGCCACATTGGCAGTACTGGAGGAAGTCCTAACTGGAACTGTTTGGAACCATCACACCCCACGCAGCTTCATAATGGATTGTGCCACTCTGGCATTAAAAGACAATTACTTTGAGTATGAGGGCAAACTGTACCTACAGACTAACGGCACAAGCATGGGGAGCGTTTTCGCTCCCAGTATAGCTGGTCTCTATGTAGCCCATTTCAAAAAAACACACATACAATCTGTGAACAATCCCTACGCAACCAACATCAATGTATGGCGTCGTTATATCGACGACATTCTGGTAATCTGGGAAGGAAATCGAGAATCCCTGGATCAATTTCTCATGTGGCTCAATACCCGTGACAACTACTTGAGGTTTACCTGCACCAGCAGTGCTTCTGAATTAGCCTTCCTAGACCTCACCATCAAGGCAGGTGTGGATGGCTTGACAACCACAACTTACCAAAAACCAACATCAAGGAACTCACTTTTGAGGTTCGATAGCTTCCACCCCAGACCTCTACGGGAGAATCTCCCTTATGGTCAATTTTTGCGACTGAGACGCAACTGCAGCCGAATTCAGGATTATAAACAACAATCAGCCACCTTGATCCACAAATTGGAAGACAGGGGATACCCCACCAGGATTCTGAACACCACCTGCAAGAGGGCTCGAAACCAAAATAGAGAGTCTCTGCTTGAGGCAACAACAAGGCCCCCTGAAGAACCCACGTTGACATGCGTAACCACTTACAATACCGTGTCTAATCAGGTCTCCAACATAATCAACAAGAACTTGAAGATTATTAATTCAGGCAACCGAAATTGGGAAAAACCCAGATTCGCATACAGAAGGGCTAAGAATCTGAAAGACTCCCTAGTACACACCAGACCTAGACCGAACTGTGCCACTAATGACCCCACCATCCTCAATGCTTGGGGTTTACCAAAACTTACGGGACACCAACCGTGCAACAACTGCAGCGTGTGCCACCTTACATCCCCCTCAAAGACCCTGGACCTAGAAGCGGGTAAGGTATGGACACAACGCCAGTTTACCAACTGTAATTCCTCCAACCTGGTGTACCTGATGACATGCAGATGCGGTCTACGGTACGTGGGTATGACCACCCGGAAGGTACGGACAAGAATGACAGAACACCGCAGCACCATCCGATGCGGTAAAAACATAAGCAGACTTACTGACCATTTCTTGTCCCACAATCACACCCCAAACGATTTTACTTGGACTGTGATTGAACAATTCCCTATAACTCAAAATAATGAAAGTTTTCTCTTCCAAAAAGAACAACGCTGGATTTATCGCCTATCCACTCATATTGAGGGGCTTAACGATTCCATACCTTGGAATTCGCTTAACACTCAATGATTGAGCCTTTCTTCTCCTTCTCATTCTGTGCATTTCCCACACTCAATGACTGAGACTTCCTTCCTCTTCCCCCTGTTGTATATAAACTAATCTTGTTCTTAGTAACACACCACCCAGTTGCTGCTTTTTAGTGTCAATATTTCTTTTTTCGACACTCCTTGCCCCTCATTAAAAGTTTTATTACATACTAGCGCTACCACGAGCGCTAAAACACCTTTCCTCGCTTGCGCGGCTCCTTCTACGCATGCGCGATAGCCACTAACTACCCGCTCATGCGCAGACAGGCATTACCAGCGAGCGCACGCGCCGGATAGGGTAGTCTACTCTCCTAACGCATGCGCAGAACGCACATGACATGGCGCTTTCAGCGCGGCAACCCCTCCCTCTGTTTCTACCTCACCCAGGTGTAACCAATGACTGAACCTTTAAATACACAAGCTCGGCCGGCCCTCATTCACATCCGGGCGCCGCAGAAGGATTACAGGTCCAGGGAGGAACTAGACCGACAGTTTCGTGAGTAAATGAGGCTGCGCACTACAGCTACTGTTGGGGTAAGGTGTTGAGGTTTTTCCCTTGCAGGTCGGATATCTATATAATACCAATACCGCCTTCTTTTAGGGTCTCTTTCTCTGCCAGGCGACCCAAGGAGGCTTTGATCAGCTAAACACTGTGTGAGGACAAAAATTGTTTTTTCCTTCACTTACCTGAACCTCACATTGACATGTTCGTTTTCTAGATCACCACTACAACCGGCTTCTAGATAACCTTCACCTGAGTCTCGCCTTTGACAAGACCACACTTTAGCCTTGTATAGTTCGCTCACTCACCTTATAAGACGGTGGAATGACGACTGTGTCCTTTGCAATAATATGCTAATATGACTCTACCCTGTACGTCTGTATGTCTCCCCCTCTATGTTATATGTAGCAAAGCGAGAGGGAACCCCCTTCTCACCCATATAGCACCTTAGTGTGTGCTACACATAGAACCTCTAACACACTCACTGTAATTTATTTTTAATACCCCCACACATACTCACTTGGTCCTGAGGAAAGCCTGTTTCAAATTAAGAAAGGCCAGGCTGAAACATGTAGACCACACAGGACACTGGAGGTCATAATCCATACTCCACTGTGTCCGTCTGCCTTTTTAATGTGCCAACAGATACCCAGTTTTATTAAAATAGTTTTTTACCCTCGGGTGCTGGGACTTCTGTATGGCTTTTTAATTTAATTTTTCACCTTCATACTCACCACATTGCACACTCAGCAATTATACCAGCTCCGCAGTAACCTGGCGTCGAAGCACACCCGGGGCACGCTAGGTGCCACTGCGGTGGGGCCCGATGATGAAGCATGCCACCAACTAGGTTGGTGGGTGAGGGCTTTCAAATAAAACCTACTGGTTTCCATTGACATACGTACTCCTTTGAGTCCTTTTTGCTTAAACCTAGCTAGTCTCTTTTGATTTTGAATATTGGCATTTCTGGTGCCAGCTGGTTTACCACTTGCCTAAGCCAATTATCCAAGTTGATTTCTGCTATGTTGGAGTCTGCCAAGGCTGGGGAATTCTTTGTTAATGCTAAAATCAGATCATTTTGTTGAATAAGTTTCCACGGACAAGATTTTCCAGAGGAGGGTCTTTTCCTGTGACCACTACTTGTGGAAGGAGTCTTGGCAATAACATGGACTGCGAAGTGATCAGACCAGGTTAGTGGTTTTACCCCTTTCACTTCAATGCGTTTAATATTGGCAAAGATTCCATCTAGCCTATGGCCCTCTTGGTGCGTTGGTTCCAATACGATCTGGCTCGGCCCGAAGTTAGCTAAGTTATCAATCAGGCAGGATGTATCAGAGTAATTTTTTGCTTCTATGTGAAAATTTCAATTGCCCGGTATCGTAAGGGACTCCGTATCTAAACAGGATTCCAAATAGGTATGTAATGATCTATTAAAGGGGGATCTCATCCCAGGAGCCCTGTGGATAAGTAGACCCGGAAAAAGTTCTTGGTTGTTCATTTTAATACTAAATGACATTGCCTCCACCTTCTATTGAAGGTTCTGGCGTGATCCTCACCTTGTAAAGGGAACGGTAAATTGATGCTATCTCGCCTCCTTTAGCTCCTACCCTGTCTAAGTTAGCTACAGTGTAGCTCTCTGGCACTGCTGCATTCCAGTCCAGCTCATTAGAATCATTAGACCAGGATTCAATGAGGAATAACAGGCCCGGATTCTCTGCTCAAATCATGTAATCTATGTCATTTTTCTGTTTAATCACTGACCTAGAGTTGAGTAGAATGCAGCTGATTATATTGGGATCTTTATTGGGGGTGGCTTGTGTATGAACTTGAGGCTTGGGGTCTCTTCTATCTTTGAGTGTATTTGTATCCAAGTTATTAGAGGGAGTACCTTGTTCCTTTTCTTTAGCTGTTAGTTTTGTGGGAAGATTCGGGGCCCTCAGGCCACAGGAGTTACAACGCCTAGGACTATGGCTCAGTTTATACAATTTAGCTATTGGATGAGGGCACTCATCGATTATCAGATTCATATGGTCGTATTGTGTGTACATGTGCCTATTAAAAAGGGCAGGGGTCCTGGCGCTGGTCGCGCTCAGGGCACAGACGGGCTTGCCTTTGGCGTGCCGGCGGCACGGCCGATGAATCCGTTTTTTTAAAGGAAATGACGAGGAGCCGGGCGGCAACCTAGAGCGCTAACCTCAAGGGGGTCTGTTCTAACAGGCTGGCATCGCAGTTCACAACATTAGTGGCAATAATAGAAAAACTTTGTTGATTTTTAAAAGCACAATATTACAGGTTTAAAATACAATGGCTAAAAATGTCCCCGATAACAATTCTCCCCTCCGCTCAAACGGCGCTATTCAGGAAATGTTAATCACCGGCTGCGCGGTGGCTGCATCCGTTTTTTTTATAGGAAATGACGAGGGGCGGGGCACAACCTAGAGTGCTAACCTCAAGCGCATCCATTCTAACAGGTGGGCACCACAGTTCACATTAGTGGCAGTACTAGTAAAACGTTGTTGATTTTTAAAAGCACAATATCACAGGTTTAAAATACAATGGCTAAAAATTTCCCCAATAACAATTCTCCCCCATGCTCTAACAGCGCTATTCAGGAAATGCTTTGCTCACCATGCCATTCCAGTTTGGATCCAGCCATATGCAAATCAGTCTTGACCCTGTGCCCAATGGGAACAGTCCAGCCGAACTGCCAGTCCAGGTCCTTCTTGGACTGGAAACAAGCATCCTAGGACTGGTTTGAGGCTTTCAACCCTCATCAGCCAGATAGCTTGACTCCAGTGGCATGGAGAGCACGGGACCCACGTCTGGGCATACCCGTCCCACTCGGGTTGACAAATGCAAATTGAACAATTGATGGACAGAATGCAGAACAATGTCATACATTCACCCCAGTACAGAGATCTGGGCCTAAATCTATCGTTTTTTTTGCTCACCATGCCATTCCAGTTTGCACCCAGCTATATGCAAATCAGTCTTGACCCTGCGCTCAATGGGAACAGTCCAGCCCGAACTGCCAGGCAAGGTCCTCCCTGGACTGGAAACAAGCAACCTAGGACCGGTTTCGGGCTTTTAGCCCTCATCAGCCAGGATAGCTTGACTCCAGTGGCATGGAGAGCACGGGACCCACGTCTTGGCATACCCATCCCACTCAGGTTGACAAATGCAAAAAGAATAATTGATGGACAGAATGCAGAACAATGTCATACATTCAGCCTTAAGTCACCTGATGCTGAGGTGGAGATGGACCATGTAGTATATGTTCTTTGGTTTATTTATAAAACATCCAAAAACAGCTAAATAACCCCACTTTAATTAGACAGGCCGCAACTCACAAGCATTTCTACCACCCTGCCAAATCACCTCAATTTTCAGTTCATTCAAACTGCAAAATTAGTTAAAATAAATTCTGTTTTAAATGAATTGTAATTAGTGGGAATGGATGTTCATCTCACGGCTTTAGTTGGTTTGTATATTGTCAAAGTATATTCGGATTTAAGTTTAGATATTTTTGGGGCTGGCTGCAGCATGGGCAGATTTGTTTCTGATTGTGGTCTCCTGCCTCCTCAACCAGCGCTCACTGGAGTCAGTCAAGGGTCCTTTTCAGTGAGTCTAAATCTCAAGCCTGACACTACAGGCCGGTGGGTTAAGGGCATCGCATGCTGTCCACTTACAACGAATTGTCACTCACAGAAGCAGCAGAGTGAAAGGTTGACAGTTATCTTGGTGAAATAAAGGGTTGTGTTTGATTAAAATGCATTCTTCTCTTCTCCTTCTCTCCCTACTCAGGTGATTCCGCATGTCCTGAATATCTCATTCCCAATATTGATTTTCCTGGCAATGACATTGAGCAGGTTCTGGCTCCTGATGCTGAGTACTGCCAGCTCATCTGCAGCAACCATCCTCGCTGCCAGTACTTCACATTTGTCACAGCAGACTGGACTGCTGACAACAGAAAGTAAAACATTATTTATCTATCTGTCTGTCTGTCTGTCTGTCTCTCTGTCAATATATAACATACAGTGGTGATCACCACTATGTAGTTATGCTTTTAACTTTTGACCTTGTGGATAGATATAGATGAAACCTGCAAATCTACTAACCATGTAAGCTACGTTTCAGCACGGCACGTTTCTAAGATATTCATCCTTAACTACTCCTTTGCATTATTCATGCTCATCTTTTTATAGTAATGAAGACCCTTTCCCTTAGAAACAAAGGGCCTCATTTATGAAAAGTGACTCATCGCTGCGTGAAAACAGCGATGCGTCACTTTTCACTGCGCACTCCTTGCGACATTCCTGATGCGTCATATTTAATGTATGACGCATCATGTCGCAAGGAGTTTCAGATACGTCAGTATTTCTGACGTATCTGTAAGCGCAAAAGTGACGCATTGCTGGAGTGTGTCACAAAAGTGATGCAACTCCAGCAATGCGTCCTTTCACATGGGGAAAGCCCCATGTGAAAGGGCTTGCATCAGTCTTACGCCTGCTGTGAGTCAGGCGCAAGATTTTGACGCAACAGCGTCCTAAAACTGACGCAGTGAAATCTCATAGATTTCACTGCGTCACTATTACAAGGCTTTTTGCGGGGGAACGCCCCCTCTGCATACATTATACCTGACGCAGGTATAATGTGGCGCAGGGGTTTAAAAAGTGACGCATCTACCTAGATGCGTCACTTTTTAAATATGGCGCAACAGGGGGCATTTTTTACACCGCTGGTGCGTCACAAAAAGTGACGCACTGGCGGCGCAAAACTGACGCAATGCCTTCATAAATAAGGCCCAAATTATTTTGAGGTTTGCCTGAGCTTGATGTTTGCCCCCTCCTATTATTTGTGGGTGATAGAAAATGTCTCAAAGCATTCAAAATACAAAAGTCTGTTGCTCTTTTAAAAACACGTTCTAATTAATTTTGTCATAGTCAATCAAAACTCCCCTCTGGAATCAAGGCTGAAAATCAAAAGCAGTTAAAACAAAGCCTGCTCCTTCCTGGCCAATACCTCCATCTTTTAATCTATTCTGCCTATCTCCTTCCTACCTCACTCATTTTCCTTTCTAATCTGTTTTCTCTCTCTCTCTCTCTCTCTCTCTCTCTCTCTCTCTCTCTCTCTCTCTCTCTTCTCTTTCTACACTCTCACTGCCACTTTCACTCACACTCTCCTTGCTGCTGTGTCTGCTTCATTTCACCTCAGGGCACTGGAGAAAGTGACACAAGTGCATGCAATGGCCATGGCCTTCAATAGCTGGCCTCCAGCTTCCAGTGGGATGCTCAATGGGATACTTGGTCGATCTGGCTGTCTGCAATCCAAGCTAAGCTATGTTGCAGGTAGCACAGGCTGCAGCTGTAAATAGACTCTGTAGACTTGTATGTAGGTTTCTTTGCACGTTCGTCAGATATACAAGGCACATTCACAGACATACTACCACGAACATAGATGCTACCTCAGACGATTCTCAATTTTTGGTCTTCGGCCGGGCTGTTGCCATGACTATTCTTCGGCTTCAGAAGAAGCTTGCAGCCAGCATCTTGCACTGTGGCAACAAAAAGTATGGCTGGATCCTAATGAAACAAATAAGATTGCCAATGCAAACTAACCAGCCAATCAGAAAGCTGGTGGCATATGTTCTGGTTATCCACAAGCATGGACCTGTGCACTCCTTTGCCCGCAGCAGAAGGAACATGCTTGTTCGCAGTAAGAGAAGGCACATGGGCATTAGTGAGAGAGAGTACTGCCAATGTATGTATGCCAGAAGAAGCTCTCATGGCTGAGGAGAATAAGAATCCTGAGCTGTCTTCACTGCAGATACCTTGAGTCCCAGAAGATTGACCGACACTTGTACCACCGCCTTTATCTGAAAGTCAAAGGTAATGTGTTCAAAAACAATTGCATCTAATGTAGCACATTCACAAACTGAAGGCAGACAAAGGCAGCATGCAGCTCCTGTGTAACCAGGCTGAAGTTTGCAGGTCGAAGACTAAGGAGGCTTGCAAGGGACGCAAAGAACGCCTGCAAGAAAAGAAGAAAGAGATCATAAAGACACTCTCAGAGGAAGGAGAGACTAAAAAGTAGTCAGTCCTTTCAGTGTGTAAATAGTAAATGTCTGCCAGTACCAAAAAACATCCAATACTAATGATTCTCAGCTTTCTCCAATAGAACTCCTCCCAGTGGAACAATCTGTTATCACACCCAGCCTGACATGGCTCACAGTCAACCTGCATGAACTTATCGAAACACTGAAGCTATACAAGGCAAAATACCATACACTTTGCAGTTGCATTGTTGAAGCATCAACTTCAGATATGCATTAACAAACTGTATTGTTGAAATTCTAATTTCTCTTCATTCCTGCAGCTGTAAACTGCCCATATAGCCCATGTTCATAATGGTTTGAAGGCAAGCAGCTTAAGTGTCTAATATTTGCTTGTGCACTATCCATGGACTGGCAGACAATTCTGGGTCTTCTATGGGGCCATCAAAGCATTGGCCATAAATGGCATATTAAAAACGTGATTATTTCAGGCAACCACAAAAGTACAAGCACATAGGAGCTACTTTTGTGTCCTCTGTGACTTAAACCTGTCCAATAGGAGCAAAGGAAGACTTTAGCCTGCGGGCAGCCTCTGCTAGGTCCCCAGACTTCAAAATGTGCTGAAAGCCTGACCTCTCAACCTCTTTGCTAAACCGAGAGTTGAGAAAGGAGTTGGTATTGGAGACAGAAAAATCTGAGAGGAAGTGGAAGCAACAGGAGGATCCAGTCACAGCAGTCACAATTTCATGTAGGAGTAGATTGGATGTTTTATACTCAAGAACATCCCAGGGAGGCTTTGGCAATGTCCACTTCCCTTTTAAATGCTCTGTAGTTTCTTCTGTGGGTTGTCTACATTTATCAAAGGAACAGCAACTGAGTCTTTTCAGAAGATTTTGCTGGTGAAACTGTGAAAAACCATACATGATGCCTGTAGCCCATGATAGGGCAGATTTAAATGTTTAATTTCTGATTGGTTGGAAATCTGTTTTTCAATAGGTTCTTCTGCTATCTGAAGAGCTCTGCCACAATGCCGCCGTCAGTCAACCGGTTATACAACGTTGTTTCAGGCTTCTCGCTAAGAAGCTTTGGGATTAAAAGAAGTAAGTTAAATATTCTCCTGCATACCTTATGTTTAGGGTGGATTCGAAAACAGGCTTCACATTTGGGGTGTCTGTGAGTAAGTGCCCTGGGGTTGAAAAATCAAATTGTATGGCAAGACAATCTGACAGGTTCATTTATGATAAATCCTGTTTCTCAGGGTAATGTTTATTTGTCTGCAGATGTACCTCAAGGATATTATTATAAATCAGGAGCTGCAGTTTTGGAAGAACCGTGTTAAGGCAAATATGGCAATTATGTGCAGTATTGATGATCTGCCATTCTTTCGTTCACCACTTTGGTGTATTTCTGACTACGAATTTTTGTTGAGTCCATGCATTGCATGGTTTATGCACATGGATTCTAGCTAACTTTTGATTGTCTTGAATCCATGACTCTCAAATGGATACACCTCATAATTTATGTATTGCCAAATAAAGGATACAAATATTGTGACCTGGTATTATAAAAAAACACTATGAACAATGATCCCTTTGGGCTCTGTTTTTATGCACACACCACACGCATACTGCCTCCAATCATAACACACAGCACCAATTAGAACCGCAGAACATAACATAAGAAAATCATGAATCTTTATTGTTTGCTGAATATTAAAAACTCTGATATGTTTTTTAAGCTTTTCTCTTTAGAAATATTTTCACAAAACAAAATAAAAAGACACTTAAAAAAGACAAAATTTGACATGTAAGGGAAATCTTGAAGATATAATTTCTCAATTTCAAGACAACAACCTGTTGCCCATTGCAAGCATTAGAAAACAATGCTGTGTAGATGCTCTTGCACCACATACAATGTACACAAAGGGAATCTTTTCTTTTATCCCCACAAGATGTTATTTCCAGTTTTCCAGCTGACCAGGTGTTGTTTGTCAATCACTTTTTAGACACAGAAGCGACGCGTTTCGGTGGTATCTGATAATTCCCCACCTTCTTCAGGCTAACAAACAGTTTGTACAAATCTCCCCAAGATTATTCTAAAAAATAACAATGTAGAAAAGACAAATTGATATTACACACTAATCTTTTCAACCATAAATATTCATTACATAGCATCATAAAAAAACACCTGACAAAACAGATAACACTTTGATCCTTTGTTTGATACATAACAGTCTTTTTGGGCCTGATTCACAATGGTAAACTTACACTTCTGTGTAAGTTTACGATTATTTGCTATCCAAAAGGGGACTTGTGAGTAGTCTCTTTACAAGTGCAGAGTCTCCGCACATAAATAGATAGGTCTTTAAATGTGAATAGACTCCGCACTTGTAGAGATACTTCTCATAAATCCCTTTGTGAATAGCAAAAAATCGTAAACTTACACAAAAGTGAAAGTTTACCTTTGTAAATTAGGCCATCAATTTTTGGTTACAATTATACCCTTCCGGAATGCAAAAATTAAAGGTAGCTTAAGAAAACTAAAGAGGGCAGTGGTGGTTGTTACTTAACGGTGGTGGGGGGAGGGAATTATTATTATTACTTTTTTTAATCTCTTACCTACAGGCCAGACGGCGCCTCTCTATTCCTCTTCAGTCGACTGCAGGACTCCCGGGGCAGGAAGCACACATGCTCTCAGGTTCCCCTAGCTACTCTCATGCTGTGTTACAGCAGCATTGTGATTGGTCTGAGCATCTTGATTTGGTGCTCGGAGAGGAACTGGTAGCCTGTGCATGTTCTCCACCCAGGCTGTACAAGACAGCCTGGTGGAGAACATGCAAAGTGCGCATGACTGTTTGGCGGGCCCAAGACATCTAGCCAAACCTTCATGTGCTCTTAAGAGACTGCTCACCACTCCTTCCCCAGCTCCTCTGTAACAGATCAGCCCCACTCCCCCCTAACCATCTTAGCCACTGAAAAATCAAGTGATAATAACAATGCGTTAATATAATTTTCTTTTTCCTTTTTGACCTGCTCACAGAACAGTGGGGCGACGCTCCTCGGCCTTAGTGGAGGAGCCCCCGCTGATAAAGGGAAAGGCATAAACAGTAGAATTGTATGTCTAAAACATTGAACATGGGATGGTTAAAAATGTGTATTACGCAACCTGAACATACAAGTATGACTAACATTATGCACATTTCAACAACCTCTCGAAAAAAGAAAAGAACACACATCATCAATTTTACAATTTATTTTGAGAATCATGACCTACCTAGAAACCATTTTGAGCCAATAGGATCTTAAAGGGAGTAGAAATTAAGAGTAAAATTGGGCAGGTGTGGGACTGAAAGGAAGTAGTGGTAAATAGCAAAGGTAGTCAATTGTGTTTGACCCATCCAGTAGATCTAATCCTCTTCTTGCCTGACCCTAATACTTGGCTTTCAGCCATGAAACCCATGTGAATATTTGTACTTGACTCATGAGGTGTGTACCAGAAATATGGTAATACCAAGGGTTACATTTGTAAGACTAAAAATGTCTCACCAACCTCTCGAAAAAAGAAAAGAACACACATCATCAATTTCTCAATTTATTTTGAGGATCATGACCTACCTAGAAACCATTTAGAGCCAATAGGATCTTAAAGGGAGTAGAAATTAAGAGTAAAATTGGTCAGGTGTGGAACTGAAAGGAAGTAGTGGTAAATAGCAAAAGGTAGTCAATTGTGTTTGACCCATCCAGTAGATCTAATCCTCTTCTTGCCTGACCCTAATGCTTGGCTTTCAGCCATGAAACCCATGTGAATATTTGTACTTGACTCATGAGGTGTGTACCGGAATTATGGTAATACCAAGGGTTACATTCGTAAGACTAAAAACAAAATATATAATAGCTACTTTTAAATTAAGACAGAACTTTGGGGTCATGGCCTGATGTATTTTTGAAGTTGCAAACAATTGTTTTCTTGTTGAAATGGATACCTCCTCTTCCATCCTCACTCACTCCGGGGGTGGTGGATGCATGTAGTATTGGTTAATGTACTATATATTTTTTTCCGGATAAAGGGTTTAATTGAAGAGGGTTTATCATTGCAATTTCATAGGTACCAAACATACCTCTTCTCAGGTAGGAATTACAGCTTAATAAATGTAATTAGGAGTACAAAATATTATCCAATGGATGGGCAAGCTCTCCCCATAGTGGAAAATAAATGTAGGTGTTTTTCACTATCAGGACATGTAAAACTTAAAAGTACATGCCTAAACTTTTAATTACATAGCACCATGCCGTATGAGGTACCTAGGGCCTACCTTAGGTGTGACATATGTAATAAAAGCGGACTTTAAGGCTTGGCAATAAGGTTAACATGCCATGTCGACATGGTAATGTGACACTGCATTCAGGCTGCAATGACTTGCCTGGGACATCTATTAAGGTGCTAATTAAGTGGGTGGAACAATAAGTGCTGCAGGTGCACACTAATATAGGTGTATCTAAAATAGATATTTGTGTTGTGTTATATTAATCTTTAAGTTATTGTGGAACTTCAGCTATGCCAAGTATTGTTAACTCATCCTGGTTACTGTCAAGTGACTTCACATCTTGAGTAGATTTAGGATCAAAGGTTTATGAGATTGCTTACTTTGATGTTGTATCTATGTCAAAGGTGTATGATGTCATTTCCGCTACCCCTGCAATTTTAGTGATTTGGCTTGCAGAGCCAGAGTTGGAAGGGCCGCCAGACCAAAGAGGCAAACCATCACAACCTACAAGTTGAGAACCAGTAGCCCATGCTTGCCCCATGGCCCAGGGCCAGGGTCTGACAGTTGAACTACTATAACATGTCTCTAATTGCAAACACATGTACAGGTTGCCTTCTTCATGCCACATGTTCAATGCAGATTCCTAAGTTGCTGGAAACTTAAATGCTGAATAGATAAACAAACTTAACACTGTCTGTCTAACTGCCAGCAGGATCTTTAATTCGTATAGCTGATAGCTGACCTGTGGATACTAATGTAGAAAAAACATTGATTTTGCCTTCCTAGTCAGAACATAAATGTCCCAGTGTTGTACCTTTCTTTAAAGTAGATGTACATTGGTACAATTCACTGCTCTTGTAAAGGGCCCCACAAGCATCACCGAGGGAAACAGAGGGGTCATCTCAATTCAGCTAGCAAGGAAACTCTTAGTAGAGGAACTAACGGCGCATAAACAAGAATTCATCAGACTCCATTTCTCTTTTCTTGCAGGATGCAGTGACCACATCTTTAAGGATTTGGATTTTCCAGGAAATGACCGCGGGGTGGTCAAGGCAACTTCGTACCAACAATGTCAACAGTTGTGCAAAGAAGATCCTTTATGCCAGTTTTTCACCTATGTGAAAGGTGACTACTCCAACGTAGCCCAAAGGTAAGTTTTCTTTCTTTAAGTCAAGTTTGAATAAATGTCTCATCACACTTGTATGTAACAACAGGAACTAGAATTAATTAACACATATGAATATTTGAATTGCTTCTTGATATGAGCATCAAGGAGCTCTAGGTGGCTAATGTTTTTTTTATTCCAATGTATTAGTACTCAGATAATCAGCATTCGATGGATTCGATGTATTGTGCTATTGGTAGTGTATCAAATAGTGCTCAGATTGCCAGTTAGCTGGTTCTCTGCACTTACAAACAGAAATGTGTTAGAGGGACCGGGAGATGTGTACTTGTGGTGGTTCAGATACCTATGAGCTACTGTGACAGGAAGGTTTGGCTGATCTTCAAAGGCCGTGTGCCATTCAGAAGTCTGGGGGGCTCACCAGGAAGTTATGTTAACAGATACAAAGGTTCTGTTTTCCACTGTAGCCTCAGTCTGTATAACATAATGGCATTGCTGGGCCATGGATTCCTCAATGATGTTATTCATGGCAGCCAATGACTTGATTACATTTATTTACAAGTGAGTCAGCCTACCTGCTTAAACCCTGGGAGATATTGAACATCCTGCTGTACTGGAAGCAAAGTGCAGGTCACTTGCTCCATTAGCCCTCAGGATAGGAAGTGCTTGCGATAGAAAAATGTTCCCTCTATTGATAAAATGATATTTCGCCCACCTTAAAAAGGAGGAGACCTTGCTATTAACAAGAAATCCGTTTGAGTGTCTCATGTTAAGTGTCTCTGATGTTTTGTCAATTGGAGTGTGAATACAATGTTCTTCTTCCTCTTTGTAGAAGATGGGATCACACTAGTCGATCTTGCTCTGTTCGGCTTCTGCGCTCCCTGAGGAGTTGGTGGAGCACCTGTGCATGGAATATCTCACTGCTGAACACCTGTGCATGGAATATCTCACTGCTGAGCACCTGTGCACGGGTAGTCTCTGTTACTGCTGAACACCTGTGCATGGATTATCTTACTGCTGAGCACCTGTGCATGGGTGGTCTCTGTCACTGCTGAGCACCTCTGCACCGGAGATCTCTGTGACTGCTGAGCACCTGTGCATGGGTGGTCTCTGTCACTGCTGAGCACCTGTGCATGGGTGGTCTCTGTCACTGCTGAGCACCTCTGCACCGGAGGTCTCTGTGACTGCTGAGCACCTGTGCATGGGTGGTCTCTGTCACTGCTGAGCACCTGTGCATGGGAGGTCTCTGTCACTGCTTAGCACCTGTGCATGGGTGGTCTCTGTCACTGCTGAACACCTGTGCATGGATTATCTCACTGCTGAGAACCTGTGCATGGGTGGTCTCTGTCACTGCTGAGCACCTCTGCACCGGAGGTCTCTGTGACTGCTGAGCACCTGTGCATGGGTGGTCTCTGTCACTGCTGAGCACCTGTGCATGGGTGGTCTCTGTCACTGCTGAGCACCTGTGCATGGGAGGTCTCTGTCACTGCTTAGCACCTGTGCATGGGTGGTCTCTGTCACTGCTGAGCACCTGTGCACGGGTGGTCCCTATCACCGCTGAGCACCTGTGCGCGGGTGGTCTCTGTCACTGCTGAGCACCTGTGCACGGGTGGTCTCTGTCACTGCTGAGCACCTGTGCACGGGTGGTCCCTATCACCGCTGAGCAACTGTGCGCGGGTGGTCTCTGTCACTGCTGAGCACCTGTGCACGGGTGGTCTCTGTCACTGCTGAGCACCTGTGCACGGGTGGTCCCTATCACCGCTGAGCACCTGTGCGCGGGTGGTCTCTGTCACTGCTGAGCACCTCTGCACCGGAGGTCTCTGTGACTGCTGAGCACCTATACACAGGTGGTCTCTGTCACTGCTGAGCACCTGTGCATGGGTGGTCTCTGTCACTGCTGAGCACCTGTGCATGGGTGGTCTCTGTTACTGCTGAGCACCTGTGCGCGGGTGGTCTCTGTCACTGCTGAGCACCTGTGCACGGGTGTTCTCTCTCACTGCTGAGCACCTATGCACAGGTGGTCTCTGTCACTGCTGAGCACCTGTGTACGGGTGTTCTCTTTCACTGCTGAGCACCTGTGCACGGGTGGTCGCTATCACCGCTGAGCACCTGTGCATGGGTGGTCTCTGTCACTGCTGGAACTTGTGTCTATGCTGAACTTCTGCCACTGCTGGACTACTGACCAAAAGGATCTCTGTGCCTATCTCCAGTGTGTCTTGCTTACTGTTGTGCCCCAGTCTACAATGTATCCCTGTCACTTCATCTGTGTACATAGTATAGCTGTCACTGGTGGGACAGACATGTCTACAGTAGATCTCTGTCACCGCTATAACCCTCTCTACAGTGCACCTGTCCCCACTGAGCTACTGCCTACAGTGTTTCATTGTCACTGCATGTGTGTAAAATGTATGTCTGTCACCACTGAGCTCCTGCCTACAGTGTATCATTGTCACTGCATGTGTGTAAAATGTATGTCTGTCACCACTGAGCTCCTGCCTACAGTGTATCATTGTCACTGCATGTGTGTAAAATGTATGTCTGTCACCATTGAGCTCCTGCCTACAGTGTATCATTGTCACTGCATGTGTGTAAAATGTATGTCTGTCACCATTGAGCTCTTGCCTACAGTGTATCATTGAATTACAAAAGGGGGTGGTGATGAACAGAGTGTCTGAATTGAGCAGACCACTCTTACCCAGTCCAAAGATCAGGGCTTGATCCATCACCGTTATTTATCTCACTGCCCCATCCCGGCTCAGAACCTGGCTATATGCAAATCAGTCTGTCCCTGGCCCAGTGCATCATGGGAACAGGGCAGACTAAACTACCAAGCCAATTCTTTACCAGAAAGGAGACAAGCTACCGGGGACCGGTTTCTGGCATTTCAGCCTCTTCGGCCCGGCTTGCTTGAATCCTGATGGAGCAGTGAGAAAGGGACTCATGTCTGAGTATACCCTGCCACACCTATAGTGGCCAAAATCGAATTACAAAAGGGGGTGGTGATGAACAGAGTGTCTGAATTGAGCAGACCACTCTTACCCAGTCCAAAGATCAGGGCTTGATCCATCACCGTTATTTATCTCACTGCCGCATCCCGGCTCAGAACCTGGCTATATGCAAATCAGTCTGTCCCTGGCCCAGTGCATCATGGGAACAGGGCAGACTAAACTACCAAGCCAATTCTTTACCAGAAAGGAGACAAGCTACCGGGGACCGGTTTCTGGCATTTCAGCCTCTTCGGCCCGGCTTGCTTGAATCCTGATGGAGCAGTGAGAAAGGAACTCATGTCTGAGTATACCCTGCCACACCTATAGTGGCCAAAATCGAATTACAAAAGGGGGTGGTGATGAACAGAGTGTCTGAATTGAGCAGACCACTCTTACCCAGTCCAAAGATCAGGGCTTGATCCATCACCGTTATTTATCTCACTGCCCCATCCCGGCTCAGAACCTGGCTATATGCAAATCAGTCTGTCCCTGGCCCAGTGCATCATGGGAACAGGGCAGACTAAACTACCAAGCCAATTCTTTACCAGAAAGGAGACAAGCTACCGGGGACCGGTTTCTGGCATTTCAGCCTCTTCGGCCCGGCTTGCTTGAATCCTGATGGAGCAGTGAGGAAGGGACTCATGTCTGAGTATACCCTGCCACACCTATAGTGGCCAAAATCGAATTACAAAAGGGGGTGGTGATGAACAGAGTGTCTGAATTGAGGAGACCACTCTTACCCAGTCCAAAGATCAGGGCTTGATCCATCACCGTTATTTATCTCACTGCCCCATCCCGGCTCAGAACCTGGCTATATGCAAATCAGTCTGTCCCTGGCCCAGTGCATCATGGGAACAGGGCAGACTAAACTACCAAGCCAATTCTTTACCAGAAAGGAGACAAGCTACCGGGGACCGGTTTCTGGCATTTCAGCCTCTTCGGCCCGGCTTGCTTGAATCCTGATGGAGCAGTGAGAAAGGGACTCATGTCTGAGTATACCCTGCCACACCTATAGTGGCCAAAATCGAATTACAAAAGGGGGTGGTGATGAACAGAGTGTCTGAATTGAGCAGACCACTCTTACCCAGTCCAAAGATCAGGGCTTGATCCATCACCGTTATTTATCTCACTGCCCCATCCCGGCTCAGAACCTGGCTATATGCAAATCAGTCTGTCCCTGGCCCAGTGCATCATGGGAACAGGGCAGACTAAACTACCAAGCCAATTCTTTACCAGAAAGGAGACAAGCTACCGGGGACCGGTTTCTGGCATTTCAGCCTCTTCGGCCCGGCTTGCTTGAATCCTGATGGAGCAGTGAGAAAGGGACTCATGTCTGAGTATACCCTGCCACACCTATAGTGGCCAAAATCGAATTACAAAAGGGGGTGGTGATGAACAGAGTGTCTGAATTGAGCAGACCACTCTTACCCAGTCCAAAGATCAGGGCTTGATCCATCACCGTTATTTATCTCACTGCCCCATCCCGGCTCAGAACCTGGCTATATGCAAATCAGTCTGTCCCTGGCCCAGTGCATCATGGGAACAGGGCAGACTAAACTACCAAGCCAATTCTTTACCAGAAAGGAGACAAGCTACCGGGGACCGGTTTCTGGCATTTCAGCCTCTTCGGCCCGGCTTGCTTGAATCCTGATGGAGAAGTGAGAAAGGGACTCATGTCTGAGTATACCCTGCCACACCTATAGTGGCCAAAATCGAATTACAAAAGGGGGTGGTGATGAACAGAGTGTCTGAATTGAGCAGACCACTCTTACCCAGTCCAAAGATCAGGGCTTGATCCATCACCGTTATTTATCTCACTGCCCCATCCCGGCTCAGAACCTGGCTATATGCAAATCAGTCTGTCCCTGGCCCAGTGCATCATGGGAACAGGGCAGACTAAACTACCAAGCCAATTCTTTACCAGAAAGGAGACAAGCTACCGGGGACCGGTTTCTGGCATTTCAGCCTCTTCGGCCCGGCTTGCTTGAATCCTGATGGAGCAGTGAGAAAGGGACTCATGTCTGAGTATACCCTGCCACACCTATAGTGGCCAAAATCGAATTACAAAAGGGGGTGGTGATGAACAGAGTGTCTGAATTGAGCAGACCACTCTTACCCAGTCCAAAGATCAGGGCTTGATCCATCACCGTTATTTATCTCACTGCCCCATCCCGGCTCAGAACCTGGCTATATGCAAATCAGTCTGTCCCTGGCCCAGTGCATCATGGGAACAGGGCAGACTAAACTACCAAGCCAATTCTTTACCAGAAAGGAGACAAGCTACCGGGGACCGGTTTCTGGCATTTCAGCCTCTTCGGCCCGGCTTGCTTGAATCCTGATGGAGCAGTGAGAAAGGGACTCATGTCTGAGTATACCCTGCCACACCTATAGTGGCCAAAATCGAATTACAAAAGGGGGTGGTGATGAACAGAGTGTCTGAATTGAGCAGACCACTCTTACCCAGTCCAAAGATCAGGGCTTGATCCATCACCGTTATTTATCTCACTGCCCCATCCCGGCTCAGAACCTGGCTATATGCAAATCAGTCTGTCCCTGGCCCAGTGCATCATGGGAACAGGGCAGACTAAACTACCAAGCCAATTCTTTACCAGAAAGGAGACAAGCTACCGGGGACCGGTTTCTGGCATTTCAGCCTCTTCGGCCCGGCTTGCTTGAATCCTGATGGAGCAGTGAGAAAGGGACTCATGTCTGAGTATACCCTGCCACACCTATAGTGGCCAAAATCGAATTACAAAAGGGGGTGGTGATGAACAGAGTGTCTGAATTGAGCAGACCACTCTTACCCAGTCCAAAGATCAGGGCTTGATCCATCACCGTTATTTATCTCACTGCCCCATCCCGGCTCAGAACCTGGCTATATGCAAATCAGTCTGTCCCTGGCCCAGTGCATCATGGGAACAGGGCAGACTAAACTACCAAGCCAATTCTTTACCAGAAAGGAGACAAGCTACCGGGGACCGGTTTCTGGCATTTCAGCCTCTTCGGCCCGGCTTGCTTGAATCCTGATGGAGCAGTGAGAAAGGGACTCATGTCTGAGTATACCCTGCCACACCTATAGTGGCCAAAATCGAATTACAAAAGTGTATCATTGTCACTGCACATTGATGGAATGTATCTGTTTTACCACTGAGCTCCTGCCTACAGTGCACATCTGCCATCACTGAGCACCGGTCGCCGGTGCACCTCTTCCACTGCTGGGACTGAGGCGTCTACAGTGTGTCTGTCACTGCTGAGCTCCAGTCCACAAGGCATCCCCGCTGTTGCGTGTGTTTACAATGTATCTCTTGGCACTGAGCTCCTGCCTAAAGTGCACCTCTGCCATCACTGAGCACCGGTCGCCGGTGCACCTCTTCCACTGCTGGGACTGAGGCGTCTACAGTGTGTCTGTCACTGCTGAGCTCCAGTCCACAAGGCATCCCCGCTGTTGCGTGTGTTTACAATGTATCTCTTGGCACTGAGCTCCTGCCTACAGTGCACCTCTGCCATCACTGAGCGGTCGCCGGTGCACCTCTTCCACTGCTGGGACTGAGGCGTCTACAGTGTGTCTCTCACTGCAGAGCTCCAGTCTACAAGGTATCCCTGCTGTCGCGTGTGTTTACAATGTATCTCTTGGCACTGAGCTCCTGCCTACAGTGCACCTCTGCCATCACTGAGCACCGGTCGCCGGTGCACCTCTTCCACTGCTGGGACTGAGGCGTCTACAGTGTGTCTGTCACTGCAGAGCTCCAGTCCACAAGGTATCCCTGCTGTTGCGTGTGTTTACAATGTATCTCTTGGCACTGAGCTCCTGCCTACAGTGCACCTCTGCCATCACTGAGCACCGGTCGCCGGTGCACCTCTTCCACTGCTGGGACTGAGGCGTCTACAGTGTGTCTGTCACTGCTGAGCTCCAGTCCACAAGGCATCCCCGCTGTTGCGTGGGTTTACAATGTATCTCTTGGCACTGAGCTCCTGCCTACAGTGCACCTCTGCCATCACTGAGCACCGGTCGACGGTGCACCTCTTCCACTGCTGGGACTGAGGCGTCTACAGTGTGTCTGTCACTGCAGAGCTCCAGTCTACAAGGTATCCCTGCTGTTGCGTGTGTTTACAATGTATCTCTTGGCACTGAGCTCCTGCCTACAGTGCACCTCTGCCATCACTGAGCACCGGTCGACGGTGCACCTCTTCCACTGCTGGGACTGAGGCGTCTACAGTGTGTCTGTCACTGCTGAGCTCCAGTCCACAAGGTATCCCTGCTGTTGCGTGTGTTTACAATGTATCTCTTGGCACTGAGCTCCTGCCTACAGTGCACCTCTGCCATCACTGAGCACCGGTCGCCGGTGCACCTCTTCCACTGCTGGGACTGAGGCGTCTACAGTGTGTCTGTCACTGCAGAGCTCCAGTCTACAAGGTATCCCTGCTGTTGCGTGTGTTTACAATGTATCTCTTGGCACTGAGCTCCTGCCTACAGTGCACCTCTGCCATCACTGAGCACCGGTCGACGGTGCACCTCTTCCACTGCTGGGACTGAGGCGTCTACAGTGTGTCTGTCACTGCTGAGCTCCAATCCACAAGGCATCCCCGCTGTTGCGTGTGTTTACAATGTATCTCTTGGCACTGAGCTCCTGCCTACAGTGCACCTCTGCCATCACTGAGCGGTCGCCGGTGCACCTCTTCCACTGCTGGGACTGAGGCGTCTACAGTGTGTCTGTCACTGCAGAGCTCCAGTCTACAAGGTATCCCTGCTGTTGCGTGTGTTTACAATGTATCTCTTGGCACTGAGCTCCTGCCTACAGTGCACCTCTGCCATCACTGAGCACCGGTCGCCGGTGCACCTCTTCCACTGCTGGGACTGACGTGTTCACAGAGCACCGGTCACTGCTGAGCTCCAGTCTACAAGGTATCCCTGCTGTTGCGTGTGTTTACAATGTATCTCTTGGCACTGAGCTCCTGCCTACAGTGCACCTCTGCCATCACTGAGCACCGGTCGACGGTGCACCTCTTCCACTGCTGGGACTGAGGCGTCTACAGTGTGTCTGTCACTGCTGAGCTCCAGTCCACAAGGTATCCCTGCTGTTGCGTGTGTTTACAATGTATCTCTTGGCACTGAGCTCCTGCCTACAGTGCACCTCTGCCATCACTGAGCACCGGTCGCCGGTGCACCTCTTCCACTGCTGGGACTGACGTGTTCACAGAGCACCGGTCACTGCTGAGCTCCAGTCTACAAGGTATCCCTGCTGTTGCGTGTGTTTACAATGTATCTCTTGGCACTGAGCTCCTGCCTACAGTGCACCTCTGCCATCACTGAGCACCGGTCGACGGTGCACCTCTTCCACTGCTGGGACTGAGGCGTCTACAGTGTGTCTGTCACTGCTGAGCTCCAGTCCACAAGGTATCCCTGCTGTTGCGTGTGTTTACAATGTATCTCTTGGCACTGAGCTCCTGCCTACAGTGCACCTCTGCCATCACTGAGCACCGGTCGCCGGTGCACCTCTTCCACTGCTGGGACTGACGTGTTCACAGAGCACCGGTCACTGCTGAGCTCCAGTCTACAAGGTATCCCTGCTGTTGCTTGTGTTTACAATGTATCTCTTGGCACTGAGCTCCTGCCTACAGTGCACCTCTGCCATCACTGAGCACCGGTCGCCGGTGCACCTCTTCCACTGCTGGGACTGACGTGTTCACAGAGCACCGGTCACTGCTGAGCTCCAGTCTACAAAGCATCACTGCTGTCGCGCCTGCTTACAATGTATCTCTGCCACTACACCCGTCTACAAGGAATCTCTGTTATGTCTGCGCTCCTGATTACACCCAATCTCTGTCACTGCTGAGGTTACAGTCTGCAGAGTATCTCTGTTTCTACTCGGACATTTGCCTACAGTGAATCACTGGCTCTGCTGAGCTCCTGTCTACAGGGCACCTGTCATTGATGTGCTCCAGCCTGCAGTGTATCTCGGTCACTGCACCTGTTTACAATGTATCTGTCACTGTTGTGCTTCATTTCGCAGTGCACTTTTGTCACTGCAGATGCACCAGTGCACAGTACATCACTTTCAGCGCTCCAGACTACAGAGAATCGCTGTCACTGGTGCAGACAGCCCACGGCATATGTCTGTCAGTGCACCAGTGTACAGTGTGGATCTATCACCGCGGGGCCCTGTCTACAACAGATTCTGTCACTGGAACTCCTGCCTAAAGAGAATCTCTTTCACGGTAACTACTCTGTCATTTCACACACTGCGCTTTGTTCAAGCAGAGCAGCACGTTGTCAAGTCACTGAAATGAGTGCTGTGTAATAAGAGGATAAATGTGTTACCAGTGTGAAGTATCACAGGTGTAAAGTGGCATTTCCTTCTGCGAACAGTTCTCATAGCTAAGTTTGCTGCAAGCTGCTCCTTCAACCTGTTCAATGCACTGAGGATGATAGGAGTGAGAGGAGGAAAGCAGAGTGCTGTGTGTGCATGAGCTTGCTGTGCCTCCAGCACGGCCTTCGACCAATCTCAAGTTTCTTCTGAGTTTTCTATTGCGAAGGGGTGGTTTACAGCTGGTGGGAAAGCAAGGAACACACCTCCCCAGCTAAAACCAAAGCAAAACATCAATCAAAAACATGAGCAAATGGAATTTGCACTAATATTTTCCCTGACCAGTACTATTGCGCGATTAGGTTGTTGGTCATAATACATTTTTAAAAAATGATGTATTTATATTAAAAATAGAATGCTGGAAGTTATTATTAATTAGCAGGTGTTAAGCTATCCTTAGGCATCCCCATGTTAGCAACAACAAGCAAATGAAGGTTGGGTGGTTAAGGCAGATTCTGGAAGACCCAAGTCTTCAGCTGCTTCCGGAAGGAGAAGTGGTGGTGGGCTATTGATTACAGCTGGATGGGGAGAGTGTTCCATAGTCTAGTGGCGTTGTAAGAAAAGACTCGGCCTCCTGAACCGGCTCTCTTAATTTTAGGTACCGCTGCCAAAAACAGGCTGGCTGACCGGAGGCATCTTGAAGGGCGATGGAAGGCATAAGAGAATGGTTTGTCTTTGGACCCATCCCCCAGAGCTTTTTATGTGCTATACATAATAATTTAAACATTATCCGTTCATTTATTGGGAGCCAGTGCAGTTTTTTTAGCGCTGGTTTGGCCAAATGCGAGTTGGAGGTGTAATGAAGCAGCACAATTCTGCACCACCTGCAATTTCTTTGTGGTAGACCAAGGTAGAGAGAGTTTCCGTAGTCCAGACGGGAGAGCACCAACGCCTGGACCATGACTCTTCGAGCGGATGTAGGGAGACGTGGGAGAATTTTTTGCAGCATTCTGATGATACCAAAACAGGAAGCAGCTAACTTGACTGCTTGGCAGTTGAATTTGAGAGACTTATCCAACCAGACTCCCAAGCTTTTGATCTGATCTTTGGGGACTGGCGGAGGGCCAAGACAGTTAGGCCAGTTCAATGCAGCTGTGGTGATGGGTAGTTACCCAAGATCATTAGCTCGGTCTTGTCTCCTTTGAGCTTAAGGCATGACTGGTCCATACACATGGCCACAGTTTCCATACAGGATTCTAGATTGACTGGCATATTCTTCGGGTGTTTTAACGCTACCACTAGCAGCATGTCGTCCGCGTAGGTAATGATCTGGATCCCATATGGGAGGACTAGCTCGGCAAGAGGGTTTAGATACGTTAAAAGGAGTGGGACTTAATGACGAGCCCTGAGGGACTCCACACGTTAGTGACACTAGCTTGGAGGTGCAGTTGCCCTCGAATACTTGAAACGCTCTATCCTTCAGGAAAATCTTGCCCAAGACTCCCACCATTCTAAGTCTGACAAATAAGATGTTGTAGTTGACAGTAGCAAATGCGGAGCTCAGGTCAAGTAGGATGACAACCACTACACCTCCCTGGTTGAGGATTTTCCTTGAGTGAATAGATAAATAATGATTGAGAAAAATTAAAAATAACAAAATGCAGAAAACTAAACCAATCACACAAACCACTACTATCAATAAAGAAAACATAACACGTTATATGTGTTCCTGTTTTATGGTTTTATCTGTTGGTCGACTCCAGCTTTATTTCTCTATAGTACATGTTTCTCACATTATTGTATTTTGTTTTTCACTGTTATTTTTGGCTACTAAAAGAACGGTTGTAAATTTCCACATAAACGTGACCGATACATTAATGTTCACAAGTTGTGTAGGGTAATAAAACACTCACTTGAAAATATGAGAATTGTAGTAATAGCACATGAGCACAGCTAACTGAACTTCTTTTGGAATCCATATTTCTTTTTTAATCATGTGTGCTGTGCATACAGTCTGCGAACTGGAAGAATCTCTGGGCATCTATTTCTGAGGTGTGTGGTTAATGAGATGTTGGTTACGTCACAGTACTTGCGTATGAAATGTTGGGAGAGTGTTATCGGAGTCACAGCTGGGCATACGTATTAGTTTGAATTCATCATAGTTAATAACTTGTGTTTATATTTATGGGAAATGCCAGGTTTGTATTGCTTCTGGAATTGGAAGTGGCCTGCCACTCCAGACAGAGAGAATGGAGAGGCTCCCAAAGAAAGATCAAATATTTTTCTGTCTTTAGTTATATGTAAAAACCAGAAACAGCAGAAAAGTGGCCTACTTATTATGATTGTGGACAATATTGTGTCTATTGCTACCTACAGAGCCAGAAAAAATAGCACTTCCACTAAACTACAAAAGCAGTTAGTCTTTACTACAGATGAATGACAATTGTCTAACAAGCATTGGCAAAGCCAGTAGGTCGGGCGTTGGTTTGCAGCCTTTTGGCAATTGTTGTTTCGTTATGCTTTTCGCAAAACTTTGCGCTCGTCAATGTAAAAATAAAAGTTATCATTATTTGTTACAGGTAATAAAAACGTTTTGGGTCACAAAAAAACACAAATTATCATAGTACTGTCGGGCACTGAAAGGAACTACTTCATAAGTTAATTAGTCTGGTATTGGTTGAAGGACGAGGTCAAGAAAGAAACAGGTCAAGAAAGAGAGAAGGAATAAGGCAAGAGGGAGAGAAGGAGGGCAAGAGAGAAAGAGGGCAAGAAAGGAAGAAGGCAAGAGAGGGAAAGAGGGTGAGAAAGAGGGGATGAGAAAGGGTAAGAAGAAAGAAAGATTGCTAAAAAAGAAAGATGAAGCAAGATGGCAAGTAAGAGATCAAGATGACAGGAAAGAAATATGGCAAGAAAGAAGGCAAAGAATGTGCAAGAAAGAAAGGAGGAATGAGAAAAGGAAAGAGGGGAATGTAAGGTAAGAGAAAAGAAAAAATTGAAAAAAAGATGGAAAGAAGGAAAGACCGAAAGAAGAAATGAAAAAGAAGGAAAGAAAGTGTGAAGATAAGAAAATAAAAGAAGGAAAAGGGAAAAGATGGCAAGGAAGACTGGGCAAGAAAGAGGATAAGTAGGATGGCAAGAAAGGAGGAAAGAGAAGAAAGGAAATACAGAGAAGAAAGAGAAAAAAAGAAGATGAGATGGAAAGAAAGTGTGAAGGTAAGTAAAAGAAGGAAAGAAAGTGTGAAAGAAAGTAAGAGAAGAAAGTGTGAAGGAAAGAACAAGAAGGAAAAAGGGCAAGAAAGAAGGCAAAAAAGAATGGGCAAGAAATAATAGGAAAAAAGGAAAGAGAAGGAAATAAAGAAGGAAAGAAGTAAGTGAAAGAAACAAAACGTGAAGGAAAGAAAGCAAAAGAAGAAAGAGAAGGACAAGAAAGGAAGAAGGAGAGAAAGCAAGCAAGAATGAAAGGCAAAACAAAAGAAAACAGAAAGAGAAGGAAAAAGTAGGAAAGAGGGAATGAACAAAAACGGAAAGAAAAGGTAGAGAGAAGGAAAAAGAGAAAGAAAGAAGGAAGGAAAGAGAAAAGGAAAGAGGGAAAGAGAAGGAATGAAAGAAGGCAAGAATGAAAAGGCAAAAGAGAGAAGGAACAAGGAGAAAGAAAAAAGAAAGAAGGCAAGAATGAAATGGCTAGATGTGAACAGAAAAGGAAAGAAGAAAGAAAGAAGGAAATAATTAAGTCAAGAGAAAGAAAAAGAGAAAAACAAAGTAAGGAAATAAACAAAGAAAGAAGGAAAAAGAGGTTATATAATATACAAAAACTACAGAACAGTTTCAAATGGACACAATCTGGTATGCTGTGAAACAGCAGCAGTCAGAAACACAAACCACTCCAAAAGGAATTTACTACAGCATTGGCAGGAGATGGAATCTGATAAAGCTGGAAAGTGCATCAGAAGCATCTTGCTATCACATTATGTTTTAAATACAAAGACAACACAAAGACAACACAAAAAGTAATTATAAGGTTAAAAAAAAGCATTGGCACTGAAGAGAACTAGCTTGTGTGCGGGCGTGCTCTTTGTAAGAGTTTAAAATGCAGTCACTCAAAGTAAAGTTAACCTGTGGTTTAAATAGGCTGACCCACTGCCCCATGCTAAATGCTGTAGTGGGCAGAAGGAAAATGTGAATGACAACGACTGACCAATGGATGAATATTGGTGGCTGAAAGCCCCAATATGTTGGTATTGTATACATATATAATAAAAATGGCTTGCCCTAGAACTAAAAGTAGGATCAAGCATAAGTCAGTTCCTGCCATGATACAAAGCATGCAAAATGAACACAAGCAGCATTTTAAAGGGAAATTACCACATAATTATCCTCTTTCAAAAGATTTTCACCTTGAAAAACTGTCAGAACTTCTCATTATCTTCTACTTGTGCTCCATGATGCCAGCAACACATTAAAATATCCCCAAAAATAAATTGCCCTTCCTGCTGGATAAGAGAAAAACAAAGCTTCAAGGAGAAAAATCAAATCAAAGTAGCTATATTCAAATGCTATTTCTCTTTAAAATAGTTTACTGGAGGTCTGATTAAAAATTTGAAAATGATGCTTATATTATTTATTTAAAGAGTTTTATATAGCGCTGGCTAGACCCGGAGGTATCAGAGCGCTTTACATCAGAGTCAACAATGTAACAGAAAAAGATCAACAATTACACAATACATCAAAAAATAGGCAATACAATTAGGAAAGGAGAGAAAAGAGAGAGAAAAGTAGTGGAGGGGGCAGAGGAGGTGAGAAAGGGGGGGTTAAGGGAAGAGACAATAAGGAGAGACGAAAGGAAGTCTGTCTAAAGACTGACTGGGTAGGTGACGACCAAGGAGGGAATTCACGGCCCATCTCCCCTATAGCTGAACCAGGTAGCTCCATCGGGCATCAGACATTTGATCAGTTTACAAATAAATGGTTTGCGACACTGCCTTTTTCAATATCAGTTTCTCAACATTTATTTTGGGGTATTTGTGTGTTTTTTATGTTAGTTGTGTCTCTTGTGACTGTAAGTAGAAGCTCAAACGTCAGTAAATCCTAAATCCGTGCAAGTCCTAAAATGAACGCAACGACTCTGCGACTGTTTCAACAATAACACCAGTAAATAACCCCATCAAGCCCTCATTTCACCCAATTAATTGAGTACGAAAAATGTTTGCTCATGTTTTAGCAGTTGTAATTATTCTACGTTGTGTGCAAATAGAGCAACGTAGTAGTCAAATAAAGAAGTTTTACATGTACATATATGGCAAATTATCTGCTGTAACCTGGTGACAATCCAGTGTAAAACATAATTATGTCATGGAATTTGAGAGCCTGTTTTAGCCCCTACTCCAAAATGAGAATGATTGATTGAATGATTATCTAATCAACTTTTTCTTTTTTTTCACCGCAGGAAGGACTGTTACATGAAGAGTGTGATCGGGCTCCCAAAGCCTCCTCAGATAAATGACCTAAAAGACGTGGTGTCTGGATTTTCCAGAATACAATGGGAGGATTCCGCTTCAGGTAAACCAGACATGACATGGCATGACATGACAAACCTGGGTCATCAGGATGTAAACTCACTTTCTAAGGCTCTGATCCAAAGGGCCAAAACGACATCCAGGTAGCCAGGGTTAGCTGTCCAGAGATTTATTTGATTTCCTTTTTTTATTGTTAACAATGCCGTTCTCCTTGTAAATTGGGTAGGAGAGGGCAACATAGTAGAATACCTACAGAGCCTGCAATCCACTTACAAATATCCCAAAAGTTAAAACAGTGTAGGGGAGAAAGGGAATTAATTAGTTGATAGAAGTTGATAGAACATGTCAGTGGATCATGTGGAATTAATTTTTAGTACAGTAAGAAGGGAAACACAACAGATAGGAAAACAAGCATTTACAATGCAATGGTTTTGCCTTTGTTAAAGTTAGAGCTATTGGCATTGCTCTTGACATTTTTTTTTTTTAACATAAATAAATGGCATTGTCATTTACAATAGCAGGGCAGGGCACGGGGAAGGGGGGCGAGGAGAGACAAAGGAGAGTTGCGGGCTCAGGGAAGGGGGGGCGAGGAGAGACGAAGGAGAGCTGCGGGCTCTTGTTGTAATGTTGCATGGATGAGTTGGTGCATGCATGGGTGCATGCATGGATGGGTGTATGGATGGGTGTATGGATAGATGCATGGATGGGTGTATGGATGGGTGTATGGATAGATGCATGGATGGGTGGATGGGTAGATGCATATATACAGCCAATCCCTCAACAATTTATGCAATTCACCAACCCATCCAACCAACAACCCATCCATGCATCCACCCATACATCCATGCATCATGCATACATCCATCCATCATGCATCCATCCACCCACTGCGTCCCACTCCGACCCCTCTAAATATAACTCATTTTTTCTCTATATAGAGATGACTGTATTCACTAGTATATGCAGTAGACCTTTCTACTCTAACATTCCTATGTGACTCTTGCAGTACATCTATTCATATCCCTTCCATATGTATATAGAAATATAACGAGAATCAACAGTCTCTTCTTTGTGTGACTACATCTAGTACATTTCAATTGTTTTCCTGTTTGTATCTTTTACTTAACGCATGTAAATCAAAGTCCTTAGGTTTGGCAACTGGTTCTTATGTAAAGCGCTGTGACACCTTCGGGTAAAGTTCGCGCTACATAAAATCACATTAAATAAAACTTTACCCCACAAATCCAACCATCCATTTGTGCCTAGGCTTACATTTTACGGCCTCTAAGCACACAGAGAAGGGACAGTTTAGTAAGTCGAGGCGTTGTAGGGTGCATGGCAGGGGACAGTTTTAGGCGCCAAGGGAGGGTAGAGAGCAGAGTCAGAGTACTTCACGGAGGTAGGGGGCAGTTTTTTATGGTTCAGGGCAGGGGGCTGCGGTACTTTTTGGAGCATGGCCTTATTTTAAAGGGCTCAGTTCAGGTGGAGGAACGGCACAAAACACCAGGCAGACAGAGGGCAGAAGGATACAAAAACGAGGGGAAACAATTCACAGCATCACTCAGCACCACCACAGCATGACTCAGGGGCACCACAACCTCACTATGCGTTACCACAGCATCACTCGGCGCCACCACAGCATCAATCTGTGCAACCATTCAACAACTGGATCAAATATGTTCTCTAAATGTTTCAAGCTTTATTACAAATGTCAATATGTTAATATTTCACTTCTGTTCTTGGATTTTCGTCACAATAAAATAAATTGAACATCTTTCTGAAGGCCCTAACGGATTATATTGTGTGGCGGGTTGGCAGGCCCAGCCCTGCGCCGTGTCACCTTTGTCATCATGACCGTGAGACTATGGCAAACAGAAGAGGAGTTCTGTCACCGCATCCGAGAAAAAACAAAGCAAACCTCAACTCCAAAACAAGGTCTCCCTCCCCCCCCCCCCCTCTGGGGCCCGAAACGCATCTGAACCACTGCATCCCACGGGCGGCGGCCAATCAACGGCAATGTCCACTCTCGAGCGCCATGACCGGGGCTAAAATGCAGCGCTGAATGAGCGACCGATTGAGCTATCAAACCACATAGATTACAATACATACGGTGTATGTATACACACACAAACACACACTTAAGAGACATAAGTAACGCAATAATACCGCAATACAAGACACCAACAGTGAGTGAACGTTGAGTTTTTTAATGACATTATCAAACAAAGGTCACCATCTGGGCACCACGACCAATCCCTGAACATATGATAATGTAACACTAGCAACAGACAGAGCTGCTATTGATCTGACGGGCACACATCCCAGATTCAGCGTGCATGAAGCAGTCACAATATTTTTAGTCTAGACGTCTGACACAATTGGCACCCTGAGCAGCATTTCCTTTTGATGCCCTGCCACTATCAATCTTAAATTTGTGCCCCCCTCACTCATCTCCAGCCTGCATAGGCAGACACAATTCTTAACAGGGGTACATGAAGAGAAAACACACAGCTGCTAAAATGAGTGAAAAGAAATCAAATTTTGCAAATCCTCCAGTTGGGCTTCCGACAAGACAGAGGCACTGAATCTTTTTTAGCAAGTACATTATCATCTAACCACCCGCCATTAATGCCAGGCCACCATCTCAAGGATTCTCAGCAACCTATGCAGTAGGCCACGCCATTCTGCTAAAGAGGCTTTAGGTCTGGGGAGGGGAGCTACGTATGGCCTATGAGTAGATTCAACACTTCCTCCTCAACTGCAGCCAGAAATCTTGAATTAGATCAACAGAAATATGTTCTCAGAGTTTCACAGGGAGTACAACAGGTGCCTTCCCTCTCACCTCTGCCCTTTAATGGCTACACCCACCCCAGGCTCAAATATCAGAACAACATCAGATGCTCTTGCAAATGTCTGATGACACTCAAGCACATCTACTTGAAGAACAGAGAGGCGGGTTCTGCTGAATACCTTGATTACACCCACCACTGGATGAGGGAGAGATTGCTCCGCTTGTAAAAATGTGTAGACTGTAGCGCAAGTTCTGGGAATTGGTGTCGCCAAATCATTCCTGTTAGACTTGCTTGCATCCTTGGGGCCTGGGTCCAGCTGACCTACAGGGCAAACTGGCAGTGCCAGAAGAACTGGTCCGACAAGTCAGTGTGTGAGCTGGCTGTTTGTGGGCCTTTTTTATGGCCTGGCGAGCCTGGCTTTACTGTTAATTTGACAACTTTTCCCACAAACATTGCCTGCAGCGAGTACACATGCATGCAGTCTCCCATCCATTGCGAAACATCCACACAGCTGCCCTTCACAAGTTAAAAACTGCCGCGATCATCAAATGGGGTGGCGTATTTTCTGCCCCAGTCAGACACAACCATGCACAGGGTAAAAGACACAGGAATCACTTGTGTTCCTATTTTTGACACAGGTGAAGGCTCCTGTGGCAGAGCTCGGAGCAGTGCGCTGCATTCGGCACCAGCCTCATTACAACATGTTCACACTCACTCAGTGCACCTCTTGGTTAGAATGCGGGGAGCGGCACACACACACTGAGTATGTTTGGAATTAGTGCATTATTTACATGTAACATGGTTTCTAATATTCAGATAGTTATTTATCTCCAAGTCTGGACACTGGTATGAGGGGCCTTTGGAAATGCATGCTTTCGTCTAGAAAACCCAAGATCTGCTGACAAAGACATCTAACTTATAAAAGATCTCAGAGTGCCCTTTTTGGCAAAACAGGCTAGAGTGAAACCACAATGCCACTCACCTTAGTGCCAGGATGAATGAAAAGCGAAACTGATGGCAACGCAAAACTAGAACAATGACCACAGGACATGGGTGCAGTTTGTTTACCACCCCCTCCATCCTTCACGTCCGTCTCTCTTCCCATACCACATGTGACGTGTTGGAAGGACGCATGCCAGGGAAGCTTTCACAGCTACGGTCTGTGCAGCGTGTGAGTAAAGTATGCACTGGTACTGCGAAGGAATCTCACGGTGAAAAGTTTGGGGATTTTTGAGTGGAACGGTGCGTGTATGTGTATGCTGTGCTCACCAATGACGCATGTATGGTATGTCAATAACATGCCATGGGGGAAGCTTGCTTTGATCCTGTTTAAGCAGAACGGTGTCTATTAGTTACTAAAACTGGAAGGTGGAGCTTTTCATTGCTCAAAAGGGTACATTTTCTGATATATATATATATCTTTCCATGCTAATGGTCGCTCGGTTTTACTCACAGAAAAGTATCCCGCATTTGGTAGTTGAACGTCACTGAATAAAACTTGGCAGCTTTAGGATGTAAAGTGTTGGGGATTCCAGTGCCGCGCCTGCCTCGGGTGCTCTAAAGCCTAGCTCTGGATTCTGATGCAAGGTCCCGGATGTGGCATCAAGCGGCCACAAACTGCTGTTCTGTGAAGAAGTAAAACACGGAAAGAGGCTGGCTGGACACAATAAGCATTGGCGCCTGGGCAAGGGGGTAATGAAGACTCGCTTTCCCACAGCAAAAACAAGCGCAGGAGGGGGCTTCCCTGTCCACGCTGAGAATAAACCACAGGACAGCGCACTCGGACCCTTTCCCCAGACACAACAACACCGCCGCCCGGTGAGGGCTCCAGGCGCAGAGCGGCATGGGAATGGCAAGTGGACTATACCAATCCTTGTGGGGTGAAGCGGGGGAGCGGGGTTCAATGTACACATGGCCTTTAAAAGCACGAAGGGTTGCCACTGAATCACAAATAAGCATTTTTGTGTTCCAGATTACATTAGCAGCGCCTTAAAACGTAGCTGCATCGTTATGAGTGGGACCACCCACCTCTCACGATAAGTCGCGAAAGTGCCCCAGCCCCTACTAAAGTCAGCAAAAACGCAAGTGCGACAAAGAGGGGTTAATGGTTAATGCATCTCAGCCACAGCGAGGAGCCGAGCAGAGGGGGCATAGCGTCTCCCCGGCCGGGCTTGCTGTTTAGAACTTGGCAGCTAAATGTTTTCTGTAGAGGTTCTGGTGGGTGTTGACATGACATCTTGTTTCCAGTCCTAGGCTTACATAAAAACCAGTGCATTCTGGGAATTGTGGTCTTGTGTGCTCCAAAGCAACTGACGCCCCTCAGCGACATGGCGCTGCTACATGCACCTTTACCCATCACAGGGTCCCCCTCTGCCTGGGCCAGTGCAGCCCGCCCACCGTGGTGTTGACAATCCCCCACTGCCTGCTGGGGTGTCGGCGGGACCCAGGCTTCCCGCAGTGAACAGACCCTTCCCTTCTCTCGGCGATAAGGCTGCCTCGGTGCGCATGTGTTATGGAAACTCCGGTGCGCGAGGCCCCTGCTGTCAAGGAGACACCCCTGAGCCCCAAGGTAAGCAGCCCCTGGGTCCTGCTTCTGCAGAGGCTGCTCGACCATTAGTAGGCACGGACCCCTTGGGACCCGTCACAGGCAACGGGCCCTTCCACACACCTCCCGTTCATCAGCGTACCGCAGCGCAACCACACCCTCGTCACAGAATTCATTTCACATCACCACTGACGAATCCGGAGTCCCAACCAAAGTCATCACCCTCAGTTCTACAGTCACCTCACCCCTACTGCACACGTGCTGCACTGTGTGCACAACGTGCTTCAGCACCTTAACTCCCCTCACTCAACACGGGCAGCTACAAGTCACCACTATCACGGACTGTCTAGACACCCGCCGAAGTGACTTCCAGAATTACTTGATGCCTCTGGGACGGTGTCCGTACAGCTCACATTTTGCCTCCCGCGTCCCCCGTAATCCCTCACTTTACACAAACCTCGGCAGCGGAGGCAGCGGATTTCGGTTTAACTTAATTGCTTTACAACATTACCACACACCCCTCTTTTCCCACGTCATTGATTTTAATTTTCAGGGCTCACTTTATAACAGTGCACGATGAAAGATTTAACCTTTTAATGACCGCGTTTTTATGTAGCACTCCAAACCGGCCCTGTGCTTTTTCTTAAGAATTGTACTCACAGGAGTGCACCGAGCGGGTACAAGAGAAAGGTTAGTGAGGAAAGGCACGAAGAGCGGGAGGTGGGTCGGGAACGGCCACACACGAGGTAAACGGAGGAGGGGGGGCGGAAAGGCACGAAGAGCGGGAGGGGGGTCGGGAACGGCCACACACTAACAGCGGGAGGGTGAGGGGCGGGAACAGACACACACACACGGACAAAGCACTCACCTGGACATCTGGCAGATCTCTTGCTTCCTGCTCTCCACTCCTCCTCCCGATGACGTGGTGGAGGCTCGGCCGGCTGGGCCAATCCCAGCGCGGCCCTGGCTGGAGGCGGACGGCTGCTTCCTTCGGCTGGCCGGCCGGCCTGAGGAGAGGGAGGGAGACGGGCTGCCACGGAGCGGGAGGGAGGGGCTATCGAGCGTCTTTTGTGTAATGTCCCGAGCAGGAAGGCAGAGGCAGGTGCCGGCAATGCCGGACCAGAATCGGGGGCGTTCCCGGCGTCGCGTGACGTCGGCAAAAGCCAAAGAATCTCGGGAACGCCCCCGTGTCTGGTCCGGCATTGACGGACAGGCCCCTCGTCCAATGGCAAGGCTCCGTTTACGGAGCCAGCCAATCAATGACGAGGGCCGACCCAAAGCCACACACACAACTCAAGAGGTTTTTTGGCCCATGCGCAAAGCGCATGGCCAGTCAAAACCTAAAAAGCAGGCCCAATGAGGGGCAGGAGGATATATTAATTAATGAGGGAGTGTAGACAAAGACAATAGGTGAGGACAGTGGGAGCAAAACAGTTCCCCAATTGGGTGACTGGTGATAAGCTGGGTTAGCAGTTTTTCCCTGAAATGAAGATCTTAATGAAATGTGCGGAGACCCAAAGCACAGCCGGATGAAGGGTTCTCTTTCCCTGAAAGCAGTCCCGGGACCCAGGCAACCAGATGTGGACCTTGGCTGTGAACAAATAAAACATGATTTAAATGAGAGACGAAGAAGGAAAAACTGAACATGAAAAAAGGGCAATGCAGAGGGAGGTCTAGAGGCTATTTTGTAATCAAATTAAGTTTATTAAGATACATAAGTGAATATAAACTGTACATTTCAGTCAATAGTTCAAGAGGAATACTTTAAAGTTAGTCTACTGATGAAAGAAAAGCATAAAACAAAAAAATGAACACACTTTATAAAAGGACAATAGTAGCAAAGGAGGCAGAATTCAATTTATTTGAATAACATTCCACTCAGCAGAAGACAGAGATAGATTTCTCATATTTGAAAACACTTTGGAATAATAAAAAATATATGGCATGGTTCATTTGGGGTCATTCACCTGCACTTGCAGTCCTCTTCTATTGGACGCCTAGTAACTCTCTTTATATAAATATTTCTAGGAATACACCCTAAAGCACCACGATATGGGCCAGGAACATACATTAATCAGTAAGACACCACATTACTGAATCCTCTCAGGCTAATAAGATACTACAGAGTTTTCACTTTCATGTAAGTCAAATCATTTGCAGCTAAGGTCCTTCCTGTAACCTCTCTTCCGGGGTAACGTTGCACGTTTTGCCAAAGGCCTTTCCACTTTAGGGTTAGTTAAAAAAAAAGAAACATACTAGTTCTAGAGAATGTGAACTGCATCTCCTTTCTCACTCACTCTAACATAAAGTATTCATTGGATGTGTCCAGAACATGCCACTCTGTGGATAGAGTGTAGAAAAGGTGTCAAAAAGCAACAAGAAGACACAATAAAAACATCACAATCGGAAGCCCCAGGCTGAAGAAATGGCGATCTCGAGGCCCCCATAAACCCCCTCCCCGTAGGTAGACCAACGAGGAGCTGAGTAATACAAGAGCATGAGGAGAAGAGAAATATGGCTCCAGAGAATATACGTCACAAATGTTTTCTGGTGTAGTTGAGTAGGATAGTGGGCATGCATCAAATATCTAGCCTTTTACTTGCCAGTGAGTGCAATATTGAAGCAGTCTGCCAGTCATGGATACCTAACAGTGAGTCACTTGTCCCCTCCCCGTCACCACGACTCACAACAGTCAAAGTGAGACTGCACGACGCTAAAGATTCAGCCTGTGAAGACAGGCACTTGAGGAGGCCTAGCAGACTTTTAGCATGTATAACATCCATAGAGGTCCAACCAGCCACCCCACAACATTTGAAAGAGCAGGTTGTGATGGGAAAAGGTCATCCTTGAGTTACTAGATAAGATAACACATTACGAGATGTGTACCCGTTGCTGGGTGTTTTGCATGGAAGGTTGTAAGCTTAGAACAGATGGCTTGGGGGTAACATGCATGGGCTGACAACGAACACATCCGCGAGCCACTCGCCCCTCTCACCAAGGATCCCACAGAAGTCCAACTGAGACTTCTTGATGCTAAAGAGCAAGTAAATGAAGACAGTAGTCAGAGGGGCATGGCACTACTCCCGCAGGAAGACAAGCCACAGGGGCCCAAAGATCCATTCTTCAAAATATGGTTTTAAAGGGACATGGTCACCATTAAGTGGCAGGAGAAGATTATCCCTACCAGGATGCACATCTGTTTCTAGGTGTCCTGCAGGTAAGAATGTGAGTTCAGAACAGGTGGGCCACAGATTATCAAGATAAGATCCAGAAGGAGTTCTAGGGTCGTGGCAATAGACGTTATCAATATCGTTGACTGACCTGTTCATTTTGTGGTATGGGTGGGAACTATTGCAGAGAGGTTTGGCCCAATTTTACTGTCAGTTTTGAAAGTCACAGTTGATTCCCCTGCCCAGTTTTGAGGCAGAGTTCTGCTTCAACCTGGCCTTTACCTTCTCTGATTCTTTTCTGCCACTTTGAAATGTGAAAACTGCTACAGTACTTAACAATATAACAAGATATAAGGAGTCGAGCATCTTGACCCAGGATTGTGAAATCACAGTTTAAATTCAACACATTTTTCAGTGTTTGTCTTTGTGGTACATAGTGGGTGGGGGCGGTGGCATCTCTTCCACCCCCTCCTTTCTTGTCCTCTGCTGTCTTGCCCTGTTCATCTCCCACACCCCTGTTTGTTGTGGTGTCGATGATGCCTAACCAAGGGTCACTGGACATGCCTGACAAAAGTCTCTTTTCACTCATATCCAGTTTTACTTAATACTTAGAATTATTTATCTTATGATTTATGGCTGTAACATTTGATTTGAAAATTGAGTTTGTATATGAAATGTAAGCTATAATTTCTCTTTATGAATGAAAAAGTGTGAAAGTGTTTTTTTGAGCAAATGTCTGTTTGTTAACACATGGGAACAATAATTTTTTTCTATAATATATCGAACACATGCATGCAATTTAACATCATTTGTACAAATATTTTCTTAAGGGATTTGTTGCAGGCAACGCCCCGGTCTATCTAAATAATTGTTTTCATGCACAATTTCACCTGAGACCAGATATTTACTTTGGATTGTATAGAGCCTTAAATCAATATAAATAGTCTTCTTCAATTGGAAGCATTACAATTTAAATAAAATCGTTTTTAACAACAAACCTTTACGCATGGCTTCTTCAATAATCTCCCTTTTAAGAGGGTCTTCCTTACTGAATAAAACTGAAATAATAATATCCCCATTTAAAGTGAAAGAGTAGGGGAGCTTGCTCTGTCCTATCTGCTCTCGATTCATCACCAAGCAGCCAATCCGTGCCAATTAGTAAATAATGGTGGCCAATTGTCCAGTGTGTGATGATGATTTTCGCTCACAGCCAGTATTGTGTTGCTTGGACCAGCAGCCTAAGCACTAGTCTAGTCTAGTAGTTGTCTGCATCAGCCTGGTCAGCACATTCCACCAGAGTCCTGGATAATACTAGCCACCATATATCTAACTAGTGCCAGGTTTTCAGAGTTTCCACTGGCTGTGTATCTGAACTCAGTATATAGTTTTTATATGTGTGGTATGTAGATATCATGAAAACTGGGCTTGGATCTGGCCTACGTTGCTGTACTGTGCTTTAGGACGTTGTGCATATTTGGCTGGCACAGAGCTTTAAAATCTGCATTCTTCTGGATAGCCCATCTTATCTGACTTACTAAACTAATTCTGAGCTGACGTTCTTTCGAGAATTACACACGTCTTCTTCTTCAACTCACAAAGCTGACTTGCTCCAATATCTTCATTTGACAGGTTGATGAACCCCTTCCCTGAGAGCTTCTGCTGGGCTCAGGAGAAAAGGCTGATGATGATTGTTCCAGCCAATAACAAGTGATCAGACTCCAGATCTGGGTGCCGAGGGGCTTCTGGGCATTAACATGTGGAGATTTTAAATTGATTGGTGAATCTTTTTTCTGTAAGAAATCAATTTTTATATGTAAAAAATAAACCCCGTAAAAGGCAAATCTTTGAATTGGCTGGTCATTTAAAAAAAAAATGTTTATTCGTTGCTTCACATGTATGTTTAGGAGGACTGCACCACCGCAAGTAACATAATGGCGAGGCGGCGTGGTGGGAACTATGTCCACGCCTGATATGCAGCACAGTAGATGGGGCGAATATGACCAGGCAGCAACTCATCCGGAGGCCCACAAGGGTGAACAATATGCTGTATAAGTTATGAATGTGACGGAACCCACTAGAGGACAATAATTGCTCTAAAAAGGACCACAAGTCCCAACATGCATGAATGACAAAAAAGCACTCAGTGTGGCCCACTGGGGGTCAAAATAAAATGAAAAGCATGTAGGTAATCAATCAAATGACTTGTGCATATGGGAATCTAGTACAAAATGGAATTTGTACCCGCCTCCCAGATTACATACTCCGCGCCAGGATACTCCGGCAGTAATTGTGCGCGCTATAAAACAGCTTAACATAACATAACATAACATAACATTACTGTTGTGTGGCCAAGCACCATTATTTTGTCCCATAATGCAGCAGCGAAAAAGTCTGGGGAATCAGCATATTGGCTGTATGCACAGGCAATGGTGACCTTTTTTCCCAGGAGGACCCCATGCAGGATCGTGTATCTTCCTTCTATTTCACAGACATGTTTCAGTGTCTGAAATTGTAGTCCTCTCTAATTATCACTGCTACCCTTGCACATAAGCAGAGTATGTGGATGTATGCTCTTCACCAATCCATCCTGCCCCCAACTGCCCAGGGTGCTGGAAATATCATAGGAATCAGTTGGCTGAAAGAGACAAGAGGATACATTCATCTTGCTGGAAATTGTAGAAGAGGTAGAGTGCCATGAAGATTCTGGACCCTGAGGGCTCAAACAGGGGGACCTGGGTTTCAGCACATAACAAACCAGGTATTGGTCTGGTAAGGTGTACTCAACACAGCCCAAAGTGGGTCAAGGGAGGCTAGCAGTTAGTGCAGGTAGGTCAGGAGAATAAGTGGGAAGAATGCCCTTCTCCCCCACCCAGCAACTCTGGTCAAGGAGAGTGGCCACCTGGGAAGTAGGTCTAGGATTCCTGTCCAAACAGGCAGACGTTTCTGGGTGACCACCACCCACACGAGGAGTGAAGGTAACCAGCATGGGCTGCATTGGAGGCTACCACTAAGGGCATTATATCACCAGTAACAGATGCTGCAGAGGGTACAAGGGGGATGAGTGGTATAGATATATGGTGTGATTAGCGATAGTGGTAGTGACCACCGCAAGGAAGTCAGGAGGTGGAGGATGGGAGCTGGGGAGGAACACAGAGACGGTGAGTTGGGAGGGACAGGGAGTGGGACAAAGAGATAGGGATGGGAAGTTGGAAGAAGATGGGGATGACAAATCGATTGGTGGTAGAAAAGGGAGGGGTTGTCTGCAGTGAAGGGCCCGGCAAATGATACAGAAAGAAGGAGCGGCCTGATTGGATAAAACAAGATGACTCCGGGAAATAAGCTCCATTGGCCAAGAACCAGTGCAGAGGAATGGAAGTCGAGGAAAGAGGACATGTAAAGCATTGTCAGGGCAAGAGGACCCGACCTGCTAGAAAGTGATTATGAGGAGGAATGGTGGGAAGGGACAATGTATATTGCAATGAGGAGGAAAGGACAGCATAAAAGAAGGTAGAGAGTAGGGAAACACAGAGGAAGGGGGTGGCCTGGTTTTCAGACAGTGACATTTGAGTCATGTGACAAATATCTGGAAGAGAAAAGGGAGCCGCACATGAATGAAACAGGCAACAAAGGGACAGGACATGAAGGAGCAGTCAGATTCCCAGAAGTAGCAGAGACAAAGGGAGAAGAGGAATGTGGATAAGAGTGATCAGGGGGCAGTGGTGGAAGGGTAATGAGATATAGGCAAGGATATATCCTCCAGCTGAGTAGAACGGGACGACAGGGAGCAAGGAAGATACTGCAAAAGTGGGAGAGGACAACACAGGGGAAACGCTTACGTACGTTGGGAGTTAAGGATGCTTTAGGTAGCCACTTAATGTTGAGTATACAAGAAGACATCTGGGCAAAAGAGTATGTGGACATCTTTAAGCTGTTAAATGGGGAGACAATGTGCAGTAAGGGTTGGAAGCATTAGGAATTGGCAAAATGTCCATGAGTGCCTAGGAACCTAAAAACGTAAATGATGACATTCCCTATATATGCTAGCTTAATCTGTGAGATGCCAGAGGTAAGTAAAGAGCTTTGAAAATACATGGATGTGATTGGAATGGCCATTACCACTTTTGGTGAACGGTCCTGGTTGCAACATGAAGAGGAGCTTTGATTTTACAGGAGTGTGAACCCCTCCAAGATGTGGGCGGAGTTGGACAACAAGTTATATTTGCAATTGGCGATCTCCACCAGACCGCTGCCAACACTTCACACATGGTAAGTGTGTGTGGCCACTTCCTGTGCAGCACTTTCCAGGGTATTCCACCTCTAATGGAGTTGTTCAAGCAGGGAGAGTGATGCCATTGGCATCTGCTGGAGCTATAACAAAAAGATTGTTACCAATACCTATGCAAATTCCAACATGAATGTCTACACTGCAGTACCTGGCATTGTAGCAGGCATTCAGTGGGCCAGCCAGGGGGCAGAGGCAGGGGGAAGGCAGGGAGAAGGCAGGTACACCAGTTAACATGGAGGTGCTGTGACTTTGGCTGAGGTTGGTTGAGGTACCTGGGAAGAGCAGCAGCAAACTACTTGTGGAGAGGTTTTCCAGAGGGATTTTGCATCCCTCAAATGGGTCAGAGGACAGGGAGGTGGGCACAGTAGGGGAAGAACAGATTATACAGAGCAAATTAGAGAAAGAGGTGGGTGGAGGTAGAATGCAGGTCCAATCACTGACCCCTTCCCCCTAATGGTGGACCTCTGCATTTCACTGATAGATTGGGTGCATAAGAAGACAAAGGGAGAATACAAGATGATACACCATCTATTGTTGTCAGAAGGGTTGTTGATCAATTATTAAATTGATCAGAGTGATTGCTGATTGGTTAACAAGAGTCAGATGAGGCAATATGGATGGCACGGAGCTGTGGGGTGGGAGCTGAAATAGTTAAGACCGGTATTAAATTGTCATACCAATGGCTGCTTGTTAATCCCCAAGACATGCAGTTACTGGGTGTACAATTCAATTCCAGGGACACATTTAAGTCACTAGAGCAATGTCAATGGGCTGGTCAGTAGCATGTGTAGCGTTTGAAAAGTCTACCACATTCATGAAATAAGCAGTGGGAAAAGTAGTGTGGGCAGAGCATGTGCTGCATGGCAATTTCCTAATGCTGTAAGTGAAGTACGAGGAGGGTGAGTGTGCTATAATTATGTTGCATCACTCGTGCTGAAGAGAAGACTACGGGAACGCTTTGCTGAAACGGACGCTGCACTGAGGATTTTGACTGCCTCTCACCTCGGAACTTTTACTCCCACTCCGCGGGTCCCGCTTCGTGAGGGGAGTCGGATCATCGCTGGGGGTCACTGCTGAGGACTGTGCGAGGCGGGGCTGCGAGCGCGGGTGCTGGGACTCTGATTCCCAGGAGCACCCGCCTGCCCGGATTGAGATCACCTGGGCTGCTCTCCCGACCCCTCCCTCCCGCCCTTGAGCCTTCTAAAGCTGCGTTGCTGGACAAGACCAGTGGGACGCTTTGCTGAAACGGACGCTGCACTGAGGATTTTGGCTGCCTCTCACCTCGGAACTTTTACTCCCACTGCTCGCGGAACCCGCTCCGCGGGTCCCGCTTCGTGAGGGGAGTCGGATCATCGCTGGGGGTCACTGCTGAGGACTGTGCGAGGCGGGGCTGCGAGCGCGGGTGCTGGGACTCTGATTCCCAGGAGCACCCGCCTGCCCGGATTGAGATCACCTGGGCTGCTCTCCCCGACCCCTCCCTCCCGCCCTTGAGCCTTCTAAAGCTGCGTTGCTGGACAAGACCAGTGGGACGCTTTGCTGAAACGGACGCTGCACTGAGGATTTTGGCTGCCTCTCACCTCGGAACTTTTACTCCCACTGCTCGCGGTACCCGCTCCGCGGGTCCCGCTTCGTGAGGGGAGTCGGATCATCGCTGGGGGTCACTGCTGAGGACTGTGCGAGGCGGGGCTGCGAGCGCGGGTGCTGGGACTCTGATTCCCAGGAGCACCCGCCTGCCCGGATTGAGATCACCTGGGCTGCTCTCCCCGACCCCTCCCTCCCGCCCTTGAGCTTTCTAAAGCTGCGTTGCTGGACAAGACCTGTGGGACGCTTTGCTGAAACGGACGCTGCACTGAGGATTTTGGCTGCCTCTCACCTCGGAACTTTTACTCCCACTGCTCGCGGTACCCGCTCCGCGGGTCCCGCTTCGTGAGGGGAGTCGGATCATCGCTGGCGGTCACTGCTGAGGACTGTGCGAGGCGGGGCTGCGAGCGCGGGTGCTGGGACTCTGATTCCCAGGAGCACCCGCCTGCCCGGATTGAGATCACCTGGGCTGCTCTCCCCGACCACTCCCTCTCTTACCCAGCGATTACTATATCTTGCGGCCAGTTCTCCCGCGGCGCGGGAGCGCGCGGGAGGGTGCCGGGAGAAGCCCGGGACAAGGGCGGGACCGTCTGTGGCCGTCCGGGGCCGCTGGAGGCCGGGCTGGGCCTATTCTCTTGGCCCCGCCGCCCACTCCCAGGTATAGAGGCTGATAAACATCCACATTGCTTGTATTACACCCCAAGAAACCATGCCGTCCCCGGCAAGGGAATGTACCCCCTTAAGACAGGCAGGAACAAAAAACATGACCTTAGATAACTATTTCCCACGGGCGGGGGGAGAAGGGGACAAGGAAAACATGCTAAGTCGGCTTAGGGCTGAGCGGAGACGCTCTATAGACAACTTGAAAGGCCGACCCCTAGGAGACCATCCCCCTCCTACCTCAGATCTAACACTATTGGAAGACGTCCCTATCTTGCTTAGGGATGTCACAAAAACGCCCCCAGAAACTCCAAGGACCTCTACTCCAGTGAGGAACGAAAGCCCAACCAGGGAGACGATTGATCTAATTTCCCAACCCCCCCCACAATCAAAGTCTAGGAAAGCTAAACCTAAACAAATCGCTGCGCAGGGTGTATTTGGACCCCCCCCCCCAAATAAACGTAGGAGGAAGTCGAAGGGTGCCCAGGCTAAAAATAAACCCAAGATCTCCCACTCTGACTTTGGGAAGCTATCCAAACATACCACGCCAACCGTGGCTGTGGTGGGTTATTTACACCCCACACCCACGGCTCAGGACGGTGGGGCCCCCACTTTGCCTAACGAGATGGCTAGTAACACCACCAATGCCCCTCTCTCTGTTGCCCCGTTGGGCAACCTGGAATTCCTGCTTAGGTCACTTTTGCTACCTATTAGTGAAAGCATTAAAAAAGTGGAAATAAGATTAACCATCCTGGAGGCCACACTAAGTAGCATTAAAAACCTGCCCAAACCCCATGAAAAGGTCCTTAAACCCACTGTTAGTCCAAAAGCCCCGAATAGCGCACTACACCTGGCTCCCCCACAGGCGCCCATTACGACCATCCCACCACAAACTCAGAGGAACAATCCGGCCTTAAATAAACCATCCAACTGTACAGGACTTAGCCCCCCTGCAAAGGTAAATAGCATTCCCACAGTACAGCCGAAAGAAAGTGTAGCACCCACCCCACCAATGAAGCCCCCCCCATGGCCACGCAGACCCAACTTACCACCAGAGGCGAATGACTTCACAGTAGTTATGGCGGGTGTCCCCCCATTAAAGGAGGGTGAAGCGGAGGATTTCTGCACTTTAAAAACTAGGGTGATTAAGTGGCTAAATCAGAATAGACCTTTACCTGTACACTTAAATAACGAGATAATAATGGTCAGAAGGGTACCCTGGATAGGGAGAACCCGTAAATCTATCATAGGGGACTGCATATTGGTGAGCTTCAGGGATACTGGAACAGTTGCTCACATATGCCAGGGAAGGAATAGATCACTAGTGACAACAATCCAAACACTCCATGTGTCCTTTTTCTTTCCTCCTGTCCCGGTTCGCACACATGGGACCCGCTCTTATGACAACTGGGAAAGGGTGGGCCGAAGGGGAGCCCAGCATCATGAGTTCAATCACAGGCCACCACTTAACCGGCCATTACCACCCTTCCAAACATTTAATCGGTTTCATTGTTTGGATGGACTCGAGGGGGTGGACTGACAAACAGAACACTGCAGGTGGGACAGCGGGGACAGAGGTGCCAAAAAGGCAGAGCAGGAGATTCCCAGCCACCCATCAACAGGTAGTGCCCGGAGGCAGGTGTTGGATGAACCTAGGGTCGTAGATAATGCACGCATGGGTGATGCGCAAGGACCAGTCCCGGGGGAGGAAGGGCGAGAACCACTAGGAGGGATGCAATGAAGTGGGGTCCAGGCGGGGGACGCACTAAAAATTATTTCATGGAATATAGCCGGTTTGGCTGGGAAAGTCAATAACAAGGAGTGGCTTGAATATATCAGGAAATTCCACATAATATGCCTGCAGGAGACCTGGGCCCTGGAGAATAATTTCCACCTAGAAGGGTATAAGTCCTTTGTTGTACCTGCGCAAAAATCAAGATCAGGGAGAGCCATGGGAGGTTTGGCTATTTATACAGATCTGAGCCTACCGGGAAATTATGCTTACCTTGAGTGCAACTCCCACAGGATTCAGGCTGTTAGGTTCACTGGGAAAGGTCTTAGATTTGTCGCTGTAAACCTCTATAATAATGAGATTGCGGGATCTAACACCCCCCTTGTCATCGAACTAGATAACAGGTTGGGCCAGGTACTAACAGGTCAAAAAAACGGGCTCCCATATGGGCTAGTGGTCATGGGAGACTTTAACTGCCATTTGTGCCCGGCACTGGTCAAAACAAATATAGACTGGTCCCGATGTCCAATGGAGAAGGGACCGCATTTCTCTCATACGCCGTTGGGCTTAGCCCTTAGGACGTTACGGCCTAAATATGATCTTGGACACACCATTAACATGGTAGGGATGCAGGAGGGTGGCACACTCCCCCCCACATTTAAGGGTAGAGGATGCTCCTCCTTTATAGATTATATTTTGGTTTCTAGGGCACTAATGAATAAGACAATCAGTGTAGGGATTGAGTGGAGTGGTTTTAGCGACCACAACCCCCTGGTCCTGGAACTGCTGTACTTGGCAGGCCCAAGAATTAGAGCCCACCCTACTATCACCGAGAGAGCAACAGACCAGGGCAGGAGATTAAAATGGGCCAAAATAGATGGGGAAAAGTTTTATAAGGGCTTGGTGGACGCTGGGAAACTAGCCATTAATGATTGCCTGGACACCGAAGTCCATGGACCGAGGGTAATGGAAGCCTTCGACCACATTGCTAAGCTGGTCGACGGTCTATTAAAAACCAGTGTGCCTCTCAAGTCTGACGGGAACCCCCGTTGGTTTCATAAAGACTGCTCTAAAGCTCTGAGAGAGCTGAAAAGCACCCTGAAAACCAAACCAAGGGTCCCCCACAAAGTTAAAGAGTGTAGAGACGTCTACAAAAGAGAAATTAAGAGGAGGAAGTTTGCCTTGCAGGCGGAAGTATGGGCAGATTTACGAGAAGCGGGGGAAAAAAAGGATTTAGCGGGTTTCTGGAAAATAATTAATAACCCAACCTTCCAGGAAAAAGATTCCCCGGATTTAGGGGCTAATATTCTCCCAGAGCAGTGGATTAACCACTTTAGGGGCCTCTATAATCACGAGCCAGGTTCCATTGTAGACTCCCCGGTCAGTTCTATCGAGGTCACACTGGTGGAATTTTCCATCAAGGAAATAATTGCAGGGATTGAGGGTCTGACCAAAAACAAAGCACCGGGGCCTGACGGAATCCCCCCAGATCTTTTTCTGAGTAACATCGAACTGTGGGCCCCCCTTATGACAAGGGTAATAAACACAGCTATTATTTATGGCCTGCCCCGATCCTGGTCCACGGCAGTAATTGTGCCAATTTTCAAAAAGGGCAATAGGGATGACCCAAAGTGCTACCGCCCGATCTCCCTGATTGATGTGTCAGCAAAGCTTTTAGGGAGGGCAATCCTCAGTAGATTGTCCGTGTGGACCGAGGAAAGAAACATCTTCTCGGACACCCAATACGGCTTTAGGGCAGGGAGGTCCACTAGTGATCAGTGTCTTAATCTATATATGCTGACCGCCAAGTATACCATAGCTAGTGATGAATCCATTTATATGGGTTTTATGGACTTGGCAGCAGCATTTGATCACGTGAACAGGGAAAAACTGTGGGGCATGATGCACAGCATGGGGATAGAGAGCGGCCTAATTAACATCTTGAGAGAACTGCATAGTGATACTACTGCCAAGGTCCGCTTTAATAGGGAGGGGGGGCTGACTAGCTCTTTTCCTTGTAAGAGTGGAGTCCGTCAAGGCTGCATTCTCGCTCCCTTTTTGTTTTCCCTTTATATCAACAACCTAGAGCAGTTTTTGCTAGGACTGAAGACAGATTGCCCAAGGGTGGGGTCGCGTCACATTCCCGTTCTGCTTTATGCAGATGACGCGGTTTTGATCGCACGCACACCGAGGAGCCTTCAAACCCTGATTGACGGGTTTGTCAGTTTTATGAGTGCCCTGGATCTTTCTGCAAATCTCAGTAAATGTTATGTGCTCCTGGCAGGAAAAAAAAACACCTCTAAATTTACCTACAAAATAGGGAGTCACATTTTGGAAGAGGTCAAAACGTTTCCATACCTTGGTGTTACATTTGATGGTGCCTTGCGGTTTGATACCTTGGTGGAGGAACGCTGTGGTAAAATGGTATCATCTAACGGGGCAATTGCTAGTTATGGCAGGAGGCTAGGAAGATGGTCCCCGGAACAGGTGTTAAACCTGTATAGCTCTGTATCATGCTCCAAGGTAATTTATGGGGCAGAGGTATGGGGCTTTGTTAATACCACTAGCATCCAACGAGAAGAAAACAAATACTTGAAATCAGTTTTGAGGGCCCCACAATGCACTGCTGGTTTGATTGTCCACAGAGAGTTAGGGAGATCATACATAGAAGATCTGATAAAATTGAGGCCAATCATAGCCTGGTTAAAAATTTGGGTGAACCCGGAGGCGACACTGAGCAGAGAAATTTTATCAGATTGTCTAAAGAGGGACAAATGTATGCGTATCCCTTGGCTCCTTTATGTGAAGAATATCTTAGAGGAGCTAGGCCTTGGGAACCTCTTCTTTCACCCTGCATCGATTGTAGCCCAGGACAAACAGCAAGTGGGGAGAATATTCCTGGAACAGAAAACCATGTGCAGAGAGGAGGTTGAAGGATGTAAAAAGTCTGTGAGGGCCCATCGCCAAGTAAAAAGTGTTGAAGGTATGGAGCCATATTTGTTTCTCATGCACAACGCCCAGGATAGGTTCCTGATGTGCCGATTCAGAATAATTACTCCCATTCTTGTTGGCATCACCAGCGGGGTTCGTCACAACAATAGACCAGAAGGGGCCCTGCGGCTGCGACAATAGGTCTCCGCAGGATTCCCTTCACTTGGTCTTACTTTGCCCTCTCTACTCTATGCCCCGACGTAAATACCTTGTAAATATCTTGAAAAAAGCTAATTTGGTCCACGCTAGGGAGGCATTAGTTTTCTTACAGAAAGCCGAGGACCCTTTGACACTGTGTAGCATTATGAATTTTATTAAAGTAGCACTAAGACTAAGGCTCACTAGAGGTGTAGATTGAAATCTTTTATTTTTCTTTTTAAATGTTAAATATGGCCATATTGCTGCTGCTATGTCTGTAAATTTATTGCACAAAGAATTCTGAAATGTTTAATGCTTTTTTATTGTGTAAATATGAATGTGCTTTTATGGTGTTTTTTAATCACCGAATAAAGATTCTTTGAAATTGAAATTGAAATTGACTATGGGAAATAGCTTGACCTCTCTAGGTATAAAAATTTGATTCAGTAGCCATTGAGTTGTGCTTGCCATCAGACAAATTAAAAATATTATAGGACATTGACAGAAGAGGTGCATATGGCTGGGTCCAAGCTGAGGTGGCATTGTGGACAAAAGAACAATGGGTTGAAATGCTACCCGTAGCTGTTGCCAGTGGTTGGACAAATTATAAGCATTCCTCCCATCACCTTTTGTGCGTTTGATATATCACAAAAGACCAGCTTGTGCTGTGCCTATTGCAGCCGCAAAACTCATACTCAACCCCCATGCTGCACCTATTTCACAATGTACCTCAGAAGGCTTCACTGGTTCCCCATTCAAAAGTGCAGTATATTCAAACTTCTCATGCACACATAGAAAGCCCTACATAACACAGAAACAGAACCCCTAAACAACCACATACCCTTTCATCAACCCACTCAGTGAGTTTGGCAAGAAGTGGAAGACCTGGCTCTTCATACAAACAACTTGGCACCACACACCTACACACATTGGGCAAGTGCCTGGATACCCCTTTGGGTGATTAGTGTCCTATACAAATCAGCATAACATAACATGAATTTGGTTTCCTGTCCTTGCTATGAACTATCTAATTCAGAACTTGGCATATTCTGAGGTTGGAAAATAAGCAGTGGCAGAGGATTTGTGTTTTGGTGCTAGAAGCAAACAAGGCAGGGACATCAGATGAGATGTGGACCCTAGACTGAATGTCAGAAGTTTGATGGAAAAATCTCTAGCAGATTCCTTGAGATTATCATACCAGTAGCGTGGAGTGAATGGATGAAGACAGCATCTAATTGGAGAGCTAAGTAGGGGGAAGGATGCATTAGAGTCAGGAGGGTGCAGTGCAATTTTTGATATGGTTGACTGACAAGTGGTGCCCCCCAGGGACACTTGCTGGATATTTGGCAGGCATAGCACTATACTGGAAAATGTTTTTTTTTACTTTATCATTTTATAGCAATTTGATCCATTACAGTAGCCAAATTGCAGTTTCTTGACAAACATATTGTAAAGAAATATCCGGAAACAAACAGATGATAACATGCTGCGTGACAATATCGGAGCTCATTAAGCAACGTACTATGCATAAATGACAGAGGGATGATATGCAAAAAACATGGTCCTATACAAGTGTAATCACAGCAGTTAGACAGCAATCTTTGACATTAGCACATCCCACACTTTTTTGTGTACTGACTTTCCTCTTCCCAACATAAAGTCAGAGACTCAGATGTGGTAGGAAACATCATATGGGCTCAACACTCATCCATGTCTATACTAACCGCCCCACTGTATCTACTACTGCCTTGCACCTAAGATACACAGGGTAAGGTTCCCAGATATCTCTTGGTCAATCAATCAATCAATCAATCAGGGAATTGTAAGTGCGCTACTCAAGGTGCCTGGGGGGGGGTTGAGCAGCTCCGTTCAGTCAAAGAGCCAGGTCTTGAGTGTCTTCCTGAAGATGTTCAGGGAAGGGGCGCGTCTTATGTCAACTGGGAGCTCATTCCAGGTCTGGGCTGCAATGTAGGAGAAAGCTCTCCCACCTATTCTGGCCTTTTTCCGGATTTGCGGAGTTTTGGCGAGGGTGAGGTCGGCGGATTGGATCCTTCTTCAGAAAGTCAGAGATATCATTTCAGAAATTGCTAATACCTCGGTTCCTCCTTTCAGACCTAGACCCCGCCCTCCTCAGGTACCCAACTCACAAACTTCCCTAAAATTGTTCCAGCCTCCTTATCTTTCCTAATGATTCGCACCAAATCAGGCTCCCGGACAGACCCCTGCCCTCCGAGGATTTTTCAAATGGCCCTTCCAGGGCTGGAAAAAACAGATTATTGCAATACTAAACAACTCCCTGGAAATTGGCTACCTACCGACCAACCTAAAAGAAGCCAGGGTCACCCACCTGCTGAAGAAGCCTGGTGCAAATACCTCTACTCTCAAGAATTATAGACCAATCTCTCAGCTCCCCTTCCTGGCAAAAGTGTTAGAACAACATATACTAAAGACACTCTCGAACTGCTTGGAGGACCACCAGTTGCTCCAAGCTAGACAGGCGGGCTTCAGAGCCCACCATAGTACTGAGCTAGTGATGCTGTCTGTTTTTGCCGAGCTCAGAGTTATTGCTGACAACAAACAGCCAAGTGCCCTGATTTTATTAGATCTATCAGTGGCATTCAACACGGTAATTCATAGAAAGCTGCTGACTCGTCTCTTCGACCTGGGTATCACCGGGCTAATGCATCAATGGCTAAAATCATTTATATCTGACCGGACTGAGAGGGTTCAGTTGGGTGAATATACATCGAATATGGGCACTCTTGCCTGCTGTGTACCCCAGGTTTCCGCGCTATCCCCACTCCTTTTTAATTTTTACCTGCAACCCCTAGTGGAGACCCTGGCTCACATGGATTGGTGTATCTTCAATTACGCTGATGATACCTAACTCCTCATCCGGATCAGCAACTCCTGTCAGGCCCAGGAGTCGGCCAAAAAGTTGCTCAGATTTACAGTGAGCTTGATGACGGCCAATTCGCTGAAAATAAACCCTGATAAGAAGTGCTTGTAATTCCAACAATTTATAGCCCTTGGTTTGATCTTTTTTGGCCACCGGAACTGGTGCTGTCCCTGTACCAGTCCTGGCTGTAAAAAGCCTGGGTAGAGAAATCGACTCCGAGCTGTCCATATCCAGCCAGGTCACAGCGGATTGCTGAGGCAGCTACGGAAACTTGCCCCTCTTCTGTCAACGTCTTCATTACAGATGGTTGTCTCCGCCACTGTCATCTCTAGGTTAGACTATGGGAATACCCTTTACATCGGCCTCCCCCGAAAACCTATCAAGAGACTGCAGGTGGTACAAAATGATGTGGCCAGGCTCATTCTCAGACTTCCCAGAAAGACCCGTGCTACCCCTCTGCTACACAAATTGCACTGGCTCCCCATCAAACACAGAACTCAATTCAAAGGCTTATGCATTGCCAACAAGGCAAGTAATGGCCAAGCTCCAGTGTATAGAACGCCTAGAGAAATATGTTCCTGGCCAGACACTGCGATCATCTGAGGCCTGCCGTTTAGCTCTCCCCAGATATATCTCTAAATCCAAAGAGGGTAGAGCATTCTCTGTCCTGCTTCCACAAATTTGGAATAACCTACCTTAGTACCTCCACAGGGAACTGGTTCTCCTCACTTTTAGGAAACAACTTAAAGCGCTCCTATTTAGAGAGGCGCTAGCCACAGTGTAATTTCAGGTTCTCTGCTTGTGGTTCCAGCTGCCGTCAGTGACTTTGGTCACTTTCTCTATAAGCGCTTACAGACCTGAAGGTGATTTTGCACTACATAAAATACATATATCATTACATATAGAAGGCTACAGTGAGGCCATCCAAGCCTGGTGCTTTATTATTTTGCATTTCTTTTAATGCGTCTGTGATTTCAGTGGTGTGGAGTGGTGCCATTAGCCATTCCCTATGTGATTTGGTCAGCGATTTCATAGCAATGTGTGCTAGATATTTTTCGGCTGATTCATCAGTATGGAGCTCACGCAAGGTGTAGAGCTATGCATAGTACGCCCAACAGCACTTAACTATTTGTGGGGCACTCCACACCTGCGTACCATCACTATCTTGAAGAGACAACACTTCACTGTCTCCCCTGGCCGGTTGAGACAAAGCTGCTAACGTGGCACTGGGTCTCTCTCCATCACCATATACATTAGCGGTGGCCTATTTCCCAATGCTTTGGATTGTACCAATTCATTGTATTTGTCGATTTTCCATCTAATCTGTGTGAGTCTCTCGGGCTCTGACGTTTTCTGTGTATCACACTCCAGCACCGCTAGTTCTTTTTCAAGTTTTAGCATTCAGTCCCGTATGGACTGGAGATCCCTGGCATGTTTCGAGATTGCTATCCCACGAATATAGACCTTGAATGCCTGCCAGATGGTGGCCATTCGAGGTACACTTTCAATATTGATGCGGAAGTATTCATCTTTTGCTTGTGCTAGTTTCTTGTGAAACACTGCATCCAAAAAGGATATTATGGGAAACGCCAAGCCTGAGACCTAGGTTGCATATCTTCGAGTGTAAGGATAAGCTTAACAGGATAGTGGTCAGAGAATGTGCGGGGCAGATGTGAACACTCTTGTATATATAGGAGTAGACTTTGAGATGAGCCAATAATCTATGCGTGTATGTATGCCGTGCAGCGAAGAGTAATGGGTGTACTCTCTGCCTTGTAGTGATAATTATTGCCAGACTTCGATCAGCCCACCGGTCTCAGCAAGGGGGGTGATTGCCTTAGCCACACCAGATAGTCATCTGGGGGGTCATCAAGACCTTTCTAATTCAGATGACAGTACACAGTTATAATCCCTCCCCCCATAATTGCTGAATATTCATATATGCAGTGAGTCTGTTGTTGAGAGATCAATAAAATTGAGGATCATCATAGTTGGGACCAGAAACTCCCACCAGAAGCACATCAAGATCATCTTTACGACAGCGCACCATTATGTACCTACCATCTGAGTCTACACATACCTCTTGGATTGTATGCCTGGCCACAATGGGCTCATATCAGAACACCTTGTGCGTTCGATGTAAAACCTGCTGCTACAAAGGAGCCCTTCATTCTACTTTGTGTAAGTAGTCCTGATTTAGGTTCTAGATGTGTCTCTTGCAATATAGTAAAATCAATATTATATCTCTGCAGATAAAGGACAATATTTCTGATTTCATATTGATTGTGCAACCCCCTGACATTCCAAGTTAATATTATAGTAGTACTATTTGGGCTTGGTGGAGCCCTTTGAGCATGATTGTCACCAAGCGTGCTCATCTTGTCTTCTAACTGCAAACATAGAACTAGTTTCCAAACTGAACTTCTTCATTCGGCTACTTAGGGAAAATAAACTACAACATATGGAACCTGCTTCCCATGCCATGTCTCTTTCCCCACGACATAGCTTATGAGTCCCTCCCATAGTACCTCCCACCCTTGTAAGCCCACTGCTGTGTATAATACACGCAGGCGGTGAGTACCTATAAACTGCACTCCAGGTGGTATGAGTTTGTGAGCGATCCTTTTCAAACATTACCCTCCAACTTCTAAGCAACAGATAGAATGCCAAACTATAGGTGCCAATAGGGTATACAAGAACAGTGATAAGTGGATGGTGTCATGATACACATACGACTATTATAATTGATACATCATATGACTTAGCACCAGTAGCGGTGGCAAACAGCATTTTGAGTGCATATGTGGTACAATGTTGAATCTGTAAGTGAGAGCGTTAACCTTGACTGTCCAACTCACTGCGGGGCCACCATCGTCCAGTTCCAAGTCCTGAGAGGTTTTCTTAGATTTGATGTTGTGATGTTTTTAGAGCGCCTGTTGTAGACTATTTGGATCAACATAAATCTTAGTTTTGCCATCAATTGTAACTCTGTGTCTCGCAGGATAAAGCAAAGCATTTTCCAAATTGAGTTCTCTCAGTTTACGCTTCATTGGAGCATATTGTTCCCCCGCTCCTTGGACCAGGAAAGTAAATCCGGGTACAAAGATAGATCAGAGCCCTCAAAGTGAAGTGTTCGGAGATCCTTGGCTCTCCGCAGTGCCGAATCTCTGTCCATGTAGTTTAATAGTCTAGCTAATATTGGGCGAGGGGGGGGGGCAATGGGTAGCAGCCGCGAGGCTAGCAAAGGGTGAGCCCGCTCCACTATGATTACAGGTGAAAAAGAATCACGGCCCAGTAAGGTTATGAGCAACTTTCAAACAAATTGTTCCATGTTCCCAGTGGCTGAGGATTCGGGCAATCCAACTATAAGCAGACACCTTGATCATGCTTCTAAGTCCTCAGCCTTATTTTGCAGAGTCACAATCAATGTTTCCGTACGTTTTGCGTTTCAGTGGTGGCAATTTGCTGATCTTCGGTATCATACACTCTTCTCTCCACCATGTTGATTCTTTCAGCCTGCTTGCCCATTCTTTCGGACATGCGGTCCATGCGGTATGTGAGGGAGTCGATTTTGCCATCTATAGTTGTAGAGCTTTGCTGCATGGTAGTGAGTGTGACTTTCAGAACTCCCCCAAGATCGGCACTCAGGGCACATTGCTAATAGGACGGCGCCTCTGTGTCTACCTCCCTGGACCTGGTGGACTTGCGCTGCTCCAACTGCAACTTGGGCTGGTGCTTGTCTGGTTTCCCCATAGCGCTATAAATAGTGCGAAAGAGGTAGAAGAGTGTTGATAGCGTGCCTTAGATGTATCTATGTATGCACCTGATGCTTCCAACAATGGCAGCGGGACTTGGTGGAAGACTTACTGTATGTTGGTATATGTGACATGGAAATGGGTCTGAAAGAGTTTCATTTTCCCCAACAGGTAGGGAAGACCCTCTTTGATACTGTTGTACCTGTTATCCTGTACCTTATTTCGTTGTCCGCCCTTCTCAATCAAAACTGCCCTATACCACAAACCCCATATAGATTGTAGCCCTTAGTGTCAAGCCCAGACATCTGGTTGAAAGCCAGAGAGTCGAAGGGAAACTTCCTACAGCACCTTACCTAACTTCACACAAAAAAATGCATGAGGACAGACGAATCCCTGCCCCTCTAACTTTCCCTCATCCTCTGAAAATCTTTCTATACTTCCCCCACAGGATTGCTGAGTGCAAGTGTAGCACCCTATCCAATGGGTTACCACAGCTTTACTTCTGGCTAGTGTCTTAACCGTATCACTGCGTTGTCAGATTGGATTATCCTGGGCTGCTCCAAACCGGCTTCTGAGAGGCCCCACGTAACAGTCTTATAGGACTCAACACAAGTCAAATAATGGTGGTGTCTATTCCCTTTATTGTCCACCTGACATAGTAGTATAAGGAGGGTGAAGGTTGTGGAAAATAAAATACAGACATCAATCATGACTCATCACGGAGTCGCGTCACTCCTGCCTTCTCATGTGTCATCTTGGGGATTTCCCCTCTCTTAGTCTCCCGTTTTCTCAAGTCTTCTCTGTATACCACAGTCGACCCTCTGGAAAATAGAACCGGCACTGAGTATCAAATCGTATGTTTGCTCTTCTCTCCTTCACTAACCATTAGTGCAGTGCTCGGAAAAACCTATGTGTGAAGTCCATGCTTCTCACAACCCACCTGTTGAGTCCCAGCCAGGCCTATTGGGCTCTTATAAAGACCTCCATCACCACACAGTGTCATTATGAACCCTTATTGGTGCCATTTGAGTAAAGTATCTCTTGCCTGGTGCCGAAGCCCTGAACCTGGGCCTCAGTGGTCTGGATCACAGCGCCTTATTCTCTCAGGTTGCTGAGTATGCACAGGGTTAAGCCTTGTCATTCATCTTTGTCAGCTTCAGTCTGCTCTTGATGTTTCGGCTGGATCCTCTCAGTCATCTCCATGGAAAGCAGTTAAACCGTAAGCCTGCTTCCCATTATCTTTCTTTGTCTCCATTATCCTCTCCATCGATCCTGCCTCTTCCTTCGCGCTGATTTCCTCGTCCTCCCTCGATTTTGTATACTGTGGAGGCGGCGAATTCTCTGGTCATTTTTCTGTATGTGTATCATAGTTTAGAGCCACACTCTCCCTATCTTAGTGGGAATCTGTGGTGGCCATCTTGGAGTTTCCACAATTTCTACTGTAGTCCCTTCCACATACCCTTATGATGTGTCTGTTGGTTTATCCCAGTTTTCTCCAATTCCACTTCTAAATGTTCTACATAGACCTACTGCTGAGGTGTCTACTGCTATATGATTGTTTGCTCATGTTTGATTCTAGGCGGCCCTCAGATTGCAAACCAGTTAACTTCCATAGAATGTCCAGCTAATAAATAGCTAGGTGGCCTAGATATATGTGCTTATATTGATGCCAGTCTGCACCAACATCTAACTCAAAACCCCTAACAGTCCTTAGACTTCCAATTAAAATTGTCAGAGTTGTCAAGACAGCTCAACTTTCACTGTAGCAGACCTTCCCAGCCTGCATCAAAATTTTAAAAGCATTTTAGGATGTCCATCTTATAAAATATCCACAGAGGAGCACTCTTCAAACTTCTCATGCACAAATACAAAGCCTTACATAACATTGGCCCCACATACCTCAACAACTACATACATTTCCACAAACCTACCAGAGACCTCCACTCAGTTGGACTCCTACTCACACACAACCCACATACGCAGAACCAGATCTGAGAGTCTTGCCTTCTCCTACCTTGCTCGTAAAGCCAGGATAGATCTGCCCAGGAACAGCAGTGCCTCCTCAGTGGTTCTTGAATTCTACAAGAAACGGAAGACCTGAATCTTCACTTAGCCCCAACCATGGCTAGGTCCATACAGCTTCTACTTTAATGCCAGTATACACTTCCGAGTTGTGCAATATAAAAATACACATAACATATCATAACATGTGGTCCTAATAGCTGAGCTTCTGTTGCTTCAAATCCTACCATATTACCTAGCTCCAGAACTCCAATAAAAAAATATCCAGTTGGTCTTGGTAACTTAGCTTGAACTGCTCCAAATAGTATTCCACCCACAACTTAGCTGAAGAAGGACTACCTTAGTGGTCCTATTAGCCACAACTCCACATCATACTCGATCTGCCTAACTCAAGAAGTACCAAAGTGGTTCTGATACCTTACCTTCTCCTGTATCAGACTTTATATTCCACATCATTAAGAAGTATCCAAGTGGTCATGGTCGTCTACCATTTGCTGTAACAGAACTTGTATCCTGACACTATGATTAAACATCAGTACAGAAGAATAAAATGTAATGAATGGAAGCCCTAGTAAAAATCACACTTACAAATGTTTCCCACCCTTGGGAAACGAATTTCAACAGCAAACTGTTCCATAATTTGACCATCATGTTGGAGATTGTGCAGCCCCCTAATCTAGATAAAAAAATAGGATTGAATGAAACCAGAGAAAAAGCTAAGGATCTAAAATCAAGGTCTAATCTGTCCCTTAAATGATGGAAACAAGGAAAAGTAAGCCCTTACTGTGAATAGCCGGTGGCACCCACATTATATGAATGTGATGCTTTTGCCACTGTAACCAGTGGAGGGACATACCGTGGGAGCCTTAAATATAAGGGTTTTTGTAAGTTTTGGTGATAACTGCATGGATTCTATTGAGAAGAGGATAATCATTTTGAGACATTTTGACCAAGAAAGTAGGAAAATGTCACCTTTGTATCATGGCCTTCAGAATACAGTTTCAAATTCGAACCGACTCAGAAGGAAAAGGGGTTCGGGGGGGACAGGGACCTGGTTCAAGAAGCCCAGAAGCATGTGCTCCTAGTAGCAATTGCAAAATTCAATCATAGGGCTAGTATTCCTTGGCAAAACTAGAGTGTAAGGCAGGCACAAATTCTCAAAGTGTAGAAGGTGTCTCTGTTGGGGTATTGGGAGTGGACAGTGAAGAAGACTGTTTATGTTGCCCTCACAAATCTCCTAGAGGATGTCATGCTTCATCATTGGGCAATGCTCCTCGTTGTGCCGGCGCTGCAATGTCCAACGGGTCCCCCAAAGGGTTGCTTTGGGGGAGATCTTTTTCGAGGCTGTCGTATAGATGAATGCAAGTGAGGAGAGTTGTGAAGTGGGGTGTAGTGTGCAGTTTAAAACTGGTAAGGGAGTTTCCTAATGTAAAGCTTTATTGACAGGAATACCCTCCCAGGAATAAAAATTCTATGGTAGGTTGGGGATACCTTTGGGTTTCAAAGGAAACTGGGTAGTCAACAAATTTGAGAACAGGAAGAGAACTCCAATTACTGTCTCAAGAGTGGGACCAAGTGGTGGTCACCCCTCAATTAATGTCCCAACATGTTTCGCTTGTGCGTTGGTCATAGGGATCCAGGGCGCTTCATCAGGATAAAAAAAAATAACAACATATAGTGGATAAACTTCCCCACTCTGAGCGATGCCTGTTCGTGCTACCTACTGTGTGTCTGTTGTGTTGTTCCAGGTCCGACCTGTAGGGAGAAAGAAAGCATAGTAGTTACGATTTTAAAGGCACTGGTAGAGCGGTTGTTGTTCCAACAGCAAAATTCATTTGTCAAAAGGCTCCCCATAGTACCCCAATTGTGTGTAGTATTAAATATGATAGAAGTATAAAAGACAAAATTATGTACAAGTGCATTAAAACATGATCAACAGTAATATTCAGAATGATGGTCATTGAATGGAACCCACAAGAGTGAGTAGGCATAGTGAAGTCCATAGAAGACACTGATATTGTGGTCTGGAACTTGCAATCTATATATATCTTGCTTTTATCATTTTGGGAGACGTGTGTTAGATAAAGCCTAGTATCAGTGGTTTGCCATATCAACCTGTAAAGGCATCAGAAGAATCTAAAAACATATATTGATGCTGACTCAAGTGATTTCTTAGAAAAATCTGCTATGCCCTCCCTCTCCCATATTAAACAATCGGCAATTCTCACTTGACGAAATTGGGCTGCTAGTGACTGATCTTCCGAATGGCAAAGCCTGTGGCCCGGATGGGCTACCCGCTGAGTTTTTCAAAGTTTTCTTTTCCGCCTTTTCTGATTTATTTTCGCAATTACTCAATTCTATGCTGGAAAGAGGGCCTATTCCAGATTCTTTCCGGGAGGGCACGGTGGTTAGCTTTTTGAAGAAGGGGAAAGACGCTAAAGATCCTAACTCATACCGACCAATTACTTTATTAAATTCTGATTATATGATAGTCACAAAATTATTGTCAATTCGGTTTAACCATATATCACCCGACCTAATACACCCTGATAAGAACGGATTCATTGCAGGCAGACAATTGATAACAAAAAACTCATTATTTGATTGAAGCCTTAGATTATTATTAGACGCAGAAAAAGCTTTTTATTTGGTGGTTTGGGAGACACTTTTTATCATTTTGCAATATTTTAGTATTCCGGATAAAATTATCAACTTAATTAGTAATCTATATACCGGTGCGTAAGCTAATGTCATTATAAACACAGCAAATGTAGGGTCAGTTTTAGTTAAACGTGGTACGAGACAAGGCTGTCCTTTATCCCCTGTTCTTTTTGCTTTTTTTATTGAGCCCCTTGCAATTGCAATTCGGGATTGCGCTGAGATCTCCCCTCCTGTCCCGTCAATGTCTAAGATCAAGCTTTACGCTGATGACATTATGCTGTTAATTAAAACCGATTTACAATCTCAAGCTCGAGTACTCCTGCTTTTTCAAGTTTTCGAGACTTTTGGAGGATATCGGATCAATAAAAAGAAAACAGAAATATTGGTCTGTGGAGGTAGAAATCCTGAAATGCATCCTGATTTAAGCGGTTGTATCAATGATAAACCGAAGAGATACCTCTGGGTTTTTGTTTCAGTTTCAGTTAAAGACCTGTTCAGTCTCAATTTGATCCACTTCTTCAAAAGGTTCATACAATGCTCACCCAGTGGAATTCTCTGCCATTATCAATTCTTAGACGTGTGGCCTTGATAAAAATGTCCATTCTACCTTTATTTAATTTTCTGTTCTCCACGATTCCTTGTTTTTTGTCTGGAACATTTTTTTTCTAAAGTTGAATCTATGTTCTCAAGCTTTGTTTGGGCAAAAAAAAAACTCAAATTGCAATGAGTATTCTCTGTGGATTCGAATCAGGGAGGCCTTTCACTACCGAATCTCAGAGAATATTATAACGCCGACTTCGCTCAATACTTGTCGAGATTCAAAGAGAAAACTTTACATAAAAATTTATTTATCAACTTCTTCTTTGATATAATTTGCTTCGAAAGTCAGATACCTTCCCCTCTGCAGGTTCCTAAATCCCCCAAGCTCGTCCGTTATAAGACATTAGCACGGCTCTTTAGGAAACGTACTGCCATGCTTAAAAGATATTCTCTGTCCCTCTTTAATTCCACTTCTTTATTCACTAATTTACTCCCGTTTACAGAGAGTGGGGTGGGGCTTGAAATAGTGGAACACTGGGCTAGGGTAGGATTCAATAAAGTGACCGATTTTCTGAAAAATAGAGTGTGGGTTTCCCCGTTAGATAAAATCTTTAGTTCATGGCAATTTTCTATTAGTTGGGTCTTATAATAAAATATATAAAACTCTGGAACAATTCGATTCTATACGGTTGATTCAGTTATCCCCTTTGAATAATGATCTTTTGTTTAATGCAGCAATAAGGAAACCTGGAGATTGGAAAAGCTGCTTAAATCCCCCAAACTCGTCCGTTATAAGACATTAGCACGGCTCTTTAGGAAACGTACTGCCATGCTTAAAAGATATTCTCTGTCCCTCTTTAATTCCACTTCTTTATTCACTAATTTACTCCCGTTTACAGAGAGTGGGGTGGGGCTTGAAATAGTGGAACACTGGGCTAGGGTAGGATTCAATAAAGTGACCGATTTTCTGAAAAATAGAGTGTGGGTTTCCCCGTTAGATAAAATCTTTAGTTCATGGCAATTTTCTGTTAGTTGGGTCTTATAATAAAATATATAAAACTCTGGAACAATTCGATTCTATACGGTTGATTCATTTATCCCCTTTGAATAATGATCTTTTGTTTAATGCAGTAATAAGGAAACCTGGAGATTGAAAAAGCTGCTTAGCACAGACTAGGGAGGCAGATCTGGGTCTTAAAGCCGCTAAAAAATGGCGGGAACAAGAAAATCATGAATTATCTTTGAATACCTGGAGGACTCTAAATAAATTTAATTTTAGTACATTAAGGGGTGCCAGCTGGCGCAGAATGTTATTTTTTGGGAAATGGCTTTTGTATCGTACACCTGCAGCAATTGCCAAAATGTACAGCGGTCATTCATCCAATTGTTTCAGATGTTTAAAGTTTACTCCGGCCAATTGGTCGCATGTAATGATTCACTGCATTAAGGTTAAAGTATTTTGGGATGAGATTTTTGCTTTCTTAAGATCTTTTTACCAGATTATGATTTCTCTAAATGTCAAATTAATGCTTTATGGCTTTGCTCCGGATCTCATGCTTTCTGAACCACTGGCCAAATTGGTGTATATCGTCGCCATGGCAGTGGCTAGATCTTTGTTACTTCAGAATTGGCGATCTGAACAGATCCCATCCATGCAGGAATGGCTACAGAAAATGCGGAGGGTTAGGAAAAGCGAGCAAAGTTATGCTTTGAGGGTTGGGGGGTTAAGAAAATTCGACAAAATTTGGGGCGCATTTTTTGATTGATAACAATTGTATAATGACTATTCTGTGGGAAGTAGAAACTTTGTTAGATATCGGTCTCTGACAGCTGGATATGTGTTTTGATAAAATCTGATTTATTTCATTTTGTTTTATCAATTTGCAATGACACTATATAACTTCAATAAAAAACTTTTTAAAAAAAAGATGCTGACTCAAGTATTACCATCTGTACAGTTTCACAGAGTCCAGCTGAGTGGAATTTATCATTTATACACTTTTGACATGAGCTGCAGAGATGTTTCAATATGGTATATATTACTTGCATCTTGCACAAAATCCTGGTTGGTTTAGATACAATGGTAAATGCCACATCATATCATTGCCCAACTGAGGATTCTGGAGGTCATGCTATGTCGGGATTGTTGTTGGATGAGGCATACATCATAATCGTATATTGCAGCATTGCAATGTGGGCATACATGGACATACATACATGGAAATACAAATACAGAAGTAGTGCCCCTCAATATTTGCATGATAATAGGTGTGGAGGCTGTTGGTGAATTATGTAGATATGTCGAGTTATCACCATGATTGTGTGCCCAGACGCACCATGCTCGCAAACTAACATCAGGTGTCACTAACTATATGCGATAATGTATGGTCCAAAAAGAATTGTATAAAAGTCTGGTATACCGAGTTTACCTAGAGTTCGGCGGACTCTAGCATCATTGGGTTGAACGCGTGCTACCTGAAAATATTTGTGCATTTCACAACATGTCAATAATAACAAAGAGAGGAACATTCTGGACGGTGTTCAGGCCGATTTAGCCTGTACTCACAGTTTCGGCGCGCGGCTAAATCGACAATATCAACCTTGCTCTGGGTCCCCGGAATAAGCAATATAGCATTTTGGGGATCTCCTCATTGAGTGGATTTTTATTGGTCTGGAGGTTGAACACCCACCGTTGTTCCTGTCTGAAGATAGTGGTTGTGCTCCAGGACGGATCAGCCTCCAACACGGTCCGCTTGAGGTCGGCGGTGGAGTGATTTGCCTCTTTAAAGTGGTTGCTCATTTTTGTATCATATCTGCCACACCTGATAGTACTTCAATGTTCTCCGATTCTTATCTTGACTGGTTTTGTGGTCATGCCAACATATTACTAATGCATAGACAAGTGATCATCTAGATACACCCAAGGCAACTGAAACACAATTGCATCCCTAAAGAAAAAACATATGAAGAATGCACTTCATGGGAAAATCATGACAGAATATCTGAGGGCCAATGCAGCATCCAATGGCTTAATTGTGAATATAGCACCATGCCTGTTTCTAGAGGATTTGATCTTTAGAAGAGAATGAAGCCAGATAGTGTGGAAATGCACTCGGAATTGGATGATCGTGGTAGTCAGCACTGCAAAACGACTCGCAGACACCATCACGATCAAAATAAATATTCCAGAGGCTGCATTAAAAACCTGTATCAGTATAACAGTATACAAGCCCCGCCTCAAAGAGATCAATTCTGAGCTCAATGAGCACAAAGAATATTTAATGCAGCAAAAGATACAAAAATGACAGAAAGACATACAAATTCGACAGGAAAACGTATCCACCCACTGACTAAGGAGGATAACTAACCAAAGGATAACAACCAATCCTCCAATGAGGTTTCTACCGCTTCTACCACATCTAACATATCCTACTGCTCCACACACAGTAATTCAAGCAATGAGGGTCACTACAACTACAGAGGCCAACAGGGGTTACTCCCTGCCTCCGATGTATGGCTTCCAGGGACCACCACTTCCAGCTGGCAACCAATTTTGGTACCTAGGATGTACAGCACATCAACCTTATGCACCATTATTCCAAAGCCCTATCCCTCAACCTTTTCAGGGCAGAGGCAGAAGAAGAAAGAGAGGAACTGACAAACAAGTCCAGTGGCAGGGAGTGGACAACCAGAGGAAAACACGGAGCCAAACATCCAACCAGACCTGATGGTCAATCTCTCAGATAAGACACTGGACGATGGCGAGATGGCAGCACTACAACTGGGTTTGGGCTTTGTCCCTACCCCACGTGAGGACAGTGGTGGCTGGTGACATTTGAAAGTGGTGGGCGTAAAAGTGACACCTGAGTGCACACAGCAAGCGAGCGCATTTGTATAGTCAACACAACCATGGTGTTACAACTGGTTTTAAATTGTACGTTTGTGCTGCTCCAGACCAAACAGTCAGTCTTAAACTATACTGCCTACCATTATTGCTGACATGTGACCCCTGCACCATATAGTCCACGTTTGTTTTATGTAACATTCCCTATGCAATGATTCACACACGTATGCCATTGTCTCTGTAGAATGTGTGTGTATGAGATGTAAATGGCTCTGAAATCCTACACTACACAGCACTACAAAACAAAAGAAATGCATGTGAGAGAGGGGCTATGGAAAGATGAGGGAGGAGGTTATGTAGGAGCATAGTAGATGCATAGAGACAAGAGAGTCCCAGGTGGATTCGCCTTACAATGATTGCCTGTAAAGATGAAGCTTGTCTTAGCTCACTATTCAGTTTATGCCTTGTATAAAGATGATGACGCATAACACAATTACACTCTGTGCCATCCGTGGATTGGAATTTGTTACAAGGTATGCTTCGCTAGTTTTAGTTTATACCCTGATTACTAGCTTGAATTTTACTGCTAGCATTCGGAAGCGGCTGCTTTCAGCACAAACCAGTGTGTTTACACTTCCAAACGCAAGTAGAAAAAATGCAAGCCAATTCGCATCCAACATAAGCCATCTGTCACTGCTGAGTGATTAGCCAGGTATTATGTCTTCATCATGTACAAAATACATAATAATTAAGGAAGCTTGATTGCTTAAATAAATACTACAAGCAGCACTCTAGTGACTCTACTTTAAAACACTAACACATAATTCCACTGTTAAACATCCAATGCTCTGCCGCTTATTCTCAATTAAAATTCAAAACATTGTTTCCTGCCCAGTCCTTTTCACTGAGTCTGATGAAGGCAGTAAACTTGCTGTGTCACGCGGCCTTTCTTCTTCTCCCTGCTTGCTATCTGGCCAAGACGGCCTCGATCTGAAGTGCTGCATGAGTCAGTGGAGAGCACGGGCAGGAACAATAAATAAACAAAATTACAGGCCTACAGGAAGCATATTTATGTTTTTTTTATTAAATCACTGCCGGCGCTTCTATCCATTTTACATATGGATTGGTAAAGCACATTAAAAACATTCTTTTAGGCACGTGTATCCACAAACACAACACTTTACACTCTGGCTCGAAACTTGCAGGGGGCATCAACTGTGAAAAAACTTAAGATGGGTAATAATAGAACGTGGCCAAATTCTTCTAAATGATTGTCTCTTCTCACAGGATTAAAAAGGAATTACGTCCAATAAACAAACAAAAGCTTCTGCAACAAACTGGATCGACACAACAGTAATATGTGCTTCCACCTTCCGGCAAGGCGCGTTGTCACAAAGGTACAGAAACCGCCATCAAAAGCGATGTCACGAGGGAAGGTGGAATCTGCGGAAAAACATGGGAATGTTAAACACAAATCTGCAGCTTGTTCTGGGAAGATTGAATAGACTATTCCAGTGCAGTGCGCAGTCTGTGTAACCCTGCTCTGGGAAGGTTGACAGGGCAGACACATATTTCGAACGTCTGCCAAGCCCTTGTGAGTACCTGCCCTGCTGCCAAATGGAATTTGAGCATTGCCGTAGACCTTTGGGGTACCTTGTGTTATCTGGGGTCTTGGCGTTGTGCTGATAATAACATCAGGGGTTGGTTTAAGCAGCCAGGCAATCTAATCAGATCCATTGGCGGAGCATTTAAAAACCCCAATTACATAGTCAGCGGTGGCCTGGATGGCATGCTTGAGGGAGGGAGGACTCGAAGTAGCGGCTCACGGGGGGGATGTCGCACGGGGGGAGAATCAAATATATAAAACAAAACTTACCTAACCGCCCGTACTGGTCCACGCCCGCGCCACCTCTGCTACCCTTGGCGCCTTGACGTCACTACTGGACTGGCAGCCCCTCAGCCAATTCTGGCGCTGCTGCAGCACCAGGATTGCCTTGGCGCGCAGGTAATTTTATGCCTTCAGCGCGCCCATTAGGAGTCCGAAGGGGTCCTAATGGGCATGTGCAAAAAAGTGCAAACGCAAGTGCGCATGAGTGGACATGGGTAAAAAATTCTCCCTCCGTCCCCAAACATGTGCACTTGTGTTGCCACCTGGTGACAATCATGTCAATCAACATGACGCCAGACCGCCCACCCCTTCAGACTCTGAAGGGGGTGGGCGGTCTGACGTCATACGGACTGACATGATTGTCAGGTCTCCTGCCTTGGCTCACGTCTTTGAACCTAAGTAAACTCAGTCTACTTAGGCAGTAGTAGCCCTCCTGCCCGCAGCCGCACACGCCGAGGGAGCTGTGGGCGGCTGCGGGCAGGAGGGCTACGCCCCCAGGCACCAATGGACACACAGTGCCTGCGTGAGGATTCTTTCCGCCTCACAAGCGAGCTACACCAGTTCTTCCAAAAAGTGAGACTCCACTCCTTCCAAACTGAGATCTCTACAACCACCACAGATTCCGATATGAGACCCAAATCCACTTTCACTCCAACTGCAACCATGACCCCCTGTGAAATACTCACCTTCTAATAAGTAGCTCTGAAGGATAAGGACGTTTTGAAAAACAATAACAAATATGACAACCTTCCCAACAGATAAAAGATTGCACTGAACAAACTCACTCAGGACGAATCCATCGTCATAAGACCGTTTGATAAAGGAGGAGCAACAATAATTATGAACAAAGAAGAATCCGACGGTGAGTGGCAACTGGCAAATATGACCTACTATGCGAAGATGGACACAAACCCTACTAGCAACCTCCAGAGAAGCATACAGAATCTAGCTCCCTCAGCTGAACATCAAGGCTGGATTTTGAAAAAAGAGGGCTCTTTTCTGATCCACAAAAAATCCATGGCCCCATACTTCTGCGTACTACTTTGTTGCATAGTTCCTATAAGCCTATATAGGATCTGCGTGTTTAGACAACATAGAATGTGGGACTGGTGTCCATACTGCTTCCAGACACCTGCACCGGGTATGTTCACCTGTACACCAGCTAGCTCAAAGTGTCAATGTAAACTCCTCTTACCAAGGAGAGAATATTTCTTGGCAACTATCGAACATGACAACCCTGATCCCTCAGAATCGTGGAAACAGTACAGTACTATTCGCTCAGTCATTCATGCTCACTTAGTCTCAGAGAAGTACACAGAAATCAAACAGTGGCGACGTTTTCAATAAGTATTTATTGAACCATCGCCATTCTCGTGTGAAATAGGTGTGATGAGACAACCATAAGACAGAAATGAATGCAAATGATTGTAAGCGCCAAAAGAGTAAAAGGATGGGAGATTCCTACCATAGTGCTAAAACGCTAAATACAGGCAGATATATAAATACATGTCAATAACAATGCATACTCCTACCATGCAACCCTAACTAGACGTACCTAAGTGTACCTAGCATGGAATACAGAATGTTATAATGAATGCAAATATGCATGCTATTACAACGTGGTTGTTACAACGACTGCGTTGATAGTACACAATACCTTTACATTGCAAGTCATTACAACGACTTGCTGTAGGAGGCGAGCTGGACTTAGGAATAGTATTATTTATTATTCCTACTCCAGTTTGCGCAGCAGCAGGGAAGGTGTTAGATTTTATATCCAATACCTTTGCACCCCCTACTGCAAGTCCTTGTAACGACTTGCGATGTAAAGGTATTGTGTACTAACAACGTCGTCATTGTAACAACTGTGTTGTAATAGCACTGTGTTGTGGAAACAGTGTTGTAAACGCTGTTTCCCCCTAGCATGTATGTAGGTGTAAGCCAAGAATCCCCCTAGGTTGAAGCCAACCCCGTTACCTGAAGTGAGAGACTGTGGGACCCCGTCTTGGTCTCGAGATGGACACCCCGCGATTGATGTCAGACCACTGCGAGCTGGAGTGTCTGCATGCAGGAACCTCAGCCGCTTGCATCAGTGTGTCAGCATGGAAGTCCTTTTTCTCCTCTCCCACTTCACCAAAGATATGGTGTTTATATACCCAAAGTGGTACCATCAGGGGATCTACCTTGCTTTGTCACGTCGGTCTTAGAATGACGGAAGGAATGACTCTTATACAGAGTTATTATGCAGGAGATGGTAGTCCTGCTGAGATTCCATGCATAATGAAAGAGACTAGTTTTTGGTAGAAAACCACATGTCCTGTAAGTAGTACCATAACTAGGTAAAAGGTCAGTACCAAGAACCGTTATGTAGTGTAATGGCAGGTAAATATAGGGCAAAGGTTTCGTTACTACCTGAGCCTATATCGGAGCACCTGTATGAAACATAACAACCTAAGATTCACAAAGAGACACACCCACCTCGGGAAGATGCATCGTTGCAGGAATAGGTTCCATCTTAGAATCACTTAGGGAGTTCTGTGACTTCTTCCTTTGACCTATAGTCCAGACTACTCCATCCTACTTGAAGGATACAAAGAATGTGCTGAACCTCATTGAAAATATCAAGAATCCAGGTGAAATCACATTGCTCATGACATTGCATGTGGAGGCTCTCTACACCAACATCCCTCAGGATGCCACTTTGAAAGTAGTGGAGAGCCTCCTGAGAACGACCAACCTCCCAACCATAACACCAGCAGAATTCATCATGGAATGTGCCACCCTTGCACTCAAGAACAACATTTTCTGATACAAGACCCAGCTCTACCACCAGATACAGGGGACATCAATGGGCTGCCCGTTTGCTCCCAGTTTGGCCAGCCTGTACATGGCAGATTTCAAAGCAAGACACATTCTCTGCACCGCCAACCCCTTCACGATAAATATCCTGCTGTGGAAGCGAAATATAGACAGCGTCTTGGTCCTCTGGAAGGGAGATAATGAGAGTTGCGCTTCCTTCACAGAATGGATTAACACTCTTAAACCTTACCTCAAGTTCAAGATCCATGTTTCCAACTCGGAAATCCCTTTCTTAGACCTCCAGATCAGCCTCAAACAAGGCCAATTGGTAACTAGAACTTACAGAAAAAGCATAGACTATAACAGCCTTCTCTCTTTCACAAGCCACCACCCCAAGGCCCTCCGGGAGAATCTCTCTTAGGGACATTTCCATCGCCTCCGACGGAACTGTGGTAACTTCACGGAATACAGAGTACAGACCAAGGAACTCAGGAAAGACAATATCCACTGAGGATAGTGAGATTAGCAGAAAAGAGGGCATGCAAAAATAACAGAGAAGCTCTCCTGGAAGATAATGTGCGCACCAAAGAGAACGTGCATCACTTCCTTCCCTCCACTCTCTAACAAAGTGAAATCTATTATTTTAAAACACTGGCGGATCCTAAATGCGGGAAACCTGACACTTAAACGTCCACGCTTCTAATTCAAGAGAACACCGAACCTTAGGGACCAGCTGGTACACACAAGACCAGGGATAAAAAACAAAATACACAGGGCACCCTCTGCAACCTCCCACGAGTCACAGGATATCATCTATGTGGGAGTTGTACTGCATGTAACTCCACCACCCACTTGAATGTTCTAAAGCTGGGCAGTTTTAGATGGATACAAAAACAACATACAAATTGTAACACCACAAACTGTATCTATCTGATCACTTGTCCATGCACTTTGTATTATGTTGGCATGACCACAATACCAGTCAAGATAAGAATGGGGGAACATAAAAGAAGTATCGGGTGTGGCAGAAACACTACAAAAATGAACAACCACTTAAAAGAGGCAAATCACTCCACAGCCGACCTCAAGTGGACCGTGTTGGAGTCAGATCTGTCCTGGAGCACAAGCAATATCTTCACACAGGAAGAACTGTGGGTGTTCCGCCTCCAGACCAATAAAAATAGACTCAATGAGGACATCCTCTGGACTGAGATATAAACACCCTCACTCAATGTCATTTGTTCCTTTATGATACTCTGGGGTCTAGTATCAGTCACCTCACTACTTAGTTTGGTACATGTATTGAATAACTATCATAGATATGTAACAGTCCCACCCTTACACCATCTGGGATTGACCATGCCCCATAAATTCCCTTTATAGGACCTAGAGTTTATCTTAGCTATGAGATTCACAAACGGGAAACCCGGCTGACGTACTATCTGTGTCAACTACTATTAGGGCTTCTCCTAATATACATCAGACAATGTTTAGACCCTTTCTCTGTTAATTCTAGCATGGACAAGGAACACTCTACACAAGGTTCTTAACATTTTCATAAGTTATGCCCATTTGACAAGGGGATGCCTGAGAATATCGCACCAGTCATCATGATTAGGGCGTTTCTCTCTTTCTCTCTTCACATGACACACATTACTGCAAAACCCCCCTCCACTCTAAGATGGGTGCTGGACATGCGCAGTATCATCAAATTGACAGGTCAGCGCTCCAGTTTACCAGCGCTTGAAACGAGTCTTAAGCAAACCACAACTCCTGCGGTATTGCTTCTTACGGGGACTCGGAGTAGGGTAGATGATGTCGATTTGGCTGCATCCCGAAACTGTGAGTACAGACTAAGTTGGCCTGAACACCAAGCAACACGTTCATCTCTTTGTTATAATTATTGGCATGTTGTGAACTGCATAATATTTTCAGGTAGCATGCGTTTAACCCGATGATGTTGGAGTCTGCCGAACTCTAGGTAAGTTTGTATACCGGACTTCTATACAATTCTTTTTGGATCATACATTATCGCATGATTAGTGACACCTGATGTTGGTTTGCGAGCATGATGTGTATAGTTGCACAACCATGGTGATAACTTGACATAGCTATATCATTCACCAACAGCTGCTGCACCTAATATCGTGCAAATAGTGAGGGGGCACTAGTTCTGTGTTTGTATGTTCATGTATGCCCACATTGCAACGCTTGCAGCTTGTGTCAAAAGTGTATATATGATACATTCCACTCAGCTAGACTCAATGAAAGTATACAGATGGTAATACTTGAGTCTGCATCAATTTGTGTTTTTAGATTCCCCTGATGCCTTTATTGTGTGATATGGTGAACCACTGATACAAGGCTTTATCTAACACACTTCTCCCAAAATGATAAAAGCAACATATATATAGTTTTCAAGCTCCAGACCACAGTATCAGTGTCTTCTATGGACTTCACTATGACTACTTACTCTCGTGGGTTCCATATAATGACCATCATTCTGAATCTTACTGTTGATCATGTTTTAATGCACTTGTACATAATTTTGTCTTTTATATTTCTACCATAGTTAGTACTATGGGAGAGCCTTTCGACCAAGGGATTTCACTGTTGGAACAACAACCGCTCTACCAGTGCCTTTAAAATCTCAACTAATATGCTTTCTTTCTCCCTACAGGTTGGACCTGGAGCAACACAACACACACACAGATGGTAGCTGAACAGGCACCGCTCAGGGTGGGGTAGTTTATTCACGAAATGTTTTTGTATTTTTTTGTCCTGATGAAGCGCTCCGGATTCCTATGACCAATGCAGGCGTGAAACATGTTGACACATTAATTGACCACCACTTGGCCCCACTCTTGAGACAATAATTGGAGTTCTCTTAGCTGTTCTCAAACTTGTTGACTACCCGGATTCCTTTGAAACCCAAAGGTAGCCCCAACCTACCTTTGGATTTTCATTCCTGGAATAGTATTCCTGTCAGTAAAGCTTTGAGTTAGGAAACTCCCTTACCAGTTTTAAACTTGCACACTACACCCACGTCACAACTCACCTCACTTGCATTCATCTATAAGGCAGCTTTGAAAAAGATCTCGGCCAAAGCAACCCTTTGGGGGACCTTTTGGGCATTGTAGCGCTGGCCCAACAAGGAGCATCGCCAAATGATGAAGCATGACACCCTCTAGGGGATGTGTGGGGGCATCATAAACAGTCTCATTGACTGTTCACTCCCAATACTCCAGCAGAGGCACCCTCTACACTTTGAGAATTAGTGCCTCCCTAACTCTCTAGTTTTACCAAGGAACACTAGTACGGTGATTGAATTTTGAATCTTCAAAATGCAGCCCATATGATGAATTTAGGGAGCAAGGGTGGGGTATGTGGGGACAGAGGTCAGAGGCAAGATGGCCAACTGGTAGGAGCTCACAGAAGTAGCTCCAAGCGCTTGGGATCCCCTACCTGGGAATATCTCTGTCAGAGGCAGTCTCCAATTGGAATTGAACACATAAAAGTAACAGGAATGACGCTAGCAACATCGTGAGCTAATCGCATATCTATTCGCTCAGGACCTTGGCAACATTTCAGCACTTACCTTGTTACTGATCTTGGAGTTGACGACTGTCTGGCCGCCATCCATGAAGCTGTTTTACTGTCGCTGTGCTGAGGAGATGGCTGGGTCTTTCTAGGAACATTGCCACCCACCATTGTCCGCACAGGCACGGGTTTGGGATTGCCTCCGATTTTCCCTCATTGATGAGGGAAAAGTGCAGTTGGTCCTGGGACTCTCTGAGTGGCCCCCGGCGACCCGCAGAGCGAAGCTTCAAGATCTCCCCGCAGTGGCAGTGGTGGACCCCCGGTTTAGACTTCGGTTCTCCTGGCGGTGGAGCAGCAAGCCCCTGTAGACCCTGGCTCGAGGCTGTGGGTTCTCCTCGTTGTTCCGTCTGTTGCACGGCATCCCGCAGATCGATGATACTGGATCTCTCAGCCACGGCAAAGGGGGACCCCCGGTGACCCCAGAACGAGTCTCCAGGCCTCTTGGAGCTGGATTGGCAAGCCCTGGGAAACCCCAGCTCCTGGTTATAGGCTACCTCCTTGTCGTCGAAGTGGCAACCTCTCGAGGACTGCGGGACGAGGCGGCAGGGTTTCCAGGATGAGTCATGAGGTCTCTTGGTAGCTGGAGCGGCAAGCCCCGGAAATCCCAAGCCCATGGCTGTAGGCTCCCCTGCCTCTTAAAGAGGCAAGCCCCCGAGGAACGCGAGACGAGGCGGTAGGGTTTTCCTTATCTGGTGCTTGAACAGCGAGCCCCCCGAGTCCCAAGAGCAAAAGCGACAGGACCGCTGGGCGGCGGCTGCTGTGAACCCCCGGAGGCCCCAGAGCGAGAACCAAGGAGTTCTTGGCTTCCGAGTGAATTCGCTATGCAGCCCGCCCCGTATGGAGTAGCGCACAACAATAACGCCAATAGCGCGCTTGTTGTGGCTATTATGACGGCAATCTCAACCTAAAAGAATACACACATTGCATCCACGGCACCATGGCATCAACAAAGGAGCCCTGTTGTAACCAGAAGAACGTTCTAACTATGCCAAAAACGACTACTGCAACGACATCGCGATCGAGGTAATGTTACCTCTGGCCACTTTACTTTATTTTTACTCTTTTATATTATCTTGAACCTGCATTTACTTGTATGTTTACATACTTATTAAGAGGGCAGTGGCTCTGGTTTTGTACTCTCAAAATGGCCGATGTCATAAATATCAAGGGCAAGGGACCTCCCCATCCACTGATCGCCCCTAAGTTTGTTTAACAACATGTCCTTCTGAATCTAATTCGTTACAACTAAATAGGACCACTCTCCATAACAGTGAAACAGGACTACATCAGATTTCCCACAATTCCCCACCTCCTTGCTGGACAGTGAAACTGGACTACACTGGTTCTCCCACACTGTATGGAATCTGACAGTGGACTACATAACTTGTTAGGAAGATCTCTCCCAATGAGTCGGCCATCTTAGACTGTCACCACCACAGTGTTATAGCCCACAGTCTCTACGGCTACTGACCTCCCTTCCTTATCATTTCAGGTTAGAATTTTGTTACATTCTTTCCTCAATATATGTTCTGCTATTCTACACCTTTGCCCGTGTTGTTTCTTTTCTTTTCTTTTTTCCCCCACATCCTACTCCTCACCTGGCACCCATGGCACAACCATCAGTATACCTGAGATCCAACCCCCTTTTCCCCTTCAGCCCATGATTATCTAGCCACCTCCTCAGTTGTGCTCTTCTCCCTCCCTTACCCAATCAACCCTCAAGCACTCCTTGCCGCATACCACAAACACCTCATGGGGCCCATACACACTTGCACCACTTATCATTTCACCTATTGTGCTGGTCACATCATGGAAATCACAGGCATACACACATACAACATAATTTATCCCTCAACCTTTCAAAAAAGTCAGCCAAACGATTCAAGCACAATTGTATAAAACTTCACCCTGAAACTCTCTTCGCTGATCCCTATTTCTCACCACACAACGGGAACACAACGACTGATATCATCTTCCACACGAAACAAAGAGCCCAATGGAGGAAAACATTCCTAGCTTCACTCACAATCTCTTCCTCGTGGAAAGCCGCACATGGTCTAGTTATTTCTATTTCCCCCTCCCAGCTCTTCCAAGCGACAGCAACCATCACCAACTACAATAACGGTACTATACTCATTCAATCCACAGACTGTAGTTAAATCTCCACGACAACATCTTCCCCATCATTAAAAAACAAGTGTCCAAACCCCAAATTGCTACACAAGCTACTCCCATCACCAGCACTCAAGATGTAATATCTCCAACCCCACCTGACAGCCTCGCCCCTATACCAGGAAAAGTGTGGCTAACTGGTTAGAGGCAGACCCTGGTGCAGAGGTCAGACCCGGGACCAGGGTTCAATTCCCGACGCGGCAGGGTCTTGAGCTCAAAAATGTCCACGAACTCGATAATTCTCGCCTCGGTGCCTACTCGAATCATGGGTTCACACTCTGTAACTCTAGGCAATAGCTTGCTTAATCTCCACTACGGCCCCACCGCGATGGGATGCCTGGTCTTCACCTTGGGGATGCCCAGTAGGGGTTATCTCGCAGGGAAAGCCAGGACGGGTTCCCAAAGCAAGTGTTAAGAGACCTGTCAGTGATTTGGGGCTATATAAATCGAAATTAACATAACATAACATAACATAACCACCCTGTCCACTACTGGCATCGGGATCATACGCTACTCCCTCCCAGACTACCCCTCCCACCAACACACCTCACATCACTACACCAAACCCACACACTTTACCTCCTCCCATCATGTCTGAGACAGCATACGCACCCCCAATAGATATTGAACCCTCTCCGTGTACGATCTTAGCTCCTCCCACCTCTAACATCATCCCTCCCATAACTATCCCTCCTGTTACCTCATTCTTGCATCATATTGATACACCCTACACCTACTCCCCCCATTATAGCCACCCCCCCAGATCAGTTGTCGGCACATAATCAGACACCCCAAGACCATTTAGAATACACGCTGCCCTTAAAACACTCTCTGTCCCCAATTATACCTCCCACACCCACACACCAGCCAGACACCCCCACAACTCAGCCATCTACATCCACAACTCATCCATCCAAACTCGTATCTTTGCCTACAACGCCACTCATACTTGCACCTGTTCACACTCCTAACCAGACCACATCACAGCCATCCACACTCTTAACACAGCCACCAACCCCATTCATAACCGCTCCAGACCCAAGACTGGATGAGATTATGACCGCACTTCACCAAATCAGAGAGGAACTCCAAGATTTTAAACAGGTGATATAGAGACAATCATGGCGCACTAGGTTCTCAAGAACATCTAATGCGAGCGAGCCCCCGAACCACTTTACATTCACCTCGAAACCTACTCTACCCAGTTGGAAAACAGTTCCCTCCCGTAATATATCAACCCGCCCATTGCGAAGCATCAATACGTTTTCGGAGAGCGATCTTCTCTCTCTACTACACTCATGAACCCTACAATTCCCACTCAGATGACCATCCACACCTTCCCCACTAACCCTCACAGGTCCTCTACACACAATAATAGAGAAATTATCAACAACAATTTAAGAAAAGTCCCTCTCATTTAGGATCCCACTTCATCCCGCTTCACTCCTCGTCTTAAATGCTCACTCCAAAATTGTAGATTGGCCTCTAGACACGCAGCAGGCATAGCTGACCTCATTATCTCACATGAGATGGCCCTGATAATGTTAACCGACACCTGGCTAACGGAATCCTCCACTCCACTTATCGACATCCTAGTGCCTGCAAACTATGACATCATTAGACTGGACAGAACTGATAAGATAGGGGGAGGTATTGCCTGCATTCATCGTAGCAACATCACTGTAAACAGAGCCATCTCCCCTGTATTCCCCTCAAGCGAATACTTATGCCTCGACATCAATAGCAATGGCAAACCATTATGCTCTTTACACATCACCTTTCATTCACCAAACACATCATGGATATGGTCTCAATGAACACCGGGCGGCAAAATACCAAAATATTTCTTGGCGACTTCAATCTCCATTGGAACGACCACAACGACGCAGTGGTCAATAGTCTCAAAAACTTCCTTGATGCTCTGGATCTCACCCAAATTTGCAACACCCCTACACACAATAAAGGCTCAACCCTGGATTTAATAATCTCCAAAAAGTTATGCCATTCAGCTAGAGTCGATCCAACCCTGTGATTGGTCAGACCATCATATTATCACCTTCTTTATCAGGGAAACAGTGACACTTAATTTGGTTCAATCCACAAAACAAAGGTATGCAAAAGAGATTTGAAAAAACTAAACCCTAACAAATTACCTTCCTCCAGCTACAACCTTCTTCTGCCCCGTACAGGTTCTTCTTACGTCCATGTTCTCACCAACCACTACTTCAATTCTATGACCTCGATAATTAACAAGGTAGCCCCCCTTCAACTAAAGAGAGTTTCCACTAGAGACTCAAAGCCCTGATACAACGGTCTACTTAACGAGGATAGATGGTCTCTCAGATCTTCTGAACGCAATTGGAGATCAGTCCCATCTGCTAATCACCTCAAGATCCTAAGGTAAAAGAGAAATGCATATTTTAGAAAGATCAAGCGCACTAAAACAGACTTCTTCAGCCACCAACTAGACCAAGCAAGAAATCGGACCAAAAAACTTTTTGAATTAATTAAAACCCAATCTAAGGATGCACCACAACGGCTACAAGACATAGCCCACCCACAACCTAGCTGTGAAGAATTTTCTGCCTTCTTTAATCAGAAGACTGACAAATACGAAATCCTCTCCTTCACTCCCAACTGCGCTTCTTCAAATCCCCTCAAAGTTTGAACTAAAAAATAACGCTTGATCATCCTTTGCTACTTTCACTGAAGAAGCCTTATGCAAGATTCTTAGTGCTCTGAAACCTGCCAATCACCTCACCGATCCTCTTCTCCCCGCAAACGCTGTTAAAGATTTAACACCATGGCTTCTGCCTCTTTGGACCAAAATCATAAAAAATTCACTCCAAGGATGCATCCCGAACACCCTCAAAGTTGGACAGGTATCAACCATCCTAAAGAAACCCACAGCTGACCCTACAGACCTAAACAAGTATTGTCCGATTTCCAATGTTCCTACCTTGGCCAAACTGTTGCAAAAATGTGTACACCACCAACTAACAAAACATATTGGTCACTTTGACATTCTTAACAAACACCAATCAGGCTTCTGAGCAGGGCACAGCACTGAATCAGCCATGACACAAATTATTGATGATGCGCTACAAATTCTTGATCAGAACGGAGCATGCCTACTCTTCCTGCTAGACGTATCCTCAGCCTTTGATACTGTTAAACACGAGAACCTGATAGATCTTCTGAAACATAGAATGGGTCTATCAGGGTCAGTGCTAAACTGGTTTACCTCCTTTCTCCATAATTGGACGCAAAAATTCAAGGTAAACAACACCCTATCCAAACCTGTTCCAGTAACGTTGGGAGTGCCACAAGGTTCCTCACTATCCCCAAAATTGTTTAATCTGTTCATGGAACCACTCACCGAAATGCTACAGGTGTCTAACGTACAATATCACATGTACGCTGACAATACACAACTATATTTTAAGATCCACACCCTAGAAGACATTAAATTGCTTAACTCAACTCTTAGGAACACCCAGACAGGGCTGGCAGAAAACCATCTCAAACTGAACGCTCTAAAAACAGAATTCCTCATCATAGCTCCACCCACCAAAGTCCCCTTAATGCAAGACTGGATCAAACATCTTACGGCACTCAACGTTCAACTAACCATTTGGGAATAACTCTTGACAGCAACCTCAATATGCAGAAACATATTAGCAACGCAACAAAGGGTGCGAACTTCCAAATAAACACTCTGAGGAAGCTGAAACCCTTCCTACCAGTCAATGACTTCAAGTTGGCAGTACAAGCTCTAGTTATCCCTCGTTTGGAGTACGGAAGCGTCTCTCTGTGTGGCCTGCCAAAAGCTACAACAGCACCCCTAAGAGCCTCAATAAATGCTGCAGCGAGGCTCCTCACTGGTTCAAAAAGAAGTTTCCACCTCTACCCAGACCTTAAATCCTTGAATTGGCTACCACTTGAAGCCAGAATTCACTTAAAATTGTGTGCATGACGCTTACGGCCATACACCACAATGCACCCAGCTATCTCACACAGTGTTAGAAATGGGATTTCTGGTTGGCTAAGGCTTGCGCCAGAACCAGGCAGAAACCACCACTCTAGTCAGGGCAAGGGAGTTACACGCCAAAGGTAACCCCTGCTCACCCCCTTGGCAACGTGACACGAGCAGTCAAGGCTTATCCCGGAGGCATTGTAAGTTAAGCATTTGCGCACGCACCCACCAGCAACAACATCCCAGGCCCCCCACAAAAGGAACTCCACACAAGGTTATATCAAAAATAGCCTTTGTATTATCAAAACACATCAGATAGTGCTCACACCATATACATTGTGCCAACTGGCACGGGCAATATTTACAACGGATTATGTACACCTGACAGGGCCACATGGACCACGGTCAGGATCATCACAAAGTGAACTTGGTAAGGTGAACTAAAACATACAAGTAAAAATAGGTCATAGAACGTACAGTCAGTAAACACTGATAATCACTGCACTTGCAACAGTCTGTGCCATGAAATACATCATGCACAGTATCCTACCAGACCCTCACTACCTAAGTCAACCTTACACTAGGGGTGTAAATCACACAGGGAGTGCCATCTCCCTAAAATACCTAAACAGGTAAAACAACCTCCTATGCATAAACCATACCTAGAGGCATCAAACACAGGGTACGCAAAACATACTACACACAGAACATTTCCTAACACCCAAAGCATTAGCACATAAGTCACATCTAGCACATAAATCACATCAGGGTCCAGGTTGCGCCACTGCGCTGTTCTGACATGGTTTTTGGCTCTATTTCGGAGTGAAGAAGACTTTAAGCTTGCTCACATCTATAATCTGTATTCTTACCTTGTGTTGGCCCTTTTAAGCCCTTTTTTCCAGACCTAGAAGAGGATAGCTGCTTTATATGATGATAGATCCCTTATTCTTGACTCTAATCCATCTATTGCCTATTGGCTTTGACATAATTATGTGTCCTTTCATTATCCTGCCTATAGTAGAGGGTGGATCCTGTGGTCCTGACTTTATATTACATATTGGTATGGTTTGTGTAGGTACTCTGACAGAGCTAAGGGTTATTTCATCCTTCTCAGGCCTACAAGGCCCAGAACTAAAGAGACTCCATTTTTATTTCTGTCTCTGCAGAGCTGAGATGCTTGAAGGGTAAAGGTAATGTTTATAGTTAGGCCTGTTGTCTGCTAGGGGAAAACCAGCCAGGACTGGTTCTTATCGGAAGAATGTGTTTGTCTCTTGGGCCCAGGCGTAACATGCAGATGGCCACTGCGGTTGCGCGGAGGGTTCTGGAGCAAGCACAGGATTTCGGTGGGAGGCAGCCCTCTGTTGGAAATTTCCATGAGGGGAGAGGATTCCATATTAGCGAATTGCAGGAGAGGAGGAGTGGTCAGTTTGGTTCTTGAAGAGTGAAGAGTAGAATGTTTGCTGGAGCTGAAGAGTATAGTTCAGTTCAATTGGTTTTCTGGAATGGAGAAAGAAGGCAGATGATTGCTGAAGCTGGAGAGAGCAGTCATATGAACAAAGTTGGAACTATCAGCTGGGGCTGCCAGTTTATCAGAATACATTAAAGCAGATGGAGGAGTTGAAGCTGCCAGCTGAAGCAGTTGAGCCAGAGGAGTGAAGCTGTGGTGACGGAGGGAGAGAGAGAGAGCCCTAATCCCACCATAGAGAGAGAGAAACATTCCTTCTAATAGGTAAGGTAGTCTGAATTAGTCTGCTTTACACTTACACCTTAATCTTGTCTTTATTCACTAGGCTATTGTATGTCTAATCCTTTTTCTTTCAGCGGTGTGTTACAGTTTCTGTTAGTTACAGAGACCCCGCAGATAACCTTGTCCTTATAGTGTATGTCTAATCCCTTTTCTTTCAGCGGTGTGTTACAGTTCCTGTTAGTTACAGAGACCCCGCAGATCTGTGTATGTGTCTATTCCCATTCTATTGTTATTGTAATAAAGATACCCCAGTTCTTAGTGAACCAGTGTGCATGTGTTATTCTTATGATAAAGCTAGCCTTTCTTCTAACCAGATGCTTTAGCAACTGATGGATCAAAAGGAAATAGGAGCGTTTAAATCAGGGAATAACTCTTGCATACAGTGTGTGTCTCTTGTTCTTAAAGCGCAGGTAACCTTTCCTTCTAGTCAGGTGTTACAGCCAGAACAGATGCTGCCCCTGATCAGGTAAGTAGCCACTGAATAATTAGGGAGAGAGAGGAGCCCTTGAGCTAAGAAAATAGATAGACACTAAGTAATTCGGCCATTCCATAATATTATTGTAGTAGCGAACCTTTAGTGAATAGTGAGAGAAACTTCCCAACATAGAGAGAGAGAGAGCTGAAGGTATTCATAGGAAAGTGATCAGCGTTGGTAAGCGGCGTTAAAGAGAGCATCAGGTGGAAGCCTGATGTGTACGTCCGCCGGATTGTGGACCGGGCTGTGAGTTAGAGAACACTGGGGGGGACACCAGTGCTTAGGTCCGCCAGATTGTGGACCGGGCTGTGAGGAAGAGAGCACTAGGGCTGCAGACCGGTGTGTAGGCACGCAGGATTGCAGAGGTGCCGAGCGAGCACTGACTGTAGTCAGTGTGTAATGGTAAATAATCAGAACTGCCCCAGGGTAGATTAGTCTGGACCCATGTGGTCGCAAGACTATGAGGTATGAGTGTGGTATAGGGCATGGACGTCCTTAGTAATTAGTGAGTATTCCTAGTAATCCCTATAGATTTACTGGTGTTTCTGATGATATGAGCTTGTATATTGCGAGTTCCCCATCCTCAGGTAGGTACCCAGGTGCCTGGATAGATGGGTCCTGAGGAGGGAGGTGGTTACGTTTTGGCCAGGTTGGTGGTGCTCTGACGAGCTGGTTCTATCTGGTCTGAGAATCTGGTCATACCTAAACGTAGCAGCTGCCCACTACTTGCTGGGCAGCTGAGGACAAGAACAGGGCCAAAACGCTGCAGCTGGCACTAAGTGCTACGCAGCTGTGGAAGGCCAAAGTAGGGGTGAAGAAATGCGACTCACTCCTGAGTCCAGAGACATGTCCCTAGAAAGAAAACCTAAACGGTGCAGCTGCCCACTACTCGCTGGGCAGCTGTGAACCAAACTGCGACATGGGCCCTCACTGGCCCTCTGGAGCAAAGACTGTGCCAAAACGTTGGAGCCACACGGGGCTCTGAAATACATATTGCGCAAACGGTGGAGCCCTCTAGGCTCTGAACACACATGTGCCCTCTGGAGCACTCTGGCTCCTCAAAGAAATAAATGCCCCCAACGGTGGAGCCCTCTGGCTCTAGGAATACCTGGGGCCTTCAGGGGCAAGCACACGGGCCCCTCTCTGGCCCTTGGGACCCCCACTAGGGCTCTGAACAAATGGTGAGACAGCCCACTGCTATCCGGGGCCGCCCCCACTCTGGGCGAGACTCACTCGGCGCTCTCTCCCCCCAACCCTTCAGGCAGCTCCACTCTCCGGCTGCTTCTCCGGGAGCGTCGGGGGCATGCACCATGCTACACCCAGTCCCCCATCTCGGGACCGGGACTTTGGGAGGCGGAGCCCTGCTTTCTGCTGGCGGCCCCGGGGCTCTCCCTAACTCACGGGAGCCCCGGGGCTAGGGCTTGGCCAGCTTCTCTTCTCCTCTTCTCGGCAGGCGCAGGACTCTAACAGGGCAGCAGCAGTGATTTTTATATCGGAAAATGAGGGGTGGGCACCCTCGGTAGGCAAATAAAACGTAGAAGCGGGGTGGGCACCCGCTAAGGCACACAAATAAGTGGGGTGGGTCCCCCTCTCTAGAATTAATCAAATAAGCAGGCATAATGCAGGGTGGGCACCTACGAGGTGCACAAGGCAGGAGCAATCCCCAGCACACGATGCAGCCCAGCGCTGCAGGACGGAAATAAAGCGCTCCCTTAGGGAAAATAAAGCGCTCACTAGGTTCTGGGGCACAGCAACCATCAAGCCCCAAGGAAGGACTCCCAGAGCAAAGGGGTCCCAGCAACATGCAGGGAAAACCAGGAAAAGGTCTCCAGGGCAAGAAGAAAGTCTCCCAGCCATCCTCAGGCCAGGCAGAAGGGGCCCCAGAAAGAAGTCCTAGAGCAATCCAGGGGCTGGGCAGGGCCCAGGGAGGCAAGTCTTTCCCTGGGTCCCAGCAGCAACACGCCCCTGGTAGTTTAAAATCAGGAAACAAGAACATTTAACATGAGGTCAAAGCCTCTTTTTATGCACAGAAATCCTTTGTTGTCAAGGGTGTAGGCAAGGGGCGAACCAGATGCAACTGGTTCTTGAGCACTTTGTTTTACTCAGCCCCTCTCCCTATTCACAGGACAGGCCAGGGACATCAGACACACCATAGGGGGTGGAGCCAGCATTGTGGAGGGAAAGCCCAGCCCTATTCAGGTCCCAGGTGCACTCCTCCCTCCCATCAACATGCAGATCTCTCCATTCGCCACCGGGGCAGACCCATCCTGACTCCTGGAGCCAGGCACACCAGCCAGTTCCAGCCAATCACAAGCCAGACAGTCAATTCACATTCACTGCACAGACATGCCAACTTCTAGAAGTGATTCAGAAAAGGGGGTGGTGATGAACAGAGTGTCTGAATTAGGCAGACCACTCTTACCCAGTCCAAAGATCAGGGCTTGATCCATCACAGTTTTTTAGCTCACTGTACCATCCCAGCTCAGAACTTGGCTATATGCAAATTAGTCTGACCCTGGCCCAGTGCATCATGGGAACAGGGCAGACCAAACTACCAAGCCAATTCTTATACTGGGAAGGAAACAAGCTTCCGGGGACCGGTTTCTGGCATTTCAGCCGTCTTTGGCCCGGCTTGCTTGAATCCTGATGGTGCAATGAGCAAGGGACTCACATCTGAGTATACCCTACCACGTTTATGGTGGACAAAAATGATTCAGAAAAGGGGGTGGTGATGAACAGAGTGTCTGAATTAAGCAGACCACTCTTACCCAGTCCAAAGATCAGGGCTTGATCCATCACAGTTTTTTAGCTCACTGCACCATCCCAGCTCAGAACTTGGCTATATGCAAATTATTCTGACCCTGGCCCAGTGCATCATGGGATCAGGGCAGACCAAACTACCAAGCCAATTTTTATACTGGGAAGGAAACAAGCTTCTGGGGACCGGTTTCAGGCATTTCAGCCGTCTTCGGCCCCAGCTTGCTTGAATCCTGATGGTGCAATGAGCAAGGGACTCACATATGAGTATACCCTACCACGCTTATGGTGGACAAAAATGATTCAGAAAAGGGGGTGGTGATGAACAGAGTGTCTGAATTAAGCAGACCACTCTTACCCAGTCCAAAGATCAGGGCTTGATCCATCACCGTTTTTTAGTTCACTGCACCATCCCAGCTCAGAACTTGGCTATATGCAAATTAGTCTGACCCTGGCCCAGTGCATCATGGCAACAGGGTAGACCAAACTGCCAAGCCAATTCTTATACTGGGAAGGAAACAAGCTTCCGTGGAGCTTTTTTGAATCGTAACTTCTAGAAGTGGCACTTCCACACCAGACAAAATAAATCTGCGCACATCATCGCGCAGCATTTAATCTCATGAGTTTGCACATGCCAAACTCGACCCTGCACTACCCACACATCAGGAACTACCATGGACACACACATTCCCATGCATTCCTATAGGAGGGCAGGCCAATCTCACACATGCTTTCAGAGAGTGCACACAAGTTACACAGGGACACAGTGTCAAAGTGCGCAAAGACCAGAAATCACTATATTTATGTAACATTAAAAGGCAAAAAGGTAAGGGGTGAATCGGCCAGAAGGGCCAAGTCCAACAGACTGAAATTGTCGATCTCTGGTGGGATAAGATCTACAAGAAGTGCGGAAAACCTACCACTGAAACCGCAAAGATTCAACAAGAAGAAAACATATAAGTGAACCTTCTCTGGGATGGCGCCCAGGATATGGAATACACTACCCCCTGAAACTAGACTGAATTCTTCCACTGCATCTTTCAAAAAGGAAGTAAAATCATTTCTCATGGCAAAATTCACCCGAGCAAAGACTAAAGAAATTCTGAGTACAATCGTACCCTTACTAGTAATCCTCATTATGACAAGGCTCCTACTAGACAACCTAGTCATGTTATCTAACCTTGACCTGATTCAACGGGTTTGTCCTGTTATTTATCCTACTGCCTTCCTTTGAGCAATATGCTACGTATACGTGATTTTCCTGCATCTATTTGTTGTATACTTAATGTAATACTATGTATGCGTGATTTACTTGCATTTATTTGTTGTATAATTACCCTGACTTGATGTAAAGCGCTCTGATATCCACAAGGGTCTTGTTCGCGCTTTATAAAACTCTCAAATAATAATAATAATAATAATGACCAAACAGCCTGGTCACTAACTCTATAGCCGTGGAACCCAGTCCTACTCCCACAAAGGTATTCTCCTGTTCCTTTCAACTACTATCTCAGTGCTAACTTCCATCTCCTTTTACCTGTCTGTGACGCCTGGTGGGTGCATTCCCAGGCTATTCAAAGATTTCCGAGCTCCAGTTATAAGAATTGGAGATATTAACTACTGATGTCTGAGGCCACAGTAGTTTAAGTCTAACACAATTCTAAGGTCAGATTTACCAAGCAATTCATGACCACCTTGCGTGGCCCTGCATTGCTTGGTAAATCCAGAGTAACGAAGTGGAGGTCACTCCCTTGCGTTACTCTGCAGTGAAAAGGCGTGCCATGGGTGGAGGGAGGGTGTTCTCATGCATCCACCCATGGATTTTGGAGCATTCCCAGATTTACCAAGACTGGTAAACCTGGGAATGCTTCAAAATTCTATACCTTCCCAAGGTATGCGCAACATGGGAAATATTGTTACTTCTCCTTGTTGTTTCCTCTTTTCAGTGTGGTGCATACTGCTGGACACATAAACAGCTTCAGAGGATTGTTTTGTGCAGGAAGGTGTCCTTTCCTGCACAAAAACAATCCTGGCAGCAACGCAGGCACCTTTGAACCATGGTGTAAGGGTGCTTATGTTGAGATTATGTGCAAGTGCAGGAAGAGAGCAGGAAACTGACATATATTGGTAAATATAGCACATTCCAGCCCTCTGTCTGCGTTGTCATGGTGCGTTGTGAGACCATTTGATCCATCTGGTACTTGATTCTCATGATAGTGAGTGAGAGTAGTCTACGGCTAACTCAGGGAGGAGACGACACACAGAGCTCAGTATGGCACAAAAATACCTCTTTATAAATCAATATACAGTTAGTGCTTAATTTTTATTAAAAAGAAAATTACTTTATTACATGCAAAAATAAAAGATGCACATGATATGAGGAACAATGAAACCAAGACTGCCCCAACACCTTCAGTGCCAGATTTTAGTTTTCAAATGTGTCAGTCCCACTTAGACACCAAGTGCTACCTTTATATTGCAGATAACCCAAAGTCAGTGTCTCTTTTGTGGGGCTTGCTAATACGCAAGAGCGGCCTGTGTCAGGGAAAAGAGGCGGGCGGAGAGTCGGGGGGTATAGATGGGGGATGATGGAGGCCAATAAAAAATAACTTACCTGTCGCCATCAGCATTGCGTTGGTCTGCTCCTCTCCTCTACACTTCAGGCAGGCACAGTGTCCTAGACTTCCCCGCGGCCAATCCTGAAACTGCTCTCATTCATGAGAGCAGCTTTAGGATTGGCCTGAGCACCATGAATTTACACTCCCAGACTGGGAGCCTGTGCCTCCTCTCTCCAACCCAGTAACGCAACTCAGGTTGGAAACAGCTTCAGTGCTCATGACTGTTGGCCAAATCGTCATGCACACTAACTGTGCCACCCTCCCCCTCCAGTACAGTCTACCCCTGGCCCCGTCCCTAAGACTCACCACAAAAAATAAAATGATAATCAAACGGGCTTTAAACCCATCTTATTATCTTTTGATTTTTCACATTTTTGAGGGTGCGGGCAGGGGAGGCGGCGCTCCTCCTTCATAGCAGATAGCCACCGCTGCGAATACGGTATCCACCAATTTGGTCTAAGGGACACTGATATCGAAAATCAAATGGTCTTATGGTCCCACAGTTCTCTTCAGATGTTGATCAGCGTCCACACAATAGATGGTGGTTAACTTCAGAGGAACTGCAACAGTATATTTCACTTAGGTATGCGTCTGTTCACAATTTGAAGAGCTGCAGTCTGTTGTAGTGTCTTTGTGCTTGCTTGGAGGGACCGTTCAGGTCTGAATGATAGCCTGCCACACGAAGTGGCCATAAGGACTCACTCACCCAGACTCTGGAAAAGCAGTTCAACACAGAAAGGAGATGAAGGGGGGGGGGGCAATGCTTAGAAGAAGGGTGCCTCGGGTTGCAAATTATCAGGGGTCGCAACATTGTGGGACTAAAGGCAATCCTAGTGCCCATACACTGCGTTCCACATGCTTCACTGAACAATTTAAATAAAAATCTGGATATCTCTGTAAACACTGTTCAAGGTCACAGTTTTCCCACAGCATGGATGATGAAATGTTAACAAAACTATATCAAGAACCAGCTACTCCAAGAATATGGTTGACTCACCGCACAGTTGCACGGAAAAAGACATGCCAGCAGTCGGGATTCAAATGGTTATATCTCTGCAACTGTACAAGGAATTAACAACACAGCGTGTGCATTGCTGAGATCAGCCATACCCGTTCGGACAATCTCCTGGCCAGTGGATAGCCCGAGGCCGTCCTCAAAGCCATATAGAGGCAAATAAGGGGTCAGGGGCAGATAGGAGGTGGGAAGGGGTCGCCATAATTTGCCATAGGCTGTGATCTTCCCCTGAGAACTGGGCAGTGGGTTTGGCAGTTTGTGCTTTCTCTCCTGTACAGCAGATGAGTGGCCTCTTCTGTTCTGTGATAGCCGACTTCACTGTGGTTCCCAAAGGTGCTCAGGCAGCAGGGTATATGAACTGCTTTCAGATAGGCTGACCTCTGTGGTGTATATTTCAACTAATCCCTCCCCGAGCAGGCAGGGCATTTCTCCTTACTCCAGGCATACCAACAGAGCCTCTAGCAGGCACCTTGATCAAGACTCGTTTTTCAGCCTGGTAGAAAACAGGCAACCGCAGAACCTGGCTCTGGATCACAGCATCTTTCAACTGTACTGAAAGTTCCTCCCTGGGCAGTGAGAAATCCTTGAACCCTCATCTGCTCGTGGACAACAGTTCTGACCAATTAGCCCTAGTGGAGTATGAGTCATCTGGCAGAGAAACTGAAGATCAACAACAATGGGATGTATCTGGCTGGCCCACCAACCTCTACAGCTGCACATGAATGGACCTGGATAGCGCTGCACAAAGCCCTTCTCCCTTTCTTTGCTGCCATAAACTAACAAGCATTGTCAAACATAATAGGTCTCACCTACGAGAGCTTTGCCTTTGGCAATGTTCTGTAGCCATGCGGTACAGCAGGGCAGATACTTTTTAGTGTGGCTAAAACTAATTTAAGAAAGTGCTATGACACTCTGGAGGGCCTTTCTCTCTTTCTCTTTCTCTTTCTCTCTTTTCATCTTTTTCTCTTTTTCTTTCTTGTTCTCTGTCTTACTATTCTTTTCTTTTGTTTCCTCTTGCAGGTCTTTTTATTTACCTTTTGTGGGATCAATTATTTTTACCCAAATGTAATACAAATGAATTGACATGAGTAGGTTCTTATATATCTGTTCTTATTAAGGTTTATCCATTAATTATAATATTGCTCATATTTTTTTTTATTAATTGTTTATTGTTCAAGATGGTTTTTATGTATTACATACCGTAGTACCTTAATTATTTATACTCTCTCTCTTGAATTAATAAAATTGTTTGAACAACAACAAAAAAGAAAGTGCTATGACACAGACTGGAATAACGTGCTTTTTTTAAGCACATTTGCACTGTATGTATCATAGGCATTTTTCATTATGACTTTTACCCATACTGATATACAGCATGGCTAAAATTGTTGCCAAAATGGGCAATGCCCATGCTCTACAGCATGAACTAAAGGCAATGGCCGAGCAAATAGTCTCAAAGGCAAGACCTATTGTTTTACCACTGCTTGTTAGGTCTTGACACAATACCCCTGTGATCCTGTGCAAATCAGTTAGTCTCCAGAAAGCAATTACACCCACGACCATGTCATAGTGAAAATACATTTGGAAGCAAATGATACCTGGTGTTACAAGAAAAATATATTTTGAAGGAGAAAAGGGCTTCTCTGAAGTGTGTGTGGCATAGTAAAACATAGCTACAAATGACAATTGTTTAAACAAGGACGACAGGGAATAAGAAAAAATAAAAGTAGTGCCTTAATCACAGCTCGATCAATGGAAGAAAAGCAACCAAGCTGAATTAATCAGTAGTTGGTCCATGCTCCAGCTGACAAAAGAGGAACAGGGGTCAGCACACACTGGCCAACTAAAAGACAGCAAATATGATTGACAGTGAACCAACGAATGTTAAGCAATGGGCAGGCTCCAAGCCCCTTGTTATACACCATATCGCTTGCAAGCGAGAGCGCATGCAGCACATTTGCTGGCACAGGCGAGATCTAATAACATTCTAAAGCATTTCCTTTCAAATACCCATCAAGATTGTCACATAAATCCTCTCAAATTTAATAAATAAAATAGAAAAGTAAACACCAAGTTCCCTCAAAGATGGAGCCTAACATTTTACCTCTGTCTTCACAAAGAAAAAGTGAAAATTTAAAACCAAAAAGCAAAGGCCTCTTTATTGCTTATTCACTTCTAAACTCCAGCAAGGCTATTTTGGCGGCGAGAGAGTGCCGCCATTTCCCTACATACAGCGCCTATGCCATGGGCTTTAAATTAAGAATGATTGTTTGAATTATGCTATTATTAAGGAGCACTGACTCAAATAAACATGCTTGTAGGCTTCCTCAAAGGCATGTGAATTGATGTACTGGTAGAGATAGTAGAATCAGTCAACCAGAAAAATAATCAGCAGGAAACCTTTTCCGAGAAATAAAGCAGGTTTACTGCGGTGAACGAGCATACAGGAGACAACTGAAAACACATGTATTCTCCTGGAGTGCCTCACAAAAATGAAAAAAAAGAGTTTCCAAGAAACACGCACTCATGGAAGAATACAAGGAGCCAGTCAGAGTGGTGCTAAACAGGTTATAGTCCACGTGTGGGACGAAGACATCTGGACAGCCTAAAACAAAGCCAGCAAATAGAAAGCAAGCAAATGTGAGTTACAAAACACCAAGCCAATGGTATGCAATCGGTGGAATGCATTCCTAGGGATCTTTCAGTGTGTCCCCAATAGGTCTTTGCATCCAGACAGCTGCGCTATCTGGTACACTTCAACTTAAAATAGAAGCCCTGCCCTGCAGTATAACGCTAAAACATGCACATAGGCTTCAAACTCTGCGCCGCACACACATTGCACTTACACCATTCACCTATAACTTACACATGTGGGAGTGAAAGATTCTGGCGATTGGAAACTGGCAAGGCTCTTAAAGAGGAGATACCTGTAGGAAAATATTAAAATATATTACAGCACTGTGATTTATACTTAATACGGAGGGATCAATGTGGCCGCATATGATTGCCAAGCACACTGGGGAAAAGACAAATAGCTATTGTGACTTAATGGGGAAACTAACACAGAGCAGGGGTTCATTCTCTCCACGGGCCATGCAAGTACCTTAGAATCTAAATGATGTTTAAAAAACTGCAATCTGTTCATTTCTTTCACACACAACCTATGCAAGACACAAATCATTCTCAGTATTCTCAGTATTCTATACATGTCCACCTCCAAATAGAGCTGCATCTGCTATCCATCATTCTGCTTAGCACTCAGCCCGACAATGGCCCACATGCATCATTGTGACTTTTTGCACTTCCTAATTTGCGAAAAATAAGGAATCGCAAATTAAGAAGTGCAAAATGCTATGCATCATTTTTTTCGGTATTTCCTTGTGATTCGGTAAAAATCGCAATTTTTACCGAATCCCAAAGAAATACCGAATTCTTAAGTTAATTTTCGCAATTCCCATTGATTCCTATGGGCCAAAAGGCCCATAGGAGTCAATGCAAATTGCGAGTGGCACTTAGAAAATTTCATGGGTGCAGGGGGGGGGTCCAAAGGACCCCCCCCTGCACCCCTGAAATGTATTTTTCGCATCATGTTGCACACACACATGTCCTAAGGACATGTGTGTCCGTAACATGAATGCTTTTAAAATGCGTTAAAAGTGTTAATTACACTTTTTGCAAATTTACCGAGTAGTTCAACTACTCGGTAAATTTGTCCCTCTAATTGCGAATTCGCAATTTCAAAATTAATCATGCATTGCTTTTAGGAAATCGCAAATTTGCGATTTCCTAAAAGCAATCGCATTTTTGGAAATCGCAAAAATGTTGCGATTTCAAAAAATGCTTCATGCATTCCAAAAAGCATTTTTGGAATCGCAAACGGCCGATTTTAAGGAATCGCACCGTTTGCGACTCCAAAAATGAATGATGCATGTGGGCCAATACCTTCACAAAATTCGCGAACTTCGTCACAGACTTTTTATCCCACATGCACACCTAACCTATGTAAGGGCCGCATGCATCAAGCTTTTTTCTGGTCGCAAACGGGCCGATTTTCAGAATCGGGCCGTTTTTGCCTGGAAAAAGCCCTTTTCTGATGCATGAACCCATTTCCATTCGCAAATTAGGTAATCACAATTTTTTGCAATTACCTAAATTGCAAATGCATTTAGGGAATCGCACATTGCGATTCCCTAAAGGTGATGCATCAAACCTTTCCTAAATGCAAACTGTGCATTTATGAAACGCAAATTATAATCAACTTCAAGTTGATGGTAATTTGAAAATTCTTTGAAAAATGCACAAAAGTGCATTTTTCAAAGTGACATGTGGCGCACACACTGTGCACACTTACCTTTTGGGGGGGGTGCGTCAGGCAGCCCTAGGCTTTTGGCACCCTTGGAATTGCATTCGCAATTTGCGAATACCGATTTGGTAATCGCAATTTGCAAATGCATTCCCATTCATTCCTATGGGCCTATAGGCCCATAGGAATGAATGGAGTGACATTACCTAATAGCGATTTGCAATTTCCAAATCGCTATTAGGTCATATATAGGAATCACAATTTATTTTGCGATTCTTACATGTATAAGGAATTACGATTCCTAAATAGCGATTCCTTAAAAATCGCTATTTAGGAATCCCAATTCCTTATGTTGATGCATGTGGCCCTAATTTCTTACCTCTAAATAACGCTCAACTATATTCTCTGTTTCCTCCAGCCTCACAAACATCATAGCCCAGTCAAGAGCCTATGAAACCTTCTTAATAAACCAGACAAACCCTGCACTTCAGATTGCCCTTGGACTGTGCTATCATAATGGTATGAGAACCCGCTAGACCACGGGTATCATCCAAAGAATCCATAGACAGCTATCAGACCATCATACTGCTACCCAACACTTAACTAAGCTTGCCAACTTCATCTCTACTGCCTCTCTGGGAAGAGCCATCACCAAACTCACTTTCTATGTAGCTTTGTGGTGAGAGCAATCCCCAGGTTAATTTCATGAATGTACAACCATCCATCACCTCTTACTCCAATAGTGGACTGACCGATCTGAGCAATCACTACCACCCCACTTAGAAACTGTCATGATTCATAGCCTGTACTTACCTGTGTTTACTTAACAGATATGGACATCCAAACCTTTTAAGTGGTCGAGTCTTCCAAGGAGGACAGTGACACAGGAGATTGTGGCCGCCGCTTCGTGCGAAACTTCGCGTCTGTGCACAAAATGCACAAATGGAGTCAGGTACACTATTTGTCATAGAGCGCTGTGGAACTGTCATGAGGCTTGCAGTGGTGGTGGCCATCGTGCATTCACAGAGCATCAGCTCCTTCTGTTTCTGAGCAATCTTTGGTAGGGAATTGAGTTTCTTAGTTGCTGCAGACGAGCCGAACCCTTGTTTCTAGAGATTAGCGGTCAAAGCACTATTGACAGGATTTTTCAACACTTACTGGACAAAGATAAGTCATTTGGGATATATGTAGGGTTTCCGGTTTTCAGTTAAAACCAATTCTAACTAATAAAACACCAGCAAATGGAATACTTGGTGTTCAGTAGAAACTGGAAAGCCCCAGAGTTGTCTGCACCTTTTCTGCTTTGGTACCCTCTAGTGTCAAAACAGTATACATTAGCCTCAAACCATTTTTAGTGATAGATGTACCCGCTGCAACTGTCTTGGGCTACGGTAAACTATTTAATATGCCCTTGTGACAATTCACATACCCTTTTGGCCATCAACAAGGTTCATGGACCCCCGGACTCCCTTACCCTACTTCCGCTCTCATTGTGGTAGTATGGCTGGTATCATTGGACTTCAGCTCACTGTTCACTGCACCTTGCTGGGTAGTGGCCAGTAGTATTACAGATAAACCATGAGCAGAATCACACTCCAGAGAAAGTGGCAGCTCCTCGGTTTCATTGGGATGGGGCTTTGCTTTCTGAAAGCTCAGGTGTTAGTAGTGTGGAAACAAAGATGAATGTTCATAAGGCTGCATCCCGAATCAATGTTTTCCCATAACCCTCTGTATCCAACACTCCTGTTCTTAGTTTCACATTGTGATGGCCTGAAAAAAGCCAAATAAAGAGCCACATCCCCTCATATAAAAGGACGAGAACATCATCAGCAACTATGCTTAGATCCAGAAAGGGCCCATGCACCGTTTTGCTGAAACTGCACTTCCTCCATTGCACACACAAACGCATTATTATTATTTGTGTTCTTCAGTTGCCCAAAATTCTGTTTTTTGTGTGCATTTTTTTTTGCATTAGCGCCATAGACAGATGAACCATAACATAAACAACTACTTAAATTCTTTAAAATGTGCGCCTGCAGCCTCAGCTTTGAGCGTCTAAATCGTTGACTATTGTGACACTACAAAAATGTGCCAGTCGGGGTATCAGTAGCAGGAGAAAAGCCATTTAGATAAACGTCTGTAAGTAAAAAAGTTTGCAAAGTAAGGGGGCTAAGAAACCATGGATAAACAAGAAAGCAAAACCAACAGAGTAAACTTGCAAACGTTCATGCACAGTGTTCACACAGAAGAAAATGTCTCACATCACATTGTTACCTGGGAGACGTGGCATTCAACATTCATCCCCCAGATAGAGTCCGCTGCTTACGTTAAATACTGTAATGGCCACATAAAGGGACAAGCCTTCCACCATGTGCAAATGTTCAACTGCACTATAGCACAGGAGAGTGTAAAGTGCATAAGTGAGAGTGGAGGTCCTTACCAAAGGTCAGTGTTCCATTGTCTGAAGGATGAGTGCTGAGGGCAAGGGACAATGATGGCCAGGCCAGGGTACTGCACTGAGCCAGGTACACGTGCACAGAGTTGCCCAATTCATGCCAGTCATTCTATCAATTTGGAGGGGAAAAACATGGACAGGCAATGCCAAGAATTTGGTAAGTAGAGGACATAACTAGGCAACGTTCACCATGGTGGTGGGCAGGACAGTGCTGACTGAGTCACACCAATGATTTATGGGGGGATGATGTCAAGAAAGGCACGATGTGCTGTCAGTGTAAAGGAGGACAATGCTGAGCGAATTACACCGTATAGGGTGAGTAAGAGAAAATGATTGGCAAATCATGCCACATCAGTGTTTAGGAACACTGATAATCACATATCGTAATCTGTCTGCATAGTGCGGGCACACTGGGGCACACTGGTGTGATAGGTCAAGGAATGCAAAGATATGGTGGCATTCATGCATGCCATATAGTCAGCGTATGATGAGGAATGCTAGAAATGGAGAAATGAGTGCCAAGGTAACAATACAAGTAAAGCAATGTCATGGTGTTAGTTTGTGCAAGGAAAACCATTTCGTGTTTGTAAAGGAACATAAAGCCATTGACATATAATGGAACCCCATCCTATCAGGGAGTATAAAGGACAATGCTTAGCAGAACAATGTACATTAGAGGTTACTCTGTGCGTTTAAAGGTGGGGAACATTGCTGCCTGTCTCCAGGAAGAGGGAAATTAGGGAAAACCTACCTTAATTAAAAATCATTACACCTTGGGCTAGGGGTCCTACAACGGATGCCATCACCCCTTCCCAAACAGTCAGCATTGCACATTCAACTAAAGAAAAACACACCATTTCAGCACAATGGACACAGGTGAACCATAAGTGGCTGTACATCCAGCACACCACACAGAGTCCTGGAAGCTTCTGAAGACTATACAGTAAGAACATGTTGCAATGTGCACAAATTAGCACATACAACAGAGTCCCACGTTCGCCCAGAAGGGCATGAACACAAATATGTTCTGGTGGAGTCGCCTACTGTGCAACCACTCCAGGTTTGCACTCAAGAACTTTTTCAACCAAGCCAAATAGGAAGTGGAAGGCGGGGGCGACAGGCACTGAAATCTGTTTTTTTGGATTGTGGGGTAAGGGGGGGGAAACAATGCATTTTGTTTTCAAGACCACCGAAGTATCAGAGTTCCTGCCTGGCCTCCACACTTGTTAAAGTGTCACTCAGCAGCGGCACAGTTCTCACAAGCAGCATTGCCACAACCCCCTGTGCTCTCCACACCCACTGGAGGCACGGAATGCAAACATCCCTCAGGGCATGGAATGTTGTTAGCCACCGTGTCTGCAGGTGACTCCTCAGCAATATTATCACAAGGAAAGTCATGTGCTGCAGGCACTGCATGTAGCCATCAGTCTGTCACTGGACGAACTTCCAGTTCTTAAATGAAATGGTGCCCGGGCCAGCGTTAACTCAAATGCACTGGTGATCCACGTGCATAGGATCAGGGCGCTCATTAGTTTATGTTGATTAACTCAGTTCAGATGGAAATGATGGCAAACCTGTCATCAAGTGAAATCAGCCTTGTAGGCACAGCATCCCTGCCAGATGGTGATGAGGCTTTTCACCAGTCTGGTGGTGGTCCTGCACAGAGGCCTGGGAGCCCAGTGATAGAGTCGCTGCTTGATTGCACTGCACCGCAAGCAGCAGAGGAGACCCTGTGACATCCAGCCACATGCCGGTAATGTTTCTGAGTAGCTCAGCAGGCAGCTGGAAGATATCCTAAATACATATTTTAATGATACAGCTTATAGTAACGACAGAGGCTCCCTGGGTGTGAGGCAGGTAGGTTTATTTATATACTTTTAAGCACACAGAGCGCCGAGCCTATTAACGGCACACAGCTCCGGCGCCCAACTGATTGCGCTGGAAACGCGCGATCGCAAGATGGCCGCCGTTTCACGTCACGTCATCACGTGACGTGAAACAACTAGAGAGGCGACTCTACATATCTCCCCTTTTTTGTCCAAACAAGTAACTTAGTCTGTGGTGGCTTCAGAGTCCATCGCCCATCTCATAGTCCCAAAACTTAGAGGGCTTCACTATCAATCGCCCACCTCTGGTGCACCTTCCCGGAGTGGATGTTCCTTCCGGTCCCCCTTGGGTCAGGGACTCCCCCTCCTTGTCTTTGTGGACCAACGATCTTTCTCTGTCCACCGGTTCTGTTCCCTCTCGACTCGTCCAGCCTGCGCCTGGGGATTCTCCGCCTTCTTGTTCCACCCCTGGGTTCGTGCTTTCCGTTTCTCCTTCCAGAATGTCCGAATCAGTTCCCAAGGTTCACTGGTCCATCTCGTCGGGTTCCCACGCCTCTGGAGCCCATTGTACGATTTTGTTACACCGAGCCATGCGTTCCCGTCACTCAGCCTGGCTGCTCGACCAAGAACCTCTTTGACTTGTAGGGGTCTGCTGTATTTACTGTCCCCTTTCCGTTGAAGTGTGGCCAGTTTGACTCTTACCCATTCTCCTTCTTCCAACTGCGTGTCCTTTACATTCCTTCTCTTATTGTAATGTTCCGAATATATTCTCTGGCCCCTTTCCAGATTTGCTTGTACGACCGCTGGGGACCACTAGCTGGTCACCGTCTTCTCTTTCCACGCCAGATTGTCCTTGGTGAATGGGTCTCTGCCTCTTAGAATCTGGAAAGGACTGTACCCCGTCCCATTGGGGGTGATGCGGTACGCCCAGATCATGTGCAACAGTTCCTTTTCCCAGTCCTTCCCCATCATGATGGCTGCTTGGATGGAGCCCATTAAGACCCTATTGAATCGTTCAACTTGTCCATTCCCTGCAGGATGGTATATGGAAGTGTGTTTGGAACCAATTCCATTCCTCTCCATGTATTTTAACCATTTGTCAGAAGTAAACTGTGGTCCATTGTCACTGAGGGGCCCATTATGATAGCGGTTTTCCCGCATCCTCCGGGCCGGCGGAAGCCACTGCTGGCCCGGAGTATGCGGGAAAACCACTGCGGAGCCTCGAAAGACCCACCGCCATATTAGGATGGCGGTGGGTCTTGAAATCCGTCCGCAGCCTTTCCGCCGTGGTCGCCTTCCGACCACGGCGGAAAAGCTTTAACATGGCTGGCGGTGTCTATCAGACACCGCCAGCCATATTAGGATGGTGTAAAATGTATGCTTTTCCGCGGCGGCTTTTCCGCCGTGGAAAAGCATACGGACCTTCACTTCGGGGGCCCGTTGCGGGCCCCCTGGGTGAAGGGGGGTGTGGAGTGCACATGGGGGGTACCTATGTAAACAATACAGGATGTGACCGCCAGGGTGGCGGTCACATCCTAATTGCCATGGAGGGACCGCCGCTGCCCATGCGGACGGTCCCTCTTACTCAGGAGTGGCTGACGGACGCAAGTCCATCCGCCATCATAATAGGGCCCTTAGTATGGATTTAGGGATGCCTTCCCTGAGGAAGGTGGCAGTGAGAAACTTTAGTATAGTGTCCGTGTCCATTTCTTCGTTGACATGTATTTCTGGCCTCTTGGATTATTTGTCCACCAGGACGCATAGATACTTAGGGGTTCCTTGCTCGTCCAGGATGGGTCCCAGTATATCGATGGAAAGTTCTTCCCATGGGTTCCTCAGTGTGTCGAATTTTCCTATGGACGGCCTCAATGGTGTCATGGTCTTATCGCCTGCTGACATTGGTTACACTCCCTTACGTATCTCTCTGTTTGCGTATCCATGCCTAGCCACCAGTAACCCTGTTTGGCTCTCAATTTGGTCTTTCCAAATCCTAAGTGGCCTTCGTGTAGTATGGCTAGTAGTCTAGGGATGAGTCCTTCTGGGGGTACTACTTTGTCCCCTCGGTACATAAAGTCTCCCTTGTCTCCGAGTGAGAGCTCCTCTCTTACTTTGAAATACTTCCTCATGTCTCCACTCAGGTGTTTCTTTTCCGGCCATCCTCCTGTGATGTACCCCTTCACCTCCTGGAGGTTCTTGTCTTCCTGGTATGCATCCTTCCATTCTAGGTTGCTTATCACCTTCTCTGGGTCTTCCATCAATGCCACCATTTCATCCCCTTCTTCCTTCTCTTCTCCTGCTGGCTCCATAGCTGCTGCCATTGCTTAGATAGTCATCGACTTTATTTCTGCTACCCGGGATGTACATTACATCATACCGATACTCCAGTAGTTTGAGAGTCATTTTTGCTATTCTCGGGGTGGCATTCGCATGCCCACTGGATGTGAGGACTCGTATCAATGGTTTGTGGTCTGTTCTGAGTTGGAATCTTCTACCCCATAGGAACTGGCAAAATCTCCCAATGGCCCAAACCACTGCCAACATCTCCTTTTCGATAACACTGAACTTTTTCTCAGTGTCTGTCAGAGTCCTGGACGCAAAACTAAGGGTCTCCATTGTTCCTCCACCCCTGTCTTGCATGAGGACTGCGCCGAGTCCTTTGCCGCTGGCATCAGTTGTTACCACTGTTCGCCCCTGTGGGTCATACCCTTCGAGGAGTATGGATTGTGTTACCTCTCTCTTGACGTCTTCAAACTCTCTCTGCATTTCCTCTGTCCATTCAAACGTCGTTTTCTCTCTTGTCAACAACCGCATGTGGTGGGTTTTGGAGGCAAAATGCTGTATGAATTTGCTGTAGTACTCTGCCATGCCTAGGAAGGACCTGACTTCCTCCTTGCTAGCGGGTGGTGGTGCGTTGCATATCGCTCTTACGTTCTCCTTCTTCAGCTTGATTCCTAGTTCACTGATTTCGTGCCCCAGGTAGGTGACGGATGCCATGCCGAGGTGGCATTTCTCCCACTCGGCAGTCAGCCCCTTGTCTTCCAGCACCCTCAGTACTTTGGCCAACTTTGAATCGTGGTCCCGTTGGTCACCCCCATGACCAAAATGTCATCTTGGAAGTACTGGACTCCTTCCATGTCCTTAAAGAGACGGTGCATCAGCTTTTGGAAGACCGCCGCTGTCGATGCCAAACCGAAGGGCATCCTACAGAATTGGTAGCATCCGAAGGGGGTGATGAATGATGTCAGCCTCCTGCTCTCCGGGTGTAATGATATCTGGTGGTACGCCGAAGTCAGGTCTATGGTGGAGTACCATTTCTTTCCTTTGGTCTTTGCCAGCATCTCCTCTATGCGGGGCAGCAGGAACTTCTCCACTACAATGTTCTTGTTAGGTTCGCGCAGGTCCACGCACAGCCGGACCTTGCCGTTGGGTTTCACCACCACCACCAGGGGGTCCAGCCATTCCGCGCACGTGATTGGTTCAATAATTCCGTTTCCTTCCAAGTCGCGCAGCTCTTTCTGCACTGCCTCCCTCACGGCTATCGGCACATTCCTTACTTTATGCGCCACTGGTGTAGCATCCGTCTTGAGGATGATCTTATGCGAAAACTTCTCCAGTCTCCCGACTCTTCCGCCGAATACTTTAGGAAAGTCTTTTTTCCATTTCACCATGTCTGGCCACAGTTCAGGTTCCGTCAATAGTACCTGCACTGCTCCGCCAGGGTCCAGTTTGATGCCCAGGTCTCCTTGGTCCATCCAACCCAATACCGATGGGCCTTTCTCCGTCACATATAGCTTGCACCCTGCACTGCGTCCTCTGAACTCAAATGTTAGTAGTCGATAACCTGCAATGGGGATGCGATTTCCCAGGTACGTGACCGGTCTGATGTCCGGTGGTTCCAGGTGCTGACCTAGATGGGGCATGAACTTCTCTGTCCATACTGTTGTTTGTACCAATGTGTATGGTGAGCCTGAGTCCACCACAATACTTATCATTACGCCCCCTATTAACATGTCCAGCACTGGTTTATTCGATCTCCTGGTGCCTACGCTCAGTACTTGTTCCTCGATGCACAGCACTTCGTCCTCTTACACGTGGCATCTTCCTTCCCCCTCTTCCTGGTCCATGTCGACAAATTTCACTGTGTTGCGGGCCATTTTCCTTCGGCAGACCTTTTCATGATGTCCCATCACTCTGCAGAACATGCATTTGGCCCGGAAAGCTGGACACCTTTTATCATTCGCCTCATGGGCCCAACTGCCACATCGGTAGCACGACGTCTTACTTCCTTTCGTCTGCCTCCCTGGCGGTCCCGGTTTCCCTTGCCACTTGTTGGGTCCCTTGTAGATCGGACTCTTGTTCCTGTTCCCACCCTTAGGCTCTTCATCCTCAATTCTGTTGACCATGGGCTTTGCCGCCATTTCTCTTTTTGCCGCGTCTGCACATCGTCGTGCTAATTCTGCCTTTTTAACCATTGCGATCGCTTCGTTCAACGTCGTAGTGCCCCCTGACCATAGCTTGTCCTGTACTGATTTCATTGTCGTATGCATTACTATTTGGTCTCTGATAAATTCATCCTGGAGCCCACCGAACTGGCACGTGGACGCCAACTTTTTTAGTGCCGCCACATACTCGTCGATAGATTCGCCCTGTTCTTGCTTCCGCTGTTGGAAATTGTAACGATCTATCGACACACACCGCCGGTCGGTAATGTTCATCAAGTTCTTCCAAGGCGTGCACATACACATCGTCTTCCCCTGTTTGTCTCTGCTTGGGTACCAGGTTTTTGAATACTCTGATACCCTCAGGGCCCAAGTTGTGTAGCAAGATTCTCCTTTTCCTTATGCTGGTGAAAGTCTCTTCATTCTCGTCCTCCAGGACTTCTATGTAGTTCATGATGTATTCCTTCCAGTCCTCCCACTTCATTAGGGGCTCATCTGGTTTTGGTAGGAATGGGACCGGTGCCGTCACCGAGGATGATTGGGCGCACATGGTTGCCCGCCTGTTTGGTTCGACATTCTGGGTCTTGGGGCTGCCTGGTGCGCTGTTCTCCTCACCCTCACGTGGTTGGGTTTGGTTGTCTCCCAATTCACCACTCTCTAAGGTACCTGGATCCGCCAGCGCTACTGTTCGGCCGGGTGCGCCTGTGAGATTTGGCTCCTGTGCTGCCTTGCCGCCCCCTTATCCCGTGGCAGGAGGTGGTAGTGGCCTTAATACCTCAGATCGTGGTCTGATGTCCGTTCGTGTAGGGTTCAACCGCTTCTGCCGCGCTCACCTGTAGGCCGCCAAGATCTAAGGAAGTTCTGGGCGAGATGGTCAAGGTTCGTTTTTTTTTTTGCTTCCTTTTACTTTCTACCTGCTCCACCTCGTGGGTCCTCATCAATTTCGAGCACTCCTCGTCGCCATTGTAATGATACAACTTATAGTAATGACAGAGGCTCCCTGGGTGTGAGGCAGGTAGGTTTATTTATATACTTTTAAGCACACAGAGCGCCGAGCGTGTTAACGGCACACAGCTCCGGCGCCCGACTGATCGCGCTGGAAACTCGCGATCGCAAGATGGCAGCCGTTTCACGTCATGTCGTCACGTGACGTGAAACAACTATAGCGGCGACTCTACACATATTGCATTGATGATGGCGAGGATGCCCTCCCAGAATCTGACAAGGTAGAAAAGGGGCTCACGGAACCTGTGAGAAATGGAGAGGCAGAGCCTGGCATCCATGAGATGAATGGCAAGAAGGAGGTGCTGAAGATTGACACTGAAGAGATTCTGGTGAATGATGAGTTTGCTGACCGTGATCAGAAACGCACCCAGGAGAAGAAGAAATCCAGAGGTCTTGGACAGGAGATCGCATGCTGAACTGCTGGAGGAACACCGAACCTCACAAAAGCTGATGAAGATCATGCAGAAAAAGCAATCACAGCTAACCCATGAGAAGGATCCCCTCCGAAGTGAGCATAGCAAGGCCATTCTGGCCCCCAGCAAATTAGAGAGTTTATGCCATGACCTGCAGAGACACAACCGCATGCTCAAGGATGAGGGAGCACCAAGTACAATTAGAGTTGTATTATTTATCTATTTACAGTGCTGCTACAATTGTATCTTGCCCATCCTTTCTAGATAAATATGATGCCATGAGCACATTGGAAACAACAAAAGAGTCTCCTTATTTCCTTTCTGATAATGTTTTTGACATATCATTTTCTAATTGTCTGTCAATAACACCTGTTGGGATATCACATGTTTATTTAAGGATGAGGGGGTGCAACGGGACCGGGAGGAAAAGGAAAAATGCAAAGAGGTGTCGTCTCACTTCCAGGTCACTCTTAACGACATCCAGGTGCACATGGAACAACACAATGAGCGCAACCCCACACTACGGCAGGAGAATGTGGAGCTGGCTGAACACCTGAAGAAACTGACTGAGCCATATGAGCTTCGAGAGGATCACATTGGAACGGGCTTTAAGCATAAGGACCTTCAGCAGCAGCTGGTGGATACAAAGCTACAGGAGACACAGGAGATGCTGAAGGAGGCAGAGGAGAGACACCAGCGAGAGAAGGACTTTTTTTCTGAAAGAAGCAGCTGAGTCACAGCGAATGTGTGATCTCAGGAAACAGCAAGAATCTCATTTGAAGCAGCAGCTGGCTGTCTACTTAGAGAAGTTTGAAGAGTTTCAAAGTACCATATCCAAAAACAATGACGTTTTTGCAATATTCAAACAGGAAATGGAAAAGATGACCAAGAAGATCAAGAAAATTGAAAAAGAAATAAATATGCACCATTCTCGGTGGGAGTGCAGCAGAGAAGAGGACGCTTCGGGGTAATGAGTTGGAAGGACTGCAGGTGAAGATCCAGTGGTTTAAGAAGCTGTGCAGAGCTCTGCAGGCTGAATGACATGACTTGAACAAGAAGGTGCTGGATCTCAGTTTGCCTGTCCCACTTGCCAACCATTTGGACTCTCCTACTGAGACCACTGCATACAGGAACTTAGAAGATCTATGAGTTACTGTATAAGATGCAGACAGTGCAGCTCGGAAACAGGAAGAGGCAGCCTCTGCTCTGTTTCATAGTATGTGGTGCACTGGTTAGAGGAGGCAGACCCTGAAGCAGAGGTCAGACCCGGGACCAGGGTTCAATTCCCGAGGCGGCAGGGTCTTGAGCCCAAATGTCCATGTATTTACAAACATAGCAATTTAAAAAGTACTATTTTATTTCTTTATAGCGCTACTCATCCCAATGCAGGGTGTCAGAGTGCTTCACATAACGTACGCATTAGACATTCATAATAAATCATGTAAGTGTGCAAATCAATGTACAAGATGTTTTACATGAGTCAGTGAGGGTTATCAGGTGTAGGAGTCAAATGTCCTTCACAACTCACTGTGCTATATTAGAAGGATTATAATGTATGAACTGCAATTAACAAAAGGATCTCTGTGTTCAAAGCAGTAACTTACCTACCTAGATACATAAAATAAAAATCTCTCATCTGCATGTTAGGTGGTGTGCTTTGCATGAGACACTTCTATACTACTTTGATGCAAATCTGAGACTACATAAAACACAGAACTCTCCAGCAAATGCTTTATTCTCCAGAGTTATCTCACCATTATCATTATTCCCTTAGATTTACTGGGTACCTCTGAAGCAGAAGCCTTAACTCCATAAAATATTTTAAATTGCAGACTTTGCAACTAATTAAGCAGAAGAGATGTATTCTTTGTTGCCAATTTCTTTGTGGCAAGGCTTTGCAAATAAAATGTTGTTGGTTGAGGCACAGATTTTACGTTGGGATTTTACCACCTTTTTTGGAGCATGCCCATTGGGATTGCACCACTTATTTTGGAGCAAGCCCAAGGCAAAATCTAATTTCTTAAATCTCATAATTTGCTTAAATTTACTCATGATATACCTGATAAACCTATTTGTGAGGTCTTAATATGTGATGTCACTTCCAGAGAGATTACTTCCTGTGATCAAACATGCAATGCCATGAGTCGTGGCGCCATGTGCTATGGTGGCCATGATGTATTTGTAACTACCTAACTTAGTTAGTCCCCCCACTTCTTTTTTTAGGACTTGTGCCCTGGAGGAGGGGGTGGTGGTGGTAGGTAGCAACATGAGAAAAATTGACTCTGAGACTTAGCAAAGCAAACAAATACTCTCAGACACTGTAAACATGCCTATTTGAAAGTGAAATACTCTGCTAAAATAGTTTCCATTGATGTAATACTGAAAAAGAATGATTACGAGTAAAATAAGTGCCGCAATAATGCTGCTAAATTTCAATTTTTGTGCCGCTAAATTTCAATTTTTGTGCTGCTAAATTTGAAAATCTATGCCGCATTATCCTGGGGGGTCTGTATATAAGATCCATAAAAGTACAATAAAAAGAAGAAAGACAATCCATCCATAAAAACATATTAAGGCTAAGAGGTACAGTTTGTTTATAACAATGACTAAAATGGACCACAATTTACGGGATGTATCATATATTCAAAATCGATAGGGTGCCTTTAACAACATTACAATGATGATATGCAACTCCGACGACCTTCATTGAGTACCCATGGTTCTGCGTGACCGTACAGCAGACTTCAGGAATGAACCAAAGCGGAAAATTAATTCATCTTCCTCTAGTTTAAACACTTCCTTGTAGGCTGCCCCGAAGTTGAAAATGGCGCGCATTTTAAAAAAGGGTATCAAAAGCCTTTTGTAAATTTAGAATAGAAAATACAAAAGAATAAAAAATGCAACATCGTTTTATTACTATGTGCGTTGAATGGGCAGGGCAGTGCTTCAAGATCAGCAATGTAGCCAAGAGGGAAACCATAATAAATATTTCATAATGCCTGCCCGTAAGCGAAATAGCAGCCTCCTTTCCCAGTGTCCTATAGGTTTTCAAAGGTATCTGGGAAGCAAGTGAGAACAATCCTCTATGGGCATATACCTTTCAACTGAGGTTTTCTTGATCTCTCTCTGATGCCTTTCATCACTATACTTTTTATACAGTGCCTCTTGTATCACCTTTTTGCTAATTAACTCAGATTGGATTGGGTTAGAAAAAATGCGCAGGTGGTTTACACTAGGAAGGCTATTTTTACTGCAGAGAGCCACGGTATGTCCCCACCACTCTCACAACAAAGGCAATCAATTATTATGTCTCTGGTGAGGGTTGCTGAGCTGTTCTTTCAAATTGCAACCCATAACAGTGCTGGAGGCGCCCTAATATAATCTTCAATATAGGGGAGTTTCAGTTCTTTGTGGTACACATATACAGAGGAGGAAATCAGGGCTCCCAAATGTTTCCTGCATAGTCTGTTTTCTTCACTTTGAATGCTACTACATTTGGTAAAGCCCCAAATTTCTGCTCCATAGGTTGCAGTGGGGGCACACTGTAGCTTGAAGATTTTCCTAAGGGCTACAACTACTTCAGTCCTTTTGGGTTGGGGTAGACCCAAAAGTGTGTTAATGCTTTGTGACAACTTACATCTGCTGTGTGCCACGTGGTCAGACCGGGAGCCATTAGTAGCATAAACTAACCCAAGATAAGAAAAAGTGCAAGTGCTTTGTAAACTATCCGAATTGACAGTGATTTTATTAATATTTTTCAGACCGCAAGCCATTAAAAACAATTTTTTTAAATTAGCCCTTAAGTCTAATAGAGCCATAAAATCTACAAAATCTTGTACTAAAATGCGTAAGGCATTTGATGTGCGTGCCATTAAAACCGTCATCCGCATACGATAAGACAAGGAGTGCATTGCCGTTTATTCTCGGGTCATCGTGAGTTTTACTAGTGAGTCATGTAAATCATTAATATATAGAATAAAAACAAGGGGTGCTAGGATGCACCCCTGTCTAACTCCTCTATCAATTTTGATGTCATTTGATACTTTCCCGTCCTGACTGATCCTCACCCGGGCATGCAGATCTCTGTGCAAATAGGCTAAAAAGTGGACTAGGGCTTCTTCCGGGCCTTGTTTTAAAAGAATGGACCATAATCGTGACCTGTTGATGAGGTCGAACGCAGAAGTAAGGTCCATAAAGGCGAGATATATAGGGGATTTTTCTGCACCAGTGTACTTGCCATTAATCAAATTTAGGTTTAGGCACTGTTCCACTGTGCCTACCTTACTTTTAAACCCCAGTTGACACAGCCTTAAAATCTTATCTCCCTCTGCCCTATATATATATATATATATATATATATATATATATATATATATATATATATATATATATATATATTCACTGAAAAAACCATGGGTTATAGACCATATAGAGTTAGAAAATTAGCATTTACAAAACCTTATTTTACTCACACAAAACCATTGAAATTCCATATATAGTTAGTTGCACTAGCTATATATTGCGCACCCGCAATCCACTGCTGATGATGTCACATATTAAATCATTCATGACATGGTCAGTGACATCACTGATGACATCACTGATGACAACTCAAATGACATCACTGACAACATCACTGATAATATCATTCATGTGATAATACAATGAACCTCTTCAGACTCTAATATAACCTTAGATACAATCAGTGTAAAAAGACACTCACAGATTGTCACTCATCCATGGAGTTACTCATACATCTAGTCAGTCATGCAAAGAATCAATCACACCTCCATTTCCTCAACTATACAGTTATACACACCTTACTAATTCAAACATATTCTTACACATATTTAATCTCCTATACGATCCCTGATACAAGTTCACAATGATCCATACAGCCACTCACACATTCACTGGCTCTTATGCACGGTTATATATGTCAACTCTCACATGTACTGTGTTTTACATATGTACTTACTTTGACATGTTGCACTGAGATATCCATTCACTCACCAATACACTCATGCACACAGTCAACCGCCAATGCAGCTGTTTCCACATGCACTTTTGAACCCATACATCTAGTGAATCAACTGCTCACACATCTATGCACAGAGTCATACACCTCCCAGCCACTCACACACATACTTAGACTCCCATACAAATACTTGGGCAACCAATGAATATCCCATATAGTTACTCATATAGCTACTGATTAACACATTCAGCAGTTTACAGAACAACAGACATAATGATGCACAAATTAAGACAGTTTAGTCACTAACCCATGCACTCAGTGAGACACATTTAATCACTCACTCATACAGTCAGTCATGCACCTACTAAATTCTTCATCCAGACACTTATACATCCACTCATTCTTCAATATGTAAGACATATTTTAACTTTACAGAAACATACAGTCATTGGATAATGTCATCAGTGATGTCATTTGAGTTGTCATCAGTGATGTCATCAGTGATGTCACTGACCATCTCATGAATGATGTAATATGTGACATCATCAGCAGTGGATTGCGGGTGCGCGATATATAGTTAGTGCAACTAACTATATATGGAATTTCAATGGTTTTGTGTGAGTAAAATAAGGTTTTGTAAATGCTAATTCCTAACTATATATGGTCTATAACCCATGGTTTTTTCAGTGAATTTTCAAGGTTTTGTAAATGCTAATTCCTAACTATATATGGTCTATAACCTATAGTTTTTTCAGTGAATTTCAATGGTTTTTTAATAGCAAATATCAAAAGCTTTAAAATGTCAAGTACGTGGTAGGTAAAAACATTTTCGTGTCTATGCACGCTGATGTGCTTTGAACGCTGCCCCCCCCTCCCTCCACCCCTCTTTTCTTTTAGGAGTATTCTCTCTTTGCAGATAGTGAAGGGTAGGTAACGCAGGCCTTTGCCCCCGTTGTAATCCGTCGTGCCTGCTTCCCTCTCCATTTGATTTATTGTTATCCAAGCAATTACTGTTTTAGAATTGGTTCTCTTTGGTTCATTCTCTATTTAAAAACAAGCACAGAGTCGCAATACTCTGTTTAGTCTTTGCAGATAGTGAAAAATCGTTAGAAACAACAAAAGGAATCAAGCAAAATCAGTAGGCCACTAATGGGATCTCTTTTTGACCTCGCTAAAATAGAAACATTAGGAACAACCCCTTATGAGAAATATGAAACTAGTGAGAGGAACTGAGCTTGACGCCATGATGGCTGCAAGACAGCTCGGCTCCGCCGCCCACCCCGCCCAAAACAACGACAAACCCTATGCAAATATTATAAATATATACAACACACCAGCAAAGTAACAGGGTAAAACGTTTTATTAAATAACTATTTACATGGCAGCCTGCTGCAACATCGATCCAAATGCATGCCGCCGTTCCCGGGATTTCTCCCCGACTACTCTGCGGCCTACGAGATGGAGAGGCCGGGGCGTTGACTAGGCGGGGCCTCCGGCCGCAACCACAGCGCCAACGATCGCTGCTAACAGCCACTGATCTGAAGAACCGCTGCCTGCGATGCTTCCCTGAGCCGCTTGACGGAGGCCTCCGAGGGGCGGTATGGTGGCGCGGACTCGGAGGGGGCGCTTGACTCCTGCCCCCTCCCCAAGTCTTGTTGCCCTGGTGTGGCCTGAGATCGCCCCCGACATAGGCGGTCGGCTCCGGGGGTCAGGCGGAACTTGTTGCCTTTTGGTGACTCTTCCATTCTGGACCTTGTCCCACAATCCGTTTGACCTGAAGACACGTCCTGCGGTGCCCTGGTCCAACCATCACATATACCTGCGCCAGGACACTGCGTGGGGTGCACTGAAAGGGAGAGGCGGCGCGAACGAGCCTCCCCCACCTCCCCAGGTGGAGGTTTCTCAGCTACACCCCAGCGCTTCACTCGGCCACCTGAGTTGCGCCCGCTCCTGCGGCACAGGGCCTCGCTTGGCCAGCTGAATTGCGCCTGCTCTTGTTATTGCAAACACAACAGGTGATGGACCGAATGTGGATCAATGTCACACACTCACCCCAGTCCAAAGATCTGGGCCCAAATCCATCGTTATTTTGCACTCCACACCACCCTGGGTTAGACAATGGCGATATGCAAATCAGCTCTGACCCTGTGCCCCATGGGAACAGTCCAGTCCGAACTACAAAAGCCATGTCCTTCCCAGAACGGAATCAAGCATCCGAGGACCGGACCGGTTTCGAGGTAACACCTCTCATCAGCCCGGCTAGCTTGACTCCAGTGGTGTGGAGTGCCTGGGACCCACGTCTGGGCATCCCCAGCGCACTTAGGGCGGAATATGCAAACACAACAGGTGATGGACCGAATGTGGATCAATGTCACACACTCACCCCAGTCCAAAGATCTGGGCCCAAATCCATCGTTATTTTGCACTCCACACCACCCTGGGTTAGACAATGGCGATATGCAAATCAGCTCTGACCCTGTGCCCCATGGGAACAGTCCAGTCCGAACTACAAAAGCCATGTCCTTCCCAGAACGGAATCAAGCATCCGAGGACCGGACCGGTTTCGAGGTAACACCTCTCATCAGCCCGGCTAGCTTGACTCCAGTGGTGTGGAGTGCCTGGGACCCACGTCTGGGCATCCCCAGCGCACTTAGGGCGGAATATGCAAACACAACAGGTGATGGACCGAATGTGGATCAATGTCACACACTCACCCCAGTCCAAAGATCTGGGCCCAAATCCATCGTTATTTTGCACTCCACACCACCCTGGGTTAGACAATGGCGATATGCAAATCAGCTCTGACCCTGTGCCCCATGGGAACAGTCCAGTCCGAACTACAAAAGCCATGTCCTTCCCAGAACGGAATCAAGCATCCGAGGACCGGACCGGTTTCGAGGTAACACCTCTCATCAGCCCGGCTAGCTTGACTCCAGTGGTGTGGAGTGCCTGGGACCCACGTCTGGGCATCCCCAGCGCACTTAGGGCGGAATATGCAAACACAACAGGTGATGGACCGAATGTGGATCAATGTCACACACTCACCCCAGTCCAAAGATCTGGGCCCAAATCCATCGTTATTTTGCACTCCACACCACCCTGGGTTAGACAATGGCGATATGCAAATCAGCTCTGACCCTGTGCCCCATGGGAACAGTCCAGTCCGAACTACAAAAGCCATGTCCTTTTGTTTGCATATTCCGCCCTAAGTGCGCTGGGGATGCCCAGACGTGGGTCCCAGGCACTCCACACCACTGGAGTCAAGCTAGCCGGGCTGATGAGAGGTGTTACCTCGAAACCGGTCCGGTCCTCGGATGCTTGATTCCGTTCTGGGAAGGACATGGCTTTTGTAGTGCGGACTGGACTGTTCCCATGGGGCACAGGGTCAGAGCTGATTTGCATATCGCCATTGTCTAACTCAGGGTGGTGTGGAGTGCAAAAAAACGATGGATTTGGGCCCAGATCTTTGGACTGGGTTGAGTGTGTGACATTGATCCACATTCGGTCCATCACCTGTTTTGTTTGCATATTCCGCCCTAAGTGCGCTGGGGATGCCCAGACGTGGGTCCCAGGCACTCCACACCACTGGAGTCAAGCTAGCCGGGCTGATGAGAGGTGTTACCTCGAAACCGGTCCGGTCCTCGGATGCTTGATTCCGTTCTGGGAAGGACATGGCTTTTGTAGTTCGGACTGGACTGTTCCCATGGGGCACAGGGTCAGAGCTGATTTGCATATCGCCATTGTCTAACTCAGGGTGGTGTGGAGTGCAAAAAAACGATGGATTTGGGCCCAGATCTTTGGACTGGGTTGAGTGTGTGACATTGATCCACATTCGGTCCATCACCTGTTTTGTTTGCATATTCCGCCCTAAGTGCGCTGGGGATGCCCAGACGTGGGTCCCAGGCACTCCACACCACTGGAGTCAAGCTAGCCGGGCTGATGAGAGGTGTTACCTCGAAACCGGTCCGGTCCTCGGATGCTTGATTCCGTTCTGGGAAGGACATGGCTTTTGTAGTTCGGACTGGACTGTTCCCATGGGGCACAGGGTCAGAGCTGATTTGCATATCGCCATTGTCTAACTCAGGGTGGTGTGGAGTGCAAAAAAACGATGGATTTGGGCCCAGATCTTTGGACTGGGTTGAGTGTGTGACATTGATCCACATTCGGTCCATCACCTGTTTTGTTTGCATATTCCGCCCTAAGTGCGCTGGGGATGCCCAGACGTGGGTCCCAGGCACTCCACACCACTGGAGTCAAGCTAGCCGGGCTGATGAGAGGTGTTACCTCGAAACCGGTCCGGTCCTCGGATGCTTGATTCCGTTCTGGGAAGGACATGGTTTTTGTAGTTCGGACTGGACTGTTCCCATGGGGCACAGGGTCAGAGCTGATTTGCATATCGCCATTGTCTAACTCAGGGTGGTGTGGAGTGCAAAAAAACGATGGATTTGGGCCCAGATCTTTGGACTGGGTTGAGTGTGTGACATTGATCCACATTCGGTCCATCACCTGTTTTGTTTGCATATTCCGCCCTAAGTGCGCTGGGGATGCCCAGACGTGGGTCCCAGGCACTCCACACCACTGGAGTCAAGCTAGCCGGGCTGATGAGAGGTGTTACCTCGAAACCGGTCCGGTCCTCGGATGCTTGATTCCGTTCTGGGAAGGACATGGCTTTTGTAGTTCGGACTGGACTGTTCCCATGGGGCACAGGGTCAGAGCTGATTTGCATATCGCCATTGTCTAACTCAGGGTGGCGTGGAGTGCAAAAAAACGATGGATTTGGGCCCAGATCTTTGGACTGGGTTGAGTGTGTGACATTGATCCACATTCGGTCCATCACCTGTTTTGTTTGCATATTCCGCCCTAAGTGCGCTGGGGATGCCCAGACGTGGGTCCCAGGCACTCCACACCACTGGAGTCAAGCTAGCCGGGCTGATGAGAGGTGTTACCTCGAAACCGGTCCGGTCCTCGGATGCTTGATTCCGTTCTGGGAAGGACATGGCTTTTGTAGTTCGGACTGGACTGTTCCCATGGGGCACAGGGTCAGAGCTGATTTGCATATCGCCATTGTCTAACTCAGGGTGGTGTGGAGTGCAAAAAAACGATGGATTTGGGCCCAGATCTTTGGACTGGGTTGAGTGTGTGACATTGATCCACATTCGGTCCATCACCTGTTTTGTTTGCATATTCCGCCCTAAGTGCGCTGGGGATGCCCAGACGTGGGTCCCAGGCACTCCACACCACTGGAGTCAAGCTAGCCGGGCTGATGAGAGGTGTTACCTCGAAACCGGTCCGGTCCTCGGATGCTTGATTCCGTTCTGGGAAGGACATGGCTTTTGTAGTTCGGACTGGACTGTTCCCATGGGGCACAGGGTCAGAGCTGATTTGCATATCACCATTGTCTAACTCAGGGTGGTGTGGAGTGCAAAAAAACAATGGATTTGGGCCCAGATCTTTGGACTGGGTTGAGTGTGTGACATTGATCCACATTCGGTCCATCACCTGTTTTGTTTGCATATTCCGCCCTAAGTGCGCTGGGGATGCCCAGATGTGGGTCCCAGGCACTCCACACCACTGAAGTCAAGCTAGCCGGGCTGATGAGAGGTGTTACCTCGAAACCGGTCCGGTCCTCGGATGCTTGATTCCGTTCTGGGAAGGACATGGCTTTTGTAGTTCGGACTGGACTGTTCCCATGGGGCACAGGGTCAGAGCTGATTTGCATATCGCCATTGTCTAACTCAGGGTGGTGTGGAGTGCAAAAAAACGATGGATTTGGGCCCAGATCTTTGGACTGGGTTGAGTGTGTGACATTGATCCACATTCGGTCCATCACCTGTTTTGTTTGCATATTCCGCCCTAAGTGCGCTGGGGATGCCCAGACGTGGGTCCCAGGCACTCCACACCACTGGAGTCAAGCTAGCCGGGCTGATGAGAGGTGTTACCTCGAAACCGGTCCGGTCCTCGGATGCTTGATTCCGTTCTGGGAAGGACATGGCTTTTGTAGTTCGGACTGGACTGTTCCCATGGGGCACAGGGTCAGAGCTGATTTGCATATCGCCATTGTCTAACTCAGGGTGGTGTGGAGTGCAAAAAAACGATGGATTTGGGCCCAGATCTTTGGACTGGGTTGAGTGTGTGACATTGATCCACATTCGGTCCATCACCTGTTTTGTTTGCATATTCCGCCCTAAGTGCGCTGGGGATGCCCAGACGTGGGTCCCAGGCACTCCACACCACTGGAGTCAAGCTAGCCGGGCTGATGAGAGGTGTTACCTCGAAACCGGTCCGGTCCTCGGATGCTTGATTCCGTTCTGGGAAGGACATGGCTTTTGTAGTTCGGACTAGACTGTTCCCATGGGGCACAGGGTCAGAGCTGATTTGCATATCGCCATTGTCTAACTCAGGGTGGTGTGGAGTGCAAAAAAACGATGGATTTGGGCCCAGATCTTTGGACTGGGTTGAGTGTGTGACATTGATCCACATTCGGTCCATCACCTGTTTTGTTTGCATATTCCGCCCTAAGTGCGCTGGGGATGCCCAGACGTGGGTCCCAGGCACTCCACACCACTGGAGTCAAGCTAGCCGGGCTGATGAGAGGTGTTACCTCGAAACCGGTCCGGTCCTCGGATGCTTGATTCCGTTCTGGGAAGGACATGGCTTTTGTAGTTCGGACTGGACTGTTCCCATGGAGCACAGGGTCAGAGCTGATTTGCATATCGCCATTGTCTAACTCAGGGTGGTGTGGAGTGCAAAAAAACGATGGATTTGGGCCCTGATCTTTGGACTGGGTTGAGTGTGTGACATTGATCCACATTCGTTCCATCACCTGTTTTGTTTGCATATTCCGCCCTAAGTGCGCTGGGGATGCCCAGACGTGGGTCCCAGGCACTCCACACCACTGGAGTCAAGCTAGCCGGGCTGATGAGAGGTGTTACCTCGAAACCGGTCCGGTCCTCGGATGCTTGATTCCGTTCTGGGAAGGACATGGCTTTTGTAGTTCGGACTGGACTGTTCCCATGGGGTACAGGGTCAGAGCTGATTTGCATATCGCCATTGTCTAACTCAGGGTGGTGTGGAGTGCAAAAAAACGATGGATTTGGGCCCAGATCTTTGGACTGGGTTGAGTGTGTGACATTGATCCACATTCGGTCCATCACCTGTTTTGTTTGCATGCTCTTGTTATTGCAGCGTCTCACCCGCCATCCGGATGAATTACACCCACTCATGCAGTACAGCGACAGGCGGCTGCCACGGAGCTCAGGAAATGGCGGTCGGCTCCACAGACTTGGGCCTGGCCTGCAAGGATGGCTCTGGGCAACCCTGGAACTCGGACGCTTGACGGCGTGGGGTGCACTGAAAGGGAGAGGCGGCGCGAATGAGCCTCCCCCACCTCCCCAGGTGGAGGTTTATCAGCTACACCCCAGCGCTTCACTCGGCCACCTGAGTTGCGCCCGCTCCTGCGGCACAGGGCCTCGCTCGGCCCGCTGAATTGCGCCTGCTCTTGTTATTACAGCGTCTCACCCGCCATCCGGATGAATTGCACCCACTCTTGCAGTACAGCGTGAGGCGGCTGCCACGGAGCTCAGGAAATGGCGGTCGACTCCACAGACTTGGGCCTGGCCTGCAAGGATGGCTCTGGGCAACCCTGGAACTCGGACGCTTGACTGCTAGGGCATGGGCCCCATTCCCAAAAGCGTCCCCTCAGCCTTGAAGATTCTACAAGAGTCACCGGGGCCCCCGACTCCCGCAGACTTACGATGGGGAGCAACTGCCATGATTGCTTGCGGAATGGCCACAACGGAGTCACGAGATGGTGGTGCTCTCATGCTGACGCCAGCTTCAGTCTGAAACATCCAGAAACACTGTAGACTACCAATTCGATCAGTTCCAGTAGAGCCCCAACGTGACCCGGTAGAGAAGAACTTGCCCTCCCCTCTTTGACTGATGGTTCTTGTTGCCTGTCCCTTCTGTCATATGACGCGCCGCGTTAGCGCACCCGGAAGTGCTCCGGTGCGTGAGGAGTGAAAAGCAGCTACCCGGAAGCGATCCTGGGCGCGGCGCTGAACGCGTAGCGTAAGCATAACAGGTCATGTGACTTGTTAATAAAACATTTCATTGGTTCATTTCACTTTTGGGTTCCTAATGATGTAAGGCTAGGTCATGTGACCTAAAAATAACACTTTTCATTGGTTCGGACTGGGAGGGGGCGCTTAGCTCCTGCCCCCTCCCCAAGTCTCTCTCGGCCAGCTGAGTTGCGCCTGCTCTTGCTATTACAGCATCTCACCCGCCATCCGGCTAAATTTCACCCACTCTTGCGATACAGCGACTCTTCCATTCTAGACCTTGTCCCACAATCCGTTTGACCTGAAGACACGTCCTGCGGTGCCCTCGCAATGCGGCCTGGTCCCTGAATGTGTGCAGGGGGACGGTATTTCTCGCTCAGCCAGCAGAGTTGCGCCCACTCTTGCGGCCTACGACATGGAGAGGCCGGGGCGTTGACTAGGCGGGGCCTCCGGCCGCAACCACAGCGCCAACGATCGCTGCAAAAGGAGGGGAGCCTTGACAGTGAGAGCCACTGATCTGAAGAACGGCTGCCTGCGGTGCCTCCCTGAACCGCTTGACGGAGGCCCCCCAGGGGCGGTGTGGTGGCGCGGACTGGGAGGGGGCGCTTAGCTCCTGCCTCCTCCCCAAGTGTCTCTCGGCCAGCTGAGTTGCGATTACTCTTGCGGCCTACGACATGGAGAGGCCGGGGCGTTGACTAGGCAGAGCCTCCGACCGCAACCACAGCGCCAACGATCGCTGCTAAAGGAGGGGAGCCTTGCCGGTGAGAGCCACTGATCTGAAGAACGGCTGCCTGTGGTGCCTCCCTGAACCGCTTGACGGAGGCCCCCCAGGGGCGGTGTGGTGGCACGGACTGGGAGGGGGCGCTTGGCTCCTGCCCCCTCCCCAAGTCTCTCTTGACCAGCTGAGTTGTGCCTGCTCTTGCTATTACAGCGTCTCACCCGCCATCCGGCTAAATTTCACCCACTCTTGCGATACAGCGACTCTTCCATTCTGGACCTTGTCTCCCCAGAGGTACATCACCTTACACAGACATGCACTCTGATCTCCTTGGTCTCAGTCAAGCATCAATAGTAAGATTTTCATAGGTGAGTGTAAGTGGGGGCTGTTTGAGGCCATGACTGCATTGGAAAGCAATGTGAAGCGGTGCCTCCCTGAACCGCTTGACGGAGGCCCCTGAGAGGCGGTGTGGTGGCGCGGACTGGGAGGGGGCGCTTGGCTCCTGCCCCCTCCCCAAGTGTTGTTGCCCTGGTGTGGCCTGAGATCGCCCCCGACATAGGCGGCCGGCTCCCGGGGTCCGGCGGAACTTTTTGCCTTTTGGTGACTCTTCCATTCTGGACCTTGTCCCACAATCAGTTTGACCTGAAGACACGTCCTGCGGTCTGGTCCCTGAATGTGTGCAAGGGGACGGTATTGATTGGATCATGATGGCGGCTTCACACAAAGCTGACTCAAGTGTTGCTGCTGATGCTATGCAAACAAAAACTGGTTTTCAGTTTGTACATTCTTCAGTATTTTTCCATCCAAGGCTGGTTGAGAGTTTGTAGAACGATGGCTTCAGATTTTCAACATACTACTCTTCAACATTCTTCATAAATGTAACAATGTGAGACTCACTAGGAGAACGGCCGTTTATCTTTCCTTTCAAAATGCTGCCAACAATATTTTCTGAATGGAAGACACCATCTTGTAGCATAAAGAGCTGCGTCAAGGGTGGTATTGCCCAGAATGTCTTGTTTTCTAGTGCTCGTAATGACAAAGCTAGAACTGCCGAAAAGGATTCTGGTCCTGCCGCTACTTACTGGAGACATTGAACTATACTCTGGACCTGCCTGGCCTCGACCAAAATGGCGCCAGTATGGGAGCGACTTGCAACTCCTTATGACGTTCTAGTTACTTAGCCTTGACGTTATGGGGGATGTATGCGGTCTTTGTGCACATGGCGGGCGGGGAAGGGTACTGACTGGGAATATGGGCAACCCTATTGATGTCGATTTTTCATTATTAATTATTGTATTAATAAAGCTTCGAAGTAATGTTACCCATGATACTCGCCCATGGTGTGCGTATAGACGATTTTATTGTAACTGATCCTGTTATACTTTCAATTAAAAAATCAACCTTCACTGATCCTACAACCGTTTGTCACGTTTAGTTTTTTCAATTAAATGGCTCGCTTGTTACATACTCCTATACCCCTGGCTTTTGAAAGACACCATCTTGTACAATAAAGGGTTGCGTCAAGGGTGATACTGCCCAGAATGTCTTGTTTTCTAGTGCTCGTAATGACGAAGCCAAAACTGGCGAAAGGGATTCTGGTCCTGCCGCTACTTATTGGAGACATTGAACTATACTCTGAACCTGCCTGACCTCGACCAAAATGGCGCCAGTATGGGAGCGACTTGCAACTCCTTATGACGTTCTAGTTACTTAGCCTTGACGTTATGGGGGATGTATGCGGTCTTTGTGCACATGGCGGGCGGGGAAGGGTACTGACTGGGAATACGGACAACACTATTGATTAAGCAAAAAAAACGTTTGTTTTTTTTTGCCCCGCGGGGCCCTTTTAAAGCCTCCACATCAAACCTAGGGGGTCAGTGAGGATCTACTATGGCCCCTTATGGTCATTTCCCCCTTCGTTTTGGCCTCCTCTTGTCTCTCGATCCTACCGAGAGACAAGATGGCGGCCGCTCAGGACTGTTTAGAATGTTGACAGACACCGAAGAGCCAATCAGCTTCGCTTTGCAAAGTTCCGTTACGCGAAAAGTACGCGAACCGGAGCGCTACCCGGGACGCTGTCACAGATATATATATTTTTTTGAACGTTAATTTATCAAAATCCACTGGAGCACATATATTGAGACCTAGCAAAGGCACATCGGGCTAACAGTCCCTACAATTTTGCCAAGTTTCATGCAAATCCATTGAGCCGTTCGAGCTAAAAGTGAGGCCAACCGCCCTATGGAAATTAACATGGGAAAAACGTGTTTTGGGACACCCCTTTTTTCTCGCCCCCCCCTTGACGAACCCCCCCAAATTTTCAGGAGCTGCTCAGAAACAAAATGTGCCATTTTCCTGAAAATTTCAGCCAATTTTGTCACAAACGCCAAAGTTATTAGACATAGAATTTTCAAAAATCCCATAGAGAAAAAATCCTAACTATATATACCTACTGGCGACCGCCAGTAGGTAATGTATATATATATATATATATATATATATATATATATATATATATATATATATATATATATATATATATATATATATACACACATATATACATATATGTATATATATATATACATATACAAATAGGGCTCGTTTTTGCTGGCAGTGTGGCGCATACAATTGTAGAGGGTGCGATTCTCCCTGGCCGAACCGTAAATAATCCTTTAGAAATTCTCCCCACAGGGAGAGAGATGGAGCGCACTCAATGGAGCGTTTTTAAAATAGGTAATTTTAATACACAAATAAACGGGCGATTTATTGCATTAGATCATTAACACCAACCTGTTTCGAGCTCCCTGAGCTCTTAGTCACGGATGTACCATTTTATGTGGAAATAATTGATTAGTTCGAAAACAGCATTTACAGTTCCCAATGGGTTCTCAACAGGAAATGAAAACCTAAAATGAGTAAGAAGTCACGGTAAACTCAGTGAAACAAGAAGGGATTATGATTTTAAGTGGATCGGCTTGAGAGAAGCTGTAAGGGCCAAAGTCTCTAGAAAGTACTGGAGCCTGATAGCGGAATATTGCGACTCAAGGCAGAAGGCTCTGTCTCTTCCAAATGCAGAGAAGGACTTGGTGGATTATATTTCCCTATTATATAAGAACAACAGTCCAGTCGTTCCAGTGACGATTGGACTGGATGAGTCCTCTTTTTCGGAATTTGGTCCTCCTTCAGGGGAGGATTAAGTGGGGTTTATATAGAACGCTAGAACATCTAGCATGCAACGTTCGAACGGAATTCCAATTCCGATAACAAAAAAGGAGAATGTTTCCTGAGGAGTTTTTATTGCCCCGCTGTTTAATTATTGCTTTCAAAGTGGGAAAATTCCCCTTTCTTGGAAGGGGAGTGTTGTAGTCCCTTAGTATAAAAAGGGTCCCAAAAATTCTCCATCCAACTTTAGACACATTACTTTGCTGCATTATTCAGGCAAATTATTTGCTAAAAGCATCCTCTGTCGTCTGCAACAATGGGCCAGAATATCATACCTCGAGAACAGGCCGGTTTCAGAAAGAAACATAGTACTCTGGATAACATTGCGGTCCTCCAGACTATCATAGCGAAATATGCTTTTTTACGGGGCATGCCAGTCTATAATGCATTTATTGATTTCACCACTGCCGTTTGACAATGTGGACCACCAAACACTGCGGAGAAAGCTCCTTCAACTGCGTATCCCACATCATCTTTTGGGTCTCATCATGGAATTATACTCAGACACCTGGTGTCAAGTTTTGATGGGAGGATCACTGGGATTATCCTTTAAGATTAGCAAGCATAATGGGCTTAAGCAGGGTTGCCTGCTGGCCCCTCTCTTGTTTTCTTTATATATATATATGATCTTCCTGCCACCTTAAATTCGGTGAGGGGGATGCCCCTAGAATTGGAACAATGTCCGATGGTTCCCTATCATATTTGGATGACGTGGCCATCCTTGATTAAATGCCTATTGGCTTGCAACGTCATCTGGAAGTCTTGACCAAATATGCAGAAGCCCATTTCTTGAAAATTAACATCGCCAAAAGTAAGATCTTGGTCTTCCATACAAAAAAGGGCCCAGAATAAAGAGGTGTTACCATTGGATGTTGGGGTCCGAAAAATTGGAATTGGTTGATTCCTATTTATATCTTGGAACGGTCTTTTAAAAAAATGTGCGAGATTTAGAGCAAATTAAACTATGAGAAGGACTGTTTCCCAGGCTAGTGCACACAACAGATTGTATTGAATCTGCAGGAGATGCCCCTGTGGCCATGTTTTCTCAGTGTTCAGAGTTAAAATCAGCAGTGGGTGGGGAACTCTGCTTTGACAGTGGAGTTTGCTGAGTTTTGCAAACTCCGCATTCCGCTGGGAGTGTGAAGCTGGCAAAAAAACTCAGACCCCACCACGTAACGGAGTTTCCCCACCCACCCCTACTCAGCATGTGCCCCCTGCCCCCTGCCCCTGCCCAAGTCCTCTTACCTTGATCATGGCAAGGTGCTATTGCTGCCTCCTTGGCACAGGAGGATTCTTCTTGTCCTCCAGTGGGCTTTGAAAATGAATCCCTTTCCTGCAGGTTTCGCAAGGACTGCGCATGCGGGCATATGTCTCTCCACTCTCCATCCGCGTGCATGCGCAGTCTTCGTGAGTCTTGCATGAAGGGGTTCCCATTTTACAGGTAGCCAGGAGGACTGGAAGAAGAATCATGCACAGGAGTCAGGAAGGACTCTCGTAATCGAGGGAACACAGCCATTGCAGAGGTAAGTTGTCTTCCTAGGGCAGAGCAGAATCCCACAGAGATTTTAGGCAACTCCAAGGAATTTCACATAGTGCCACTACACATACTCCACCCACCCTTAGTTAAAATTCCCCCTTCTCTGTCCTTTACTGCTGAGGTGCTGGATATGGACCATTGGCTTTACTTCGATAAGGCCGAAGGTCAAATCCTGCGCCAGATCTGTAACCTAAACTCTATGGCCGCACCATGCATTGCGTCTTGAATTTGGCTTACTATCCTCATATATTTTATCCTTGGCAGCAGTTTTGAGATGGGGAAATTACATCCTTTGGGGGAAGAGGGTACACTTAGGGCTGCCTTGAAAGTGGAAATTTTTGTTAAGTTGAAGGCATAATAAACATATTTTATGTCCTTCGAGCTAGCACATGATTTTTTTGGGCTTAGCTGGAACACTGACTCCCCCATGCCAAAGTCTGTATTAAAGCTGTTTATAAAGAAGTCTGTGACCTCCGTTAGTTTGGCCAGAGATATTGCTTGAAGCTAGACCAAAGTTGCCCAATGATGTGGTTTGTGGGAGGGCATTGGGGAACAAACCACATGTTGCTCTCCTTTTCACCTGGCACCCAGAAGGCAATATGGGAGAGATACTTACCTTCCATGGTGACCTTTCTGTAATGCACTTCACTCTTTTCCCTGTCCAAGATGGTGACAACTCTCCTTCCTGTTTTGTCACGTCCTGTTCCTGTATGTCACTTCCTGTCTTTCTGTATTTAAGGGATCAGAACATTTTCTTCCTTGCGTTGCAACACACCTTGTTCCTGTTGGTGTGTCCTAGCTCCTGTTGGCTCCTTGACTCTTATTTTGCTGATCCCTTCCTTCCGTTGGCTATCCTGGTTACTTGGCGACTTCTGCTCCAGCTTGACTTCTAGTTTTCTCCTGGTTCATTTTTTGGGTTCCTGGTCTTCCAGTGTTTTCTGGCTCCTTGTCTTCTCCTTCATTCCTGGAGTCTCACCATCATCAGAGGTGTTTTCCCTCCGGGGTTCTCCTCTTGGGACTCCTTCTGGAGGGCACTGGCTGCTTAGGCTTTCATTGTCAGCAGCACTGTGGCTACCGGAAGGGGTTGCCCCTTTCTCAGACAAACCAGGATGTACAAGAACCAAAGCCGGGAACCGTCCCAACACCTCAAGACTAGTAAGAAAGACCCTAAACCCAACACCACAGCCGTATTTAACATGGAACCCACCTCACTGGATTAGAAGATTCAGGGTCTTGTTGAGACTCTATTTGTTGCCCTTAAGAGAAATTACCGGTATGAGGGATAAAGGGGCACATGCATCAAAGGAAATTGCATTTGGAAATGGTGCGAATCGCAAAATTCAGCAGTTTGCGAATGCAATTCCCATTTTTGGGATGCATTAACATTTTTGTAATTTTCGCAATTTAAGAAATCGCAAAATTGCGATTTCTTAAATTGTGATTGCATTTAAGGAATCTCAAATTGATCTTCCTTAGATGCAATGCATCAAACTCTAAAAATTTGTGAATTCGCTAATAAGGGGAGCAAATTACCATGAAGTTAACCTTCATGGTAATTTGCGAAAACTTTGAAAAATGCACTAAAGTGCATTTTTCAAAGTTCCATTTTACACACACACATGCCCTTGTGGCATGTGAGTGTGCAAAATGTACTTCTAAGCAGATTTCAGGGGTGCAACAGGGTGTCCTTTGGACACCCTTGCACCCTTGAAATTGCATTCTTAATTTGCGAATTTCTAATGGTGAATTGCAAATTAAGAATGTCATTCCATTCCTTCCTATGGTCCTCTAGGCCCATAGGAATGGATGGGGAGGTATTCCTTAATTGTGATTCTCAATTAGAGAATTGCAATTAAGGCATTTTAAGAAATCGCTATTTTTAGAGCGATTTCTTGATGCATTGCAGTTTGCAATTCCTTAATTGCGATTCCTTATTTTTCGCAATTACGGAATCGCAAAATGCCCCCAAATACTGAAAGAAGAGAGAATTTGCGAAATTTGTTGTCTACAAGTCCAAGATTTTACTCATGTGTTATATGTGTGTCCAGAGTTGCAAAAGGCTAGGCGTATTTTCCTAATTCCTTCATATATCAAATTCAACATTCATTCCGCCCATGAGGCCCGCTTATTTGTCTTTTCCCCAACAAATGAAATAGTTTGCCATAGGATTTAACAATTTTTTAAAACTTTCTTTACTGTGTACTAGGAAATTCTTATGTTGTAATATTTTGACTTTTGTTTATTCTGCTGTATATGCGTCCTAATATTTTTACTCTTGCTTTTAGGGGTGCTTTGTTCCATTTCGCTCCTTGTTATTTATTTATTTATTTATTTAAGAATTTATAGAGCGCGTGGCTGCCCGTGAGCGTCCTAGCGCTAGAGATAGATATAAACGACTGGTGGTGAGATTCTTATGGTTTGTTGTACTTTGCACGTTGCTGTTTTACCTGACTGTTTTATTCTCCCCCACATAGTGTATAGTATGTATGATAATAGATTTTAAGGAGCCGGCCTCTTACAAATACATAATTATTTATTGAAGGAAATGCATTGCTTGTTTTATTTGCATTGTGTAATTTTGTGGACCTCTGTAGGAGTTCCATATCATAATAAACTTGACCTGAACTGAACTGGTGCAAAAGTGATACAGTGCTCTCAGAAATAAACCCCTCATTCCTCATTTAGGGGTAGGACATAATGGCATATTAGCCAAAAAGACAGATGTCCCATCTGCCCACCTGTGGTACCCCTATGCCATTTTTATAGAGGACGAGAATGCTGCCATCAGGCTAATATTGCAAGTCATTATTGCAAGAGACCAGGTCTGGTGGCTTAGTGGACCAATGCATCCAATGTAGGGGCCTGTGTTTGACCTCATGGTCACAAGTTCGAATCCTAGTGGGTCCACTCATCCTTCTGTGGTCTATAAAATGAGTATCATTGAGTTGGGTAACAATAAACATCTTTTATTCAGGGCCAAGATACCCTTCTAGGTGAACATGCACCTTACAAATACACGTTATGTTATTGCAATAGTGTCCATAATTTGTCATGGAAACCCAGATTTATGACACATTTTCAGTGTAGGGCTGAGCATGCTAAAGAGTGGGGGTGTCTTCAGTGCACTGCAGTTCAACCAGTGAGGACATTTGGTAAATGAGAATCCTTTGTATGCAGACTTTGTAATACTTAAAATTAAACCTTGTGAAACAAGTGTGTGTTTAATCAAACAGTTTATCCATTGCTACAGAACGTTCAGTAAAAAAGCAATTTTCAAAATAACCACAGATCATGTGAATGATTTCTATTTAGAAAACCACTCTTATCTGGGCATTCTGGATACGGCAACGATTCAGCCCTGCTGAACTTGCATTAGACAACCCTGTTCTATTGCTTTTCTCTTGTCAACAGCACTGTATAAGATAATGGGAAAACCCTCATGCAGCAGCAGTATGCTCATTTTCGCTTTCCATAAACCAAACGAAAAGGTTAATGCCTCAACAATTGACAGTGTTCTGCATCCAATAGAAAATGTATTTGTTACTGAGGTACTTTATTATTCTGTGGAAGGGTGACTCACTGTATCATGCATTTGATTTAACAATACAGTATCAAGCAACTCTATTTCAAGGTCAGCTTGTCCTTCCCAGAGAGATCTCTGTATCTCTCACTGGGTCACTTTTTCTAATTCAGATCCTTGACTTCCCTAGCCTTCCTTTGAATTTCTTTAACTATTGATGATGTTCCCCGAAAGAGAGGTCTGCAAGCCTAAATAATCTTTAATGCCCATGTTGTCTGTTTCTTTAAGAAAGAAAACAATCAATTTTACCTCTTGATTTTCAGTTGAATAGATGCTGACTAGCTGTTGCACTTTTCTTTATAAGAACGCTTTTATTAGATTTTTGCATGAGTACAGTTCACATTGCAAGTACAGTATTGTATAATTATTCAGGAAATCAAAGTACAATGTCCTAATAGGTCAGTGCATCACATATAGCAATGTATGTTATGTTATACATTTTGCAAAGCACTCATATGCCTCCAGGGGCATCTTGGCACTAGCTAAACATCTATAGGAGACATTAGTTTATTCTTTAACTTCTCTGTGATGAGTAATGTGGTTAACAGTTTGAATAGGCAGGTCATTAACACAACGTGACCTGGCGTGGCGGACATTTTTAGGCACAAGATCGGGAAAAAACGAGAATCACTGAAGTAAGGTATACGAAGGATTATAGTGAAGGCTTACGAAGGAACAATTCATTAACAAAAGGTATGATAAACATTTATACTTAATAACCAGCGGAAGAGAAGCTTTTGTAATAGAGCAGTGGTAAAATTTAGGAACAACAGGTGAGGAAGTCGGGGGAAAGCTATATTTTTGTTTTGGTTCTAATTTTTGCGAGCGGAATATCCTGTTGAGGGGTGAGAGAATTGTTCCCCCTGTTTCTTTGAGGAGGAAAGTTCTACAGTTGTGTCACGAGGGGCACTTTGGGATTGTTAGGAATAAGTTAATTGTAAAGGGCATGTTTTGGTGGCCAGGAATTGACAAGGTCATTGAAAATATTGTAAGGCAATGTGAAGTTTGTAATTCTGCAGATAAAACACTTAGAACGTTAAAACCTACTATGAGTGAAGGCCTGATTCCAGACCTTCCATGGGATACTGTGGCAGTGGATATTATCGGACCTATTGGTGAATTTAAGGAATATGGATTAGTGGCCATCAATTTATTTACTAAGTCGCCCATTGTTAGGTTTGTTAACAAAATAGACACGTGTACTGTTCTCAAATTTCCAGATAACATTTTCATTATGGAGGTCTTACCTGTTAGTATCTTAACGGATAATGGAGTGCAATTTATGTCTAATATGGCAAAGGATTACTTTGAGAAATGTGGTGTTAAACATAAAACATCAGCCTTATATAATCCAAGTGGCAACAGCGCAGTGGAGAGATTTTAACAGAGTGATTAAAGGTGTTATTCAGGCGTCTGTTAACAAGAAGTTGGAATGGAAGGTACAGGTGCAAAAGGCTGTGTGGTCTTATAGAATAACATCTCAGACTAGTAGTGGATTATCCCCATTTGTTATGATGAGAGGTAGATTGCCTAGATGTAAGTTCAACCCTGGCTGGCTTCTAGATGGTAAGGTTACACAATGGTCTCCTATTGAAGTGAAGAATGAGTTAGTTTCTGTTCATGCAAAGAACAAGGAGTTTTATGACAGACAGCATGGCGCTAAAGATGTGGAAGTTAAGGTGGGTGATTGGGCACGAGTTAAAACAACCTTTCAAAGTATCTAAAGGTGAGAGTCATTATGAACCACCTAAGCAAGTAGCAGAGATATTGAGAAACTCGAGGAGACTATGTGATGGAAGAGTGTGGAATCTTAAGAACATTGCTATTAATCCTGTACAAAATAGGAGTATGGATTCTCCAGAGTTGAACAATCTAGACAATTTTGAATGGATTAAGGACCACTTTGATAACAGTTGTTTGCAATCTCAATTAGCTGCTGATGATGTTAATATTTCTGAACAGATTAATGATCCTTTGGATAATGCATCTTCTTCCTGTAAGAGGGGGGGAAAGGGTTGGAGATTGAAGTTCCATAGTAAACTGTGATTCTAAATTGGTTGATTCTGTACATGGAAAGAGAATGAGGGTTTTACCTGGTTGGCTTAAAGGATATGTCATGTAATGTATTTACCTTTAGAAATGTTAGGAATTGTTTTTTTTCTTTTTTCTTTCCGTTTAATATTTTTTTCCTCTTTGTTATAAGGGGGTGTTATGTTGTTGTAATCATCATTGTGCTGTGTTCCTTTAATGCACGAGATGCCAGGACTACAGAATGTAATGTCATGTATCATTCTGAGTTCGGGGTTTCCGTTGTACAGGAGCCTTTGGACTGTATGCTGCTCCCCTGGCACTCATCTGTTGTATTCCCTTATACCTTAATATATTAATAAAGGTATTTAACTTAACCAGATTCCCTTCACTTCAAGTTCATGTATCATTTGAGTAGCTCAGTCTAGCGAGGATGTGCCCAGTTGATCCAGGAGTAGATCTGCCAGCCAGCTTGATGGCACTGTAGCTGCTCTGCGAGGTAATAATGCTGGAAGATGGGAGCCCCAAGCCCTCTTAAAGCAACGGGCAGTGGAGCTTGCTCAAAGCAAACTCATATTCGCCCTTTGGACCAGATAAAGGAGACTAGCTGCAGCATGTGTGGTAGATATCCCCAGGCTGAACCACAGCAAGTCTAGTGCACCATACATTGTTTAGAAAGTACTTAGATGGATTAGAGATTTCTCTTTGGGATCTTTTTTAAGTGCAATCTCAGGTGTAGCAGTGGGCTCTTATTGAGCAGATGTTTTTGTTTCATGGAGCAAACATCCAGAATCTAGATTCAATTGTTGCTTACAATTTAAGCCATACAACCCATAGTGGTTCCATTACCTGGACATGTTCTGTCAGAAGCCATAAATAGCGCCCAAAGAAGATATGCACCATTTCTAATTTACAACTGCATTATAGCTGAATTCTAAAGATGCTGACTTCTTCAACTCTTCCTGCTACTGTTGCCATTGCATTGGCTGTCGCTGTTGCTCAAGGTCCATACAGCATGAATAAGCTCACCCACTTAGCAGTAGCTTTTGCGTTTTTGATTATGTTCAGTGTAGTTCTACAATCTGTGCGAGAGAAGAGTTCTGGAGATAATCTACACATCATTAGCACATGGCTTGAACCTCACCAGCAGCCTTCCACCTGACAGTACGGCAGCCTTTCCTCACAGACAGACGCAAATCCAGACTTCTAGGAGCAATCAAGGCAGGCAGAAAATGATGGTTCATTTACCCCAAGAAAAACAAAACAAAAAAATTATTCAATTCAATAATCTTTAACCGGTTTTAAAAAAACCCATAAAAGATGCAAGTTTAAACATTTCAAACATGCATGGTAAATAAAATCAGATAACAAACGTGCCCGCATTCCTCCAATAGCAATCAAATACTAGAAGCTTATCTTAAAATAAATAATGGATAAATTGCTTATAAATATCAAAACATGGGTTCTGATTCCGGTGCTGTTGTGTAATTTTCTATCATAGAAGGGATGTTATATAAAGGCAAGAGCTGATAAAGTGCAAATTCAATAAAGTGCTTATCCATATGTGAACAGTATACAATATTAAAACATTTAAAATGTAATCAGCAGAAAATAGCTCGAATTTCAAACCTTTTCCATTACGTATTGGGTTAACAGCAAATAAATATCTACTTACATTAAAAACAATTTTTTGAGATGTATTAGTTTTAAAAATTCAAATTGCCCCTGAGTGTGACCTGGTTTCCAAATGTCGACACATGGGTGTTATCCATTTTTGCCTTGGAATGTCATACGCTGGGCAAAAGAATAGTGTGTTGGAGTCGTTTTCTACTACATTAGATTGGCATGGGGACAATAAACTTCTCTGTCATCACTATTAAAACGTAACCATTTAGCTGTGTTGCAGTTAACTTGCCGGACATCAAAACGAAATGTCATGTACAGTGATTTGGACAGTAGCAGTTGGACTTCATCCAAGTATTGTTCAAAAGAGGGGAGTGGTTTTGTTAATAAGAACTGGGATGTTAGCCTACCTATTTCAGAACAATGGTGAATACTATTTTGCATATATGTCCAACATGTATTTTTCAAGATCTTTTTTTGAGAGTGGCGTTAGTGTGCTGGGTGCATCCCAAAAGTGTTTTAGGACTAGTTTGCAAAACCATATTCGCACATGTTTAACCCGGTATACACTCAAAATATTGAGTTTTTAATATCAATATACATTAATATCGAATTAAAAATATAGAATGGACACAATATCGAAAAGACAGAATACAGACTACAAAAATATCGAAGAGAATAGCAGTAATATCGAATTCAAAATATAGAATGGACAAAATATTGAATGGACAGAATATAGACAACAAAAATACAGAATGGACAGAATATAGACAACAAAAATATTGAATGGACATAATATAGACAACAAAAATATCGAATTTGAGGTAAGTTAATATTAATTTTTTAATAATATCCAATTTTTTAAAGTGTTTTTTTATGTTAGTATATGTGTGAAAAGTGTATATTTATTTTATAATTTATTTTAATTAATTCATTTTATGGTATTTAATTTTTGCGTAATATAATTCTGTAGTGGGTTGTGGGTTTATAGGGGAATAGGGTGGGAAGTAATTTAATTATAATTAATAAAATATGTTGATTTATTTATTGGTATTTTTTTTTTCAGAACAAGATTTTATTATGTTGTAGAAAATTGAATGACAAGCACAGCGCCCCGGGAACCAGAGGAGCTGTGAGCATTAAAGTAATAATCACATTCAGGTAATTCAAACAACAGTTTAAGATACAATAATTTTACTACGTCCCCCCTCCCCTCTCCCTCCCACTCCCCCTACCCGGAACCCGCCTCCCGCCCCCTGCACAGCATCTAAGTAGTCTATAAACACAAATATATCAAGAAGCATTCAGTGTGTATTCCTCATCACACAGGATCAGCGTCCAAATGTCCTTCCTCAGGTCCATCATGTGCTGGTGGTTCCAGCCACAGTCCTCTATAATCTGCCCATCTCTTCCAAATCTTATAATGTTTCCGAGGGCAGCCCCTGGCTGCAAAGATCGGGCGCTCCAGTCCCATGTAAAAGTTCAGTCCTCTTTACCACACTCCCACCAGGGGGACCCTAGGGTCCTTCCAGGCTCGGGCCACATCTCTTTTGGCCACAGTGAGGCCCAACAGCAGCAGATGTCATTTATAGATGTTTCCCCCCACCTGTTCCAGAACATGGAGAAGACCCAACTGTGGCGAACGGGGGAGCTCACAGCCCAACACCTCAGATAGGCAGTCCCACACCCCCGACCAAAACCTCCGTAGTCCGGCACACAACCATACTGTATGTATAAAAGTGCCCACCTCTCTGCCACATCTCAAACAATCAGGGGGCGCAATCAGGCCTGTCCTCCACAATCGTTCCCTTGTACAATAGGCCCTATGTAGATATTTGAACTGAATGAATCGTAGACGTACCGCAATGGCCGCTCCTCTCGGGGCCTCAAGCGCTTCTCTCCAGTCCTCCTCCTCAAATGCACCCACATCACTCTCCCATTTTATCCGCAGACCGTCTAGGGAAGATGAACAACGTGTAACTAGCGTTTGGTAGATAGTAGATGTCTTTTTACTTTCCAATTCCCCCATAAATACCTTAGCCTCCAGTGGGCTAAACTCGGGCAATGAGTCCAGTCCTTTCAGGGTGGGTGCAATAGCATGTCGGAACTGCAAATATCTAAAGAACTGGGTCTGGGGCATATCATACTCCTCACGTAACTCCTGGAACGACTTGAGGGTCGTGCCCCTGACAACGTGGCCTAAGGCTGATACGCCAATCGCGTCCCAGCCACGGAACCCCTGTAGGGAAGTCAATGCCGGCAGTAGCCCATTCTGCCATAAGGGGGTTTCCCTCGTTAACTTGTTCCACCACCCCATACGGCAGAGTGCTCCGCGCCATATATGAAACACTATTTGAGTGACCACTGGGAGCCTCTTTCTCTTACTAGCCGAGTAAAGTATAGTATGTAGCAGGTCAGGGTACATCAATTGCCTCTCCAAGGCATAAGTTGGATCGCCCCGGTCCCCATACCACCACTAATTCAGTATTAATAGATGGGAAGCTTGATAATAGGACAGAATGTCCGATGTCGCGAGGCCGCCACAATACTTGGAGAGGAAACATGTGCGTAGTGCTACTCTCGCCACTCCCCCGGCCCAAAGAAACTGACTGAGTGTCGAGTTTACTTGCTTGAACCACTGCAGTGAAATAGGATATGGGTGATTTTGTAGTTGGTACAATAGGCGCGGGAGGGCTACCATCTTAAATATGGCTGAGCGGCCGTACACATTCAGGGGCATGCGGTACCATGTGGTCAAGTCTGATCGGACACGGTCCCATACAGGCACAACATTGCGCATCCAGGAGACTCCACACAAGTCTGTCAGGAATACACCCAGGTATTTAAGGCCTCCCGTCGCTTCCTGCAATGCCGCCGCCCAGGACCCCAGGCCACGGTACTCTCCCAGCACCCACAGCACAGACCTACGTAAGTTCAAACGGGGGCCCAACTAAGCATGGGCGGAAAATCCGTTTCGCTCACAGATTTTGCGGATTTTCGGTAAATTCGCAATCCGCGAGATTCGCGAATCTCCCGCAAAATCCGCAAATCCGCGAGCAGCGGATTTTGCTCGCACTGTTCGCGTGAGTTCGCGGCTTCCCAGTACAACTTCGCGCCCCGCGAATAAGCGCAAAATTGCAGAAATACGATCTTAGCAAAACTGAAACTACTTACCAGGTTCAAAAGTTCAGGCTCATCATTAGTAGCCATTTCCTGTAGTGCTTCCTGAGGGGCCCCTCCAGAGTTCAGTTGCCAGTTGCAACTATTATGTGACCCTGCTCTGAACCTCAGAATAGTTACACATATGCCACAAAGGTCCTGAATTACAGCTAAGGGAGACAAGCAGGAGCCAGGCTGGAAGTTCAAATCCATTATTCAGCCCCTAATTCATTATTGTCAGTTGGGGCAGGGCAGGTGTTGTAACTAATTTTGCAACAATGAAAGCACTTAGCAAGTGCAAAAGATCACTAATCAGGAAGCATTAAGGAAGCAGGTGCCAGCTAAAAAAATATTCTGTGACACATTAATCAGCCCCAAATTAGTTCAGGTCACTTGAGGCAGGGAAGGTGTGCTTGCTTTGCCACAATAATGTACACTGACTGGACAACCAGAGGGTGCTGTGATGAAACAGAGGGTGGCATGGGTGGGCCAGAGGGTGGCATGAGTAGTCAGAGAGTGGCAGTGATGAAGAAGAGTGTCCCAAACAGGCTGGACACGTAGAAACAAGTTCACGAAACTTGCGACCCGACAGGTAAGTTCGCGTTCGCGAAATTGTACAAAACCCTTGCGAACTGGCAGAAACCCGCGCGAACACACACAAAAAAAATCCGCAAATTCGCGAGAATTCGCGGATTTTGCGAATTGCGAGTTCGCAAATCCGCAAAATTTGCGAACGCGAGATTCGCAAAATTCGCCCATGCTTAGGCCCAACACTTCCCCGAAGATCAGCATTATGTCAAGGACCCACGGCCCAGATTTGTTCAGATCTGTGAGGAAGAATAGGACGTCGTCCGCATAGAGTGCGATTCTATCGGAGGGTCCCGCCTGCCACTCGACGCCCCGCATTTGAGCGTCCACTCGCACCCACGCCGCCAACGGTTCCATAGCCAGGGCAAATAAATAGGGCGATAGTGGGCATCCTTGCCTGGTGCCCCGACCTATGGAGAAGGAATCGGACACTGCCCCAACTACTCTCACCAACGCTGTCAGGTCTGTGTATAGTAAATGCAGGTATGTTAGAAAGTGGGGCCCGAGATTCAGGCGGGACAGAAGTGCGTGAAGGTAGACCCAACTTACTGAGTCGAAAGCCCTATCTATGTCAGCCAGCAGTAGTGCCGCAGGGATCCCCGCTGCTCGGGCCGCCTCCACCACCACCTGCGCGCGTCTAATATTGTGTCTTGTTGCTCTATGGGTCATAAACCCGGCTTGGTCCGGGTGGACAAGATCGGTAATGTATGGGAGGAGGCAATTGGCCAGCGCTTTCGCCAATATTTTTGCTTCGGTATTCAATAGCGATATTGGTCTATATGACTCGGGTAGTTCAGGGGGCCTACCTGGTTTGCAGAAGACCACAATTTCAGCATGTCGCCAGTCCCTCAGGAGTCGGCCACACTCCCTGGCTGCCTCCAGTGCCCTACTGTAGTATGTTCCTAGTTGAAGGTGGAATTTCTTTAAAAATTCACAAGGGAACCCATTGGGTCCAAGGGCCTTGCCCACGTTTAATTCTCCGAGGGCTGTACCCAGCTCTTCCACTGACAAAGGGAGTTCAAGTCGAGCACGCCCTTCATCTGAGATTGCTCGTGGCGGGAGGTCAGCAAGGAACTTGTCAACATCTTCCGCCGGGAGGATCTCCCGGGGGGCATATTGGGCCGCATAATACTGTGCAAAGGTGGCCGCCAGGGCCGCTGGGACTGTCATGGGCATCCCCGCCTCATCACGAAGACACGGTAAGGACTGTGCATGGAAAGTGCTCTGGCAGAGCCTATATAGCATCGAGCTGGATTCATCGCCCCACTGGTAGATCCTACTCTGAGTCGCCAGCCACAGCTGCTTAGCCTCATCTAACAGCAAGGAGGCGTACGACTGCTGCGACAGCATCAGTTGACCCACATCCTCCTCACTCCCACCCGCCTGGCATTGTTGTTCCTGGTCGCTGACCCGGTCTGCAGCTTTTACTATATCTTCCTTACGGGCAGCTGCACACCAAGCAATGTCTACCCCTCGAAGTGTGGGCTTCAGAGCCTCCCAGAGGGTCATGTCATCCGTGTCAGGTTTATCATTGTCGCTCCAGTAGTGAGCAATAGCCTCCCTCATGTGTCTGATAGCTTTCTTGTTGCAAATGCCACGTGGAAAGACGCCATCTGAACGGCTGTCGTCGTCTATCTAGAAGTAAGTCAATCGCTATCGGGGAGTGATCTGACAGACTGCGTGGCAGTATGGACGTGGAATCTACCCTCCCAACCCAGGCGTGAGGGACAAACAGGTAATCGATCCTGGAGAAGGACTTATGTACCGCTGAGACGTATGTGTATTCACGACTTTGGGTGTGTTGGTGTCGCCACGCATCCACCCATCCCATCCCTCTCACCATGCCGTTCAGTTTAGTAGGTGTGTCCGAGGGCATCTCTCCCCCCAGCCTGTGTCGATCCATTTGTGCATTCATCACATCGTTCCAGTCGCCGCCCGCCACTGCCATAACATCTGGTATCTCAGCCCATACACCAAATAGCTTTTCTATAAGAGCTCCTTGCAGTGGAGGCGGGGCATATACACTCCTGAATACTACTGGTTCAGTGCATATCTTACCCTGGACAAACACATACCTGCCTTGCGCATCAACCCACTGAGTCTCATGAACATAGGACAGCCTGCGGTGTACCAAGATTGCTACCCCACGAGATCCCCTCGTAAACCCAGCATGATATACCTGCTGAAAACCGTAACGCTGTAAGCTAAGGGTCTTGGTACCCATGAGGTGAGTCTCCAGCACCAGTAACACATCCGCCCTGTCTCTCTTCCCTTGTCTTAGGACTGCCCCTCTCTTTATCCTGTCCAGCCTCCCCCGCACATTCCAGCTCACAACATACATCAATGCCCTCTGTAGGCCCGATTCAGGAGTATCAACCGCCATCCATGGGCAGAAATATTGATAGCCTGAGCGTCTAAGGCCACACACACATTTAGCTTCAATAGGACTCGAAAGATCACTGTGCAATTCAACGCATCCCTCCCTCCCTTTCCCCCCTTCAACTTACACCCAACAAACCCCCCAACCCCCACCCCCTCCCAAGTCTCTCCAACAACTTCCCCACCACCCCCCACCCCATACCTCAGTAACACTGAAGTACCTGTCGCGGTATAGGTCATCTCCGGCCCCCAACGGGAGGTCAGAGACCCACTATCCCAATGGATCCCCATGAACTACCCACTCCGTTCCAGCTCACCCCCCTCCCAAGAAACTCCTCTAAATTGAGGGGTTACCGCCTTTTAGTCCGTCCCTCCCCACCCAACCTGCATCCCGTGTCTGTAAGTCTACATTTGCTTGCCAGTGTTAGTGTTACTATAAGCGTAAAACATCTCCAACCAGGCCTGCAATATCTGCCACTCAGCTTGTACTATGATATACAAATCAAACAGGTACTCTGTATCCTTTCACCCCTCACGGATCCACTGTCGGAGAGTCTGGGGGTTTAGTCTCCTCCGGGTTCCCCTTTTTGGCTGGGGAGTGTTTCGTTGAGCGGGATCTCCAGTTGCTTCTGCTGCGCGAGCGTCGGGGCGTCCGCGGCGGCACTGCTGAGGAGGATGAATCTGTGTCTCGAGCCAGCGGCATATGTGGTCGGATACGTACTGTCTCATCTGTCCATGTGAACACCTCTTCAGGAGAGTTAAAGAATAGGGTGCGGGACTGATAGACCACCCGTAACCGAGCTGGATAAAGTAGAGCATATTGGAACTTGAGGCCTCGCAGGCGGGCTTTAGCTACCGTGAAGGACTGCTGTTGTTGCTGCACTAGTCATGTGTAGTCCGGGAATATCATGATCCGCTGATTATTCCACAGGAGGGGCTCTTTCAACCGGGCTTGCTTCAGGGTCATGTCCCGGTCATGGTAGTTGAGCAGCTTGGCTATTACCGGGCGCGGTCGTTTGCCAACCGGCGGCTTCTGAGTTAGTGCTCTGTGGGCCTGTTCGATGATAAAGCAGCGGGAGAGGGACTCCGGCGGGAGCCAGCCCTCCAGCCACTCGGTGAGAAAGGCTTCCATGTTTCCCTTTTCACAGTCTTCTGGAAAGCCGACGAATCGTAGGTTGTTGCGCCGAGCCCGTCCTTTGGCATCCTCAGCTCGGAGTGCCAGGCCCTTTTGTATGCCTTCCATATTGGTCACTCTTTTCCTCTAGGTCGCCAGGTCGTCCTCCACTCCTGTAATCCGGGTTTCTGCTTCTGTAATGCGGGCCACCGCATTCCGCAAGTCCTGTTGCAGCAATGTAACGTCAGCCCCAACGGCCCCAATTTTTGCATCTAGCGTGTCTCGGGATTGGGTGATAGCCGCCAGGAGAGCTGCATTGTCTGGCCCGTGGGCCTGGTGTCCTCCCAAAGCTCCAGAGTTTCCACTTGGGCCGGTGAATTTATCAATAGCCCCCTGTTTCGAGGTTCCGCCGCCACTCCCGCCTCTGGTCATGGTCAACGATTGAGTGGGCAGTCGTCAGGGCACCCTCTGTGGCTCTTGTGTCTCTCACCTCTCGCCACTGGGGGGGGCCTTCCCCCGTAAGGAGTCGTCCTTCGGGGCCCACTAGCCCCACACCCCCGGTTCCACAGGCTCAGATAGTAGGCAGCAGGGAGTCCGGGCCGCGCTCGCCAACCACGGCCACAGAATCTGCCCTTGGCGTCCTCCCTCCGGACACGCTTCAATTCACGACAAAGTGCGTCTATCCACCAAGGGGCCCCTTAGTCTCTGGCAAATAGGGTCCGGATTCGTACATCTATGGCTGCGTGGGCATGTAGGTGTAGGCCGCCACAGGTCTGTTGAGTATCTCCGGGCTTCTGTTCCTCCCGCTGCCCCCTCTCTGTTTTCTCTGCAAGATGGCCGTCTCCGGGGCCCGACCCAGGGCGCCCGCTACTGTCCCTCGCCACCAGAAGAGGCTTACTTGATGTTGCGAAGGCTTGCCGTCCGCGGTCTGTCTCCGCCGCCGAGATGTCCGTGGCTGCTCGTCTGCCCCGGTCACTGCACCCGGCCTGCTCCGTGTACCTCCGTAACTGCTTTCGGCACGTTAGGTGCCCCCTGGCTCCGGGTGTCTCTCCAGGTCGCGGCCTCCACCTCCAGCCAGCACACAGCCAATGCTCCGGCGCTCGGCAGTACCGCTCCCATTTTGGATCTGCTGCTGCACGTACCGGTGATCCGGCAGTGCCGCTGGACCAGCGCCGGTGCAGCCGCCATCGGCCGTCCCCTTCCCCGGGTGCCTCCAAAATCGAGGTTCCCGGCTCCGCTCTCTCTTGTAGGCCGCTCAGGTTCCGAGCGTAGTGCAGCATCTTCCTATGCTCCGATGCGGCTCAAAGTTGCGCCATGTCCGCCGATCACCTTCCGCTGCACCAGACCACTGGGATACTGTCGGGTGCGGGGGAGGAAGGATAATTTTGGTGAATAAGATAACGGCGGGACGGAGCTCTGTTAAGCTGCGTCCGCCATGATGGCTTCCTTAGCCACGCCCCTATTGGTATTTATTTTGAATTAATTGTTAATTATGAATTGGTAATTAATTAAAATATAATTGGTAAATCATTTTAATTAATTGATTGATTGATAATTATGTTACTTTTATTAATGTATTTTCTGTAGCGGGTTGTGGGTTTATATGGGAATAGGGTGGGAAGTAATTTAATTATAATAAATTAAAGTGTTTAATTTATTTATTTTTAATTAATTGATGTTTCAATTTTTAATTGGTAATTAATTAAAATATAATTTGTAATTTATTTTAATTAATTGATTAATTGATAATTATGTAAATTTTATTAATTTATTTTCTGGTGCGGGTTGTGGGTTTGTGGGGGGATTTGGGTGGGAAGTAATTTAATTGTAATTAATTAAATATTTTTATTTATTTATTGGTTTTGTTTTGTTGTAATTTTTAATTATTTTTTATTTGTTAATTAATTAATTGTTAATTGGTAAATAATTTGTATTAATAGGTAATTATTTTTAATATTTATTTTTTATTTTGATTTTTAATTGATTACTTATTATATTATATAAAATTGTTAATTACTTTTAAATAAATTTGTAATTGGTAATAATATTTAATTTATTTTTATTCATATATGAAGTATTTACTTTCCCTACTGTTGCACTCTCTGGAGTGTGAATAGTAATTTGTACCCCAACGCTTTCCCTACTGTTGTACTCACTGGAGTGGGAATAGTAATTTTTACTTCTACGCTATCCAACACTTTCCCTACTGTTGCACTCTCTGGAGTGGGAATAGTAGTGTTTACCCCTACGCTATCCAACGCTTTCCCTACTGTTGCACTCACTGGAGTGGAAATAGTAATTTTTACCTCTACGCTATCCAGCCCTTTCCCTACTGTTGCAATCTCTGGAGTGGGAATAGTAATTTTAACTCCTACGCTATCCAACACTTTCCCTACTGTTGCACTCTGTGGAGTGGGATTAGTAATTTTTACTACTGCGCTATCCAACGCTTTCCCTACTGTTGTACTCTCTGGAGTGGGAATAGTAATTTTTACCCTCCCTCTATCCAACGCTGTCCCTACTGTTGCACTCATTGGAGTGGGAATAGTAATTTTTACCCCTACGCTATCCAACGCTTTCCCTACTGTTGCACTCACTGGAGTGGGAATAGTAATTTTTACCTCTACGCTATCCAACGCTTTCCCTACTGTTGCACTCACTGGAGTGGGAATAGTAATTTTTACCTCAACGCTATCCAACGCTTTCCCTACTGTTGCACTCACTGGAGTGGGAATAGTACATTTTATGCCTACGCTACCCAATGCTTTCCCTACTGTTGCACTCTCTGGAGTGGGAATAGTAATTTTGACCCCTACGCTATCCAAAACTTTCCCTACTGTTGCACTCACTGGAGTGGGATTAGTAATTTTTACCTCTACGCTATTCAACGCTTTCCCTACTGTTGCACTCTCTGGAGTGGGAATAGTAATTTTTACTCCTCCGCTATCCAACACTTTCCCTACTGCTGCACTCTGTGGAGTGAGAATAGTAATTTTTACTACTGCGCTATCCAACGCTTTCCCTACTGTTGCACTCACTGGAGTGGGAATAGTAATTTTTACCTTCCCGCTATCCAATGCTTTCCCTACTGTTGCACTCACTGGAGTGGAAATAGTAAATTTTATGCCTACGCTATCCAATGCTTTCCCTACTGTTGCACTCACTGGAGTGGGAATAGTAATTTTTACCCACCCGCTATCCAACGCTTTCCCTACTGTTGCACTCACTGGAGTGGGAATAGTGATTTTTACTGCTACGATATCCAATGTTTTCTCTACTGTTGCACTCACTGGAGTGGTAATAGTAAATTTAACCCTTTCCCTATCCTACGGTAAAAATAATGTATATTTTTTATTAATATTATGTTTATATATATGTATTAAAAAGTTTAAACATTTTTTTTTAAGTTACATTAATTATTTATTATTTTAAGGTTATTTAAGTATTTTAAGTATGTTTAAGTTAATTACATTTATTATTTCATTAATTTTCAATTACTTTTAAGACATTTAAAAAATTCGATATTTTGACTAACTATGGGGTCGATTATGATGGCGGGCGGACCTGCGTCCGTCCGCCACCCCGAGGTGGAGGGACCGTCTGCAGGGGCAGCGGCGTTCCCTCCGGTGGTATTAGGATGTGACCGCCACCCTGGCGGTCACATCCCGTATATTTAACATTGCGGCGGGTGTTGCTTTAAGCTGCACCCACCGCAAAGTTAAAAATGCTTGCTGTGAATTTGCATGCACAAGGCGGCAGGCACTGCGCGGTGCCTGCCACATTGTGCATGCAAATGCAGGGGGGTACGATAGGTATCCCCCATGTGCGCCCCCTTCACCCTGGGGGCTCAATATGGGCCCCCAAAGCTAAGATCATATGCCTTTCCACGGCGGCAATGCCGCCTTGGAAAGGAATTGGACCGCCAGCATCTTAATATGGTTGGTGGTGTCTCGCAGACATCGCCACCATATGTGAGCACTTTTTCCGCCGGTCGCAAAGGCTACCGGCGGAAAAGCGGCGGACGGTCTTGAATGTGGCGGGGCGTCATTTCAGGGAGAAAGGCGGACGGATTGCCCCCGCCAGTTTGGCGGAGGCAATCCATCCGCCATCATTATCGACCCCTATATTTTTTACAACGATATTTTTGATTCAATATTTTTGTACTTACCTGTTTGGAGATAGCGAGTCAATATTTTTGCATTCTATATTTTTTACTCGATATTTTGGAAAGTCTATATTTGTGTCATTGATATTCTTCCAGTGATCCGTTTAACTCATTAGAGTGTTGTATGCTGGTTGAGTCTTAGAATCTCGATTAGCCCCTCTTTGTAGTTTTTAAGTTCTTCTGTGGTCCACAAACTGACCCAGAATAACAGAGGCCTCAGTATGGCTTGTTGGTCTATGGGCTTTATGTTTAGGTCCTGGATGATAGGGATCATATGTGTGCATACAGGCAGAAATAGTAACATCCTTAAGAACTTGTTTTCCTCCCCTGAAAGCATGTTCCGCCTAGTGGCCCCCAAAACTCTTCACCAAAGAGGGTTGCAGATTGTGCCTTGTACTTAACCTTAAGGGCGGGAGACGCTGCCTTGGATACACTTTGCTGATGCTTTTTCAGTATTGGCATGGCGTTTTGCAGCAGGATAGCCTTGCATTTGTCTAAGTGTGAATTCCATGTCAGTTTAGTATCTAATGTGATACTAAGGTAACAGTTGGACACACATTCTAACTTTTGTTTTTGGACTGTGATATTTTTCTTAAAGGTCTTATGTGGTTTGATTGTCATGTATTTTGTTTTATTGGAGTTTATTTTGAGGCCCTTTAAAGCGCAATATTCACTGAAAAAGTCTAACAGATTTTGTAATCCCTTCAGAGTTAGGGATAACAGTATTGTACCATCAACAAATAATAGAGCTGGTACTGGCTCCCCTCCTAACTTTGGTGTATCATGTTTACATCCTTGGAGATGATTCACAGCATAATTTGCATATAGTGAGAAGAGAGTGGGTGCCAGTACACATCCCTGCCTTACTCCTCTCTTTATAGGGATCGTCTGTGTAAGTTCACCCCTGGGTCCCAACCTTATTTTTGCATAGTTGTCTTCATGCAACCGGACTATCTGAATCAGAAGGTCTTCGAGGGCTCCCTGAAATTTAAGGGAGTTCCAGAGGGAATCCCAGGGGATAAGGTCGAAGGCGGCCTTCAAATCTATGAATGCTTTGTACAGGTGTGCTCCTGTTAAACATGTGTATTTCCAACCTATATATAGAAGTCTAAAGACCTAGTCAATTGTGCTCATTCTCACTCTGAACCCAGCTTGGTTCTGTGATAAAATGTGGTTTTCCTCTATCCAGTTATTAAGTTTGGATAGAATTTGTTTTGTGTAGATCTTTTGTAAAGTGTCTATTAGACTTATAGGCCGATAGTTGTCAGGATCTTGTCAGTTACCCTTTTTAAAAATTGGGATTATTTCAATCAGAGTCATGTGCGCATAATAGTTAACAGTGTGTTATGTGTGACTGCCGTCCTACCCATTTGTTTGGAAAACAGCCTTCATTCAGCCCATATAAGTCTACCACTGTTCTGTTTAAGACTTTTACAGACAATCACATCCTAGATATATGTGTATACAGTGTATATACTCGCTGAAGATACACTTGGCTGCTCAGTGCACCCAAACACAAATACAGAGAATGTAACACAACTGTGTGAGCTGTCTTCGTTTCTACTTTTTAGTTTTCCAAGTTTCTACTTTTAGTTTCATTCCTAAAACGTTTAGAAAAGACATTTCAAGAATGGTGGAAGTAACCGTATCATGATAATGAATCCACCCAAACTACGTTTGCGAAGAATGACAGGTTGGCTTCACAGTTATGCTCAAATAAAAAACAATGACTTCAAACTGCACTTGCAATGAACGTATTTCTGCCAACATTGCCCTCTGCCTCATGATATTGTTTAATCGTCAATAGGAGACTTCTCTTCTCCTGTGCCTAATGTTGTTCTGGCTTCGATTAAAATGTGTTCTCTAGGAAGGGCAAGATGGCGTCCGTGTGAGCGATTGCGGTGGCTGTGCTCGGCGGTCTGGGAATATCTTATCTCAATACCTTCCTACAGCCCTATGGCGGGTGAAAACCGGTCTTCAACCAGCTGATTATGGATTATCAAACCCCCTGATTCCTGAATTTGAATCCTCAGAGCTGTCAAGAAAAGAAAGAAAAATATACACTACTGCCCGTTTTGATTTCTGCTTTCTGCATTTCCTATCGCATCCACTGCCTCTAGTCGAACAGCGCTTCAGTGTGGGGTAAGGCAGCCGCTTTTTCATTGCATTTCATCTCATCGATTCCGATATTGTGGTGCCGAGGCAGTGACGGAGACGGAGGCAGGGGGGGGGCTGTGTCTGTATCGCGTCTGTATCACGGCAACTCTGCTCTCCTCCTGTTCACCCCTCAACTCAGTGCTCCAGGTTCCAGCATTTCAGGCTTTCTTCATGCGTCTTGCCTTGCCTTGCCTTAGAGAGCCCACACCTCGCCCATCTTATCATCCTTAGCTGCCTACTGTACCCGACGCACCCGGGCGAGGTCAATTAAGCAAACAACCTGACCGTATGGACAACACTCATATCAACGCGTCTCTTGTGCTCTCCTTGCGCTCACCTGCTCTCCTGCTTCTCGATTCCCCAGCCTACCGGCTCTCGAGCGTCGAGCGTCATCTGCAAACTCGAGGGAGGGGATTAAAAGTGCTGCGTATCTCACGTTTCTGCTTCTCGTTGTTACGGAAGACGATAAAGACAGCCAGGCCAGGCTTTTGACAGCGATCGACGGGGGTGCAGAGTCTCCAAAGGGGTGGACGGCAGTCAGAGGCAAATATTGGAAGGGTTAAAAAATAGACTTGAAGTAGGAATGCCGAAAACTGTTAAAACTGTTAAAACTGTCAAAATTGTCAAAAATGCTGCCAGATAATTAAATCTTAAAGTGAAAGCACACCTTATAAGCTGAGTAGTTGAATTGAACAGTTAAATTGCCGAACAAGCTGAACAAGCTGAATGTCATTTGGATTTAAATGGAGGAAATGGAGATGCAGGTTTAGTAGATTCAAAAAACGGATCTTCATTGATACTCTGTCCTCCTTTGCACAGTTTAACTCCGCAATTAACACATTAATTACCTTATGTGCTGATCCATCGGCAAAAGAACAAATTCCCAAGTTCTCTCTATCTCATTTAACTATCTTTGAAAGCTATTTGAAAAAATTTGACGGTAAATCCGGAGAAAAGGGTGATAAAATTGCGTTGAGGAGACATTCTCCTTACATCAAGAGACCACTAGAAGGATCTTATTGGAAACCATCACTAACATCTCCAAATTGGCGGATAGCGGGCACTGACACGGCCATGGATAAAGACAAAGATAGAACCTCTGAAACTGAGTGCGTAGGCGGAGCATCTAGGGATGGCGAACAGCCCGTACAGAAAGCACAAAGGAACCAAAAAGAACAAAAAATTCGGACAATACAGGCGTTACAGTCATCTATAAATCAATCTCAACCTCAACCAAACAATGTGGCCTTTAATGAAGGGGGATCGAAGGATGCAATGTCGGTGTTATCTCCTCACAAGAAGAGCGACCTTATCTTGATGGTCAAAACCTGTCAGATGTAGATATCGAAGAGGCTGAGGTTGAGGGAAGGACCAAAACTATCAAACATAAAGGTCCTGAAACTAGAGGAGCTAGGGCAAAGGAGAGAGTTACAACTAAGAATGAGCTTCAAGAGAAAGAAAAAGAGAAAGCAAAGACTAAAGACAAGAACTCTGAAAAAAAGTTGGAAAAGGAAAAAGAAAAATTAAGGCGCAAGGAGAAGGAGAAGGAGAAAGAAAAAGAAAAAGAAAGAGAAAAGGAAAGAGAAAGAGAAAGAGGCAAAGCAATGAAACTGAAGACAGACGACAAGAGTGAGACAGCGGAAGACAAAGACAAAGAGGAAGTTGAAGAGAGCGCCCAACTGAAACTCCCAGCAAAGAAAGCACAAAGACTACAGATGATAAAAAACTTAAAAGCTACAGCTAAGAATACTGGTCTTACAGGAACATCATGGCCACGAATATCGAGTATTTTCAGCCCTCTACCTAAAGAGCCTCTAAGCGATACAACAAAAAATGAAAAACTACTGGATCTACCCCAGTTTTCAGCTTGAAACGAAGACTCTAGAAAGCCAGATGATAACTGCAATCATACTCAAAATAATCCTTCAAACGAAAGTATCTCTAGCATGAACTGCAACCTCAATACAGGAGAAGGAAACTCACTTGAAGATCCAAGCACTGGGAGTGAAGAGACAAGGCTACCTTTGGAAATCGACGCAAAAATAATCGATCAAGGAGATCTGCCCGATCAAAAAAAGTCAAACCAGAAAACAGAACTTACAGGATCTGCTAACACCATACAATGCAGTTTAATAGAGAAAAACTCGCACTTAGAAAACATATCAATCTCCGACGAAGATTCGGAATCAGAAATATATCAAACAGGCATATCTATTTCGAGCAACTCCAGCGACTCAAGCGAACTAACTGACTCAAGCGAATCAAGTCCCGATATACAATATAAATCACTGGTTTCAGTGACTCAAGAATATGTGCTGAAAAAAGTCTCATGGGAAAAAAAGAAATGGGAGCGGAAAAAGACGGATAAAACATAAAAGGAGTGAAAAAAATCTGTTAAATGAAAAGACTACAGATCCCGGTAACAATACCGACTACGACAAAATCAGATCCAATCCTGCTCGAAAAAACCCAATGAATAAATCACCGGCTGTAGCAACTGACCCCTCACTGAGCGAGGTGCTCATATCCATAAAGAATCTCCATGAGGATGTTAAAAAAAGATAGTTTAAAAAATCGCAAGGCCATTGAAAAGCTACAAGGGGCTGTGAAAAAAGTTGCCAATATCTGCTCGGAAATGTCGGACAGAATGGTTAGGGTTGAAAATCGTACTGAGAACCTTGAAACCGATGTTAAGAAACTTCAAAAAAATGAAAAAGAGCAAGATGGATTATTAAAGGACCTAATGGTTAAGGTAGAAGATCACGAAAATAGATCTAGAAGGAACAACCTAAGGATCCTTGGAATTCCAGAGAAATTCGAGGGAGATGATCCCAGAGGGGCCATGATTAACATCCTGAAAGAATCATTCCCCGAACTGGAATCATGGGATATGGCAAGGGAGATACAACGGGCTCATCACTTCCCCTTGACCCTCTCAAAACATCCCAAATAACCAATCAATATCCCAGAGCAATGCTGTTCTGCTTTGGAAATTTTGTTCTCCGCGAAGCAATTTATGATCTTGCAAGACCAACAAGGCAAAGAGAACATAAGGGATTCAAATTCTTTGCGAGACCGGACTTTGCTCACTCTACGGTAGAGCTGTTCTGACCAACTTTTTCGGCCCTTCCTTGAGGGAAGGTGATTGGAGGTGACTTCAGTCTACTATCATTCTAGTGGAAGGATTAGAACTGTAAATAGAGCCTATTCACAAGGCGTGTTCCGTACCCTTTTCCTTAGATCAGGGCTTATAAACTTATGTTAGGGGATAGATTCATTTGTATTAGTGATAATTCGTCCTTTTGTAAGAGTATTAGTATACCTTCTATGGAGTTATGCTTATTTCGGGCCTTGTAGGCCTCAAACGGGAGAGACTCCATCTTTCTTTCTGCCCCGGCAGCTTGAGATGCTTCTAGGTAAAATGTAATGTTTTAGTTACGAGGTGTTGTTCGCTTGGAGAGAACCGGCTCAGGCTGGCCCTTATCGAAAGACTGTATTTTTCTCCATTCCGAAGACACAACATCAGGCCGGCCGGCTGGGAAAGTGTCCTTGGTAAGGGGAGGTACAAGAATTTGGTGGGCGGCAGGTTACTGGCCGTAACTTTCCATGAAGGAACAAGCTTCCATATTAGTGAAAGCATGAGGCAGTGAATGAGTCAGTCTGTAGGCGGCAGCTAGCCGTTAGCATCAATGCTATTAATCATTTCAGGGCAGACAGTCGCCATTTTAAAGTCCGAGACAGATCGAGAAGCTGTTACTCTCTTAGAAAGATTGAAGTTATTTTAGCTGGAGCAGCTGGCGAGCTTTGACCTGTAGGTCAGAGCATACAGAGTGAAGCAGTTAGTTAAGGGAACGAATACCAGAGTATCTGAAACTGAGTTATAAGATCGAAGCTGAGAAGTGAAGATGGTCAGCGATTGAGAGGAGAGAGGAGTAGTGCAGAACAGCCAGAGAGAAAGCAGCTGATGAGAGGAAGGTTCCAGTGATTTGGAGGGAGGCGAAGGAGACAGAGCATAGCGGTGCAGACGTGTATCCGTGACTGCAGAGGTGTGACCTTAAAGACGAGCCAAGGCACAGACGAGAAGGGAACCCAGATGACTGCTGAGTCTAGACTTCATACTAATAAGGTGACGTCGACCCTTTCTTTGTAGTGTGCACATTTTAACCTTTCATTTTCCTTTGCAGGCTATATGTTATAGTATAGTGTTATATTGATATTGTTAATCTGATAAATAAAGTACCCCAGTTCTTAGTGAACCGGCATGTGCCTCTTATTCTTATATGAAAAGGTAACCTGTTCTTCTAGTTAGTTACTGCTTCGCGAACGGACGCAACTCCCGATCAGGTAAGCAGCGGTTAAATAATGAGGGAGAGAGGAGCCCTTGAACTGAAGGATAAGTTGTACATCATCTAATCTGGCCATCATGGTGTAATTCATAATATCGTAGTATTGTACCTCTAGTGAATAGTGAGAGAAACTTCCCAACATAGAGAGAGAGCTGAAGGTATTCATAGGAAAGTGATCGTCGTTGGGATGCGGCGTTATACCCACAAGATTGTGGCTTGTAATGTAAGTAAGTGAGCACCAGGGGGGACACTGGTGTGTATACCCACAAGATTGTGGCTTGCAAAAGAGAATACCAGGGAGGATACTGGTACCTATACCCACAAGATTGTGGCTTGAGTGAGCACTGGTTGCGGCCAGAGTGTAATGGTATATAATCAGAACTGCCCTAGGGTAGAACAGTCTGGGCCTGAGTGGCCGCGAGACTAATTGGTATGAGTGTGATATTGTAGAAAACTTAGGCTTGTACATTGCTAATTCCCCATCCTTGGGTAGGACACATATATACCTGTTGTAAATAGGTCCTAAGGAGGGAGGTGATTACGTTCCGGCTGGGTTGGTTGTGCTCTGAAGAGCTGATTCTATCTGGTCTGAGAATCCGGTCGTTACATCTGGCGTCACGAACTGTTTACGAAGCCTGTGTGCGCTGCATTGTTTTTATCTTGTTGGTTTGCGCTCGGCTCGTACGTGGTTTATTTTGTATATTATTTGTTAATAGTTGTGTATATCTTTTTGTTTTGTCAAAATGTTTCTGAGAAAGTCGAAATCTACTTTCAAATTGCCTGTTGAAATTCCCGACTGGGAATCAACGCCTTACGAGGCCTTGGCCCGTGAGTGGGCCGATTCTACTGGTTTGAGTGAGAATTGGAATTCTTGTTTGGAGCTGGCGGAACCGGCTAATGTGATTTCTTGCTTACAGAAAGCACCAGTAGTGAAGGGTGAGGAGCTTCCTATTTTAGGGCGCAGAGATTGGATTGTTTTAACTGCGTACAGGATTGTACATGAGAAACTCTTGAAATAAAGAAGCAATATGTTGATATGGAGGAAAAGTTTGTTGGAGTGCAGAATGCTCATACTCTTTTGCGATGTCAGAATGAATTGCTTGCCGACAAACTTGAAACTTATCAGACTATAGCCGAAAGGGCTGCTGTTCGAATTGCGAAATACAAATATAGAATCGTCGTGGTCGTGTTTCCAAACGGAAGGTGCGTCTAGTCGTGGCGAAAGCCGGGCTGGACTGGAATCCTGATGAATGGGATGGTAATATCTGGGACTCGAATGATTCTTGTTCCTCGGCTGAGGAATCTGACAGGCACGAGTTTTCTCGCTCCGGACGTGACTGTAAATCTGTTTCCTGTGATACACATGATGATTCCGGCGACCGTGGTCGCTCTTCCCGTTCTAATGACGTTTCTCATTCTGATTGTTCTTCTAAATCTATGGATCGGGCTTCTTCGGATGCTCGTCCGGAGGTTTCTGCGCATCCGGTCTTTCGGCGTAAATTACAACAAACTCCAGCTAATCCGAATGGCATTGCTATGGATAGTTTGGAAGATTTTACACAACAGGAAGTTAGTGATATTTTGCAACGATTTCGACAACGGCCCGGTGAGGCCTTTTTTATGTGGATGGTGCGCCTTTATGAGTCAGGCGCTGCGGGCATCATGTTAGATGCAGGAGATGCCTTAAGATTTTGCTCTTTGAGTTCCGATTCTACTGTACAGGATCATTTCCGAAAGTATAATGCTGCTGGCCAAATTAGTCTGCTCCAGTTAGCGACTGATGGCTGTAATCACAAATACCCTACTAAATCTGATTGGCCTGTGAATGACAAGCCGTGGTATACCTTGCGCGATGCGGTGCAACGGCTGAAAGAGGAGGTGATGAAAACTGCGATTTTTCTAAGTACCGCTGACAGTTTGTTGGATGGTTTGTTAACTTCTTCTGTGCGTAATCGCATCATCCGTTCTTCCCCTGTTGCTTATAAGCAGGTTATGATGACTTTGTTAATCAATCAAACTGGCAATGCTTTGTCTATGGTGCTTGAATCTGTTCGTCAGCTTGGTGAGTTGGGTGACTGGTTTAAACCTGAAAGGCAGTCCAGACCCGAGGTTCGTACCCCTGGTGAGCATAAATTCTCTAGACGTGATATGTTTCTTGCGCTGTTGGCTGATGGTGTGAAACAGGAAGACATTGATGGTGAACCTAATAATCGCTTGTGGGACATGTTTCGCAAGCGTGGTTTGGATCGCAAGGAGGGTGCCCGTCGTGTTCGAAAGAATGATTGTGATCGTGGATATTCTGATGACAGCGGAGATGAAAGACATCGTGATAATTCTGTTCGTCGTGGTGAACGACGACATGAGCGTGATGTGTCCCCTCGGCGTGAAAAAGAGAGAGGGCGAGAGGGGGAAAGAGAAAGGGGGAGAGATGACCGTGTTAACAGCAGATATAGAGAGGAAAGGGATCAGTCCCCTGAGTTGAGGAGAAGGGAGGATCGGCACAGACTTTCCGATCGAAATTCACAGTACCATACAGATGACAGGAATCCATTTCATAATGGAGATGGATATGAACATGATGTTTTAACACCCAAGAAATATGAAAGCATTTATCCTGATTTGTCCTGGTTGACAGAACGCGGTAAAAATGACTAGGAAATAGGTCAAGCTCCAGTACGCAGGTGGGCCCACAAAGACAATAGACCCTATAAAGATATTGAAATTTTTTGGAAACATCGTAATATCCAAAGGACCCGAGCATTGGTAGATACAGGAGCGGAGGCCACTCTTATTCATGGAAAATCAAAGAAATTTAAAGGCCAATTTTTCACAATTACTGGTTTAGGTGGAAAGGAAACCCCGGCAGTGCAAACTGCACTTGAAATGAGAATAGGCAGAATTCCCCGAAAAGAATAATCTGTATTAGTTGTACCACTTTTGGAATACATAATCGGAATTGATATTTTAAAAGGAATGACTTTGCATTTAGATGACGGCTGTTATCAATTTGGAACCAAACATTATATATCGTCCAGACCTGTAAAGGTTGGTCGTTTAAGAATGCCCCCCATAAAAATTCCCCAAGCTACAAAGATTGTTTCTCAGAAACAGTACCGTATTCCAGGTGGTCATGAAGAAATTAGTGCTACTATTCAGGATTTGGTGGATGCAGGAGTTATAACTCCGGTTACTTCTGCTTGGAATAATCCCGTTTGGCCCGTGCGCAAAAGTGATAATTCTTGGCGCATGACTGTTGATTACCGCGAATTGAATAAACACACACCCCCTTTGACTGTTGCAGTACCAGATATCATTACTTTAATTGAAAGAATTCAAAAACATCCAGGTACATGGTATGCGTCCATTGATATTGCAAATGCTTTCTTTTCAATCCCGATTGCCCCCGAGTGTCAGGAACAATTCAGTTTTACATGGAATGGACGTCAAATGACGTTTAGAAGTCTTCCCCAAGGCTATGTACACAGTCCTACGATTTGTCACCGGCTGGTGGCGGAACATTTGTCTGAAGTACCTGTACACCCGCAAATCCAGATATGTCACTATATTGATGACATTTTAATTCAAGGTGAGACACAAGATCAAGTTCAGACCCAGTTAGATCAAATTATTGAGTGCTTACGTGAAAAAGGTTGGGAAATCAATCCCGATAAGTTGCAAGGTCCATCTCAAAATGTGAAATTTCTAGGTATTAATTGGCATGAAGGTCACAGAGAAGTGATTCCAGAAGTGAAACAGAAAATCCTTGATTTTGCAGTCCCAAGAAATAGGAAAGAAGTCCAAAGCTTCATTGGCTTATTTGGCTTTTGGCGTCAGCATATTCCACATTTGAGTCAGATTTTGGCTCCTTTATACCGAGTCACTCGCAAAAGGAATGTGTTTGAATGGGGTAAACCACAACAGGATGCGTTTAATTTGTCAAAAGAAGCAATCCAGTATGCTTTGGATTTATGGCCTGTGTGTGAGGGTGATGTGGATTTGAATGTGTCCGTGCAAGGTCCTTATGCAAATTGGAGTTTGTGGCAAAAACAAGGCAGACATAAAGGACCATTAGGTTTCTGGACTAAAAAGTTACCCGATGCTGGTGAGCGTTATACACCTTTTGAGAAACAGTTGCTTGCATGTTATTGGGCTCTGGTGGATACCGAGCAATTGACTTTGGGGCATGATGTGATTTTGAGACCTGAAATTCCTATCATGCAGTGGGTTTTGAGTTCGCCGAAAACTCACCGAATTGGACATGCTCTAGAGGCGAGTGTGATTAAGTGGAAGTGGTACATACAAGACAGGGCACGTGTGGGACCGAAAGGTGTAGCATCTTTACATGAGCAAGTGGTGCAGGCGCCATCAACTGAGATTGGGAGTGATTGCTCCATACCTGTAGTACAGGAATCTCCTGTTAAGGGGGGTAAGCCATTTGATGATTTGTCCGTGGAGGACAGAAACCATGTGTGGTTTACGGATGGTTTAGCGAGGTACATAGGAGAGAAACGGCATTGGAAGGCAGTGTTCTATAATCCCATCACACAAAAATTGCTGAGTACCACTGGTGAGGGAAAGAGTAGTCAATTTGCTGAATTATATGCTGTTTATCAAGTTTTAAAACAAGAGTTACCTGGCACATGTCATATTTTTACTGATTCCTGGTCCACTGCTAATGGACTGGCGGTTTGGTTACCAACTTGGTATTCTCATAATTGGGAATTGCATTAAAAAGAACTGTGGGGAAAAGAATTATGGCAAGAAATTTGAGAAATGCTCCCACAAAGTACTGTTACAATCTTTCATGTGGATGCTCATACCCCGATAGACTCCCTTGACAAATTCTTTCATAACATTGCAGATGAGAAATCTAAAATTGCTGAGGCAGTGGTGGACATGCAAGATTCTGATTTGGCGGGATTGGCGAAGTGGGCCCACCAGAAAGCAGGACATTTTGGAGAGAGAGCCACTAGCAGGTGGGCCGCTGATCGAGGAATTTATATTCCTTTAAATTTGATTAAAGATACCATTTTGCATTGTCCTATTTGTCAACATTCTAGACAACGAAAAGTACCCCAAATTGTTAAAGGTCATTTACATCGAGGAAAATTGCCCGCTCAAATTTGGCAGATTGATTATATTGGTCCACTCCCTATGAGTAAAAACTGCCAATACGTTTGCACCATTGTTGATACATACAGTGGCCTTTTAGTGGCCTTTCCCTGTAAACAAGCTACCCAAGTGAATACCATTAAAACATTGGAATTGATTATGCTCTATTATGGTGTTCCATTTCAAATTCAATCTGATAATGCATCCCACTTTCGTGGAAGATTGGTGCAGGATTTTTGTGTGGAAAATAACATTGAATGGGTGTTTCATATACCATATTATCCACAGGCATCAGGCCTTATTGAAAGAATGAATGGTTTGTTAAAAGATCAATTGCGAAAATTAACTGATAACAAATATAAAAACTGGAGAGATTATTTGTTTCAAGCACTGTTAATTTTGAATAATCGTCCCTTTTTAAATGCTGAATCTCCATTAATGCGTTTATTTCCTCCAACTATTGATGCAAAACCCAACACCATTGGCAATACTGTAATGTACTGGGAAATTTCCCCCGGAGCATTGGCTCCATGCAGAGCAACTCCAGGTTCTGCAGGCTTGGACCTGCATGCTATGCACGACACTACCATTAAAAGCAGAGATCGAGTTATCGTTGAAACTGGTATTGGTGTCTGTATACCATCTGGAAATTTTGGATTGATCGCCCCTAGATCGGGCCTGGCCTTAAAAGGCATTCAAGTACTCGGAGGAGTCATTGACAGTGATTATAAGGGAGAGATTAAGGTGCTCCTGCTGAATAGCAGTGAGGTTGATTTATCGATTCATAAAACTGACCGAATTGCTCAATTACTGATAATGCCTGTTTTCAGTGGTGAGATTCAAAAAGGCACTGCCCCAACGTTGCTAACTGTACGAGGACAAAAAGGTTTTGGCTCTACGGACAATCCTGGAGCTAGAGTATGGGTGCAATCACCTAAAAATTCCCCTGAACAAGCTGAAATTATTGCAACCGGTCATGATAACACCATTCTCGTCATGAGACCGAGGAAAGATAGCTGGGAAGCTGTCCCGGCTGACAAATGTTATCTACGAGAATGAATAATGCCTGTATTAGATTTTCTTTCAGATCATTCTCTGGACTGTTGCTGCAGGATGTGTCGGCGTTGGACTCCTTTTGGTCTGCTACGTCGGGAAAGGAGGGAACCCACAGACTTTGGTTGATTCGATAACCCGAGTACCGCGTTCCTTTGCTGCGTGGGATTCATCATCCAATTTTTGGACTACCTTAGCTAAACGAGTTACTAATTCTCCACATTTCTGCTTGAAACCGATGCCTTCGGTGACTGACATTCTAGCGACCTGTTTGGTTGCTGTCCCCGCTTCGTTGGAGACTTTAACTCATATCTTTAATATATCAAGTGCCCGTCCTAACGTGATCCTTGGTGATTTCGCGACCCATGAGTATTGTCCTTTATGCACTGTACTTTTAGACCCGATACCACCCATTCATTCCCAAATAACCACATATAATATTACTCAGGGAGACTCATGCTTCTTCCTTACGTGTGATCCCAATGCAATTACTGAATGTATGCGTTTGAAGTTAAGGGCGGCCACTTCTTTTTCCGCTCATGAACGAACTTTGTGCTCCCGAAGACCCCCGAAATCATGCACTTCTGTTAAAAATAATATGACCTGTAAAAGTATAGTAGTTGCCCCTAGCCATTATCGTACAATGTTGTTAACTTCTGGATGGCTTTTCTCTTGTGGTAATACTTCCTGGCCCTACGTTCCTGCAAACATTTCCGGAGGCCCTTGTGCCATCACTAGACTAAGCTTATTGATGTTTTCTTTACATCCCAATACATATTCTCGTGTGGTTCGTGATGCTATGATGTTACATGAAGATTGTGATTCTTCCCTGCATTTATATTCCAAATCTGAATACCTGAGTTTAGCTATTTCAATTATTGGTGTTCCAGCCTTGGCCGTCTATAATGCCAAATCTATTGGGAAGATGGCCTGCTGGATGGTAAAATCCATTAATCACACTTCTAAAATTTTATCTGACATGTTACTAGACGCCCAGGGTGAACGCAGAGCTATCTTACAGAACCGGGCTGCCATTGATTATCTTTTTCTCAAACATGGACATGACTGTTCTGACTTTGAGGGCCTTTGCTGTTTTAATTTGTCGGATCATACTAAATCCATTCAGGCTCACATTGACAAACTTAATGACTTGACTGAAGAGGTTAGAAAACACATTGACCAGGGCTAGTTCGACTGGCTCTTCAATTGGTTACCTGACTTACATTCTTTGCGACAAATATTAGAGGGTATTATGATTACTATTAGCATTTTAGTAGCTATTTGCTGCTTTATTCAGTGCATTCCTTCCTTATTCCAGTACTGTAGATTTGGTACGAGAAATAGATCTGTTAGCTTTGTTTCATATTTTTCTTCAACAGATGTTAGCTCCATTTAGCGAATGATCAGTAGCCTGAAGTCAAGGGTGAAATGTTCTGACCGACTTTTTCGGCCCTTCCTTGAGGGAAGGTGATTGGAGGTGACTTCAGTCTACTATCATTCTAGTGGAAGGATTAGAACTGTAAATAGAGCCTATTCACAAGGCGTGTTCCGTACCCTTTTCCTTAGATCAGGGCTTATAAACTTATGTTAGGGGATAGATTCATTAGTATTAGTGATAATCCGTCCTTTTGTAAGAGAATTAGTATACCTTCTATGGAGTTATGCTTATTTCGGGCCTTGTAGGCCTCAAACGGGAGAGACTCCATCTTTCTTTCTGCCCCGGCAGCTTGAGATGCTTCTAGGTCAAATGTAATGTTTTAGTTACGAGGTGTTGTTCGCTTGGAGAGAACCGGCTCAGGCTGACCCTTATCGAAAGACTGTATTTTTCTCCATTCCGAAGACACAACATCAGGCCGGCCGGCTGGGAAAGTGTCCTTGGTACGGGGAGGTACAAGAATTTGGTGGGCGGAAGGTTACTGGCCGTAACTTTCCATGAAGGAACAAGCTTCCATATTAGTGAAAGCATGAGGCAGTGAATGAGTCAGTCTGTAGGCGTCAGCTAGCCGTTAGCATCAATGCTATTAATCATTTCAGGGCAGACAGTCGCCATTTTAAAGTCCGAGACAGATCGAGAAGCTGTTACTCTCTTAGAAAGATTGAAGTTATTTTAGCTGGAGCAGCTGGCGAGCTTTGACCTGTAGGTCAGAGCATACAGAGTGAAGCAGTTAGTTAAGGGAACGAATACCAGAGTGGCTGAAACTGAGTTATAAGATCGAAGCTGAGAAGTGAAGATGGTCAGCGATTGAGAGGAGAGAGTAGTGCAGAACAGCCAGAGAGAAAGCAGCTGATGAGAGGAAGGTTCCAGTGACTTGGAGGGAGGCGAAGGAGACAGAGCATAGCGGTGCAGACGTGTATCCGTGACTGCAGAGGTGTGACCTTAAAGACGAGCCAAGGCACAGACGAGAAGGGAACCCAGATGACTGCTGAGTCCAGACTTCATACTAATAAGGTGACGTCGACCCTTTCTTTGTAGTGTGCACATTTTAACCTTTCATTTTCCTTTGCAGGCTATATGTTATAGTATAGTGTTATATTGATATTGTTAATCTGATAAATAAAGTACCCCAGTTTTTAGTGAACCGGCATGTGCCTCTTATTCTTATATGAAAAGGTAACCTGTTCTTCTAGTTAGTTACTGCTTCGCGAACGGACGCAACTCCCGATCAGGTAAGCAGTGGTTAAATAATGAGGGAGCGATTTGCCCTTGAACTGAAGGATAAGTTGTACATCATCTAATCTGGCCATCATGGTGTAATTCATAATATCGTAGTATTGTACCTCTAGTGAATAGTGAGAGAAACTTCCCAACACAGAGAGAGAGCTGAAGGTATTCATAGGAAAGTGATCGTCGTTGGGATGCGGCGTTATACCCACAAGATTGTGGCTTGTAATGTAAGTAAGTGAGCACCAGGGGGGACACTGGTGTGTATACCCACAAGATTGTGGCTTGTAAAAGAGAATACCAGGGAGGATACTGGTACCTATACCCACAAGATTGTGGCTTGAGTGAGCACTGGTTGCGGCCAGTGTGTAATGGTATATAATCAGAACTGCCCTAGGGTAGAACAGTCTGGGCCTGAGTGGCCGCGAGACTAATTGGTATGAGTGTGATATTGTTGAAAACTTAGGCTTGTAGATTGCTAATTCCCCATCCTTGGGTAGGAGACATATATACCTGTTGTAAATAGGTCCCAAGGAGGGAGGTGATTACGTTCCGGCTGGGTTGGTTGTGCTCTGATGAGCTGATTCTATCTGGTCCGAGAATCCGGTCGTTACAAGAGCGCAGATGGAAAATGCACCAATTATTCGATCCATTTGAAAAACTTGGAGCAAAAGTATTCTTCACTCCTGAAAATCATATACAAAGGTTCGACAAGGACATTTAACAGCGAAATACAAGCGGAGGATTATCTACGCGAAATTACAGACACTATTCAACGAAACTCTGGGAAATAATATCAGGATATGTAAGAGGATAATATAAACCAAATCAATTATCCCGCCTCTTATTTATACATGAAGTTTAAGGTATAATTGAACATTTGTTTATCGATTGAATAAGCTAGAATAAAAGCCTATCCTATTGCAAAAAGTGATACGTTAATCGAAACAATTAGGCCTTAGTTTATTTGAGATATAATAAATATGTAATATACATTTATAAACCAGCCCAGCCCGCTGGGCTCGCTTACACTGATGTCACACCCCTGGTCGCAACGAGACCAGGTAACCTTCAAAGGTGGTGGTGGGTGGGGGTGGGCAAGAGGGGGGGTGGTCGGGCAGATCAGACAATTCATCGACAAAGTTTTCAAAGACCTGAAAGGAAAACATTAGTATATAGACACAAAAATCAGGATTGATAGAGGGGTCCATTAAAAATATTATCAGTGAATATTTGTGGCTTAAATGACATTAAGAAGAGACAAATGGTAGCCGTTGGCTTACAGACTATTGGCGCCAATATCGTATGCTTACAGGAAACCCATATTGAAGGGTCACAATTACAAATATTAAATTCATTTGGATACAATTTGATTGGTGCAACTACACAGGGTATGCGGGCAAGAGGGATAGCACTTTTGGCTAGAGGTAGAGGGTTTAAGTTTAATAAAATGAAATCCGATAAATTGGGAAGATGGGTGATCTCAGAAGTTCATACAGGGCAATCCTCATCAATGACCATCTACACAATTTATGGAGGTAATAATGATGACCCCCTGGTAATTAATAATGTCTCCAACGAACTCACCAATTGGCCACTACCACTTATAATTTGTGGCGACCTCAACATAAACCTTTCACATGATTGGTCTACAAAAGACAATTGGCATTATCATGGTCGAAAATCAAAAGTCTTTAAGGCAATCAAAGAACTATGTATTACCCATGGGCTAACTGATGGTGACAGACTTTAAATAGTAACTCAGACGATCCAGGGTATACATATTATTCAAATCCACACCATACACATACTAGACTCGATTACTTTTTGATATCTAGTTCAATCAAAACTTTCTCAAAAATAGAAAAATGACCCCGAATCATGTCGGACCATAATCCCTTAATACTAACACTTGAGACAACATCTTTGATACAGACGCCACAAACTTGGACCTTTGAGAGGTCTTTGCTCCTTGAGAGTGAATATTGTAAACATATGAGAAGTTGGATTTCAAACTTTCTGATTAATAATGGTAGTACAACGATAGATTTTGTTTGGGATGCCTTAAAAGCAGGTATTAGGGGAGAAACTATACAATATTCTCTCCGGAGCAACAAATGTGCAAGAGAATTACTAAGACTCTCACAAGAAACTCTAAAGAGGTTGGAAGAAGAGCTTATAAGGGTAACAAGAAGCTCTTCTACTACAGAAGAGATAAGTAATGCACAAACTCAGGTTGCAATAGCTAAGGCATCAATTACAAATATATACATCAATAAAGCTATTAAAAAAGCTACTGCTCACAAGGAAAAAATATACGAGGTTAGTGAGTCGGTTGGCCAGCAATTAGCAATCCGGATGAGACAACAGACTACACAAAATTTAATACAGGAAATTCAAGACCCAATAATCGGTAGAGTAACTGACTCAGAACAGATCCGAGAAGCATTTTGGCATTTTTATAGCGATCTCTATACAGAAGAGGGAGAAATTGATCAAGAGAAAACCGCTGAATATCTAGATATAGATACCCGTGACAAACTTAACACCGAAGACCAGCTAAACCTTGAAAAGGCCCCCGACATCGAGGAAATAAGAAAAACCGTACAAGATATTTCCCGGGGGAAAGCAACTAGAGTAGATGCTATCCCACTTGAATTTTACATAACATTTCTGGATCAACTTCAAGAACTTTTGTTGAACCTATACTTACATTTATTCAGAGGAGGGCAACCCCCCAACTCATGGTCTACGGCTAAAATAGTGATATTTCCTAAGAAAAATAAACCTCCGACCAGATGGGATCTTATCGCTCCATCACCTTAATAAATGTAGATTCTAAAATCTACTCCAAACTACTTGCTAATCGTATCTCGTTAATAATTCATAAAGTCACATCTAAAGTTCAGCACTGCTTTATCCCTGGGAGAGACACCACCGACCATATACGGAGAGTAATTAGCTTGTTTGACTACACCCAGATGGCAGGAGACCCGATGGCACTTATCTTACTTGATGCTGAGAAAGCATTTGATCGAGTCTCCTGGGCATTCTTGTGGCAGGCAATGTCCAGGGTCGGCTTCAATCATACATTTATACAAGCAATACAAAAACTTTACATTAATCCTCAGGCGATGGTGATGGTTAATGGAGGGAATTCAAAAGTATTAAAAATTTCGAGAGGAACACGGCAGGGATGCCCCTGCCCCCGCTGTTGTTCGCTCTTTATATTGATCCCTTTATTAGGAGACTACAAAATAATAGCACTATAACTCCCATCCGGACAAATGAATACTCAACAAAAATTCTCGCCTATGCAGACGATATTGCCATTGTCACCGCCCACCCAAATTTGGCTATGCCAATTATTGAACAAGAGGCACTAATATTTGGCACTATCTCAGGATACGCTCTGAATTGAGGGAAAACCCAAATAATTATTAACAATAAATGTCTTATGACAGACTCCCGTATAACAAATTCAGCTACCTACTTAGGGGTTACAATAACTTCAGAGCTAGAGAATCTAGTCGACCTGAACCTTAAACCTATATCAAACAAAATTCAAAAAGACCTTCGCCGCATCAATAATTTAAATCTTTCTTTGATAGGACGGATAAATGCCCTACAAATGGTCTACTTTCCAAAACTTTTGTATTTATTTAGAGCGATTAATCTGGAAATCGCAGATCAATGGTTTAAAATAATGGAACGTACTTTTACGGATTTTATTTGGTCATAAACTCAGCCTCGCCGCGCCTATAAACTCCTCACACTTCCCAAAGAAAGAGGAGGGTTAAGTCTCCCAAACCTCAGGTTATATTACTGGACAATAGTTTTGCTATACAATCATGAGCTTTTTCTTCTTGATGGAACAGGGATATCTCGGGATAAAGATGCACCGACTATTCATCAAATAATATTAGATCACAGAAGTATCGGCTATCTTTGGAGATATCTCTTTGATAGCTATCATAAAAAAGTAAAATTAAAAACACTCATAGCCGTGTTCAGAGTTTGGAAATCTGTGAGGAAAATGATAGGTTTGGGACGATTATCTTTTTATACACCAATACAAAATAACCCCCTCTTACCAGACATATTTAAAGATTCCTATATTGATAGATGGATCATAGCTGGAATTACTTATATAGGTTGCTTCTTCTCCGCAGAAGGGATATATTCTTTCAAATTTTTGAAAGACAAATATCATCTTGAATGGAGAGATTTTTTTAAATATCTCCAAATTAGAGATTTTCTATTACGAAGAGTGAGGAGTGAAGACATTATGCCTAAAAACATCATAGCTGAAACTCTTAGCCATTATCAGGAAAAAATACGGATTGGGGGGTATTACCAATTATTACTTACACACTTACCTGATGATAGGCAGAAGATCATTCAGAAATGGCAAAATAAGTTTATAATTTCAACAGATGAATTTGAGTATGTAAATGAGCTATCACAAACTGTACTCATGTCAACCAAATTACAAACACAATTTTATAAAATATGCTTTTTCATGTACTATACTCCAGATAGAATTGCCAAATGGGGTAATGGGAGAGGAACATTCTGCTTTTGTTGCAATTTACAAGATGCGGATTGTATACATATCTTTTCATCTTGTCCCGCTTTAACTTTTCTCAAATCAAAAATTGAACATTTCCTCTCATCAATCCTTAAAACTGTGGTCAATCTATCTGATCAAACAGCTCTATTAGGCTTAGCAAACTGTACTAATCTGAATACGGGTCATGAACTGATTTTTATTTCAATGGTAGTATTAAGAACTTGTATAGCATCGGCTTGGCTAGATCCTATCGCTCCCTCATATCAACAGTGGTTTTCAAGATTGTTAGCAATTTATAATTTAGAAATGGCAATATATAAAACTAAAGGTAGGAAACGTAGAATAAAAGGTTTAAAAATGTGGTCTCCTCTAATAGAATGGTCTGAACTTTAGACGCTCATTTAACAATAACATGGTTAAAACTGCTTAGTTGAAATGTATACCCATCTACCCAAATGTTTATCTGTATCTCGTTGATTCATGTGTTAATTTAAATATTTAATCTCATGTATTATTATTTTCTATAAGTTCTTGAAATTCTTTTTGTTCTACACTTAATCTGCCCAATCAGTGGGTAGGGGGGTGGGGGTTGTCTTATGTGCTGTATTGTCTTTTCATTGTACAAAATTCAATAAAAAGAGTTTTAAAAAAAATGTGTTCTCTCACTTGCCTCACTCTCTGCTAACATTGTTCTGCTCCTCTTCAATCACCTCCTGAGATTGCCCGCCACTCCTTTCAGTAAAACACCTGCTCTCCTCCTGTCACTTCTCAATGATTATTGTTATCATGCAGACAAAGACATATCTTTGTAAGTGTCATCACTTGTAGACAAAATGCCTTGAGATCGGTGTCACTTGAATATTACAACAGTCATTGAAGATAACTGCACAGAGATCTCCTGTTGTTATGCATCTGCGAGAAATGTGTTTTCCTTATGTTCATGAACTATAATTTCCACACCAAGGTATAGAGCTACAGTGGATGCTTCAGGCAGAGAGGATGGCTTACAGTTAGGTATCCATACATCCAAGACTACTGGTTTCTGAGATACAGAGCAGTGGTCACGAGCTGTCTGCCAGGCCACGTGACAGTTTTTGAGCGTCGGGGTTCAATTCTCTGTTCTACAATTCAGTTCTAATTCAACCCATGGCAGTTGCCATCTTCCATGCTGCCACCAAGATATATTCCAGTTCAATATGTACTCAGGCTTCAATGGCTAATTTATTTTCATAGTCTTCAAAAACTCTGTCCTCTGCACCCAGGCTTGACATTTTCACTCCTGATAATGACCCTGCTGACAATTTCGGCTATCTACACCAAAACAAAGCCTATATTTTAGAGAGTACATATAAAACATTGGGCATTACTTCCCATGTATTAAGCAAATGTATCAAGTCTGATGCCTTCTTTTAGCTACATATTTATGACAAGATATATTAAACCTCAGCGAAGAGGGGGCTTTGAAACTGCAGTAATTTGCTGTTAGTTGTTTAAGCTGTGTTTGGAAAGGGATTGGAACACTCATTTTTTGGCTAGAAGAGTGAGTTGGAAAAGCAATATTGTTAGAGGGCAAAGTTTCACCTGCAGAACTCCGGAGTATGGATTGAGAATGTCTGTCTCCTAGGAAATTCTAAAATGAGGAGCAGCGTCCAGCCCACTGCCCAGCAGCCTGAGCTTGCTGATTGGCTCCCTAGCTCCCAAGATTCTATTAGCCCTCCTCTCACACCTCCCCAGGCCCCTTAAGGGTTTGTTGGGTGAACCCCAAAACTTTCACTTCCATGTTATGAGCTGCAGCTTCCAAGTGCCCAAGATTGCAGTGAGCCAAGGACCAGGAGGTGGTAAGAAGGCAGACTTTGTGCTGTCTCTTTGCTGAAATTTAAAAGCGATTTTTCTTTACCCGGACTGAATCAAATCAATTCGATTCAAGCAAGCTTTATTCAGCAATTGTCATAAAAGCACAATACATGCATTTTGTCATAAAAGATTAGTAACCTCGCATTAAAAGAAAATCTATAACATTATTCAATAAAAGCTACATAGTTTAAGATTGCAGATGCGAAAATTTCATGATAAATATAATACAAAAACAGAATATAAAAGCCAATTAGAAGATGGGACACATGGGAGTACTCTGGGGTAAATTAATAGGGTTGCGTAGGAACTTGTTCTCAGATACAGTCATTTTTGGTAGATTCTCAAATCCCCAAATCTCAACGCCATAGAGGGCTGAACTAACCACCTTTGCGTCATAGACTCGGAAGACTGGAGCAATTGGCTTGGTAAATGATTTTGCATGCTCAGAGCACAGTGCTCCAGCCAATTGGCGATGCTTAAGCATTGCCAGCCTAGTCTACTGGTTCCAATGCAAGTCGTGTTGAATATTTACACCGGGGTAGCCGAATGCCCTCACTTGTTCAAGTGGTAAATTATTCACAAAAAGTTTTCCCTTAAAAGTTTTATACTGGTTAAAAGTCATGAATTTGGATTTTAGCACGTTTACTTCAAGGCCTGGTGTTGTACAGAATTCTTCAGAGATGACTAATGCTTTCTGCAATCCACTTGGGGTCTTTGAAATAATTAGGCAAACATTAAAATGGGTACTTTCGCCCCAGCTAAAATTGGGGCGTCAATATTGGCTGTGATCATTAATTTGGCTACATCGTTGATATACAGAGAAAACAAGGTGGGAGCTAGGACGCAGCTCTACTGGAAACTGGCTGGTAATGTTTCCAGGAGACCTCCACCTAATCTGTGCATAATCTTGCTCGTGGAGTCTCATAATTAATGTTAGAAGGGCACAGGGCATGCCCAAGTCAAGTAAGACCAACCACAATGTAGAGTGTGGAACAAGGTCAAAGGCTGCCCTTAAATCAATAAAGGCAGCATATAAACTACCCTTATCTAGTTGCACTGTCTCCCAATGAAGCATTGAAAAATGCAATACTTTATCGACAGTGCTAGTGCAAGCCCTGAATCCTGCCTGGAGATGCGATAGAATGTTCTGCTCTCGCTCCCAATCCTGTATTTTATTTAGGATCATTCTACCTAGAATCGTTTGCATTGAGTCTATTAGACTGATCGGGCGGTAATTGCCAGGGAGTGACTTATCCCCCTTTTTGTAAACTGGTATTATTTCCACGCTGTTCCATGAGTCTGGGCTAGGCGCTCCTTTTGCCACTGCGTTTGCCAATAGCAGTATGTACCTACCTCATGCAAAAAAGTGTCTGCTGGGACACCGTCTATACCCGGTGCCCTACCAGCAACCACGGATTCCAGTGCAAGATTTATGTCCCCGATGTTAAAAGCCTCTTCCAAAAAGGGTTTATAGGTAGGTTTGTCCCTTATACTTGGTTCCTGACTTTTTGCGTATTGGGGTTTAAAATAAGCCACCCAGTCATCCTGGGCAACCCAGTTTTGTGGTTTTTCTGGTTGCCCACCACATCCCCATTTGATTAAACCCCAGAAACACTTAGAATTTTTAAGGGCACTAGCTTCCTTAAGCTCTTGCCACCTCTGTTCATCCCAGGCATGTTTTGATTTATACATTACATTTTTATAGGCTGTCCTTGCACGACATACAGCACTACTAGGCCCTAGCTTTATGGCCTGCTCCAGAGCAAAACGTGTTTGTCTACATTCTCTGTTATACCAGTGTGGCGAATTATTGGGCGGTACCTTGCTTATCTTGTATGGTCTAACAAACAGAATTTTTAGCTGCTGAAAAAATGATTCATGAGCCCTGGTAAAAGACTCTAGATCTGGGCCGCTAATAGGGACAATCCCCATCTCATTAGTTACATGCGCTAGCTTGCTGGAAATAAAATCTATATTCTCCTGGTTATCTACCATTTGCGCCCACTTCAAATGGCGCATGTTGTTTGTGGGAACTATGCTTAGGGGAGACAATTTGTTGGATCCACTTTCAGGTTTGGTCAGCATCCAGTAGGAAAGAAACATACATAGGGGGTTATTGTCGCTCTTCAAGCGGTCAACAACCGACTTATCCTCTAGATGATTCCACAACCTAAGACTCACAAGGATATAATCTATTCTACTTTGGCACAAACCACTCCTGTAGGTGCTTGCCCCCATCCTATCCTGGGGAGTCCTACAATTGGCTGCCCTAAGACCTTTGTTTAAACAGATTGAATTAATCTGGATTACCACCTCGGTCTATCTTTTTATTGGTGCAAGTTCTAGTTTTGGAATGCCCCATTGTGTGTCTTCTTCCACTGAAATATTCCAATCACAACTTGACAACGGCTCAAATGTCGCATTAAAATCACCAGCAACGATTATATGTGATTGTGTGGAATATCTTTCTAGGAGTTCTTTTAGGGCAGCTATGGTCTCAGATTTATTGCCCCCGTGCTCCTAGCATATTCATTATAAATATCCACAGGTTTAGACTGCCTTTGTTTGAGGCTTACAATCTGAATGTCCCTATGGTTGGATTGGAGTATCTTCACACTAATTTCTAGGTCCTGCTTGATCCAAATAGTCAATCCCCCTGAGGGGCGCCCTTTTGCGCCCTTCTCTGCAGGTATATTAAAATGTAAATACCCTACAAAGAATTGTGGATCGAGAATCCATGTTTCCTGGAATAGGCAAATGTTGTACAAATTAATAAAAGTAGCCCATTCCGGGATTGATACTTTTGAGTTCAATCCTGCAACGTTCCAAGATAGGATTGAACCTGGCGTTTCTAAAGTATCAGGGGATTTTGGAATCTCATTCATGTTTGAACCTCTTGTACAGTTTCTTAACCTAGGGAATAAAAAACCTTCCAATAACCGTGGGGTTACTAAAGTACTGGTAGTGCCTGAATCAGGGGCTACGTGCATGCTCTGGCTTCGGCTATCTTGCCCTCGGATAGATCAAATTGGTCACTTGGCCCGGCTAGTCAGTCATTAAGCTCAAGGCCCAAACAGCCCTTACCTTTTTCTGTTGCCTATTTTCTCGATCTATCGGGCCAATGATGGGGGGGTGAGGGTCTAAGTTGTCTAGCAGAGTAATCTGGGGAACAACTTCTAAACTCCAGTAAAACTACGTTTTCAACCATGGCCGCCTGCTTAAATGTCAATTCAATACAATCAATTGTCTCTCCTCAATGTGTAAGCCTGTGTGCCCTAATATTATCTTCTCTGATCACAGAGTGACAGCCCCTGGTGTGCCTAATCCAGTGAATAGCCTTGTTTATTAAAGAATCTGATGATTCTTTGTCCTTTCCTGGGCCCAGTCTCGGGACATTCACCATGTAAACTTTGGGTACACCAGGCAGCATAGCAACACTCTGGTGGTCTCTCCTTACTATTGTGACAAGTTTACTATTAGCTTGCTTAGGTGTAATAAGATTAATGCTATGCCTGTCACTTACTTGATGCCCGCCACTCCTTTCTCTAGGCAATATTTTCCCAGGACCAGCAATTTTTTGCTTGGCATCTTTTGAGCTGTAAGCATTCTGTGACCCCTTTCTACCTTTGACCACTTCACTATACGAGGCAGCAGCTTCAGACAGGTCACTATCCCTACATGTATCAGGCGCCATACTGTTGTAGACGAATCTAGGACTCTAGTTAATATTCCCGATTTATGCCCTTATGTGGTTATATCAAATCATATCATTATATAGGCATAAGAATCATACCCATATTAAGACATAGCCAATGCAGTCCAAATATGGCAAGGCTACTCCCATAGACTCCTAGAAAGCACAACGTGTTCTTACATAAACCAAGCCTCCAGCCGCCCGGGACTTCCCCCTGGTTCTGTATTGATTTGTCCTAGAACTCCTGGAGTCCTGAAAGAACTGCGAGTTCTTAGTGACGTCTTATGTCCAACCTTACGTCAAACTCGGCACCTTCCAGGTATAAATATACCAGTATCTGCCCTAGCAAAACACACAGTGGTTTGGAGAAGATCGACTAACTACTTGCCCGACGCCCTGCTGTAGCAAGTGCCGAAGTAAACCGACCCTCTTGCTGACGCACTGAGAGAGACGCTGTCTTTTCTCCTGCCGAGATATCCAGCTCCAGTGTTTTCCTGCTACCCTTGCGGGTTGCTGGGAGATCGATTCCTGAGAGAGAGATACAAGACCTCCCACATTCTAAAACCAGGTACAGAGCTGATTAGACCCTTAGAGAATTCTTGGTTTAGATTCTTGACAGAAACTATTTAACTTTAAACTACTTCTCGCGTACTTCTTCCCATGTACTAGGCTTAGGTTAGGTACACCGGGGTAGGCTTATCTTAGAAGCACCAGTTGAGTACGTTTAGTCATTATTTTATCATTGTATGTATTTTATCCATTTTAAATGTCTTATGGCTTAGAAACCATATAAATGCTTTTACAGTATTATTTCATAATTCTCCTTTTACTGTACGCACTTTACTTTATGACAAGTATTGCGATTGTAGCAATTCACTTCCCTTGCATGAGAAAGAAGACTGCTCAATAAATAACCTCTTTTATTGAAAAGGCCTGTCTCTCTGTTTCTCTGAACTTCTGGTGAAACTAAGCATGCACGATTGACTGAGTGAAATAGATATCTATTGTTTCCGCGACTATGGAGATATACTCCTTATTCTTGGGGGAGCAAAGTTGACATGTTTATGCGGTTGTCAGAAACTAATCCCTTCTTGTGTATTCGAGAAAGTTTCTAGTGACCTCTGACCTAGCTGGCATTCATAATTAGGTCTAACATATTCAATAGAGATCTAGTCGACCTAAGTCCTACGTCTAAACTATCGGTTATGTTATTCCAATGCGCAGAGCCTATAGGGAATATAGGAACTACACTACATGGCGCCCAACGTTTGGTAAGGTGATAATTTAACGCTAGATACTAGAGTAACTCAGTCGTGCTTTTCACACAGACCCTTTTCCCGTAAAAACTCAAATAGACGTCTGAAATGGGTGAAAGGTTAATATCCGCCAGAACTAAATAGGATGAGAATCCTATGTATTAGTTTTTGGTTTAGTCAACGTTGAAGGATACAGTGTTCCAAAATATTGTGCACCTAATCTTTGTTTCCTTGAAACTTGCTCTGCAAACTTTCAGTCAATATAATGTCGGAGAGTGACAACGAAAGGGAGAGAGCTAGAATAGCAGCTCCAGCAGTCTTAGATGACACAGCTCTCCAACAAAATGACCTGAATGCAATAATCATCCCGATAAATGTAAGAAAAAGTGTAACTTACAAACTTATAAATAACGGAGTATCATAGAGAGGTGGTAAAGTTATATTTGTAATAGAGGCACATGAGTGTCGGCAGACAGAGGTATTCTATTCATGGATAACTTTTCCAGCAGCAAATGCTGTGACACACAAGTTCCACTCCTACAAAGCAGAGGAACCTCCAACGGAATACGTTCCTTTCGACGACGTTGAAATTCCACTAGCTTACCAGGAGCATGAGCTCTGGTTTAATGGCGCCCTAAAACATCATAAAGACATTACCAGGCTCGGTCCACTAGGTAGACCAGGAGCCACATGGCCAGTTCTAGCCAGCTATACACCACATCCTGACATTGAAGAAATGTCAGACAGAGAACTTTTAGTTCAGCTAAAAGAATTAACAAAAGCATATAGACAATTAGTTCAATTGACAATTGATGGTACAAACTGCCGCCAAAAATTAAAAGAAACAGAAATAACAGACCAGCCTTTTGAACTTGCCAGAATTATTGAAAAGTACTATGAAGAATTAGGTAGAGATAGTTTGGGTGGGAAACCACTAAAACCACAACTAACTGAAAATCCTGAAAAAACGTTTATTAAGAATAATCTCCTTAATCCAAAAAAGAAGTGGGAGGGTAATAAACAGACCACTCCCAGAGAAAAACAGTTTCAGTCAAGAGGAAGGTCTCACCGAAGGAGAGAAAGATCTCTAGAGCGAGGGGATAGGTCTCCCCAACGAGAGCCCTCTGAAAAAAAGATACAACCTTAGAAACGGGGATAATTTGAGAAAACCTGACAGATATCAATAATGATGCACGTCCCTCTAGATCTTTTCAGACTTCCTCACAGAAATCAGAAAGAAGAGGACGGTCAGAACATAAAGAAGAGTGTGTCAAGTCCAAAGAGTAGGAACCTGCTCATCAAAGTAAAAAATTACAATTTCCTAAAAAGAAGGTAGCTAGTATTAAAATAAACATGCCGAGGATCCTGAGGACACAATTGAAGAATGGAGAATGGGCCCTAACAATGCTAGACAGTGCAGCAGAAGTGACCATAGCTTGCAAGATCCTGATGAATCTTCTGGAGGCAGTGGACACGAATGAATACGTTCAGGTGGCAACTGCAGACACCAGAGTCAGTATACCACATAAATTATATGAAATAACACTGCGCATAGGAGGGGACATAACTAGGAAAATAAGAACTCTCTTTTGGGAGAATTTATCTAAGGGCTAGGATATCCTTCTAGCTGAGAAAGACTGGCCACCAGAGTTTGTTAGGAAGTTCCCACATGGCGATGAAATGATTATGTCTGCCTTCTCAAATCACATTCCAATTCATAAAAAATACACATATGCTAGAAAATGGGCAGTGGCCCAGGCCCCTGCTTTATATAAAAATCATGTAGGATGGATGAGGATTCTCCTCACCATAAAATCCAGTTAAAAAATCAACCTACTGCACAGAGGCAGTATCCTGTTAAGCAAGAAGCTAAAAAACAAGTCAGGGAGATCTTAGATCAGCTTGAATACCAGGGAGTGATTGAAACATGCACCTCACAAATGAACAATCCTTTGTTTCCTGTCTCCAAACCAGACGATTCATATTGTCTAGTATTGGACTACAGACACCGAATCTCTTGTTGCAAAACATTTGCAGTACAAGATTCACACAGTGCAGCACTAATGAATACCATCATGCGCAAAAAATGTACAACAACATTAGATATTTCAAATGGTTTCTTCTGTCAAAGCATTGCACCAGAAAGCAGGTATTTGACCGCTTTCTCCAGTATGGGGGGCCAGAGGCAATTTTGCCGTCTCTCCCAGGGATTCAAGAATAGCCCAGGATTATTTTTAGCCAGTGTAACAGAGTTACTACAAATGTATGATGATGAGGCATTATCTTATGTCGAGGACATCTATTTTACAGACGATGACCTGGACACACACTTGAAAAGAGTGAACACCATTATACTTGGGTTCGCATCTAAAGGGTACAAATTCAACTTTAAAAAATCATGAATTTCCCACCTCACTGTCCTATTTCTGGGATATGAGTTATCAAGTGAAGGCAAAAGCCTAGCAGACAACTTCTTAGAGAAGTGTGCAGTGCTCCAAGCTCCAAAAATGCTGAAAAACTTACAATCAATTCTAGGCTTCCTGAATTTCGGAAGAACTTACATTCTAAACTACGCAGAGAGTGTTAAACCTCTCTATGAATTAATAAAACCTGATTTCAAACCAATTAATTAGACACAGAAACACACAGAAATTTTACGTTCAATACAAACAGACATGTTAACTAAACAAAACTGCAAACACGCGTAAACGAACGCAACCTTGTAATCCGAGTCATCCCAGGAAGATGCGGATTTACGTACCTGACGTACCTGACCTCTAATGAGGGAGAAACTGTACCAATAGCTTACAAATCACACTTGTACACACAAGCTGAAATGAAATTCAGTTCTACTAAAAAAATTCTGACTGCTGTTCAAACTGCTGTAGCAAAAGAAAGAGCCCTAGCCCAAGGGAATCGCATATCTATTTTTACTGCAGAATCAGCCCTTGAAGCGGTAACAAGACCGAGCATGCCCAATGCAATGGCCTTACACGCTTTTGATCCCAAAATGAAAAAACTAGAACATCTAGAATACGAATATGAATATCCTCTGCCGACCGAAATTCTGCCTCTCGAACAGTAGGCCTGCGTAATTTACACAGGCAGATCAGCGCAACATTGGATTGTGGAAAAACAAGTATACAATGTAGCATGTGCAGCATGTGCGATTGTAAAAGGTCGCTGGCGCATAGGTAAATTCAGACCAATGGTCCCTAAAACTCAATCACTCAGAAACTGTACAGCTCAGCAAGCTGAACTACAGGCTTTAAAGATGGCGCTTGTAAATACCGATCGCGAATTCCCCACACTAATAGTGTGCGATTCGTATTACTGCGTCCAGTCTTACAATGAAAACTTGCAGATCTGGGTTCAAAACGGTTTCAAAGAAGCGAAAGGTGGCACAATAAAGCATAAAAAGCTATGGGAACAAGTAGTTCTTTTACAGAAAGAACTACAAAAGACTCACGTGATACATAGGCTGAGTCATCACGTGATGGTGTTCACGTTGCAGAGAATTTATTGTCTGATAAAGCCATTAAGGCAGCTGTTCAACCGGCTTCCGTAGCAACAATAAAGCGTTCAAAAAAATGAATAGATGGAGAAACTATGCTGGCAGTAAAAGCCTCATTGGAAGGCAACTATGCGGCATTACCTCTAAATTATCCACTCGATAATACATACATAATTGATGCAAACTCAGTTCCTTTTGCTCAAATCCCTGGAGTGGGGGACAGAGTAATTCCAAACAGGAACCGGAGAGCTTACTTGATTCAAGAAGCACACATGGGAATGGGTCTGAGGCACCAAGAGATCTTAAAATCTCTAATAGACTTACAATCGGAGAACTGGTGGCCGGGAATGAGCGAGCAAGTTTATAACTTTGCAATAGATTGTCAGGACTGCAATAGAGATCGCAGTTGTGAACCGGACCAGATATCTGACTCTAGCACAGTAAGACCAGCCCAGACACCTCTATTAGACAGCATTAGACTATCTACACGCAGGCGTCCAAATGCGACCCCTTAAATATTAAGACAAGATTAATTTGGATGTGGCCCCAGCGCTCGGCTGACGCCAGAACTGTTTTAAAAGATTTGTGAGTCTTTATTGGCACACATGCAATTGGCACGCTACATTCTGACCAGGGTCCTGCGTTTAGCTCTCGAACTTACAAGGAGGCCATGGCCAGCTTGGGCATTGCATTAAGGAACTCTTGTCCCTTCCATCCTGAGGAAAATGCTGCAGTGGAGAGAAAAAACTGTGACATAAAGCAATCTATAACAGCGAGGGTATTTGGTTCGGGTGATGGGTGGGTCAAACATCTAATAAGTGTCCAACGTAGTCTTAATAATCTACTAAGACATTCTCTGGGTGGAATCACTCCGTATGAACTTTTGTTTGGTACTAGAATGTTGATCGAAGACCTCGACCGTCATACTTCAGTGGTGGAACAAAAAACCTTTGATATCAAAGATCGTTTGGTTGTTTAACAGGACTTAAATGAAACAAGAAGAAGTCTAAGTTACACAAAGCAAAAGCCGACGACCACTGAAGAAAAACGCCTGTCCCAGCAAGACCTGTCTGGATTCCAAAGATTGGGGATCTGGTCAGAGAAAAGATTGCGGTGAAGAAAGAATTTGGGCCTTCTTACAGAAAAGCAGTACTTGTTTTAGCAATTCAAGGAACAAGATCAGTAGTACTACCGCCACTTGCTGGTAAAAAGGGGACAGAGTTGTATCAATCGACCTGGTAACACCACAATCATGTGGCCAATAATAAGTAGTAGGCCCAGTGGACTCCCAAGATGTAATAGAAGACCAAACCTTGCTATAATTCAAGAGGTTCAAACTGAGAGACTAATCACTTTTGATAAACCTGTAGTGAAAAAAGAAGGTCTATGCAACAAAGCCATGGAAATTCTGCCTCTTGAAACCCAAATTGCAACAGTTCGTCAAGAAACACCGGTCTACAATGATGTAGCCTCGGACTATACTAATATGACAAAGGAAGATGCAAATCCAAAGATTAATGAAAATCCTGAAGCAATTCCAACAATTGATAGAACTGCATCTGGCTACGTTATCAATTTAGATGACTTTTCTGAAGATCCAAGTGAACATGAAGAAAAGCCAGCAAACAAAACTTTCAAAGAAAAAATTACAGAACTCTTTCATCAACTTAGAGAAACATATCTGATTTCACCATGGATTGAATTGTGGATTGTTTTAGGTGTACTTTTCCTCCTGCTCTGGCTAATTTTGGTTTTAAGCTTGGGAAGAATGATTGATGGAAAATACAGTACAATGGACACAGCAAGTCAGAACATCAACTTGGTTCTAAAGCCTCACAGATCTTCTCACATTGAAAAAAGAGAACTATCATCAGTAAACATCACAGCCATTCCTATACCTGGTGGTGTAGCATGGGACAATACTGATCACGACATCTATGGTCCGGTTGAACTATTAAAATATCCACATCAGTTCAAGGTTTCTTTAAGTGACTTTTTATCACCGAACACTTTCTCTGATGATTGGGACTTTGAAACTATTAATAACATGATGTCAGATTTAGAAATGTCAGCAAACTTTACAGAACATGATTATTTAGAAGGTTCATCAGATTGTGAAGAAAAGTATTGCTTTAATCATTATGGGCACCACTATTTGCATAAATCTGCTAATCCTAGAAATGTTTTTACTTATAATCAATGGGAACATTGTCCAACACCGCCTAAAGGCAGCTCGAAAGCATTTTATGAGAAAATCCCATACTTCTCAGGGTTTAATAACACTAATCCAGAAACATTTTATTTTAAAATTATGAATAAGACAGGAATGAAAAACATGTTGACAAATACTAAACTGATTTATTCTTCAAAATGTTATACACAATTGTCTACATTTGCTTTTGAATTTTGGAAAAACAACATTGAGACAAAAACTGTATGGGGTGCAAAAGACTGGCAGGTACAAGGTTTAGAATCATTATTCAGAGCCTGCATGATCCCAGAACAAATAATGTTCCTGAATGATACCATTCAACAAACAACCTGTCTTGGCCTAGCCAAGATAAAAGATTTAAACAAACCGTCTATACCAAAACCCATACCTGATAGTAATAGCACTACAGATAAGGAGATAGACGTATCCCATATTTTACACCAAAACAGAACTAATCCTGATTGGAAAAAATGGTTGATCTGGCCCACAGACACTAATAACTGTCAAGATAGATTCCTGAACAAAACACAGGGGTTCACACAGAACAGGCCAGACCCAAGATATTCCCAGAGATAACATCCAGGGATAATAACAACATACAGTGTAGGGAAACTTTGCTTCGAATGGCTACAGAAATCCACACTACCTGAAATTAAGCAACACTTGACCTTACTTAAAGAAGGCGTTGACTTGCAAGATTTCTTATTGGGACCTCGCAAACAGCGTCAAAAACGTTTCATATACACCGGCATATATGCTGCTTACAACGAAGCTTGAAAAGTAACGCAAATTGACACTGCTGAAAAAATACGAGAAATTGATCGTATTAATTTGAAAAAAACACTGTCTGTAGTGGACAATGGGTTAAAAACTTTGTCCTCCAGAATTTATTCTTTGGACAGCATTGTATCATCTGCTATTGATATAATAGAACAGGATATGCTAATGTTACAACATGGCCAGTCCCAATTACGTTCTATTGTACAGTTAGGCTGGACGTTACAAAGTCTCCATTCAGGCTACATGCCATGGCGTGTAATCAACACAACGTCATTATTTTCTATCTTTAACCTTACAGATAAACAAATCTCTTTGGCACAAAAAGGAGCAGACTATACGGTGCAGAGCATTGAAAAACTAGAAAGATTACCATTGACAGTTTCCGAAAAACCTGTCATTGAATGGATAATACATGGCACCATAGCAATTCCGATAACAATTTTTCAGTTTCAATATTGCCAAAAGCACATCCCAGCGGGCCTATATGAAAGGTTGGGTAAAGGGTACATCAAGTCAACCTGGAATTTACCTTACACACATAGATGTTGGAGTGGGGGTAAAAAAGAGGTATTTCTTAGTGGTAACAACTGTAAAAACTCACTAAGTGGTAAACTTCTGTGTCAAGAAATTAACTTGCATGGCGCCTGCGAGGGTTCATCAAATGACCTTTCATGCCACCTGCATGGTACCCCTGCCACACAAATTGAGCCTTTTTTCAGACAACTTTCCAACGGCAGTTACGTTATGTTAAGTAACCACAGCTGTTGTGGCATGTTGCCAGGAATGGCCTATCTCGTTAGTGTTACATCCACGGTCACTTGCTGTATGCAAGTATTGTATCCAAACAGCAAACCAGACAAGGAGGCAACGATATGGCCTTCATTGAATATCTCTTCAATTCGAATTGATACTTTAAGCAGAATAAAGTCCATTCTGTTACAAAAAACTGTGCCTTTGACCTCCTCTAAAGAAACGTATGATCTGCAACTCGCAAGGTCGGCAGCAGAGATACATGCATTATTATCAACAAATTGCCCCGTGCATTTCGTAGAAATGTTAAGTCAAATCCTGAACATGTCCGATACCAGTGGCATCGCACATGTATTTAAGACAATTTTTTCGGGACTGTTAGCACCCTTTGAAGCAGCCCTGAGCATCTTCCCAAATTTCGTGCACTCTGTGTTCAGCGGCCTGCCTCTCATCTTGGGACTCGTAGCAGGAATCTTATTTTTGTTCCTTCTGCTCTGATATGGCAAGTCCAGTCACAAGCAAAACTCAGGTTACAATGGAAGAAACGCTCCTGCGATGCGATACCGAGATAGGATTACTAAAGTTCTCGGTTTGGCTCGGCTAAGAAATCTGAAAACCACCTGGTTCCTTTCATTCAGATCAATCTGGCAAGATTGCATCCTACCTGTTCTACGATGCCTACTCTGCAGTTAAGAATGCGTGTTAGACGTCTGTCTCACACTCCCATCAGCAGTACCGAAGGATGTCGATACTTTGCTTGGTTCGGTAACGGCTCATGCAACGTGTTGACCCCGGCGGATACATATTCTGATGACGGCATTCGTTGAGACCTCACAGCTACAAGCTGGGAGTGAGGTACGAGATGAAAGTGGCACCCAGGTACAACCTTCTGTGACCATTGCTGATCTAGACAACGATGACGGCAATGCATCTCACATATGCACTATTTTCATTTTTTCTGACATGGTCCAACTTTCACCTACTGTAGTAGACGAATTCTTTGCCAACCTATCCGAGTTAATGTTCTCTCCTAACAACGAGAATAACTTTTGAAAACAGTACCATGCAGCGTTCCCTGAACTTTGAATTTGGCCTTCAGTTTTTGATAAACAGAACTTCTAAAAAACTTTGGAAATATTTTATCCCCAAACGAAAATATTTTTTCCCCGTTCCCAAAATATTTACTTTTTTTGGCACATGATACTCTGCTTAAAGTAGAACTATTCTTAGAGAACAAGATTTCTATTTTGAAACTCTAGAGACGATATTTTCACTTAGCCTCTAGCACATGTACAGTCTTGTATATATATGTGACAAAATGGTCTCGACCTTCTCTTCTGTATTGAGAGCCACTTCATAAATGTAAATTTCGTGATTCATTCAGTCAACATCTCAATGTACAATATATGCATTATCTGAATGATACCACTGCTTACAAAAACGTACAGTATAATACTCATTTTTCGTGTACATACAATTTCAAATGCATTTCATGTATTTTGGGGTGGGATGGAAAACACATGCATAGATATGTTTTAAATTGCTCAGCATTTAGTAATGATGGACATTATACGTGGAGTGGGAGTTGTAGACGAATCTAGGACCCTAGTTAATATTCCCGATTTATGCCCTTATGTGGTTATATCAAATCATATCCTTATATAGGCATAAGAATCATACCCATATTAGGACATAGACAATGCAGTCCAAATACGGCAAGGCTACTCCCATAGACTCCTAGAAAGCACAATGTGATCTTGTATAAACCAAGCCTCCAGCAGCCCGGGACTTCCCCCTGCTTCTGTATTGATTTGTCAAAGAACTCCTGGAGTCCTGAAAGAACTGCGAGTTCTTAGTGACGTCTTATGTCCAACTTTACGTCAAACTCGGCACCTTCCAGGTATAAATATACTAGCATTTGCCCTAGCAAAACACACAGTGGTTTGGAGCAGATCGACTAACTACTTGCCCGACCCACTGCTGTAGCACGTGCTGAAGGAAGCCGACCCTCCCGCTGACGAACTGAGAGAGACTCTGTCTTTTCTCCTGCAGAGAAATCCAGCTCCAGCGTTTCCCTGCTACCCTTGCGGGTTGCTGTGAGATCGAGTCCTGAGAGAGAGATACAAGACCTCCCACATTCTAAAACCAGGTACGGAGCTGATTAGACCCTTAGAGAATTCTTGTTTTAGATTCTTGGCAGAAACTATTTAACTTTAAACTACTTCTCCCGTACTTCTTCCCATGTACTAGGCTTAGGTTAGGTACACCGGGGTAGGCTTATCTTAGAAGCACCTGTTGAGTACGTTTAGTCATTATTTTATCATTGTATGTATTTTATCCATTTTAAGTATCTTATGGCTTAGAAACCATATAAATGCTTTTACAGTATTATTTCAAAATACTTCTTTTCCTGTAGTTCTTTACTTTATGACAAGTATTGCGATTGTAGCAATTCACTTCTCTTGCATGAGAAAGAAGACTGCTCAATAAATAGCCTCTTTTATTGAAAACGCCTGTCTCTCTGTTTCTCTGCACTTCTGGTGAAACTAAGCATGCACGATTGACTAGGTGAAATAGCTATTTATTGTTTCCGTGACTCTGGAGATATAGTCCTTATTCTTGGGGGAGCAAAGGTGTCATGATTATGCGGTTGTCAGACACTAATCCCTTCTTGTGTATTCGAGAAAGTTTCTAGTGACCTCTGAGCTAGCTGGAATTCATAATTAAGTCTAACATATTCCATAGAGACCTAGTCGACCTAAGTCCTACGTCTAAACTATCGTTTATGTTAATTCAATGCGCAGAGCCTATTGGGAATATATGAACTAAACTACAGTACGTTGCGCTGACGCATTTTCTTGAGCTTTCGATTTACCACTTACTTATTTGTTTGCTAAGCAGGTTGGACAGTGGCCTTTGTCCAGTAAGCTACTGCTTACTATAGAGGTGATTATCGATCTTAGTTTTCATGCACTCAACCGCCTTGCATAGTAGTTGAACAATTGAGGTCAGGTCAGTTCGACCATCCTCAATTGGTACAAGAAAATTAGGCACACCACCCAAAATTAGCTCTTTGCCACCCCGGGAAGCATCAGGCTCACATACCTCAATTAGCTCATCAATGCGATCCATAACGCAGTTTGTCCCCGCATGTGTGGCTAATTTTCTTGCCTTCCTTGCTTTTTTCCCCTTGGTCAGCATACTTGTGCCCTTGCCCCCTCCCTCCATGAATTTCCTTTTCCCCATGATGTGGATCTTTTTTTTAGGCACTTAAACTTTTAGTGCCAAACAGTATTGGTATTGCTTAAGTCACTTTTAGACACTTTCAAAACATCAACAGTACCTTGGAGTCAATGAGAAAAGGGGGTGGCCCAGCCCAGCCTCTTTCAGCCACTGACGGGCAAAGACGGGCTTGCCCTTGGCCCGGGCTTTGCCCGGGCGCTGCCTGCGCGCGTCCCGCTGATCCAGGGCCTGATTATGTCTAGGTTAGACTTCAGCAATGCGATCTACCTCGGGGCCCCTGAGAGCACTCTGAACAGACTCCAACAAGTTCAGAATGCGGCAGCACGAATGCTCTACAACATCCCTATGTCTCGTTCTGCTAAACCAGCACTGAGGACACTACACTGGCTTCCAATACGGGAAAGAGTGAAATTTAAATCCCTATGCCTTGCACACAAAATCTTGCAAGGCAAAGGCTCCCCCGTCCTTCAGAAGATGGTGATCCCGTATAAAGCGAGCAGAGCTTTACGCTCAGACCAGCAACACCTGACTGTTGTCCCTAGGGTAAAAAAGGCCCGATCAGGAGGAAGGAGATTCTCAGTCAACGTTGCCACCCTCTGGAATGCCCTCCCCCTATGTTTACGCGCAGAACCATGTCTACTGCGCTTCCGAAAACAACTTAAAACTCTCCTCTTCTGTTAATCTTCTGTTCTTGCTATTTCTGACACTTGCTGGTGGCTAAGCGCTGGGATGCTCTAGGGCATAGGTACTCACAAAATTTCTCACGGGGGCCAAATTTACAGTGTAGTTTGTGGCCGAGGGCCGCACTGGTGGGGGCGGGGTCAGTGGGGGAGGGGGTGGGTCTAGAGCAAAATAAAAACTGTGACCATGAGGTTGAACATAGGCACCTGCAGCGGACGCCTTCGTCCACTGAACCACCAGACCGGCACACACACATTTCTCTCTCTCTCTCTCTCTCTCTCTCTCTCTCTCTCTCTCTCACACCCACACCCTCGGTCACCCTCACTCTGACTGTCTCTCTCTCTCTCTGTCTCACTCCCTCTCTCTCTCTCACCCTCTCCCTCCCTCTGTCTGTCTCTCTCTGGCTCACTCCCTCCCTCTGTCTCTGTCTCCCTCTGTCTGTCACCCTCTTTCAACCTACCTCTGTCTCTCTCCCTGTCTCCCTCTCTCTGTCTCCCTCCCTCTGTCTCCGTCTCCCTCTGTCTCCGTCTCCCTCCCTCTGTCTCCGTCTCCCTCCCTCTGTCTCCGTCTCCCTCCCTCTGTCTCCGTCTCCCTCCCTCTCCGTCTCCTTCCCTCTGTCTCCTTCCCTCCCTCTGTCTCCCTCCCTCTGTCTCCCGCTCTCTGTCTCCCTCCCTCTGTCTCCCGCTCTCTGTCTCCCGCTCTCTGTCTCCCGCTCTCTGTCTCCCTCTCTCTGTCTCCCTCTCTCTGTCTGCCTCAGTCTTACTCTCCTTCCCTCTGTCTGCTTCCCTCTGTCTCCCTCCCTCTGTCACCCTCTTTAACCTCCCTCTGTCTCTCTCCCTCTGTCTCCCACCCTCTGTCTCCCACCCTCTGTCTCCCACCCTCTGTCTCAGTCTCCCTCTGGTTCAGTCTCCCTCCCTCTGTCTCCCTTCCTCTGTCTCCCTCCCTCTGTCTCCCTCCCTCTGTCTCACTCCCTCTGTCTCACTCCCTCTGTCTCACTCCCTCTGTCTCACTCCCTCTGTATGACTGACTCTGTCTCACTCTCCCTCACTCCCTCTGTCCCACTCTCCTTCCCTCTGTCTGCTTCCCTCTGTCTCCCTCCCTCTGTCACCCTCTTTAACCTCCCTCTGTCTCCCACCCTCTGTCTCCCACCCTCTGTCTCCCACCCTCTGTCTCCCTCTCCCTCCCTCTGTCTCAGTCTCCCTCTGGCTCAGTCTCCCTCCCTCTGTCTCCCTCCCTCTGTCTCCCTCCCTCTGCCTCCCTCCCTCTGTCTCTCTCCCTCTGTCTCCCACCCTCTGTCTCCCGCTCCCACCCTCTGTCTCCCACCCTCTGTCTCCCTCTCCCTCTCCCTCTCCCTCCCTCTGTCTCAGTCTCCCCCTGGCTCAGTCTCCCTCCCTCTGTCTCCCTTCCTCTGTCTCCCTCCCTCTGTCTCACTCCCTCTGTCTCACTCCCTCTGTCTCACTCCCTCTGTCTCCCTCCCTCTGTCTGACTCCCTCTGTCTGACTCCCTCTGTCTGACTCCCTCTGTCTGACTCCCTCTGTCTCTCTCCCTCTGTCTCTCTCCCTCTGTCTCTCTCCCTCTGTCTCCCACCCTCTGTCTCCCGCTCCCTCCCTCTGTCTCCCTCTCCCTCCCTCTGTCTCCCTCCCTCTGTCTCACTCTCTCTCACTCCCTCTGTCTTACTCTCCTTCCCTCTGTCTGCTTCCCTCTGTCTGCTTCCCTCTGTCTCCCTCCCTCTGTCACCCTCTTTAACCTCCCTCTGTCAACCTCCCTCTGTCTCCCACCCTCTGTCTCCCACCCTCTGTCTCCCTCTCCCTCTTTCTATCTCCCTTCCTCTGTCTCCCTCCCTCTGTCTCCCTCCCTCTGTCTCCCTCCCTCTCTCTCTCCGTCTCCCTCCCTCTCTGTCTCCCTCCCTCTGCCTCTCTCCCCCCCCCCTCCCCCTCCCTCCCGCTCCCTCCCTCTGTCACCTCACCTGGCGTGTGTGTGTGTCAGCCAGGGCTGAGGCAGCTTGCGGGCTGCACCCGAGTACTTCACCACAGGTCTTTAATAGACCACTTACTTGTTAATGAGGCTTTGTTGTATTTTGCCTCTTTTTAGCGCCCCTGAATCTCCACTCTGACCTTCTCTGGAATAGCCCGGCCCCCACAGAGTGCTGCTGCAACCTCAGTGTTTGTGGACACTCTTTACATTTAAAAAAAAAAAACACACGGTGAAAGGGTCCGTCAATCCCCGCCCAGCACGAGGGCACAGCTCGGCAGAAAGAGGCCCTGGCACCGGGCGCTTTCAAAGGCTCCACTGAGAGGCCCTCAGCGCCCCACAGGGCTGCTGCCAGCCGAGGCTCTCACAAAAACAAACACAGCTTTTGGAGGGCGACGCGAATCATTTAATGTGCGTCTCGCTCGCTTCTCTAACACTCACTGCAAAGCAATAATCGTGCACACGGCAGGGTGGCCAGGGGTTCCACACACAGTGGGTATTACAGATGTCTGCATGGTCCGCTGGCCGCAGCGGAAGGCTTGCCGGGCCGCCGCTGGCCCGCGGGCCGTACTATGAGTACCCCTGCTCTAGGGTAACCGGGCGCTGTACAAAACCGATTTAATAATAATAATAATTTCAATATAAAACATATCTCCCTTATAAACAAGCTGTACAAAACGACCAAGCTGATTAATTTACCTAATACATAATATGAAATCAAAAAAGTGGTAGAAAATTGCCACAACAGATAAAATTATGTTGAATCTCTATGGATCGGAGAGGGCTGGGTGGCATAGATTAGAATTTGTTACAAAGTAAGTCAAATCAATTGGAAGTCTGAATATTATAGCCACTCACTCCGAGGCCGCTTCTGCCCATCGAAAGGTTACTCTCTACATTTGATCTTGGTTGGGGGAGGTATGATGCTCTAGGGTAAAAGTCACACAGTTCCCAGGTGTGTATTGGGCCGTCTCCTATTTGTTGCTGCCAGGTTTGAAGATGTGGGACGACGTGTTTATTTCTGAAATTTATTAATACCAGGTCACCAGGTATATCTTTTCGAAGGGGACCTAGCCAGCCCACCCTTCTAACATTTCGTATTCTTCCATCAATATTAGGTGGCAAGGGTCTATTTTTTGTTAACCAGAACACAACCTTATTTCTTAAGTCCTGTTGTCTTTCAGTTTTTCCGTCTGTAAGTGCTGGCACTCCAGAGAGGACGCACACAAACGGAGCAGCCTCCGGCGGTAAATGTATGTGATTAGTTTTTTGTGACATATTCCCGTGGTTAGGAACTGTCCCTTTATGGAATGCGGGTTCTTTGTCAGCCCTACTCTGGAGGAGGAGCTCTGTGCTATTATGGATTTTGTGGTTACTTTCGGAGTATTTGAGGATAACATATGTGAGGCTACTGGTTGATTTTGGACAATGTTACTTTGAGCATTTGTTATGGGCACTTCAGTGGCAGATAAAAACTGTGTTTGGTTGGGTCCTGCCATACTTTTTAAGAGTAGCGAGTTTGCCTTAGTCATTTCCTCTGCATCCGTAAGCCTATCCCCTAAGTTATTCATTCGTTCTATCAAGGGGGTTATGATAGAGTTGATGATGATTTCTATCTGGGCCAATAGAGTTGCCCGGGTAGAGGGTGCAGAAGTTTCCCGTTTCGCAAATACCTTACATGTCTTAGGGGTGATGGTGATGGGCAATGGAGGGCTTAAGTACAGTTTTTGTTGCTTTGCTTGACTCCCCGTGTGTTTATCCCCATTTCGCTTTCTTTTAACAGAGGGCTCCTGAGGGAACACTATAGATTGCGTGTTAACTTTTGCTGGTAGTAAAAGGGGAGTACCCAGCAAACTTTCATTTAGTTGGGATGGTGTACTAGGCTGGGGACCTGTGATTATTGTAGGGCAGATAGGAGCACTAGATTGCTCGATTCTCGATTCCACAGGAGCATACATAGATTTACATAATTTATTTAGTTCCTCCAACAATGATGAGTTTTGTGCTACGTCAACTGTCTGTGAGGGAGATCGCTTACTGAAAGTGTTATCTGTAGACAGACGTTGTTCTGTTCTCTCTATTTCCCGAACAATGGGTGATGTTGCCCTACTTAGGTAGTGGTCTAACGTCCCCTTGGCCGAGTCCCTCTGAGAGGATAGTATTTTTGGGCACCCCCTTGCATGTCATAATGTAACTGGCTTTTGTGTATTTAGCACGGGAACAGCAACAAACACCTAGAAGCACCTAAAATGTTTGTGCATCACAGTATGGTTTCCCTTGGGAAGGGCCAGAATATTCCTATGGATAGTCTTCGGTTCTCTTTACCTCCTTTTGTTGCAAGGCCAAGGGGGGTGGCCCGACCCGGCCTCCTCAGGCCTAAGATGGCCTTAGATGGTCACGCCCTTGTCCCGGCCTTAACCCGGCGCCGCCCGCGCGCGTCCCGTGACGCCGAAGGAGCCTTCAAAGTTAAAGTGCCTCCGGGCGCGCAAAATGCGTGGCAGTGGGCGATGCTGACGCACAGCAGCCTGGGAGCTGTAGTCTCCCCCTCGGCAGCCACGGGATGTAACTGGCGGCGGCGGCCGGGAGTCCCGCAGCGTTAGGCACCCAGGAGCAACTGGAGCAGCGTGGCAGGTAAGACCCTGCTTCAAATGTCCCCCGCTCCTTGGTAGGAGCCTCCAAAGTTAAAGCGCCTCCGGGCGCGAAATGCGTGGCAGTGGGCGTGGCTGACACATAGAAGCCTGGGAGCTGTGGTCTTCCCCTCGGCAGCCGCGGGATGTAACTGGCGGCGGCGGCGGGAGACCCGCAGCGTTGGGCACCCAGGAGCAACTGGAGCAGCGTGGCAGGTAAGACCCTGCTTCAAATGACTGTATCATTTTCACCAGTTTTGTTTGTGGTTGTTACAGTTTATTTTTTTTTTGTTTTAACTTGCCTTTGACTTCAACATTTTCACATGTTGCATTGTGGGCTTTGTAGCCCAGAATCTGTTGTTTGCAATTACCTGTGACCACCTGATTTCCCCTCCTAGTTTCTCCCTTAGTCTGTGCTCAGACCTGTGTGTTAAGCAATTCACGCCAGCTCCCTTTTTGTCCTAGCAAGTGGGAGAAACCAGATTAAACACTCACACTAAAAAAGAACAGAGACATTAAACCTCAGAGGCACAGCAGAGGGTGCTTTGAGACTGCAGCAATCTGGTTTTAGTTGTTTACGCTGTGTTTGCAAAGGTATTGCAACACTTGTTTTCGGGCTAGGAGAGTAAGTTGTTTGAATTTTTGTAAAGCAGTATTGCTAGAGGGCAACATTTTAGGCCCTTACCTGCAGAACTCCAGACCATGGAGTGAGCCTGTCTGTCTCCTAGGATATTCTGAATTGAGGAGCAGCTTCCAGCTCCCTGCCCAGCAAACTGTGCTCGAGGTTACAGGCACCTTATATAAGCTGCTATTGAATGCTACATCTGTGCACTGATTTGTGGCTGTATCTGGTGTTTCTACTGGATTAGGGTTAGTGTTCTTATTGGTTAATAATGTGTAGGGGTGGGTAGTGAAGTCCGCTCTGCCGGCGGATTTAACAGAGTTTTGCTTCTCAGCGCTCCACTTGGATGGCGGAGTTCAGTAAAAAGTCCATCGCCCACAGTGGAGCGGAGTTTACAGGTGCCTCCGCCTTTGATGAATATACATTCTGCACGCATACACACCTTTGTTTACATTTTTATGGCTCAACATCACCTGTTAAGGCCCCAGTAGTTCTAGAAGCATGACACGACTTCCTCTGCAGGGTAGGACATTTTACAAACGGCACAGGGCCGGTGCACTTTTCCCTCTAGGAGAAAAACATTAGTGAGACGCCATGTGTCATCTTGATTTGAACATTCACTGTCAATCAACTGTGTTAATGTTCTATGCCTTCCATCTTCTTGCAAAGAAGAGAGGGCACACGTCTCCTAGAATTCCTTGCAAAGCGCCCCTCCTCTCTGGGCTCGGGTATCTGAGGCACATGCGTTCAGTAGAACTCGCCCCCTCCCCCTAGGCCAGTTGCCTAGGTAACAGTACCCAGCATGCTTGTCTGTTGGGATTTCAGGTTGGGATGCGAGCATTGCACACAATCAGAGAGCCTCCAAGGCAGGGAGGGGGATAATCAGAGAAAAGTGAAGGTGTTTGAGGCAAAGGAGCGAGAAGCATTAAGGGTGGGGCTCCCATCAGGTCAACCCAGTATGGGCCATGAAGGAAAGGGGAATGATGAAGGAGAGTGACTGGGCTCTGTTCCATTCCGGCCACATGCATGTGAGCACTGCTCCACAGATCGTCTGACAGGGAAAGCATGGGTCGGCCAGCAGGGATGGGACACTTCCCACTGGCTGATAAGCAAGGAGTGAGCAGACACTGTCCAAAAAAAGGTCGCAAGTGTTTTGCCCAGTGGTGCAAGGCTAACTTCTTTAAAAATGTAACGTTGCAAACAGATTCTTACTTAGAACTTATCAGAGAAGTTCCGGGTGAAAATTTAGTAAATGTCTCGATCCACCCCACGGGTCTGCTCGTGATACCACAGGCTGCCAACAGACTGCCCCTACTTTACTCCCTCCTATAGCTTAGCCTTCCCAAACTCAGATCAGTGTGCTATGCTGTAGCCGTAGCATTCCGGAAATAAACAGGACACAGAGGGAGCCACAAATTACTACCAGGGCACAGTGCTTACTACCCAGAGTAACTTGAAAGTCACCATCCGCAGTGCCACCTTTGCCCTTTGCACTGTACTGTAACAGTTCAACTTCTGTCATTTAATGTGAACCAAGATTGTTCTGGCATCTGTGCGCTATTTACAGTTGCTGCTTTTCTGCATCCACATCACATGCTTCAATAACAGCAGGAAGTCAGTGCAGAAGCAGGCCATGTGCAAAGTCCTTGCTTCTTGTGCTGTCAGCAAGGACAATCCGCAACAAAGACCAAGAGGGATTGGGAGTTGAAATAAACAATGAGAAAAACATTCCAGGCAGCCAGTAACCCTTCACAAGCAATTTAACAGCCTTTTTTTACTATAAGGCAAAGTTGTTGCGGATGTCTGTCATGCTGTCATGCGGTGCTCTGCCAATAGTTGTGTGTGTGTAATGTTCTTTCACCGAGGTTCAGTGGAGCTCCTTCAGCACTCGCTCTGATAGCTTCGATTATGACAGATAGCCACACCTGTATGCTAGCGCTGGAGCGATGTGAAGGGGCCCGACAGCTGGTGGGCTTTTAGGGATCAGAACTTTTTTTGTGATATGTACATAAAGAAACACTATTGATTTTTGAGAAGTCATGTATGTCGCCCACTTGCAGAACTCCGCGGAATCACGTGGAGTTTTTGGGTGACTTCGCAGAATTATGCGGAATATAACTCCTTGAACTCTGCACAGGCTTAATAATTTGAGGGTTCTGAATGGTTCCTGGGTCAGTGATTCTATTGGATGTATGGTTTAGGTTTAGTGATTTGATGGGAGGATAGGTTTAGGGTTACTGATTGGCTCCTGGGGTTATAGTTGTCATTGCATGTAGGGCTTAGGGTTTCATGTCTGATTGGCTGTTAGGACTAGAGCTAAGACTAGGGCTGAGACTAGGGCTGAAGCTACTGTGTTTTATTATACATAGGGCTTAGGGTTTTGTGCCTTATTGGATACTGGAACTAGGGCTGCGATTGGCTTTTGGAGGCTGGTATCATATTGGTTGTAGGGCTTAGGGTTAAACTGTGACGGTTAGGGTTAGGGTCCCCATTGGCTAAAGTGGTCAATGGTTTACTAGAGCTATTCAAGCTGAGGGCACCAGGTGTCTTAGCCTGGCCGTCGAGGATAAGTGCAGAGAGGACAAGGGCAGTTGCCTGTTTGAGGCTGTTCAAGACTGGCCGGGCTAGATCCCGAAATGCTGCCTAAATTTATATGCACCAGCACCCACCCTACCCTATCCACAACCACATTAACACAATCACAGGGTTTATTGGACGCCATACAAATTATCCAAAATGGGGAATGGAGTAGTGCCAAAATGTCCTAAATGTGGTAAAGTGAAAGGCAATGATATCCATATGTTTTACGACTGTCCAATGATCCAGGAATTTTGGTTGGAAGTGAGTAATACAATCTCTATTCTACTTGGAGAGATGCTCCAGGTAAGCATATCTTTGATTTTTTGGGGGATCCCTGTTAATTATGCATCACAGATAAAAAATACAAATACATTGATTTTTCCCCTCATTCTACTCGCCCGTAGGGAAATATGTAAAAATTGGGTGAAAGTGGTGTCTCCCAGCAAAATAGAATGGTTGGCCTCTATACAACATACTAATGATTTAGACAGATCTTCAATAAGTAAGAGAAATAACTTCTGGGTTCCATATGAGAAATGGGTTGAATCTATAAAAGTCCGATGATTAGGCCTCTATACCACACTGCCAAATATTCGAATGGTGGCATACAAGGGCCGTAAAGAATCAGCTACCGATGGGTGAATAAGGAGAGCAAGGTGTAGAGTGATTCATCCCAATATACGATGGATGGGGTAGTTTCAATCCTTTCTTGATTGGGACTTGAGACCCAAAGCTCTGGCATACTTGGGCAATGAGGACAAAAAAAAACACACTCACAGCACATGTACTCTACTCATTTACTATTATCTAACCCTAGACAAAGTTCAATGTCTCAGCACCCACTACAAACCCCCAGAAACCACAGCTATACAGCCTTCTATACCAGCTACAACACATTTGCACCATCACTTACAAACATTACACAACTCTATCCTATAGCACTAACCTATCCACTCATCACTAATACAACCCACCCTAATTACTCCTAACAGGCCCTTTTTTGTCACTAACAAACCTATACTTAGCCTTCCATCTTTTCAATCAACACCCTCCTCTACCATAATACCACAATTGCCCAACACTTACACTCCACTGCACCACACATAAAACCTCTTTCAGCAATCAACTCTAATATAAACACTCTTAACTCTGGTACATTACCAACATACACTGTATTCACAAACACATCACCATCCCCTGTACTTTACAACGTCCACTTGCCAACAATACTTTACACACAAATCCTTCTCAGAAAACAAATACATCAGCACCTCCTTTCACTAATCCTCAAAAACAAAACATGACCCACACCAGCACAATAAAATCTCTCACACACACCACATAATACTTTCTATCGCAAACTAAAAACATGCACCCACTCCCACCTGACAGACTACACAAATGATACACACAATGAACAAACTCCAATGCCAAGCTTTATCTCTTCCCCCACACCTAGCACATATACAGCAACTGAGGAGCAACTCTCTTTTAACTGCCTTTCATCCATTGGACAATTTAGAACCTTACTACACTTACTGACATGCTGCACCACCACTACTAACTCATACACCTTCCACCCAAAACAGACGCAAACAAAACAAGCAATATTCCACTCTTCACAACTTTGCATCTCCATTTCTACTGCACAACACGGTTATACTACAAAAACAACACAGCTCACCAACTCACACCCAACCACCGTCTCCGCCACTTACACACACAGACCCATCAAAATGCCTTCTTAGTCTGCCGGACGAGAAACACGATACAGAACAGCTACACGATTGCTATGCTTATACAGCTAATACCTACACTAAGGACACACCTGCTACAAGCCCACAAAATACTGCTCACACTTCTACAAAAGAAAGCCACACGATCACAAAAGCACATTCTCTAAACTGTCTACTAATAATGCTTGATTGCTCTCTAAAAACAAACATCACATCTAGGACCTTCTCACTGACACATAACCTGACAGACTCTTCATAAATGAATCCTGGTTTGGAGATGATATGTCTCCAGTCCCACATGAAGCCCTTCCTCTAGGCCACCAAACTATCACACAAAATTGCATAGGCAAAAGAAGAGATGGCATAGCTTTTGTGTTCAGGAAAACATTACATATCACTACATCTGGCAACGTTGTGAGGCCCTTTTCACCAGATGCAACCCTGCAGCACTTTCCTTCTGTAACTTCGTACTCCTTTTGAGACCTCCAACTAGCAATATTCCCAGACACACTTCTAGACACAGTTTCAAACCTGATAACCCTACACTCCAACCTCTGCATTCTGGGTGACCTCAGCATTTGGTTTGACAAACCCAATATGCCCCATCTGAAAACAATCATCACTGGCCTGGATGCACTGAACCTGCATCAGATCGTCCACAAACCCACACACATTGCTGGACACAACCTAGATGTCATTTTTGCTAATACCAAACTAGTTACCTTTCAAACAATAATCCCACTCACATGGTCAGACCACCATTGCTTGCTTTACAACATAAAACAACACAACGCACCACATCTAACAACACCTTAAGTGCATCCCTCCATCGACTGTGGAATAAACTCAATTTTGAACACTTAGAAAAAGAGTTAACATCCAGTACAGATCTGGATACAATTCATTCTGTTCAAAAACTGTATGAGTGGCTACAATAAGCTTTTGAAATCCTAATACAATTAAAAACTACACAACAGAATAAAAGAAAATAGGCACCTTGGAGAAATACAGAGATAAAATTAGAAAGCTGCAACATGCCTGGCTCAATACAAACACCAATCAAGACAAACTTCACTTATAGAAATTTAACAGATTATACAAGTCAGCTATCAAAAAAGCTAAGGCAATGTACAATTCAGGCAGAATTACTAAATTTAAATGTGCAAATAATAATTCTATGCAATTCTCATTGAATTTTGTGAACCAAATTACCTAGAAGGAGCTCATCCTGTTACTCAAGATTTCAAAGACAAACTGGCAGATCAATACAGGGCCAGAGTATACAAATTGGACTCATATAAAAAGCACCAGCAATTACCGTTTTCTAAAACAACAATCCAAGAATTCTCTAACCCAGCCTCTGCATTCCTTCCAATAAATATCACACAATGAATTTATGGACCTTATCGAAGCAAGCAGAGCTCTGCTGATGTCTGTCCACCAAAACCTTCACGACAATTCTTCTAATAACTTCTGCTTCCACACTAGTAAGAAGAGTCATCAACAATTCCTTAGCTACTGAAATATTTCCAGACGAACTAAAAAAAGTTATACATTCACCCATTTGTGAAGAAAAAAAACCTGGACCCACTGAACCCCAACAACTACAGACCGACTACAAATGGACCTTTCCTGGGCAAACTTATAGAAAGAGGAGCATTCGCCCAGATGTCACAATTCATTGAAGATAATGCCATACTTTCAGACTTCCAAACAGGATTCCGTCCAGGAAGAGGCACAGAATCTGCCCTCGTTGCCATCTGGGATGACCTTAAGAACACAGTTGACTGCACCCGGGTTACTGTACTTCTTTTCTTGGATCGCTCAGCTGCCTTTGACATGGTTGAACATGACACTCTGAAACAAAGAATCTACGAAGCGGGCATAGAGGGGACGGCTCTAGACTGGATCATATCCTACCTTCAAAACAGAACTAATGTCATCCATACCCCCCTTTCTCTTTCAAACTGTACATCACAAAAGCAGAGGTCCCTCAACACTCTATCATCTCACCCATGCTTTTCAACATCTACATAAAGTTGTTATAGGCACTGATCAACCAATTTCACCTCATGTGCTATAACTATGCAGATGACACGCAAATACTCCTTCAACTGGAATGCCAAAAAGACATTGGAAACTCACCAATTTTCAGTTGTCTCAGAGCCATGGATTAATGGATGACATGGAGCCAACTCATAATTAATGATTCCAAAATGGAAATACTCACATTTGGTGATTGGAAAAATTATGACCCACATGGCCTGATTATCTGGGAACACCATCTAAAGCATCAAAGAAAGTAAGAAACCTCAGAATGACCATGGACTTCCAGCTCTCAGTGAATGCCCAAGTGGAACTCTGCGACATATCTTCACCCATCTGGGATTTCCACACAAGGTCCAGGCTATGATCTCTCTAGTTCTATCCAAACTCGACTATGCCAATAGCCTCTGCCACAGATCACCTTTAAAACTATGAAAAAACTACAACAGTTTCACAACTCTGCTGTCAGACTACTCCCACAAATAAAGCCGCAAGCCCAAATCTCCCCTGCATTGACAGCCCTACGTGTGTTACTGGTTGCCAGAAGATCCACAATCAAGCTGCTTTCTATCACCCACAAACCGCTACATGGAACAGGACTGCTCTTCATCAAGAATAAAATCAAAAAATACATTCAACAAAAGAACCTCCTCTCTAGAGAGGCACCTCACAACAAAATACCACTGTATAAGAAAACAGATGGATGGTACATCTTTTTGTGTTCAAGCAGCCAAACTATATAACTCTTTACCTCTGAACATAAGATTAATGGATAATCACCTTATCTTCAGAAGACTACTCAAGAATTAGCTCTTCTCCATATAACCATCATAGGCAAATATAAATATACAGCATATCCCTCTGTAAATAAGCATTTATTTGGACTATAGATGTGTACCTACATATGTGTATTGCTTTTTATAAACGTGTATAGTGCTGCTTAAAAAATGTACATATTACTTATAGTTAGGCAACACCATAGAAAATATCAGGGGCCCGATGTTGGTGCCCTGATGCCGGTCGGAAACGGCCTAATTCAGCCGTTTCCGACCGGTATTACGGTTTTCAGATGTAGGGCATGCATTTACAGAATCGGTATTTTACCGATTCTGTATTTACCGAATCGGTAAATACAGACTCAGTAAAATACCGATTATGTAAATGCAGATGTAGCTGGCACATGTCAGAGTGCCACAGGGCTTTCAGAATCGGTATTTTACCACCCAATCCAATTGGGTGGTAAAATACCGAATACAGGTGTGCATGCACATCTGTGCATGCACACCTGTGCAATGTGACACACAGACATGCCCTTAGGGCATGTCTGTGTGCCACATGGCACACAAGTCCGCAATTGGGGTGCAAGAGGGTGTCAAAGTGACACCCCCTGCACCCTTGCAAAAATCGGTATTTACCGAATCGGTAAATACCGATTCGGTAATGACCATTGATTCCTATGGGCTGCAATGCCCATAGGAATCAAGGGGCTTTACCAATTCGGTATTTACAGAATCGGTAAATACCGAATCTTAACGATTTGGTATTTACCGAATCTGAAATACCTACATTTCCCCCTTCTAATTTACCACTTCTTAAATACCGAATCGGTATGATTCGGTATTTTAGAAGTGGTAAATTAAAATTACCAACATCGGGCCCTACATGTTATGTTCATGTAATACTGAATCCTACGGACAGTCCAAAAAGTTTGAAGCTTGAATTAACAAGTATGACTGAATGATAGTGTTACATTTTGTATTTCTCTTTTACTTGTATTGCCCTTTTAATATTAGAATTTGTATTCATTCAACTAGTGGCACATGCCATGCTGTTTATGTGATGTTATTTGTAATGTGAAAAAAGGCATCCAGAACTGTTCTTCTGCCTGGATGGATGTACTGTGCTCTCTGATAATAAACTAAAGATATTTCTAAGGAAACTTTCCATTATTTGGACTTTTACATTGGCGACGAGGGAAACTGGTACTTGCAACATACTAGAGCACAGGAGTGGTACCAATTTTGGATTTTATGGACTTTGTTTGGATATTGTTGGAGATTTACTTCATGATTTGGGATACTTCGCATTTTTAAACAAGGAATTGCTGATTTGCTAATCTCACAGAACAGACCAGTAAGGTTTATTTTGTATTTTTGTTATCTTGCATTATATATTGTGCATCGGACCTAGTTAACTAATACAAGAAATTGTTTTGGGTATTGGAGGAAGCAACGGCCAGTGTACCGACTTTGCGAAGATTTCTGATTTGTTTATGTCCTTTTTTTACCCAAACTACCAAAAAACTGGTGTAATTCCTGTTATTAGCGCCCGCAACGTTTTGACCTTACTGCAACGATAACATTTAAAAGACGTGCTGCATCTTACGCGTCATTACGGAACTTACTTAAAGCAGAACGAGCTGTTTCCCCGAGGACAATGCACTCTGAAGAAACGATGATGGTGATGTCATCGCGCTGCCGGAGCGTGCGCGATGACGAATTGACGTTGGCGGACATTTTTGTTTGGGAAATACACTCGAAACCTTTTGATTGATTTTTTCCTTCAGCTTCACTTGGAAGGTTTCATTTAAACATCGGATTACTTCAGAATTGTTTTGTTAGTCGTTTTGAAGGATTTGTTTAACGATTTTAACAATTAACATTAATTAACTTTTGCAGCCGTTTTGAACTGGGAAACATCAGATTCATCATTATTATTCACCTATCAACTATAAGAAGATGAATTAACTTTGGGAACATCATTTTTTTTTTCCTATTTTCACAACTTTAATTACTATTACAATTAATAATTTAAACACATGCGATTAATACATTATTAAGTTTTATTTTAATTAATATCAAAATATTTATAATGCAGTTTGATCCACCAAGTAAATTTTGCAATCTAAAGGTGAACCCCCATCCCATGGTCTAGATGGAAGGAAGAATTTATAACATATTTAAAAGCTATAGATGGTGAGCGAATCGGGAATGAAAGGAAAAATAATATTTTATTGCACTGTCTAGGTTCTGAAGGTCAGGCAGTGTTTAGAACTTTACCTACTGCAGGTGGTAACTTGGGCACCTTTGATGAAGCTTTGATGCAAATGGAGACTCGTTTTAAACCAACCACAAGCATAGCGCTTAATGGGTATACATTTTATACTAGAGCACAAAGAGAATCAGAAAACTTTGATGATTTTCTTACTGCTCTCAGAAGTTTAGTAATTTCCTGCCACTTTGGTAATTTGGCAGATGAAATGATTAGAGACCAAATTATTGTTAATGTAAGGAGTAAGAAGACACAGGAACAGTTATGGATTTTAGGAAATCCTAACCTGCATGACACAATTGCTACAGCTAAAGCTTTTGAGCAAACTGACAAGTGGAGGAAAACTATTGAGGATGTGAGTGCAAAGGGTGATAGTAGTAAGTGCATAGATGAAGTGTGTGCTGTTAAAAAATACGTTCCGCCAAGGTTCATACATCAATTTAACAAAAATGTTGTTTGTTTTAGATGTGGTAGTACCAACCATGTAGCGTCTTTCAAATTTTGTCCGGCTATAGGAAAGGAATGTATCAAGTGTGGGCGTATTGGACATTTCGCCAAAGCGTGCAAGGATGATAGGAAAAAGATTTATGATTCTCAGAAAAAAAAGTAAGGGAAGTGGAGTTTCCTGTGTGAGAGAATTGGGAGAAAACGGTTGTGAAGAGAAAGGTTTGATAGTTTCTATAATTGATGTTTGTGCTGTGAAAGACAATCTTGGATCTCCAAAATGTGTGGTGACATTTCTCAATGAAACGCTTGAACTGATGACAGATTCTGGTTCTCCTTGGACCATCATAACTGAGGTGTATTTTAATGAAAAGTATGGCAATGTCATGTCTTTGAATGATTTGAATCCTCCTGATATTTTAGCACGGCGTTTTAATGGTTCTACAATAGATTTCATAGGGTATGTTTCATTAGATGTTGTATTCATGGGAAGGACAGCCTTTATTAAATTATATGTGGTGACGGAAGGTGTGAATGTGCTGGGATGACCTGATCAGTGGAAATTAGGAATAATGCTTAATCCCCACAATAAAGAACCAGTCATGGTGATAGAAGAGAATGAGTTTGAGGAAGATGACTTTGTTTGTATTGGGAAAAAATTTCCTGAAGTGTTTTCAGATTTATTGGGAAGACTTAAGGGTTTCCGTCATGTGATCAAATTAAAAAAAGATGCTGTTCCAGTTAAACAGAAACTTAGGAATGTTCCTTTAAATGTAAGAGATGAACTAGGAAAACTGTTAAAAGACATGCTGCAAGAGGGGGTGATTGAGGAAGTGAGGTAGTCGGAGTGGGTTTCTCCGATTGTTTTAGCACGGAAATCCGATAATTCTTTAAGATTATGTGTTGATCTTCGTGCTTTGAATGCCAATATTCTCGTGGATTGTCATCCCCTACCTAACATAAATGAAGTTGTTAGCATGCTGGGTGGGGCAACGCTATTCTCCATTTTAGACCTTAGGTCAGCCTATCATCAGGTGGAGCTATCTGAAGAATCTCGTCATATGACGGCGTTTATCACACCTTTTGGGTTATTCCAGTTTAAGAGAATGCCGTTTGGACTGGCATCCGCGGCCTCTGTTTTTCAAAGATTTATGTGTCATTTGTATGATGGTGTAGAATCTTTCGTAAAATGTTTCCAGGACGATATATTGATTTTTTCTCCAGAAAAAATGTTGCACTCAGAACATCTTGAAAAAGTGTGTGAAATTCTGAAAGAACATGGTCTAACGTTAAAGAAAAATAAATGTAAACTGTTTCAAGATTCAGTTGAATATCTGGGGCATACATTGTCAAAGGAAGGTGTAATTCCTAAGAAATCGTTAGTAGATGCCATACTTAAGGCACCATCACCAGATTCCAAAGAGAAACTACTTTCATTCTCAGGGTTATGCGAATACTACAGTAAATTCATAAAAAAATTTGCCGAAAAAATGGAACCTTTGAGAGAATTGTCGAGGAAGAATGTAGAATTTATTTGGGGTACAAGACAGCAGGTTGATTTCGAGAATATTAAAAGAGATATGGTGGGTGCCCCATCTCTCAAACCGTTCTGTATTGGTAAAACTTGTGTGCTTACGGTTGATGCTAGTCAGTATGGACTAGGTTGTGTTTTGTCTCAAGTATCTGGCAAAGAAACATGGAATGTAGCATTTGCTTCACGAACTTTGAATGCCACGGAAAGGCGTTAAGCAGTAATCGAAAAGGAGTTTTTGGCGTGTGTGTGGAGTGTAGAACATTTCAGAAACTACATTTGGGGTGCGAGGTTTGTAATCAAAAGTGATCATAAACCTTTGATTAGCATATTATCACCAGGTGGAGGATTAAATGCCACAGCCAGGATAGCGAGGTTGATGTTAAGGTTGCAGGAGTACTCTTTTAGTATTCAATATGTTCCAGGGAAGTGTAATGTTGTTGCAGACTGTTTGTCAAGACTACCTTGTGTAGCTCATGAGGAACGGTGTCCTAAAGAGATTATATCCAATATCACTGAATTGTTGTCTGGGAAGTTTGGGTCTATATCTGAGGAGTTGTAGATTAAAGGAAGGAATGATGATGGCTTGTTACAAGATGTCATTAAATTTACATTGGAAGGTTGGCCGCAAAAGAATGAAATCTCAGAGGAATTATATCCATTTTGGGAAATTTCTGAAGAGATTGTGGTGGAAGGCGACATAGTATATAGGGATGGAAAATGTATTCCTCCTAGTTCTTTATGTGAAACAATTTTGTCTCTAAGTCATGAGACACATTTGGGGATGTCATCTATGAAAAGGCTTATCAGATCCACTTTTTGGTGGCCAGGGATGGATAGATTTGTGGATATAATAGTGAGAGAATGTACTGAGTGTGTAAATAGTCATAAATCTCTTAAGTGTTTTCCTGCTCCTCTTGTTCCAGTCAAATGACCTAGTTTTCCTTGGCAAAAAGGAGGGTTGGACATTGCTGGTCCGTTCAATTTCTTGCCACAAGATTGTAGATTTGCCATTGTTATCGTGGATTACCATTTAAAATGGCCAGAAGTGACGTTGGTTCCACGTGTTGATACTAAGCATGGGCAGAAAATCCGTTCCGCTCGCGGATATTGCGGATTTTCGGTAAATTCGCAATCTGCGAACGCTCGCGAATTTACCAAAAATCCGCAAATTCGCACGCAGCGGATTTTTTTTTCTTGGTGATACAATTTTGCGGCGTGCGGTGTAAGTTCGCAATTGCGAACATGTAGGTGCGGCGGGCAGCAACAATCTCGCACTCGCGAAATTACAAAAATTGCAATTCTGCACAAGAAATCCACTAGCAAGCAGCATAGACCTTCTGAAAATGATGATTTTTATCAGAATAACTCCTCTGGTTGACATTTGCCTGCACTTTTTTGAATTTGAGGCCTTTTGACTTTCTTTGGATCACTTTTGGATTAGAAATCAACTTTCACAAGTAAGCTTGTTTGGGGCATTACAGTTGCTGTAATGCTGTTCTGCAGAAAAACGAGTTTTGCAAAAGTGAAAGCATTCAGCAGGTGCAAAAGTTCAACTCATCATTAGTAACCATTCCCTGTAGTGCTTCCTGACTGGGGCCCCTCCAGAGTTCAGTTGCTAGTTGCAACAATTGTATGACCCTGCTCTGACCCTCACAGACTCATAGAATAGCTACAAGTAGGCCACAAAGGTCCTGGAAAAAAAATTGCACTGCAACAGAAAGCAAATTACAGATAAGGAAGCAGGTGCCAGACTGGAATTTTAAAACAGTGACACATTAATAAATCAACCCCAAATTAATTCATGTCAGTTGAAGCAGGGCAGGTGTGCTTGCTTTTTCCCCCCATAATCTACAGTAATGATGAACCAGAGGGTGGCATTGATGTACCAGAGGGTGGCATGGGTGAAACAGAGGGTGGCAGGGGTGAAACAGAGGGTGCTGGGAACCTGTGATGATGAACCAGACGTAGAAACAACATAATCGCGACCGTTGCGAGCCGACGTGTAAGTTCGCAATTGCGAACTGGTACAAAACCCTCGCGAACTGGCAGAAATCCTTGCGAACACAAAAAAAAATCCACAAATTCACGAGAATTCGCGGATTTTGCGGATTGCGAGTTCGCAAATTCGCAAAATTCGCGAACACCAGATTCGCAAAATTTGCCCATGCTTAATATTTACACCCACACCCAGGAACTTTGGGCTCCGGTATTAACCAGGGTACTCGAAGCAGTCCTAAAAGGGGGTCTCGTAAAATCATGGTCAACATCTATCCTGCTCCCCATTTTTAAAAAGGGCGATCGTAATAGCCCGGCCTGCTATAGGCCCATTTCCCTCCTGGACTCCTTTGGTAAAGTCGCGGGTCGGTTGATTCTAGACAGACTTCGGATCTGGTCAGAAGATAATCACATCCTGACCGACCTGCAATATGGTTTCCGGGAGGGACTGGGGACAGTGGAGCAGGCCTTGAATCTCTCTCTCTTAATGGGGAAGTATGTTCAGGCAAAGAAAGGTAACCTTCACCTGGTCTATGTGGATTTGACCGCAGCTTTTGACTGTGTTTCACACTCAAGGCTGTGGTCAATCCTAATAGAATTGGGTGTCGACCTGCCTATAATATGCTTTTTTACGTGAGTTGTACCAGGGAGCAATGGCCAGGGTCAGATTTGGAGTGAACGGGGAGCTTAGTCATCACTTCCCTGTTACAAAGGGGGTTAGACAGGGATGTGTACTGGCTCCCTTCTTATTTAATCTCTATACAAACGGGCTTGAGAAGGCCATGTTAGAAGGGAGCCAGGACTTACCTGCTATTGTCCGCCGCCCTATTCCAGCGTTACTCTATGCGGATGACGCAGTGATTATGGCGCGTACCCCAGTTCAACTCCAAAAACAGTTAAACTCCTACTGTAATTTTATGGCCTCATTGGACCTCAAGGTTAGTATTAAAAAAACTTTTGTTATGCACTTTGGGAAAAAGACATCCAAAAATAAACCGATATCTATTGAAGAATCTAGGTTGGAGTGCACTAAAACATACCCCAACTTAGGTATATTATTTGATAGTGCTTCATCTTGGAAACCTGCAATTGCTAGCAGACATCTCCTATTTTTAAGAGCTACTTCTGCCCTAATTACGTTTGCACGAAAACTAGGGAAGCCCCCCCCAAAAGAACTCCTTCAAATATACTATGCAAAGTGCCACAGCGTAGCTGTTTATGGCGCTGGGGTATGGGGCTATGTACCAGTTGATATTTTGCAGAGGGTGGAGAACACTTTGATTTGTTATTTGTTGGCCGTCTCACAGCGTTCTCCAACGTATGGTTGCCACGTTGAACTTGGTATGGACTACATAGCGGATTACATAAAACTTCAGCCTATTTTATTGTGGCACCGCATTTGGACAACAGAACAATGTTCTTTAACTCGTGCCTTAATCTTAGACTGTCTGGGATTACATAATTGGTCAAACATACCGTGGCTGTCTTTTGTACATGATACCTTCAGGGACTTGAACCTTTCTATATATTTTAATGAGCCATTGCTTTTAACTGGAATCCCAAGTAAGTCTCTGAAATTAACCTGTCTGTCATATTTAAGAGAGCTACGTTTAGCCCAAGAATCTAACAAAGCTTCAAATCGACACTTGCTAAGCATTCAATGTAACCAGGGTATCCAACCGTATCTAATGTATAGCTTGACCAACTATGAAAAATATATGGTGACACAGTTTAGGTTTAACACTTCCTTCCGCCTGCTTACATTTCCGAAGAGACAAGACTGGTCTTCCTCTATCACTAGATGTCCATGCGATGGTATCTCGGAACAATCTAATATTCACGTAGTACTGTTCTGCAAGTTCTATGACTCACCACGCAAACGTTGGTTACTGCCAATTCTGTTGTCCCAAGGCTTAAGGAGACGTCGACCTGCGTTCCTGGCTTTACAACACCTAGAAACTGCAACAACTGCCAAAAAAATTGCTATGTTTCTTAACAATTGTTTTAAAATACGTTGTTCTTACGACCAACCATAGTCCCAAAGGCATATTATAATATTTCTCTCTGGAGTTTTAAACTACATATTTTTGCCTCTGGTACAGAAAATTTACTATTAAGCGACGGTACCCAATCCCTTATAATCTCTTCATTTTTTCATCTGTAGATATAATAGTCTTTATCCGACAATTGTGATAAAATTGTTTCCTATAAATTTTAGCCTGTTTTATGTTAAGTACGATGAAACTGTATAATATGTTGATTGCTTTTATGATTTTATCTAGTTCTAAAATCGAATAAAGCTTTATACTACTACTATCCTCCTTTCCTGGGGGTTCAAAGGTGGCGTTGAAGTCGCCAGCTGCAACCATTGGGGACCGCTGGGACCCTATTATCCAGTCGTTCCTCCAACTCTTGGAGGGGGATTGACCTTCTGCCTGCTCTGGTTCCTTGGGCATAGACATTAAAAAGATCAATTGCAGTACTATTCGTTTCTCTGATTTGTATAGCTAAAATATGAGGACTGTGAGGGGTAAGTTCCCGTACTATGAATTGGAGCATGGGTTTCACCCACATTGCCAGCCCCCCAGATGAGCGACCTAGATTATTGCAGCGTGCAGAGCGATGGAACGGAAGGTAACCAGGGATGTATCCGGGGGTAGTGGTCCAGGTTTCTTGTAATATACAAATATAGAACATCTCAATTAATTGGATCCAATGCATAAGGGGCATTTTTGGCCTCACCCCTGCCACATTCCATGAAACCAGATTGAGACTACTAGGATTCGCTGACTGATTTGTGGGGGTAAATTGGATGCTAGTGGTTGCCACCCCTTGTTGTGCCTTAGTCCGAATTAGTGGTGGAAACTGAGTCCCTTCCCCAGGCCTCTCCATGGCAGACAACAACTTGTTTACATTTCCAAGAGCGTTAGTTTGGGGGACTTCAATGAGCTGTCTATGTGGTGGCTATCGTGGGTTTTTGCTGTTACAGCGCAATGGGAACTAGCTGTATGTGACTTAGTGCATACAGGTATATCGTGCTGATTGAGTCAATCATTTGTTGCTAAGATGGAGTTGGAGCCTAGACAGACATGTGTAGAATGTGAGGTGAACGGCAATGAAGGTTTGGGAGTTCGGTACTTGAGCTGTATGCCAGTGGCATTTGGGGCGCTCACTCAGGCTTCTAGCGCTATCAGATTGTGGGCCACATTTCCATCAGCGAAGAGTAGTTCTATACAGTTGCTTTGGATGTTAGGGTGGATTAGCCTTTTAGCTCACAATATATCTTCCCGTATAACTGAGCGGCAACCCCTTACATAGCGGATCCATTGTACTGATTTGTTGATTAATGAGTCTTCGCCTTCATATTTAACATGAGAATTTTTTTGGGCATGCTGGTCAGATAGATACATTTAGGGAGAAACCGAGTCTGTGCACATCAGTTTATGGAATTTGTTGTGACTTGGTCTGTTCTAGAAGGAGGCAGAAGGTGCTCGGTGGTTAAAGCAAAACCCTGGTGGGGTGGTCTGCCATTGGTAACCTGTGTCCATGTATTGTGCATCTCCTTTCGGACCGTATGGGAATCTAGTGAACCTGAAGTACATTTGACAGTAACACTTAAGGGATAGTGACACGATTGTGGATGTTGGTTTATGAGAAGAGAATGTGGGTTATAGGTAAGCGAGATTGGCTGTAGGTTCGGGGTAAGAGTCTGCTTCAGAGAACGGGCTTCTTGGTCACTTTTAGTTAGAAGAGAAGTGACCTGTTTGGTAGGAGCCTGGGCAGCAGATATCAGCAGCTTAACTTCTGTCATTAGGTCTGCTATAGTAAGGGTGGGCGGAGCTGGCTTAGTGCCTCTACGCGGAGCTCCACGGAGCCTGAAAAAAACTCAGTAGAGCTCCGCTTCACTCCCTCCCCCTCCTAAATTATTTAAAAATGAAAAAAGAAGGCACTTACCTGCATGTCAGCTGCCTCCCCTGCCAGGCCGCTCTCCTTTCTGCTCCCTTTGTCCTTCTTCAATGAAAAAAACACTACATTGTATGTCATGCAGACAAACAACATAATGTTTTTTCATTAAAGAAGGACACGAGGAGCAGGAAGGAGAGCGTCACTCCGAGTCACTCAGGGCCACGCAAAGTGGTGTCTATGGCGTCATACATCTGATTTAAGGTTTTTATCGCCCTTGCACCACGTTGCGTGGTGCAAGACACATTGCATGGTGCAAGAGCGACTCAAACCAGCTCATGAATAGGCCCCTTTCTTGCAATGGAAAGTTACCACTGCTCTTTGCATGCTACGAGCAACTGCAAACATGCATAGTGAATCTCGGCCAGGTGTCACACCTTCATAAGTTTCTGTCTGTCTGTTCCTTCTAGGTCCTCATCCAATGTGTTATATCATACGATTCCTATCACTGACAATCAATTCTGCATTGGTGTCTACATTTTTACCCTAGCCAATGAGAGGTCACTATTTGTCTCAGCACATGTGGAAACAGCAGAATTGTGCCTCATTCTGGATCTGCTTACCCAAAATTGAAATAATAGGATTTTGCCTATCATTATTTATTCGCTCAGACCCCCTTGCTTTAGCTTGCTGCATTTTGAGGGATGACCTGTGGTTTTCTATTGAGGTCAAGTGTATTGTGCTGATGTTGTAACTAGAACCTCATTTGTGGAGATGTGGTGACCTGGGGTACGACACACAAAATCAGAGAGTATGCCACCACAAAAAACCTTCCTTAATGTACAAATTCTTTCAGACGTAAAAGGGCTTTTGCGATTTTGAATCGCAGATAGGTGGGGTAGTTGAAAGAAACATTTCCCTCCTATTTACAAGTTAGAACAGAGCGTGTACATTGATGAGATACTAACCCTCAAGTTGGTGTGGTAACTGGTTTAAAAAGGCACGTTGTCCCATTGGGCCCACACAGGATTTTTTTTTTTTTAAATCAGAACGTGTATCTTTAGTGAACAAGGACTGCTTTAAAACACAGATGTCCCATTTGGAAAGTAAATTTAGTGATGGAGGTCTGCTGTCCCTTGCAGACCCCATCCTTGCATTGGCAGCAATTTAGAAGGGGCGGCAAATTGAGACCTGCCTAATTAATGTTCATTAAGCAGGCCATTTTGCTAACCCCTGAGAATAGAAAATTTGCGATGAAGCCTTTCAGTAGATAGGTCGCTTTACAAATTGTATTCCCAAATGCAAACCAGACAATATGCAAATTGCATCTCTCTGGTTTCTAAAAGAGAATCAAACATCCGGTTACTGGCTCTGGTGACCCGCACCTCTATGCAACTAGCAGCCCAGGCCGGCTTCTGTCATTACATTGGGGTATGAGTTCAGAAGGCATATTTTTCCACAGCTTCCCTTGAAGTGAGAGATTTGGATTGAGAGACCACATTTTGTTGTGCTTGCAATGGCTTCTCCTACTTGGAGGTTACATTTGTGTGCCAATGTTTGTTGTTTGGTTTAGAAAATGAGCCAGTCCTTTTGCTGCCAATGCTAGATATCAGTTGTCATACAGGATAGATTTATGACCGGACTACTCCTGCGTAACATATTAATTCGGGTGAGTGGCTCAGCCAGCCCTGTTTGTTTATCTTCACATAACTTAATGGCACTTGTAGCAGGTCATTCCCCATTATATATTCAGGACCACAAGTACCAGAGAACAAAGAAACAACTGGATGAGCTCTTGGAGTTACCTCTACCCCGGGGATAATATGGTGGAAGAAAATCGACCTCTCCAATATCAGAATTTCCTCTAGAAATTGGAATATTCCTCCTAGCCACAAAACTCAAAATCAGAGGGAAGACCTCCACTGTGACACCTTTATGTTGTCCTCTTCATCCTACCCTGATTCTAACTCTCCCCTAAACGCTAACATATCTCTAGCCCTAGACAATCTTACAACTAACCATCACCCGTACACCAACCTTACCCCATCCTATAATCAATCTACTTCACCTCAAGTATAACGACAATAATAAATTGGCCTCAATGTTCCCAACTGAAATGCTTTAATGACTCACCTGGACTTTTATTTGTCATGAATGTTTGATGCAGAGACTTGCTGAGCTTAAGATGCTCTGGTCTACGAGTTGACAACAGCACTGGTAAGGGAGGATATGAAGGGGAGCAAACAATCTCAGGAGAAACACAATGTAAATGCATTGCTTTGACTTCCGCAGATGTATCATGATCACCCCCAATGTCCTGCAGGTGGAGAACAGCGAGACTGTCGTCATCGAAGTCCACAATCAAAACGCCCCTATTAATGTCGAAGTGTCTGTGTACGACTTTCCACAGAAGAGGAAGATTCTTTTCTCTACCAACATCGGTCTCAACAGCGGAAATGGGTATCTGGGGACGTCAGAGATAAAGGTAAGTGGATGCCGAATAACCACTTTCAGGCGGGGGACAGTAGGGCATGGACAAAGGTTATACACTGCACAGCATTTTAAAACATTTCTGCGATCTAAATTCTGATGATGGGCCCGGCGAAGTTTAGAACACAACAAAAATGGAGAATGATTACTACTTGCACATTCCCCACTGATCAGAGGACCACTGCCAGCACCAATTGGCAACACGGGGTGCAAAATTACCCTGGTTCAGTAAATTGAGACTAGGAACCAAAAGGCTGGTAAATGTTATTGGCTGTCCAAATGGTAATAACAGAGGTAAAGTATTGATTCTTCTTCTCTTTATTACAGATTCTTGCCAAAGATATGAAGATAGATTCCAAACTCAAACAGTATGTCTTCATCATCGCCAAATCTGATGCATGCCAAATGGAGAAAACGGTCCTTGTTTCCTTTCAGAGTGGATACATATTTATCCAGGCTGATAAATCCATATATAGACCTGGATCTACAGGTAAGGCACATATTCTACAATAATCTATTATTTAATGAGATGAGATTCAAACTTGGAGCTACAGATAACAATATTATACCTGCACATATATGTAAAGGAAATCATGTTTGGGTCACAAATCCCTCAAGGTTACTTACCTGGAATAAAACTGTTATATTTCAGCTCTAGCTATTTCCTGTTGTCCGGCTGGAACCCAGAACACACATATATATATATATATATATATATATATATATATATATATATATATATTCACTGAAAAAACCATAGGTTATAGACCATATATCGTTAGGAATTCGCATTTACAAAACCTTATTTTACTCACACAAAACCATTGAAATTCGATATATAGTTAGTTGCACTAACTATATATCGCGCACCCGCAATCCACTGCTGATGATGTCACATATTACATCATTCATGACATGGTCAGTGACATCACTGATGACATCACTGATGACATCTCAAATGACATCACTGATGACATCACTGATGACATCTCATTTGACATTACTGATCACATCACTGATGATATCATTCATGTGATAATACGATGAACCTCTTCAGACTCTAATATAACCTTAGATACAATCAGTGTAAACAGACATTCACAGACTGTCACTCATCCATGGAGTTACTCACACACCTAGTCAGTCATGCAAAGAATCAATCACACCTCCATTTCCTCAACTATACAGTTATACAAACTTTACTTATTCAAACATATACTAACACATATTTACTCTCTTATACAATCCCTGATACAAGTTCACAATGATCCATACAGCCACTCACACATTCACTGGCTCTTATGCACAGTTATTTATATATGTCAACTCTCACATGTACTGTGTTTTACATATGTACTTACTTTGACATGTAGCACTGAGATATCCATTCACTCACCAATACACTCATGCACACAGTCAACCGCCCATACAGCTGTTTCCACATGCACTTTTGAAACCATACATCTAGTGAATCAACTGCTCACACATCTATGCACAGACTCATACACCTCCCAGCCACCCACACACACACTCAGTCTCCCATACAAATACTTGGGCAACCAATCAATAACCCATATAGTTACTCATATAGCTACTTATCAACACATGCAACAGTTTACAGAACAACAGACATAATGATGCACAAATTAAGACAGTTTAGTCACTAACCCATGCACTCAGTGAGACACATTTAATCACTCACTCATACAGTCAGTCATGCACCTACTAAATCCTTCATCCAGACACTTATACATCCACTCATTCTTCAATATGTAAGACATATTTTAACTTTACAGAAACATACAGTCACTGGATGTTGTCATCAGTGATGTCATCAGTGATGTCATTTGAGATGTCATCAGTGATGTCATCAGTGATGTCACTGACCATGTCATGAATGATGTAATATGTGACATCATCAGCAGTGGATTGCGGGTGCGCGATATATAGTTAGTGCAACTAACTATATATGGAATTTCAATGGTTTTGTGTGAGTAAAATAAGGTTTTGTAAATGCGAATTCCTAACGATATATGGTCTATAACCTATGGTTTTTTCAGTGAATTTTCAAGGTTTTGTAAATGCTAATTCCTAACTATATATGGTCTATAACCTATGGTTTTTTCAGTGAATTTTCAAGGTTTTGTAAATGCTAATTCCTAACTATATATGTATTTGTATTTATTTTGTATTTAATTTATTTATAAAGCGCTAACAATCATCCTAGGTAGGATATCACGGCGCTGAGGTTTGGTGCTGAGGGGTACGGTGACCGCATTGATTACTGATTATTCTGGTTTAGGGAAGAGTAGTGTCTTTAATTGTTTCCTAAATGATAAGAGACATTCTGTCAGTCTGAGATTGGGAGGTAGATCATTCCACTTGGTTGCAGCTAGATGAGAGAAAGCCCGCTCTCCCATCCTGACAGTCTTCACGTGGGTAGTGTTTGCTCTTCCTGAAGTTCTGGATCGAAGGTTCCTCGATGGTCTATGGAATTTGACTTTATTGTGTAGAATGGTAGGGCCTGTATTGTAAAGTACCTTGTGTGTGATACACAGTAATTTGAAGTTGGCTCTTTGTCGCATTGGGAGCCAATGTAGTTCTCGCATGCAACTTTTGGCCGAATCATATCTCTTCTTATTGCATACAGCCTTTGCCGCGGCATTTTGCACTATCTGAAGTTTAGAGAAAAGATAGTCTGCCATTCCAACAAACAGAGAGTTGCCGTAGTCCAGTCTGCTCATCAGCAGCGACTGGACAAGGGTCTTCCTACACTCAGTCGGAATCCAGGGGAAGACTCGTCTGAGCATTTTCAATAATGCAAAGCCTCTGCCACAGACAGTGGAGACATGTGATTTCATGGACAGAGCACTGTCCAGTACCACACCCAAGTTTTTCGCTTTTATGGTAGGATTTGGGGGCAAGCCCAGGTTACTTGGCCACCAGCTGTTGTCCCAGAGCTGGGGATTTTTGCCAAACAGGAGGATTTCTGACTTGACTGCATTTAGTCTCAGACAGTGCTCTTGCATCCAATTGGCCAGCTCAGTCAGGCATTTTAGTAGTCGAGTTTTAGGATCATCTTTCTCATCAATGGTGACCATCAGCTGGGTGTCGTCAGCATAAGAACACATTTCAACACCCCACTTTCTTCCAATGGCTGCCAATGAGGAAACAAATACATTAAACAGGGTTGGGCTTAATGAAGCCCCCTGAGGAACCCCATATTTAATGTTTCGCTGGGGAGAAATGAAATCACCCAGACACACTGATTGTGTTCGATCCGCCAAAAAGGATTGTAGCCATCCCAATGCCTTGTCTCGAATACCTTTCCCTTCCAGGGCTTTCAGTAGTTGGTCGTGTGGTACGGTATCAAAAGCCGCCGTGGTCTATAGCCTATGGTTTTTTCAGTGAATATATATATATATACATACATATATAAACATATATCATCTGTATATCTATATAAATACAAAGATAAATGCATGCATACATATACTTATATGCATTTTAGGGTTGTTAGGGCGTTTTCGTGTGTATTATGTTGCTTTTTTAGGGCTTTTGGGTCAATTAAGTAGGGTTCCCGGAGCCTAGGGCTGAGGGGCCGGTTCAGTTTCGTGCGTATTGGTGTTGGCAAGGTTTTGAGGGATTTTGGCGGTTTTTGGTCGAGATTTGGCCGTTTTATGGCTTTTTTTGTGTTTGAGGGGGGCGCGTATTCGGGTTGAAATTCGTCCCCGTTCCAGTGGATGGATTGGGCTGATTTTTGGTGAGATGTTAGGGAATCGCTGGAACTAGTGTCCAGCCAAGTTTGAAGCGGATCGGAGCAGTGGAAGTGCTTTAAAGAGCAATTTCTGTGCGGAGTAGCGAATTGCCATGTTATTCAATGGGAGTTTTTGGTGCGCATGGAAAAGGTGAATTTGGGGTGTTCCAGTTGCGCTAGAGGGACGGGGCTTGGGTGAGCTGTAGGGAGAGTGGATCGGCAGGTGTGCCGAATTTTTGGGATTTGTTGGCCGAAGGGAAGGGTGTGCTTGGGCAAAGTCGATTTGGTGAAAACGGTGCGTTATTTACATGAAAGTTGAAAAAACACTAATAAAAGCAAAGCTAAAAAGCCACCTCATTACAAACAGAATGGCTTTAACTTAAACGAGGGCGAGATCTATTGCATTTTCAATGCTTGTTTACTTTGGTTCCATCAAGAAGGCATTCAGATGTGTCACACATTTGCCATAAATTCTGAATGTTAGCACTCTAGTTGCACATTAGATCACTGTAGTAAAGCTACTGCTCACCAGGGACGTCTGCTGCTGGTATTCAAAGTGCATGTTTCAGTCTACATGTCAGAATTTTTTTAATGAAGTAGAAGAGGATTTGAGAAGTCACTCAAAATGATCCCTAATTTTTCTTTCTGAAGCACTAATCATACTTTCTATGGCAAAATTAACCCCCTCATGCTGTTCCTTTTTAAATTGAGTGTTTTCAGACTTACCACTTCATTCCAATCAAGATGGCTTCTGGTGTGCCATACTTTTGTCATAAGTAAGACTGTTAGCGCTCTAGTTGTTCTTTAGAACACTCTGGGACATTCTGTCATTGGGCTATACTTGGGGTACATCTGGGTGATATTTGGGCTACATTTATGCTCTTTTGTCTCTGGTGGCCATCTTGGGAGACTATGTCAGAATTTTTTAATGAAATTGAAGAGGGTTTGAGAAGTCACTCAAAATGTGCCCTAATTTTTCTTTCTGCAGCACTAGTCATAATTCATATGGCAAAATATACCCCCTCATTTTGTTCCTTTTTAAATTAAATGTTTTAAGAGTTACCACTTTATTCCAATCAAGATGGCTTCAGGTGTGCCATACCTTTGTAATAAGTAGGACTGTTAGCGCTCTAGTTGTTCTTTAGAACACTCTGGGACATTCTGTCATTGGGCTATACTTGGGCTACATCTGGGTGATATTTGGGCTACATTTGGGCTCTTTTGTCTCTGGTGGCCATTTTGGGAGACTGCATGTCAGAATTTTTTAATGAAATAGAAGAGGATTTGAAAAGTCACTCAAAATGTGCCCTAATTTTTCTTTCTGCAGCACTAATAATACCTTCTATTGCATAATATACCCCCTCATTTTGTTCCTTTTTAAATTAAATGTCTTAAGAGTTACCACTTTATTCCCATCACGATGGCTCCAGGTGTGCTATACCTTTGTAATAAGTAGGACTGTTAGCGCTCTAGTTGTTCTTTAGAACACTCTGGGACATTCTGTCATTGGGCTATACTTGGGCTACATCTGGGTGATATTTGGGCTACATTTGGGCTCTTTTGTCTCTGGTGGCCATTTTGGGAGACTGCATGTCAGAATGTTTTAATGAAATAGAAAAGGATTTGAGAAGTCACTCAAAATGTGCCCTAATTTTTCATTCTGCAGCACTAATCATACTTTCTATGGCAAAATATACCCCCTCATGTTGTTTCTTTTTAAATTAAATGTTTTAAGAGTTACCACTTTATTCCAATCAAGATGGCTTCAGGTGTGCCATACCTTTGTAATAAGTAGGACTGTTAGCGCTCTAGTGGTTCTTTAGAACACTCTGGGACATTCTGTCATTGGGCTATACTTGGGCTACATCTGGGTGATATTTGGGCTACATTTGGGCTCCTTTGTCTCTGGTGGCCATTTTGGGAGACTGCATGTCAGAATGTTTTAATGAAATAGAAAAGGATTTGAGAAGTCACTCAAAATGTGCCCTAATTTTTCATTCTGCAGCACTAATCATACTTTCTATGGCAAAATATACCCCCTCATGTTGTTTCTTTTTAAATTAAATGTTTTAAGAGTTACCACTTTATTCCAATCAAGATGAGTTCAGGTGTGCCATACCTTTGTAATAAGTAGGACTGTTAGCGCTCTAGTTGTTCTTTAGAACACTCTAGGAGGCTGCAGTAGAACACAAAGGAATCAACTGACAGTCTCTGTCCTTGTTGGATGTACATGTTTTACTGAGAATGTCAGACTTCATTTTCACATGACTGAGAAAGATAATGTGAATTTACAGAAAATATGCTTTCAGTTTAGCTTATAGATCCCCTTCCAAACCACTGTGGTAAAATCATGAGATATTAGTTTTCTTTCAAACAATATTCATGATATCACAGCAGAAGGTTTTTTCACATGGTAAAATCACCTTAGAACCCACCACAATTCCTAAAACGAGTATGGTACCATCAACAAATGATTTATAATGTAACTAAAGTCCTAAAACCCTCTATTAACTACAATGCTTTTTAATGAGGTGCTATCATGTATATTGGTCCCAAGATGGCTGCCAACACTTCTTGGATGAAGTGCTGACAGCCAATCAGATCAGATGTGTGGTTAGGCTCCGCCCAGATATATATCTTTTTTTGAACCTAAATTACTCAAAATCCACTGGAGCACATATATTGAGACCTAGCAAAGGCACATCGGGCTAACAGTCCCTACAATTTTGCCAAGTTTCGTGCAAATCCATTCAGCCGTTCGAGCTAAAAGTGAGGCCAACCGCCCTATGGAAATTAACATGGGAAAAACGCGTTTTGGGACCCCCCTTTTTTCTCAGCCCCCCCTTGATGAAACCCCCCCAAATTGTCAGGGGCTGCTCAGAAACAAAATGTTCCATTTTCCTGACAATTTCAGCCAATTCCGTCCACAAACGCCAAAGTTATTAGACATAGAATTTTCAAAAATCCCATAGAGAAAAAATCCTAACTATATATACCTACTGGCGACCGCCAGTAGGTTATATATATATATATATATATATATATATATATATATATATATATATATCACTGTGTCCCTAATAGCACTACTGGGGCATATACAAAGTTTTGAAGGGCTGTCCTCACACACCAGCAGGTTTCATGCTTCATCATAGGCAGCCTTGGCTCTCTAAAAACCAAGTTTGATAGAGAGGGGGCCTACACCTGAATACAGGGAGGCACATCTGATCATTTAAGTGGGGGCCCACGAAAATAGTGAGTTAAAAACCAATGTAGTACCCCAAATTGCATTTAATCATAGGGTATATTGCTTGGAATTAAACTCTGGGATGTGGGGATTAGAGGATTAGGGGAGCTATTACCCCATCACCACTGTTACCATCGTCAACATCTTTCTGCCAATGGCTCTAATGAGTCCATGGCATTCTTTAGGACGAAAGACGGGCTCCTTGTTTAGCAATATTATACTAGATATTGCCTCCTTGTTAGGGCGTCCTATGTCTGCCTTTAATCTAATGTGTGGTTCTTAGATACCTGTGGATACATAAATAAATATTTATTCAAATAAGTATTTGGGTGCCTTATTTGCAAGGTGGATTAATTAAAATTTTATATTTAATGTTTACGTGGTATTTGCATGCTCTTTTGATATTTTCGTGACACTGCAAAGGTGAGGTAATTCCTGGCACAGTTCCGTTCGAAAGAACTCATGCTCAGATGAACTACCATCTTAGGTTTTGTCCTTATACGATGTACAACAATCGTTTCAGCAACAAATTATTTCATATACAGTGAAAAAAGAATCAGTGGAGAAGAGACATATGTAACTAAAATATAAAACTGAATAGGGCTCCAGAGGCTAAAAGGCAGAGCCTAGAGGTGGATTGGATATGTGGAAGTCTTAAGGTGGGTGTGCCATGGAAGTGGCTGGGTGGGCTTGTGCTTGCGTGGTGCTGCAATCGTTCTCCTGCCTGCCTGTGGCCCATGATAGTCTGGTAGAAAGCTTATTGGCCGTCAGGTTCTCGGCTTCAGCAGGTGAGGGGTGGGCTCAGAGCGGGCTACGTTGTTGTGGCATTCTCATAAAAGCAGCCCCTCCAGTCCACCCAGCCTTACCTATCTGTGGAAGCAGCTTATTTGGGCAAGAGGCTAAAACCTAAAGGACTAAAAGGGGCAAAAGAAAAGGAAAAGGGAACTTCAAAGGCACTGCAAGAAATGCCATGATGCAGTAGAACTCGAATAGTTCCGGCCTATTCCACTCTAGGTGACGGGTTTTCAGCGCCAAGATGCTCCTTGGAGTGAAAGCTGTGCTCTCTAAGAATTAAATGACATTACATTACATTACAATACCCTATAAACTGCTTAAGGAATGCTCAAGGAATGCCTAAGGAGTGCTGAAGTAGGGTTTTACAATATAATAGAGGCTACATGCAAGAACATGTTGCGGTTGCCAGATTAAGTGCTGATGGAATGCTCTCTAAAGGCCTAACTTTCTTTACAAAATGTTTAAATATCAAAAAGAATTCCATTATTGAGAAAACAATATCCAATTTTTGCTAACATTCCTGTTCCTACCGAATAGCAGGTACATAACCAATCTTGGGCAAAAGAACAAAACATCAGTTATTGAAATTGCTGTTAGAAATTGGGCACAACTCAATTAATGGTAACGTTAGGATTCTTAGTGTGTGAGGGGTATTTTAAAAGCACATAGTGCCCTCGTCTTGTCATTCTAAGAGAGAGCCTAGTTCCACACTTATATATTAGATATTCACTAAAAAAACAAAAATGAGTCACCATTACACATTGATAGAATCCTTTTGTTTATATGAATAAGACATCGCCAGTAAAACTGAACAGACCTTGACAAACTGTGCAATGCAAAATCTATCAAATAATCCTCATCGCCATGTTTACTCACTTATCTGGGATAAATATACAGATAAAATAGACTGTATGAAAAATGGGGAAATCCTCAATAAAGTCACAGTCATTAAAACAAGCATTTGCAATGCAATAGGTCTCGCATTAGGAAAGTTTGAGGTATTGTAAATGACAAATTTTTTATTTATGTGTTGTTTTGAAAATAGCGAAATTAAAGCTTTGTCATTTACAATGCCAATAGTTATAACTTTCGCAAATGTGACACCTATAGCATTTGTAATGCAATATGTTTTGTATTTACGTGACTTAGATGTATTGATATTACAAATAACAATGGCTTTTAATTTCTTTAAATAATTAATACTTAAATAAAAGTTATTGTAATTTATAATGGCAATAGCTTAAACTTATGTAAATAACTTTTGTGAAGATTATGTTCAGTGTATTTTATTGTGACGAAAATCCAAGAACAGAAGTGAAATATTAACATCTTTTTGTGACATTTGTAATAAAGCTTGAAACATTGATAGAACATATTTGAACCAGTTGTTGTTGAATGGTTGCACAGATTGATGCTGTGGTGGCGTTGAGTGATGTGGTGGCGACGAGTGATGCTGTGGCGTTCAGTGATGCTGTGGTAGCGCATAGTGATATAGAGGTGCCCCTGAGTGATGCTGTGGTGGTGCTGAGTGATGCTCTTGTGATGCGATAGATAGAGTGAGTGCAATAGATAGATAGAGTGAGGGCAATAGATAGAGGGAGGGCAATAGATAGAGGGAGGGTGATAGATACATAGAGTGAGGGCGACAGATAGATAGAGTTAGGGCGATCGACAGTTAGATAGATAGATAGATAGATAGATAGATAGATAGATAGATAGATAGATAGATAGATAGATAGATAGATAGATAGATAGATAGATAGATAGATAGATAGATAGATAGATAGATAGATAGATAGATAGATAGATAGATAGATAGATAGATAGATGGATAGATAGAGTGAGGGCGATCAATAGATAGATAGAGTTATGGCGATAGATAGAGTGAGTGCGATAGATAGACAGAGTGAGGGCGATAGATAGATAGATAGACAGATAGATCGAGTGGGGGCGATAGATAGATTAAGGGCGATAGATAGATAACCAGATAGAGTGAGGGCAATAGATAGATAGAGGGCGTTAGATAGAGTGAGGGTGATAGATAGAGTGAGGGCGATAGATGGATAGATTGATAGAGTGAGGGGCGATAGATAGATTGATAGAGTGAGGGTATAGATAGAATGAGTGCGATAGATAGAGTGAGGGCGATAGAGTGAGGGCGATAGATAGATAGAGTGAGGGCGATAGATAGATATATAGAGTGAGGGCAATAGATAGATAGATAGAGTGAGGGCGATAGATAGATAGATAGATAGATAGATAGATAGATAGATAGATAGATAGATAGATAGATAGATAGATAGATAGATAGATAGATAGATAGATAGATAGATAGATAGATAGATAGATAGATAGATAGATAGATAGATAGATAGATAGATAGATAGAGTGAGGGAGATAGATAGATAGATAGATAGATAGAGTGAGGGCGATAGATAGATAGATAGATAGATAGATAGATAGATAGATAGATAGATAGATAGATAGATAGATAGATAGATAGATAGATAGATAGATAGATAGATAGATAGATAGATAGATAGATAGATAGATAGAGTGAGGGCAATAGATAGATAGATAGAGTGAGGGCGATAGATAGATAGATAGATAGATAGATAGATAGATAGATAGATAGATAGATAGATAGATAGATAGATAGATAGATAGATAGATAGATAGATAGATAGATAGATAGATAGATAGATAGATAGATAGATAGATAGATAGATAGATAGAGTAATTATATGGCGTGCAATTATGTGGCACTGAATGGCATTTGGAGTGTATGTTGCGTTGAACGCAGTGTAAATATGTAGCATCACACAACACATTCCCCTTTAAACCTCCTCCTCTTTGATCACCCTCTTTGTGTTGCAGTTAAATAAGAGAATGAAGAGCTTTATCCTGAATCATAGGATATTGCGCTGAGGTGGAGACCAGCTGCAAGCCCCATCAACAAAGATATTGTGCTGCAAAACTAAATACTTATAAGGTCCCAAAAGCGAGACCTATTGGCTATGCCAATGCTTGCTTTTCCTAATAGTTGTAGCCCATTGACACCCTTTAGCATTGTTCTGGTGAAAGGAGGAAGAACGGTGCCTCTAAATTGTACTGTAGTGATTTGCTGTCCCTAGGGTGCATTGTTGAGGATTTGTGCAGAGAATGAAGTGCAGTTGACTGGGTATGTGTCCCCAGAGTTCAGTGTAGTGTAGTGTATAAGTGAGTGGAGGATGCACAGCATTGTGCTGAATTTGCATGCCTGTGCTGGAGTGCAATAGGTTGGCGCCCCTAGAATGTAGAGCAGTATGGACGGCTACTGTTCCAAAAGTGCATTAGTGTGACAGGGTTAATACCCCTTGAACGCAAAGCTGAGGGATAATCTTCATATAAAATAATACAGTGTGGTGGGATCGTCCGCCTAGAATTCAATGTTGGGGGTTAGTTTCCCTTCGATGTAGTGCAGTGTGGTGTGTTCACGTCACATGATGCAGTTCAGTATGGTATATTACTGTCACTAAAATGCATTTAAGTGGGATAGATTCAGGGGAGATGTTTCTGATTAAATAATAATACATGCTTAACAACATGAACATTTTCCATTAAAAACAAAAATACTGCATTTTACAAAACTTTATTTTTCTATGCCTGGCCGAATCAGGCCCGAATCCATTTTGAATTTCAACTCAGCCATGATGCGTGTGTGTGTGTGTGGGTGTGTGTGTGTGTGTGTGTGTGTGCGTGCTTTCTTTCCCTTACGCCTCACACGCAGCAACATGTGCAATAATAACATGCTTTGTGACTACCATGTTCTCGAACCCCCCAGTGGAAGCTTCCCCTCCATTGTAACTATTCAAGGTTTTTTTCCTACCTATGCCTCTGAAAGCCCATTCATCCTTAAGATTGTCAATGTTTCACATGTAGCTAGCGTTTTACTGTCACATCCGTTGGCATTGGGTTAAATAGGGATTGATTATTATTTTGTTTAGTTCGATATTGTTGCATACTACTGTACTGTGATTAGTTTAGTCTATTAAACATATTATTCATTTCATGCTGTCTACAGTACTTTTGCGCTAAATTTCATTATAAAAAAGGCTCATGTTGTAGGTGAGCCAGTGAGGCTTTCCCCAGCTTTTAGAGAGAAGACCCTTGTGAGTCTGTCTCCTGCTTAGAACTTAGAATATCTACTATTAGGCTTGACTCTATATCATACATCCTTGATGCCTTGGACTGAGCCTTAAGTGAATTTCCTATATTCGAGTTATTATGCATTTTGACCAACTATTATTTCTGCCTTCTGTAATGAAGTTTAATTAATTAATGAACCTTCATGGCTTCTAACTCTTACTTATCTCTAGAAGACTTATTTAATTGATTATGCTGATTTATTTGGTGTTTTTCTAAAGTCATTACCGGCATGTTACATCATATATTCCCAAGGTCAACACCAACCTCAATACTATGTAGGCGCTTTATCAAAGATTATCACCTAAGACAGCGTCAACAGTTTTCTTAGAATATAGTGTTTTTTATACGTTTCTAGAGTGTGCTTAATTGGCTGATGTGAAGAGCACACTGGAAACTTACTAAACAATGCTGCATCGGTAATAAAGGACCACTTTGTCAACAATATCAGAGGTGTGACCACTCTTTGTTCAGTTTTTTAAATTTACATTTATGGCCAGAAATGGTTGAGCAGAAAAAAAAGTTTTGGCAAAGAAGAGTTATTCTTAATTAAGCAAAGACCAATGATCAAATTCAGTCTGTCCTTGGAGTGTGGATAGATTTCAAACGCTATGTATTTTGTTGCACACAAGGGGGCTGATTCCGATCCTGGAAAAACACTGTACAAACCGTGGTATGGAGCGGTTTCTCCATACAACTCATACTTGTAAGGAGGCCCCTACAACCTAGGAAGTACGATCCGTACAAATAGACGCACTCCATACAAATTGTAAAAAAGACCATACAACTCGTATATACAAGCGATTCCGATTCGGATTGCTCTGTACGCGACGTTCCCATGTATTCCCGGCAGCAGTTTACAACCCGGCAAGTACGATTCGTACAAATGGCATGCGGTACAGCTCTTTTTTTACAAGAGCCAAAAAGTGCGGGAAAAGCCTTGTACACCCGTAAAACAGTACGAGACAGACCCCCCATGTACGCGTTGTACACCCCATGAATACAGGGGTACGGTGCGTATGCACAGTGCGTACGGATGACACGGAAAGTGGGGTACGGTGCGTACATACGCGATGAAGGGGTACTGGTCGTGTACGCACCGTACAAGCACCGTACCCCAAAATCACCTGTGTACGAACCGTACCCCAAAATCGCGTATGTATGCACCGTACCCCAAAATTGCGCATGTACGCACCGTACCCCAAAATCGCCCGTGTACGCACCGTACCCCAAAATCGCGTATGTACGGTGTGTAAATGTGCGATGTTGGGGTACAGTGTGTACACAGGCGATTTTGGGGTACGGTGTCTACATACGCAATGTTGGTGTACGCACCATACACATGCCTCGCATGTGGGGGGACCCCTGTACGCCTCATACCTCTATACGACCCGTACCCCGGTATGAGTCGTACCCCAGAACGAGTCATACCAGGGTATGAGGCGTATAGGGGTTCGCTTCGTTGTCCGGTACGAGTCATTCCCCGTATATAGGCCATTTTCCATACAAATCGTATGCTGACAAACTGGTACGAATCGTACTTGACGGGTTGGACAGCCTTTTTACAATTTGTATGGTCTTTTTTACAAGTCCGTGTCGTACAGCTTTTCCCGATCCGATTTGTAAGGATTGGGCCAATCTGTATGTTTTATTCCCGTACGAATCGTACTACACGGTTTGGAAGGGACTTGTACAATTTGTATGGAAAAAAACTACAAATCCTATTTGTATGGAAAAAAAAATCCAGGATCGGAATCGTGCCCATGGAGTTTTCTGCTCTTCCTTCAGCCTCTTAAGGACCCTAAAGAAGAAGCAAAATGTATATCTAATCTCAGAAATATTTATTTCTTTTAATCAGGTCAACAACAATTGGAAAGCAAGGATTTAGCACCATGATCATAAATGAGCTACAACCTGTCTAAAAACAGATAATATATTGTCGGCCTCAATAACGATCTAAGGGGCTGGACAGTTGGTTGACTTTTCCTTTTAGTCCATCAGTCCTTGATTGACAGACATCAAACCCAGGAGAAAAACCTATTATCTGTCAACCTTCAAGTTCCAACGAGAGAGTCAAAAGTCATCGACTGATTTAGGATTTCAAAATGAGCATGATATCAGTTTTTAATAAACCTAAAAGCACTATTTAAGATGTTCTGAGACTTATTTTGTGCCCGATTACTTTCTCAGTGACGATCTGCATAAAAATGTGAGAAGTTTGGAGCAAATCATTTTTTAAACACACCCTTCCCATTTGGAAATCCACCTAAAATACACAGGTCTGATAAAAAAATTTAAACAAGTAGTCACTACTGGGTGGCCTCCAAGCCCTTTAAATTATACAAAGGGCTGTTAGACGAGACCTAAAAACGGTTTCTGTACTTACAATACATATACATGCCTTACAGAAAGCAAATACTTTGTGAGATGGAAATGGTCAATGACAGTTAATGTTTTATTTAAACATTTTATAGCAAACCTGTGTTTTTCTTTTTTTATTTTTGTGGCATATGCTTACACTATTGGTTTGGCTAATGCTTATTGTTCAAGACTTGTTTTGATTACAAGAGTCTAGCGAGAGACTCTAGGCCAGATACAAAATGTTCTTTGCTTCTGAAAGCACGACCAATACGCAGCTAGCGGTTTGCAGCAGAACGAGTGGCTTTGAATATTGTAAGGGAATTAGATGACAGAATTTCATTGCACAATTTCTCGATACCGATCTGTCCCTTGATGGTATTTCAGCCCACAATTTCTCAGGAGGTTTCAGGGAAGCAGTCATCTTTCACACGCTAATGAGAACTATAGCCTGTTTGGGGGGGGGGGGGGGGGCAAGGGGTGCCACTTATATTATACTATATTAGTCGCATTTGTAGAGCGCATGGCAACCCGTAGGCATTCCAGCGCCTGTTGAATGACATAAACTATGAAGTTTTTTCCGTCAGGGGTTAGGTCTCGAGTAGTCAAGTTTTAAGAAGTTTTCAGAAGGACAATTCATTGTCCACTCTCCGCATGGTTTGAGGAAGAGTGTTCCATAGTCTGGCTAACTTGAAGCCAAAGGATCATCCTCCACCTCTTGCCCTTCTTGTAGGGGGAACATGAGCCAATCGTGCATTGGAGGAGCTCTTGGGGGAGTAAAGGGGCAATGAGCTGCTGAGAGATGGGAGGGCCTTGAATGCACAAAGTCTACAATTTGATCCTTTGGGCAACAAGGAGCCAATGGAGATCTGCCAGGTCCTGCCAGACTAAACTGTGTCCTGGAATATTTAGTAGGGTATGTGCCATTGCGTTCTGCACAACTTGCAGTTTCCCAAGGACTGCTTTGGGTGCACCAAGTAGAGATGGCTGCCGTAGTCCAGTCAGGAGAGGATCAGTGCCTGGACTGCCAGCCTCCTGGAGAGCGGGGGAATCAATTGAAGTATTTTGTGCAGCATTCTGAGCATTCTGTAACAACAGGCAGAAAGTTTAGTAGCCTGGGCTTCCATGGAGAAAGTTTTGTCCAACCATACATATCCCTTGTATGTAGCAGAAGTGACCCTTCTCCCCTCAAACTGTTACTACACACAACTTTTCTTGGTTAGCTGGTGAGCTGGGAGGTGTACGTCTTCCCTTTCCTAAAGTGATTCAGAAAAAAAAGAAGTCAGGAGCAGGACCCCTGTAACATTTGTACCAGGATCCCCGATGCATTCAGACCTTAAAGTTGTCTATAGTGATGGTGGCCCGTTTTTAACCCCTTCCATGCTCATGACGAGCTCAGCTCGTCATGAGGCACAGTGGAGCTGTGCTTATGACGAGCTGAGCTCGTCATGAACAATGGAATTCATCAATCAATCAGCACAGGAGGGGAAAACCATTAGCAGCCAAGGTGTTAATGCCCAGTTAAAACACGGTCTTAAGACACAAGCTGCATTTGGAGAACTACTGATACTTATATTGTACCTTTAACTGCTTAATTTTACTACAGCGCTTTGGGTCAAATGTTATGTGCGTAGGTTTGTGAAGACATGAAATAATTTCATGCCTAACTATATCTTATAATTATCGGGAGCATGTTTGTAATATCGGTTTGATGAACGCCAGTTGACAAACGTGTGCAAGGAGATAGGACCTTAAAGGGTACCCACCGAGTCATTTAAGGTTAAAAATTAGTTTCGTGGTACACATTACTTCCCGGATACAGAAGGTATTTATATTTTTTGAGTACTTCTCATAGGTTTTCACTTTAGAAAGAATTGGAAAGTGTCTTTTACAATGCTGCAGAACTTTCTCCTTTTTGTGCAATACAGGGTGTGCATTTTTACACAGTACTGCCCAGCTGAGGCATGGAAGGTGCCCCTGACACGGCACACATTTAAAATACACCACTCTGCCAAAGTGACATGCACATTATTGGAGTTACACACATTATCTCCCTTGTCATGAGTCTGTTACACGCTGATCACTACAGCAGCCTCAACCCTCTGAGTTATCTGAGATCGGAGCCTTTAACCTGCAAGTCGCAGTGTTTAATTTCCCGTTCTAGGTTTGAAGTTTTGCCAGACTTCCAGAGAGTCTGGGTTGAGCTGTTCTAAAACGTGGGCAAGGCCCCGCTAGAGTGGAACAGCAAATGGAGGTAGACAGCACTACAGAGGTGAAGGCACACTCCCAGAGAGCGCCACTAAATAGGCTGTCATCATGGTAAAGGTAGAGATAGTCAGCCATCTTTGCTGAGAATTTAGAAGAAAACAAGTGCAGGACTGAAGCTGTTGGCAGTCTGACTCAGTGGAACTCTTGGAAAACGGACACTTGCTTCCCGTTTTGGTAAAGGAAGCGTGAAATCCATTAGCCCGCAGTCTACAGCTTAATGAAGACAACTGACTCCCACCGTAGGTAAAAGCTTGTTACTGTGTGCAAAGAGACCCTCTGGCTTCTTTGTGAGGACTCTGCTGGTTAGGTCAGACAATGGACCTCACCTCACCAGACTTTGCTAAAGCAACTGCATTACAACATCCTTGTCTCCCTCCTGGTCTGCTACTAAACGCCTACTTCAGGAAAATAAAACGCTCAAAATCGGACTTCTTCCGCCTCCAACTCAACCAAGCAAAGAACCGCCCGAGAAAACTGTTTGAGCTAATCAAATCTCAATCCAAAGAGCTACCACAACCACTCAACACTGGGCGTGTGGTACCCTCATGTGAAGACTTCGCTGCTTTCTTTATCCAAAAAACCGACAAAATAAACAGCGATCTCCTCACTGACGCAAGCCTCTATTCCAAACCCAAATGCCCAGCACCCGTTGAACCAAAAAACAATGCGACATGGTCAACATTTGACACATATTCGGAAGAAGAAATTGGCAAATTACTCAGCACCCTGAAACCATCCAATCACCTCACGGACCCCCTCCCTGCCTTCGCAGTAAAAGACTTTACCCCACTGATTCTCCCTCTCTGGACTAAAATCATCAACAGCTCTCTCCAACAAGGAAGCATACCTGACTCCCTCAAAGTTGGTCAGGTCACACCTCTACTAAAGAAACCAACAGCCGACCCCGCGGATCTCAACAACTACCGTCCCATCACCAATATCCCCACTCTCGCCAAACTGCTGGAAAAATGCGCACAACTACAATTGACTAAACACATTGAGCAATTCGATCTCCTCAACCCTCACCAGTCAGGTTTCCGAGCAGGACACAGCACAGAAACGGCTATGACTCACATAATTGACGACGCACTTCAAATGCTAGACCAAAATGACACCTGCCTCCTCATCCTTCTTGATCTCTCCTCCGCATTCGACACCGTTAAACATGAGAATCTACTAGAACTACTAAACAAAAGAATGGGCTTATCTGGAACTGTCCTCAAATGGTTCACTTCCTTTCTCCGAAACAGGACGCAGAAATTCAAGAGCAACAACCTGATGTCCACGCCAGTACCTGTAACGCTAGGCGTCCCACAAGGATCTTCTCTATCCCCAACTTTGTTCAACCTAGTCATGGAACCTCTCACCACTTTGCTACAAGAATCCAATGTACACTTTCACATGTATGCCGATGACACCCAACTTTACCTCAAACTGCAATCACCCAATGACATCCTGCTCCTGAACTCAACGATCAGATGCACCCAATCCTGGCTTGCCGACAATCACCTCAAACTCAATGCCCTGAAAACAGAGTTCCTTCTGATCGCACCTCCAGCGAAGATATCCACCACTCAACATTGGCTTAAACTCCTAACCGCACTCAATGTCCAACCCACCATCGTGGAATCAGCAAAATCTTTAGGCATAACACTCGACACCAATCTCAACATGCAGCAACATGTCAGCAAAGCAACAAAGGGAGCGAACTTCCAGATCAATACTCTGAGGAAACTTAAACCCTACCTCCCAGCCAAAGACTTCCAAACAGCGGTGCAAGCACTAATCATCCCACGAATTGAATATGGCATCACCGCCCTCTGCGGACTCCCACTAACTACAACCGCACCACTAAAAGCATCTCTAAATGCTGCAGCGAGACTCAGCACGGGGTCAAAAAAACACTCCCACATCACCCCTGACTTGAAATCCCTGAATTGGTTGCCGTTTGAAGCCAGAATACATCTGAAAATAGCCTGCATGACACACAAGGCGGTACACCTAAACTCACCCGGCTACCTTGCTCAGAAATTGACAATCTCTGGGGGAATCAGAAACACGAGAGGCGCAAACAATCTTCTGCTGAAACCTCGAAGATTCCGGAAGGAGAAAACATACAAGCGCTCTTTCTCAGGAATGGCGCCTAGGATTTGGAACTCACTCCCTCCCGAAACCAGGCTTATCTCTTCCACTGCAATCTTCAAAAAAGAAGTAAAAGCTATCCTCATGGCTAAATTCACCTGTACTACTATCTCGAACCCTATCAACACCCTGCGATGATCTGTATTACTTGCTTGACCCCTTACCTATTTGTACGAGCTGTCTTAACACCCACTTGATTGCTTTGCAGCCACCCAATTTTATGATCTGTATTGTATGATCTACTGATTTACTTATTTGACTTTGTTCCCTCATGTTCCCTTCTGTACTGTGTGAACTATCGACCTACCTATTTGACTTTGTTCCCTCATGTACCCGTCTATGTAAAGCGCTCTGATATCTGCAAAGATCTTGTTCGCGCTATATAAAACTCTGAAAATAAAAAAAATAAAAAATAAGAAAGTGAGGTTACACTTCCTTTTAGGGTGACCAATGCAGGGCTGACCACACAGAGTGGTGTAGAATTCAGATGCGCATACTGCAATGTACTATTCACTAGTGGTTCCCAAACTGTGTGAGCATCTGTTTGTGATGCCCTTTGCTATTTATGCTCAACTCGAGTGGAGAAGTGGTAGGGGGGGGGGGAGAAGGATGTGGCGCTATGGGAGGAGCAGACGACTTTGGAACTAAGGAACAAAGGGATTGAGTCTCAGCCCCACTTCACCATCCTGTGATTCTAAGCAGTATCACAATCTCCTGGCATTAAAAAGCAAGCCGTAAATAATAAAAGCAGTCGATGTCTACACTGCGTGGAGCGGGAGAGTACCGAGAAAGTGAGTGAGGTGTGTGAAATGAAGAAGAAGGGCAGGGACAAAAGAATAAAGAAAGGGTAGTATAGGAGGAGAGAATGGCTATGTGCTCTACCTGAAACAAGTCTACAGACATGATAAAGCACAGCAGTAATCACACTGTTTATAAAAAAAATTGACTCCTTAGAAAATAGAAGCTCGGCGTCCCTGAAACGGGCGCTGTGCTGATACACAAACCAGAGGCACCAAGGAATGCAAATTAAACAAGCAAATTTGAGGAGAGAAGAAAGAAGGGGAATGAGTGAGAAGACTTGAAGAGAGGAGGCAATCATAAGAGCGATGGGGAGGGGACCTTGGAGAGGAGAACATGGGAAATGCGCTGCACAGAATTAAGAAAGAATATTTGAGAAGAAGAGGCTAAGAAAAGGCAAGAAATACAGAAATTAAAGAAGGATGAAGAAAGAGGGGGAGCTAGATGGTTGTAAGAAAGAACAAGGAAGAGAAGAACGTGAGAGGTGGGGAGAAAAGGGACAGTGGAAACCAAGCTCTCGGCATTGCTGTGGCGGGGGGTGGGCAGGGGAGCGGCAGCCTTTGTGTCTGATGCGAGGCACAGACAAATGGTGGTGCGCGATGTGTACGCGGGGGGCGGGGGAGCGGCAGCCTTTGAAGTCTGATGCGAGGCACAGACAAATGGTGGTGTGACGTGGCTGACGATGGCGTGCACGCACATAGCTCACATGAACTGTACGCGATCCGCAAGTTTGGTAGAGTTTGTGAACTTTGTACTATAATCTCGGCTATCTATCCCTGCGGGATATAATAGTCGAGACCTAAAGAAGGATTCTTTAAAATGCTGGTTGAACAAATATCTACAAAAAAGAAAAAACACCTTTGCAGGAAATTGAGATAGATGGGCAAAACTACATCTTAAACAGAGGAAACCTGAATAGTTTCTAGCAGCTCATCCAGAACTGTAACATCTTTCACCCAACAACATCTTATCCATCCAATTTCTTCAGGCCAACGCACACTCACACAGGGAGTCCATCTTCGTCATGTGGAGCACCACTGAGATTGCTAGTTTTGTTTTCTCAAAATAAAAACAATTTTCAACGAACTAGGCTTTCTATCAACAAACCCATTTTGCAAATTTACCCTGATCCCCTTTAATGTAAACATTTGGAATTATTGCCCTCCCTACCGAATGGCAGGTACATAAGCAATCTTTGGGGGAAAAAAACAAACCTATAAATCAGTTGCTGAAATTGCTGTTAGAAATACTGACCAAGCCTCTTGAATACAACTCGGTTTTTGAGTAACCTCTGTGGAAACAGATGAGTGGTCAGTCAGACAGCTTAACATAATCCACCCCAACTTTCCACCGGGTGACCTGGGATGGATAGCAACTGTGCTAAGCAGGGGGAAAAAGCATGAACTAAACCAGTTCCAAATGAGCAACAAAGATTAAACATATGGTTCTGGAATCTAGGAGGTTTGTCACACTTTTTATAGGGTGACAAGGCCTCGACTTTTCTAAGCTCATTTGATATTCTTTGGTGAAATCGAAATTGCTGGCTTTGAAACCTTCCACAGATTACCCCACAACGATCCTGGCCCAGGCAGGCCCAAAGGAGGGTTCTCTATATTCATAAAAGCTGACCTAAATTTAAAAATAACCGCTGTTAATAACCAGTATGAGACTCTACAAGCAATTCGTACTGAAGCCCGGTCAATGGATTCGACCTGATCATGTATGGTAATATTTAACGAGTACATCAATAATAGATGCAAGGCAAAAAGAAAAAACATCAAAGGCTTAGAGGGATCATTAACTGTTTTACTATATGATTTTCCAGAGTACTGCACTCTGATAACTGGTGATTTCAATCTTAATCGGATGCACCCCAAGAAAGATGCTGACTTGGACAATTGTTAAGAAATGCAATGGGACATTCCCTCATTGGCTAATTTCTCTGAAAAGCGTGACTTGCAAGGGAAAAGTTCCTGACAAGCCTTAAGTCCTTAGGTCTCAGAGCTCTTAATAGGAGATACCAGAAAATATTCCAGCAAAGCTTTTTCACTTCTCTATACACTGGAATACTATTCTTGACTATACTTTGTATCTGTTTGTCAGTTGAATTTATCAACACAAATAGTCAATTTGAAAATAGAGGATGAATCAGAAACTGACAATCACAGCTAGATCAAAACAATTCTAAATAAAAAACTTTCACCTGAAATGAATAAAAATCACTCTGGAGCACTACTTACCATGGGCAACCTTGTGAAACGGGTACAATTAAGACACCGCCTGTAAAATTGAAAAGACCTTGGCAAAGCAATATATATCAAATGACACTCATCGTCCTGATTCCTCACTTAGGGGCCGATTAGGATTGCGGTGAATCCGCATCCTCCGAGCCGGCGGAAGCAACCGCCGGCCCGGAGGATGCGGATTCACCGCTGCGGTGATTCTAAAGACCCCCCGCCAGATTAAGATGGCTGGGGGGTCATCGGCGGACGGGAAGATCGTCCGCCACTTTTCCGCCGCAGTCGCCATCCGACCGCAGCGGAGAAGCTCTAATATGGTGGCGGTGTCTATCAGACACAGCCAGCCATATTAGGATTTGCATTGGGACATGCCTTTCCACGGTGGCAATGCCTCCATGAAAAGGCATACGGTCTTTTCTTTGGGGGCCTGTTGCGGGCCCCCAGGGTGAAGGGGGGGTGGGTGGTGCACATGGGGGGTACCTATGGTACCCCCCTGCATTTACATGCACAAAGCGGCAGGCACCACGCGGTGCCTGTCGCTTTTTGCATGTAAATGTAAAACATGCTTTTTTAACCTTGCGGCGGGTGCTGCTTCAAGCAGCACCCGCTGCAAGGTTAAAGATCCAGGATGTGACCGCCAGGGTGGCGGTCACATCCTAATTGCACCAGAGGGACCGCCGCTGCCCCTGCGGACGGTCCCTCCACCTCGGGGGTGGCGGACGGACGCAGGTCCGTCCGCCATCCTAATGAGGCCCTTATTTAGGATAAATAGACAAATAAAATACACAATGTATGGAACATGGGGACATCCTCAATAAAGTTACAGTCATTAAAAAGAAGGATCCTTTAAATTGGTATTTGAACAAAGATCTACAAAAAAGAAAAAATACCTTTGCAGGAAATTGAGACACATGGGCAAAACTACTTCTGGAATATGGGTCAAGCGGTCACTTTGATGGTGCAGAGACAGAATATTGAGTCAGAAATATCGAAATGCACAAATATTGAGTCTGAAATATTGTGGGTCAGAAATTTCGACAGCAAGAATATTGTGGTCAAAAATATCAATTTACGGTAAGTAATATCGACTTTAAAAATATAAAGTGTTTAATATCATTTGTAAAAATATAGCTGTTAAAATATTGTTCCTATTAATGTCATGTACTTTAGTATATATTTTATATGTATGTGATGTATGTTTTTGTATAAGAGTTGTTTGTATTTTTAATATATGTATTACATTTTTAGTAGTTATTTATTTGATTTTTTTTTATTTTGCACTCTTACTTCCATAGCGGGTTATGGGTTTATGGGGGAATAGTGAGGGAAGTAATTTAATTATATTAAATTTATTAATTTATTTGTATTTGATTTTTGCAGTTTTAGTTCCGTATCCGATTGTGGGTTTATAGAGGAATAAAGTGGGAAGTAATTTAATTATATTAAGTTTAGCAAAAAAAGGTTGTACTGGATTTTTCAGTTTTTAGTTCACCAGCGGGTTGTGGGTTTATAGGGTAATAGGGTGGGAAGTAATTTATTTATTTATTTATTTATTAATATCTGTTTAATTGATATGTTATAGTGTTACATGTGCAAATTAAATTATCATTAAATAATTACTAATTGGTAGTTAATACATTTTAATGAATTAATTGGTAATTAATTCTCGTAATTGGTAATTCATTTTGGTAATTGTGCAATTCATTTTAGGTGTATGTTATGGTTTTTATAGATTTAAAGGGTAGGAAGGGTGGGAAGTAGTTCATTTTTAATTGAGTAATTAATAATTGGTTAATTAATTTTAATTAATTAATTGGTAATTAATTATGGTAATTGTGTAATTACTTTTAGGTGTGTGTTGTGGTTTTTATGGATGTAATGGGAGGGAAGGGTTGGAAGTAATTTATTTTTAATTGATGATTTGATAATTTGTTTATAATTAATTGAAATTAATTAATTGGTAATTCATTTTGGTATTTGTGTAATTAATTTTAGGTGTTTGTTGTGGTTTGGATAGGTGTAAAGAGTGGGAAGGGTGGTCAGGAATTTTATTATAATTGATGTTTTAAATAATTGTTTTTTATTAATTTTAAATAATTAACTGGTAATTATTTTGGCAATTGTGTAATTAATTGTGGGTGCATGTTGTAGTTTTTATAGGTGAGAAGGGTAGGGAGGGTGGGAAGTAATTTATTTTCAATTGATGAACCAATAATTGGTAGTTAATTAATTTTATATAACTAATTGCTAATTAATTATGGTAATTGTGTAATTAATTTTACGTTCGTGTTGTGGATATCATAGTGTTAAAGCTTGTGTAGGTAATGAATGTTTATTAGTTTTTTTATTGATAATATATTTTAATTGAGTATTAATTATGTTAATTATGTAAATACATTAAATCAAAAATGTTGAAGTGTTTTGTTATTGGTTTGGTGTTATAGGGTAGGAAATAAAATAAATACATTCATATTTCAATAATTTCTTTTTTTGTTTGTAAATATTTATTAGTTTAAAATATTTATTTTCTTGTAAATCTATTTATTAATATATTTTATATAATATTTCTAGGATTTTGTTATATAAAATTAATATTTAATATGTGTTCTTTTGATATCTTTAATATTTTAATATTTATTTTCTACATATTGTTTATTAATGTTGTTATTTATTTTAATTTACACACATTTTTTAACGTGTTTGAGTGCGAATAGTAATTGTTTTTTCATTGCTATCCAGCACTTTCCCTACTGTTGCATTCACTGGTGTGGGTATAGTAAATTTTACCTCTCCGCTATCCAACACTTTCTCTACTGAATTCAAATCAAATAAGCTTTATTCGATTTCTTAATTAAGATAATCATAAAAGCACATACAAATTACTACATAGTTATCATTTGATAAAATAACAAACATTTTAGAAATATATTGTCAACTTGATTTTGTACTCAAAGAATTCCATTCACTTAATCATGCTCAAAATAGTCTCACATCATAATTGTTTTTCTACATTTATAAACATTTTTTAAAAACATAATATTAGAGATAATTACAACATTATTTTCTAGGGATTGTAAAACCAGAAGTGCAGGACAACATTGTCTAAGCCCGAAAGCTCTTAAAATCGGAATAATCCACCTCCTTCTCTGGACAGCATAAACTTTACAAAAAAAGAAAACGTGCAATGTCGTCTGTAAAGATAAATCATCACACAGGCATTCACTCATCGATCTGGACCAGTCGTTTAGTTCAGGAAAACGTTTTGTTCTATGTATAATGCCTGATCTGAAACGCGTTAACAGAAATCTATTGTAGTCACGTGCAATAATCCTTATGTAAGGCTGAATATAAAGGGGCCTGTTAGGATGGTGGGCACCCTAGCGGTGCTGGGACCCGCTGCCAGTGGTGCGACGGTCCTGCACCATAAGTATGGGCGAATTTTGCGAATCTCGCGTTCGCGAATTTTGCGGATTTGCGAACTCGCAATCCGCAAAATCCGCGAATTCTCGCGAATTTGCGGATTTTTTTTTTTTTATGTTCGCACAGGTTTCTGCAAGTTAGCGAGGGATTTGTACAATTTCGCAAATTGCGAAATTGTACAAAACGCGTGCGAACTTGCAGAAACCTGTGCGAACACAATGTGCCCAGTAGGGTATGTGCCTCTTGTGTGAATAAAAGGTCAGAGAAAGATCAGTTCAGCAGATGAAGAGAAAGAAGCTCCTGGTCACAGGAACAGCACGGGTAATGCGCTCGTGAAAGTCAAGGATGCAAAGCCTATCCAGCATCACAGCTGATTTTCCACGGTAGATTTGGGAAGAAGGCACACCTGTCCAGCTTCCTCGACGACGCTCACGATTGTTTTTGGGCTAATGAATGAGTCACTGAATTTGAGCATCAACTAGTTCGAGCGACCATGTGTGTGTGTTACTATGCAATCGCCCCGAAGGGCGCAGGGGTCCCTTGAGTGAGCTGCAGACCTGTGCCCAGCCATGCAACTATTTTACAATGGTGCCAGCAAGCTGCCAGCGCCGTTGTAAAATAGTTACAAAGTTAGCTTGCACAGGAAGCACTTAGATAAAATAAAGCAGCACCTGCTTCGTTTTATCTAGTGGTTCCTGTGCAAGCTAACTTTGTAACTATTTTACAACGGCGCTGGCAGCTTGCTGGTGCCATTGTAAAATAGTTGCATGAGTGGGGGTTCAACTTTTGAACCCGTTACGTTCGCGGATTTTTTTTTGCGGATTTTGCGGGAAATCCGCAAAATTCGCGGATTGCGGATTTCCCAAAAATCCTCAAAATCCGCAAGCGTAACGGATTTCCCGCTCACATTTACTGCACCAGCAATTAGGACGTCACTGCCACAGTGGCAGTGGCAGTGGCATCACCCATACACAACATTGTGGCAGGCGGTGCACATAGCACCGTTCTCCACAATGCTGTGGACACACCTTGCGCATTTGCATGCACAATGTGGCAGGCACCGCGCGGTGCCTGCCACGTTGTGCATGCAAATACAGGAGGATAGCATAGGTACCCCCCATGTGCATGTCCTAACACCCTGGGGGCCTGCAACAGGCCCTCAATGCAAAAGACTGCATGCATTTCCAGGCCGCAACGCCGCCATGGAAAGGCTGATCTCCACCTGAATCCTAATATGGATGACAGTGTCTTGCAGACACCGCCACTATATTGGAGATGTTTTCCGCCCCACCGAAGAGTCGACCGGCAGAAAAGCGATGGACCGTCTTTCCATCCGCAGCGGACTCCCCGCCATCGTAATATGGCGGGGGGAAATGGGATGCGGGCGGAGGTAAATGTCAGGCGGATTGCCACCGCCATTGGGACGGTGGAGATCCTCCCGACATGCTAATAGACCCCTAAATGTGAACAGTGTAAGATGGTGTGCTTAAACAGTTGATTTTGTCATTTCAATAATATTTCTGTTCACTTCCAAAAAGCACAGGCAACTACTTTTGAGATTTTTCCTGGCAGCCGTGCTCATGGTGTTGGGGTCATTATAATATTCTGGGTGGCCAAGATTGCATATTCATATTTTTATATAATTTAACCACCTAATATGCATGGTCCCGTCTAACCCACAGCTGTCATTCAAGATTTGACAGTTGAGCAACGTTTTATCTGTGGTCCAAATCCTATGCCACAGTTGGACTGGCTGGATTTATATAATGCCCACTAAATATGGCATGCCCAATTCTGTGTGACAAATATGGGTAGAACTACTGTCTCAAACAGCCAATAAGTACCTAAACAAGGAGTTTTCAACATTCTACGGAGTTGACATCAGTGTAGCCCCAGATACCAACACAATAAGTTGCAATTGACACACACTTAGCTTTATATATTTGTAGCAATTCTACTGGTGGCCTTCTACCCAGTTTTCTACTGAAGTTTGATAGGGCTGCCAATGCCTTAGTATATAATAATCTCTTGGCTTTGACTGCCTGAGTCCAGGTTCCAATTCGGTCAAACAGAAAAAAGGTTTTTGAGCATTTATATAAAAAGCTCTACTCTTGTTACTGCCTACCCCGCACCTCAGCCGTGAAAAGCCCCACACGGTCCGGATGGGCTTGGTCATCTTGTTTTTCTGCTCTCTGTTATGGTGCTGGGCCTCAATTGTATCTGTCCTTAATCTTTGTAATCCTCCTCCATTATTACATTTCAACCCCTATTTTTTACTTTTTATAATAGTGATTGTCTTTGCATTTTATGTTTCTGTGTAAATTTTTTCTTGATTTGGTCACTTTTTTACTTTATTTCTTCATCTTTCCTGATTTCTTTCTTTTTTTCTTTCCCTTCCTTTTCCTTCTTATTATTTCCCTACCCGGCGCCATTGCAGAGGGGTGACTTCCTTGCCGGAGGCCATGCCGCCCAGGTGTGCAGCCCCGGCCAATCTTTGGAGAGGAGGAGGTGGCTGCACTAGTTTTTTTTGTGCAGCGCCACTTCCCCTCTATGCTGGCAGTAGGTTGCAGGCCCTGTAGTGGCTACCCCCTGGGGGAGTGTCGGCAGTACTGGGCGATGGTGTGCCGGTGTGTGTGGCATACCAGCAAGGTTCAGCGCACCCCCCAGTAGCTGAAGCATCGATTGGTTGACATTCTGGACCGGGAACAGGACCTGCTCGACTTGCTACGCATCGATATTCCGGGACTTGTGAGTATTAATGATTTGTTGTATTTGTGTTCTACAATGCTAACATTTTATTTCCGAATAGCTTGCTGCTCACACTCAGAGGTAAGTTACTTTTAGTTTATGCTGGTATATTATTGTGTAATCCAGTTTCAAGTTTCTGCTTGGCAGGTGCTCAGCACTACCTAATCACATGTCAGGACCCCACAAGTCTTACCTACTGCTTGCAGACAAATTTCACGACTTTAACAACTCCACCGTCTCCCGCCTTTCCCTATTGATAGAGTATATACTGACCAGGGCAAAGATGGAGGCCGGGAGAAGTAATCCTAAGGTGTGTAGTGTTGTCCTTCTTTGTTTAGATCTGATATGTACGCCTACGGAAGACGTGGGAGCCCCTTTTTGGAATAATGGCTGTAAGGATAATCTATATGGTTAGATAATGTTGCACCCTTGGATCACACTTATACAGGCTTCCATACAGACATCTAAACACATTGTGGGTAATTTATTGTATTCACCTGAGATGTGGTACGGGCTGAAACTGTAGTCACCCACACACAGAAAGTGGAATTGAGGTCGTAGGCACTCCTGCCCATACTTGAAGAGAGTGATAATACTCTCAGCCCATGTTACTCCACAGGAAAGGAACTGCTATCCAGCGAGTATGGTTCCCCATAAGAAAATAGATGCTTCCAGTGCCAACACCAACACCGGGAAAAAGCAAAGTTCCTGCGCGTAACTGTAAAATGTACACAAGCGCTCCTGCACCCAAGTATAGAAAGAAACACCGTGCTCCTGTGCGTGCCACAGCATCGTAAAGTACACAAGCGCTCCTGCGCATGTACCAAGGGAAAGAAAGTGATAATGGGCTCCTGCGCATGCCGCAGCACAGTAAGGTACACAAGCTCTCCTGCGCATGTACCGAGGGAATGAAAGCAACAACGCACTCCTGCGCCTGCCGCAGCACTGTAAGGTACACCCATGCTCCTGCCCATATACCGAGGGAAAGAAAGCCACAACATGCTCCTGCGCGAGCCAAAGCACAGTAAGGTACGCAAGCACTCTAGCGCGTGTACCGAGGTAAGTTACCTGGTAGGCTGGATCAAGGAGAATGCAAAAAGTTTGCAGAGGGGAACTCTGCCAAACCACAACGACTTCAGCTTGGAGAGGAATCCGAATCCAAAGCACGCTGGGTTGAGCGCCACAAGTTCATATGCAGCCTCACTCTGTAGTGCATCACAAGATGACCTCCTGGTCTACTTCTGTTCGAGGTATCTCTAACCTGTGGATTTTGGAGACCGAGGATAACCGCAAAGAAGCGGAACAAACACTCTGGCAGCCACACAGATAGCCTGACCCCCCAGACAGTGTCCTAGGTCCTGAACCATTACATCGCATCAGGTGCTCGCTTTGGCTGATTAATTAAGAAGCCATTGCAGGCTGTTCTCCTGTCACTATAGTGAATCACTGAGTAGTATGTTCTCTCTCTTACTTTGTTTATGTAGCTGGTACAGTTCCAGGTTATTATTTAATTGAATTCACAGTGAGGTGAAGTATGCAAAAAAGGGAGGCTGAGTTGGCTCATCAAGGGTGTTGAGAAATGGGAATAGATAGAATCAAAGATCAGTCACTGCAATGCATTAGTTCCAAATGTAGTTTTTGTTAAGGAGATTTGGATTTAACAGCAGTTGATAGACTAGAGTCAAATCTAGTAGCAATATAGGTGATCAGTTTTAGCGACTGCTTTTGCTTTTCATAAAACATTTTGTGGTGAATATTAACTGAATCAAAAATCTATTTTTATTTATCTTCTTCATTTCTTTCATCAGCACCCAAGGGCAAGAAGAGGGACATTTCTGAGGGTCAGGGAGAAGATGGTCAGCTGGCGTCGACCACCAGCGAGCTGCTGAGGGCTCTGCTGATCCAAGTAAGTTCTTCTATGATTTTTGTGGACTTCTTAGGGTAGAATCTTGCGGTAGTGGAATGTTGGTGCTGTCTATCGTGAAGATTCAGATAGCAGGCCCAAGTAAGCTAGTATTTTAAACAAAAATCACAATGTATGTTTGTTGAGAAGGCTTTCCTTTTCCTGCTTATCCCTAACTCTAACACAGCTCAGTTCACAGAGAGTGGCCATGAATCCCCCCACGCACCCCATTGTAATATGCTGCAGACTCGTTGTTAGAAGGTGGTCCTGACACTAGGGGCCGCCCGGATTTTTCGCTTTTTGAGCACCTAATTGTTGAGCTTTTACTGTGGGGGAGCCTCATAATCTGGGACTCACCCACAGTGAACTCATAATGAAGGAGACTGCATGGAGATTTTACTGGTGTCCCCCTGGCTTGACTAGGCCACTGCGCAACAGCTGGAGTATAGGGCACTGTGCTGGTTACATGCAGACACAGGTGTACATGCGTGTGCACATGTGTAGGAGATTCTTTGCGTGCGCAGTCCAGGAGCAGCTCCAGAGTGAATGGTGTGGCAGGACTTATGCAGAATTGGGTGGTGACATGGAATAGGCTTTAAACACTGGAAGGAAACATGCCAGGGAAAGCCAGTGTGCTTTATTGTGTTTTTCACTTCATTATTCCCTTATTGGAAGGTGGAACCCATGGCTAGAGTAACTTCCACAAGGCCTACAGATTCCAGACACGCAATAAAGTCCAGTGTAACGGATGTGAAAAGGAGTATTCTGCAGAGTCCAAAGTCATATTTGTACTGCTTTTGGGTCATCCAGAAATGTCATATTTCTCAGAGTCCCTGGCTGGGGTCTGGCCCTGGCAGGTTAGATAAATGACCTTTCTTCCCAGAGCGAAGATCTTCCCTCCAAGGAGAAAAGATAAGTGGAGCTACAAGCCAATCCATCAACTGTTGTCGCTGGGTGCCAGGCACCAAGCTGAACCACAGTGAGGGCAGTGAGGGGTGAAGGAGTTGGTTTCAGAGGCCATGTGGCCAGAGACACTGGACTACGCCATTTTGAACAAACCCAGAGGCTGGACAAAAAGGAGGGAGCAGGGGCAGGGAAGTGATGTGTCACTGTTTGATAGGACACACAGAGGCTTCCTACCATCCCCCTACTCAACTTTTAAAAAGTACTTGCACTGGAAAAGAAGCTCTCTCTGGGGTGTGGTCTGCTGAGGCAAAAGGTGCTGGAGCCTGGTACAATGGGCAGTTGGAAGGAGTACACCCCTGACTGCCCCCCAGGCCCCTAACAGCACCAGAAGAAGGGCCCAGGACCAGTGCGCAGAAGGAGAGGCCTCTGCACAGTGAGAAGAGAGGCGCAGGGAGCCAGTGAAGCTGCTCCGTGCAGAATGCACCCTCTTGGAGACCCAGAGGATAAAGGAGAGTGCTCCTGGTGGCTGGGGGACACCACTAGGCAGATCAGACACCCAGGACCTGAGACATTGCCCCTGGAAGGTAGGCGACCTTTGACCCCTAAGAAGACCAACGACGAAGCGCGTGGGGCTCCGCTGCTCGTCTCAGAGATGCCAGTGGGGCGGTCAGGTCCCGAGGGCTGCCCCAGGAGGAAGCAAAGCCAGGGGGCGCCATTGCACCCCGTGAAGATGCCAGAAGGGGGCCAGGAGCCCACCCTGGCCCCCGGTGATGTGAAGGAGGGGGGCAGGGGGGGAGCGCCCCTCACATGAAAATTGCCCAAAGGGGGCGCCAGGAGCTCACCCTGGCCCCCCACCGATGCAGGATGCGAGGGGCACCCCGAAGATGTCCAGGGGCCTAGGACCCCACCCCGGGCCCTGAAGTGCCCTGCCAAAGACGGGAGTGCCGTCGCGCTTCCCGTTGGGAGGAAGAGGAGGGCCCCGGGACCTCATCCCCAGGCCCCGCAGAAGTAAAGGCGGGGAGCACCGTTGCGCCCCCCTGTGAAGATGTGCCCATCCCAAGGCCCTGTGGAAGAGAAGAGGCGGGTGCCCCCCGTGTGAAGAGGAAGGGCCCGGGACCCCATCGCCAGGCCCTGGAGCGATGAGGAGGTGGGGGGAGTGCCATTGCGCTTCCCCCAAAGAGCCGCCAACCAGTGAGTCACCTCCAGCCAGTGAGACGCAAATACACCTACCGGCTCCCGCGGCCGCACACAAGGATGTGGGCCGGGAGGGAGCCGGCAGGGGCAGCCGAGGGTGGGCTCACCGGGCTGCCCTTACCTCTGCAATCGGAGCAGGGGGCCCAGGAGGGACGGGCCTCCATCACCCAGCAAAGCGACCGGGGGTGGGCTCCTCGAGCCGCAGATGTACGTACCTTGGGGGGTCCGGTGGGACCGGGCTGTTGTATAGCATTTTAAGACCCTAGTGTAATGTTTCCGATTCATGCCCTTATATAAGTACAAATCACCTTGCCCTTATGTAGGCATAGAAATCATAACCATATTTAGACATAGCTCATGCAGTCCAAATACAGGCATGGATACTTCCACTAGTTCCGAAAAGCCACAACGATTTCTTAGAAAACTCGGCTTCGGCAGTCAGGGATTTCCTCTTGCTCGAATATTGACCAATACAAGAACTGCCATTCGTTTGGAGTTTTTTTGCTGACATTATTATGTCCAACTTTATGTCAAACTCGCCACCTTCAAGGTATAAATATGCCCACACTTGACCTAGCAAACACACAGTGGTTTGGAGCAGTTCGACTATCTACTTGCCCGACGCAGCTCGCTGCAGCAAGTGCCGAAGGAAGCCGACCCTCCAGCTGATGCACTGAGAGAGACGCTGTCTTTTCTCTTGCTGAGAAATCTAGCTCCAGTGTTTCCAAGCTCCCCTTGCGGGGTGTTGGGAAATCGAGTCCCGAGACAGAGATATACCAGACCTCCTTCATTCAAAAACCAAGGTACGGAGCTGATTAGACCCTAAGAGAAATCTTGGCTAGATTCTAGGCAAAGGATACTAAATCTATACTACACCATACTTACTTCTTCCCTCGTACTAGACTTAGGTTAGGTACATTGGGGTAGGCGTATTTTAGAAGCACCAGTTGAGTACATTTAGGGCCTCATTAGGATGGCGGGCAGACTTTGCCCGCCTGCCATCCTCGTGGTAATAGAGACCGCCCGCCATAAGGGCGGGGGTCCCGTGGGGGGTATTAGGATGTGCCTGCCACAGTGGTGGGCACATCCTGTATTTTTAGCACTGTGGCGGGCGGTGCTCTTTGCACTGCCCACCACAATGCTAAAAATGCATGTCAGCATTTGCATTTACAAAGCGGCAGGCACCGCGCGGTGCCTGCCGCTTTGTAAATGCAAATAAAGGGGGGTACCACAGGTGTTCACCCCCCTACTCTCCTTCACTCTTGTGGCCCGCATGGGGCCCCCAGAGTGAAGTCCGCCTGCCTTTCCGTGGTGGCAATGAAGCAACTGCAGAAACCCATCCAAATATGGCTGGCGGTGTCTGATAGACACTGCCACCATATGAAACCTTTTCTGCCCCAGCCGCAAGGCGACCGGGGCGGAAAAGTGGTTTGTGGTGTTTGCCTCCGCTGAGGTCCCCCTCCGCTGCGGTCCCCCCCATTGTAATGTGGCGGGGGGAAAGGGTGGCGGGCGGGCATTTATGTCGGGCGAATCGCCACCACCACCATGGCGGTGGCGATCCGCCCGACATCGTAATGGACCCCATAGTCTTTATTTATTTATATATGTATTTTATGGCTTAGAAACCATACCATGCTTTTACAGTATTATTTCAAAATACTCTTCTTGCTGTACGTATTATACTTTGCAGCCAGTATTACAATTGTAGCAGTTCATTTCTTCTGCATGAGAAAGAAGACTGTTCAATAAATACTTTTTATTGAAAACGCCCGTCTCTCTATTTCTCTGCACCTCTGGTGAAACGAAGCATGCACGATTGACTGAGTGAAATATCTATTTATTGTTTCCAGAACTCTGAAAATACGTTTTATGTGGGGGAAACAAAGTTGTCATGTTAATGCGGTTGTCAGAAACTAATCTCTTCTTGTTTATTCAGGAAAGTTTCTAGTGACCTATGAGCTAGCTGGCATTTACAATTAAGTTTAATATATTCGATAGAGACCTAGTCGACCTAAGTCCTACGTCAATTCTATAGGATATATAATTCCAATGCGCTTAGCCTATTGGGAATATACTGCCAGATTCATCAAAGACCCGTTTTGTGAGTCTTTAATAGTGATTCATAAGGAATCGCTATTACAGACTCGCAAAACGGGATTCGTGTAGGAATCGCAAAATAAAATGCGATTCCTACACATTCCTTATTTGCGATTAGCAAATTGCTAATTGCAAATAAGGAATAACTCCCCATTCATTCCTATGGGCCTTAGGCCCATAGGAATGAATGGGGAGTTATTCCTTATTTGCGATTAGCAATTTGCTAATCGCAAATAAGGATGCGATTTCAAGGGAGCTAGGGGTGTCCAAAGGACACCCTGTAGCACCCCTGAAATGTAATCTACATTGGTGTTGCGCACACACATGTCCAAAGGACATGTGTGTGTGCAACATGTTTTCGCTATTTACCACGAGGTTTGACCTCGCGGTAAATAGCGGCCCGAAATTGCGAATTAGCAATTTATAAATGGTTAATGAATTGCATTTAAGGATTCTCAAATAGAGATTCCTTAAATGTAATTCCTCGCAATTTAGCGAAATCGCATTTACCGATTTTTGCATTTGGGATGATGAATCCCAAATGCAAAAATTGCGCTCGCAAAGGGCCAGATTCTGGGAATCTGGCCCTTTGCGAGCGCAATTAAGCTTCATGAATCTGGCTGATAGGAATTACACTACAAGGCCCCCCAACAAAGCTTGGAGAGATGGTACTGAAGCCAGGGCGGTGAGACCGCGGCTCTCCCCAATGCAGCGGGGGAGCCGCTGCTACCATATTCACTGCTAAGGAGGAATCGCCCCAAAATGCCTTGCGGGCCTGGACAGGCCTGCAGGGAAAAAACAGCTTTTTCTCTGCTGGAGGTGGCCCCAGGAGAGAGCGGTCAACACCACACATGTGCTAAGGTGCTGGAGGAGCTGCTGGAGAAGCGTAGTCTCCCCCATGCATGAAGAGAAAATTCTCACCCTAAATGTCTTGGGGATTGGAAAGTATTACCCCTCAAGGGCTCAGCCAGCCTTTATCACCTTCTGGGCTGGAACTTTTGTTCTTCATCTGAGGGTGAATTGAGAGGTGCTTCATGGAGTGAAGGGCTGAGGTGGTGGATGTCTGGAGAAGGACATCCCCTGGAGGTGAAGAGGTGTAATTGCACCACAAAGGCTTTTACTAATGTTATTCTTTATAGAGGGACTGGGGTTCAAGTGTTTAATGGGATGTACAATGTTAAGGTGGAGTCATAAGCAAAATGGGTTTAAGTGGCTAGCCATTCCTGCTAGGGTGTCTGACTGTATTTGCTTAAACCTGTGATGTTATCTGTGATGCCTTCAGGGGCTGTAATTAAATTGTATTCTAATGATATCCAACGTACTGTCGCTCTAAAGTGATGCTTAAACATGTATTCTTGCTTCTGCGCTTAGGTGAAGAACCCAGACTGTTAGCCCTTAAGATATAGAGGTGCATACCTTATGGTCATTAGAAAATGCTCGGTCAGGGTTGTGTGTCACCAAGGCAGGGTTAACTATTTTAAATGCTGGTGGAAGTACTGGGGTGGGTCGCCACTGGGATGGTGCTAGTGTGCATGGCCCTTGCTCCAGGTTATGATCCACTAACTGCATTGGGGGCAAGATGATGTGCATACATGTGAGTGGTGGTACTAGACCCCACTCTCCCTTGCGGGAGGGGTGGAGATGTTATGCAATGTCACAAAGTAATTCCAACAGCTTATGTATATTTGTAAATAGGTGCATAGTATTGAGTAGTGTGTGTGTTTAATACATGTACTCTTACTTTTATAAAGCAAAGTACAGACTGGACAATCAATCATTGAGTGTTATTTCTGCACACCTGCAAATGGAGATTACTAGCCCACAACACCTCACTTGAGTAAGCCTCAGACTGCTCTGTAATGCTACCCTCTGAGAGTCAGGCACTACAGTTGGGGTGTTTGGTTCCCAGTGAAGGACAAATGTAGTCATGTTATTTGTGCAGGCCTCGTAGATGATGCCTCGTTTTCCAACACTCGTTCATTTATAGTTATAGTATACCAGCAGTTTCCCTTGACAGTGCAGCAAAGCTGGAAAAAAGTATGAGGTCCCACTCCATTGCATTTGCCAACAAACCCATATGTCTTTCATTGATCATTAATCCATGCCAAGCTTGTCTAACTTTGTGAACCAAGCAATCAAATGCCCAGAGTGATATTTGGAAGATACTGAAGTGCTAACTGAGCTATAGTGCTGCATTGCAATTGTATTTGGGGGTTGCATGAATGGCATCTAAATTATGTTTAATGTTTTATTCTAGCTACACAAGACATCGGTGATGCTGGCTCCAGTGACACTGCAGGAGGGGATGAGTCAGTTGGAGGGGGAGAAGCGGCAGTAGAGACAGACACTAATAAGTCACATCGTTTCTTGCAATTGCTATGCTCAATACCTATTGTCATGGCGTCGGTCATTGTCATTAACATATGACCATGAAGTAAACCCCCGCCCCACCTTTACCAGCCACTTCGGTGGTTGAGTTAATATTATTATAGTCTCTTCTATCTGCAACTCAGCAAAATCTCACATAATGAGCATTGATGCCTTGAGCGAGACATGAAAGAACGAAGGTAACTTAATAAAAAGTAAATGGTATATGAGTGAAAGGGGCCAGGGGTGGGTAAAAGGGGGCAGGTTGGGTAAAGGGATGGATGGGCGAAAGGATAGTTTGAAGAATTGGTTGCTATTGAATAGGTGGATAATGGAGTGGAAAGTTTGGTGAAAGACTGTATGGGAGAAAGTAAAGCTTAATCATGGTGGCTATGGGTGAATTAGAATGAAGGATGATTTAATGAAAAGCATGCTTCTCGCATACTTTGCTTACTTGGTTTACGTAGGATTATCAATATCATTCAAAGCTATGGTTGTAAGTGGGGGTTATTTATTTGTATTCTTTGTTCTACTCCCTTGACTCACTGTATTTGTTAAGTGAGCCAGATCTATCCTACCCATCATTCTTTATCCCCCTCCCTGCCAATGGCATTTTTGCCAACTATAATAGAAGTGGAGTATGGGTCAATCAATTTGTGACTGCAGTATTGGCTTTGTAATGTGCATCTGTTTCAGTTAATGTAGCATTTATAATGTTTTCATGCATTGCAAACTGAACACACAAGGTGTGTTGTCCCTTCACCCACTCAGTCACCTCATAGTAATTCACTCCTTTATTTTTTCCCAAGTTCTTCCGTCTCAGCCTACCAAATTGGAAAATCCATTCTTGGCATGTGCCACATTTAATTTGATACCCATGTAAAGTGATTCCAGAATATATTTAATTGTCTCCATTAACAGATTTAATTTTCACTTTTCCCTTTCGAATTGTACCTTGACTGAATAAGCCAAAAATTATGATAAGATGATCAGTGTAGTGACCCCCCTATCATATGTAAAAAATCTCTATCCTCCCTGCCTAATCCCTCTACCCTACCCCCGCAGTAGAGAAAATCAAGTTTGCTTTCCTTGGTTACTGCCCAACAAATGGATTTGTTGGAAATACGTGGTGGCGGGTGGGGCCACAGTGCAAAGTGGGAGTAAGTGCATTATTTGTTGTCAAGTTTGGTGTATGGGACACACGGTAACAAATGTGCCACATAAATCTATATAGCCTGTTCCTTTACCTGTAGTTCAGTCTATTAGATTCATTTTCCTGAACATCTACTTATGGCAGCCAGGATAATATATTAATATTCCTATTTCATATGTGAGGTGTGTCACATAGTATGTTATTCATTATTCATTTGCCTCTTTGGAGACGGGGTAGAAAGAGAAATGCATTTGGTGAAGAGAGGGGCTTTTGGAATTAAAAATAGATAATTGTCAACTACAGCTGCAGACAGTAGCAAACTAACCAAGGAGCTGGCTAGCAATGAGCATGGCTTCATTATTGTACCACCACACAACTTGTACTCCATATAGTGCATAATGCCATATTCATTAATGAGAAGTAATTTATTTTTCAACTCAAAGTGTCTCACTCTGTTTATAGTTACTTAAAAGGCATTTAGAAGGAAAACAAACTGTCAAATTACTGTTTTTTTAATCCTGTGATGTTATTCTCTGCCTGTTTATACTTTTCTGCCACACTGTCAGTGCTTTTTTATGTTTGGCAACATGTGTGAGCAAAACATAAATTTGGCCACGTGACTCTCCTAATCATAATTACTTCAAATAAATTCCAATGGCCCTAGGGGACCAGCTGTAATGCTAATGTGCCACCCAATAATTAAAAAAAATTGTTTGAACAGAGCAATATTTACAATTTGTCTTTTTGGTTTTTCACAATATAGCTGCTCCTGCTGGTCCAGCCGACTAGCCACCAGGCAGGAGATAGTGGCCCGTTTGTGGCGGCAGAGGCTGGAGCGTGTGCAGCTGGAATACCGCCTTTGCTGCTGACAGCCAACTGCTGCCACCTTCCACCACACTGACAACAGGCCATTGCTGCACCACATCCAGCAGCAGCTGGACACCATCAATGGCTGGCTCTAAACGATGGAGAAGAGCCTGGACCAGCTCTGGACCGACATCCAAAATGTCCTCTTCTAGCCCTTTTTTATTTTTTGTTTTGGTGGGAGGGATTTGTTGTTTGTTGGGGCTGGATGGAGAGGATAGGAAGGGATTTGGGATTGGAGAGTTTTGTTTGGGGAGAGGGGTGGGCATATTGTTTGGGTGGAGAGTGTTGTTTTTTTGTAAAAAAATAAAGAGGAAAACTATTTTTTCATCAAAATTGATGCCTGAATGAGTTTCTTTTATTTTTACTTTACACTGCTGCCTTCAAGTAGTTTTACACAGCCTGATTATGTGCTTGTAGCTGAAGAGAGAGCATAGCACTTAGTTATAGAGTCTCAGCTTATACTTCTCTATCTTGACCATTATGAGGAATGCTGCCATGATGACCTACACAACTACCTAGATCAAAAAAACGAGTTCATTTATTTCTTAATAAGTAACATTTCATGCATACTATTTGTCTGGGGTGACTCCGCTGCTGTGAAGGGGGCATACTTTTACTGAGGCTACCTGACTCCTTGCTGGTCTCCCTCCCGCCGCCGCCACTGCTGACACCCAGAGTGGTCGCAGAGCACAGGGAGGCACCTAGAACTACCACTCCCAGACGTCCCTGCCGCTCAGAGGAACACGCCCACACCCGGAACAGCAGCGCCAGGAGGCGCATAAGACGGGCTCCTGCCCCGCGTCGCGGGACGCGTGCGGGAGAAGTCCGGGACAAGGGCGGGGCCATCAGTGGCCATCAGGGGCCAAAGGAGGCCAGGCCGGGCCACCCCTCTAAGCTGCAGTTATGGGTAAGCGCAAACACCTGGGCAACGAGGGACATGGGGTTAAAGATGCTAAAGTTCCACGCAAAGCAGACACCATATTTTCCTACCTAACGTCAGCAGTGGGGGCCATTAACCAGAAAATTGCAAACGCTGAAAAAGAGCTTGAACTGGAAAGGGCGACTGAAACAATTACCCCAGATTCTCCTACTGTACCCATTGAGGTCCCGTGCGAGCGCACAAATGTTGAGGCGAAAAAAACTTTGGATACTGCGCCTCTCATTTCGCTGCTATCATCTGTAGAGGGGCCTAGTTCTGGTGAACCTCTAACCTCGGACAGATCAAAGGCTAAGAAATATGCTCGCAAAGTTAAACACTTGCAAAATGAACAGGACCATGTCATTCTTACAAACTTGGGGGACAGGATGGAGGAATTGATCAATTCACGTATAGAACCTCTGCTGGTGGGCATTGGCAAAGATATTGTTGATTGTATGAACACATGTGTAGCTGGTTTACTTAAAAGGTGTGAAAAAATTGACTCTTTTATAAAAGAATACCGTAGCCAAGGGCGCCAATCTGCGATTGCCCATAAGGTTGTTGACAATCAAGGTTTAGAGTCTATGGAATGCTCAGGGTTAAATGTGCATCCAGGGAGTCCACGTCCTCATGTGTCCCATAAACAATCGTTACCTGTTAAAACTCAGGGTAACACAAGAAATGGCACGGGGAACTTTTTGACACACCCAAGAGTAGCACCCACCAAAACGAATATCCAAAAGAATCAAGCACTGCAGCCTAACACTACCAAAACCGCATCTAAGCCCAGTAGCTTTAGGTTGCACCTTCCGCCAGACGCTGCCCCTTTTGTGGCAGTGCTAATGGGGGTCCCGCCTCTAGAACAAAACGGGAGTCTACTGATGATCTTTTAGGCAAATCTAGGGAATGGTACAGACATTTTTCGAGTGGGGAGAGTGACATATCGCCCTCTATCATTATGGCCAGAAGGGTGGGGTGGGTAGGACAAGGACCTAAGAACACCACTGGGGACTGTATTATTTTAAATTTTTGTGGGAGAAATATTGCTAAAAGATTGTTTTGGGATGGGTCTGACCTTACAAACACCGGAATTAGACCATTACCTCTTGGATATTTTTATTCTCCATGGAGTAGTCAGAAAACATGTTTCCCAGCCCAAAGATTAGCAGCAAAAAGACATACTCCCACCCTAGGACCGTGTGATTTTGCCAGGTACCCCATCAGTGATGTCTCTGCCATCCCACCTCAGCATTCTCCTTCACGTCCTGTAGTTTTTCAGGCTCTTGAAGACACACAGTGTGGGGGCTTGTCTTTGTCAAACCGTTTTTCTCCCCTGCTTCAGCTAGAGGGCTCCGATTGACTACACAACCCATGTGGCATAAAAAATATGATTGCTCCTAATTTATGTCACAGGAATATTTGTAGAATCCTTAGCTGGAATATTGATGGTACCAGATCGAAAAGTCAGGATGAGAATTGGGTGGGTTTTGTTACATGCTATGACATAATAGCTCTCCAAGAAACCTGGGACACAGCAAATAGCCTCTCCTTGGACGGATACGTCCACTTCAGCATCCCCGGTAAACCAAGCCTGGCTGGCAGGGCGAAGGGAGGCTTAGTCCTATTAGTCTCATTGAATATGAAAGGATCAGCAAAACAGCTAGAGTCAGGTTCTCAAAATTGTTTAGTAGTAGAAATGTTGGTTGCGAATTCCCCCATTGTGTTACTTATTAACTTTTATAATTCACCAGACAGTGTCAGTCTAAATCAGCATCTAGAATCCCTTGGGGAATTTTTAGACAAGTACAGAGTGTCACATAACAGTTTTGAGGTCATCCTTATGGGTGAATATTGAAGTCACTCCAAGATGCAGCTTGGAGTGCATCTTGGAAGATAACGGGGGGCCTTCTTACTCGTTGCCCACGCACTTCGAACACACGAAACAAGGGGAGGTTTTGGAGAGCCTTTTGGCCTCCTTCAACCTCTACGAATCAGGCTGCTGTGTAGATGGGCTCAGGCCTTTTACATTTAAAGGAAGAGATACAGGAAAGGTCATTGATTATATTTTTTTATCTTCCATTTTTTTGTCTATGGTTTTAAATTACAGGGTAGAAGACTCTGCCTTTAGTGACCATAACCCTGTGATATTAGAGGTTGCTCCAGGGGGGTTATTGGACTTTAAAGACACACAGGTATCATGTGCAATGGACCTGTTACCTAAAGATCAGGGCAGGAGATTGAAATGGGCCAACGTGACCCCGGTCACTTTTTTACAAGATGTCTTGGCCAAGATTGAAGTGCAGGTGGGCATTTGCCTAGACCATGTTGGCCCTAATACCAGGATAGTTGAGGCATTTAATACTATATGCCAACAAGTGAATTCTGATTTAATGGCCTAAACCAAACCAGGTGGGCAAACAGGAAAAAGATGGTTTGATTCAAACTGCTCCAAGGCACACTCTGCTCTTTTAAAAGCATTGAAGGAAACACCCAGAAATAGAGCACATGTAGTAACCCTCAGGAAACAATATAAACAGGCCATTCAGGGTCGTAAAACTCAGATTAAGGAAGAGGCCTGGACTGACCTGCAATCAGAAGAAGTCTGGCGGGACAGCTCCAAATTGTGGGCGGTTATTAATCAGCCCTATTTTTTTGGGGTGGAGAACCAGGGTGTGGAATGTACTATTCCAGATGAGCAGTGGCTTGCCCACTTTGGAAGCATTTATAGCCAGTCAACCCATGGGCCCACACAGGAGACTCTATCTTTCGACCATGTTGGGCCAGTTTTGGCCTTCGGGGAGGAAGACGTGGAAAAAGCAATAAATGAGACACTCAAAAATAAGGCCCCGGGCCCGGATGGGGTTCCTGCGGACCTATATAAGTGTGCCCCGAAATTTTGGGCCAGGATATTGACCAATGTTTTTAATGCCTCAAGAGATAACAACTTTCCGGAGTCTTGGGCTAAGTCTATCATTATTCCAATTTTTAAAAAAGGCCAAAGGGGTGATCCTGCCTGTTATGGGCCTATTTTTCGAATAGACTCTGCCGTCAAAATCTTGGGCAGAGTCATTTTAGGAAGATTGACAACATGGCTAGAAGGTAGAGGAACCCTGTCTAATGCCCAGTACGGCTTCAGGGCGAAAAGGAGCAAACTGGATCAATGCTTAAACCTTCAACTGCTTATCAGCAAATACATGACTGCGAGGGAGGGGTCTTTAAACATGGCCTTTATGGACCTCTCCTCAGCATTCGACCTGGTCAATAGGTCGAGGCTGTAGAGGGTCCTTTTGAACATGGGTATTGACCCCCCGCTGGTTAGTTTTTTAGCTGACCTTCATTGTGGCTTACTGGCCTCAGTTAGAGTCACCCAGGAGGGGAGGTGCACCAGTTATTTCAAGTCGGAGAGGGGGGTGCGGCAAGGGTGTATCCTTGCCCCCCTACTCTTTACATTATATATAAATGCTCTTGAGCCAGCCCTGGCCGATTCAACGGTGGACGTCCCGCGTGCAGGGGAGACCAAGATTCCGGTCCTCCTGTATGCAGACTACGCCGTTCTTTTGGCACGCTCAGGTGTGGCCCTCAACAGACTATTGGCCTCCTTCGGCGACTTCATGTCTTCATTAGATCTGAAAATTAATACCCAAAAATCTCAGGTCATGATCGTTGGACCGGCATGTAGGAAAAAGAAAACAAAAATTTTTTTTTGCACAGGCAAAGAAGTAAAGAGGGTTCCAATCTTCACCTATCTGGGGGTCGTCTTTGACGATAGAGGAACGTGGGGTCCCCAATATAAGTCAAAAAGCAACGCAGTAGCAAGATCGGCTGCAGCCCTGTTGGGCTTTGCTAAAAGGATGGGGGCACAACCAATGGAGGCTATCCTTAAAGTATATAAAGCCAAATGTTTGGCCATAGCCACCTATGGTTCTGCCATCTGGGGATATACAAACCCTGATAACATCCAGAAGGTGGAGAACACATTTCTAAGATCCCTGCTTTCTGTTCCCCAGTCCACCCCTACCTTTACAATACACTCAGAGCTGGGCATGGGGTTTGTAACAGATTTATTAAAATCCGCACATGTAATTTGTTGGTTAAAAACCTTGATCAACCAGGAAATCGCCTTAAACCATTAGATTCTTAAAGACTGCCTTGCCATGGACAGAGCTCACAGAATCCCATGGCTGGTTTATGTTAAATTGATGCTCACGAATGTGGTGCAACCTGAGCTCTTTCATTTCCCAGAACGTATTAAAAAAGAGGATGTCATGGAGATAAAATCTGCATTGGTAAATCTGTTCACACAGAGCGGGAGGAGACAGAGATGAAAAAATCGTTTGTTAGAAGGAATTACGCACTTATAACTGTTCTGGGTCCTGAACCCTATCTTGTTTTAGTGACTAGACCATTTCATTGGTTTCTTTTAACCAGATTCCCTTTTAATTTGATACATTTTATGCTTGGCTCCTATTCTACTTGGGACACTCCAAAAAACGCAAATCCATGTGATTGTGATCACTTTTCCACACAGGACACATTACATTTTACCATGTTTTGTGAACACTATGCACAGATTAGGAAAAAATATTTGTTGCCTATTTTGCAGGAGGCGGGCTTCTTACAGGTTAGACCAGCGCTTCTGTTTTTACAACTTTTATCTAGTGCACGTGTAACATTTCATGTAGCAAGTTTCCTAGTTTCGGGTGTTCGTATTAATAAGAAGCGTTTTAATATACGGCACAGACCTATTACAATTTAATTACGCTAGTAGCGTTGGTGCCTTCTTAATCTTGAAGCTAACTGCCAAACGGAAGTTTTAAAAAAAAAGTTTTATTGAACTTATGAGATATGTTCATTTTAACCTTGATATGTTATTTATATTTATTCCTCACTTTTGTAATTGGATATACTGTTGTATCGTATTTGCTGTGATTACTCGTATTTTGTGTCTTTTTTTGATTTTTATTAATCGGATAAAAGTGATTGACTGACTGAGTCTCGGCTTATACTTCTCTATCTTGACCATTATGGGCAATGCTGCCATGATGACCTACACAAATACCTAGCTCAAAAGTACTAGTTCATTTATTTCTTAATAAGTTACATTTCATGCATACTATTTGCCTTACCTAAATATACATGCAGCAATAACAGAGGTGGCATCACAACTCACAAGTGATGTCCCGCTTCCAGTTCCACCCAGGTGAGCTCCAACTGTAGGATTGATCTGAATGATTGATTATCCATCGTAGGCTACTAAATGGAAGTAGAAAGGCTGAGTTAGTGGGTTATATATTTAGCAAAGGTTTACAAAATATTAACACCATCTGATGTACCACGCAATGTCACAATGTGAATGGCTAATTGTGCTAAAATAGAAAAAATTGCAATACAAGTAAGATTTAGTGAATGTGGAGCTAGCAGCATTATTTGTGAAATACTCATGTTATAAAAAATGGACTCAAAGTCTGGAGTTCAAGCTTCAGTTCAGTGTCTTCAGTTAGGCAACACAAGGCCTGAATGTGATGATGCTAATGACTGATGTTCTTCATTCTATATCAATAATATGGATCATTTTTTATGTGCAAGTTGGATTGGCTGGTGTGGGATGCAGCTTAGAAGATCCTACAGTATATTGCTGTTGCTTTCACCACAACTGCCCCACCAAGTGTGTGATCTATTGATGGTGTAATTTAAGCCACAACTCAAAGTCAAGTCAAATAAAAATGTATTCAATTGCCATATAAAACAATCATAAAAGCACAAAATGAGAACAAATATTTCATCAATTAAAATATTACACAAGTAAAAAGTGTCAACCATAAATGACAGCAAAGTTTATACATAATGACAGAAATCATATTTCAAATTACGGATACAAAAATATTAAATAGACCTACATTTCCTATGACTCAAGACTCGCTTTAAAAAAGTTAAAATCCTGCAAACATTGTGCACATTTTCTAGCAGTTGTAGTACAAGGACTGCCGGTGGGCATTGCCGAAGCCCCAGTGATTTCAAGGTTGGTAGTAGACAAACTTTCCGAGCATCAAGATAAAATTCACAAAAAAGTACAACATGTATTGTGAACTCTGATGAGTGGTTATCACAAGTACACATATCAAGATCTTGTGCCCAATCATTCATTTTGGGGACAGCAACAAGTTTGTGAAGAACCCCCAGCCTAAATCTAGTCAATAAGAATCTGTCGTAAATACCAGGTACAAAAGTTAAATAGGGTTGGATGTTAAAAGTGGTTAAAATCAGTTTATTGTACATAACAGTCAGCTTTATAATCTCCGAGGATATTCTAATCATGTCCAGATGCCTCAGAGCCTCCTTTTTTAGATCCTTCCTTGTAATGTTAATAGTTTTGCGGTTGGTAAAATATTCTAAGTGGCCCAGATCTTGTGAAAAGTTCCTGACAAATCTCAGCCAAAGAATCTTTAAGGCCCCTTCTAATTTTATAATGTCAGTCAGAATATCTTGATTTAACTTTGTTTCTTCCCTAGTACAGAGCCTGTGCCATAAAAGGACTGGTTCTAGTTTTATTAGATCAGATATAAAGGGAAGACCCAACTCTGCATGGCAAATGGCTGATGTGGTACTGTTCGGAATGGATAACATATTTATTAGAACAAGAATGTTTGCCCTTTGAATTGGAAGCAGATAAGCAAGTCCCTAGACCCTTGCCCCATAAACCGCAGAGGTAACACACTTTGCTTTATAAATCTTAATCAATTTGACTAGTGGTCTCCTACCTAGTTTCTTAGCAAAGTCGGTCAATGTATTTACTGATCTTATTAACCCTGATATTTCTGCTGAGACGGCTCATGTCCAGGTATCATTTTGCCAAAGAGAATTCTGAGATACGGAAATCTCTTAGCGACCCGATCTTCTGCCTTGCCACAAACATATCCCTTGGTTTCTTGATACCGTGACCACACCACATAATGAAGGTCTTTGAAGTGTTTACTCTCAGCCCAAGGTCTTCCATACAACTAGCAAAGGAAACTAAAGTCCTCTGAAGGCCTACATGTGTAATGAGCAGTGCGGGACTGGCCGTTGCGGGCACAGGGCAATCTCCTATGCACCACAAGGATAGGGGTCGGTTTTGGGCCCCTGGGGTCCGTTTTTGTTACAGGGACGTTTTTGCAGCATAGCTGCAAAATCGGCCCTGTAACAAAATCGGCCAGAAACCAGCCCCAGCAAAGAGCTCGGTCGCACCCCCAACCACCCCCAGGGGGCGGCCGAAAACTTTAACAGGGCCGGATTTGGTTCCCAGTCCGGCCCTGGTAAGGGGACATCAATACCGCATCATCTGCATATAATAGTGCTGGTATTGAGTGTCCGGCTACTTGAGGAAAGTCTTGATTACCTTTCAGGAGTGCCTCACCCACAACATTGATATAAAGACTCAAAAGAAAAGCGTCCAGGACACATCCTTACAAGACCCTTCTTCTGATTGGAAACAGGGCTGAGCACTTGCCCTGTAAGCCATAAATTACTCAAGCCTTTGCATCAGTATAAAAACACTTAAAAAAATAAATAATCTGTACATCAACCCCCATATCTTCCAATGTTAACCAGAGTTTACTATGGTTCAAGCAGTCAAACGCTGCTGTGAGGTCCACAAACGCTAAAAAGTACTTTTCCTGTTTCGCCCTAGTGTGTATCCCCACTAATATTGAGAGATTTAAGCTCTGCTTTACCGTTCCCAAGCCTGAATAGAAACCATATTGTAAGTCGAACAAAACCAAATCATCCTCAGCCCAGTCTGTAAGCATTCTTTTGATATACGTCGTACTATTTTTGTCATAGCATCCAGCAAAGATATGGGTCTGTAGCATCCGGGATCCTGCCGGTCCCCCTTTTTGAAAATCGGGACTATGGTAGAGTCCACCCAAGTAGATAGAAACAGAGTATGACAGCTAGCAGCAATTACCTGGACAATTATAGGGGCCATCAGGTGTGTATTTGACTTGTATAAATCGACAGGTATCCCATCTGGGCCGGGAGCCTTGCCACCCTGGCTTGCAGAAAGCGCCCGGTTCACCTCGTTCAAGGTAAACTGCAGGTCTAAGTGGGGAAGCAATGGTACCAAAATGTTATCCTCTTCACTGTTACTACCCATCACATCGTGATTAGCCTCTCCATTATATAGTTTGGAGAAATGTTTAATCCATTGTTTTTCAGTGATGGCGATTTCAACGTATGGTCCTCTTACAGCAGTCAATTAAGGCGCTTTCACTGCCTTCCAGAATGCTGAGCCATCTTTCTGTAAGGATGCTTTATGTAAGACCTCCCAGGCCTCATTCTTCAGATTATTTTTCCTATTTTTGATAGCTCTCTTATAGTCTATTCGAGCCTGACTTACTATATCGAGATTTCTCAAGGTCTCATGTAGAGCGTCTTTTAGCCTAGTATGATGAGGTACACCCTGAGTCAAACCAGCCCCAGAATTGGCCCTTATTGCATTTCTACCTTAGCAAGAACTCTCTTACCAAATCAGTTATTGTTTTAAAAGAGGATAAAAGGGGGCGTGGCCAAGATGGCGGAGTGAGCGGACGTGTCTCGCCTCACCTCCTGCCAACGGCCCTGTAACAGCACCGGTTCCTACGCCTTTGCGCCCTCTGTCAGGGGCCTTGGGCTGTCGGAACCATTCATAGAACAGGACGGACCCAGTGGAAGCGACTGAGGTGCTGGAAGGGGCGGCGTGGGATCGCAGCGGAGCGAGAGACGCGAGGCGCCCCCTCCCCCCTCCGGCCTGGTATCGAGGCCGCCTCGGAGTGGAGGACGGGGCAGAGCAGCGCACCCCCTTCGGCGGCGGCCCATCGTGGCCAGCGGCGGTGTCTCCCGCGAACTTCGGGTGCCACCACAAGGACCCAACAGACGGCGGAACAGCGCTTGGACGCCGCGGGGCCCGAGTGGAAACGGAGGCGCAACGCAAGTGGCAGAGCCTCCGGTGGGTACTGGCCCCGGGAGTAGCAGGCGGCCGAGCAGTGAGTCCTGAGTGGGGGTGTGAGTAGAGGCCTGGAGCGGAGGACCCCCTCGGCGGGCATATCGGCCCGATAGCGGCATGCTCCCCAGAGTGCTATTGATACAGGCCTGGCAGACTGTATCTCCCCTGGCAGAGGCCATCATTGAGGGGGCCCTGACGGGCAGCAGCGGGTGGGGCCATGGACTCAGGCCCTGCTGGATCAGACTGACTTTCCTTGCGCAGTGAGGCACCCGCCCCGGCACAACGACAGGAGGGGCCCCGGGCTTGAGAGGTGGGGGCGCCGCAGCACAGGAGGAGACTTTCAGGGTCACTGGAGGTGGCAGCTGACTCTTCAAGGGAGAGTGGCCCGTACATGCGGGACCAGGGACCCGGCCCCTAGCAGAACCACTTGAGCACGAGCCTGTGACAGGCCACACATGGGCCCACTTGCACCGAGGACACCCTTGCAGGGGTCACGGGCGAGGCTGCTCCGGCCAGTGGCGAGCCAGCGCCCATTCGACCTCACTGTGCAGATTCACACTCAAGGGAGACGCAAGCGGAGATCCTCACATCAGCGGCAACGACAACGGAACAGCGGGATGTCGTCAGCCAGGCCTCCCAGGGGTAAAACAGTGAAAGACTTATTCGCGAAAACACTGACCCCCCCACAGAGGAACGTGGGGCCCCCGGCGCTGAAGAAGATGGACCAGGCCGCCGACAGTGGGACAGAACCCATCACAAAGGCCTTTCTGGAGTCTCTCTTTGCGTCCCTACGGGACGACATACAGACCTTCAAAACAGAATTCACCAGTGAAATCCGAGAGGTGAGACGCGAGATGGACGGTATAGGGGAGCGGGTGGCGGACCTGGAAGCCAAGAGCGACGACAGGGACACGGAGCTGGCGGCCCAACAGCAGGAGATTATCCGGCTACACGACAAGCAAGTAGATTTACAGCTCCACCTGGAAGACATGGAAAATCGCTCTAGGCGCCATAATATTTGCATTCGCAATGTAGCCACGTCCCGACGCCACCAGCGATGTGTTTCGCTACGCAAGGGAACTATTCAACCACGTGCTGGGGCGACCGCTGGACTCTCCTTTACAGCTGGACAGAGCTCACCGGACCGGACCGCCACGTGCGGGGACCGCTCCCCCCCCAGACATCTTGGTGTGCGTTCAGGACTACCGTACCAAAGAAGAAATACTACAGAAAGCGCGCCAGAATGAATCAATAACTTTCCAAGGCACATCCCTGCAGTTATTTCAGGACTTGTCTGCGCTCACGCTCCACAAGCGTCGACTCTTCAAGCCAGTCACGATCTACCTACAGTAGAACAGCATCCCATACAGCTGGGGCCACCCATTCCGTCTAGTTTTCAAACTGGAGAACAAACAATACCAGATGCGTTCGGTATCGGAGGCCTGCACACTGCTGGGGATTGAGAAGCCAGAAGACGAGGCCGATGCCCAGGGATTAGCACCGGGCGCGGACGGAAGAAAGTCGCAGTGGAGCCATCAGAGAAGGAGGAGACGAGTCAAGAAGCCCCCAGCGACGGAAATCGAAGCAGGTCAGCGCTCTGCTGTAGAAGCCGTGGCCACGGACAGCGGTACCGGTCCCACAGGATGAGAGACGTTCTGCCAACTAATGTCTTGAGGGTTCGTTCTGGCCGCATGGCCGTTGGCGGGAAGGCTCTCCCGAACAGACTAGTAAGACTATCTTACACTTTCCTTTATTTCTTCTACTTTTCCTCCTTGGATGAGAGACAATGACTTTTTGCAGTTGTTGGGGAGGGGGGGGGGAGTTGGGGTTGGCGAGGGAAATTGGTCCAAAGTGCGTTTACTGGCAGAGGCGACACTGGGTGACTATGGACATGTCCAATTCATAAGTTCTGTAGTTGGTGAGGGGGCGGAGGGGGGGCGAGTTGGGGTTGGGGGGAATGGAGGGGCAGGGAAGGTGGGGGGAGTCGAGGGGTCTGGTGTTAGTCCGTGGTTGACAGGGATGGAAAGGTCTGCTGTCCTGGCGGGTTTGCTGCACATGTGGAGGTTTTGCTGCAGGGTACCACAGTCAGGCGGGCTGGGTCCTTGTCCTGTTGATGGGGTTGGGTGACTTAATTGTTCTCACGTTGAACGTGAGAGGGCTGAACAATCCGGTGAAGCGTAAAGCAGTCCTACTGTTTCTTGAACAGTCCCAGGCGGACATTTGCCTCCTTCAAGAAACGCATCTGCTGGCAAGAGATTGCCACCGCCTTCAATCTAATAAATTTCCCCACCAGTTTTACTCTTCCTGCCCGGACAAGAGAGCATGAGTAACTATACTTGTTGCACGCAAGTCTAAGGGCAAGGTTTTGGGTAAAATCGCAGAAATTAAAGGTAGATTATTAGTCTACAGGTTGGCACTTGGCAGCATGAACTGCACGATTGGCTCCATTTATGGGCCCAACGAGGGGCAAGAGAAATTCCTGCATAAAGCCTTGGCCGAGGCCACTGATTCGATAGATCATCATTTCTTGCTGGGGGAGATCTCAATCTAGTCTTTGATAACCAGTTCGATAGATCTTGCCAGCGTACTAGTCAGGTGGGGGCGCTTTCGCATGCAGGGGTGCTCCGTCTGAAGGATCTAAGGCTAGTGGATGCTTGCCGCGCGCTATACCCAGGGGCACGGGACTACACACACTTTTCGGCAGCACACAAAACATACGCTCGCCTGGATCACTTGCTTGTCTCACTGTCCGCACAGTCTCTTGTCACGGATGTTGACATTGGCACAGCGTCTCTCTCTGATCACACGCCAGTCACCATCACTCTTACTGGACCCTCGACACTATGGACTGATAGAGTGTGGCGGCTTCGAGACTCGTTGCTCCACAAGGCGGAAACGGTTGCCACGATCCAAAAGGCGATACAAGACTATCTTTCGCACAATAGTACTGGGGACACCACTTTGGCCACCCAGTGGGCGGCAATGAAGGCGGTGTTACGGGGTCAATTTATCTCCCTCTCAGCAGCGGAAAATGCAGAACGCCAACTTAAAAGGGGCGAACTCACCCAGAAGACCAGGGAGTTAGAACAGATCCACGGACGGACGGGGGCCCCTCGAATATGGCGCCAGTTGAAGGTTGCTCGTCAACAACTGGCGGCCTTAGATTTAGATAGGGAGGAATACGCGGCACTGAGACTCAAACATCTCTACTACACTGGTGGTGACAGGTGTGGGCCCCTTCTGGCACACAAGCTGCGCACAGTTACACAGAACCGGGAGGTCAGGGAGCTGCGGGGAAGAGACGATCTACCTGTCACGGAGGATCGGGCGATAGCCAAGGCCTTTAGTGACTATTACACGGAGCTCTACGAGGCCGACCCATCTGACCCGGAGGCGGAACTGAACTTCCTGGCGTCGATCCCACTGCCGACGCTGACCCAGGACCAGATTAATAGTCCAGGTCCAGTCCGGATTCATACCGGAGCACCAGACCTCCGATAACACCAAGAGGGCCCTCCATCTATTGGAAAAAGCATCTAGAGCACAGGGGGAATATATGCTGCTGGCCATAGACGCCGAGAAGGCATTCTACCGGGTGCATTGGCCCTACTTAGAGAAGGTCCTGGTTGGGGCAGGTATGGGTCCGAAATTTAGGACCAGGGTATTGAACTGCTATAAACACCCCTCGGCCACGGTACGAGTGAATGGTTGCTCTTCGCCGCATTTCAAGATCGAACGGGGCACTCGGCAGGGGTGCCCATTATCCCCCCTGCTGATCAAATTCGGAGGAGACCTGCACAAGATCAGCCTGTACGCTGATGATGTTCTCCTATCCCTCGCTGAACCCCGTAGCTCCCTGCCGGCATGCCTTGACGACCTGCTTAATTTTGGTCGAGTATCAGGCTTCAAAGTCAACATGACGAAGTCGGAAGCGTTAGAAATTTCCTTAGATCCGGGCACTCGCGCAGCATTACAAGACAGGTTTCCTCTACAATGGGCCAAGGAGGCGATTCCGTACCTCGGGATTCGTTTGGCTCCTTCTCTTCAGACCACGGTGGACATCAACTACTCCCACTTGAGGCAGAAAATAAGACGGGAGCTCAGGCAGTGGAAACACTATCCGCTGTCGTGGCTAGGCCGGGTGGCGGCAATCAAGATGACGGTGCTCCCCCAAATCCTGTATATTTTTCGCACCATACCCCTTACCCCTTCCAGGGGATGGATCAAGCAAACACAGTCAGAGCTCTCACAATGTATCTGGAACGGGAGGAAACGCCGCCTGAAGGCTCAGATAGCGATGCTTGCCCCGGAACAGGGCGAGATAGGCATCCCGGACCTGGCAACATACTTTCAGGCGTCACAGCTACGCTTTTTGGCGGAATGGGTCCTCTGGGAGTCCGGGAAACACTGGTTGTTTCAGGACCAGGCGGTGGCCGGGAGGACCCTGCAGGAGATCCCGTTCATGCACGTATGCATAGACCTCCCAATCTTTACGCATCATTCATCACGCGTGTCCCGCTCGAGATACGGGATCAGGTGGGAGTCGCTCTTGGTCTTACCACCTTGCCTTCGCCGCTCACGCCCGTCCTTGACAATCCTGAATTCCAGCCGGGGATGGATAAGAAGGCCTTCGAGCGTTGGAAGCCGGCGGGCTGTCGGGCTCTTTGCCATATGTTCGGGCCGGAGGGAGTTGTCCCCTTCCTACAGTTTCGTCAGGAGTATGGTCTCCCCGAGTCTGAAAGGCTCAGATATTTCCAGGTCAGACACTGGGCCCTTAACCCCGTGATCAGATCTACAGCAGATAGACGGATGACAGACTTTGAGCGCTGGCTGATTTCACGGTAGTCTGACAAGCAACTGATCTCAGACCTATATAAAACACTCATGCTCAAACACAAGTACACATACAGCGCGAGTAGGGCGCGTTGGGAGCGGGAATTGAGGAGAACTCTCTCACACAAGATATGGGATGGGATATATCACAGAGCGCGACATTCGGCCTACCATATGGGGCTCACGGAAACGCTCACGAAAGTGGCGACCTATTGGTATTACACTCCGGAGTGCCTCTATGAGCTGGATAGCAGTAAGGATCCGCTATGTTGGCGGGGCTGTGGTCAGCTGGGGACATTAACGCACATCCTTTGGGATTGCAAGTTTTTGCAGGACTACTGGCGTCAGGTCTTGAGCGATGTAGATGCCCACTTTGATACAGACATTCCCCGCTTCCCGGCGTATGTCATTCTGGGGCTGCCTAATGCCTTGACTTATCCACTGAGGTCTAGGAGGGGCCGCTTGATAGCCATCGCGCTGGGGTCAGCGATGCAGAATATCTTGGCGCACTGGCGGTCGGTGCAGATCCCTACGCGCCAGGGCTGGCTCCACCGCCTCTGGACAGTCCTGGGCATGGAACGGCTCTCCCTAGTTAAGGCAGGTGAGGGAGCCAAGTACATGGAGCTTTGGAAACAATTCTTGTCCCTCTTGTCATCCGAATTTGTGGAAGCAACATGCCCAAGGTATCTGAGACTGCTGCAGTTAACCGATACAGACCAGGCAGGGGAACAGGGAGGACCCGCCCGAAAGTAGCAGAGGTGCAGGAGAAGGGCTGACGAATGGACCATGGACCACCTGAGGGATGGGAGGGGAGGGAAAGTGGGGGGTTTGTTGGGTTTGTTCCGGGGTTGGGGTGCGGTGGGGGGGAAGGTTGGGTTTTTACGTAGGAGCGGTTGTTGGGGTCTCGGGCGGGGTGGGTTGTTCAATTGTATGTCACAGACAAGGATGCACCTGCACCTGGCGGACTATGCAGCCTCTAGAGACGGGGAGTGGCGACTCGGACTGGGGCACAGAGAGCAGCAAGTCGCAGTTTCTTACCTTTGTTTTTCCACAAGTTGGGAGAAGGTTGCAATGCCCAGACGAGTTTGCAATCGCCCTGTTTTTCAACGCGGCCGGCCCAACTGGGATGTATGCGGCTTGCTGTGTATAACTGCCCCAGGTAACTGAGAACGGTGCCGTAACCCCCATTCAATGCTTTGTTTTGCACATCGTTCCTCGGCGTGGTGAGTGATTTTATATGGCTGTTTTGTATCCATCCTGTCTTGACATGCTCAATAAAAATATTTAATCCTAACAGAGGATAAAACAGTGATCGGGGCAGCTGTTTCACTCAGACAAATATCAAAGGCAAAATTGCATTGGGTGACCGCGGCCCTGGTAATTGCGTCTTGGTCTACCATCGACCAGCGCAAAGAGTATCCATTTTTTTCCCAACGACTATATTTTATAACAATTGGTTCTCTTTAACTCAGTTGATATGTGTGCTCAGCATTAATAGAGCAGAGAGGCAAAGGGGAAAATGATCCCTCAGGGAAATATCATTAACGGAAATTGAGTGGACAGTATGTGCATAGCAATTCGATATTAAAATAAAATCAATTGTGGCGTATAAACCTCTACCATTAAAGGTCCATGGCATGGGGGCAGGCAGTGGGCATCACTGCCACACGAAGTGCGAATGAAAAGCCAGCAACAAGAACAAATATACAGGAACAGGAAACATCTCCACCCCACTTTATTTTACTTTTACTTTACACTGCTGCCTTCAAGTAGTTTGACACAGCCTGATTATGTGCTTGTAACTTAAGAGAGGGCGTAGCACTTAGTTATAGAGTCTTGGTTTATACTTCTCTATCTTGACCATTATGGGGAATGCTGCCATAATGACCTACACAACTCTCAAGATAAAAAGTACTAGTTAATTTATTTCTTATTTATATTTCAGGCATACTAGTTGTCTTACCTGTATAAACATGCAGCAATAACAGAGGTGGCATCACACCTCACAAGCGAGGTCCCGCTTCCAGTTCCACCCAGGTGAGCTCCAACTGTAGGATTGATCTGAATGATTGATTATCCATCGTAGGCAACTAAATGGAAGTAGAAAGGCTGAGTTAGTGGGTTATATATTTAGCAAATATTTACAAAATATTAACACCATCTGAGTACAACATGATGTCACAATGAGAATGGCTAATTGTGCTAAAATAGAAAAAATTGTAATACCAGTAAGATTTGGCGAATGTGAAGCTAGTAGCATTATTTGTGAAATACTCAAGTTATAAAAAATTGACTCAAAGTCTGGAGTGGACAAGCTTCAGTTCAGTGTTTTCAGTTAGGCAACACAAGGCCTGAATGTCATGATGCTAATGACTGATGTTCTTCATTCTATATCAATAATATGGATCATTTTCTATGTGCAAGTTGGTAATGGGCTGGTGTGGGATACAGCTTAGAACATCCTACAGTATATTGCTGTTGCTTTCACCACAACTGCCCCACCAAGTGTGTGATCTATTGATGGTGTAATTTAAGCCACAACTCAAAGTCAAGTCAAATAAAACTTTATTCAATTGCCATATAAAACAATCAGAAAAGCACAAAATGAAAACAATTATTTCATCGATTAAAATATTACACAAGTAAAAAGAGTCAACCATAAATGACAGCAAAGTTTATACATAATGACATGAATCATATTTCAAATTACAGATAAAAAAGATTAAAAAGACATACATTTCCTATGACTCAAGACTCGCTTTAAAAAAGTTAAAATCCTGCAAACATTGTGCACATTTTCTAGCAGTTGTAGTACAAGGAATGCCGGTGGGCATTGACGAAGCCCCTGTGATTTCAAGGTTGGTAGTAGACAAACTTTCTGAGCATCAAGATAAAATTTAGGGGCATATTACCAACAAGTAGCGATATTTATAGCTAAATAGGCTTAGCCACGATTTTTTTATCGCTGCCTATCGCTGGATATGTTAGCAGAGAAAACATGCTATTAGCAACGTTTTTCTCCATTGTGCTAAAATATCCAGCGATGGCGGCGGAATGTGTGAATATTGCTGAGAATACAGCGATATTCAAGCATTAGCGACAAAATGCTCTTAGCCATGTTATCCACCTCCCATTGGCTAACATGGCTAAGAACTGGTCTGAGCAGGCGTTCGTTTTTGGCGATAGCAGGAATATTCCCATCACTACGCCCGCCTTGCTAATAGGCAATAGCGACGATGGCGTCTCCTTTCAGTCTCTAACAGGTTGGGTACACCCACTTTGCATGTCATTAGCGTTAAAAATCGCCGACATGCAAATCGGGCCCCAAACCGCTCGCTATCGCCTAAAAGCTGTCGCTAACATCAGTTAGCGACAGCATGCTAATAGAGCGATAGAAATATCGCTGCTTAGCAGCCGAAAATGGCCGCTAAACAGGTGATAATTGCCTATGGCCCCCGCTTGGTAATATGCCCCTTAGTTTTTTATTCATTATTCGTTTGCCTCTTTGGAGACGGGGTAGAAAGAGAAATACATTTGGTGAAGACCAGGGCTTTTGGAATTAAAAATAGATAATTGTCAACTACAGCTGCAAACAGTAGCAAACTAGCCAAGGAGCTAGCTAGCAATGAGCATGGCTTCATTATTGTACCACCACACAACTTGTACTCCATATAGTACATAATGCCATATTCATTAATGAGAAGTAATTTATTTTTCAACTCAAAGTGTCTGACTCTGTTTATAGTTACTTGAAAGGCATTTAGAAGAAAAGAAAACTGTCAAATCACTGTTTTTTTAATCCTGTGATGTTATACTCTGCCTGTTTATACTTTTCTGCCACACTGTCAGTGCTTCCTTATGTTTGGCAACATGTGTGAGTGAAACATAAATTTGGCCTTGTGACTCGCCTATTCATAATTACTTCAAATAAATTCCAATGGCCCTAGGGGAACAGCTGTAATGCTACTGTGCCACCCAATAATTTTAAAAATGTTATTGCACAGAGCATTATTTACAATTTGTCTTTTTTGTTTTTCACAATATAGCTGCTCCTGCTGGTCCAGCCGACTAGCCACCAGGCAGGAGATAGTGGCCCATTTGTGGCAGCAGAGGCTGGAGCGTGTCCAGCTGGAATACCAGCGGCTCGTGGTCCTGGAAGAGGAGTGGAAGAAACTAGTGCACAACAGCTGGGCCCCAGTCCAGCTAGTCCTGCTTAGCCTCCAGCTACCTGGTAATCTCATCGCCTTTGCTGCTGACAGCCAACTGCTGCTACGCTACCTTCCACCACACTGACAACAGGTCATTGCTGCACAACATCCTGCAGCAGCTGGACACCATCAATGGCTGGCTCTAAACGATGGACAAGCCTGGACCAGCTCTGGACCAACATCCACAATGTCCTCTTCTAGCCCTTTTTTATTTTTTGTTTTGGTGGGAGGGATTTGTTGTTTGTTGGGGCTGGATGGAGAGGATGGGAAGGGATTTGAGATTGGAGAGTTTTGTTTGGGGAGAGGGGTGGGCATATTGTTTGGGTGGAGAGTGTCAGTTTCTTTGTTATTAAGTGAAGGGGAAAACAATTTTTTTCATCAAAATTTATGCCTGAAGGAGTTTCTTTTACTTTTACTTTACACTACTGCCTTCAAGTAGTTTTACGCAGCCTGATTATGTGCTTGTAACTTAAGAGAGAGCGTAGCACTTAGTTATAGAGTCTCGGCTTATACTTCTCTATATTGACCATTATGGGGAATGCTGCCATGATGACCTACACAACTACCTAGATCAAAAGTACTAGTTCATTTATTTCTTCATAAGTTACATTTCATGTATACTAGTTGTCTTACCTGAATATACATGCAGCAATAACAGAGGTGGCATCACACCTCACAAGCGAGGTCCCGCTTCCAGTTCCACCTAAGTGAGCTCCAACTGTAGGATTGATCTCAATGATTTATTATCCATCGTAGGCAACTAAATGGAAGTAGAAAGGCTGAGTTAGTGTGTTATATATTTAGCAAGGATTTACAAAATATTACCACCATCTGTGTGCAACGTAATGTCACAATGAGAATGGCTAATTGTGCTAAAATAGAAAAAATTGCAATACTAGTAAGATTTGGCGAATGTGGAGCTAGCTGCATCATTTGTGAAATACTCAAGTTATAAAAAATTGACTCAAAGTCTGGAGTGGACAAGCTTCAGTTCAGTGTTTTCAGTTAGACAACACAAGGCCTGAATGTCATGATGCTAAGGACTGATGTTCTTCATTCTATATCAATAATTTGGATCATTTTCTATGTACAAGTTGGTAATGGGCTAGTTGGGAGATACAGCTTAGAAGATCCTTCAGTGCGTTGGTGTTGCTTTCACCACAACTGCCCCACCAAGTGTGTGATCTATTGATGGTGTTATTTAAGCCACAACTCTTAGTCAAGTCAAATAAAACTTTATTCAATTGCCATATAAAACAATCATAAAAGCACAAAAAAGAGAACAAATATTTCATCAATTAAAATATTACACAAGTAAAAAGTGTCAACCATAAACGACAGCAAAGTTTATACATAATGACCTTAATCATATTTCAAATTACAGATAAAAAAAAGATTAAATAGACCTACATTTCCTAAGACTCAAGACTCACTTTAAAAAATTGAAAATCCTGCAAACATTGTGCACATTTTCTAGCAGTTGTAGTACAAGGAATGCCGGTTGGCATTGCTGAAGCCCCTGTGATTTCAATGTTGGTATCAGACAAACTTTTCGAGCATCAAGATAAAATTTAGTTTTTTATTCATTATTCGTTTGCCTCTTTAGAGACGGGGTAGAAAGAGAAATGCATTTGGTGAAGAGCAGGGCAATTGAAATTAAAAATAGATAATTGTCAACTACAGCTGCAGACAGTAGCGAACTAGCCAAGGAGCCGGCTAGCAATGAGCATGGCTTCATTATTGTACCACAACACAACTTGTACTCCATATAGTGCATAATGCCATATTCATTAATGAGAAGTAGTTTATTTTTCAACTGAAAGTGTCTGAATCTGTTTATAGTTACTTGAAAGGCATTTAGAAGAAAAAAAACTGTCAAATCACTGTTTTTTTAATCCTGTGATGTTATTCTCTGCCTGTTTATACTTTTCTGCCACACTGTCAGTGCTTTTTTATGTTTGGCAACATGTGTGAGTGAAATATAAATTTGGCCTTGTGACTCTCCTCAATCATAATTACTTTAAATAAAATCCAATGGCCCTAGGGGACCAGCTGTAATGCTACTGTGCCACCCAATAATTTAAAAAAAATGTTTGCGCAGAGCATTATTTACAATTTGTCTTTTTTGTTTTTCACAATATAGCTGCTCCCTCTGGTCCAGCCGACTAGCCACTAGGCAGGAGATAGTGGCCCGTTTGTGGCGGCAGAGGCTGGAGCGTGTGCAGCTGGAATACCAGCAGCTGGTGGTCCTGTAAGAGGAGAGGAAGAAACTAGTGCACAACAGCTGGGCCCCAGTCCAGCAAGTCCTTCTTAGCCTCCAGCTTCCTGGTTATCCTATCGCCTTTGCTGCTGACAGCCAACTGCTGCTACCTTCCACTACACTGACAACAGGCCATTGCTGCACCACATCCTGCAGCAGCTGGACACCATCAATGGCTGGCTCTAAACGATAGAGAAGAGCCTGGACCAGCCCTGGACCAACATCCATAATGTCCTCTTCTAGCCCTTTTTTATTTTTTGTTTTGGTGGGAGGGATTTGTTGTTTTTTGGGGCTGGATGGAGAGGATGGGAAGAGATTTGGGATTGGAGAGTTTTGTTTGGGGAGAGGGGTAGGCATATTGTTTGGGTGGAGAGTGTCGGTTTCTTTGTAAATAAATAAAGGGGAAAACTATATTTTTCATCAAAATTTATGCCTGAAGGAGTTTCTTTTACTTTTACTTTACACTGCTGCCTTCAAGTAGTTTTACGCAGCCTGATTATGTGCTTGTAACTTAAGAGAGAGCGTAGCACTTAGTTATAGAGACTCGTCTTATACTTCTCTATCTTGACTATTTTGGTGAATGCTGCCATGATGACCTAGACAACTACCTAGATCAAAAGAACTAGTTCATTTATTTCTCAATAAGTTACATTTCATGCATACTATTTGTCTTATCTGAATATACATGCAGCAAAAACAGAGGTGGCATCACAACTCACAAGTGATGTCCCGCTTCCAGTTCCACCCAGGTGAGCTCCAACTGTAGGATTGATCTGAATGATTGATTATCCATCGCCACTGGAGTCAAGCTATCCTGTTCCCCCTATGTGGGAAGATTATGCCCAGACTTGGGTCCCGTGCTCACTACGCCACTGGAGTCAAGCTATCCTGGCTGAAGAAGGCTGATAGCCAGAAACCGGTCCTAGGATGCTTGATTCCGGTCCAGGGAAGACATGGCTTGGCAGTTCCGGCTGGACTGTTCCCATGAGACACAGGGTCAAGACTGATTTGCATTTGGCCATGTCTGAACTGGGGTGGCTTGGTGAGCAAAATAACGATGGATTAAACCCAGATCTGTGACTGGGGGTGAATGCTTTGCCATTGTGCAACATTCCGTCCATCATCTTGTGTGTTTTGCTGTAACTTAAGAGAGAGTGTAGCACTTAGTTGTATAGTCTCGGCTTATACTTCTCTATCTTGACCATTATGCGGTATGCTGCCATGATGACCTACACAACTACCTAGATCAAAAGTACTCATTCATTTATTTCTTAATAAGTTAGATTTCATGCATACTATTTGTCTTACCTGAATATACATGCAGCAATAACAGAGGTGGCATCACACCTCACAAGCGAGGTCCCGCTTCCAGTTCCACCCAGGTGAGCTCCAACTGTAGGATTGATCTGAATGATTGATTATCCATCGTAGGCAACTAAATGGAAGTAGAAAGGCTGAGTAAGTGGGTTATATATTTAGCAAAGATTTACAAAATATTAACACCATCTGAGTACCACGTGATGTCACAATGAGAATGGCTAATTGTGTTAAAATAGAAAAAATTGCAATACTAGTAAGATTTGGTGAATGTGGAGCTAGCAGCATTATTTGTGAAATACTCAAGTTAAAAAAAATGGACTCAAAGTCTGGAGTGGACAAGCTTCGGTTAAGTGCTTACAGTTAGGCAACACAATGACGATGCTGATGACTGATGCTCTTCAATCTATATAAAAAATATGGATAATTTTTAATGTGCAAGTTGGTAATGGACAGGAGTGGGATACTGCTTAGAAGATTCCACAGTAAGTTGGTGTTGCTTTCACCACAACTGCCCCTCCAAGTGTGTGATCTGTTGATGGTGTAATTTAAGCCAGAGCTCAATGAATCACACAGCTTGGCAGAAGAGTTTTAGGGGTTTGATGAATGGATGGTTTAAGGGGATTTGAGGAAAGGTTTGACAAAGACAACACAGGGCCAACATTCATGTGGCCAATAAGCAGCGGCACATCATTCGCCATCAATCTGTTGTTAAAAGTAAACAAAGGAATGAGTATGACAGAGCACAGATAAAGGCACTGCAAACAGTCCTTCTGTCCCCAAGACCCAATTTAGCAGATATCTAAATGTTCTGTCTTCTAGGTTGGGGAGTGAACCCACCCACCCACTTTTCTTAGTTAATATGTTTGTTAAAAGAAAAATGAAACTGTAATGCAAAATTGGGCAGTGCATCTACATTGTCCTCAGAATATCTACTCTTTGGGGCCTGTCTGCACTGGTTCAGTAGGTAAGCAGGAGTGTTGTTGAGCTCTCCTAGCTGTAGCCTTTCGTGTGTCAAGGAGACTAGAAGCAGGCCTGTGGATTGTAAAAGAGAAAATGCATTTTAGAGGCAAGGAGTAGGACAGAAGGAAGGTAAGCTTCATTAGGAGTGTATCAAGAAGACTCTGAGGCAGAGCAAAAAAAACAAAAGGGGGACTCAGAGTATCACTTTTGCCACAAGTCCAACATATGCACACACACAGAGATCAGCATTTCACAAACGCCCTGAGTTCTTCCATAATCCTCTGCCTGATTCCGGGTAGTGCTGTCCCAGACCAGTCATCGTCATCATGAATTACAATGCCCCGAGCAAGATAGATGTGGAGTGCACTGCTGTTGAAGAACAAGTAGAGAAACTGAATTCCAGTATTTTCCATAGGTTTTTGTTTATTTACTAAAGTGACTGTCCTGGTCTTTGAAGAGCCAGAAAAAACTGAAAAAAGGAGAACACGCTGCAATTAAATCTGGCTACGTGTGAAAGGGCTCATCATCTACAGGAAAAACAAATAGTGCCCATCACTCAAGCCCCAAACAATGCAAATCAATAACCATCTCAAGACATTTCCCTTATTGCAATTCAGCACACCCTCCCTCATTTTCATTCTCCACATCAATCATCACTCATAGTCACTTGATAATCTGATCACTTATTGGTGCAATGATTACCTGTTCCAGTCCAAGCACGTTGGTAGGTACGCTTTCTCCCCTTTAATGCAAGCTACAGATTGGAATCTGGCAGTCTTGTAAATAAATTGGTTCTCTTTGGAAGCCATCCTAGATTATGAAAAAAACAGATGGATCATAGGAGTGGACCAAACAGGTTAATTAATTTTTGCTGAGTAAGTTTTGAAGGCCAATCACCTTCAGGGGGAAATGATCGCCCACCTCTCGGGCCCCAAACATTGCAAATCAGTCATCTCATGCAAGTTCCCACATAGCAGTTCAACAACCTCCATAATTGTCTGCCACCACATGAGTCAGAAATCACTTTATACATCACTCACACAATCAGTCACTCAATGTTGCAATAGTTAAAGTTACATGTTCCAATCCAAGCGGGGGTAGTTGAGGCATTAGGCATTCAACCATCTTTGATGCAGGCAACACATTGGAATTTTGTATTGACAGGCAGTCTTGTAGATAATAAATGATTTTATGGGGCAGCACTTCTAGTGCTAAGTGATGCAATAAGGGATAGGCATTAGGCAATAGGCATACGAGTGGGGCAGGCATTGTCCCCAATGTCATGAATGAATTGTGTAGGGTCCTTCAGTGCACACTGGTCCAACTGCAAACTGGCAATATATATGTGACTAATCAAAAAGTTGGGGCAGCATCAATCTGACACAAATATAATAATTTTCTTCTGGTTAATTTTGTTTGTGTTTTTTTGCAAAGAAAGAACTAAGTTCAATGAGAACATGTTTTAAAGTACTATGGGGGCACTGGCATACTTAGTCCAGGAAGTAGATTTTGTCCTCAAACTCTGGTGGTTCATCCTAAAGTAGGTCAGTTAACATATTTGATAAAATGTCGGACCAATCTCCCTCCACCTCCTCCTGTGCTTGTGTTTCAGGAATGGTGTAATTGTGTGGTATAAAATATTGGTTAATTTTGATCATAGTCAATCTCTCCAGGTTTTGAGGCAAGAGACTGGCCCTTCTCACTGTGACAACCCCACCAGCAAACACACTGATGACAGGACAAGCCAGATACTTTATTGCCAGCCTGCAGAGCTCTGGCAATTGGTGCATCTTTCCATACCAATACTTCAATTGATTTTGATCCACATGGACCTCTTTTGGATCATCCATATTCTCCGAGAACATCCTGTGGATGGTCATTGGTGTTTCCTCCTGCTCTACCTGTTTTGCCATCGTATCTGCACTGGACTTGAGCCCTGACCACTGAAACCAATACAATGCAGAGGTTGGGTCCAGTCCTTCTATTGCTGTTGTTGCTGATGTTCTGATTGATGGTGTTGTTGGCTGCTGTGAGAGAAGACTGCCTCTTCTTGAAGTTGAAGGTGGCAACTCAGACCTGTGGGGTGTGGCTCGGAGTTCCAACCTTTCTTTTTGCAAGTTCCCTGCTTGCTTTACTATCCACCTCTTGTATTTTAAAACAGCCCCTTCAGAAAAAGGAAAGAAAGTGGGCAGAAGCGTTTGTAACATGGATCAAGTAGTGTGGCACAGATGTACTCTTTGGACTCAATGATGTCATGTTACAGCCATGTGAAGGACTAAGGTCTTAACCAAGTAATGCGCTTCTGTGTTTTCATTCACACCTGCAGAGCAAACCTTTCAGACACCTTCTTTACCTGGTCTTGTAGGAGATGCAACAATGGGATAGCTTGCCCCATCATACTGTCCTCCTTGCTAACTTCCTGTGTGAACACCTCAAAAAGGAGTATCATTTGTATCAGGCATTTGACTGTGCCCCATTTGTTCACATCTATGGTCATAGCTTTCCCAACTGCATCCCCTCCTCTTTGGATGACATAGTCATTGATCTGTTTGTACTGCTCAAACAGACATTGCAACATGTAAATGGTGGAGTTTCAGTGTGTTGCAACCTCCTGTCTCAGGGCTATAACTGGTGCTCTATTATTAAGCTGAATAATCTGCAGCTGCTTCCGCGCTTTAAAAGAATGGCTGAAATGAGTGCAGATTCTTCTACAGTTGGTCAGTATGTTGCTGACTATGTCTTCATTTTTTAGGAAGTCTTTCACCGCCAAGTTGATGCAAGGGGTCAAACACAGGACCCTGAAAAAGCATCCGTCTGACATGGCCTGGACTATGTTATTGCCATTGTACGTGGCAACAAATCCAATTCTAAGACCTCTGGGTTGCAGCCGTTCATACACCTTGCTATTAAATTCCTCCAAGATGTTTACAGCTGTATGTGATTTCTCCATCGCCTACATGGCCACTGTTGCATGCCGCCAAGACCTGAACATATCTTTTGCTTTACCCCTGCAAAAGAGATCCAATATGCAGTGATGCACATGCAATCAGTCGCCTGACAACTGGTCCACTTGTCTATAGACAGGTAGATGGTGTGAACAACACTTTGCTGCAAAGCTTGTCCAACCAACTGCAGCATATCGTGATGCAGCACTGGAACAGCCACTCTGGAAAAATAGGTCCTATTTGGTACTTTCCTTTTTGGGCAGATGGCTGGCACAAATTCGAAGAATCCCATTCATTGCACACAAAAAAAGGGAGGAGGTCCACCGCTAACATTTTTGCCAGCTTCACATTGTACAAATGTGCGGTTGGGTGGTTTCGCCCGTAGGGCCCCTCCTGCATAAACACGGACATACTAGTAGCCTGGATTTTCTGATTTTCTTGGGTCACTGACAGCCTTCTTTTCAGAAGTAAATGCTAGTTGTGGACCAAATGAGGAGTCCCCCTCCTGCCTAAACAGGCACATAATATACCATCTACTTTTCAGAAGTAGATGGTAGTGATAGATTTAATGGGCATGGTGGTGGGGGGCAGTCACTGTATGCTGTGTGTCTCCATCTCACTCTCTGAGTCTTCTTGTGCCATTGTAAAGTCGCTGAGGTGGGAGAATCTGCTGGCATAATGCAGGAGACAAGAATGCTTTGTGTAAAGATGGTACCCTCTTCTTCCTCATCATCACCTTCCACCATGATTGGACTTGGAGCTGATGTTCCCCAGCTTTCTCCACCACCACCACCACGTTCTGCAATTCTTTGAAGGTGCATCTCCCACTTGACTGTGTGGTGTTTTTTCATATCGGTTTTCTGGCCTCCAGTGCCATAATTTGTATCAGGCTTACCTCAACAAATATTTGTGTGGCAAATGGTGCATACTGCAATGTGCTCCCCATCTTTGCTAACTGTAAAAAAGTCCCAAAATGGTAGGAGTACTTTTTTACTGGGCCACTGCTGATGCCTGAAGTAGAACTGGAGGTAGACGAGCATGTCGCTGATGCCTATCTGCTCCTCCTGAGGCAACGGTTGATGCAGGTCTCAGCTGGAGCTTTGCAATATGGGAGCTGGTGGCAGTGCTATCTGTGACACATCCCACTGAGATGGCTGAATAGCAATGTCAGATTCCTCTGTGTCACCTTCCACCATAACTACCTCGTCATCCTCCTCTTCATCCCCTTCCATAAGTCTAATGGCCTCATTTATGAAAAGTGACGCATCGCTGCGTGAAAACAGCGATGCGTCACTTATCACTGCGCCCTCCTTGCGACACCAATGGTGCGTCATATTTACAGTATGACGCATCATGGCGCAAGGAGTTACAGATACGTCAGTATTTCTGACGTATCTGTAAGCGCAAAAGTGACGCATTGCTGGAGTGTGTCACAAAAGTGACGCAACTCCAGCAATGCGTCCTTTCACATGGGGCAAGCCCCATGTGAAAGGGCCTGAGTCAGTCTTACGCCTGCTGTGAGGCAGGCGCAAGATTTTGACCCAACGGTGTCCTAAAAGTGACGCAGTGAAATCTCATAGATTTCACTGCGTCACTTCTACGACCTTTCCTTGCGTCAATACGCCCCCTTTGCATACATTATACCTGGTGCAGGTATAATGTGGCGCAGGGGTTTACAAAGTGACGCATCTACCTAGATGCGTCACTTTGTAAAAATGGCGCAACTAGGTGCATTTTTTAAGCCGCTGGTGCATCACAAAAAGTGACGCACTGGCGGCGTAAAAGTGACGCACAGCCTCATAAATGAGGCATTAAGTCTTTCTGGAACTTCTATTTACCCTTGCCTCTCCTGTGGTCTCCTGGTCTCTGTCGGGTTCCACTCCATATCCCTATCATCATCATCATCATCATCATGAGAAGTGGTGCTTAGAGAAGATTGTGCACTAGTGCCCTCCCTTTTCCTTGCTGGAGATCTGGGAGCCAATGATTAAAAAATGGGAGGTTCAACTTCTTGCTCAGAAGGAAGCTCAACCTCCTGTTCTGCTCCAACATCAGTGCTGGTTGGCATCTACATGATTGCACTGGCTGCCTCACTGACAGACATGTTCCTGAGCTTAGGGTGGGGGGTGCTGTTAAAACAGGAGTGCTGCTCTTAGTTTGCTCGCCGGATGCCAGAGCGGCAGGCACAACCTTCCTGAAAAAGGTTGCGGTAGGCAAGCCGGTGGTAGAAATATTCTTCTTCTCCTCCTCACTAGCCACTTTCTTGCCAGCACCTTTCTTCGGGCCATCTTGAAGCTGTCAGTTGGCAGTGGCACTTGGCTTCATAACAAGCTGAAGAGAGGACTATGTTGCATAGTCAGTCATGCATTACGTCTTGCACAGGCCTTCCCTCTGGCAGAACTGTAGGTGATGTCTCTTTTCTTGAGCACCTAAAAGCAAATAAGCAAGATGAACATCAGTGAAACGTTTCAATGTTGCAGTTCAAGTAGTAGTACAAACAAACAATATAATTTAGTGTGGTGACTTAGCAATAATACAGTCTACCTATCCATTTGTAAAAGCACACCAACAAACTTTCATTGTGTGCAGTACACTCAGGAAGGATCAGAAAGAGCAACAACAACAACATACAAAATGTAACTTTTTGCTTTATGTGCATCACGTTGAGAGTGGGATGTGGCAGAAATAATCCTTAGACAATGAATGCTGCTGTGCAGTGCACCTATTGCAGTCATGGGGCTGATACCAGATGTTAGGAAAATGGAAAAAAATGTTTTAGGTCTAAATAAAAAAGGATTTAAATAAAAAAAGTAAATTAAAAACATTTATATAATAATTTTTGAAGATTTTTTTTTTAAAGTTTTATTTTTTAATTTTTTATTGCAACTCAGAAGAAAAAAAAACATTTACAGCAATGCAATAGCATACACATTAATCATTCAGCGATACAGAAATTATCATTGCATAAAACAGAAAGAAAAAAATCATTATAATGCGAAACAGAATACATGATAAGTTTATATATCCTAAGGTATTGCAGGTAATAAAAGGATCATTCTAGTTGAAGATAAATAAAGGAGTAAGAATAAGAAGAGCGAAGAGTCATATAGGACGAGGGGACAGGTTTCAACAGGAAAATGGCCATCAAAGACCGAGAGGTCCCCAGATCCTTTCAAACCTCAGTATTGACTTCGGACCCCCTAGTCTAGCTAGGGAAGATTCCATACTAAATATTTCATTTAACAAAGCCCACCACTCAGCGATTGATGGGGGGTTAGGGGAAATCCAGGCGCGTGCTTTTGCAAGTTTGGTGCAGGACAGCATGATAGTAATAATATCCTTATGGGGAGAGTTAATGATATTAATATCCAATAGGACTAAGGAAGCTGTAAGTGCTAAGAGGCAATTCAGTTTTTGATTAATTATCTTACCCAGAATAATCCAGAACTCTAATAGCATTGGGCATAGGTACAACATGTGTACCAAGTCCGCTCCTGTCAGAACACACTTAGGGCATTTAGTTTGTTCATTGTTATTTGATAGGTTTCCAGCCCATTTAGAACTTCTTTCTGGAGTGTGATAGAGCATACAAGTTGTTCTAAATTGTTGGAGTATTAAACTAGATGAAGAAACAACATTGTTAATATTGCAAAATGAATTATTTATCATCGTCGTTGTGATGTTACTATCTAGCATTTGGCTCCATTTTTCTGCAATTTTATTGCATTCAGTATTTTTATTAATATTAGGGCATTTATACCCTGCACTAATTAATACCTTTTTTTATATAAATAAATACAGTCCCATAAATCCGAATCCGAGAGATTAGAAAGTTTCATCTTTCGTATAAGGAAGTCATGTATCTGTATGTATTATATAATAATAATAATAATAATAATAATAATAATAATAATAATAATAATAATAATAATAATAATAATAATAGGAGCTTATAGAGCGCCTGGTAACGCCGTCACGGCGTGTCCCCGTGCTATGGAGGGAAAGAACCTACCAGAAGTCAGAGACCCACCCCCATTTCCAGCTCATCCCTAAGAAGTGAATACATGAGTTTTAAGAAGACTCCTAAATCTGGACTCAGATCTTTCCAGCCTGAGGCATGTTGGGAGTTTATTCCAGCTATGTGCGGCAAGGAATCTGAAAGAGCGGCCGCCCATCCTGGCTTTCTGAAACCTGGGGATTACTATCTGTCCAGTTCCTACTGATCTCAGCGCTCTACCTGGCACATATCTGATCACCAGGTCTCCTAGATATGAGAGAGCGCTGTGCCAGAGAATGCAATCAGTGGCTTTATAAAGAAGTTTTAATGTATCAAAGCTCAAGAATACCTGTGCTCCATATAAGTCTCCTAACATCCTTATATCAATTGATGACCAGGTGTTTATTGCGCCAGTACTGAAAATTTCCGGAAGTCCCGGATTGCCCCACAGTGATAATTTAGGAGGAAAAAAGGAGGTGTGACAAAAGTCCATGATGTTCCCCCATATTTTAACTAAATCCCTAGCGGTCTTAAACCTGACCCTTTTAAAGTAATTGGGATCATTCACCCTCCAGAGAAACATATTTCAGTCCGTGTCTAACATAAAAGTAAAGAAATAAAATTGATTGCCTTCAGCTATCATATTAATTAGGCATCGGAGACGTTCAATGAATGTTGACCAGAAATATAAATTAAAGTCCGGAAAGTTTAATCCCCCTACATCCAAAGGCCCTTTTAACAGAGCCATTGAGCGCCTAGCTTTATGGTAGCCCCATATAAAGCTGCTAAATATGCCATCCAATGTTTTTTTAAAACAGTTATTGAGAGCCAAAGGGATAGAGCGAAATAAATATAACAATTTTGGCAGTATAACCATTCGTATCAAATTAATTCTGCCTATGATGTTTAGAGGGATCTTGTGCCATTTATTTAATAGTATACCCGTGGTTTTGAGTAGGGCTTCATAATTTATTTTGATTATACTCTTTATATTATCAGAGATTTGAACCCCTAGATAAATAGAAGTTTGGTATAGACCTGCAGTTGGCGGCGCTGGTTTATAGTTCGATACAATTTGAGTTTTATTTAAATTCAATTTATACCCGGAGATCTCTCCGAATCGATTGGCCTCCTCTATGATACCCTTCATTGCTTCTGTAATATCGGTGGAATAAATAGCAATATCGTCGGCATAGGCCGTGATTTTTAATGTGTGAGGGCCAAACTCAAAAGGAGGGATATGGGAGATTGCAAAGCAGATAGAAATGGTTCCATTGACAAGGCAAATAGTAATGGTGAGAGGGGGCATCCTTGCCGGGTTCCCCTAGATATTGAAAATGGAATTGATGTAATACCGGCATAGCTAATTTTAGCTGTGGGGTTGCTGTATAAGGATTGAGTTCATTTCATAAATTTGCCAATAAATCCAAAATTAGTCATAACCTGCCAAAGGTATCCCCACCCCACTCAGTCAAATGCTTTTTCTGCGTCCAGCAAAATCATGCCGAGTGGGTTGGATTCCTTGTCTGCAATATCAAAGGCAGTTATTGCCATGTTAATATGTGCCTTAGTATCTCTGCCCATTACAAAACCATGTTGGTGCGGGCTGACAATTTTTGGAATATACGGGGCTAGCCGAGTAGCCAGTACCATAGCAAATATTTTAGCGTCAGCATTGACTAATGAAATAGGGCGGTAAGAGCCGCAATTATCAGGCGGTGTCCCTTTTTTTCAAAAAGAACACAAGATTAACCCTATTCCAGGAGCAGGGGGCTTTCCCATGGTTCCCAATGTAATTGCTAATTTGCTGGAGTAGGGGAGTCAATTCGTCCGAGCATAGTTTATAAATCTCAATTGGAATCGTATCTTCACCAGAGGCTTTTCCGGATGGTAAAGAGGAGATCGCTTGTCTGATCTCCTGTTGGCTAATATTATTAGACTTGTGTTCCAATTCTAATATTATTAGACAGGTGTTCCAATTCAAGGGGTTCAAATGTTCCTACATAATAATCCAGGTATTTTTGAATAGCTGCCGAGGTGGGACATACTTCTGGTGTGTACAGCTTTTCATAAAACAGCGAGAATTTCTCTAGGATTTGAGATGGTTGGTCACATATTATATTATTGGGGCGCTAAAGTATTTTATCCGAGTACTAGCCTTTTCACACGCTATTTTTGTAGGCCAGCTGTTTCCCTACCTTGTCTCCGCTTTCGTACTGCAAGAGACGTATTTTATGTAGTTTTAAACAACTCTTTTCCCAGAAAATCGTTTTACATCTTGCCTTCAAACACTCTATTTGTAGCCCTAATGTAGTCACATTTTCGGGGCACGAACCGAGAGCTCCAGCTAGTTGAAGTTCTACATTCATAATATCGTTAACCAATATTTTGTCTCTCCTGCGACGCTCAGTGTTTTGTTGATATAGAAACTGCTGCTTGAACCCGCGAATACTAGCCTTACATGCGTCCCACACAATAAGGCAAGTGGTAGAATTAATATTAAGCTCAATGAAATCTAGAATATGCAGTTTAAATTGGGAAATAAATAGAATATTTAAACACAAGTGCCTGGGGAAGGAAAATGCTCGGGGCGCTGTGCGGTTCTCTTTTGTATCGCAAGAGAATAAGATGGGATTGTGGTCAGAGTTTATTTGTGGGCAAAGTTCTATAGTACTGTCTTTCAGCACGTTATCTGTTGTCCAAACCATATCAATCCGTGTGTAAAGCCTATGGGGAGTGGAATAATATGTGTAGCCGGGCACGTTAGGGAAAGCACTGCGCCAAGCATCCTTGATGTTATGAATGCGACCAAGCTCTAATATGGGGGCGCGGGTTCTCCGCATTCGTTGGAATGAGTTGTGCTTAGTAGTGCCAATCCGATAGTTCATTATACAATTGTCGTCACCCATGATGACTAATTCCCCTTCCCACTGTAGTAATTCCATATTTAATTAATCGAAAATAAATGACTCATCGGAGTTTGAACCATAAACCACACAGAAGAGCAGTTTGCATTTTCCGACTAATATTTGCGCTAAAGCCCATCTGCCATTCTTATCACAAGCGGTTCTACATATCTCAGTCTTAAAGCGTTTGTCTTTTAGGATAGTGACCCCTCTTATTGAGACATTAAAAGTGGAGCAAATAATCACATCATAGCCCAATTGACCAAGTAACTTCCTGTCTTTGTAGGCTATGTGTGTCTCAGGAAGAAAAACAAAATTCGGGTCATGGAGGGCTAATTCTTCCCGGACAAGTCTTCTCTTATTTCTGCTGTTTAAACCTGCAACAGTCCATGCAAGACATTTTATGCGCGCCATTTAAAAAAAAGAGATCAAGTAAATCTTGTCATTTCGCAAGATTGAAGTGTAAAAAAAAATATTTTTGAAGTGAAACCATAATTTCGCTATCTGAGTTGCTTTTCCCATATTATGCTGCTCCCCCCGCCAACCCCTCCCAACCCCCCAGACCCCCGCCCTTCCAACCCCTCCCCCGTCTCGGGAAGGAGCCCCTCCCTGAACACTAGCTGCGGCTAGAATGGCAGTCAACCTGAGGAGCAGCCAGTGGTTCCTCCCCTAACCCCACCCAAACAAAAAGACTCTACATGTGTTTAAAAAAAAAACGAGTGCGTGATTCAATGATAAAGAGAGAAAGAAAAAAGCTGTTGATAACTGGATACTTGAGTCTAGAGTATTATATTACGAGATCACCTATAGTTCTCTGTAAGTTTAGGAAAGTGAAGCGAGAAAGCTCTCTGCTTTCCTTACATCTGTGAAGAAGTGTGTATGGCCATCTTTGATTATCTTAAGGCGGGCAGGCTCCTGTAGGAAAGCTTGTCCACCATGTGACTTAAATGGATCTATCAGTTTACGTAATTGCCATCTCCTGTCCATGGTGGCCTTACTAAGGTCCATTTGACAAAAAAAGATAGATTCCCTACTGAGACTGGTAGATGCGGTCTAGCTTTTAATGATACTGCTTAACTTAACAGGTAGTTGCCAAAGTGGATAAGGAAAGGGTGAGGAAATTTGTTATGCTTGTTCCTCTGAACCAATGGTAGCCGGTGGACTCTCTGAAGTTGGGAATCCCAATCCCAATCAGAGAGATCCGTAAAGGCTTTCTGGAGTAAGTCCACCATGAATGCCCTCGGGTCCTCCCCTTCAACCCCCTCTGGAATACCGAAGAGCCTTAGATTAGATCGCCGTTGGCGATTCTCCAAGTCCTCAACTTTCAATTGAAGGGCCAAAAGCTGAGATTCATGTTCGCTAACCTTAGCATCAGTTCTACCTGAGCCCTCTTCCACCTGAACCACTCGCTGTTGCAAACCCTCCATTTCCTGAGCTATCCCCCCATCTTAGATGTAATCTCGAGCATAGCACTCTGGAGCTTGATGTTATCATCTCACAGCTGTAAGAAATGTTCTTGCGCTTCTTTCCTGTGTCCAGTCAAAGTCTGTAAGATGATATCCAGTGGGGAGTCGTGTGATTCTATCTCTGACTCTAAAAGCTCATTAAGAGTAGTTATGCACTGAGGGATTGTGGAGATGGATGTCGGCAAAATCGTAGGTGATTTTATCCTGACAGGAGAGATATTAGCAGTAGTCATATTAGCCATAAAGATGCTATTACGCAAGGTTTTGATAGTTGTGGAAGCCAGTATGGGGTCTTTCTCTCCGGGGACCAGATCCTGGGGCCCAGTCAGGCCAGTTACACTCGTTAATCCAGTTTCTACAGCTGAGAGCAGTCTAGGGGTACTTGCTGTGTTTGCTAAATCCTCCGAAGATAATGCAGGGAGGGCAGTACCATCAGGATCGGAAGGGCTTGTACCAGAGAGTGTCATAATTTTTACCAGCCCCTTAGCTTGGATCCATTTCCTAAGAGGGCTTTTATCAACCAGGAGGATTTTCCTTGTCGGTGGGTTTAAACTTACTACCAAGCCCAAGGTTTTCGCCTTCTTGCCCATTGTTTTAGATTTAGACTTAGCCTTGTCCCTCCTGTTCGAGAGGTATTTTGCTGTGTCTGAGGGAGAGCCAGTCGTTAAGTCCTCAAATTCATCATTAGATATTTCACCCTCTGCTGTACCCTCCGTAATGTCTTCTGAGGCTGCCAACTCCTCCACTGTGCATAGTTCTCCATTCGGAGAATTATTTGCACCCGTGCTAGTAGCTAGTGAGTCAGCACCAGGCCCCCCCCTAAGGGGAGATCTTCCATGGAAAAGTCAGCTGAGTGGGCTCCCGTAGTACCAACTGTTTCTCCTTCTATTTCTTCTGTAGGACCCCCCTCCAGAGACCCCTCTGTAGCTTCAGTATAGATAGTCATATTGATTAAGTTTTCCTCAGGCTCCCCTGCGCTCTTTCCTCCTTTCAGTGGTTTAGCATTAATATCATTATTAGCATTAGTAACGTTATTTGTGTCATTTATGCCAATTTTAATGCTGCAGTCTTTTGCAAGAGCAGGAGCTGGTGAGGGAGGGGCAGAGGTACAAGCAGGGTCGGTGGTCGCAACATTTTCTTACTGTGTACTATGGAGGCTGAAGATGGGATAGCAGCACCACCTCCCCCTCCTGGAGATAGCACAGTTACTCCTGCCTTATCAGTTGTGGCTGTAATCCCAGTAGGAAGGACCCCTTCTCTCGATTTTCCATGGGATGTGGGAGCTTGTGATGTAGTTGTTTGTTCACTCGTTGGTACCACCTCATTGTTAGTTTTGTTTGTCCTGGTCGATCTAGTGGATTTTTTGGAGCCATCTGCAACCCACCAGCTTGTGCAGAGTCTGTGATCCCTTGTGAGCCAGGACGCAGCCCAAGGCCAGACCAGCTGAGAGCCGAGCCGCTGATCAGCCGAGGAAAGAGATGCAGAGCAAGCAACAGGTAAGCACGGAGCAGCCTCTGCATTAGTGTTAGGTTGTAGCCAGAAAAGGATTAAGTACGTGGATAAACTCAGAAAATGCTCTTAAACTCGAAAAAGTCAAGATGTGTTTAGTTTGAAAGAAAAGTACTTTGTGCCGTCTGGCGTAGTAATCGCTTCCTCCGTTCCTCCGTTTTGATATGTGACAGAGATCTCCGTCGATTTCCCTTCAGCTTCGCTGAGCAGTAAATTTCCTTTTCTTTGCTTTTTTTTTTTCCCCACACAGGAGACAGCACAGGGGACACACTGTTGCCGCTGCCGCTGCGATCTTGAAAAAATGCTACTTTGTTTCTCCGTTAGTCAAACAGTCTGTGGCACCGAGCAATTCAAGAAGCCATGCCGTTCTCGTGCAGAGCTGCGCCAGTAGTATCGCAGTGCCTGCAGAGACCCCCGCAGCTACAGTCAGCATTCCACTCCGTCTTGAGCCGCCTTGAGTCACACGAAGCCTCCGTCGGTATCCGCCCGGTTTCACCAGGTTTCAGCACGTCCTCCTATACACCCGGCAGCCACAGGTTAGTTGCGTCGCCGAAAATCAAAGAATCACGCCATTTCGGGCAGGGTCGGGGAGCTCCTGCTAGCCGCTACAACTCAGCGGCGTCTTCAGTCCGCCATCTTGAACCCAGATTGGATTTAAAATGTAAAACGTTTTCAAAACATTACAATTAAAAAAAATGTATTACAAAAATAAAACTAAAAAATGTAAATTAAAACACATTTAAAAATATATATAATAAAAAATTAAATATAACATTTTAAAAAAATGTGAAATAAAAAAAACAAAATTACAAAAATAAAAATAAAAAAATTAAAGATTTGTGAAAATATTCGCAAGCTTATTACTTTATTAAACCGCTATCATTTTCAACCATCCATGAAAGCCTACGGCAAAGGGTCACACTAGCTGGACGCACAAAATGGCTGCCAGCCATTGCAACATGGTCATCAACAACAGCTAACACTGAGCTAGGAGGCATGACCACAAACAGAGAGGACATGCAGGACTATTGGGAAAGCACACTGGCTGGGTACACAAAATGGCCGCCAGCCACATGATCAGAACAACAACAACCAGCAAGGAAGCAATGTCACAAACAGAAAAAACATTCAGGCCTATGGCAAAAGAGCACTGGATGGCTACACAAAATGGCTGCCAACCACATGGTCAGAACAACAACAACCAAAACGAAGGCATGGCCGCAAACAAAGAAGACATGAAGGTCTATGGGCAAAACACACTGGCTGGCTCCACAAAATGGCTGCCAGCCATGTGGTCACAACAGCAACAACCAGCAGGAGACATAGCCGCAAACAGAGAAGACAAGCAGGGCTAGGGGGGAAACAAAGCACACTGGCTGGCTACACAAAATGGCCACATAGTCAGAACAACAACAACCAGCAAGAAGGCATGGCCACGAACAGAGAAGACATGCAGGAGCATGGCAAAAGCACACAGGCTGGCTACACAAAATGTCGACCAGACAGATGGTTACAACAACAAACAGGAGGCCTGGGAAACAAAGAACACATGCAGGCCTAGGGTGGACACTGACTATACAAAATGGCCCAGGGCCACATGGCATGGGGAACAACAAAGGCAAATGGTGGCCTTTGGCAAACACATATACACACGCACTGGCCAGACAAAAGAGGCATGGTAACACAGAGATCAAAGCATTAATGCAGCAATGCCAAAAATGAAAATTAACAGGGCTATTATGTTTTACAACAACACATAACCTCCAAAGCCATTACCCACCTTTCACACTGTTTGCAGGGGAAAAGAGTGAAATACCACCCAACAAAAATTATTTTGTATTTTAATCCAATGTCATCCATGGCCTAACTGATGATTCAATTCAACAGACACCACAGAAAAAGTAGTTTCATGCACCAATGAATAGTACAGGCCAGGGCCTTCCGCCTAGAGGGGCCATTGCCAGACTAGGCCAAAAAGTGAATTAAATCAATATTGTAATTTTCTTTAAAACAGAGAGAAAATGTAGTAAACACAGCAACATTTTCCCTTCATAAAAGAAGAAATATTAAATGCAAAAAAATAACTATGCCCCTACTAAAACTGCCGGCCACTCACCACAATAAATTTTAAAAATCAAATAAAAGTACAAACAAACAAACAACTCCGTTATACACCAATTTTTCAACTTACTTGTGATATCTCAAAAACAAAGGGGCATATTATCAAGGGGGTTTATGTCCGCTTTTTTGGCTTTAAAAGCCAAGAAAGCGGAGATAAAATTATCTCCCTATTACCTAGCTGTCCCTAACACCAGTTAGCGACAGCTAGTAGGAGATAGCGACCATCTTGGGCCCCACTTTGCATGTCAGTGATATTTATCACTAATGACATGCAAAGTGGGCGTGCCAAGATGTTAGCGACTGAAAACAGTCGCTAACATCGCTATCTCCTATTACCAACTTTGGAGATATTCGCGCTAAGCGCGAATATCTCCAAACGCTAACACCTGCCCTGAACAGTTCTTAGCCATGTTATCCAATGGGAGGTGGATAACATGGTTAAGACCATTAGCTCGCTAATGCATGAATATCGCTGACTTTTCAGCGATATTCATGCATTGCGGCCGATTTTTATCGCATTTGCGATAAACCTTGGTAATACCAAGGTTTATCTGCGATAAAAATCGCCGCAGCTCAGCGTTAATTTTTTCACGCTAACCAAGCAATAGCGATAATTATCGCTATTGCTTGGTAATATGCCCCAAAGTCCTTCAAGCCAATGGTATATATGAAGCAGACAAGGAGAGTGATGCTTCCAATTCCATTTCCCATTGAAAAGTGACCAGGAGAGGGACACAGCACTGGGAAGAGCCTGATGGACAGGAACAGGAATTTGGAAAAAAAATCAAGAGTTATGAAGGTTGTTAGGGCCAGTATTGCTGGAATCACCAGCTAGGAGGCCGCTAGGTCTTGAGGCGCCTCCCCGACCGCTGCAGGGGATACATCTGGGGTGATTAAGATAGACTGACCCTCCGGTGCTGCCCCCTCAGCTAACTCGTTATGTGTTTTTCCCTCTTTTGGGCCAAACATATTGGAAATTAGGGGCTGAGAGTTATACATTAGTGTGCGATCATTGAGCTTAACGTTTTTTGCTTGGAGACTTTTCGCTTATTTAGCCATCTGCTTGATCTTTTCTATGGAGTTCACCCTTTCAGCTTGCTCCCTGCTTTTCAGCCCCCGTGTTTCCGGGCGCCTCCATAGGATTTCTGACTGGGTTTGCTGGGTTTGCTGTACAGCTTCAGTTAATGAGGGGACTGGTAAATGGTTATCTTTGGCTTTTGTGTTTTTCCCACCTCGCCCCGTCATTCTTATTTGTTTTCCTTCAGTATCCTGGGAAGCCTGAAAACAAAGGGCCTCATTTATGAGAAGTGACGCATGGCTGCGTGAAAGCAGTGATGCGTCACTTCTCAGTGCACCCTCCTTGCGACATGATTGATGCGTCATATTTACTGTATGACGCATCATGTCGCAAGGAGTTACAGATACGTCAGTATTTCTGACGTATCTGTATGGCGCAAAAGTGACGCATTGCTGGAGTGTGTCACATAAATGACGCAACTCCAACAATGTGTCCTTTCACATGGGGCAGGCCCCACGTAAAAGGGCTTGCGTCAGTCTTGCGCCTGCTGTGAGGCAGGCGTAATATTTTTACGCATTTGAGTCCTAGAAGTGGCGCAGTGAAATCTGGTAGATTTCACTGCGTCACTTCTACGACCCTTTCTTGCGTGGGAACACCCCCACTGCATACATTATACCTGGCGCAAGTATAATGTATCGCAGGGGTTTACAAAGTGACACATCTACCTAAATGTGTCACTTTGTAAATATGTCTCAACAAGGTGCAGTTTTTACGCCACTGTTGCGTCAGAAAAAGTGACGCACCGGCGGCGTAAAAGAGACGCCCAGCCTCATAAATGAGGCCCAAAGTTTCATCCGCTTTCGGCTTCTAAGCTGGAGCTCGCTGCAGTGATTAACTCCTCTCGCCGTATCTGACAGCACAGTCAGGAATTCACGGAAAGCTGATATAGTTGCTTCGAGGCGGCACGTTGTTGAGAGCCTCCGCAGGGCAGTGAGAAACGAAGATGCCTGAACTGCGTGTCTCGCTGTTCGTGAAGCTGCAACCAGACGTCGCGTTACACCTCGCCACCCATTCCGATCTCCAAACCACACAGAGATGACGTGGCCTTTATGCTGTACTGTTGGTCCATTTGATAAAGATTAATCAGGTAATATCCAGCTTCTCGAGCACGATCGCAATGACATGAAAAAAGCTTCTTTAGATCTTTTTAGGGGTCGGACTGGCGGGGCTGTATCTGGTAGCTGCTACCCCGCGCCATCTTGCCTCTCCTAATCCATATAATAGTTAGTACAATTTCTTAAAGTATCCTCCTGGCATTCATTCATATAGTCCCTGGGAAGTATTGAGGCATGTGGATTTATTACCATTTTTGCCTTTGCTAAAAAGATCCTATTTGTAAGGGAGCTTCCACAGTTTATCCTGTGCTAACTGTACATAGCAAGTCTTGGTACCAAGGCTGTCTGACACAGTCTGATGCAATCAAAACAGCTTTGGCTTTGTGGAATTTGATTGTCTGCAACCCAATCTGAATGAGCGGAAATAGAGAGAAAGAATACTGCAAGCTGCAAGTCTAAGGGACCCTGAAAGCACCCTCTTGGAACTCTTGTGGAGGGAATTGTGTTAGAAAAAAGGGCACACTTCCTTTTGTTCGATGTTGGAAAATCTAAAATTAGATCTCCTTCAGTAGCAATCACTTGTGGTTAGATAAAAAAAAGACAACTCAGAAAGTCCACCTTTCTAGATCTGCATTCCAGCCAGACACACTGCTGATTGACCATCACCTCTATCTACAGCCAAGCACACAGCTCTCAATTTTCGTGATACAAGAGAAGGTAAAGTACTCTTCCCTGTATGCTCAGGTAGTACACCACATACATAATGTGGGTCAAGATTTGTAACTCTTTGTCCTGGAAGTGAGGTAAAAATATTGTCAAGGCCAACTGTTTGGTTTAGTTGTAAGCATAGTCTGAAGTTCTCTTAAGATCAGTGATAATTGAAAGCTAGAGTGTCCAAATGCGCTCCCAAACCCTGAAAACAGCAATTTGTTAAAAGGGTAATATGAATCTAGGATACTTGAAATGGTCTCATAATCACTAAAAAAAATGCACACCAAAGTTATTAGTTAAGAAAGATGTTGTCTTTCATTAGGGTGTAAAAAGTATCCGGTTGGAATTTGACGTTCCCTGCATTGGTTTCACTTGGAGCTGAGCTTGAGGAAAAAGCACTTTGCAAGAAACCATGAGGCCTAGGAGGTGCAAAGCAGATGCATAGTGGGAGAGTAAATACTGCAGCTGTCTCTTAAATTTGAGTCAGACACTCATGAGGTGGAATATCTCTCATTATACATGTGTTTGATACTGCTCCGATAAACTCAAGATTCTGCGTAAAAGTCAAACTATATATCATCCAGTTCATTGAGAACCCAAAATTGGGCAAAGGGTGGCAATAATATCCATATTGCTTTTCATGTCCTGAGGAAAACTTGCTTTCAGTGATCAGTTGCCAAAAAAGACTAGAAATGCATCACATAACAGCAGCAGGAACATTTGCTATCATTTTTGCGAAAACTTTGATGACCAAAGTCAGTTGGAATGGACAATCTGTAAACTAGAAATTAAGATTTCCAATATTAAATTCCAAACACCGCCAGTGCTGGGTACAAAGTCATATATTAATTAAATCTAGTTGGGTCAAGTTGTCCTGGGACTAAGGAGCAACCAGAACATGGATAAAGAGAACCATTATCAGTATTCCTTTCTTTCAAAACCTCTTCAAATGTCTGAGATCAAGAATTGGCCTTGGACATACACCATATTTTGCAATCAGGAAGTATATTAATTCACATTCCTGGCCTCGTACATGAAGATGTTTCCATAGGGAGAGAAACATTGAAACATGGGGAGATTCCTCCAGGAACGGCAGAGAATAACCACATTTGACCAGCCTAAGTAGTCATGGATTGGCCTTTCATGAAAGCTACCAACACCTTGGACCCTGTTTCTCAAACATCCTATGGACACCTGTGGGTATAGAAGTCACATAAAGTTCGATCAAATTATACACCCAATCACCACAGACACTCTTTGTGTGCATTGTTAACTGGCACCTGGTGCAGACAAGTCACAAATGGCCAGATGTAGGTAGCCCAATACCGGTCGGTAACGGACAAAATTACAGAATTTTGTCCGTTACCGACCGGTATTGGGCATTTGAGATGTAGGGACCTAATTTAAGGATTCGGTAATTTACCGAATCGGTAATTTAAGGAATCGGTAAATTACCGAATTCTTAAATACCGATTCGGTAAATTACCGAATCCGTAATGTAGGGAGCACTCAAGTGAGTGCATTTGTCACTTCAGGAATCGTTATTTACCACCAACTACAAGTTGGTGGTAAATATCTAAAACCTGTGAAAAAGCCAATTTGTACTTTTCTAAAAGTGCCATGTGGCAGACATACATGCCCTTTGGGCATGTACTTGTGCCACATGTGCACCCATGAACTATTCAGGGGTGCAACAGGGTGTCAATGTGACACCCTGCCACCCTTGTAAGTCTTCCCCCTATTACCTATTCGGTATTTACCGAATCAGTAATTCCCATTCATTCCTATGGGCCTCCAGGCCCATAGGAATGAATGGTGAATACCGAATCGGTAAATACCGAATCGGTATTTACCGAATTTTACCGATTCGGTAAAAATTACCGAATCAATACCTACATACCATTTACCGATTCAGAAATTCCGAATCTGTAAAATTCGGTATTTTAGAATCGGTAAATAGTATTTACCTACATATGGCCCAAAGAGTTTAAAGCCCAATGATTTAGAATGCAAAAACGTGCCCAGATGTAGTTCAAAAAGTAAAAACTTGTACAATTTTCAATCGTTTAAAACTGATGGCTCTAGATCCCAAGTCTGTGAAAGCACGGAAAAATTCTCTGATGTCGCTTGCACTTGTGCTATTTTTACTGCTACTACGTCATTTCTGGTGATGTCGCAAGACATCACTAAAGACTTCAAAGGGTGAAAACTTATTTTGATCCAGTCTGATGCCTCTTATGTAGTTTCAGCTAAGGCATAGGGGCCATAGATAACTCAAAGATGGGAGTGGATGCATCTCCAGAGTGCCCCGGGACTGGCTACTGATCTTGCTCGATCGAGTCCCCCGAGATTCTCCAGATTAAAGCAAGCATGTTCTTCTCATTCACGAGGACCCCCACCCCTGCTCTCAGCCTAATCTGATGGGGGTACTGATTTCGTGGAGCGGTTGTCTGTGGGGACGGAGGCACCTGAGATCCAAGATGGTCATTACAACGAGGATATGAAGTGCAGCTATTGGCAAACCCTATCACACCTATCTACCACCGTTGTAGGAGTTAAACGGACCATGTATGTGACCCAAACTGTGCACTGTGATGGTGAGTGGCCCATTGCTGTTGTGGCCTGCCGTGGCCTGCCGTGGCCTGGCTTTGGGAGCAGTTTGAAGGTTGTGCCTGATTCTGCTCACTAAAAGTAACAATGCATGGGCTATATAATTACACCGTCTTGGGTGCTGAAAGGACTCTGTAAATGTCGAAACTGAGGCCAAAGGCATTGAGTGGCCCTTTGCTGTTATGATGCACTCTGATCTGGACTTGGGATTTATTCTGCCACAGTGGGATCAATGTGCTGTGCAATCTTTGGCAGTACCTATATTGGTGCTGGAAAAGATTAGAGCGCTATTTCCCTTCTCCTTTGGGTGATATAGACAGCTGCATAAGGGAGTGATAAGCCTGTAATGAGGCTCTGCATGTGATATATTGTCATTTTCCTTGGCCCTAAATGACTATGGGGCATATTACCAAGCCTGGCGATATTAGATTATCTCCGCTTTAGCGGCGATAATTATATCACCTTATTAGCAAGCTGTCGCTAACTGACGTTAGCGGCAGCTTTTAGGCGATAGCGAGCGGTTTGGGGCCTGCTTTGCATGTCAGCGATATTTATCGTTAATGACATGCAAAGTGGGCGTACCCAACCAGTTAGCGACTGAAAGCAGTCACTAACGTCGCTATCGCCTATTAGCAAGGCAGGCGTAGCGATGGAAATATTTGCGCTAAGCGCGAATATCTCCAAAAACTAACGCCTGCTCAGACCAGTTCTTAGCCATTATATCCAAAGGAAGTTGGATATTATGGCTAAGTCCTATTTGGGATAATGCGTGAATATCGCTGGATTAACAGCGATATTCTTGCATTTCGCCGCTAACGCCTGAAATTTTATCGCATTTGAGATAAAAGTTGATAAGAGCACGTTATCTCTGCGATAAAATCAGGCGAAGCACGGCGATAAAAAAAATGTTGCTAAGCTTAGTTAGCGATAATTTTCGCTAGTTGTTGATGATAGGCCCCGCTAATCGCATGGTTGGGTGAGAGATAGAGTATAATGCTCTGAACTGTCCTGATCAGACTTCTATTGGGAGAATGTACTCCCTGGTGAATGGAGGATTTATACTAGTGAGGACCCACTCTGGCAGAAATAATTTTTGGCTCAACGAACCAAAATCTATTGTTAAAGGCAGATGTTCTCATATAAGTACATCTGCTTTTGTGGAATCCATGTTGGTCAGGTTCCATTTTGTGACACTCAGTAGGAGCGAGACTGCAGAAAATGCACAGGCCGGTTGGCTTCTAAGTGAACCTGAGCTCTCTGTACCACAGTTGTAACTGTAAGTTCTTAAGAAATGTGCCACAAGTGTACTTGACAAACTGTTACTATGATTCATTTGCTGATTGTATAAATCACTGCCCAAGAATAGCCATAGATTTTATTCTGAATAATTATTAAAGATGGTGCAAAGCAAGGAGATGATGGACGGAGCGCTGAAACTTTTCAGACACTCACCTCCAGTCACATATCTGGGTTAAATCTAACACCATTCTTTAGTTCACTTCCCCACCCCATGTGCCTCATGGGAACAGTCCAGACTGAACTGCCAAGCCAGATCTTCCCTGGACCGGAAGCAAGCATCCTGGGACTGCTTTCGGGGTAACACCCCTCATCAGCCAGGCTAGCTTGAATCTAGTGGTTAAGTGAGCATGTAGGTCCCCTTCCAGATCCCAAACCTCTTATGCCTAACTTCCTTTTTGGTGGCAAGGCCAAGAGGTCACTTTCAGATCACACACCTATAGTGCTTGCTTTGTCTGTATTTCTGACCTGCGAGAGGTGTATGCTTCAATTACTTACCGGTAATTGCATTACTCTGAGTCCTACTCCCTCGCTTCCCTTACTTACGAAATTGAGGCATCCCTGCCTCACCAGACACCCATACCCACGTGATTTGTCACGTGAGGACTATAAATAGTCCCCAGCCCCCTCATACCTCCTGTAATACCACATAGATCGAAACCATACCAAAAGGTTGGCCTGGACCATCAGGGAGGGAGGGAGGGATGTAAATAAGGGAAGTGAGGGAGTAGGACTCAGAGTAATGCAATTACCGGTAAGTAATTGAAGCATTACCTCATCGTCCCTCCCTCGCTTCCCTTCCTTACGAAATTGAGACGTACAAAGCCAAACAGGACAACCAAAGAAGGTATGCAAAAAACAGGTTTATTAAAAAACACAGAAGACAAGGGAAAAACCACTATTCAGGAATCAGACTGGAAAGAACCCTGTGTCCAAAGACATCAGCACAATCAACCTCCCGTCCAATCCTGTAATGAGAGGCAAAGGTCAACGGGGAAGCCCAGGTGGCAGCCCGGCAGATCTCAGAAATGGAAGCCCCTTGGACCTCCGCACAGGAAGCAGCCATTGAGCGAGTGGAACAACCCTGAACTCCCAAGGAGAAAGGTGCCCCCCTTCTTTGTACGCCAAAGAAATCAGCGAACAAACCCAACAACTCAAGGAAGGAATAGAAGGACGCAAACCCCGATTCACAGGACCAAAGTTAACAAAAAGGGAATCCGAGAGACGGAAAGGAGAGACCCGCTCCAAATAGACCAGGAGAGCCCTCTTAACATCCAAAGAGTGAAGCCGCACCTCAGACTCCGAGCAGGGCCGGCCTTAGGCATGTGCAAGCTGTGCACCTGCACAGGGCCACCAAATCCCAGGGGCCACCACATCAATATATATCCTTAATATAATAATCCTCTGAGGATGGATACATATTTGTGTGGGGGCCCCTGGCAGGGATTTGGTCGCCTCTGGTTCTATACAACTTCCAAACACCATGACCCCCCCTCTTACCTGACCTCTGCGCTCCGCCCCGCCCGGACCCCCTCTTCCGGGGCCCCCTACCTACGCTCCCTGCCCAGGGCCACCATGAACCTAGAGCTGCCCCTGCTCCGAGGACGGGGAATCAAAAAAGGAAGGAAGAACCAACTCCTGATGCCTGTGGAACTGAGAGTCCACTTTAGGACGAAAGGAAAGAATCGGCCGCAACACGATCCGGTGCTCAAAAACCCGACAAAAAGGGTGTTTGGAAGAAAGAGCACCCAATTCACCCAGGCGGCGAGCAGAAGAAATGGCCACCAAAAAGAAAGTCTTGAACGACAATAGGCACAGATCCACAGAAAGTAATGGCTCAAAGGGAGATGACATCAAGGCATCAAAGACCAGAGACAGATCCCAGGTCGGAAAATGTCTCCGAGGGGTAGGAAGAACAATACCCAAACCCTTGAAAAGGCAACTGACCAACCCCTCATAATCAGAGAGATTTCCCCCAAGAGCTCCTAAACGCCTTAATCGCAGCCCATTGCAAATGAAGAGAAGACAACTTCAAGCCCAAGGCAGCACCCTCCTGAAGAAACAGCATCACCTCAAACAAAGAAGAGGAAGTAGGGTCCAAACCCTTGACAAGACACCACCGACTGAAAGAAAGCCAGTGCCGCAGGTAAGACTTGTTGGTCGAAGCGCGCCTAGCCGCCTGCAGAGTAAAGGTCAAACCAGCCGGAACCCCTTGACGCAGAAGACCTAAGCGTTCAACCTCCAAGCCGCCAAGCCCATCCGGCCTAGAACATCCTGTTGTAATGCCGGGAAGATCAAAGGGGGCAGAGACAGAGGCAGCAACCACTCCACCTCCGACCTCATCTCCACCAGGAAAGGAAACCAGGAGGCACGAGGCCAAGCCGGAGCCACCAGAATCACAGAAGCCCCCAAGGAGCGGACCCGGAGCAGGAAGCGGAGAAGAAGGGGAAAAGGAGGAAAGGCATATAGAAGCCCGCGGGGCCAAGGGCAGGAGAGAGGATCCACCGCCCAGGCCGACCTCCCCCGACTGCGGGAGACAAATCGGGACACCAAGGCATTGTCCACATCCGCAAAGAGGTCCACCACCGGAACACCCCAACGTAACGTCAGATCCACAAACAGCTCCCGACGAAGGCAGAAATCCGCAGAGGGCGGAATGGCCCTGCTGAGGGCATCCGCCAGGGAATTGGACACCCCCTGAATATGGATCGCCGAGAGCGCTAACAGATGAGATTCCGCCCAAACAAACAACAGCCTCGCCACTAGGGCCAGAGAAGAGGACCTGGTCCCCCCTGTATGTTTATGTAAGCCAGGGCAGTGATGTTGTCCGTCCTGATCAGGACCACAGAACCCCACAGAAACCGGGAGAAGGCCAACAGAGCCAAACGGACTGCCTCCAACTCCCTCCAGTTCGACGACATCCCGCTCTGAGTGGGAGACCAGAAGCCCCTGGACTGATGAACCCCCAGCCAGGCCCCCCACCCCGAGAGGCTGGCTCCCGTGGTCACCACAACCGGAGCCGGAGGATAGAGAGAGACACCCTTCAGCAGATGATCTCGAACCAGCCACCAACCCAGAGCCGACCTGATCTGAGGGGAAACCGGGAACGGAGAAGAGAGGGGAAGGCAATGGGGAGACCAATGCGCCAGAACATGAGCCATCAATGTGTGTAAATGAAACCTGGCCCATGGCACCAAAAAAACCGTGGCTGCCATATCCCCCTGAACCTGGAGCCAACGAGCTGCCACCTGCACTGGACCGGACAGAAGAGACAGGATGTAAGAATGTATCTTGGCCACCCGAGCCTCGGGCAGAGTGACCACCCCCAAATCTGTCCGAAACCTGGCCCCAATGAAGAGACGATCTTGGGATGGAACAAGAAACGACTTTCCCAGATTGACAAGAAAGCCGTGTTCCCTCAAAACGTCCTGAACCACCTCTGTGTGAACGCGAGTCAACTGGAAAGAGGGAGCATGAATCAACCAGTCGTCCAGATATGGATGCAGAAATATCCCCCGACAGTGGACCTGGGCCACCAAAGGGGCCAAAAGCTTGGTGAAGACCGGAGGAGCGGACTTCAGCCCGAATGGCAAAACCGCAAACTGGAAGTGAAAGCTGCCAATCGCAAAACGAAGAAACTGCTGATGAGTCCGAGCCACAGGAACGTGAAGGTAGGCATCCTGCAAATCAATAGACGTCATGAAGTCCCGGACCCCCACCAACGGGATGATGGACTGCAAGGTCACCATTTTGAAGTGTACGGTCCGAACCCAACCATTCACCCTCTTTAGGTCCAGAACCGGCCGGAATCCCCCTAACACCTTCTGGACCAGAAACAAAACGGAATAACATCCCAGTCCCCGCTGTGCCAGAGGGACCGGAACGATCGCCTTTTTCGACAGAAGATCCCGAACCCCCTCCAGAGGAGCCTCCCTCTTGGTCGGAGACTTGTGGATAGGAGTAAGGATGGTGCCCCAGCCGGGTGGAACAGCGACAACGTCTACAAGATAGCCTCTCCTGATAATAGTCAAAGCCCAGAGATCCCTCACATCCAGCCGCCAAGCTTCCAGGAAAGACAACATCCTCCCGCCCACAGGACTTGCGGCTGAAACACAGTCAACGTCAGGACTTCCTCTTGAAGGCATCCACCGGAGGCTTGGGACCAGCCAAGGCAGAAATTTTCCTGGGCCGGAACTGGCGTTGACGAGCAGAAAAGTTTTTACAGGACTGGCGGGAGGACTGAAATGATGCAGAGGAGGCAGGAGCCGGATTCCAAAAACGGCGAGAACCAGAGGCAGACGCCTTGCTCTTGTAAGGCAGTGCATGTTTACGATCCTTGAAAGCCTTAGTTATCATACTATCCAGCTGGTCACCAAAGAGCATCTTGACATCAAAGGGGATTTTAAGGAGCGAGGACTTCTCTGAAGAATCAGCTTTCCAGTCACGCACCCACAAATTCCGACGAGCCAAAACCAAGGAGCCAGAGGCCATGGCCGCAGACCAAAGCACATCCGAAGAGACGTCAGCCAAGAGCTTAGCCTGTTGCTCCATGTGGACAAGCAAGCCAGAGCAGTCCGTCTCCTCCTGAATAGCCGTGGCCAGTTTCCCAAAGTCAGACACCAAGGACAGCGCCGCATACGCAGAGTAGATGCCAGCTCGCAAAGACAAATTCCCAGCGGAAAAGGCTTTCTTCAGCGCACCATCCACCTTCTTATCCGTGGCATCAGACGGAGAACAATCTTCAGGATTGATAGAAGTACGACCTATAAGAGGGGCCAACATGGCATCCACCTTCACAGAGTGAGGAAGAGAAGCCTACCCCTCCTCCAGAGAATAAAGCTTCTGCAAAAAGAGAGGAACAGAGGAGCGTTCCAGGTCCCGCCACTCCCCCGATATCAAGTCTTTGATGCGGCCATGAAAGGGCATAGCGAGCGCCGGAGGCTTAACATACGCTGACGATACGCAGCTAGTGGTTTCCTTATCACATCTGGCCGACAATCCTGACATCTTGAACTCCTGCCTGGCAGATGTTCATACTTGGATGGGAGATTCCTCCCTTAAGTTAAACGGCTCAAAAACGGAAATACTGCTGATGGGGAGTAAAACTACCCTTCTCCCGCCGCTCAGCTGGCCGGGATGTATGGGCGATCCCCCGGCTCCCAAGGATGCGATCAAAAGCCTTGGAGTCTGGCTGGAACCAGACCTGTCTTTCCGCACTCAAGCCAAGAAAACAGCAGGAGTATGTTATGCCCTGCTCAGGTCGGCTCGGAAAATCTTCCCCCTACTTCCGGTAACATCGAGGAAGTTGTTGATTCAGGGCCTCATAACATCTAGACTCGATTATTGCAACGCCATCTTCTTAGGCGCCCCTGAATCAACCTTTAAGACTCTTCAACAGGTCCAAAATGCAGCGGCAAGGCTGCTCACGGACATTCCGAGGAAACAATCTGCGAAACCAGCACTGAAGGCACTGCATTGGCTCCCCGTGCGGGAGAGAGTGACTTTTAAAGCACTCTGTACCGCTCATAAAATTCTTGCAGGCAAAGGTCCCCTTATTCTAAAAAATCTAGTGATTCCCTACAAAGCTGGCAGAACGTTGCGGTCAGACACAAAACATCTCTTGATGGTGCCCAGAGTCAAAAAGGCCCGCACTGGTGGGAGAAGATTTTCATTTAACACGGCAAAGCTCTGGAACTCGCTTCCTCTAAAACTCCGAGCTGAGCCCTGCACACTGCGTTTCCGCAAGGGTCTTAAAACCTTCCTGTTCCCAGCATAACGCCTTGATGCTGTTTCCTTACCATCCGATGTTGTCTTAAAGCGCCGGGACGCCCGAGGGTAGCTGCGCGCTATATAAGATTTAAAAATAAATAAATAAATAAAATAAATATTGCGGAAAGATGTCATCAGACCCCACGGGAGCAGAAAAATGAGAAAACCCCAAGTTCTCCCTGATGTGTCGGAGAATAGCAGGCACCTCATCCCTACGTACGAACTTCTCCGAAGACGTAGAAGGCATAGTAGCATCCGAAGAAGAAGAAGAGTCCCACCGCAGCACGAGAAGACCTGCGCTTTGCAGGAACACTCGGCTCCAGAGCGCGAGACACAGCAGCCTCAATCATGGACTGCACCTCAGAAGCAGACAGGAGGGCAGAAGAATCCATCGAACCCTGGGACCTGGTCCGACGAGCCGAGACAGGCACCTCATCATCAGAAGAGGAGGACAAAACCCTCAAGCGCTTGGCGCCAGCTTAGCCATAATTAACTGACAGGGTAGAACAGTAGAGGCAAGCCTTAAATAATGTGTATCACAGAAATCGACCAATAGATTCAAAATACCAGGAGACAACCAATAAAGCAGCAAGTAAAACGAGAAACCAATCAACAAAAGTCAAAAAGGGAATAAAAACGACCTCAAACGAGGCCCGTACTGTAAAGGAGCATCGGAAACAGCAAGCCGAGGATCACCAGCACATCCGAAAGCCGCCACCCCCCATTCCGGCCTCCAGAACCGGAACTACAGCCCCAGCCACTCAGGGCCGGTGACTCCGTCACCCGGAACCTGTCCGCCCAGCCGCCGAGAAGTGCACCGCTACTCCAGCAACGCGGTGGGGAAGGCTTGTGCACACCAGGCCGGCGTCACCAGACCCAGCAGGCAACAACAAGCGAGGGCGAAGCCCTCAGAACGAAGAACGACCGCCATTTGCCCCGCCCCTTTTCTCTTCTGTTCCCTCCCCGCTCCCGCCTCCCAGCTGCTCCGCCCACCCGCGCACTTGGCCTTAAATGGCGACCGTGCGACGCAGGTGAGTGTGACCCACTTGTGGGACACCCCCACGCCGCACGGCCACCAGCTGCTGCGTGTGCCCCTTGCCTGCCTTGCTGCCTCCCGCCGGCCTCGCTGCCGCCTTGGTCGCTCCCCATTGGTTTTCGCCATTGTTTTGCCCTCCATTTGTGCTTGTATTTTTTTGTGCCGTGACATCGTTTCTCTCACTGTTTTCGCCATTGTTTTGCCCTCCATTTGTGCTTGTATTCTTTTGTGCTGTGACATCGTTTCTCTCACTGTTTTCGCCGTTGTTTTGCCCTCCATTTGTGCTTGTATTTTCTTGTGCCGTGACATCGTTTTCCTTGCTGTTTTTGCCATTTGTTTTGCCCTCCATTTGTGCCTGTTTCATTTGGTGTAGTCCCTGTGCCGTGTTTCAGTTTCCTTCCTGTTTGCCCGCCTACCTCGCCGCCCTCTGCTCTCCCTCCCCGTTTCCCGCTTCCCGCCACCGCCATTTGCCCCGCCCCTTTTCTCTTCTGTTCCCTCCTCGCTCCCGCCTCCCAGCTGCTCCGCCCACCCGCGCACTTGGCCTTAAATGGCGACCGTGCGACGCAGGTGAGTGTGACCCACTTGTGGGACACCCCCGTGCCGCACGGCCACCAGCTGCTGCGTGTGCCCCTTGCCTGCCTTGCTGCCTCGCCGCCAGCCTCGCTGCCGCCTTGGTCGCTCCCCATTGGTTTTCGCCATTGTTTTGCCCTCCATTTGTGCTTGTATTTTTTTGTGCCGTGTGATCGTTTCTCTCACTGTTTTCGCCATTGTTTTGCCCTCCATTTGTGCTTGTATTCTTTTGTGCCGTGACATCATTTCTCTCACTGTTTTCGCCGTTGTTTTGCCCTCCATTTGTGCTTGTATTTTCTTGTGCCGTGACATCGTTTTCCTTGCTGTTTTTGCCATTTGTTTTGCCCTCCATTTGTGCCTGTTTCATTTGGTGTAGTCCCTGTGCCGTGTTTCAGTTTCCTTCCTGTTTGCCCGCCTACCTCGCCGCCCTCCGCTCTCGCTTCCCGCTTCCCGCCACCGCCATTTGCCCCGCCCCTTTTCTCTTCTGTTCCCTCCCCGCTCCCGCCTCCCAGCTGCTCCGCCCACCCGCGCACTTCGCCTTAAATGGCGACCGTGCGAACGCGCAGCGGTCACGCACAGCGGGCGCGCCGATTGTGCGCCGAAGGCGCGCCAAAGGTAAGCCCGTCTGCGCCCGCCCGCGACCGGACCGCGGCCAGCGCCAGGAACCCTGGCCCACGAAGACCCCGACCTACCCGCCTGACGTACTCCGCCGCCACCCTCATCGCACTCAACACCGGCCAACTTCCAGAATGCCACCAAGCCACACCACGACGCACCCACGGACCTTTCAGCTGCCACGCCGGCAAATTCTCCTGCATCCGGACCTGCCTCGCACCAGCACCCGCCAAGTCAAACACCAGCAGCACCCACCTCAAGTGCATCCTGCTCAACACCCGCTCCGTCCACAGACACGCCATCGAACTCTGGAACCTCCTAGACGCCACAGCCCCTGACGTTGCCTTCCTCACGGAGACCTGGATGAACGCCTCCTCAGCTCCCGACATCGCCATCGCCATCCCAGAGGGCTACAAGATCGTCCGGAGGGACCGCAACGCCAACCAGATGGGAGGAGGCATCGCCATCATCCACAGGAACACCATCCGTCTCACGACCAGCACCGATTACACCCTGTCCCTGACCAGCGCCGAACACCTGCACTTCCAGATCCACACCAACCCGAACACCACCCTCAGAGGCACCCTGATCTACCGACCCCCGGGACCACGCACCCCATTCAGCGAGGACATCGCCGACTTCGTCAGCCCGCATGCCCTCCCCTCCACTGACTACATCCTCCTGGGAGACCTCAACTTCCATCTGGAGAACAACAACGACCGCAACACCAGCATCCTGCTCGACAACCTCACCAATCTTGGACTCAAGCAGCTGGTGTCCACCCCCACCCACCTCGCCGGACACACACTCGACGCAGTCTTCTCCTCCAGCACAGACATCAACTTCAGCCACGCCACAGAGCTTCAATGGACGGACCACAGCTGCGTCCACTTCACCTTCAAGAGAACGACGACCCACCACCACCAGCAACAGGCCGCCCGCAGAAGCTGGAACAAGATCACAGCAGACCAGCTCGCCACCTCCCTGAGCCAGCACCCTCCTGCCAGCTCAGCGAACCCCAGCCAGGCCGCCGACAACCTCACGAAGTGGATCAGCAACTGCGCGGACGCGCTCGCCCCGCTGAGGACCCCGCCCAGCAGACCCGGCAGCAAGAAAGCCCCGTGGTTCACCGACGAACTCAAGAGCTCCAAGAAGAACTGCCGAGCCCTCGAGAAAGTCTGGAGAAGGGAACCTACACCGGACAACAGGACCACCCTCAAGCAGGCCACTCGGAAGCACCACCAGTTGATCCGCGCCGCCAAGAAAACTGCATTCAAGGACCGGCTGGACAACAACGCACACAACAGCAAGGAACTCTTCAACATCGTGAAAGAGCTATCCAACCCCAGCGCAGGAAACAATGACATCACCCCATCGCAAGACCTCTGCAACTCCCTCGCTTCATACTTCCACAACAAGATCGCGGACATACACAACAGCTTCAACAGCCAACCAACGCACACCATGACCGAACAACCACCCCCCACCATCACCCTCCACGCCTGGACCCCGATCAGCACCGAAGACACCATCCGCACGATGAACTCCATCCACTCCGGATCACCAACCGACCCCTGCCCTCACCACATCTTCAACAAGGCCGACGCTGTCATCGCACCCCACCTGCGAGACATCATCAACACATCCTTCAACACCGCCACCTTCCCTGAGAGCTGGAAGCACGCCGAACTCAGCGCTCTACTCAAAAAACCAACAGCGGACCCCACCGAACTCAAGAACTACCGCCCCATCTCGCTCCTCCCGTTTCCAGCAAAAGTCATCGAGAAGACCGTCAACAAGCAGATGGCCGCCTTCCTCGAGACGAATGGATCCCTCGACCCTTCACAGTCCGGCTTCCGAGCCAATCACAGCACCAAGACCGCCCTCATCGCCGCCACCGATGACATCCGAGCCCTGATGGACAACGGAGAAACAGCGGCCCTCATCCTCCTAGACCTCTCCGCGGCATTCGACACTGTCTGCCACCGCACCCTAGTACAGCGCCTCAGCAACGTCGGAATCCAGGACAAGGCGCTGGAATGGATCATCTCCTTCCTCGACGGAAGAACTCAGAGAGTCCGCCTACCACCGTACAAGTCTGAGGCCTCCGAAGTCATCTGCGGCGTCCCTCAAGGATCCTCTCTGAGCCCCACCCTCTTCAACATCTACATGAACCCCCTCGCGGCCATCGCACGCCAACACAACCTCAGCATAATCTCCTACGCCGACGACACCCAGCTGATCCTCTCCCTGACCAACGACCCCGCCACCGCCAGAGCCAACCTACACGAAGGGATGAAAGAGGTAGCCGAGTGGATGACGACCAGCCGCCTGAAACTGAACTCTGACAAGACGGAGGTCCTCATCCTGGGCTCTTCACCCTCCGCCTGGGACGACTCCTGGTGGCCTCCCGCCCTGGGCACCGCACCCAAACCGACAGACCATGCACGCAACCTGGGCTTCATCCTGGACTCCTCCCTCTCCATGACCAGGCAAGTCAACAACGTCTCCTCGGCGTGCTTCAACATCCTACGCATGCTACGGAAGATCTTCTGGTGGATCCCCACCGAGACCAGGAAGACCGTCACCCAGGCCCTCCTCACCAGCCGACTGGACTACGGCAACGCCCTCTACGCCGGTACCACCGCCAAGCTCCAGAAGAGACTCCAGCGGGTCCAGAACGCCTCAGCCAGACTCATCCTCGACATCCCACGAACCAGCCACATCTCCGGACATCTGAGAGACCTTCACTGGCTCCCCGCCAACAAAAGAATCACCTTCCGCCTCCTCACCCACGCACACAAAGCCCTACACGACCAAGGCCCGAGCTACCTCAACATCCGCATCAACTTCTACGCTCCCAAACGCCACCTCCGATCAGCCAACCACGCCCTCGCCGCCGTCCCCCGCATCCGAAGAGCGACTACAGGAGAAAGGTCCTTCTCCTACCTGGCCGCCAAGACCTGTAACTCCCTCCCGGCCGACCTGCACCTGACCCAAGACCACCTCTCCCTCAGGAAGAAGCTGAAGACCTGGCTGTTCGAGCAGTAGCGGCACCCCCCCTCCCCCAGCGCCTTGAGACCCTACGGGTATGTAGCGCGCTCTATAAGTGTCACTGATTGATTGATTGAGCTCCGCAGAACGGCCAGCTCGTGGGACGAGCGTCTCACAATGGTGAGACAAGAAAAAAACAGGAGGTATGAGGGGGCTGGGGACTATTTATAGTCCTCACGTGACAAATCACTTGGGTATGGGTGTCCAGTGAGGCAGGGATGCCTCAATTTCGTAAGGAAGGGAAGCGAGGGAGGGACGATGAGGTAATGTGTGTTTATTGTGGACTGCCAGCAATTGCCATTTTCAGACTATGTCCTGTTGTTCGTTTCTGCCGTGGCATTGTCCCTGATTACTAACTCTAATCCGTCTTTCTTCATGCTTGTACCCTAGTATGTGTACTTTGTAAATTTTCCCTCTAACTCATTTTGATCGTTGGGTGTGAGCCATGGAACTTAGTTCAGAGGACTTTCCATTTCCTTTAGATTAATGCAACTGCAAACAATTGTTTAAACTGCAGGGTGATTTAGATGTCGATCGATTGATTTGGGCTCTGAAACAGTAAACTCTTAGATGAAGGGCAGACTGTCGCTTCCCAATGGTTTGCCTCCATATCAAATGGTCATCAAATTTGACATGTGTTTATGGTAAAATAACGGACGGATAGCAGTTTCTCTTGCATGGTAGCTTAAACTTTTTGTGACTGAGTTATTTAAACCAATAGATATATCACACAACAGAGATGTATTTAGTAATTGGACGCATTTTATAACTACAATTTAGCTGCTAGGGATTGATACATGATTACTGATAATGAAAGGCACAGTATATTATAAGTTATTTTCCTTAAAACATTGCACACTGTTAAAATTATTAATAAAGGATTTCAACACTATTAGGAAATGTGCAAAGGAAGGAAATTGTTACAGCCATCTATCCTCTCTTGGCAAATGTACAGACTCAAAGAGACAAGGATGAAGGTGATTTTCTAGGGTTGGAAATTTCCTTTGGCCATTTGAATAGACCACCACCATGTGTTAGGACACCAGAATTAGACTTACTGTTAGACTTGGCATCTTTTGGCATGGTTTCTCCTGACTTTTTGCTTTCTGACCTCCTGTTTTGACTGTGTCCTGAACTTCGTTTTTGCTGACTTTAGCGCTTTTTCACTGCTGACCAGTGCTAATGTGCATGTGCTCTGTGTTTAAAATGTAACAGCATTGGGTTTATACATGATTGGCATATTTGATTAACTGATAAGTCCCTAGTACAGTGCACTACCTGTGGCCAGGGCATGTAAATCAAATGCTACTAGTGGGCCTAATGCACGGAATGTGCCATTCTCACGAGTAGCCCTTCAACTATGTCTCAGGCCTGCCACTGCAGAACCTGTAGGTGCAGTTTTAAACTGACATTTCGACCTATCATGTTCACCTTCTTGCCAGGCCCAAACCTTCTCTGTTATTACATATAAGTCACCCATACGGTAGGCTCTAGGAAGCCCCATGGGCAGAGTGCATCGTATTTAAAACGTAGGACATGTACTTTTGAGTTTTACATGTCCTGTTAGTGTCAGACGAGGTCTTCCTCAGGATCTGTCGAGTTGATATAGGGGCCCACCTCTCGATACCTCCAATTCTGATTGTAGTAAATACACAGAATATTGAAGTGATCAAGCGAGGGGAAAAGGGTGTTGGGAAAGGAACAGCAGGGAAGGAGATCTGAAAAGGAAAAGTTAGTCAGGGGAGTTGGGTAGGGAACAGCAGGGAAGGAGATCTGAAAAGGAAAAGTTAGTGTTGCAAATCTATACCGATATTCTAAGAACTCTGCAACAGCTTAAAGAACTAAAATTTCACCCCTCAATAAAAGACCTTTTGTCTTTAACCTGGGTTTAACTCCAAATTAACATATATGAAATCATTCCTTTAAATTAAGCATCAAAAGAAAACACATTTGGGTCTCAGATTCAACACTGACAGAATGACACCTTTCTTGTAAATAACCACTTTACAATGACAGTCAAAAATGTCTCTTCGCCTAGTAAAACATAAACTTTTACATGAATAATCTCTAGTGCAGTCTTTACATAAATAATCTCAAGTTCAAAACCTTCACTTGAAAATTCTTTCTTTAACAATATAATTTTTTCTTTTGTAATGTCAATTCGTACTGCGACGGTTATGGATTGCGACCAAAGAAACCATAAGAAAAAGACCCAACAAGTTAGAGCCTAAGCTCTCAGAGAATTATTTCACAGAGAACAAAGAATGTGTAATTTGCGCAGATAAAAGACTCAAAAACACTTTTAAATAAGTTTACTATAATGGACTTTAAATATTGGCGCAGAAAATAGCTTAAAATGTCCTACCTGTAGAGTACGACCTACTCTACTGATACACAGGGCGTGGCCGAAGAAACCTAAGCCTCAGATATCCAACTTACAGGTACTGCAAAGGATTCCCAAATGCCTCCACAGCAGGTTGCGCCTTCCCAAAGGGCCTTCAAAAGGATTGCCAACCACTTCCAGAAGCAAAGTCCAAGAAAATGCTTCCAAAACTCTGAACTCCACTCAGAGCTACAGGGAGACGCTGCTTCACCCTCAAGATCTCTAGAATAGTGAGCAAAGAGGTCTGGGCGTGGTCGCGCACGTTAACGTGGCTACGCCCGATGTTAAACGCGACCGCTTGCCGTTTCTCACGCATTTCGCGTGAGGTTTTCAATACCGCTTGCCAAACCTCACGCATCTCGCGTGAGGTGCCAAACCTCACTCATTTCGCGTGAGACAGTCAAATCTCACGCATTAGGCGAACTAAGGGGTATAAAGAGCATGTTCCAAGTACATTTACATCACACATCATTGTATGCATCAACATATGTTACTGTAGGTTGTGCAAGCGAACCACCAGCGCCCCCTGGAGGGAAAACTGTGAACTTTCCCACACAAATACCTCGAGCATAACTCATGCCGTGGGGCGGGCCCTAGACCGCAAGCCGCCCTGATATTCCTGACAGTACCTCCCCCTCCCACGAGCGGTCTAGGGCCCGGCTTAGAAGGATGAAGGAGGTGGAATCTGCGTAACAACCGAGGGGCATGAACATGTTCTGCCGGTTCCCAAGAATCATTCTCAGAACCGTAACCTTTCCAGGAAACCAGATACCATAGTTTCGTGCCTCTGCGTTTAGAATCCAATATCTTCTGCACCTCATACTCCCAATTGCCCTGAATCAGGATCGGTGCAGGTTTGGGGGTTACACCTTGTCTAGCTGGCTTTAACAATGACGTATGAAATACAGGATGAATCCGCAAGTTCTTGGGAAGTTGCAATTTGTATGTCACTGGATTAACTTGACGGATCACTGAATATGGACCAATGAATTTGGGACGAAACATGTTTTTGTGTTTAAATTGTAAGTTCTTAGTGGATAACCACACCTTATCTCCAGAAGAATACATTGGTCCTGCTCGATGACGCTTATCATATTGCTGCTTGTATTTCTCTTTACTTTGTAATAGCCTTTTGTGAATTTTCTGATGAATGTTCTGCATAATTTGCACTGTCTCTTGAACTGCGGGTGCATTGGTCTCTTCTTTGGGCAGATTTAGAGGAATTGTTTTAGGTATATAGCCATATAGGGCCTCAAAAGGAGAGGATCCTGTAGAAGAATGAGGTGATGAGTTATAGGCTATCTCAGCAAACCATAGCAAATCCAACCAAGACTCTTTTGAATCCGTTACATAGCATCGCAAATATTGCTTCAGGGTTTGATTTAATCGTTCGGTTTGACCATCCGTTTGAGGATGATGACTGGTTGACATATTTGACGTGATCTGTAGACATTGACACCATTGTTGCCAGAACTTGGATGAAAACTGAGAACCTCGATCCGATATCAATACTGAAGGCAGTCCATGTAGTTTCACGATATTTTTTAGAAAGATTTGCGCTAACTGTCCAGCTGTAGGCAATTGTTTACAAGCTATGAAATGTGCGTACTTTGTTAAACTGTCTACAACTACCAAGATAACTGAATGTTGACTGTTTTGCGGAAGATTTGTAATGAAGTCCAAGGAAATATGTTCCCAAGGTCTGGTTGGAGTGGGTAGCACTTGCAACAGACCTTTTGGTTTACTGTGATCCGTTTTGAATCTTGCACAAGTTTCACAGTTTTGAGCCATTTGAGTCACATCTTTCTGCAGAGTTGGCCACCAGAATAATCTTTGTATTTTCTCCACTGTCTTCCTCGGACCCGGATGTCCTGCCATTGGATGAGAATGTAACCAACTGAAAACAGTTCTTTGTAGTTCTTTGGTTGGTAGATAGATTTGCCTTCCATGAAATGGTAATCCCTCTTTGATAGTTTGATTCTCTTCCTTATTCTCCCATTTTTTCCATTGATTAGGAGAGAAGTTTTCGTGTATTTTCTCTAGAAATTGATCGGCTGATATCAAACAAAGTACTTTATCTGGGCTTATGATCGCTTGTGGATCTCCTTCGAACCTGTGCAAAGAAGAATCTTTCCTAGAAAGAGCATCAGCTTTCTTGTTGTCTTGACCAGGTCGATAAGTTACTACGAAATCGTATTCTGCAAAAAACATCATCCATCTTAGCTGTCTGGGTGTCAACATTCTGGCTGAGCTCATAAATTGCAAATTCCTATGATCCGTGTAAACGGTTACCGTGAATTTAGCTCCCATGATGTAGTGTCTCCATTCTCTGAAGGCTTCTAGGATAGCAAGTAACTCTTTTTCTGCGATGATATAGTTTTGTTCGGCTGAGTTCAATTTTCGTGACATGTATGCCACCGGATGCATTTGACCAGTTTTAGGATGCCTTTGAGAAAGAATAGCTGCAATTGCCACATCTGACGCATCTGCTTCGATTATGAAAGGTTCTTTACGACCACAGTAAAGACATTGTCCATTTTTGCGTCGGGTTTCTTTTTCTTCCTTAGATAATGGTTGTCTAAGAGCTCCGATCTCCATTGGTTCTGAACTGGATTCGGAGTGAGATAGTTGAGTCCGAGATCTAGGTTCATTCTTCCAATTTGGCTTCTCGCTCTTTCTTTTATCTGACCTTCTTTCAGAGAGCCGATGATCCAGTCGTAAGGTTAGATTAATCAAATCCGAACATGCAGTTGGTTGTGGATCAATTTGCGCAAGAACATCTTTCAACTCATCCCGCAAACCCTGATAAAAAAGAGCAGCTCTCTTTTCTTCTGGCCAAGAGGTTTCGGCCACCAGTCTGTTAAAATGGGACAAATAAGAAATAAGGTCTCTGTTTCCTTGTCTTAATTGCAATAATTCCCTGTCTGCAGATAAAGTTACAGTTCGCCTATCAAACACCTTTTCAAATTCCCCTACAAAACGTCTCCAGTTATATAATAAGGCACTATCCTGTCTGACCAACGGAACCGCCCAAGTAGCGGCATCTCCAGACAGGTAGGATATAAGGAACGCAATCCTAGATTGAGGAGTGGGAAAGGCTGCAGGCCTGCAAGAAAAGTGCAACTCAATTTGTGTCAAGAAGGTTTGCACCTTAGAAGGATCTCCAGTAAAACGTTCTGGGGATGCTAAAGGAATTTGCGGGGGTACAGTAACAGAGATATTAGTGGGACCTCTTGAACCTGTATCCTGAACTTCATCAGGCAATGGTGTATTCTGAAGTTGAATGTTATCCACTTTCTCAGCCAATAACGCAGTTGCATTCATGGTTTCATTTAGATCAGTTTGCATTTTTACAATTACCGCCATTAAATCATCTAAGGTGGCCATTATAGCAACTCCGACAGATCAGGAGGAAAATAATTCGTGGTCTCACTATTCTGTCAGACGAGGTCTTCCTCAGGATCTGTCGAGTTGATATAGGGGCCCACCTCTCGATACCTCCAATTCTGATTGTAGTAAATACACAGAATATTGAAGTGATCAAGCGAGGGGAAAAGGGTGTTGGGAAAGGAACAGCAGGGAAGGAGATCTGAAAAGGAAAAGTTAGTCAGGGGAGTTGGGTAGGGAACAGCAGGGAAGGAGATCTGAAAAGGAAAAGTTAGTGTTGCAAATCTATACCGATATTCTAAGAACTCTGCAACAGCTTAAAGAACTAAAATTTCACCCCTCAATAAAAGACCTTTTGTCTTTAACCTGGGTTTAACTCCAAATTAACATATATGAAATCATTCCTTTAAATTAAGCATCAAAAGAAAACACATTTGGGTCTCAGATTCAACACTGACAGAATGACACCTTTCTTGTAAATAACCACTTTACAATGACAGTCAAAAATGTCTCTTCGCCTAGTAAAACATAAACTTTTACATGAATAATCTCTAGTGCAGTCTTTACATAAATAATCTCAAGTTCAAAACCTTCACTTGAAAATTCTTTCTTTAACAATATAATTTTTTCTTTTGTAATGTCAATTCGTACTGCGACGGTTATGGATTGCGACCAAAGAAACCATAAGAAAAAGACCCAACAAGTTAGAGCCTAAGCTCTCAGAGAATTATTTCACAGAGAACAAAGAATGTGTAATTTGCGCAGATAAAAGACTCAAAAACACTTTTAAATAAGTTTACTATAATGGACTTTAAATATTGGCGCAGAAAATAGCTTAAAATGTCCTACCTGTAGAGTACGACCTACTCTACTGATACACAGGGCGTGGCCGAAGAAACCTAAGCCTCAGATATCCAACTTACAGGTACTGCAAAGGATTCCCAAATGCCTCCACAGCAGGTTGCGCCTTCCCAAAGGGCCTTCAAAAGGATTGCCAACCACTTCCAGAAGCAAAGTCCAAGAAAATGCTTCCAAAACTCTGAACTCCACTCAGAGCTACAGGGAGACGCTGCTTCACCCTCAAGATCTCTAGAATAGTGAGCAAAGAGGTCTGGGCGTGGTCGCGCACGTTAACGTGGCTACGCCCGATGTTAAACGCGACCGCTTGCCGTTTCTCACGCATTTCGCGTGAGGTTTTCAATACCGCTTGCCAAACCTCACGCATCTCGCGTGAGGTGCCAAACCTCACTCATTTCGCGTGAGACAGTCAAATCTCACGCATTAGGCGAACTAAGGGGTATAAAGAGCATGTTCCAAGTACATTTACATCACACATCATTGTATGCATCAACATATGTTACTGTAGGTTGTGCAAGCGAACCACCAGCGCCCCCTGGAGGGAAAACTGTGAACTTTCCCACACAAATACCTCGAGCATAACTCATGCCGTGGGGCGGGCCCTAGACCGCAAGCCGCCCTGATATTCCTGACAGTTAGTGAAAAACTGCTAAATTCATTTTTGACTAGAGCAAGGCACATCTCTCCCATAAGTTAGCATTGGAACAGTCTTGTCACACTTAACAAGTATAAAAATACATTGGCATAGCAAATAGGTCTCACTTTTGGGATCTTATAAGTATTTAGTTATGCAGCACAATATCCTTGCTGCATCAACATTAACTGTTGCATGGTTAAACACTTATAAGGTCCCAAAGGCGAGACCTATTGGCTATGCCAATGCTTGTCTAACGTATATTGGGGACTCTATCCTCTGTATTGCCTAACAGCAGTCTAGGAACAGGGCGTGTTTCCTCTCCTGGACTTACCTAAAGAAAGCACTGATCCAGTTCCACCTCTTACGGGGTACACTTGCTATGTTTAGACCTTCCCGGTACCCGTAACTCTGTATCTATCACTAGACCAAGTGCTCTGCTTGGCCATGCAAGAAAGGAGACAGTTCAAGCTGGAAGTCGTATTACCCTGACAACCTGTGTTCCTCGCTTTAGCCAGTAGGAGTTCTTAAATAGACACGGCGAGACGAGGCCCATCCCACACATAGGGAAGAGAGGTAGCCATATTGGAATGCTTGTAATATGGTTACATTTACAGAGAAACGTCAATTGAGGCTACGGAAATAAGAGCGTATGTTTTCAAATAATGGCATAACACTTTAATATTTAGATGTATTATATTTACTTTAAAATGACAGTGCCATGTTTAGCTAGTTTATAACGTAGTGTACATTTTTATACTTGTGTAGTCTAATGGAATGTTGACGAAAGTACTGTTCTAAGGCGGCGATTGAGGCCCAAAAGTAGACCCGAATTATTATTTCGCTGATTCCATTGCTTCCAGACCAGCAGCGTGGCGTCTGTTTTTGTTGCACTTTGTGCTCTCAGAGACCGCTCCAGCAAAATATTAAAACTCTGTTTATTTATTGGACACAACGTACAATAGCGACATAGTTAAAAGTTTTCAATGAATGAAACGGAAATTCAGTACCATTCAAACACACAACGGACATCAAAGAGAGGCCGGGCATATTATCAAGGACAGGTGTAACAATTATCGCCATTTAATCGGCAGGAAACTGCCGATAAAACGGCGATAATGGGCTTGATATTACGCCCTTGTTAATTCCTATAGAAGTCCATGTTAACATCAGAACATGGGCTTCTATGGGAATTAACAAGGGCGTATTATTAAGCCCATTATCGCCGTTTTATCTGAAGTTTCCTGGCGATAATATTAACACCAGTCCTTGATAATATGCCCCGCTATTCGTATTTAAGTAAGAGATAACACCAAGAGTACACCCACAAGTTCATAGCTAATTGCATTGTGATATTATTTTGATAATGGCCCTCTTTGAGACAGCATATTTTACTCTGAAGGGAAAGGGAAAGTTTTAAAAAAGTGTTGCCATAATTTGTCTCTTTTTAAATACATTTTCATGGATAGTAGGCACCATATGAATGCAATTACGATACAATCACAAGACTATGCCCTAAAATAAAATTGCTACTCTGCATTGTTGTCGAAGGCTTGGCAAAGAACATTACAAGATGGCTACAAATTTCCCAGAACCACGAGTGGTTAATAACTAGCCCACATGCCCTCAGCAGACTTTCATCTAATCTGGAGCGCCGCAAAGACATGCAGTTGCTGCTGAAAGAAACGCTGGGGACGTCTGTGCTGAAAGCCACATCCTATGAAGGTGGCGGCTGCATCAGCCAGGGTCGGAGCTATGACACTGACCACGGGCAGGTCTTCGTAAAGTTCAATCACAAGCCCGAGGTGCAGTGGCTGTTAACCCTAACCTCACACAACATACTTGCAGCGACATTCCCCCTACGTATGTTGCCTTGTCTGCTCTATTCCAGTCAGGTACGTCTTTCACAAAGTAGATGCTAAGCATATTTTCACAATACCCAGACGAGTATCCATGGGTTTCATCTTTTCTACTGTGAGACTGGTTTAGACAGTTTTTCCAGAGCTTACATTTTACTGAAAAGTACACGAAATGCTACTGGAGTTTGAGGCTAAGTAGGGTCTTTACGAACTGCAGGAAAGAAACGGGCAGACCTTACTTTTAAATCAGGATATCGTGAAGAAAAGAAACTCATATTTGATATAAAAATTAGACAAACATTTTTTGCCAATAGGATCAGTTGTAAGGTGCGTTCTGGAATAGGCAAAGATCTTGTAATCCAGATGTTGTATGTACCCCAGCTACTTAGTGAAATATACAGCTGTAAAGAGTTGGATTGCTGAAGAGTTTTTAATATAGGCTGTTATTGCCCTCTACTAGTTTCTAAGTAGTATAGCAACGAAAAAGAAATCTACTGCTTCAATAATAAACAAGCAACAAACATGAGCGCCTCGCACGGCGGGGGGAGAGGAGGGGGGCCGGCGGGATTCACTTGCGGGAGCGATAATTGCTGCCAAATGATGGCACGCGCTCCCGCGAGTGAATATCCTGATGTGCACGCGTTGCCATTGAAGGCAATGGAATGTGTGCACGTGCTTGGCTGAAAAGCCTTAGCGATCGGAAAAGGTCTTTTTCCTTTGCAACGCATGCCCATTGCGAAGGCGAGACCTAAAAAGGTAGGCGTAGTAAATCTTGTATCTCTGGCCTCACAATTTAAAAACACATATTTTGGTGAAATTGGTATTTAAATTGGAGGTCTGAAAATGCCACTTTTAGAAAGTTGGCAGTTTCTTACTTTAACCATTCAGTGCCTATGCCTGTCTCTGGATTACACATCTAGTTTCGTGGACAGCTGGGCTTTGTGCATTCCCTCTGGACAGTCACACACAAAGGGAGATGAGATGTGTCCGGAGCTAAAGTGAGAGGAAAGAGCTGACACTTGTGACTTAATAGTGTTGTGCCTCTCCCCATACAAAGAGTTGCATATCCCCCTGTAGTGTATCTGGAGCCAGGAGAGGAAAGGACAGAGTATTGTGCACAACAAAGACCTTTCTTTAAAGTCTCACTACTTCAAAGTTTAAAATGAGTGGGTAACAATACTAGACCTCTGACACTATATACTCAGAACACTTCTGGAACTGAGGACATTCTACTAGGAAGAAGAGCTGTTGTGCTTCCAAAAGGGACTACCACTTTTCTGGGTTGCCTACTGACTGCTGCTTCGTGCCTGTGAGTGAGAGGACTGAACTTGACTCTCGACAGGAAACAACCTTTACAACGCAGTCATTACACTGCACTACCTTTTACAACGCAGTCATAACAACGCAACATCCTTTGCATTGCATGCCATTACAAAGCAGCCATTATTCGCATGTCACTACAAAGCACATCATTACAATGCATGTCAGTACAACTCATGCCATTACAATGCAATATAAGGTAAATAATGGGGAATAGTAGTTTTCGCCCCTACACTATCCAACACTTACCCTACTGTTGCACTCACTGGAGTGGGAATAGTAATTTTTACCCCTACACTATCCAACACTTACCCTACTCTTGCACTCACTGGAGTGGGAATAGTAATTTTACCCCTACAGTATACAACAATTACCCTACTGTTGCCCTAAAAGTAATATGCGTTGTAATGGTATGCGTTGTAATTGTATGCGTTGTAATGGAATGTGTTGTAAATGTAGCCTCTAAAAATGCGTTGTGATGGCATCCGTTGTAATGGATGTTGTGATGTAAAAACTGCGTTGTAAAGGCATGTGTTGTAAATGTTTGCGTTGTAACATCATGCATTCTTCTCTACATCCGGCATCTATAAAGGTGCTCCAAGGGCTTGTTTGGGCTTGCCTTTCTTTTCTGAAGTCTCAGGGATATCAAAGACTTCACCTGCATCTTTCTACCAGCACTTGGACTACTCTGCTGTGAGTCCTGCTCTGCCAAGTGGTGCCAAATCCAGTTCTGGGCACTTGTAATTGAGTATTTGATGCTGCACCCCAAGAAACCAATGCATCAACACCGAAGCGTTGATTGGAATCTACACATTTCTCTGCGAAATCGACACATCATTGCTGCCTGCACCAAAGCCGCAGACACCACTCGCTGACTGCACCCTGCAAAAATCTCGACTTACAACACAGCCTTTGCCAATGCAGCACCTATATCAACTTTGCTGACGCAGTGCCTCTGAATATCTGCTGCTATGTGACTGGTACACCGCATTGCCGACATCTGTGATGCACCATCTCTGGTGCCTTCCCGGCTCTGCGGGGCTTTGCACCAATGCATCGCCTACAACCCAGCAGGGTGCTCTTGACATCAGCACATCATGACGTTGCCTTACCTTTGAAACGATGTATCGCCTTCGACAGTGACGCATCTCCTCATTTGGTAACGACATCGTCCCGAGCTTTGACACATCCAAGGTACTGTCAGCAGGACTGTGTGACAGCAGTAGTGGCAGCAGGACTTCCTGACCACGCTCCTACGTGGTCAGACTGATCCTTTGGATTTGCACCAGTCTAGCATGACCAGATAGCCCCATTTGAAGCCAATGATTTTCTAAGCACTGCATTTAGATTTATTCTCAAAAAATTCATATCTTGACTTGCGTACATTGGATTCTTATTGTTTTGGTCTTGTTTTACACAAATAAATATTGGCTATTTTTCTAAACTGGTGTGGAGAACATTTATTGTGTTTTCACTGTGTTACTGTGTGTGTGTGTGTGTGTGCACAAATACTTTACACATAGTCTCTTTAGTTTAGCCTGACTGCTCTGTGCTAAGGAACCAGAGGGTGAGCACAGGTACATATTTAGTGTGTTCTACAGTTATCCTGACTAGAATTATGGTTCCTGCTTGTACAGGGCCCCAGTAGCGGCCAGTGATGGGAGTGCTTCCGGGTGCTGACGTGGGGCGGGGGAAGGGCAAGGTGGGGGGTAGTAAACTACGGATTACGGGCGATTAGAGGTAAGTAAGCATATAAATAAATAAAACAAATTTCATTGTGTGCGCTGCATCGCATTTGGCGATGCAGCGCACGCAACAAAATTAATTTTATTTACTCTCTGGTGTCCGGCGCACCAATAACCAGCTGACACACCAGTGGTCCGATATCCTGGACCGGAAGCAGGACCTGCTGAACCTGCTAGGTGTGGTGGTCCCGGGGCTTGGTGAGTAGCTATTTAATATTACTACTTTGTGTTCTTCTGCTCTGTGTTATATATTGGAATACATTTGTTCCCAGAACAGCAAGAATGCTGCTGCTTACATTGCAGGTAAATTATGTTTAAAAATCTTCTGTGATTGTTATGACACAGGTGCTCAGCGCCACTAATCTTACTTGTTTGCAACTTTGCACTCGCTTGGCATGATTATGTAAGAGTTTACTTTAGAGAACTTAAGTTAGGTAATGCTAGAGAGACTCTAGTCTTTCTTTTGTCCTCCTGCTACTAAGAAGAGATAGTGGTGGATTGATAGGTTTAGTTTAGTTACTTGTTATTAGTAGGTACATTTTATAGTGTTCTGTGTGACGCATCCTCTGTCACATCACGTGTTGCTGAGTGCTGCTTACCCCAGTCCTTAGTAGAACCTTTTGTAGTTTGTTAATTGAGTGGTAATATAGGCTTATTATCAATTCAATTCAATTAAACTTTATTCGATTTTGAATTACAAAATCATAAAAACACACATTAAAAACAATATTAAAAAAGATCTATACAATTTAAAATATAACAATATTGAGAATAATTTGATACAGTTTATAATACAATTCATGTAATCCCGTAAATAGTTGAGGCGATCACTCTATGCAATTCATTTCATTTGGCCATTCTCTAGGTAGGGACGAAGGAGCATTTGTATATACATGTTCAATTAAGAGTATTTACAATTTGATTATCCACTATGTACATTCGTTCAGATGGCTTATCAATATAAAAAGGTAAACTGGCACGTGCATTACATGGTGTTCCGATACCTGATAAGGAGTTCTAAGAAGGAAGATTCAGCCTTAATAGTATATTCGTTCTGTAGCTGTTTTAACTTAAGAAATGCCACCTTACAGCTCCTTAGGCCCCAAGCCTTTAATATAGATTTCAGGAACATTTTCCTCGGGATCAAATAAAATTTGCAAAACAAAGTGCAGTGGATATTTGATTGGTAGGAAATATCATCGCATGGGCAAGTTGTCATATCTTTTGACCAGTCATTACATTCGGGGAAAGTTATCAATCTAAAAAATGTGTCAGTGCGAAAACGGGTCAACAACATACGAGTATAACAGTTTGGTTCTAATAACAGATACGGTTGGATCCCTTCACTGATAGTAAGAAAATTATTTTTCACTTTTTCAATGAGAGTCTAGACACTGCTTCCATACTGACAGGAGTTTCGAAAAATTCTGGGTGCCCAATGTCATTCATCATATGTTTCACATAACTAATCCATTTTATATTGGCTACTCCTAAGTTGAGGCAGTCTATGATGACGTCTCTATTTAGACTTGTTTCAGGCGTTACCCAGATTTTATGCCATAGGAGTAAAGGGGCGATTTTAATAATATCTGAAATATACGGCAGGCCCACTTCACTATGGCAGATATAGGTGGCCGTGGATTTGGGAGCCGCTAATAAGTAGCGGGTAAAATGATTCTCGCAGCATTGGATCTGCTCCGCCTGTTCAATCCCCCAAATACCTGCTCCATAGGTACCAGTTGAGACACATTTAGATTTATAAATTTGTAAAAGTTCTCATACCGGTCTCCCGCCCAGTTTTTTTGCAAAGTTTGTCAGAGCTCCTATGGCCCTGTAAAAAGCTAGTTTCCTTGCCGTCACTGCAGCCTGCCATGTTCCCTTTCTGTCAAAATGAATTCCTAGATAGGCAAAACGATTGGTATCCTATTCCCATCCAGGAAGATCGCTCGAGTGGGCTTTATCCTGTTTCCACAGGTCATGGAATAGGTTTTGGAAACATTAACTTTTAGCCCTCTACAGTTCATATATTCTGCGAATGTGGTTACCGCCTTTTGGAGACCAATCATGGTCCGCGACATAATTGCGGCGTCATCCTTGTACAGTAGGATTGGTGCAGGGGCCCCTCTTACAGTTGAATAATCATGCTGGGATTTACTGAGATGTTGACGTATGCTATTAATATACAGGGTAAAGAGAAGGGGTGCTAAGATATACCCCTGTCTCACCCATCTCCATATATGAAACTTCGCTGAGCACTCGCCCTTCATTCTGTACCATACCCTTGCAACAGCCCCCCTGTACAATTCCTTAATAATTAAAAGAATCTGTCGGTCTATGCCAATGTCGCTCAGTATCTTCCATAATTTCCCATGATCCACACAATCAAAAGCGGAACTTAAATCAACAAAAGTAACAAAAAGGTGTCCATCCTTGGTCTGTGTGTATTTAGCTATCAATAACACTAGATTAAGGCCCTGTTCTGTTGTTCCTCTCCCTGCCCGAAACCCATACTGAAAATTTGAGATAACATCCCTCTCCTCCGCCCATTCTTGTAGCCTGTTTAAAATTATCCTGCCTGCCACCTTCATGAGGGCGTCTAATAAAGATATAGGGCGGTAACAGGTAGGGTCATTCCTGTTCCCTTTTTTAAAAATAGGGATCACAAAGGCATATGGCCAAGTTGAAATAAAAGAATAGTGCTTCCCATGAATATTGGAAGCATCCCCTGGGGCTCCGCTCTGAGATAATTCTGATTGTTTCAAAAAGAAAATTTGTGCAAGATTTTTTTGAAAGAAGTCTTATTTTATAGTCATAAGTTCAAGTTATGGAGCAATATCCATTCAATTGTAAAGTTCATTGAGGCTCAAATTCAAAACAACACATTTACGAGTCCAATGCATTTCGGGCTAATTGCCCTTCATCTGAGACAACGGCTGAAAGCAAGACAAAAAATAATATTCAAGTCGCTGTGCATCCTACAATCTATTCTTCAAAACAAATACATTTCATCTCATATAAAATAAAAGTACAAAATGTGACCAATAAAGGGTTGTGCTCTCCCCTAATGTGCGTGCATGCAAAACTTAATAAGAATCACCATGAACTCACGTGTTGTTCGTATCTAATTTACTTGCTCGAACATTGATTGTAAAGCTAGAGGATAAGCATAAAGGTTTCTCAGTGTCCTATTAATACAAAAACTCATAACAAGATGGAACTGAACATGTTAGAATATAAGCTTACTTGTCGTGCGCTTAGCGTCTTCAAGCTAGTTTGCAATTTCACGTCTGGCGCGAAGCAGTCTGAAAGCAACAGCTACTCGCGTCAGGTATAAGATACCTACTACGTTCCTCTTTCATGTACGGAGCAACGTGATTGGATGAAGTTCCGATCATGTGATCGGGACTCCACCAGTCAACTGTGAATGTTTCAGTAGCAACATTAGAGAATGTGTGTATAAATAAAGTTGTAATAAGCAGAAATCTTGTAAAAATGGGGTTGAGTCAAAACACTGTACAGTCGGCATGAATATCTTCAAAACATATAATAATTAGATTTAAACGAAAGTGCTAAGTTGATGAAATGCAATGTACAGATCGGCCACCAATACATACCAACTTAAAAAAAGTTATATCAATTACTGCGAATGAGTCATATTACAAATAGCATGCAAATTCAATGCGGTCATTGAGACCGTTCGGTTTACTGGATTTAAGTAAATAAATCCAGTGATTCTCTCTTTGTAAAAGAAAGCGGATATTGTCTCTGCCCTCTATTTTATCAATGGTTTCAAGTACCATGTACTGAAGTTGGGAAATGTTGTGGTTTGCTTCGAGAAAGTGGGTCGCTACTGTTGATTTGACGTTCCTGGTTCTTATATTTGACTTATGTTCATTAAGTCGGATTTTAATTTTGCGTTCTGTCTTTCCGACGTATGCCTTTCCGCATGGGCATTTGAGCATGTAAATCAAGTTAGAAGTATCACAGGTTGCATTGACTTTCAATTTGATTTTATGGCCCTTCATTGGGTGAACTATTTGATTGCCTCTTATGATGTTATTACAGTTACCGCATTGTAGACAGGGTCGAGTTCCACGATATTGTTTGGGATCGCCCGTAGCGAAAATGGGGGGATTGTCAAAAGCTTGTTTTAAGTCTGGTTCTGCCTTTAGGATATTCCGGTGACTCCTAATGATTTTCTTAAAGTTAGAACTCGCAGTGGAATATTTAGACACCATTGTCATTCTGTCTTGCTGAGGTTTGTGTTTTATGGTAAGTAAGTCTGTTCTTCACAGATTCTCTACTTTGTCCTCTGCTTCTTTGATTAGGGACTCTGGATAACCTCTTGCTTGAAATCTTTCACCCATTTCACTGATGGTTATTTTTGCTTTAGCTGAATTTGATGTAATGCGTTTGACCCGCATCATTTGAGATAGCGGTAAATGTCTTTTCAAAGGTTCTTGGTGGAAGCTTAAATAGTGAAGGGTGTTGTTCCTGGCAGTTTTTTTGCGGAACATTTCAGTTTCAATTCTACCTTCAATTAAATTGACTTGTACATCTAGGAAAGTAATGGACTCTGTGGAAATTTCCCAAGTGAATTGGATCCTTTCTTCTTTCTTGTTAAGTTCCGTTAATGCCAGTTCTAATGAGTCACTCGAGTTCTTCCATAGTATAAAAACGTCGTCAATGTAGCGTACGAACATCTTGAGGTTGTCTGTCCAGTGTGGATCGTTCAAAATCTGTTGTGTTTCATATGATTTCATGAAGAGATTCGCGTATACCGGTGCTGCGCTATTGCCCATGCTAGTTCCAATGAGTTGCTGATACCAGGTGTTGTGGTATTTGAAGTAGCTATGGTATAAAGTGAAAATAGTCAGTTCCATGAGAAAAGTCTGTAATTGTGGATCATAATCAGTTGAGAGTATGGCTTCTTCCATGGCTTCAATGCCCAATCCATGCGGTATCGACGTGTACAGTGATTTGACCTCTGCTGTGCAGAGTACCAGTTGTTCTTGATCATTGAGTTCCAAAGCGTTTAGCTTAGATAAGAAATCAGTAGTGTCACAAATATATGTCTTCATATTTTGTACTGTGTGTTGCATTAATCGATCAATAAATTGGTCAATAGGTTCGTGTAAACTGTTTCTTGTTGAAACAATTGGGCGTAATGGAGGATCAAGCAAGTTCTTGTGTATTTTTGCCATCATATAGAATGAGGGACTCTTTGGGTATGTTGTCGTCAGAAATGTGCTTGTTCTCTCATTGATTGTGCCCTCATTTTTGGCTTTATTGACCAGGTCTGTGAGTTTCGCAAGATATTAATTGGTGGGATTGTACTGAAGAAGTGCTTAAGTGTTATTGTCATTGATGTGTTCTTGAACTTTTTGTTTGTACATGGTGGCGTTCATGATGACAAGACCACCACCCTTGCCCGCCTTGGTGCATATAATATCCTTTTTGGTTGATAGTCTTTTTAGTATCCCAAGGTCTTTGTTGGTGACATTATTGTGGCATTTCTTTTGACAGTTGATTTTTAGAAGATCCTGTCTAACCAGTGTTTCAAAAAGGTCAAGTGTCTTGTGGCTCATAGGAGCAATAAAAGTACTTTTAGGTCTTAGGCCTCTGAGTTGGTCTGGTTCTTGTGTCATGGGTTTTGTTGAAATATTATCAAAGAAGTGACGCAGTCTTAATTTTCGCATTAGTTTAAAGAAACTAATCTCTAATTCTAAAGCATTGGTTCTAGTGGTTGGAACAAAAGATGTTCCTTTTTGGAGTAATTTCAGCTCTTCTTCTTTGAACCTGTAATCTGAGATGTTGATAACTAATTGTTCTTGTTCGTCTGTTTTTTCTTCTCCTTCTCTTTGGTGGTCACCTTCTCTTTTTCTTTGGTGGTCACACTTCTTGTATGCTGACCTTCTTTTTCCCCTCCTGAGTCTTCGGTTTCTGGTGGACCTCGTTCTAAAAAGGCACTTTCGAAACATTAGAGGTATTAGATGTTGATGGTGTTCCTTCTCTCTGTTGTTCACCTTGAGGGTTAGTGGGTCCCTTCTTGGTGGGTTGCATTCTATTAGAGGTTGATTACAATCAACGTTTGAGCAAGTAAATTGGATACAAACAACACGTGAGTTCATGGTGATTCTTATTAAGTTTTGCATGCTTGCACATTAGGGGAGAGCACAACCCTTTATTGGTCACATTTTGTACTTTTATTTTATATGAGATGAAATGTATTTGTTTTGAAAAATAGATTGTATGATGCACAGCGACTTGAATATTATTTTTTGTCTTGCTTTCAGCCGTTGTCCCAGATGAAGGGCAATTAGCCCTAAATGCATTGGACTCGTAAATGTGTTGTTTTGAATTTGAGCCTCAATGAACTTTACAATTGAATGGATATTGCTCCATAACTTGAACTTATGAATATAAAATAAGACTTCTTTCAAAAAAATCTCACAAATTTTCTTTTTGAACCAATCAGAATTATCTCAGAGCGGAGTGCCAGGGGATGCTTCCAATATTCATTGGAAACACTATTCTTATGTTTACTGGACGTCCTTGACAAGGGACGCCTCCAGGGCAGCAAACCTCATGAACTATTGAACTGTGTATTCACACGTATGAATCCTTTAAATCAAACCATAGCTGTGCAATTTTCCACTTTTCCAAGTTGAAATAAAGCCAAGGTTATTAGAACAATTTAGCACATTAGTTAGCAAAGGTGCCCATAAAACTATTTCAAATTTATAGACATCGATCGGGACACCATCCGGGCCTGGTGCTTTTCCAGGGGCGCTTTCCTTAATTGCCCTTGTGTCCTCCTTACAGTCAAATGAGATGCCCAAAGGGAACATACTTGGTGGATCACTGTCATCAGATATACCAGCTAAATTGTCGGTGACTTTTTTACAATCCTCTGTGTTAACCTTGTCATAAAGGCCCTTAAAATGTGTAACCCATGTTTCACCTGTAATGGCTAAGTCGATTGCGTCTGTGTCCTTATCTTGTAAAAAGGGAGCATTGACCGCTTTCCAGAAAGCTATGTTATCATTTCTTTCGCATGCTTCATGTAACGCGTGCCAAGCTTCCCTTTTTAATAATTTTTCCTGCTAGTTATAGTGGTGTGGTAGGATTTTCTGGCATGCCGAACTTGTTCTAATGATCTGGGGGATTCATGTAAAGCGTGTTTCCACTTTTTATGTGCCTTGGTGCATCCTTATCGAACCATCTGTTGGCTCTGTTGGTATGATGGCGAAATTCCTTTGTTATTAATTTTCTAATTTCCTCTATGATTTTATTAACCCCTCCCATGCTGGTGACGGAACCGCTCCGTCACCAGCCTCGGTCGCTCTGTGCTGGTGACGGAGCGGTTCCGTCACGGCCCGCTTGGCGCGCCTTCGCGGCACAGATTCCGCGCCTCCGCTGGACGTTCTATTGAACGGACGGGACCGTGACGGAACCGCTCCATCACAAGCACAGCGCGCCCGAGGCTCGTGACGGAGCGGTTCCGTCACGAGCATGGGAGTGCCGGGCGGCCCCCCTCCCCCCTAGCACTGCAGCGGAATTGCCACCGCAGTGTAGGGGTTAAAGGAGTCAAGGACTGTTTGTCTTTCTTCCGATTCCGATAAGCAGATTTCCATTTGATCCTAGTTATTTATGACTAGCTTTTGAAGGAAAGCCTCAGGTTCGATCTTATCCCATTTGATGGAATATTCATTCAAATCTCCAGTCACCTGACCCTCAAGCTGGATAGATTGCTCATAAGGTTATTTATGACATTTTCCAATGAGGGTATTGGGATATTATTATAGAAATGTACTATTGCCATATTTTTTTGGCCTCCCCAGGTGACTAATAAGATCTGGTAATGCACCATTGAAATACATTTAACAACTGAGATCCCTTCCGAAGTTGAGACGTAGGTGCAGAGTCCCCCTTTATTTCTACCTTGTATGCTAATGGTAGCAGGAGTATTAAAAGTTTGGTACCCATTAATATGTATTTCTTGGATTGACCACGTTTCCTGGAGACATAGGGGCATATTACCAACAACTAGCGATAATTATCGCTATGTTGGTTTAGCGGCAATATTTTTATCGCCGAGCTGCGGTGATTTTTATCGCTTAGGAACCTTGCTATTATCAAGGTATATCTCCTAAGTGATAAAAATTGGCCGAAATGCATGAATATTGCGGAAAAGTCCGTGATATTCATGCATTACTGAGCTAATGCTCTTAGCCATGTTATCCACCTACCATTGGATAACATGACTAAGAACTGCTCAGGGGCAGTTGTTAGCTTTTGGAGATATTCGCGCTTAGCGCGAATATCTCCAAAAGTTGGTAATAGGAGATAGCGATGTTAGCGACTGTTTCCAGTCGCTAATGTTAATGTTAATGTTAATGGGTGACTTATATAGCGCACGGCTACTCCAAGGAGTGTCCCAGCGCTTTCTGACCCATAGCTGAAAAAAAGGAGATGAAAAAACAGAAACATAACAGATTACTGATTGTAGAGCCAAGTTTTCAAGGCCTTTCTAAAGGCAAACAGGTTGGGGGTGCGGCGAAGATCAGCGGGATGGGAGTTCCATAGTTTGGGGGCGAGATATTTAAAGGAACGTCCACCTATCCTGACTTTCCTAATGAGAGGCACCGTTGCCAGGCCAAGACATTCAGAACGGAGAGATCTGGTGGGTTTGTAGAGAGAGAGCCGTTTCTGAATGTACGAGGCCCCTACCAAATGGAGTGCCTTATGGGCCAATGTGAGAGCTTTGAATGTAATTCGCTTCTTGATAGGAAGCCAGTGAAGGGAGGAAAGCAACTCAGATGATCTAGCTTGCCGGGGAAGGCCAAAAATAGCCCTTGCCGCAGAATTTTGTACTACCTGGAGTTTATGCAGGAGGTAATCCAAAAAGGACATTTGAATAATCAAGCCTGGAACAAATCAGAGCCTGTACTGTCAACTTCCTATGGGCTAAAGGAAGCAGAGGAAGGAATTTACGCATCATGTTTAACAGACCAAAACAGGTGCCCGTGAGACCTGTGATCTGTCTTTTCAACGCAAGGGTGTTATCGATTTTGACCCCAAGGTTTTTAGCAACCGCGGAGGAAGAGGAAGGGGGGGACATGCATACCGGCCACCATTCCTGCCAAGGCGGGTCTGCCTGACAGCCGAAGAAGAGCACCTCAGATTTATCAGGGTTGCACTTTGGGCTGCTTCGCTGAAACCAGTCAAAGACAGCCCCAAGGCAACCACGGATGCTCTCCCCGTCGAACTCCATGCCCTTCTTGCAGGTGAAGAGGAGCTGGGTGTCGTCAGCGTATGATATGATCTGGGCACTCAAGGACTCCGCTAACATCTTGACACGCCCACTTTGCATGTCATTAGTGATAAATATCACTGACATGCAAAGCGGGGCCCAAGATGGTCGCTATCTCCTACTAGCTGTCGCTAACTGATGTTAGCAACAGCTAGGTAATAGGGAGATAATTTTATCTCCGCTTTCTTGGCTTTTAAAGCCAAAAAAGTGGAGATAAACCCCCTTGAAAATATGCCCCATAGTATGCTGTGATTAGTTGCTATATCCAACCAAGGAGGGTGGGTTACTTTATCTGAGAGACCCGCGATGTTCCAGCATAAAAAATGTTGCCTCTTGGGAGCTATCTCTTCGAGGAATACCCTCTCAGGGTTTGTTTTGTTTGTCTCGTTTTTCCCTTTATTGTTAGGTTTTGGTCCTAAGTTTATTAAAGAGTGTACTTGGTTCCAAAATGCTTTAGGTTTTGGTAAGATTTTACTCTTTTGGGTAGCGTTAACATCTACTTCTGGTTTATATATGTCCTCCTGTTTGATCTCATGGCTTTCTGCCCTTCCCGGTCCCTGGTTCTCATTTAGTTGTGTCAATGATGGGCTGGTCCCCTCGACAGATTGCTCCCCCCTCTTATTCTTCCCTTGTCAGTCTTGATCGTCCATGCCTGATAGCGCTTCATAATGATTGTACAAGGGTATGCTCCATCTTGGTGTATGGCTAGCCTGTTGTATTCTGCCATGATTGTATATAGGGGGCCTGCGTACAGATTAAATCGTGGGGGATAAAATACTCCCAGTGGGTTAATGCTTATTGAATTACAGTGTGTAGGATTGTGACTAGATCTTAGTAAGATTTCATGTACCAATCTAGGGTCACTAATAGTCAGAACTATACAATCTGCAGGCGAAGTCTTGTTTTCCTTACCTTCCCATGCTACCCTTCTAGCCATTTTAAAGCAATTGAACAATTCATTACTTAACCCAGTTTGGTTTCCAAGCCAGTGTAATGACTTATTTCTCAATTCCCTCCAGGTTTCATATTTTGCTGGTGATAGTGTAGGTACATTAGTCAACACCACCACATATGGCGTGGCGGCGGGAGGTAGATCGAGATGGCCCCTTGTGTGTGTATTATTTAATTTCATTGGATCTTTTAAGGTGGTAACAGGACTTCCTGTCTCATTAGTGTCACCAGCCTTAATTAGAGGGTTTATTGATAGTGTGGTTTTGGTATTCATTGATCTAAGATTTGGTTGTGTATTATCTGCTAATGAAGATATAGTCTTAACTGTAGATGGATCGCCTGTGATCTGTAAATTACTTATAGCTTTGTCTTTGGTGCCTGGCCCTGGTCGCGTCTGCCTATCATTGTCTCCTCTCATTAAGAAGTGTTTCTCGTCAAGAACCACCTCCAGATTTGTCATTCCATTAGAGAGGGACTGCAGCTCCTCAACCAGGGTACAACGAAGAGTGTCTATGACCTTTGAGAGATTTTCAATTGCAATTATATTACGTTCAGTTTGGGTGGGCAAATTCGCCTTGTTTGTATTTTTATTGGTCTTGCGAGTATGTATTTTTGGGGGGAGTTGTTTCCCTTTAGACTTTTTCCTAATGGAATGCTCATTGTGTGGGCTTATGTGGATAATGCTTGCATTTAATATAGAGTTGTTATTGCCCCCCACGTACTAACAGGGTTCTTGGGACGTTTATTCGGGGGTTGAGCCTCCTCTTCTGAGAAACTCGCTTTAATGTCCTCTGATAGCTGTTGTATGCATCCATTATGTCTTTTGACCTGCGGGTAGTTCTCTCTTATTAGGCTATCCGGAGGTTCTATGGGTGCTATGAGTTCTAAATCTGAGTTACCTGTCCCTTTCCCCAGGGTCTCTTCAACATTATTAATCTGTTTTTCTATAGCACCCATGGCTCCTACCAGGTACGAAAGCAACGACGGCTGGCCCCCTGTTTGTAAGTCTTGGAGACCCATTGCGTCAACTTGGGTCTTCTTTCTTTTAGTCATGATATATCCTGTATGTTATCCTCCCAATGTCCCAATGTCCCAATGTTCCCAGAAAATAATTATTTGAACAAGTGCAGGCAAAAAATACAGAGTATATGTTAATATTGTACCCGTTCTGGAGCTGATGTTAGGGAGTAGGCCCAGCCCAGCCTCCTTCGTGCTCCGACGGGTGCAGACTGGCCCGCCCTTGGCCTGGGCTTTGCCCGGGCGGTGCCCGGGCACCCCGCGCGCGACCCGCGCTGCGGGAGGCGCCCTGTTGTTTTAAGCGCGGATGGATGGCGCGAGCAGAGGGCGACACACAAGGATGTTGGGAGATTGAGTTCCTTGCAGCAACCAGTCTCCTGCTACGGCGCGAAGAATCAGCGGCACCAGAAGGTTAGGCGGCACGCTGTGGTCAGGTAGGTCCGTTTGTCCCGCGATGTGAGGCAAAAGTGGCAGCATAAAGCAATAGAGCGCCCAGCCAAGTTCAAAGGAGTCCCCTTTGAACTTTCAGCAGGAACCAACAAAATCTACAATTTGGTGTATGCAAAAATGTATGCGCGTGTCTTCCATTGCATTTTTGTAGACTTAGTGAACAATTGGCCCATCTGGAATAGGTGGGCTAGGTCAAGTTGTCCTTAGGCTTAGTTAGTATTTTGGAATCAGAATGGAACACTGGAATAGTGTTTATAAATATATTAAATAATAACAAGACGGACCGCGAATCCCGCAATACTAGTCAACCAGATTTAGTTAGGTCAATTGTATTGCAATAGTTGTTTTCATAAATGTTTTTTGGAGTGTTTTAAAAAATATTTTATTGTTTCACACCAATCATCCATGTTTGTCTCTTTCTGTCTGACATCTTTCATGATCCGCACCCAAGGGCAGGAAGACGGGGTCGGAGTCGGCGGGAGCTGGGGAAGATGCCTGCTAGGGCCAGGAACACTCCTCTACCGAGGCCTCTGCTACTAGCCCCAGTGTGTCCTCCTATTGTTAATATTGATAATTATACTTCCCTAACTTGTACTTCACCAGCACCTTATTTTTTCTGAAATATTATTTGGATTTCCTCATTCTATGTTGTACAAACTCTTGTTCAATGTTCAATCTAGACAATCAGTTTCTAAATTCTTGTTATTCCTGCCTCTAACTGCTTCTGCTATGACTCTACTACTACTACTATTAGTCTGTCTGTAGCTAAGCTTGCCCAGATGGCCACTCTTTATTTTAAAGGTTTTAAATAAAACTCTGATTCATCAATTGCTCTAGTCACTGGGTCCAGTCCACTTGGATGTCCTCTTCTAGTCTTCCTAATATTAAGGCTTTTTGAAAATTCCCACCAACAAAATGCCCAACTATTTTTAATAGAATACTCGTTCAAGTTCAAGTTCAATAAGTCTTTATTTCAATTTGTTTCAATCATTAAAGACACAGTAACATAAAAAGACAATTTCATAAAATATTTTATCAGCAATCCACCAGTTAAAAAAATAGTAAAATATTAATACATTTTTTAAAAATATTAAAACATTAAAATCATCTGGTCATTCTTTAACCTCTTGGATGCTAATGACAAGGGTAACTCGTCATGAACTTTCCATTCATTTCAATGGAAAATGAATGTAAATAGTAATGGTGCCTTAGCAGTAAAGGGGTTAAGTAGTTGATTACAAGAAACTAGCTATAGCCTACAGATTTTTCCATCGAATGTCTCACATCCAGCTTAAAAACTTCGCCACTGCTACCACTATATCTTCACGAGTATCAGTTTCAATATGCGAAGTGCTGTATTACAATATTACAAGAGATTGTAACAGATCAGTTTAAGCCATTTCTGTCTTGGCCGATCACATGCGGAGCACGCAAACATTATGTGCAAGATTGCCTCATCTATAAATGGACCTGAGGGACACTTAGTTCCAATATAATTACGCCAGTGTGATGTAAACATCTTTATAGGGAGAGACCCATCTCTGAATTGGTGGTACAGTTTCCTTTCGCAAGGTCTAGTGATGGTAACCCAAGAAGCTTCAAATCTTGTGTCAAGCTTATGCTTCAAGAAGCTACATGTCAGAGAGGAGTTATTTGCCATTGACATAGAATTGAGGGTGACCTTGTTCCAGTAAATTGTCTTATATTCTAATTGTGAAGAAAAAGAGTTTCCTACTGGGCCCTCCCACAGGTGACTAAGCCCCATGGTAGTGAGCGAGCACTTGATCTTTTGCAGCTATTTAATTTTTCATGATGTATTTACTTCTTTTATGTGTTTTAGAGCATTTGCATATGGTAGAAGTTCCAGAGTGGTCCACAGCCTTTTCTAATAAGCAAGGGGTCTAAAGCCAGCAATCTCCTCAAATGTTTTACATCCCAGATCTAAAAGTAGTAGTTTTAAAGGGGTCGATTGGGGTAAACCAGTTAAATATCTCAGGAATTTATTTTGAGCTAGGACTAAGGAGGATAGATTTTCAAAGCCCAATAGCTCTGCGCCATATAATATTGACACCCTGACCTTCCCATTATATGTTGATAACGCTGGGCCTACCGGTTTTGAGTAGGAGAGACAATGCTCTTTTAGTAGTGCACCTCCAAGTTGGTTATGCCTAATTGTCAATAGGTCTAGCTGGGGTTTCCAGTTTAACCTCTTACTCATGGTTACCCCCAAATAAGTAAAGGTGTCAGTTTGTTCCAATGGTACCCCGTTCACAATCACTCTCCCTTTCACTAATTTGTGCTTGTGTAAAATCATGAACTTTGTTTTCTAAACATTAATCGCTAGATCATGGTCTTTGCAGAAATCTGTAAATCTGTCTAGAGCTCGTTGTAGCCCTGATTGTGTCTTAGACAGAATTAAAGAATCATCTGCAAAGTTTCAACAGGGGTATCTTCGAGCCAGAGAGTGAGGGTGCATCAGTAGGATAGCTTTCATAGTACGTAACTACCCTGTTGATGAACAAAGTAAAGAGAGTTGGGACCAAGACACATCCTTGACGAACCCCCTTATTAACTGGGAAGCGTTTCGTTAGGTCAACCTGTTTGCCCCAGCGAACTTTAGCATAGTTTGCCTCATGAAGTTTGACAAGAATAAGTAATAATTCCAATGGTAGCCCTTGATCCTTAAGTATGTCCCTTAGTTTATTCTGGGGGACTAAGTCAAATGCAGATTTTAGGTTTTGCAAATGCTGCATATAGAGTCCCCCCCCAGCTAAAATTACAGTGCTCCAGTAGACCATTGAACCTAAAAACTTGGTCTTTAGTACTTACATGGGGCCGAAAGCCTGCCTGTAAATTAGATAGGATATCATTATCATTTATCCACATGTTTATTTTGCCCAGAACTAGCCTAGCCATAAGTTTTTTTGGATGGTGTCTATTAGGCTAATAGGCCTATAGTTGCTAGGAATGGCACGGTCCCCTTTTTTATGATTTGGGACAATTTCAGCTCCCTGCCAAGATTCGGGAATAGGTGCCCCTCTGGCTATAGCATTAGATAATAAATAGATATATTTAAGCCAGTTAGGTTTATCAAGTTTAAATATATTAGCAGGGATACAATCCGGGCCGGGGGCCCTTCCAGATGGAATTGCATCCAGAGCTAATTCTATTTCCCTCATCTCAAAGGATACCTTGTTATTAGTGATTATCTCGGGGTACTTATTCAGAGCATCTGGGGTAGCAGCGAATTGGGCCCCAAAATATGCAACCCATTGGTCAGGGGCTACGTTGTTAACTGAGACGGGCATATTGTCACCTTTCCCCCAGTTTACAGTGTGCCAGCATTTTTGCATGTCCTTCATTTTATTTGCTTCCCAGAGAATAATCGATCGTTGCTCATCAACATCCTATTTTGCCTTACATTGAGCTTTTTTATTTGCTAGTCGGGCAGCTCTAACCTCACGCTGTTTTACACCTAATTGCTGGTGATAGGGATTAATACGCTGCTCTGCAAACAGAATTATACCACTTTGCTGAATTCTCTTGTTTCCCACTGGTCGGTTTATTTTTCCTAATAAAAAAGGCCTTTAACTTTTCAAATAGCTCCTCTTGGGCCTTTGTTATATAAGTGGTGATGCCACCCTGGGTCTGTGAGGTTGATATTGTGGTTAGTCTGTCCTCCACAGCTAGCTTTATCCTTTAAAGGACATTAGCATTTTCTAATAGTGATCCCCATTTTATTCTTCGCATGTCATTTGTAATCACTCTATCTGCAGTCATTATTTCATTAACTACCATATGTGTTTTTACCTCCTTTATATCCAAAGTTAGCAATAAAGGGTTATGGTCGCTCTCAGTTCTTTGTTGGAATTGCATATCCTTAAGCCGGGGCCATAGCTCTAAATTTATAACGAAATAATCTATGGAGCTACTTCTGGTTCCATTATTATATGTATGCTGTCCCTCTTCTGACTGTGACCTCACGTTTAATGCCCTTATACCCTTCTAGACTTTTTAGCTGAAGAGCTGCCTCAGTCCATTTTTTATATAAGGCAACATAAGCTGATGGACACCCCAATTAGAGTCCTCCTCACCGCTAAGATCACAATCTTTGTGTCCAAGGGGCTTGAGTGTACGATTAAAATCACCTCCAATTACTAGATATTTTTTTCATCTAGTTGTGAAACATTAGGGGATGATTTTCCACCCACCAGCCCTCTTGCATACACATTAACTTCTATAACATCATAATCATGCTTAAAGCGGATCTTTACAGCTAAAATATCTGGATAGTCTATGTTTACCTCCTCAACCTGATATTCAGAATGTTGTCTAACCCAGATAAAAAGTCCCCCTGAAGGTCTCTCCTTTTGTCTGGTCGTGGCTGGTTTACAAAAAGCAAGGTAACCTGGGCGAAAGATACAATCCCTTGACTAGGTTTCTGGGAAGATACAAATATCTTCATCCTCCATAAAGGAAGACCAATCTGATGACATTATCTTAGAAGACAGACCGGTGATGTTCCACGAGAGAATACATAAGGAGGAACTCACAAACCTCTCAGTGGATTGGTGAGTTATCTGGGTCATACTACCTTCCAGTTGTGTGACTTTAGTTATCTGTGATCCTGTATTTAGGTTGTAATTTAATTTCACTCACTGGGGATATTCTCTATAGGTTGAGGATTGCTTGGTTGTAGTCAATCACATTCGTCAAGATCCGTTAGTGGGGCAAACCTATTGGCCAATCTTGAGTCTGTACATATAGGCATGCTTCTTGGGATTAGCAGTGACTGTCTACCTGCTCTTAGGGAGCTGTTCTTCCCTAAGGTGTTTCAAATAAGATCTTTAAAGAAACCTAGCGGGAGGATAATAATCTTATTGGGGCAGGTTTCTAAATTGTTTCCCAGATAGTCAAAAAGAAATCGGACTATTGTACCATTATTAAAATGTACCACTACACAATCGCCCCCAAAACTTTTCTTGTTTGGCCAATCCAGGATAGTCTTCTAGCCACGATCATCTGGTTTTGTATATCCCTATTCATAAACCCAGTACCCTGCAGTCGGTGATCCAGCCAGTGCATTCACTTTAGCATTAGCTGAGCTGTTGATTCAACCTGGTTCAACCGTAGAGATGGCATATTCCCCAGGACCACCACCAACGGGCTGCTGCAGGTGGAAGATCTAGCGTCCGTAGTCCTAAAGTAGAGGGTCCATTGGCTTGTCTTCCATGGCTCTAGTGGTTTCCTTGGGCGCTATTCCTTGTTGACGGACAAGTGGGGTCTGTAGGGATTTTGTTCATAGTACTGTTTGCTGTGATAAGAGTATTATTATCTCATGCTTTATTTGTGACTTTATCATCCGTTAAGCTTTCATTTGATTGAGCAAGTTCGCCAGATATATCTAGTATGTCTGGAATCTCCTTTCCTCCAACTTCCGCTGAACTTCCCTCTACAGGGGGAGTCCCCATTGGAGATGTACTTTTATTTACCAGTTTTGCCTGCTTAGCGGATGGCTTACTTACTGGTTTATTGATTCCGTCTATAGAAGCAGATTTACTTTTCTCATGATTGAGCTCAGAGTTCTCATTAGTTAGAGGCATTAGCATTGGCTTGGCTTTGATCAGTAGACCCTCAAGCACACGGAAATTAGACTTGGCCTGAGAGTCAAGGCTGTTTAACCTTTCTTCCATCCGACTCAGTCTTTCTGTAATTGGGTTTACAAGTGTAAGCACAAGATATTCTAGTTTAGTCCACATTTCCTCACATATAGCTGGGGGGTGATTATGCAGTGGGTTAGAATACACAGTGGTGACTTCTGATGGAACACCTTCTTCTCCATTAATTAACTCTGTTAAGCCTTCCCCTCCTTTAGCGTTCATCTTCGTTATTTTAGCATTTTTCGGCCTCTGCGGGCCCCCTCCCCTCTTTCTTTTAACTTCAGGATCCACGATTGGACCTAAGCCTCAGTATTTTTTTGGACCCATATCATTAATGGTGGGTTGCAGTCTAGGACATGCTGTAGCAGACTTAGCCACAGTTTCCCCAGATGGCAAACTTCCCTTGGTTAGGTCAGTTCTGTCAGTGACCAGCATGAGATTGGCCACCTTCTCCTTAGTGAGCCTTAATCAAAGATGTTATTATTGGGGGCTATGGCACTCAGAGAGGATATTTTGTGTGGTAATGGATCTAATGATAGTCGTTGCTCTGTCCTTTCTATCTCGTACCCAAGGACAGAGGTAGCTCTAGTGAGGAATTGGTCAAGAGTCCCCGCAATACTTCCTCCTGTTTGCGTACTCTTACCCTTGGGATCTCAGTAATTCATATTATTCATGCCAGTGCTTAAAGTTAGTAGTGTCTGGTACAGCTGCGCTCTAGGTGGGGGAATAATGGGGTTAGTAATAAATTGGGTGATGAGACTAACCTTGAATGAATGCTGTAGTTCAGGTATTAAAGGTGTGGCCCAGCTCAGTCACTTACAGTCTCGGATAGGCCCACCCTTGGCCCGGGCTTCGCTTCGCGTCCTGCTGCGGGAACCCTGGCCACCTTTTGAGCGCCTCCTGGCGCTCAAGTGATGATGCGCTTGTTCACGCCTCACAGATGATGGGTGTTGTAGTTCCCTCACGGTGGTGGCAAGCGGTGCATGGCGAGGCCCCAGCAGTGGTCTCCTTTTCCCCGGAGTTGACAGCAGATAAGCAGGGAAATATCACAGCAGATATGAGTAAACGGGCTCCCACGCTCAAGGATGTGAAAAGGACAATGGCGCTTCAGGTAATGCGGTAGCTGCTGCGTTCTAAGAGTGTCCTAGGAGTTACGAAAGTCTTGCAGCCCCTGCCGTGTTCAGGCAATGCCCTCGCGGCTCCTGCTGTTCATGACTCACCCGGAGATCACGGCTCTTGCACCGTTCGAGGTTCACTCGCGGCTCCTGCTGCGTTCGAGGCTCACTCGTGGCTCCTGCCGCATTCAAGGCTCACTCACGGCCCCTTCTGCGTTCAAGGCTCTCTTGCGCCCCCTAGCCGAATTCGAGGATCTCTCGCAGCCCCCTGCCAAATTCGAGGTTCTCTAATGGCTCCTGCCACATTCAAGGTTCTCTCTGGGCTCCTGCCTCGTATGAGGCTCACTCGCAGCTCCTGCTCCAGCTCCCGCGCATTCAATGACTTTCTCTGCTGAAGCCGCCGCTCTCAACGCAGTGGGTGCTGCAGCTCGTGAGGACGGGCTCACACTAGCATTCCAAAATTGTTTAATACTAGTACATACTACTACTGTTGTAGGGATTCTGTACATAGAGAACTATGCACAGGACGTTGTTGATAGGAAGTTGGACATTCCTCATACCGCAATCACAATCCCCTGACCAACTAGCTATAGTGTCTCATTAGCTCCCCGAAACCCAATGATTAGACAACCCAGAACATAACACTACACTCCTGACCTCTCAGAGTCGTGGAAGCAATGCACACCCTTTCGCTCACTCACTCGATTAAGTCCACAATCCACACCAAATGCCACAGAGTCTATGTAAGTTCAAAAGATTTATTTTCAAATAACAAGCTCTGTAGGTTGTTCTATAATGCAGTATACTAACTATACGAGCCAGCACCATCAGCAAAATGCATAAGATTAAAAAAATAAACATCTTTTTTTGTCCTCATCTCACCAAAAGACATCTGCAGATTTAACAAGCCGTCTTATTTTACAACTGGGCACCTCACCGCTAACTGCATTTGCCTAGGTCGGCCCGACCTGCCCCGGGTGGTAGTGGTTTGGTGTAATCATAGGACACGGGGAAAGACCAACACTCTTAAAAGATTACCAACCCTAAGTCCCGCCCCAACTTCAGAGAGGATACCAAATATTAAGTGATGTTTCCTTGGTTCCTTCTTGCTCTAAACGTGCCATTCTAAATGAGGCTTTGAGCCAGCCTTCTCTGTTCGGGGGATAGCATCTTTCCACTTTATACTAATCTCCCTCTGAGCGAGCAATATAAGGTATAACAACAGACCCCTGTGAGTCTGTGATAATACCCAGAACGTAGAACTATTGCCCCCAAAAAACACCAGCTGAATATTAGTCTCGATGTTGATTCCAAAAATGTCCGATAAGGAGTCCCCCACATCTTTCCAGTAAGATCTTACCTCTGAACATTCAAAGAAGATGTGGATATCGTCCACGTTAGGTAATTTACATCTAGGACATTTCGGGGGAGGGGGAAGCGGGGAAAACTCAGCTATCTTGGTCAGGGTGTAGTACAGTCTGTTAAGAGCAAAAAGATGATTCTTTTATATACTGGCTGGTTTGATGAATTTATAGAGTAGTTTAAAAGATGGTTAACAAAAGTCTTCAATATTGGGGCCGATGGGTGATTGATTCCAAACCGATGGTTGGGGTGGAATAACTTTATCATCTGCTTCAAGCAGCCAAGTGTACCACATTGATATCTCTTTCTTTTTTGGCTGAACACTTTGTAGTAGCTGCTCTAGCTCCCAGTTCCCAGATATTTCACCCATTTCTGCCTCATACCATGATTTGAGTTAAAGATACTTAAACTTGGAAGGTGTTGGGCCTATCTTGGCTCTTAAGACCTCCCATGGAAGAATCCCATCTGCGTCTATCAAATCAGACCATTTAGCCACACCAGCTATTTAAATTGGAAACGCCAAACTATCTCTAAGGCAGAGTGGGGTCCCAGGGGAATCCCATATGGGGGCAAAATCAGAAAAATATCCAAAACCCCATCAATATGCCTGCCTAGGTGGGTGGAACTGTATGAGTGGAGGATAGCAAGAATCCACAGTGGTGTTTGGGTCAAACACTAAGCCAAGGCAAACAAGGAAGGAAAGGACGCATGGGTGGTGGTTTAAAAAAAAAATGAATAAATGTTTGTTGGTGAAACAAGCTAAGGTTTGTTGAGAGATTAAGAACAATGATAGATGTTTACTTTGAATGGATAGATGCCTGGATGGTATCATCATAGATAGCATAGGTGGAGACTGTCACTGGGTGAAGAGTCTTAGTTTGAAGAGACTGTGAAAGAAACCGCGCCAGAGTAGCAAAGCTGAGGGGAATCTAAGTTGTTTATTTCAGAATACTCCCTTGACCCACAGTAGTTTGCAAGCACAGCATATATATTGTGTATGTATGTAGTAGTTACTATCAAGTGCCTTCCTCTGACTCAGAGGACAACTCCCTACCTATGTTAATTCTTTTCCACTGTGTCAGCCAGCCTGCCATGGGTGGCCTATCGGCTGGTTACACAATCAATAAAAACAAATTACCTCATGTCGTCCCATATATAAGCAATGATCATTGGATCAGATATCATCTGCCTTTTTCTAGTAGTCAGGGCAGGGTGAAAATGAAATTAAGCAGTTGTCCTTGATGTAACAGAGTATGGCCACTGCCACCTTTAATAGAAAAATACGAGCTTCCCCAACTGCAGACAGTAGTAAATAAAACTAACGTGAGCATACTTCATGACTCTAGTATGTTTGTCTTGGGCGCAGGCTGACTGAGCTGACATGCTGGCTACAACTAAGTTACGTTAATTTGGCAGAACAAGAGAGAAGAAGAAGACAGGTGTACTGTGTATTCGAGTTCATACATAGTGCTAGTATAATGCCAGAAACTCCTATAAATTTTAGAGGCCGAGAAAGTGGGAGGATAGATACATACCACAAATGTTATGTACTATGCGCGCTAGTGCTACTGGGCCGCTACGTGTTGAATTAATTTGTGTTACTGTTTTGCTAAGAGTATTGGTTAATAGGTTTTTTTCTTTCTTGATATAGCTACTCCTTCCCAAACAAAACCATCCAGGAAGGAATTGGCAGCCAAGGCCCAGCGCTGGAACCTGGAGGGCATCTGCCAAGAATACCGGCGGCTGGTGACCTTTGCCCTAGCCAGGCCCCTCCAGTTGTACAGCCCCACGGTCAGGCAGCCGCCCGCCGCCGCCCTTCAATATCCAACACTGCTGCCCCCTCTGTGGATGGAACTGCAGGGCATATGCGCAACGCATTCTACTCCGGAATGCGCGCCTAGAGGAGCAGTTAGAGGAGGTGAAGAAGAGGCTAAAGGTCCTGGAGAAGGCATACCGAAGATTCCGCGGATTACTTGACCCTGTTGCATTGCCCCTTTTTTTAATCCTTTTTTTGGGTGGGTGGGAATTGGGTGTTGCATTGGGGTTTATAGACATTTTGAACATTGGTTGGACTTTATCATTTTGGACATTGGTTGGGGTTAGGGAGAGAGGGGTGGGTCATGCCTTTCTCAGTAGCATCCCCTCTTCGCAGTACATCTTCATTGATTGGTCTGTACTGCTCAAACAGACGGTCAAACATGTAATAAGTTGAGTTCCAACGTGTTGCCACCTCCTGGATGAATGCTTTGACTGGCATTCTATAGGCACGTTGAATGAGCCGCAGCTGCTTCCAGGCTTTAAAAGAATGGCTGAAATGAGTGCATATTCTGCGGCAGGTGGTCAGTAAGTTGCTGACTATGGGTTCTTTTTACAGAAAGTCTTGAACTATAATGTTAATGCAGTACACCAAACACAGGACCCTGAAATAGGCACCAACCTCCATGGCCTTAAGTACATTACTGCCATTATCTGTGGCAACAAAACCAATGTTAAGCCCTCTTGGGCGCAGCCATTCAAAGGCCTTGCTGTTAAACTCTTCCATATAGTTTGCAGCAGTGTGCGATTTCTCCATGGCGAACAAGGCTACAGTTGCATGTTTCCGAGTAGCATTAAAAGTCTCAGCAGTGTCAACAGCACCTACTTCAGATAGCTTTTCTCTAACCCCCCCAAAAAAAACTAGTGTGCAGTGATGCACATGTAATCAGTGGCTTAGCAACTGGTCCACATGTCTGTTGTCCGGTGGATATTGTGAACAGCACTCTGCTGCAAAGCTGGTCCAACCAATTCCAGCACATCGTGATGTAGTGCTGGAACAGCAACTCTGGCGAAATAGGACCGGCTGGAAACCTTCCATTTAGGGCATATGGCTAACACAAATTCAAGGAAACTCACCCCTTCCACAAATGAAAAAGGGAGAAGGTCTAGCGCTAACATTTTAGCCAGCTTTGCATTGTACAACCATGCGGTTGGTTGGTTGCATTGGTACTGCCCCTCTGACCTAAGCATGCTGTCAATGGTAGGCTGGAATATTTTTCTTTGTGGTGCAGCTGGCTTCTTGAACCAGGCTAGACTCAACGACGACGCACTTTTTCTCATTGCAGTACTTGGTTGCCTTGGGGGTCTCAGCCTGACTCTTACTACAATGCCACTGAGATGTTGCTGAGGATGTGGGCCGTGCCACTACACTGCTGGGGACAGGGCTAGAAATGTCTCCCTCTTGTTGACCTTCCAACGTGATCAAATCTCCCCCTACTTCTTCATCCCCAACAACTGCAATGGGTTCAGTTTTACTTTTTTGTAAGCGAAGTAGGTGAGCCTCCCACTAGATACTGTGTTTTTTTTTTTAGATTACTTGTTTGGCCTCCGGTACCATAGTTTGTACCAAGCTTATCCCGCCTAACAGCCTGCTGACAAATTGAGCATATAGCAATGTTCTCCTCCTTACTGCAAACCGAAAAGAAGTCCCAAACTTGGGACGAGAACTTTGTGGTGCTGCTGGAGGTGCCACTTTCAATTCCAGAAGGTATGCCTGGAATATGACTCTGTGCAGTTACACTGCCACTACCTACTGAGGTGGGGGTTGAGCTGGATGTAAGTCCCTGCCTGGCCTTTGCAAAGGCAAATATGGAATCTGGAGGTCGTGTTGGTGTTACCTGTGTTGGTGGTATCATCAGAAGCGGGGCTTGAAGAATAAGTTGATGGACTAACCCTCCTTTTCCTTTCTGGGGGTCTGGAAGACATTAGATCTTCTGAAACAGTGATTTGCTCCTCTTAGTCTGCAAAAAGCTTGGTTTCCTGAACTGCCCCATCTTCCGGTGGAACAACTGCAATTGTGGGCAGTGGTTGCGGCTGTGGTTGCGGCTGTGTTTGCGGCTGTGGTTGCGGCTGTGATTGCGGCTGTGGTTGCAACTGTTGTTTCCCACCTATCTGCTGAGTTTCCACCTGCGAGTTCATTGATTGGGCGCTACTTTGGAATAATGACATTTCAACATCACTGCTCGTTAGTAGACTGGCTACCTCTGCTCACTCATGGGCTTGGGCCTAGTTTGGTGGCGTGGGCCTGCTGATGCGGAGGTGCTGCTCCCAGCTTGGTCTACGCCAGACACCGCTGCTGCAGGCGTAGGTTTTTTGTTCCCAAAAAACACCAAGGGCGGCACACCAGTTTTGGCAAGTGCCACTTCCTTCTTCTTTTCCTTCTTCTCACTGGCAACTTTCTTGGTACTGGAGGACCTGCTATCTTTCTTTGGGGCCATCTTCCTCAGATGTCAGCAGGACACAGGTGCACAAGTTGCAGAGATGTGTGTGGTCACATGTGGACGTGACATGGTGCGCAGCAGGACTACTGTCTGGCATTACAACAGGTGATGATGATGATGATGACACTGCCTCCTCTTTCTTTTTGTGCACCTAAAAGCAAAGAAGCCAGGAGAAGAACATTAGTGAAATGTTGCATTTGTTGTTTTGGTTCAATTACTACTAGTACAAACAAACAAATAAAATATATGACTTAGTGTAGCCATTTGTGAGACTTTGTCAACAAGGGCTTTCATGGTAAACTGTGTACCCTCTCAGGAAGGATAGGAAAGAAGAGGAACAACAAAAATACAAATGTAATGGAAGTGGCACTTGTTTGGCATTAAATTATTTCCTCATCACATCATTCAGGGAGCTGCAGCTGGCAAAGGGGGTGGATGGAAGCAGTAAACCAAGAGGAAAACCATGCAGGCCTAAAAGGCAAAAGCAGCACACTTATAATAACCACCAGAAATGGCCACCAGCCACATAGACACTCACAAATCACAAGCAAAAAGCAGGAGGCCTGGAAAACAATCTACTGAATACAGGCCTATAATAGCAAGGCAAAAGCTGCTTGCTAAACCACACTGCTTTGCCTGTAATGCAATAAAATGCAAAAATGAAAATCCACAGGGCTAAACAAGGTCTGCAACACACTACACACAGCTAAGGCATTTATTTAACACACACCAAAAAACTGAAAAACACCAAAAAATATACATTTTGCAATGCAATCCAATGCCATCCATGTCCTAAATGATGATTAAATTCAACAGAACACACAGAAATAGTTGTTTCATGCACCCATGACTACCTCAGAGCCTACTGGATGAAAGGCCTGCTGGCAGACTTGGTCACAAGTTTCCAGGCCTATGGCAAAAGCACACTGCCTGGCTTCAAAATAGCCACCAGCCACATGGCCAGGCCCACAGCAACAATGAGAAAGTGAAGACAGACAATGGGGGCCTATGGCAAAAGCACACTGCCTGACTTCAAACTGCCGTTTTTTAGCGCTAATGTTAGTTTGGACGTCGGTAGCTTCGTCTTACCCACCGGTAGGTTTTTGAACATTTGACCACATTTTAAGTATAAGCTACACCCTGTTAGTATTTATTTGTCATTTTTGCATAAGGTGCCAGACATTAGTGGATTATATCGACAAAGCGACTATGGTTGATAATTTTTTAGGGATATCAACCCACTGTAAGATCGCGGCCATGTGTAATTTCGACCTCAGAGGCCGGTTCCATCAAACATAACATTAGCGAATAAACATAGGGGACATCTTAGTTAGTTAGGTTTTATAAATTTGAAAGTGGGCAGTTCAAAATCTCATCTCAAGATGGCGGCTGTATCTAAGGTTATCCCTATATGCCGTCCCTGACATCGCAACATTGTCGCTAGTAACTAACTTGGTTTCCCGACTTTAATAGCATGTCGGGAGGCTATACATACATCTCCAGTACCAGCTAAACTGATGATCATACCAGCAGGAAACGCTCTGTGCACGATTAGATCCAGCCGTATCGTTGCATAGCACTTCGGATTGCAAGTAAATCTTAGTAACACCCTTTGTATATAACAGAGCCATTCTTGCCAATATACAATCAAAAGTCCACACGCAACATAAATAAAAACAATCCCATACCTTGTTAGCTTTTATCCTGATATTAGGTAATACGTACCGTTTTGGACAAACTGACAGATGATCTTCTTTGCCTTTTAAATAGTATCGATCTTCAAAGGCCTAACGGAGCCTTTAAAGAACGAGTGAACGGGTGGATCAGGTTTTACAAATCAATGGACCAGATTGAAGCCAAGAGATTAGAGCCAAAGAATTACATGGACTTCAAAAGAGAGGAGCAAATCGCTCCACGCAGAGTAAACTGATTAGCTAAAAAGAGAGATTTGACAGACAGGTTTGAAAGCTAGTTAGGTCCCTCATAGACTGATATATAAAAATGTTACCCTTAGAACTCCTGGAATAGACTGGCGACTTGCAGGCATTGCATATTTTGAATAGTATGCTTTTCCGTAAAACAACAGGTGATCCCAAGTTTTACGGACTGATCTTTACAGACGAGAAATACCCCCTTTACTTGGTTTCTAGCAAATCTAGCTGTGGAACCTACTGACACCCTTTTCTAACGAACTTTCCAGCACAGAGTTGTTGTCATGTAGCGCATAAAAATCTCTACTTTCTGTTCTATACTAAACAAGTTGTCACTTTTTTCAATCTATGGCATCTTACTTACCTTTTTGGGATTTTAAGGTACATCACTTTTTAGTAATGCACAGGAATGAGTATGGAGGCACAGTACTTGTAATAAATACCTCATTTGCCACCACCCCTTCAGCTACATAAAATTGTGTTTATTTTCAGACATCCCTTGTTCTCTATAGAGATTCATTACATCTCGGACCTGAGGAAAGTGGTTTCACCACTGAGACATGCGTAGACCATACCTGTCTTTGAGAAGTGGTCCCTGGGAGCATATTCCATCGAGCTGGGTGCATTGGCAACAATTCAACCTGTTCTCCCATAATCAATTTGGGATCCAGCATAGGGTTGATTCTCATTTCCTTTTAAATTTGTTTGTGTAGTGTGCATTTGTAAGAATGTGGTTCGAATGAGTCTGAATTTTGGTAATGAATGAACAGACATAGTTCTTTTTAGGGTGTTTGACTATACATATTTTGCTTCATATATGTAAAAAAAAAAATTCTGGAAAACTTAGCAATTCTATTTGACACAAATATATGTATTTTTGCAAGAATTGTTATTGAAATATATGTATATAAAAAAACTATATAAAAATAATCACATGTATAATAAAACATTTTTAAATATCTAAAGAATATTTCGACTGATATAAAATGTTCTAAGGTTTGTCAAGCTTGCTGATCATAGTTGGGGTACTTTGGCATGTAAGAACCTGAACAGGTCTCATGAAAATTAAGTAGGTCGGTATAGAGGTTTCATTATCCTTCTGGTTTTGTTTTCCCCCCTCCTCTTGGACCTAAAAGTACCCTAGGGGGGGGGGGTCTTTTTTTCTCTACTGTCGATTTCTCTCAGTATTTACCGTAGGCTTGTTAGCAAATGAGCTATTTTCCTGAACCTCTATACTCATGCCGGCAGACTGGTGGATTCTACAGATTTGCTAATTCTAAATAGATCAGTGTATAGTAGTAGCAAAATACCCTTCACTTTCAGCTTCATCAGCAATAAGCTTGGAAGAAATTGAAGGTTTTAAAACTATCGGCTTTACCAATGATGATTTTACAGCGCTCATTGGGAAAATGGCTGGTACTAATGGAGACAGTAGACGTACAGTGAAGGACAAAAGTGAATGGAATAAATTGATAAACCTAAAGAAAAAGGCAAAGAGAATGGAGTCTCACGCCTACTTTATGCTGGAGCATTTGAAGGCAGGGGCAATACCTTCAGGTCTGAGAGTCAGAAATGTCCCAGCTCTCTTTGTTGAGGTACGCCAGTTCCTGGAGCAATGGTCACAGATTGCGAACCGTTGCTCCAGGGACTGAAAGATTCTCACCATAGAGACAGTAATAGAAATTATACAGCTCCTAAACCAAGAGAACCTAGAGTTAGAAGAAAAACTGAAAACTAACACTAGTGTAGAAGAAGCTAAGAACAAATTGCTGAGCATAAATCAAGAGTTACAGGAGTTTGAAGCCTATCTGTTCAAGAAAAAAACAGACAAATTAAAAAAGGACATACATTGGTTTTCGCAGGAAAAGGTTTATCTCTACCTTCAGAGCAACTTCTACCAAAAAGAATAGACTGATGATGATGGAAGAGAGGCCAGGGAGACGAAGAAGAGAGGCCAGGGAGATGAGCAGAGAAGATGAATAGCCAAATGCAGAGAAGATGAATAGCCAAATGCATGGGAGTACAAGTCTTACATTGAACAGTAACATAAATAGAAAGCCATAGTCGGGAAGCAGCGTGGTGAAACATGTAAAAATTCTGTATAATTACTCCAAGAATAAATGTAAAATGTTATTTAGACACTTAATGTTTTACTGTCTTTCCTGTCCACTCACAACATTCATTTTCCCTCCGTTTACACAAAAAGTAAACATTTACCTTGTCTGGCTTTAACTTAATAAGTTCATAAGTTAAAGCCAGACAAAGTACATGTTTACTTCTTGTGTAAACGGTTAAGCACTCGAGGTGGCCTTCTAACAAACCCCAGCGCACCGAGCCTTACAGCCAGCATGGAAATAACACTGCCGAGTCACAAAATACATAATTTATAAAGACGGAAAACTTGGGAATTGATTAATGCCAAGGACAGCGCAGCTTTGGTGTGAAAAGGACATTTATCAAAAATGAAAATAGATGTAGGATACGGATGCATTCATACTGTAAAGTTGCCCACAGAAACGTTAGAAAATGTGAAGCCAGCCCAGTAAATATCATACATGTGGCGCTGATGCTTGCTTGTTAAAAAGTAATTTACCTATAGTCACCCGATCACCAGTTTCTATATTGATAGGACATAGTTTCTGTGGGTATGGATTTATATAATATAAATCCATACCCACAGAAACTATGTCCTATCAATATAGAAACTGGTTATCGGGTTGCTATAGGTAAATTGCTTTTTAACAAGCTAGCATGATAGTATTGCAGCACAAGTCAAGAGAGAAGCCTGGATGTTTTACCCGCGGCCTTAAACACGCAGCCCAGGCTGGGGGCCGGTCGGCCACATCTCCGTCTGCCCCCCTCCCACCCGGGCAGCGCTCTCCCCTATGTGTGCGGCGGGCCCCCACCAGCGTGAAGGACGGAGGTACCTGTGTCCTGTTCTCTGGCCGGCTTTCCTCCTGCTCTCTGAGGAAGAGTCTTCGTGTCGCTGCCGCTTCGTGCTCTCTCCCCCTCTTGCTGGTGTGGTGCTGGTCTTCTCCCTCGCTCGCTCGGCCACCGCCCTCGACCTCCTGGCTCCTTCTCTTCTCACACGCCGCAAATCAATCCTGGGTCAATCCTGGGGGGAATGGGAACCATGGGTGCCTCGCGCCTTCTCTTTTAAGGCGGAAACGGGCGGAGGAAAGACGGCGAACGGGCGAAAACGGCAAATTTTGCGGGCTTTTTGCCAAATATCGCTGAATTTCCCGAGATCGGCCGATTTCGCAATTTTTTTGCAAATCGCGAAATCGCGATAAGCTGGAGGGTCTGGATAACATGGCTAAGAGCATTAGCTCGGTAATGCATGAATATCGCTGACTTTTCAGCGATATTCATGCATTTCGGCGGATTTTTATCATTTAGGAGATATACCTTGATAATAGCAAGGTTCCTAAGCGATAAAAATCGCCGCAGCTCGGCGATAAAAATATCGCCGCTAAACCAACATAGCGATAATTATCGCTAGTTGTTGGTAATATGCCCCAAAGTTCCATTGATGGATTTCCCATGATCCTAGGAAACCACAGATACGGCAACTGCCATGCTTGCCCATCAGCTATCACCACTGAATTGTGGTCGTATGGGACTAAATCAGGGAAATTGAGAAGCCGCACAAATTGCAGAAGTAGCAACATAGTGTACTTCATCTTCTGCCCTTGTGGACTCAGTTATATAGGGGAGAAAGGCAGAGAATTCCTCCTGAGGCTGTCAGAGCACAAGTCAGCCATCAGGACTCACAAAACACAAGCTCCTATGGTAAGACAGTATATGGAAAACAATCACAGTGAGAATGAACTCAAATGGCTCATCCTAGAGAAAATCACCTCCAAACCTGGTTGTGACACAGAGAAAGTGAGAAAAAATAGGCAAACTTTCTGGATTTGCCATTGTGATACAGTGCGTAGAGGTCTAAATGAGGAGATCACATGGATAGTTACATAAATGTCCTGGTCTGGGGGCTTTTTTAACTCCTAGACATTTAGTTAGTGGCCGAGTGACCTTACACACTGTTTGTAGCCATTTCTTCAGCTAAGATACATATACAGATCTACCATCTTGACTGCAGGTGGTATTAGACAGAAATAGATGTATCATATCAATCACCTGACTGATTTTACATCACCTTCCTTTTGTCTTTTAAAACTAAGTATAAGTAATATCAACGAGCTGACACCACACCCAGAGATACATAATCTAAAAATGTTCAGCAGCTTGCTCTTTGACACGTAAATAAGACACACTTCCAAGTGGATGCCCCATAGGCATCCAAGTTATTTGCCTACAAAATCATAAAACAAACTCCTTGTAATAGAAGACAAGTTTATGATAGACCTTATTTTTAGCAAGCATGTCTGTAGCTTCGTAGTATCGACTGGTAGGTTTTGAATATATGACCATATTTAAAAAGATATTATTTTTTTCAGCAAGCATGTCTGCAGCTTCGTAGTATCGACTGGTAGGTTTTGAATATATGACCACATTTAAAAGCATAGGGAATACCCCACTAGCACATGTTTGACATTCTTACTATAGGTATATTACATCAGCGGTGAACTCCGATAAAACCACTAGTTTGTTAGTGCTTGAAGGATTACAACCAACTCTAAGATGGCAGCCACTTGCAATTCCGATCTCACATGCTGGTCTCATGACACTCGGGATTAGTGAGGTAACTAAGCGGAGACATCATAAGGTAGGCCGTAATAAATCAAACAGTGGACAGAAAAATGAACCATTCCAACATGGCGGCCATAACACAGTTTGTCCCCATAGGCCTTCTGAGATATCGCAAGATTTACCTTGGCGGGAGTAATTTGAGTTTATAAACACATTGCGAGGCGGTAGCAAACATCCCCCTGACTCGCATAACTGAGGAATATGGAGTTGGCACCAGCAGGAGAATACGCTTACTAGGTAAGGAGGACACTGACGTTTTTTAGCTCTAATGTTAGTTAGGATGTCGGTAGCTTCGTCTTAGCGGCTGGTAGGTTTTTGACCATTTGACCAAATTTTAAGTATAAGCTATACTCTGTTTGTATTTCTTTGTCATTTTTGCATAAGGTGCAGGACATTAGTGGATTATATCGACAAAGCCACTATGGTTGATAATGTTTTAGGGATATCAACCCACTGTAAGATGGCGGCCATATGTAATTTTGACCTCAGAGGCCGGTTCCATTAAGCATAACATTAGCGAATAAACATAGGGGACATCTTAGTTTGGTTATATATGTTTGAAAGTGGACAGTTAAAAAACCTATCTCAAGATGGCAGCTGTATCTAAGGTTATCCCTATAGGCTGTCCCTGACATCGCAAGATTGTCGCTCGTAACTAGCTTGGTTTCCCGACTTTAATAGCACGTCGGGAGGTGATACATACATCTTCTGTACCAGCTAAACTGATGATCATAGAGCTGACACTAACAGTTAAGAGGACACAGCTGTTTTTTTGGGTTAAACGTCCTAAGAGTGGATTGTGCAAAACATTCTGTGCACGATTAGATCCAGCCGCATCGTTGTATAGCACCTCGGATTGCAAGTATTTTTGTGACTTCTTATATAGCGCTCGAATCACCGTGAGGCATCTCGGCACTTGCCTTGGGAACCCATCCTGGCTTTTCCCTGTGTGATAACCCGTACTGGGCATCCCCAAGGTGAAAGCCAGGCATCCCGCCGCGGGGGAAGCCGTAGTGGAGATTAAGCAAGCTAATGCCCAGAGTTGCAGAGTGTGAACCCGTGATTCGAGTAGCCACCGAAGCGAGAATTATCGAGTCCGCTGACCCTGGTCCATGACCCTGCCGCATCGGGAATTGAACCCTGGTCCCAGGCCGTTCTCTGCTTCAGGGTCTGCCTGCTCTAACCAGTGAGCCACACTTCTCCACAAGTAAATCATAGCAACACCCTTTGTATATAACAGAGCACTTCTTGACAATATACAATCAAAAGTCCACACGCGATATGAATAAAAACAATCCCAGACTACGCAGGCTTTTTTTTTATTTAAATCTTTTTAAATCCCAGACTACGTAGGCTTTTATCCTATTTTATTTTTTACAAACTGACAGATGATATTCTTTTCCTTTTAAATAGTATTGATCTTCAAAGGCCTAACGGGGCCTTTAAATGATAGAGTGACAGGGTGGATCTGCTTTTATAAATCAGCAGGCCATATTGAAGCCAAGAGATTAGAGCCAAACAATTACGTGGACTTCAAAAGAGAGTAGCAAATCGCTCTAAACAGGGTAAACTAATTAGCTAAAAAGAGAGATTTGACAGACAGGTTGTTTACCGCTAGTTAGGTACCTCATAGACTGACATATAATATTTTTAACCTTAGAACTCCTGGAATAGGCTGGCGACTTGCAGGCATTGCATATTTGGAATGGTATGCTTTTCTGTAAAACTTGAGATTACCTGTTGTTTTACGGCAAAGCATACTATTCGGACTGATCTTTACACACGAATACCCTTTTTTCTTGGTTTCAAACAAATCTAGCTGTGGAATCTACTGCCACCCTTTTCTAACGAACTTTCCAGCACTGAGTTGTCGTCATGTAGCTCGTAAAATTCTCTACTTTCTGTATACTGTACAGGTTGTCACTTTTTTCAATCTATGGCATCTTACTCACCTTTTTTTTTGATTTTAAGGTACATCACTTTTTAGTAATGCACAGGCATGCGTATAGAGGCATAGCACTTGTAATAAATACCTCATTTGCCACCACCCCTTCAGTTACATAAAATTGTTTTTATTTTCAGACATCCCTTGTTTTCTATAGAGATTCATTACATCTCGGTACTGAGGAAGGTGGTTTCACCATGAAAAAGTGCGTAGACCATAACTGTCTTTGAGAAGTGGTCCCTGGGAGCCTATTCCATCGAGCTGGGTGCTTTGGCAACAATTCAACCTGTTCTCCCATAACCAACTTGGGATTACCCATAGAGTCGAATCTCTTTTCCCTTTCGTTTTGTTTGTGTAGTGGGCATTCGTAAGAATGTGGTTTGAATGAGTGTGAATTTTGGCAATGAATGAACAGACTAGTTCTTTTTTGGGTGTCTGACTATACATTTATTGCTTGATATTCAAAGAAATGATTTCGGGAAAACTTAGCAATTCTTTTAGACACAAATATATCTATTTTTGCAACAGTTTTATTGAAATGTATGTATATAAAAACAATCTAAAAATAATCACATGTATATTAAAAAGTTTGTAAATATCTAAAGAATACTTTGACTGATATAATAAACTTTTCTTTTCTAAAGTTTGTCAAGCTTGCTGATCATAGTTGGGGTGCTCTGGCATGTTAGAACCTGAACAGGCCTCACGAAAATTAAATAGGTCGGTATAGAGGTTTCCTAATCCTTCTGGCAATTCAATCCAATGCCATCCATACCCTAAATGATGTTTAAATTCAACAGAACACACAGAAATGTTTCATGCACCCATGACTACCTCTGAGCCTATTGGATGAAAGGCATGTTGGCAGACAAGGCAACAAGCTTGCTGGCCTATGGCAAAAGCACACTGCCTGGCTTCAAAATGGCCACCAGCCACATGGCCAGCCCACAACAACAATGAGAAAGCGAACAAAGGCAATGCAGGCCTATGGCAAAAGCACACTGCCTGGCTTCAAAATGGCCACCAGTCCATGGCCAGGCCCAAACAACAATGAGAAAGCGAAGACAGACAATGCAGGCCTATTGCAAAAGCACACTGCCTGGCTTCAAAATGGCCACCAGCCACATGGCCAGGCCCACAACAACAATGGGAAAGCCAAGACAGACAATGCAGGCCTATGGCAAAAAGTACACAGCTTGGCTTCAAAATGGCCCCTAGACTCATGGCCAGGCCCACAACAACAAGAAACCTAGGCCACAAAGGAAACACATGCAGCCCTGTATGGCAAAAGCAGCACATTTATAACTCCCACCACAAATGGCCACCAGCCACATGGACCCTCATAAATCACAAGCAACAAGCAGGAGGCCTGGAAAACAATGTACTGAAAATAGGCCTATAATAGCCAAGCAAAGGCTGCATGCTAAACCACACTGCTTTGCCTGTAATGCAATAAAGTGCAAAAACAAAAATCCACAGGACTTAACAAGGTCTGCAACACACCACACACAACTAAGGCATTTATTTAAAAAACACCCAAAAACTGAAATACACCCAAAAAGACACCTTTTGCAATTCAATCCAATGCCATCCATGCCCTAAATGATGTTTGAAATATAAATAAATAGGTAACACAGCAAAGGAACAGTTATTTCATCATGTGCCTACCCATGATGACTAGCTCTGGGCCTACTGGCTACCCACAGCAATTTTTTTTTTTTTAATGATGAAAAGTACCAAAATTGTAGTTGCAGCAACTGCAATGCCCCAATCAAACAAAAAACAACACCAACTTACTTGTAAAATCTCAAAGCCAATAGTCCTCAAATCCAATTATAATGATGCAGCAGACACAAAGAGTGATCCTTCCAGCTCAAATACAAATGAAAAATGACCAGGAGATGGACTAAGCACTGGGAGGACCCTGCTGGACAGGAACAGGAAGTAGGAGACTCTGTGGCACTTCCTCCCTCTCCCCCGAAAAAAAATTGACAAAAAAGGACAGCCAAATCTCAATCTGAGGAGTGTTTTTCATCCAAATCATCATTTTATAGAAGGTTATATTAGTGATTGAAAAGTTTGCGTGTTTGGGATCGCAAGCTTCACCAACATTCCGCTGGATGTCCGATGGCACGCCCGCATGACGTGTTTGGGATCACATTCTCTCTCGCGGTGCACGATGGCGCAGCGAATGACGTGTTCGCGATCGCACATTCTCGCTGTCTCCAATGGCACAGCAAATGACGTGTTCTCGATCACAAACTCTCGCGGGATCGCGCGGCCAGCTACCAAAATCTCGTGGCATATGCGAATGGATAGGAAAACTCATTGGCGAACGCAGAATCCCGGTCAGTCACTATTGCGTGTGCTAAACCGCATTTTTAAAGCGCAAACGAGAAAATAATTCAACTGCGCCGCGGATTGCGGAATTGTTGGCAATTTTGCATTCTCTGCCAAACGCAAAATTGCCCAAATTCCACAAATTCCGCAAGCTGAGGGGAATTTGAAGCCAGACCGGAACATGCCCGATAAGTATCGCTGGTCTTCTGATGTGTTTCATTTTAATGCAGGCCAATTGCACACATAGGACTCACCTAAATTATTGTTCCACCTTAGCAAGTTATAGCTCAAATACTGATGCAAGTGAAAGCCACCCAGGACCTTGATGTCTGAACACTTTAATTACAAATAAAAGAATGAATACCTCCTGACCCAGTAGCATCAGACCAGAAAAATGACATAATATAAGTTAGCGGATAAGAGCTGAAGTCTCTAACAAAGGAAATATAATAGATCATACTGTCCTGACCCTGTGTGAAGTCCCCGCTGGAGAGTACTAAGCACTGAAAACATACATTGAAAAATGTGCATGTCTTAAAAGTAATTCAGAAACTTTATGTGACTCAGATGAATGTCTCAGAGAATTGAGTAGATTACTTGGGAGAGCATGCCTGGTTTGTTTCCTCGTATTACGTCTTAATCAAAAATAGTGCTATTTTCATTTAGAAGATAATGAGGCCTTTAAAGCATGTATAATGCAATTTTCATTGAAGTTAAAACTTCTAAAGGTGAATTATTCAAGTGTGTTAATTTGCATATAACCAGTGATTCAGCTGCTTTATGATTCTTCACTATTTTGCCTTTTTCATGCTGAGCCTTAAAACATTATTTGGTGGAGGGTAATATTTATGCCACCTGTGATTCACAGCACATGGTTCAATTGATATACATTATGGAAAATTGTATTTTGTTGTAGATATCTTATTGCATGGTGAGTATGGTAATGCAGCCATGTGATAAATTCGCCAGATGGTGTTAGGTGCCCCTGACGATGGAAGGTCGCCCTGCAAGTATACAGATCTGCGATGGGGCATAGTATAAAAATACTGACAAGAATGAGCTCCCCATGAGGGGCGTGGCTTGCAGCATGTCGAGCTAGACGCAAGGCTCGGGAGCTCCCGGCCGTCGATACTGAAATCCGCCAAAAACCTAATGCCACAGAATTTAAAAATACCTCACTGAGTGCCGAAAGGGACGCTGAAGCTGCGACGCTGCTGGGAGAGGCCCGCCGCAGCGGTGGAAGCCTGAATTCCGCGATTTGCCTGGCCGGAGACGGAGGGGGCGGCGAAACCAAGATGGCGCCTCGGGATCGGCAATAGACTCAGCCGGACGCCAGACGACCGGGAGCAGAGCGCAGCAACCGGGAGGTGCTCGCATTGGAACTGCAGGGCGCGGGGCAGGAGAAGCGAGTGTGGCAGCCCGACCGCCCGCACGGACTGATCCCGAGTGACGGTGGAGCCTCCATAGTCGGGAGATGTGCTGACGGCGAGGAGCCCGGAAGCCTGCACCGGGGGAGAACACCACGCCACAAAGCGGACCCCGGTTGGAGCCTGAGACCCCCAGCGGCGGCGACCCACGGAGAGCCTCAAGTAAGAGGAGGGAGTCCCCGTCCCCCCCCCGCACTACTCCTCGGCCGCGACCGCACTTTACCAAGATGGGGGCCTGACTTGCGGTCGGGGGCCTGAGATCGCCTGGGGGGGGGGGACTTGGCCTGACTGGGGTCGGTGTGCGCTGCCAGGAGGGGGCCCCCGCTTGCCAGCGAAAGACCAGGCGTAGCGGTAAGCGGCCCCGCACACCATATTCAAACATGGCGGCCAGATAATGCAACCCTGCGCCTGACAGCAACGCGCCCAGGAGCAGCATTGGGGCTGGCGCGGAGAAGGGGCGGACAGCAACAGGCAGAGGTGCCGGCGGACCCTGGGGCTAGTCGGTGCCTGTCCAGAAGAGGCTGCCCACGCGTACGCTGGCGGACACCGGAGTGAGGTGGCCCGAGACGTGGCACGGCGGTGGGGCTCTGCGTTGCTGGGGTGGCAGGCCCAGAAGAAGACGGTGCTGCCTCTAACCTAGACTGCGTGAGACTACAGATCTGGATATTCGCCTGTCCCCACATCCATGTGGGACTTATCCTTCGCGGCCAACTGCCCATCCACGACCATCCACGGGTGATTGGCAGCCGGGCGAGATCTTCCTAGAGAGCGCCCAAGTGGCCTTTGAGACTTGGGTAGCAGGACGGATACCGGGCTCCTTGTGGCGCAACAGTGGTGATTAACGAGTTCTGGCACAAACGATGACCACGATAGGACTCACGGACATATGGAGATGGCGTCACCCCACACAACCCGCCTACTCCTTTTACTCAGGGGCACATAAAGTCTTTTCCAGACTAGACTATCTTTTCATGGCTAGGCAACACTTAACGGCGGACGATGTAGTGGACTGCAAGGCGAGGGGTATTTCTGACCACTCACCCCTGTACGCGAAAGTAGGGGGGGCGAGACAGAGGAGAGGAACTGAATGGCGCCTAGCGGCCTGGGACATCCAATCCCCGGAACTTGCACGTGGCGTCAGGGCGGACATTAAAGTATACATAGCCAAAAATGAAGGGTCCGTTGCCTCTAAGATAACCCTCTGGGAGGCGATGAAGCCAGTACTAAGAGACAGAATACAGGGAAGGCTGAAAGAGGCGAGACAGAGGCAGCAGGAGGAGGTGGCGGCCTTGGAGGCCTCCATCCTGACACTGGAGGAGGACTATCAGGCACATAAGGGGGAGGACACGTTGCGACGCCTACTGGATACCCAACGGAAATATAGGGAGATGGTATCAAATGAGGCAAAGACACAGTCGCTGGCAACTCTACATCGTCTGTACGATGTGGGGGATAAATCGGGTAGGCTCCTGGCCTGGCTCAGCAGGAAAGAAAGAGACACACGATGGGTTGAGCAAATCAAAACGGGAGACGGTGGTGTGCGCTGCACGACGCTGAGATAGCGGAGGCGTTCGCGACCCATTACGAGCAATTTTACACAGCTAGAGAACTAGGGGACGTAGCTGTGGCGCTACAATACCTGGAACGGATGGAGATACCAACCCTATCTCCTGAGTCCAGCACGGCCGTGGAAGCCGACATTACGCTTGACGAGATTGCAGACGCCATGGCGAAACTAAAAACGGGCAAGACGCCGGGCCCCAACGGGTTCCCAGCGGAATTCTTCAAGAAAGCGTCGGACCTCCTGACCCCCCATCTTAAAAATCTCCTTACTGAATCTTTCCAGCAGAAATCGCTGCCACCAGACCTCACGTTGGCCACCATAGTGCCGATCCACAAAGAGGGCAAACCTAGGGAGGACTGTGCATCCTATCGCCCCATTTCCCTCCTTAATATCGAAGTGAAGGTATTAGCGACCATCCTAGCAACTCGCATGAGGGAGGTGATCCCAGACCTTGTCCATATGGACCAGTCAGGGTTTCTCCCGGACAGGGCGACAAAACTAAACCTTAGGCGCACTCACAACTGGCTGCAGGCGGTCAAGGGGAGGAGCGAACCGCACTGGTTCCTCTCCCTTGACGCAGAAAAAGCATTTGACGCGGTGCACTGGCCCTTCCTTATGGCGGTGCTCCAGTGGTTTAGCTTCGGTCCGACAATCTGTGGCTGGATACAGCTCCTATACAATGCCCCGAGAGCTCGAGTGAGAGTGAACAGGAAACTATCCCGCGAATTCAAGGTCGAACGGGGCACACGACAGGGATGCCCGCTATCCCCCCTACTGTTCACACTTACCATCGAAATCTTGGCAATTAACATTAGACGGAACCCAGACATCCACGGCTTTTCACTAGACACCCCAGGGGCTATACAGGAAAAGATATCACTCTACGCAGATGATGTGCTCCTGTACATCACCAACCCCGACATAACAGTGCCAGAATTATTCCGGGAACTGGGCAGCTTTGGAGCACGGGCTGGCCACACCATCAACTGGCACAAGTCGGTCCTATATGACCCGCAGGGCAGGGAGCAATGGGGAGACATCCCAGAATGCCTGGTCACGACCTCCACGGGTTTTCTATACCTGGGGATATATATCACCCTGGACGAGAAACTTTCCTTCTCCAAAAATATTGACAGAATCATGGGAGACGCTGTGCAAGACATGGACAGATGGAAACGGTTACCGCTCACGCTCCTGGGCCGGGCAGCGATGTACAAAATGATCAACCTGCCTAAGTTCCTATATGCACTCCAGAATGAATACTACCCACTCCCGACCGATACGATACGGAAGATACATGCAGATCTTCGCACCTTCTTATGGCTGGGAAAGAAGCGGCGAATAGCCCTACAGACACTCCAACGACACCAATACAGTGGGGGCATATCTCTACCGAATCTGGAGGCTTACTACTGGGCGGAACACCTGACTCCCATAAACGACTGGATCCATGTCCCGGCGGATCACCCGACATATACACTTGAAAGACACATACTATCAAACAGAAACATTCTATACTATCTGTATGGTGGAGGGATTGGGAAATCGCTGCTACCGGCGACGGTGATCACATTGAAGGCATGGCGGCAAGCAACCAAACGTATGGGCTGAGAGGGAAAGCTTACCAGACAAACACCGTTGTGGCTCTGCCAGTGGCTAACAGAACTTGGTAAGCTCGGGGGCTTTCAACGATGGGACGATATTGGTATATCACACATAGGCGACATGATCTATAGGGGGGAATTCAAATCATTCCAGGCTCTCAAGACGGAATTTGGGCTCCACCACTCACAAATGTTCAAATACATGCAATTGAGACACGCTTGGAGGGCACAAAAGGTACAACTTGCGGAAATACCTGAGTATGCGCCACTAGAGGGTAGACTACTCCAGGAACACATATTGGGTAAAGCGGTCTCCCTCACCTATAAAACCTTGACTTATATTATGCTGGGCGACCTAGCGAGACTGAGGGGCGTGTGGGAGGCAGAGGTGGGTGAGATGGAAGATATTGACTGGGAGATGGTCCTTATGCACCCCCGGGAGGTGGCGATCAAGTCCAGGCTCCGCCTCATCCAGTTAAACGTGCTGCACAGGACATATTTTGATAGAGTGAGACTGCTCAGGATGGGGAAAATAGCAGACTCCACATGCCTGAGGTGCGGTAGTCAGCAGGGGGACTTCTACCATATCCTATGGCAATGTACAACCATACAAAACTACTGGACAAACATCTTTACCGAGCTGGGGGAGGTTTTAGGGGCGGAACTCACTCAGGAGCCTAAGCTGGCCCTACTGGGCTTGACCACTGAAGTGGACCTGCCTCGACCCCTGCTCATTTTTCTGGTACTAGCGCTAGTAGTCGCCAAGCGAGACATAGCAAAATACTGGGGAGCAGCAGAATCGCCGACCTTTGAGGAATGGAGATGGGGGCTGGACCTTTACATGGCAGCGGAGAGGGTGACCTATAAAGCAAGGGGATGTCCCAAAAAATTCCGAAGGGTGTGGGCCAAGTGGAGGCAGTATCACGGTCTGGAGGGAGGGCAATGAGGGAGGGAGTCGAAGGAAAAGAGAGGACTGAAATATGAACTGTGATGTACCAAAACATGTGTTGACTGTGCCACCCAACAGTGAGGTACCTCGGGTACATGAGACCCCGTGGGGTAACAGAAGTGCTGAAATTAGTGGTTGCGGGGGGGGAGGAAGGGGATGGAGTGGGAATGGTTGTAGATAGATTTGTCTATGTACGTGAACAACAACTCTTGAAAACAACCCAAGGTGTGTCAAGTGGCTGTAAAGTTGAAGAGTTGAGGGGGGGAGGTGGGGGGGGAGTTGAGGGTTCAATGGGAATCAAGCCCAAATTACAAAAGCAGATATTCACTGTGATATAGACTATCCTTACCGGCTAAATTGGTTTGCCTTCAATATACATATTACAAACGTCGCCCAACCTCCGGGGTGTGGGCTGAACGGCTGTGTGACGAAGTGCTTTTTTTATGCATATTGACTCTCCCGCATCTGGGACGGCTGAGAATCGCATACCATGCTGGTCTTTTCTGCAATAAAAATAATTAAAAAAAAAAAAAAAGAATGAGCTCCCCATAGCCTCTCTTGTCCTCTGCCCTTGCAGTATGCAATATAATAAGCACACAGCAACCAGAGACTCGGGGAATACAGCCAAGACTGGTTGCCCACTGCCCCAAATAGGTTTCTCTTAGAGAACTTACAGGTTTTACATCACTATGATGGGAAGAAGGAGAAAGTGTGCATTGTAGCATCCTGCACTAGTGATGAATTGTGACACAGCCCACTGTCACCATTCAGTATTTGGGCCTGATTGGCTGCTGAAAGAAGGAAGTGCATGAGAAAGAAGAGACCTGTTGGAAGTATTGGTGGTAGAATGTCAAGATAATCTCACTAAGCAAACATGATACAAATGGACATTCACAAGAGGTAACCCATGTGTTCTAACCATACTTGCAATACACACATGTCAGAAATGTTTTTTATCTAGCCCCTGAAATAACCATTTACTTATGGCGGCTTTGTGAAGTGCTAAAGGTTCACTAATTATATATGAAACGGAAAGAACTCTATGATTTCGATAGTAAACGTACCTTTAGTTATGCTGTGCTTGATTAGTTCATTATCATATAACATAAAACGTTTTTCAATTGCTTCCTACTCTTCAAACTGGTGTGTGATATAATAAGTGCTATTCAGGTAAAAGCATACAGTGTAACCTTGTACAGGATAAAGTTTCACAGTGTTGCCTCTTAAGACCAACAAGCTTCCATTTGTGATAAGATAAATGTATGGTGGGTTGTATTCAGGATTTCTTTTTAATATAGGTGAAAGAGATGTGGAATATTAAAAACAGAAAAGAGGAGTGCGATTGGAAGACATGGGTCAAGGAATCCAGATGAGGAGCATGACAAAAGACCAGGAGCAGCCAGGAACCAGCACAACCAGATGTGCAACAAAATGTCCTTGAAAAAGGTCTAGGATTTGTTCCTACCCCTACCTTGGACTAATTCGATCTTCATTGTGAAATAGCAGAATTCTGCCTGAAGATCAAATTGATAACTTGTTTTAAAGACACAGGTTCCCTACTATCAGAGGGCAATACAAACCTTAAAAGGAAGTCCACTTTTAGTCCACCACCTCCTTCATACCAGTCGAGATCCTCGCCTTTGAATATGCCATTTAACAAAAAAAAAGCAGAGACTATCAACAAGACACAGAATAAACCATTCTATAACATTACCAATAAGGAACAAACTGCACTTGCAGAACTGAAAAACAACAAAAATCTGGTTATTAAACCAGCTACTAAGGGTGGAGGAATTTTGCAGTTGAAACAGTCTGACTACCAAACACAATATACCACTTTACTTTCAGAATCATTGTTATAGACAAAGACAGACACTACGCAGTACCCTATCACAGATAGATAATGCGTCTTTAAACAAGATCAAACATAACAAAGATCTGATTGTTAAACCTTGCGATATAGGTGGGGGGATAGTTGTTTTGAACAAATCTGATTACAACGACAAGATCTTGAAGATGCTAGCAATCCCTGAACATTACCAAAAATCACATCCGAGAGAGTTAGCAAAACTGAATACCACCATCCACGAGGTGACACAGAGAGCTTTAGACCATGGTCGTATTTGCCAAGAATAATACAGTTTTCTTAACAAGTCTTGCCCCAAAATTCCAGCCTTGTACGGGGTTCCAAAGACCCATAAAAATGAACTTGACCTCCTCTGCGCCCTATCATCTCAACCATTGGCTCAAGCACTGAGCCTCTTTCAAAATATGTTGATTCCTACCTGTGCCCCTTGACTCAAAACTATGCTTCCTACATCCACGACACGGGTGACATTATAAACAAAATTGAAGGCATGCCATACAGCTCCAATACTGAAATATTAGTAACCCTTGACATTGAGGCGTTATATACTAACATTCCTCAGTGTCAAGAGTTGCAGGCAGAGGCATCTCTTCTCCAGAGGTCCCTAGGAGACAGACCTGATGTTTTCATCCTTCAATGCTTAGAGATAGTCCTGTTGAACAATTTTTTGACTTTGATGGGCTTATTTACCAACAAATAAAGGGCACCAGTATGGGAGCTTTGTGTGCTCCAAGCATAGCGAACACCTACATGGGTGAATGGGAGATAAAAAATGTCTTTAATGAGACGGCTCCTTTTTTTGAAAATGTTAGCACATGGAAATGGTTCATTGATGACATTTTCTTTATTTGGAAAGGTGACAGTGACACACTGCATGAGTATATATTGTGGCTTAATGCCAGTGATGGCAATCTAAAGTTCTCTGCCAAATTTAGTTCAAATCAAGTAGAATTTTTGGACATTTTGATTTCTGGCTCAAACAATGCACTAGAGGTTAGCCTATTCAGGAAGCCAACAGCGAAAAACACCATATTGCAATACGAAAGCTTCCACCCTACATGCCAAAAAGATTCAGATCTCTTTGGGGAATTTCTGCGGGTCCAGCGCAATTGTACCAACATAAATGACTTCCATAAACTCGGAGATGCTTGAAAGTTACGACTGCTGGCCAGGGGCTACCCTCATAGGTTATTTAGACATGCATTTAAAAGGGCTAAGTATTACAATTGTGATGCCTTCTTAGAAGGGACACAGCACTCATCTCAAAACCAAGCTACATGTGTCATCAATCATTCCTTACTTAACTATAAGATTAAAAACATAATTCACAAAAATTGGAAGATTCTAAACACCAATGAAAATGAGAACCAGCTACAACCACCTTTGGTGGCTTATCGTAGAAAACGCAATTTGTGCTTTAATCTAATGATGTGGGGCTTCTGCATGGCGAATAGCTTCGGGGTGCTCAGGGACATTAGGTGTAGTTTGCTTCCAGTTGTTTCAATTTGCCCTCCAATTTTCGCAGACATGTGGCGAGACCCAAAGGGTGAACGTAGGGTGGACTTTAGAAACAAACTCACCGAATACACTGTGGAAAAGGAGACCCGTTTTCAGGGAAATACTTTATTGCACGTCGCTATGGAGAGGGGGAAAGGCAGGGCAAGGTGCTAGCCCAAGACATTCAGAAGCCAAAATGTTCTAATTATGTACTAGACATCCTAGACACGTCAGGCACACACCACAAGGATAGGTAAGCCATTCTAGACGTAGTCACGTCTTTCTACGAGATGCTATATACTTCCTGACCGACAATACCCCCAGATTTAGCTCCATTTTTACAAGATATCACCCTGGGATGGCTGGGCGATTCCCAAGGGGAGATTCTAGCCACACCCTACCAGATGGACTAATTTAGGGAAGCTGTGATGCAAATGAAATCCGGTAAGGCGCCGGGATCAGTCAGGCTGCCGGTAGAGTTCTACAAGACATACCTGGATCAACTGATGCCAGTTTTGTGTGAGGTTTACGAGGAGGCATTGGAGTATCAGGTGTTACCACCTTCGATGAGAGAAGCCTTCATCATATCCTTGCCAAAGGCTGACAAACCGGCGGATCAATGCGATTCGTACCGGCTACTATCCCTGAACAACATAGATGTGAAGATCCTTGCCAAGCTCCTGGAGAATAGGCTCAGCCAGCTAATGGAGAAACTGGTGTTACCAGACCAGGCGGGCTTTATACCAGGGAGGGCGTCCTCTCATAACTTACGAACACTATTCTCAGGGATGCATAGTGTTGATCAGCTTTGGCGCTCGTGGGGGTCTTTTTAGATGCCACGAAAGCTTTTGACTCAGTAGAGTGGGATTATTTGTTCACGGTCTTACAGTGCATGGGATTCCCAGTCAGATTCCTGTCCTGGATCCAGCTTTTATACACAACTCCCACGGCCCAGGTGCAAATAAATGGTCACATCTCCTCTTCCATTATGCTCACAAGAGGAACCAGGCAGGGATGCCCTCTTTCCCCGCTTCTAATCACCCTAGCTATGGGACCCTTGCGGCGAGGCTCCGTCAACATCATTCAGAGAAAGCACCAGATGCTTCTTGAGACCGATACTAGTCTCTTTATACGCAGACAATGTCACCTTATATGTAAAGGACCCAGCCCACAATCTTAACCCGCTACTGAGGGAATTCACACGATTTAGCGGGATGTCGGGCATAGAAATCAACTGGTCCAAATTGCAGATATTTCCACTCACTCCGGCGGCGCAACCTTTTCCTATCGATTACCCTATAGAGTGGTGCGATGAGCGGGTGAAATACTTGGGGATATAAGTCACTAATGATCGCGATGAACTACTGCGTAGTAATTATGGAAGAGCACTAGAACATGTCGCAAATTGTATTACTCGATGGATTGCCCTCCCGCTTACCATGCAGGACACAACTCGCTCATTAAGTTGGTCATCCTCCCTAAATTTCTATATTTTTTTATAAATATCCTGCTTTACCCAGGGAGTCCCTTTTTTACCATGCTTAGGTCTGAGCTAATTCGATTGGTCTGGGGAGGCAAGCAACCCCTTTTACAATGGGAGATACTGACTAGGCCCTACTCCCAAGGCGGCTTTGATGTGCCAAACTTCGAATTGTATTACCTCTGTGCTCAGGCGCATTTTGCGGATTATTGGTTTCATCCCCCCAGATACACACCCCAAGTCCTAACGGAGCATTGGCTAGCCCACTGTGTTCCACTGGACGGGATCATCCTATCCGAGCCCGAAAGCAGACCAGGGGGACCATCATCTGTAGACTGCACTGTTAAGGCCTGGCAGCACCTACTTCACACACTTATAGCGCCAATGCTATATTCACCGTTGGTCCCCCTTACATACCATTCGAAGATGCCTGTAATCGCAGAGGGGGTTTTCTCCAAAACCAAATCCAAATTCAAAATACATAACTGGGGCGACCTCTATCTAAACTGTAAGTTCAAAGATTTGACACAGCTCTTCCAAGGCAAATTGCCATCCTCTACGGGTATATTTTTATACGTGCAACTGAGGCAGGGACTGAAAGAACATACACCGTCCTACCCGCTGGAACCCTCCACGATCTCCCCACTACATCATATGCTGCATGCTCCTGGGGCCTTGCACCTGGTATCGACCCTGTATCACAGCTTATACACAAGGATTGAATACAAGGCATTCCTCGACCCGAGCTAAATGGAGTACGGACTTGGGATGTAATATCACAGACAAACAGTGGGATTACTGTTGTAAACAGACTGAACTTGTTTCTTCAAATACCAGACTCCGTATCACACGTTACAAATTCTTACATCGTACATACTATACCCCTGCCCAGCTGCATCGCTATGGGTTGCGAGATAATGCATGGTGTGATAGATGTAGAATAGATGGGGCAGACTTTCTACACCTGGCATGGTCCTGTGAAGCAGTATATGGGTTACTGGTGGCCGGTGTTTGAGGCGCTGGTGCTGATGAACCTGCTGGAACAGCAGGCGTCCCCCATGGTAGCTCTGTTAGGGTATGTAGAAGCGATCCCGGTTGCCCACCGTAGATTTGTTACCTTTAGTATAGCATTGGCCAGACGTAGAATGGCGTGCAGATGGGGCAGAGGGCGGGCACCTAAATTTAAGGAGTGGCTGAGAGACTTGATCCTGTGGCAAGAGAAACTGAATACATATGTAGAGTTACTTCCAGCAGCCTCTAGACCTTGATACATATGGGCCTCTCTCACTATATGTGGGATTCTTGTAAAGCACACTGTTACTCTAACCGAGTGTCCTGGCGCTGCAGACCGCTGGGGAACCTGTCCTGGTTTTCCCTGTGAGAGGGTCTCTTTCTGGGTATCTCCAGGGTGAAACCAGGCATCCCTGGTGTCTGTGGGGGGCCGTTGTAGAGATGAGGCAAGCTTAATGCCCAGAGTTGCCGAGTGTGTTCCCTGGTTAGAGTAGGCACTGAGGCGAGAATTATCGAGTCCGTTGACCCTGGTCCAAGACCCTGCCGCGTCGGGAATTGAACCCTGGTCCCGGGCCGTTCTCTGCTTACAGGTCTGCCGCCTCTAACCAGTGAGCCACACCACTCCACTATGTGATATACCTCATGGACCACCGCTTACATAACTTACTGACAGGTCTTTATAATCCGAAGGGGATATTGGCATTCAACTGCGCACGGATGGGGGCAATACGATTAGGCAAAGCATATAAGACAGTTAAGATAAGGCAAAATTGATCCCTAAAGATAATAGTGATTATATCCTTGGCTAGGACCCACCCGTACTCCTGAACTGTATATGATTAGAATGGACTGAGCAATGTCTCTCATCTAGAATCTTTGCTGCCCGGACATACGACATTTGGACAACTGTTATCAAAGTTTGTGTAATGTAATGTGATGCACCGAAATGTTTCAAAGATTGTGTATGTGCTGGAACTAAACATTTGACATGTTGACTGTTGCTGTATGGAACTTGAAAAAAAAAGAAAGTAACAGGATCATTTTTGTCCTACCTCAACAACAGTGGAGCAGAATACGAGGTCTGAAGTAAGCGAGCATCGCCATTTTGCGGCGACCATAGGAACCCAGAGAGATCTATAATGAAATTGCGGTGGACTGTCTCCATCAGCGCATAGACATGGGTTGGCGCTTACTGAGGGTGAGCCATCTGACATGCGGAAATCGACGGTTCGCTTTAAAACTTGTCGCACAAGTGGATATTAAGGCGACTGCCTTGCAGCGGGCTTCTGATCGCAGACGCATGCGGCGTGTACTGCGACCCTCAAGCTGGTTACATCCCGCGATCCCCCTGCCATTAGGTCGGTGAGCCACGGTGAGAGAGAGATACAGGGAGGAGTCTTCCCTAAGGTCACGAAGACTCCCGTGAACGATGCTTCCGTGAGGACATGCTCGCCCACGTTGGCCACGTCGATAGACCGACTACGGAGAATCAGGATCCAATCCGTTTGGCCCGCATCGCTACCTCCCCACCTGGCGAGCGAATGATCAGGAACACAGCGAGAAGCAGAGCGGAGGGGAGACCAACCCACAATCTGAAGTATCAACAGGAACAGCATAACTTGCAAGGACTCAGTAGGACATGCTATACAGGTAAGTCATTGCGCACAACCTAATTTCAGACAGAACTGCTGGTGCTACACACAATGCATGGTTAATTTATTGGCTGAGTTTGAACAATGGGCTCACGTTCAATCCCTCATTCCTATGAGTAAGGTATGCAGTACATGCCTGATATTATCCCCACTTTGCGCACGTTTGCCACACTGGAGCTACATTCACTGGGGCACAATATACGGATCTTACAGAGATAAACTGGTCTTAGGGGGCATATTGGTTGACCACAGACATATTCATTCAGACCAGGTTAATTAAGCTCAGCTGACTCAAAATGTCGGCAATAGCTTAAAAACAGAGATAGTGGACTTTCTATTCATGGATTGAACTAGTAAGAAAGTAACAGAGAACTTCTTCTTGGTAGTCACGACTGATAAAATAAAGAAAGGACCAATCCCTACTATGTAGATAAACAAAGAAAAAAGATTTCCCACGAAAAAGTCTCCTAATGGAAATTGAAAAAGGACCAAATCACAAGCACAGTTCTAGACAATAAACAGATTGGCCAATCCTGGAACTACACATTTAAATGGGTGGGCGCCCTAATCACACAGATAACATCCTCATTTACAAACCCAAATATAGCAAAGAGGAGAGTTCTGCTTGTCAGGCCTAGTGCCAACTCGTATTCTAAAGGTAAACCACAGTATATACCCCTCCCAGACCCATCCCATCTCGAAAGCTTAATCCTGCACTATGGAGCCCACTGGCATCCACACTTATTCCATTATCTACCCCCCAACCGTACAAAAAAAGCATCTAAAGGATTTAAACACAACATTCTAAAATCTCACCCAGAAACCCCAATCTCTGATTCCTACTTCTCAATTAACAAAGGACATATTACTAATGACATCATCTTCTAAACTAAAAGAAGAGCTCAATGGAGAAAAGCCTTTCTCGCTCTACTCATGGTCACCGCCACAAGGAAAACAGCACATGGACTTACGCTATTTATAGTCTCCCCTCCCCAGTCTATAAAGCAGCAGCTACACTCACTATCTATCATAATGAAATCATTCTCATGGAATCATCGGTCTACAACCTAAAACTGCTAGATAACATCTTTCCCCTCATCAAGGATAAAGTTATAAGAACACACCCTCCCCAGTCAATCGTAATTACGGCTCAACTACAAACTCCCGATCTGACTTCCCCTTAAGTCATGACACCTATACGTCCCTCCCTACATCTACACATACACCCAGCTCAGACCCAATTGGCACAAGGGTTAACAACACATGCCTCCCTGAGCCTGATTCTCACCCTCACACAACCACTACTCACACGGTTCTATTCACTCCCCACTCCCCTAGCTCCCATCGCCCTGCCCTACCACCCCATCATCTCCCTGCACCAACACTCCAACTTTCCCATTCACACCTCATAGTCAAGCCATCACACACCCTCATTGCACCACTCATCCCCCCTATTATTATTCCTCTCCCCTTTACAAAAATAGCAGCAAGGTCCCTGCCACACATTTAACCATTGCTTCACATCATCCCAACACCCCAACCATCCCTTCCCTCCCCACTTCCACCATCAAGGTCCCTTACTTAACACACATCCAGACCCCCTCTCACCCGGCCTTTACACGCCCCCTCTCCATAGATAACCACACAGAAAGAGTTCATCACAGGGATCCCAATTACGTCCCCCACTCAAACTGCTTACAAGAACCAACTACACCTCCTTCACCCACAGTCCATCCATGCAAGATGACAACTCCCACTCCAGACCCCAAACTGGATGAGATATTACTATATCTTCAACAAATCAAGGCTGACATCCAAACTCTACACAACCTAATTCTTCAACAACCTAAGCTTACGTGCACTAAAGCTGAATCCAGAACATGCCCATACATCAAAAATTCAAAACGCACATAACAAACTGAAGTAAGCTCTCAAAATCACGAGCCCATATGTTGGAGTACAGTGCCTTACCACAACGTATTATCCCACCCAATCAGGTTGAAAAACCTCCTATCTCCTAAAGAACTATTCTCTCTACTCCGCTCTCATGAGTGATCATACCTTCCACCTACCGTTAGGCAACCTGAGAACTTACCTACAGATTCCCTAATTTAGTCTATTCCTATCAACTCCCACAGAGTTACAAGACACAATCCAAGAGGCATAGTTGAAAACAACCTCACGTGAACTTCTCTCACACACAAACCAAACACAGCACCCTACAATTCGAGGCTAAAATGTATACTACTTAACTGCAGGTCAGCATCTAGGCATGCAACCGTTATAGCAGACCTTTTTCTCGCTGACGAACCAGACATCTTAATCCTGACTGAAATATGGCTAAATGAATCATCTACGCCCATCCTGGACATACTAGTACCCCCAAACTATGAAATCACTAGACAGAATTGATAGATTGGGTGGTGGGATTGCCTGCATACACCAGAGCAATCTAACAGTGATCAATTCCAATGCCCCAGCACCCCCCTCCTGGGAATACCTTTGTGTAAATATCTCTAGTAATACCAAACAAATATGCTCACTACACACATTTTACCACCCTCCAGGAGATAACCTCACAGTCATAGAACACCTTATGGATACTCTTGCTACAAATGACGCCCAACAAATTATGCAAATATTCTTGGGGGACTTCAACTTACACTGGGTGACCAAAATGACCCAGGGATCAATAGCCTCAAAGCTTTCCTCTCAGACCTAAATCTTAACCAAATTTGTAACGGTGCTACACATGATAAAGGCTCAATCCTCGACCTAGTAATCTCCAAAGCTAACTCCATCTAACTTGACTCAATCCTCCCGCGTGATTGGTCTGACCATCACATCGTCACTTTCCATATCATGGAATCAATTAAGTGGCTTTCTGCACAGCCCCCAAGTACAAAAATCTGAAAGAGGAACCTTAAAAACGTTGATCCCAACCTACTTGTAACCTCTAATCCTAACATCCTTTGTCCACCGGAAGCCCTAGCCGATGTACATTCTCTGACCAACCACTATTTCCACTCCATGAACAACTTATTAGACAAAATAGCTCCCTTACAACTTAAAAGAACTACCACAAAAGGCTCACAACCCTGGTATGACGATAGGCTAAGTGAAGACAGGCGATCACTAAGAGCAATAGAACGTAGAAGGAGATCTGCACCGTCCTCTGACCACCTCAAACTACTAAGAACCACTAGAAACTTCTACTTTAGAAAGATCAGAAGATCTAAAACCGACTTCTTCAGTACTCAACTAGACCATGCCAAGAACCGCCCCAAAAAACTATTTGATCTAATCAAAGCCCAAACCAAGAGCAAACTCACCCACCCCAAGACTACCCCAGACACCTTACCCAATTGTGAGGAATTTGCCTCATATTTTATTATGAAGTCAGAAACCATAAAAACCAACTTGCTTAGTGACCTTTTAACTCTTATGGACATGCAAAAGAACTACTCAGGGCCCCAGACAGTTAACCCAGTCAAAGGCTCCACAAAATTCAACCTAAAAACAATGCTTCCTGGGCTATCTTCAATTCTTACAGTGAAGACACTATACTAAAAACGCTAACCACCTTGAATCCCTTCAGTCACTTCACTGACCCGCTTCCTGCTAACTACTTAAAAGACTTCATTCCACTGCTACTCCCGTTATGGACCAAGATTATCAACACCTCCCTCCATCAAGGAACCATCCCAGAAATCCTGAAAACAGGTCAGGTATCCCCTATCCTAAAAAAAACAACAGCTGACACAGCAGACTTAAATAACTATTGTCCGATATCCAACATCTCCACTTTAGCCAAGCTCTTAGAAAAATGTGTTCACTTGCAGCTTATCAATCACATTGATCAATTCAACCAACTCAACCAATACCAATCAGGCTTCCGGGCAGGTCACAATACAGAATCAGCCATGACCCACATAATAGACGACGCACTAAAAATCCTTGACTAAAACGAAGCCTGCTTACTTATCTAACTCGATCTTTCATCGGCATTTGACACCGTCAAACACAACAACCTGCTAGAGCTCCTAAAGCACAGAATGAGACTATCTGTTTCCGTGCTTTCATGGTTTACCTCTTTCCTCCAAAATAGATCTCAAAGATTCAAGGTCAATCAATCCTTGTCTAACCCCGTCCCAGTCACGTTAGGAGTACCGCAAGGCTCTTCCCTTTCACACACACTTTTCAACCTCTTCATGGAGCCTCTCACCGAACTTTTCAATCTCTCCAATGTCCATTTTCACATGTATGCAGATGACACCCAACTCTACATCAAGATCCACTCACTCGAGGATATCAAATCTCTCAACTCAACGCTACAAAAAACTCAAGCATGGTTGGCCGAAAACCATTTGAAACTTACCTCCCTCAAACGGAATTCCTCTTAATCGCCCCCCCCAACAAATCCTCAACTGGATGAAGCACCTAACAGCACTCAAAGTACAACCGCTCAATGTCGTATCAGCGAGATCATTGGGTGTGACACTGGACAGACACCTAAAGATGCAGAAACATATCAACGCCTCCACAAATGCAAATTTCCACATGAACACCTTAAGAAAACTGAAACCCTTCCTGCCAGCAAACAACTTTAAACAAGCAGTTCAAGCCCTAGTAATCCCAAGAGTGGAATATGGGGCTGTAGCCCTATGTGGCCTCCCCAGATCGACAACAGCCCTGCTAAGAGCCGCTATCAACTCAGCCACAAGACTCATCACAGGCTCAAAAAGAAACACTCACATCTCCCCAGACCTTAGAGCCCTCAACTGGCTACCATTCAAAGCTAGAATTCATTTGAAAATTGCATGTATGACACACAAGGCCTCACATCACAACACTCCGAGCTATCTAGCTCAGAAACGGGTGCTCTCTACTGGTCATAGGTCCTCTAGGAGCTCCAGGAATCTTCTACTGAAACCACGATTATCCAAGAAGAAAACGTACAACCGGACCTTCTCGGGAATGGTTCCTAGGATTTGGAATGCTTTGCCTACAGAAACAAGACTGAGCCCTTCTACTGCCTTCTTCAAAAAAGAAGTGAAAGTGATTCTCATGTCTGAACTCACTTGAATTTTGTACTTACCACTGTAATATAAGTATTAGTCTTTATTAATTATCTCCTGTTATCGGAATCACATATATTTCTATTTTTCTATGCAAGTACCTTTGTCCAACTTCTTCGGTGTAAAGCGCTCTGATACCCACAAGGGTCTTGTTTGCGCTATGTAAAACCTCCAAATAAATAAATAAAAGCCTAGGTTATCGTACCTCCATTTATTCTTTGGCTTTATTCTATTTATTGATTTCGCTTTAGGGTAGCCATTGCAAAGAACCAGTTAAATGTATTTGCCTAATTGGCATTATATGATAACAGCATGTCTACACGCTCTATTAAGGTACCGCATTTTAACATAGCAATCGCCCTATGTCTACATCTAGTTGCATCTTACCATGATCATCATGATCCTCTGTTCACACACTCAGTCGGGGATCCACATTCTGACAAATATCTCTGTCTACCTTTACATTGTTTGGAACGGCATTATGTAGGACACTTACTGTCGTTCATGGCTGCAAGAAGAGTCCTACAGGTGTCATAAGGTCAAATATAAATAAAATAGATGCATCTGTGATCTTTGCTTATGATCATATGCTTTTTTTTCATTATTATTATTATTTTTTTTTTATCCTCATTTGCGTGCATGGCTCCAATCTATCAAAACAAGAAATTGCCACAGAGCAGGACATCAGGCTGTGCTTCTGTACTGTCTCAGCGTTAGCTGGCAGGGATGTCGTAGGAGAGGGGGGGTGGCCACCAGTTCCCAACAGCACATACACGTAAGCCTTGAAAAATCTCGCTTAGGGCTATTCGTTGGTAGATAGTGCCCGAGATACCGAGGCCCCATAAGCACCATGGCTCCTTGCCATAGAAACAAGGGTAAGCAATGCCCGCATTAATCATATGACCTGGGAGAAAAAAAAATCCCAGGCTCAGTACGACTGCTCTAACTGTGTCCAAAAAGCTCTCCTGCTCGGATTTCCACCCCTGGCTAGATCAAGTTTTGAGATCTGGAGGACTGAAGACTGCCATTCTTGTATGGTGGGCGGCTGGGCGTCTTTCCAGTGTCTACAAATCTCCCTACGCGCCGCCAGAATAGAATAAAACAACAAGTTAGAAGCAGCATTATGGGCTTTGCCCCTCAGGCCGAAAATAACTAGAGCGAGATCAATGGAAATGTGAGAACCCAGTGACAAGGATAGTTTGTTTCCTATAGAGTCCCAGAATGAAGTTATTTTCGGGCATTCGTAAAACATATGAATGTCGGATGCAGCAGCTAGTCCAACCCTTGGGCTCGAGACCGGGCCTGTCGAAGAAAACTTTGACAGCCTCTGCGGGGAATAGTAAGCCCTGTGCATTGTGAAAAGATGGTTCCTACGGAGCCAAGCAGGTTTAACCAAGTCCCACAATACCACACAAGAAGCTGACCAAAGCTCCTCCACGTCTATTCCTGGCATTGAATCAGCCCATAATGATGTCGGAAGGCAAAATTTACCGTCTGTTTCCTCTATGATCTTATTGTACCAGAGTGATACTTCCTTCTTTGCAGGGGGACTGTCCAGCAGGCACGTCACTAGTTCGCTGTTGCCACCTATAGGTAAGCTGCTGATCCAGGATGGCTGTACATTATATGTCTGAGACCAGCTTGATATTTGTATGCATTTGAATCTCGACAGGCTTGGCCCGACTTTGTTGGTTAAGTAGTCCCAAGGAAGTAGAGATCCATCCATGAGCAGGTCTCCCTAGGTGATAATTCTGGCCTCTCTTAGTGGTTGTGTTAGTGCGTCTTCTGCCCAAGCTGGGGGAGCGGGTAGGTCCCATATAGGAGCATTCTCTGAGTAATACCCCAATTTGATCGCGTGCCTCACTCTATACCACGTGGATGCTATCCCCTGCAATACCTTCAATTTTATTTATTTTTTAAATTTGGGGTCTCTGAATTTAAACAAAAAACTGCCCTGTCCTACTCCCTTACAATTCAGTAAAGTAGAGAACATATGGCCTACCCCTGTTACTGCTTCTGTTTTTAATAACATGCGTGAATGCGAGAGCTGAAACGCCCACGCGTAGACCTGAAGATCTGGTCCCGCCAGCCCTCCCTTCTCTCTGCGGCGTCTAATTTTCTTCCAAGAGATTCTTGGGCTCTTACTATTCCAAATAAAAGTAGAAATCGCGCTTTGCAGCTTTGAAATTAACTTAGGATAAAAAAAAAGTGGAATTGAATTGAATAAAAACGAGATCTTTGGCAGAATACACATCTTTACCAGATTAACCTTACCTAAGATAGCAAGCGGAAGGTGTGACCAATCTCTCATATGTTTTCGGCACTGCGCTGCTATTTTGGCAAAATTTAAAGAGGCAATCAAGTCAATATCTTTAACTATATTTATCCCCAGATATCGTAGTTGAGGTCTTGATGTTTCATTGTGTGTAAAATTTCCTTCCCCTACTGCTACGTTGATTAAGCCTGAGCCTATGATAGTGGGGAATTGCATTAGGGAGAGGTTTTTATCGATTGAAGAATAAAGCATCTTGTACCACTCAGCTAGCCCCCTTCTCCTGCCTGGTGCCTAAAGACATTAAAAGTTTGTCTGCAGCCTGCACTGATCGAATATTATGCATTTTATTGTCCAACATAATCGTAAGAGATGCGGGGAAGCCCATCTGCACCGTTGCACCCAGTTTCCGAAAGGCATCCATTCTTCTGCCTAGCTCCCACTGTTTATCAAGGGTGAATATGGACAGGTCGGAACGTATTTGGAAGTTAAAACCTTTGCCTGTTAGTGATTTTTGCTTTAAGGCTAGGCTCAAGATATGCTCCTTCAAGGAGTAAGTGTGAAAGTTTACGAGAATTTTTCTCGGCTTAGCCCTCTGCGGATTGCGCCTGAATGGGTCTCGTTGTATATCTGTTGCTAATTCCTCATTAGAATGCAGGAGATTAAGAGATTCTTTTAGTAACAAGATAATGAAGCTCTTGATATCAATGCCTTCGCTACCTTCAGGAACGTTCAGGATGCGTATATTACTGCGCCTGGCGTTATTTTCCAAAACCTCCATCCTCTCAGATAAGGCCAGATCTTCCCTTTTTAATTTCAAAATGTCTTCCTGGGTGCCCTCAGCTCGCATAGAGATTTGTCCCACTGTTTCTTCCAAGGCTTGAGTTCTTACCAACAGACTAACTATCTTTTCATCTAGAGACTCGCAAAAATTCCTTATTTCTCTTTGATTTGAGGCCTACTCTACAAAACCTTGCTTAATCTCGGCAGATAGTGATGCAAACATCTGTTACAACGAGTCGACAGAGATGGGTGCTAAGTTGGAGTCTAAAGCTCCATTTATTTCCAAACAAGGAAGAAGATCACCATCAGCAGAATTAGAAGCAGGATTGGAAGCCAAAAAAGGCTCTGAAAGTGCTCCCACTTCCAAGTTATTTTCAGTGTTGTCTGAAGCTATATTGCTGGGAGGGTCTTCACAACTACTCTCTGAAAGTGAGGGCGCAACAAGCGATGTTATAGCAAAAACTTTCTCTGATCGTGAAGCGGTGTCTTCAACAACTGGACCTGCTTGTCCGGTCTGATTGTTGTGTGGATCTCCGCCTCCCCCCAAACAGGGATGTACCGCAGAATGTAATGCAAAATCGGAGTCAAATTCTTCATGCTGGACTATGCTGTCTATAGGATTAGTGAGCGCTATGGCTGAGGCTAAGTCATGTTCGAGTGACGCCATATCACTAGCCCCTGGATTGAATTCAATAGAAGTACTATCACTCCGTTGATGTTCTTGTCCAATTTCCAGCACTTGTGGGATAACCTTGAAGTAAGAGGGCAGGGATGGGGTAATTTTAGGGATAGGGACAGGAAGAGGCTTTGCCTTACTACGCTTTCTTCCCCTCTTTGCTTTTACTACGGTAGAAAGATATGAGGATGTTCTCGGGGCCTTCAGGTCAGGGGATACTTTGGCGGAGTTTTGGAAACTCTGTGAAGCTTCAGGTATCTCCCTTACTAGCTTCTCCCCTGAAGTTAACAGCACACCTTTACCCTTCCTTTTGCGGGAAGCACTAGCCCTCTCCAGGCTCTTCGCTGCGCTTTTACCCTTATGGTTCTTGTCAGACTCTGCAGCATTCATGCAACCGGGGGGTAGGTTTGAGGCTCTCAGTTCACACCCACCACTCTTGCCTTTTACCTCATAGACGCTGACGCTGTCGCTGCTGGCTTCATCCTCCTCCTCGAGCGATTCACTTACGTGTGACCTGGTGGAGAAATCCGCTGTAGAAAGGCACGGTGTAACACTGGGAGCATACGCGCCCTTACTGCCTCGGCTCGTGTAGCTTGAATGGGAGTCTCCACGGAGGCTCCGTAACCGCCTGTTCCTACGGAGCTCCAGGGCGGCCTGTCTCCAGTGCAGCAGCTCAGGTTGCCGCTGCCCGCTCGTAGGGCGTTCACCACTGCCGGTCTCGGAACTCCCTTCCCCAGTGCCGCGGTGAACGCCTTCGTCAACACACATCGGAGCGCAGCTGTGTAGTCCGTGGTATCCGTAAGCCCGTAAGTAACAACAGGCAAGATGTGCACAAGAATTGTTCGAGATTTTTGTCTTCGGCTATAGTATAGATGTTTAGCTGTTCGTAATGATGCTAACAATTCATGATAGCGAGCCGCGTGAGACAAGCTCAGGCACTCGAGAACGGGAACGGAGCGGAGCACTGCAGCAGTCAGCCGACCGCCGCCATGTTTCCCTCTGCATGATCATATGCTTTTGTACTATGTAGCCGGGGTAGTGAACAATTAACTGTACCTCTTTATGTATCAGTTCGTAAAACCATTTCTTTTGACTGGAACGCCTTTTACCAATTCAAGATGGCGCGACTGTCTCAATTTTTAGTCTTATCATAGTTTTCACTATACATCACGTGACCAATATCAGTTTACGCATCAATTTGAGACACAGACTTTATAAAATCGCGACACCGTTTGCTGACATCAGCCTCGCTGGGTTCTCCGTTCAGTCCCTTTGTTATTGACTTACAGATGACTCTGTGCCTACATACTACGGTAAGATTGATCTCGGCACCCAACATTTTCTGCTATTGTGCATCTAGTTAATCTGTGTTGTCACTAGACCACTATCGGCAGGTCGCCTATTTTGTGTTTACTTCAGGAACAGTTGCCAATTTTTAATAAGGGGGGGGTCCTTGTGGCCTCCATTAATCATGTACCCGGTTGGATGTGTCCCAAAATTGGGCACATGACATGCTAAAACTCAGGCACATACAATGCATATTGTTTAATACGTAGTGGTACCATTTCGAATTCCCTATATATATTCACAGTGACCTTTGCAGAACATGTTTCCATGTAAAGGTCTTACAAGCTGATGTATTGTATATTATTTAGTTATAAAACTCAACCAGTAGTTATTTGGCTATATCTGTAACAAAAAGATACACACATGGATTTTGCAATACGCGTGGCTTAGGAGGTAATCGCCCAGCGACTCATACACGTTTTAGGTGTGATCAGGATAGAGAGCTCTTTTTAGGCAACATGACCTAGAACTGATGAACTCCATGTAAAACTTTTTCTTGTAGAGCCATCGCGCAATAACAACAATCCACTCACTGTTATTGTCTTAGCAGAAAAGGTCACTTTATTAAGACAGGTAAAACAATATTTTCCTTCTGCAAAACTATAAACATTCTTTGTCATATCAAAAACCCCATTTGCATAATACTTCAACCAAACCAAAACATCTTATCATAATAAACCCAAATAGTTCCAACAAAACTTGCATAAAAACCCCACGTAATGCAAACAATCCCATCATTCCCTTTCAATCAATCAATCAATCAATCAATCAATCAAACAAATTTGTAAAGCGCGCTACTCACCCGCTAGGGTCTCAATGCGCTGGGGGGGGAGAAGCTACTGCTCGAACAGCCAGGACTTCAGTTGTTTCCTGAAGGAGAGATAGTCCTGGGTCAGTCGTAGGTGGGTGGGGAGGGAGTTCCACGTCTTGGCCGCCAGGTGGGAGAAGGATCTTCCTCCGGCGGTGGATTTGCAAATTCGTGGGACGGCGGCGAGGGCGAGGCTTTCGGATCGGAGCTGGAGGATGGGTGTGTAGAATGTGAGGCGGCTGTTGAGGTATTTCGGGCCCATGTTGTGGAGAGCCTTGTGTGCATGGGTGAGGAGTCTGAACGTGATCCTCTTGCTGACGGGGAGCCACTGCAGGTCTTTCAGATGGGCAGAGATGTGGCTGTGACAAGGGATGTCCAGGATGAGTCATGCAGAAGCGTTCTGTATGCGCTGGAGTCTTTTCTGGAGTTTGGCTGTGGTTCCAGCGTAGAGGGTGTTCCCGTAGTCTAGTCGACTGGTGACGAGGGCCTGGGTGACCATCTTCCTGGTTTCGGTGGGGATCCAACGGAAGATCTTTTGGAGCATCCGCAGGGTGTTGAAGCAGGATGATGAGACGGTGTTGACTTGTTTGGTCATCGTGAGGGAGGAGTCCAGGATGAAGCCCAGGTTGCGTGCCTGGTCCGTTGGCTTGGGTGCGGTGCCCAGGGCAGTTGGCCACCAGGAGTCGTCCCAGGCAGAAGGGGATGGTCCCAGGATGAGGACTTCCGTCTTGTCTGAGTTCAGTTTCAGACGGCTGAGCTTCATCCATTCCGCGACATCTTTCACTCCTTCCTGGAGGCTGGCTCGTTGGTGAGGAAGAGGATCCGCTTGGTGTCGTCGGCGTAGGAGATGATGTTGAGGTTGTGTTGGCGTGCGATGGCTGCGAGCGGGCTCATGTAGATGTTGAAGAGGGTGGGGCGGAGTGAGGATCCTTGCGGAACGCCGCAGATGACTTTGGTGACCGAGGATCGGAACGGGGGAGGCGGACTCTCTGGGTTCTTCCGGCAAGGAACGAGGTGATCCACTCCAGGGCCGCTCCTTGGATTCCGGTGTTGCTGAGGCGCTGTATCAGGGTGCGGTGGCATATGGTTTTGAAGGCTGCTGAGAGGTCTAGGAGGATGAGGGCAGCAGTTTCCCCGTTGTCGAGCAGGGAACTGATGTCGTCGGTAGCTGCGATGAGAGTGGTCTCGGTGCTGTGGTTTGCTCGGAAGCCGGACTGTGAGGGGTCGAGGGATCCGTTTGTCTCGAGGAAGGCGGAGAGTTGTTTGTTGATGGTCTTCTCGATGATTTTGGCCGGAAAAGGGAGGAGCGAGATGGGGCGGAAGTTCTTGAGGTCCGTGGGGTCCGCAGTGGGTTTCTTCAGGAGGGCGCTCAGCTCGGCATGTTTCCAGCTCTCCAGGAAGGTGGCGGATGCGAAGGAGCTGTTGATGATGTTCCGGAGATGGGGTGCGATGATGGAGTCCGCTTTGTTGAAGATGTGGTGTGGGCAGGGGTCAGTTGGGGAGCCGGAGTGGATGGTGTTCATCAGGCAGGTGGTGTCTTCAGTGCTGACAGGGGTCCAGGTGCAGAGGGTGGTGGTGGGGGGCGTTGGTTCGGGGGTTAAATGCGTGGTCTGTGCGCTGGAGCTGTTGTGTATGTCGGTGATCTTGCGGTGGAAGAACGAGGCAAATGAGTCGCAGAGGTCTTGCGAGGGTGTGATGTCGTTGTTGCAGGCGCTGGGGTTGGAGAGCTCTTTAACGATGCTAAAGAGTTCCTTGCTGTTGTGGGTATTGTTGTCTAGGCGTTCTTTGAATGTTGTCCTTTTGGTGGTGTGGATCAGCTGGTGGTGTTTGTGGGTGGCGTTCTTGAGGGCAGTCATGTTTTCGGTTGTCTGGTCGTGGCGCCAGGCTTTCGAGGGTGCAGCAGGTTTTCTTGGAGTTCCTGCTGCTGTGTCTGCTGGGAGGGTTCTTCAGTGGTGCGAGTTCATCGGTGCAGTTGGTGAGCCACCGTGTGAGGTTGCGGGCTGCTTCGCTGGGGTTCAGTGCGTTGGTGGGTGGGTTCTGGCTGAGGGCGGTGGTGATCTTGCTCCAGCTTCGGCGGGGAACCTGTTGCGGGTAGTGGTGGGTCGTGGTTCTCCTGAAGTTGAAGTGGACTCAGCTGTGATCTGCCCAGTGTAGTCCGGTGGAGCGGCTTAAGGAGATGTGCTTGCTGGAGGAGAAGATGGGGTCAAACGTGTGGCCGGCGTAGTGGGTGGGGGTGTTCACCAGTTGCTTGAGTCCGAGGTTGGCGAGGTTGTCTAGCAGGGCGGCGGTGTTACAGTCCTTGTTGTTCTCCAGGTGGAAGTTGAGGTCCCCTAGGAGGATGTAGTCTGAGGAGGTGAGGGCATGCGGGCTGACGAAGTCTGCAATGGTTTCGCTGAATTGTTTGCGTGGTCCCGGGGGTCTGTAGATGAGAGTGCCTCGGAGGGTGGTCTTGGGTTCGGTGTGTATCTGGAAGTGAAAGTGCTCGGCGGCAGTGAGGGTGTCGTCGGAGTTGGTCGTGATGCGGATGGTGTTTCTGTAGACGATGGCGATGCCTCCTCCGGTTGGGTGATCTTGTAGCCATCCCGGATGGCTATGGCAATGTCAGGGGCTGAGGAGGCATTCATCCAGGTTTCTGTGAGGAAGGCGACGTCTGGTGATGTTGTGTCAAGGAGGTTCCAGAGTTTGACGGCGTGCCTGTGGACGGAGCGGGTGTTGAGCAGGATGTACTTGAGGTGATTATTGCTGGTGCTTGGCTTGGAGGGTACGGTGCAGGTTCGGAGGCAGGTGAATTTGCAGGTTTGGCAGGTGAAGGGTCCGTGGGTGTGTTTCGGGATGGCTTGGTAGCAGGCGGGGTTCCGACCGGTGTTGAGATCATGGAGGGTGGCGGCGTTGTAAGTCCGTCGGGTGGGCCGGCCTTGTCGAGGCCTTTCCCGGCCAAAGTCATCGAGAAAGCCGTCAACAGCCAGCTCGCCACCTTCCTTGAATCCAACAACTCCCTTGATCCATCTCATTCCAGGTTTTGAGCCAAACACAGCACCGAAACCGCCCTCATTGCAGCGACCAACGACATCCGAGCACTCCTGGACAACGGAGAAACAGTGGCCCTCATCCTACTCGACCTTTCCGCCGCTTTCGACACAGTTTGCCACAGCACCCTTATACATCGCCTCAGCAACATCGGCATACAAGGAAAAGCCTTGGACTGGATCATCTCATTCCTTGCTGGGAGAACTCAAAGAGTCCGACTTCCCCCATTCTACTCAGAGGCCACCGAAGTCATCTGCGGTGTACCTCAAGGATCCTCACTCAGTCCCACCCTCTTCAACTTCTACATGAGTCCTCTCGCCTCCATCGCGCGTCAACACAACCTCAACATCATCTCTTACGCAGACGACACCCAGCTAATCCTTTCCCTCACCAAAGACCCCAACACCGCCAAAACCAATCTTCACGAAGGCATGAAAGAAGCAGCCGAATGGATGAAACAGAGCCGCCTAAAACTCAACTCAGACAAAACGGAGGTGCTCATCCTAGGATCTTCCCCCTCAGCTTGGGACGACTCTGGGCACAGCACCCACACCCACAGACCATGCACGTAACCTTGGCTTCATCCTAGACACCTCTCTCTCGATGTCCAGACAAGTCAACGCCTTCTCGTCCTCCTGCTTCAACGTCCTTCGCATTCTCAAAAAGATCTTCCGCTGGATCCCCCTCGAGACAAGAAAGACTGTCACCCATGCACTAGTCACGAGTCGACTGGATTATGGTAACACACTTTACGCCGGAATCACAACAAAATTACAGAAAAAACTCCAGCGCATCCAAAATGCGTCAGCGAGACTCATATTAGACATCCCGCGCCAAGATCACATCACCGGACATCTAAAAGACCTCCACTGGCTTCCCGTCAACAAAAGAATTACTTTCCGCCTTCTCACCCACGCACACAAGGCCCTCTACAATCTAGGACCCGAATGCCTCAACACTCGACTGTCCTTCTACAAACCCACCCGCCAACTAAGATCGTCCAATCAAGCCCTCGCCGCAGTCCCGCGCATCCGGAAATCCACCATGGGTGGCAGATCCTTCTCCTTCCTGGCTGCCAAGTACTGGAACTCACTCCCCACCCACCTCCGCCTTACTCAGAACCACATCTCCTTCAGAAAAGAACTGAAAACCTGGCTATTCGACAAATAATGAACCCCTTCCTCTAGCGCCTTGAGATCCTCTGGGTGAGTAGTGCGCTATACAAATGCCCGAACTTGAACTTGAACTTCCCATGTAAGAGAGATTCTTATGAATATTAGCAACTTACCCCACCTGTACCTCAACGGAATTACTTCTGCTATCCACTTTTTAATCTAAACTTGAAACCTTATTTCCCACATCAGCACTACTAACAATTGGAGACTGTGCAACCACATTCCCCACCACCTCCCCAGTAGACACTCCCACATCATCAGACAATGAAAAATCCCCCACACCCACAGAACGTGTATTCTGTTTTCCACCCAAAGATTGTGACCAAGAAGTGCACCAATGTGGCATACCTGTTGATAACTGAGCGGAGCATTTCTGAAATTCCTTTGGATCATCACGCTGACGATGACCATGTCGCTGCTATTGTCCGTTGCACTGTCCGCTCCTGACGTCTGCAACAAACTAATAACATCGGTTGCCCCAGACCCACATTATCCTGTATTTGCAATTGTGCATTATCATCAACCAGATCTGCACCCAAAACCCCTTCATCATTATCATCATAATCATCCCCATAATCCAATTGTTCCTCATGTATATCCAACTTGAGGTTACTACTTCCAGGTAGTTCCCCATCCCCACCCCCCATCAATTTCAATTCAATTCAAAAATACTTTATTCGGATTTCAACAAATCCATAAAAGTGACACAATTAAAAAGTACGTTAAAAATGATTACAATATCTCTCACAGGTAGTTGAAAACTGCAAAAAGAGCATACATGCATAAATGTAAACGATCAATGTAATCCAGTTACTAAAGTGCAGTCCAATTTACTAAAGTGCAAAGGCATTGAGAGCTGTACAGCACATAACATTTCAAGGAGATTCCATTGATTTACGTGTAGAGGAAATGACTTTCAGAAATGAACTTACACGGAAAATCAATTCATCGTTTTCTAGTTTTAAAAGCATAGAGTAGGATTGGGTCAGGGAGACTGGTATGTGTTTTTTAAAATATGGGGCTAAAAACCATTTAATGTATTTCATATAAAATTTACAGTTAAAAAAGAAATGCAATTTATTTTGTCTACTGAATCCATCACAGGGACAGGGGCATGGCGTATTTCCAGAGTTCATTATACTGTGGCCCATAGGAAAGCAAAGTGAGTATTTGATAGTCCCGGCTCTCAGGCGATACAGTAGCGATCTTTCCCAATTAGTCAATGGAAGTCTTAGGTATAAGGGAATTTGTTGTGGAGATGAGTCATTGTTTACATTGTTCACATATGACTTAACAGTTTGTTTTTTCAGTTCTTCCTTCAACCTCTTTTCCCTATAAAGAGCATAAAGTTCAAATTTTACATCCTTTTTGTCAGTGCTCTTGATCTGAAGAGGGTCGTTAAAAAGATGGATTTTGCCTATGCTGTTTAGGCTTTCCTGTGTTGCCCGAAGCCACAGGATGCTCATGCCTTTATCACAAGCTAAACACTCCTTCACAATTTCCTGAGTTAGGGTAGCGCGATCATTAGTCCAAATGGCCAGCCAGAGTAATGCAGGCCGTGTAGCAATAAAATCAGTTATATAAGGCAAGTTAAGTTCAGCATGGCAGATGTGCCCGGATGAGGCGATTGGGGCTCCAAGTAGTTTCCTGCATAACCTGTTCTCTTCTGTCTGCAGGCTGGGTGTTTTCACTATCCCCCAAATCTCAGCGCCATAGGTTGCTACCGGGACACATTGCAGTCAGTATATATTCACAATTGCGCTAGTTGTTTCACTCCTCTTTGGCCGTGGAAGGGAAAGGATTGAATTTATGGCCTTTGAGAACTTGCCCGTGGCGTGGGCGAGATGCCCACTCCACAGGCCGTTCGCAGCAAAGACCATACCTAAGTAAGGAAAGTATTTTGTGGAGTTCAATTTATCTTGTCCTATGGAAATGGAATTAAGATGTTTGGCCCCTGGCCCGCAAGTCATAATAAACGATTTTTAAAAATTCACTTTCAAATCCAAATTCCCCATAAAATGTGCGAAGTTCTTGACCAGAGCGCGTAGGGTGTTTGGTGTTAGGCCCATAATCACCGCGTCATCGGCATACAAAAGTGCAGGTAACAATCTCCCTTGGATTCTCAGGCCGTCAATGGTAGTTTTTTTCAAAAAAATCGCTCAGTCCGTTTATATAGATAATAAACAGCTAAAACGCACCCCCCATCAGGCAACCTCCAATTGGTCACAGGCATCCGCTCAGAATGCCCGGCAGTATGGTGAAAATCCACACTTGATCCGCCATGAATGTCAGATATTCATCCAAAAGCCACAACGTGCTTCGTGCTCGAAAGACTTTGAACTCCTGTCGCTGTCTGTTCTCCTCCTGATGATGACACCTTCAAACCACTCCTGCCTATAAGCGCTGAAGACTCCAAAACATTCCCCCCATGCCCGTGTTCCTACTCCGAGCTGGCACTCATAGCCAACTGGGTGTTAGAATGCTCCACCCAGACCCATTGCCCAGCCTGAGGCCCAAACGATGAATCAAAGTTAAATTGAGGTTGAACCAGAGGAGAACGAGATTTGGGAAAAATAAACTCACAATCATATGAACCCAATAACTGCTCAGGCATTATATCAACACGCTCACTGAGAAGAAACAATTCCACCACCTCAGGTTCCTCATGTGCATAAACATGTACTATTGACTCTATGTGTTCCAAATGACCTGCTTCGAGCGAAACCCTGTTTGACAACTTGGATTTGTCCCCAGGGGGACCTCTAGGCAAAGGAGACTGCACAAATACAAAATGATCACCCAACAACACTGTCCCAGTAACATTGGAAATCCTTAACTGCTTTTTACCTGCTTGTTGGGTGTGCAGGAAAATATATGTGTTCCTCTAGCACCTCTTCCCCACTATCACTTGAGTAGTCTACCAATGAGGAAGAGCGATTGCTTAAATTTACTTGAGGCGCTAAATCAATTGGAGCGCCTACCATCTGAACACATGGGCGCTTCAAAAGCACATTCCTTTTCTCTTTTGCCCGTAATGCATTTAAAAGGCTTGCCGGCAAAACAAGCGCAATGCCCTCCCTCCCAGCAGAACCCCGCCCTCGCTTTCAGGAGCAAAGCAGAGTTTGACCGAGAGGCAGCCCCACCCCTCAGCGAGGCTCTTCTTCGAGCCCGGCCCACACGAGGGGCAGGGACCGCCCCTAACTGACCTGTGACTCCCACCGAAGCTGAGGAACACTGAGGTTCTGGAAGCCTGTCCCCGCCGCTCCTCGGGTAAGGACGCCCGTGGCTTTGTTTTAACGCGGCTTCCTTTTCCGCATTGATAGGCGTCAGTGGGACTCGGTCAATGCAACGGTAGACATGCCACTACCGCCGCAACCACTCCACTAGACGCCTTCCTTTTCAGACGCACCGCGCCCGCCACTACAACGGCAGACACCCTGGGCCTCAACAGGTCTTCGCAGCCCAGAGCACAAAGAACTTGCAGCACATCACCCACTGCCTCGCCCTCTGCCATAGTTAGACAATTAAACAACTTCTTCCTGAGAAAGTTGGCAAAATAATTGCTGACTAGAGGTAAAAATGTCACCTCACAGCAACAAACTGCTAACTAGCCTCCCAGAGTGCCCTCCCGCCAAAAGCGCACCTATTTATAACCTACCTGTAAGTCCCGCCCCCAAACCTACCTGTGCCTATCGCACTGCGTGGATTGTTCCACTGCGCGAAAAACCCCAGGGGGACACCGGCTCGTACCATATTCTCCCTGGGTCCCCATTCAGCACGGACTTTGACAAGCTCACACACGAAGCTGACTGGCACAAAACAAATAACGTGATTTACTGATCTAAATAGTCTTCATTATAAGGTATGTCGAATTTTATGACTCAGACATAATAGCAGCTCCGATAACACCTTCTATCTAGATATATCAATCTTCTGGTTTCTTTTCTTTACAGGAGATTCAACTCCGCTGATACAATTCATGTATACACACTCTATCTAGTACAGAGTACATACAAGATTTTTTAGGTAACACCTTCTGCAAAGATATTTCCAGCAAACTAATTTCGGTTTTAATTACTCATGACACTTTTTGTGTCACTTATCTTAACAGAATGTGTTATATCAACTAAGAATACAGCCACATAAGACAGAGTTTGTCAGTGGTTCTCTCCCCGTTACTGACGATACTAGTAAGTACCCTACGATGAGCATTTATCCCCCATAATTGATGTTCACAATGAAACACAGTTTAGTCTCATGGTGAGTTCTGCTTCCCTTCTTTTTGATTATGTGGGCTGTTCGTTCTCTTTTAGGCCGTTCACTATGGCACATGGTGGTTGATGCCCATTTCCATCTAAGCCTTATTTGATATTCCTCCCAAAGTGAATATGGGGAGGAAATTATGTTACTCTATGTTGTATGCTGTGCACACCATTCAGTGTTTTTTAGCTGAGGTGTTTAAGTTCTGTCTTTTCACTATTTTTTAACCAACACATGAATTAAATGTTGTGCATTAGGTCCAATTGACGTACTTTGTTCTTTACATGGGCCTTGAATATAATGTGTTTATACCTTTCAGGTACGACCTGGGTGTTCTTGTGTTGTTCTGATATCTGGCTAATTCCTGAGGAAAGGGGTGCTATCATTCATTAAGCCACCGAAACGCTTGTCGACCAATGCTGTTCAGATCCTGCTACACGCAGTCATTCCAATTGGTCGCGAAGAATGTGCAACCTTTTGTCTCCCACTTTCCAGATATATGTATTAGTGAATGTAGTATGAGTGTATATGAGGTTGAATGTTTGTGATGCAGCATGTATGAATTTTTGGTTTGTTTTCCTACTCAGGGGTTACTGATCTAAGAATGTTTTTGTATTTAAACTTTATGAAACAATCATGCAATTTTGTCTGTATATGTCTATAATAATGGTTTTATAGTAAAAAAAAGGAAAAGAAAGTAAAAAGATTTTGATAAAACAAAGAAGCCAAATAAATAATTGTTAATATTTACAAACAAAGTTTTCTTTTTGAATTTTGTTGTTGCTTAGCCCATGCTGAATTTAATTTCAGACTTTTAAAAGATATTTAGGTCATGAGGGAGTCATTTCATATTGTTTAGTTGTTTTCCCCTTTTCTCCCTGACCTCTATTTAACCTGTACAGAGGTGGTCCCCAATTTTTGATTTACCACTTTACTTTCAGACCATAGATACTAGAGGCCACTGACTGAAGATCCTACAACATGACTACAAAGAACCATTGCCATCATGCTAGAAGAGGCAGAGATTAACCTCTGGATCCATCAGAACGAAGCAGACTGTCTGGCAAAGACACCCAAAATACAATACTTTTACTCCTTGCCGAAGATGCATAATAAACAAATTGCCACCACCAGGTCGTCCAATTGTGCCTGGCTTAAACTCCATTCGGAACCATTGTCCCAGTTTGTGGACTATTTACTGAGACTCACTAATCAAAAAACCACCACGTATCTCAAAGACACCAGGGCTCTCCTTAATCACCTGAAAGGTATGACGCATGATCAAAAAACACTCACATACTTGGAGGTTTAGACATAGAGGGCCTATACACAAGCCTTCTGCAAGATACCACACTGCAGTCAATGAAGATATTATCTTCAAAAATGAATGACACTTCAATACACCAAGGCATTTTGTCTTAGAATGTTATTGCTTAGCTCTGACAAATAACTTTTTTGAGTTTGATGAGACATTATAACTGCAGACCCAGTGAACATCTATGGGGAGTACATTTGCCCCAAGCTTGGGAGGACACTCTGTAAGTGTCTGTAAAGACAAGCACATTCTCCATGATTCGGATGCCCACAAAACTAGAATCCAGTTTCGGAAAAGATTCATTGACAACATTTTTGTAGTCTGGAAGGGCTCATCTGACACCATTCCGGGCTTTTTAGAATGGCTCAACACCTGTGGTGAATTTCTCAAATTCATGTGCACAACGCACAAAAACAGGCTTGATTTTCTAGATGTTACCATCTTTGCTGCTGGCACTGAGTTTAAAACTAAGACCTTTTAAAACCCATCTGCAAAGAATAGACTTCTCACCTTCAAAAGCTTTCACCGATGCCCACTAAGAGAGAACCTCCCCTGAAGTCAATTCTTACGAATACGATGCAACTGTAGCAGCATGGAGGATTATAAAAAGCAACCCTCAGCACTTCAGGAAAATCTGATGGTGAGGGATTACCCCAGCAGAATCATCAATAAGTGTCAAAAGAGAGTCAGGAATCCGAACAGGGATAACCTCCTGGAACAAACAGAGAACATGAATGATAATGACATCCTCACATTTGTGACCACCTACTGTCTTTAAAATGGCTGAAGCCTAGATTTGTCCACAAAAGGAGTAAAAACATATATGACCCACTAAAAAGAAAGAGAAAATAAATACAAACCTCACAACTTAGGTCCTACCACCTGTTGCAGGACATTACACCTGCGGGTAATGTGCAGTGTGCCATTTGATAAAAGTAACAAAACCCCTCACATTGAGCGAAAACTTGGAGTGTACTCTAAAAAGACATACAAATTGTAGCACCACACACTCCATATACACAACCGCATATCCATGCAGACTAAGATACAGATACATGACTTGCCAAAAAGTCAAAACATGGATTGGAGAACACCGTAGCAATATCAGATGCAAGAAAAGCCACCACAAGAATGAGTAACCACTTCCTCACTTCTCAGCATACAGCCAACAAACTTGAATGGGTGATTTTGTAAACATTGGAGGAGACAGACGGAGATGCCAAACACATTCTCTGTCAAAAAGAACAAAGGTGGGTCTACAGTCTTAGAACCTTTGAAATTGGACTAAATGACAATTATTATTATTAATATTATTATTAATAATAAAAAAGACTTTTAAAGCGCGCAGCTACCCAAAAAGGGTCTCCCAGCGAGCAGAGATGCAGAAAAAAAACGCAGATAGCACAACAGCTACCCAAGTGACTTGGCGCTCAGTCATGACAACTGAAAAGCGAAGTCTTCAGGTTCTTACGAAAAGTAAATATGGCGTGACGGTTCCTGAGAGCTACAGGAAGAGAGTTCCAGCTTTTCGGGCCCAGGTATGGAAAAGAATGACCCTTCATGCGAGCCATACGAGACCTGGGCATAATAAACAGTGAGAGGGTGGATGATCTCAGCAGTCAGGTGGGCACGTAGGGTGACAATGTCCCCTGGTTGGCGTTCGGTCAGTAATAATAACATCGAAACCAGTAACAATAACCTGTAAGCTTGGAGACATCATCCCTGCAGCTTCTACTACCAGTAAAGGATGGCCATATGCTGACAGCAGCAACTTTCGCTCTTGGGTCCACAGGCAAATGCTACTCACAAGCATAACATTGTATCATAAACCTGAGTGACATAAGTTAACCATATAGCATTCCTCATAGCATGTTCACAAATCTGTACTCTTGAAGATAAGCATTAAATTAATGGTGTGATTTCCATCACTATGAAACAAGATTCCTATGGTTCAACACCATCAAAAATGGATGACCATATGTTGACACGAGCTACACCAGCTCTTTTTCTGTTCTTGACTGTACAAGCTAACATATATGTACATTACATGCCTAAATATAAGAAACACCAGCTAACCTTAGAGACTTTGTTGTACCCTGCATAGAAACAATGGTAGCCTTGCAGTGTAATTTCAAGTCCTCTTTATGAGATCCACGTCAGGGTATTAACAATCTTAGTCCAGCCAGCTCTAGAAAGGTACTAGCCATGTACCAGCCATACACCAGCCCCACCAGAAACAGCCTGCCTAGCTGTTCAGTCCATTTCCAACTGTCATCCACACATCCACTCAGGCACCCAGGAATTCTACGCATTACAGTCACACCAACATTCCATAACCAACTCTCACACTGGCTGAGCAGCTAGGAGGACCTAGGCTGATTACACAGAAATGTAATACTTAGGATATAACATTATCCCTTTCCTTTACATAAAAACAACAATACCAAATAAAGGAAAAAACTATACACAAGTAAGCAGTAAAATTCATAACTCCGGGATGCACCATAAAGCAAAACATCTCAGGAGAATGAGCAATACAAATCAAGAAAATATGGGGAAAATACAACATTAAAATACATGTGCAACAATATTCCCATCCTCCCCCATAAAAATATAAAAACATTAAGAAGCATAGTGTAGAGAAACAAGTACAAATAGTAATATAATGAAACAAGCTGTAAAATACTATACTGTAATTACTAAGGTAGAATACCCCGCAACACCTATCCCAAACACAAGGGAACTACCAAGATATGGGACAAAGACCCATAACACTGTGTGAGGGTCTAGCACCCAAAACACACACCCTAGTTGTACCTATGTACTGCGCACAACTGTAAATGGGGTATACTCTAGTTGTACATTAGTACTGCACACAACTGTAAATGGGATCTGTGAGAAGTTGGCCTGGTATATGATGATCACTATTCTAGTGAGCACCTTGCACCAGTCCAAACGACCCTTATGGTGATTGGTTGTAAGTCAACCTTATAGACCAGCTATCCTATTGGTAGCATGGACAAAAGCAGTCTTAGGCTAAAATCAAGAGGGCATGTGAAGCCAGCTGTTTTACCATATGCAATCCTTTTAACATCAAATGAAAGGACACCACACAAGTTATATATTATAAAATATATGTATTTATTACTAGAATATTCCCCTGTACTCTTTATGAGCGCAGAAGCACAAGCGTTAAACAAAGAACTTCATATAACATGCAAAAGTTGCACAAATATGGATAGGCCGGGTGGCCGCTCAAACCATATACTAAAATAGTGGTATAAGAACCACGTCACGAACTGATGTGTTTTATCTAGGACCCTGATCAATATTGTGACCTTATGCCCCTATACGGCTACAATCAATACACATCCCTATAACGGCATAATCAATTAGAGCCATATTTCTGTAACTCGCCTCTGCAGTCCATGACAGTCAATGACACAGCAGAAGCCACTTCCTTAGATTCCTTGATAGCACACCGAGTTCTTTCGACACAGCAAACCCCCAGCAACCTGGGAAAGCCCTGCTTGCTTTGTTTTGATTAGTAATAGAACTCTTGCGAGCACTGCAAGAACGACCAGTTCTTAGTGACATCTTCATTGACGTCTTATGTCCAAAAACATACGTCAAACTCGGCACCTTTCAGGTATAAATATACCAACGTTGCCTTAAGCAAACACACGGTGGTGGTGAATAATGGAACAGATCAGCTGTCCCCTTGCAGAGAGCCCAGCAGATGCGAGAAGCCCACGGACGCTGCCCCTCCTCTTTGACGCGCTGAGAAAGACGCTATCTTTTCTCCTGCCGAGAAAATTCAGCTCCGGCGTTTCCAGCCTACCCTTGCGGGTGACTGGAATATCGAGTCCTGAGAGGAGATACCAGACCTCCTACATTCTATTCCAGAGGTATGGTGCTGACTAAACCCTTAGAGAGAATTCTTGAAGCAAACTCTTGGCAAAACCAACTTAACTTAAACTCTTACTTACTCCCTCCCACGTGTTAGGCTTAGGTCAGGTACACTGGGGTAGGCGTAGTTAGAAGCACCAGTTGAGAACTTTAGCCAATGTATATATGAATGTATATATTTTATTCATTTTAACCATCTTATGGCTAAGAAACCATATCAATGCTTTTACAGTATTATTTCGTAATACTACTTGTACTGTACGCACTGTTTATAATAATAAGTCTTGCAATTGTGGCAATTCATTTCTCTTGCATGAGAAGAAAGACTGTTCAATAAATAATACCTTTTATTGACAACGCCCGTCTCTCTATTCTCTGCATCCTGGTGAAAGTAATTCTGCACAACTGACTGAGTGAAATAGCTGTCTATTGTTTCACACGACTCTAGAGATTGACTCTTATTCTGAGGAGCAAAGTTGTCATGTTATATGGTTGTTGGAAAACTGAATCCCTTCTTGTCTGAGCCAAAGAAGCTGATCACTTCCTATTCAGTCAAGAAAGTTTCCAGTGACCTCTGAGCTAGCTGGCACAACCCCAATTAAGTCTAACATAGTCAGTAGAGACCTAGAAGACCGCAGTCCTACGTCTACACTGCTGTTTATATTATTCCAATGCGCAGGGCCTATAGGGAAAATACGAACTACACTACATGGCGCCCAACGTTTGGTAAGGCGATAAAACTAACGAAAGACGTTAGAGTAACTCAGTCGTGCTTTTTCACACAGACCCTTTCTCCCGTAAATACTCCAATAGACATCTGGAGTGGGTGAAAGGTTAAAATCCGCCGGAACTTAGTAGGAAGAGATTCCTATGTAGAGTTTCTGGTTTATTCAACGTTGAAGGATACAGTGTTCCAAAATATTGTGCACCTAATCTTTGTCTCCTTGAAACCTGATCTGCAACAAAAGACCTTTCTGACAGCAATATGTCAGATACAGGCAGGAACAACGGGACCGCTGAAGCCGCAGTAAATGCGAATCAGCAGGACTCCGCTGAAACAGGGATTCATCCACCGGGTGCAAATATCATCCTGGCAAACATAAGAAAAACGATAACGTTAAAACTTATAGAAAACGGACTGCCCCACGAGGCGGTACAGTCATTTTCGTGATAGAGGCACACGAATATCAGCAGACAGAGGTATTCTATTCATGGATAAACTTTCCAGCTGCAAACGCTACAACACACGAGTTTCACTATTACAAAATAGAGGAACCACCGGAAGAGTACGCTCCTTTCGAGGAGATTGAAATCCCATTAAAATACCAAGAGCACTTGCTCTGGTTTAAAGGCGCCCTAAAACACAATGATCACATCACCAGGCTCGGTCCACTAGGTAGACCAGGAGCAACGTGGCCGGTTCTAGCCAGCTACACACCACATCCAGACATTGATAAAATGTCAAAAGAAGAACTTTTAGCACAGCTAAAAATATTAATTAAACTTCACAGACAGTTAGTCCACTATGTAATGCGGACTGCAACAGTCCAAACAGCTGGTAATATCCCACAGCTAACCCCCCACCAGGGGAATACAAATAAAATTACACCACAAAACATACAGTCATGTCTTGGGAAAACTCCCGCAAAACGGGAACACATTCCCTTCTGGTTAGCACAGAAAATTACTCAAATAGAGGCAGTATTCCCGAATACTACCCCTATTGAAAAACATAGAATTCTGACTATCTGCCTTCCAATGGGGATTGCACCACATTTGGAGGACTGTGACACTTGGGGTACAGTCTTTGCTTCCATTTACACAAAAACACATGGTGTTCTGTCCATGGCAGTAATACCAGATGTGCTAAAACAAATTCAGAATGAATACGGTCCAGAACCTGCTTTAACTCTTGGTATGAAATTACTGAAAGACTTGAAGCAGGTCTCGGCTATATTACTAGCCAACATAAAAGGAGAAGCAGCATCTGTGGCGATCCGCCAGAAATTGAAAGAAACAGATATAACAGATCAACCAATTGAGCTTTCCAGAATAATATAAAAATGTTATGAAGAATTAGGTAGAGATAGCTTGGGAGGGAAACCAGTAAAACCCCAACTACTCGAAAATCCTGAAAAAATATTTATTCAAAATAATCTAAACACTCCTAAAAAGAGCTGGGATGGAAATAAATAATCCACTCCCAAAGAAAAAGTTTTCCAGTCCAGAGGAAGGTTTCCTCGAAGGAGGGAAAGAACTCCTAATCGAGAACACCAGTCTCCCCAGAGGGAGCACTCTGAAAAAAGATATAACCTTAGAAATAGGGATAACTTGAAAAAGCCTGATAGATATCAAAGTATTGATACACGTCCCTCTCAATCTTTTTCGCAGAAATCGGAAAGAAGAGGACGGTCAGACCCAGGAGAGCACACCAAGTCCAAAGACAAGGAACCTGCTCAAAGTAAAAAATCACAATTTCCAAGAAAGAAGGTAGCCAGTATTAGAGTAATCGAACATGCCGAGAATACTGAGGACACAGCTGAAAATCGGGGAGTGGGCACAGACAATGCTAGACAGCGCAGCAGAAATCAGCATAGCTCGCAAGATCCTGATGAGTCATCTGGAGACAGTGACACGAATGAATACATTCAAGTAGAAACTGCAGACACCAGAGTTAGCGAACCTCATAAGATATACGAAATAACACTGCGTATAGAGGGAGATAAGACTAGGAAAATAAGGGGTCTATTTTGGGACAACCTCTCAAAAGGCTATGACATCCTGTTAGCTGAGAAAGATTGGCGCACGGAGTTTGCCCTCATGGCAAAGAAATGATTATGCCTGCCTTCTCAAATCACATTCCAATTCACACTAAATATATATGCACGGAAATGGGCAGTAGCCCAGGCACCAGCATTATATAAAAATCATGTAGGATGGGATGAGGACTCTCCTCCTCACAAAATCCAGTTAAAAAGTCAACCAACTGCACAAAGGCAGTATCCAATTAAGCAAGAAGCAAAAAACAGGTCAGGGAGATTTTAGATCAACTTGAATACCAGGGGGTGATTGAAACATGCACCTCTCAAATGAACAATCCTTTGTTTCCTGTCTCCAAACCAGACAATTCATATCGTCTAGTCTTGGACTACAGACATCTTAACTCATGTTGCAAAACATTTGCAGTACAAAATTCACGTAGTGCTGCACTAATGAATAACATAGTTCAGAAAAAATACAAGACAACATTAGACATATCTAATGGATTCTTTTGTCAAAATATTGCACCAGAAAGCAGGTACTTGACCGCTTTCTAATAATGGGGTCACAGAAAAATTTCTGTAGGCTCCCACAGGGATTCAAGAACAGCCCAGGACTATTCTCAGCCAGAGTAACTGAGTTACTACAAATGTATGATGATGAGGCATTATCTTATGTCGTTGACATCTATCTCACAGACGACGATTTAGATACTCACTTGAAAAGGGTGAACAGTACACCATAATACTTGGGTTTGCAGCAGAGGGTTACAAATTCAACTTTAAAAAGTCGCGAATTGCCCATCTAACAGTCCTATTATTAGGATACGAATTATCAAGTGAAGGAAAAAGCCTGGCGCACAACTTCTTAGAGAAGTGCGCTGTACTCCAAGCACCGAAAACGCTGAAGAACTTACAATCGATTCTAGGCTTCCTGAATTTCAGAAGAACATACATATTAAACTATGCAGAGAGGGTTAAACCTCTATACGAATGAATAAAACCTGATTTTAAACCAATCAACTGGACTCAAAAACACACAGAAATTTTGAGATCACTGCAAACAGACATGTTAGCTAAAACAAAATTAGAAACACGTGACAATACACGCAACCTTGTAATCCGGGTCATCCCAGGAAGATGCGGATTCACGTATCTGACCTCTAATGAGGGAGAAACGGTACCAATAGCTTACAAATCACATTTGTACACAAAAGCAGAGAAAACATTCAGTCTCACAGAAAATACTGTAAAGGCAGTGCAAACGGCTGTAGCAAGAGAACGAGCATTGGCTCAAGGAAAAAGAATAACCTGCCTACAGTGGCACTAGATCCAAAATGGATCCAGTGGGAAAATTCTCTTGATACAGAAAAAGTGACATACTATTATGGTCCAAACATGGAAAAACTGAATGATCTAAAATATGAAAGAGAATATCCTCTGCCATTCGAAATTCTGCCTCTCCAACAGTACTCTTGTATAATCTATACAGATAGATTTGTACAGCATTACAATGTAGATGATAAAACCTACGATGCAGCCTGTGCGATTGTTAAAGGTCGCTGGCTCTGCGGTAAATTCAGACCGAAAATAACAAAAACTGAATCACTGAGAAAAAGTTCAGCTCAGCTAGCTGAAATCAGATCTTTGAAGTTGGCGCTTGAAAATGCTGAACGCGAATTCCCGACACTAATCGTGTGCGATTCGAACTCTTGCGTCAATTCTTACAATAATGAGTTGCAGAACTGGGTTCAAAATGATTACAAAGACGACACAGGTGCCACAATCAAGCATAAAATGCTTTGGAAACCAGTAGTTCTTTTACAGAAAGAACTACAAAAGACTCACGTGGTACACGCACTGGGTCATCAGCGTGATGGCGTTCACGTTGCAGGGAATTCATTGGCTAATACAGCCACAGCGGAAGCAACCTGAACCGGCTTCCTTAGCCACTAAAAAACGTTCAGAAAAATACATAGACGGGGAAACCATGCTGTCAGTCAAAACGTCTTTAAAAGGCAACTGTGCAGCACTACCTGTAAACTATCCACTCAATTATACGTACGTAATTGATGCAAACTCCGTTCCTTTTGCTCGAATCCCTGGAGTGGGGGACAGAGTGATTCCAAACACGAATCGGAGAATCTTATCAATAGCAGACGCACACATGGGTGATGGTCCAAGGCATAAACAGATGAAGGAATCTCTGACTGAATTACAATCAGAATACTGGTGGCCGGGGATGAGCGTGCAACATCATACGCTTGCAAAAAACTGCCAAGACTGCGACAGAGATGCAGTTGTGAGCAGGTCCAGCCTGTAGCCCAGATACCATTTATGGACAGAGTAATGCTGTCAATACGCAAGGACACATCCTATTAATTATTTAAGAATACATTCACTTAAAAAATGTGGCCCCAGCGCTCGGCTGACGCCAGAACTGTTATAAAAGATTTGCCAGTCTTTATCGGCACATACGCAATTGCCATGCTTCATTCTGACCAGGGTCCCGCTTTTAGCTCTCGAGCTTATAAGGAGGCTATGACCAGCATGGGCATTGGATTGTGGTTCTCTTGTCCCTTCCATCCTGAGGGAAACGGGGTAGTGGAAAGAAAAAACATAGACATAAAGCAATCTATAACAGCAAAGGTATTAGGTTCGGGTGATGGGTGGGTCCAACATTTAACAAGTGTCCAACGTAGTCTTAATAACTTGCCAAGAAATTCTCTAAAAGGTTTCAGCCCGTACGAACTATTGTTCAGAACTAGAATGTATGTTCAGGACCTTGATAGTCAGGCTTCAGTGGTAAAAGATGACAATAAAGACTTTGACATCAAAGATCATTTGGCTGTTTTACAGGACTTAAATGAAAATAGAAAAGCCCTGAGCAACATAAAATTAAAGAAACAGCCATCTACCACTGAAGACACATCACCTGTCCCAGCAAGACCTGTCTGGATTCCAAAGATTGGGGATCTGGTCAGAGAGAAAATAGCGGTGAAGAAGGAATTTGGGCCTTCTTACTGAAAAGCAGTACCTGTCTTGGCAATCAACGGAACAAGATCAGTAGTAATACCGCCCCTTGCTGGTAAAAAGGAGAACTGAGTTGTATCCATCGACCTGGTGAAACCACAAGCATGTGGCCTATAATAAATAGCAGGCCCAGTGGACTCCCAAGAAGTAACAGAATACCCAAATTTGCTAGTATCCAAGAGGTTCAAACTGAAAGACTAATCACATTTGATAAACCTGCAGTGAATAAAAAAGGACTATGCAGAAATGCAATGGAACTTGTGCCTCTTGAAACCCAAATTGAAACAGTTTGTCATGAAACACCAGTCTACAATGATGTGGCATCAGAATGTGCTAATGAAAATCAAATGGGAAATGCTATTCCTACAATCGACAGAACTGCATCTGGCTACTTCATCAATTTCGATAACTTTTCTGAAGATCAAAGCGACCCTGAAGTGACGCCAGAAACAAAGACTTTTAAAGAAAAGGCAACAGAACTCTTTCATCAACTCAAGGAAACTTATCTTATTTCTCCATGGTTAGAGTTTTGGTTTGGGCTAGGTGTATTTTTCCTGCTGCTTTGGCTCATCATGGTACTTTGTTTGGGAAAATTCATTGAGGGAAATTACAGTTCAATGGACACAGCAAGTCAGAACATCAACTTAGTTCTGAAGCCCCACAAATGATCTCACATCGAGAAAAGAGAACTAGCATCAGTGAATGTCACAGCCATTCCCATACCCGGCGGGGTAGTTTGGGACAAGACAGACTACGAAATATATGGCCCGGTCAAACTGTTGAAATATCCTCATCAGTTTAAGGTTTCATTAAGTGACTTTGTAAAACCGAGTACATTCTCTGATGATTGGGATTTTGAAAGTATAAATAATATGATGTCGGATTTTGTGTTGTCAGCAAAATTTACAGAACATGATTATTTACAAGGTTCATCTAACTATGAACAAATGTACTGTTTTACTCATTATGCAGACCACTATTTACATAAATCTGCTCAACCTAGAAATGTTTTTAAATATAACCAATGGGAACATTGTGCTACTCCACCTAAAAGCAGTTCAAAAACGTTCTATGAGAAATTCCAATACTTCTCAGGGTTTAACACAAGTAATGCAGAAACATTTTATTATAATCTGTTGGATAAGACAGGGACAAAAACCATGCTGACAAATACTAAATTGATATATTCAGAAGCATTTTATGAAAAAATTATTACATTTGGTTATGATTTCTGGAAAAATAACATTGAAACGAAAACCATCTGGGGTACAAAAGATTGGCAGGTACAAGGCCTAGAAGCATTATTTCGAGCCTGCATGATCCCAGAACAAATAATGTTCTTGAATGACACAATTCAACAAACAACCTGTCTTGGCCTAGTCAAGATTAGGGACCTAAACAAACCGTCTATTCCAAAACCAGAACCTGATAATACAACAACCGATATTGAAGTAGACGTATCTCAAATTTTAAATGAAAACAGAACACATTCAGATTGGAAAAAGTGGTTAATCTGGCCTACAGACACGAATAACTGTCAAGATAGATTCCTGAATAAATTACAGGGGTTAAAAATGACCAGACCAGAACCTAGATACTCCCAGAGACAACATCCAGGGATAGTAACAACATACAATGTAGGGAAACTCTGCCTCGAATGGCTACAAACATCCACACTGGTACAAATTAAGCAACATTTGTCTTTACTTAAAGACGGTGCTGATTTGCGAGATTTCTTAACGGGACCACGCAAACAGCGTCAGAAACGTTTCATAGCGGCCATCATATATGCTGCATACAACGAGGCATGGAAATTAACTCTAATTGAAACTGCAAAGAAAATATGAGAAATTGATCGTATTCATTTGGAAAAATCACTTTCTGTTGTGGACAATGGGTTAATGACTCTGTCCTCCAGAATATATTCACTGGACAGTATTGTATCCTCTGCTATTGATATATTAGACCAGGACCTGCTAATGTTACAACATGGCCAGTCCCAATTACGTTCTATTGTACAGCTAGGCTGGACGTTGCAAAATCTCCGTTCAGGCTATGTGCCATGGCGTTTAATCAACACAACGTCATTGTTTTCTATCTTTAACCTCACTGATAAACAAATCAGTTTGGCACAGAAAGGAGCAGGCTATACAATCCTGAGCATCGAAAAACTTGAGAGATTACCATTGACAATGCCAGAAAGACCTGTCATTGAATGGATAATACACAGGATTATCACAATTCCGATACCAACTTTCCAGTTTAAAAATTGCCTTGAGTATATACCGGCAAGCCAGTATGAAAAGTTGGTTAAAGGATACATTAAGTCATCATGGAAATTACCATATACACACACATGTTATAGTGACAACAACAAAAGTGTATTTCTTACTTTCTAACAGGACTTTCTAACGGGAGTTACGTTCTAATAACGGATCACAGCTTGGTGCCAGGGAAAGCATATCTCTTAAGCGTGAGTTCCATGGTCACTTGCTGTATGCAAGCATTGTATCCAAATGGCCCTAGAGACAAAGTGGCTCCGATTTGGCCTCCCTTGAATATCTCTTCTGTACGAATTGATACTTTAAGCAGAATGAAGTCTGTGCTTTTGCAGACAACTGTGCCCATCACGTCATCAAAAGGACAACATCGGAGATACATGAACTTTTATCAACAAATTGCCCCGTGCATTACACAGAAATGCTTAGCCAAATCCTAAATATTTCGGATGCCAGTGGTATCTCGAGTGTATTTAAGACAATTTTTTCGGGACTGTTAACACCATTTGAAGCAGTCCTGGGCGTTTTTCCAAATTTTGTACATTCGATCTTTGGCGGCCTACCACTACTTTTGGGACTCGAAGCAGGTATCCTATTTTTGACCCTCCTGCTTCGATATGGCAAACCAAAACGCAGACATGACTCTGGCAGGAATGGAAGAAACGATCCTTAGCAGTACGCTACCGGGACCGCATAACTAGAGTCCTTGGACTAGCCCGGCTAAGAGATCTGAATATGACCTGGTTTCTTTCATTCAGACCTATATGGCAGAACTGCATATTACCTGTGCTTGGATGTATGCTTTGCGGAGAGGAATGCGTGTTAGACACCTGTCTTGCACTACAATCAGCAGTACCAATGGATGTTGATACTTTGCTAAGTCCAGTTACGGCTCACGCATCGCGTTGTCCCCAGCGGTTACCAATCCTGATGACGGCATTCGTTGAGACTCCTGCCCTACGACTAGGTGGCGGCAGTGAAGCAAGGAATGAAAGCAACATCACCCAGGTACGACCTTCTGTGAGCATTGCTGATCCTGACATCGATGATAGCAATCATTCTCACAACTGCCAGGTTACTGCACTATCGAACCTGGTCGAACTGTCACATGAATATGTAGACCTATTCTTTGAGAGCCTGTCTGATATGATGTTCTCCCCTGAACAGAAACAATGAATTTTGGAATACAATCCGGCGCACAGCGTTCCCATGAACTCTGAATTCGGCCTTCAGCTTTGATAAACAAAAGCTACTGAAAAGCGTTTGGAACTCTATTTCCCCGCTCACCATGAAATAATTTTTTGGGGAATCAGAAATTTTATAAAATATTTACTTTTTTTCTGGCACAAATACTTTGCTTAAAGTAGAACTATTCATAAAGAACAGAGCTTCTATTTTTAGTAGATCTAGAGACATCAGCGTCTAGCACATTTTACTACATTGTTTTTATATGTGATGAAATAGTCTCGCCCTTCTCTTCTGTATTTAGAGACATTTCATGTGTAAATTTAGCATAATCGTTCAACTGAATATATATGCAAAGATTTTTTGAATGATTAATCTGCTTATAACGTACAGTACCTCTATTTTCATGTATTTTCATATACACCATTTCACCTACAAAATGTATTTTGGAGTACGTGGAAGTACACGCGCATCTTATTGCTTTAGTTTTTAGTATTTGATGGACATAAATTCATGGAGTGGGTGATGTGATTTATCTAGGACCCCGATCAATATTGTGACCTTATGCCCCTATACGGCTATAATCAATACATATCCCTATAACGGCATAATCAATTAGAGCCATATTTCTGTAACTCGCCTCTGCAGTCCCTGACAGTCCATGACACAGCAGAAGCCTCTTCCTTAGATTCCTAGATAGCACACCGAGGTCTTTCGACACACCAAACCCCCAGCAACCTGGGAAAGCCCCGCTTGCTTTGTTTTTATTAGTAATAGAACTCCTGCGAGCACTGCAAGAACGACCAGTTCTTAGTGACATCTTTATTGACGTCTTATGTCCAAAAACTTACGTTAAACTCTGCACCTTTCAGGTATAAATATACCAACGTTGCCTTAAGCAAACACACGGTGGTGGTGAATACTGGAGCAGATCAGCTGTCCCCTTGCAGAGAGCCCAGCAAATGCGAGAAGCCCACGGCGCTGCCCCTCCTCTTTGACGCGCTGAGAAAGACGCTGTCTTTTCTCCTGCCGAGAAAATCCAGCTCCGGCGTTTCCAGCCTACCCTTGCGGGTGACTGGAATATTGAGTCCGGAGAGGAGATACCAGACCTCCTACATTCTATTCCAGAGGTATGGTGCTGACTAAACCCTTAGAGAGAATTCTTGAAGCAAACTCTTGGCAAAACCAACTTAACTTAAACTCTTATTTACTCCCTCCCACGTGTTAGGCTTAGGTCAGGTACACTGGGGAAGGTGTAGTTAGAAGCACCAGTTGAGAACGTTAGCCAATGTATATATGAATGTATATATTTTATTCATTTTAACCATCTTATGGCTAAGAAACCAATCAATGCTTTTACAGTATTATTTCGTAATACTACTTTTACTGTACGCACTGTTTATAATAATAAGTCTTGCAATTGTGGCAATTCATTTCTCTGCATGAGAAGAAAGACTGTTCAATAAATAATACCTTTTATTGACAACGCCCGTCTCTATATTCTCTGCATCCTGGGGAAAGTAATTCTGCACAACTGACTGAGTGAAATAGCTGTCTATTGTTTCACACGACTCTAGAGATTGACTCTTATTCTGAGGAGCAAAGTTGTCATGTTATATGGTTGTCGGAAAACTGAATCCCTTCTTGTCTGAGCCAAAGAAGCTGATCACTTCCTATTCAGTCAAGCAAGTTTCCAGTGACCTCTGAGCTAGCTGGCACAAACCCAGTTAAGTCTAACATAGTCAGTAGAGACCTAGAAGACCGCAGTCCTAAGTCTACACTGCTGTTTATGTTATTCCAATGCGCAGGGCCTATAGGGAAAATAGGAACTACACTACAGAAAAATGGTATGGCCTAGGGCCTTGAGAATCGCTGGGGCTACACTGGACTAACAAAGGTTAGGTCGGGGGAGGCCCACAGGATACGGGTGCAGTGTCTATAGGCAACTGTTGCACCAATAGAAGTCAATAGTGCATAAAAGTTAGAAAGTTACTGTTTTAGGAGACTTTCGACTGGATTAGAACTTAACCACTTAAAACTAGGACACCAGAGGTGTAAACCACTACAGGAGCACCGGAGTACTCTCGTTACCTCACCCACAGGAAGCGGGGGCATAGGTGTCAAAGTGCGTCGGGTTTCGTCGTAGAGTTCTATGGAGCCTGGAAGAAAAGATGCTGCAGGCGACCAGGAGAGAAGAGTCCGGTGGATCCAAGGGTGGATCGAAGATGTAGAGTGCCTGAAAGCAGAGGGGACAGAGTCTAGGTCACTAGCCAGTGACCAGGATTGAACCAGGAAGGAACCAGGCAATGTCGGGTTGCGATCAGGTGATGTTGAGTAGTTTGTCTCCGCAGCCGCGTGGACCAGGATGGATCGACGACAACCAGGAGGTGGACACGGACTGTCCCACAAAGGCTCTCGCAGTCGGCGGTGTCGGTTCTTGAATCGGAGGCAACAGGCCTTGGCAAATGCAACCCATGCAGGAATCAGAGATGGCTTCTGGATCGGACAAGCAAGGTCAGATCGGCTGCTCCTTTTCAGGGAAGCGAAGGCCAGTCTGGAGCAATCAGACCAGCAGTGTAAATTCAAAGGATCTTCGTCACAGAGGCCACTAGCCAACGGGCAAGTGACCGGACAACGCGTCAAGCAGGAAAAATGCAAAAGGGCCCCACGCAGCACTCGATGAGTGTGGAGAGGTGATCTTTGGTGCAAAAGCTGCTCGGGTTGGGGCGTCTCAATTCCCAATGCACAGCTTCGAGGGTGCCTCAGGAGATGCACAGGAAGCACTTTGCTGGCTTTCCAAGATGACCGGCCCCCGTCTCACGTCGCCTTCAAGGGTCTCAGCTTTGCTGGGACTGTGGATCGGGCTGTTGGAAGTCTGGGAGTCCAGGTCTTGTCAGTCTCTGTTGTTCGAGCTCCAGTGGGAGCAATGGCAAAGAAAATCTTTGAGCGCTGATAGTGTCTGCTTGTGCAGGGTGGCCACTCCTTGACCACAAGGGAGATTCTTCAGTCTTCTACGTCGAGTAGGATGTCGAAGGGTCCAGAGTTTTGTATCAAAGTTTCAGTCAGGATGATTCAATGTTTCATGGCACAGCTCCTACCTTTATTCCAAATCAAGGGGCTGGATCTCCTGCTAGGTCCCTCCTATGGGTGGGACCCAGGAAGGGGGTGGTTACACCCCTTTCCCTTTGTCCAGTTTTGCGCCAGAGCTGGGGCTGGAGTGCCCCAGCACCGGTTTGCACTGGACTTTGCATGGGACACCTTGTGTGCCCCAGGCAGTGTCTAGTTTCATTCAGTCCTCCCTGCCCCAATCCACTATCTCCTGTCTGGGGTGGTGTAACACCTCCCTGTGACAGGAAACCTTTTGTCCAGGCCTCCCCTGCCGGAGTTTCGGTCAGCAGCAGCATCCATTTTGTGATGCTGAGGCCCTGGTTAGATTTAACCGCGTTTAAGGAAAGTAACATGTATTCTCCCTCTAGAAGGGTGGAATGCTACCCCCGTCACCAGGACTGGAGAGGGGGTAGTATTTCAAAGCGTATGACACCTTACACGACATGTTTTGATAAATCCAAACCATAGATAGCATCTAACCGCGAGGTTCATAATGCACTTAAGAGTATATGGTATGGCAATATCCCAGAACAGCTATAAGGACATGGTTCCGAAAGCTGCAGACAGGCTCAGCTCATGCTAGAGCACCATCTCACATAAAACCAATCACTCTGCCTCCAGGATTGTTAAGGCCTGCCGTAGGAGTGACTTATAGGTGCATATGTGTCCAGATATAGGTTTAGACATAAGTATACTATATCTAAGCAAGGGGTGATTACACCACCTTGCCCCAGCTGAGTGATCAGCCAGTTGTGTCAGTTTGGATGGCCAGCCAGGGGTGGCAAAAGATATGCTGCAGCCCCTGGTAGGCCTTGGATGCACCTATGCCCTGGGTACCTATAGTACTCTGTATAGGGGCTGAAAAGGTGACCCAATATCCAATTGGAGATGTACGTAGGGTACATGGATTCCATTTTAAAGAGAGAGCAGATAGCCTGGGGCCCTGATTAGCAGGATCCCAGGCCAACTAAGTCGAAAACCAGCTAAACACTAGGCAAAAAATCTGGGGTAACCATAGTCAGGTATCCACCTTCCTACAGGATCTAAACCCATTTCCTAACCCTGTGTAAAGGGTATACCTAACGATTATGTATGGGAACTAACCCATGACCCAAACCTCATGTAGAGGTCAGTAACTGGGACTCAAAACCAACCCCATCCCTGACAAAAGGTATTAAACTGTGATGGGACTATAACCCAAACCTATCCCTCATATAAGAGATAAACTGTGATGACCACCTACTAGAAGACTTGGACGTCCCTTAAGCAAGGGAACATAAACTGTGACATCAATCCACCAAATATGCTGAAACAGTAACATTTGGAATGTAAACTCTTAATATGGTGCACCTAGACTAAAATATATGCCGGTGAGGGACCTCTCACCCGAGTTGAATTACACTGTGCACAAAACTGTACAGTGCACGTCACCTAAAACAAAATATGGACATTTAAAACCTAGGGACACGTCAATAGCATGAATAAACACATTAGAATGTTTGCCACGTTGCAATATACTTGAAAACACAATCTTGGAAGCTGAAGCAGCGAGCCCCAGAGCAATGCCAAACCACCTAGCCTATAAGTATTAAATAAAAATCGCAAGGCACAGCAATATCCATAGGTTAAAAAAAAACATTGACAATAAATGTACCACATAAAACAGATCTTCAACTAAAAGATCCCAAGCTTGTGCTACAAAACGTTACACAAGGTCCTTGCAACATGCGTGGTCTGTATCATACAAATGGGCATATACAATTGACTGGCTCCTGAGAAGAACATGGTGGACATAGCAGGACAACAACCAATGTAAGCATATCTCCGACATATGTTAAATGGAGCGCCTCACCAAAAACATCCCACGAAGACGACTCCTCAAATTTATTTGCCGGAAACCAACATAAGGCAGATTGACATGGTGAAAGCCCAACAATGTACACAAAACGTGTGTAAGCCACTCGCGGATTAATGACCTACAGAGAGGATCACCAAGAGATGAGAATAGGAAAAATACCCTTTCTCTTCTGCCACACTGTCCGGTAAAAAGGAAAGACGCAGTGTTCGCTACACTGCTGACAGACATGAAGACTCCCGCGCCGCAACTTCAAACTTCTTGACTAAAGTCGATGACCTATTCCTCGCATTGTCCCCAGACGTCATGAAGTTTCAATGTAAGGCAAGCATGGGCAGCGTGGTTGGCAACATGTTTGGCAGACAACCACAAGATGGCGGCACGCTGTCTTACAAGCTTGCAGAGTGGCTTACGGTGTGTCCATGCACCAAAACGTCTCAAAGCAGGAAAGCACCATGAACAGTCAAGACATCAGAGAGCTCCATAGTGACACAGACTTAAGGCACGTCAGCTAAATAACGGTAAGTGTGTGCGCGCTGACTGTGGCTTGCGCCTCCTTTTTTAAACCGTTTAACTGACATTGTTGAGGTGGGCCGCAAGTGGCGCTTACCAATACTTAACCAAAAATGACTCACCAGAGATGACATACTCTGAGGGCACTTTTGTAGACCTGCATAGAGTCCCAAGTGTATCGATCTCCGCTCCAGTGCAGCAAACAAAACGGCTTGTAACACCTATCGGGCACATCCAATTGTATGTTGAAAACAGACATGGGACTAGTGGGACTTGCATCGCTCCCACATTGTGCTATCCATGAGTCCACAGCCCTAAAATTAAAACCAAACTATCGCTGTGTGGCACAAGAGAAGACCATTCAATGAGGCTAGCAAAACAAATCGTAGAGCCACACTGTTCCAGTGAAGCACCTGTGAAGTCCCATGACAGAATCAGAGAATGAAATACACCTGTGTAGACACTGTAGGAAGTTTGTTATAACAATTTTCAAACAAAGAGGCAACATGTCAAAAGTATCCAAAAGGTGCCATATCTTTAAATTCCAGTGGTCATTGTAGATCGATGTAGCAGTAACACCAGATGTGGTTGTAGTGTGACAACTCCTCCAACTCACTGAATCCTTTTGGTCAAAAAGCGCTGTGTCTGGAACATCTACATGTGGCTGTAGTTTAACTATACCTCCAACTCAATGAATCCTTTTGTAGAAAGCGCTGTGGCTGGAACACCTACATGTGGCCGTAGTTTGACTACACCTCCAACTCACTGTTCCTTATGCAGAGCAGTATTTCCAGGCTGTAGTGTCTGTTGGTAAGGACACTGGTCGTTGGGGCTGTCCGTTGACAAGGACACTGGTGGGGCTGGCTTGCCTGGAACTCCAAACTGCTTCAAGTAGTTGCTTTATTTTCTTATAGTTTTGCTGGTTACTGTAGTTTATTTGTAGTCTCTTGGTTTCTGTACTATTCTTAAGTACGCTTGGGTCCAGGTCGACTCGTCGCCAAAATAATGTTTCTGCATAGAGACACTGATAGCCTTGTTGTGTAATTTCAAGTCTTCTTTATTAGATCCACAGCAGGGTATTAACAATCTTAATCCAACCAACTCTAGACAGGTACTAGCCATGTACCAGCCATACACCAGCCCCACCAGGAGCAGCCTGCCTAGCTGCTCAGCCAACTCCAACTGTCATCCACACATCCATTCAGGCTCCCAGGCATTCCATGCATCACAGTCACACCAAAATTCCATAAACAACTCTCACACTGGCTGAGCAGCTAGGAGGACCTAGGCTGATTACACATAAATGTAATACTGAGGATATAACACACTTTTTAAAACTTGCCCATGAATCTCTTCTTTTATGTGAACATAAAAATGCCCTATATTTGAACTGATTTGCCCCATGAGATTTGAGACATGGGGGTCTGATATGGTTTTGAAAGTCAACTTGTGCATGTCTCACTCCTATTTTATTTATAACATGTCAGCAAATATTCTTCATTAGTCTCTTCATAAGGGCAGTACAAACTTGCCAGGACATTAGCATCATGTGGGCATCTGACACAGCTCACTCGTAGCAGGTCTTTCGTTCTTTCCTTTTTTGAAACTTCCCTTTTTTGAAACTCGCATAAATTAATTAATCACATTATGGTAACTTTAGTAGCCATTTCTTCTTAACAAAAACATCTCTGAGAGCTATGACTAATGAATGGGTGGAGAGTTGTAGGGTGATGGTGCTCCAAAGAAATCCACAGAAAATATTATTTATTTTCAAAATTGATACGGTGCTAATGAGGTAGAGATAACCACCCTACTCCCTAATTTGTAGTCACAGACAGCAAATAGTATACAAGCCAACCTCCAGCACAAACTAAAGTATATAGGAATACTGGCTCACACCACAAACACTAGGTTTTTATAAATGTGGCCATTGTGCAATGTGCAAATGGGCTTTGGACAAAAAGAGACAATTTAATGGCCCCACCATCAAGGCTTACAAAATAGAGGCAAATATTAACATATGGCGGCTAAAAACTAATCAGACATCCTTTCGATGTCTTCCTAAGGACAGGGTATGGGTCTAAATAGGCTCCATTATCTCGGAGCACCCCACTGAAAAGCACAACCGATTTTGGAAAGATAAAGTAAGAAGTATACTCTGGATGGAATTACAACTGGATAAAAGGTATGTCCGGTCCTGTGGATAGATTAATAGTGAACACTATGATTTTAATTAGGTCCTGGAGTCAACTGGCTCTGATACTGAGGCTCGGCCCTAATTTTCCTCTTTTTAGAGACCTCTAAAGAGAAGATGAGGTACTGTAAGAATAACTAGATTCAACATCAATTCACTACTCTTTCAATTGCAGCTAGGGGAGCACATCATGATTTCTTTTGAATGGGGCACCTTACATAGACAACACAAGGAAAGATTCCTATATTTGGATTTTCTCACTTGGATAACTTTATTATACTGTAGCCATGCAGCAGAGTAATTGTGTTCTCAATATACAAAAGAAAATGTACTTCTGTTTGTCGGAATTGAACAATGGATGTATCAGTACTTTGCAGGAACAATTGCATTGTACTTTGCGCATGGGTTTCCACCAGTCAAATACTTTAAGATTAAAGTTCAGCACTAAAGTCAAAATGAGGTGATTTATAATGATACACTTCTATAAAATAATACAATACAGTGGATTTTATTCTATTTCAATACTTTCTTAGCCCTGAGGAAGTCGCAGGATATTTTCTCTTTGTAGCGACGAAACACATGTTGACTAGAAAGTGATACACTGGCTAGAAAGAGTTACAACTAACTGGACAAATAATCAATAAAGAACAAAAAGAAGAAGACTACTGCTTTTTTGAATTGATGGTATGGACTTTATATACTTCAGTGTGTGCTGGAGGCTGGCTTGTATCTCTGAGAGCTCATCCATACTAATATTATAAAGAGCGAGCCCAAACATTTGAGGCGGGTAATCTCAGTAACCACAGCACCAATCACAACACCCAATACAGCGTTGGGAAGGGCAGTTGCAGCAGATGGACATAGGCTAATCAGACGCCTACCATATACATTTAAAAGGTAAAAGAACCGTGCCAGCAAAGTAGTCCCTTGTGGGCGTGTCTGCGTTGTGCTGTGGGTGTGTGCTGGGGGCGTGACAAACGCTGGGGGCGTGTGGTACGTTCCGCCCTTCATGCCATGTCTCATATCGTGTGCTGGGGGCGTGGGCGTGTGCGGGGCATGGGATTACGGAAAAAAAAGTGAGCGTTGTGCCCAATATTTGATTGTTTTTTCTTCCCATGTTCTGTACATTCCAGCTCTGGGTGTGCTTGCCCTGCGCTCCCAGTGATGTGCACCTGCTTTACTGTATGTAGGTCAGGCGTGGCGCTATTCCCAAGGGCTGGAAGGAGTGCAAACAGGGACCATTGTGCAGGAAATCTAATCTCGCCTTATCGTCCGGTGACGCCTGAAGCGCACACTGGAGATTTTCCACTTCTGTTGCGCACAGGCCTCACGCCACGCACATCCGGACACAAGGCCCGCCTCCACGGAAATAGCAGAAAAGGGCCTATCCCTCCCCTGGTAAGTACATTGGTGGCACGGCAGGCCACATCTCCAGCAACATACTCATATTTTTTCACCACCCATTTGAAAAATGCACAGGTCTCTCTCATTGATGGCCAGCACCGACATACACTTTTAAACACACCTCCAGCCAGAAGTTCTAGAATTGTAAACTTTAGAGCTGGGGAGCTAGGTTCGAATCTCGGCATCAGCTCAACATCCTGTGATTCCAGGCAAATCGCTTTGGCTCCCCGTGCCTACCACAAATGAATGTGTTCTTGTGTAATGTAAATTGTGCTCATGCCATGTTGTCGAGTTCGCGCTATATAATATTGCAAGGAAAAATAAAGTAGGGAAACTCGAGTTCACACACTACTGACCGCGCACTCTTAAGTGCATCAGAAGTGCACTGTGAATCAGAGCATTTCACAAGCCTGTCAGAGATAAGAAATGCTATCAAAACGAAATCCTACAAAACAATAGACTACTGCTAGAAAACCTGGGTCCTTCCAATGCACTCTGGACTGGCGACCTCCAGAAATAGAAACAACTCTCCTGCAGATTATCAGGGCGCTTACATATTAGGATTTAGGCATTTGTAATGGTCATTTTTATTGGGCAATATTTCGTGTTCTGGGGGCGTGGCCAATAGGCGCGGCAATCAGCAAGGGGTGTGACCAATGGCCGTGACAATCGTCCGGCAGCAATTCATACCCGGACAACGTCAGGACGGGCTGCTAGTTTTTATATAAAGAGAAATGTTCCTCACTTGGAACTTTCACGTTCAGACTATGATGTATGGTCCTTTTCAGCAGTTGATTACAAAATATTGTTTTTTCCATCCCCACAAGCCTGCATCAACCTATTCTCAACCACCGGTTCTCAACGATTCAATTTAGGTTATAAACAAGCTATATAAACTGCGTCTATCCAGACCACCTTCAATATTCGGTTGGAGAGATGCATGTAGGAGCACTGCGCAGGATGGTTTAAAGCCAGGTAAGTACAACTTTAGAGAGTACGTGTTCGACCTGGCATTTTTGGCGTGGTTTCCACCTATCTTTTTTGCCTCTACCTCTTGTATTTTTGATGCTGTGCTGTATTTCGTTTTTTGCTGGTTTAGATGCTTTGGGCACTTTGCCACCGCTGATCAGTGTCAAAGTGCAAGTTCCCCTTTAGTAAATTGTTACAGTAATTAGTTATCCATGATTGGCATATTTGTATTACCAATCAGTCCCTAGTAAAGTGCACTAAGTGTGCCAAGGTTGGTAAGTCAAATGCTACTAGTGAGCCTGCAGCACTGCAGCACTGATTGTGCCACCCACAAGAGTAGCCCTAAAAGGGTGTCTCAGGCGTGCCACCGCAGTGCCTGTGTGCAGTCTGTGAACTGCCATGTCAACCTGGCCAATGTCCCCACTGACCAGGCCTAACCCTTCCCTTTCTGTATACATTGGACACCCCTATGGAAGGCCCAAGGTACCCCCTTGGGCAGGGTACAGTGTATGTGAAAGGTAGAGCATGTACCAGTGTGGGGGACATGCTCTGGTAGTGAATTACCGCCATTTTCGTTTTTCACTATTGCAAGGCTATCTTGCCCATAGGCTATAATGGGGAATGCTGAGTATAATGTTTACCTGCATATCTTCCCATAGGAGCAAGGTAGGACGTAAAAGTCTGGTATCCCTGAACTCAGAATTTAATAACACATCTTTTAGGAAAGGTGGTTTTTAAATCCTGTGTTTGAGAACAGCACTTTTAGAAAGTGGCTGTTCTCTTGTCTGACCCTTCTGTGTGCCTTGGCCTGTTTGTGAATTAACTGTCTGGTTTGTGAGGGGCAGGGGCTGGGTGGCTCCCAGAGGCTGAGTGGGCCATCCCTGGGCTAAATAGCTCCATCTGCATCTAGAGTGGTGAGAGGAGGTAGCACGTGGGCCTGAATAGGGCTGTGCCTGCCTTCCACAATGCTGGCTCCACCTCCTGCTGGGCGGCTGACGACCCTGTCCCTCTCTCTGAAAGGAAAGGAGAAGCCAGGAAAACAAAGTACTCAAGGAACACCCAGAACTGGTTCAGACCGGGCTCAGAGCCCTCCTGCACAAAGGGAACAAAGACTTTTTGGGGTACCCCAGACTACAGAAAATTATATCATCCTGGAATCAAGAAGGAACCTCTGCCAAGGAGAAAGCTGGAAGACTGAAGAGGAAGGGCTGTCCTGCTGTGTGTTTGTGGGCTGACCTGCAATTGCTTTGCTGCCAAGGAGAGGGGAAGGACTTTGCTTTGCGCTGTGTCCCTTTGCTTGAAGAGATCTCCAAGGGCCTGAGTAGAGCTGGCTCCCTGTTAAGAAGTCCCAGGAACAAAAGGACTTCACCCCCAGCTTCCTTGAACTCTACTGAGAGAGTTTTGTCCTTCCCAGAGTGCTTGGGCCAGTTGTGGTGCCTCTGGAAGTTGTACCTGTTGTTGGGAAGCGGGAAAAGTAGATACTCAAGACTTTCTGCAAAGTTTCACGCATCGCTCGTTTGCGGAGCGCATCCCCGACAGTGCGAGTAAATTTCCATCGCCGCTAAGGCCGAGATCGTCGCAGAGCCTGTTGCCGTTGCAAGAACCGATGCATCCTTCGCTTGCGGAACGCACCAGTCCGGTGCGGGAAGATTACCATCGCTGCGAATATCGTCGCAGGGCCTGTCGTCGCTGGTGGAGATCGTTGCACCGCTTGATTGCGGAAAGCATCAGGTCGCTGCGAACATCGTTGCAGAACCATCGCATCGAGGGGCCACAAGGGGAGAAGATCGACGCTGCGACGCGCATCGCCGCCACACCTGAGATCGTCGCCGTCCCGAAAATCGCCGCATCGTAACTTTGGGAGACGCTTCCTACGAAACCTGCGCACCAGAGTCCACACAAGGTATCGCCTCCCTCCCCATAGAGACCGGACTCGTCGCAACACGTCCGCTGCATGCAGCGGGGCTGTCGCATCGCCTCCCCAGGGTCTCAGGAGTGACGCATCACTTGTTTTTCAACGCTGCAGCTTTCACTTGGAACTTTTGTTTCATCTAAAGGTACTGTTGGCTAAAACGTGACGCAACTTTACACATTGCCTTTGATAAGCCTGACTGCTCATGCCAAGCTACCAAGGGGGTGAGCAGGGGCTATCTAAAGAGTGTTTCCTCCTTACCCTGACTAGAAGCAAGGGTCCCTATTTGGACAGTGGTACCTACCTCTGCCAAATTAAGACCCCCAGATCTACCAGTAAGTATACACCCCTTTATGGTTTTGTTTTCAATTTAAAAGTACATATTGATTTTTTGCCTTACTTATTTCATTTTCCCTTCAAGCTTAAACTCCTGTCCTACGTTTCTCCACACCATGATGCAAATGAAATGCATATTTAAGGTAACAGTACTTTTGTTTTGTTTTTTTATTAAAAAAACACAGCCCCAACCTCCTCCCCATTCTGGTTTCTTCAAACAGCCTAGTATTATCATCCCACTTTGTTAACTTACTAAGAGACATTTTTGTCCCCTAGGCCTGTCAGTATTTGTGCCAATATTGAACACATGGATGATTTACCTATACACTATCATCATCATTTAACAGTGAGACCGCTATGGTTTACCTCACAGTTCTCTATACATATTTGCTAAGATTGAGAGCAAGGCAGTGTCCTGGTTCCGCCTGTCTCTATCTTCCTTTCACTAATGTATATCTATAGGAAGATAACCATGCCGTCACCAGCGACATCACTGCCAATTACTTTTTCAGTGTTACACTGGGTGAATTTGGAAATTGTCAATGTTTGTTTTATCATGCATTTAATTTTCCTTTGTTTCCCTCAGAGTTATAGGCCTAAAGATGGTACTTATAACCACTTCCATCTGGAGCAAAGTATGATCACTGACGAAGACGAATGAGTGCTTCCACTCACTAATAACTCACTATCCGGGAATCCATGAAGTATAAGGCCTCCATGTATATTTCTTTGGTCCTGATGAAGGCTGTAGACTGCTAGTGGCTGTTCCAGGCTGAAACATGTTGACCCGACCACTAGGTGTCGTGGACCAGTGACTCATTCACTATACACCACTTTCTTTTTAGACTTTCCCTATCCTTCTCTGTTCTCCCATTAAAGATTCTCCTACCGGATAGGAGATCATTTTAATCCACTCACCACTGTCAACATTCAGGCAGTCTCCATCCTGGTGGAGGTTTTGATGTCACTTGTAGAACGTGTAGGAAAGTAGGATCCGCTTTTGTGGTTACCCCCACTTTTTGCCTGGTGCTAAGCTGTTATTGACTAGTCTGACTGGGATCCTGCTAATCAGGACCCCAGTCAATCTGCTTTCACTCTTAAATTGTTGTATTCAGTACTTGGTTACATCCCAGATTGGATACTGGGGTACCCTTATAGGTCCCTAGTATATGGTACTAAGGTACCCAAGGCATAGGTACCCCAGAGGTCCCCCATGAGCTGAAGCATGTATTATGCCACCCATGGGAGACCATGCAAAGTGGAACTACAGGCCTGCCATTGCAGCCTGTGTAAGCTGGTGCTAGAACAACTTACCAAAGATATAGGTTTCGTATATCTAGGGTCACTGCACTTAACGCATGTAAGCCACCACTCTAGCAGGCCTTTACAATCCTGAAGGCAGGGTGCATGGTTCTAAGTGTGAGGGTGCCCCTGCATGAGCATTTAACCCCTACAGCCCTACAGCCTACAGAGTCCATTCTCCCGATTTGTCAGTGAAGCAGCCACCTCCTAATTACGCGATGACCATCTTGAACCTGGCTGCAACGAATCCTATCATGTTTGGTATAAAACATGTTGGAATCATACCTCCACACCGTAAACGGTGTGGGAGGTATGATTCCAAACACTTGAAGAGCCCTACTTTAGTCTCACAGTGTTCCGGGTGCCAGCATTCTAGACTTGGACAGCACAAAATGGTTGCTACCGACAGGGGACACGATTCTGCCCTCCTGCTGCGGAGACAAGTTTGAGCAGGGGAAGGCAAAAAAATATGCATCCTGTCACAGGGAGGTGTGACCACCTCTAAGACAGGATTTAGTGTATTGGGACCAGGTGGGTGCGCTTGCCAGCGTCACTGAGTCCGCATGAGGGGGCCATTTGCAGATACAATTATTGAATTTATGTATCCATGAGTGTTATAACTGAAACTGCTGCCTCATTTTTGTATCAACCAATCACCTTCTCTCGTTGATTTCCATTTTCACTTCTCCTACTTTTCCTTGGTTCTGATTTGATTACACAAATGGGGTTCTTTGTTACTATTCTCTCACTACACTTTTTTATGTTTTGTACAAATTTTGATTTGCTCTTTAATAAAACTCAGTTCGGCTGAACCATGTTGCATAATGGCTACGTTGTGATTGCTCATTCTAAATGTTTTTAATCTCATATTGAGTTTCTGTTTGAATCAATCTGCACAGAAATATGTGTGACATCTATCATTTTCTTTTTTAATGAGTTCCATGTGAACACATATTTCAAGGATCACTTACATATGTGGACATCATATAGCAGGCCAGCTTCTCACAGAACGGAACACTCAAGTCACAAAACCCGATGATGGGACAGCACCTGATGGCCGACTGCCCTCAGAATGTCGTATTTTGACGGTAATCGGGTTAGCGTTAAGCTTTGCTACACGCATTTTCCCTTAACTTGGCTATAATGTTCGGAAGCCATTTTGAATACACTGGCAGCCATTTTAGAGAATGTGCTGCCTCGTGGTCAGCATGCTCTTTTGTCCTTCCTTTACATCACTGACCACTCAAGTCTGTCCAGCAACAGGCTATTTTTAGTACTGGTCAAGCTTGCACATGCGTAGTCAGACCCTCTGTACTAGTGGACAGTCATCACTTAGGAATGTCCCTCCTAACTGACCAGTGATGTTGTAACTCCTCCCATGAGTTGGCTGTGTTCCAAAAATGACCATATATGTACCTAAAACTGAGCAAGTGTGTTCCGCCTACTCTTTTTATTACTGTAAACTGTATAAAAGACGTCTCGCACCGATGTTCGGTGTGATACTTCTTGCATTACCGAAGGGTGCTGTAGGAATGTACCACCACCCCATGGGGTCCTAATAAACTTGTCTTTTGCATTTTCTAGATTTCGTGCCAACGTCTCTTTTATGGTGTAGCGGGTTTTGCGGAATATGTAGGCCTGGAGAACCCAATACCACAAATTGGCGACCACGAAGGGACTCATCGGCGACTCGGATGCCCGAAGGAGAGGTCGTGACGAAGGATTGGAAACTCGCCATGGATGCGTACGCTGCCACTGAGTGACCCGAGTCTTGGCACCCACTGTGTTTTCTTCCTTTCCTTCTGATCTGACCTTCCAGGTGGCGCCGGTCCCCGACTGAGATCCTGCTCGTTCGAGTTGTTGTACAGTGCCGATTTGGCTGATTCGATTAAAGACCTTGGCAGTTGGAACCTGGATATTTGAGGATTTGGTAAGCCTGTGATTGGTAAGATTGTCCACGGACGCTTACTGTGGCTTTTTGAATATGTTTTGAGTTAGCTAACGTTTGGTTCTATGATTTGATCTATATGTGCAGTGCACTTCACATAGGCGGGCATGTAGAGATATTTCTCTAAAAATTGTCTTTGTTTGAACGGCACATTTGTGTGGAGTATATTAAGTGCCATTTTGTGATATCACGTTTCCGTGATATTTTTGACATGCCTGTTTTAAGCACACTCCGAAGAATGTGCTGTCTTGGAAACGGTACCACTTATCGATTAAATGAATCTCAGCCGGCTCCCCCAGAGGGGACTCCTAATCGAGAAATGTATATCAAGTTTGGCCTTCCACCTATTCTATACAGTAAATTATGGCATAAGTACACAAAAACTGACCCCGAATTACAATGGCCACTACATGGGCCGTTTGATTTGCGAAAGGTTTAGTATGTGGAGCAATGTTTGTTTCAGCGCAGGTCTAGACAAGATATGTTTGATTGTGCACGAATGTGGGAGAAAGCGGTGCGTGAACGAATGAAGCGTGAAATAGCCTTGGCGGACAAAGAGCAGCGGAAGGCTGCTCGGGATAAGGCTTTACAGCTGGAGGAGAAGGAGTTGCAGGAAAAGAAGGAGAGGGAGGCACGGGAACGTAATTTGCAAACAAATGGTCAATTCCCTATTCGGTGTCCCCTTTATCCTGTCCTTACTAATGAAGTTGACGATTTTTCATTATTAGATCGTTGCCCACCTCCGTTTGTTCCACCCATGGCCCCGGATGAGGATTCGGACGGAGATGATCGAGGGGGTAGTCGTGTGAGGTTAAGTGCCAGTGAAACTGCGGAACTACGTAGCTTTGCCCGCAAACTCAATCTAAATAAAATAACGCTGTCAGACATTAATGATCAAATGAGTAGATGGTCTGACCGAGAACGGTTGTATTTTCTGAGCTCCTTGGGAGATGAAGTTGTAGAACGATTTAGGAAAAACTCGGCTGATCTAGAGCCTAAGGATATATCGGTCAATATGGAGAATATGCGTAAAGGTCTTTTTGTTCTTACAGATGCGGACGAGTTCTTCCATCGTTTGGTCCAGCTACGGGATGAGGCGTCGAGATTACGGGAAGCGAGGAAGGCATCAGAGGCGCCTACGCCGGGATCGACGGAGCAATCCAGAGAGTGTTCTATCTTTGGGGCAGATAAGAGTTCTACCATTCATGTTATGCCTATGCGCGAAGCTGCACCTTTGTATGTCCCTCCTAAAAGGCAAGGTACCAGTGACGACAAATCGTCCGGGGATGCAAAAGGTTATTTTATATATAATTGGGTTTATACACCCTGGAATAGAGCAGATGTTATGGCGCTAAAAACTGCTTTGCCCGATCCTCGTAAGAATCCGGCAGCTTTTTATGAAGGATGGGAAGGGGCTATTTCTTCGTGTGTTATGACGTTAGTTGATATTGATCTTTTTTTTGGGATGATATTGCCCCCTGATATGTGGAGAGCGATTCGTAAGTTCGACGCTCAGGCTACCTTGGGAGCGGATTGGAAAACTTTAGGCAAAGTTGATTTAGATAGGGAGCCTGCATCTAAGCCGTGTCAATTAATCTTAGATCTTCCGACGGCTATCTTGACATTAAAAACGCTTGTCCCCCCTAAAAAGATTGATTGGACTATGTTAGCTTCTTGCAAACAGAAACCAGATGAATCGGTTTCTGACTTCTTTTCGCGTTTTGAGGAAGCGTTTCATGATTACAGTGTGCAATTATTAACAGATGACAAGGGTAGGCACTTGTTTGCCGACAAGTATGTGGCTAATCTCCTGCCGGAGATTGCAAAGCGTTTAAAGACTAGTGAAAGTTCCTGGACCACGGCGACCCCTGCGTCCTTATTGACTGTGGCTCAGTATTATAGACATGGATTGAACAGTTAAAACTCGAAAACAGCATATACACTTAGCGTGTGGACTCGAATTATAAGAGAAGAATAAGAATGATAAAATTGGAAAATTATGGAGTGAAATGGATGAATTTTGAAAAAATCAGTAGAAAATTATGCAACTGTGCACATTTAGCTGTGCGATTGTTCGGGGCTAGATGTAGCCCCACTACAGTGAAGTTTAACTTTAGTGCCATTAGGGCATGGCACCAGTCTCAATCGGCACGCAAGCCTTAGATAAAAAGAGACAAGTTCGAGAAATTGGATTAAGAGGTGTGCATCCTGTCCCCCCATTTACAGTCAGTATTATGAGCGACAGGAATTAGAGGCCAAAGAAAGTACTGATAAGAAAGCGAAGGAATTGAAGACGAAAGTGATGTTGGCTCAGGTTCGTGTTACGCAGCCGAGAGGGAATGATAGAGGCAGGCGTGGAGTGTATAGTGCGTCTTCCGGTCGTACCAACATTGCTGAGGATCAGTGTGCATACTGTAAAGAGTTTGGACATTGGGCCTCAGATTGTCCGGTGCTCCGTGAACAACGTAATCAGCGTGGTCGAGGAGGTGGAAGGACACGGAATAGTTATTCAGGAGCAAGGGGCGGAGCAAGTGATCGTGGTAAGTTTGAAGCGAGGGGTCGTGGTCAGGATGATCGTAATACTTTTGATCGACGGAATCAGTATCAGATATCGGAGGGTGACAATGTGGAGTTTCAGGACTATGTTCATGCATAGGATTGCGTAGGATGGGGTGTGGAATCGGTTGAAGTACCAGTAGATCAAAGAGGTCCATATGTATCAGCGGGCGTTTTGGGTTCTACTGATCAGTTACTGATCAGTTCCTGGTGGCTACAGGAGCTACTCATAGTGCTCTGTCTAAAAACTTGGTTCCAAGGGCTCCCCTGTCTGGCGAAACGATTACATCCATAGGGTTTGATGGAACACCCTCTATTAGCCCATTGTCACAACCACTTACATTTTACATTGACAAGTTCTTTGGTCCGTGCCTGTTCTTATTGTCACCAAACACTCCAGATAATATTATGGGAATAGATTTGCTTAAATACTTCCGAGCAACAATACGCTGCGCTCCTGAAGTAGTGCGGGTTATTTTGAATGACAATTACCCAGATGTAGAGAGAGTGTACACTATGCAGGAAATTGAGGCGCTGGCATCCCTCCCACAAACACTATGGGCTACTTCGGATACGGATGGGGGACAAATGCTTATTCCTCCTATTCGAATAACTGTTAAGGAGGGAGTGTCTTTGCCGCGTGTGCCAAAATACAAAATATCTAGGGAAGGTGAAATCGCCTTAACGCACATTGTACACGATTTGATTATTGCAGGAGTAGTGGAGGAAGTTCCCTATAATGTCTGTAACAGCCCGATTCTTCCGATCTTAAAGAAAGATACTGATGACAAAGTCTATCGATTTATTATTGATTTGAGAGAAATTAATAAGATTGTAGTGCCCCAGTACCCGGTGGTGTCTGATATTACCACCTTACTTACACTGGTTCCGCCCACTGCCACCACGTTTACCGTGGTGGATTTGAAAAATGCTTTCTTCTCCATTCCCATCCATCCTAATAGCAGATATCTATTTGACTTCACATTAAATAATAAATCGTATAGATTTTGTCGAGTTCCTCAAGGTTATACAGAAAGTCCTAGCATTTATAGCCAGGCTTTAAAAAGACAGCTCGATTCTTTTGATCTGCAGTCTGGGGTGGCTCTCATCCAATATGTCGATGACATCCTACTTGCTGCAGACACGCATGCACAGTGTGAGGAGAGTACTCTTGCTTTGCTCTCCTTTCTTGCTCAGCATAATCATAAAGTATCTAGGAGGAAACTTCAATACTGTAGACCAAAGGGGACCTACCTCGGTCATCTTTTGTCTAAGGAGGGACGTGCATTGACACCTGATCGAATTCAAGCGATTTTAGATACACCAGTCCCCCGCACCCAGAGAGATGTGCGTGCTTTTATAGGCCTAACGTCTTTTTGTAGGCAGTGGATAATGGGATTTTCACATATTATAAAACCTTTGTTAGCGTTATTGTCTAAAACTACACCAATGCCCCTTGAATGGACAGATGAGTGTCAGAACAATTGAGACAAGCTGAGACAAGCTCTGTGTTCTGCACCAGTGTTAGGTACACCAGACTACACGAAGATTTTCACATTGTACGTACACGAGAAGGATGGGTGTGCATTGTCAGTCCTAGTGCAGACACACGGAGATAAACAGAGGCCCTGCACGTATTTTTCGGCAATACTTGACCCTGTAGCACGAGGATTACCTGGGTGCTTTCGAGCAGTCGCAGCAACAGCAGTAGCTATACGGCAGAGTGAGGGAATAGTTTTGTCACATAAATTGCTGGTGTTAGTTCCCCATGCGGTAGATGCTCTGTTAAACCAAAAAAAGACCCAGTATCTCACGAGCGCACATTTAACAGGATATGAGCTCACACTTTTGGCGCCGCACATCACACTAAAGAGATGTGCTACCCTGAACCCTGCTACTTTATTGCCGTATCCAGTTGCTGAGGGCCAGGAGGAAGAACACCATGATTGTGTTTTCCTGACTGAAGAACAAACAAAGGGTCGCGTTGACTTACAGGATACGCCATTTCCAGATGCGGATGGGGAACTGTGGGTTGATGGATCGTGTTTAAGGCTGCCAGATGGTACAACATCCGCAGCATATGCGATCACGACACTTAAGACAGTGGTAGAAACAGCACGAAAACCACAGAAATCGGCTCAGGCAGCGGAACTGATAGCGTTAACAAGAGCATGTGAATTGAGTGCTGGCTTGTGTGTGAACATCTACACTGATAGCCGGTATGCCTTTGGAATAGCGCATGATTTTGGCCTACTCTGGAGGGAGCAAGGATTTTTGACTTCACACGGAGTGCACATCATGCACAGAGAATTGGTGCGTGATCTTTTGAATGCGCTACTTTGTCCACAGAAAGTGGCGATCATCAAATGTAGTGCGCATAAGAAGGTGACAGACAAAGTAGGACAGGGAAACGCCTTCGCAGATTGTGTAGCGAGGGAAACTGCTATGTCACGAAGTGCCTCGACAATGTATGTAGTGAAATCACAGGCTGAGCGATGGCATGATGCTAGAGAGGAGATACTAGACATTCAGAAATCAGCGTCTGAAACAGAACTCGCAACCTGGGCAGCGGAGGGAGTGCTGGATGATGAGGGTTGTTGGAGAAGCAAAGATATGGAAAGATGGATATTGCCTGCAGCCTACTTGCAAGCAATGGTTCAAATGACACATGGATTGGCACATGTTGGAGCTCTTGCAATTACTCGATTGTTAACGCGAGTGTGGGAGCATCCTGAGATTGCCAATACGGCCAAAAGAGTAGTGCAGACCTGTCTGATATGCTTGCAACACAATCCTGCTAAGGGGACCCATACTCCGAAAGGAGGTTTTGTTCCACCTACTGCACCATTTGAGGTACTACAAATGGATTATATTCAGCTTGAGCGTTGCAAAAACCTTAAATATGTCCTAGTGGTGGTGTGTGCCTTCAGTAAATGGATCGAGGCGTACCCCACGAAGGATAATACAGCGCTGACAACAGCTAAGGTTTTGCTCAAGGAGTACTTCCCGCGCTATGGTGTTTGTAAATTTTTGTGGAATGATAATGGTCCTCATTTTGTTGGGAAAGTTGTGGAATATGTGATGAAGGGATTGGGAATTCAGCAGAAATTCCATGCTGTATTTCATCCGCAGTCAGCAGGTCTTGTGGAAAGGTATAATGCTACTCTGAAATTGAAGCTAGCAAAGATCGTGGCATCCACGTCTTTGAAATGGCCGGATGCTCTGCCTCTGGCATTGTTATCTATCAGATCAGTGCCCCATTCCCGAACTGGCCTCACACCCTATGAAGTGGTGTTTGGAAGGCCTATGAATATATGGGGAGTTCCTAAGCCTCGATTGTTACATGATGTGCCTTGTATAATGATGAACGATTATTTGGCACGATTAACAAATGATTTACTTTCCATTCATCAACAGGTTCGAGAAGCGCTCCCCGACAATTCTATTGGAGAGGCTCACAATCTTCGTCCTGGTGACCATGTAATGGTCAGGTCCTTTGAGAGAACAAGCAGCTTGGAGCCGAGGTGGCGTGGCCCTGAGCAAGTGCTACTTGCAACTCGAACGGTTGTGCGAGTTACCAACAGGAAGCGGTGGGTGCATTCCACTCACTGCCGCCGTGTCTCTCCGGATCTGGTGAGCCCAACTGTGCTGTCTGATTATCGAGACATCTTGGACGAGGAGAAGAGCCCAGCTGTTACGTCTACTGAATCGGAGGGAGCCTTCCTGGGCCACACTGTCTCTGGTAAAGAAAGATACAATCTGCGATCAAGAAAAGCAGCTGTTTTGTGCAAGACTGGTTGAGTTACCGCTCCTGGTTTGTGAAACGGAAGCCGGGAATATCAGGGGGGGGGGGATCTGCTCTGCCAAATGTAGCAACACCCGTCTTGAATCTCGGAGAAGAAACCAACGGCTACCTCGGAGCTCAGCACTCATATTTTTATTTTTTTTTTGTTGTTTTTTTTTAAAGACATTTTGAACATTGAACTATGGTATCTACTACAATGCGAAATAAGAGAATTCTTGGAGCAGTGCTTTTTGTTATAACAATTGTGGCGATTGCAGTTATAGCTTGGGTGGTAGAGTTGCTGGTGCCAGCAAGAGAACATTTATTGCCACCTATGCCAATTCCATCTGAACATTTTCATTTTACTCTGCCTTATCATGAGGAGCGATTCAGAAAAGGGGGGGGGGGGTGGTGATGAACAGAGTGTCTGAATTAAGCAGACCACTCTTACCCAGTCTAAAGATCAGGGCTTGATCCATCACCGTTATTTATCTCACTGCACCATCCCAGCTCAGAACCTGGCTATATGCAAATCAGTCTGTCCCTGGCCCAGTGCATCATGGGAACAGGGCAGACTAAACTACCAAGCCAATTCTTCACCAGAAAGGAGACAAGCTACCGGGGACCTGTTTCTGGCATTTAAGCCTTCTTCGGCCCGGCTTGCTTGAATCCTGATGGTGCAGTGAGAAAGGGACTCATGTCTGAGTATACCCTGCCACACCTATAGTGGCCAAAAACGATTCAGAAAAGGGGGTGGTGATGAACAGAGTGTCTGAATTAAGCAGACCACTCTTACCCAGTCCAAAGATCAGGGCTTGATACATCACCGTTATTTATCTCACTGGACCATCGGAGCTCAGAACCTGGCTATATGCAAATCAATCTGTCCCTGTCCCAGTGCATCATGGGAACAGGGCAGACTAAACTACCAAGCCAATTCTTCACCAGAAAGGAAACAAGCTACCGGGGACCGGTTTCTGGCATTTCAGCCTTCTTCGGCCCGGCTTGCTTGAATCCTGATGGTGCAGTGAGAAAGGGACTCATGTCTGAGTATACCCTGCCACACCTATAGTGGCCAAAAACGATTCAGAAAAGGGGGTGGTGATGAACAGAGTGTCTGAATTAAGCAGACCACTCTTACCCAAACCAAAGATCAGGGCTTGATCCATCACCGTTATTTATCTCACTGCACCATCCCAGCTCAGAACCTGGCTATATGCAAATCAGTCTGTCCCTGGCCCAGTGCATCATGGGAACAGGGCAGACTAAACTACCAAGCCAATTCTTCACCAGAAAGGAGACAAGCTACCGGGGACCGGTTTCTGGCATTTCAGCCTTCTTCGGCCCGGCTTGCTTGAATCCTGATGGTGCAGTGAGAAAGGGACTCATGTCTGAGTATACCCTGCCACACCTATAGTGGCCAAAAACGATTATTTATGCAGTGAGCTAAAAAACGGTGATGGATCAAGCCCTGATCTTTGGACTGGGTAAGAGTGGTCTGCTTAATTCAGACACTCTGTTCATCACCACCCCCTTTTCTGAATCATTTTGTCCACCATAAGCGTGGAAGGGTATACTCAGATGTGAGTCCCTTGCTCATTGCACCATCAGGAATCAAGCAAGCCGGTCCGACGACGGCTGAAATGCCAGAAACCGGTCCCCGGAAGCTTGTTTCGTTCCCAGTATAAGAATTGGCTTGGTAGTTTGGTTTGCCCTGTTCCCATCATGCACTGGGACAGGAACAGACTAATTTGCATGTAGCCGGGTTCTGAGCTGGGATGGTGCAGTGAGCTAAAAAACGGTGATGGATCAAGCCCTGATCTTTGGACTGGGTAAGAGTGGTCTGCTTAATTCAGACACTCTGTTCATCACCACCCCCTTTTCTGAATCATTTTGTCCACCATAAGCGTGGAAGGGTATACTCAGATGTGAGTCCCTTGCTCATTGCACCATCAGGAATCAAGCAAGCCGGGCCAACGACGGCTGAAATGCCAGAAACCGGTCCCCAGAAGCTTGTTTCCTTCCCAGTATAAGAATTGGCTTGGTAGTTTGGTTTGCCCTGTTCCCATCATGCACTGGGACAGGAACAGACTAATTTGCATGTAGCCGGGTTCTGAGCTGGGATGGTGCAGTGAGCTAAAAAACGGTGATGGATCAAGCCCTGATCTTTGGACTGGGTAAGAGTGGTCTGCTTAATTCAGACACTCTGTTCATCACCACCCCCTTTTCTGAATCATTTTGTCCACCATAAGCGTGGAAGGGTATACTCAGATGTGAGTCCCTTGCTCATTGCACCATCAGGAATCAAGCAAGCCGGGCCAACGACGGCTGAAATGCCAGAAACCGGTCCCCAGAAGCTTGTTTCCTTCCCAGTATAAGAATTGGCTTGGTAGTTTGGTTTGCCCTGTTCCCATCATGCACTGGGACAGGAACAGACTAATTTGCATGTAGCTGGGTTCTGAGCTGGGATGGTGCAGTGAGCTAAAAAACGGTGATGGATCAAGCCCTGATATTTGGACTGGGTAAGAGTGGTCTGCTTAATTCAGACACTCTGTTCATCACCACCCCCTTTTCTGAATCATTTTGTCCACCATAAGCGTGGAAGGGTATACTCAGATGTGAGTCCCTTGCTCATTGCACCATCAGGAATCAAGCAAGCCGGGCCGACGACGGCTGAAATGCCAGAAACCGGTCCCCGGAAGCTTGTTTTGTTCCCAGTATAAGAATTGGCTTGGTAGTTTGGTTTGCCCTGTTCCCATCATGCACTGGGACAGGAACAGACTAATTTGCATGTAGCCAGGTTCCGAGCTGGGATGGTGCAGTGAGCTAAAAAACAGTGATGGATCAAGCCCTGATCTTTGAACTGGGTAAGAGTGGTCTGCTTAATTCAGACACTCTGTTCATCACCACCCCCTTTTCTGAATTATCATGAGGAGCGGCACAGACAGACTTATTTGAACAACAGTTTCATTCAGATTCTGCATCATACCCATAATATGACGAATACTTCGAACTGCTGGGTATGTGGGATGTTGCCTGGACATCAAAAGAAAGGAGGCACTCCACTTATCCCACTCCCGTTTTCTCATAATCGTTCCTGCAATGCTTGGTATACTCTTTTGTTTACTTTGCGATGGCCAGTGAAAGGTGGACTACTTTTCCGACTTAACAAAGTCTGTTTCAATGATCGAGATGGTTATCCACAAGCTGAAGGAACTAAGTTTGAATGGGAAGAGTACCGTCCGGATAATGCATCCTCGCCACGAATTTATAATAACCAAAGAACTGTAAATATGTCTAGTCTGTACGTGATTACTGTTATTGATACGAAAGCTGATTTATGTGTTCGTAATAAAGGTACAATCCCAGTAGGAAGAAGTGAATGTAACACTACTCTCACCTTTGACACTCCAAATGGTATCACCTTTGTGGCCTCACGAAACACTTAATTTATCTGTGGAAATAAAGGTTATCACCGTCTCCCTATAGGATGGTTAGGAACGTGCTATGTATCCTTTGTATTACCTCCTGTGTTCATTGCCCCACCTATGTACCATAACAATTTCGTGTTATACCATGACTTTATATTGAATAGAGTTAAGAGAACATTAGCCATCGAAGACATTGATCAGACCGACACTTCTCTGCAACAGTATGTTGATTTTAATTTAGGCCTATTTTCATTTGTTGGGGCTGCCTTAAATAGCCGGAAAAGAAGACGATTGACACGTGTTGTAGAAGCTGTTGCTAATGAGACAGTTTTTGCTTTAGGAAACTTAACTGAGGAACTTCAGATTACCAGGATTGTAACGCTCCAGAACCGAATGGTTCTAGATGTAGTACTAGCTGATCATGGGGGTACATGTCGCATTATCGGAAGTAGTTGCTGTGTGTTCGTGCCAGATAACTCACCCTCTGTATATGATGCAATTTCTAAGTTACATAAGATAGCTGCTGAGATACATCCTGATAATGGTACTTGGACATTTTCGGGGTGGTTTTGGACGTTACTTAGTACGTGGGGTTGGAAGTTGCTGACAATCTTATGTGTAATAATTGGGATACTGTTCTTTCTATGTCTCTGTATTCAATGTGGCCCTATGTTATGTTCCATGTGCCTTTCTGCTTGTATTCCATCTAGACGAGCTGCTGTCAAGAATGAACAAATGATTCATAGAGAAGTAGTAAAAATGATGTCTATTGATATTGAAGATGAATATCCTGTCTATGTCCACTATGAGGTAGCTTCAGCTGAACGCTAAAAGGGTCGTCTGTCGTATTTTGACGGTGATCGGGTTAGCGTTAAGCTTTGCTACACGCATTTTCCCTTAACTTGGCTATAATGTTCGGAAGCCATTTTGAATACACTGGCAGCTATTTTAGAGAATGTGCTGCCTCATGGTCAGCATGCTCTTTTGTCCTTCCTTTATATCACTGACCACTCAAGTCTGTCCAGGAACAGGCTATTTTTAGTACTGGTCAAGCTTGCACATGCGTAGTCAGAACCTCTGTACTAGTGGACAGTCATCACTTAGGAATGTCCCTACTAACTGACCAGTGATGTTGTAACTCCTCCCATGAGTTGGCTGTGTTCCAAAAATCACCATATATGTACCTAAAACTGAGCAAGTGTGTTCCGCCTACTCTTTTTATTACTGTAAACTGTATAAAAGACGTCTCGCACCGATGTTCGGTGTGATACTTCTTGCATTACCGAAGGGTGCTGTAGGAATGTACCACCACCCCATGGGGTCTTTATAAACTTGTCTTTTGCATTTTCTAGATTTCGTGCCAACGTCTCTTTTATGGTGTAGCGGGTTTTGCGGAATATGTAGGCCTGGAGAGCCCAATACCACAAGAAGCCCACCTACCCCCTCAAACCACGCCAATAACCTCGGCATCGTACTTGACTCATCACTCACCATGAACCAACAGGTCAACACCGTTACCTCCAGCTGCTTCAACAACCTCTGCATCCTCCGCAAGACCTTCAAGTGGATCCTCCCTGAGTGAAGGAAGACAGTCACCCAAGCACTCATCACCAGCAGACTGGACTATGGAAATGCACTCTATGCCGGCATCAACAAGTCCCTACTCTGCAGTCTCCAGACAATACAGAACACCGCCACCAGACTCGTCCTCGGGATCCTCCGACACGAACACATCAGTCAAAACCTACAAAGTCTTCACTGGCTCCCTGTGGAGAAAAGAGTCACTTTCAAAATCCTCACTCAAGCCTACAAATGCAAACACAACAATGGACCCAAATACCTCAACACCAGACTCAACTTCCGCGTACCCAAAAGAAACCTCCGATCTTCCAACCCCGCACTGGCCGAAACCCTGCACATCCACAGAGCCAGAGCAGGCGAAAGATCCTTCTCTCACATTGCAGCCAAGACCTAGAATGAGCTAACGGCAGACATCAGACGTGCCCCCTTCCTGAACACCTTCAGGAAGAGCCTCAAGACCTGGCTCTTTGGCTGAACAGATATACGGACCAATCCCCCCCTCCCCCCCCCCCCCCCCCCTCAGAGCCTTGATACCCTCACAGGTGAGTAGCGGGCTTAAAATTCCCAGATTGATTGTTTGATTGATGACAACGCTATCCACTGAACCACACTAAGCGGAGATTGCATACATTGCAGGCTTTGAACGTGTGGTTGAGAGTCTCGGAGAGAAAAAGTTCTGAGACTCAGGTATTGAGACTTATGTGGTTCATTCCCTCCCTTTCTGGTAGATAACAAATATTGAAACTGAATCATAAATGGATGATTCAACAACACAGAATGAATGCTAATAGCATATGAGGAGGGTTTTAACAGTGTTAAAGAGAAGATGTTCGAGGACACAAGGCAAATGACAAGAGCAGTGATAACATTGGCCCTCCATTTGGCACTTACTTTTGCAGGCTTCTGGAAAAAAAATACAGTTCCAAAGTATGTGCTCAATTACAGAGTATTCTATTCTCGTATCTTTTCTCAGTTATTTCCTTCCCAACTTAAAAGACTAAAATAATTATACTTGTTCAAACAATGGTGTTAGGTTATTTCACTAAATTCAAATTGATGATTGTTCCCTTCTATACAATAAGCAAGGATATCTAATTGCACATTCTGTTCTGTGTTTTGTTCTATGAAACAAGGAAACTGTTCTATGAAAAAAACAACTGTTTAGACATGAATTTACTTTCCACAAATTGCTATGCATATTGCCCATGACATATCAGACATATTGTGTACTTTTGGGTACAGAAATGGTAACAAATATTTACACAGATTACAGGTGGGTTTCCAAAGTTGCTGCTGAATATATACATCATAGGTTACAAACACAAAACAGAGGAGGGCTTGGTGACTATTCCTATTTATGCCCCAGCTCCATCTTAAACAGCAGACTTGGTCAATGTCCAGTACACAGCTGTTGTTTGGCTTTGAGATTACCTTGGTGTTTATAGCTTGCACAATTCATATAGGACCTCCAGGCTCAGTTATTACCATCTAAACTTATCCTAACGAAATGAGCACCAGACACATTATGCACATATTCGAGATGCATTCCCTTACTACTAAGCAATTGTTTTACAGTTAGGGAAATAACATTTCTATATTGTAAGGTTTAGGTTTGCTGGTATCCCACAACCTCAAGTTAAAGGATAAAGGCAATAATTATTTAAAACTGCAGAATATTTGGAGATAGATTACACCATATGTGGTACACTATAGATCCCAAGGTGGATAATCTACCCATCAAAGAACGATTGCTCATTGAGAGACTAAAATAAAGTGTTGTTGTCTAAATAGATTGTGTATTACTGGGCCAGACTGCGGGATATATGACCAGAACACCAGGATGTTGTTCCGCTATATGGTTGGCACAGTGAAATATTAATTATGTTTTCCATTGGGTTACAATACCAATTTTGATCTTTTGCCTGCCCTCGTGACAGGAAATCCACCCTCCCAATGTTGCATTTCACATTTTTTTGTGGATGTTATGTCATGTATACAAGTCATTTTTTGTATTCCCCTCATAAGAAAACGATGCATTAATAATATCAGAGAAGCCTCAAATGTCCTTTTCCTCCTAACGGACAATGATGTGATAATTCATGTAGGTACTTTTCTTAGAGCGGTGGTGATGAATACTGATTAGATTTGTTGCAAATATTGGAAGTACTGTTTTGAATGTGGCGGGGAATTGAACTTTTAACTGTTTTATTGTGTTTTTTATACGTATGTTATCTTACCTATTTTATTGTATTTGTCTGTACTTTTATGGATACCTCCGATATTCGAATAACGTTTTTTGAATTGAATTAATTTGAATTGGATCAGTGGCGTAACAAAACTTGAGGGGGCCCACCTGCAAAGCACATGGACGGGCCCCCCCACCTTCCAGCGGCCTGGCCCACCACCTACTACTTAGCCCGAAATCTGGTATATTTTGATTTGAAACCTCCAACATATAATGAAATGCCTCCATATTCTGGAGAGTTGGTGGAAGTTCAGGCGGTGGTTGAACTGGTTGTGGAGGGATTTGTAGCTGTGGATGAGGATCTTTAATTGACATCTCTTCTGATTGGGGAGCCTGTGGAGCTTCATGAGGTGGGGAGGAGATGCAGGTTCACTTAGGGAGGTGGAGGATGAGCCTGGCTGCCAAATTCTGTATGGTTTGAAGTCTCTTCAGGAGGTGCAAGGTGATTCCTACATAGAGTGCGCTGCGGTAGGCCAGCTAACTGGTGACTAGAGCTTGAGTGACAGTTCATCTAGTGTTGAAGTGGAGCCGTTTGATGATCGCACAAACCATGAGAAGAGTGAGGAAGTAGGTGGAGGAGATTGCATTGATCTTGTTTTCATTGTGAGCTTGCTGTCCAGGAGAATGTCAAGGTTGGGGGCATGGTCTGTCGGAATGGGTGTGGGTTCTAGTTCGGATGGCCACCAAACGTCACTCCACAGGGAGGAGGTGTTCCCGAAGATGAGCACTTCCGTTTTGTCTGTGTTGTATTTTGGTAGACATCTTTCATCCAGTCGGTGACGCTCGTCATGCACCTGCAGAAGTTGACCATTGTGGTAAAGGGGTTTTCTGATAGCGAGAGGATGAGCTGGATGTCGGCTGCTTAGGATATGATGTCTAGTCTGTGGGTTTCTGTCGATGTTGGCCAAGAGGTCATGTAGGTATCGAATAAGACCATGCCTCGGGCCTCCAAGGGTTCAAGGAACATTCAATCCAACAGGTTGGATCGCTATGCTTTCCCTAAAGGATCCCCGGTGGAGCCTAAAAAGACCTTGTCAGGGGGAGGAGGTCCCTCTCACCCCCTCTGAGTCGACACTGACGGAACTAATGGCGGCCATACATGGAGTACAGGCATCCCTGGGTCAGAAGATGGAGGCCCTGGACAATAAACTCGACACTGTCACGATCGAGATGGGATTAATTCGGGCGGACCTCACAAAGGCAAGCGAAAAGGTGAAGACACTGGAGCTAAAGACGGCCAGCTTGATTGACGACGTGAAACTATTGCAGCAATAGGTGCGTGACCTTAAGGCCTCAAGAGTCCTCATGGATCGCAAGCTGGACGAATACGAAGGGAGGGCAAGGCGCAACAATATCCATATTCTTGGGGTGCACGAGAAATCAGAAGGCCTAACACCGGACCTGTTCGTCGAAAGTATTGTTCTCAATCACCTCAAACCTAAAGGCCTCAGCAATGTTTTCACGGTTGAAAGTGCACATAGAGATCCCGGGGGGAAGGCAGCGACCGAGGACACCCCCCTGCCCTTTGATCGCAGGAGTTCTGAATTTTCGCGACAGGGATGTGATCCTGCAGGCGGCCCCTTTACAATACAAAAATGCAACTCTCTCCTTCTTCCCAGATTTCACACAATTGGTACAAAAACCGCACCAGGGCTTCTTGTCGGTGAAGAAGAAATTGAGGGATAAGGGACTAAAATATGCCATGATGTTCCCGGCCCGCCTCCGGGTAGAACTCAATGGTAGGGCCTGGTCCTTTAACAACCCTGAGGCAGCGGCAGATTGGCTGGACAGTGCCCGTGCAACAGAGGCGGAGAGTCGAGACTGAGGCGGAGAGGATGAGTAATAACCGAGTGTACCACGGGGACTGTTGGGCCTCAAAAGTAGTATGTCACGAATGGGCGGTGGGATGGGGCACATTGGTTCCCCTGATTTGTTGTGTTAGTTAAGAAAATGCTGTGTGTTGACCTGTATAGGGGAAGTGCTGGTGGGAAGGGGAATTGGGGGCTGCCTGGTTCCCCCGGGCCCTCCCGCTACTTTCTACTTTTAGTTAGCTTTAGATTAGTTTTGGGGTGACAGGCACACTGCTAGTTGGGGATGAGCGAAGGCTTTATGCAGGGGTACAGGGTTGGGGGAGGGGGACCAAGAGTTTTTTTTTTTTGCAATTGAGATTATATCATGTACAACATTATTAGCAATTTGTCTTTGTTGTAGTTTCTTTCTAGCATCATGTGACAGATATGATGTACCATTTTAATGTCTTCTGGTGGACAGGGGATGGGGATTACCACGCTCATCTGGAATGTGAATGGGCTAGGGGACAAGATAAAAAGGGGGATGGTTAGTCAATTGATCAGGAGACACTCCCCGGATGTGGTGTTGTTGCAAGAAACGCATCTGATTGGGAATCGTTGTATGGCGCTACATAAGGGGGGCTACAAATTAGTGGCACACGCTGGATTCACCACAGGTCCAGAGGGGTGTGTATCCTAGTGAGAAATCCCTTCCCACTGACCGTCCAGGCCACATGGGCGGACAAACGAAGCAGATACATTGGCATATCGGGGTTGTGGGAAGGGAGGACTGTTACCTTTTTGTCTGTGTATGTAACCGCCGGGTCTGCACGCCGACACCTTTCGGGACCTGTGCACAATTTTTTTAACTTTGCCTGTTGTGCTGTGGATTGTGGGGGGTGATTTTAATGCTGTGATGAATGGTGAAGTGGACAGACACCCAGCCCGAATCCGGACACTGTCTCAGAGGTAGTCGCCAGATTTCGCAGAAATCACTGGGCTTGCGGATGGGTGGAGATTGAGAAACCCAGGAGGAGTACACTACACACACGCCTCTGCCGCACATCACTCCTTCCCAAGGATAGATTATGTATTGGTGCCGACGTCACAGGTGGCATGGATCCGAGAGGTGCGACATATGGGCGGGGGTATCTACGATCATTCGCAGGTCTGGCTCAGTATAGAGGTGGGACAGAGAGATGTGGGTAGGATTGCCTCCTAAATGCGTGGCACTTGAGAGACCCTGACGTCAAGAAGGAGGTGACACAGGTCACGGAACGGTATTTCCAAGATTAATGTGGGAACAGTGGAGTCAAAGCGGTCCCTGTGTGAGGCATACAAGACAGTTATCTCGGAGGATGACAGGAAATATCTAGACTCCCCTCTCACGAACGACGAGGTAGCGCTGGCTATTAGAGGGGTACATTCCGGGAAGGCCTCTGGACCGAACGGAATCCCTATAGAGCTGTATAAAATCAAGGCGAATAAGTTAGCGCCGTTTCTTTGGGACGTGTTCATTGAGAGCAAGGAGGAGGGCCTGCTACCATATGATCAACGTGTAGCCAATATCGTCGTTATTCATAAAGACGGTAAGCCTAAGACCGCATGTTTTTCTTATTGGCCAATCTCACTACTAAACGCTGAGCCTAAGGTGCTGGCAAAATTGCTGGCGACCAGGTTGGTCAAGGTTATTATGACCCTGGTCCATCCTGATAAGTCTGGCTTTATGCTGCGCCATGACACAGCTCTTAATTTACGGAGGCTGCAGGGGATTCTGGGAGGCGCGTCGTGCATACACCAACCGGCGGTTCTATTGTCAATGGATGCGACCATGGCCTTTGATAGGGTTGAGTGGCCCTATCTATTTGCAGTCTTGGAGAAGATGGGTATTGCCCAGGAATTTATCGGTTGGGTTTGTCTCTTCTATGCGGGTCCCCTTGCTAGGGTCATGGTGAATAACCACAAATCTGCTGTTTTCCCTTTGGGAAGAGGCACACGACAGGGATATCCTCTTTCCCCACTGCTGTTTGCATTGGCGCTCGAGCCGCTGGCAGCGTGGGTCCGTTGGGACCGTTCAATTCGAGGGCTGCGGTAGACACTATACGCAGAGAATATCTTGCTCTATCTCACTACCCTCAGAGACTCTCTGATTAGTTTTCTGGATGTCCTGGCCATATTCAGGAGATATTCTGGCTTCGCCATAAATTGGGAGAAATCAGTGCTGTTCGTCCTCAGCGGAGACCCCCTCGGTCGTCCCGGGCTCCTGCCCATCGAAAAGTTGAGCCAGTGGGATTTTGGTATCTGAGCATATTTGTGACCTTGGACCCGAAGCTACGGTATGATAATAATCTGGGACCCGCACAGGCTAGATTCCGGAGGGATGTGGCGAGATGGAAATCATTGCCGCTTTCCCTGTTGGGTCGTGCGGTACTGTTTAAAATGATGGCCCTTCCCCGTTTCCTATACGCACTTCAAAACGCAATGGACCCGGTGCCCCCCTCATATTTCAAGGAAATAGAGTCCCTCCAACGACAGCTTCTATGGGAGGGCAGACCCCGTATTGCCTTTCCCAAACTCACTCTACCCTGGTACGACGGGGGGATCAGTGTGCCAGACCTCCGGAAATACTACTGGGCCTCCCAGTTAGCGGCGGTTAACCACGCTGTCTATGGGTCACCCCTAGACCCCGGATATGAGATGGACCGTGGCCAGATGCCGGGGGGGGATTATACAAGGGCTCTGTATGCTAGAAATGTCCGGATTCCCCTTGTTGGACCAGCGGCACAGGCGGTCCACATGTGGCATTCGGCTAATCGATATCTTCAGTGGGACGGAGGATTACCCTGGCAACCCCGTTATGGAGTTCAGAGAGATTGGGTAGCCTGTGGAAAAGGAAAGGCTTTGATAGATGGGACCTTATTGGGATCTCACGGGTCAAGGACATTTGGGGGGAAAACGGGATCCTTACATTCGATGCCCTGCAGGAAAGACACCAGCTGCAGTAGAGCGAGCGGTTCCGATACCTCCAGGTCAGACATGCCCTACTTGTGAATATTCCTAGGGGCAATACGCTTGTGGAGACCTCCCCATTAGAGGACCGGATCCCGGACGGTCATCTACCAATGAAAACTATTTCTCTGATCTATAAAAAACTGATCAACCACACTGAGGATCCCCTGGTGAATATTAGGGAGCAGTGGGGCGCTGACGGCCTAGTATTAGACGAGGACTGGAGAGAGGCAGTCTCCTCTCTGAAAGTAGGGGCCATCCAAATGAGACTTAGGTTGGTGCAACTGAAGATCCTTCACCGGTCCTAGATCACAGGACCTCGGCTTGTGCGGATGGGTTTGGCGGAGAGTGGGGAGTGTCGGAGAGGATGCGGGGAGACTGGAACGTTCATGCAAGTTTTGTGGCAATGTGCGGAAATACAGGAGTACTGGGTTAAGATCCATGATAAGGTCCGCGAGGTGATGGGAGTGGAGTTGGCGTTGGAGACCCGACATTGTGTCATAAATGTCTGGGAACCAACGGATCTTAACTCACATGGGAAGCAATGGGTGACTCTGGCATGTATGGTAGCTAAGCCTAACATTGCTCAGTTATGAGGCACCAGCCAGGTGTCACAGATTGAGAAATGGATGGAAGAAATAGACTGGTGCATGTTCAGGGAGCGATCAGTATATGTTGCCAGGGGTCGCCCCGGGAAATGGGGGAAGATCTGGGGCGCTTGGAATGGCTATAGAGGGGACATATATACTCCTCCGACTGTAAATGAAGATACGGTAGCGTTGGAATCTCAGTGATCCCTGAGTGTTATCCTAAATGTATATTTGGTATATGGAAATTTATAATTGGCTTCTGTGAAAGGATTGTTTGTCAACTGATGCTTTTCTTTTGAATATGTTAATAAGATTTTTTTTTAAAAAGAAAAAAGAGTTCCACTTAGCTACCAACATGTTTTCTTTAAACTCCTGATATTTTGGCAACAATTACCAGCACAGTTGTACATTATAAACACAAAACACCATCCTGCACCATTTTGTCTTCATAACAAATTGGCGCTCCAAAGCATGATTGATGTCATCTGGCCCGTAGTTTAAGAAGGATTCTGTTTACAGTCCTACAACGTTCACTGCTTCATAAAAGGTAAAGCTTCTCTTGGCCAAATAGGACACAGCAGTTTGGATTCATTTGTTTTATGTTGGTTCACCTAGGGTGCAATCTCCCGGAATTTCTCTTTGGTGGTTGTGTTCAGTTTTCTGGCCCTCTCCTTTTCCCTTGGCATGGGACAGGAAATGTTTAAGAAATGAACTCTGTACTTTTTGCCCAGCTGGCTAATTCTTTGGTTGACCTCTTGCTGTCCCTCAAAAGATGGGCTGGTCAGCCTTTCCAAACCTAAATTTCACAGGCAGAGATGCACTTCATATTGTCACCTGTCCACAGACATGCCTTGAACCTGCTAGACAGCCAAGAACCTTTCTTCTAGACCCCAGATTGTCATCAGCACCGAAAGTGGCTCTTGTGGTAAAATAGTTTTTCCATTTAAGTCTATTGAAAGACTATTTGCATACTTGACCACTCGACAGAATTCAGCTGACTGTATTCCTAATTTTTGTCAATACATGTTTATGGCAGTGGTGTCTTTCTCAGACTTACAGCCGACTTTTTTGCAACATTTGAAAGCAGCAAGATTGCTGACAACAGTTCCACCGGGGAGCATACCTTGACTGTTGCAGTCACATTGTGCGTGTACCCTTGGGACAGAGGGTCAAGTTAAGAGCCTGTGTGTTGATTTGTGGTTTCTATGGAAATGTCATGTTTCTGTTCTCTGTGGCATTTGTCTCCTTTAATCCAGTGCTTGGTGCTTAACACCCCACTTTCAGCAAAGTGCTAAGCCTTTGTCACATTTGAGGACGTTAGTTCTTTTACCTCCATCTCATATTTTCATTTCTTAGCACCAAATTATTGAAACCCGTAAATATCTTCTTTGTAGCCTACTGTGGTAGCCTGCTAGTTATGTGTTTCAATCTCATGAGAAGCATGTACATGAAAAAATATCATAACATATAGAATAGGTTCCCTCGATCTAACACTGTGATGCAGTATGTCTTGAAAATTCAGCATTGTCCTTACTGAAAGAAAGATCCAGAAAAGAGTTAGTTGCAAGGATATAATATTTACAAACACTGCTTTTATATTTGACAGTCCACTAATATCTCAAATCGGACATGCTTTAACAAAAGTAATTCATCCAATCTAGTGTTCAGCCATTCACCCATTAGATGCAATGTAGCCCTTAGAACTAGGATTTATCCCTTATCTCCATAGCAGGTGTAAAGAATCTTCTCCCTTCTGCTTTTGTAAATCACTGTGACCACCATTACTGCATCGTGTAAGGTAGCAATAATGATGGAGGGTCTACGGCTGTATGTTTCAGTGCCCTTCCATTTTCCACTAGATGCACGATCCTTGTAGATTCCTGTTGCTCACAGTTATGTTTCTGTTTAGAAACATCGGTTATTCATGGTCCTGTCAAGCATCAAATTGGTGGTAAAATGAAGCACCACCACTTTTATTATCTGGGTTTTGGCTAAGCCCCAGATGTGCCACTGCTCACGTAGGGTTTCATGGTCTAGCACCAGGTTGGAGTTTAGTGGAATAGTTTAATGCTTTTTTGGCTTTAGCCATTTATCTTTACAAGCCCCCAACACATGTTTGATTCACCACAGGACAATATTTGGAGGCAAGCCCATTATGTAATTCACACCTTGCTTTAGCTGGTATCTGTCCTCATTTCTTCATCCCATATGACCCCTCCATCATCTAAGGTCCTCTATCAGTGGGTACTGCCTTCTGTGACTGGATGGTTGTGAAGTTCTCAGTAGTGCATTCTGGCAGGTCTCTGCACAAGGATCTTAGGTACATAAGAGATGAGAGTAAAAGGGAGCAGTCCTTTCGGGCAGATGCTCTAGGTTATGAAAAGAGTTACCCACTTGCCCAGACCAGAAAAGAAAGACGTGGCCAGAGCTGCTATGCCCACCAATAGGGGACTATTGCAATAAAATACCAAGTAATGAACTAAACGTTTGAATTAATCTCAACCACTAGTGATTGCTCAGGGCTGCATTCCAGTTAATTGTGCCAATGCAGACTGAGATTAGCAATATCCAAATATGTAGATATTAATTTTGATCCTAATGGGACATTCTAACCCAAACTGCTAAGTCAGGTATCTTTCAGACAGGAATATAAGTGACCCCAGACCACTTTCAGCCAACTCAGACCTCATCAGTGAGGCGCAGAAATTTTCAGAAGAGGTGTAAACATACAAACTGGGAAAATGGGAAGACTCAGCCCACTAAAAGAAAAAGAGACATGTGACAACTGGCAACAAAATCCCTGGCATGCTCAGGCCATTGACCCCCTGCTCTTCGGCTACTTACATTCTTTGGAAGAGCTTTCTACCTACCTAATAACTGTTGCTTTACCTTGGAGTAGCTTCTCCAATGCAGTGCCTTACGGTTTGAAAGTCTCTGGGTATGAACTGGGTCCTCGCTTGTAGCACCCCCCTGTGATGGCCTGTGAAGCTGCATCAAATTAGGTGCCACCTGTCAGGATTTCATCAAAGGGAAGGGAGAGAAAGAGACATTGATTCATGGCCCTTGGTCTGACAGTGTGTCCCCCAATGCCAGTTCCTTCATGGTCTCATGGAATTTTTGTGTGCTTATGGTGCTCATCATTGCCAATTTGTTTGAAGGACCCGGTGAGTGACATGTAACACTTAACTTTATTCCTAAATGGGGATACATTCCTGCTCTAGTATTTATTTGCTATTTGCTGTGTTAGAACACTGCCCAGAGCCAGACACAACCTTTCACTCCATAATCCCTGCAAGTTCTAAAGAGGCTCTCTCTGGTGTCACACAGCTGGCGTATTCTACACTCTCTGCATCCCCTCAACTCAAAATCCTCTTAGCTTGCACATTAATTCTTTCATGAGGCAGTTATGCACCTATGCCTCTTGAGATGTCCATACATGGATATTAGTGGATTATATTTTGAATCCTGTGTTCAGTATTCTCTTGGGGGGATGGATGCATTCCTAACACTACCTGGCATAATTAATGGGCAACGCCCCTCAGGGGATGTACATCTCTTTTTATGGTTTGAGTTCATGAGTGGGGCACATGTTAGTGCCACATTTCTGAGTTCTCAGATGAATCAGTGCAAAGGTTGTCTCTAGTACTGAGTTAGCTCTGAGTTATGCTATTGGTATTCATCAAGCATATGCAGGATTTGCCAGGATAAAGATTCAACTAGTTTCATTGGTCGAGGTGGTCTGGTAACTGTGTTGTGATTGTGACAACTCACACCTTGCTGCTTCACTGCCTCCCTGATTTTTGAATTGTTTACTTGTTATTGTATTATTGTGCTCAACCTTGTTTAACTCATCTTTATTCAATTTTGTTCAACATGTTTAGTTTTGTACTGCCTTTGTTTTAACTTCTGTTTGTTTTGCCGTCAACTTGATTTCCCACTGTTTTTATTGGTGCTTCTCCCGCCCAATTCCGGCCTCCACTGGCTCCTCCCACCACCTACTAGCACTCCTCCCTCCTCCTAGGATCTACTTAACGGAGGATGCAGTGCAGCCCACTAAGCAAGCCCTTTATGACCGCTCCCCCACTGTCTCCCTGGTTCCTGAATTGTTTACTTGTTATTGTATTATTGTGCTCAACCTTGTCTAACTCGTCGTTTTTCAGTTTTGTTCAACTTGTTAATTTTGTACTGCCTTTTTTATGATTTCTGTTTGCTTTACTGCCTGCTCTCTTTCCTGCTATTTTCCTCCCACATCTCCCTCTCAATTCCAGCCTTCGTCTGCCTCGCCCACCACCTCACAGCGCCTCTCCCTCCTCCCAAAACCTACATAATGGAGGTCGCAGCACGTCTGTGCAGCGGATGCACGCAGCTGGTGTGCCAAAGGCCCATATGCTCCCGTCCGTGTCTGGACCTCCCCCAGTGCATGGAACCCTGGCTCTCCGCTAGTTGCAGATGCACTGCAACAAAGCTCTGAGCCCTGAACCCCAAACTCCACAATAACAACTACTGCTGCACCTCTCCACGGTTAATGGTAGGACCTTTTTTTTTTACAGCACTACCTCTTCTTCTGCAACACTGGAGCACCTGCACACATGACAACCACCACCACTATGACCAAGACCAATTCAGAACAACTCAGCTGCAGACCTGCAGGGCCTCGCCCCAGCTTCTGCGATGTCATCCTTGAATTAATCGCCCACTCGCTAATGACTGCAAACCCTACATCTTCTTCGGAGACCTCAACTTTCACCTCGGCAACCTTAACAACACTAACACTGCCAACCTCCTTGAAAACATGAACTCCATCGGCCTCACCCAACTTGTCACCAACCTCACACACACACCGCAGGACAGGCTTTTGAACCCATCTTCATGGCCACTGACCGAGTCAAGTACAGCCATGTCACAAGCTTGCTGGACAGACCACGCCATCTTCCACTTCCTCATCACAGGACCCCTGGCCACCACCAAGGGACTGGAAAGGAAATGGCACACCAGCATGCAACCGACAGACTGAGTCACATTCAAAACATCTTTCAACCAATACCACCAACTTCTGAAAGAAACAAAAAGGAGCACCTTTGTAGACGACATCGAAGCCAGTTCTCATCACAGCAAAGAACTCTTCAACATCGTCGGAGTTCTCCAAACCCTCAGCCACCAAAAACATCATCTTCTCAGGAACTCAATGACACCCTGGCAGACTTCTTCCACAATAAGGTCTCCACCATCTACAAAAAGTTTGAACCCCAGCTCACCACCACCAACATCCTCAGCTCCTTGCTCTCACAGATGCAAACCCGAACACCTGATGACCATATGGGCCCAGCTCCCAACTCAAAACAGTACAGCCATCCACAACTCTGTCCACTCAAGCGCACCAACGGACCCCTGTCCCAACCACTTCTTCATCCTCAGGAGCAAGACGATCAGCAGAAAGTTCACCCCCATCTTCAATGCATCCATCTCCACAGCCACTTAACTGAAGAATGGAAACACGCAGAGGTCAAACACCTTCTGAATAAACCATCCACCAACCCCAGGGACCCCAAGAGCTACTGTCCCATCTCTCTGTTCCCCTTTCCTGCCAAAGTCCTCAAAAATGCAATTAACTGCCAACTCACGAACACCTGGAGAGCAACAATCTTCTGGACACCTCTCAATCTGGCTTCCACACCAACCACAGCACCAAAACAGCCCTGATCGCTGCCAGAGACGACATCAGAGCCCTCCTTGACTGGGGAGAAATGGCAACCCTGACCCTCCTCGACCTCTTAACAGCTTTAGATACCGTATCCATCACACCCTTATCAAGAGGCTTCACCAGATTGGAATCACCCTCAAAAGGAATGCATTCTTCCTCACCAGAAGAACCCAGAGAATTTGCCTACCTCCTTTCACCTCAGAACCTAAGAGCACATCTGTGGCATCCTTCGAGGCTCAAACCTCAGTTCTACAATGTTCAACACCTACATGACCTCTTGGCCAACATCGACAGAAACTCACAGACTAGACATCATATCCTAAGCAGACAACATCCAGCTCATCCTCTCGCTATCAATAGATCCCTTTACCACAATGGCCAACTTCCACAGGTGTATGACGAGCGTCACCGACTGGATGAAAGATGTCTACTAAAATACAACACAGACAAAACGGAAGTGATCATCTTCAGGAACACCTCCTCCCTGTGGAGCGCCGTTTGGTGGCCATCCGAACTAGAACCCTCACCCATTCCGATAGACCATGCCCCCAACCTTGGCATTCTCCTGGCCAGCAAGCTCACCATGAAAACAAGATCAATGCAATCTCCTTCACCTACTTCCTCACTCTTCTCGTGTGGTGTGCGATCGTCAAATGGCTCCACTTCAACACTAGATGAACTGTCATTCAAGCCCTAGTCACCAGTTAGCTGGCCTACAGCAGCGCACTCTATGTAGGAATCAGCTTGCACCTCCTGAAGAGACTGCAAACCATACAGAATTCAGCAGCCAGGCTCATCCTCCACCTCCCTAAGCAAACCTGCATCACCCCCCACCTCAAGAAGCTCCACAGGCTTCCCAATTAGAAGAGATGTGAATTCAAGATTCTGATCCACAGCTACAAAGCCCTCCACAACCAGTTAAACCACCGCCTGAACTTCCACCAACTCTCCAGAATATGGAGGCATTTCATTATATGTTGGAGGTTTCAAATCAAAATATACCAAATTTGGGGCAAAGTAGTAGGTGGTGGGCCAGGCCGCCGGAAGGTGGGGGGCCCTCTCAATGTGCTTTGCAGGGGGCCCCCTCAAGTTTCGTTACACCACTGCACCAGTGACACTGTTGCCGTTAATGACTCGCTTATACCATGGGCCCTCCCAAACTAAGAGACCGTGTACAAGAATTGAGATGAATTGGCTGTTAACAAATGCACCCTTAAAGAATTATTTTATTTAGCATAAAAGGCCTGCTTTTGTTTCCCAATTAATTCAAGATGTCTACACAGTTTTGGGGTGACGCACAAGCTCCTCCGTACATTTTACCCACCAGTTTTTGGTGCAGTGGAAAGATGATGAAAAAAGAACAAACTGATTTTGTATCTACAGAGCTGCCTAACTCTGTTGAATTTTAATCTTATGAGACTGTGGTTTGGCCTAATCCCATTAAGAAACTTTTGGCACAGCCGCATGAAAGGAGGAGCCAGTAAATATTGCAGATTTTACAATGATTCTGATGAATCACTGATCCATGTGATATGTTTTTGTGATGGAATAAAACCCTTGAGGATACTGTACTGGCTATATCCGATGATAGGGGCTCTAAATATCAGATCCTGTAGTGAGTGATGCTTTCCTCTTGTCTAAAAGGGGAATCATGCCAAATATCAGGGCGACTCTTAAAATGGATGACGACAGCAGCAGAAGCTCAGCAAAAATCAGCAAATATAGATGTTCAAAAAGAAACGCCCTTTCCAGCAGATGTGTACTAAGATAACTGTCTATAGGGGCCTGGTTTGGACTGAAGAACCTCCATTTTAATTCTTATAGCATCACACACTTGGGGGACCATTAGGATGTCGGGCAGATTGACCCCGCCAGGCTGGCGGTAGCTTCCGCCAGCCTGGCGGGGGCAATCCGCCCGACATCCACACTCGTTCCCCCCCCCCGCCATATTAGTTTGGCGGGGGGGACCTCGGCGGATGGAAAGACCGTCCGCCGCTTTTCCGCCCCGGTCGCCTTGCGGCCGGGGTGGAAAAGGAATAATATGGTGGTGGTGTCTATCAGACACCGCCAGCCATATTATGATGGTTGTATTCAGGTGCCTTTCCGCGGCGGCAATGCCTCCATGGAAAGGCATGCGGTCTTCACTCTGGGGGCCCCCTGCGGGCCCCCAGAGTGAAAGAGAGGTGGGCGGTGCACACGGGGGGTACCTGTGGTACCCCCCTTCATTTGCATTTACAAAGCGGCAGGCACCGCGCGGTGCCTGCCGCTTTGTAAATGCAAATGTTGAAATGCATTCTTAGCATTGTGGCGGGCGGCGCAGAGAGCACCGCCCGCCACAATGCTAAAAATACAGGATGTGCCCGCCACTGTGGCGGGCACATCCTAATACCCCCCATGGGACCCCCGCCCTTATGGCGGGCGGTCCCGAATACTGACAGGATGGGGGGCGGACAAAGTCTGCCCGTCATCCTCATGACCCCCTTAACACTTTAAGGATTCTTTTTTACTTTCAAATTTTCTAGTCCTCATTCACGCCCTTGGAGTCCAAATAGTAGTGCGTAGAGATAAGCGTACTGTCGCAGATAAACTGGTATGGGCATTGGATGTTACGAGGTGGGTTGCCCATCAGTACTTTTGATATACTCCCATGGCACCACATCAGGACGACCATAAGGGTAGTATGCTGCAGTCAAATACCCAATCTTGTATCGAGTCGCCCTATTGGGTATTCAAACGTTAAAAAGAGAGATTGCCAAACAGCGTAATCATTGGACTTTGGAGGGGGGAAAAAAAAACAAAAAAAAACTTTTGGTCACATACTCAACAGTGGCCAGTTTAATAAAGACCAGAAGTTTCTCTTATCTGGGTTGCCTGATCTTAGTAAGTCCATTTATGATGTTTGTAGCACTGAAGTGCGTCAGTCCTGCAGGATGGGGGTAACGGGTCTTTCCACTTCCTACAGATCTCCCTTCTGGCTAACAAAATACCAAAAAGAGTAAGTTCTTTGCTGAACCCTGAAACTCTAGTGCAACCCCAAAAATTATAAGAGCGGGACATAGCCGGGCTTGGGAGCCTAAGGCAGTAGTGAGTGTGAGGCAGACCGCATTCCAAAAAGGCAGTAACAAAGGGCAATCAAGGAACATGTGCAGGTCAGAAGCCGCCATCAGACCACATTTAGGGCATGCCACTGCTGAATTGTTTGGAAACTTTGAGAGTCTCTCTGGTGAATAATAGGCCCTATGTAGGGTAAAGAGGGGGTTTCGGCGCAACCAAGATGGTTTCACTATATTCCACATGATCTTAAAAGACTCAAACCACAAGTTCTCCACATTTTGATTAGTAATATGTGCGGCCCACAATGTGTTGGACAGATGGAACTCACCCTCAACCTCCTCCAATAGTAGATTGTACCAAAATGAAACCTCTTTCTTTGTTGAAGGCTTATCTATTAAGACTGAGACCATGTTGCTATCGCCCCTTAACAAAACTCTGCCTTAGCAGAAACGTGTGAGTGTGCCCAGCTTCGAATTTGCAGGGGATGTACATCTCTTTTTATGGTTTGAGTTCATGAGTGGGGCACATGTTAGTGCCACATTTCTGAGTTCTCAGATGAATCAGTGCAAAGGTTGTCTCTAGTACTGAGTTAGCTCTGAGTTATGCTATTGGTATTCATCAAGCATATGCAGGATTTGCCAGGATAAAGATTCAACTAGTTTCATTGGTCGAGGTGGTCTGGTAACTGTGTTGTGATTGTGACAACTCACACCTTGCTGCTTCACTGCCTCCCTGATTTTTGAATTGTTTACTTGTTATTGTATTATTGTGCTCAACCTTGTTTAACTCATCTTTATTCAATTTTGTTCAACATGTTTAGTTTTGTACTGCCTTTGTTTTAACTTCTGTTTGTTTTGCCGTCAACTTGATTTCCCACTGTTTTTATTGGTGCTTCTCCCGCCCAATTCCGGCCTCCACTGGCTCCTCCCACCACCTACTAGCACTCCTCCCTCCTCCTAGGATCTACTTAACGGAGGATGCAGTGCAGCCCACTAAGCAAGCCCTTTATGACCGCTCCCCCACTGTCTCCCTGGTTCCTGAATTGTTTACTTGTTATTGTATTATTGTGCTCAACCTTGTCTAACTCGTCGTTTTTCAGTTTTGTTCAACTTGTTAATTTTGTACTGCCTTTTTTATGATTTCTGTTTGCTTTACTGCCTGCTCTCTTTCCTGCTATTTTCCTCCCACATCTCCCTCTCAATTCCAGCCTTCGTCTGCCTCGCCCACCACCTCACAGCGCCTCTCCCTCCTCCCAAAACCTACATAATGGAGGTCGCAGCACGTCTGTGCAGCGGATGCACGCAGCTGGTGTGCCAAAGGCCCATATGCTCCCGTCCGTGTCTGGACCTCCCCCAGTGCATGGAACCCTGGCTCTCCGCTAGTTGCAGATGCACTGCAACAAAGCTCTGAGCCCTGAACCCCAAACTCCACAATAACAACTACTGCTGCACCTCTCCACGGTTAATGGTAGGACCTTTTTTTTTTACAGCACTACCTCTTCTTCTGCAACACTGGAGCACCTGCACACATGACAACCACCACCACTATGACCAAGACCAATTCAGAACAACTCAGCTGCAGACCTGCAGGGCCTCGCCCCAGCTTCTGCGATGTCATCCTTGAATTAATCGCCCACTCGCTAATGACTGCAAACCCTACATCTTCTTCGGAGACCTCAACTTTCACCTCGGCAACCTTAACAACACTAACACTGCCAACCTCCTTGAAAACATGAACTCCATCGGCCTCACCCAACTTGTCACCAACCTCACACACACACCGCAGGACAGGCTTTTGAACCCATCTTCATGGCCACTGACCGAGTCAAGTACAGCCATGTCACAAGCTTGCTGGACAGACCACGCCATCTTCCACTTCCTCATCACAGGACCCCTGGCCACCACCAAGGGACTGGAAAGGAAATGGCACACCAGCATGCAACCGACAGACTGAGTCACATTCAAAACATCTTTCAACCAATACCACCAACTTCTGAAAGAAACAAAAAGGAGCACCTTTGTAGACGACATCGAAGCCAGTTCTCATCACAGCAAAGAACTCTTCAACATCGTCGGAGTTCTCCAAACCCTCAGCCACCAAAAACATCATCTTCTCAGGAACTCAATGACACCCTGGCAGACTTCTTCCACAATAAGGTCTCCACCATCTACAAAAAGTTTGAACCCCAGCTCACCACCACCAACATCCTCAGCTCCTTGCTCTCACAGATGCAAACCCGAACACCTGATGACCATATGGGCCCAGCTCCCAACTCAAAACAGTACAGCCATCCACAACTCTGTCCACTCAAGCGCACCAACGGACCCCTGTCCCAACCACTTCTTCATCCTCAGGAGCAAGACGATCAGCAGAAAGTTCACCCCCATCTTCAATGCATCCATCTCCACAGCCACTTAACTGAAGAATGGAAACACGCAGAGGTCAAACACCTTCTGAATAAACCATCCACCAACCCCAGGGACCCCAAGAGCTACTGTCCCATCTCTCTGTTCCCCTTTCCTGCCAAAGTCCTCAAAAATGCAATTAACTGCCAACTCACGAACACCTGGAGAGCAACAATCTGGCTTCCACACCAACCACAGCACCAAAACAGCCCTGATCGCTGCCAGAGACGACATCAGAGCCCTCCTTGACTGGGGAGAAATGGCAACCCTGACCCTCCTCGACCTCTTAACAGCTTTAGATACCGTATCCATCACACCCTTATCAAGAGGCTTCACCAGATTGGAATCACCCTCAAAAGGAATGCATTCTTCCTCACCAGAAGAACCCAGAGAATTTGCCTACCTCCTTTCACCTCAGAACCTAAGAGCACATCTGTGGCATCCTTCGAGGCTCAAACCTCAGTTCTACAATGTTCAACACCTACATGACCTCTTGGCCAACATCGACAGAAACTCACAGACTAGACATCATATCCTAAGCAGACAACATCCAGCTCATCCTCTCGCTATCAATAGATCCCTTTACCACAATGGCCAACTTCCACAGGTGTATGACGAGCGTCACCGACTGGATGAAAGATGTCTACTAAAATACAACACAGACAAAACGGAAGTGATCATCTTCAGGAACACCTCCTCCCTGTGGAGCGCCGTTTGGTGGCCATCCGAACTAGAACCCTCACCCATTCCGATAGACCATGCCCCCAACCTTGGCATTCTCCTGGCCAGCAAGCTCACCATGAAAACAAGATCAATGCAATCTCCTTCACCTACTTCCTCACTCTTCTCGTGTGGTGTGCGATCGTCAAATGGCTCCACTTCAACACTAGATGAACTGTCATTCAAGCCCTAGTCACCAGTTAGCTGGCCTACAGCAGCGCACTCTATGTAGGAATCAGCTTGCACCTCCTGAAGAGACTGCAAACCATACAGAATTCAGCAGCCAGGCTCATCCTCCACCTCCCTAAGCAAACCTGCATCACCCCCCACCTCAAGAAGCTCCACAGGCTTCCCAATTAGAAGAGATGTGAATTCAAGATTCTGATCCACAGCTACAAAGCCCTCCACAACCAGTTAAACCACCGCCTGAACTTCCACCAACTCTCCAGAATATGGAGGCATTTCATTATATGTTGGAGGTTTCAAATCAAAATATACCAAATTTGGGGCAAAGTAGTAGGTGGTGGGCCAGGCCGCCGGAAGGTGGGGGGCCCTCTCAATGTGCTTTGCAGGGGGCCCCCTCAAGTTTCGTTACACCACTGCACCAGTGACACTGTTGCCGTTAATGACTCGCTTATACCATGGGCCCTCCCAAACTAAGAGACCGTGTACAAGAATTGAGATGAATTGGCTGTTAACAAATGCACCCTTAAAGAATTATTTTATTTAGCATAAAAGGCCTGCTTTTGTTTCCCAATTAATTCAAGATGTCTACACAGTTTTGGGGTGACGCACAAGCTCCTCCGTACATTTTACCCACCAGTTTTTGGTGCAGTGGAAAGATGATGAAAAAAGAACAAACTGATTTTGTATCTACAGAGCTGCCTAACTCTGTTGAATTTTAATCTTATGAGACTGTGGTTTGGCCTAATCCCATTAAGAAACTTTTGGCACAGCCGCATGAAAGGAGGAGCCAGTAAATATTGCAGATTTTACAATGATTCTGATGAATCACTGATCCATGTGATATGTTTTTGTGATGGAATAAAACCCTTGAGGATACTGTACTGGCTATATCCGATGATAGGGGCTCTAAATATCAGATCCTGTAGTGAGTGATGCTTTCCTCTTGTCTAAAAGGGGAATCATGCCAAATATCAGGGCGACTCTTAAAATGGATGACGACAGCAGCAGAAGCTCAGCAAAAATCAGCAAATATAGATGTTCAAAAAGAAACGCCCTTTCCAGCAGATGTGTACTAAGATAACTGTCTATAGGGGCCTGGTTTGGACTGAAGAACCTCCATTTTAATTTTTATAGCATCACACACTTGGGGGACCATTAGGATGTCGGGCAGATTGACCCCGCCAGGCTGGCGGTAGCTTCCGCCAGCCTGGCGGGGGCAATCCGCCCGACATCCACACTCGTTCCCCCCCCCCCGCCATATTAGTTTGGCGGGGGGGACCTCGGCGGATGGAAAGACCGTCCGCCGCTTTTCCGCCCCGGTCGCCTTGCGGCCGGGGTGGAAAAGGAATAATATGGTGGTGGTGTCTATCAGACACCGCCAGCCATATTATGATGGTTGTATTCAGGTGCCTTTCCGCGGCGGCAATGCCTCCATGGAAAGGCATGCGGTCTTCACTCTGGGGGCCCCCTGCGGGCCCCCAGAGTGAAAGAGAGGTGGGCGGTGCACACGGGGGGTACCTGTGGTACCCCCCTTCATTTGCATTTACAAAGCGGCAGGCACCGCGCGGTGCCTGCCGCTTTGTAAATGCAAATGTTGAAATGCATTCTTAGCATTGTGGCGGGCGGCGCAGAGAGCACCGCCCGCCACAATGCTAAAAATACAGGATGTGCCCGCCACTGTGGCGGGCACATCCTAATACCCCCCATGGGACCCCCGCCCTTATGGCGGGCGGTCCCGAATACTGACAGGATGGGGGGCGGACAAAGTCTGCCCGTCATCCTCATGACCCCCTTAACACTTTAAGGATTCTTTTTTACTTTCAAATTTTCTAGTCCTCATTCACGCCCTTGGAGTCCAAATAGTAGTGCGTAGAGATAAGCGTACTGTCGCAGATAAACTGGTATGGGCATTGGATGTTACGAGGTGGGTTGCCCATCAGTACTTTTGATATACTCCCATGGCACCACATCAGGACGACCATAAGGGTAGTATGCTGCAGTCAAATACCCAATCTTGTATCGAGTCGCCCTATTGGGTATTCAAACGTTAAAAAGAGAGATTGCCAAACAGCGTAATCATTGGACTTTGGAGGGGGGAAAAAAAAACAAAAAAAAACTTTTGGTCACATACTCAACAGTGGCCAGTTTAATAAAGACCAGAAGTTTCTCTTATCTGGGTTGCCTGATCTTAGTAAGTCCATTTATGATGTTTGTAGCACTGAAGTGCGTCAGTCCTGCAGGATGGGGGTAACGGGTCTTTCCACTTCCTACAGATCTCCCTTCTGGCTAACAAAATACCAAAAAGAGTAAGTTCTTTGCTGAACCCTGAAACTCTAGTGCAACCCCAAAAATTATAAGAGCGGGACATAGCCGGGCTTGGGAGCCTAAGGCAGTAGTGAGTGTGAGGCAGACCGCATTCCAAAAAGGCAGTAACAAAGGGCAATCAAGGAACATGTGCAGGTCAGAAGCCGCCATCAGACCACATTTAGGGCATGCCACTGCTGAATTGTTTGGAAACTTTGAGAGTCTCTCTGGTGAATAATAGGCCCTATGTAGGGTAAAGAGGGGGTTTCGGCGCAACCAAGATGGTTTCACTATATTCCACATGATCTTAAAAGACTCAAACCACAAGTTCTCCACATTTTGATTAGTAATATGTGCGGCCCACAATGTGTTGGACAGATGGAACTCACCCTCAACCTCCTCCAATAGTAGATTGTACCAAAATGAAACCTCTTTCTTTGTTGGAGGCTTATCTATTAAGACTGAGACCATGTTGCTATCGCCCCTTAACAAAACTCTGCCTTAGCAGAAACGTGTGAGTGTGCCCAGCTTCGAATTTGCAGGTATTTAAACCTGGAGAGCCCTAACCCTACCTTAGAGAATAACACCTCCCATGGGAGTAAGCTACCCTCCACAAAAAGGTCCCCCCACACCTCAAGTCCTGCCTCTCTTAGAGGTTCTGTGAGGCCATCCAGGAGCCAACTCAGAGACCCAGGTGAATTCCACAGTGGAGCTCTACCAGAAAAATAATCAATTTTTATGGAACGCCTGAGTTTCACCCATGTTTTAGATATATCTCGCAATACCTTCAATTTTTTTTTTTTTTAAACTTGGGGTCGCCAAACTTAAACAAAAATGCATGCTCAGCTATTTTTTCCCCTCTAAGCAATGCTGCAAACATATACCCACAAGCAGAGTTAATGGGTGATTTTAGCAACATCCTGGCATGAGAGAATTGAAAAGCCCACGCATGTAGCTGGATATCGGGAGCCGCCAAACCACCCTTTTCCCTACAGCGCCTTAGTTTCTTCCAAGCTATTCTAGGGATGTGATCATTCCAAATAAAAGAACTTATACCGCTTTGAAGTTTGGCTATCATAGAGGGTTAAAAAAAAAAGAGGGATTGTATTAAACAAAAAAGAAACTTTAGAAAGGATAGACATTTTAATTAAATTGGCTCTACCCAATAAGGATAAAGGAAGCGAAGACCATGATTTCATCAATCTACGACACTCCTTAGCAACGAACGAAAAATTTGATGGAACTATTTAGTTTATATCATTATATATATTTAGGCCCAAATAGCGTAAAACAGAACTCAGCTGAGCCCCTGCCACCGGCTCAGGGTCGTTCCAAACCATGATATCGGTCTTCGAAGCATTGATTTCATACCCAGACACGTTACCGAAAGACTGAGCCAAAGCAATTATAGCTGGAAGAGCCGAGCGGAGTTCAGAGGTGAAAACAAGGACATCATCCGCATACAGGGCTACCTTCTTCTCCCATCCTTCAAAATTAAAGGGCTTGATGTTACAGTCGCCCCGTAGCCGATGAGCGAAAGGCTCAATATATAGGTCGAATAGGAGGGGAGAAAGAGGGCAGCCCTGGCGGGTACCCCGCGTGATGTTAAATGGGTTAGTTAATTCACCATTGACAAGTAAAGAGGCAGATGTATTTTGATACAAAAGTCTCACTGCACGCCTAAATTTCTCGCCGATGTTAAATTTCCCCAAGACCTCCGATAGGTATATCCAGTTGACCCTATCGAAGGCCTTGGTGGCGTCTAGGGTGAGAACAGCCAGAGGGAGAGATTTTACAGAAGCCACATCGATGGCTCCTATGAGGTCATAAGTCAACTCATAGAGCTGGCGACCCCTTCAAACCCCTTTTGGTCTAAGTGCAAGATACTTGAAGCAACTGCCCCCAACCTGTTTGCTAATACTGACGCAAAGATTTTATAGTCAGAGTTCAAGATAGAGATTGGTCTATATGACCCACTGCAAGTTGCCGGTTTTCCTGGTTTCAGTATCAATGTTATTGAAGCACTGTTCCAAGAAATGGGAGGGGGCATTCCGTCTTGAAGGATATCATTAAACAACTCGGTCAAAAAAGGGAGGATTGTTGAGTTCAGAGCCTTATAGATTTCCGACGGCAGGGCGTCAGGGCCGGATGCCCTACCCTTTTTACTACTGATAATTGCCAATCTGACTTCTTCCTGGGAGATTGGATCGTCCAAAGCAGCACATTGTTCTAATGAGAGTGCAGGAAGAGAAACTCCCGCCAGCCAGTCTTCAACTTGTTTGATTTCGATATTTTTGTCCTCACTGTATATTTCACTAAAAAATTCCCAGAGAGCCCCCCTGATTTCTGCATCGGCAGAGTATGTTATGCCACCGGAGATAATTGAGTAGATATTATTTCTGACCTGCTCAGTCTTTGTCTTCCAGGCTAGTAACTTTCCAGCCCCCTCACCATACTCAAAATGAGCCAATTTACTTGCTTCCCATCTCTCTAAAACCAGTACTGAGCCCAACTCCCCTTTTAGAGTAACTACTTTATTTTGCCCAACTGTACTGTGGTCGCAGGGGCATCCGGGTGCATGGCTATTTCTGTCTGCACTCTGGCCATTTCCAATTCCAAGGAAGTCACAGCTTCTCTATGGATCTTATTCTTATATGTAGCTTTATTTATTATAAGGCCCCTTAAGAAGGCCTTTAGTGAATCCCATACGCCCCCAGGGGAAGCTGTTCCAACATTATCCTCCAAGAAGTTCTGCACCTCCACATTAAGGGCATTGATAACATCCAACGAGGAGAGCAATGAACGATCAAATGACCAGTTTCTCATACGACTCTTAGGAAACCCCTTCAGTTCTAAATAAATAGCCGCGTGGTCTGATAAGTGAAAAGGGAGGTGAGAAACTGATTTCACCAAATTAGCTAAAGGTTGACTAATCATTCTTGACTGGTGGTGGTATCTATAGTTGCGAAAAGTAACACCTCTTTGTTGCCCATGCAATGATCTCCAAATATCGTTATACTCTAACTGCTTCATACTATCCTGCAGGAAAGACCTAGTTTTAGATAGAGACCTGGCTCTGTTAGAGGGGGACTTATCCAATAGGGGATCCAAAACTATGTTAAAATCTCCTGCAAGAATAACCGGCTCAGGAAATAAATAAAGGTGGGAAAAAAGGGTCTTCAAAACTAACGGGTCGTCCTGATTTGGACCATAGTATCCTATTATAGTAATTGGGGACCCTGCTATGATCACCGATGCAATTACCCAACTTCCGCCAGGATCAACCAATTTAGACACCAACCTAGCTTTTATTGTTTTTTTAAAAATGATTGCCACACCTCTAATGTGTACAGATTGCGACGTCATTATACATAGATCGATCCACCTATTCTTTTTAGCCAACAAAAGCATTTCGGGTTCAGCAAGATGAAGTACTATAATCTGTGCATCAGAGTCTCGAAGATACTGCATTATTTTATTTTTTCTAGGATTAATACGCAATCCATTAGTGTTCTAGGAAAGAATCGCTAATTTACTCATTGTAATAAAAAACCCACACCAAGACTTTGCCGCTGGCCGCGCGACGCGAAGGGGAGATGAAGCGAGACAGCGTCTTAGTGCCACATGCCGCGCGAGCAGAACAATAGCGCGCCGGCCCGGGAGCCGCCCCCTTTTCAAACGGCCAATGAGTGGCGAGACTGAGCGAGCGGGAGGCGGACTCACGGGACCTATAACTAGCAGAGCTAGCATTGCTCGGTCTTTTCCTGCCGCGTTTCCTGGGCTGCTCTGCGCTGTTCCGTCGTCTGCTTCAGGTCGTCCTGTGTATGCTGTCACGTTGGTCTTGCATCGGGGTTTTTTCCCTTCGACGTGTTTGGCGGTGAGTGCTGGTTTGTGAGCCCGCTTGCGGGCGTTTTGGTTGTAGAGGGGCATAGAGCGGTGGAGGCAAAGAGCGGAAATGAGCGGCAGTTTGTGTGGCCTGGGGCGCCGAGGGAGAGCGCACACAGGACGATGGTCGGGCCGTGTTCATCGGGGGTGATGCACGCTTGGGATGCCTGGTTCGTGGGGGTGCTTTGCCGTGGCTCGGGAGGCTCTGATGTTGTGGAGTTGGCTGCGCTGTGAGAGGGTGTCGGCAGTTGGAGGGAGACCATGGTGCATTTAGTACGACGAGCTGAGGTTGGATTTGTCCACTGACGGTCACGGGGCCTTGGGCAGAAAAATGTACAATGGCGATGTGTTTTTTATGACGACCGGTTTCTGCACGTTGTGCTTTTAGAGGATCGCTATCGTTTTGATGACTGAATTTGTTCTGTACCGTGGACTTCGTGGCCACTGCCTCTCACGAGACCTTTCCTCTGACGCTGGGAAGTTGCTGCTTTGAACTGCTGCTTTGAACTGTTGCATTCCATTTGGTTTCATTGTGGGCTAGACGCCACAAGATTTAATCTTCACGATGCAGCTTTTATAAAGGTCTGGGTATCCCTCGAGGACTTTGTCAGACTGAGGGTCGCGGTGTGTAGGCGAGGTCGAGGGCATGGCGCGGAATGCCCCTTGGCGTGTGCTCTCGATGGTGTTTGTGCAGCTTTGATAAATGACCTAGGGTACGTTTTTCAGTCAGCGAGCAAAGTAATGTAGGTATGCAACGGGGTGGTTTCACGGGCATGGCGGGATTCTGGCTTGTGGGAAGAAGCGTTGCTTCACACTTGAGCGAGGCTGCATGGGTTACGATGGTGCGTGAAAATCAGGAACTCGGGCAGAGGCCGACCGCACTTTTGGCGCCGAAAAAGTATAGACGGGGACGATCACGGGTCAGTGGGCAACTGGGTCTCGGGTTCGGCGACGAGCATTCGGCGGAGGTCCAAAAAACTTGCTTGCATGCTAAGGCCCACGGATGACTCTCAGGACAGGGCTCCACAACTGTATTGCAGACTAATACAATTATCTGCTTAACCCTCGCTTACCTATCGCCGTACTTTACCGAGACTCGGTATCGAGCTCCTGCCGTCTTACTCTAGTTTACCTCACACGCGAGTGGTGCATGCACTTCTGCGTTCTGTATTTAAAGGGGCCTAGACACGGCTTAGCCTCCATGTTCAAAAATGCACTATCGTTATTCAGGCTCACAATAGTTTACATATTTAAGCCTTCGTGCACTTTTGTAATTTAGCAAGTTTCAACGATGTCTACCAAAACACATGTAATTTCAAACTCATGTCTGTGCCCTTCTGTTTCGCAGTTTCGTTCCTTATAACTGTGATCGATGAGTGCATGCTTAGGTACCCCCCCCCCCGTCCTCGGGCAGTACTGGGTTGCACAGGGCCTATGTCAGTGGTCGAAGTGGGGAAAAAAAAGTAGGGGAACTATGGGTGGAGAATCAGGGGGCGGGATCAACCGAAGATTGAATCAGTGGGCGGAGTCGGTGTGGCTAGAAATAGCAAAACATACCAATTTTTAGTACGTTTAGCATTTCACTGACCAGTTACAGCTTATAACGTTATTTAATTAAAAGAATGGATATGTTTATTTGAGGTTTAATTCAGGAAAAAGCAAACACTCATAGGGAATACAGGTTTATGTAAAGCATGTGAAATATAAGCAGGAACAACATGTTACCTTAATGCTTTTACTCTCATTGTTCAGAAATCCATGATTATTTTTTGTCTCAAACATTGAGGTCATGAATGCAGGGCTCCTCCTATACACATGTGTTAAGCAGGGCTCAGAAGAGAAAGGGACTCTTCAGGAGAATCTAGACTCACGGAAACCCACAAAGGCTCCTTCATATTCATGTCAGCCAGCTAGCTGCTCAATCATAATATAGTAAAAAGAACAACTGGTGGACAGAATGCAGAGCAATATCATACATTCACCCCAGTGCAGAGAGATGGGCCTAAATCCATTGTTTATTTGCTCACATGCGATTCCAGTTTGGACCCAGCCATATGCAAATCAGTCTTGATCCTGTGCCCAATGAGAACAGTGTAGCCCGAACTGCCAGGCCAGGTCCTCCCTGGACTGGAAACAAGCATCCTAGGACCGGTTTCGGGCTTTCAGCCCTCATCAGCCAGGATAGCTTGATTCCATTGGCATGGAGAGCACAGGACTCATGTCTGAGCATACCTGTCCCACTCGGGGTGACAAATGCAAAAAGAACAATTGATGGACAGAATGCAGAACAAGGTCATACATTCACCCCAGTTCAGAGATCGGGGCTTAAATCCATCGCTTTTTGCTCACCATGCCATTCCAGTTTGGACCCAGCCATATGCAAATCAGTCTTGATCCTGCGTCCAATGTGAACAGTCCAGCCCGAACTGCCAGGCCATATGTATTCAAGTGTCCTTTCATTCGGGAAGTGAACACAAAGCAGTACCCACTGAACTATACACATAACATATTGCTCTTTGATATGCATGGTACATGTTCTTTGCAGCAGGCATATTACCCCTCTGCACTACCTTAGATGAGTAAAATAGCCACTAGACAAAACATGCTCCCATCTCCCTCCAGCAGGTACATTGATCACCAAAGTTATCTTGACACTTGTATTGTTGACCGAAACCTGCTGAATATACAAATAACTTTGCAGTGTTTTTAAAACTCCTGCACTTGTACAAAACCGGTCCCCCCAAACAAAACTGGCCCCCTACCCTTCCAGTCGCCCTGGGAAACGTCTACTCCTGCCCTTTCACTGCTCCTGTCCAGTCAGTACTCCTGCTCATGCTCGATCAACACTCCTGCTTCGTCAATTCCCCCGACCCCTCCCTTCTCCTGGTCCGTCACTTCTCCTGCCCGTCACTGCTCCTGCCCTGTTCACCGCTCCTGCCCTGTTCACCGCTCCTGCCCTGTTCACCGCTCCTGCCCTGTTAACCGCTCCTGCCCCGCTCACCGCTCCTGCCCTGTTCACCGCTCCTGCCCCGCTCACCGCTCCTGCCCCGTTCACTGCTCCTGCCCTGTTCACTGCTCCTGTCCACTGCTCCTATCCTGTTCACTGCTCCTGTCCTGTTTACTGCTCCTGCCCCGTCACCTCTCCTGCCCGTCACCTCTCCTGCCCCGTCACCTCTCCTGCCCCGTCACCTCTCCTGCCCCGTCACCTCTCCTGCCCATCACCTCCCCTGCCCGTCACATCACCTACCTGTCATGTCACCTGCCTGTCACTGCTTGTGCCCGGTCACCTCTCCTGCCCTGTTGCCTCTCCTTCCACGTCTCCTCTCCTGCCCTGTCGCCTCTCCTGCCCCATCACTGCTCTTGCCCCATCATTGCTCCTGCCCTGTTCACTGCTCCTGCCCCGTTCACTGATCCTGCCCCGTTCACTGCTCCTCCCCCGTTCACTGCTCCTGCCCCGTTCACTGCTCCTGCCCCGTTCACTGCTCCTGCCCCGTTCACTGCTCCTGCCCAGTTCACCGCTCCTGTCCTTTCACCGCTCCTGTCCTTTCACCGCTCACACCCGGTTACTGCTCTAGCTCATGCCCCGTCACCTCTCCTGCCCCGTCACCTCTCCTGCCCCGTCACCTCTCCTGCCCCGTCACCTCTCCTGCCCCGTCACCTCTCCTGCCCCGTCACCTCTCCTGCCCCGTCACCTCTCCTGCCCCGTCACCTCTCCTGCCCATCACCTCACCTGCCCATCCCATCACCTGCCTGTCATGTCACCTGCCCGTCACTTCTTGTGCCCGGTCACCTCTCCTGCCCTGTTGCCTCTCCTTCCACGTCTCCTCTCCTGCCCTGTCACTTCTCCTGCCTTGTCGCTGCTCCTGCCCTATCACTGCTCCTGCCCTATCACTGCTCCTGCCCCGTTCACTGCTCCTGCCCCGTTCACTGCTCCTGCCCCGTTTACTGCTCCTGGCCCGTTCATTTCTGCTGCCCCGTTCATTTCTGCTGCCCCGTTCATTTCTGCTGCCCCGTTCACTGCTCCTGCCCCGTTCACTGCTCCTGCCCCCTTCACTTCTCCTGTCCTTTCACCGCTGCTGTCCTTTCACCGCTCACACCCGGTTACTGCTCTAGCTCATGCCCCGTCACCTACCCTGCCCTGTTCACCGCTCCTGTCCCGCTCACCTCTCCTGCTCTGTTCACCGCGCTCCTCCTGCCCCGTTCACTGCTCCTGCCCCGTTCACTGCTCCTGTCCTGTTCACTGCTCCTGTCCTGTTCACTGCTCCTGTCCTGTTCACTGCTCCTGTCCTGTTCACTGCTCCTGTCCTGTTCACTGCTCCTGTCCTGTTCACTGCTCCTGCCCCGTCACCTCTCCTGCCCCGTCACCTCTCCTGCCCCGTCACCTCTCCTGCCCCGTCACCTCTCCTGCCCCGTCACCTCTCCTGCCCCGTCACCTCTCCTGCCCCGTCACCTCTCCTGCCCCGTCACCTCCCCTGCCCATCACCTCACCTGCCCGTCACGTCACCTGTCTGTCATGTCACCTGCCCTTCACTTCTTGTGCCCGGTCACCTCTCCTGCCATGTTGCCTCTCCTTCCACGTCTCCTCTCCTGCCCTGTCGCTTCTCCTGCCCTGTCGCTGCTCCTGCCCCGTTCACTGCTCCTGCCCCGTTCACTGCTCCTGCCCCGTTCACTGCTCCTGCCCCGTTCACTGCTCCTGCCCCGTTCATTTCTGCTGCCCCGCTCACTGCTCCTGCCCCGTTCACTGCTCCTGCCCCGTTCACTTCTCCTGTCCTTTCACCGCTGCTGTCTTTTCACCGCTCACACCCGGTTACTGCTCTAGCTCAAGCCCCGTCACCTCTCCTGCCCCATCACCTCTCCTGCCCCGTCACCTCTCCTGCCCCGTCACCTCTCCTGCCCCGTCACCTCTCCTGCCCATCACCTCACCTGCCCGTCACATCACCTGCCTGTCATGTCACCTGCCCGTCACTTCTTGTGCCCGGTCACCTCTCCTGCCCTATTGCCTCTCCTTTCACGTCTCCTCTCCTGCCCTGTCGCCTCTCCTGCCCGATCACTGCTCCTGCCCCATCACTGCTCCTGCCCTTCATCATCCCCATAAGGTCACCAATCATAGACTTCAGAACATTGGAATATTTTCTTAAATCACTAACAGACTCCTAAATACTGGGGTCAAACGCCGGGGCTGTCATTGCTTGAGTTGGAAAAGATTTGTCTGCACAGATGGCGTCATTATCAATGGGGCTTTGCAGGGGGGCGAATCTGTTAGTACATGCAATTATTAAATCTGCCAAATCATGTGCACATGGGTCAGGAGGTGGTGTAAATACTGCTTCCAAATAGGAGCTTACTCGTTTGGTTATGGGTGCAAAACCACTCTTGCCCTTGGGTTTCTCAAACATCTTTGGAATGGTGTGTGTTACACCGGGGCCTGTATGGGGAGGACAACTGTCAACAGAACTAGAAGTGGCGTGAGAACGGCCCCGGTGCACCTTCGGGCCGAGATTGCCGGGAAACAGTCTGTTAGGCATTGTTGAACGTTGCTTCCGCGGGTAAACACTGTGAATATTACTGCCACAAAACCCAACTAATAGCAGCTTTAAATTGGCATGTAAATTTGCTGGCAGCGTCCTCACAAATGAGGTGTGATCACGGGCTCACAGCAGTGCAGGGCCAACAGAGTAGCCGTTTTCGCACCATGCTACACTGATGGCCCTTTCAGTCTCACTTTGCAGGCCCATTAGACCCAGCGGGGAAGGGGAGGAGGTCGGGCGCAGTGCAGAGGCCTTCTGAATATTCACGTTGCACCACTCATGCGTGAAAAAAAAGGTGTACTTTTAAAGTATGGCAATTTTACAGTCCCCGCGCTCTTTCAAAACTAAGAAGTAGGGGAACGGACTAACATAATTTTAAGAAGTAGGGGCACGCCGTGCCTTTCCGTCCCCGCCCACTTCTAACACTGGACTATGTCCGTTCGCGCATGGGGGTGGGCGCGAGCTCAAGGTTGGCACTTTTCACCTTTAAAAAATTGGGTAGGACACTGGGGGCAGCGCGGGACTTTGCGGGGCGAGTTAACATTGAGGCAAGGGGCGCTCTTCTAGCGAAGGCCTCAAACCAGCTGCATCTTCAAACATCGGTGGGCAAAACTGCAGCGCCATCCCGGCATCAGCGCGGGTATAGATTGTGCGAGCTGTGCGGCCCTTCTTGGACCATGGGCCGGTGCGGTTTTTGCTGCTGCACGCGGTGTGAGTGGGCCGGCTTTGGTGTTCTACGACTTGTGCTGTGGCAGAGTGCTCCGCGTTGTTAGGGGGATCCAGGTTTTGAGTCTCAGTGGGGATGTGCGGCATTGCGTTATTGATTTCTCCAGGCCTGATTAGAGTGAATGTGTCCGTCTGTGCCCTGGTCGACATGCTGTGTTTCCATTTGTGATACAGGTTGTTTTGTGTAAACTTAATGCATGCAGACTGTTGTCATGGTGGTTGGGCTTTGGTGTTGGTTATGGGAGGAGCTCGTGATCCGGGTTCGAGTCTCGGTGGGGACGCAGGTGGCTGTCTGGCGGATGGATGTGTTCACAATTGTTGTTGCTGCCCTGTCTGACTAGTGCCACAGGGCCTCTGTTGAAACACAAGTGCTTAGGGAATGTGATCTCCGTCAAGGCATTCACCGAGCGAGGTTGCTGCAGTGTTTCCCTCTGGGGTCTGGTCTGTCCCCCTGTTGTCCTTGGCTCGGCACCTTTGTTTCGTGAGTTCGCCTCCCACTGTGGGCTGCCCGCCAGGGACAGTGCCCCGGAGCTTGGTTCAGTCACTCCTTCGAGGTCGAGCGGCGGTGAGTCGCGCATGGTTTACATGGCGACTACTTTTAGCTTAGGCGTGCGCATGACTCTGCCAAAAGTCTCTTGGCACATTAGTTTCTATATGGTTTGTTTCGTTAAAACACTCGCCCGATAAATCTGATGGGATTTTGATATACTCACACGTGTTTTCATCTGTCGCAATTCTGAATCGTCTCGGCTATTTGAATATGTATTTAAACTATCAGGGGCCTCTGTAAATCGTTGCGTGCCACATACTGCATGAACATTTGACTCTGCGCCACAGTGAATCTGCAGAAACAGTGACGCGAGGCAGGAAACGTGTCGCTACCAATGTTCCAATTTCTCTTAAGAAGTTAAATTCAATGTTTTGCATAAAGCGGCATTGTGGTCCCTTTAGGAGCTTTCAGAATAATTTTTGAGGTGACCTAAATATATTGAAACATTTCAATACAACTGTATTTCATCTATCGTTCTGGAGATCGGCGCCTGCGAGTTCTTTTTCCGTTTTAATGTGGGGGCGGCGGCTCGCTTCCATTACACATGGTGACCGTGGGGAGGAAACGTACAGCTAGGAATGCACCCAAGCGAGCGAGTGCTAAGGCTATGTGCGTGGTTTCAGCTATGGGAGCTCCCTGGGCATTTATCTGTTTTAAGTTATGCTAGAGACCCTAACTTTGGAAATCTTTTCAAGATAAAGGGCACGCGCTAGGTATCTATACAAGCTGTGACCGACTTCCGGTTTTGGGGACTGGCGGCGGCGTTTGGGAGCCGGAGGTTTGAATTGATTGGGGCAAACATTTGCAGCGCAACGGAACCGAGCAACGGAATATAACCGAGCTATTTGTTTGCGGTGTTTTATTTAAATGCACAATCATGCCAAAAATTGATGCAAGGGCGCGTTTCACTCTCAAACTTTGCGTATTTTTAAATATTTTGTGCGTAATTACTTGAAAGCACTTTACGCGAACTTCACACACTCCTACTCGCAACAGGCGTTTTTCATACCCGGTACTAGTGATTTACACTTATGTAATAATGACCATGAGTCAGCAGCCAGTTTTCCTGTAAAGTCACTTTTCTGTATGAAGTAAAGCATCGCAGACCGATTACTCTCAATACAGAACGTCTTGACTCTCTATAGTGGGATAACACATTACTCAAACTACACATCAGAACCATTTCTCCTAATAAAATACAGCACCATAGTACAAATAAACAAAAAGTTCCTCTCGCAATAAAAGGGGGTATAACACTATTTGATAGGCACGCACTCATTCTCTCCCTCCAGTGAATGTAGCTTTTGAAAGGCGCGATACATAATTACGGCGGTTTCTGTAATATGTTCTGCAGCTCTTGGGATATGGCTAACCCGGTCCTCTCTGAATGCGCGAGCTTCTGAGTATCTCAGGTAATAGTGGATTTGCCCTGGTTGGCCATCTGATAGTGGGGTCTTTTAAACTGAAGAAAGGTGCTGACGTTTATCTTTAAAATCAGCCTTACCGCTGATCTAATCCTTTTACACGCACGTGGGGCAGTCTCTTTTTTCAGGCAACCCTGGTGTGAAACAAAGGTCTCCAGCTCTGGGCGGTCCCGTTCACAAGCGTTTCCGCCCCATCCACTGTCTAGCACAGAGAGCTTTTGAGAAATAGCTTTGCCTATGGAAAACCAGCTTGCACCTTAACATATGTTAGGAAGTTTGTGCTCCAGGATGAGGCCGCCCAATGGCCTGGTCTTCCAACCTCCTGCAACTTAACATGATTTGGGCACAGCGTCTGATACATTTTTCTTTAATCATCCTTTTGCAGTTTCTTTAGGCCCATAAGATAAAAACAGCGGGCTCAGGTTGTCATGCTGGGCAGGCAGGGAGATAAGTCAGGCGTTCCAATGGTTCTTTCCGGGGTAACTTTGGTAGCCACTATGCGCCTAGGAGAGGGTGGAGAACAGCGGGATTAGTGTGCAGGGCACTAATCAGGGCAACCATGTTGAGTGTGTGGGTGTCTGTATAGGGCTATGAATGGTCCTGTGAGGTGCCATCGCTACCTGTGCGCGTGCGCCTGTTTAGGCCCATGCATGGGATATTCTGAGCCTCGTATCGGCGTGTTTTCCACATGCACCCTCCAAAAATTGTCCTACGACTACGAAAACCTTGATTATTGCCGCACACATTATCGCGAACGGTTTCTAACCACCACAAATCAATGTGGTGCTCCTTGTCGATGTCTATGCACTGGGTACGGTGTGTCAGTTCCTTAATACAAACTAAATGCCCTATTCAAAGCTATTGGCACCGCACATTTTATTTACTAGGCAAGCGTGTGCGTATCCCCGAGTTGCTTCTGTTATGATCTCTGTGATGAAAAACACTTCTTGAAGCTGTGCTTAGGAGCTATAATTAGGTAAACCGATGGTGCATGTCTCCCAAAACATAACAGCTCCAGACAGATACTATGCACACACTTGGGGGGCCAGATAGATCCACCGTGTTAGCTTTCAGTATTTATTTGGAAACTCGCATTAGAAGCTATTGATACTGAGGGAGATCACACCCACTAATGTAGCTTTCAGTATTTATTTGGAAACTCGCATTAGAAGCTATTGATACTGAAGGAGATCACACCCGCTAATGGTCCTATAATCACGGACGCATCCCCAATAACCTGCCAGCGAGGCTCATCAGCTGTGAACGCCGCATAAATCACGAGCCTAACCTTAGAGCGTTACAATTGGGTTAGTGGACTTGCAGTAAAATGTCCATGGGTAATTTAGTTGGATCTGTAGGCACATAAATAACAGTGCATTACATTGTTAATTACCGCCCTTCCCCCGTTCACTGCCGTTCCAAAGTCACAGTGGAATGTGCATTCAAAGATAGACTTTAGTTCGACCATTTACTTATCGAGTGCACGCATGAAGCAATAATACATGTTACAATAAAGCAGCGACGAAAGAGATCATATAGGATCGATTGTATCAGCGAAGACAGCAGGAGTTAACATTTTGCGCAAATGTTGTTTGCACCACATTGCAAATCTTAAAACGTAGACCACTTGCTTGTTATTCAGCTGGCAAATAATAATCGGGTGCTAAATCCAACCTAATACCATGTGGTAGCAATCTACCCCTGAGGTGTTTTGGGGTCCCATTTAGTCTGCACCCTGTGAAAGAGGCCCCACGAAATTATCAGTGTTTGTATGTCGCGCGTACAGGTCCATCAGCGGCAAGCTTCCCAGGGCAGATAATAAAATATAATGCATGTTAGCGGTTCGTGAATAGCAATGCAATATTCCTCCATTTGCGTGCATAGGTGGGTGTGCACCTGCTCCACACAGCCCTAGGCAGACAATTGCCCTGGTCTAACCTCTTCTGAAATAAACTCAGCAAGCAATTTATCACTGTCATCGGCCTTAAAGTGTCTTTAATTCTGCAAATATATTTGCATTTTGGGTACTGATTATTATGTCGTTGTGTGCGTCCAGTTATGGTGAACACGCGATCATTTCCGGTGCTCTAAAGCACTTCTAAGATCCTGCAACTTCTCGTTGCTTACATGGGTGGGGTCTGGGACTCGTAGTCCGGGGGCTCCAACGGCGAGCGCGAAACGGTGACTGGAGGGATGGGTACGGTCAAGTCGTGCAATGGTGCGAGCGGCAAGTCTGTATATTATAGACGTCTTGGCGACGCACGTATTCTTCATTGCGACAGCTCTGCCTTGCGACGGACACGCAGGTATTCTCAAAAGAATCTCCAGTATCGTTTTATGTTAATAATCATTTTAAAGTTCCTACGTTATAATTGGTTCAATTTACCAGTAGAGATGTCATCAGCTTACTAAAAGGGCGGAACAGCCGATCTCTATTCAGTCCTTGGTTCTAACATGCGGCTAAATGCTAGACACAAGACATTTATATGTCACACGTAAAAAGACTGGATACATGGCTATGCCACACATACCTAGTCCCAAACTTCGACAGCTATGTATAGGTCACGGCAATTACTCCAGTAAGTTAAACAAGAGGCATGCTATCTTTGGAATACGGGGGGTTAGCTTGTTTCCAGTTTAAATAAACATTATGTATGTGTGCGAACGGCGTGTGCATATGCAAGCCTACAACCAGTGTAGCCGCTATGGCACAAGTCAATGATCAGGTACTTACGATCCCTTGCTGAGCAGCTGCGGTTCCCTCATCTTCATTGCTTAACTTTACGTACGAGGAGGCGTCACTCGTAGCATTGAACTGTCACTCATAATTACACCCAAATTATAAGATGTCACGCATAGCAACCTGCAACTGGCAGTATGCGGACTGGCGCAAACACCCTTGCATCGGAGATAGGATCATTGCTGAACAAGTGAGTGTTCAGGTTAAGTAAACCAATGCCATATTTTGGCCTTGGCGTGCCCCGTAGACTAAGCTAGCGCCAGCAAAGGTGTATTGTTTCCAAATGTTTCACTTACATACGAAACGACGAAATTCTCCAATAGATAATCTAGCCATAACGCTTGTGCAAGTGCAAAGGTAACACAACACGTGAAAGATAGCATACGGTGGGTTCAGAGAGAAGTGGGTGGCATGCACCTAAGTGTAACAAACACGGGTACAAGGAGAGCACCACAATAATCAATAATCACTAATAATCAATAATAATCAATAATCACTGTCATGATTATTGATGCACATGGCTCAGGTAACCAAGGGCGCGTCTTAAGACCCGTTTAATAAATATCCATAAGTGGTGTGGCCGATGTGATTGAGAGCATGGAAACTATAGCAAGAAACCTTGATTGGCCGGTACCAATACGGTGAGAACTAGACTTTGATAAGGTGCACGAAACAGCAACGGAAAGTAAAAATTCATGGGGAAGAGGGGCCTGGGGTTCATCAGGCATGCGCTGATACAGGAAAGGACTGTGGGTTATTATGAAAGCGACAGGGTTCACTTGTCTGGGCGTGGTATGGATGTCTTTCTCCTAGACTTACAGGAAGCCCTGGCAGCAGCAGGGTGCCAGTGATCTTGATGGCACTAAAGAGCAGCGAAAAGTAGCTAGGTGGTGGGGGGGCTCTGTCATCGACGGGGGCCTCCTCCAGAGCTGTGGCGGAGTACAGGGCGATCTGGAAGCAGATGGACAGTAAGGGTACCTCTGCGGCAGAAGGATACAGTCAATACCTCTGCCTGGCACAGTAGGGGTGCCTGAGCCAAGAACCTGGAGCCGAGGGGGTTCCAGGAAACAGTGTCGGCGCCCCGTTAGTCCTTCGGGCGGTCGGGGGGCCTGAACCGACCGGGGGTGTGCCTCATCGCTCCGCCCTGACAGGGGGGGCGGGAGTAGAACGAAATAAAGTATTAACGTATTGCACCGTCAAGAGCATCGACTTACCGTGCAAGATGGCTAATTAGGCATGCGGGTCAGCGAGGGGCTGCCGCATTGGATCGCCTGTAAGATGACCCACCTTATCTGCTACTTGTTATGCAAAATAAACCTGCACCACCGTTTTCCACATTTATGTCTCATGAGTCTCCTTGGTATGAAAGTGGTATGGGGCTCAAAAGGTGGAGCGAGCGCTGGCGGTGTGGGCACTATGCCGCTGGCCGCGCGACGCGAAGGGGAGATGAAGCGAGACAGCGTATTAGTGCCACATGCCGCGCGAGCAGAACAATAGCGTGCCGGCCCGGGAGCCGCCCCCTTTTCAAACGGCCAATGAGTGGCGAGACTGAGCGAGCGGGAGGCGGACTCACGGGACCTATAACTAGCAGAGCTAGCATTGCTCGGTCTTTTCCTGCCGCGTTTCCTGGGCTGCTCTGCGCTGTTCCCACCCTGGCCCTGACCCAGCAGCAGAGCGGCAGGCGAATTGTGAACAACTAATGGTCTGTTTTGTGTTGCAGGCGGAGTCACAGGGCGATCTGGAAGCAGATGGACAGTAAGGGTACCTCTGCGGCAGAAGGATACAGTCAATACCTCTGCCTGGCACAGTAGGGGTGCCTGAGCCAAGAACCTGGAGCCGAGGGGGTTCCAGGAAACAGCGTCGGCGCCCCGTTAGTCCTTCGGGCGGTCGGGGGGCCTGAACCGACCGGGGGTGTGCCTCATCGCTCCGCCCTGACAGGGGGGGCGGGAGTAGAACGAAATAAAGTATTAACGTATTGCACCGTCAAGAGCATCGACTTACCGTGCAAGATGGCTAATTAGGCATGCGGGTCAGCAAGGGGCTGCCGCATTGGATCGCCTGTAAGATGACCCACCTTATCTGCTACTTGTTATGCAAAATAAACCTGCACCACCGTTTTCCACATTTATGTCTCATGAGTCTCCTTGGTATGAAAGTGGTATGGGGCTCAAAAGGTGGAGCGAGCGCTGGCGGTGTGGGCACTATTACCATCAAGAGCAACATAATAGTAGAGGTGGGCGGTGCACACGGGGGGTACCTGTGGTACCCCCCTTCATTTGCATTTACAAAGCGGCAGGCACCGTGCGGTGCCTGCCGCTTTGTAAATGCAAATGCTGAAATGCATTTTTAGCATTGTGGCAGGCGGCGCAGAGAGCACCGCCCGCCACAATGCTAAAAATACAGGATGTGCCCGCCACTGTGGCGGGCACATCCTGATACCCCCCACGGGACCCCGCCCTTATGGCGGGCGGTCCGAATACTGACAGGATGGCGGGCGGACAAAGTCCGCCCATCATCCTCATGACCCCCTTAATACTTTAGGGTTTCAACAACCTTTGTGGCACTGGGTCTCCCATTTTCGTATGTTCCCATTTTTTTTGCGGATCCTACCAAGAGCCCTAATTAATAAGAGAAATGAGCAACTTAACTCAATGAACCTAGGGGAGCATTTTATTACAGATTTAATTGAGACTTATGGGACCTTCCCCCTGCTATGGATGCCAGCGAGGGACTTAATAAACAAGGACACTTTGTAATGTCACCAAATGTACTGAGTTGATTATCTCATAATCGCCTTTAAGGAAATCTAGGTGCAATATTTGAATGTTTTCAGATTCATTTTTAACTATTATTAAGCACTTAGCACTTTAAAACGTCTGTGTACTGGGACATTCTAGTCACTGTGGATGCCACTGGGGTCTATATTCATTAAGGGGGTTGCCCAGTCTAACTCCGGGTATCTAGGGGATTCTTATTTAGTAATTTGTAATTATATTTAGCACTTAGAAGCCTTATATCACAGTTTGGTCATGACTTTTACCTTTTAATGATTTTAAGCAAGTTAACATAATAATCTTTACTTACTTAACATGATTGAGATATGATGCACTGTCACTTTATTATGCACTTTAATCTTTATATGAATTATGCATATTACATATTTAAACATGATGATCATCATCTGAATAGGATGGAGGTATGACGTACTATAACTTTATGATCCTCTTGAATAAAGTTGCTTGCACTCCATTTATATTAAGTTAACTTGCAGTAGAGGCTAATGTAAAATGACAGACAGTTCATTATATCATGAACCAAATGGCCTAAAAATACAGGAGATCTATTGCATTCCCTAGCTTGAGGAGGACATTTGCTGTAGAGTTATTCGTGAGATATGAATAATGTGGTCCATGTCTTAATAACTTCCTATTAGTATTATATGTAAATCATTATGAACTCGTCGTTAATAAGGATCACAATTACAATTTTAAAGAATTATGAAATATGTATAGATAAGCTATTATCATGCAACTAATCCTCTGAATAATGCATTTTAAATGAATCTGCTGTCGTTCAGGGCAAATATTAATATGTGCGGACAATAATGGTCGCAAAACAAACCAGAGAATGTGTAAAATGAGTACTGTCATGATAGAAGATGGAAGGCATTACCTTACAAATCAGTGCTAGAGAGGTGCATGGTCTAGTGTACGGGTGACTGAATTTCACAAGGGACTGGTTTCTCTATGTTTGTGAATTTTCAAATATAAAATGTAACAAGTTGACTGACATTGCCACTTTACCCTTTAGTGTGTGATTTGGGGTGGGGCGAGGAGCCCCCTCTTCGGTTTAAACTGGTCAATGCCCGGGGGGCACACCGCTTTTTTTTTTAATTCCCGGCAGGATGGGTTCAGCCAGTTACTGATTAATGGCTGTCTGTTTGCAGACTTCGGTCAAGGGTAGGGGGCGGGAGATATAAAAGCCGATGGAGGGCAGGGGCCCCCCGACACTGCCCTCCAGCCTGCAGTATGGAGGGAAAGGCGCTTCTGCAGCTCCTGCTTCAGCTCTGCCTGGCTGCCCTGGTGCACAGTCAGACACAGTGAGTACAGCCCTCAGGGGTACCACCCCAGCTAAAGTACTGTACGTGCGGGGGTGCGCAGTTCAGCGGACTGGGAGTATCAGACGGGGCCCGACTAGGTCACCCGTGTCTGAGTACTGAGAGAGGCTGCCGGGGGACTCCATTCAGGAGTACCTGCAGGGGTATACAATCTAGCGGACTGTACTACTGCGGCATCCATGTCAGAGTATTAATGATAGCTTACCTGGGACCCGCCTCGGAGTACTGAGACAGGCTGACGGGGTCCGAGCTGAGCTAAGAGTACTGAGAGTACCGGGCGGTACACCCAAGTATTACTAACAAGAGGACTGCATGATCAGCGTTGGGGCGTCACCGCGCCAGCCCCCGTAGAACTCTGGGGCCACAGCGGGGGCAGCCCAGAGAGCGCACATAACCTCCGAAAGAGTCAGGCTGCTGGAGCCCTCGTCGCCCCCCTTTCCTTGCTTCAGGGCCCCTCGTAAGCATCATGCAGAGAGCTTCGTCAGTAGAACGCAGGTTCTCCTCGGATCGACCTTGTCTTTCTCACTCGGCCTCCCCCTCCCTCCGCCCGTCTCATCTGTCTTTCACAGCCCCTCTTTATCGTTCTTTTCTTCGCATTCTCTCCCTCGCTGCCCTTCACTTTCTTTGAAAATGCTCTCTATTCCTTTCTTTCCTTGTACCTCGCTTTACGATTCTCTCTTTCGCCCTCTTGGTTTCTGTAACTCAGGTCGACGCCAACAGGGTCTTTGAAATTGTAAATTCCTAACAGCGAACCTGTGGGACTGCTAGGATATGGGGGTTAGAGCCTTAAATCCCTCAACGGTAATTGTAGAAAAATAGGAACTATGTAGTTGCCTCACTTCTCAGTGTTAGGGCATGCCTATCTCTGTAATCCAAAAATACAGCCCATAGAAAAATCTTGACGCTATTGGATGCAGTTCTTATTTTTTTTTATTATTCATTTATGTGAATGATTTCGCCAGAACATTGTTTGCAGTCTCTACAGCTTCTACTCACTTAAGTAATTTGATGCCCCCGTCACTCATCTGCTTTGCTAGGACCCCTTAACGAGGATGCATACAAAAGTAAGTGATGTAGCCATAGCTGCAAACAGTCCTTTGTGTGAGGTGGGTCAGGACCTAAATTATGCCGTTTGACATGGGTTAAAGTCCCCACTATTAAACAATGACTTTTACTGTATGCAAGGCTGCCCAGCTATGCTTTGTATCATGGGTACTCGCAAATATTCCCCCGGGGGCAAAGAAAAAAAACTGATATCTGCGCCAGGCCCGAGGGCCACACCTTTGCCAGCAGGGCGAGGGCCAGGTGATGAAAGGTGGGCATAGGGGGACTTGATGAAGATGCATTGTGTGAACAACAAACAGAGCCTTCACGTCACTTATGTCTGCCACCAAGGCTCCATTCTCATGCACCAAGAATTAAAAACAAAGCATTAACTTCTAGTGTAAAACATGAGAGAGAAAGAGATACTCATTTGATGGCTGAATAGCAAAATGTGGAACCAGAAACCCTGGTATCAGTCCTGGCTTCCCCTCTTGACCAGATTGTGTAGTGCTTAGCAATTGGTTAATTTCACTTTGCCTCCTTTTACTTCATTACCATATATGTGAGTCCCTTGAAACACACCAGTTCAGGAGGTGTGCTGTACAAACCCTTATCTTGTGTTTTATTTAGTAAATTATAATGTACCAGTTATATAAGAGCCAAGGCTACACACCTGACAAATAACTTGCCTCTTGGTTCACTAATGGCATTGTTTTCAGAATGGGGGAAGCATGAATGTTTCCAAGATCTTGTTTGAAAACTATCACTCCTGATAAATGCCTCTCAATGCAGTGATATAATCTGATCTACTGAGGTAAAACGCCCATGCATATTAATGAAATACACTTTTTGGAAGTTTTCAGACAGTTTATCAGGTTTTTACATGTTTAGTGCAAGATGTATTTAAAACTTAAGGTGTTCCTAAAGACAAGTTGTATAGGACACCTTTGTTGCTTCTTTACTGTTATTATTATTATTATTATTATTAATCGGGTTTTATAGAGCGCAAACAACCCGGAGGCCTCGTAGCGCTAAGTACCGTCATACTAAAAAAGGGAAAAAGTTAAATGAACAGGTAGGTTTTCAGATCCTTCCGAAATTTTAGAAGGCTAGGTTCACTGCGAAGGAGAGTGGGCAGAGAGTTCCATTCCTTTGCGGCATTCCAGGAGAAGGAACGTCCGCCCCATCTGGTACGTCTGATTTTGTTGACAGTGGCCAGGAAAGCAGTACTAGATCTCAGGGATCTGTGGGGAAGGTAGGGTTTTGCCAGGGAGCAGATCATAGTGGGAGCATTCTTCCACATGGCTTTGTGCATGATACAAAGAGATTTAAACAACACTCTGGCCTTAACAGGAAGCCAGTGCAGTTTCCTCAGGGCCATGGTTGCTGATTCTCGTTTGTTGAGGCCTAATAGGAGGTGGGCTGCGGCGTTTTGTGTCACCTGTAGCTTTTTTATTGTAAATGAGGGGGCGCCTAAGTATAGGGAGTTCCCATAATCCAAGCAGGACAAAATGATGGCTTTAACCATTATTCTGCGAGCTTCAAAGGGGAGAAGAGGCAGCACCTTTCTCAGCATGCGCATGAGCCCGAAGCATATGGCGGAGAGAGTAGTAGCTTGCTGCATGAAGCTGAGGTTGGAGTCCAACCAAATACCTAGGCTCTTTATATGGGACTTTGGTTGGGGCGTGGGGCCCATACAGGGTGGCCAGTCTGACAAAGGACTGGGAATGGCTGAATTGCCTAACACCATGAGCTCAGTTTTCTCGCCATTCAATTTTAAATGCGAGGTAGCCATCCACTGAGCCACCGCTACCAGACAGTTACTTAGATTGGAAGATGGAGAGTCTGCCTGATTCATAGATACGACTAATTGCGTATCATCGGCATAGGTTATTATATCAAGGCCGAATGAGTGCACTATATCAGCTAAAGGCTGCATATAAATATTAAAAAGAGTAGGGCTCAATGAAGAGCCCTGGGGTACACCTTGATCCAAGGGCCAGACTTTTGAATAGGTAGTGCCCTCAACAACCCTAAAGGAGCGATTCTCCAGGAAGGACTGGAGCCAGTGCATGGCCTTCCCAGAGATTCCCATCTGATGGAGGCGGTGAAGGAGAATGCTGGTGTTAACAGTGTCGAAGGCGGCACTAAGGTCGAGTAGCATGATTGCTGTGGTGCCGCCTTGATCCATTTGTTTCCTGGCCAGCTCAGTTACTGCCAGGAGGGCCGCCTCAGTTCCCAATTTGGGACGAAAACCAGCTTGGGAATCGTGGAGGAGATGATGATTCTCTAAAAATTGAGTAATAGACGTGTTGATGTGTTTTTCTAAGAGTTTACTGATCCACAGAAGGAGTGAAATAGGCCGATAGTTGGCCATATTTTCTGGGTCCAGAGTGGGTTTCTTCAGCAAAGCCTTAACTTGTGCACTTTTCCACGCAGTAGGTACTGAGCCTGTAGTAATAGAAGTATTTAAAATGTTGATGATAACAGGTTTGACAGTATTCTCAATTTTTACTAGCTGGCAGGGAGGGGCAGGGTCCGTAGGAGATCCTGATTTAATGTTCAACATGATAGCCCCAAGTGAGTTCTCATCCAACAGTGGAAACTCATCTAATTTTGGAGCCATGACGTTTAGTGAAATGGTTCCCATACCCTGGGATAGATTAGGTGATTTAAAAGCAGAGGCAATTTTTTGTATTTTGCTATGAAAGTACTCAGCTTGACTCTCACAGCGAGCCTGAGCTTTACTCGGATCAGCAGGAACCGGGAGGATGTCATTCAGGAATTTAGCTATCTGAAAGATTTCTCTGGAAGAGTTGGAGGCAGTTAAAAAATTTTCCTCGAAGTATAAGGTTTTAGTACGTCTAATTTCTATTTTATATTTTTTGATGGCTTCAAGATGGGTGGTTTTATCTATCTTACTACGAGAAATCCTCCAATTTCTTTCAAGTCTTCTGCACACCCTTTTTAGTTCTTTAAGTTGGGGAGTATACCAGGGTGAGTCCTTGGATTTAGTTTTTTCTTTGAGGGCTTTAGTAGGTGCAATAGAGTCCAGGGCTGTACACAGCCAACTGATGTAGTTCTCATACTGCAGTGCCGGGTCTGTCACATTTTGGGGGGGGGGCACGGAGAGCAAGTTAGCCCATTGGACTGGGGAGACTTTGGACCAGTCTCTCCCAAATAGGGTAGTGCGAGGGGGGGGGCTGTAATGACATAGCTGGAGTCCACTGTATGGGTATTAAATAGTGGTCTGTCCAGGTAAGAGGCAATGGGGTCCCTACTTCCAGTCTATTATCATTACTGAGTACCCCATCAAGAAGATGACCCTTTTCGTGTGTAGGCTCAAAGCCTTTCTGTATGATCTGGAGAGCTGCCATACTGTCCAAAAATGCACTAGCCGTAGAGTTGTTGGGGTCGTCTAAGTGGATATTTATATCTCCTAATATTGAGAAATGGGATCTACTAACCACTAAGTCAGCTATTTTAGATTGAAGTGAATCAATAAAATCTCCTACTTGATTAGGGGGGCGGTAAATAAGAGCGCCAAAAAATGAGTCTGTAGGTGAGAATTCAAGTGTAAAGAGCATACTCTCACAGTTAGAGATAGCGGCCGGTGAGGTCCTACAGAGGTAGTGATTTTTAAGAAGGATGCCTAAGCCACCTCCTCTACCTTCTAATCTGTCTAATCTCTGCAAAGTGTATCCCATTTGCAAGATGGAGGTAATATCAGGGTCAGAAGCGTCTTTTAACCACGTCTCTGTCAGGAATATTACATCTGGCTCATTCTCCTCTAGCAGGAGAGACATTTGCACAGCATGTTTAGTCAATGACCGACAATTTAAAAGAAACATTTTGTAGGTTTTGATAGAGTGTGGCTTATCTTGATGGCTGGACAGTGAGAATTTACAATGAGAGCATATCCCAGAAGGAGAGCCGGGATGGATAGAATGCCGACAGGTATGATTAATTGGGGCATTAAGTTTTTTAAAGTGGTGGAGTCATACCTTATCGATCTCCCACCTTCTGGTCCGCCTTGCACAGGGGGTATGGCCCCTGGTCCCGTCCGGTCGCGGACGGGCGCAGACGGGCTCGCCTTTGGCGCGCCTTCGGCGCGCCGCCGGCGCGCCCGCTGCGCGGACGGGGGATTCTGATGTTTATATCCACTGTAGGGGGCGTGAGGAGGGTGGGATCGTCGATCATCTAGACCGCGATCCCACCCCTACCCAAGATGGCCCCAAAGTGCGTTCAGCGCCCAGCGCCCGAAACTAGCGTCGCTTGACAGCTGAGGAGGGGGTAAGAGGCCGCCCTGGGCAACGTTGTTCTTGCACCAAGGTAGGGCCAACTGGATACGTAAAAACTATCCGGTTAAAATATTTACAGTTTTTTAAAAATCAGGTTGTTATAAATCAATAACCGCCAGTTAGCATATAGCATAAACCAAATAGAGCAAGAGTGCTGAAGGGCCCCCGGCTTTCGCCTCAGGGGTGAAAGTAAGTATGACAAATACCTCGAGTACACGAAAAAGGACTCCTTTTGTACCCTGGGAGGGCGGGATCGTCGATCATCTAGACCGCGATCCTACCCCTACCCAAGATGGCGCCCAAAGTGCGTTCAGCGCCCAGCGCCCGAAACTAGCGTCGCTTGACAGCTGAGAAGGGGGTAAGAGGCCGCCCTGGGCAACGTTGTTCTTGCACCAAGGTAGGGCCAACTGGATACGTAAAAACTATCCGGTTAAAATATTTACAGTTTTTTAAAAATCAGGTTGTTATAAATCAATAACCGCCAGTTAGCATATAGCATAAACCAAATAGAGCAAGAGTGCTGAAGGGCCCCCGGCTTCCGCCTCAGGGGTGAAAGTAAGTATGACAAATACTGTTACTTTACTTGTAAATAATTTATGCCAGTTTCTCAGCTTTCTGAATATTCCTGCACTGTCAGTGAACAGCAGCTCAGTGCTGCTGTTCACCCAGGGGACGCAATTACATGCTAGGAGGGCGGTATGCAGCCCCCTGGCCGTACTTTGAGGATCCCTGCTACGTATGATAGTTTGAAAGGCCCCTCGTACTGTTGCAGTCATCCAAATGGACCAACGTCCCGACTTATTCAGGAGAATACCGAATATTGGATAATAGAATATGATATATTTATCTTACTAAGCATTTTCTGAATCCCGAGGCTGCCCTCAAACTGATTGCCTGGATCATTATCTAAACTTTTAAATAGACTGGCGCTACCACCAACCTGCCCACACCCCTTAGCCAATGCAACATTGTTAGGCTCCCTTCTAGCTTTTTAGGATATCCAGGTGTCTGATTGCCAAAAGTAGGTCACCTGTTCAGCACCAAGAATTGAAGTGACATGGTACGTATTTGTCTATGAAATTGAAAAAGGAGTGGGGAGGAAGACCAATGAACTGTTGGCATCAGGCTAACCAACTGAATAAACTAGAGAGGTATCTTTTGACCCACATTGGCCTGCTATAGGCTATCTGTGCTGCAAGGTAGAGTTGAGGCCCAACACGCGCCGCCTGTAAAGAGTAGGCTATTCACCTGAGCAGGCCTCAGCGCCACTGCACCTGTTTTACTCGTGATAGATTCACCCTTGATAGTAGCCCTCGCTGCTCCACAAAACAGTGGGACTGTATTTTGGGCAGACCTCCATGCCTCGTGTAGCCCACTTGGTTATCACTTGTCTGGTCCAAAATTTTGGGAATCCGTAGATGTTTCTCCCTAGCGGCCATGATTAACAGATTATGGGTGCTCAAAAGATAAATCAGCAAACCCTTTTAGTTACCATCAATGACAGCCTGCATTGCTGCATAGGCATTTCACCCAAGGGTTGGGACCTTCATTTGGTCAATTTAAATAAATCTTCCTGCAAAGGCAAAAAAAACACTGCTTGACATCCATTAATGCGATGTGATTGAGCGGAAAACAGTGCAAGTAGCAACAATAAAAGTATCATTGATAAAGTGTGTGTTATTCCCTGACGCAACCGCCTACTTTGATGATTCAAAGTAAACATTATCGATTCACTTTGCCTTTAACACCATGACATTTGACTCTCTTTCTCGCTGTAGGAAAGTGGATATCTGACTATGGTTGCCCCCAACTTTTTGCCTAGTGTTTAGCTGGTTTTCGACTTAGTTGGCCTGGGATCCTGCTATTCAGGACCCCAGGCTTCCTGCTCTCTCTGTTAAAATGTACTCCATGTACCTTAGGTACATATCTGATTGGATACTGGGTCACCTTATCAGCCCCTGTACAGTGTACCTTAGGTACCCAGGGCATAGGTGCTCTCAGGACCTACCAGGGGCTGCAGCATGTATTATGCCACCCCTGGCTGGCCATCCAAATCTGACACAACTGGCTGATCAATCAGCTGGGGCAAGGTGGTGTAATCACCCTTTGCTTTAGATATAGTATACCTATATCTAAACCTAAAATGGACACATATCCTCCTATAAGTCCCTCCTATGGCAGGCCTTGACAATCCTAGAGGCAGGGTGCTTGGAATTATGTGAGATGGTGCTCTAGCATGAGCTGAGCCTGTCTGCAGCTTTCGGAACCAAGTCCTTTAGCTGTTTCCATGATAACGCTATACCATATACTCTTAAGTGCATTATAATCCTTGCGGTTATTGCTAACTTTGGGTTAGCATTATCAAAACATGTCGGGTAAGGTGTCATACTAATTGGAATACTACCCCCTCGCCAGTTCTGGCGACGGGGGTAGCATTCCACCCTTTTAGAGGGACACGACAGGTGCCCTTGTTGGCTCCAGGTTGGATTACTGCAACTCTCTATACATGGAGTCCAACAAGGGCCTCATACATCGGCTGCAAACCATGCAGAATGCTGCTGCACGCTTTGTCCTAGACCTTCCTAAGACATCATCTGCCACCTCTGCGAGGAGAGACCTCCATTGGTTGCCTGTCCAGCACAGAATCTATTTTAAAATTTTGAGCTTGACGTATAGAGCTCTCGAGGATGGATCTAAAGGAGCCATCAGCTCCCTTCTTACCCGCTACCATCCCACAAGATGTCTTCGCTCTGCGGGACTACTCCAGCTTGCTGTCCCTCGCTTCAGGCTCACCAGATGGGGAGCCAGGGCCTTTTCTGTCGCTGCTCCCCAGCTATGGAACACCATGCCTATGGAGATTAAATCCCTACCTTCTCTAGACTTGTTTAAAAAGGCCTTAAAAACGTGGTGCTTTTCAAGAGCCTACTCAGGTTGAACTGCTGGGTCTTTGTTATTAGCTAGTTTTGGAATTAGGCGCCTTGACGCCCACTGGGCTAAGTTTGCGCACAACAAGACTCCTTTCATTTCATTCATTTCATTTCATATGTAACTGTGAACCCCGGTTAAAGTTAACCCGAGCCTCAGCATCACAAAATGGATGCTGCCACCACAGACACAAGTCTGACCTCCTGCTGCTGGGAGTCCTTCCAGCGAGGGAGGCCTGGACAAAGGGTTTCCTGCCTTAGGAGGTACTAGCACCACCCCAGACAGGATTTTGTGTATTGGGTAGGACAGAGCTGAAAGGAATGAGACATGCCTGGGGCACACAAGGTGTCCCTGTGCATACACCGGTCCAAACCAGTTCCTGAGGCTCTCCAGCCCCAGCTCTGGCGCAAGACCGGACAAAGGATAGGGGGTGTAACCACCCCCCTTCCTGGTCCCACCCATAGGAGGGACCTAGTCATTGTACAGCCCCCTTTAGGCAAATAAAGGTAGGAGCTGGTCCCATTCCAATTTAGATTAATCCCGAACTGAAACTCTACAAGAAACTCTGGACTTCGACTTTCTACAACAGAAGACTGAAGAAATCTCCCTTGTGGGCAAGGAGTGTCCACCCTGCACAAGCAGGCACCATCAAGCGTCCAGCGGCTTCACTTTGTCGTCTTCCCTCGAGGGTCCAGACTTCAGAGCCCGACGACCTCTACCTACATCTGCAGCACAGCTGGGATCCGTGGGTGCGACGAGACACGTGGGACCGGCCATCTTGGAAGAAACTGCACTTCGCTTCCAGCACGACTTCTGAGGTAACCTCGACAAAGTGCTTTGGGGACATAGAAGCCCCAGCCCCGAGCAGCTCCTGCACCGAAGACCAGCCCTCCAGCATCCACGAGATCTGTGTGGGGCCCTTCTGCCTGGTTGCTACTCGACGCGCTGTCTGGTCACTTGCCGGCTGGCTAGTGGCCTCCTAGACGACAATCTATGACATCAACACTGCTGGTCTGGTTGCTCCAGACTGGCCCTTGCTTCCTTCCAAAAGAGAAGTACCCCGGACCCTCCTGGTCCGCACCAGACGCCTTTCCCACTCACCTCGTGGGTTGCCTTTGCCAAGGCCTGTTGACGCCGAATCCGGAACCAACACCGCCGACAGCGAGAGCCTGCGTGGGACAGCTCGTGCCTCCATCCCGGTCGTCGAAGACACCCCCTGGTCCACGTGGCTGCAGAGTCAAGCGTCCCCTCTTCACCTGATCGCGACAACAACATCTGGTTCCTTCCTGGTTCCACTCCGGTCACTGGCTAGTGACTTTGAACATTGTCCCCTCTACTTTCAGGTCTTCAGCATCTCTGATCCACCCTTGGATCGCACCGGACATCTTCCTCCTGGTCGCCTGCAGCATCTTTCTTCAAGGCTCCATAGACTTCGATGCGGAAACCCGACACACTTTGAAACCTATGCACCCGCAGCCCGTGGGTGAGGTAACACGAGCATTTCGGTGCTCAAGGGTAGATTGACTCTCCTAGTGTCCAGTTCCACTGTCGTTTTAGTCCTAACTAGTCAGGATTGTCCGTACTCACCTTTTTCCTGAACTGTATTGTTCATAGACGTTGTTACGCATCTCGCGTGTGAGTTCACACTCTGCACACGCGTTCCGTGGGCCTCCTATTACTTACCTAAAGTTAGGGTAGCGTGGTCCCAGCGATATTAAAGCCTCTGGACAGCTCCATTCCTTCTATCGATTTCCTTATACCACTTGTTTAGTATATGGTCTGACGTGCCCCTAGGGCACCATTGTAAAATTGTGCAACTTATTGTATTTTTCCTAAGAGATTGTCATGTGCTTAGCCCTCTGATCTCATAAAGAGCTCAGAGGTGTATGTTAGTTAATAAATATATTGTTTATTTTCATAACAACCTGTGTGGTGTCCTTTCACTTGGTATTCGAAGGGTTAAATGTGGTAAAACAGCTGGCTTCACATGCCAAAAGAGTTTAGCCTAAGACTGCTTTGTCCATGCTACCATTAGGATAGCTGGTCTATAAGGTTGACTTTACAACCAATCACCATAAGGGTTGTTTGGACTGATACAAGGTGATCACTAGAACTAGTGAGCATCATATATCAGGCCAACTTCTCACACTCGCTGTTTATCTTATGGATGCATCGCTCTGTCTCGTTACTCCGATTTTTTTGCCCCTCTCTGCCTCTCTCAGTGACTTTTCTTCGGGCAAGTCTCTTTTTCTGTTTTTTTTCTGTTTGTGTGTGCTGTGCGGTTTCAGTCTCCAGCACTGGTGCTGGGGTGTTTCTCCACATTCTCAGTGACTTTATTCTCATGTCCATCTTCCTCTTTCAATATCTTTGAAATACCTTTCTCTTAGACTTCCTCTTTTACTCGCTTGCCACCTCTCTGCCTCAATATTCTAATCCATCTGTTTCTCCCTCCCTCCAACTTCAGTCTTTCCCGGTCTATCTTCCCCTGCCTCTCTCTTTGCAGGCTAAACCTAAAAATAGCCAAGGCAAAGCGCTTGCGATGTGCTTGTTAATCTATTCTTTTTAATATAAACTTAAAAGGAGCTTATATCCTGCCCCCTCTTTTACAGCATTTCATTGGTTCCTGTGCTTGCCACTAGCCTTTCCTCCATTTCTATTGGCTGTAGCATATTTTCCTGCATTTACCAATGTTTGTTCCTCATCTGCTCTCTTCTCAGTTATCCATAGCCAAAATATTGTTAACATCCGCTTTGTTGGAACAATTTTCTCATAAAGTTTTGCCTCTTTCTGCTTATTTGTCTACAACTTATCACCAGGAGATATTAAATGATTTGCCCAAAATCATAGGATGTTGTCATGCCAAGACTCGAACCGAGATCACCAGTTCTCGACTCAGCTGCTCTGGCTGCTAAGCCACATCCTCTCCACTCCCATGTTTTCAGCCAGCTCTTTCCTTTGTCCCTTTACGATAATTGATAATACCAGCTTATCAGTCATCACATAGGCGAAACTGATGCATTACCAATGCTTGTTATGTATGTGATCTTTCTACCGCAGTGAGATCTATGCATTGCGCTTCTGTCTCTACCGTGTCTGGCCACGGAGTGTTGCTATTGCAATACTGTTTGCGCCATCTATGTTTTTTCACAAATTCCAGTCTTTGACTTGTCAATGAGGTGGCTGGAACCATTCACTCTCACTGAATGCCATATTATGAATAGAAAATGGAGGTCACTGCTGCACTGGTGTGCCAGCTACCGCCAAAAGTATCTATAACTGTCAAATACCAGGTCACTAAGACCCAGATTTATCAGTCAGCCAGTCAGTCAAAAGCAATGTTTATTTAGACCATAGTCTTTAAACTGCAATACCCTACAATATAAAACATTAAAACAGGGATAAATACTTATTCAATAACAAACAATAAAAACATATTCGTCAATAAATTCTTATTCCTAGATTGTCTTTTTGATGGCCGTATTCAGTCTAGGGGCCACAATACTAAATGCAAAAACGTAATTACTCATTAGAATTCTACCCGTATGGCACTGACTGACAAAGTGTACTTGACTGGCACCGGAATCTTTTTTAGTTCATATTAGGTTAAAATTTATATAATAAATAATCATCATAAAATCACTAAAACCCAGTATAATTCTAAAAATATTCTACAATATTTCGCTAGGAGCTTTTTACAGACTTCATATACTTTCCGATTCCAATGGCAGTCTCGAAGTTAGGCATTTCTGTGAGTAAGTCAACCGCCTGAGCACGAGACCTTATTTAATATTTTACAAAAACAGGTCTCAGATGCAATTTACGCTGAGGTATAAGCGCAATACAGTCCAACAGTATGTGCAGCATATCAGCCGTATTGTCAAGCAGGCATTTACAATTCCCATCCGGGTGGAGCTTTTTGACCTTCTCCCTCTGATTTGTTAGCCAGGGGTTAATGCCTATCCTAACTCTTAAAATTTCACATCTGAGCCACTTATTCAAAAGGGTGTCCAAGTAGGGGTACCAAGACTCATGTAGCCAGGCTGCAGTCATAAATTGAACTGATGATTTCAAGCTCAAATAACCTTGATCAATTGTTCTAGACAGCTCAAGGCCTTGTGTCCTGAGATCATTCTTGTTGAATTCAGCCTGGAGTGACTGTTGGCAAAATCTCACATTTACGTTCTCTGCAACCTTAATCATTTTCGTTCTTATCTCCTTGGCCAATTTTAAATTGCTTGATTCGATCTCCTTCCTACACCAGAGGGAGACCTTCTGTACCCCTCCTCCCGAGTCCTGTTGTCTCCACACCCTTAGTAAATTTTCTTGGGCCTGTACGCTCCAAGAAGTTGTACCTAACTCTAATCTGATTGCCTGGACCATTGCTGAACTGGGAAGCGAAAGTAGGGCTTTCAGGTATTTTCCCTCCTCAAAGTCCCAACTATCTTTGCCACTAAGACAAAGTACTTCTCATCCATACAGGACTTGAGGAGGGATCATTGCATTAAACGCCTGTAGCACAGGTCTATGTGACATGTCACCATATTCACTGTTACATTTTTTCAACCCACACACTGAAATAAAAGCTTTTGCTTTCTGGGCTCTCAAATGAGTTTGCCACTTTAAGGAATTTTCAAACCAGACCCGAGGTATCTATATTCTTTTACTACCTCCAATTGTAAGGGGCCTAGATACCAGCTAAAACCTAAATCTCTTTTTCCAAAACATAAGATTTTAGTTTTATCCACATTTACAGTTAGGGACTTAGACACACAGTATTCTTGGAAAACAGAACAGATAGTGGCTGGGTAGCTCTTGCGCAACAACAACTAAATTAATATTCTCCTAATAAGATGGCTCAAGGGAACAGGGGAAAGCGGCCACCTGCGTCCCCAAAGAGAGTCCTCTGAGAACAGAGAATTCAATGACAAAGGATAAATTGTTCCCGAGCACATATATACAAGTTCTTATATTGTTTCAAGAGAAAAGATAACCACAATCAAATCAATGTTCTTTCAAAGTTCATCGAATCAAGTTCCTTTAATTTCCATAGATCAAAAAGGGTAATATATGAATTAGATCAGGGAGAGTACTCCTCACGTCATCAAAAGGGGTTCCGTGTTCAATAGATGTACTCTCCCTGATATAAATCATATATTACCCTATATGAAGAACTCTGAGATAGAATATGGACTGAGTTCTAATTAATAATTGAGGAACAACTGTCTTCTGGAATTGGCCCGTATGATTTGGCATTTGGATTAAATTTCTGCCCTGAAGAAGTCATTTGGGTTATTGTACCCTCTGACGAAACACGTGTTGGCACTGGTCTTTTTGATCTATTGGCTACATTCTGTATGAACTTGATGAAGACTGTGAAGAATTTTCTGATATATGAAGAGAAAAGAAATGGAAATTAAAGGAACTTGATTCGATGAACTTTGAAAGAACATTGATTTGATTGTGGTTATCTTTTCTCTTGAAACAATATAAGAACTTGCATATATGTGCTCGGGAACAATTTATCCTCAGTATTCTTGGAAGACATTTAATTTCCTCTGAAGGCCCATCTCTGTCTGGTCAAAAATCACCAAATCATCTGCATAAAGCAGACATGATAGTTTCAATCCATTCATTTTAGGGATGGCACTTCTATCAATCTCTAGGGCCTTTGGTAGATCAGCAAGAAAAATGGCAAACAACAGAGGGGCCAACATACAGCCTTGCCTAAGTTCATTTCCGATTTGTATTTTTGGAGTTAAGGACTCTTCCTTATCCATGATAATCTGTGCCCAGTTCTCTCTATGTAGTTCTTTAATTAAAGCAAAGCACTTCTGGAATATTATACTTTCTAAGTGTTTCCCACAGGCATTTGCACCCACTAGGTCAAATGCCTCCTGGAAGTTAACAAAGCAGCAATACAGCTTCCCATTTTTCTCGATCGACTTCCGTGCGACGGCCCACAGTGCGAAACAGTGATCAATTGTCAAATGGCCGTCTTTGAACCCACCTTGCTCTACAGGCACGATTGCACACTCCTCGATCCACTCTTTTAATCTACCGAAAATTATCTTAGTAAACACTTTTTCCCTGATATCTAAGAGATTAATTAGTCTGTAATTTTTAGGGGCATCCATGTCACCCTTCTTATGCACCGGTCGGATGACTGCCCCCCTCCAGTTTCTCTGTATTTTTCCTAGCTCTAAAATCTGTAAAACATATGAGATAAAAATTCTGCCCACCATTGTGGCTGGGTTTTCAATATTATTGCAGGCAGGTTATCAGGCCGGCCGCCCTAGTCAGATTTAAACTTCCTATTGTTTTGCTAACATTTGTTACTGAAAAGTCTGCTTTTAAGTCCCCTACAAGATCTATCCAATTCAAAGGCTCGTCTATATCCGCGTCACTTCTGGGGCTGTATAATTCTCTTAAATATTCAACCCATACAGCCTCTCCCACTACACAGTTCATTGCCCCCATCGCATGCCCAGCCGCTCCTTTTATTAGTTGCCAAAACTGGTGACTATTCTTTGATTCAATAGACTACAAGAGATTAGCCCAACATGTTTCTTTATATGCTCTTTTTGAATCAGTAATTAACCTTTTATATCCCCTTTTCAGTTTTATAAGGTTTAACGATCCAGCCAAATTATAATTGACTTTGAGGTTCCGTGCTTCTCTCTTTATTTCCCTCTTCTTTGCTAGACAAACACCGGAAAACAATTTTATTTGCCTAACCTGCGGTTTTTGTTGGTTTGTTACACCTACTTTTCCTTTTTTTAATTCGACTTGGAGACATTGCACCATCCGATCGATTTTTCTTTCAAACCAATCCACTGTATGCCCTCGTGGGCTCTCCAAGACTAACCTCTGTTGAAGTATTAACACTTTTTCTATATACTCATTCGTTAGTCTGGTGGTGGCTCGTCTCGCATACTCTACATTTTGAGTAATTACAGTCTGTCGCTTAATCGAAACCACATCCTGAATCTCAAACTGCAGTGAATTATGGTCACTATGTCCATTTGAGAAACCATAAAGCCCTTCATTAAGGCAAAGTTCCAGGAATGCGTAAAAACGTAATCAATCGGGCAGTTTTGGGCACCTATCTTAAATGTTTTCTTTGCTGGGCAATCCATTTCTGACCTGCCATTTAAACAAAATAGCATCTTTGTGGCTAGATTGTTTACTAGACTTAGATCTTGCTGTGAAGAAACACAATCTTGATAGGTTGCCATGCTTATAACATAAGCTTCCAAGATTTCTAAATGCCTTGGATCAGACTTAGAGGGATTCAATTTGACCCAGATTTACTAAAAATCATTTGGCAAAGCGTTAAAACAAAATCATCTGTATTTATTTGTAGCATGACTTTTCTGCCTTTCTGTACCTTATTAGTCAGGGGACATTAACCCAGCACTCACACACATTTAAAAGTGCTTACTATTTATATTTGCTGTATGAAATATGTTGTGATATGGGTTAAAAATACTCCTTTAGGTGATTTTGCTTATTTTTGTGCGGGGTGGAACATAAACATAATAGAGGGGCCGGTAATAACCCGGTCAGGTGGTAACCCTATATGGAGTGGACCTTGCTCGAATATGTAAACATTGCACAGTGCCAGAAATACAGAGAATCATATCATGTATCAAATATAGTGCATTCCTGTCCTTTCCCCCTGCACTGGTGCAGTTTTTTCAGCCTAGCACAAACCCAGGCCCCCTTTGACCATGGTGCAAGGGTGCCTGTGCTGTCCGCAGGATTGTTTTTGGGAGGGAAGGGGCACCTTTCTGCACAAAAAGAATCCTGGGAGGATTTTATTCTCTTTCCATGTGTGCTGCAGATTGCAGCTCACATGGAAAGAAGAAAAAACCTAAGAAATAAAGTTATTCTCCTTGTTGAACCTCCTCTGGGGAAGTTTAAGGTTTTGGTGCATCCCCAGGTTTACATGCTTTGTAAATCTGGGGAAGCACCCACTGCAACGCACATGGATCGCCTCCCTAGTGCAGAGAAATGCAACACAGTGATTTGCGCTGTCTTGCCTTCCTCCATATCTATGAGCCCATTTAAAGCCATGCAAAGTGGCTTTGCGTGACCTCATAAATATGATTTGGAGTTTGCACACTGGAGCATCCCAAAAAGAGACACTACGGTGGTGCAAGAGGCTCATGAATATATATGCCCCTCAACGTACAAAGGTTGCGTAATAGTGCAGCAACGGTGCAAATGTCCCTGGGATTCCAATCAAAGCCGGTTTTACTAAGTAAACTAGGATGACCTGGGGTTGCATAGAAACCTAAATTAAATTAAAGTACGTAACAACGAGCAAGCAAAACATCACATGGTATGTCAATGTGTAAAGTGTAATCGCTTTGAAATTACTCATTTTCTTGGCATACCCTTGGTTGATAGTAATTGAATACAAATTTGTGTTGATTCAGTACAAACCTTACCCAAGACACGGCTCACTCGTCATTGGGCTGTGGCCCACCACCACTTAGCATCACAGTAAACCTTTAGGGGCCTATTTATCATCATCATCATACACGTTATTACGGTCTTGTGACCATAAAAGTACGAGTACATATAATTCATAAGTGCAAAGTTATGAAATACACAAAAGAATGCAACAATGATCAGTTAAAATAAACACTAAAAATACAAGTGACACAACAACAGTGAGGCAAAAAATGCAATGGGCGCCAATATCAAGAGAATAGTAAGCAACAAGGCCTAGCATAAAAAAAGAATTGTTGGCATAGTGCTAAGGAGATAAACCAGTTAAAACACAACTCACACAATTAGACAGGGAATAAATATATAAGGATAGAGAACTCCATAAAAGATTCGTTAAAATAACTTTTACATTGGTAAAGAATATTATTGTGGTCGTTTCAGGACAGACTTCGATTTGCCCACAAAATGCCAAGAAACTTTGCTAATGTGCAGACTACTAATAAGCTAGCGTCAGATTTTAAGGTGCGCAGCGCCTCCAGATGGCACCAGATACCAAAACATTTGTAAACGAGAGCAAGCCATTTGGCTCTCGGCCGTTGGTACAGTTGGCAGGCAAACAATATGTGACCAATCGATTCTACAGTATGAGGACAGCTTGGGCAATATTGTAAATCAGTGCATGGTGAACGCCAGGAAGCTGTAAGAGCATTCACTGGAAGTGAACCAATCTAAATTGCATAAACAACTTCCTATCCTGGGGGATCGTGATAACATCCAAGTAATATTCGTGTGAGGCAGTCTGTTTGAACTCCATAAACTCTGTGGTTAAATGGCCCCAGGACTAATATGAGAGGGAGGACTGGGCCACATAATGCCAATAGTGTTTCTTTAGAAACTTCTTGGTCAGAAGCCATTCGCAATCCCTAGATTCCCACAATCCCTCTAAGCCAATGGCGGTGAGCAAAGATTTCACTTCCTGAAGCAAAGAGATCTTCTTAAATCAATCAAGGGCCTGAACTTCATAAAGGGCAGCAACATATGAAGACAGCTCTGGGGTTGATTTTAAACAGTGCCAAAATAGCAAAGGGAATAACTTGAGCTTCTTAGTAATGATAGCTCATCAAATGTCCAACCTTAGAGGGTGAAGAGGGTACTCTGCAGGAGCGAAACTAGGGCCCTCAAAAACGTGTCCTCTGTAGTCAGCCGACCTTCTATCTTCTCAAATCCCCACAGTTTCGCGCCTTACAATACCAAACGTATTACCTTGCAGTCAAATATATGGAGAGGGGCTGCTCCCAGTTTATTACGAGAGGACCTATGCTTGTTAATCAAGGCCCCCGTTATCTGTTTGTGTTGTAGAGTACGCTTCAATATCTGGGGTTTCCAGGATATGTCGTCTGGGAGAGTGATCCCTAGATAATCAATGGTGCTCACTCTCTCCAGCTAGACCCGGCCCAATGTGAACCTTCCTTTATATGACTTATGTGTGTTTAGCATTAAGAGTTTTGTCTTGGAAGTGTTGACCTCCAGGCATGAGAGTTACACAAGGCTTTAAATTGGTCTAGAGGCAGTTGTAGGACTCTGGGGGTCTTGGAAACTAGCAGGGTATCGTCAGCGAACAGCAAGGTGACCACTTTATTGCCTCCTAGGTTTGGGGTGTCTGAGGGACCTCAGAAAGGTGCTGGACTTCCCCGTTGATAAATAACGAAAAGAGTATGGGTGCCAGTACACAACCTTGCCGGACCCCCTTATTAACTTTAATTTGGTCAGTAAGTTGCCCTTAATAGCCCCAGTGAACTCTTGCATAGTTAGACTCATAGAGGCAGATAACAAGTGCTAAAATCATGAGAGGAAGACCAATCTCTTTGAGAGTAGTCCACAGCTTATCTCTTGGAACTAGGACGAAAGCAGACCTCAAATCAATTAAAGCTACAGAGACTTCCTTACCCGATGATCACCGTTTTCCTGGTCAATAAAAAAAATCGAAATGCCTGGTTAATAGTACTTGTTTTTTGCCTGAACCCAGCTTGATATACAGACAAAATATTATGGTCGATGATCCAGGCCTGTGTTTTCAGAAGGATTGCGCATGCAAAGACCTTCTGTACACAATCAATGAGGGTGGCAGGCCTGTAATTGCAGGGTACAGCTATATCACCCTTCTTGTATATGGGAATTACCTCCACTCCCTTCCACGAAGATGGAACTTGGGCCCCTGCTGCAATCCCGTTGGCTAGGGCCAAGATGGAAAATGCCCAATTCTCCGGGTCATCAGCAAAAACATCACCTAGAATACTGTCTGGGCCAGGGGCTTTGGACCTTACGATGGAGTTGACACTGGACATAATTTCATCTCTGACAAAGAAATCAATGGCAGTAAGATGGGCTCTACCATTATTATAGTCATCCTTGTCAGAGACGCAAGGCCTAGAGTGGAGTGACGAGAAATGGTCAACCCATGCTGATTTTGAGATATTGTTGGTCCGCAGCAGGGGTCTGCTAGCATCTCCCCTAATTACTAGGAGGCAAAAGTGCTTAGAGTCTTTTTTAGTGCAGGCCTCAGTAATTTGCTCACATCTATTCTGGTACCATTCTTCTGGTATCATTCCCATTTCGCTCTAGGCTGAGCAAGCTTATAAGCTTTCCTCACCTCCCGTGCCATCATCACATCATTGGTTCTAATCGCGTGGGCAAGTTGTTTACGAAGACTCCTGCAATCTTTATTGAATCAGGCAAACTTACTGCCTGGACTTCTTGCCTTTTTGCTGGTGACGTCTTGTTCTATAAAGCAAGTGGCCAGTTTGTTAAATAAAAGGTAATGGCAGGCCGGGATCTCGTCCACCCCTCCCTAAGGGGTGGACAATCTGAATAAGTCCCAAGTGCTTTCCAAATTTTTATTTAATTGGATGAGCGGCTGATACACTCAAGTCCAGTGAGATAGAGGGAGTGAGTATATCTTTGCACTCGACTAAAAGGTCATCAATCCAGTCCAGGCCGCAATTGATTCCTGCCGACTTGCGCACCTTATTAGCTTTAGTGTTTTTGGCCCGAGCCTCCACGCTCCCACAGTCTGTTGACTTTTTTACCCTTGATTGCAGAAAGGATGCAAAATAGAAAAAATAAACATTGAAATAGTTAAAAACAGGGTCGCCACAGTTGGGACTGACCACACTGCCACTCTACACAACCAACAATCACTAATGCTCCGGAGCCCAAAGGGCCTCAAAAACCACCCCCACCACCAGTAGCCAAAGCACCAACAGTTGATCTGGATGCAAAATCTAAATGCAAACAATTGGAACAGTGTCAAATAATAACAGCAACCAGATAAGAAATAACAGAGCTTAACTTCCTTTAGGAGTCACTGGATGAGCAGGGACAAGCAGTATAAAAGGGCACCACAGCCATGCAAAGTACAAGAAAGGCTTACTGCACCTCACAGATTGGTGACTTGAGATAAGTTATTTCCAAATTTGCCAGGATCACAAGTCAAGTGGGTTGGCCCTACCCTGCCCCTTCCTGGCATTGACAGGCAAGGACGGGCCCTTTCCCTGTACGTTGCCCAGGCGTGGCGCGAATGTGTCAAGCACTGCGGGAGGACGTTGGCGCTTTTAAGCGCATTCGGCAGCTACTCCTCATGGGCAACAGCAAAGGGCTACTGGGGCTTTGAGTCCTCCACTGCTCCCGCCGTAGTAGTTTTAGTATCCTGTACCGCGGGTAGTTGTTGGCACTTTTAAGCGTATTGGGCAGCCCCTCCTCCTGGGCAACAGCAAAAGGCATCTGGAGATTTGAGTCCCCCACTGCTCCAGCTGCAGTAGTTTTAGTATCGTGGGCCGTGGGAGGATGTTGGTGCTTTTAAGCGCGTTCGGCAGCCCCTCCTCCTGGGCAACAGCAAAAGGCTTCTGGGGCTTTGAGTCCCTTACTCCTCCCGCCACTGTAGTTTTAGTATTCCATGCCGCAGAGGACGTTGGGTCTTTTAAGCACGTAGGACAGCCCCTCATCCTGGGCAACAGCAAAAGGCTTCTGGGGCTTTGAGACCCCCACTGCTCCCCCGCGGTAGTTTTAGTATCTATTTAGGAAAAAGTCATGCAGTGCAGCAAGTCACATTGCGATGCTCCACTGTGTGACAGGGCAAAGGGCAGGAATGCCCCGTATTTAGGGCAATACAGTGCATTCCTGCCTTTTGCCTATGTTTGGAAGCCTATCTCCAATGCAACTGGGAAAGGAAACAAGGGAACCCTACTCACTTGGAGTAGCCCTTCTTAAATATTGGGACTATCTCTGCTCCCAGCCAAGTACAGGGTACCTCCATGCCCCTCCGGACTGCATTAAAAATAATATGGAGGTAAGGGCCTCAAATCCTGGGTTGGTGTCTGAAGAGGTCTCCCGGGAGTTTGTCAAGACCCGGGGCTTTTCCCACTGCAAGTTTGGCTATTGCATGACATACTTCCTCTACAGTAAATTCTAAGTCATCGTACTGGTCGGTTAAAACTAGGGGTACCGGCATACTTTCTGTGCCTGATTCTACTGAGTATAGGGCCTTGAAGAGATCTTCCCAAACTTTTGCCTCAATGTTAGGTTCGATAGCAGATTTTGGTTCACCACAACCTGTACTAACTGTTGACCAAAATCTGTGTGCATCCCTTGAGTCTAAGGCGCTGGTTAGGTTAGTCCACTTTTCAAGATCCCACTCTTGCTTTGTGTGTTTCATTACCTCTTTGTACTGCAGTCTCATGGCACGGATTTGGGGTTTATTGCTGCCAAGCTTTAAAGCCTTGACCAGCTGGACTTAGCCGTTCTACATGCAGCATTGTACCAGGAGGATACAGGAGCCCTTTTTATCCTTTTGGGCACCTGGGGATTAAGAACCTTGACTAGGCTGGAAACTAGATCCGTATGCAGGGCCTACAATTTTCCATTAAGGTCAGAAGGCGGAGGTTGGGTGTTTAGAGCATCAACCTCCACAAACAGGGGAAGAATTAGATTATATAGTTTAGATAATTCATCCGGGGATGCCACTATTTTTTCCCACTTAACCCTGCATCTATCATTTGTTAATATTGTCCTATCTCCTTGGTCTTCAAGGTCTGCCGTTACATTCTCCCCAGGTCCAGGAAAAACCATCTCCAGACTTAGAGCATTGTGATCGCTATCGACTCTGGTAATTACCTTAAAATCGATAACCTTAGACCACAACCACGTCTCGACCATGATATAGTCAAGGGGCGACTCTTGTCCCATCTTATTGAAGGTACACCTTAATGGAGTATCAGAGTGAGTAGGGTCATTACAGGCCCTGATAGAATGGTCTAGAGTTAGGGCCGTGATATGGATCGCTAGAGAGGACCATGTCTTGGGGAATGGATATTGACATGGAGGTATGGCCCAGTGGTCGTCCTCCGCCATGAGGGTACCTTCATTCATCCCCTGTAGGGGCTCGTAGTGACAATTCAGATCGCCAACCACCAGGAGATGGGTATTACTAGTAATAGTATATAAAAAGTGCGACAATTCATCGATGGTGGTAGACTCACTGGCTATGCTTACCAGTCGTGAATAAACATTCACGATAGCAAGCTTAAAAGAATTTAGCCACTTCAGGACTACACACTGAACATCATCGGAGTATGTGGTCAGGGTCTCAGCCATGCAGCCCAGATGCAGACCGACCCAGGTGGTAAGACCTCCTGACGGTCGCCCCTTCTCCCCCCAGCGAGCGGGTACATGAAATGCTGCAAATCCCACTCTGAGTTGTTCATCCCTAGCCCAGGTCTCTTGAAAGAGGCAGATGTCATTCTTATCCACAAAAGAACCCCTCTCTGGGCAAGCCAATTTGTTGGATAGGCCTGCCACATTTAGGCAGGTGACACCACTCCCCATTAGGACACCTTCACTTGCAGATTCTCTTAGGGACTCCAGTATACGACATGGCGCGGTTCTCCCCGATGCGTCATCGCCATTTCAAGTAATAGTCCCCTGAATATACAGATAAGGATCCGGAGGATCACTAGACAATTGGCTACTAGTTGTCTCAACAACTCCCCCAGGATTGACATTACTCCTTCTTTGGGAGGTGCCATGGGTTTCCACCCGGCTGTGCTGTAGTCAATCGACCATTTCCAGGCCACTGAACCTATTTTGGGTACGTATTTGGCTCGGTACATGTGGTTGCGCATGCCACCCCCTCTCAGCCCTACCCACACCTCGGTGCTCTACCAAGGTCCAGTCACCTTCAGTATCTGGCGAGTAGGTTGGGGGATAAAAGTATGGCAGTGGGAGGGGTTGGATGGTTGCCCCAGGACTATGGTACCTCCAATTACAAATATGCTCAACAGTGCGAGGGTCCTTGAAATTTACCAACACGCAATCACCAGTTATGGTTTTAGGCCTGTGCCCCACCCAAGACAACCTGCGCACCATCAATATTTCGCTGGTAATGTGGCGGGGGAGTGGTCTATTTTTATTGAGCCAATCAGCGACTTTATTTTTTAGGGACATAAACGATTCCAGACTGGGATTACTTATTTCGGGAACCCCTGTCAGGACTACCAGATACGGGCTCGATTCTGGGGGCAGATCAATTCTGCATTCCCCAGAAGAGTCCGCAACGGGTAGGACCCGACCGCCCTCTTTTGGCTTTGCTGAAACGCCCACTCTTGGAATATTAGTAGGTGTGGCCAAAGGTGCAGATGGTTTTGCAGTAGGTGCAGTAGGTGCATTAGGAATAAGTGGTGCAACAGGGGGAGTAGATTTATGGATCTATGACAGAATTTCGACAGACAGAATTTCGACTTTCACAAATATCGGCGTAATTATATCGATTGCAAGAATATCGACGCCCTATGTACAACATGGTAAGTACCAAAATATCGAAAAAATAATATCGATGTTAAAAATATCGTTGTCAAATATATCGTTTTTTTTTGGTTTAAAATAACATGAAAAATACTGTAAATAATACTTATAAATTACTTAAACATATTTAAATATATTTAATAATGGTAAAAAAAAATAATAATACATATTTAATAAAAAAAAATAATAACAAATCATATATAATATATACTTACTTAACAATAATTACTATTCCCACTCCAGAGGGTGCAACAGTAGAGAAAGTGTTGGATAGCGTAGGGGTAAAAATTACTATTCCCACTCCAGAGGGTGCAACAGTAGGGAAAGTGTTGGATAGCGTAGGGGTAAAAATTACTATTCCCACTCCAGAGGGTGCAACAGTAGGGAAAGTGTTGGATAGCGTAGGGGTTAAAATTACTATTCCCACTCCAGTGGGTGCAACAGTAGGGAAAACTGACCCTGAACCCAAAAAATATCCCTTTACCCAAGAACTGAAAACTGACCCTGAAGCCTAAAAATACCCCTTTACCCAAAAACTGAAAACTGACCCTGAACCCTAAAAATACCCCTTTACCCAAAAACTGAAAACTGGCCCTGAACCCTAAAAATACCCCTTTACCCAAAAACTGAAAACTGACCATGAACCCTAAAAATACCCCTTTACCCAAAAACTGAAAACTGACCCTGAACCCTAAAAATACCCCTTTACCCAAAAACTGAAAACTGACCCTGAACCCTAAAAATACCCCTTTACCCAAGAACTGAAAACTGACCCTGAACCCTAAAAATACTCCTTTACCCAAAATTAATTAATATTACAATTAAATTACTTCCCACCCTATTCCCCTATAAACCCACAACCCGCTCCAGTAGTAAAACATATAATTTGCTTAAAAATATACATAAATTATCAATTAATTAATCAATTAATCAATTAAAATAATTCATTGACAATTAATATTTAATTGCAAAATAAATTAATCATTAAAAAATAATTATTTAATTACAAATAAATTACTTCCCACCCTATTCCCCTATAAACCCACAACCCACTCCAGTAGTAAAACATATAATTTACTTACAAATATACATAAATTATCAATTAATTAATCAATCAATCAATTAAAATAATTCATTGCCAATTAATATTTAATTGCAAAATAAATTAATCATTAAAAAATAATTATTTAATTACAAATAAATTACTTCCCACCCTATTCCCCTAAAAACCCACAACCCGCTCTGGTAGTAAAACATATGATTTACTTTTATATTTTTTTATTTATAAAAACATATTAAACACATATTATAACAATTAATTTAAATACTTAAGTAAAATTTCTAACACATATTAGTAAATCGAAATTACTTACATCGATATATATGCTATCGATATAAGTAATTTCGATATTACTTACCTTAGGGTCGATATTCTGGCCATCGATATTCTGGACATCGATATTTTGTCCCTTCGATATTAGCAACTCGATATAAGTGTAAGTCGAAATTAAAGATTCGATATTTTGACTGTGTACCTAGATTTATGTGTTACAAACCCACCCTGTACGGTATTCAATTGTGCACTGCTCAAATACAACACATTTGACTTTATACTGTCCACAGTTTCCAGTGTAGCTTGTTCGATCTTGGAGAGCTGCTTCTCAATCCGCGTGAGTCTCTGTTCAAGTGGTTGGAGGGAAGATCTTAATAAGACGCCCAATTTTACGCTGCCACTGTTTCGCTAATAAGATTAGCCGCACCTAAACAAGTTACTCCTGAACTAATTACAGTCAATGGTGGTGAGACATATATATCCGAGGAGTTCAAGACATCTGACCCCTTGTGCTTGGATATTATGTCACTATTGCCAGTACCTTTAGCAAGTTTGGGCTTCCTGACTCTAGTGACAGTAGCAGCCCCCCGCTTCCTCTTTGGCATCGCCCCCTCGCGGGTGTTAGGTCTTTCAGGAGAGCTAGCCGTGGTTGACACAATTGTAGTCTCTATTGCCTCTGGTAGTTGGAGCTGCTCAGCTTGGGAGATATGGCCCTGATCCTGGGAGATAGGTGGGCTATGTACAATCACAGGAATGACATTTATATTAACTCGTGTGATGGGTTCAGGTGTACGAGCATTCGCGAAGTGGCCCATGGAGGATCTTTTAGCTAGGGCTAGACCTTGAGAAACCTGACGCTCCACTAAGATTATCCCCTGGTCAATAACTGAGTTTGCTCTGATAATAAAGTTATCCAAAGTTCCTGTTAAATATCCACTGGAAGTCGCTGCCTTACTCCTGTTTTCACACGCTGCCATATTACTGTTACAAGTCTTCACCCAAATAGGTACTTACGATTGATCGTAGCGATGGAAATGTGAAATATGCCAAATGAAAGAGGGGTGGCCCGGTCCGGTCTCCTCCGGGCTACAGCAGGCATGCTTGCATGGTGCAAGGTTGCCTGCAAGATTGTTTTAGTGCAGGAAAGGAAATCTTTTAGCACAAAAAAAATCCTCTTCCTAAGTAACAAGGAGAATTAAAGATATCTCTGTTACACCTCTCCTGGAAAGGTGTATCTTTTTTGCGCATTCTCAGGATTACCAGTACTGGTAAAGATGGGCTCTAGCAAAAACCATGGGAATTGTGTGGGAACACCCATGCGGCATCCATGGAATATCTTCCCAGTGCAAAGTAAGACAACACAGTTATTTGCGTTCTCTTACTCCATATTTAAGGAGTCAATCAGGGCAACACAAAGTGGTGTCTATGGCTTCATACATCTGATTTAAGGTTTTTATCGCCCTTGCACCACGTTGCGTGGTGCAAGACACATTGCATGGTGCAAGAGCGACTCAAACCAGCTCGTGAATAGGCCCCCTTTCTTGCAATGGAAAGTTACCACTGCTCTTTGCATGCTACAAGCACCTGCAAACATGCATAGTGAATCTCGGCCAGGTGTCACACCTGCATAAGTGTCTGTCTGTTCCTTCTAGGACTTCATCCAATGCGTTATATCATACGATTCCTACCACTGACAATCAATTCTGCATTGGTGTCTACATTCTTACCCTAGCCAATGACAGGTCACTATTTGTCTCAGCGCATGTGGAAACAGCAGAATTTTGCCCCACTGTAGATCTGCCTGCCCTAAATTGAAATAAAAGGATTTTGCCTATCATTATTTATTCGCACAGACCCCCTTGCTTTAGCTTGCTGCATTTTGGGTCATGACCTGTGGCTTCTATTGAGGTCAAGTGTATTGTTCTGATGTTGTAACTAGAACCTCATTTTGATTTGTGGAGAGGAGGTGACCTGGGGTCCGACACACAACATCAGAGAGTATACCACTACCAAATACTTTTCTTAATGTAAACATTCTTTCTGACGTAAAAGGGCTTTTGCGATTTTGAATCGCAGATAGGTGGGGTAGTTGAAAGAAACATTAGCTAGAACAGAGCGTATTAATTGATGAGATACTAACCCTCAAGTTTGTATGGTAACTGGTTTAAACAGGCAAGTTGTCCCATTAGGCTACATCTGCTCTGTGAAACATATCAGTCACCTCAGTAGGAGCAGGCAGTGGCCCAAACAGGAATCATTTTTTTTAGAATCAGAACGTATATCTTTAATGAACATGGACTGCTTTAAAAAACAGATGTCCCATTTGGAAAGTAAATTTAATGTTCCTTGCAGACCCCAATCCCTGCACTGGCAGACATTTAGAAGGGGCGGCAAATTGGGACCTGCCTAATTTATGTTCATTAAACAGGCCATTTGGATAACCCCTGTGACTAGACAATTTGCAATGAAGCCTTTCAGTAGATAGGTGGCTTCACACATTGTATTCTCACATGTAAACCAGCCAGTGTGCAAATTGCATACCTCTGGTTTGCAAAAGAGAATCAAACATCAGGTTACTGGCTCTGATGATCCGCACCTCTAAGCAACAGGCCGGCTTCTGTCATTACATTGGGGTATGAGTTCAGGAGGCATATTTTCCCCAGCTTCCCTTGAAGTGAGAGATTTGGATTGAGAGACCACATTTTGTTGTGCTAGCAATTACTTTTACTTGGAGGTTACATTTGTGTGCCAATGCTTGTTGAGACAGTCCTTTTGCTGCCGATGCTAGATATCAGCTGTCCTACAGGATAGATTTATGACCGGACTACTCCTGCGTAACGTATTAATTCGGGTGAGAAGCTCAGCCAGCCCTGTTTGTTTATCTTCACATAACTTAATGACACTTGTAGCAGGTCATTCCCCATTATACATTCGGGACGTCAAGTACCAGAGTACAAAGAAACAACTGGATGAGCTCTTGGAGTTACCTCTACCCCGGGGATAATATGGTGGAAGAAATTCGACCTCTCCAATATCAGAATTTCCTCTAGAAATTGGAATATTCCTCCTAGCCACAAAACTCTAAATCAGAGTGAAGACCTCCACTGTGACACCTTCATGGTGTCCTCTTCATCCTACCTTGATTCTTACTCTCCCCAAAACGCTAACATATCTCAAGCCCTAGACAATCTTACATCTATCCATCACCCTTACACCAACCTATTATCAATCTACTTCACCTCAAGTATAACGACAATAATAAATTGACCTCAATGTTCCCAACAGAAATGCTTTAATGACTCGCCTGAACTTTTATTTGTCATGAATGTTTGATGCAGGGACTTGCTGAGCGTAAGATGCTCTGGTCTACGAGTTGACAACAACACTGGTAAGGGAGGGTATCAAGGGGAGCAAACAATCTCAGGAGAAACACAATGTAAATGCATTGCTTTGACTTCCGCAGATGTATCATGATTACCCCCAATGTCCTGCGGGTGGAGAACAGCGAGACTGTCGTCATCGAAGTCCACAATCAAAACGCCCCTATTAATGTCGAAGTGTCTGTGTACGACTATCCACAGAAGGGAAAGATTCTTTTCTCTACCAACATCGGTCTCAACAGCGGAAATGGGTATCTGGGGACGTCAGAGATAAAGGTAAGTGGATGCTGAATAACCACTTTCAGGCAGGGGACAGTAGGGCATGGATAAAGGTTATACACTGCACAGCATTTTAAAACATTTCTGCAATCTAAATTCTGATGATGGGCCCGGCGAAGTTTAGAACACAACAAAAATGGAGAATGATTACTACTTGCACATTCCCCACTGATCAGAGGATCACTGCCAGCACCAATTGGCAACACTTGGTGCAAAATTACCCTGGTTCAGTAAATTGAGACTAGGAAACAAAAGGCTGTTAACATTTATTGGCTGTCCAACTGGTAATAATAGAGATTCAGTATTGACGCTTCTTCTCTTTATTCAGATTTCTGCCAAATATATGAAGATAGATTCCAAACTCAAACAGTATGTCTACATCATCGCCAAATCTGATGCATGCCAAATGGAGAAAATGGTCCTTGTTTCCTTTCAGAGTGGATACATATTTATCCAGGCTGATAAATCCATATATAGACCTGGATCTACAGGTAAGGCACATATTCTACAATAATCTATTATTTAAGTAGATGAGATTCAAATTTAGAGCTACAGATAACAATATTATACCTGCACATATATCTAAAGGAAATCATGTTTGGGTCACAAATGTCTATCAAGAGTTACTTACCTGGAATAAAACTGTTCTCCAGATATTTCAGCTCTAGATATTTCCAGTTGTCAGGCTGGAACCCAGAACACTTTATGTAAATATATATATATATATTGATTGTAATTGAATTGCTCACAACTGTACAGCCAACCAGAGGAAACAAAAGAGATTTGAGAGCGAAGTCCTAGAAGAGACATTTTTCATCTCTATGAATTGAAGAATGCCAAGCATCAAGCTTTCAAACTGGTATGATATACATAATCTCCTCTAATCAACCATGAAAGCATATGGATATCAATTTAAAAAAACTCCTAATTAATACTAAATAGACCATCATGTAGAAATATGAAGAAACTAGGAAGATAAGTCTGAATAAATCTATTATTGAATTGTGCATTTTCTGTAGATGATGGACCGTGAGGGATGTCTCGTGTCAATAAACCATTATGCTTAAATATACAAGCAGTTATAGCTACCCAAAAGCTGTAGTCACTTACATTACATTACTGTGTCACTAATAGCACTACCTGAGAGGAGTGCTTGGCATATAAAAAATTGTAAAGGGCTGTCCTCACACACCACCAGGTTTCATGCTTCATCATAGGCAGCCTTCGCTCTCTAAAAACCAAGTTTGATAGAGAGGGGGCCTACACCTGAAGACAGGGAAACACTTCTAATCATTTAAGTGGGGGCCCACGAAAATAGTGAGTTAAAAACCAATGTAGTACCCCAAATTGCATTTATTCATAGGGTATATTGCTTGGAATAAAAATCTGGGATGTGGGGATATGGGGAGCTATTACCCCATCACCACTGTTACCATCGTCAACATCTTTCTGCCAATGGCTCTAATGAGTCCGTGGCATTCTTTAGGACGAAAGACGGGCTCCTGGTTTAGCAATATAATACTAGATATTGCCTCCTTGTTAGGGCGTCCTATGTCTACCTCTAATCTAATGTGTGGTTCTTAGATACCTGTGGATACATAAAAAAATATTTATTCAAATAAGTATTTGGGTGCCTTATTTGTAAGGTGGATTAATTAAAGTTTGATATTTAATGTTTGCGTGGTATTTGCATGCTCTTGTGATATGTTCGTGACACTGCAAAGGCGAGGTAATTCCTGGCACAGTTCCGTTTGAAAGAACTCATGCCCTCAGATGAACTACCACCTTAGGTTTTGTCCTTATATGACGTACAACAATTGTTCCAGCAACAAATTATTTCATATAAAGTGATAAAAGAATCATTGGAGAAGAGACATATCTAACTAAAACATAAAACTGAGTAGGGGTCCAGAGGCTAAAAAGGCAGAGCCTAGAGGTGGATTGGATATGTGGAAGTCTTAAGGTGGGTGTGCCATGGAAGTGGCTAAGTGGGCTTGTGCTTGCGTGGTGCTGCAATCGTTCTCCTGCCTGCCTGTGGCCCATGATAGTCTGGTAGAAAGCTTATTGGCCGTCAGGTTCTCGGCTTCAGCAGGGGAGGGGTGGGCTCAGAGCGGGAGGCGTTGTTGTGGCATTCTCATAAAAGCAGCCCCTCCAGTCCACCCAGCCTGACCCATATGTGGAAGCAGCATATTTGGACAATATGTTAAAACCTAAAGGACTAAAAGGGGCAAAAGAAATGGAAAAGGGAACTTCAAAGGCACTGCAAGAAATGTCATGATGCAGTAGCACCCGAATACCCTACAAACTGCTTAAGGGTTGCTCAAGGAGTGCCTAAGGAGTGCTGAAGTAGTGTTTTACAATATAATAGGGGCTGCACGCAGGAACATGCCGAGGTTGCCAGAAAAAGTGCTGCTGGAATGTTCTCTAAAGGCATAACTTTCTCTTCAAAATGTTTAAATCTCAAAAAAGAATGCCATTAGTGAGAAAACAATATCCACTTTTAGCTAACATTCCAGTTCCTACCGAATAGTAGGTACATAACCAATCTTGGGCAAAAGAACAAAAAATCAGTTGTTGAAATTGCTGTTAGAAATTGAACTCAACTCAATTTATGGGTAACGTCTGTGGAAACAGAGGAGTGCTCAGTCAGACAGGTTAATATAACCCGCCCCAACTTTCCACTGGGTGACCCGGGCCGGATAGCACCTGTGCTAAGAATGGGGAAAAAAGCATGAACTATACCAGTTCGAAATGAGCAACAAACATTAAACATATGCTTCTGGAATCTAAGAGGTGTGTCACACTTTTTATAGGGCGACAAGGCCTCAACATTTCATGGCTCATTTGATATTCTTTGGTGAAATCGAAATTGCTGGCTTTGAAATCTTCCTTAGATTAGCCAACAAGGATCCTAGTCAATGCTGGCCCAAAAGAGGGTTGTCTATATTCATAAAAGCTAACCTAAATGTATTGAGTTGCAGACAGGGTAAACAATCATCTGTACAGAGATACAATAGCAAGAAAATCATCAAAACCACAACCCACCCCACCCGCCCCCCTACCCTAACCCAACCAGGCAGAATGATAGTAGAGGTACAGAACATATCAGATGGCAAAGCATGTTGTATGAAATTGCTAGCTGGAGCTATTCCGAATGAGGATCTTGTATCTGGTTCACTCATAGGCCTATGATGAACACACCTCTAGACCAGCGGTGTCGTGCCGGGCATCATCAGTACAATAGTGGCAGGCTAGCCTCCCTTTATGACCTATACATTGAGCCAAAAAAAAAAACAATAGGGGGTCACAGTGCCCAGCTCGTCACAGAAGGTCCGGATGAGACACTAAATATTCCGTTAGGGGGGCCCAGAAATCTCATATTCCTGAAGCTGATTTCTGCAGTATACCAAGTCGCAGAGCCACTTTTTTATTGTGGGCGACGTTTTTGATCCCCAACACTGCACCACTACCCTTTTTGCAAAGAGAGTGGAAATAGGAACGATTCGCCTGTTACAAGGCTTGAGGCGCTTAATATAGACCAGCAGACATAACTCAGGGGAACAGCACACAGGTTCCAACACAACATCAGAGAGTATGGCCACTACTGCAGTCCAAAATGCAAATACCTTCTCACACACCCAGGCAACATGGAAAAAGTCAGCATCCATCGCTCCACATCATACACAATTGGATGACTTCTTTAGGCCATATTTATATAGTTGTAGGGGGTAATAGTAAAGATGATGCAAGAATTTAAAATAAATAATTCGGAGATTGCAGTTGGCCATTAAGCGGCCAGTAAGCCGACAACACTCCGTCCAAACCTCCGGCACGATTGTAGCGTCTATTACCGTCTGCCAGCGCAAGCAAGAGGGGTGAATTTCAGTTTCACATTCGCACAGTGAGGCATTGTACAGTCTTGTGATTAACTTTTTTCGACTCTCTCCCGTTAGTAGAACCTGCAACGCAGATAGAGTGGTGGGGTCAGCAGGGTAGGCTGGATATGCCGCTCGAACAGCCTGACGAACCCGGACATATGTGAAGTTAAACATAAACCCACACTCCGAGCCACTCTGCGCCTCTTTTATTGTTTTGAATCGGCCCCCGACATATAAGTCTCCAAGCCGAGATATGCCTGCTGCAGCCAGTTGTCTCCGGGCAGGCACCTCCTGCGCCGCAGAAATGTCAGGATGTGAAAGTAACGGTAGCATTGGTGCATACAGGTAAGGCCTCTGAGCACGTGTTGCGAGCACGAGCCAAGCCCACGCCGTGTACTGCGTAGGGTTGACTTCGGGTCGCGGGCCACCCGACCCCCCTGAAAGAGTCAATGCCTGCAATGGAGTGGGAAGAACAGCATCCGCTTCGATAGCCACATGGGGCTGATATCTTTTGTGGGAAATACCAGTAGTGTGCAAATTGGGCTTGATCACACAGGTAATAGAGTCGGAGGTCAGGGGCTTCAAAACCTCCCCAGTCGAAGGGTTGCACCAACAGGTCCCACCGACATCTGTGCTTCTTACCTCCCCACACAAAAATCAGCAAAGCTGTGTTTAACTTTATGGGTATGTTGACGAATAAATATAACAATTTTGGTAAGAACACCATCTTTACCACAGCTATCCTATCGGCCAAGGAAAGGGGCAGGTCGGAGATACAGGACACCGGCGATGAATATGTCGGGGTCTCTGTGTACCCAGACCCCCAGGTATTTCACAGGGGCAGATGTCCATGATAGCGGAAAGTCCAGCTCCACTTCCTTAGTTAGTTGGGTTAGTCGGAACACCACTGATTTAGACCAGTTTATTCCAAGACCAGAGAAGCATTAAAACTGTACATATTCCCTGAGCAACGCAGATAGATAGGACGCAGGTTCGCGAACATACAATAACATGTCGTCCGTGTAGAGAGAGACTATCAATGGCCTTTGGCGGACCCGCAGGGCTGCTGCAGCATGTCTTTGTTGCAGTTTGCAGGCGAGGGGCTCCAGCGCCAGAGAAAATAGCATAGGTGGCAGAGGGCAACCCTGCCTCATACCTCTCCTGATGGGGAACACCGATGAGGCCCACCCATTAACCCGCACCCTGGCGACCGGGTCATCATAGAGAACCTTCAGACACTTCAGAAATAAGGGGGGGAAAGCCCATACGGCTGAGTACTGTGAATATAAAGGGCCACTGTAGGGAATCAAAGGCCTTAGCTGCATCTAGCAGTACAGCCACTGCCTGAAAATCTGGCTCAAAATAGTGCAGAGTGGAGAAGAGCAGTGGAGCGTTCCATGACAAACCCTGATTGATCTGGCAATACCAGTAAAGGGACCAATGTTTGCACCCTGATAGCGATCATTTTAGCTAAGATTTTAGCATCAATATTAATAATAGAAAGGGGACGATATGACCCGCACTGATTGGGCGGCTTATCCGGTTTCAATAAGGTGACCAGTAAAGCCTCACGGAACGAAGGGGGCAGCGATCCGTTCTCGTATGCCTCCGCATACAGTCGAGTAGCGAGATCAGCAGCATACAGCTTATAAGAATCGCTGGGCAGTCCGTCCGGGCCTGCAGCCTTGCACGTCAGGAGGTACATAATAGCTTCTTTGACATCTTCATCGAATGGTTGCACAAGATATTCACGCTGACCATTGGATAGCCACCCCAGTGCCACGTCGTCCAGAAAGTCATGTATGTCCCCCGTCGGTGGAGATTCTCTAGAAGCATGTAAACTGGTGTAATATCCCAGTACAATATCACAAAGGTCAGTGGTCGAATGGCGGGCCTCCCCAGTTTCATCAAGCAGCTAAAGGATGTTGTCCTGACTGTGCAGCTCAGACAGTTTCTGACCCAGTAAACGGCCAAGGCGGCCACCTTCACCATAGTATCACGCAATTCGGCGTCGGGAGCAATGAATATAAAATAATTCCTGGTCGAATTTTTTTTGATAGAGCGACGAATATCTCTCAAAACACCTGACTGGATGCCTATGCCCGCCCCCCCCCCCTTATAGTAACTTTAAACACCTCCCAGAGTGTTCCTGCGCTTTCTACCATCCCTTCGTTCTCTCTGAAATACTTTGCAATAGCTTTTGCTGTAGTCCTCTTAAACACTGGGTCTTTGAGTTCTCATGGTTGTAGCCACCATGCAAAGGGAGGTATCTGAGGTGTTGGAATCTGTAATGTGAGGAGGACCAGGAAATGGTCAGATAAAGTTCGAGCTTCATGCGATATTGCAGTTTTCCAGGTACAAACAAATTCTGAAACCAGCCAAAAGTCAATGCGGGACCAGGAACCATGCACCAATAGGCGAATGTGCTCTCCCAACCAGCGGGGGGGCGTTTACGCCAGATATCATGTAAGTGACCTGCGTCCAGAAGCCCTAGTAAAATATCAGCAGCCCGTTTGTGCCGGGCCTCACTGCTGCCGGTTCGGTCCATGGTATTATCTAGTCAAAGGTTAAAATCCCCTCCCCATATAATTGATGCTGAAGAAAATGAGGATATTCGGCGCTATACTTCAGAATAAAACGAGGGGTCATCGACTTTCGGTCCATAAACATTCACAAGTAATACGCTCTCACCGGCCAGTCGACCATACAGCATCGCAATCCGACCACTATCATCAGTTTCTGATCTAATCTTCGCTAAAATTAAAACACCCCTGGAGTAGGAAGAGAAGGACGAAGAGACCCGTACACCCACCCATCTAGAGCCCACCTTTCAAGCAGATTCCACAGTCAGGTGAGTCGCTTGAAGAAGGGCAACCTGCACACTCATACGGTCTAAATATGCAAACACCGACCTGATCTTTCTTGGTGTATTTAAACCACGGACATTCCAGGTAAGGAACTTGATCATACTATTCATCATGGAGGAACCAGCGATAGGTAAACACACAGAGTTCTGCCCAGCAGGTGGTAAACAGTTTGCACACCCTTACATGCATATTGTCTGTCCAAAAAGATGCAATTTTCATTCTGCCGTTGAAAAAATGAACACCCCCATCCCCCTCCCACTTCAGCTGCCCCAACGTGCCAAAGTCATCCCAATGCCCAACCCAATCCCCCCCAAAAAACTCAACATCTAAATAAAAGATTTGGGGTACACCCATGTGCGGGGGCACAGAGTGTTACTAGCCTCCCATGACCTGGGAGGTGGCTGAGCTGGTCTAATACATTAAGCCGCATATGAAAAACAACTATGTCAATCAGTTTCTAACTGAGCGCCTTAAGTCATGAACAGTGCCGGCAAGAGTGAGGAAATGGAGGGGGCACAGCTTGTTGCGCATAACACACTACAGTACATAGGAACATTCAGCTAGCAAAATTGCCAGTCACACAAAGGAATCAGGGGGAATCACACAGTATAAGTTCATTGATTCATCCCACCGCTACTCCTCTTCCTCAGGAGCAGTAGTAGATTTGCGTCTCCTACATTTCAACTGCTTGGCATATTCCATCGCAGCCTTCGTGGATGAGAATATCTTGCTGTCCCCGTCCACCCCAATGTGGAGCCGGGCAGAGTACAACATCGCGTAGGGAGCTCCCTTAGCTTGCAAGAACTTTTTCACAGTGCCGAATTCTCGTCAGGCCTTCTGAACAGCCACAGTGAAGTCAGGGAAGAATGACAATGTGTTGCCCTGATGGATGACAGTACCTTTCTCTCTGGCCATCTGAAGTATAGTGTTAAGATCCCTGTAATTTAAAATCCTATCGATAATGGGGCGAGGGGGTGCCCCGGGACCGGTTGGGTAGCCAAGGAGCGATGGGCCCACTCCACTATGAACATGTTGGATAATTGATCTGTGCCAAAGATGTCAGATATGAGGCGTTCAATATAAGTCTCCATTTTGCCCACGTTTGTTGGCTCCGGAAGCCCAGTAACGCGAACATTGTTGCGCCGGGACCACGCGTCTAAGTCCTCGTTCTTAGCCTGGATGAGGGCTAAAACTTTCTCCATGTTAGAGGTTTTGTCTGCAACAGAATTCAGTCCTTTCTCTGTAGCTGAGACCCTCTGTTCTACTTCCCCCAAACGAGCATTCTGTTTCTCAAATTGGGAAGACATATGATCTAGACGTGTGTTCACTGCAGCCCTCAATGGACTGCAGGGTTCGCTGCATGGCCATTTATCCCTTCCATGCTGGTGACGAACCCCAGCCGTCACGCTCCACGGCGCTCGTGTGCGGATGACGGCTGGGGTTCGTCACGGCCCGCCCTGTTCGTTTGTTTACCGCACAGCGGCGGAAATGGGCCAGCATCGAAGGGGTTAATGTAGATTCAATCATGGGGGGCCTTCAGCCTGGAAATCAGCCTCAGAATCTGACGCAGCCTTCTGCAGGGTCTTTGTGGTCTTGCGCGATTCGAAAGTGAAGCACGGCTGCGATTTATCGGTTCTCCCCATGGTCCTTGATCAGTCGCACCCAGTGGGGGATACCCTATCGGTGATATTGTCCCAGGCAGTTGTGGAAGGCGGATGCCAGTTGTTGGGGGAGCTGTTCCGGCAACCAAATACTGTATGAGTTGTTCCCGCGGACACTAAAATCTGGGGCAGGCCCCACAGGTCAGGGGGCGCGGGACCATGCAAACTATTCCTCTCCACCCCCAATGCAAGTCCTCAATGGTGGTAGTGCGTGAACCTCGCAATTAGGTAGGTTGTACAATGACAATAAGCAGTGAAGGTGGGCACGGGGCACACTGCGTTGATTACAGGAAAAGCACTGAGTCTGCAGGTCTTATGGGCAGCCTGCTACAGGTCTAGTGGCCCACCCGGTGTGGGATATCTGGATTATAAAGAAAGCTCAGTCACTGGTGTGCCCCAGGACTGAAGCAGTGGGCATCCGGGGGTCAGCTGCGGCCCTAAAACACTGTACGAACCGCTCCCACCAGTATCACAGCTCTCAGGTGGACCCTCAGGACAAAGGATGCAGGGCCATGTGGACCGGGCCTCTCCCCCCACAAGGCAGGGCTGCAGCAGTGGCAATGTGCATCCTTCAATAAAAGCGGGTACTCAACTTCTATAGGGAGGACAGATGTAGCGCTCTCTACCAATCCTGGGTCTCATGGGCACGCAGAGATCACCAAGGCCGAACGGCACCTCCGAGCTAGGTCGCAGCCGTCACCTCCAGGTCCTGCTGTCAGTGCTGTGCCCCGTGCTAGCCGCAGCAAGCAGGCCGCGGCCGCAGTGCAAAGCCCGATCCAACCTCCGCAGTCTGGGCCTCGACCAGGCCCCAGCCCCACTCACCGCAGCCGGCGCTGATGGGCGTCTGGAATCCAAATCAGCAGCAGCCAGCTATAATTTCAGGGAGGGCGGCTCGTACAGTCAAAACGGTCCACCTCCCGCACTCCGACCCTGCTCCACAGTCCGCCCCGGAGTATCAGCAGCTCCACCCCTCACCAGCACTGGAGTCGTGGGGTCCCAGCAGGACAAACAGCTTCAGTAATGGATTGCAGCACCCCGTACAGCAAAGGGTATGGCTTGTGCATTTAGGTCAGGCACCTATGCAGGACTGCGATCAGTGGCACGGCGCCCGCCATTTTCAGCGCCACAGTGGCGGGACTATTAATGCTCATTTGTCCGCTTACAGCAAGCAATCAGGGCCGCATCTCCGTGCAATGGATGCCATATGCATACAGGAGTTCACTCCTTAAGTCGGAAGGCGTTATGATGTCGAGATGCACCAGATTATATGATTGTGGCTCGGCCGGGCAGAGCCTCACAGCAGTGCGGCCATTCTGCCTGGCGCCCTCTAGCGCCCCCCCCCCCAAAAAAAATAACCGCTTTTAACAACCAGTCTGAGACTCTACAAGCTATTCGTACGGAAGCCCGTTCCAGGGATACGACCTTGTCACTTATGTTAATATTTAACGTTTACATCAACCATAGATGCAAGACGAACAAAACTCATATCAAAGACTTAGAGGGATGATTAACCACTTTACTATATGATTTTCCAGAGGACTGCACTCTGATAACTGGTGATTTCAATCAATCTATCTGATGCACCCCAAGAAAGATGCTGCCGTGGACAATTGTTAAGGCATGCTATGGCACATTCTCTCATTGGCTCATTTGTCCCAAAAGCCTGACCCGCAAGTGAACAGCTGCTGACAAGCCTTGAGCCCTTAGGTCTCAGAGCTCCTAATGGGAGATACCTGGACAATATTCCAGCAAAACTGATTCTCTTCTCTATATACAGGAATGCTATTCTTGACTATACTTTGTATATCTTTGTCAGTTAAATCTAACAATACAAATAGTACATTTAAAAATAGTCATTGAGCAGAAACTGACCATCACCACCAGATCATAATCATTCTAAATAAAAACTTTCACCTGAAATTAATAAATCACGCTGGAGCACTACCTACGATGGGCAACCTTAAGAGAAACTGCTGTTAAAAATACTTGCCTAGCCTCTTGAACATGACTCGATTTGTGAGTAACGTCTGTGGAAACAGAGGAGTGCTCAATCAGACAGGTTAACATAACTCGCCCCAACTTTCCACTGGGTGACCTGGGCTAGATAGCACCTGTGCTAACAAGGGGGAAAAAAGCATGAACTAAACCTGTTCCAAATCAGTAACGAACATTAAATATATGCTACTGGAATCTAAGAGGTTTGTCACACTTAATATTAGACGACAAGGCCTCATCTTTTCTTGGCTCATTTTATATTCTTTGCACCAGTCCAAGCAACCCTCATGGTGATTTAAGATGTCTAAGATTACCTTAGAAAGCTAATAAGATTTCTGAAAAAAGGTTTTTTTTAGTGTTCAGAAGAATGGCGCACAGCTTGTTACGGTATGGTCATAGTCAAGAGATTTAAGAAAGGAAATATTTTGGTTGGTGCCTCTTGGCCAGAGGAAAACCTTAACCTCTGTAATATAGGGAGGACAAAAACCTCCTTATTCTAGGAATTTAGGCAAAAGTCCAGAGCACACAACAGTATAAATAGACTGGTTTGTCTAATCGTAATGATCGTAGGGATAGACCGGACCAAGTGTATAATTTTCAAGGGTTTTTATTCACCACAGTGTTCCCGACTTGGGAATCACTGCACACATAAATCAAGCCGACACGTGTTTCGTCACAACATATGACTGTGATTCTTCAAAGCTGATATTAATGATCAGGAGCGTTGTCGGTGAGCCAGTGATAATTCCAACCCGGTCCTAATCGGGTGGTAATGGAGTTTGGGAAGGGCGGCACCAATCTGAAATGCCGATGCCGGTCCCTAAGTTTACCGAACTTGTTGTATATACAAGTTACAGAGGCACAATGGCCGTGGTAAGGTCGGAGTTATTACGTCGACCTCAATAGATGCATGGCAAACCAAACTCACATCAAAGACTTAGAGGGATCATTAACTGCTTTACTATATGATTTTCTAGAGGACTGCACTCTGATAACTGGTGATTTCAATCTTAATCTTATGCACCCCAAGAAAGATGCTGACTTGGACAATTGTTAACGCATGCTATGGTATATTCCCTCATTGGCTAATTTCTCCCAAAAGCGTGACCTGCAAGGGGAAAAGTTCCTGACAAGCCTTGAGTTCTTAGGTCTCAGAGCTCTTAATAGGAGATACCTGGAAAATATTCCAGCAAAACTGTTTCACTTCTCTATACACAGGACTGCTATTCTCGACTATACTTTGTCTATATTTGTCAGTTGAATTTAACAATTCAAATAGTCATTTTTAAAATAGATGATGGATCAGAAGCTGACAATCACCTCTAGACCATAACCATTTTAAATCAAAAATGACACCTGAAATGAATAAATCACTCTGGAGCATTGCTTACCCTGGGCAACCATTTGTGAAAATGGTATAAATAAGACACCACCTGTAACATGAAAAAGACCATGGCAACGCGATATCTATCAAATGACACTCATCGTCCTGATTATTCACTTATTTGTGATAAATGTACAAATAAACACAATGTTTGCAAAATGGGGAAATACTCAATAAAGTTACAGTCATTAAAAAGTAGGATCCTTTAAATTGGTGGTTGAACAAAGAACTACAAAAAAGAAAAAAACACTGTTGAGGGAAATTTAGACTCATGGGCAAAACTACTTCCGGAATATGAGTTGAGCGGTCACTTTGACGGTGCAGAGACAGAGAATGTTGAGTCAGAATTATCGAGTCTGAAATATTGTGGGCCAGAAATGTCGACAAATAAGAATATGGTTGTCAAGAATTTCAATATAAGTTAAGTAATATTGACTTTAAAAATATCAAAGTGTTTAATATTGTTTGTGAAAATATAGCTGTTAAAAATCTTGTTTCTATTAATGTTATGTATTTTAATATATATTTTATATGTATGCGATGTATGTTTTTTTGTATAAAAATTGTTTGTATTTTTAATATATGTGTTACATTTTTTGCAGTTATTTACTTCAATTTTTTTTATTTTGTGCTTTTAGTTCCATAGAAGGTTATGGATTTATGGGGAAAAGGGTGGGAAGTAATTTAATTATATTAAATGTATTAATTTATTTCTATTTGATTTTTGCATTTTTAGTTCGGTATCGGATTGTGGGTTCATAGAGGACTAGCGTGCGAAGTTATTTAATGATATGAAATTTAATAAAAAAGGTTTTCATGAAATTTGCAGTTTTTAGTTTCCTAGCGCGTTCTGGGTTTATAGGGGAATACGGTGGGAAGTAATTTAAATTTATTACATGTATTGATTAATATTTATTTATTAATATCTGTTTAATTGATATGTTATGGTGTTCAATATGTACATTAAATGTATTTTTCATTAAATACTAATTGGTATTTAATACATTTTAATTAATTAATTGGTAATTAATTAACGTAATTGTGTAAATAATTTTAGGTGTGTGTTGTAGTGTTTATAAGTGTAAAGGGTGGGAAGTAATTTTTTTAATTGATGAATTAATAATTGATTGGTAATTAATTTTAATTAATTATTTGGTCATTCATTTTGGTAATTGTGTAATTAATTTTAGGTGTATGTTGTGGTTTTTATGGGTGCAAAGGATAGGAAGGGTGGGAAGTAATTCATTTTAAATTGATGAATTAATAATTGGTTAATTAATTTTAATTAATTATTTGGTAATTAATTATGGTACTTGTGTAATTAATTTTAGGTGTGTTTTGTGGTTTTTATAGATGTAAAGGATGGGAAGAAATGTATTTTCAATTGATGATTTAATAATTTGTTTATAAATAATTTTAAATATTTAATTGATAATTAATTTTGGTAATTGTGTAATTATTTTAGGTGTTTGGTGTGGTTTGGATAGGTGGAAAGGGTGGGAAGTAATATATTTTTAATTGATGATTTAATAATTTGTTTATAATTATTTTTAATTAATTGGTAATTAATTTTGGTAATTGTGTAATTAATTTTATGTGTTTGTTGTGGATATCATAGTGTTAAAGTTTGTGTAGGTAATGAATGTTTATTCATTTTTTATTAATAATATATTTTAATTGATTATTAATTATGTTAATTATGTAAATACATTAAATCAAAAATGTTGAAGTGTTTTGTTAATGCTGTGGAGTTATAAGGTAGGAAATACAATAAATACATTCATATTTTAATAAAAAAAAGTTTGTAAATATTTTTAATTTAAAAGAAATACTTTCTTTTAAATGTATTTAATAATTTATTTTATATAATATTTCTAGGTTTTTGTTATATGGAATTAATATTTAATATGTGTTCTTTTTATATGTTTAACCCCTTGCATGCTGCCGCGATTTTGCGCCTGTGCGGCAAAATCGTGAGTGGGCGGGTTCATGACGGCCCCCGGCCGTCATCAGCACACGAGCACCGTAGTGCATGACGGATGGGGGCCGTCATCAGCATGCAAGGGGTTAATATTTTAATATTTATTTTTTACATATTGTTTAATAATTTTGTTATTTATTTTAATTTAAGCACCTTTTTCCTCGTGTTTGAGTGGGAATAGTAATTGTTTTTTCATTGATATCCAACACTTATCCTACTGTTGCATTCACTGGAGTGGGAATAGTAATTTTTACCCCTCCGATATCCAGCAAGCTCCCTACTGTTGCACTCATTGGAGTGGGAATAGTACATATTAGCCCTCCCCTATCCAACACTTTCTCTACTGAATTCAATTAAATTAAGCTTTATTCGATTTTTTAAACAAGTAAATCATAAAAGCACATACAAATTACTACATCATTATCATTTCATAAAATAACTTACAAATGTAAGACATATACAGTCAACTTGATTTTGGGCTCAAAGGGGTAATTAGGATGGCGGTCGGACTTTGTCCGCCCGCCATCCTGTCAGAGAATGGGACCGCCCGCCATCGGTGCAGGGGTCCCGTTGCAGACATTAGGATGCGCCCACCACACTGGCGGGCGCATCCTGCATTCCTGACATTGCGGCGGGCGGTGCTCTTAGCACCGCTCGCTACAATGCCAGCAAGGCATGTCGTGCAGTTCCATGCACAACATGGCAGGCACCGCGCGGTGCCTTGTATGTTGTGCATGGAACTGCAGGGGGTACCCATGCGCACCCCCCACCCCACGGGCCCCCAATGGCAGAAACTGCCTACCTTTCCGTGGTGGCGTTGCCACCATGGAAAGGCACATCCCCACATTCATGCTAATATGGATGGCGGTGTCTCCCAGGCACCGTCACCATGTTAGCTGGTTTTCCGCCGGGACGACATTGTCTAAGCCCGAAAGCTCTTAAAATTGGGAAAATCCACCTCTTTCTCTGGACAGTATAACATTTACAAAAAAAAGAAAACGTGCAATGTCGGCTGTAAAGATAAACCATCACACGGGCATTTACTCATTGATCTGGACCAGTTGTTCAGTTCAGGAAAACTTATTGTTCTATGTATAATGCCTAATCTGAAACGAGTTTACAGAAACCTATTGTAGTCACCAGCAATAACCCTGAATATTAAACGTGGACAGGGTAAGATGGTGCGCTTGAACAGTTGATTTTGTCAGTTCAATAATATTTCTGTTCGCTTCCAAAAAGCACAGGCAACTACTTTTGAGATATTTCCTGGCAACCACGCTCATGGTGTTGGGGTTATTATAATATTCTAGGTGGCCAAGATTGCATATTATTTTTTTATATAATTTAACCACCTAATATGCATTGCCCTGTCCAACCAACAGCTGTCATTCAAGATTTGACAGTTGAGCAACATTTTATCTGTGGTCCAAATCCAATGCCACAGTAGGACTGGCTGGATTTTTATAATGTCCACTAAATATGGCATGCCCAATTCTGTGTGACAAATATGGGTAGAAGTACTGTCTGGAACAGCCAACAAGAACCTAAACAAGGAGTTTGACAGTCTGTAAGGAGTTGACATCAGCGTAGCCCCAGATACCAGCACCATAAATTGCAATTTGACACGCATTTAGCTTTATGTATTTGTAGCAATGCTACTGGTGGCCGGCTACCCAGTTTTCTACTGAAGTTTGATAGGGCTGCCAATGCCTTAGTAAATAATAATATCCTGGCTTTGACTGCCTGAGTCCAGGTTCCCATTCAGTGAAACAGAATCCCTAGGTAAGAAAACGTTTTTGAGCATTCTATCCTTTTAACATCTATATAAAAAGCTCTACTCTTGTTACTGCCTACCCCGCTCCTCATTATGAATGTTTTTGTGGTATTAACCGTCAGACGCAGGTTAAACATAAATGTAGCAAAACTAGAAACTACCCGTTGCAGACCCAGCGGAGTACGTGCAATAAGGACAGCGTCATCCACGTACAGAAGAGTGGGTTCACAAAATGTTAGATTTAAAAAGATCCACAGGGATACCATCGGGACCAGGGGCCTTCCCTCCCATACTTGACATGATGGCCTATTAACTTCAGAAAGGTCAAACTGTAAGTCAATTTGGTGACCACTTGGAATTTTTTTTATTAGAACATTTTGAGAATGTATAAATGTAAATATACATACAGAGGGAAGAATAAAACATGACATAAGTAGGGAAATGATTCATAAAATATAACAAATGAGGCAAAATGTAACAACAAAGCTCCCAAAATGCATAGGAAAAAGATAAGAGAAGAGAAAGAAAAGAAAGAAAGAAAGAAGGGGGGACTAGGAAAAAGAAAAGAACCCCAGAGTAACAAGACTGATTGTGAAAGGAAATGGAAGCAAAAGGGTTAGAATAATCGTAGAAAGAGAAAAGAAGCATGAAAAGAAAAGAGTAAAATTAAGAAGGAAGAACAGCGCAGAAGGGGAAGAGTTAGAGACATAGTTATCATCCACTGTGGTATCCAGGAATGGAGACCAAACCTGAAGAAAAATGGAAGCTTGATCCTGCAAATTATAGATGATACGTTCAAAAGAAGCTGTTTGTATCATTGCCACTAGCCATTCCTCCTGGGAGGGAGATGAAGAAGACTTCCAATGACGCAAGATACAAATTTTTGCCGTAGCCAAAGCAGTATGAAGGAGACGAATTTGTGGTTTAGTAAACTTTGGTAAGCCACGAAAATCATGCAATATTATATTAGCAGAGGTAAAAGGTAAGGGCAATGACATAGAAGAAGCCAGGGTGCTTCGTACAAAAAGCCAAAATGATCTAGTACAAGAGCACTCACAAATAATGTGTGTTATATCACAACCGGGGGCAGAACATCTCCAGCATAAAGAATGAGAGATTAATTTAGCACGATGTAATTTAACCGGGGACCAGTGCCATTCGTGGATAATTTTAAAAATACAGAATTTAAGGCGAGCTTCTCGAACACCCTTATGCAAACCTTCCAAGATGAAATCCCATTGAGCATCTGAACATGCCACAGAAAGGCGTGATTGCCACTTCAATTGAAGAGCTTTTGAAAGGGGTTGCGAAAATAGAGGATGTAAGAAAGTCTTATAAAGACCAGAGGTGACACCCTTAAAAGTTCCCCATAAATTTAGATAGGATAGGATAGGAGAAGTGGGCAACAACTCTGGTAAGGAACCCAAATGTTTGGCTATAGCTTGTTGAAGGTGGGAAAATGCACTGGATTGTGAGGGCGGCAAGTGGAATTCCTCACTAAGTTGGGACAAGGATTTAAAATTATCACCATGAAACAATTGTTCCAGAGAATGAATACCAGCCTCCCGCCACAAAGGCCAGGACACCGTACGGCCACGAACCCGAATAGCCGAGTTAGACCATATAGGAGCATTAAAATGAAGCCGTGGGTTAGATTTCAGGATACAATGACTTCTCTGCCAAGATTTATACATAGCAGATAATATAGGGTTCTTGGGGTCAAGAGAACTGGAACCCTTGCCGTATTAAAGAGACAAACCAGGACCAGAAGCCAATAGGTGGCGTTCCAATGGAACCCATTGGGGAATGTCTTTAGACTTAGGTAGAAAGAAAGAAAGATGGGAAAGATGAAGAGCAAGAGAGTAATGCTCGATAGAGGGAAGACCCAAGCCACCGTGTAATTGGTGAGATTTCAATTTTGCGAGGGTGAGACGCGGTTTAGCTGTACCCCATATAAAAAGTTAAATTTTTGCATCGATGGACCGGAGAGTAGTCAGAGGAATGGTCAAAGGAAGCATACCGAAAACATAGAGAAAGCGTGGAAGAGTAACCATCTTAATCGCCTGAACCCGTCCCCAATGAACCCGTCCCCAAAGGGATAAACCTAGGGCTTGCCATTTATCGAAATCTCTTTGCATTTGCTCAATTAAAGGAGTTAAATTGTCCGTGACAACATTATCCAAACCCCTGTTAAGAAGAATCCCTAAGTATTTAAGCCGAGAAGGTTGCCAATGGAATGGAAAACCAGAAATTGCATCTTTTGTAGTACCAATGGACATAGGCAATGCTTCACTCTTATCCCAGTTAATCTTATATGCAGAGAAGGAAGAGAAATCATTAATGATGTGAAGGAGAGCGGGGAGAGATCGTGGAAGATTAGTAAGAGTGAGTAGAATATCATCCGCATATAAGTATATTTGAGAGTGACCAATTGGAAGAGGGACGCCCACCACATCAGCCGACTGACGAATTGCAGCAGCCAAAGGTTCCATAGCCAAAAGGAAAAGAAGAGGGGAGAGTGGACAACCCTGACGGGTACCCCGTCGGATAGGAAATGGGGTAGAAAGAAAACCACCGCAGTTAACTTGGGCAGATGGGCTGTCATAAAGGAGACATACCTTAGCTATGAACTGATCTCCTAACCCAAATCTTTGCATAACGGTAAAAAGGTATTCCCATTCGATGCAGTCAAATGCTTTTTCAGCATCCAAAGAGAGAAGTACGGCGTCATCATTAAAATGCTTAGCTGACCAAAGGGCATGCGAGAGAGTATGTAATTGATTCCGAGAGGAACGGCCAGGGACAAAACCTACTTGGGAATTATGGATCAGAGAAGGTAAAACCTTGCGAAGTCGTGATGCTAGAATGCTAGCAAGAATCTTTACATCAGAATTTAAAAGAGATATAGGCCGATAGCTACCACACAATAGAGGATCCTTGCCAGGTTTGGGCAAAACCGCTATAATGGCTTTGTTAGAGATAGCACCAAGAGAAGAGTTCTCCACAGCTTCCCCAAAGGCATCATGAAGGAGATCAATTATACTTTGACCAGTCCATTTTAAGAATTCAGGGGGAAAACCATCATCCCCCGGAGCTTTATGGTACGGTAAGGCAGACACAGCAGAGGAAATTTCATCCAACGTGATAGGTCCCTCCAGAAGACCCCTACCATCATCGGAGAGCTGCGGAAGCTGTACATTATCTAAAAATTTGAACATCGCTAACTTATCTATCTGAGTACTTGGGAAGTAAAGAGATTTATAAAATGAGGCAAATTCCTCAACTATCTCTTGTGGCCGAGTAAGGATATCGCCATTACTTGATTTAATCGCTGGAATCGCCATAGAGGCCTCTCTTTGACGCAACTGTGCAGCCAATAACCGACCAGCCTTCTCCCCCTGTTCATAGTGACGACCTTTCATCTTTTGTAAAGCATATTCCGCCTTAGAAGTAAAAAGAGTATTGAGGGACATACGTGCTTGTTCCAATAATTTACGGTTTTGAAGAGTTGGTGTCGAGATATATAGTTGAGAGAGTCGGCGGATATCTTTTTCCAGATCAAATTGTTTAGTAGCATTCTGTTTATTGTGAAGGGCAGCATCCCGCATAAGTTGACCCCTGATGGTTGCCTTAGCAGCTGCCCAGAGCATTCTTTTAGAAGAGACTGAATCTTTATTATTGAGAAGATAATCACGTAAATGGGACTGTAAAAGAAGTTTACCCGCTGGTGCTTTATATTTGTTGATATTCAAGCGCCATGATTTACGCCCTGGACTCATAAGACCCAAGTCGATAGATAAAAAAACAGGGGAGTGGTCAGATATAGCCGCTTCTAAAATCTTGGAGTCAGTAACCAATCGGACTGAATGTTGCGAAAGAAGAAAATAGTCGAGGCGGGAAAACGTGCCGTGAGAAGAGGAGAAAAAAGTGTACTCTTTATCTTGTGGATGGCTTAGTCTCCAATGATCAACAAGACCAGTGTCTTCAAGAATATCACAGAAGATAGCTCTATCCGAAGCATTGATAGTGTCAATGCAACCCGTTCTATCTAGAGCAGGATCCAGTGCCATATTCCAGTCGCCACCAATAAGAAATTGAGAGGCATTTATTTCTGTAAGAAGACGATTAAGCCGAAGAAAAAATTGCTTTTTGGAGCCTAGCGGAGCATACACGGATCCCAAACAAATGAAGGAGTTACCGAGCTTCAATTTAACAAACACATACCGACCATCCGGGTCAGACTATGATTTTACAATTGTGAAAGGGAGTGATTTCCGAAAGAGGATGGCTACCCCGCATTTGCGAGTAGGGTTAGGGTTGGTGGGATCAGTTTTAGAGACTGAACTGTGTATAACTTTACCGACCCAATCCCTGCTGAGTTTACTAGACTCAATATCGTCCAAATGAGTCTCCTGCAAAAGAGCAACGTCCACATGCTTGGAATGCAAATAGGAAAGGACTTTCTTACGTTTGATGTAATGGGTAAGGCCATGAACATTCCAAGAGATCACAGACAATGGATGAGTAGGCGGCATGATAGTAGAAGTGAGAGAAGAAGAAGTGAGGAGAAGCAGAGGCAGTAAAGAATAGAAATGCTACTCTGGGAAACCAAACAAAGAAAATTAAAGAGATAGAAAAAAAGAAAAAAAAAATAAGAGAAAGAGGGAAGAGGAGAAGGGAAAGGAAAAATCAATAAGGAAGAAAAGAGAAAAGCAACCTAAGCTGTTAACTACGGGTCTGGGCGCACTTAGAGCAGCGCCAAGGGAGACCGGACCCCCTTCGAGTAAAGAAGAATGGGGATCTAGGAGACAAATGATAATATAAAATATGTGAGTCTCAATGGGATCAAATGACAACATCAAAATTGCACAATTGTAGCATTGTAAAACTGGAAACTGTAAAATCCCCCTCCCATAGTAAATTGTCATGAAATGTAGTGATAAAAGTAGAAAGAGCAATAAAAACTTCTTAAACTGAGAAACATACGATAAGAGCATGTTACATAATTGAAAAGGTGTGGAATATAGAGTTAAGTAAATATGAAATGCCATACAAGATCAGAATAGCTATTAAAGGAAGTATATAATATCAAAGTTAACAACAGTAAGAACACCATAATGAAAAGGATGAGTAACAGAGAGAAAGAGGAGAAAGAAGAGAAAATAACAAAACTCAATCTAAACATATTAAACAATAAAACGAAATAAATATCAAGCAGGAACAGAATAGCTAATGAGTGAAACATATAGTGACAAACATAATAACAAGAACCTCATCAGAGGAATGGGAATGAAGAAGGAGAACAATTCCTCACGGAATAGGGAATAACCGTATAGTATATAACAAACAGAATCTGAAAATGAATAAATATCGTCAGAACTGGAAGTAATACACAAAAAGAACACATAAAATAACAGTGAGGCAAAGAGCACTATGGTAAACATATAGTAGAAGTAACCATATTACACAGGATACTGGGATTGTAGCTGACAAATCTGGTATCAAGAGCATTACCAACAAGAAGAATTGCTATAAACTTTAGAATGAGAAAAAGAAAATAAATAGTAGAAAATATAGAGGAACAGGAAGGCGGAGAACACAACATGAAATAGGAATAACTGGATTATGCAATGCATTAAATCTCAACTAACAAATTTAAACAGTAAAAGCATCCTCAACAGTAAGAACTGCTATAAGTTGATAAGATAAGAAAAATAAATATTAGAGTATAAAAAAGAGGGGGGATTCAGGTAGCATCAGCAGAGGCCTTAAGAGGTGATCTAGACTTGTCTCTTTGCTGAGTATTAGTGAGAGAAGAGACAGAATGTAAAGCTGAATCCCTATCCTCCTGAGAACGAGGCAGACGAGTAATGTCCCTGCCACGTTGCCTGGAATCAATACAGGAGTTGGAATGAGGCATTGGCATATTTGTAGATGAGGTCTTAGAGGAAGGAAATTGAGCAGAGGATGAAGATTGAGTTTCCATATCATTGGACTTAATATCATCCAGAAATTGTTGGAGAAGTGCAGGATCATAGAAATCTTTGGAATCGCCATTTCTAGTAATGCGAAAACGTGCAGGTTCAAACAATCCATATTTAATGTCCATTTGACGGAGTTGGGGTCGTAGGGAAAGAAACGCCTTCCGCCGTTCATTTGTTTCCTTGGAGAAGTCAGCAGCCATATGAATGGTATGACCTTGAAATAGAAATGAGCCACGTGAACGAGCCAGTGATAAGATCTGTCGGGTGTGCTCATGCCGAAGGAAACATGCAATAATTGGTCTGGGTCGTGCAGAGGCACCAGAGCGTGGGGGACCCAGTCTATGAGCTCGTTGGATCTCAAGAGAAGGAGTAAAAGAAATACCAGTTAAGGTGGGCAAGACATCACAGAGAAAGGACCTCATATCCTGCTTTTCAATATTCTCCGGAAATCCAAAGAAACGGATATTATCTCTACGACTGCGATCTTCCAAATCGATAATCTTACTGTGTAAAAAGAGTAAATCTTGATCTGAGCCCTGAACCGAATCCAGTCAATTTTCCATATCCGTTATTTTAGAGTCAATGGCAACAATCCGTGTATGAAAAGTAGTGAGCCCTGCCCTAATAGACTTAGTTTCTGCAGTCAATGAGGTCATGGTGATATCCAGACCCTCCAGTCGTCGGTTAACCCCAGAGAGCTCTTGCAAAATACGTTGCATAGTATCTGATAAGGACTTGTCATTCTGGAGTGGTGGAATTTGTGATGAAGGGGGCGACGCAGAGCCATTGCCTTTAGTTGTTGGAGTTGAGGGTTGTTTGACTGCATCAGAGAAAAGCGTCTGCTTAGGGCCACGACCACCATTTCTATTGCTAGACATTGTAATGCAATGTTGTAGTGGTGGTCTGCAATAGCGAATTGATAAAGTATTGTAATGGGAAGTAATGATGAAAGCAAAAATGTATCAAGCATACAATTAATGTTTGAAGATGGAAAAACAATACAAAATTGTCACATACCCAAATATCTGTTCACACATCCAATGCAATACTGTAGTAAAAAATTGTGCGTACCAAAACTACCACAGAAACAAAGCATGCAAGTGCAGTGGAGGAGAGTGACAATAGACCAGCAATATTATAAGATTAAATTGTAAGAGAGCATTAGGGTCTGTGCATCTTGAGAAAGTAAGGCAGTACATGAAAGTAAAACCCCAATTTGTGCACAGGAAGGCAGGTATCATAAAACATGAACATTGGCATGAAATACAGTTTCCCAATGGTACATAGTATAAAACTGCTCTTGGAATAGCAAAAAGACAACGTGAAAATTCAATTAGAGGGTTAAGGAAATTCACCAGCTATCTTAGGAGGTAACACAGTTAAGTATTTAAAGTTCATGTGAGTAAAAATGAGGCAAAACAAAATTTCCCCCGTGGAAATTACTCAAATGACCTCCATGCTGTGAAAGATGTCATAGAAAGTTTTAATTTTTCAAAGGACTCTGTTACTATGCTTCATAGAAATCCCCTGGTAAGTGTCTTAAAGGTGGGCGTCATGCAATAAAGATGCACGCAATTGCAAACAGTATTATAAATATATTATTCCATGTGAGAAGACACGAAGGAAAAACTCTTCCTAAATGCAGCTGGAGAGGGCGCTGAATACTAATATTATGAGCGCGCAATGTCAAGAGAAGAGCATTCCTCTGCCGCGATGGAATACGCTCACCGTCTGAGGAGGTGCGGCCTAAATTCCTTAGAGGCGCGGCCCTGTATTAGCGAGGGCGCCGCCTATGCTGAGGAGAGGCGCGGCCTCGAATGCGCGTGAACGCCGAGTCGCGCGTCCAAAGAGCCGGCTCTCACATCGACATGCCGGGGAACAGGAGCAAGCGCCGTCAGCCACAAATGAAGACCACCGCTACGTTCCTCATGGTTTCCGGCATCCCTGAAGCACCAAATAGACGACCCTCGTATACAGGTGAGCCAGGGAAGCTCGTCAGGGGTCCGTCCCTCGGTGGAGCTCCTCAAGCAGGCGGCCATTTTCCTGCGTGGCCAGACCACGCCCCTTGGTGACCACTTGGGAGTAGTTTTATCTCATCAATTATGCCAATTTTTCTCAAAACGTCACAGAAGGGTTTATTGTAGAGATTACGATAATTCATCCTCAGGACCGCCCTCAAGCACGCCACCCGCAAACACCACCAGCTGATCCGCGCCACTAAGAAGACAGCACTCAAAGAACGACTGGACAACAACGCCCACGACAGCAAGGAACTCTTCAGCATCGTCAAAGAGTTCTCCAACCCCAGCGCCGGAAACAACGACATCACTCCCTCGCAAGACCTCTGCAACTCACTCGCCTCGTTCTTCCACCGCAAGATCGCCGACATAGACAACAGCTTCGACGCACAGACCACGCACCCTACCGCCGAACCAACGCCCGCCACCACCACCCTCTGCAACTGGACCCCGATCAGCACCGAAGACACCACCCGCACGATGAACACCATCCACTCCGGATCCCCCACCGACTCCTGCCCCCACCACATCTTCAACAAGGCCGACGCCATCATCGCAACCCATCTCCGGGACATCATCAACACCTCCTTCCACACCGCCACCTTCCCGGAGAGCTGGAAGCACGCCGAGCTCAGCGCCCTCCTGAAGAAACCAACAGCGGACCCCACCAACCTCAGGAACTTCCGCCCCATCTCGCTCCTCCCTTTTCCTGCCAAAGTCATCGAGAAGACCGTCAACAGACAGCTCGCCGCCTTCCTCGAGACAAATGGATCCCTCGACCCCTCGCAGTCTGGGTTTCGGGCCAACCACACCACCGAGACCGCCCTGATCGAAGCCGCCGACGACATCAGATCCTTGATCGACAACGGGGAAACAGCGGCCCTCATCCTCCTGGACCTCTCTGCTGCATTCGACACTGTCTGCCACCGCACCCTAGTTCAGCGCCTCAGCAACATCGGAATCCAAGAGAAGGCACTGGAGTGGATCATCTCGTTCCTCGCCGGAAGAACCCAGAGAATCCGCCTCCCCCTGTTCAGATCCGAAGCCACCAAAGTCATCTGCGGCATACCACAAGGATCTTCACTCAGCCCAACCCTCTTCAACGTCTACATGAGCCCCCTCGCAGCCATCGCACGCCAACACAACCTCAACATCATCTCCTATTCCGACGACACCCAACTGATCCTCTCCCTCACCAACGACCCCGCCACCGCCAGAGCCAGCCTACACGAAGGGATGAAAGATGTCACAGAGTTGATGAAGAACAGCCGCCTGAAACTGAACTCAGACAAGATGGAAGTCCTCATCCTGGGACCATCCCCTTCTGCCTGGGACGACTTCTGGTGGCCCCCTGCCCTGAGCACCACTCCCAAACCAACGGACCACGCACGCAACCTGGGCTTCTTCCTGGACTCCTCCCTCTCAATGACCAGACAAGTCAACGCCGTCTCCTCATCATGCTTCAACACCCTGCGCATGCTCCGCAAGATCTTCAGATGGATCCCCACTGAAACCAGGAAGACCGTGACCCAGGCACTCGTCACCAGCCGACTGGACTACGGGAAAACCCTCTACGCCGGAACCACAGCCAAACTACAAAAAAGACTCCAACGCATCCAGACGCCTCCGCACGACTCATCCTGGACATCCCCCGACACAGCCACATCACCGGACACCTGAGAGACCTGCACTGGCTCCCCGTCAGCAAGAGAATCACGTTCAGACTCCTCACCCACGCACACAAGGCTCTCCACGACCTTGGCCCCAAGTACCTCAACAACCGCCTGACCTTCTACAACAACCGCCTGACCTTCTACAGCTACGATCGACCAGCCACGCCCTCGCCACCGTACCACGCATCCGCAGAGCCACCGCCGGAGGAAGATCCTTCTCCTACCTAGCAGCCAAGACTTGGAACTCCCTCCCCATCCACCTTCGGCTGACCCAAGACCATCTCTCCTTCAGGAAGCAGCTGAAGACCTGGCTGTTCGAAGAGTAACGTACCCCTCTCCCCCCCCCAGCACCCTGAGACCCTTCCGGGTGAGTAGCACGCTATACAAATGCCGAGATTGATTGATTGATTGACTAATGGCTATCTCTAGCAATGCCATATCTTTATCAATCAGAAGGGGAGCATTAACAGCCTTCCAAAAGTCAGAGGTATCCCTAGTTTGAGACGCGATGTGTAGGGCACGCCAAGCTTCTTTTAGTGCATGTCTCTGTATACTCCCTTCATGCCTCTTTCATATCATCTCGATTTTTAACTGATTTATGTAAAGTATGTTTAAGTTTTTTAATAGGCCATGGTGCATTTAGAATCAACCTCAAAGTGGTTTATTGTATGTCTAGAAGTGTAAGGCATACACAATATTTGTTAAAATACCCCTCACACACCAAAAGGGCCCTTGGTGTCATGCTTTATCATCGGGGTCTTCCTGCCCGGCTGCGGGACGGGACGTGCTTGGACTGGCGACTACGCTGGAGCACTTTGTTATTGTAAGTGCTATGTGAGGTGTATCTGTTGTGAGTGAAAAGGGTCAGGGGTGGATGAAAAAGTGATGTTAAAAAATACCTGGCCTTATGGATTCAAAAAAATGTATTTGGTCATAGACTGGTACTGTTAAAAAGAGTGGGTCGGAGAAATCACGCTAGTAATGTGCTGATACTCCTGGGGGTGTCAACATGTTTCGAAGCCGGAAATGCTTCTACGTCAGGACGGAGTAAGATCCCTCAGTCACTCACTATGTTGCTATCAATATGTGAAGAAAAATATATACAAGTGATTTTAAAATACAATACCTATGTGGTACGGGTATATGTTTTCTAAAGCTATATCAGTATTTCTGAGAATAAGCCTGTAAAAGAGAGCACAGTTATTTCACGTGTGCTCCCAATGCGCAGACACAGATCACCTATGGAAGAAAAGGTGATGCAGAGTGAATAAAATACTCTACAGTTAAACATTGGTGCTGTGACCTGTACTGGTAAAGAAAGGGGGAGAGACAATACACACAACAAAACAAACATAAAGCATCCACTCTATATGGTGAATTCAGTAGATTCTTTTTAGCTAAAAAAGATGTGTGTTTGTTAGGAAACAAACAAGAGTACATACTAGAAACGTAAGGAGTCAATGCTCTATGACCCTCCGGGTCGAGAGGTAAAATGAAACTTTTATCTGTTGGTATGGAGAAAATAAAGAGAAAAGGAAAGAAGAAAAACAGAGTCTTATCTTATAGCTCCTTGGGGAAGAAAATGCCTCCAAATGCAATTGTTGTCAAAGGGAAATAAATGTGGTCAGTTCTCTCCTAAGACGGCTACGCAGTACTTACAAGAAGTCATTGCTTCCTCTCTCGCCAACCCGCTGTTCCGTGGTGTGGAGGAGAGGGCAAGCAGTGGCATATTTATACATTACTTAATTGGTTAAGTGTTTGGGAACTGGTTGCACCTGGCCGCATTTCGTCTGGGCGGAGGTCGCACAAACACTAAAATGCCCCTCGTTATTTACCGGGGTTTTATAGGGGCCATGTTGGTGCTAGGAAGTTGCCCTTCTCATTCGGAAATGAGGTCCGGTTCGTTAGTTGGCCAGAAGTGTGTGGAAACAAACGAGCCCTGTGCGCCCTCTAGGTTTAGTTGTCAAAAAACGGTCAGAGGGAGCATGTTGTAGTCACTCTAGATATTCACGGTAAAACCGGTGGCCATGTTGGTATGAGGAAGTGCTAGAACGTAGCCTCACTGTTGCGGGTAATCAGAAGCGACACCCGATTGGTTGGTTACCACTGCAAGCATATGACAACGAGGGCTTGCCTATTCAGGCGTAAGCTTGATGTGCCAACTTAATCGGAGCGAGGTTCTATCTGTGGCATGATACAGTGTTTAAAGGTGCAAAAGGACACAACTACAATGGAGGGTCAATCCATACATAATAGCGTTACACAGACCATATAAAATATAGTGGCAATAACGGCAATGTGGGTGGCTCAGCATATAAAGAGGTAGAGGTTTTGCTAAACAGAACTGCCACTTGGTGGATGTTTAAAGAATAATCCCACATACCTCGAAAGTAGTGCTCCTCGTCCCAAGAGGGCAAAACATGCTAGTAATTAATGTATGGGGATTAAATAAATAAATACATCACTAATAGTGGTAGAGGCTACAGTATATTCAAGAGCCAAAGAAGGTGATTGTTAGGCTAGAGAGAATAACTGTTAAGTTAACTCAGTAAGTGCCGCAGAGCTGCGTTGCAGAGAGGTGTAAAAACAGGCACGGCCTGGACCACTTGCCTGGACCACCTCTCTGCAACGCAGCGCAGTGGCACTTACTGGAAGAACCTGGTGGACTAGTTGGCCCCCAGGGGCCCACAGGATTGAAGGGGAATTATTTCCCCTACTTAAAATGCGCCACAGTGTGCATCTGCGCACTTGTGACATCGGGACAAGCCCCATCCATGCACCATTGCGCAAACACGCCCCCTGGTACGTTGTAAATTGGGGTATTAAGTTCCCTTGAGTCCTGAGGGTCCCTGGGGGCCAACTAGCCCACCACTTACCACCAGTAAGCACCAGAGAGCTATGTTGTAGAGTGGTGTAAAAAGGGACATGGCCTGGGCTACCTCTCTGCAAAGCAGCACAGTTGCGCTTTCTGGAGGTAAGTGGTGGGCTAGTTGGCCCCCAGGGACCCTCAGTATTGAAGAGAAATTAATTCCCCAACTTAAAACGCACCACAGGATGTGTTTGCACACATGTCACCTCAGGCCCCGCCCCCTCCCGTCACCACTGTGCAAACGTGCACCACTGCACATTTTAAGTTGGGACATTAAGTCACCTTGAATCCTGACGGTCCCTAGGATCCAACTAGCTCACCAGGTACCTCCAGTAAGCGCCACAGGGCTGTGTTGCAGAGAGGTGTGAAAAGGGGTGTGTTCTCTGAACAACTTTCTGCAGCGCAGCTCCCTGGTGCATACTGGAGGTGCCTGGTAGGCTAGTTGGCCCCCCGGGACTCTCAGTATTCAAGGGGAATTAATTTCCCAACTTACAACTTGCTTGGGGACGCATTTTCACAGTGGTGAAGTAAGGGGGCGGGCCTAAGGGGACATGTGTGCAAACACGCCCTGTGGCGCGTTTTAAGTTGGGGGATTAAGTCCCCTTGAATCCTGAGGGTCCCTGGGGTCCATCTAGCCCACCAGGTACCTCCAGTAAGCGACACAGAGCTGAGTTGCAGAGAGGTGTAAAAAGGGGCATGGCCTCTAGACACCTCTCTGCAATGCAGCTCCCTGGCGCATACTGAAGGTTCCTGGTGAGCTAGTTGGCCCCCAGGGACCCCCAGTATTCAAGGGGAATTATTTCCCCATCTGCAAACGCGCCAGGGGGCGCGTTTGCAGAGTGCTGCAGGCAGGGGGTCAGGGCCTCTGGCGCAATGCCGGTCTTTTATTTTATCTTTTAAAGAAGGGGGGCTGTGTGGCCCCCCTTTCTTTTCTATGTTATGGGCCCTGGGGACCCCCTCGCTCAGGGCCTCACCCCCATTTTTCTAGGTCCGCGTGGACCCCCCTACCCTGGCCAAATCCGGCCCCGGGACTCCATCTCCCAGGGCATGGCCAATTTATTTTATTTTTTTTATTATGGAGGGGGGATGTGCTACAATTTCAAGCTTGCCCCCAGGACTTGGCCCACCCGGGGGCTAAATAGTAAGGAAGCGCTGTAGTCCGCGCTTCGTTTTTTTTTCGCGTCCGGATGCGCGGATCCTCTGCGCATCAGGTGATTTTTTTCACAAAATAATAGTTTTTGGGGCCTTGGGGAGTCCTTGTGGGAGCCCCTGAGCAGGCCTAGGGGGTCAGGGTGTTTCTACCCTGCCCCCTTTTCGCGTTTTGCGGATTTGAGATGTGGGGTAGTGCATTGGAGATGCTAAAATAGAGGCAAAGTAATAAATATAAAGATACATAAGTACATGAAAGGTGTATATGTATAAGGAAGGTAATATATGTTGATTTAAGTTGTATTTAACAAACTCAGACTTTCAAGTATTGCTGTAATTTGAGTTTATTTATTTAGTTTTTGTAATTCAATAGTGAAGCAATTGTAGATAAATAGTTATGATTAAATAGTTACTTATTTATGTAGTCACCTATATACATTTTAAACATAGAATAATATAGAATAGAAGTAATATGTACATTTGTTAAGCAGAGTTAAAAATATCTATATATTTAAAATTATAATTATTCTACACGTTTATACAAAGCAATACCCATATGTGGGTACACATCTATAGTTCAAGTAATTACTTATGTATAGAGGGATATGCTGTATACATATGTTAGAGTATAGTGGTTATGCGGGAAAGAGCCAACTCTTGAATAGTCCTCTGAAGATAAGGTAGTTATCTGTGGATCTTATGTTTGGGGGTAAAGAGTTCCATAGTTTGGCTGCTTGATCACAGAAGGATGTCCCACCTATGTTTTTTTCTTGTATGGTGGGATTTTGAGGCGAGGTACCAATCTAGAGCGGAGTTCCTTTGTTGAATGTATTTGGTGATTTTATTCCTGGTGAAGAGGGGTCCTGTTCCATGTAACGCTTTGTGGGTGATGTAAAGCAGCTTGAATTTGGATCTTCTTGCAACCAGTAACCAATGTACGGCTTTAAATGCAGGGGAGATGTGGGGTTGTGGATTTATGTGTAAGAACAGGGGAGATGTTGGGTTGTGGTTTCATATGTAAGAGTAGTCTGGTACCAGAGTTCTGAATCTGTTGTAATCTTTTCATCGTTGTTAAAGGTTATCCATGGTAGAGTCTAAATGTAAAGTATAATAAAAAAGGGAAGCTTATCTATTCAAATTAATTTCAAGGGGTGAGGGGTAGAGAGAAGTGAGGAGAGAGCTTCCCTTCTGTCTCTAGTTGGCTTAGTAGAGTAATGAGTTCTGGGAGCTGGAGAGCTTGAGCACCTGATGGCGAGTGGAGAGGAGCCTCTCCCAGTGGTAAAAAGTAGAGCTCCCACTAGCTAGGTAGAAGAGGTGCTTGAGTTCCTTGTGGGGAGGTGTAGGAAGGTGGATACCTGACTATGGTTACCCCAGATTTTTTTGCCTAGTGTTTAGCTGGTTTTCGACTTAGTTGATTGATTGATAAAAATTTATAATGCGCAAAAACAATAGCCCGCAGGTATCAGGGCGCCTAACAATAACATCTAAAAAATGGAAACATGCATCCTTACACATAGGCTTGCAGGAAGAGGCGAGTTTTAAGGGCACTTCGGAATTTCTGTAGGGAGGGTAGGGACCTGAGATCCAGAGGGAGATCATTCCACCATTTAGGGGCCAGGGTAGAGAAGGCCTGGGATCCTGCTAATCAGGGTCCCAGGCTATCTGCTCTCTCTGTAAAATGGACTCCATGTACCTTAGCTACATCTCCAATTGGGTATTGGGTCACCTTATCAGCCCCTGTACAGTGTACCATAGGTACCCAGGGCATAGGTGCATCCAAGGCCTACCAGGGGCTGCAGCATATCTTTTTCCACCCCTGGCTGGCTATCCAAACTGACACAACTGGCTGATCACTCAGCTGGGGCAAGGTCGTGTAATCACCCCTTGCTTAGATATAGTATACCTATATCTAAACCTATATATGGACACATATACACCTATAAGTCACTCCTATGGCAGGCCTTAACAATCCTGGAGGCAGAGTGCTTGGTTTTATGTGAGATGGTGCTCTAGCATGAGCTGAGCCTGTCTGCAGCTTTCGGGACCAACAACCTTAGCTGTTCTGGGATCTTGCCATACCATATACTCTTAAGTGTAAGTAAGTAAGTAAGTTCCTGCTAACAAGGTTTAGATTAAATCATTTTCATCATCTGCTGTTTAGACCAAAAAATGATGTTTTTATTAAACCTAGCGCTCCCTGTGGCTGCGACGGTAAGTCTCCACAGGATATGCTGTATTTTATATTTTTATGTAAATTTTATGAATACCCCCGCAAACGCTATCTGATAGATCTTTTAAAGAAACTTAATTTTTACCAGATCAGATCAGCATTATTGTATCTGCAACTTTTGCACAGTGACAGTATTCTTCAAGTTACCGAATTTTTAAAATTGTCTATTAAGCTGAGAAATTGTCTGGACCAATGATGGTACCTTTGTTGACTAGATTATCTTTCTAAATGAATTCTTTATGTATGGAATTTGCTGCACTTTGCACTTTTGCACTTTATCGCTCATGTTTTATAACTACTGTATTTTAAATTGTCTATATTGTATATGTACTTTTATGGTTTGAATCAAAACCGAAATAAAGTCTCTTACTTACTTACTCTTAAGTGCATTATAATCCTCGCGGTTACTTGCTAACTTTGGTTTGGCTTTATCAAAACATGTCGTGTAAGGTGTCATACGCTTTGGAATACTACCCCCTTGCCAGTTCTGGCGACGGGGGTAGCATTCCACCCTTCTAGAGGGAGAAGACATGTTACTTTGCTTAAACGCGGTTAAATCTAACCAGAGCCCCAGCATCACAAAATGGATGCTGCTGCCACAGACACGAGTCTGGCCTCCTGCTGCTGACTGAAACTCTGGCAGGGGAGGCCTGGACAAATGGTATCCTGTCACAGGGAGGTGTTATACCACCCCAGACAGGAGATAGTGGATTGTAGCAGGGAGGGTTGAATGAAACTAGACACTGCCTGGGGCACACAAGGTGTCCCATGCATAGTCCAGTTCAAACCGATGCTGGGGCACTCCAGCCTCAGCTCTGGCATGAAACTGGACAAAGGGAAAGGGGTGTAACCACCCCCTTCCTGGGTCCCACCCATAGGAGGGACTTAGCAGGAGATCCAGCCCCTTGATTTGGAATAAAAGTAGGAGCTGTGCCAATGCAATTTAGATCATCTTGACTGAAACTTTGAAATGAAACTCTGGACCCTTCGACATCCTACTCAACGTAGAAGACTGAAGAATCTCCCTTGTGGTCAAGGAGTGGCCACCCTGTGCAAGCAGGCACCATCAGCGTATCGAGACTACCTTTGCCGTTGCTCCTCCAACAGCCCGATCCACAGTCCTAGCAAAGCTTAGACCCATGGAGGCGACGTGAGACGTGGGACAGGCCATCTTGAAAAGTCAACGAAGTGCTTCCTGTGCAGCTCCCAAGGCTCCCTCAACGCTGTGCTTTGGGGTTTGTGAAGCCCCAGCCCCGACCAGCCTGTGCTCTAAAGATCACCTCTCCACACTCTCCGAGTGCTGCGTGGGGCCCTTTTGCACTTTTCCTGCTCGACGCGTTGTCCGGTCGCTTGCCCGTTGGTTAGTGGCCTCTGTGACGACAAAACCTCAAAACTACACTGCTGGTCTGGTTGCTCCAGACTGGCCCCAGCTCCCCTGAATAGGAGCCATTGATCTGACCTTCCCGGTCTGATCAAGAAGACATCTTCGAGTCCTGCGTGGGTTGCCTTTGCCAAGGCTTGGTGACTCTGAATCAAGTACCGACACCGCCGACAGCAAGAGCCTTTGTGGGACAGCTCGTGTTCACCAGCTGGTCATCCTCGATCCTTCCTGGTCCACGTGGCAGCGGAGACAAACACCTCAACATCACCTGATTGCAACCCGACATCGCCTGGTTCCTTCCTGGTTCCTCGCTGGTCACTGGCTAGTGACCTGAACTCTGTCCCCTCTGCTTTCAGGTACTCTACATCTTCGATCCACCCTTGGAACCAACCGGACTCTGCTCTCCTGGCTGCCTGCAGCATCTTCATCTCCAGGCTCCATAGAACTTCACGACGAAACCCGACACACTTTGGCACCTATGCACCCGCTTCCTGTGGGTGAGGTAACGATATAAGTCTGGTGCTCCTATAGTGGATTACACCTCTAGTGTCCTAGCTTTAAGTTCTAGTCCAGTCGGAAGTCTCCGAAACCTAACACTTTCTGATTTTTACGCACCATTGACTTGTTTGGTAAATGCGGTTGCCTATAGACTCTGCACCCAAGGTCCTAGGCCTGTTCATTGTTCGTGACGTGGTACTTATACCACTTTCTTAATATATGGTTTGAGTGGCCACCCGGCCTATCCATAATTGTGCAGCTTATTGTATGTTATACTGTGTTCCTTGTTTAACGCTTGTGCTCCTGTGCTCATAAAGAGTTAAGGGGATTATTCTAGAAATAAATACATATATTTTGTAATATATAACTTGTGTGGTGTCCTTTCATTTGGTATTTAAAGGGATTGCATATGGTAAAACAGCTGGCTTCACATGCCCTCTTGAGTTTAGCCTAAGACTGCTTTGTCCACGCTACCTTTAGGATAGCTGGTCTATAAGGTTGACTTACAACCAATCACCATAAGGATCGTTTGGACTGGTGCAAGGTCCTCACTAGAATAGTGAACACCATATACCAGGCCAACTTCTCACAGGAGGGTTAAATGCAAGAACATAAAGATGGTTACTTTCACAGGTGACAGAGAGGCAGAAAAAGCTAAATGCTAAGCCCTGCTGCTGCTCCATTATATTGGTTAAAGCTCACCATATTTGCATGCTTTAACAGACAAATATGTGTATCTGCTGTTAATGGTGCACGTTTAACCCCTTTCATTATCACTACACTCTGGTGTGTGACTGACTGCCCTGAACTATTCTGTAAATTTGAAAATTGAGTGATTTCATGATGTCAAAGCTTGGAACCTGATATTGGCATTTCTCTTTGTGTCTCTTCAGTACTTTATCGATTGTTCACCATGGACTGCAAACTTCAACCTGCCAGCAGAGCAGTAATTGTTGAATTTGAGGTAAGATGTCCACCAATCTGTAAATAACTTTCCAAAATAAATTCTGCATGCGTTGACATAATTATATTAGTAAATGCTGTAGCATTTTATTACAAAATAGGTCACTGGCATGATCTCCAGTGTTTAGAAATAGATTCCATATCTCCTTTGGAAGTACAGATAACATTGGATCCATGATTTGAAGTGCGGAGCAGAACAACGATATTTGTATAAGTGCTTTCCTCATATGATACAGTTGACGGGGAGTGGGTGTGTTCACTGAAGCACACTTCTTGTTTATACATTCGTCATTCAATGAAATGGTCAATGATGAGTCAAGATGTTTTTCACAGGTTTCTTTTAAAATGAATGGCTTTTGTGGTAGACAACAGTGAGATACAACCAACTCATTTCGTTTTTTTGGCCAGGAGCGGCCTCACAAGTTTTTTGAGGCTTAATTACTCATAGATGGACCTTTCCCAAACATGATGGTTCCCATTTATATCTATTTCTGTCTGGACTGTTGAAGAAGGAGAAGGTTCTGCAATTTAGGAAGTTCTTATTAGGTATTTCCTGCAATAGAAAACAGATTCACCTAACAGAAAGTTGTTTTACTGATAAAATGTCTGAGAACTCCCTGTACCTGCTAATGACCCCCCTAGTCCTGAGTGGAAATTTACATTGCTTGCTTGAAAGGGCTCAGAGGGTTCTTTAGGACCAATAGACGTGTGCTTCAGCACATGTTCCCACAGCTACGCTGCCTTGTACTAGTCTCTGAAGATAATATATTATAATTCAGAGCTTTTTATCTGATTCCTGGTGTGTCATCCATCACATGACTCCTTCACATTTCTCCTCAGTTCTTCAGATGTACTCATATCTAGCTCCATAGCCACAGGAGAACTTCATGCTCACTCCATTTCTAATTCCAGTTTCTCTACTAAACTTCTAAAGCCAAACATTTTAAACTTCCTCAGCTGTATTTACTTTTGGATGGTTTTGTTACCCAAGGGCTTCGAATATATTTAACTTCTACCTGTATTTCTCCTCTACATCAGTGGTGGGGCATGATATGTATTTCCAACTCTCAAACAATGATTGTGGTGGCCTCGAGCCTGAAGCCTGGCTCAGGCTTAGCTCAAGGTTCTGTTAGAACCTCAAGCCCATAATCAGCCAAGCATTTATCTGGCTTCTGTCTGCCTTCATCCTTCCCTCTGCCCCGGATGTGAGGGAGCATGAGCTGCAGACTTTGAAACTGGCTAAGCAGGTTTGAGTCTCAGCATTGGATGAACAGCCTGTGATTCTGGGCAAATTGCTAAATCTCCCCATGGGATGTATGACGTTACAACGCAGGCTATTACAACGCCTGCCTTTACAACGCGGTTTTTACATCGCATACCATTACAACGCATAGTGCTTTTAGGCGCTGGATAGTGAATTATTTAATTTACTATTCCAACTCCAGTCCCCGTGGACACTAGGGAAGGTGTTGGATAGTAAATTAAATCTATTCCCTATCCTAGAGCGCCCCCCAGCGCAATGCGTTGTAATGGTTTGCATTGTAATGACCGCGTTGTAAAGGCACTGCGTGGTAAAAGTTGCGCTGTAAGTGATGTTTCCCCTCCCCATGACTAGAAAGAATGCATGCAACCTTCTATCATGTAATTGGTGCTCATATAAATCCCTTCAATACCCTCAGATCAAAGTTCACCTATATTACGAAAAATGCACCAAGGTAAAAACGAAGCCTTAACAAAGGATACCCATTTGCTGGCTAATTTGTACTAAATGACACCTGGATGAATTGCAGTCTCCCACTAATTTTTTCTTCATTATTGTGTATGAACGCACTTTCAAATATGTGAGTTCAGACTACCAATTATACTAAAATATCATTTTTATAAGTACTTCTCACTGCAGTGCTATAATGTGACTTATTCTGGCAGGCAGCAGCACCACGGCTTTGGCGGTCCTAAAGCAGATGACACGTTGCACCATCCACTGTTGGACCGCCAAAGTCATAATACGGCCCATAGTGATTTGCCCAGAATCACAGGAGATTGTTGGACTGACACCGTGACTCAATCTTGATTCCCCAGTTCCAAAGTTGGCAGCTGTGGCATAACACCACATCCTCTTTGCTCTCTTCTGTTTCATCTAATATCCTATGAAGTTGCTCCATCCATAAAAGGAAATTAGTCTAAACTAGTGGTGTCTCCTCCGTTATGGCAAAGGAGCATCACCTCACTGCTCAGAGCCAGCAGTTGAAAAAAAAAAGATAGTAAAACAATTTATTATCATTTAATTTTCCCATTACTGAATTGACTCCGTCAAGAAGACGGGGTCTAGGGCGGGGTGGGGCCAACCTCTATGGAGAGCAACTGGGAGGAGGAGAGTTGGGCACTGCAAGTTTGCATGTCAGTTTGGCCAACAGTCTTAGGATGGCCAAACTGACATGAACACCTACATTTCTACAACTCAGCTGTGTTGCACAGCAGGGTGGAGAAGAGTCACAGGCTCCCTGTCTGTGAGCAAGCATCAAACCAGCCCACTAAGACCAATCCCGATGATTCCCACAATCTGGGCAATAGCATGAGAGCAGCGTCCGATTCAGTGGGGAGTCTGAAGGCCTGTGCAGTATGGCCCATGGACTACGCTCATGCAAGAAACTGGACCCTAGCAGCGGCATGTGAGTCCTCATTTTATAGTAATTCCCCCTGCACTACCCCACCACTTTTTATTGGAAGCAGGCGCCCATGGTCTAAACTATAGGGTACACATGAGAACTGACTTGTCTCTAATTTTACTATGGAAAATCTGCCATGTGTGAATATATAAAGGGCCTATATATAGAGGGCTACTCACTGCTTCTTCTTTTATTTAATATTTCTTATGTTTGCTCCTGCCTTTTTCACCATGAGGTGGAGGTCCCCTCCCCACTGCTATAGTTAGTGGGCAAATTGGACATTTTATTAAATCGCATGATGTGTGTATAATTAAATATATTGTTACATATTTGAATGGATAGTGATGCAAAGGAACATATATGGTGTAATTTGTGAGTTGTTTGCGGGAAACATCCTTAACAACGCGGGCATTACCCCGCGCTGCTATTACGACGCTGCCTTTACAATGCAAGTCGTTACGACGACTTGCGCTGGAGGGCGCTATTGGATAGGGAATAGTTAATTTTCTATTCCAACACCTTCCCTACTGTAACGTGGGCTGGAGTTGGAATAGAAAATTAAACTATTCCACTATCCAGCCCTTGCAGCGCAAGTCGTTGTAACGACTTGCGTTGTAAAAACAGCGTTGTAACGCTACGCGGTGTAAAAGCCCGCGTTGTAATGCCGTACATCCGTTGTTTGCTGATAACGTTAGTGTACATTAATAATAAATTATTTTTTTTAAATAAAATAAAAACACTTTGAGTGCTTAGCACAGCAGGGTTAGAAAGCAAAAGACACACAATTGATGGACGGAATGCTGAACAAATCAAAACATTGAACCTCAGTCAAGAGATCTGGTTAAATCCATCATTCTTTTGCTCACCATGCCACCCCAGTTTAGACCTGACAATATGCAAATCAGCCTTGGCCCTGTGCTTCATGGGAACAGTTGAGCCCAAACTGCCAAGCCAGGTCCTCCCTGGACTGGAAACAAGCATCCTAGGACTGGTTTCGGGCCCTCATCAGCCAGGATAGCTTGATTCCAGTGCCACGGTGGGCCCGGGACCCACGTCTGGGCATACCCGGCGCACTTAGGGTTAAAAAGCAAAAGACACACAATTGATGGATGGAATGCTGAACAAATCAAAACATTCACCCCCAGTCAAGAGATCTGGGTTGAATCCATCATTCTGTTGCTCACCATGCCACCCCAGTTTAGACCTGGCTATATGCAAATCAGCCTTGACCCTGTGCCTGTGAGGGCTGAAAGCCAGAAACCAGTCCTAGGATGCTTGTTTCCAGTCCAGGGAGGACCTGGCCTGGCAGTTCAGGTGGACTGTTCCCATTGGGCGCGGGGTCAAGACTGATTTGCATATGGCTGTGTCAAAACTGGTATGGCATGGGGAGCAAAAAAACAATAGATTTAGGCCCATATCTCTGTACTGGGGTGAATGTATGACATTGTTCTGCATTCTGTCCACCAATTGTTATTTTTTATCACAGCAGGGCTGGCACAGCTCCTGCAGTCACATAGCCTGCATGGTCACGACAAGGGCTTTTGTCAGTCTGCTCTAACCTCACATTTTTACAATATATTTTTAACAGTAATGTGGTCTTTTTTTTAATACAGAGGAATTAGTTTGTGCTCTCTGTAATATTCATAAGTTGAGTTCTGTGGCAAACATTTTTTAAATGCAATACCATATCATACAAGAGAGTTGCCCTCCCGGCTTCCTTCCTGTCTGCTGCTGAAGCGATGTGTGAGCTATGCCTTTGCCCTCCCCTTGGCACGCTGCAAAATCATCCTGCCACTAAACCTGGGCTTCGCAAAGTGCTAAAAAACGAAACTCTGCCGCACTACTTGAAGCTCTGCAAGCGGCAGAGTTTCTGTAGATAAATGCAAATGGTGGTGATTTTCAGTGTCAGGTGCCTCTCTGCACTGTGCAATCATCGAAAACGACATCATGGACAGCGCAAGTGGGTACTGTTTCATTTCTGCCGCTTAGATTTTTACTCGAGCAGCAGCTTACTCAACGCAAACGGACGGTTTCTCAATGCGAACAATGAGAAATCTGACCGCCTGCTTTGAGAAATCTCACTGGGAGGTTGATTTTTCACGCTCAGACTCGCCAACTTGATGTTAACAATCGCGAATGAGGAAAAATCTTGAGGGATGTGGATTTTTCTTGTTTGCGCTCACCAACTTGTGGTTGATGAACACAAGCGAGGGAAAAAACTCTGCTCCGCTAAGCGGAGTGGAGTTAATCAGAACTCCGCGAGCTCCGCCCAGACTTATCGACCACATCAACACAGTACACTGTGGAGTTGGGCAGAGCAGGAACAGTCAATGTGAGTCAGCTCTATGGGCCAGGAACGATAAAAGAAGACTGGGTCCAGCTCACTTGGAAATGCTGACCAGTGAGTGAAGCAGTCGCAGGATCCATATGACACAGAGAGGCCTGACCTTAGCTATCCACTTGTTGTCTTTTAAGAATTTTAGCTGTACTGCGACTGGGGCATTGAAACAAAATAAACAAAATATCAACCTCTTTCAAATTTGATATAAAATTTACACTGTGGTAAGGGTCGGCTGCTTCTGGGAGGCAGCAGCACAGGAAACCGAGAAGAGAGTTGGCCGCTTTCATAATGGCAGTGTTTCGCAGCCTCGGGGAGCTGCATTTGTGCATGATAAAAACATTTTAGTACTGCGATGCCCACACAAACACTAAAATGCATTAGTTTAGGAAAACAGTCGGAACACTGTGATCTTAACCATGCATGTTCTGACTACGCAAGCTAACTACACTAGCCTTAACCACACATATGCCTCAACCACGCATTTGCTAGGTTAAGGCAATGCGTGGTCTAGCTGCTTTATGCTAGGCAAGAAGCAGGAAGACCTCACAGGAAGAGATACACAGTGAGGTAAGTGGAGCTGGGCTGTAGTTTTCTGGGCTGGGGTGGTTTTCTTGGCTGGGGATTGGAGGTAATGTTCTGGGCTGGAGGGGTTGGGATAGTTTTCTGGGATGAGGGTGGGTTGGGGTAGTTATCTGGGCTGGGAGTTGGGGTTGTTTTCTAGGCTGGGGGCTCGGGGTAGTTTTCAGGGCCGGGGGACCAGGGTTAGTTTTCTGGGCTGCAGGTGCATCAAGGGTAGTTTTCTGGGCTGGGGGTCAGGATTGTTTTCTGGGCTTGGGGGTTGGGGTAGTTTTCTGGGCAGGAGGGTAGATTGGGGCTGTTTTCTGGGCTGGGAGTCATGGGTAGTTTTCTGGGGTGGGGGTAGTTTTCTGGGCTGGGGTGTTGGGGTTAATTTTATGGGCTGGGGGTTCGGGCTAGTTTTCAGGGGTGGTGGGTTGGAGGTAGTTGTCAGGGCTGGGTGGGTTTGGGCTAGTTTTCAGGGCTAGAGGGTCAGGGTTAGTTTTCTGGGCTGGGTGTGCATCAGGGGTAGTTTCTAGACTGGGAGTCGAGGTAGTTTTCTGGGCAGTAGGGTGGTTCGGGGTAGTTTTCTGGGCTGGGTAGGTGGGGTTGGTTTTCTGGGCTGGGGCTTTTGAGCTAGTTTTCAGGGATGGGGGGGTCAGAGGTAGTTTTCAAAGCTGGGTGGGTTCCGGGCTAGTTTCCAGGGCCAAGAGAGGGTCGGCATAGTTTTTTATATAAGGCCTAAGGACAGTGGAAAGGGTTGGGGTAGTTTTAAAGACAGCACAGGGTGGGAGGGGGTCGGGATAGTGTTTGTAAAGGGTCAGGGTTTTAGGCCTCAGGGCACGGGGAGGGGAATGGGTAGTCAGGGTAATTTTAGGGCTAAGGGGAGGAGGGTAGTTTTTAGGACTCGGGGGTCTGGGTAGTTTTTAAAAATAGGGGTTGGGTTTTAGTCCTAAGGGCAGTGAAAGAGGTTGGGGAAGTTGTTGGGACAGTGCAATGGGGTTGGAGGGGGTCGAGGTAGTGTTTACGGGTTAGGGGCAGCGTGGGGGTTGGGAGGGGGGGGTTGCAAGCTTAGCCACACAATCCTGTTTACCGTTCAGGCCTTTACCACAAAATTACGTGTTAAAGCCATGCGCTGTAAAAAAATGTGTGGTTAAGACGCATTTATGGTTTAGGCTTGGTGTTACAGGCATGTGTGGTTTAGCCAGTCGTACCGCTATCATACAACCATTATTTTAACCCCTCATACATGGTGCTTGGCAGGGCTGTGACATATATTTTAAACCAGACTTTTGACTTTGTCAATGGTGGTGTTAGTTGTTTAAGATAAATGAGTAGTTGCTTAAGATACATGAGTAGCAATGATTTTGTTGTAAATAATATTCAAAATGTTCCAATACTGAAATTGTGAGTTTGTGAATTAAACATTACTGAGACCTTTGGAAGGGGTAGTGGTCTTCAGAGTGTCTCAATCATGCCTGTTATGCTCATTCTACGTTAAAATATGCACCATTTTCTCTCCACATATCTTCCATATGCGTATCTTACCTTTAGCAGCCTTCTCTCACTCACACCCCCAGACACGCAAAGCACCAACTCACCTGTAAGCACTTTATTTTCATTTACTTTGCCTTCTCAGTATTTTGGCAACTGTGTATCTCCTTTACATGCAGTTGCACAGAATCACAATTACAACTGAAATAAGTGTCCATTGCTCTGTTTGTTCAGCTGAGAGGCCAAGGATTGGCCGACCAAGTATTCTGAACACCTTTTTGACCCACTGACAGGCACTGTGCGAAATTTGCACTGACTGCAGCATTTGCTCCAGAGCTCTCAATGATGGCACTTCAAGTAATCTAAGCATCTTATAAAAGCATACATAGCACATATATACAAACCTGGGAGCGATTGCAGGCAGATAAAAGCTGGTCAACATTGCACAAAACCAAGAGGTATTAATAGAGGCTTAATGTAACGTTTCCTCAGATCTGAGTACAATATACAGAAAAAAAAGAATATGAATAGTACTCTACACGGATGCATTGTCACATGGGCATTTCGTCGGATCATGCAGCCAATTATTAACCCCTTCTATGCTGGTGACGGAACCACTCCGTCACCAACCTCGGACGCGCTGTGCTGGTGACGGAGTGGTTCCGTCCCGGCCCGGCCGCCGCGCCTGCGCTGCACTGATTTCGCGCCTGCGCGGCACGTTCTATTGAGCGGGCGGGGCCGTGACGGAACCACTCCGTCACAAGCACAGCGCCACCGCGGCTCGTGACGGAGAGGTTCCGTCACGAGCATGGGAGTGCCGCGCGGCCCCCCTCCCCCATAGCGCTGCGGCGAAATTACCGCCGCAGCCAAGGGGAACTGATGAAATGGTGGAAAATATCCAGTCTAAACCAGGTCAGCACAAATCTATGAAGCGGATTGTATATGTTTGCTAGATAAGGTTGCATGTCATAGCTGATCAGAATCGATTGGTTCTTCAGGACATAAGGTTCCTTAATCTCAGTGGATAGCCTCAAATCCTCAAGTAGCGAATAACATTTAAATTTTAGAGCTTTCCTGGGTGTACTAATCAAAAGCTCAGGGTGATAAAAAATGTCGCGGCCAATGTCGTCCAGAAAGTCAGTTACGAATTTGAGCCAGGGGATTTTAAATGCAGACGTAGATCTGAAGCATTCCTCTACAATGGAACGATTAAGCTCCATATATTCAAGGGTCCAGATCTTATGCCAGAGCATAATTGGCTGAATCTTGATCAAGTCTGCTAAATAGCGAGCTCCCAGTTCAGAATGACAACAAAGGTTCAACAGCTTTTCAGGAGGGCAAGGACATTCCTAAGGAATGCTTTTTCTGCTAACTGAAGTAAATCAAAGTTTGAATATCCCCAAAGCTTTGACCTGTACATGGATGTTGGTCTGCATTTGGCCTTGTAGATGGTCATCATTTCCCTCAGATGTTTAATGCTCAACTTTGTAGAGGAGTTCAGTAAGGCCGCAATGCTTTTAACAATTGGAGCCTCCTTGACTTAACCACAATGTGCCAATTCCCTTCTTTGCTAAAGAAAATATCAAGGTATAAAAAAGTAGGTATTTACACAATTCTAGTACCCTCCATAAAAATGTCACAACAGTTTGTAGCTCTTTTACCAAGTTTCAGTACATAGGTTTTGCTAATATTTATTTTTAAACCATGATTCTGCATGAGCTGGGCAAATTAATCGAATAATCGCTGTAAGTCCAGGGGAGTACGGGCCATTAAAACAGCGTCATCGGTATATAAAACTGCTGGGATTGGTCGATGCCCAACTTGGGCTAAGTCAGTAAATTTACTTTCAAGGGTTCTACCTAAGCCTTTAAGGTGAAAATTAAACAGGAAAGGAGCAAGTATGCATCCTTGGTCAACTCCTCTTTCTAATATTATTAAATGGCTCAGTACACTAACCCTTTAAACCGTAGTGTACTCTACCCCAACATGATGAGTACAAATGTCTAAGGAAGTTAACAATTGTATAATCTACACCCATGCTGATCATGAGTGACCATAATTTATCATACACAACAAAGTCAAAAGCAAATGCCAAAAACATGATGCCTCCTTTAATATGCACATATTTTCCTATTTGAAGGTTCAGATAAATGGCCTGTTCAATGGTCCCCACACCTGGACGGAAACTATACTGCAACTCTGAAATAATGCTATTGGACTCAGCCCAGACCTGCAATATACCTAAATGAATGCGTCCAGCCTCCTTGACTAAGGAGTTCAGCAGAGAATTATGTCTATATTGCGCTGGGCTATTACGATCTCCCTTCTTGTAAATGGGGTCTATGAGGGACTCAGGCCAGGTACTTAGAAATCCTTTGCTCCAACAGGCTCTGAAAAGCAGTGTTAAAAAGAGGCCCCAAAGATCAATATTAGATTCAAACATGTCGATGGGGCTCCCACCAGGGCCCAGTGCTTTACCACCTTTGCTCTCCCTCAGAGCCAGAACTACCTCGTCTAAGGTAAAGTCAGGGTAAGCCAGGTCAGTCGAGGGTAGTATTGTTGCGGGATTACTCGTGGGAGCTGATGTGGGAAGGGTGGTGGCAGGGTCCCCCTGGTTTGAATAGAGATTAGAAAAGTGGGTTAGCCATTCAGCCTCTGTGATGGTGATCGCGATACAGGGGCTATCGGCTGTATCTAAAAAAGGGGAGTTAATAATGCACCAGAAAGTTGTTTTGTCATTCATCAGGCTTGCCTCGAGTAATTGATTCCAGTACTCCACCTTCAGATTTTTTTGCAGTATATGATGGCAAGCTTATACATGTGTCTGCTCTCCCGGACTTTTTGGCTAGAACTAGGTTGTTTACCTAGAGCTAACTATAAGCTCTTTAGGGCCCTTGTGCAGGCTGAATCAAACCAACCACAATTCCCCGAACCAGCTTTGTTCCGATTGGCAATACGCCCTTCTCTAGTACCTTTTTGTATTTGTTCGAAGGCTGTGATATTTTTGTGCGCCTCTGCAGACTCATCTAGACATGTATCAAAAGCTGCACTCTGATTTGAGATTACATTTTCTGGGAAAGTGATTGGGGTTATCATTGACCACCTCAAAGAATACCCATTGCGGGGGGAGATTTCAATATTCTCCACGGTTGTTACACTTTGATGAACCCCCAGTTGAGAGAAGGGGTTGATATTCAGGGCTACACTTTGAGGAAAGTGATCGCTAATTGCAGTTTGATGGATAACGAAATCTAGAACCAGTGCTGAGTAACGCAAAGGAAATAACAGGAAGTCTATAACACTGTTCTCCCCTCTACCAGTAAAAGTACTCTTGACTTCGACTAAGGGGCTAGTCAGTTAGTTGCAGGAATTCAGATTGTATTAAAAAAGTAAATCATTTAATAAATTCCCGTAGTCTGTATGTAGAAAATGAGTGATATCGCTGTTATCTGTGGCAGGCAGCCCACAGACCTTGTTGGATGGTTAGGGACATATGCGGAGAATAAAGTGGCCACCCCATATGATGATTGAGTCCCTGCATCTAATAGGAAAAACTAACCCAAGATCTGTGTCTAATTGATGGAGTGCAGAAATAATTTACGGCACAGAGGCATTGTTATAAACGTTTACTATGGTCAAAATGGTATGCGATTTGATCAGAATTGAGATAATTTCATAGTATACTTTGGTCGTAATCACTGATATGTACAGAGGGGCCACCTTGTTTGATACATAAATGCATAAGCCATCTTTGGTTCTCCCACAGGTAGAAGGTATTGCTGGGGAGTGAAATGTTTTGAAACCGTTGAGATGAATTGGGTCTACAGACCATATTTCTTGTAAGCATGGATTGTGAAACTTAGACATAAAGTCAAACCATTCGGTCATGTTACATTTTTGACGCAACCCAGCAACGTTTCAAAATAAGACAGTGTTAGCTAAAACGGGGGAGTTGTTCTGGGATAGTGTCAACTAGGTGGCTATAAGGTCCCTATGAGGGCTGGTCTGTAAAGAACAAGAATCATGTTCAGACATTGTATTTGGACGAGAACCGGGATTAAGCTCGGGTATGGTAAAGATTCCAATACAAGGATCCTCGCTAGACTTGCTATGGGCCGTCAGTCAATCCACGCCATTGAGAGTAAACAGGCAATCAAAACTGTTGTAAGTTGCAATGGGAAAGGAGGACGCAGATAATTGTGCCTGGTTGAGATGAGCTGGCTGATGGATAATTTGTTGAGAGACGGGAGGCTGGTAAAAGAGCCAAGAGGTAAAACTGCAATTTGTTTTGCAGTCAGGAATGGAGAGCTGGCTCTCTCTAGGAGGGTCTCAACTAATTTGGGGGATTCAAAAGAGAGTACCACACAATCGCCCAGGAATAATTTGCACCCCAGGCCACCCAGTTTGAACCTCCTGATCATCTGAAGATCTGCAAAGAGTGCTCCACCCAGTCCCACTCTCACATTTAGCCAATTTAGGGATTTATTCCTGAGTGAACCCCAGGATTCATGAGCAAAGGTAGAAGCGTAGGGGACATTAGGTAAGATTACCACGTAATGGGGTTGCTGCAAGAGGAAGCTCCAGGTGCTTTGAAATAGGGAAAGTACGTGGTAAATCATTATAAGCATTGTTGGCTAAAGGGGGATTGTAAGGGATTTTGCATGTTGTGGGAAATTGATTCTTAGGGGCGAGACAAACATGTTGGGACAAAGGAGTAGGGTTAGGGCTACAGCCGGTTGGCATGTTATTAGGCGGGGGTACAATGGGAGCGGCGACTGGACCTGAAAGTGGTTGAAGTTACTCACATTGTGCTGGGCAAGAAACGTTGGACCCTACTAGGTGCTGTGGGGGTACTGTGTTGTCCCTCATTGGGAAATGATGTTCAGATGTAAAATGGACCTTCCCCAGCAGGTCCAAGCAAGTTAGGACAGTGCTTTCAATTACTTTTAATTTCTCAGTAAGATTGCTAAATGAGAGCCTAACCATGTCCGTGAGAGCTTGTACTGAGGCTGCCAAAGAGGAGTACTCCTCAGTTGGTATGGACGGATTGTTAACTGATGCTTTAGTAAGCTTCCTATATGTTTTTTGGATCTAGGGGGTGAATTTCATAAGGGGGCTGTCCCCCGCCAGCCATCTAGAGATCTTGAAGGATCTGAGTGAGGTTGCTGGACGGTGTGTTAAGGGGTTTTCTCGGGGGTTGAGTAACTAGCAAGCATGAGGAGGCAGATTTGGCAGCACTCTCATCCAGTTCTGTGCTGTCCAACTGCCCCCTGCTGGTTAGACTACCATGATTGGAAATGAAGTTGGAAAGAGGATTGGGACCTGCTATAATTAGAATCGTTCCAGAGTTGTCAACAGTAAAACTAGGTAAGAACTCTTATAATCTGCTTTTCATTCACCCCCATAGCACCAGTAATGCAGTTCAGAGAGTCAGTGTTGCAGGGTGGCGATATCTGCTGATATCTAAAAAAGTCGGCAGCTGTACCCAGATCTATGTGAAGTAATAAAACAAGTTCATAGACCTCATGGACAGGTTGCGGCTGCACAAATTCAAAATTCCAGAATTCCTTCCCAGCAAACCATGGGGGTGGCCCTCCCCTTCCTCTTTCTGTCGCTGGCAAACTCAGGACGGGCTCGCCCTTGACCCGGGCTTCGCCCCGTGCATCTCCAGCTGCAGGAGTGCAGTGACGCTTTTATGGCACGGGGAGGGCTGTTTTCGCCTCCGGAGCCGAGTTGAGGAAGCTGGGGGACCAAGTCCCACCCCAGCCTTCTGCTTGACATGAGTAGTAGGTGCCCTGGGCCTCCGCCGGCCCCTGTGCTGTTGACCCCGTGCTGGGGGAGTGCAGCGAAGCTTTTATGGCACGGGGAGGGCTGGCTCCGACTCCAGTGTCGAGATGAGGAAGCTGGGGGACCGATTCCCACCTCACTTGTCTGCTTGAGTGAGTAGTAGGTGCCCTGGGCCTCGGGCGGCCGTCTACTGTGTCGGTTCACCTTATTTTTGCAGGGGTGACTTTGTAAAATTACTTTCGACAAAGGGACTGGCCACAGTAAAAGGTTTGAAGACAATTGGCCTAGACAATTCATTGTATGTAGTCTTACATGCCTGGTTTATATATTATAACCCTTAACATGGAACTCTGACAGTTTGTGTGCTTTTCTACTTTGGAAAGATGAATTGGCTGAGTCTGAGACTTGCAGATTGGACACACTTGTATCTACCCATCTTAACAGCAAGAGAATATCTCCCTGACCTATCCTGTCTTGGGAAGGGTCTCAGTCACAGTCCAGTTGTGTAGCATACACTTCTGAACTTGTTCACCACAGTATTACACCATGACACACATTCCGTGAATGTGAGGCTGAAGGAAAGAGAATAGGTCGAGAGGAGTGTGCCTAGAAATAAAACAAGCACTCTTGTAGGAGTCTGAATGGACAAAGGCTGTTTTGAACAATAAGTTAAAGTGTGAAAAGGAAATAATACAGTGATATGATAGGGTATGTAGCGCCGGAAGATAGAGTATTTCCGCATAACAGGAGCAAAGGGTAAATGAAAGGGAGGGAGAAAAGAATGCAAGTTGAATAGGGGGTAGATGGCATGCCTATGAAATGAGCAATTTGTGCTATGTTTTGCATAGCGCTTAGTACCACAGCTCTTGTTTCTGAGCCCTGTATATAACAGTTGTTGGCGTTTCCCAGTTTAATGGTATTAAATGTGTAGACCTTGAAAGGAGGAGGTGGGTCGGTCATGGCAGGAACCTACTTATGATCTGCTCTGCTAGCTCCAAATGATCTGAGCAGCAAGTGCCTTATCAACTGATCCATCCAGGGCCAGCTATAGCACTGGTGGCGCCCTGTGCGACAATGTTTTCGGGCGCCCCCGCCATGACCACCTGCACAATGAATTCCCGCACAACCAACACCCCTTATCTCACCATAACCACTCTCACTCAGATGCATTTAATTTGTTTTATAGTGTCACTCATAAAAGTGAAGGGTGTGTAAATCGATGTATAGGAAATGTTACATAGAACAGAGTGGTAGAATTTATATGTCATCCATTCTTGTAGGCAGTAAAGTTTAGGGGGGATTGGTCTGGAGAAGCACAAACTCTGAATTTAAAACGTAAGACCATGGTTAGGGATTATCTTTAATAATTGGAATGTATTTCTAAAACACTTTGTACAACATTAGGATCCTGAAAGTCAGGGGGAAAATCAATACGCTCTAGTCTATACTTGTCTGCATTACAGTTCTTTGATGACAGTTAACAGCTCGCTGTTTTTTATTAGTATTTTAACTTATAAACTACAAGTTACAAAACGAAGTCTCTTATGAAAGCAGTAACCCCCTGACCTATTTACGTTATGTTCACTTCGTGATTTGCATGATACACATTCTTTGCTGCAGCCATAATAACCCTCTGCAGTACCTCATGATGAATCAAAACATCCCCCACTCAAAACTTCTACTAGACAAAACTTCCTTATCTCTCCAAGAAGAACTTCAATCACCGGGGTAGGCTTGACATTTATAGTGTTGGCTGAAATTTGCTGGAAGTCAGGCATGCTGCGAAGAGTGCTTTTAAACACAATATAAACTAGCAAACAGGTGTCCCCATGCAAAGTCAGCACCCGGTGCGGTGGCACCGGTCACACCGCCCTAGAGCCGGCCCTGGATCCACCTGTAAAGCTGATGTTTTTTGTCAAGTTTCATCTCTTTTCCCGCTGTTCTCCTGTCTCCTCTTGTGCCAACTGGGCCTATCTACCTCACACTCTACCTCAATACTCACCTCCCTCATGGCCACATTGCCTGCACTCCCTCTTACCTGCCCGAGTCTATCCTCTTTGCGATGGATCAGTCTTTCCTCACTTCCTGAACATGTCTGACTGGTCCTCTTTCATCGAACACGGGCCAGTCTGGATGTACGTGCAGCCTCGGACTTGACAGACACAGGCACCCCAACTTCCGAAAATATTTGACTGCCTAGAGGTCAGCGCTCGCTAACTGTGCTGGCTATTGCAGAGGCCGCCGCATCCACCCGCAGGGTGGGGGAGGCTCGAGGGCCGGCGCCATAACCCACGCGGTGCCAACAGGGGGGATGGAACTGGTCCTGGGCGCCCCGAAGCGCCCAGGACCAGCGGAAACGGGGTGCGCACCAGCCACCCCGACAGGAAGTGACCTTGTGACCTTGGCGCCCATGGGGGGCGACCAATGGCCAACCTTGCTACCTTTGAACCCCCCAATCAAAGGGGGTTCACCTGAAGCCCTTAGGGGGCTCAAGGGGATTTAAGCACCGCCGCTCCCCAACCAGAAGCACAACGTCTTCGAAGGAGCTGGGAGAGCGGCGCGACAACGACATCGTTTGAAGAGGACCGACTACGGCAGGAGGCGGCGAAGGACGGCCGAAGCAGCAGAACGAACACACAGAGCGGCGCGCCGGTCAAGTTCTCCACCCAGCTCCCCGGGAACCCGAAGCGACGGAGAAAGACGACGAGCTCGGCGGCCTTGCCAAGCTCCAGCGCGGTAAGCAATTGTCCGGTTTGGAGCGCGCAGTGAGCCCCTTCATCTGACGGACAGCACACACGTGTAAGGAAGTTCAAAGGCGGGTCCGGAATTCCTTCCGACCCAGCGGCGCAGACCAGCCCGCAGAAACCAGACCTAGGCCTTGGGGACAACATGGCGGAAGATCAGCCAGGAGACATGGCGGAAGTGCTGAAGAAAATCCGCGAGATATCGGCGGTACACGGCGACGAATGGCTCCAGCCCCATTTGGCCAAAGGGAAGGAGAATAGGCCGGACGGCCAGGCAGAGGAGGAAGAAGGCCCGTCAGCACCCAAGAAGCCTAAGACCACGCCGAGGAAGAAGACGTACAAGAGGAATCCCCCAAGGAAAGTGCGCCAGAAGCTCCCGCCGCTGAGGTCGGACGACAGCAAGCAGGGTGAGACGAACGGCGGAGCGGTTAATGGTGAGCATATTAGTACCATTGTAAAAGAATGCCTGAAATCGCTCGCTCCGACGTTACTGAACAGCTCAGGGCAGGGGGCGGCGGGGCCCAGGGAACAACGCACTGACGAGACAGGGGGCTTAACGTGGCATATGATGGATCCGGGGTGGGCCCGGCAGTCAAGGGTGCAGGAGCAGGTGGGCCTATCCCCGCAGGGGGATCAGGTTTCCCCATTACCCGGGTGGGGGTACAATACTGGGTCCGGGAGCCCGGGGTCGGGGGGGCTAGGCAGTGACCTGTACGCCAGACCATCCCCCGGCCCTGCCTCCTTGACGACGAAAGCTACGGGGCTTGCGTGCCTTATTCCTCTCGCAGTAAAAGAGAGGATATGGCGCAAGGAGTTCATCGATATATTCTCGATCCTAGAAATACAGCTAGAGGGCCTCGACCTGACCACATGTGACAGGAGAGAGGATGAAAAAAGGGAGAGGCGAGGGGCTAGAAAGGAGCGGAACTTCGAGAATTGGCTAGACGCTTTCAGGATCATGGCGTGTATCATAGTAGAGAGGTTCCCCCATTGCGCAGCTGACCTATGGCTGTATGAGGCTAACATACATTCTGCGCAGAGGCAATTCCCCGGGGATGCATGGTTGGAATATGATAAGGGTTTCAGGTTAAAGATGCAGAGGCACCCAGAGATGAAGTGGAACGAGGAGGACGTTTCAGGTTTTATTCATAAAATGCTCGCTGCCAAAGAAGTGAGAGCCTGGACGGGGAAATACCACCAGTCCTTTCGGAGTTCGTCCCACAAGGGGAAGAACAAAAATTACCAGAAACATTCCTCTGGGCGATCCAGCTCCCCCCCCCGCGACCAAGGCCATATGCTGGAGATACGATGCGGGGGACTGTTCATGGGGCTCCTCGTGCAAATTCCAACATGCATGCTCAAGCTGCGGGGGGAAACACGCTGCAGCGACATGCAAAGGCTCCAAGCGGGAAGCAAAGAGCGAAAAGAAAGAGAAACACAAGAAGCACTAGCCCGAAGGCTAGTGGGGGCAGGACACTAGTAAACATTCAACAGTGCCAGCTGGCTAGGTCCCCCATTAATACACAACAGCTGCGCAGTTTAGCAAACAGGTACCCAAACAAAACAGACGCCAGGACGCTAGTAGAGGGTTTTGAAAAAGGCTTCATTATCCCGTTTCAAGGCCCACTGCCATTAACGGGAGCGAATAACTTACAATCAGCGAGGCAGCATCCCCGGGTGGTGAGCGCGAAGATAGAAAAGGAGAAGAGCCTGGGTAGAATCGAGGGCCCCCTCCCTCAGGAATTGTGCGAAGGAATAGTCATCTCCCCACTAGGAGTAGTTCCAAAAAAGGAAAAGGGCCAATTCAGGCTGATACACCACTTGTCATACCCTGAGGGGGGGTCTGTAAACGACGGCATCGACCAGGAAGCATGCTCTGTGGGTTACGCGTCAGTGGATGACGCGATCGCACTAGTCAAAGCGGCAGGGAAGGGGGCCCTCATGGCCAAGGCGGACATCGAATCCGCCTTTCGCTTACTACCGGTACATCCGTCCAGCTTCCACCTGCTCGGCTTCCAATGGGAAGGGGGCGTGTACGTCGACAAGGCCATGCCCATGGGATGTGCCATATCTTGCGCCTATTTTGAACAATTCGCTACCTTTCTGGAATGGGCCCTCCACGACAGGCATCAGGGGGCGGGAAGCTGCACTACCTGGATGATTTCCTGTTCACAGGACCGGCGGGAGCCCCGACGTGCGCCAGTACATTGGCGGCGTTCGAGGACCTGACCGAAACACTCGGAGTCCCCTTAGCGAAAGAGAAGACGACAGGCCCAACGACTAGACTGACGTTCTTGGGCATTGAGCTTGACTCCACGGCGGGGACCGCCAGGCTCCCCCCGGAGAAAGTACAGGAGTTCAGGGAAGAAATAGCCAAACTACGGGGCCGGCGCAAAGCCACCCTCAGGGATATCCAGGGGGTAGTAGGCAGGCTGAACTTTGCGGCGAGGGTCATCCCGCCCGCCAGGGTCTTTTCAAGGCGCCTCACCGCGCTAACGGCTGGCGTCACCCACAAGCACCACCACATCCGGCTGAGCACGGGTGTAAGGCAGGATCTACAGGTATGGGACGAATTCCTGCAGGATTTCAATGGCGTGCTGATCTGGAAAGAGGGTTGGGTAACAGCGGATCAGCTATCCCTATACACAGACGCAGCCGGGAGCCTGGGATTTGGGGCGGTCCTGGGGACCAGATGGTGTGCCAGCCAGTGGCCAGACAGGTGGCATGCGCAGGGGCTCACGAAAAACATCACGTTTCTCGAACTATTCCCAATAGTAGTGGCTCTGACGGTATGGAAAAAAGAGATAAGGAACCTAAAGCTCACCTTATGGTCGGATAACTTGGGGGTAGTGCAGGCCATTAACAGAGGCGCAGCAAGATGCCCGGGCATGTTGAGGCTAATGCGAGAGTTGGTTAAATTGCAGCTCGAGGGGAACCTGGAGCTGAAGGCCCGACACGTGCCTGGGACAGAGAACTCGGTCGCCGATGCGCTATCCCGGTCACAGATGACACGGTTCAAACAACTTCTACCCGGTGCGGACGAGGTGATGACCCCCTTTCCACCATACCTGTGGGACCTGGGGGGGTTGACTTGTCCAGATTAATAGGGCACTCACTCACCTCTGAGGCACACAGGAGATACAGGAAATACGCGGCCACAGTAATGAGAGTAGGGGGCATAGAGTCGCTGGAAGACAAAGCAAGGGTGCGCACAGCGGTGGAGAAATTCGTACAGTGGGCATTCGACGCTAAGAGAACAAGGTCTTGGGCACAGGCGCACCTGGCCGCCATTGCATACTTTGCCAGGCTCCACACAGGCGAGGACCCCACGGCAACTGTCTACCTGAAAGCAGCCCTGAAAGGCTGGCGGAAAATCGAGGGGACCAAGAAGGACGCCAGACGCCCCATTGATTATGACAAGCTGGGTCGGTTACTTAGCGCCCTAACCAGCATCATTGCAGACAGGTATGAGCGGCTACTCTTCGGGGCCGCGTTCACCACGGCTTTCTTTGGGGCATTTCGGGTAAGCGAAATAGTGGCCCCCAACAGGTCAGGCCCGGCGCAGCGCTGCTTGCAGGCAAGGGACATCAAGCCGATGGTAAAAGCTGTGGAGCTCACGCTTAGGCAATCCAAAACGGATAGGGCCCGAAAAGGGGCGACGATACGCCTACATTGTATTCCAGAGGTGGGGCGCTGCGCAGTGTGCTGGCTGTTTCAATACATGGCGGTTCGCCCGGCGGGGGATGGCCCCCTCTTCGTGCACCAAGATGGAAGGAACTTGAGCAGGTTCCAGTTCACGGCCGTAATGCGCCAGGGCCTCAGTAAGGCGGGGCTCCACGCAACATCATTTGCCCCGCACTCCTTCAGGATCGGGGCGGCGACCTCGGCATCGCAGTATGGCATGCCAGAGGACAGGATCCAGGCCGTGGGCAGATGGCGGTCCAGGGCCTACAAGTCTTACATACGCCCGCATCTCATATAAAAAAAAAAAAAAAGAAACAGAAAGGGGAGAGGGGTAGTGGGGGGGGGGGGGGAGCAGCCACCTTGGGATGCCGTACGGCAGGGTTTCCTGCCCCTCCCTCGTCCACACCCGGTGCGCAGAAAGCCACCTTAATTGAGCATTTTCTCTCGACAGGAGGACGCCCACAACTGGTATGGGTCGTAGGACACTCATTCGTATCCAGAATGGAGTCCTGGTGGAGGCGAGTGGGGCACCAGGAAAGCAGACCCAAGGCGACATACATCCGCTGGATCGGACGGCCCGGCATGAGATGGGAGCAGTTGCTACCGACCCTGGACGGCCTCATGGCAGACTCAGCGTGGCTGCCGGACGTGCTGGTCATACATCTAGGAGGGAACGACCTAACACGGCTGGGCCGCAAGGCGGTGGGCCAAGCCATCCAGAAGGACATCGCCAAAGCGGCGGCATGGCTGGGGACCACGACAGTGGTTTGGTCGGAGATGATCAGCAGGAGGCACTGGAGGGGTGCCGACTCCAACAAAGCGGTGGATAACGCGAGGCGCAAGTTAAATACCGCCATGCACAAGTTTTGCTCAACCAACGGCCTGGAGTCAATCCGGCACGGCCTCATCCACCCAGGCCGCCCAGAGCTATATGGACAAGATGGGGTGCATCTGTCCGACAAGGGAATGGAGGTGTTCTGGGGCAACTTGTGGGCCGCAATGACGCTCGCGGGTTGTCGTTAAAAAAGGAACAAGAGAAGGGGGAAGGTAGGTAGCCACGAACCAAGGGGCAAAAGGGGGGAGCCGCAGAAAGACGTGAGCCTCCCTGCGGCGTGGCGGAAATCCTACAATCGTTGGCTAACCAAACACACCGGTGGGCGGTGTGTAGGAGGAGGGCCACTCACTTTTCAATGCCGCACGGCAGGGTGACGTGGCCGCACAAAGGAGGGGAGGAAAAGACGGAGACGGCACTCGCGGCCCAGACCCGGCCGGACGGCAGGGCGCAAATGGTAGCGAGCTGGGGACCTAACTCCAGGCAAAGAAGCTCCCCTCCATGACACCCAAAAAGGGGTGTGGCCAACCAACTACCGGAACACCAAGAAACTGATTAAGAACTGGTTGTACACAAGTGCCATTTACGAACTGATGGGTGCACGAGAGACAGACACCTGTACCAGGGGAAGGTGTCATAAACTGTAATGTGATGTGCATGATTTATGGTTAAAGTTCGCAAATGAAGATTGTACAACCAGTATGTTATTAATATTGTTATTAATAATCATTATTGATATTAATAAATCTGCGGCCAACAATGACCATCACCAAGAACTGAGATTGTTGGCTGACATTATTTGCTAGGAGTGTTCGAGGATATGGAGGATGTATGCAGATGCCGACCGGCAAGTAAGTATAGACGGTTGACCCACTGAGTAGGCACATGCGAGGGTTATTGCAGAGGCCGCCGCATCCACCCGCAGGGTGGGGGAGGCTCGAGGGCCGGCGCCATAACCCACGTGGTGCCAACAGGGGGGATGGAACTGGTCCTGGGCGCCCGAAGCGGCCAGGACCAGCGGAAACGGGGTGCGCACCAGCCACCCCGACAGGAAGTGACCTTGTGACCTTGGCGCCCATGGGGGGCGACCAATGGCCAACCTTGCTACCTTTGAACCCCCAATCAAAGGGGGTTCACCTGAAGCCCTTAGGGGGCTCAAGGGGATTTAAGCACCGCCGCTCCCCAACCAGAAGCACAACGTCTTCGAAGGAGCTGGGAGAGCGGCGCGACAACGACATCGTTTGAAGCCCACCCACCCACACCTGAGGAACAGCAGAGTCGCAGTGCTGGACAGTGGGGAAGGCGTTGGCGGAAATCCTACAATCGTTGGCTAACCAAACACACCGGTGGGCGGTGTGTAGGAGGAGGGCCACTCACTTTTCAATGCCGCACGGCAGGGTGACGTGGCCGCACAAAGGAGGGGAGGAAAAGACGGAGACGGCACTCGCGGCCCAGACCCGGCCGGACGGCAGGGCGCAAATGGTAGCGAGCTGGGGACCTAACTCCAGGCAAAGAAGCTCCCCTCCATGACACCCAAAAAGGGGTGTGGCCAACCAACTACCGGAACACCAAGAAACTGATTAAGAACTGGTTGTACACAAGTGCCATTTACGAACTGATGGGTGCACGAGAGACAGACACCTGTACCAGGGGAAGGTGTCATAAACTGTAATGTGATGTGCATGATTTATGGTTAAAGTTCGCAAATGAAGATTGTACAACCAGTATGTTATTAATATTGTTATTAATAATCATTATTGATATTAATAAATCTGCGGCCAACAATGACCATCACCAAGAACTGAGATTGTTGGCTGACATTATTTGCTAGGAGTGTTCGAGGATATGGAGGATGTATGCAGATGCCGACCGGCAAGTAAGTATAGACGGTTGACCCACTGAGTAGGCACATGCGAGGGTTATGCGGAGGAGAGCTCAGTCAAAACCTGTGCATGGAGTAACCACGGAGAGACGAGCTTTTCAACCAACACCACTCTGATTCTAGGCGCTAACCTGCCACAACCTGGCAGACTTGAAGCGCGTAATAAAGCAAGTTAATATTGTGTTTGAATTAATATCCTATGATGCTTTTGTGGTCTGAACTGACTCTAACCGATGAGATGCCAACCTGTAGACCCCAGCAGGGAAGGCTGAAGTTTTCTTGAATGCGGCCATGTTTCAGCAGCTTTGCAGCGCTGACTGTCAATATAATATCCTCTCCTGTAACTGAGCCACTCTAGTTCCTGCTCTCTTGCTCTTTATGTTTGGAAACAGCCTGAGAGCAGCGCAAGGATTGGCTCATCAGGAGCTGCCAAAGCTCCATTGGAGACTTGGGGGCTGGGCCGCAATCCCACGGACTCCTACATTGGTCAGGTAGGTGAGGGTTCAAATGCACATGTAGGGCTGGTCACAGCAAGTCACCCGTCCAAGCCAACATCCTCACTTAACCTCCAAGGAAATCCAGCTGTTGACTTGTCAATCATTCAAGCTCCCGGTCCCGCCACCCCTCCCTTCCCACCCATGTACGCCCGCCACACTCTCCTGTAGATAAGGGGAATGCTGCCCAGGCCATGCCGTGCACTGCAGCTAAAAGAAATGTAATCAAACTGTAAAGTAAGCATTTAATATGGGGCAAACAAACAAGGGGAGGACACCCCAATGCCCCAATAAAGAAACTGCTGCTGCATCCCCAGCAGTTATATCAAGGACGAGGGGCAGTAGTGGCTGCTACTTAATGGCAGTGGGGGGTGGGTCACGGGAGCTGGGGCGGGGGTGGGAATGAGAATAAAAAATAAAAACACTTACCTATGTGACGCCGCGTCTCGGTCCTCTTCACCCACTTCCAGGACTCCAGGGCAGGAACAAGAAGCACCCAGGCTTCCAGACTACCCTAGCCAATCACAACGCTGCTGATAGCAGCGCTGGGATTGGTCTGAGCACTGTGGTTCAGCACTCAGACGGGGCCTTGGAGCATGGGTATGTTCTCCACCAAGGCTGTAATGCAGCCTGGATGGAGAACATGCAAAGTCCGCATGACTGTTTGAACTGCCGGAGACGGCCTGCAAAACTTTCATACTCACTTAGGAGAGTGCCACCACTCCTCCCCCTGTGCCTCTGACAGATGCAGCCCCGACCGACCCTAACTAGCCGAGCAAGGACAGGAAAATAAAACGATAATAACAATGCATTATTATCATTTTAGTTTTCCTCTTTCACCTGCTCACAGAGTAGTGGGGCGTTGCTCCTTTGCCTTAGTTGAGGAGTCGCCCCTGGCGAAGGGGCCACGCATCAGTGCATGCGCAGTTACACCATCACAAAGACAATGATCTGGGGCCTATCTATCGACCAGCAAACCCTTTTATGAGAAGCTTGTTTGTTTCAAACTGTCTATCCTCTTTCCCAGGAATGGTGGGGCCCCACCCATCACTCTCAAATACACCAGCCGCACCTGCTCTACATCCGTGACTAGTATCTCTCATATGCCCCCATCTACAGTTAACATGCCCAGCTAAGTAAAACATGGCTTTCCTCTACTAACTACTTTCTGTGAAGGATTCAGTTGCTGAGTTCAGGCTATGATCCTTAGCAGAAAGGTTTCTTGTTGAGGTCACTGTTTACACTTTACAAGTAGCCTTGACTAATTTATTACAGGTCGAACTCACGGCTCCATTTTCATCCACCATCGGAGCCCAGAAACAGTTGTCTTGTGTTGGGTGAATAATGTAGCAACTCCTGGTTTGAGACAATTTCTTCCTCAATAAAACTTGATTTGCAGTTTTTGTGGCATTATTCTGTGCTTATTTTAAAACATAATACAGATGGATTTTTATTTTAGAAGCCGCTCTTGTTCTTGAACAAAGATTTGTGCCCCTGAAAGTAAACTTTTCAAGCAAAGAATAGGAACGCCTTTATTTAAGATGTTCAAATGGAATCTTATTGTTTCTTAAAAGCAATTCCTGTTTGTGTTTTGTAAATTGTTGCTTGTAACTATCATTTACTACTTGACCTCAACATCCAAATCAATTCAGGTGCTCCTAAATTCAATGTGAATATTATGTTCTAGATTGACATTATCAAGGTCCTGGTAGAATTTGTTAATCTCTTCTGCAGCCTCTTCCCACACTCCAAAAAACATCTGTTAACGTCATTACCATATCAATTCACTTCCTCGTTATTGTTGTAATTATTATTTTTTTATTATTGTTTTTTATTGAAGTTTCAAAATGAGATATGCAGCATCTCTGCCGTGAAAAGCAGCCCAAACAATAAACAAACAGAACAAGAAACAACAGGTGATCGACCACTCTGGCTATAAAAAAAAGTTATAAACTACTGACATTATACATTGATAAGAGCTGCTGTGACAGCAATATGTGTACAAATTAAGATCACTCCGTCTCCAGTTGTGACCCGTTGTGGGACTGCAATTGAAGATATTGATGTAGTGGTGCCCAGATATTTTTAGGCTTAGATGACGATGGAAGCTTTTCCGCATATAAATCAAGGTTCTCTTTACAGTATACCATGTCTTTAATCCAATGTGTCACCCCTGGGGCTAAGGTGCTTTCCCAGGTCAGCGCTACCCGGCGCTTAGCCATGAGCAGTGCGATTCTCACAAACCTGCCTACTGTGCCTTTCAGCTTGACTACATAACATAACAGACATACTAACAGTGAGGACTGTATTAGGGTCCCAGACATGGATTGTATGCACTTCACTACCTCATCCCAGAAGACATTCATCCGCCTACATTTCCATGCTAGGTGCCAGAAGTCTGCATCCGGCGGCCACATCGTTTACATGTACTTGTGTCGCGGAGGCCACACCGATGGAGTATGAGAGATGTATGCAGGAGCGGATTGGCAATGCGGGTATTCGGGCATGGGCCGAAGGGCCGGTGTCTTTGTGCCCTCTGTGGGCCGTTTTTTTCTCCCCTTTCCCAGCCGCACAGTGAAACTGCATTCATTTCTCTGTCTCTGTCTCCATGCTCTCTGTAGACTAGGAAAGGGGGGAAAAAAAACGGCCCACAGAGGGCATGGAGACAGAGACAGAAAAAATGAATGCAGCTTCACTATGCGGCTGCAGTGATTATCCGCTGTGGCCTCTCCTTCACCCCCTGCCCTGCAAAGCAATTACGCTGAGGGTGGCTGGGGAGGGGGTGATTGTTTGCAAAAATCGACCTCCCTGGGGGCCAGGTGTTGCTCAGGCCTTTGAGCCATTTTCACCTCAGCCCCCCAGGGGCCCACACCGCACATAAACAGTGTTAGTTTTAACACCTTGCCCACAGCCCTTCACATTCATGGCATAGTGGGCAGGAAGAATGGGTCTCACTGTGGGGGCCCGGTGATTTTTGGAACTTGCACCATCTTCACCTCAGCCTCCCCCTGGCTTCCATGGATTACCCAGCAGCTGGGTTTTGTGCTCCCCTGCCAGGACATTGCCCTGAGGCCTAGAGGTCTGGGGAGGGCTGATTAATTTACTAATTGCAGGGACCTTACTGCTGTTCATGTGCTCCTGAGCTGAAGTTATTGGGAGGGCTGAGTAGGTTAGTAATAGCAGGGGCTTCCTGCCTATTAGGTGCTCCTTCCCTGGAGGGCTCGAATAATTTTGTGACAGAAAGGGGCCTTGCTGTTTTTTTAGTTGCTCAACATGTAGGCCATTGTCACCTTGGCCCTGTGTCCGGTGCAAGAAGAGTATCCTCTCACTTTCATTCCTTGTCTGTGCCAAACATCTTAAGGATTTTGGGGGCCCTGGGCCAAACATATTTTTGGGCCCCTGTTCGGAACAGATTTGAATTTATGATCCAATTTCTGCTCTTTGATGCCCTCTTTCAGCTGGTCACTTGACAGAGCACTACCATACTTGTCCAAATTCTTAATGTATTTACATCTAATATTCAAAGACATTGCCATGTGTTTTCAATATTACAACACAGTAGCAGCTCACTAAAATTACTGAAAATAGTCTCTGTGACATCCTCCCATTTCTCATATGTGATGGCCTGTTTGATCCCATATTAAAAATACATTTGAAAAAATGGTGTAGGAGGGTGGATACCTGACTATGGTTACCCCAGATTGTTTGACTTGTGTTTAGCTGGTTTTCGACTTAGTTGGCCTGGGACCCTGCTAATCAGAGTCCAAGGCTATCTGCTCTCATAATGGAAGATGATTGGAGGAAGCTGAGCCCTACATTAGTGGAGCCTCACTTCAGTACTCCATCTCAACACCAGCCTTTTACTTTGCCAAAACACACCACAGGTAGTAATTCCTATTGGTGGAGACCCTCTGATACCCCTAGGGTGAGGGATTACTTGGTGGACCATGACACAGGGGGTAACCATGCCAGTGCAGGTTCCTCCTTATATGGCCACTCAGGTAAAATAGGCTTACCTGGTCAAGGATAGCCGTATCTCCTTTCGTTTGGGGGGGGGGGGGTTATGTAGGAGGGTGGATACCTGACTATGGTTAGCCCAGATTTTTTGCCTTGTGTTTAGCTGGTTTTCGACTTAGTTGGGCTGGGACCCTGCTAATCAGAGTCCAAGGCTATCTGCTCTCTCTTAAAATGGACTCCATGCACCCTAGGTGCATATCCAATTTGGTACTGGACACCTTGTCAGCCCCTGTACCATGCACTATATGTGCTCAGGGCATAGGTGCATCCAAGGCCTACCAGGGGCTGCAGCATATCTTTTGCCACCCCTGGGTTGGTACTTAAATCGACACCACTGGCTGATCACTCAGCTGGGGCAAGGAGGTGTAATCACCCCTTGCTTAGATATAGTATACCTATATCTAAACCTATAATCTGGACACATATATACCTATCAGTCACACCTATGGCAGGCCTTAACAATCCTGGAGGCAGAGTGCTTGGTTTTATGTGAGATGGAGCTCTAGCATGAGCTGAGCCTGTCTGCAGCTGTCGGGACCAATTCCCTTAGCTGTTCCAGGATAATGCCATACCATATACTCTTAAGTGCATTATAATCCTTGCGGTTACTTGCTAACTTTGGTTTGGCTTTATCAAAACATGTCGTGTTTGGTGTCATACACTTTGGAATACTACCCCCTCGACAGTCCTGTCGACGGGAGTAGCATTCCACCCTTCTAGAGGGAGAAGGCATGTTACTTTGCTAAAACCGGTTAATCCTAACCAGAGCCCCAGCATCACAAAATGGATGCTGCTGCCACAGACACGAGTCTGACCTCCTGCTGCTGACCGAAACTCGACAGAGGAGGCCTGGAAAAAGGGTTTCCGGTCACAGGGAGGTGTCACACCACCCAGACAGGAGATAGTGGATTGTAGCAGGGAGGGTTGAAAGAAACTAGACACTGCCTGGGGAGCACAAGGCTTCCCATGCATAATCCAGTCAAACCGGTTCTGGGGCACACCATCCCTAGTCCCAGCGCGACTCTGGACAAAGGAAAAGGGGTGTAACCACCCCCTTCCTGGGTCTCACCCATAGGAGGGACCTAGCAGGTAATCCAGCCCCTTGATTTGGAATAAAGGTAGGAGCTGTGCAGATGCACATCAGATTATCCTGACTGAAACTTATGAAATGAAACTCTGGACCCTTCGACATCCTACTCGACGAAGAAGACTAAAGAATCTCCCTTGTGGTCAAGGAGTCACCACCCTGTGCAAACAGGCACCATCCAGCGTGTCACCATTTGCTTTGTTGCAGTTCCCGCCAGAACTCGAGCAACAGAGATCAACAAGACCCAGCTTCCCTGCCTTCCAACAGCCCGATCCACAGTCCCTACAAAGCTGAGACCCGTGGATGCGGCCTGAAGCGTGGGGCCGGCCATCTTGGAAAAACTAAGAAGTGCTGACCGTGCAGCTTCCAAGGCTCCCTCGAAGCTGTGCATTAGAATCTTAGAAGCTCCAGCCCTGAGCAGCTTTTGCACCGAAGCTTACCCCTCTACACTTGCTGAGTGCTGCATGGGGCCCTTCTGCATTTTCCTGCGCAATGCATTGGTCTGGTCGCTTGCCCGTTGGCTTGTGGCCCCAGTACCAATGATCTTGAACAAAAATAGGCAAGGCTGTTCCTCGGGGTTGAATGGGAAGTGGGATGCACTGGTCAAGGGAAAAGTGGCGGTTAAACAATGATAACCTCCCACTGGGTATCCATTGTGTTGGATATGTTTGCCTCACACACCCTTGCAGGTGTCATACTTCATCATAGGCGTTGCTCCTCGTCGGGTAGGCGGTGCAATTCCCAACGGGCTCACCTCAGAGAGGGACTCTTTAGCGGAGATCTTTTGTATCCAACTGCCTATGGGTGAGGTGCGGGTATGGGGCCAAGGGGGTTTGCAGACCTGGGTGTGAGTTAAAAAGTAGCGTAGGGTACCTAAGACTATTTTATTCGGGTGGTCCCTCGTTACAATTAAAAGGGTGGAGCTAGACTAGGTTTAACTGGACAATAATGTATCCATATTCTAGACTAGGCTAGGAGCTAAAAATTTGGTCGACATGTTTCTCGCTGTGTAGAATTTACTTGCGATTCGTCAGGACCTATGTGGTATGGTCTACAAAAGTGAAAATCCTTATGTCAGACAGTGTTGCTTATTTTTAATAATTGGGGAGAGTTTTACCTCAATTATGCTGTTCCTTGCCTGGAGTGGGGAACAAAAGAGGCTTAGTTATAAGCATAAGTGACATAATATCAGTGGCCAGGTACATACATATTGACATACTATGTAGTGCATACGTGCATTCAGCATGTAGATGCATTCAAGTTGAACCAAGTGACATGCTTGTGATGCAGCGTGGGCTCAACATGCAGCTGATTGATGTGGGGCTGCATGCGTGTGACTGGAGTGATAAAAACAAAACACTGATACAGCAGCATTAAATTCTTTACAAATACACAAGGTATCCACAACTCACCTAGAGGTCAGTATTTATTTGCCCCATCAATACTCGGCGGGTTGTACATCATGAGAGAAGCCTCTGGTTAGTAGGCTGGGTGGTGGGGGGTTATTTAAAAGTTAGAGTTTGCAGCATATGATATCAGAAAGAACAACCGTGTGCTGCAGTTCCTAGCTTATGTGTTGGACTCAGTTGCCCATCAGTTAAATAAATAAACAAATAAACAGAGACCCTTTATAGCGTAAGCGGGTGTTGTCACAACCTGGCTCCTAAGGTGCAGAGGTCAATCCTTGCTGTGATCTATTGGGGGGTGTGTGTGTACTTGTGCTACGCCTTGGTTCCCCTGCTGATGTAACGCCAAACACCACACATCACCCAGTCTCCCTAAGCATAGCGAGCACCCGGCGAACCTCGCTCTCGTGGATAATGGATAAACTGCGCTCTACTTGCTAGTGTGCGTTTAGCGGGGACACGTGTTTAGATTTGGCGAGAAACAGCGGTCACCGCTAAATGCCGGTGCATGTATTACCCGACTCCCAATTCTATACTTGTTAGAGCGCGTATAGCGCGGACCCGTGTTAACCTTAGCGGAACCGGCGGTCACCGCTAGATGCCGGTTTACGTATTTCCTGACTAACACTTCCTGATCGGTCCACTTACCTACTGCTCTCCGTGTAGTAGGCGTTCGTCCTACCCCTTCTCCCACCGAGCACAGGCTGGTCCAGACTGTCCCGTTTGACTCAATTAAGGGGTGGTTTGTTTGGGGCGTGGCCATGCTCACGGAGAGGCTGGAGGTGTGGGAGGGCTTGGGATGTCACATGATTAAGTCAGTGAATCGGGCGGCCATTTTGTAGTGGCTAGTTTATAGGGGACAACTCTATAGATGTTCGTTGTTGTTTGCACTAGGACTACTGGTTTATTGGCACTTACTATGCGACAGGGGGCATGGTTTAGTCGGTGAATCAGGCGGCCATTCTTTGGTGGCTAGTTTATAGGGCACAACTGTAAAGGTGTTCGTGGTTGTTTACCCTGAGACTTCTGTTTTATTGACACTTTCTATGTGGCAGGGGGCTCTTCATCTGACCCAGTCAGCCTGTAAAGTATATTATGTGAAAGATCGAAATTAAACACTTGTCCAATGAGAATATGGATTGAGATATGTATCTAAAAGTAATCTGGGTCACGGGCTTCAGTGTGATTTACCCGTATTCTATGGGTGACCAGAAAGGTTCCCGGTTAACCAACCCATCTACTCAATTGTGGTATTGTTTGTCCAGGGGGCATTTCAAGGGAGTGGTGACGGAGCATGGTTCAAGGATTACGATAGTGTGGGTCTTGGCTTTATAATGAATTCCAGGGGATATCTTCATTTAATCCCTCCTTGTCTGAGGCCAGACGATGGACCCATCGTTGTTCTTTCAAAAAAAGGCTCAGTTTGGAACAGTTGGGACTTGATTCTAGGACTAACCACTTTATGGAGTCCGCGGTGTGTTTGAGTTCAATGAAATGTTTGCACATCTTGGTGTTGTCCTTCTTACAACGGAAGCTACTGCGATGTTCTGTAATGCGTGTCTTAATGGGGCGTGTGGTCATGCCCACATATTGTAGATCACACGGCCATTGTAAGAGGTATATGCAGTGTGAGGTGTTGCAGTTGGTGTGGCCCCTTAATTCCCAATTGAATGATTCTGTCAGTTGTACAGTCTTGTACACAGCCGTGTAGGGGCACACACTGCATGACCCGCAGGGGTAATGTCCTGTCACCGGAGGTAGGTGCCAGAGGGTAGACTGGGTGGGTTTCTTAATGGGTTTTGGTCTGGTTTTGATCAAGATATCCTTCACGTTTCTCGATCTCTTAAATGCGAATCTTGGTAACTCTAGAGAGAGGTCCCCAGTATTCAAAATCTGCCAGTGGCGTTTGATGATGCTTTTAACCTGTGTTGACGCTGGTGTAAAGGTAGTTACGCAGGTCATTGGCTCATTTTCACTAGGGGTTATCTCCCTGTGTTCAAGCAGGGCCTCCCTATGGTTATTTCTGGCTCTTTTATGGGCTTTTGTTATGTCTCTCACCGGGTACCCTCTCTGCTAGATTTTTGGATAGAATAGCGGATTGTTTTTTGTATTCGGGGACACTGCTACAGTTCCGCCTCACTCTCAGGAACTGACCGAACGGTAGATTTGTTCGTAGCGCTTTTGGGTGGTGGCTGGAAAAGTGTAGAAGGCTGTTGGGGTCAGTGGATTTCCTGAACATAGTTGTGCTCAGGAGGCCCTCAGTAAGTTTGATCGTGAGATCAAGGAAGGGGATCTGTGTTGCGGACACTGCCATGGTAAAATGTAGGTAAGGATTCAAAGTATTGATCCACTCATAAAATGTCTGGTAAGAGTCACTGGTTCCTGTCCAGAAGATCAGGATGTCATCGATGAACCTCCTCCACAGTTTGATGTTACTGAGATAGGGGTTCATCTCATGATGTATGTACTTCCCCTCAAAATCAGCCATATAGAGACATGCGACCGAAGGGGCAAAAGTACTGCCCATGCTGGTGCCCTGTGTCTGGTGGTAGAATTTTCCCATGAACTCAAAATAGTTCTCTGTCAATGCAAGGTTTGCGCATTCCATGATGAATGACGGTGGTGTGTGGGACTCCCATTGTTCACTGTTGAGAATTTCTTCTATCACCCCAAGTGTGGCCCTCTGTGAGATGTTGGTGTAGAGGGCCTCCACATCGAGGGTGATTAGAAAGTTGATCTCACCATTGTCCTGTCCGTTGCCCTGAAAGGTCTCAAGGGTGCGCAGGACATCTGTGGTGTCCTGTATATAGGATGGTATCCGCTTAACCAGCGGTTGCAGAAAATGGTCACAGAATTGGGACAGAGGCTCCAGTAGTGAGTCTATTCCCGATACTATGGGGCATCCAGGAGTGGGTGTCATCTCCTTGTGGATTTTCGGGAGTATATAGAAGTAGGGAATCCGTGGATCCTTCTTGACCAGAAATTCTGCCTCCTTCCTGCTTATCCATCCCTCACATTCCGCCTCCTCAACAAGGCCAATGATAGTGCCTTTGTGACGTTCAGTGGGATCAGCTGGAATGGGGGTATAGTACCGCCTGTCACCCAATTGTCTAAGACACTCTGTCTCATAGTCTTTGGTGTTCATCAGGACAGTCGCACCCCCCTTGTCAGCCTGCTTGATTGTGATAGAGGGATCATTGGCTGGGGATTCCAGCATAAGCAATTCAGCTTTTGAGATGTTTTTATGACTTTTTTGGTGATTCAAGGTTTTGATTTCTTTCAAGACAGCTTGCTCATAAGTGAGGACTTCGTTAGGGACCATTCCACTATGTGGGGTAAACGTTGAAGGATTGTGTAAGCCAGAATCCTCAATAGGTTCATTTGGTCTCCCATCGAAAAAGGCCTTCAACCTGATTTTGCGAAAGAATTTCTGGATCTCACATGTTTGTGTAAACAAGTCAATTTTGGGAGTTGGGACAAACCCGAGACCCTTCTGTAACACCCTCTCTTCCTTTTTGGCAAGTTGGCGTTGTGAGAGATTGACAACCAGGCTTATTTGCGTGCCGTCATGCTCCTGGTATCCACCCCCTGTTGTTGGGGTGTTGTTTCCCACTGTACTCTTTTCTCTGGCGCGTTGCCTCGCTTTCGCCCTCACCCTCTGCCCCAACCTCTGCCTAAAAAAGGTCGGTTACCACCTTGTGGGGCAAACTGGGGGGGATACTGGGGGCCATAGGGTGGAAACGCCTGTGGGAATTGTGGGAATTGCCACAATGGTTGTATTGGGTATGGCGGATGTCGGAAGTTCTGATTACCCTGTCCTCCTCTTCTTCTCCCCCTGTGTTGTGGTTGTTGTTGTGTTTGCCAGTCATCTCCACTGGAATCACTACAACTGTTGGGCCCCCTTCTGGATGAGGTGGTACTTGAGTCTGATTGGTTATTGGTTCCCGGTGGGACGTAGTCGTCTTTCAAGTATGGATATACCTTTTCTTTAGAGAACCGTTATATTTCTGTAATTTTGTGACTTTCTGGTTCATAAGGTATTCCTTGTGCTCAGCCAGCTCTTTGTTGAGTTCCGTTAATTTGGTTTTGAAACCCGGATTGGGGACTGCTGATTTCAGGGCACTTTCCGCAGCTTGTATGCGTACAAGTAGTTCATCTGCTAAACGTTTAGAGGTGTTCACAATTAGGATTAGCAGGTCATGGGTGCATTTCCATGACTCAATTTTAAATTGTCCGTCCTCCCAGAAAATTCTGGGGAAGTTTTTAACAATCAGCCCATTGGGGGCAATTTTGGCCTTAAAGTATTCTGCCATTAATGCGCCGTGGAGGGTGATTCTAACCCATTCCCTTTTCAAGTCGGAGAGGGCTTGCCAGTTGGCTGTGTTACTTCCAGTGGCTATATTGGTCTCTAGGCCGAGGATTGATGGAGTTCTCAGAATGGATGCTGCATCCTCTTCCCCAAAACTCAGACCCTGGCTGTCCATCTTGTGGAGGCTGACTGGGAATTAAGGAGAAGGAGTCGTTCCAACGGTACTGGTGGGTGTTGTGAAAGTATTGTGATTGAAAGAGCCACTTCTTTCTGAGTGGCGTTTACACCATCTGCCAGATTGGGAATTGCACCGCCTACCCGACGAGGAGCAACGCCTATGATGAAGCATGACACCTGCAAGGGTGTGTGAGGCAAACATATCCAACACAATGGATACCCAGTGGGAGGTTATCATTGTTTAACCACCACTTTTCCCTTGACCAGTGCATCCCACTTCCCATTCAACCCCGAGGAACAGCCTTGCCTATTTTTGTTGAGGGCATGCGCAGAGGCTGGACCCTCCGCTCTTAATTGAGTGGTAATTACGCCCTCCTTGATCGCACTAGGATCAACTACTCCCTTCTTTTGTACACCATCCCAGTACCAATGAACCTTTAAATTTACACCACTAGTCTGGTTGCTCCAGATTGGCCCTCGCTTCCATGAAAAGGAGCACCCGCTCAGACCTTGCTGGTCCGAGTAAGAAGCAATCTTCGAATCCTGCATGGGTTGCCTTTGCCAAGGCTTGTTAGCTCCAATCCAAAAGCCGACACCGCCGACAGTGAGAACCTTTGTGGGACAGCCCGTGATCCACTCCAGGACATCCTCGGTGTCCCAGAGTTCACGTGGCAGCGGAGACAAGCTTCATGACAACCACCTGATTGCGCCCGACATCGCCTGGTTCCTTCCTGGTTCCTTCCTGGTCATTGGCTAGTGGCCCAGACTCTGTCCCCTCTGCTTTCAGGTACTGTACAACTTCGATCCACCCTTGGATCGCACCAGACACTTCCCTCCTGGACGCCTGCATCATCTTCATCTCCAGGCACCATCGAACTGCGTGACGAAACCCGACACACTTTGGCACCTATGCACCCGCTTCCTGTGGGTGAGGTAACTCATGAACGCCGGTGCTCCTGTAGTGGTTTACCCCTCTAGTATCTAAGTCTAAAGTTTGGTAATTCTAGTCCAGTCGGAAGACTCCTAAAACAGTAACTTTTACTCACCATTGACTTTGCATTGGTGCATGCGTGTGCTTTTAGCGCTGCACCCGAGTCCCGCGGGCCTCTCCCGACTTCATCACTGTTAGTCCTGAGTAGTCCCAGCGATTCCCAAGGCCCTAGGCCTTACCACTGATCGAATAGTGTTACTTATACCACTTTTTTGATATATGGTTTGCGTGGCCACCCGGCCTCATCCATAATTGTGCAACTTTCATATGTTATACTGTGCTTTTGTTTAAACGCTTGTGCTTCTATACTCATAAAGAGTCTAGGGTATTATTCTGAGAATAAATACATATATTTTTATAATATATAACTTGTGTGGTGTCCTTTCATTTGATATTACAGGATTGCATATGGTAAAACAGCTGGCTTCACATGCCCCCTTGAGTTAAGCCTTTAAGGCTGCTTAGTCCATGGATAGCTTGTCTATAAGGTTGACTTACAACCATCACCATAAGGGATTGTTTGGACTGATACAAGGTGCCCCCAGAATTGGAGACATCATATATCAGGCCAACTTCTCACAAATGGTATTTAAAACAATCTGTTTAAAAAGTAAGCATGGTCATTAGGGCAAGATTCTCTGCAGAACAGAGCTGGCTCTATCAGGGGGCTCCATGAAAGGCTGGGGCCCTGGGCCAGAGCCCACATTGCCCATGCCTTAAAACGTCTCTGGTCTGTGCATAGGCATATGTGGCCTGACGCCAGAGTTGCAGAGATCGGGATTCAAGTTTGAGTCCCAGCGTCTGCTCAACAACCTGTGATTCTGGGCAGATCACTTCATCGCTCAGGCCCTTAAATAAAAAATCGGATCATGTGTACTGTAATTGGTACTCATAAATAGAACTGTGTTTTTTGTATATGGACATCACCTGCTGGTTGTGAAATACATTTATGACTAGATTGTACAGATACATTTTCCAGCATTCTTTACACCCCAGACTGCCTTTTCCTCGTTTGTGAATTCTGAATTTTGTTATTACATGTGCTATTCCCAGAGATTCCAGTCTTACCCTTTCTCCTTGACTTTGTGCTAGATTTCTGATTTATGTGATGATTAGAGTCTAGGACATAGCTGGTTGGGAAAGAGTATCTAACGGCATTGTGCAGGGCGTTAAGACTGCAAGTAAGTATTCAGTTATCAGAACTGCAGTGCTCCTAGTCTTTACCAATGTTACTTGCTCTGTAGGCTTTAAAAGGCTTAATTTACTAAATATTTCTCTACAAATTAGACCTCAAAGAGTAACCAAATGGTGTTCCATGAAAGGGCACGCCCCTTGAATGTGGGCCACTTTTTTCATCAGTGCCCGGGCCGAATTGTGATCCCAATCCGACCCTGGGTGTATGGTATGTTTGATGGATATACATGAAATGAATAATCCACAAATTGCCATTAGGTGTGAGAGAGCTGGTTAGGTTGCATATGTGTTCCCATTCTGGTGGTGGAGGAGTACGTTTAGCCTTCCAGCGGGCAAGGCTTTTGTCTGCTTTGGCTAACTTCTCAACTCGCACAGCTCTGTATAATTTAGTGACTAACTTGCGCCATGTGGGAGCTACCAACAGCAGCTGTAGAGAGTTCAATGAAGGTGGTTCAATAGAATATGTAGTGTAGTGTAATTTAATAGCCAGCTAAAGCCTGAGCACAGTGAACTGAAATACTGGTGGCGGGTTGGCGATATATTGAAGCCCCTCAGGCATGATGAAGCGTCTGTCGGGGTAAATGTCCGACATTGTATCAATACCGGCCTCTTTCAATGAGCGCATCGAGCCCTCCTCTTGCGTCACAGAGAGCGCAGCATGATCCGCCAGATGTAATGCTGCAGTGTAAATAGGAAGCTTGGCAGCAAATTTGCTGATAGACCGCCAGGCACTAATAGTGGTGTCCAGCGTATTAATTGCGTGTTTCGGCGTGCCACATCGTGTATGTGTTAGAATACCAGGTAGAGGATGCTGGTGAGCATCGCCATCTTCCACTGCCACATGGGGGGTGTTCAGAGGTAATATATGTAGGGGTCTGGTGCGCAGAAGCGTCCTTTAGCGTAGTCCAATGTGAGCGAATACCACCCCACCCTGTCTTGTCTACCCCCCAGATTAACCGAAGCAGTGATGTAAGCAGGTTAAAAAAATGCTGTGTAGTTTTCTAGGGATGTTGGAAAACATGTATAAAAAACACGGTAAAATTACCATTTTATGACAGCGACCCCTTACCGAGGTCGTCTGTGTGCAGCACGCAGGGACTGTGACGCCACTCTGGGCCTCTGGGCTCGATTTTCCGCACACCACACGGCACTCCCCCAACGTGCACGTCACGCACGTCCCATTACCGGCTTATCTACTGGCGCGGCCTGTTCTCCATTCCTTGCCCGTAATTCAGACGAGCAACATGGATTGAACGGTGGTCTTTCGAACTAAGATAAATCTTTGACCTCACCCCCTGGGGTATTTCTGTTAATACGCGTTCTCCTCTCCTGAATTAACTGATTAGGGCCAATCCCGACCTCAATCTTCACCGCAGATAAATAGTGGAAACCGCTCTTTACGCTGAGGCGGTACATTAATTCCGCACTGCCTAGCCACAACAGAGAACTCTAATTTAGCCACCAGGGAATTAGTCTTACCAGCCCCACTGTAGTTGTGTATATGCATAGGCCTTGCCAGCCACTTGTCTGACACACATTTTAATTTGTTTCACAGGACAGTGATCTAAATCACACGCATCCATAACGGAGATACGCATTGAATGGTGTTGAAATAACTGCACACCTCTGTTTTCTGTACCTCTGGCGAACGCAGGCCATTGGTTTACGTTATTCGACAACTTACCTGAGTAGCCAGACCTGGCACCAGGATTAGGTCAGTTTTTGAATTTGACCCTACATCTTGACCCCACACTTAGCGCCTCTTCTAATTAGCATTCTCACCCATAGGTTGCCCTTTATCGTCCTGATAAAGACTCGCAGCTGAGGCTCAAACCGCCCTCCTTGCATCAGCCGAGTCGAAACGTCGACGCCCTCCACTTTTCAAGACCTGTACCTGCTTCCTACCTGATATACCCTTGAAAGTGCATTGGTTGCATGATTTAAATTTACAGATGACATGTAAATAAATGCTATACATCGGACAGGTCTTTTGATTACCAGTACCTTTTGAAAGATTCAAATTGTGTTTATCTTTATTCCTATGATTTGCACTCCCACTACCCACCACTACCACTCCCCTTCTATTTTCCTTCTGTTCCAGCGCGCAACCTATTTCAGTATATTTATTGTACTTTATGTTTAATAAATGTTTTGCAAATAATATTGGTCTGTATGGCGCTATATATTTTGTGTGAGTTCTCAGTGTATGTATTCATAAATAGAATATTGATTGCATACATGAGAAGGGTCCTGGAGATATTGATTATCAGTGTTGTACCATTCTACCCAACACAGACTGTTTATAATGGAATTCATTTCTTGGCAAATTAGTCATGGACTATCTTTGTATTTCCGTACTGTACCCAGGTCCGCTTTGACTTATTGGGTTAACTCATTATCTATAATGATTGCCTTTTGTTTTCAGGCATGGATTGCGTTCAGGGAGCAGGATAGATGAAGGATAATTAAGACGGCCGGCAGAGTTGCATGTCAGTGCGGCCATCTTGCTGTGCGCCCAATAGCTCCCCTCCTCCTCGTTATTGTTAGAGTATTACATTTGCTTCCAAATTGTCCACATGAGTAAACATAATCTTACGTAGTATTAGGACACTATATTTCTATTTTCACACAGATGAAAACCTCTGCTCCTAATATTTGGGTGGTACCCATAATCAGTATTTTGAATAGGTGGGTATCACTGAACTTGTGCTGCTCCCCAACCGTCCTCCTCCTGAATGGGCCTTACTAACTCATTTGCTACACTTAGAGCCAGATTCCAATGTCGTTAAGAAAGCCCTCTGTATGACTCGGATTTGGAGGGCTTTCCTAGTGAATTGCACTCCAGGAGTCCGAGCAACCGATTCCATTGCATCTGTATAGTGAAGGCTTTTGAACTCTATTGGAGCCTGTATACCGAACGCGTACACAGGTTCCCATTGCAAAAAGGGGTGGGTGGGGAAAAGCCACACTGTACATGCATGGAAAGAGGGGACCCATGGGCACTCACTCGGGACAGATTCGGAGGGCCCTAGGTGAAGGGGAGCCTGCTAAAGCCTCCCAAAGGCCTATTCCCACAGCTGTTTTGTCTCTGCAAACCAAGTCAATACGGCTGTCCGAATCATTCATCGTACTCGGTCGTTCGGAAGCCGGCTCCAATGCATGGCACAATTCGGCTGTGAACGGGTCAGAATAAGAGGATCGGGTTCAGAAACGATAAGGTTGATGTGGACGAGATCATTGCATCATACTTGGTCGTTCCGAACGGCGGACAATTTGGTTGGAAATATAGGCTCTGAATCGGAATTGCTTGTCCTGGAACCCATCTTGAGGCCTTCCTAGCGAGATGGGAATTGGACCATTAGTTTTTTGCGTAAGACTTGACTTTTCCCAAACTTCATACTTTCAGTAACACAACATTGACAGCAGCATCCACACCATGGAAACTGTTCCAGCACCACTCGTACGAAGTGTAAAAACATGGATACAAAATCGTTTTGCATTTGATTTTCTACTTTACTCTGACCTAGTAATGAGACCATAACTCTTCTCTCGGAGGGAAAAATGCTGCCGGTGTAGATGCCTCCTGCTTTGCTATTGGGTCCCTTATGCTTTGAAGTTGACTTTACATTGGCAGAACAGCACCCAGTGCTGAGTGAATGGTCTACCATCATGTGAGGTGGAGTTACGGTAACTTCATGAAAGACTACAGGGGAAGTAGTGTAGACCTTCAGGTAAATCGAACCAATTTATTCCTTATTTTCTAGCATACTTACACACTTATCCTGATAGGAAAATAGGAAGACTGCTGTGCAGACACTGACATTGGACTCCAACATGGATGGACGCAAGGTGCACCAGCATCAACAGACATTATGTGAATATGGAGGATTTTCAAGCAATGCATTGGCTAGTCTGTGAATATAGTGGATGGGAACTATGGCAACCAAGCTTTCAAGGATGCAAGCTCTTTCTATTTCACTTTGACTATTAGTATATGGATCCAAGACTCAGGGTCTGGTGTCTCACTGGACACATGCATCCCCTGCTGGAATCTGTATTTGGCTTAATCATTGCAGGTTCAAATCCTTGTGTATCCACTCAGCCTTTCATGCTCCTGAGGTCGTTAAAATGAGTGCCATTGAGTTGGGTAACCATAAACACCTGCTATACAGTGACAAGATGCCCCTCGGGTAAGTGTGTTCTTAACAAATACACATGTAGTGTTCTGTTCTAAACAGAAACATGTTCTTCCTGCTGAGGTAAGCTCAAGAAGGAGGGTCATGTAGAGGGTAGGGTGTTAAAATATCGATAACAAAAATATAGCTGACATAAATATTGTTGCAAAAATATCGTTTACAAAAATATCGACACCCTATACTTAAACAGGTAAGTACATAAATATCGACTCCAAAATATCGTTGTAATTAATATAGATGTAAAAAATATCGATTTTTTAAAATAATTAAAATTACATTAAATAATAAATAAATATAAGTACTATTAACAAAATACATTACATTACTTTTATTTTTTAACTATTTCAAAAAAATTTACTACACTTTTTAATTATAAACTTAATAAATGTGGACATATAAATTAATTTTACACATTACTTTATATAACAACAATAATACATATATATAATTAAAATACCCCTTTACCCAAAAACCCAAAACTGACCCTGAACCCTAAAAATACCCCTTTACCCAAAAACATTTTCACTAAAAAAATCCTGTACACACACCTACAATTAATTAAAAAATTAACATAAATAATGACATAATTATTATTCAATTAACTAATTAAAATTAATTAGCTATTATTTATTACACTATTTATATTTATTTAAAACATTAATTAATCTATTATTTCATTATATTTAAAAACCCCTTTACCCAAAAACTGAAAACTGACCCTGAACCCAAAAAATACCCCTTTACCCAAAAACTAAAAACTGACCCTGAACCCTAAAAATACCCCTTTACCCAAAAACTAAAAACTGACCCTGAACCCTAAAAATACCCCTTTACCCAAAAACTGAAAACTGACCCTGAACCCTAAAAATACCCCTTTACCCAAAAACTGAAAACTGACCCTGAACCCAAAAAATACCCCTTTACCCAAAAACTAAAAACTGACCCTGAACCCTAAAAATACCCCTTTACCCAAAAACTAAAAACTGACCCTGAACCCTAAAAATACCCCTTTACCCAAAAACTGAAAACTGACCCTGAACCCTAAAAATACCCCTTTACCCAAAAACTGAAAACTGACCCTGAACCCTAAAAATACCCCTTTACCCAAAAACTGAAAACTGACCCTGAACCCTAAAAATACCCCTTTACCCAAAAACTGAAAACTGACCCTGAACCCTAAAAATACCCCTTTACCCAAAAACATTTTCACTAAAAAAATCCTGTACACACACCTAAAAATAATAAAAAAATTAACATAATTAATTACATAATTATGATTCAATTAACTAATTGAAATTAATTAACTATTATTTATTACACTATTTATATTCATTTAAAACATTAATTAATGTATTATTTCATTATATTTAAATTACTTCCCACCCTACTCCCCTATAAACCCACAACCCGCTACGGAACTATTAATACTAAATTCAACTGAAAATACATTATTAAATAATAATATACTACTAAAAATACTACTTTGACTAAAAATAATCATTAAAAACACTACATTACTTATAATTATTTAAAAAACGATATTATTGTAAACTATGTTTTTGTAAACGATATTTATTACAACTATATTAATGTTAACGATATTACTTACCTGTCTGTCGATATTTTGGTCAGACGATATTTTTGTCATCGATATTTCTTCCTGTAGATATTTTTGCAGTGATATTTATGTTAGGCGATATTTTTGCGACGATATTCCTGCTCTGTACCCATGTAGAGAACTAATCTGCCTGACCCTCACCCTGATTCATCCAAGAGGGTGAATGGACTCTTTAATAATAATTGACTGCCCACAGTGCAAACACCACAGAAAGATCCAAAAGAATCAAAGAACATATATCCCAAAGGTTGTCAAGGTCACCACGAAAACAGTAGTTGTAAAATGTTGTCCTTTAACATCTCTGTTGCAGATTCTCCTAATGTCTAGGACTTATTTCTCCCCAGACTCCGGACGGCGTCATTGTGAAGCGAGACTCTATTGATCCAACTGGTTCTAACAGCGATGGCGGCATATTGTCACTGTCCCACAGTTTACCTGACATAATCAAGTAAGTGTACCACTACCTGCCTCAAAAGTAAGGCTATGAACTAAAGATACAAAGCCTCAGAGATACAAAGCCTCAGTGTGCAACTATCCAAATATCTCCTTAGTAGCAGAAAAAGCACTATCCTTCCTGGCATCGAATAAAGAGCAGGCTAATGTGTGCTGTCTTTATTGGGTGAACCTGGCTCAGACTGCGATAGTGTGCCAGACAATGGTGAAAACAAATATGCTGTCCCAGTACAGGCACAAACTGACATCTGCATTTGGACATTGCTGTGTTGAAAGGCAAAGCAAAACCAAAGGGGATGATGGACAGAGTGTTGAACATTGCAAGCACGCAACCCCAGTCAACTGATCTGGGTTTAATCCATCATCATTCTTTATCTCACTCCGACACCCCAGTTCAGACATTACTATATGTAAATCAGTCTGACCCTGTGCCTCATGGGATCAGTCCAGCCCTAACTGCCAGGCCATGTCTTCCCTAGATCGAAAACAAGCATCCTGGGACCGGTTTCAGGCTCACAGCCCTCATCAGCCAGGCTATCTTGAATCCAGTGGCAAAGTGAGCAAGGAACCCACGTCTGGGCATACTTCCCAACTTAGGGCAAACAAAGCAAAACCAAAAAGGGGTGATGGACAGATTGTTGAACATTGCAAGCTCTCACCCCTAGTCAACTGATATGGGTTTAATCCATCATCATTCTTTATCTCACTCCGACACCCCAGTTCAGACATGACTATATGTGAATCAGTCTGACCCTGTGCCTCATGGGAACAGTCCAGCCCAAACTGCGAAGCCAGGTCTTCCCTGGGCTGGAAACAAGCATCCTGGGACTGGTTTTGGGCTCACAGCCCTCATCAGCCAGGCTATCTTGAATCCAGTGGCAAAGTGAGCAAGGGACCCACGTCTGGGCATACCCTGCCAACTTAGGGCGAACAAATCAAAACCAAAGGGGATGATGGACGGAGTGTTGAACATTGCAAGCACTCACCCCCAGTCAACTGATCTGGGTTTAATCCCTTGTGTTCTCCCTTAGTTGGCAGGGTATGCCCAGACGTGGGTCCCTTGCTCACTTTGCCACTTGGTTCAAGCTAGCCTGGCTGATGACGGCTGTTAGCCAGAAACCGGTCCCATGATGCTTGTTTCTGTTCCAGTGAAGACATGGCTTGGCAGTTCGGTTGGACTGTTCCCATGAGGCACAGGGTGAAGACAGATTTGCATATGGCTGTGTCTGAACTGGAGTGGCAAAGTGAGCTAAAGAACGATGATGGATTCAACCCAGGTCTGTGACTTGGGGTGAGTGTCTGAAAAGTTTCAGCGCTCCATCCATCATCTCCTTGTATTTGCTGTGTTGAAAGGCAGGCAAGTTCTTTGAACCTACCAGTCTCTATTTCACTGCAAAGCAAGTCGCCAATCTTTGAGGAGGGGCCTGGGATCCCCACACAGGCAGATGCAGTGAGTTGCTGAGCCCACCTGTGGGAGATACCTGCTGGCAGTGCTTAATTTGTAAAATAATAAGTGCCAGGTTGCTTGTCAGGAGGCCACTGCAACTTGCACCACCCACTGCCCCAAATAGCACTGCCAATGAGAGTACCATCACAACTTACCATCACACTCATACAAGTGTGACAAATCAGACTTTGAATATACATTACAAATGACAAATACATGCCATCCAATCTATTCTTATAGCTTTGGGTGGCAGGTATTAATGATTCCAATGTATTTTTAATTATTAAACCGCTGTTGTTGTGCTCCTCTGAAACCCCATTTTAAAAGAAAGGTGTGAGGAAAAATGTGTTAACGGATTTGCATGGGCCATTCCCCATTAAAATGAAGTAATGCCCACTTGGGATTAATCCAGCATTATCCATTGTACAGAACTCACAATAGATACTTGTGAGAAAGTGACATCTTTCTTGCATTGGTACGCCCCCAGTTTTTGCTGAACTGCTGATGTGCTTTGACTGAGTGTGCCGTGGGCTCCTACCAACCAGGTACCCAGGGCCTGTGTTCCTTCCCTAAAACTGTATTGAAACTAAAACCCAATTGGCATCTCTGGCCACCTGTAAGCCCCTAGTAAATGGTACCCTAGGTACCCAGGGCATGGTGACCAGAGAAGACCCCTAAGTGCTGCAGCACCTATTGTGCCACCCTGAGTGGCCCTGTACCCTGACACCCACACACTGCCTTTGCTGGCTGAGTCTCGAAGTACAGGACTAAACAAAGAGTCGACATAGCACACATCCCTGTGTGCCATGCCCACACACCCACTGCCCTGGCATTCATCAGTCACCCCTCTAGCTGGGTGCCCTATGCCAGTGGTGTGGGCACAGGTGCATGAGCCCTGTGCCCCTACAGTACCCAGGGCCATTCCTGGGCACTGTAAGTGCAGTGATGCCACTAAGAGTATACAGTGCTGGGAGGTCGACATTACGAACTCCACAGCACCATAATGGCTACACTGAAGACTGACAAGTTTGGTATCAAACTTTTCAGCACATTAAACCCACATTGATGCCAGTGTGGAATTTAATGTAAAATGATCCACAGAGGGCATCTTAGAGATGCCCCCTGAGATGTAACCTACAATCCACGTCTGGGCTGAGTAGCTGCCAGGCTTCCACACAGAAAACATGTTGCTGGACCCCTGGGTGGAGAGCCCTCCGCTCTCCTGGGCCCGCAACAATGCACATCCTGGGCGAGGTGCCCGGTCTCCTCCCCCAGGATGGGCAGGGGGAAACTTCAAAGGCATGCCGCCTTTGTGAGCTTCTCCAGGCCACTTGCTGTACTCAGCAACTGGCCCCCACCAGTTCTAACCCCCACTCTGGCGGGAAGACTGTCAAGAAACCCTACGTCAGGAAGGGGGTGTGCCAGCCTGTGCCAACCCCACTCCTCAGGTGGGAGAGGCGAGGTGAAGCACGACCCCGGGCTCCGGCCATCTTGAAGATGGGGAGCCCTGCCCAATCACAGCTAGGCCCCTGCCCCCCTCCCACAGGAGAGGAGCAGGCTATGTGGTGTACCGACCAAAGGACAGGGACCTATTGGTCCCTGCCCGTGCCCCTAAAATTAGTATTTAGGGGCACCCTGAACCTTCCTTCCTCAGATCCCGATAAGAAAAAGAAGAAAGAAGATCAAGAAGCAAAAGACCCGCCGTGCAGCTGCTAACAACAGGACGACACCAACTGACTTGTCCCCAGCCCTACCGGCCTGTCGATCCTGGAACCTGCCCCTGCTTCATCCTAGAAACTCCTGCAGACATCAACCTTGGGACACCCGGAGGACCTGCCTGCCTTGACCCTCTGAAAGACTGGGACTCCCATAAGCAGAGGCTCTGCTTTAACAGCAACACCTCTGGTGCCAGCCAGGAAGCTCAAGACCAACCCACTCTGCACCCGCCGAGCCCGGCCCCTGCCCAAGTGATCCAAGTCTACGAGGACGTCCCCCCGGTTGACTAGGACCCAAAGTCCAGTGTCTAAAGACCCTCCTGGACGAACCAGATGATGCCTGCAGACTCAGAACCAGGGGCCCCTCCAACCGCGACCAGCTGAGGGTAAGCTTTTCTGACACCCAAAGACACCCATGCACCCGGCGCCCTGCAGCCCCCTGGGCCTTCCTTTGGGGTACCTACCTGTGCTCCAAGATCCCAACTTACCACCTGAAGTGGTGGTCGCCCCTGAAGAGTCTCCGTCCCGAGCCTGCAGCCTTTGTTCATTTTTTACCTTTCCCTTTGAATAACATTGAGTGCCCGACGGCTCAAAAACACCCTGAACCCAGCCGGCCGAGAGCCTCTGGCCGTGCAACCATTGCCCTATCCTACTTCCCCATTTTCCCTGAGCAAGTGACCAGGAGCCCAGCTCCCACAGCCGCGTGGCCTGCTAGCCAGCAGCCACCAACCGGAGGCCCCCTGCCCCTCTTTGGATAACATTGGGCCTAACTACCTCTGCACCCGGCCGCCCCTCTGCCGCTGAGGGTGAACCAACTGTACCTACCTGACCCTGGGGGACTTCTGCGTCTATGCCCAGAACCCTAACTTCACCAGTCGAGTACTCACCCGGTAACTCACTTACCTGCCATTGGATAACATTGACTGGTTTGACTCGAAAAATCTAAGTGTGAAGTTTTGGAAACTTAAAGTAATTCCCATAAAATAAACTGCATTCCGAATTCCGAAGTACTCACCTGTGATCAGGAGAGAAGCCAGTACTGCATCTTGTAGCCCAGTACTGAACCGCAAAAGTAATCCTAACCGGGTTTACTAGTAACTTGAATTTTCTCCATAGGAATCCATTGTGTGCTTTTCTGTGAAATTTCTTCTGTCTACTTTTGAAAACTTGAAATATTCGTCAAAAATCATACCAAATACTGAAACGTAATTACTTACCTGTTTTAAGTTGAGACCCCAGTGCTGAACCTAGGAGCCCAGTGGTGGATTACAAAAGTAACAAGATCGTACTTTAACTGCAACTTGAATTTTCTCCCATTGGATAACATTGCCAGATTTTCATTGAAAAGTTTGTGTGAACTTTTAAAGTAGCTTTATATTCCTTAAAAATCACTGCAATAACTAAAACGTTTTTACTAGACTGTTTTCAGCCTAGACCCCAGGACTGAATCTAGGATCCAGTCCTGGAACTACCAAAGTAATCTACAAAGTAATCAACTATATTTATATAGAAAACCCCATTGAGCTCAATGCTAAATTGTGTTTAGAATTGTGTTGCCTACTGAAACCCCTGTACCTATTGGGTTTACAAAGTTTATTGCCTTTCTGCAAAGTACTCATCTGAGACCTCTCATATTGAGAAAAGTATATTTTGATATCTGTTGGTTCTAAAAATAAAAAACTATATCTTTGATATAAAAACAATTGGCCTGGAGTTCAGTCTTTGAGTTTGTGAAACCTTTTGCTGACTGAGTGTGTACAACAAATGCTTTACACTGTCCTCTGGTACTGCCTTACTGCTCGACCAGGCTACCACTTTAGAGAGTAGGGTCACACCTGGCTTTAACCTTTGTTATACCTCTGGGGTTTGTGGACTCTATACACACTGTACCTTACTTTGGTCCAGTATATATAGAGTCACTTTCTCACATTATGCTGCATCTTCAGCCGTCTATTCTACCAAATTGCCCGGGGTGCAAAAGGCAAACGCAAACTAGGCTGTACCCAGAGTTTGGACTAGCCTGTAGTGGCAATCAGTCGATACCCAAAGGGCGGGTCAGTTTGTGGGCTGGTGTTTTAGAGATTTGTAGACCTTTTTTGTGGTCTGGAAGGCCATTTTTTGCGTTGCTGTTCCGGATGTTACCGCAAACATTGCTTGCAGCAAGCACAAATGCATGAATTCTCCCACACCTTGCAAAAAAAATATACAACTTGTCTTTACAAGTTCAAAATTGCCCTATTTACAACTAGGGGCCTGTTTTATTCGGGTACCTGGATATATATATTCTGTCTCAGTGTGACCCTCACTGAGCCCCTGTCTAAGACCTCCAAATTGTTGAAACAAAATCTTGACATGAGTTAAACAATCAGTTAGCTTCAGCAAAGAGGGGAAGGGCCATGGTTTTTGCTGCAAAAACATACACACCTAGCATGCCATACACATTGTCTCCTGCACCTACACATCTTCTAATAGCAGCACCCTGCCCCCAGTCTGATTTTCCTGTGGTTCGTGTTTGCCTGCAATGACAAAGATCATCTAAAAACAGTGGAATACAACATACCCAATAAAATCGCAGTGGTTCACACTGAGTCAAGCATTTCCTTAAGCTATTTTTTTTATTTGTTATAACCCACACTCAAAAGCAACCCCATCCATTTAGCGGACCAGGATTAGCAAGGCAACAGAAAATTTGCCAGCTCAAGCCTTCCACTGCAGGCTGAATCAGTGTCGGAGTGAAAAGACAGCAACACACTCATGCAACCATACGCTACTACTCTTTGATACTAAATGTGGTCACGGATAACTTCTCCGAGTCATGGTTGCTGCTCCCTTTAACCACATCCTTTTCCTGCTTTCCCTCAGATGAGTTCTTTCTTCTCTTACAATCCAGCCCAGGCGCCCTCAGCAAATAGCTGAGGTGCCCCGTTAGTTGTTCCATGGGCAGAAGCGAGCCAATGTTTAAGTCCGTTGTTTGTTCTGCTTCTGAACCAAGTTATGACGTCATCAAGAGGTGCCCTGGATGGGAAATGTAATGCCTCTTTTCTTCTCCTCCGCGCTCAAGCACACCACTTTGCAACCTGCCCACCCACCTCTGGAGTAAGATGGAATTGGTGTAATTTCTAGCAGCAGAAAAAGGGGAATACCCAAATTATTTGGACTGATTTACTGTACTGACCCCTTGGAGAGGTGTTGAGTTGTGTGGACATTGGGCAGGCAAGAAGTGGACTGACCTGCTGGCAGTCCTGGACCTTTTTGCTCTACTCTGGGATGAACATTTTGGAGAAATTCCTGAAGTTTTAGGTGAGGTGGTTGGAGTTGTACATTTTAAGCGATTTGCCTGTGTTATTGTGTATAAGCACTGGGCAGGTGGGAAGTGGGGATTGACCTGCTGGTGGTCCTATACCTTTATGATCTACCCTGGGAGAGTATGTGATGTTACAACGCATGCCATTACAATGCATGCTGTTGCAACGCAAAACTTTAACCCTGGGATGCTGGGAACTGAACATTTTAGGGGGGAATCTCCAGGAGACAGGTACCCCCGGCAGGGATGGAGCCCTCTGCGGTGCCCTGGTTGGTATGACACTGCGGTTATTGACCATCCCTCTGAGAGACGAGGGTAAGTGTGAGTTGCCACTGAGGGATGCTTGCCAATAATACCCGGAATGCCCTTTGGTCAGAGCTTGGGAAATGGATAAGGAAAAGGGGCCTTCTGACACTATGCACCATTATATTGCTTGTGCAATCTTTACTCTAATTTTTGTGCCTGTCTTATGACCTGGAATTTTCATAACTGTAATGTCTGTTTAACTATGTTTCTTATGTTTTCTTTGCTCACTGAAGCGGTCTTTTAATAAAGATAATGGGCTACACCTTGGTTCAACCACAAGCAAAGTTTTCTCTCACCTGTGAAACTTTTTCAGTGAGGGGGAGCAGCGACTTGCACATGTGAGTGCACTAGGATGAGGGCATGCTCGATTGAAGCAGAGGCGAAACCTAGCTCTAGCAGGACACACATTCAGGAGCCCCTGTAGACATTAAGTGGAGCAGGGTGGCATTGGGTATCCTTGCATTGCCAGAAGATGCAAGTGTTGATAAGAGGTGTTGATAAGCCTGTGTGAGAAAATGGCCAACTTTGCTTCTGAAAATGTCAGGAAAGTGGGGGTGCAAACTATGCACATTTCAATACATTTTCAGTTTCTAAATGTTGAAACCACAAAAAATTGACTCGTCTGGAGAAAAGAAATCCACAAGGTGACTTTTAGATAATTTGCTTTGTAGAATAGTTTGCTGACTTTACACCCTGCCCAATTGACTCCTCTGAAATAATAACAACAATTTTGAAATTAAATGATTTAATAAATAGCTAAATAATGACTATTACCCAACTAAGCTAATAAATGTATATTTGGACCCATCCCTACATTTGATCTCCTCGTATACATACAGTCACTCACTAACCCTGCTATTGTGACTGACATTTTTTAACGACACATGCACTAGATTAGCTACTTATTACACATGATCCTGAAACACTTCCTTCACAGATCACCCACCCTCATAAATCCAGCAGACAACTACAATAACACATTGATTACGATTTCTGGCCCTCAGTCTGCTATGTTGCACTACAGACTTAAGACAACAAGCATTGGCATAGCCAACAGGTCTCGCTTTTGGGACCTCATAAGTATTTAGTTATGCAGCACAATATCCTTGGTGCAACAACATTAACTGTTGCATGGTTAAACACTTATAAGGTCCCCAAGGACCTTATAAGTGTTTATAAGGTGCTATTGGCAATGCCAATGCTTATTTAGTACTTGTGCCCTGCTTGAAGGGGAAGGGAATCCTTTAAAGAGAGTATTTTTCTCTTTTTGAAACTCAGGAGCAGCAACATTGTGGTGGTGTCATCAGGGCTTTAAATCAAATCTTTTTCAATATTATACACAAACCATAGTTGCTGCTTATTTATCTAATGCAACTAACAACCATTGACAAAGGTAATAGTCGTGACTTGGGGTAAGTATGATGTTACTTGTTGTAGTATCATACATCTGGGTGCATTGAGAAAAACATAAAAATACCAGTCAGGTGGCACACTATGCTCAGTTTTTTCATCCCACTTAAAGCCCTGTGTTTAAGATATGATGATTCCCGAGTGCGAGCGCCTAGAAGCCCTAGTAGTGAGGGAAAGCGGGTAGGAGCGAGGATGCCCAGGGTGCTGGCCTGGAGGGGGAGAGGGCGGCTCCAGGGCTGTAAGAGACAGGCACACCCTCTCCAGAGCCAAATGGGGCCAGTTCAGTGGCCTATGGGACGGACCTAGGGTGAGGCCACTACGGCTCTTGACATCTGGGGCGTGGTGAACTCGGTCGATGAGAGGGGCCAGTAGTCAGTAAACACAGAGGCACGTGACGCTAGTCAGTGGGTGAGTAAGCTTGTTTGGGATAGAGACAGCCGGGGGAGATAAACAACTCCGAGGTAGCGACTGGCGAATTGGACAGGGAGTGACAGGGACCAGTGCAGGCTGCTGTAAGCTCCTCGGCTGGGGCCGAGGTGGAATTGAGAGGGGTTGCCGTAGCACCCAGGGTTTGGGTAGGCTTATTTGGGAGCACCGGAGTTAACTTGTTACCTCACCCACAGGAAGCGGGTGCATAGGTGCCAAAGTGTGTTGGGTTTCGTCGTGAAGTTCTCTGGAGCCTGGAGGTGAAGATGCTGCAGGCGGCCAGGAGAGAAGAGTCCGGTTGGATCCAAGGGTGGATCGAAGATGTAGAGTACCTGAAAGTAGAGGGGACAGAGTTCAGGTCACTAGCCAGTGACCAGAGAGGAGCCAGGAAGGAACCAGGCGATGTTGGGTTGCTATCAGGTGATGTCGAGGTGTTTGTCTCCGCTGCCACGTGGACCAGGAAAGATCGAGGACGTCCAGAAAGTAGTCACGGGCTGTCCCACAAAGGCTCTCGCTGTTGGCGGTGTCGATACTCAAATCGGAGTCACCAAGTCTTGGCAAATGCAACCCACGCAGGAATCGAAGATGTCGTCTGAATCAGACCAGGAAGGTCAGATCGGTAGCTCCTTTTCAGGGGAGCTGGGGCCAGTCTAGGGGAACCAGAGCAGCAGTGTATTTTTGATGGATCATCGTCACAGAGGCCACTAGCCAACGGGCAAGTGACCGGACAATGCGTCAAGCAGGAAAAGTGTAAAAGGGACCCACGCAGCACTCGGTGAGTGTGGAGAGGTGATCTTTGGAGCACAGGCTGCTCGGGGCTAGGGCTTCTCAAACCCTAAAGCACAGCATCGAGGGTCCTTCGGGAGCTGCACAGGAAGCACTTTGTCGACTTTTCAAGATGACCGGTCCCACGTCTCACGTCGCCTCCACGGGTCTAAGCTTTGCTAGGACTGTGGATCGGGCTGTTGGAAGTCTGGGAGTTCAGGTCTTGTTGGTCTCTGTTGTTTGAGCTCTGGCGGGAGCAATGGCAAAGAAAGTCTCGATGTGCTGCTGGTGCCTGATTGCACACGGTGGCCACTCCTTGACCACAAGGGAGATTCTTCAGTCTTCTACGTCGAGCAGGATGTCGAAGGGTCCAGAGTTTTGTTTCAAAGTTTCAGTCAGGATGATCTAAGTTGCATTGGCACAGCTCCTACCTTTATTCCAAATCAAGGGGCTGGATCACCTGCTAGGTCCCTCCTATGGTTGGGACCCAGGAAGGGGGTGATTACACCTCTTTCCCTTTGTCCAGTTTCACGCCAGAGCTGGGGCTGGAGTGCCCCAGCACTGGTTTGAACTGGACTTTGCATGGGACACCTTCGTGTGCCCCAGGCAGTGTCTAGTTTCATTCAACCCTCCCTGCTACAATCCACTATCTCCTGTCTGGGGTGGTGTGACACCTCCCTGTGACAGGAAACCTATTGTCCAGGCCTCCCCTGCTGGAGTTTCAGTCAGCAGCAGGAGGCCAGACTTGTGTCTGTGGCAGGAGCATCTATTTTGTGATGCTGGGGCTCTGGTTAGATTTAACCGCGTTTAAGCAAAGTAACATGTCTTCTCCCTCTAGAAGGGTGGAATGCTACCCCCATCACCAGGACTGGTGAGGGGGTAGTATTCCAAAGCGTATGACACCTTACACGACATGTTTTGATAAAGCCAAACCAAAGTTAGCAAGTAACCGCAAGGATTATAATGCACTTAAGAGTATATGGGATGGCAATATCCCAGAACAGCTAAGGGACTTGGTTCCGAAAGCTGCAGACAGGCTCAGCTCATGCTAGAGCACCATCTCACATAAAACCAAGCACTCTGCCTCCAGGATTGTTAAGGCGTGCCATAGAAGTGACTTATAGGTGTATATGTGTCCAGATATATGTTTAGATATAGGTATACTATATCTAAGCAAGGGGTGATTACACGACCTTGCCCCAGCTGAGTGATCAGCCAGTTGTGTCAGTTTGGATAGCCAATAAGAAAAGGAGAGATTCCCTTGAACAGGACTGAATTTACAAAACTCCTGTTCAAGGGAATCTCTCCTTTTCTCATCGGTTGGTTAACCCTACTTCCCTTGATTTTTGTTAAAGGGTACCTCTCATATTTTCCTCCAGTTTGGTTAGCCAGCCAGGGGTGGCAAAAGATGTGCTGCAGCCCCTGGTAGGCCTTGGATACACCTATGCCCTGGGTACCTATGGCACACTGTACAGGAGCTGATAAGGTGACCCAATACCCAATTGGTGATGTACCTAAAGTACATGGTTATGAAATTAGAGAGAGAACAGCAGGCTGTGGGTCTGATTAGCAGGCCCACAGCCACATTAAGTCGAAAACCAGTGAAGCAAAAAGAAAAAAATGGGGTGACCATTGGAAAGCAGACCCTACTCTCCTACATATCAACCCCCCCCCCCAAACGCAGGGACATTAAACTTAACCTTGACCAGATAAGTCTTCATGTTCTAAGTGGAAGTACCTGGAGAGACCATCTGCATTGCCATGGTCAGTCCCTGGTCTGTGCTCCACTGTAAAGTCCATCCCCTGTAGGGAAATGGACCACCTGAGTAGTTTGGGATTCTCAGCTTTCATCTGATTTAGTAGCCACAAGAGGGGCTTATGGTCTGTCTGAATTCTGAAGTGAGTGCCAAACAAGTATGGTCTCAACTTCGTCAGGGCCCAAACCACAGCAAAGGCCTCCCTCTCAATGGCTGGCCAACGTTTCTCTCTAGGGTTCAGCCTTCTGCTTATGAAAGCAATGGGCTGGTCTTGACCATCTACATTAAGTTGTGAAAGCACAGCTCCCACCCCCAACTAAGAAGCATCTGTTTGGACAATGAACACTTTGGAGTAGTCAGGACTCTTTAGGATAGGTGCAGAGCACATGGCCTTCTTCAGGTCATCAAATGCCTTTTGACAGCTAACTGTCCACTGAACCTTCTTTGGCATCTTCTTAGATGTCAGATCATTTAATAGTGTCACAATGGACCCATAATTCTTTACAAATTTCCTGTAATACCCAGTCAGGCCCAAGAAAGCTCTGACCTGAGTCTGGGTGGTTGGAGGAGTCCAGTCCTGTATGGTCTGGATCTTACTCTCCAGTGGTTGAACCTGACCCCCACCTACCAGGTGGCCCACGTACACAACCTTGCTCTGCCCTTTCTGGCACTTGGTTGCCTTGATAGTTAGGCCTGCCTTTTGCAGGGCCTCTAAAACCTTCTTCAGGTGGATCAGGTGATCCTCCCAGGTGGAGCTGAAGACAGCAATATCATCAAGATAAGCTGCACAAAAGTCATCCAACCCAGAAAGGACTTGGTTCACCAACCTTTGGAAAGTGACAGGTGCATTCTTCGAACCAAAGGGCATTACCACAAATTGATAATGACCTCCAGGGGTTGAGAATGCTGTTTTGGCCTTGGACTCCTCAGCTAACCTGATTTGACAATAGCCAACTGTCAAATCAAATGTGCTCAGAAACTTGGCAGAAGCCAATCTATCAATGAGCTCATCTGCTCTTGGAATGGAGTGAGCATCTGTCCTAGTGACAGCATTGAGACCTCTATAGTCCACACAAAACCTCATTTCTCTCTTGCCATTTTTGGTATGGGGTTTTGGCACAAGGACTACTGGGCTGGCCCATGGGCTCTCTGATGGCTCAATCACTCCAAGCTCAAGCATATTTTGCACCTCAGTCTTTATACAGTCCCTGACATGGTCAGGTTGCCTGTAGATTTTACTCTTCACAGGCAGACTGTCACCAGTGTCCACCTCATGGGTGAACCAGTTAGTCTGACTAGGTGTCAATGAAAACATGTGTCTGAAAGACTGTAGAACCTGTCTGCAGTCCTGTTGCTGCTGGTCAGTGCGGCTGCCATCTAAGGCCACACCATCAGCTGAACCATCATCAGGGTTATGGGATAACAGGTCTGGGAGAGGGTCACTCTCTTCCTCCTGCTCCCCATCTGTATCCATGAGCAAGCCCATGTTTGCCCTGTCCACAAATGCTTTTAATCTGTTTACATGGAGCACCCTGTGGGGGCTCCTAGGGGTGCCAAGGTCCACAAAGTAGGTGACCTCTCCCTTTTTCTCAATTATGGTGTGGGGTCCAGACCATTTGTCTTGGAGAGCTGCTGGAGCCACTGGCTCCAACACCCACACCTTCTGTCCTGGCTGGTACTCAGTCAGCACAGCCTTTTGGTCATGCCAAGCTTTTTGGAGTTCTTGGCTAGCCTCAAGGTTTTTGGATGCTTTCTCCATGTATTCAGCCATCCTGGAGCGGAGACCAAGTTCATAGTCCACTATGTCAAGTTTAGGCTTTTTGAGAGGTAACTCCCATCCTTCCTTCACAAGACACAGGGGACCCCTTACAGGATGTCCAAACAAAGGCTCAAAAGGGCTGTAGCCAACCCCCTTTTGTGGGACCTCTCTGTAAGCAAAGAGAAGGCAGGGTAAAAGGATGTCACACCTTCGCCTAAGCTTTTCAGGTAACCCTTTTATATCCCTTTTAGGGTCTTGTTAAATCTTTCAACAAGCCCATTGCACTGTGGATGGTAGGGTGTAGTGAACTTGTAGTTAACACCACACTCTTTCCACATTGCTTTTAGATATCCAGACATGAAGTTTGTACATCTGTCTGAAAGAACCTCCTTTGGAAAGCCCACTCTGGAGAATACTCCAAGTAGGGCCCTTGCCACAACAGGAGCTGTTGTGGTCCTCAGGGGTCTGGTGGCATAATCCACTACCACCAGTATAAATCTGTGCCCAGATGCTGTTTGGGGGTCCATTGGTCCAACAATGTCTATCCCCACTCTTTCAAAGGGTACCCCCACCACAGGTAGTGGTATGAGGGGGGCCTTTGTGGTGCCACCTGATTTGCCACTGGCTTGGCAGGTGGCACAGGAGTGACACAACTCCTTGGTATCTTCTGACATGTGAGGCCAGTGAAAGTGAGGGGCAAGCCTGTCCCAGGTTTTGTTCTGGCCTAGGTGTCCTGCTAGAGGAATATCATGTGCCAAGGTTAGAAGGAAGCCCCTAAATTGCAGAGGTATGACAAACCTCCTGGCAGCACCAGGCTTGGGGTCTCTAGCCTCTGAATAAAGGAGCCCATCATCCCAATACACTCTATGGGTACCTTGAGCATTCCCAGCAGCCTCAGCAGCAGCCTGCTGTCTGAGGGGTTCAAGAGAAGGGCAAGTTAATTGAGCCTGCCGCAGGTCTGCCCTTGACGGTCCCCCTGTCCCCAGAAACTCAACCTGATCAGGTTCAAGCTCTTCCAGGACAGTCTCCTCTTGGATCACAGAATCAGCCTCCTGTGAGGACTGATCCTCAACTTGGGGCAAGTGGGAAGGCACTGCCTTTACCCTCTTGCTCTTTCTCTTGGGTTGTGTCTGGTCTATTGTTCCAAGATCCAGCACAGGTTCAGGTAAGCACTTTTTGGCCTGTGACCTGGTCACAGCAAGGACATGTGCTGAAATACCTAGCATCTCTGCATGAGTCCTGTACTCCACTTCTGACCACATTGAATCCTCTAGATCATTGCCCAAAAGACAGTCAACTTGGAGGTCTGCACTTACCACAACTCTCTTGAGGCCAGTTACCCCTCCCCAGGAGAAGTTAACAATTGCCACACTATGGGGAGTAGTGATATTGCTAGCATTGGTCACCAGATAATTATCACCCAGAATAAATTGTCCAGGGTCACAAAGTTAGGTGTCTGGCACATGTGTCCCTGTAGGCTTGAGCCACTTTACCATTAATCAAAGGTGTCTGCCTGTACTTGCCCAGAGTACTGGGACTCATAGTAAGGGACATATCTATGTCCCCCTCACAGATCAAGACTGCCTGAGTAGGAACTCTGACTAGGCCAGGCTCCATCTCAGTACCCATGGTTAAACCCACTATAGCTTTATTTTGGGGGCCACCACTTCTGACTGTACTAGGGGGTGCAGTTGCCTTAGGGGCTGCAGTGGAAGGGGCTCCATCTTTCTTAGTACACTCACTAAACCAGTGAGAAACTATCTTACAGTAATTGCACCAAGGTTTCTTTGGGCCTTCAACCTTCTTCTTTTATCCATTTTGGGACCCCCCTCCTTAGTATTATTTTTGGGGCCTAAAGAAGACTTCTGGTCTTTTTGTTTCTGATCTCCACCCTTCTGGTCTGCCTTCTTTTGATCACCACCTTGGTTCTGGGGTTTCTGCTTAACCCTGGTTCTGACCCATTTGTCTGCCTTCTTTCCCAATTCTTGGGGAGAGGTCAGATCTGAGTCAATCAGGTGCTGATGCAACAACTGGTTCTGGCAATTATTAAGGATCTGTTCTATCATTATTAGATTGTACAATCATGTATAGTTTGAAACTTTACTTCCCAGCAACCAACCTTCCAGAGCCTTAGTGGCACAATCAACAAAATTAGTCCAGTCCTGAGTCTGAGCTTTTTGGGTATCTCTGAACAACAACCTGTATTGCTCAGTGGTTAGGCCAAACCCTTCAATAAGAGCACTCTTCAGGACAGAGTAGTTTTTAGCATCCTCAGGTCTAACAGTGAGGAGCTTATCTCTCCCTTTTTCTGAAAAGTAGGGAGCCACAAGATTGCTGCCCACTGATCTTGAGGAACCTGCTGTACCATGCAGGCTCTCTCAAGAGCAGTTATCCATTTGTGGATGTCATCCCCACTTTTGTAGGGGGGCACAATCTTACTCAGGTGTCTATTGTCAGAGGACCTGTCTTTATCCTTAGGGATACTGCTGCCACCAGTAGAATCTAATCCACTTAACTTTTGCTCCCTTGCCAAAGCAAGTTTAGCTTGGGCCAGGGATATCTCTTCCTTCTCTATCTGGAGTTGGACAGCTCTCATCCTAGCCTCATGTTCCTTTCTCTGGGGGGAAGTCATTCCCCTTTGAGATCCTCTGGAGGCATTAGACTGGTCAGATTCTCTAGAGGGGGATCTAACCCTTCTAGTGCCAGGGTAAAGTCTACTGCTAGGTCTGGAAAGGTGTGCCACCTCTCCGTCCCCATGTAGGCTTAAGTTGGTCCTGCTCAGTCTTCAGACTTGAACCTGGCCATTCCCCTGATCATCCAAGCCATCTCCATCCTCATCATCGTCTACCTCGTCAGGCTCAACTTCTGGGGTCTGGGTCTCATCTTCGCTGGGGGTCTCTTCTCCTATCTTTCCTGAAGGACCTGTCTCAGTCTTCTTTTCATGATCAGCTTTCTCTAAGATAGCTATGAGGATAGGGATGGTGGGGTTGTGACCCCTTTTCAGCCCCCTTGAAGTGCATAGGGCACTCAAGTCTTTGTGGCTGAGTTTTTCATAACTGGATGGTGCCTTGGGAGGGTAACCCACAGGTAGAGAACTGGATGGTTCACCTGTGCCAGGCATGACTAGTGAGGTGTAAGTGGTGCACTTACCTACACTATTTGTTTTCCTACTTGAACCTCTCTAGAGGTTGTAGTCAGGGTGTGCTAAGCCCTTTGGTCTACAGCCACTAAATTCAGTAGAACTTAAGTATGCTAAGCTTTGTTTATATGTACCTATGGTACTTGATGTGATCTTTCAAATGATATTGTTAAAGATTGCAATTGGTAAAACAAACAGCGAGCTCAAATCCCAACCGCTGCTGGAAGTTGGCCTGGTATATGATGAGCACTAATTCTAGTGAGCACCTTGTACCAGTCTAAACGACCCTCATGGTGATTGGTTATAAGTCAACCTTATAGACCAGCTATCCTAATGGTAGCGTGGACAAAGCAGGCTTAGGCTAAACACAAGAGGTCATGTGAAGCCAGCTGTTTTACCATATGCAATCCCTTTAATACCAAATGAAAGGACACCACACAAGTTATATATTATAAAAATATATGTATTTATTACTAGAATAATCCCCTATACTCTTTATGAGCACAGAAGCACAAGCGTTAAACAAAGAACACAGTATAACATACAATAAGCTGCACAATTATGGATAGGCCGGGTGGCCACTCAAACCATATATTAAGAAAGTGGTATAAGAACCACGTCACGAACAATGAACAGGCCTAGGGCCTTGGGAATCACTGGGCCTACACTGGACTGATGAAGGTTAGGTCATAGGAGGCCCACTGGATACGGGTGCAGAGTCTATAGGCAACCGCGTTTACCATACAAGTCAATGGTGCGTAAAAATCAGAAAGTTATAGGTTTAGGAGTCTTCTGACTGGACTAGAACTTAGGCACTTAAAACTAGGACACTAGAGGTGTAATCCCCTATGGGAGCACTGGAGTTAACTCGTTACCTCACCCACAGGAAGCGGGTGCATGGGTGCCAAAGTGTGTCGGGTTTCGTCTTGAAGTTCTATGGAGCCTGGAGGTGAAGATGCTGCAGGCGGCCAGGAGAGAAGAGTCCGGTTGGATCCAAGGGTGGATCGAAGATGTAGAGTACCTGAAAGCAGAGGGGACAGAGTTCAGGTCAATAGCCAGTGACCAGCGAGGAACCAGGAGGGAACCAGGCGAAGTCGGGTTGCGGTCAGGTGATGTCGAGGTGTTTGTCTCCGCTGCCACGTGGACCAGGAAGGATTGAGGACGTCCAGAAGGTATTCACGGGCTGTCCCACAAAGGGTCTCACTGTCGGCGGTGTCGATACTCGAATCTGAGTCACCAAGCCTTGGCAAATGCAACCCATGCAGGAATCAAAGATGTCGTCTGGATCGGACCGGGAAGGTCAGATCGGTAGCTCCTTTTCAGGGGAGCTGGAGCCAGTCTGGGGCAACCAGACCAGTGGTGTAGTTTTGATGGATCGTTGTCACAGAGGCCACTAGCCAACGGGCAAGTGACTGGACAATGCATCAAGCAGGAAAAGTGCAAAATGGCCCCACGCAGCACTCGGTGAGTGTGGAGAGGTGATCTTTAGAGCACAGGCTGCTCGGGGCTTGGGCTTCTCAACCCCAAAGCACAGCGTTGAGGGTGCCTCAGGAGCTGCACAGGAAGCACTTTGTTGACTTTTCAAGATGGCCGGTCCCACGTCTCACGTCGCCTCCACGGGTCTAAGCTTTGCTAGGACTGTGGATCGGGCTGTTGGAAGTCTGGGAGTCCAGGTCTTGTTGGTCTCTGTTGTTTGAGCTCTGGCGGGAGCAATGGCAAAGAAAGTCTTGATGCGCTGCTGGTGCCTGCTTGCACACGGTGGCCACTCCTTGAGCACAAGGGAGATTCTTCAGTCTTCTACGTCGAGTAGGATGTTGAAGGGTCCAGAGTTTTGTTTCAAAGTTTCAGTCAGGATGATCTAAGTTGCATTGGCACAGCTCCTACCTTTATTCCAAATCAAGGGGCTGGATCACCTGCTAGGTCCCTCCAATGGGTGGGACCCAGGAAGGGGGTGGTTACACCCCTTTCTCTTTGTCCAGTTTCACGCCAGAGCTGGGACTGGAGTGCCCCAGCACCGGTTTGAACTGGACTTTGCATGGGACACCTTGTGTGCCCCAGGCAGTGTCTAGTTTCATTCAACCCTCCCTGCTACAATCCACTATCTCCTGTCTGGGGTGGTGTGACACCTCCCTGTGACAGGAAACCTATTGTCCAGGCCTCCCCTGCAGGAGTTTCGGTCAGCAGCAGGAGGCCAGACTCGTGTCTATGGCAGCAGCATCCATTTTGTGATGCTGGGGCTCTGGTTAGATTTAACCACTTTTAAGCAACGTAACATGTCTTTTCCCTCTAGAAGGTTGGAATGCTGCCCCCGTCGCCAGGACTGGCCAGGGGTAGTATTCCAAAGCATATGACACCTTACACAACATGTTTTGATAAAGCCAAACCAAAGGTAGCAAGTAACCGCGAGGATTATATTGCACTTAAGAGTATATGGTATGGCAATATCCCAAAACAGCTAAGGGACTTGGTTCCGAAAGCTGCAGACAGGCTCATCTCATGCTAGAGCACCATCTCACATAAAACCAAGCACTCTGCCTCCAGGATTGTTAAGGCCTGCCATAGGAGTGACGTATAGGTGTATATGTGTCCAGATATAGGTTTAGATATAGTTATACTATATCTAAGCAAGGGGTGATTACACAACCTTGCCCCAGCTGAGTGATCAACCAGTTGTGTCAGTTTGGATAGCCAGCCAGGGGTGGCAAAAGATATGCTGCAGCCCCTGGTAGGCCTTGGATATACCTATGCCCTGGGTACCTATGGTACACTGTACAGAAGCTGATAAGGTGACCCAATACCCAATTGGTGATGTACCTAAAGTACATGGTTATGAATTTATAGAGAGAACAGCAGGCTGTGGGTCTGATTAGCAGGCCCACAGCCACATTAAGTCGAAAACCAGTGAAGCAAAAAAAAACAAATGGGGTGACCATTGGAAAGCAGACCCTACTCTCCTACACTTATGGATGGGCAGAGGTAGCACTGAGAGAGAGTGGGGCAATCCCCTAGGGTTTGGACAGGGCTGTGGGCTGAGTGAGGTAGCACCTGAGACAGGGTTGAAGTACCTCTTGTGGCAGTGGGCGTGGTGGGGCAGGACAGTGCTTAGAGTCTTAAGAAAGTGCTACACCAAATAAAACAACAGGAAACTTTGAAGGCGTTCTTTTGTTAGAAGTATGTTCAGTAAGAAGAGGGTTTCAGGCTTGAGGCTTGTGAGCTGAGCACTCGGATAGAAACACGAATTGCGGATTTACCGAGTGGGGAAACAAAAAAGAGACCCTGGCAGGGGGAAACAAAAATGAGACCCTAGCAGGGAGGTTTTTTTCCTTTTGGAAGTTATACTAAATCTACAGTGGGACTCAAGTCGCTAATTTTTTTAAAGTCACAGAATTCGTTTTTCTACCAGCCTCCGATGCAGTCATTTAGCTGGCAGAGATGCGATCATTGTCACTAACTGATGCACGTCACCCAGCGCCGAGTCTGTGATTCACATTGACTTGTCTAAAGAAATAAGATCACAATGTAATGACTGCTCGGTAAACCTCTTTTGTCAACATAACTGCAGGAACATTTCCATCTTCAAGTGACTGCCCTGTGATTATTCACCATCTCTTCTCGGAGGGGGTGACGGGCGAAGGCTGGTGACAAGCCAAACTTCTGTCAGGTGTGATTACTCATGTCTTGGAGGAAAACCATATGATTTTAATTATCAATAGTGCACTTTGCATTTGAAAACCAGCCCTGTTACTCTGAGGATCGCCCAAAGTTATTTATTAGTAGGAGATCGAATGTTGTCTTGGACATATGAGATGCGGCCAAAATTATGCCATATTGTCTTTTTGCATGGCGCTTATGCTGCTCAGAATGGGTGGGGATTAAATGAGACTGTAGAAAGATTGTGGAACTTACAGACACCTTCGGCAAATCGTTGATCATCCTTTCCATGAATAGTTAGCCCATAATGTGGCAGATCAAAAGTCCAACAAAAGAAAGTCATCGCGATCACTGTGAAAGCAAAGTGATTGTGATTGCGATGACGTGCTGCTAAAGCACGCGAGGGATGCGCGTGCAGCAACGCACTCGCTTGTGCGTGTGAGAGTAAGCTGGTGGCCGCTTTAGTAGCATTTCTAAAAGCCGCTACTAAATGTCTCTCCGAGCAATGCATGCGTGCTGACTCAGTGAGACCTAAATATGACAGATGGCACGTTAGCGCACCTCTCTCCTCATCACACCTGACACAATAACACCTCCCACATAGGCAGCACTACAATCTAGCATTCTTCCAGTCAAGCACAGTCTAAAGTATAGCATGTTACACTTCCAATAATGTGCGTCAACCTATCGTCAGAACCCTGACGCTGTATATTAATGCAATTACAATTCAATGCAATAAACATGATAAAACTCAGTCAGGTCTCTCATTAGGAAGATGTGTGAAAATGAATCTGAAATCCAAAATAAAAGTTAAGGCAGCTGTAACATGCACAAGTCTTCCTTTTCAGCCTGGGAACATGGACAATTATAGCCCGTTTTCAAGATTCACCTCTGCAAAAATATACCACACAGTTTGATGTCAAGGAGTATGGTAAGAGCACTCCAGGATATCCTTTCAATGATGTGTGTAAAGAATCAATTTAAGTTTAGTAGAATCAAAAAATGTAGCAGTAAAAATGTTGAGACAAAAAAGTGGCAACTAACATTTATTTCTATGTGAGGTCACAAAAAAGTGTACTCTCTTAAGATTCTTACTTTTATATGGTAATACATATCTTAACTTCATCTAGTCTTCACCAAGTCCTATGAATAGATACATCTAACTTACAACAAACATGCACACATGTCATTTTGTCATCATGTATTAACCCTTGTCCTACCCATTATCATACAGATACCCCAGAGCTTACACGTTTACCTTAATTGACTCTTTTATTCATATCCAAGTCCATACCCTAACCCTCATCTCAACTCTAACCCTTTACCCAAACCATTCACCCTAACCATTCCCGATTTATATAACAACTTCCTATGATTTTTTGTTACTGCAAACCTTTACCTTGTCGATCTCTTTCTACGGGGGAGAATTGCTGTCAAGAAATTACAACATACCAACACCTTTACTGTCTGTTCCTTCTGCAGTGCTGCCCAGTTTTGAAGTTTCCATAGAACCAAAGATTCCGTTTTTCTATGTTGATGATGATGAAGTGCATGTGGACATCAAAGCAAGGTAAGTTCTTGGTGGAAAACAGAGGCAGCTTGTTTCCAAAACCCTTGTTTGTTGTGGCCCATATCTTTGCTGTGCTTGGTTGTTCGACCCAGGCAAGTAAGAGCCTGGCACATGTCACAGATAATTATATTTAATAGGTGTTAGAACTTTTCAACACAGGCTTTGCACTGGTGTATATCTTGAGGAGAAATCTCTGGTTAACAGGTATATGTTATGTTTGACAATTCCGCACCCGCCCTCGACACCTTTTTTACATTTACCTCATCTCACAACCTTTTTTGGTGGGAAGTGAGACACTATTGGTCACCTGAGATTGTTTAAGGGTAATGCCCAGGTTTCGTGTTGCTGAGGGAGGCGGGGTGATTTATACTGCATAATCTTTGAATACCATTTGATTCTTTATATTTACAGCACCACCATTGTTGCTATTGGCCTTTGTAGAAAAAACATGAATAGTGTGCCTAATACAAAATAGGTTTACCACGTGAATCACATACAAAAAGAACTGAGATCAGGAGCTCATTCAAGAATGAGAGCAACTTGTGTGACGTTTCCCCCAGTTTGTACTGACGGGTTACCCCCTCCTATCTGGAATATTCCTGCATTACCGGAGACATTTTTGTCTATGCAATGTGAACAATGTGAAGTATTTACACAGTCCTTTTGAAAAATAATTCTATCAGTTCTTGCTTGTTCTCAAAGTTCTATTGAAGAACATCCATTGTTACCTGGTCTGTTATCAATCAATCAATCAGTCATTTGTTAAGCTCACTACATACCCGCGAGGGTCTCAAGGCCTTATCAGGGTCCTACTGGAGCATTGGTCATTTTATGCTGAACTCCCACCCGAGTAAACAAAGATTTTAACCAGTGTCACCTCAAATTTAAAAAAAAAACAAATTTTCATATCATTTAGATGTAAAACTCAAAATATTGCACGCACTTTAAACACAGCTTCTTGAACAATTTCTTGTAAAAAATGTAGACACAAATAGATATTCAGTGCTGCTTTCAATTTGATAAGAGATATAAAATTTCAACAATAGTTTAGGGCATTTTAAAAGAAACATCAAAAATACTGAACATTGATTCTTTTCCACTCAGTATTTCAAACTAAGGGGAGACAAGACTGTTGGGCCTGACCTTCTAGGCAGGGTCACCCCCAGATTGTTGCCTTCTGCTACAAACGTCCTTTATGTTGGCATTATGACTTTGTGCTCTCCCCCATTCCCCCCAATAACCAGTGATAAAGTGCTTGTGCTCTCTCCCTAAACATGTTAAATTGGTATATACCTAATTGCTAATTTAATTTACATGTAAGCCCTAATACATGGTGATACATGTACCCAGGGCCTGTATATTAAATGCTACATGTGAGCTACAGAACTAATTTTGACACCCACCAAAGTAGCACTTTAAAATATGCCTACTAGCCTGCTACCGAAGCTGTTCTGTGCAGTTTTAAAACTGCCATTTCAACCTGGCAAAAATAAACCTTTTGTCAGATCTAATCCTTCCATTTAATACGTACAAGTCACCCCTATGGTAGGCTCCTAACTGTCCCTAGGGCACGATGCATGTTATTTAAAAATTAGTATATGTTTAAGTTTTACATATCCTCGTCGTTTTTCACTGTTGTAAAGCGATCTTTCCCATTGTCTAGTACTGTGTTGCTGGATTACATTTAATAATGTACTAACTCCAGATTGGAAGCAGATAGCGAAATAATACTTGGGATCTTTTGAATTGTAATTTTAAATCCTCTTCAATGGTAAAGTCAGATTTTAAGCCACAAGTCTAGAAACGCCACTTTAAAATGTTGTAATTTCTGTGCCCAAATCAACAATGCCTTTCTGCCAGTTGCCAGGGTCACAGGACAGTGGCTGTCTCTCCTGGGATGGGTTGTTTATTCCTTCCACACATGGGGACAAAGGAGCTTAGGGGTCTCAGGATAGGCCATCCTGGCAGGATGGGCTAAGAGGACTTTTACCCAGCCTTGAAATACATTTCAAAGTACCATGCCTGCAGTACATACAAAGGACTTGTAAACTATCAAGAGTATGTATTTCCTATAGAGGAAAGTGTACCTAGGCATGGGATTGTCAGGATGGGAATGAGCTCCATTGATCCATCATTGACCTCTTGATCCATCAGGATAATTGCAAACTTCACATTACCACATAAAAAAACAACTTATAGCAATAGTGTGCTCCATATAGGAGCCATCATCCCAAAGCGTTGCATGATAATCTGCCTTTTGGGCAATTTTTAAGATTACGTGCCAACTGAAGCAATATCCAGGATTATGACAAGCAATCACAACAATTAGCTGTCAAAGTGGAGGCATGCCAGTACCCAGTCATTGCATAAAAACTGCACAAAACATGAAAAAAACTACAATAGGGCGGCTTTACTGGACCTGCACACAAGACCCATGAGAGATGTACTGGCATGTGTGACCACATTTTCACCAGAGTCCAATGTACTTCAGAAAATCATCAAAAAACATTGGGCCATTTTGCAGACTACTACCTGCCAGGTTCGCTTTCAAAAGAACAATCAACCTGAAAGACTTGTTGATCCATACCAGACTAGGCAAACCCACACGACCAGCACAAAGGTCCTTATGGGACCGTTCTGCATGGTGGGACACTTCCCTTGTGGATCTTGTAAAGTATGTACTCTTACTGACATCACAAAAGAAATACAGTTGTGCACAATGAAAAAATGGGAACAAACAAGACATACAAATTGCAACACCAAAAACTGCATCTATTTGATCACATGTCCGTGACATATGAGATATGTAGGCATGATGACTAGAGCAGCAAAAATAAGAATTATGGAACGCTGAAGTAACATACAATGTGAAAAATCCAGCACTAAGATACGTACACACTACCTCACAATGGGCCATTCTCCAGATGACGTCTGCTGGACAATATTGGAAGCACACCCACACATGAATAAGAATACACTGTTAAAAAAGGAACAGAATTGGATTATTCATTTGTCCGCCCATTTTTGGTCAGTTATTTATTCCCTTGGATAACTTCACAGTGGAAGTGCTCCTCCAGTGATCCCACCCATATCGCTTTTAGATCTATAGGTGTAACTTTAGTCTTTCACTACTTTCGTGGTGTGGAGGTTCTCCAGGGGCATGTATTTGTCATTGTAACACATGCCTCACCTTTATCATATGTGTGTGTGCTGTCTTTTATGATATGCAGTGACATGTTTGTTTTTATGTGTTCTAGGACGATTTTTATTGAAAAATAAGTATTATCCCCACCATTATTTGGTTGAGTGATTGGCAATCTCCACCTGAATCTGAATCTGACATATTAGAGATACCTTTCACTGTGTAGATTAGGATATTTCTGCTCCTAAAGAGTCGTTGTTTGATCTCTTCAGACATATCCCAGGTGATAAACATGTTGACCCATCAATAATTTACTTACCTATCGAGGATCATTGTCTCCACTAATAGCACACTTCATTTTCAATTGGACATAGTGAGCTCATTCATTAAATTGTATTGACCTTGGGACTCAATTGCTCTATTTTAACACACTCTCTTTTTTTCACACTCATTATCACCAATCTACACTTCTAGCCCACACACCCCACTTCATCATACAGCAACCAGCAAAAAGATCTCCTGCAAGAGACCCTTCGCTGGTCCCCGCCAGGCATTGCAGCGCCGGCCCAACGAGGAGCTGCCCAATGATGAAGCATTAAAGATAATGGTGTAACCCAGTAACCCTCAGAACCTGAGTAGATGTTCTAAGAAAACTAGTGGTTCTGTCAGGGATTTCAACTGATTTGTAATAGGTACTTAATCATTTAAAAACAATATGTTTCAATCATATACTGAAGTAACACACCAAAAGGAAAAAATAATTTCTGCCAAAACAACTAAATTCCTTTACTTGGCACTTTTTGTGTACATATAAATCAATGGACGACTGTCAGAGACATAAAACACACATTCCGCGTATGAGCCAATGGCTGTGTAGTACAGGTAGTGACTTTTAGTGATCTGTGTCAAGGTGCTGTACAGGGGTGACTTAAACAACGTATATAACACACAACAAAAAATATTTAACATGTGGGTCCACTATGCAGTGCATATATCCCTATGGAAGATACTGTTCTTTGCACAAGCAAGCAGTTCCGGACGTATGAGGACATCTCTTTTTTCTCCATTCAATTAATTTGATCACCTTGGCGGCGCCGCTCTCCATTAATTTCACCAGCTGGTGAAGGAAGAATTTTGACTTATACTGACCACTATCTATGGAAGTGAGTTGGAGGTGTCGGGTGACACCTCCCTGAAAATTGCTGCAAAGTTGCACACGCACCTTTATCATCTCAACTCGTTTAGCTGTAACTCTCCCCCTGCCTTGATGAAAACCCGCCTCTGATGCACATTATTCAGCACAAACGTTAAGGGTCGAAACGTCAATGTTGTTGTATCTATGAGTCCACACAATACCCTGACTTGAACAAAGAACAGTATCTTCAATAGGGATATATGCAATGCATTGTGGACTCACATGTTAAATATTTTTTGTTGTGTGTTATATATGTTGTTTAAGTCACCCCTGTACAGCACCTTTGATTTGTATATACACAAAAAGTGCCAAGTAAAGGATTGTAGTTGTTTTGGCAGAAATTGTTTTTTCCTTTTGGTGTGTTACTTCAGTATATGATTAAAACAGATTGTATTAAAGAGTTAAGTACCTAATACAAATCAGTTGAAATCCCCGACAGAACCACTGTTTTTCTTAGCAGTGATGAAGCATGACACCCAGTTGGGTGTGTGAGGGCTCTTGCTCCTATTGGAGCACATTCCCATTCTGAAAATCACGTGTCTAGATACACTTTCATCTATTCGAACTGCATACTCTTGTTGGTTTACAAGTCATATTTAGGAGCACATGTGCTGGACCTTATTGCTCCTGGGTTCCCTCTTCCATTTGGATATATGTACATACAAAGACTCCAGGACTGCTCTTGCTTTTGCCCATGCAGGCAGTTAGGAGCTCAACCCAGAAAGGAAAGAGGAACCGTGCAGTACTAGTTTGGGAGTAGGCCAGGGGTTGCACCCCCACAAAGGCTGGCACTGGGGATTAAAGGTGGAACTCTCAGACCCCAAATCAGATCACTTCTGAACCTGTGGAATACTCAGGAAGACCGCCCTGCTGGTCGAAGGACTGTTTGGGGGGCATTAGGTAATATGACAGTAAGATGGCCGCCACCTAGCAAGGCTCTGCTGGCCGAGAAATCAATCCGACAATCATCCCTTCTCAGAGGACATGTCAATCCGGTCTTCCATACAGCTCTGGCAGTTGACAGCTGCCTGAAGCTGTTTGGCCCTTTGTTATTGCCCTGGGCGTGGCTCCAGAGTATCCAACATCAAACTTGTGGGCCCAGATTGAGGGCTGGTCAGTGGGGGCACTGGACCTGAAAGCCCACACTCCTGGGTGACTCTTTTGCCCTGTCCTACCCCCGTTGACTGTTGGCAACTGACTAAATTCCTGTTACAGGTTTGGACTGCAGCTGGCTGCTAGGCTTAAGTGGCTAGCCCTTCAGACAGGCCCATCCTGGTAGAGCTGTGGCTCGGAGCAGTGAGTCACTGATAAGCTGCGATCCATAGCAGCTGGAGGGTACCTCAGAGGGAGGTGAAGCCATTGGGAGCTGGGCCTTGGTGGACTCTATCAGGTGACCCTACAACTGGGTCCGGGTAAAGAAGGGCCCACCAAAGCCATTGGTTGCATCCCTTCAGGTGGTGGCACACCTAGGAGGGGCTTATTTGTGGCACTGCTGGGCTCCTACTGCAGGCTCACACTGGGGAGGCCCGGTTTGATCTGGTGAATATGACTGGAGTATCCTCAGACCTTCAGCGAATGCAGGAGGAGGCACTACATGGACATTGGAGGCCGGGTCTGCTCGTGTCCCCAGCACCTTTTTGGTAGCATCAGGGGAGGAGCAGGACCTAGGACCCACCCTTTGTGGGTGTTACAAGTGAAGCAGATGTGCCATCAGGCACTGCACCATTAGCCAGTGGCACAGCTCCCACTCTGCTCATAATGTGGAGACATGACAACAAACAGCCCAATTCGACATTTGACAACAAGCACCACTCACGAACAGCAGAAGAGCTGGGATTTGGGGTGCAGGAAGAGCCCCATCTGGTGCCACCATGGTAGACCAGGACATACAAAATATGCTCATGGACATGAAAAATAGTCTCCACATTATTGACTCGCGAATGGACCTTCTCATGAACAGAAATGACCACATTAGGAAGATGGTTGATAAGCAGAAAGACTGCGTCAATCAACTAGACAACTGCACCTCGAATATTGAAGATATCCACATTCTGCCGGTGAGCACCTCCTTTGCATGGAAGACCTTACGAACAAAAATCTAAAAGTGCGGTCCAGACGCAACAACCTTCATATTGTTTGTAGTCCCCAAATCTACCGCCGTGGATGACATTAACATTTATGTAGAAACCAACTTTTGCTCTCTCTTTGGCGATGCACTTTCTCCTGTCTTCATAGTAGAGTGTTTGCATCCCACATTGGGCCTGCACCCTCAACCTGGGGCACCAGCACATCCAATAGTGACCTTACTTTTGCTTTTGCTTACCCGTACTTGAGCAAATTATTTATCGCACGCAGAACTGGTTTTACCCTATCTCGAGGATGTAATTAGACTGGCCCCCCTCCTGCTGTGGCTCTCTATTTGGTCATTTCAATGTTTACAACTTAACCAGGTGATCCTCAGGGATTGTTTAAATCTGGATTGCACCAAAAGAATGTTAAACTATGTTAAGAACACTATGTCTGACTTAGGTCTGATATGTGGAAAAGAAACAAAGACAAATCAACTAAAATTGCATGTAGCCTTCTTCCCACGGCCAAAGCTATATTACATTCACATCTCTTGTTTGTACGAAACCCACAGCATAGATATATATTGATCAGATTTAGGATGAACTACATTCCGTTAATGCTCGGTTTCCCAGCTAACATTTATTCTGTGAACGATTTACCTCCATGCCCATGTAATAGTAGAGCACCTCAAACAACGCTACATATTCTCTTGTTTTGCACATTATATGTTCCCCAAAGGAAAGCTCTGTTAGTCCCCATGTTACGGAAATACACTGTTACTCAATATAAGCCTGTACTGCACTTTATACAACAGCTCCCAGATCCCTATATGTGTTACTCTCTTGCTTCCTATTTGTGGACAGTGGCCTGTAGAAGACGTTTAACTTTATAATTGCATTTTTAATGGATTATTTTATCTGAAACTGAAAAATTTATGGCCTTATTTTATATGGTGTAAGTTTTATATAGATTTTATTGAGGTAATGGCTTTAACTTGTTTTTTATCTGTACTTTTTATGCTTTGAAAAAATTTGAAATAAGGTATTTTTGCCTGACTGACTGACCTACTTACTAAACTACAGGGACAGGGTTACTATCTTGAGACTTGTCAAAGTACGTCAGACGGTTAAATATAAAGGGAATACCATCTCCCTGTACTCTGATTTTACACTTGTGGTACAGGCTGGCTATTGGGAGTTGCTGCCTGTGAAGCTCCTCTTCCTCCCTGATATACAAGGCTAAATTACATATAAAGGGAACGGCAAGATACATTACTCGGCTCTCAACTCAGCGACAAAACTCTTCTGTAAGTTGGACACCCAAAGCAGAGACCACAGCCTTCCTGGGTCTGCAGCCAATGGACATCTCACAGACAATGAGTGATTGACATTCTGTTTTTGCCATACTGAAACCTCAACTGCTGTAGTGTGACAAATGGTGAGGCTACTTCAGTGCAAATAAAGGCTGCAGATCATAGTTGGTTATAACTGACAGGTGCACATGTCACTATTGTGGTTTTTTGTTCATGCATGTGGCTCCTTACTAATTGTATGACAATCTAGCCCTCATATGCCGCTTCTTTCCTCCCTCGGGCATCCAGTCCTGTGTCAACTGAGATGTACGCTTGCCCCCCTGGGATGTTTCCTTTTGTGATTAATGCGAGCGGAGATGTTAAGGTTGGTGGGGGGTGGCTCGTGGTATTTCAACCAGTTGGAGTGTTGATATGGGTGGGTTTTATGTTGTTCTTTCCTTGTTACCTTACCATACAGCGTGTTTTTCCTGAAGCTAATCCTCCATTTGTCACTACATATACCCACCATAAACAGCCATTTTGTACTGACTCTAATTTATAGGATCTCCCTTACACCTGACAGCTACACTAGGTGTTGGAGCTGAAATATCCATAGGCTAAAAGGCCAACGCAAGGCACAATCTTAATAGGCGCTACATTGACATCTACTTTGTACAGGAGCTGCATCTGACCAAAGGAAAAGCTTCCATCTTCGCATTGGATGGATAGCAGATATGCATATTGCCATACATTCCAACTACATTGAAGGCATGGCCATTCTCACCTGAAAAGGCTTGCTGTGGCACATGCACTCAAGTGCTTAGTGATAAAAATGGCAGATTATCCTACATGGTACATTGCAAGGCCTTTTGACTACACAGGCCTCCATCTATCTAATGTGGACAGCCATGACTCCCTTGCAGTGGTCTACCAACTGATCACTAGCGTGGGCCCTGGGTAGGTGTTTTGCAGGGGAGACTTCAATGTGGTACTTGACCAGTATGAAGACAAATCCATTGACACTAGAAGCCCACTCACAGGGGCCCAGCTACATGCACTCATGCAGGACACTATTGACATATGGCGGCTAAAGAACATCAACAGAACATAGGGTAAATGCATTGCCTCCACACATAACATCTGGTCCAGAATTCATTATTGGTTAGTCACCAGAGACACAGTTGCAAGGATCACCACAATAGACAATCCTGTCAGGACCTTATTAGACCACACCCCTGTCTTTTAGACATTTCTCTTCGTAACACTGGTACAAGGGCTTTCTCATGAAGGCTTCCCTCAAATGCAGTCAGAGATCCTGTCTTCCGGGACAAAGAGCAAAACAAAAATATTTGAGTAGTTTTCTCATTACGCGGATTCTCTATACTCCCCCCAACACCCTAGGAAGTGTTTAAAGTTGTTCTTCACAGAGACTGCATAGCTAAACAGGCCATGGTACTAAGGGCACTGTGTACCCAGCTGACTCTTCTGGAAACTGACATCCCACACTAGAGCGTAACTATTTTCAATCTGAGGACACAAATATAGTTGCTACTCCTAAGAGCACACTATAGGAATATGAGTAGGCAGCGATCAGGGAGACACACTATTTGGGCAAGTAGGCGGTAGGTGGACGCTATGGAGAGGGAGACAGAGAAAACAAAACTCTGGCAAGGCTACTCCATAATCCTTGGGCCGGTGACTATATCATGGAACTTATTGATGAACAACAGACAGTCCACTCGAGTCCAGATGATATCCTTCCCACTATGACCCTTTTCTAAACTGACATATTTCACATCAACAGTAAATTGACTGGAAGACACCCGTCAGCAATACCTTGAAGTGCCTTTCACAGTTGAGGACATAGTACAGGTCATCCAGAGTATGCCTGGGAATAAAGCGCTGGGCCTGGATGCATTAGCTATTTCCTTTTTTAAGGAAAATGCCCAAATTCTTGCTTCACATTTGCTTGCGGTATATGAGGAATGAGTCAATGAGGCATGGATCATGCATCATTACCTGCGTGAACCTGTAATCGGCAGCCACCAAACCGATATGATTCATGTTGGCCACTCTCAATTATTAATGACAATAAAAACATCCTTGAAAAGTAATTACAACCCGTTTACTATCTCTCCTGCCAGATATCACCACATCTGACCAATCCAGCTTTGTTCCAGCATGCTCTCAGTGCATAGTCTACGCACCATGTTTGCACTCATCTATTCTATTGACCCCCGCTCAGTGCAGCTGCTGTCCTACTTGATACCACCAAGGCATTTAATTCTCTGGCGTTTCCATACCTATTTTAGCTGTTGGCCCGCATTGCCGTTAGCACTCGATTTCTTCATCTGATCAAACTAGTTTATACTCTACGTATCGCGCTGGCCTGATCACACCTCCTTTCCACATCTTTAGGGGTACCAGACATGGTTGTCATTGTTACCTATCCTATTTGAAACTGCGATGGAAACCCTACCAGCTAAGTTTCGACATCAGTCAAAGTCAAGACAAGCTTTATTCGATTTAAGCACTTACATCATAATAGCACAATACATAAAAAGAGATAAAATTTCATGTTACATGTCCGTTGGTTTACAAGAATTAAAAAGTATTAAACATGTGAAAGAATAAAAACATTCGTCCCTTCAAGTGATTTAAGCCTGTGGATACATAGAAATAAAACTCAGTCTTATAGCAATTAGAACTGGTAGGATAACATTGATATTCTAGTTCTTATCACACCCTTCAAGTATTTTGCTATGCAATCAATAAAAATGTCTTTGTCTAAAACTTGAAGTTTTAAAAAGGCTGGACGACATTTTCTAAAACCCATCCACTTCCAAATTGATAGAATCCATCTTTTCCGCAAGAACTCATAAAATGTGCAGAAAAACAAAACATTTATAGTAGACTGAGAGGAAATGTCAACACAGGGACACAACTCTAGAAGTCTAGAACAATCGTTCATGTTTGGAAGTGCAGTCACTTTCTAAAAGTTACCCATGCGGAAGCAAGTTAACAGCATCCTATCAAAACATCCCCTCACGCTCACAAGATAGGGTTGAATGGCTGATTGTGTTAAAGCATTTGATTCACTCTAACAGACTATTTAACTATTTCTTGAGATAGTCTATTTCCCAAGTGCTCCATACAGGTAGTCTTCAAGACTTTCCTAGAGACTGTAGCAATGGTAATTGGATTAAAAAAGTATTCTGGGGACCCCAGTTCGGCCATTAACTTTTTAACATAAATAATTAAGCCATGGTATACGTGACACCTGTTGCAGTTTAAGACAATCATTAATCTCGTCACGATTGGGTTGTGTGTAGAGACTTGACCAGATTTTGTGCCATAATAATACCGGCTGTATTTTGATTATATCTGATTTGTACGGCATTCCAAGTTCTGCATGGGAATTATAAATAGCCGTACTGTTTGGGACTGCTAAAAGATACCTTAGAAATTCATTCTCTAGTAGCTGTAACGATTGTACATCTGCAGTGCCCCAAATATGGCTGTTGAAATACATTTGGCATTATAGATTTCATCAGTTCAACAATTTGTCTTTTTCCCAAATTCCTGGCAAAGTTCACCAAAGCGGATGTGGATTTATCGAATAATAGTTTCCTCGCTGTTACAGCATTTACCCATGACCCTCTTTTTTCAAAAACAATTCCCAGGTATGAGAAGTGGTTTGTAAATTCCAGTTTATAGTTGTTAATGAAAATATCTCTGCATTTTTACGCCAAACTTACCCCATTTCATTGCATATGTCTTAGTTATATTTACCTGGAGATCCAGATTTGACATAAAAGTGGTAAAACTAGTGATACATTTTTGCAGACCTATTTGTGCACGTGATAATAAAACAGCATTGTCCGCGTATAGTAACGCTGGAATAGGCCGATTGCCAATTTGAGGAATATCCTAACAATCCTTGGTTAATACTGCACCCAGGCTATTTATGTACGGATTAAAAAGAAAGGGGAGTAGCACACACCCCTGCCTAACCCCCTTTCTAACAGGAAATTTGTAACTACACTCCTCAGCAGTACCATAACTTACACTGACCTGTGCATCTTGGTATAGTTGCCTTAAAAAATTAATTAATTGGGAATCCTCACCCATACCATCTAAAATACACCAAAGCTTGGAATGGCTAATGCAACCAAATGTCAAACTCAGGTTGACAAAGGCGAGAAAAAGGTTCCCACATTTCGCTTGTAAAAATGTACCCCATATTAAATTTAAATTTAGGGCTTGCTCAATGCTGCCTAAACCTTGGCGGAAGCCATACTGGAGTTCCATATCTATGCCCATCTCCTCAGCCCACGTCTGTCATCTGTTTCAAATTATTCAGCCTGACACTTTCACAAAGGCATCCAGAAGTGAGATGGGTCTGTAACAAGCCGGGTTGTTACCATCTCTTTTTTTCAAGATGGGTACGAGAATTGATTCAGATCATATGGGAATGAAACCCTGCTTACAGCAGGCTTTTAGAAAGGACATTAAAAGTGTTCCCCATAGAAAAGGATTAGATGTATATAAATCCACAGGAACACTATCAGGCCCAGAAGCTTTCCTTCCTTTACTTGCATTTATTGCATCTATGACTTTCTCTACTGTGAAGTCAATATCAATGGGAGTAAAGTTTGAAGACTGAGTTCCCATATCGTAATGGCTAATATCACTGACACTGTGGGAATACAGCTTGGAGAAATGTGTCACCCATTGATCTTCACTGATACTTATCTCGATAGAGGGAATGTTTTTAGGAGACAAAAACAGGGCATTTATCCCCGTCCAAAACCCTGTATCGTCTTTTATTTCGGATGTTATTTGGAAAGCCCGCCATGCTTCACTTCTAATGGCCTCCTTACGACCTTTAAGAGAGGTTCTACACGCCTTTCTGGTCAGCTTAATCTAAGTCTGGTCTCTAACAAATTTTTATAGAACTTTTTCCAGAACAGCGTAAGCTTCGGAGCAGTTAATATCAAACCATCCCATCTTGGCAATATGATTTTTTTTGCGTTCAACCACAAGATTTTTCCTAATCCCTGATGTAATGCTGAGGAAAGAATTACAAATAGCATTGTCAGTAGCAGTCTCATCTAGACAAACTGCGAAATCGACTTAGCACTGCGTTAAAAGTGTCTTGGTGAGCGTTAAGGAATCTATTCCACACCATTTAATAGTGTATCGATTTTTTTTATTGATGGCAATATCCTGTAGAAGATAATTAATATTCCATTTTTTCATTTATCACATTAGTTGGTAGCTCTAGAACAATGCCAATAGGAAAGTGGTCACTAAATGCAATGTTATGTGTTGTAAAATTCCTTAGTCTACTTGAACATCTATTAGAAACTAAGACATAATGAATTAAAAAAAGGGACCCCCGTACATTAAAAGTGTGGCTAAAAGGTAATGGTGTTGAACATAATTCATTGGAAAACCCCATACCAGCAGAATACTTGATTGTGTTTAATTGGTTCACGAAGGAGGAGTGTGAAAAGTGAGAGACATCAGTCCCATCTTCTGTTGATAGACCGCAGATACCTTTTTCAGAGTGAGGGCATAGTGGTGTATTAAAATCTCCTCCCCAAATTATATAGATATCCTTATTGACCTCAATTTGTACCATGTGTAGTTCCCTCTGAAGCTGTTTTAAAACCACCTCTGCCTGATCTTTTGAGCAGTTATTATAAAAATTCAGGAGGACAGTGCAATGTGAGTTGTCAAAATGCAATTTTAATAACTGATGGTGGGAGTTTGTGACATTAAATTAAAACATTTTGATCTTCAGTCTATATGAGACATAGAAACATAAACTTCCCTTGTTCCTCCTGTAACTAGATGATACCGCCGGGGTATGGAGTGTTTTATATCCATTGATGTGCAGCTCAGTGTCTAACAGGTTTCCTGAAAGCATAAGAAATCGTACGCTGTCACGAAATCAATCCAAGCATGGTTGGAGAGTTTAGCATGCAGATCTGCCACATTCCAAAATAGGATTGTACACAAACCTCCATTATCCTCTCCCTGTTTATTATCATCCTCTCTGATTTTATCCGCGAATACACCGGGATGATGCCCAACAGATGGCTTGGGTTTTGGGATGAAATAGATGTATATTTAACATTCTGCTCCTTCCCTTGAGCATTCTGTATTGTCCTTTCATTATACAGATCTATGCTATTATTGTGGTCCGCTTGTGTATTACAGATGGAACAAGTGCTTCATTCATCAGTTATAACGCTAGTGATTTCAATAGAGTGTTCCACCAAGTCAAACTGGGTTAGTTTCTGAACAATGAATATCTTTGCTTCGGCTACATTAGGGTCTATTCTAGGGACTGACATAGGGAGTCAGTCAATATTCTCTAAGGTAGAGAATATACCAAAACTATTATACGTCAGTATACCAAATGGGTGTGGTGGAACGCAGGAAAAACCCCTCGGTTTTGGGTGTAACTGTGTAAGATTCGGGGGGGATAAAAGTAGCCAAGAGGTAAGACATTTATGTCCCTAGTTATGACACAGTTGTTACAAAGTCTGGAAAGAATCTCATGGATAAGTTGGGGTGTCCTAAGGGTTAGGACGATGCAATCACCTGGGAGTGTTTTATCTCTTCTCCCCACCCACCAAATTCTTCTGGCCATTTTAAATTCTTCAAATAAGACCTCTGTTAGCCCAGTTTTCGTGCCAAGCCAAAAGAGAGCCTTATTTCTTAGCGCTTCCCATGATTCATTTAACTGTGATAAGATATGAGGAAAGTTCGCCAATACAATGATATATGGAGTGGCTGCCAGAGGCAAATCCAGCCTAGTCCACACCTCGTCTTATTGAATTAGGCTGGGGTGGTTTATGGTCAGATTAATACGAAGGTCTGGTTGAGAGATGGACCCCAAAGAGTGGTGGCTGTCTCTAGTCCTTTTACTTGTGGATAGTATCGATGAACTATGGCCTATTATTTTAGCTCTTTGAGGAGCCATATTTGAACCATGGCTTAATGTTTGGGGCTCTGTTGGTTGGACGACCGACCTGGGGTGGCAAAGGGTAATTTCTTAAATAGTCTACCAGGATTGGTGTATTTGTCGGAGCATTATCACAATAAGTAGAAAAGCCGTTCCTCAGAGAATTTTCAATCCCTCTTACCCTTGTCAGTAAATTGTCTAGATCATCGGCAAATAATTTTTGAAGACCATCTAATTTAAGTGAGAGTTTTTCATATTCCTCATTCTGATTATATTTGCAAGTAGCTAAAGCTGATTGCCCTATCACCATCTTATCAGGTTGAGGCCTGTTTTTTGCTTTCTTTCGTTTCTTCCCTGAAACAGTTGACTTAATTATATGTGTATCTTTATCTATTTTTGCAGATTATATCTCAGAATTTCTGGGCCATTTTGGGGGGGGGCTGGGTTTTATCTTCCTGATCGAACACGTGGATATGATCAGACACGTCTCGCACGCATCCATTAATATAAGGTGTAGAGTTTATTTTAATGATATCATTAGTGGGTAGAGGCCTTGTGACTTAACATTATAAAGGTGTGGGCTCTAGGGCTCCCTCTCCTGCCTTGATGCCTTTAGTTTAGCATCTCTTCTACTGTATGTACTTGTTTTTCTATTGCTCCCATGGCTCCCTCCAGATAAATACTCAACAGGGAGTTGTGTGTCCCTACTGCTTTGACATGCTTTCAGCTTTCCTTTTGCCCATTATTACTATTTAACCCACTTGGGCTGGGGGGGAGCTTGCCAGCGTCGATGGTGGACGCATAAGCGCGAGGCTCCGCACCATCACCGGAGATTATCCTGGTAAATATCCTTTTCCTAACGCGGCCGTGCAGTAAAAGAGTCGGGAGTCGCCTCCAGAAGCCCCGCTGCTGCATCGGTGAAGATTGCAGCTCGCGGAACCACCCATAACCGACGGGGAATGGTGACCTCTGCTGAAGCCGGACTAGGCCGCAGCCCCCGGCCTTTCCTGAGTAGAGAACCGGCGTGCGTCACTCTACGTGCGGCCAAGGTTAAGGCCTGCACCCGGGGCACCTCGGAGGACTGGAAAAATAGCCCCAGACCCGCACTTTACTGCTGGTCCCGGACCCGGCTGAGGGGCGGGACCGCTCGCTACTGCCGGTGGGACCGGCACCCCCTGAAAACAGCACACGGAGCCCGGGAACGAAGACGCGGGCGCAGCGACCGGAAGCGACCCCGAGTATTGGAGCAACGTCGGAGCCCCCCCGGCTATCTCCTTTAAACGGTCGGGCAAAGAGGTGAGCGGGCAGGAGAGTCCCGGCAGGGTGCGACTCGGGGGTGGACTCTAGGCGCGAGTCGATTGCCTGACTTTGGACTCTGTGTACGTTACTGCGGAGAGGGGGACAGGCACCTTGGAGAGCGAACTGTGATTAGCCCCGCCACGTGGTACACGGGACATTGAGCCGGTGAAGCAAAGAGGATCTTGGGTCATCTGCCGGTGGGCGACTGTGCAGAGGGAAGTGCAATTTGGGACACAGTGGCAGCGGCGTCCACGGCTCCCCTCTTCCTCACTAGAACTAAGTGCTGTTGCCCGGTCTCACGGCCCGGCGAGAAGAAGCCTGCCAGAACAACGAGCCAGAATCCATTGCTGGGGGACCCTAGTGTGAAGGGCTACACTGCATCGAGTGTGTGTTGAGGCTCGACGGAACGCAGGACGGCCAGCGGTGACACCAGGGTAGGAGCCACCTGTGGAGATACCGAAGGGCAGTACTCCCCAACCCACTCTGAACAAACATGGGCAAAGGGGATAGAACACAGACTAAATTATCCTTTGACCAACGCCGGCAGAAGGAGCCGGAGACACGAGCAGAGGCGACATCGCCGCGAGGGGGAGAACCGGGGGGCTCACTGTGTGCGGAGATTAAGGACATGCTGACGACAATGGAAAAAGGGCTACAGGAAGGCATGACGGTGATTGGCTCCAAAATTGATGCGCTTTTCTATCGCATGGACCGCATGTCCGAAAGAATAGACAAGCATGCTGAAAGGTTGGACATGTCAGAAAGGCGATTAACTGAAGTGGAGGAGGCACAAACAGAATGGGATAAAGACCGCAAACAATTCGGGAGACTGCTCCAGGTCATCCAGGACAAGTCTGAGGATTTGGAAGCGCGCGCGAGGCGCTCGAACATCCGAATTACTGGGGTGGCCGAAACGACCCAAACTGGTAAGATGGAGCTGTTCGTAGAGAAGCTGCTAGTCACCCTCCTGGGGGAGGGCGTCTTTTCGCCAATGTTCATAGTGGAACGCACGCTGGGCCTGCGCCCGGGGGCAAACCCTGGACCGATAATTGCGAAACTGCTAAACTACAGGGACAGGGATGCGGCACTGAGAACGGCTCGGGAGAAAGGGAGGCTGCAGTATGAGGACATGGACATTTTGCTGTACCCGGACTTCACGGCGAAAGTGCAGGAGGAGAGAAGGCACTTCGCCCTGTACAAACAACAGCCTCGGGATCTTGGCCTGGACTACGCAATGATGTACCCGGCGAGGCTGCGTATCAACAGGCAGGGACACTCGCATTTCTTCACGGGCCCTAAAGAACTTCAGAAATCGCTGAAGACGTGGGCCAAGGAACAGAGGAGCAGCCCGAGGAGTCAAGCCGGGGAGCCAGAGCACTGCAACGACCTCGATGAACAAGACTAGGTGGAAAGTACGACGTTGTGTGGTACAGTGGTGGAAGATATCCCGAACAAACTATACTTGAGACCCCTCTGAAAGGTGGAATACGCCGCAACGCGCACATGTGATGGATCGAGGAGAAAGAGGCAGAGACTATGCTGGGTGAGACCTTTTCATGCTGTTTCAGCACTGCTGAGGGGGCATAACATTAGACACTTGGAAGATATGGGACCCTTGTAACACACTGTGTCTCTTGCGCTGGAGTAGAACAGTTCTAAGTCTTTGTGCAGGGGTGGGGTGAGATAGGACTCCACTTATCAAGTTTCTAGGAAGCACACATGGCCTATGTTAGCACGGATGGGAAGGGTGATGGTGCAGGGGCAGGTTCATAAACTACCTTCGTAGGGACACACTGAAGGTGCAAGACTTCAGGAAATGTTTGGCGACCTCTGCCCTAGCGCTGTTAGCACTTTTGGTCCATATTGGGCCCTTTTCGGGGATTGGTTACGGGTGCTTTAAGGGGAGGGGGGGAGGGGGAAGCAGGGGACTCAGTCTGACCAGTTTGGGGGCGGTCGGCTGTGGGAGGAGGGGGGGACTGGGAGTTCTGCTGTTGTTCATTCATGGGGGGGAGTCAGCGGGAGCGAGGGAGGCTCAGGAATTGTTGGTTGTTTTGCTCAAGTTGGGGGCTCTAGATTGTTTGAGTGCTGGAGTGCAAGTACCTGCTCAACGAGAAAGACACTGCATGACTGTGGGCCCGTATAGCGACTCCCTGTTTGTAACTCTACCCAATGTGGATACAGTCTTGCCTAACAGGTATACACGATTGCGACCTAGGATAGGTCTAACCATCGTAATGGAGTCTGGGGCTGATCGGGTCCGCACTGTTATGCTGCTGAGTGATGGGGATTCTAAGAGGTTGTTGATGAAGCTCCCCATGATAGAGTACCACTGTGAGTATGGCTGAAGAGCACTGCGAGAGCTCGGTATAGGCAGCCGAGTCCTTTAAAGCCATGACCTGGAATGTTAGGGGGCTCAATGATTACCGCAAGCTCCGCAAAGTGTTACACTACTTACAGAGACACCAGGTAGACCTGGCGCTACTACAGGAAACGCATCTGCCCCCTACGAGCAAGATGGTCTCTTCCAGGGGGCTGATGGGTAATATCACACACGCGGGCTTCACGACGCACTCTAGGGGCGTCCTTACGTGGGTGAACCCTAAGTCCAAATTGCAACTCTCGCTACTGAGTGCCGACCCAGGGGGGAGGTATGTGCTATCCAGGTGTGTGGGTAAAGGACAAGACTTTGTGGTGATGAATGTATATGGCCCCAATTATGATTCCCCTTACTTCTACGCTGCTGCGGCTAGACACTGTGTAGAGTTAAAAGCCTCTAGAATGCTGTGGGGGGGGGGGGATTTTAACCTGGTCTTCAACCCAGAGCTGGACAGATCCGCAGGGCCACCTAGACGGCCAGCAGCTGCTGCTTTACGACTGCAGGCAGGGATGGTATCATTGGATTTGGTGGACGTCTGGAGGGATAAACACCAGGGCAGAGGGGGATACACTCACTACTCAGCTTACCACAATATACACACCAGAATTGATTACTGGCTGGCTACACACTCTCTACTAAAGTACGTGCGGGCCTGCAAGATATTACCACGCACCCTGTCGGATCACTCCCCGATATTGCTGATACTTGACTCCCCGAAACGTAGAATTCCTCCCTTCACATGGCGCTTTCCCCCTTACTCGCTGTTGGATGAGGTGTTTAGAGGGGAACTGGGTGAGGAGATAGATGCGTTTTTCGAAACTAATGTAGGCACGGTGGACAGTTTCCAAACTGTATGGGAAGCATTTAAGGTCTGCATTGGGGAGTGGCGATGGCTAAACACTCCAGCGTACTAAAAGCTATACGACAGAGATTGACACACTTGGAGAGACAGATAGCTGACCTGGAGAGGCAACAACTAGAGAGCGTAGTGGCAGCGGGAACTAGGGAACTCCAAGAGTTGCTCAAATAATTTAATGAAGAGGCAGACAGAGAAGTACGACACATGGGCAAGTACGCCACAGTACGCACATACGGGGAGGGGGAGCGCCCAGGCTCCCTTTTGGCCAAAATAGTGAAAGGCAGCAGGCGACAGCCAGCGGTCACCGAACTGGAGTCAGAAGCAGGTGTGCGACTCACAGAGGAGGAAGAGATTATAGCAGAGTTCAAAAACTTTTACTCAGGTCTATACACTACTAAGCTATCGGGGGTGGAGGAGCAAATAGATAGCTACTTGAGTTATATCAAGATTCCGTTTCTTTCGAATTGGCAAAGGGACTTCATGATGTCACCTATACTGCAGGAGGAGATATCAGACGCGCTGGAGAGTATGAGACCTGAAAGTGCGCCCGGGGCGGATGGCCTGACAGTAAGCTTCTACAAAGCATTCAAAGACAAGCTTCTCCCGCACCTATCCGCTCTCTTTGACGACATATGTGAGGTGGGATCCATGCCGCCATCCATGCGGGAGGCGATACTGGTTACTGTTCTTAAACCGGGAAACCCCCCCACCCAATGTGGTTCATACAGGCCTCTGTCACTGTTAAATGTGGATGCCAAACTATATGCCAAGGTACTAGCCGCACGGTTAGCGATGGTTGCCCCCGAACTGGTAACCCCAGAACAAGCGGGTTTTATACCTGCACGCAACCGTACATATAATATTCGCACGGTAATGGGGACTATACAACATACGCGCCAGGACACCAAGGCGATAGCGGTGTTCCTGGATATGGAGAAAGCATTTGATTCGGTAGAGTGGCCATTTATGCGGAGAGTCCTTAGGAAACTTGGCTTGGGAGAACCGTTCCTACAAATGCTGGGTGCACTATACTACAGGCCCACGGCACGGGTTCGGCTGGGAGATGGTGTCTCGAAGCCGTTTGACATCAGTAGAGGCACCAGGCAGGGATGCCCACTTTCGCCCCTGCTGTATGCATTGGTGGCAGAACCTTTAGCCTGTGCGTTCAGAGAATACCACTCGTTTGAGGCCATCAGCTACCCAACGTATAAGATTGGGATATCCACCTATGCTGATGACACCCTGCTTTATGTCAGGGATCCAGTTAATAACTTAAGGGAAGTGGTACACTTCGGTGCACTTTCAGGACTTAAGGTGAACTGGTCGAAATCAGTGGCGTTCCCACTGACCCCTGCCGCAGAGCGTTTTGAAATGGAGTACTCTCTGCGGTGGTCTACTGAGCCGGTGCGATACCTTGGCATCATGCTGCACACTGACCCCGACGTTATGGTCAGAGAGAACTACGGGGTGGCCTACAGCAAACTAGTTGACGACGTGGAGCTTTGGTGCAAACTACCATTGTCCCTAATGGGACGAATTGCTATAATGAAAATGGTAGTGCTCCCTCGCTTTCTATTTCTCTTCAATAACATCCCGATAGTGTTATCCAAAGCCTTTTTTGCCACATTGACCAAACTCCTCATTCGTTTGGCCTGGGGCGGTAAACAACCCAGAGTGAAGTGGGAGGTTCTAATGTTACCGTATGAGCAGGGGGGACTGGGAGCCCCAGATATGGAGAGGTACTACAGAATTGCGCAGGCTACACACCTACACACCTGGATACATGGGAGTCCAGATATTCCGCATGTGGTCATGGAACGATTGTTTGCAGACCCCACGCCTCTCCCAGCCATGATATGCGGCCCTATGGATCGCAGAGTGGGGACACTCGACTCTATTATGACCACTAACCATGCCTGGCATTCCCTACTGCGGATGCAGGATAAAGTACTGCTGTACTCCCCGCACATGCCTATACACTGGGCGACATGGCTGCCTACTTTAGTGGAAACAGGGGTCTACGGAGCCCTCTGCAAGCTGGGTATACACAATATGGGAGACTTGTTTGAACAAGGACGTGTTAAGACATGGGAACAGATCAAGCGGGGAGGGGCACAGCCTTCATTGCTGCAGCAATTCCAATTCCACAGGGTTCGTAGTGCATTACTGGAATTGTTGGGGCCGGACCTGGAGGAGCCGCCTGAAATTCCGGAACTGACGTATGTCATTAACACGGCCGCGCCCCAAAAACTTATAACGAAGCTCTACAAAATAGGCCATGGTCACACTGCCCTACGATACACCAAGGCATGATTAGCATGGCAAAGCGACTTAAACACACCCATAGACGATAGCATGTGGGCATACTGCTGTGCGAACTCTAGAAGAATATCGCTGAATGGAAGGCATCGCCTGGTACACTTTAAATATTTACAGCGTGTATATTACACGCCGGAGAGGCTGCACAGATATGGCCTGCGAGAAAGCCCGGAGTGTTAGAGATGTCACGCCCCAGTGGCGGACTTTCTGCATATGGCTGGGATTGCCCGGGCGTACAGAAATTCTGGCACTTGGTATTCGCTGAATTGGGAACTATAGTTGACTCAGAGCTGACAGTAGACCCGGCCCTTGCCCTGCTTGGATTCTCGAAAGGGGTGCCAGTGGCATTGCGCAAGCTAGTAGACATGGGCATGCTTATAGCAAAAAGAGTGGTAGCAATGTGCTGGATGAGGGGCCCCTTGCCAACTCTGAAAAGATGGTCCAGTGATATGTTGTTTTGCAACACGCAATCAGAAGCCTATGGTGAGCTGCTTCCACCCAGGAGCCGGCCAAAGAACTACTGGGGTCTGTACCAAACCTACATATATTCCAAAGATCCGGTGGAGGAGGCCCCAGAGCAGGCACAGGAAGGGCAGACGGAACAGGATGATATCGAACCTCAGGCAGTGCAGGAGTAGAGGGACAGGGCTGAAGAATACACTCGAGTTCGGGATTCGGGGGGTAGTCCCAAGGGTAGCCCTACGCCTACAGAGGAACGGATTGGGAGCATCTCCTGGGGAGGGAGCATCGGGGAGTAGATTGGGGCCGGGTAATCTCACGACGAGTCATTTGGAGTGCACTCTCTAGGGCTAGGTACACCACAGAGGTTTGTTAGACAACCATATAGTTTGAACTCCAGTAGGGACATTAGGGGGTTGGGGAAGGGAGTTATTGGGGAGGGGGGGGCGAAAAAGTAAAAATGCTATGATGTATGATTCTAAAGATAAGATGGTACTGTGGCTGTCGTTGGTAGCACCATTTTGAGTATGTATCAAGGACGCTATATGCCTTCTCGTTGTGTACTTTACAGACCAGTATTAATGTGATGCCGGCCTGAGAAGGGTTGTAGGCGAACAGCTATGTACACATTACATCATGCAAATAAATTTAAAAAAAAAAAACCACTTGGGCTTACTTACTTACGAGAATCTGGGCTTGACATCTTCCAAAATGGAACCTAATAGTAAAAGTACCCCCGGGTTTGATCTAGCACAGAAGATACTCTAATATATGTTGGTAGAAAATCGACCACACACTAATGACAAGCGAAAGTTACAACTGCCCATAATTGCAGCAGGGGATACAAACAATATGTCAATGCAAAATCAGATGCGTAATCCTTGCAAGTTCTTTTACTGGGACGATATTGCCCAGTCTACAGTAACTACCAAGCAGTCCTGAACATATAAAATGAGCTACAAACTGAATAGGGTCCTGCACAATGCAGAACTGTATACATGGCCGCACCTTCAATGATAAAATGACTCTTTCCAAAAAATGCCTATAATGTGGCCCAGCCTGACCTCCTCCGGTCTAGGACGGGCTAAGATCGGCCTGTCTTGGCCCGGTCTTGGCCCAGGCCGAGCCCAGTCACGCCTGTGCGCGTCCTGCGCTGCAGGGTGCCTCCTTGGATTTTATCGTGCTCCTGCACATCCTCACGCTGTTGCCCCTCGTCATGACCATGCCTGTTTCTTTAGAACATTCGGCACAGCAGGGGAATTATTCCCGCGTGGGAGCGCCGCAGCGGTCATGACGAGCTCAGCTCATCATGAGCACAGCGCCACTGTGCCTCATGACGAGCTGAACTCGTCATGAGCACCGATGGTGAGAATTGAATTTGGCGGGCATGCAGGAATCTTCAGCTAGTCTAAATCTGCCACATTACTGCTCACCCGGCAACGGATTCATTTGAATCAGAATATCCACTTTAATGGGTGACAGAGCCCATCTGCTATCTCAGAATATGGCTCAGAAGGAGCACTAACGAACTTCGGAGGGCAAACTATGGTAAGTTAACACCTTCGCTGCTAATGGAATTCCCCTCCTGTGCTGTCCCTCATTGAAATGGGTGTGGTCGTGACGGAACCATTCCGTCATCAGCACGGCCCAACCGTGACTGATGACGGAATGGTTCCGTCACAAGCATCGAAGGGGTTAAAGACTTGGCTGAAGGACACTTTGTACGGGTCTCTTATAAACTGCCACTATCTATGGTGGGGAAAATTGCAGTTACCAAAATGGCAAGTTCTTCTATCTGTCCCCATCCCTTTCACAGCACATTTTCTCAAACTGCTCTGCTCCAATCTTTTAACCTAATCCTGGGTTGGCAAACATCCAAGAGTCACTTGGGAAACGTTGACCCATTACCTTTGAGCAGGGTGGGCTATGCACCCCTAATATGGATCTATACTTTTACCGAGTCCAGGCACAGCTTGCATCTCTCTTTGTAAATTGAGACTGAAAACCCAATTGGATTGCCTCCATGCACCTAGTATAGCGCTGGCCAGAAACCCCATGTCCCACTCAATAAACAATGACAATACCTGAAATCAATAACAAAGGCTGCAGCTTCACACATTGGGTGACCTTTACCCGGAAAGACACCTCAACACTGCATTTTGGATAACTCACCCATACACCCTACTGGCGTTCTTATATACCATCAGTTCGGCACTGCTCTCCCCACCTTATACAGCACCTATGCAAGGTTGCATGACTGAACCACGCATGCAATTATATTGCATGCCTTACCAACGTGGTCTTTACCTGGACCGCAACCTTACCATGCATGCCTTCACAAAAAATTGTGTTGTAAAGGCATGATTGTTAAAGGCATATGGGTTGTAAACATCACACCCAAGCCCCCCTGCCATGAGCCCTAAAACCTGCCACCCAGTCCTGCAAACCACCCCACCCCAGGCCTAAAACTAACCGACCTTGCCCTGAAGCCTACAACCCAGCACCCAGTCCTAAAAATTACCCCAAACCCAGCCCCCCGCCCAAAGCCCTAAAACTGCTCCAGTCCTAAAAACTGCCCTGAACCCCCCTGTCCTGAACCCTAAAACCTGCCCCCCAGTCCTAAAAACGACCAGACCCTAGCCCCATGCCCTGAGCCCTAAAACTGGCCCCAGGACAAAACACGACCACAAGCCCGTGATCTAAGCCCTACATCCCGGCCCCAGCCCTCCTTACCAAGCTGCATCCCGATCCTTCCTGTCCGATCCTTCCCGTTCCTCCTTCCAATCTGCCCGCCCATCCGCTGTGAATCTAGAGTGCTGACTGCCTTTACCACGCATCTGCATTGTAAAGGCAAGCGTGATACTGGAGCATGTGGTCTGCCCACATTGTAAATCCTTTTTCCCCCTAAGCAAAGGATCACCAACACTCCATACGTTAGATGTACTGATAACAAACCCGTCCCTTCATAAACTCCTCACCCGCCTACATACTGCAATACAGGAATGCATTCTAGGAGCTCAAGCTGCCTGGTAGGCAGATTTAGATTATCCTTTAACTGTGCAACAGTGGTGGTACTGCTGCGCTCAGGCTGTTGCCCTCTCACCAAATGAAAGACTCAGATGAATACATTTCAACTTCCTGCACAGGATGCACTGTTTACCTGTAAAACTATAAAGGATGTTGCAATTCGAGGTTGCATGGTGTTTGAAATGCGCTTTAAATGCAGCTACTTGTCTGCACCTTGCCTGGAATTGCCCTGAAGAGACCCTCTTCTGAACCGAAGGCCCCAGTGCTTGCACTGATCATGGACCAGTGCCCTCAGCTATCCTCTTTGGTGGCTAAACTGGAGTATGTGAAAGATGTTTCATCTGAGGTACAATTACTGGCTGCAATGCTGCTCCTCCTGGCTAACCGCTGAGGAGCAATTCATTGGGGCAGGCGCCCCGCTCCAAAACTCAAGTACTGGCTGCAGGATGCAGCATACGTCCAGGAGCAGCTTGAGGCCTATTGGGAGATGATGTGGGAATGCTTATGACCAAAAAGCATGTGGTACCTGTGGAAGCAATGCAACAATAATAATATTTCAGATAATTATAATCGTTGGGCACGATGATAATATTATGAGAGGAGATGCATACACACAAAATAAAATTTAAACTGCTCCACGAGTAGAATGCTAAATGTTTTATATTGAAAAATGATATAGCAATAAAAAAAGGTGTGAGGTGTCCCAAGTGAACGTAAAACCTTATATTTACAAGTGACAAATTGTGACATGCACTGAGGTTTATAAGAAAAAACAAAAACCAACCTTTTAAGCAATATACATTGAATAATCAGAGCCTTCAGTAACAATTGTGAAGGTTGGGTACATTGGGTCATTTTATAAGCGAGTCGACAGCGTTTGGACCTCTCATAGATGCTGTGTGGTATTTTTCTTTGTAATGGGTGACCTATGGGGCATTCAAGAGTGTGCATCTTATTCTGCTTCGATGTTGGCTGATGAGTGTCTTGATGGGTTGTGATGTTTGTCCAATATATGGTAATTTGCAAGGGCACCAAATACAGTAAACCATATTCCGATTCGGTATTTTAGAATCGGTAAATGATATGTAGCTAATGATTCGGTAAATGTTACCGAATCGGTAGAACTCGGTAAATACCGATTCGGTATTTACTGATTCGGTATTCCCCATTCATTCCTATGGGCCTGGTAATAGGGGGTAGACCTACAACGGTGGCAGTGTGTCACTCATATTGACACCCTGTTGCACCCCTGTAAAGTGCATGGGTGCACATGTGGCACATATACATGCCCCATGTATGTCTGCCACATGGCACAGTTGAAAAAAGCACAACATTGCTTTTTTTAATGTTTTCGATATTTACCACCAACTATTAGTTGGTGGTAAATACCGAATCCTTAATGCACATGTGCACTATTAATTGTGCTTGCTACATATCATCTACCGATTCGGTAAATACCGAATCGGTAAATACAGAATCGGTAAATACAGAATCGGTATTTACCGATTCATATTTACCGAATTGGTATTTTTTGGCCTCCTACATCACAATATACCGGTCGGTAACGGCGGAAATTCGGTAATTTGGGCCGTTACCGACTGGTATTGGGCGACCTACATCTGGCCCTTAGTTCTTGCTTGATGTTGTTATGCTCAAGCTTTGTGTCATACAAAAGTTACAGGCAGTGCAATTGTTAGAGCGATAGTGACCTTTAACAAGTGGAAGTCCCCAAGCAGTTTTTAGAGTTCTGGGTGTATGACCAATGCTCTGTTGTGTGGAGGAGTGTACTAAATGATCTTTGATATTTTTACCTCGTTTATATGGAAACATAGAAGCTTCTATGGTAGGGTCAATACACTCAATTAAATGCCATTTCTTTAGAATTAACTTACGTATCTTGTTTGTATGAGTGCCAAACGTGGTTACACAAATCAATTTTTTCAGTGGTGTTTTATTTTTAACAAGTAGTTCTTCCCTTGGGCAGTACCATGCTTGCTTTAGAAAGTTCCTCACTATTCTGCTGAGGTAACCTCTGATAATTAATATGTTTTTTAGGATTTCAGCTTCTTCCATATACTCTTCCTTACGGGAGCAATTCCTACGAAGACGTTACAATTGGCTGTTGGGCAAGCCATCTCTTAATGCTCTAGTGTGATTACTATCGTAAGCCATCTTCGTAAGATACCTGAATGAAATTTAAAAGCATCTAATTTTCACGTCTACCATACATAAAACGGAAATCGCCCTCCTAGACCTTATCATAAAACATGACAAAGGTGTACTATACACTGGTCTGCATATAAAGCCCACAGAAAGGAACACCCTCCTGTCTCACTGTTTTTGTGGTCTCCATCTTTACATTAGCTGCTCTGTACCAAGTTAATTGGGCCTGTGCTTACAGTGCTGCCAACAACGTAGTTAATCTTGTTGTCACATAAATTCTCGTGCTGTAACCGGTTTGATATGCACACACTGTCTAAGCTCCCTCCCTTTTTGTATTGTTACCTTATTTTATAAAAACCGAATAAGCAAATAAAAAAAATAACAAATAAGGACTACCTGCTGCCTTGCTGTCTTCCTGCCCTGCTGCCCTGCCTTCCCTGCGACCTGAGGAAGGAAGACTGAACCTGCACCCTTCAAAACCAGGACCAGATGGACAACAAGGGCTAGCTGGCTACTGTGTGAGCTCCAGGGACACAAGCTTCAGCTGACCATACCCAACTGAACCTTACCTGGTCCACTCTGCTGGCCACTGGAGAAGTGAGATCTGACCCCCCCCCCCCCCCCCCCCCCCAAGTGCCGTCCTCAATGTCCTGAAACCTTTGGCTATAGTCAGAGTGTACTTCTCCCAATGCATCAAGTGGCAGGACCTCGGATTGCATCACCTCACAGCTCTTGATCTGTGGTCTTGTTGGAATTAATGCAGCCTGACCCGATTGCGCTGCAACTTGATTCATGACCTCGCCTCGAAGCCCTTCACAACTCTTGATCGGTTGCTTCACCTGAACAGATGCAGCGCAAAGTAGGACCCCGTATCATAGCCCCAAGCACAACCAGGTACTCCTTCCAGCGGGCTGAACTCCGCTCCATTGCGGTAATCTGAATTTGTGACCTTATCCCGGGTTGGTGCGACCAGATAACTGCAGTTGGCTCTTTGTGTTTTTGGACGTTATTTTCCCTGGAAACGTTAAAACTCAATATCTCAGGTTCTGCTAATTGAATTTTGTTTATTTTGGTGTCATTTTATTTATTATAATTTACCCTATACGTCTCACTTGAATTAGGATTTTTCTTGTCTCGTGTTTTCACTATATTACTGTTTGAGTGCTGCATAAATACTTTACACATTGCCTCTAATATAAGCCTCACTGCTTTGGGCCAAGCTGCCAGAAGGTTAAACACAGGTTAATTTAGTGGCTTCTTGTAGTTCACCCTGACAAGGATTGGGTTGATTATTTGAAGGGGGTTGAATCCCTCAAAAATAATAATCCAGTTACCTACAAAGATACGTATGGGATTTGGGTGAGGAGGAGTGAGCAAATATGTTACTCAAGAAATGTTGAAATAAATGTGTTTATTGGTGGAAATTATTTGCTCACATATTTGAAGTTGTCACTATAAAAACACAGTTTAAAGAGGGGTGTGGCTGAGGCAGCCAAGATGGTGGATGCTCCACAAATGATCTCCCCTACCTCCAATCAATGTTTTGGCATCCTGCGAGCAGTAAAGGACCCTGTGCCACTGTGGACACCCAGAAGAATACATCAATCCTCTCCTACTACCAGGGGCCCAAGCTGGGAATAGGATCGACCATCTCCTGGCACCCAATGCTGGCTGTGCCCCGGCCTGATCCGAGGATGAAAAGGGCCTGTACTGTGTAGCCCGGCCAGTCTCCTGTTGTTGGCGATCTTCTCTCTTCTTGTTTGAGCCGGCGGCCCTTGGCTTACACTTCCTTGATGCAGCGGGTGGTGGGGGAACATGAAGGTCTGCCCCTCCTGGACACCTGGAGGTCTTGCTGAGCCTGGGTCTGGCAGGTGGGTTTAACTGCAGAGCCTTAGGCCTGCGAAGGAGCGGTACATCTCCCTGATCTCACCAGTGGATGGGCATAGCCTGTACTTCCTCCCGCACATCAGTATTGCCTGTTGGCAGCCAAAGCAAACCATGCCCGGGGATGCTGAGGGGAGTTGCAGCCCTTCTTCTTGCACCGGTTGGTGATGTCCAGCTTAGATGCCCCCTCTCCCTGTGATAGGGTACAGGTGCCTTCAAGGGATTTATTCACGTGCTCTAACTTGAATTGTTAAGGTAGTTAGTTTATAAGGTCAGATAAATGGTTTCCTTAGGTGGAGTTTAATTCCTACTATTTGATATTTCATTCTAATGTTGTTTACAAATCACAGAATAACGACATTCATCATATATAATCTGAATCATCAATGCAAAAGTATACAGAGCAAATAAAGAGCACAAACCGGTGTATATAGAAAAAGATTCACTTTTATCTTACTCAAAAAAGGGTTCTTTTAATGGACATTATACAAACAATGTGACAGAAAGGAAGCAATATCAATTTATGGCCTTCACTGTGACAATTGTAAACACATTTCCTCTTAAAAAATAACAACAAATTGCGGAAGAAAAGGTGCTGGTCGATGTTTCGGTCTCTATGTTTCCATACACAAGACCATCTTCAGGACAGAAAAATGTGTTAATGTTGACCCCTGGATGTTGAGGCTTCAATGGATATCCTCATCAATTCTAAACCTGACTCATTTCAGTCTTGCTATGGCCACAGGAAAGCGTTTTCAATTTATAGTCTTTCAGGGCAATGTTGCATCAACTTCAGTGAAGCAAAACGAAACGGAAAAAGCGCATACGAAGGAGTGTTTCACAATCGTATTTATTTCCAGCCTTTTAACTCCGTAATTGATACCAAAGTTGTGGCACTGTAAAGCCAACGATTCTCTGGTCAAGTGCTAATAGTGCAGTCAATCTACCAGCTTATTTGTAGCCAGCATTTTACTCCAGTAGTGGATACTGAAGTAACTGCGTGGTGGGTCCAGCACTTCTATGGCCAATCTTAATAGTGCAGTCAATTTAGTATCTGATGTCTCGTTGAACTGTCGCCTATCTGAGCAGCATATTGATTTGAGTTGCCCATTTCTTTTTGTACCCTCTCCCTGTGGGATGCAGTGGTGACAGTCATGCCAGGTGCAAGGTGGTTGACCTACCCCCCATCGCCCTGACTGTGTGCCACTGTGGCCCTTGAGCCTGGTCCAGCAAGCGCAAGCACTTTAGTAGTCCCCATTTGGCTTAAAGGACTTTGGACCTCACCCTGTAGAGGCATCCCCCCGGCACCCTTCCCACTTGCCAAGACTGCATGAGTGGAGTACAAGACTTTTCTGCATACCTGCTTCTCCCTGAGCCGCCCTGCTATCTTGGTGTGGCCTTGAGTCCCATCCATGGGGCCCTGCCAGTGAAGATCTGGCTGCACGTGCTGCCCCTGCCTCCCATTCTCCTTCACCTTACTGCTTCTAGGGCTGAGCTGCGGCAAGCGGGCCAGCAATGGACAATCCTCCACCCGGCCTGGATCCCTGTCCTAGACTACTCAACTAGCCAACTCTGCTGCTGGCTGCTCATGCTGCTCCCCTCTCACCTTCTCCATCAAAGTTACAGCGGCAAGGGGGCAAGCAGGTTAGGGGTGTCTCAGACTGGAATCCAGTTGACAACAATAGGAGACTTGCCATGGGGAAGGGTAAGGGCCAGCCACCCAGACCAAGATGGGCAAATTTACTACGCTCCACACCAGGGCTTCCTGAGGTCCACATGAGGGTCCCCAAGCGATGCACCTAACTGAGACCTTGGACACTGGAGACATTCTGCAGGCTATCCAAGCTCCACGCAAAGCAGTGGAAACCTGGATTGTTGCGGTACTCAAGTCAAGGGCTGAAGATGCAGAGAACAGGTTGCAACATAATAACTTGCAGCTCATTTGGTTTCGCGAGGGGGCGCGGCCACGGACCCAGAGAAATTCTTAGAGATCTGGCTCAGTCCTGGATGTCAGCTGAAGAACTCTCGCAATGGTTCGTGATTGAAGGTCATGTTCGCGGAACTCTGCATACTCGCAGAGATTTTTTGGCTTTTCGCAGAGCTTTGCGTAGCCGTAATACGAGAATTCCGCCCATCCCTACTGGTAATGGCTCCATCCCCCGCCCTCCCTTGGCCTTAGTTTCTCTGTCTCTCTCTCGGTCTATAGTGGAGTTCATATCTCCTCCTATTATAGGGATCCCTGATGGAAGGTCGACCAGGAGGGCTCCCAATGCAGACAATGCGTCTGTGTGCATAACTGGTGGTATGTAACGCACAATAATATTCACTCTGTCCCTTCCAAGCCCCAGCGAGTGCCACATACATCCCTAACAGGTCATGCCAGTTCTTCCTCACTACCAGGGAAAGGGCAGTCTTTAGCAATATCCCTAAACCTCTCGAACCCGCTGTGTAACCCGAGTGCACTACAAGCTTGTAGCCATATCTATCCAGTGCTTTATACTGGTTACCCTTCAGATGTGTTTGTTGAAGCAGCACCAGGTCGGTGTTGTGTTTGTGAAGGCACTGTAAGACTATTGTGCGTTTGATTAGATTACCAAGACCGTTTACATTCAAGAAAGGATTTTAAGATTGGTGTCACGCTGGCCTTCCCCCCGACTCAGCGCCCTTACATTGTGATCTTCCATTTGGGATACCATAGTATTGTCAATAACCATTAGTGCATCAGTTGCAATGCTTCGTTTCTAGGATATTCCCCATTTCCCGCAATCTGATGTCTCTGTAACAAGTAATAAACATCTCCAAGATAATGAAAATAACACTTCATACCCCAACTATATTCCCCCCCTCTCCTTGTTACCCTGCTAGGCGGGTTTAACAACAATCCCCCTCCCCAACTCGCAGAGTGCCTGTTGCCTCTTAACTTGGTAACTAAACTGGGGTTGGCCGGAGCCGCACACTTAACAGCACCTTCCTCGGCCTCCCGCACATCCCAAAGTCCCTCAGTTCCAGCTTTGTTCCTGCCGACAACTCCTCTGGCCATTGTTCTGTTATCTTTCACCTTGAGTGCAGTCACCTCCACCAGTAATTATGTCCCTCCTCCCAACTTTAAGAGGATGTACAACCCTGTGCATACGATTACCAACATAGTGTGTCCGCATTGCTTTTTTTTAAGTCCAAGATCTCCTTCTGGACGCGACCTAGTCCGAGTTATGATTTCTTTCTGTCATTGATCCCCCTGGTATGTCTTTCTGATATCCCCGTCATCCATCTCGTTGGGGATTCTGACCCACTGTACACCTGCCTTCCAGCTACTCCCAGGCTTCCTCCGCTGGGTTAATGTACCGGGTTTTTCCCTCGGCGACTACTCTCAATTTTACAGGAAACAGCATTTCATATTTGATCTCTTTGTTGCGCAGTACTCTTTTGACCATCTCAAAAGTCCGTCTCTGCCTCTGGACTTGTAGTGTGGAGTCCGGAAAGATCCGGATCACTGCGATTTTGTAGTGGAGATCTCTGTGTGTACATGCTGCTTGCAAAATGGCATCTCTATCTAGAAAATTCAGGACCTGTGCAATAATCATTCTGGGTAGAGCACCAGGTTTTGGCTTGGGTATGGGAGTCCTATGTGCATGTTCTATGGTAAAGTACTGAGAGAGTCTTTTGGGCTTTAAATGATTAAATATTAGGTCTTCAGAAAACATGTTAACGTTTAGTCACTCCAAGCCTTCCTGGACCCCCACCACTCTAATATTGTTTCTGCACGTCAGCCCTTCCTGCTCCTCCAGCATCGCAGCCATTGCCTCTTGCTGTTTTGTGAGGGTCAATGCTTGTTCTTCGAGGCGTTACCTACTGGTTTGCAAGTGCACCACCGCCGTCTCCGTCGATGCGACCTTGTCAGATATATTGCAGAAGTCTGCCCGGAAGTTTATTTTTTTACTGTATTACCCAGTTACAAAGTGTTGTTTTCTTTATTTGAACAAGCTCACTGTCTGCTACTGAGGCAAATAATTTAATTTACTACTCCTGGGGCCAGGACCAATACATTTTTAGACTGCTGACCTGTGCCACTCCTTCCCAAATGTCTAATTTCTCTGTCCTATCTTGGAATGTGAACAGTCTTTCAAATTGCATTAAATGTGTGGGAGTCCTTCGTTAGGGCTAAACAAAAAATGCCTTCAGTGCTCATGCTCCAAGAGACTCACATAATGGGAACCAAATGGGCCTTCCTGGGGATGGTGTGGTTATGACATGGTGTTCCACGCTGCACTCTCTAGGGTTGGTTAACCTACTCCAGAAAAGGTTCCCCCTAACAGTCACAAATGTAAGCTCTGACCCTATGAGAAGAAATGTAAGAGTAGAGAGTCTCTTGAAAGGGACGCAACTCCTCAGTGTTTACCCCCATCGCAATCACCCAGGACTACTCTAGAGGCATGCCTGGGCATACTCCTGGGGTGCCCACATGGAATCATGATCATTGCCAAGGACTTTAATGCCACTCAGGACTCTATCCGTGACCTCATGGCATCCCTGCTGCACATAGGTTAGGCACAGAAAAACTGCTTACTACATGCATGTCAGCCCTAGGGTTGTGTGAAGTGTGAAGGACGTGGCAACCACGGACATGGGAATAGACGCAAACCTTTCCTGTACAAAGGACCATTTCCTGTATTGGCTTCCTCATCCTCCCAATCCCAGACACCCTACTTACCACACATGTAACTATCCTACCCTGACACATCTCAGATCACTCCCCACTCTCCTTACAGTTAGGGATGCCCGACCTACAGGTGACCCTTGTGGCATTTAAACACCGAGTACATGACGTGCCCACCATGCATTCACTTCCTGGCCTCAGAGAGGCAATCATATGTCGAGCTCAACCAAGGCTCAATTGCCTCCGCAGGCGTGCTCTTGTCGGCAGGAAAAGCCATCATGAGAGCAATTGCCAAAGCTTATCTCCACTGCAAACAACCGGTTGAACAAAGTCACATAATGTTTCTGGGAACCAGATCCTCTCTCTCAAAAGACAATATGCTAGGAGCCCAATACTCTATAGGCACTAAAACAAGCTAGACAATCCCTTTGACAACTGACCCTGGAGGACACTCGCCAATGGTGAAGAGAGTCCACCCAACAAGTGTACAAGCATGCAGACTAACTGGGTAAACACCTATTCTGGCATGCCTCTAATCATAAGGCTTCAGGAATAATCACTAGACAAAGAGAGACAGCAACACACCAGACAGGCGAATGTGATGTAAATATTTGCAACTAACTACCACACATTGTATGCTCACAATCCTCGCTCACGGCCAACCAAAGTTGGATATTCCTAGCATATATTCTGATGCCTTCAATCTTAGCAGGCTAGTAGGAGGACCCGGAGAGCCACTAGATGCTTGCGGAGGTCAACAACGCTCTTAGTGACCTGAATGCAGGAAAAGCACCCAGGCCTCATGGCTTCCCAGCTGAATATTATTGCAGATTTTGTAATACATGTAACCCCTCCCAACTCCTTCACCTCTATGCTGAGGCCATTGCACTGGCCCGGTTCCCCCGTAGCTGGACCTTACCGCCATAGTGCTCATTTACGAAGCAGGAGGACCAACCAAAAGATGCTTCTTGTACAGACCCATGTCACTTAACAACAAAGAATTGAAAATCTTTGCCAAAGTTCTTGCCCTAGACCTATCCAGGTAATCCCCTCCCTTATACAACCAGATCAATGTCACTTCATGCCCGCTTGGAGCACACAGCAATGCATCACATGCCTCTACCTGACCATGGTCCATTGCCTGGAACGCAGCAAGCTCTGCGCCCTTCTTCTGGTGACTTTGAAAAGGTCTTTCACACCACGGACATGTCCTTCCTTGATGGGGTGCTTTAGAGGGCGGGAACTGGGCAGCTCTATCGATAATATGTCTATACTCCACCCCATATGCCCAGGTGCGAGTCAATGGAGTGCTCTCAGACCATTCCCTATACGGAGAGGCACATGTCAGAGATTCCACTCTGCCCCTCTTGTATTCACTCTGGTGATTGAGCCCCCGGCCAGACTCCTCAGGTTCGATACTTATTTGTGTGGACGGTGCTGGTGGAGAAGGCAGGATAGCACTCTATGCCAATGATGTTCTTCTATATCAGTCCCACCCCCAAGAGGCCTCTGAGCTTCAGACTAATTGGACCAAATCCCTCCTGATTCCTCTTAGCAGCAACACAGAGGTAATTGCTGGGAAGCGTCTATCACTGTGAGAAAACGTAGCTTCCAATACTTGGGGGTTTATATCGGACTAGAACCAAACCTGACATGGAACCTTAACTTAGTACTTTAGATCCTCCATATGAGGAGCGACTTTCAGCAATGGGCCAGCCTTCTGCTTCAGATCCTGGGCAGGGTGGCTCTCTTTAAAGTGGACATACTTCCACGTTTTATGTATGCTCTGCACAACTACCCTCTGATGATCCCCTCTCCTAGTTTTGGGAACTAGCACCACAAATTTGCTCCTTTTTATAGGCGGGTCACCAAACTTGCATCGCCCTAGAGAAATGCTGTCATTCAACCTACAATGGGGAACTCGGCATGGCCGATAGACGATTGTACTACTGGTCATCACACCTGCTGGTGATCAATAGCTGGTTGAATGAAGGGATACCCAGATTATGAGATGGAGCCATCCCTTTTGGGCTTAGATAACATACTGCACCTTTTATACAGGGTACCCATGCCCATTACCCTTCCAGAGCCTACCAGGGTGTTATTCCAGTGATGAGGGCAGTGCTAAGGATGATTGTTGGGGACAAAAGACCCACACAGCTAAACCCCCTATGGAGGGGAGAATGGTTGCACAGTGTATCACATCTATAGGGATTCACCAAATGGGATAACATTGGGATCACTTATCTGTTAGATGTCTGGCATGGGGGAACAACAGAATCATTTCAGGAGCTGCAGTCTCTGTTCTCTTTATCGACCACGCAATTTCACAAGGATATGCAGCTCAGACATGCACTTGTGGCCTACCAAATTAACCTGCGTGGCCATCCCGAGTTTAGCCCCCTTATCGCCAAAAAGTTGATGAGTTCCCTGGAGAAATGTAGGGTGTCCTAGATTTATAAATCAATTTTCATGATGTCCCAGACAAATTCCTGGCCCTCAAACCCAAATGGAAATGGTAGATAGGTACACTAAACAAAGTGACTGGTGACACACCCGAATGGCTTTCCAAACCGTTGGCATTTCATCACGGCTGAGCCTTATCCTAACTACACTACTTATATACTACATACTACACACCAAATGGGCTCTGGAATGCCCACTGGATTGAACCACCAGACTCTTTTTCCTGCTCAGTGCTGAATGCAGACTTTTTCCACATGGTCTGCTCCTGTCCCGCAGTGACTGGGTACTTAAGGTCCATTGAAGAGGTGCAGTCAGAGGTTCAGGCCCCCCCCCCCTATTCTAATGTAATTCGACTGACACTTTAACTTCTGATAAAATTTTCTTTTATTGAATTCTTTTTTTTCCTTTTTTTCCATATATATTATTTTTTCTTCATTAAATAGGATATAATTTCCTTCTTAACATAATGATAACTGGTTGGGATAACGGAATACCGGATCCCAAAAAATGACTGAAAAGCTTGCGCGGTATATCTGCATCTGATGATTAATCTTCTTCCATCTGGGCACGTAATGAAATTAAAACCATATCAAGATCTATAATGTGTGAATGTAGATGTATTCACATAACGTGAGAATTGTCGTGAAGCAACAGGTATCTCAAATCGCCTGTAGATTTTAGGGCCAGATGTAGGTCGCCAATTACCGACAGGTATTTGGGATTTGGCATGTAGGGGGCATTTTATTTACAGAATCAGTATATTTACCGATTCGGTAAATTTACAGAATCAGTAAAATACCAAATCGGTAAATCTACCGATTCGGCATGTCTGTGTGTCACATGGCACACAAGCCAGAAACAGGGGTGCAACAGGGTGTCAAAGTAACACCCTGTCACCCTTGCAAATTCGGTAATTTTACTGATTCTGTAATTACAGAATCAGTATTTGCCATTGATTCCTATGGGCTTCAAGGCCCATAGGAATCAATGGCAAATACCAATTCTGTAATTACAGAATCGGTAATTACCGAATCTTACAGATTCTGTATTTTCACCGAATATTTTACCTACATAGCAATTACCGAATAGTGATTACCGAATCTGTAAAATTCGGTATTTACCATTCGGTAATTTGCTATTACCTACATCTAGGCCTTGGTTCCTTGTTTGATCTGTTAGTCTCTAATGTAAGGGCCAGCAGTCCAAAAGCGTGTTACTGTCAAAATGTGTCACTTAAAGATTGTATTCTTCACTTTATTATCGGTAACAAAGCGTCCCGTGGCATTTCAGCGTGGTGTCGTCCAGTTCCACGACACCAAGCTGAAATGCCACGTATTCCGTTATCCCTATCAGTTATCATTGATACAGAATATATACAGAATTCCTGAAGAAGGCATTGCCGAAACGCGTTGAATGGATTTTTTTCTGTATATAATCATGGACAACAGTATTGTATTTTATGAATTAAGAATTTTGTCTTAATAATGAAATTGATAATTTGTACATAAATCAATCTATTGTACATATATGTTAAGAAGGAAATGATATCCTATTTAATGAAGAAAAAATAATATATATGGAAAAAAAGGAAAAAAAAGAATTCAATAAAAAGAAAATGTAATCAGAAGTTAAAGTGTCAGTTGAATTGCATTAGATAAAAAAGGCGTCTATAGGATGTTTAAAAATATGCACAAAACCCGGTGCTAATATTGTGATTTTCAAAAACAAGCAAGAGGCTGTTTGCATAAGCACACAAAAATGGGGGCGAATGGTGTGAGTAATCCAGATTGGTTAGTGACTTGGGAAACTTGGGAGATGTCTGTCTTATTTTATACTTACTGTAGGAGTCTTGACATGTGCTGTAAGCCTGTGAGGGTACCATTAGATTGTGATAGTGCTGTTTTGCCTTTGTCCAGGAAACTCCATAAAAAGTTGGTTACAAAATAAAGGCAAATTTTACAAAGTACATTTTAAAATGTTATTAGTGTTCATAAGTTTTGCTAGGGCTTGAAGTAGCTTCATTTCTCCTTACCAGAGTGTCAAACCCTACACTATCTCTGAGAAGCCTGTTAAGTTTGAAAACCCCATTCCTGCTATGCACTTGCTTCATGGTATATTAGGTTAGCAGTGTGTGGCTAAATAGACATCATGTGTATTTACGGTATGCAACTCACTGAGTTATCTGGGCAATGAGCAAAGCTTTAGTTAGTGAGTGTGACTCCATTTGTAGTTCGTAATCCCTATTAGGCTGCTTAGGCTGTGTCTGAACTAGGCCTCATTACATGCATTACTTGCCTCAGCAAAACACTGTATTTCTTATTATTTTCTCTTCTGGTCAAGGCTGCTTCCCAACCTACTAATGAATAGGCCCTTATGCCTTCGCATACCTACCTGATTGTGCAGTTTTGCTCCCTCGTTAGGAGATGCTGAGGCTCAGCAGGTAACCTTGAGTTGCAGATAGCATGTACCCATTTGGGAGGCGGTAGCTCCTCTTTCTGTGGCCTCCTTTGTTCACGTTCGGCCCAGGCCGGTAACTTTCCACTGTGGGCGTGGTTGGAGGCTCTTGGGAAGAATCATTATGTGTTGCAGACTGTTGGGGAGTCAGTCCCTAGGCAGACATCTTAGGGTGCATGTCAGATTGGGCTCATTTGCAGAGCAATTCTAATAAAAGCTTGTTCGTATTCTCTACTATCTGACCGACTCTTCATTACTTGGGAAGGCATAGCAGGTGGTTGTAAATAACCCGGGTGGCTCCTAAGGGCCACTTCCTTCAGTTGGCGCCCGAACAGGAACCCCGCAAGTTGACCCGACTCATCCGCAATCAGGCAGCAGGGTCGGGGTTGCATCCGGTCGGATCGGGGTACCCCACATGATCGAGCTTGGTTCTCGCAGCTGTCCGTCCGTCTGATCGAGTGACTCCTAGTGGTCACCGGCTGGGGTCCTGAGAAGGCGAAACCTTGGAGTTGACCGTTTTGTCCAAAGAGTCGGCAGTGAAAAATAACTTGAGTCGAGCTGTGTGCATCAGGTGAGTGATTCGATTCTTGGAAAAATTGCGCCATTCTTGAGCGGCACGAGCCTACGGGTTGTGTCTTAGTACAGTCTTATGACTGTCTTGGTGCAGTTTCCGGACTGCCTTGCTTGAACAGCACGAGCCGACGGGCTGTGTCTTGGTACATCTTCGGGCTGTCTTGGTTTGAACTTGGTGGGTTTACGGACCCTTTTAAAAGACACAGAGTGTTTGTGAACAGTCTACCAGCTTAACAGGAAATTTGGCCTATTTTTTAAAAGGCTTGGGACTGTTTGCGAACAATCTGCCAGGCCAACTGAAAATTTGGTCTACTCTTGAAAAGGTTTGGTGCTAGAGCCTGTCTTCTTGAACTTGGTACAGTCTCCAGACTGTAGGGAGCGGTATTCGGACCGTTTTGGTTTGGTTCTTGAACAAATTTTCTTATTTATTTTTCCGTTTAATATTTTTGTTGGTGTTATACTTGTCCATTGAGGACAGCGCATGTGTCGTATATAAAGATGCCTAGTCTAAGTAAAGTGGGGTGTTTTGGATGTCGGTGTTGCTCCACTGAGGCTTGACTGGAAGAGAGCCAGCCTGTGCCTCCGGAGGGGACCACAAATTTTGATGTATACGTCAAGCACGGTATCCACCCTATTATGTTTAGCACATTGTGAAATAAATATAAGAGGGACAATTCTGAGTTACAATGGCCACTCACCGGCTTGTTTGATGAACAAAAATTTAATTTCTTGCAGGACAAATTGTTCGGTAAAAAGAACAGGCAGTCGATGTTTGATTCTGTAAGAGTATGGCAGAAGGAAGCAAAGCAGCAGCGTATGAGAGCAGAGAAGGAGACCCGGAAGAGACAGATGCAAACCATAATGCAGAAAGCAGTGGCCTACGAAAGGGAAAAGATAGAGAAAGGCATAGAATGTGCAGATAGAAAGTTTTGATTGCAGACTGATAAGTTCAAATTCAAATTCAAAATACTTTATTCGGTTAAAAAGAAGAATAACCATAAAAGTAGCATGAAAGGTACAATTTACAAGGGGTCAAGTAAGCATTATTTAAAATCACAAAAGAAAAACACCAAAATTAAGTACATTTGTGCAACATAGAAAATTAGTTCATTTGAATTGATTTACGACACTTAAAAACTGATTTTAAAAATTCGGCAAGTGAGGCTACCATAAACACAGTTTCCATTTTCTGGCACTCTAAAAACGCTAAGCGACATCTATATACATTTAAGACTGATAAATGTTATGTTACTAGAGAGGAAGTTGATGTTTCCATTGAAGAACTATTGGATTCTCGCCCTCCTTCAACTTATGCTCCTGAGCGGATATACCCAAAAGTTCCCACATCTCAGTCCTCGGCCCCTGGTGTCACTCTCCCTAGTATTTCCGCCTCTGGCCAAACTGCTTCGGCCTGAGCCGCGCCTGCTTCCTCTCTGCTCATGCAAGTACCAGGGGTGGGAGCCGTTAGCTCTCCTGTTCCATATATTGACTCCGTATCTGTTGTTATGCCCCCTTTCACTCCTACAACACTGTCTCCTTTCATGATGAACCTTTCTCTTCATCTGCTCTTTCTCCCTGAAGTATGACAACCCAAGCATTGCAGAATGGCGAGACCCCTGTATGTGGAATACATTAGGGAATGGGGCTGCAGTACGAGACAGCATGGAGAAAGTGTTGGTGCGTTCTAATGTGGGGGATGAGGAAAAGCAAATGGTGGCGAATCAAGCAGCTCAGTGGGCCTGGAATGTGATTAATAGTGTGGAAGATGTGTGGAACGTGATGAAAGATTATGAGCCCTTCCCACAGCAGCATGCTCTTAAGCACATATCGGCCACACTAATAGGACTATGGGAGCAGTGTTTTCAGGATGTTGCGCTGCAGATTATCTATGACATGCGGACAGGGTACATGCTACAGATATGGCTCCCAATGAGTTTTTTAACAATGTAACAACACTGGTGGGTTACTGAGGCAGACTGCTCCAAAAGGTTCGGACAATGGTAACCCAGTGCCTCACGAGGGAGGTCCATCCCATTTACCATCCTGAAATACCAGAACTGCGTGACTTCACGAACACTATAATTAGGCCACAAGTCGACGCCCGTTTTCAGGAATAGTGAATTTACACTCCGTGGAAGAGGAGTGTGGTCTTATCCCTAAAGAGCCAGTTGCCGGACCCACAGAAAATCCCACTGCATATTACAAAGAATTGACGGAGGCGGCCTCCTCCACAGTGATGACATTAGCTGATATAGAGTTATTTTCCGGCCTACTGGCACCAGTAGATATATGGAGGCAGGTTCATATGCAAGATCATGCACTGGAGTTGGGTGGCACATGGGATGAGATCAGGGCATGGGATAAGGAGCGTAAGCCAGTTGAGAAGCCAAAAGCGGAGCTCCTAGCTGTGCCGGGGCATATTATCACTTACATGAACTCCTTATCCCGCTGAGGCGAGTGGATTGGGATAAGCTGACTGTGTGTCGTTAGAAGAAGGATGAAAGTGTGTCTGATTTCTTTACCAGATTTGAAGGGGTGTTTTTAGACTTTAGTGGTCAGGAGGATCTGTCACTGCAAATTTAGAAGGTACGACCAAGAAATTTTTAGTTGATACAGGGGCTATGAATAGCTCTGTTTCCCATTCACTGCTCCCGGGGACAGCTCTGTCTGGACAAAATAATGTGTCTGTAGGTTTTTCAGGCATGCTGGTTGTTAGCCCCATTTCCAAACCTTTTGCTTTGACTATTGGCCCTTTCACAGTTGATTCACCATTTTTATTAACGTTGAAATTTGGGGAGAATTTTTGGGATTGGATTTGCTAAAAAGGTTGCATGCGATAATTTTTTGTTCCCAAGACGGCGATTACATGACTATTGGATCACATCTGGCCCGTGCTAAATAATGCCTCGCAAAGGATGGTCCCCTCCCCGCTGAGTTCAGCGAGGTGCCACGCACATTATGGGCTACAGGAGACACGGATGTGAGGTTACTTCAGATCCCACCGATCTCTATACAGATCAAAGACATGCTGTATTGCTGTGTATTCCCCAGTACAAGATATCCCAGGCAAGAGAAAAGGCCTTACTGCAAAAAATACAGGATTTGATTAAGTCTGGTGTGGTTGAAGAGACAGCTGCAAATGTGTGCAATAGCCCTATTCTTCCTATTCTTAAAATGACACCCTTGGACTCTTCTGATGCTCACCCTGATGGTTACCGCTTCATAATTGACCTTAGAGAGTTTAACAGAATAGTGGCTCCCCAGTACCCTGTGGTTCCAGACATTACCACAATCTTGACAATAATTCCCACATCAGCAAAATTCTTTTCTGGGATTGATTTGAAGAATGCTTTCTTCAGCATTCCAATCCATACAGATAGCAGATATCTGTTTGGATTTGTAGTAGCCGGAAGGAGCTTTAGATTCTACCGAGCTCCACCAGGCTATACAGAAAGTCCTAGTATCTATAGCCAAGCTTTGAAAGCTCAATTGGATTCTTTGGAACTTCCCCCTGGTAATGTGCTTTTGCAGTACGTGGACGACCTCCTTGTGGATTCAGAGACTGAGGATGTATTTGGCACACCATGGACACAAGGTGTCATTTACCAAATTTCAATATTGTCGACAGGAGGTCACCTATCTAGGTCACCTCCTGTTGAAGGAGGATCGCAGACCAACACCTGAAAGCATAGCTGCTATTACTAATTTGCCTGTTCCTAAGACCCAACATGAAGTGCGTGCTTTCATTGGTATAACTTCATATTGACGTCACTGGATCCCTAATTATTCCTTACTAACGAAATCCCTTCTTTACCTGAGCACCAAAGAAGTGCATGAACCCTTGCCTTGGACATCTGCATGCCAGCAAGCTTTTGAGCAATTAAAGGTTGCGCTTTGCTCTGCTCCTGTGCTTGGTACTCCTGATTGCCAGAAGCCTTTTGTGCTCTATATACACGAGGTGGATGGTTGCGCGCTTTCTGTTCTAACACAGGGTTTCGGTTGAAAGCAGAGACCCTGCGCTTATTTCTCTGCTATTCTTGATAATGTCGCCAGAGCCTTCCCGAGTTACCTGAGAGCTGCCGTGGCGGTGGCAGTTTCTATCAAACAATCGGCAGGGCTCGTCCTTGATACTGATCTCACAGTAATGGTACCTCATGCTGTGGATACGCTATTGAATAAGACAAAGACGCGGCACCTTACTAGTGAGCGTCTGACTGGATATGAATTAAACTTTGCTCTGCACATTACCATCAAACGATGTGCTACTCTGAACCCAGCTATGTTACTACCCCTCCCTTTGGAAGAAAAGGACAATGATGTCCATGATTGTTTATTTTGGACTGAGGAAGAAACAAAGGGACAGGTAGACCTGCCTGATGTTCCCTTATCTGACCCCCAAGGGGAACTATATGTCTTGCTTTAAACTACCAGATGGCAAAACCACTGCAACTTATGCGATCACAACGTTACATACTGTAGTTGAGACATCCTGTATCCCATAGCAATGGGCCCAAGCAGCAAAGTTGGTTGCCCTCCTTAGGGCTTGTGAGTTGAGTGAGGGACTGACTGTCAATGTCTACACTGACAGCCAGTATTCCTTTGGGGTAGCCCATAATTTCAGGCGCCTCTGGGTGGAGAGATGGTTCTTGACCTCGCATGGGTTGCGAATACAGAATGGTCCATTGATACATAGACTGCTGTCAGCATTGACACTTCCTGATAAATTGGCAATAATAATATGTAGCGCTCACAAAGCAGTAGCAGATGACGTTGGAAGGGGAAATGTATTTGCAGCTAAGACAGCTAAGGGGACAGCTAGATCAAAGATGAAAAAGATGTTTGTGGCTGGTCTCGCTAAGTGGGTCCCAGACAATGGAATGAGGACACATTAGAAAATGTCAGAGAAATACAGAGCGAGGCGGCCTTAGATGAACTGGCAATATGGGAGGAGCGTACCGGGCGTTGAGAGACGAGGATGGGTGCTGGACTGACTTGTCTGGGAAACAGATGGTTGCTGCCTGATTCCTATGTGCTCCCGGTTGTTACCATGGCCCACGGCCCAGCACACATCAGTGCCAAAGGAATATGTAATCTACTGGACCCAGTATGGCAGAACGATAATATATCTAAGGTAGCCACACACCTAGTGAAGCACTGCATTATTTGTATGAAACATAATCCTGGGAAAGGTACTCCTACACCCGCAGGTAACTTTGCACTGCCTTCCTTCCCTTTCAAGGTTCTCCAGATGGATTTAATCGAAATGGAACTAGTTAACAATTTGAAGTATGTGCTAGTAGTGATTTGTGCATTCAGTAAATGGATTGAGGCTTAGCCCACTAAGGAGAATACGGCTATGGAGATGACGAAGGCTCCTTTAAAAGAGTTTTTCCAACGCTATGGATTGCCAAGTGTGATCTGGAGTGACAACGGAAGTCACTTCAATTCAAAGGTCATTGACTTAGTGTGCAAAGGCTTGCATATTAAGCAGAAGTTTCATGCAGTGAACCACCCCCAGTCAGCAGGCCTGTTTGAGAAGTACAATGGTACTCTCAAACTGAAGTTAGCAAAAATCCAAGAAAGCACAGGATTGTGATGGCCAGATGCATTACCTTTGGCTTTGTTATCTACCAGGGCAACAGCGCCTTCTAAAACAGGGTTGTCCCCATACGAAGTGGTCTTTGGGCGCACCGCCAATGTCTGGGGCGTCCCAAGAACCAAGCGCTTCTCTGAGATACAGTATCCCCTGCTGTATGAGTTAACTAAATATCTTCGTTCTATCCACCAACAGATTCATGACATGCTGCAACCAGTACCAGACGGGCCCGGGCATCAGCTGCAGCCTGGGGACTTTGTTTTGGCAAAGAACTTCCAGTGGAAAGGTTTCCTGGAGCCCCGTTGGAAGGGGCCACTGAAGGTCCTCCTCGCCACCTGCACCGCAGTAAAGCTTGAAGGCCGAAAGCACTGGGTGCATGGAACCCACGTCAAGAAGATCCCTCTCCCACTTCCGTATGACTGGTGGGTGGGTCCTCAACTTCATTGCTGACCAGGAACGGGAGCGAGTGCCCCATTTTGTTCCTTTCTCTGATGCCCGATTGAGTTGAGCACAGACAGACGAAGAAAGCAACGCAGGCTTGCTTGAGGTGGTCCCCCCAGAGATAAGGCCTGCCCCAGATACTCCTGCTTCTGGTGCACAAGAATTTGAGTCTCAATGCTCACCTGACCCTGAGTTTCACCCCCTTTTTGTTGACGAAACAGTGCCTGGAGCCACCAGGTATAACTTTCGCCCTCGACGAAGAGACATGGCATCAAAGGGGCAGTCTAGGAGTTAGGGAAGGACTTGAACCCAGGTTGTAAGTACCCTCTCTAAGGTACCAGTGATAAGAATAAGGAATAGACATTGGTGCACTGGCCTGGACACTGGACAGGATTAGCTGAGGGTGTCTTCCCAGGAGGGAGGGTGCCCTATCCTGAAAGAAGAAGATTTGTTTTCCAGCAAGGTCTGCAATCATCCAGCTCTTCTGTGGGAGTGCTTCATAGCACCATCCTTGATGAACAATAGGAGTCTACCATTGAGGCTCTGACGAACACTGGGTAACTTATGCCTCCTGGTACTGTTGTAGCATTAGTGGCCCCAGTTTGTGAATATTTCCCTCTGATAATTATAAATTGCTTTTAACATTCTACAAATGTATCCATTTGGCCATGCAGTCATGAAGTAGGAACAGCACCTAGTGGCCCCACCATTACAGCAAAATAGTCCTGTGTGGTTTAGTTGGTCTACTGAAAGTAGGGTTGTAGTAGTGGTAGTCCTTCTCGTAGTAATGATAACACTATTTGGTACTTAGAAGAACAGCATCCTGTGCATAATTTGATAGGTAAAATACCCGGGCTCCACCTGAGCACTTGATCATTACACTGGCCCCGCATAAAGAGATACGTAGGCAGACCTATGTCGAGAATGCTTTTCTGCAGATGCTTTACCAGGTAGACAGTACCACTAATGCCACAAATTGTTGGGTGTGTGGGTTATTCCCCTTAGTTATGCACAAGAATGATTTACTGGTGTCATTGCCCCTGTCAGACTTGGGTAGCTGTGAGGCATGGTTCCAATTGCTTTCTATGGTGTACATGCATTATCATGTTGATGCTATGAACCTGGTACAGTCTGATTACGAAGCAGTGTTGGAGAATATAGTAGTACACCAAGGATATACACCTGGGACAGATGGAAAGGAGGGTACCCTACATCCTGAAGCTTGTGTGAATATTTGTGAAGATAATAAGAATGTCACTTGGTTACAAAATAAAATGTTGGATTTTCAAGGATTTAATGTCACTGAATACTTTAAATGTTTCCAAGAACGAAATATTACTGAAGACAAAGCCATGCCCGTCCCTGTGATCAATACAGCAGCTAGTTTCTGTGTTGAAGGTTTAGGGAACATTCCAGTAGGACAGAGCAGGTGTAACTACACATACCGATTAAATACTATTAGTAGCCAACCTTTGCTTACACTTCAAAATGTATACTTCGTTTGTGGGGAACAGGCTTAAACATGGCTTCCCAGGGGATGGTGTGGCGGGCGTTATGTCTCTTTCCCTTTAACTCCCATTTACATTTCACCGTCTAATTATCATAAAGATCATAGGCTACAACGTAGGGACCTATATTTGCATCGGGTTAAAAGAGTTGCCAACCCAGACGATATAGATCAGATACTACCCTGCAGCAAATTATTGACATAATGAAGGGCATTCTGGCATTCCGGGGCACCATGTTCAATAGCCGTAATATTTGTCACCTTGCCAGAGTAGTTGAGGGAGTTATTAATACTACTCCAGGTGTACTGACTAATCTTACAGTCGAGCTTCAGGCTGCGAGACTCGTTGCTCTTCAAAACCAGATGGTTTTAGATGTCATACTTGCTGATGGGGTTGAGACTGCTGCGTCATCGGCAGCAGTTGTTGTTTTTACATTCCTGATAACACCTCTAATGTATACTCTGCAATACAGAAATTACACAGGCTTGCTTCAGATATCCATTAGGATAACGGTTCATGGTCCCTCACAGGGTGGTTCTGGGGTCTTCTGAAATCATGGGGTTGGAAGATACTACTTGTCCTAATAGTAATTGCAGGTGTAATCTTCACATGTTGCCTATGTATTAATTGCCTGCCAGCATGTTGCACATATTGTGTGAGCAAGCTCACTCCTACCCCTGAATTGCCAGGATGTGATAATAAGGCCTCTACTATGATGATGCAGGATATACAGAACATAATGCTTATTGACGAAGGTATCTTTGAATACTAAGTAGATTTTGATACTCATGTGCTGCTTTATTCTCCCTTATCACTAGAGTGACTATGCATTTTCTTTCTCCCCCACTTAGAATTGTAAAGGCCATACCTGAAAGCCTCAATAAAGCATTTAGCCACCCATTCTAAAAGGAGGGGCTGTTAGGTTTGAAAACCCCATTCCTGCTATGCACTTGTTTCATGTTACGTAAGGTTAGTAGTGTGTGGCTAAATAGACATCATGTGTATTTGCGTTATACAACCCACTGAGTTATCAGGGCAATCCGTAAAGCTTTAGTTAGCGAGTATGACTTCATTTTATATTTCGTAATCCCTATTAGGCTGCTTAGGCTGTGTCTGAACTAGGCCTCATTACAAGCATTGCTTGCCTCAGCAAAACACTGTATTTCGTTATTATTTTCTCTTCTGTTCAAGGCTGCTTCCCGACCTACTAATGAATAGGCCCTTCTGCCCTTGCTTACCTACCCGAGTGTGTAGTTCTGCTCCCACGTTAGGAGATGCTGAGGCTCAGCCCGGTAACCTTGAGTTGCAGATAGCATGTACCCATCCGGCAGGTGGTAGCTCATCTTTCTGTGCTTCCTTTGTCATGTTCGGCCTAGGAGGGTAACTTTCCACTATGGGCGTGGTTGGAGGCTCTTGGGAAGAATCATTATGTGTTTCAGACTCTTGGGGAGTCAGTCCCTCGGCAGACATCTTAGGGTGCAGGTGAGATTGGATTCCTCTTGCTAATAAAAGATTGTTTGTATTCTCTATATGCATGGGCGAATTTTGCGGATTTGCGAACTCGCAATCCGCAAAATCCGCGAATTCTCGCGAATTTGCGGATTTTTTTTTGTGTTCGCGCGGGTTTCTGCCAGTTCGCGAGGGTTTTGTACAATTTCGCAAAACGCGAACTTACCTGTCGGGTCGCAAGTTTCGCGAACTTGTTGTTTCTACGTGTCCAGCCTGTTTGGGACACTCTTCTTCATCACTGCCACTCTCTGTCACCACTGCCAATCTCTGACTACTCATGCCACCCTCTGGCCTACCCATGCCACCCTCTGTTTCATCACAGCACCCTCTGGTTCTCCAGTCAGTGTACATTATTGTGGCAAAGCAAGCACACCTTCCCTGCCTCAAGTGACCTGAATTAATTTGGGGCTGATTAATGTGTCACAGAATATTTTTTTAGCTGGCACCTGCTTCCTTAGTGCTTCCTGATTAGTGATCTTTTGCACTTGCTAAGTGCTTTCATTGTTGCAAAATTAGTTACAACACCTGCCCTGCCCCAACTGACAATAATGAATTAGGGGCTGATTAATGGATTTGAACTTCCAGCCTGGCTCCTGCTTGTCTCCCTTAGCTGTAATTCAGGACCTTTGTGGCATATGTGTAACTATTCTGAGGTTCAGAGCAGGGTCACATAATAGTTGCAACTGGCAACTGAACTCTGGAGGGGCCCCTCAGGAAGCACTACAGGAAATGGCTACTAATGATGAGCCTGAACTTTTGAACCTGGTAAGTAGTTTCAGTTTTGCTAAGATCGTATTTCTGCAATTTTGCGTTTATTCGCGGGGCGCGAAGTTGTACTGGGAAGCCGCGAACTCACGCGAACAGTGCGAGCAAGCCATAAAATCCGCTGCTCGCGGATTTGTGGATTTTGCGGGAGATTCGCGAATCTCGCGGATGGCAAATTTACTGAAAATCCGCAAAATCTGCTAGCGAAACGGATTTTCCGCCCATGCTTAATTCTCTACTGTCTGACCGACTCTTCATTACTTGGAAAGGCAGAGCAGGTGGTTGTAAATAACCCAGGTAGTCCCTAAGGACCGCTTCATTCAGGCCTTGATAATGACTATACTTGGGATCTATTAATGTCTTTTCCAAAGGTCCTTTAAAAAATTGGCCTTTTAGGGTCTATTCTCCAAGGCCTGTAATACAGCCATATGACAATTCTGGTCTATTCCCAAAATCATACTAGACAACAATCGATCTGATCTGGTATAGGCTTAATGTTATACAACAGAACCATCAAACTATTCTAGTCTAGTCCCAAAGTCGTGGATAAGAGAGAATGATTGGTTTGTTCTGTCAGGTCTCAAAGTTATATAGCGGCAATCCATGTGATCAGGTCTGTTCTTAAACTATGACAAATTACAAAAAAAATCCAATCTTCTTACTTCCAAAGAATTTCTTGGGAATTATCTGTTTTCAAAGCCCTGAAAAATGTTTCATTTGTTCTGTCCTCTCCAAATCCAATTAAATAATGGTCCATGCAATGTTATTTATGTTTAAAATGTTTTTAAGCAGTGATATTTCTATTTTGGACTATACTTAAGCAAACTATTGGCATTGAACCATCAATCTGAACTGGCAATTCGCAAACTTCAACTAAAAACATCTCATCCTAGTTAACCTAATGTGGAATGCGTATGTATTTCAATGTATAGCCTTACGCTTGTTGAACTATACAATAAATACTCTTGCAGATAAACTGAACACTCTTCTCTTCCAACAGGTATCTGTACGGGAAGCCAGTAGAGGGTTACGCCTTTGTTGTTTTCGGGGTAAAGTTTGATGATGAAAAGAGAAACATGCCAACATCACTTCAAAGAATACAGGTAAAGTCTCCAATGGAAAATCATGTTACCTAGATGTCCACACATATTTTGTCAGTTTGTTTGATAATATTGCCAATGCACCGCTTATGCCTTTGCTCAATTGATATTAATGTGATTCCCTTACAAATATGAAAACTTACACATACACAGTGTTGCATCTACTAAATGTGGTCATAGTTCCTTCACCATATCAGCTCTGTATCATGTTCTTCCAGATTTCTGAGGGCAGTGGAGGAGCAACACTTACCAGAAAGATATTGACAGATCATTTTAAAAACATGTATGAACTCATCGATCACAGCATCTATGTTTCTGTAACTGTCTTAACGGCAGCGGGTAAGTGACATAAATTTGTGGAGAACAAATGCTCTTCTGACTTATGAAGAATTTAAGGTCTATGTATTTGCAGTGTTTCGATTCATATGAAGAATGAACTCTCATCTAGAACATTCCTACAGATCACCTAAATTTCAGGTCATCTATTCAGACCATCTACATCACCTACATTCTTGCATAGTTCATTAATTCATATCATCTTTATTAATATTAAAATATGCAGTTAATCAAGTCTTACTCCTTTTCCACTGGATCTCTACTAGGGCTCCCAGCTTTATGTAATGTATTTTTTTAACATTTCCGTATGCATTTATCCATATTTATTATTTCTTCATTTTATCTGTATTTATCCAAATTTATTTTTATAGCAAGCAAAAGAAAAGGCTGCAGCTAGTATTTTTTCACATTAATTTAAATAGCCAATGCACGCTTGCACTCGGTTGTTATAGATGTATAGATTTATATATATGCCAAATTAAGTATAAATATTACATTCATCTGAAAACTTTGCCATTGTAGTACAAGCACATGTTCAAGCTCCTAGAGTCAGAGTGCTCGAGAGGGCCATATTAGCTGTTTCCCTTTTCCACCCAATGCCAGTCATGTAGCACTTTTCATTAGGTGTGTAATTATTGGTATACATAGCAGGATCAATGACATAGGACAAGTTGGGGTCCACTGTTATATGTGCTTCCTAGGAGCTACTATTCTACGGTTTTAAAACTTTCTTCAGTACAACACTGAGAAGGATGTGCTGTAATAGCTACAACGTGCAATGTTCCAAAACAATAAAGACAAAATAGACCACCGGTGCCTGTAAAAAGCTATACGTTCCCTATCCCGGTCAGAGAAAAGCAACCAGCAGTAATTCTTCGCCTCTCACCCTCTGCAGCTAAAAACTTCAATCTCGAAATAATGCACTCTGCTACTCTGGTCGTTTAAAAAGAATGCGCGATCATGCTTCTGAAAAGTCAGAAGTTTAAACATCCGTAAACAGAGGAACATTGCATGCACTAGCCCCTTCCAGCTGTAATTTCTCCCTTAACACCAGTCAGGAATTAAACCACGACACCTGCACCACCTATAGAGTCCAGGGCCAGATGTAGGTATCAAAATACCGATCGGAATCGGCCGAAAATACCGATTTTCGGCCGTTTCCGACCGGTATTTTGACATTGGTATGTAGGGGCTCTGAAAACATACAGATTCGGTAATTTTGCCGAATCAGTAATTTTACCAAATCGGTAAAATTACCGATTCTGTAAAATTACAGAATCAGTAAATTTTACCGATTCGGTAAATATACCGATCGGTAAAATTACCGAATCTGTATTTTCCTATGTAGGTAGCACTTTTAACACTGCTACAGGGCTTTCAGGATTCGGTATTTAGCATGCAATACAATTGCATGGTAAATAACGAATTCTTGTGTACATGCACATCTGTGCATGTACACCTGTGCCATGTGGCACACAGAGATGCCCTAAGGGCATGTATGTGTGCCACATGGCGCACAAGCCAGTTACAGGGGTGCAACAGGGTGTCAAAGTGACACCCTGTCCCCCTTTGCAATTCGGTATTTTTACCGATTCGGTAAATACCGAATCAGTATTTGCTATTGAATCCTATGGGCTTCAAGGCCCATAGGATTCAATAGCAAATACTGATTCGGTATTTACCGAATCGGTAAATACCGAATCTTACCGAATCGGTATTTTTACCGAATATTTTACCTACATAACAATTACCGAATAGTAAATACCGAATCGGTAAAATTCGGTATTTACCATTCGATAATTTGCTATTACCTACATCTGGGCCCAAATCTCCAGTTTGAAGGCGGTGCAGAAAAGTGTGATTTAGGCGTTAAGGATCGCTCACCTCTTCACTGAAAGCAAGATTGACACTACAAAAGGCCATTCTCCCTCCCTCTCTCCACGCTTCAAATAATAAAACATAGATATGCACCCTCCCTTTCACTTACATTGGCTTTGAAGTATTGAAGTAGCTGGGTGGGGGGGGGGGACTGTTATGCCCGCACTGACAAATGGATCCGGCCACAATTAGGTGAAATAATCTAATTAGGAAATGTCAGCCGGGGTTTGGGGGCAGGCAGAGTGCATCCAAAGATCTACATCAGGCAGAAGGGCGTGGCAACCCTGGGCTGGAGCAGGGCTGCGCAGAACAAGTTTCTGAATTAGTTTCGGCAGTATTTTACCATTTTTATTTATAAATACAGACAGATGAAAAATAGTTTTCCATCTGTATTTATATTTAAAAGTCCATTTTAATGGAAAACCGGGAGCCTTAATCTCCACCCAGAAACACAGATTCAAAAGAGGGAATCAACAAACTTCAATAGGTTTATTATATCTAACTTTTCATTACAATCTCCAGCCCATCTAACATGGCAGCTTTGAGAGTATTCCTGGAACTCGTTTGCCCAAAACTAAAACCAGCAAATACTGCTCCGCCTGCACTATGCCTAAGAGCCCACTCCACTTGCACAAATGTAGCTTAGCCTACTCTCATCTCTAAGCATATTCCACAAAATAGATCATCAGGAACACTATTTGGTTTTCATCCTTAACCAAACAATAACTGTGATGCTCCACTTATAAGTTGCTAAAGCTGCTTCCTTCAATTCTTCCTGCTCAGGAAGGTCAAGCCTATCCATTCTTCTTACGTTAGAGTAGTGGCACGCACCTAGTTGTATCACACCTTCACAGTAGCAATGCCTTATTAGCTTTCCTCCCAAAAGCCTCTCAGTACCTCAGAATGATATTATACTCCTTTCTCAGAGAGCTCAACTGGCTCTTCCTCAAAACCTCAGTAAACGTTAGAATGGCCTCCGCCACACAAAAATAGTCCTTCACCTTGGTCTATTTGGAAATAAATTAACTCAACACCAAGGCACGGCAATGAAACACTAGAGGTAAATTTAGCCTCCTAATGGAAATTATTAACATCAGAAAACCAAAATCTCTCAACCAGTCATTCCTTGCCAAGCTCCTAGAATTTGGAATCACATTCCAGGAGACCTAGGAGAACTAAGCCCCTCTTTCAATTTGCTAGCCTTCACAAACTGTCCAAAACCCAACCCCTTCACATATTACCTAAAGAATAATATTCCCAACTGCAGCAGGCTCTGGATGGCAGATGAGCAGTGAAAGCAACAGTGTCTTGCATTAGACCACAGTAAACATCACCCCACCCAAGCTTCTCGGTAGACATAACTTTTGCCTCAGACTCCAATGCCAGTATGGCCCTGTTCCCCTCAGTGACACCACAGACAGCGGGCAACATACTCTGAGACTGGTTGGCTCTACTTACTTATTTCACTGCCCTGTTAGAACCCTTGTTGGGCCCCCGTTCCCTGGAACACCTTATCTAATGAGAAGCACCATCATTGGAAAAGCAAGGATAGTTTGTATGAAATGAGTGGTGCTGGGGGGTGGGATGGGGGGGTTGGTGCCGGGGCCTGATAGTTGATCGGATGTCTCTTGGAGCACCCCTCCCCAAATGTACACAGCTCCCCCAACATAATCCCAGGAGGTATGTTACCACATTCAACCACTGATACTTTGAGAAGCTCCCACCCCCTCCCCTCTCATATTGAAGAGCAATGCCACAGGGAGGATAAAAAGTATTCATCCTCATCATCCCTCTACATTATGATACCATACTTATTGGTGTGCCAACTGACCCACAGTACGCCACACAATTTGGTTTCCTAGGAAAGGAGTACAGGAACGTGTAGGAAACTGGGTTTTATTGCATTCCCCCTCCACACTTTTTTGCCTGGTAATTGATGTAACTTTTTTTTTTTTTTTTTTAAATATATTTTTATTGCAGGAATTAATACAACAATACAGTAACGACCAGCATCATATTATAGCCAACTCTTACAAGATACAGCCCACCGACCCCCTTCCATAGTATTGCTGTATAGCCAAGCGGCCCGTGTTCTTGGGGTTAGGCGGTGAATGTAGCTGGGGTCAGTAGGGTGCTGGAGCTGGTCCGGATAACACACTGTCCGTCATCTGCTTTTCTAAACAAACCCCAACCCCCAAAAAAGAAACCCCCCCCCCCCCAACTACCAGACATTATGAAACTCCCCCCCCCCCCCCCCCCACCATCAGCGCCAGGGAGTTTATCACTGTAGGATCCACTGTTTGACCCACGGGGAAGGTAATAGTGCTGTTAATGCTAGTGGTTAACGGGACTCGGGTCTAGTTGCTTCTTCGTTTTCGGAGTCGCTGGGGGTACAATAATCCCTGAGGGCCTGCACCAGCGTTTCCCATTCCAACGCGGCCTCCTGCGCCTTCTCATTGCTTTGCCTCCATGCCAACTGATATCGCAGCGCGCTCTCACCCGCCGCCCATTTCAAAAGTTCACCGTGCCATCTGCAGCCCGTAGGACCAGCACGTGCCTTCCAATTCCTGGTCACCTCTCGCTTAGCCAGTAGGAGCCCCAGGTCTATAAATTTACTAGTGATTTTATTCCGGGGGGTATGGGGGAACCAATGCAGTAGCCCTACCGCCGCATCTAACGATAAGTGCCTCCCCGTCACCTCTTCTAAAGTCGCCGTCACCTCCTGCCAGTAGGCCGTCAAACCGGGACAGGCCCATAGCATGTGTAAGAGGTCCGCCTCCTGAGCCGGGCACCTAGGGCATTCCGCCGAGGCTGTGGCAAAATAACGCCTGATCTTAACCGGGGTCAGGTACGCCCTATGGAGAACATAGTAGTGGACTAGTTGGAAACGGGCACAACGCGTACCCTTCCATGCTCGCCTCACCAGCTGGGACCAGGTCGTCTCCGGGATCTCCCTACCGATGTCCTCTTCCCAGCGGGACTTCAGTGTGGTGAGAGGGACCAACCCCTCGGTAATCAGCCTGCCATAAAGGCAGGTGACCGCCTTCACTGTTCCTGCCGACATCATTACATACTGGCACACCTGAGACAACTGAGGTTCCTCTAGTCCGTTTTGCCAATACGCCTGGATCACTCGCACAATGGCCGAATGCAGCAGAAAGTCGCCCCGGGGGATCCCAAAGCGGTCAATGAGATCCTGAAAGGACAGGAGCACTCCGTCCTCATACAGGTCTCCGACGAGCAGTAAACCCGACTCCTCCCAGTCCGCCAATCGCGACCAGTCTCCTCCGTGGGGGAGGGCCGTCAGCATCCCTAATGGTATTTCAGGTGCATATGGGGTCCGCAGGTGACCTCTGTTATGGGCCCGATTCCAACAGAGTCGGATAGTCCGCTCCTCCATCGACAGGTCCCGAAGGACTAAACGCTGTCGCAGCGCGATAAAGGAGAGGACGTGCCTGGCTATACCCGTCCCCCTACCGTCTTCCGGGCCTCTGAACTCCCTGGCTATCTCCTGGGTGTATGTCTGGAGCTGCGCCGCCAGATAGTACTTCTCAAAGTCCGGCACAGCGAGCCCCCCTTCGTCTTTCGGCCTCATCAGGGTATTGAGGGCCACCCGCCGCCGGCCCGTGCCCCAGAGGAACCCGATCACCATAGAACGCAAGCGGCGAAACGTAGTCGGTGGTACCCAGATCGGCAAAGTCCGAAAGTAATACAATAGTCGGGGGAGCGCCACCATTTTGAGCAGGGCAATGCGTCCTGCCACGGAGAGCGGCAGCGTGGCCCAAAAATCCATGCTGCCTCGGAGTGCTCGCATGCAACGGGCAATGTTTCCGTCTAGGAGGTCGGGCTGGTCGTGGTACACAAATACCCCAAGGTATTTAAAGCAGTCGGGTTCCCATCTGATCTCTCTACTTAGCGCCGGATTGGGGACACCCCTACGCATCGGGAAGAGGCAGGTCTTAGACCAGTTCACTCGTAGGCCTGAGACTTCCCCGAACTCCGTTAGCGCTAATTCCGCTCCCCGTAATGCGTCAATCGGATCTTCCAGGAAGAGCAACAGGTCGTCCGCATAGAGCGAAACGTAATGCGGGCCCGCCGCTGTCCATAAGCCCGTGTAGTGGACTCCCGAGCGAAGATGCATCGCTAGTGGCTCCACCGCTAGTGCAAAAAGAAGCGGGGATAAGGAGCACCCTTGCCGCGTGCCACGCTCTACCGGATAACGCGATGAAATCAAAGGGCCCGATCTAACCCTGGCTGAAGCAGAAGCGTAAAGAACTGCTGTCCATTTAACAAATCCCTCTCCAAGGCCGAATTTCCGCAATACCACGTCCAAATAGTCCCACTCCAGGCTATCAAACGCCTTCTCCAGGTCCACCGACAAAACTACCGGGGACGGGGCATCCGCGAACGGTTCCCCAAGCAAGCGAAACAACCGTCGGATGTTCATGGTTGTATTTCGCCGTGGGATGAAACCGGCTTGGTCCTCGTGTACTAGGGAACCCATGTGTCCCAACAGCCTCGAGGCCAAGATGCTGCTCAATATCTTGTAGTCCACCGTCAACATTGAGAGGGGACGGTAAGACCCCGGGTCAGACGAGTCTCGGCCTGGCTTGAGAAGAGGAACCACCAACGCCTCACACATCGAGCCGGGGAGGCGACCCAGCCTCTTCGCCTCTCTGTAGACCACCAGTAAACGAGGGGCCAGAAGGTCAGCATAAGCTGCATAGAACTCCACCGGCAGGCCATCCAGGCCCGGGGTCTTGTTCCTCGCCATCCGTTTGATGGCCCCGCGGATCTCCCCCAAGCCTATGTCAGATCCCAGGGCGTCTGCCACTTCTCGTTCCACTGTGCGGAGTTCCAGCGGACGAAGATAGTCAACAAGCCGATCCGGGTCGCGCGCGGAACGACTGCGATATAAACATTCGTAATAATGCCGGAAGCAAGTAAGAATCTCCGGTTGGGTGTACACCTCGGTCCCATCCGCCCCACGCATCTTAGTCGTCGTTTGGGACTGGCGCGTAGGGTTGGCCAACCACGCCAGTAATGCACTCGATCTGTCGCCCTCCGCTATAGACCGGACCGTGTAGGCCTTGTAATCGAAACAGCGGAGCCGTTCGACTTCCACCGCCACCCTCTCCCTCGCCTCTACCGTTCGTGTTTGCAATTCCGGGTGTCCGGGTCGGCCAATTTCGAGCTCGCGAAGCGTTCGGTCCGCTGCGTCTAAATCAGCCAGGATAACACGCCGCATGCCCACCCTCTTAGAGATACAGTACCCCCTCACCACCACTTTGAAAGCGTCCCATTCGAACGCCCTAGTACTCGCGGAACCGCCGTTGGATGCAAAATAATCCGTGATTTTCTCCCCTAGGTCTGCCTTGAAGACACTGTCCTCGAGGATCTCGGGGCGCATCTTCCAGGTGGGTACCGCTGGCGTCCCAGGGAACCAGCGAATGTCCAGTAGGAGGGGGTTATGGTCCGAAATGGTCCGCGATAAATACTCCGATCGGACCGCTGCCGAGACTACTTCGGACGAACCAAGAAAGCCATCCAGTCTGACATGCAGCTCATGAAGGCTCGAAAAGTACGAATAATCTCTAGACGCGGGGTGATGCGCCCTCCAGATGTCCGTCAAACCCCAGCGGGTCTGCCAATCTTGACGGCCCTTAGCCACCCGCCGGACCGGGGAGTCGGGGAGCGGGGGATGCGAGCGGTCCATGTCTACATCTACCACGGAGTTAAAGTCTCCCCCTAGCAGGAGGGGACCGGTGAAAAGGTGGGCCAACGAGCCCGATAACCCGGAAAGGAAGGCAGTCTGATCCATATTAGGGGCATACACACAACAAACATTCAAGTCCCTCCCTCCTAGCGTGCCTGATATGGCCACGAAGCGCCCCTCCGGGTCCAACACTGTCCTCGTGACTTGAAAGGGGACTCCTGCCCTGATCCATATTAGCGCCCCCCTGGCATAAGCAGAGTACGCCGTGGAGAAGACCTGCCCTCGCCACCTACGCTGAAGCGCCGCCCCTTCCGCCTTGTTCAGATGCGTTTCCTGCAGCAGCGCCATTTGCACTCCCCTACGCACTAAATAAGCGTGGACCTTGTGACGCCTAGACATAGTGTGAAGCCCCCTCACGTTCCAAGTAATACATTTCAAGTTAGCAACATCAGCCATTGTCCCAAAGTGTTCGTGCACAGTCTCCCCGTCTGGGTCCCCACAAAGAAAAAACATCATTCCTCCCAGCGCTGTCGGCGGCCATTTTCCCCAACCAGAACCAAACCCCCCAAAACCCAACAAACCCCCCACCCAACCACCCCAGAACAGGACCCAAACTGCACCATCTAGATCCCATCCAAACTTCTACGGAGAACAACCCCAAAAACCCCACTAGTCCTACGGTCGCCACCGCAGGAAGGCCTTATGGGCCAGGTGCGGGCTGAGCGGAGGCAGTGGGCCCTCGTCGCCCAGGCTACCAGGACTAACATAAGCCCCCCCGTATCAAAATCTTTCGGGGCAAGAGTAGGAGCCTCCCGACCCTCCCTCTCCCATTGTCAGCAATAAAGGACGGCAGCCGCCTCCCCCCTGCCGGGCCCCCACCCAAAACAAGGCAATCGTTCCCATTACCCCTGTCCGTCCAGAAGGTCCTCCACCGACTTCGGTGTGATCACCGGTGTGTGGGTACTGTCTGCCACTGAGTCTTCCGAGTCCGACGGTGCCCCCCGAGCACCCGGGCCTTCTTCCTCCTCTTCGATGTCTTCGCCCTTTGCTCCCGACAGTTCCGATAGAACTTCCAACACTCCCCTCCGCTCAGATGATGTCTCTGCTGTCGAGGGTCCTCCTGTGCGGCCGCGGCGGTTCCTGTCCCTTTTAGAGCGCCTCCGTTGTTCCGGCTCCTCCGCCTGATGGGTCGAGGCGTTATAACCATCCTTCCCTGTTCGGTACAGTTCGAGCCAGTCACAGGCCTCCTCCGGGGTGTCAAAGAACTGGGTTTTGTCGTCGACAATGACTCGGAGCCTCGCGGGAAATAGGAGTGAATATTGGATGCCTTCACTCCTGAGTTCACGCTTAACCGCCAGGAAGGAGAACCGCTTGCGCTGCGTCTCGTAGGTATAGTCAGGGAAGATGTTCACCTGGCTGTTTGCAACCTGGAACGGGCCATTGTGTCTGGCGGCATTTAGGATCAGGTCTCTGTCCCGGAAATGTAGCAACCGCGCCACCACCGGCCTCGGGGCTCGTCCCTGTTGCGGGGGTCGCGCTGGAACTCTGTGGGCCCGTTCTAGAGTGTAAAAGGAGGACAGGCCCTCCGGGACCACCGTGTCTCGGAGCCAGGTCTCCAGGTAGCGCACCATATCGCCCTCCTCGACCTTTTCCGGCAGGCCCACTACCCGAATGTTATTCCTCCTGTTTCGGCCTTCCGCATCCTCCGCCCTCCGTTCGAGGGTCTCGATTCGGGACATGGCATCCTTGATCGTCGCAGCTAGGGTTCTCTGCGCCGGTTCTATAGTCCTCACCGTGCTCTCCACCTCCTTGACCCGGTCCGAGAGCTTACCATGGTCTGCCCTAAGGAGGCCCAGGCCAGTCGCCACCTGGGCAATGTCCTGTTGAAGGGCCGACCGAGTTGCCTCTATGGCTTCCAGTACACGGTCGAATTGTTGCTGGAGTGGTGCGCCACCAGGTCTTTTAGGATCTCCATGTTCTTCCTTGTCCTGGGCCTCAGAGTCCGAGGTGGCCTGGCTGGATCCCTTGGCTCCTCTAGGTTTCCCCATGCCGCCAGGGGCTCTCCGCAAAGGTCCCGGAGTAGTCGCCTCCGTGTGCAAGTGTCTAGCACCTTTTTCCCGGGATTCCGCTCTCCAGTCCGGGATGGGCGATCTCCTTCTCCAGAGCCTGTGGAGACTCCGCCGCTTCGGCTCACGCCACCGCCACGGCGTCCGAGGGCACCGATAAGGGGGCGGAGATACCCGTCTCCGAGTCGGGCAGGCCCGTTCACCTACTATAGCTCTGGGGCACGGGCCACCAACTCCCCCGGTTGTCCTGTGGCGCCCGAGCGTCGCGCCATCCATGTAGTTGGGGCGGCCAAGAACTCGCAGCCAGTTGCGGAGTCGCGGTGTCGACCACTGCCTAGAGCTGAGTGCTCCCGTGCCCGGCGCCCTCTAGCGCGTGGGCACCCGCTCGGACGTCCAATCGAGTATGGTCCCGCTGTAGAGGGTCCGAACCAGCCAATGTCTAATGTCTAAAACAGCTGAGGCTGGTGGAGCCGGGTGCCGGGCGACATCCGCGAGACCTCCTCAACTCCGTAGGTCCGATCAAGGGGACAAAGGGGTCCGGGCGCCATATTGGGTCGCACTTCGCCACTCCGCAAACTTCGGCATTTCTTCAAAGCCACCTCCGTCCAAACTCCACCAGGGCCCTCGGAAGGGTGTCGTCGCCTCGCTCAACCGAATGCGGGGTCTGGGGTGCCCCTCAGCCTCCGATATTCAGGATAAATCCGGGCTCAGTCCCGGAGCCGAGCTCTCAGGCGACCATCGCCATCGGCGCCCAAGCCACGCCCCCCTGGTAATTGATGTAACTTTGACTGAAAGACTGCTAGGTCCCTGCTAATCAGGTCCCCAGCACCAGATCTCTTTCCCAAAACTGTGAAATTGAACCCCAATTGGCAATACCTTTAGCACTCCCTGTAAGTCCCTAGTAAATGGTACCCTTGGTATCTAGGGCAAGGAGGCTAAAGAGGGTGGTTAAGGGCTGCAGTATGAATTGTGCCACCCTGAAGGACCCCTCACCATGCACATACAGACTGCCACTGCAGGCTGCGTGTTTTGGTGCTGACAAAAGTGAAAACACAACAAACATCCCTATGTGCCATGCCCACAGACAGTGATTGTAGTATAGGCAAGTCACCCCTACAGCAGGCCTTACAGTCGTAAAGCACGGTGCACTATATTACATGTGAGGGCATACCTGCATGAGCAAATATGACCCTGTGCTTATCATCTCTATTGCTGCCGGTACAAGCTGAACAGGGAAGCCATTTTAAGTACATGTGTTGGACACTGGTGAAAACAATTTCTCCAGCTACATGATGATTTCACTGAAAATAGGGATTTTTGGTGTTGAACATCTCGTATTAATGAACCCACACTGATTCCGGCATTTGATTTATTAATGCATGCACACAGAGGGAACCTTAGAGGTACCTCCTGAAAACTTACCAGCCACTGGTGTACTGACTGGCTTGTTCTTGGCAGCCCAACACCAGAGACAAGTTTCTGACCCCAAGGGTGAAAGCCTTTGCTCTCAGGAGGTCAGAAACAAAGCCTGTCTGGTTGAGGGTGATTACACCATCTCCCCACAGGATGAACTGCTGATTAGCATTCCAAGGCATGGGAGCTTCAAACAGACACTGCCTTTGAAATGCAAATGTGTTCTCTCTCTCTCAGAAGAAGAAGCCGACCCTGTGTCCCCTGCCCTTTGGCATCTGGACAGGCAGGAACATTAGCTAATCAGGTAGGCGTGCCATCCCCTAGGCTAGGGTGGCCTAAACTGATGTGGGTACGACTTTTCAGAAGTGGCCATATTTGTGTTGGAAGCATTTAGGAACTCTGGTCAGGGTGATGCCCACTTCCCACAGGAGGTGGTCATGTAGGTGGGCTTAGTGCCCCAAGCATCAGTAGCCCATTGGCTACTACCCTACACTCCCCTAACACCCCTTATTCTAGAATTTAGGGAAGCCCCTGGGTCCAGGAAGTCAGATCCTGATGACCTACGAAGAAGGACACTGAAGAGCTGCAAAAGCCAAAGACTGAAGAAGGACGACTGACTTGGCCCCAGCCCCGCCCACCTGCCTGCTGTTCCTCATCTAAACTGCTTCCCTGCATCCTGTAGGCCTGAGAGGACTCCAAGACAGTGAAAACCCAGCACTGGCAAGCACCACTGGACCCGTTGCTCCATTGAAGTGGGCCAATGGTGCCAGCATGATCCCCCAGCCCTCCAGAGAAGAAGCCCACCTTGTGTTTGCCAGGAAGGGACCCCTTGAGCCACCTCTTTGTGTAGGTCCCTCCCTGACCGCGAGTGCTCCTGGTGACCAAAACGCGAAGCCTAAGGGAACCTCTGCACTAGTTGCCCCTGACCCGTGGAGAAGAGGACCAAAGGTGTCCCCATATCCCCTAACATTGTGAACCTAACCCACTTCCTGGTTCAGTCTGACTGGCCTCCCAGTCCAAACCTGCAGCCTCTTTCCAACCGGACCGATCTCCGCTGATTAATATTGGGCACCTGGCGCTGAAACACATCTCTGCACCCGGATGCCCCAGAGCCTCCCGAAGTGACCTTTGGTGTGGTCTTGGACCTTGCCCCATACTCACCATAAGCCCAGGAGATTGGTCACATAAGTTTCTGTGAAGTGCTGGAATGCATTACATGTTTTCCCCCATTGGATATTATTGGGAACCCAAATCTGAAACATACCTCTGCACCTGGACTCCCCAGAGCCTCCCGAAGTGACCTCAGGCTGTGTCCTTGGACCTTGCCCCATACTCATCCTAAGTGTAGGAGATTTGTCCTGTAAGTCACTGTTAAATACCTGTATGCAGTGTATGTCTTTCCTCCATTTCCTTCATAGGATAACATAAGCTTCAGAAATTGCTGTGAAGATTTTTCAAACCTGTAGAAATTCATAACCCGAAACGCAGTTACCTGATTTAGATGATCTTGGTGCCAAACTTTCTATAAAGATAAGAGTTATTTTTATAAATTGGTGAGGACCTCCTTATTGAGTCGTGTGCATCATTTATTGACTATTGTGTGTATTTGCATATGTCTAACAATCCTCTCTGATAAGCCTAAGGTTGCTCGACCACTGCTACCCCTAGATAGGGCACCTTGGGATTGCTAAAGCAAGCCCCTGTTATAAACCATAAAGGAACCCCTGGACTCTTTGCCAGTATCCCTCTTTTTGGTATACTATATTAAGAGCCAGCTCTTACATCTCTGTACCAATGAAAAGTCATTGTTGGCCACCCCCTATTGCGATTTCACACGACAATCACCTGTTCAAATGGTTTTACAGTTCTGGTTGAACGATCATTGTTCGCTGGACCTAGTATTAAGGTAAAGTTTCGAGTTTTGTCATTGTCTTCTTCTGATTGCCTCATCTTGCATTGGCTGTCTGCTACATGTTTTGTATTGGTATAACCTATACTATTTGCTAACATGTTGGTTGTTCAACATAATTAGACGCCTTTACACCCACTTTATCTGCCACTTCACCTACTACGTTAGTTGCTGCCTGCAGCTCTCTGCCTCGCGGGCGCTCCACGGAAGGCAGGGGCCGAGTCCCGAGTGCGGAGGGCTGCCATTGTTGTGTTGACGTCTGGGGGACTGGGGGACCATAGAACTACGTCTCGCAGCATTCCTTGCAGCTGACGCAGTGCTACGCGCCAGGAGGTGCTTAAAATCGGGGCCAGGGCTCCCGCGGCACGGGATGCCTTTACACCCACTTCATCTGACACCTCACCTGCTCGTTTGTTGCTGCCTGCAGCTCTCTGCCTCGCGGGCGCTCCACGGAAGTCAGGGGCCGAGTCCCGAGTGCCGCCATTGTTGTGTCGACGTCTGGGGGACCGGAGAACTACGTCCCCCAGCATTCCTTGTGACCGCTGAAGCCGCGCTACGCACCAGGAGGCGCTTAAAATCGGGGCTAGGGCTCCCGCGGCGTGGGGCGCCTTTACACCCACTTCATCTGCCACCTCACCTGCTACGTTTGTTGCTGCCTACAGCTTTCAGCCTCGCGGGTGCTCCACGGAAGGCAGGGGCCGAGTCCTGAGTGCGGAGGGCCGCCATTGTTGTGTCGACGTCTGGGGGACCGGAGAACTACTTCCCCCAGCATTCCTTCAGGCCGCTGATGCCACGCTACGCGCCAGGAGGCGCTTAAAATTGGGGCCAGGGCTCCCGCGGCGTGGGACGCGCACGCGCGTGCCCAGGCGCTGCCCGGGCCAAGCCCGGGCCAAGGGATGGCCCGTCCGCGCCAGTCAAAGCCCAGAAAAGGCCGGGCTAGGCTATACCTTGTGGTTTTATTTTTCCTTAACCCAATGCATGGACTTCAACCTATAATTTGTGGTAAGACTGAACTGATATATGTGTTTTGGCAGGGAGGGACTTATTTGGACTTTCCAAAGACCCCGTTGATGATATTGAGAGTGGGGCTTTTTATGTTATGTAAGCATCTCTGATTCACTTTTATACAGTTTTTAATCTTATATTCTGTTTTTTCTTTTCTTGTGTGAAATTTTGCAGTTTCCTCCCACGTTCTGACTCTATTTTGAGGGAAGTATTTGTTGTTATCACCACTGCACCTATACAAAGGAAGCATTTGTAACCTGAGTAACTCTCCCCTGCATGCTGATACCTCAAGTGCATCTCTATCTGTATCCCTACCTTATACAAATAGCTGAGTCTGCCCTCCTTTTCATATATATAGGGTGAAAATGGGGAAAAGGAAGGCAGCCAAACTGATTACAGGGAGGAAAAATATTGTAAAAAAAAACTTAAAGCCATCAAAATCAGCAGCAGAGAATTGCACACTTGATGCTATTGATGAATTAATTGAGGAGGTAGAAAGCATGCTAACATCTGGGAAAGCGAATAATGATAAGGGAAAGGGTAAAATCACCTCTTATTATAATATGAAAGAAAAGGTGGGTAGGTTAAAGTCAACTACTCCACCAGTTATTGTGCATGAACCCCGGAGGGAAGAGCTAAGTCAAACTCCAAATGTGTCCCCATCGAAGAATGGTCAGGGTACAGGTACAACTCCTTTGCCGGCTATAAGTAATTGTGGAAGTTTGGGAATGATCGGAATAGATTACCTGGCAACGAAGTAATAACTATAGAGTGTTTTAATAGATACCTTCCACTAGAGGTTGATGAAGGGGAAGCGCATGTGGATTGCCCAGTAATTAAAGTTGTGACTGGCGCCACAGATCTACTTCCGATACCGAAAGACTTGCAGAGTGTTATAAATCCCACCCACAAACTGGTGCAGGCCCTTTTAGAAAGACTTGACACTGTTCAGGAGGAGGTCATTGTAATCAAAAGAACGATAGAGGCAGTCATGAGCCGTTTATTACCAGACCAAGTAATATCACCTGTTGATTGTGTGGCAAAAACACTTATTGGGAAAAAAACAAATCCCCTTAATATAGGAAGGTGGGTATCTAACCCTTCAGCTAGAACTATTGAACACCATCACTCAAGCAAGATTGCTAATGGAAGCTCTCATTTAATGCAAAAATCTTATATGAGACCTCTGCAAAATGGGGGGCTTCTTGAAAGATCAAAATTCCCTGAACCCCTTCATCCCTCACGAGGATCGACTCTAATGAGGTCAGTAGTTATTGGGGACCAAAATAGACGTGCAAATAGGTACCTCGATACCCATCATATATCGCAACCAAGATTGGGGGCACCTATTGTGGGAAGACATCCTGGAGTTTTTGAGGGAAACCGAAGTGTAAATCATACCAGTCACTCTTCGCATAATGCCGAACAGAAACCAAACTGTGTTTTCTTAACTAATGTACCGAGGTTGGCCCCTACTTATAGAGAAGATAAGGAGTCCCTTGTGAACAAAGTTATACACTGGCTTAGGAAGGAAAGGCAATGCCGATCAGTCATTAGATCAGACATAAAAAATGTTGCAAGGATCCCCCAGGAATCGGGCAACTTAGATGACATAATGATATCTTTTTGGTCTAAAGATATCCCTGAGAATTTAATTATTATGAATCTAAGATCCCATTTTCTCTTCAACTCAAAAATCAGTATTAGACAGTGCAGAACAGGGGGGAATACTGATTCTAATCGACTTATCAATAGACAATGCTATAGTGATCTAGAGGCATTAGATTGACTAGTTAAAGCCCCAAGAAGTCGATTTGAAGAGAATGAAACAGCCAAGTCCTCCCTAAAAGCATTACCTATTGATTGTCCAGAAGTGTCTTTACCATGTGAAGATAATTGGAAAGATGTCAATCCAATGGCTGGTGGTGAGCCTTTGGATGGGTTAGTAATTCCCCCTAGTAATTCTTCCCTATTTGTACAATGTAGGGACCTCCCAACTAACTATCCTAGCTCTGATTCCCTAGCACAAGGCTCATCCCAATGTAGTCTTAGGATGATATCCTGGAATATAGCCGGGCTTGCAAGGAAAATGCATGAACCAGATTGGCAGTCATATATTGACCTTTTTGACATTTGTCTTTTCCAAGAATCATGGATCAGGGAACCTCTTTTTAAAACTGGTTATAGGACTTTTAGCCTAGAGGCGCGTCAATCCACTAGGGGGAGACCGTCCGGAGGCTTATTAGTCTGGATAAAAAATGACATCAATGTAATTGTCGACCCAGTTCCCATTGACTCCGATGATATCTTGGGCCTTAGACTTATTTTCCCAAACAAGTTCCGGATGTACTTGTTTAACATTTATATAAGACCGAGAGAATCTTCCCAGGAGTCATTAATTGTCCCCTTGTTAGAGGATGTTCTTGACACTCTTCATCCTAAAGATTTTGTGATACTTGGAGGTGACTTCAATTGTTATGAACCATTGCAGGGAGTGAGTATGATTTTTGAAGAGCAGGACCTTGCAATGGGTATTCCCTTACTGGAGGCAGATGAAGTGTTGAGACCGTCTGTTTCGGAACTTCAATTGTTCAACTTTACTATTGAGAGGCGATTAAGATATTGCAATGGCAGAAGCCAGTAGGACCCTAATTGCTCACATACTTTTACTAGGGAGTTATCAATCTCACAAACTGATTATATTATGTTGAGTATTGGCCATTGGGACCTTATCCAGGGATTCAAGGTAGATTGTAACAGGAGAGATAGTGATCACTTCCCACTTTGTTTGGACCTAATGGGAAACCCATTTATGCTACACTCTTCCCTCCGACTGGCTAAGGCTCCAGAAGTAACCCAACCATACGCTTCCAATAACAGGTGGGCACTAAAGTGGCCATCTATTTTGGGTAATATTGAGCTCCTAACACAAGTGTATAACATCTTTGCCGATTTAGTAACACACTTTAGAGAAAGGGGCTCAACTGGTTATACGATAACCCAAACTCATCAATCTTTGATGGAGGTCATTAAGCCCCATTTAACTAAACCTGGTGGTAAAAACACTAACATTAAAAGTAAATTTGGGCATCCCAAATCCTGGTTTGATTCTGATTGTGTCCTTGCAAAACAAAATCTATCAAAAGCATTGGACACAAAAAACATTGTTTTAATTAGGGAAGCAAGGGGTGTATACCATAAGACTCAGAAAATTGCGCGCAGGAGATGGAATGATGATAACTAGGAGGAATTGCTCTTAGCCTCTAAAAGAAATTACCAATTCCTGTTCTGGAAAATTATAGCAAATGGTACTAAGGCAAATATCCCGGCCCAAGATTATAACCTGGACCCTAAGTCCTGGTATAATCATTTCGCTCGTCTTTATGCTGTCCCAGGCAAGCCATATGAAGCCCCCCTAGCTATATTTGATACAACTATGTTATTAATTAAGAGTACCCCCCTTCAATTTAGTATGGCAGAGACATTGAGGGCAATAGCTGCTATAAAACCTTCAAAAGCACCTGGTCCCTATAAGATCCTGGGGGATCATTTTAAGCATGAGGTAGATGTTTGGGACCCTTACATAAATCTCCTTTGTAATGGCATTGCAAATGGTCAGCCTATTCCTGACTCGTGGAAAGGTGCGGAGATCGTCCCAATTTACAAGAAAGGTTCTGGGGACGATCCTGCACATTATAGACCCATCAGCCTTTTAGATATACTAAAAAAGGTATATGCAAAACATATTTTAGACAGGCTAAATGATTGGGTCATGGGCACTAATGTACTCTCTCCCTGTCAAGCTGGCTTCAGAAAGAAAAAAAGCACAATAGATCAAGTGCTGTTGCTAATAATCATCTCATGGAAGTATACAAAGTTGTGTGATGGTCATTTGTATGTAGCCTTCATAGATTTGAAGGCAGCATTCGATTCTATTCCTAGAGATCGTCTTTGGGCTAGCCTTTTACACCAAGGAGTTCCGAGTAACATTGCCCTTCAGCTAGTCAGGTTACATGAGAATACTTATGCAAAGGTGAGATGGGGGAAAGCGGGAGAACTGACTGAAGACATCCCTATAAAAAGGGGTGTGCGCCAGGGCTGTGTCCTGGCGCCAACCCTGTTTCTCCTGTACGTTAACGATATGGTTTCGGCTCTTAAAAAATGTAATCATGATTCCCCAAAATTGGGCGGCGAACATATTTGTGCACTAACCTTTGCGGACGATACCATCTTACTTTCTCAAACTCTCAGGGGCCTTCAGAACCTTTTACATGCGCTAGATGTGTACTGTAGACAAAAGGGGCTCAAAATAAACCCAATAAAAACAAAGTACATGGCCATCAGACCCCATAAATGTTTTAAAAATAATATGCAATCAAATGGAGTTAGTTTGGATTGTGTTCCAAATTTCATATATCTGGGGGTGACCAATGATTCCAAACTTTCATGGAATCCTCAGATTGCGAAATCAAAATCCATCCTTAGTCAAAAAGCAGCTCCAATTGTAAAAAAACTTTTTTTGACATCATCAAAGGCAATTACTCCTGCATTGTTAGTTTATAAATCTGAAGTCCAAACAGCTACATTATATGGTTCTGAGTTATGGGGAGGGGGGGCACTCTCGCCATTAACTTTAGGGAGAATAAAATCATGAGGAGATTTACGGCCCTTCCACAAAATACCCCGGTGAATCCCTTGATGTTGGATTTAGGCATTAAGCGGAACGAACACAGGGCTATTTGGATATCGCTTTCATACTGGATCAGAATATGGACAACGGAAGAGTTATATATATACAATCAGGCACTAAGTGAACTGATTGCTCTTGATACTTCCATTACTTTTCCATGGCTGGCCCATATTAGTAGGTGGTTCCTGAATCTGGGCTTGATTAGGTATTGGGAAAACCCGGACCAGCTTACCCCCGATTCAAAACAGGAATGCAAGGCCATCTTTTGGAATTTTATTGATCAGAGTGTTATCATAGGCCTTAAACATGGATCATTGACTAATCAGTTCTTAAGCTTTAAAATAAGCCCCTCCTTTCAACCATTTCTAGACGAGATCGAACACCTACTAGCCAAAATACTCTACCTAAAATTTAGATATGGTACACTATTAGTTAAGAAACTTACATCTAGGTGGGGTAAAAAGGCTAGTGAGGATACTGATTGCATTTGTACTGAGTGTTCCTATAGGAGGGAAGAAGATATTGCCCATGTTTTATTCTTCTGTACCCTTTACGAAATTCCAAGAAAAAGGTGGATACGACCCTTGGGTAGGAACCTTGGTACTAGACAGTATATTTAAATGTTGCGCATTTTGAAAACCGATACCTCCAGATTGGTTGTATTTGGAGTAAGCGGATTTTTACTGTCAGTCAATTTTATTAGATCAAAGCGAGGCATAACTTTTTAAATAGAGAAGGAATAATCCAAATTTGCTCTTAGTGTTTTGTCTGAAGACTGTAATCTTACTAATTCAATTGTATTGTACATTCTGTCACTAAAGAGCATATGGCTAAAGACTAAAATCATGGTCAATGAAACGCCGTAAGGCTTATGCATTTTGTGCATCCATAGTTCTGTTATGTGTATTCATCACTGACGATGAAGAATATTTTATGAGGGCCTAAATTGATATAATAATCAAGAGCTTGTATGATTATTTAAATACTCATCCTTTTGCTGCCGGGATCAATGAAGTTGCACTATTGTCTGTATATGAATGTTAGGGAATTGCACTTTGTCAACCAATGTTTACACTTCCAATTATTGTACTTTTTATATATTGCCTTTTAATCTATTTATGTATTCTATTTTAATGGAAATGATGTGTTTTTTAATTCTTTTGATGATTCTGTGAACCGAATAAAGATGCTATATATATATATATAGAATATATTTAGAAATTGCTAACTTGGAATGTCATGGGCATGGGGTCCATCTGTAAAAGACAAAAAAAATATTTTCACAGCTCAACCGCTGTATGGCAAATATAGTTTGTCTGCAGGACAGCCACATCTCCACAACTGAGACTATTAAATTACACCCAAGACGTAGAGGATGGTTATTTGCTGCAATGTAATCCACCCTCACATGTGGAGCAGCCATTTGGTTATCAGCAGGAGTACCATTTAAAGCCTCTGACACTAGAATTGATGAATATGGTTGCTGTGTCTTTGTCCGGGGCACATTAGATAGCAGGGTGTTAGTAATGGGTAGTGCTTATTATCCTAACACAGTGCAAGATATATTTTTGGCACACCTTTCCTCTATTTTTGCTGATTGGCAAACTTCCCTTGGATACTTGGTGGAGACTTTAACATGGTCATGGACATCAACCTAAACCATTCTCCTCCTCCACTGTCTAGCACAAACTCAGCTAAACAATTCAGGTCCCTATGAGAGTGGATGGCGAGATGGTCCTTGATTGATGCTTGCTGTGCCCAAACACAGAGATGCTTGAATACTCCTTCTCCTTCACCAGTAAAGCTACATGCCAATTTTGACTGCATACTTTGCCCTGCTTTGCAACAACCACATATCACACATTTTACCTGGGTACAACACTATTGGACTACAATCCGTGGGAACTGGCCATGGCCTCAGGATGGGGCCAAATCCCTATCCCGACATGGCACCTCATCCACCTTTATTAGAGGACATTATCTTTAAGGACACCTTAGCTAAAACAATTGGGACATATTTTATAGAAAGCTCTAACAGAGCATCATTCCCATTGATAGAATGGGAGGCTTTTAAAGAGGTGATAAGAGGGGTATCTATCATTACTATTATAAGTTTATGGAGGTCTGTCACCCAAGACCTAAGCCATATGAACACCCAACTGGGGCTCCTTGAATGTGCAGCTGTACTGGATGATTCACGTGCAGACAGTTTTCAAGAAGCCAGAATTAAATAGGCAAAACTCTTTGAGGGCCTAAGGGTTAAAGATTATGCTGCATTTACACAGAAACTACACGCAGAGGGAGACAAAGTTTAAGTGCACTTTCAGCACGCATGATCATTGGCAGGCTTCAGCTATATCCAATATGTTACCTAATGCAGAAGAGTGATTACGTAATGTACTTACCGTCTAATGTCTCATATACTCGAACCATACTGTATTGTCATTCATGACTGGTATGCATTATACAGTGCTTACTAAAATTCAATAAAATATGCTTAAAAATTAATAATACTCCCCATTTCTCATTCCACTGTTCTGGTTTAACTTTTGTTTATTGTTATGACCAAAGTACTCTACCGCCCCTATGGATGGGGCTATGCTACATTGAAGAAAGAAAGATTGACAGAGAGAAAGAAAGAAAGATTGTCAGCATAAAGAATGAAAGAGAGATTGCTAGAGAGAAAAAGAGAAAGATTGTCAGAGAGAAAAAGAGAAAGAATTATTGTCAGAAAAGAGAAAGAAAGATTGTCAGAGTGAACATGAGAAAACTTGTCAGAAAGAAAAAGGGAAAGAAAGAAAGATTGTCCCAAAAAGAGATAGAAAGAGATAGAAAGAATGTGGTGTATGGCCAGAGCTGCTAATTTTGGAACTTGGGAGCCAGGTTCCATTCCTGGCTCAACATCCTGTTATTCTTGGCAAATCACTTACTCACCCCATGCCTAACAAATGAATGTGACCTTGTGTAATGTAGTTGGTGCTCATTTAAAGTACTCCAATACAGATGAGTCGAGTTTGTGCTATTTAATATTGCAAAACAAAAATGTTTAAATGCCCAGATTGGTGAGCAGCTGACTTTGAAACTCTTTAACCTCCTCAAAAATATTAACAAACCTCTGCTCTATATATGGAGGCTTCAAATTAGATGGGGTGTCCAATAGTTAGTATTTAAACGCCATGGTCCCTATTCACAAAGGTAAACTGAGAAGAAAGCTGAACTTTACAACTTTCGGTATTCACAAAGGGCATTTACGAGTAGTACATGCCCTTTGTGAATACCAAAAGTCATAAAGTTCAACCTTCCTCTCCGAATTTCCTTCCCTGCAGATTACATCCAGTTAAAATGATACTGGATATATACTCGAGATATAGTATTACTTCTAGTGAGAAAGTGTTAGTTTATTACAAAAAGAATGTATTTTCTATTAATTTAAGGTTGGTCTTAAGTTTAGTGTTTGAATAGACAAACATTTTAATTAAAAATAATTTAATTTACTTATATTCAGGACTAGGGTTAAGTAAAGCAATGTAATTGCATTTACAGAAGATAAGGCACATGTTTAGCATCATGGAAAGGTTTAGGAATATGGATGAAGTACAAGTAAACATAGTAAAGGGTGAAGTGATTGTAATTTTATTCTTAAGGCTATGTAGGGGAAGCAATGGCAGCAAGAAATAAAGAAGATAAAGTAGTAGAAAGAAGTAGTAGTCGAAACATAGACATTCAACTTATGTTGACCCTCACTGTCTAAGAGAAGATGCCACCCGGTGTGGAATCTAAAAGTAACAATAGTCTAGGCCTGTGGTTCCCAAACTGTGCGCCGCGGCGCCCCGGTGCGCCGTAATGAGGTGCCAGGGGCGCACACTAGGGTGACCAACCGGCCGTAAATTCCACGGGCCTTTTATCTGTAAATTTGACCATCACAGGGAGCAGTGCTGCTGGAGGCGCCTCGCACTCCTCCAGGAGCACGAGAGCAGCCCCTCCCGCCCATTGTCATTCAGTATGCCGCTGATTGCCACTTACTGAATGACAATGGGGCAGTCTGGGGGTGTGACACCATGTGGCGGCCTCCTCCTACCTCAGAGTACAGAAGGGCATTCTGTACGATAAAAAGTAAACGTCAACGTAAAATAAGTTCAAAAGAACAGGTTATTGTTCTCTCACTGTCCTGTCATTTTAGAACTGAAGTATTTTCAATATTGTATTCTACAAAGCCATGGTTGCTCCTTTTTTCTTTTTTTAAGGAACTAGCAACCATTGACAAAGCCAATAGTCCTGGCTTGTTGGGCGTAATGATACTTGCTGTATTATATATCTGGATGCAATGACAGAGACAACATAATACCAGTGAGGCAGAACACTATGCTAAGTTCATATTTTTAGCCTAGGTATTTTAAGCTGCGCTCTTAATTACGTCAAACACCCCCTTTGAAGAGACCCCCCAGTTTTTTTACACCGCTTAAAGCCCTGGAAACAACCCCATGTTACAGTAACCTCACATCCTGGCACTGTGCATCATGCATGACTTCTACGTTTTCAGTCTGCCTATGTGCAGGGGCATAGTGAACTCTTCACCAGCCCACCCCTTGCTTTAGTTCATTCTTGATGGGACTCTTCTGCCTGCCACTCTGCAAACAAAGGCTCAGCTCATAATGTGAAAAGGTGGGTGAGTAAATAAGTGAAGGAATGTCTGAATGGCTAGATGGATTACTGAAAGGATGAATGCATGAATGAAAGGGGGAATGGATAGATAATGAAAGAAAGGATGGACGGATGAGTGAATGAATGGAAGTATGGATGAGAGAAAAGGTACATAGATGGATGTATGGGTGGAAGGGTAGATGTATGGGTGGAAGGGTAGATGGATGGGTAAAAGTGTGAATGGGTGTGTGAAAGGATGGATGGATGAGTGAAAGGGCAGCTGATGGGCGAGTGAATTGGTGGATGGGTGTGTGAAAGGATGGATGGGTGGATGAATGAAAGGGTAGATGATGGGCAAGTGAATGGGTGGATGGATGAATTGATAAGTGAAATAGTGAATGGATGGATGAGTGAAAGGGTGGATGTAAGGATTGATGAGTTAGTGAAAGGGGGTAGATGGACAAAAGGATGGATAGATAAGTGAAGTGAAAGGGTGGATGGATGAGAGAACGGATGGCTGGATGAGTGAACGGATGGTTGGATGAGTGAAAGAATGGATGAGTAATAGGATCAATGGATGGATTCATGAATGGATGAGTAAATGGGTGGGTAGATGGATGGATAAGTGAAAGGGGGATGGAGAGAGAAAGGGAGGATGAATGACTGAAAGGGTGAATGGGTGGAAGGATAAATGACTGGGTGAATGGATGAGTAAGTGAATGGGTGGATGGATGAGTAAGCGAATGGATGGCTGGGTGGAAGAGTGGATGCATGGATGACTGTACAGATGGGTGGGGTGAAAGGGTAGGTAGATGAATAATGGATGGATGAGTGAAAGGGTGGATGGAGGGATGCATGAGTGAAATGGTGGACGGAAGGATATATGGTGGATAGGTGTGCAAATGGTTGAATATGTTTGGATATAGATGGGCACACAGATGGAAGGACAGACCTTTTTAGTGTAAAAATAAGGCTGGGGATACTGATTACGACAGACCAAACTCAATGTTCCATTTTCTCAGAGCGGGTCTCAGTACCAAAAGGTACTGAAAGCAGCAGCTGGCATAAATAAGGGTTTGGGACCAGGTACTCTGTTGGGGAAAAAACGATGAATTGGGATACAGCCAGTGAATGAGATTCATAATTCAAGCATTCCAACCAATATAATACCTTCATTGCGTCCCAAATACTTTAAGGAAGATAACGGGAGGTACACACCACCCGCCCACCCACCCACCGGTAAAAAAAATGGTGGGGAGCCACGGCCAACAGCTGATTAGGTCAGGGGAGCCACAGGTCAAAAAAGTTTGGGAACCACTGGTCTAGGCTATCTAGTGTGCAATGGAGGATACTCCTGCTTTTTTCAGGCTTATCAATGCCTCTATTTGAAACATGCAGAATCTGACCTTCGTTTGCACATTAAGGGGCATATTTATGAGAGTTTTGTTCATGCTTGTTTCCGGTCCAGTGAGGACCTGGCCTGGTAGTTTGGACTGGACTGTTCCCATGAGAAGCTGTGTCAAGACTGATTTGCATATGGCTGGGCCCAAACTGGGGTGGCATAGTGAGCAAAAGGACAATAGAATAAACCCAGATCTGTGACTGGGGGTGTGTAGTTGAAATGTTTCAGCACTCCGTTCATCATCTTGTTGTGTTTGTTATGTTTGCCCTAAGTGACAAAGGGAATGTACAGGCGCGGGTCCCTTGCCTACTGTGCCACTGGATTCAAGCTGGCCTGGATGATGAGGGGTGAAAACCTGAAAACAGTCCCAGGATGCTTGTTTACGGTCCAGGGAGGACCTGGCCTGGCAGTTCTGACTGGAGTGTTCCCATGAAAAGCAAGGTCAAGACTGATATTCATATGGCTGGGTCCAAACTCGGGTTGCATAGTGAGCAAAAGGACGATGGATTAAACCCAGATCTGTGACTAGGGGTGAGTGGTTGAAAAGTTTCACCACTCTGTCCATCATCTTGTTGTGTTTTCTAAACCTGGTAATGCGCCAAAAAGATACAGCTCCCTTAGGGGAGGCATAATGAGGAGAAATATGTTCATTTCTCCTCGTTTTTTCCTCTTTATATGTGTGCTGCATTTTGCAGCACACATAGAAAGAGGAAAAATCCTCTCAGTATTGTTTTTGTGCTAGAAGGTGCACCCTTGCACCAAAGTGCCAGCTCAAGGAAAAGGACAGGAATGCAACATAATGGATAATCACAGCACAATCATGCCCTTTCACTGTGAAACAGGGCAGCATAGCAAGGTGAATTGCTTCACCCCTAATGGCATACGTATGCCCCTGAGTTTGTAGTCAATCTTTTCAACATCCGGAGAAGGATTCAGAAAAAATGGAGGGATCAGGATCTCCTCTTTCACATGATATTCTAACAGATCTTCCTGGGGGTCAGTGTTAAGATTCAGCAAAGTAAGAAACTGCAAATCACTTATCCTCCTAGCAAACAAAATTGCAACATGGAAACCATTGTCTTAGTTTAGGTCTGTTGGCAGTCATGGGGCACAATAGATAATACAATACTTAAATCAGAAATAGGAGCAGAACTTTTAACCAGGCGCAGTAAGGACGATATCCACATCGACATATTGTTCAAAGACAGAGTTTGATAGGAACGCACATTTCAGTTACGAAATACAATGATTGAACCTGATAGGATCTGCATGACTCAAGGTGCATACCTAATGTAGACTTTTTTTTAACTCATTTGTTGACTTGATGGATTGCACAATTTTTAACCTCTTAAGTGCTGCGTCGGGGCGTTGGCCGACGGCAGCACTACCTCCCCAGTGCTGCGCACGACCATTGGACGTCCATTCAGCACTAGTTCCAATGGACAGCGCAGCACTGGGGAGGGATGTTTTCGCGCATCTAAGGTGTTAATTCTTTACAGAGTTGTCCTTATGTGAACAGAAAATAGGAATTTACCAGTGAGTGGCAGCGACACTTTTGAGCGAGACACAACGTTGTGCGCTATGAGACATTTGCATATATATTTAAATTGGTGGTTAAAAAAGAACAATAGGCAGATTCACAGGCGTTTATTAGAGATTCAGGATTGTGTAAAGGCTTTGCTGACTAGTGGGGGGCTGAGGATGATGGGGGCTCCTTAAGTTGGACTAAGTGATGTATCAGGTTGATTTTTTGTTTTTTTTGTTTTTTGTGTTGAATTTTTTTATTGAATTTTACAATAAAATACATAATAATACAAGATTAGCAAGATAATACATTATTAATAAATACTTAAGAAATAATATAAAATATGAAAGATATGAAATACATATTGAATATTAAATATGTGCACATAAATAGACACAAAAACAATCATGTTATGTATAAATATTTAAATGAATAAATGGCTAGATAAATAGTAAAACTAGCATAAATAAGAAATATATATTGTATACATTATAATATATGAATAGAGCTCAATATAAATAAGAAGCAATACCTTTACACAAAATAGTCATATTAATAATATTAGGACACAACATTTTAAGAAAGAATAAAAAGTTAATATGTAATAATGAAAAGGAGAAGAAAATAAGAGAAAGTAAATACACTTTGAAAAATAGAATTAGAGAGCAGTGAGAAAGTAGAGCCAGAGTAAGGAAGGGGAGGAGGTGAAAATAGGGGTAAGGAAGATAAGATGAAAAGGGAAGAAGGAAGAAAGGAAGGAAGGAGAAACAAAACAAGAAATGGTGGAGGAAATGTAATACATAAGAATGTAAAATAATGAATGAAGTGATTCAGGTGTTTACATTAGGAGAGAGAGTGGAGTTGGCAGGATCGTCAATTGTAGTTTTTTAAAAAGGTAGACCAACTTTGAAGAAAAATATCTGCTTGGTCCTGTAGGTTGTAAATTGTACGTTCATGGTAGGCCGTCTGCATCATTGCCATCAGCTATTCTTCTTGAGAATGTAGAGATGGGGATTTCCAATGACGTAAAAAGCAAATTTTTGCTGCAGCTAACGCTGTATGTAGGAGATAAATTTGTGGTTTTGAGAGCTTTGGGAAACAACGAAAATCATGCAAGGGAATGGAGGCAGATGTGAATGGTAAAGATAATGACATTGTGGAATGTAAAGTTTTGCCTATATAAGTCCAATAGGACCTGGTTTCTGGGCATTTGCAAATGATATGGGCTATGCCACAACCGTAAATAGAACATCTCCAGCAATTAGTGTGTGAGATTAGTCCAGCTTTATGTAATTTAATTGGTGACCAGTGCCAATCGTGAAGAATTTTGAATATACAAAATTTAAGCTTTGCTTCACATACTCCTTTATGTAATCCCTCTAATATCTGGTCCCATTCGGAATCCGTATAAGAAACGGATAAACGGGATTGCCATTTAGTTTGAATAGTATTAGAGAGGGATTGTAAAAATAGAGGAAACACAAAGTTTTCATAAAGACCTGAAGTCACTCCTTTAAACTTTCCCCACAAAATTAGGTAAGACAGTATTCGGGAGTAGCGAAGGGGGAGAACCTAGATGTTTCTTCAAACATTGTTGAAGTTGAGATTATTTAGAGAAGTGTTGTGTAGGAATATTAAATTCCTCACATAGTTAAGAGAAGTTTTTCAAATTCTCATCATGAAAAAGTTGGTCTAGGGAATGAATGCCAGCTGCATGCCACAAAGGCCAAAAAAGAGTACGACCATTGATACGAATAGCTGAATTATTCCATAAGGGAGCCTTAACATGAATACGTGCATTTGAGTCAAGTATACAATGTCCTCTTTGCCAAGATTTGTGCATGGCTGATAAAATCAGGTTTTTGGGGTCAGAGGAACTGGTACCACTACCATATAGAAGAGTAAGGCCTGAAGCCTTGGATAAAAGATGATGCTCAATGGAAACCCATTGCGGAATAACTTTAGTTCCTGGCAAAAAATAAGAGAATTGGGAGATGTGTAAAGCAAGGGAATAGTGTTCGATGGATGGAAGACCCATACCTCCATATAACTGGTGGGCCTTCAATTTTCCCATAGCAACACGTGGTCTCGCTGAGCCCCATATAAAAGTCTTGATCTTGGAATCTATTTATCTAAGGGTAGCCAGAGGAATCTGAAGGGGAAGGATGCCAAAAATATCAATAAAACGCGGAAGAGTGACAATTTTGATAGCCTGAACTCTACCCCAAAGAGATAGTCCTATAGTTTTCCATTTGTCAAAATCCCTCTGCATTTGGGAGAAAAGTGGAGCTAGATTGTCTGCAACCATATTTTGCAAACCTTTATTGACTAAAATGCCTAAATATTTAAGGTGTGAAGACTGACAATGAAAAGGAAATCCGTGAATCGCTGCCTTTGTAGTATCCTCAGAAATAGGTAATGCTTCACTTTTGTCCCAATGTATTTTATAACCCGAGAAGGAGGAGAAATCATTAATAATTTGAAGGAGGGATGGAAGAGATCGGGGAAGATTAGTAAGAGTAAGAAGGATATCCTCTGCAAATAAGTAAATTTTAGAATGACCAATTGGGAGAGGGACACTTATAATATCTTTATATTGACGGATTGTAGCAGCAAGGGGCTCCATTGATAAAAGAAAGAGAAGAGGGGATAGCGGGCAACCCTGGTGCGTTCCTCTCCAGGTCCGAAATGTATTCGATAAGAATCCACCACAATTTACCTGGGCTGAGGGGTCATCATACAACAAACAAACTTTATCTATAAATTGATCACCCAACCCAAATCTTTGCATTACAGTGAAAAGGTAATCCCACTCAATGCAGTCAAATGCTTTTTCTGCATCAAGCAAAAGGGCTAAGGCATCTTCCGAAAGACGTTTAGCAGACCACAATGTATGGGCCAGTGTACATAAATGATTCCGAGAGGAACGCCCTGGAATAAAACCCACCTGAGTATGGTGTATTAAGGAGGGCTGTATTTGCATAGTCGAGGCGCTAAGATTGAACTGTGATTTTAATATCACAGTTCAATAAAGAAATGGGACGATAACTACCCCATAGAAGAGGGTCATTGCCTTGGATGATTCTTTATCAGCCCCAAGAAATGCAGCATGTAAAGTATCAATAACGTTGTGACCTGCCCATCTATAAAATTCAGCAGGGAAACTAGCCTCCCCAGGAGCTTTATGATAAGGTAGAGCAGCAATAGCTTTAGAGATCTCATCTTTTGTGATTTCACCTTCAAGTAGCGCTCTACCACTGTCAGAAAGATAAGGAAGGTTCACCTTCGCTATAAAAGAAGACATCTTATCTAGATCTATTTGGTCTCCAGGAGTATACAGAGATTGATAAAAGGAGGCAAATTAATTAACTATTTCTTGGGGCCTTGTAAGTATGTCACCTTGAGACGACCGAATAGCTGAAATGGCCATTGCAGCTTCTCTTTGACGTAATTGTGCAGCTAATAATCGCCCAGCCTTCTCCCCTTGCTCGTAATGTCTCCCTTTCATTATTTGGGAAGCATATTCAGATTTAGATGTAAAGAGACTATTAAGGGACATGCATGCTTGCTCCAATAATTTGCGATTATGCAGGATAGGATCTGATGTATATAAGCGAAAGTAAGATTGGATGTCACGTTCTAATTCTGCTTGCTTTGCAATAATATTCTTATTGGCAAGCGCTGCATCATGCATTACCTGACCCCTAATAGTGGCCTTAGCTGCCAACAGTCCTGCTGGAAATGACAGAGCCCTGATTAATAGAAATGTAATCTTGGAGATGGGATTGTAATTGAAGTTTACCCTTGGGTGTCCTGTGTCGCTGAATACTCATATACCATGGTTTACGCCCTGCTCGAGATAAGCCTAGATCTAGAGATAAAAGAAAAGGAGAATGATCAGACAGGGCCACTTCTAAGATATGAGACTCTGTGACCAGTTGTACTGCTTTGTGTGATATCAGAAAATAGTCTAATCAGGAAAATGTGCCATGTGATGGAGAAAAGAATGTGTACTCTTTGTTCTGTGGATGACTGAGATGCCAATGATCAACCAAACCATAATCCGAGAGTATGTCATTTAAAATAGCTCTATCCGCTACATTGGCTCTGTCAAATTGACCTATTTTGTCTAGAATAGGATCCCGTACCAGATTCCAATCTCCACCAATAAGGTATTGCGAAGCATCAATCTCTGTGAGAAGACGGTTCAATTGAAGGAAAAAGGACTTTTTAGTACCAATTGGAGCATAGATTGATCCCATGCAAATGTAAGAGTCCCCAATACGCAGTTTGGCAAATACATCTCTACCATCAGGGTCTGACCAAGTCTTGGAGATCGTAACAGGAAGTGATCTCCGAATAAGGATTGCAACTCCACCTTTGCGAACAGGGTTAGCATTCGTAGAAGCATTTTTGTGAATACTGCTGTGAATAACCTTCCCCACCCAATCTCTGCAGAGTTTGTCAGATTCCATCTCATCAAGATGTGTTTCTTGTAGTAGAGATATGTCTATATGTTTGGACTGCAAATAAGAAAGTACTTTTTTCCATTTGATATAATGGGTGAGGCCATGAGCATTCCACGTAATAGTAGATGGGAAGCATTGTTTACAACGTGGGGATTACATCACGATGCTATTACATCGCGGTTTTCACAACGCAAGTCGTTACAACGACTTGGGCTGGATGGCGCTCTAGGACAAGGAATAGGTTAATTTTGTATCCAACACCTTCTCTACTGTATATAGACTGGAGTTGGAATCGTGAATTACACTACTCCTAAGTCCAGCGCCCTCCAACGCAAGTCGTTGTAATGACTTGCGTTGTAAAAACCGCAATGTAATGTACCGCGATGTAAATGTATCAGTTGTAACGTCATACATCCATAGTAGATAGAGAGTGAGTATGAGCCATGCTGAGATATAGTCAGAAGGAATTAAGAGTTCAGGAGTAAATGTATTAGTAAAAGTAAGAGATATGATAGATTAGTGGGAATACAATAAGAGGGAATAGGGCAGAGTGGAAAAGAAGAAAAGGGGAAGGGTACTCTGGCTGGTATGTAATAGAAAAGTGTAAGAGAATAAGGATTTTATGGGTTGAAAAGATAAGTGTTTAAAGCGAAGATTGAAGACTTGTGAATGAGAAACGTGATAGAGAAAGAAAAGATGAACAAGGTAACCTACAAAAATCGTATAGAACAATAGAAGATGATGTAAGAAAAAGCAAAAGAAAGGTCCTATAAGGATATTTTAAGAAGACCAACCTACACTAGATGCTCAATATACCTCTAACTGTCAACCGCGTGTCTGGGCTCACTAGAGCACCGCCGCTGCTAGGAACTCCATCAAGAGAATAACAATCATGACAATAAAAGGGAAAACTAAAATATATTAAAAGGCATTCAATTTCGAAGACACATGAACATAAAATTTGGCATTAAAACATGTGTAAAATTGGGAATACATTCATATGAATTCAAGAATTTGAAATACCTTAAGATAAATATATAAACATATAACTACAATTAATATACGATATAAGGCATAGCATTTAATATAATAGGCATAGATGCAAATTTACATAAAATAGTAAGACATTTATGCGAATAATGATGATTTCAAATATTTGATATAAAATTAAATAGTCATTATGACAAATGTTTTCTCAACAGGAGTAGATGGAAGAATAAATACAAATTATCTCCAAATAGGATTTTTATTAAAAGGATATATATAATCAGGAATATTTTGAGTCCCCAAATACTATAAAAATACTATAATTAAACTAAGTGTAAATCTTATATATCAAATATATTAACCCCTTCGCTGCGGCGGCTATTCCGCCGCAGCGCTAAGAGGGGGGTGCGCGCGGCGGCCGCATGCTTCTGACGGAACCGCTCCGTCACGGCTCGCGGGTGAGCTGTGCTTGTGACGGAACGGTTCCGTCACGAACCCGCCCGCCCATTATTTCGTCAGCGCAGGCGCGGAATTCGCGCCGCGCAGGCACGGCGAGCGGGCCGTGACGGAACCGTTCCGTCACTAGCACAGCTCACCCGTGGCTTGTGACGGAGCGGTTCCGTCACAAGCATGCAACGGGCTAACACATTTAAAAAGATAGAATATTAGTGTAAGGGTGTATTTAAATATAATCGAGAATATCATAACAATATGTATGTACAAACTCTTGAACAATACTTACCTGACGCAGGACCCACCTAAGAGTTTCATAGAGGATTATTTCAATGGAGTTTAAACCACTGTAAATTACATGCAATAGATACATTAAGAACTTCTAAATATATTTTGTGTTAAATTGAATATACAAATTAATAAAGACCTTAGAAAATACTTATCTATCTATAACCTAAAGAAATTCATGAGAATACAGTATGATAATGTAAGGCTCTAATGGAAAGGAAGATCATATCAGAGCCTATTCTCCATCTGAGGCAGATTTTAGAGGAGATCGGGATTTGTCCCTATGACGATCTTGTGTAAGAGCGAAGAATGCCTGTAAAGCAGAAGCTTTGGTTTCATATGTGCGATTCAGTCTTTCATATGTGCGATTCAGTGTTGCAAGGTCTCTGCCTCGATGACGAACTTCACTGGAGTTGTGGAGTAGATTATCAAAAAGTTGTTGAAAAGATTTAGAACTTGAAGTAGACTGATCAGTAGGAGGATGCTGTACATCCATATCTTGAAGTGAAATGCACTCCAGAAAGTGTTGTAAGTCCTTAGGATTATAAAAATCCTTTGATTCTCCATTTTTGGTGATACGGAAACGAGAAGGATCAAATAATCTATATTTTATGTCAATCTGCCTAAGTTGTGGCCTCATGGATAAAAATGCCTTTCTTATTTCATTGGTCTCGTTTGAAAAGTCAGCAGCCATGTGTATTTCTTGACCATCATAAATGTAGGAGCCCGGCTTGCGTGCCTCCATCAATATTTGTCGTACTTGGTCATATCATAAAAAACAGGCAATTAGGGGTCTTGGGTGAGAACCTATCCCTTTGCGTGGTGGACCAATTCTATGGGCACGTTGAATTTCCAACAATGGTTCAAAGGTGATACCAAGAAGCTTGGGGAGAACATTACATTAAAATAATCGAGCATTGTGACCTTCAACTTGTTCTAGAAAACCAAAACATCTGATATTATTCCTTCTATTTCGGTCTTCCAAGTCCACAAGCTTACTGCGGAAGAATGATAAGTCTTGGTATTTGCGTTGTACTGATTCAAGACTAGCTTCAACCACAGTTAATTGCTGGTTTAATTCCTCCGCTTTAGAATGGAATTGTGTAATATCCGCCCTCATGGACTTGGTTCTGATGTGAGGGAAAAGATATTGGTACCCATGTCCGTCAAACGAGAACTGATTGATGAGGCTTCTTGTAAAATACAGCTCAAAGTATCTCCTGAAGAATCAGTTGAGGTAAACAAAGGGTTGGCTAGAAGTTGGGGAAACTGAACCTTTCGCAGACATGGTGCGCGGTTGATTGAGCGCTTCTGTAAAAGTAGGTTGTTTAGAAGTCTTGTTTCCATTCTTGTGGGTAGACATTTGTGGAGCAGTAGCTGAACTAGCAGCCCGAAGAATTGCTTATAAATTCACTGCAAGGCTGACAGAATTATTTGTACTCGATGTGAGAAGTGTGTCAAAAACGCCGCTCTTCTAAGTCTGTCAGACTGTCTGTCAAAATGTAAAATAGCTGACTTGACTTATCAACAGTAATAAAAACTTTCACATGACATCATAACATCATGAAAGATAGTGTAATCCTGTCAGAGCGGGCGAGACAACTGGCGCTTGGCGTGCAATATACCATGAAGAGCTTCGCTTCACTTTTAAATGCAAAATTATTAGAATACACCGCTCTTCAAGACAAACATTTATAGTGACCATGTATCAGAGGAAAATGCCAACGAGAAATTTCCGTCATTTAGGCTATGAAGCTGAGGTAATAAAAATTGTTGACTGAGAGTGTAATTCACTGACTTTCCATTAATGAAAACAGAAAATTTGCATGAAGCATCGACAGCTCTTACCACAGGAAAAGAGCCGGAGTCAAGAAGTGCATTTTTCTCCTCAGAGTCTGGCGACGCGATATCAGAGTCCACACATGGGGTGGTAGAATCTGCATTCCAGCTACGCAAGAGCTGGTGCTTCACTGCGTCACGAGGCCCAACACGCGATTCCAAGTCAAGGAGATTTTCGAGGAAAACAGAGCCTTAAAGGTACTCATTTGGCCCCGAAATTCAGACCAAATGAAGTCACCTTATTCGGGTCTTTGAAACCGCCACTTCTGTAGTCACGTTGATGCTGGAAGGAGTGCTGCCTCTATCAGGAATTCGTCCCGAAGCGGAGCTCCTCGTTCCGGCGGCCATCTTCCTGCGTGGCCAGACCACGCCCCCCCCAGGTTGATTATGAAAGTGCTGAGTGAACTGTTTTATGCAAATGGAAAGAAAATGTGGGTGGTTGTGTATGAGGAGAAAAGTTGACCTAAATCTGAAGAAGACACAGGACTGATGGAGGTGGTTGGACATTGGGGAGTTTATGATTCAAAGATGCAGGGCCTGATTTAGATCTTGGTGGTATGTTTACTCATTTGTAATAGTCTGCCCGCCTGAGTTAGATGCAGGCGGAGCTTAGGTTTAAACACGGCGGAGCCTACTCCATCTCCGCCGTAATTAAACCCATTCGATGGCCCTTCGGAGTAAAGGCCATCGGAGGACGACCTCTAATTCTTCCCACCTGATTTAGATGGGCAGAATGAGATATCAGTTTTTACGGAATATGCCCAATGTATGCTGTTAGGAGTTGGAATAAAGGAATACATGTATGGATTTGTTTGCTGGAGGAAAGAACTTTCATACAGATTTCTTCTATTCATGTGGGTGCTGGATACCACACAAGACTTTACTGATTCCCCCAAAGCCCCCCTATCACAATATGATCTCTGTGTATTTGTGCTGGAACAGTTTTCAGTTCCTTTGATGAAATGCAGGATTTTTCAGCATTTATCTGATAGACATATTTGACATAAGTCTGACAACAGGTAGGTAGTTGGCAGCCTGCACTTTATTTATTTATTTATTTTTTGCAGTAGTCAACAATTGGCATAATGAAACCTCCAATATGAGACATAATGAGACCTCTGTAAAGCATTTAATATTGTGAAAGCTTCCAATTAAACAAATGAACATTAAACTATTTGTCTAGATTATATTTGCAGGTTGAGTCATGCAGACTATCTTGCGGACAAATATCATACAGTGCCTCATACACAGGGGCCATCTTCATATTGTTTTTTCCACTTTAGGTCAATCCATGCATCTTTTGAAAAGACACTGCTAGCCATACAAAGCTCTAAAAATAGGGAAAGACTCTTCTGTGCCAGAAGAAATTAAAAATGTTAAGTGTGGTCCACACCACCTAAGCTCCTCAGAACTTAATCAGCAGTTGCAATAAAAAGAGTACAAGAGGGGTAAATTCAAACAAAAAATAGTTCTGACGTCAAAAGCGGTGGCTCCCAAAACACCAAAGGCTATTTGTGCTTGAAAGAAGTTGCAAAACTAGTGTTGAAAAACGTAACCGCATATCTATTTGATTCCAAAAAAATACTCTGCCCTCACTGCAGAAAGAACCGGAGAAACAAAATATACGCAAACATATTCACGGGGGTTAAGTAACAAAAAACAATAAGGGGATTTAAAGTTTTGCGGTACAGGTGAACCACTACAAAACTCTCATTTCTCCATCTAATTTAGACGTGGGATGAACCACAGGGTTTGTGCCAATGCAAACTCAGTTCACACTACTGGCACAACCCTTGATCTGGTGCCACCTCCCTTACTAGGCTGCCATACCTTAGTGATTGTCCACCTTCTCAGGTAGGGTTCAGTTGCTATCGCTAGATTTCCCTGCCCGGTCTGACATGTTAGGTGGTGGTCCTGGGCTGGGAAATGACTTCATAGCTCGACGCACAGGGAGAAAATGCTATATATATTAGGCTAATTAACCTATTGTTTTTCAAAAACAGATCGCCTCTTTGGGAGTTTATTTTTTTAAAACGGACAGAAATGCAGAGCCAAAACATGGCACCCATTAGGCATTTCCCTCAGCCTATAGTGTAGGCAGTTCTACCTCAGACATAGAGATCAGGGTCGGACTGGCCTGTTGGGCAACGAGGCATTGCCTGAAGGCCTGGTCTGACAGATCAGTGTGCAAGCCATTTTTTAACATTTTGTGTGGTGGTTTTATGGCCAGGTGGGACGGGTTTTGCTGTTCAATACACTGATATGAAATGGAAATGTGTGCCAGTTTTTAAGCTATCTGGTTCGCTAATGGGTCCACTTTTTTGGTGTGCAAGCCCAATTTATATCCCAGTTAGTTGCGGCTCCTCCGGTATGGCGGAGTAGCGTCGCCCCACTGCTTTTATGTAGTGCAACGTAAGGAAACATAAAATGATAATAACTTTAAGGTATCTTTACTTTACGTATTTTAACTTTATCACTTTATGTTTCTGTGCTGCTTTCCCGGAGGGCGGGTAGGCGGAGCTGCTCTGCTCTCGGAGTAGGGTAGGGCAGGGGAGGAGTTGTTGTCCACTCTTAAGTGCACATGTCTGTTTGGCCGGCCCTCTCAAGCCGCCCAAATCAGTCACGCACACTTTCTCTGTTCTCCATGCAGGCTGCATTACAGCCTGCATGGAGAACATGCCCAGGCTGCCATTCCCTATCTGAGCATCGAACCAGGATGCTCAGACCAATCACAACACTGCATTGCAGCGTTGGGATTGGCCAGGGAGCCTGGGTGCTTACCAATCACAATGCTGCATTGCATTGGTTTGGGGAGCCTGGCTTTGCTTCCTGTTCCTTGAGTCAAGACGAGGAGAGCAGGAGCAGAGACACAGGACCCGGCGGCAAGATAAGTGTTTATTTATTTTTATACATTGCGCATAACCTCCTTCCCCCCCACAGGCACTCCTCCCTCCCTCCCTCCCCCCTTGCCTACCCCACCACCCGCGGACCATGCCAGCCACCACTGGTCCCAGTCCAACCCTGATAGTGATTCCTAAAAGACAGGTGGGGGTTTCTAAATAGAGTGGGCTTCCCAAATAAGAATTGAGCCATTACATTGTCAGCAGGCCTGAGGCCTAGCTGGAACAAGTAGCTATGCATATGAACAACCCCAGCTGTCTTTCATGGCAAAGTACTTGCAAATATCTTGCACCCATGGTTCAGGGATCAGCTGTTAGTTCCTTGACTGTTGAACAGTGATTACTGCTTTATAGCTAGTTGTGCACAACTGAAATACCCTTAAATGCATTCAATCATACATACATGCAAGCAAGGTCATTGCTAACGTGTATCCTAATATCGAGGATTTTCCCAGTGTTCTTGGTACTCATTGTGACATTCCTTTTTTTAACAGATTATATTTCCTTTGTTTCTAGTTGAACACGTCAGGTTACGTACATTTTCTCTGTTGCCTCTCTGCCACTCCTTCACGTTTACGTTTTCATGTTGTTTTATCACCTTCCTACATAGCACGCATCCATTTTAAGAATAACCCCCTCCTCCCATATCCCAACTGCCGGTCGTTATTAGTGTCCTGTTGGGCTCGTATGGGGCGCCCTAACCTCATTGTGACATTCTTCTTATAAAAACACTGTCCTCTCGAATAAGATGCCAACTTGCATGCTCCGGTTCTGAGCTTTTATAGTGTATTTCTAACTGTTCTGTCTTTACATTTCATTTAGGATCCGACATGGTGGAGGCTGAGTTCAGTGACATCCGTATCGTAACATCGCCGTATAAAATCCTCTTCAGCAAAACACCCAAATACTTCAAGCCCGCCGTGCCCTATGTACTTACGGTAAGATCGATTCTGTTAAAATCCAATGTTCTATATTTTTTTTAATTCACTTTAGGGAGTCTAGTTGAGTCCAAGTTTAGTGTGGAAACATTATTGAACTAAGAAGTTAAAGCACCAGACTTCGATTGGCAAAATGTAGAATCACGTGTCCGTCTCTAGTCTTCTGTACAATCGAGTGTAACTTTCCTCAGTCACCAAGTAACCAGCCTTGTGCCTAGATGGAAGACTGCTCGAAAATCCTAATTAATGTTACCTCTACGCATGTGCTGCCCTTTGTCAATCTGCCGTTGCTTTGCCTCAAATACAGTGCACGCTGATCCAAGGTCCAGGTGTGGAGGGGCCAGAGACTGTCATCTCAGAGCTCGAGGTTTGAAGGGTAGAAAGTTCAGTCAGAGAAAGTCCGGTTTGACCAACTCCTTGGAAAGTGACAAGCCGCACTCATGTTTCCAACTTATGGTATCACCAGTGGTTGAGGTAGCAGAGTGGAAAAAAAAACATTTGAAGGGCTCTACACCCTCTCCTCATTTAAAGTAAGGTTGAGGTACCATTTAACTGAGTCTTTTACTTCATGGCCTTGAAGACATCCTGGAGACATGAGGGCAACCCTACAAATAGGTGACACCTGAAAACCGAGGATCTGTGCTGGGCTGGGGCCACGCCACTAAACCTACCTGCGTGAAACACGAAGCGCCGGTGGGAGAGGAGCGAGGAGGATTATGGACCGGTACCGCCTAATCCCCCTCCCGTAAATTAAAAAGATCCAAGGGGTTGGTGGAACCTCCCCCCGTTCTTTCCCCAATGGGAAAGCAATTCAGACACCACTACTTGTTTGGATTAGGGGTCATATACTCCGGCCGTATTTTGTTACAAAATAAAAACATTCAAATGATGATTATTTACATTATATACAATATGCAGAAAGTCCAATACATTGATAGGTACAAGGTGTTCGTTGGCTAACCTTATCATGTCTCTAATACAGATCCATTCCTATCGTATTCTAATTGATGCTTATGATTTACTTTCTGCGTATCCCTGTTAGAGCAAGGTCAATGACTGACAGTCCCAGATACCAAACTATCTTCCCAGGACTCCTATCGGAGCGATGTTGCGAAGGGGGTCCAGCTTACCGTGAGATACCTCCCCCGGGCCTCCTCTATGCTCAGACTCTCAACTCCATTATGGGACCCTGTAATTATGCGTCCATTCGCCCTTGAGCGCATGCGTGTGCGGGTGCGGCCCCCTGGCTGACTGGAAGCGTGACTCCCCGGCCCGCACCCATCCAACCGACCGGCTGAAACTGCCCCTTGGAGTTCTATGAGAGAGGTCCTCTGTCTTCCCCTCGGGCGTGCCCCTTTGATAAAGGTGATGCCCTCTTAAAGGACAGCAAACTATTCTCACCAATCATGACCTTACTGCCTCAGGCCAGCATAGTTGACCAACTAACTGGCCTCCCCCTCTGTTCACCCAGAAGGTCATGCACTGCGCCTTGCACCCTCTAGCCATGCTAGAATGTCTTCCATGAAACCCTGGTATCCTCTAGCTGAGAGGTGAACCCCATCGGGTAAAAATAATTTGTCACCCCGGATGTACCCATGTCCTATCTACCTCAACGTGAGGGTCCTGAACAGCTTTTCCATCTTGTTGTTGATCCTTTTTACTGAGTGATTCAATGCCCGCACTGACTCCCCCCCTCTCCACTGAAACCTTGGGATCATGAGAGACCAGACAATAATTGCCTTGGAGCATCTCTTCGCCAGCCATCCCACCTCAGTGAGCAGGCCCCCCCCAACAGCCCTTCGCGTCATGTGAACCAAGTCGTTACCCCCTAAATGCAAAATACAGACCGAAGGGGATCTCTTGCTGCTACACAGTGCGTGCTCCATCCAATTCCTGAATTGCCTAATGCACAGACCACCCTGCCCATGAAATACCAAATTCACCCCTGCCTGTTGTGCCCTAACCTGGAAGGCACCTGTAAAGAAATCGGTTAGTCGTGAACGTAAGAATGCCCGGTGATCCAGGCATCTTGTTCTTCCTGGGCCCAGACGTGAACCTGCGCCATAACGTGTCCCGTGAACTCTTGTACTGTTGATCACTGGCCTCTTGCATGGCAGGATGGCATCGCCTGTGCGGAATAGTGACCCACTGCACGCTTCTTCCCTGCGTCGCAGGCTGAAGAAATTGCAAAATCAAACAGTGAGAAACAACCGTCAGTTGATCTCCATGCACCTGGTCATAGCATATCTAAGTGCACATAGCGTTTATAACAGGTTTGATGAGCGTCTTCCTATCCTTTGGACCTCAGTCCCGCTAAGCCCTCTGGCAACTGCTTTAGTAGCGGCCCCTATTCTAAAGGAGTGGGTCCCAAAAACGGCTGGATCCATATTGGCCTTCCTCATGGCTAGCCCCATAACCAGGCCCGGACTGGCGGTTGCGGGCACCGGGCAATCCCCCGGTGCGCCGCAATGGTGGGGGCCGGTCTTGGGCCCCTGGGGGCCATTTTTGTTACAGGGCCGTGTAACAAAATCGTCCGAAAACCGGCCCTGGCAACGAGCGCGGTCGCAACCCCAACCCCCCCCCCCCGGAGGTAGGGGGGGGCGGCCGAGCACTTTGCCAGGGCCTGTTTTGGTTCTCAGTCCGGACCCCTTGCAGCCCTTGGCCGTTGTTCCATGAATGTCTCCAGCCTAGTAACCGGGGAGCAGAGGCTACCGCTAAAACTGTGCAGTATTATGCCTTCCCCCCTGCCCTCCTGACCTGTTTTGTAAAAGGGGAGTTATATCATAACTGAATCCTCCCCCACCTTGACATGTCCCACTTGCAGGCCCCCCTGCCAATCCCCTTTATTCTTTGCCACTAGTTTCCCTAACCTGAAAGCACCATAGAAGGCTAAGCAAAATGCTGCTTGGAACAGAATTGCCTCCCCTGGGGTATTACAGACCTGCTGTAAGGCTTCCATTAAGGTGGCCAGAATGTGAATACCTATTGACCTTCTCTCATTGGGCTGGCCACCTTGTAAACGCTGCCACCCTTTCAGAGCTTTCCGCACCATGAAGGTACCCGTATGATCGCCCCCCCTTTTAATTTTGCAAAAAAGCAGCTCGCTGTGACATGACACCTGGCTGCTGCCGCAGAGCATCCCTTCTCCCTCATGGCCTTTAGAAAGGAAACCAAAGAAACAGTGTCCTGCCACTTCTGCTCTCAATGTTCCCCCAAATATTGGCAGTATGCCCAAAACGCCCCTTCATATGCCTTCCTGGTCCTGGGTGCTAGGCTAGCTGCCACGAGGCCCGATAACTGGAGGCACCAAGCTGCCAAAGTTTTCTGGAAAAGGTGTTGGAATTGCCGCTGCTTCTGGGTGGTGTGACCGGAATACCTGCATCTTGAAACGAGATAGGGCGTCAGCTGCATTATTGAGTGCCACCGGCACATGCTTATCCCTAAACACCATGTTCATTTTCATGCATTGCAGTATTATTTCTTTCAGTAGCTGCAACATCATGGTGCAATTCACTGTCTGGGTATTACTGCGCCACTGTCATATTGTCTGACCAGAATACCACATTTTGGTTTCTCAATTGCTCAGGCCAGACTGACAGCGCCACCAGGATGGGAAATAGCTCCAGAAAGCTTATGTTGGTCTATAGCCCAGACTCTTCCCACCACGTTGGCCAACGCTGCGCTACCCATGCTGAACCCAGGATGGCACCGAACCCCTCACTCCCTGCTGCGTCTATCATTAGTCCAACCTCTGGGCTAGACCTGGGGGTGCAGGGCCACACCAACCTACCATTGAAATCGTGCAGGAATGCTTGCCATAATTGCATGTCCTGCTTGACCTCGCCGGATAGTCTGGTTTTGGTGATACTTCTCCTTAAGTCCTGACATAGCCTGCGCAATCGTGCGCGAGAAAGGGCGTGCCATGGGTATTGTTCTAAGAGCAAAATGTAACTGCCCCAGCACATGCTGCAATTGGTATAGTGTAACCTTCTCCTTTACCAAGCACACCTGTAGTTCTTTCACAAATGCCTCCACCTTTCCGTTCTGGTAAGCGTGAAACTCCCTGTATTGAATCCAATTCTATTCCTAGAAATTCTATTGTTGTGCTGGGCCCAACCGTTTTTTTCCTTCGCTAGTGGCACGCCTAGCTCTTGCATGAGTGCTCAAAACTGCAGCAATGCCACCCTGCAGGCGCTCGAGTCTGGTGGTCCTAGGAACAAAAAATCATCCAGGTAATGCAGTACCCTGCTGTACCCTGCTGTTTGCTTGAACACCCACTCCAGAAAAATACTACATTTCTCAAAGTATGTGCATGACACTGAGCAACCCATGGGCATGCACTTGTCTACATATTACCTATCTCTGAATTGGAAACCTAACAAATAGAAATCTAGTGGGTGGACAGGCAACAATCGGTAAGCGGATTCAATGTCAGATTTAGCCAGAAGAGCACCACGCTCCAAGTCCCTGAGCATCTCCACTGCTTGGTCAAAGGATGAGTACTTGATGCTGCATAAGGCACCGTCAACGGCGTCATTCAGGGACTGTCCCCTGAGGGACGAGAGATTATGAATCAACCGGTACTCCCCCTGTTCTTTTTTGGGAACTACCCCTAATGGGGAGCAGACAAAATTGTGCACCGGTGGGTCCATAAATGGGCCCGCCACCCTCCCCAGTCTAACCCCCTTCTCAATCTTTGAAGCCGCAACCCCCTCATTTTTTCTGACTGAGACTTGGTTCCTGCAGTATGACACCCCAGTGTAACCAGGCGCGGGGATTCAGAAACCTTCCATAAAACCTTCCCTAGGGGTTTTAGCAGCATCTGAGCAGTGGTATTTGTTAAGCCAGGGAATTATGGGCACTCATTATTATGGGAGATCCAGCCTTGCTAAGGGACACGCTTTCAATCTTGCTTCTTGCCCCCTTTCGCTCTTGTTCTCTTAAAGCATTTGGATTCAGGGTGGGAGGAATTGCCATAGAAAGCACAGGAATGTTTAAATCTACATATTCCTGCTGGCCTGTTACATGTGCGATTGTTAAAATCCCAACATACTCCCTTTTTTACCCGCCCCCTGTCTGTCCCGGCGGGCCTGAACGAATGGACTGCCCCCGAAATGTGTCTTGCGAGTTTCCCCTTGTGCTTTCTTGTGTAGCCTGACTGAAATGATTCAGGTGTATGACCATGTCCTGCTGGTTCCAACCCAAGGAGGAATCAGATGCCTTAGCTCTCATAAACCCCGTATCATAGCCTTTCCACCCTTGCCCCCCATTCTTATTATGGGCGCACGTGATCCTATTCTGGTAACATGCCATCTCAGAATCTAGTGCCGGAAAACGCTCACACATATATGTTGTAAAACCTTTTATCCAGTTCGCCAAATTTTCCTCCACACTGTATTTTAATAATATGTTTGACCATTCCCTGGGATGAGTACACTCTTTGTTTTTCTTGGCCTCTTCCCTTTCAGCTTTGTCTATCAACAAGGAGAATATATTAACATATGCGCCCTTCCAGATCTTCTCCTTTGTTACCTGGGACAAATGCCTCCCCAGTTGCTCCCTAGATGACCGTATTTCCCCCAAACCTAGAGGTGGTAGGGACTTTGCATTACTTGTTGGAATTGTATCCGTTGGCTTGGATGCTCCTGGCTCAGTGGGCGGGAGTATAGGTGCAGGAACTCCACCGTTCCCTACCGGGGTTGCATTCCCTGGGGCCACACCCCCTACGGGTGCTGCTGGCCCTTCACTTGGCCTGGCCTTGCTGAGCTCCTCCATTATTTTTCTAGCCCTCTCTTTCACAACCCCCCCCACTCCCGGACATTCCCGCTGGAGGAGACCAGTTCCCCACCTTTTCCAACCATGGGAGTAATGCCGCCAAGTTGGCCACCATATCGGGCTGTGCTGGAATGTCCCCTTCAGGGCTCGCCCCCTGAGGGACATGAATGGGCTGAGGTGGCGTATCGGTCACCTGGGCCTACCCCCTGCCATCCCATCAAGCTCCTTGGTCTTTTCCTGCAGTTCTGCTATGACCTGCCCCATCACTGCCATTTCCCACAACATTTTATTCATGAGCCCCTCCATGCGTGAAGGCTGCTCACCCCGCTTTGCCTTAGGGGCCATTGTTTATGTGCCATACGTACCTAAGCCCCCAAATTAACCTCACAATCACAGCTCGTTGAGCTTAGGTCTGGGACACACCCAAACCCTTACCTGGCAGTTGTAACAGCTACCAGCCAGCAAGCACCCACGCAACCAGAGCCATGCCTACCAGCTAATCTAGTGGGTCAGAGGAATAAACTCCAACCCGCGTGGCCTCAGGAAGTGATGGTACTGCGGCTTGCCGGTGCGGCCTCTCAATGATTCCTGCCAAAGAAACGCTCTGTCCGTGTACAGTTTCTTGAAATCTCTGCAGTACAATCGGGGGCGGGGTGAGATGAAAGAAAACAGAAAGTGTTTTCCCTGTTCCTACCCCCTTACAGTTATGCACCACAAAAGCCACTCCAGCACAACCTGCGTGGGGATCCCCCACCACATGGCTCTACTACCGTTTTCTAAAAAATTAATGAGACCACGCTCGCTTTCCCGAATAAAGCCCGATACACCCGCTGTCTGCGCGCGTTCCCGCATCGTTTGTGGGCCCGAAACAACCACTGATAATACAGTAGGCCTGTAAGTATCTAACTCCGGTGCAGGACACAGCTGATGACTAGCCTGCAGCTGCCTTGTTTGTCCCACACATGCTTGCAACGCTTAAAAAGCACACCCGGGCGCTGCACTCGGCGCCAAAAAAAGAGCTGATTGCTTGCTCCACTATTTAACAGCTGCTCCTGTGTCCCGGGATGCCCCCGCTGCCTGTGTATCCTTTTACTAAACTGCTGCTACCCCCTGAGCCCAAACCAGCTGATCGCTTGCTCCGCTAATGTAGCAGCTGCTCCTGTGCCCCCGGGATGCCTCCGCTGACTGCGCGTCCCTTTAATTATCCACCGCTGCTTGAGCCCTGTGTGCCTTTACTGTTTGCATGTCCCGCCAAACAGTCCCCGTCCGTTGTTCAAGGGATAACAGCTGATCTCTGGCCCGCTGTAGCTCTTCGCTAAACGCCGTGCCTCCCCAGAACGTGCTGATGAAGCCGCCTACGCTGTCCGTAGTCTCCGGCCCTGCTTCTGTCCTCCGCTGCTACGAGCCCGCGCACACTTGTTCTTCTGCCGCTCCCTCCTGTAGAAGCGCTTCTCTGCCAATCTCGATCCTGTAGTAAAAAGAAAGAAAAAAGATGTTAACGGGCCTCCCCACGGACCGGCCCAGGCAACAGGTGTCGTGTCCAGAAAAGGGAGCAGAGCGAAGAGAGAGCCTTTTTGCTCCGCTCCCTTTTAAAGCAGTAGATGGGGCAAAACCAGTTTTGTCCGGTCTGCCCCTGTGTTGCGACTGCGCCAACTGACCCGGAAGCTCTGTGAAGTGCTTCCGGTTCAGTACGCAACGCACTCTGATTGGGTGACCCCGTGGAAGGGCGGGGCCGGCTCTACCGCCATAATGGCGGCAAGCTCGATGCCGAGCCCGCCTGTTCAAGGACTCCATTACAGAGACTCCCTGGCACCACTATAACTGCTGCTGTGCCCCGAGGTGTATAAATTATCACTGAGGCTCCTACGGCACAGGGCGGGTATGGGACGGGCACGGGCCACGCCAGGGGCGAGCCCATCCCGTGGCCGTCAGCGACAGAAAGAGACAGGCTATTTTACCAGACCCAGTGTCCTGGGGACTTGTGGAGTATCTTGTGTGTGTCGAACCTACAGCCAAGGGTTGTTATCCTGCTTTTACTTTGACTTAGTCTTCATTGCCTGTCCTCGTTTCGTGCTTTTCTGACTCTGTGGCTTTTGACCTCTGGCTTTGAAATCTGGGCCCTGGTGGTCGTCAGTGTGACAATTGCTTATTATTTCAACTACACCTATTTTTCCCACAGCAGATTTCCCTCTGTATTATAAAGGGTTTTCTTATTAACGTTACTTGCTGGGACTTTTTTGGTTGTACTGGCCATGGTAAAAAAAACATCCTCCGTCCATCACCACCCTCTTTTGTACCGCTTTGGCTGCCATAAGTGTGGCAGGGTATGCTCAGACGTGAGTGCCTTGCTCACTTTGCACTGGATTCAAGCAAGCCGGGCTGAAGACGGCTGGAATGCCAGAAACCGGTCCTCGGAAGCTTGTTTCCGGTCCAGGGAAGGCATGGCTTGGCCGTTCGGACTGGACTGTTACCATGAGGCACAGGGTCAGACTGATTTGCATATAGCCATGTCTGGACTGGGGTGGCAGAGTGCGCTAAAGAACGGTGATGGATCAAACCCAGATCTTTTGACTGGGTGTGAGTGTTTGATTGGTTCGGATACTCTGTCCATCACCACCCCCTTTTGTACCGCTTTGGCCGCCATAAGTGTGGCAGGGTATGCTCAGACGTGAGTCCCTTGCTCACTTTGCCACTGGATTCAAGCAAGCCGGGCTGAAGATGGCTGGAATGCCAGAAACCGGTCCTTGGAAGCGTTGTGTCCGGTCCAGGGAAGGCATGGCTTGGCAGTTTGGGCTGGACTGTTCCCATGAGGCACAGGGTCAGACTGATTTGCATATAGCCATGTCTGGACTGGATTGGCAAAGTGGGCTAAAGAACGGTGATGGATCAAACCCAGATCTTTTGACTGGGTGTGAGTGTTTGATTGGTTCGGATACTTCGTCCATCGCCACGCCCTTTTGTACCACTTTGGCCGCCATAAGTGTGGCAGGGTATGCTCAGACGTGAGTCCCTTGCTCACTTTGCCACTGGATTCAAGCAAGCCGGGCTGAAGACAGCTGGAATGCCAGAAACCGGTCCTCTGAAGCTTGTTTCCGGTCCAGGGAAGGCATGGCTTGGCAGTTCGGGCTGGACTGTTCCCATGAGGCACAGGGTCAGACTGATTTGCATATAGCCATGTCTGGACTGGGGTGGCAGAGTGGGCTAAAGAACGGTGATGGATCAAACCCAGATCTTTTGACTGGGTGTGAGTGTTTGATTGGTTCGGATACTCCGTCCATCACCACCCCCTTTTGTACCGCTTTGGCCGCCATAAGTGTAGCAGGGTATGCTCAGACGTGAGTCCCTTGCTCACTTTGCCACTGGATTCAAGCAAGCCGGGCTGAAGACGGCTGAAATTCCAGAAACCGGTCCTCGGAAGCTTGTTTCCGGTCCAGGGAAGGCATGGCTTGGCAGTTCGGGCTGGACTGTTCCCATGAGGCACAGGGTCAGACTGATTTGCATATAGCCATGTCTGGACTGGGGTGGCAGAGTGGGCTAAAGAACGGTGATGGATCAAACCCAGATCTTTTGACTGGGTGTGAGTGTTTGATTGGTTCGGATACTCCGTCCATCACCACCCCCTTTTGTACCGCTTTGGCCGCCATAAGTGTGGCAGGGTATGCTCAGACGTGAGTCCCTTGCTCACTTTGCCACTGGATTCAAGCAAGCCGGGCTGAAGATGGCTGGAATGCCAGAAACCAGTCCTCGGAAGCTTGTTTCCGGTCCAGGGAAGGCATGGCTTGGCAGTTCGGGCTGGACTGTTCCCATGAGGCACAGGGTCAGACTGATTTGCATATAGCCATGTCTGGACTGGATTGGCAAAGTGGGCTAAAGAACGGTGATGGATCAAACCCAGATCTTTTGACTGGGTGTGAGTGTTTGATTGGTTCGGATACTTCGTCCATCGCCACGCCCTTTTGTACCACTTTGGCCGCCACAAGTGTGGCAGGGTATGCTCAGACGTGAGTCCCTTGCTCACTTTGCCACTGGATTCAAGCAAGCCGGGCTGAAGACAGCTGGAATGCCAGAAACCGGTCCTCTGAAGCTTGTTTCCGGTCCAGGGAAGGCATGGCTTGGCAGTTCGGGCTGGACTGTTCCCATGAGGCACAGGGTCAGACTGATTTGCATATAGCCATGTCTGGACTGGGGTGGCAGAGTGGGCTAAAGAACGGTGATGGATCAAACCCAGATCTTTTGACTGGGTGTGAGTGTTTGATTGGTTCGGATACTCCGTCCATCACCACCCCCTTTTGTACCGCTTTGGCCGCCATAAGTGTAGGAGGGTATGCTCAGACGTGAGTCCCTTGCTCACTTTGCCACTGGATTCAAGCAAGCCGGGCTGAAGACGGCTGAAATTCCAGAAACCGGTCCTCGGAAGCTTGTTTCCGGTCCAGGGAAGGCATGGCTTGGCAGTTCGGGCTGGACTGTTCCCATGAGGCACAGGGTCAGACTGATTTGCATATAGCCATGTCTGGACTGGGGTGGCAGAGTGGGCTAAAGAACGGTGATGGATCAAACCCAGATCTTTTGACTGGGTGTGAGTGTTTGATTGGTTCGGATACTCCGTCCATCACCACCCCCTTTTGTACCGCTTTGGCCGCCATAAGTGTGGCAGGGTATGCTCAGACGTGAGTCCCTTGCTCACTTTGCCACTGGATTCAAGCAAGCTGGGCTGAAGACGGCTGGAATGCCAGAAACCAGTCCTCGGAAGCTTGTTTCCGGTCCAGGGAAGGCATGGCTTGGCAGTTCGGGCTGGACTGTTCCCATGAGGCACAGGGTCAGACTGATTTGTATATAGCCATGTCTGGACTGGGGTGGCAGAGTGGGCTAAAGAATGGTGATGGATCAAACCCAGATCTTTTGACTGGGTGTGAGTGTTTGATTGGTTCGGATACTCCGTCCATCACCACCCCCTTTTGTACCACCATGGTAAAAAGGAAGCATCTGGGGGGAGGCAACTAAATCTCCTCAGGATACTCTGCCGTCCTCCTCCATCTTGAACTACATTACGGGTGCAATGGGGGTACTGGAAAAGAAGATCACAAGTGTAGAGGAATCCTTAACTAAATGTGATAACAACATGTCTGGTAACTATGGTATTTATGGGACAATTTCAACTGCCTCTGTTGTTACTCCCACTGTTACCTCTGGCAGTACACCTGCAAATGGTCAGGGGGAAGTTAAGGAGTTTGATAAGCTTAATCCAATATCCCCCCTAACTGTCACATTAGACTCACAACCACCCAGCAAACATTTTAATACTCCTTTCACTATTTAAACTACTACCACTCAGATATCTTCTCTGCCTGGGGATGCAGGCGGGGGTAGCAAGCGTCCCAAAAAATTACGTCCCCAAAGCAATCTGCAACCACTAAATCAGCCAAAACTCTGATTAACCATCCACGTCCCTTGACCACCCTAGTACAGACCCTTTCTAACACCCTTACAACCACAATTAGCTATCTCATGGAGCAACTAAAAGGGTTTGAGAGAAATGTGCTATCTCGCTCAGGCATGCTGGGAACGATCAAGACAATATCAGCCTGTCCCCCCCATCCCAAGGATCTCTGAGTCCCGACACAATATCTTCCCCAGGTGGAACTTGCGCAAACGTCTCAAAATATCTATCATCATCCTCCTACTGCTTTAGCAAAGGCTGTTGGCTCGAACAGCGCTTTCTTATCTACCTCAAAGGTTACCTAGCCCCCACCTTTTACTTCCTCAGCAAGGATAGGAATACAAACAATCCTGTAGGGCCTAGTTCTCATTTTGTACCACCGTCAATCCCATCTCACTCAGACTCTAGTATTCTCCCATCTACATTACCCATTATCCTTCAACGCTCCACACTCCCTAATCTTGTCACCCTGGAGACACCACGCTTTTTCCCTACCTACAAAATGGACCATCTGGAGCTTCCACCAGCAGCCACACCCTACGTGGTAATTCTAGTCAAAGTTCCCATAGTTTCTAGTTCAACATCTGAATCATGAGAGTCCCTTCGGAACAAATGCTTAAATTGTTTGAACGCAAAGGTAGGTCTTGGCAGGGCACTTTGCTGACCTGAAAATGATTAGGAGAATTGAATGGGTGGTCCTGGATAGCAAAACCTTGAAAGAAGACTGTGTGGTGCTTTCATTTAAATCAACAAATTTAGTGAAGCTAATACTCGAGAAAGCTACTTCACCATCCCTCACCACAAGGCAGTTTGCTGTTCTACCTTTGGAGTTCTTTTATCAGCCGCCAGCCCCGTTCTCAACAGCAACCCTTTGACATCATCAGGTACATTTTCCCATCCCACAACTCCCTCTGATTTAAACTTTTAATAGGTTTGACTGCCTTTCTACTCTCTGCAGTGCGGATTGACTGTGGGATTCCACCTACCCTACTGACGGCAATCTGTGTGGACCTATTACACCTTTAGAGCATGCATGGCCCCCCTGTCTAGAGAAAGATGATGTCTGTTTGTCTAATAAATCCAGCCCCACCTTGCTTCCTAATCCTTGCACTGTTGTTGATCTTATATTAACAAGACCTTCCTCTACCTTCACTAATTTTCCTGCGGATGCCAACATGCCTATGTTCTGGAATGTCGCTGGTTTACATAGTAAAATTACTACGAGTTAGTGGTTCGAATTTACTTCCAAATTCCACATTTTATGCCTACAGGAAACTTGGTCAGTGGACCCTACACACCTAACTGGTTTCCCCTGGTGCACATTTCTACAGCGATGAAACCTTGTTTAAACCCCTAGGATGATTCACACTTCAACTAGGAATGCAAACTGCTATATGCAGACATTCCTCTTTAATCATTCCTCTTTAATCATCCTGTTATATGCCCTCACTCTTTAGCCCCGGTGAGTCATGTGCTCCACTGAGTTTATGCAACATGCAATGTTCATTGACATCCAACAACTTGTGCATTTAATAATGGAGTGGCACACCCTGCTGTCAAGTTGATATTGCCTTTTATATACTTTGCTACTGGTTCTTTAACGAGTAAATTGGCCCCTCCTATTAGTTCCTTTTCCTCCGCCCGGCTTCACGCCGATATGCATTTCAATACCCTGAGGCCACCGTACCCGTGGCTTCACTGATCACTATAGCAACCTACTCTCACGTGAGTTCACTGAGCGGTTGCCCCGCCCACTCCAGGAAATCATAGCGGTATAACTTTACCGCCGCCACTCTGCCGGGAGCTGCAGGGAGTTCAGGACAGCACGTAGGCATAACTGCCTCTGATCTCAGCGAAACTGTACGTTTTTCAACAGCTCTGGAGGTGTATTGTCAACCGACGAGCTGCTTTCCCGAGCGACCTTTCTCTAACCGGCAGGCTCATGAGTACACTCGCTCTGAACCTGTTGCCCGTATCTACTCACTACAAAACTCAGTTTTTCTCTTGTTTTATACCCTTACAGAGTAGTTTCCGAGCAGCACAGGCTATCCTCCCCCCGTGAAGCGCCCGTTACTCGTAATACGAGTAAGCCGCCCCTTAGTCTTTGTTCCTCCCACCGCCATGATTCATGATGCCATTTTGATTTAATTATGCATGCATTTAAATAAACGCTTACACAACGGTGAGCGAATGTTGATAGTCACTTTTTCATAAATCGTATGTCAGAGCGACTTAAAAATTATTCCACACCTACAAATTCACTAATATTGATCTGTGTGAAGATGCATGAGTGTAAGAATTTCTGAACACAGGCTATTATAGCCTCTCTTTTTAGAAATACTTTCAGCTAGCCTTGCATACTTGCATCACAATGTAGGCTTGCGCCTGCATTTTTTGCCACTATATAGTATGCACCCTCTGCGATATTATCTACAGCATGAACGGGATTTGCATGGAGTATGTCAAGCATCGAGAAACTACACTACGTTACAGGCACGTAATTTGTTTGTCTGTGATGTTCTTTTTTCTTGCACAGGTTTCTCTCTCTCCCTCGCCTAAATTCAGGCTGTGAGGACACCTACTGCAAATATACAGTTCGGTACCTGGGGCCTAGGGTTGGGTGCACGTTAGTGTGTGTACACCGCCCAGGTTCCACGTTTTTAGGTCCTGACGAAAACCTGACATTTCCCACTACAGGTTGAAACATGTAGACCGCTATTCACTATCACATAGAACAGTTTGCCATAATTACCAACACTAGTATCTCATCACTATTTTAATCATTGTCCAGTAAACTTCTGAATACATTTTTGTCAAAGAAGCTATACCTGGATAGTTTTTAACATCACTATTTTTTGCACTACACCCACAAACAAACCCGCTCCACTGTAACTAGGTATATATAGAAACAAAGTGGTTCTTGACACAACTCAAAAAACCAATTAATGTATATCTTATTTTTAGGATAAACAGATTAAATATGTAACTGGGGAGAGGAGATTTATTATTTGCAAAAAACGGTATTAATGCAACAAACCCAACACAAACAAATCAAAAAACAGTTATACTTGATCTCTCTTTTATATAACAAATGTATTTACATGTTCCTAAAATAATTGATCAAAAGAGAAAACTGCAAGATGCAGTAGGCAAGAGAAAAAGGGGTGCTCAAGTGAATTGAAGAGAGAAAAATAGCTCAAAGGACAAAGTTAAGATAATTATGTACAACTAAAAATACAAATTTTCCAGTTGAACAACCAAAAGCCTACCCATACACTTATACATACATAGTTTTACCATACACAAGGGGGAGACAGGGACAGGAAAAATTAAAGGTGTAGGCCTAAAAATTATGGGGGCATAATCGTCAATGTTTCTATATATAAATTGTTACCCAGGTCCTTTGACTCACTGGGTCAACCCCATTGTTTTAATGGCCACTGTAACTAGGTGTCGCAGCACACCCGGATGGCATTCGGCTGCCCGGGTGGGACCCCGATGATTAAGCATGTCACCAACCAGGTTGGTTAGTGAGGGGTCTTTTAACCAAAGATATACCTTTTCTTTTGTTTTTTCTCCATTATCCCTTTTTAGGTCGAGCGTAGCGATAGCGTAGCGATGGACCTTTTGTTGGCGTGTCTGGGGGAATGTGAGACAGCGATCGCCCACGCGCCTCGCTGTCTCAGATTCCTCCTCGTGGGCGCGCACAGTGCCGTGCCTCATATTCCCGACACTCACGCATGCGCACATACACAGCCATGCGCATACACAGGCACACACGCACGCACCCACCCCGCCGCACCTACACACACTAGCGCACCTACACGCACACACAGAGACCCCCCCACACACACACCAGCGCACCTACACATGCACGCACACATACAGAGACCCCCCTCCCCCCGCCGCCGCGGCCGCCATTGCACACATACACACACACAGACACACACACACACACAGAAGCGCACCTCCCTCCCCCCTAGAACTAAGCCCCACTTACCGCCATTCGGGACTTCTGTAGTCGGGGCTCTCCCTCGGGCATGGGAGCCCCGCCTTCAGGCACTCCGTGGGCGCGTGCGCGGGACTTCCGAAAACGGAAGTCCCGCCCAAAGGAACTGGCTCGTCCGGCTCGTACAGGCGTCTCCAGCGACTTCCCTCACTGCTAGTTCTTCAATACTTTGTTTTCCTCAGGTAACTACACACAGAAGATTTTTCCTTACTTGCTACTCTTTGACTGCCAATTCGGTTTTTATATTAATGCCCATCTCATATTAAATGTGCAGTAAAAGACCTAGAACTATCACCGTGATCACTCTTTCACTTCTGATAAATGCAATTCATAACAGTACCTAGACAAATGCTGATCGTCATTCCTTTGATCGTGAGTGTACCAAGACTTCCAAAGCATGTTCCCGATTGTGTAGTTACGTTCTATGCTGAAGTTTCTTTCGTAATTGCTTCCCCCACATGATGCAGAGCTTGGAAATCCGGGTTCTTCGTCCATTTCCGGTACCATTTTTTTTTATACTAATGCCCATCTCTTACTAAATGTGCAGAAAAATACTTGGACCCATCATAGTGATTGCTCCACCACTGTTTGAAAATGAAATATATAAAGAAAAGTACCTAGGTAGCCGACATCAACTGCTGATCTGTGATTCCATTGATCGTGAGGGCTGATCTGTGATTCCACTGATCGTGAGGGCTGATCTGTGATTGAGGGTACCAAGGCTTCAAAAGCATGTTCCCCGGCTTTGTAGATTCTATGTCAACGTTTATTTTCCAATTCCTTCACACATAATGCAGAGCTTGGATATCCGAGTTCTTTCTCCATTTCGGGTAGAATTTGTTTTGCCGCCTCTGAATTGGGGTTTGGACCACAGGTTAATTGAAGGTTGACATGACTACCAAAGCAAATACTAGTGCTGGATCACACTCTGAAGCCTCAGGTGGCATGCTGCACACTATGACAGATAGACGCTGTCTCACCCTATTACTCCCCTACACCTCCCACCTCTCTCGCTGTACCCTCCATCTCACCCGACCTTTCTCTCACTCTCTTTTTCCCCTCATTTACTGCATCCCTCCTTTCTGTCACATATGATGTTGCCAAAGGCTACCCGCACCGATTCCCCCTCAATGTCTTAAGAACAGTCTTATGCAGCAGAAAGCATTATCCAAGCAACCACTGTAAGCATAAGTGGAAATCAAAGATGCAGGCACCTGCTTCCCTGGTTGAAATAACACCTCGGCTCTCATAATAAATGCTCACACTTCTGATTTTTTTTATTTGTTTATTATTACTGCTGACTTCTGAAACTGAGTTAATTCTCAGTCGTCAACATCAATACAAATTATAATAACAAATCAACATTCAATGAGCATACGTAAGTAAAATACAAAATCTCTCTTTACAAATTAAAATCATTGTGCTGAGGGATCTCCCGCCCACACCGGTTAACAGACAAGTTCCATTTATTTTCCCGCCATGTCCACACGCAGAGCAACTATGTGATACGCGTCACTTTCCCATGGTGCACTGGGGTTACCGTTCACGTAATGTGATGGTACAGGCCCGGTCAGCTCTGCCTGCTGCTGGACTCGCAGTGCCCGGTGGCCAGCGGTCACCAGTTGCTACCTCAAGCTGAGACTTGCCAACCCTTTTTTTATTACAAGTAGTATGGCATCCCCAGTTCCCCTCAGAATGTATGTTAGAAGCAGGAATTAATTATTTGGGGGGGTTTCTATACCATATAAAATGGCAGATAGGCATCTGTGAATAATGAGGGTGCTATTCATCTCGCGGTTTGAAGTGACATCATAGGTAGCACAAGCTTCACTCTCGGCCATAAGATGTCACTCAAAAGCCGCCCGTGAATACCATCCCTTTATTCCCAGTTCTTCAGCTATAATTCTGTATGTGACCATTCTCTTTGGTTCCTACTGGACTCTGGCACTGTCTACACATTGTCTTTTCCTTTCCCTTTTCATAGCCTTTCATGCGTTCTGCTGTCAGTCCCTCCTTCCTCCCCAACATTCCCTTCACCTCCTTCCCTCCTTTCCACTTTTCAGACTTGGTTTTTACCATCTTTCTGTTCTACTTTCCCTTTTGTCTTTCTTGTTCCTCCTTTCGCTTTCCTTCCCTTTTTCTCACTTCTTTCTCACTCACAAAGTCCGTCCTTCTGTACTGTTTATGTTCCTGCTGCTTCCTTTCCTCACCCTCTTGTCTTCGCCAGTCTTTCCTCTGTGCTGCGTTCAGCTCTTCCTCACATTTAATTTATTTCTTACTGTTCCTACAGTTATTTCCACTCCCTTTTCTCATCCTTCTGTCTTCTCTCCTTCCTTGTCTCCCCTTTCTCTCGTCCCCTCTCCCTTCCTCTTCTTCCGATTCGTCTGTTCTTGTCTCTTCTTTTTCTTTGTCCCCCTGTCTATTTTCCTATTGCTCAATTCCCTCTCTTCTCTTGTTCCTTGTTCACTGAGCAGTTCAAAGCCGCAGCAGACGTCACAAAGTAATTTTACTGCGTCTGTTGTTGGTGGTTGTTAGAGGTTGCGGACTGGGGAAACAGGACTGTGTTTTTTTCTCTGCACTGGAAGGCCTTTTATATCTAGTGCTTCACAGACAGTGCCTATATGTGTGCATTAATTGCTTATCCTATAAAATACTGTTTATGTATGGACGACATATTTTGAAAAGGGGCATTTTGGCATTACATTTGTTTAAGGTGTTTCTAATAAAACATATGTTTTTAAGTTTGAAAAGCAGAAGCATCAATTGCTGATCAGAGATCGAGTATTTTTGGTATTTACACGAGTATTTACACAAGTTTAAGCTATTGGTATTGTAAATGCCAATGCGTTTTATTTATGTTTCTTTTTTAAAAACATGGATAAAAGGCATTGTCATTTTTAATGCAGGAGTTTAAGCTAAATGACAATGCCATTTATTTATATGTTTTCAAAACCAACGCATGGGTGAAGGGTTTGTCATTTACAATGCCAATGTCTCAAACTTTTGAAAATGCGAGACCTATTGCATTGATAATGCTTGTTTCTTCTTGAGACCATCCTTGTATTTTGGTCTAATGGTGATGCTCTTTTTGTTGGTTGTATAAATATATGGTTTCAAAACGCATCACTGTCCAGTGATTCAATCTAACAGCGGACACCCCAAAGAGGGTTTTTGTATTTGCGTATCAAACATGCTGTCTCCTTTAAACATAACTGAAATTGTTACTTGTGCTTTTTATCAAATTCTTTTACAAAGGTTTGCACACTCCTCTATTGCTATTGTAAATTTCTATAATAATGCTTGTAGTCAGGAAATTAATAACGTTCTTAATTCTCTAGACCACGATTTAGAGTCAGCCTTCTCAGCTAATTGCAAGAACCCAATAATCATTTGGGGTGGCAATTTTAAAATTCGCACCTGCCCGCATCCATCCAACAAGGTCTGTGGTAATAGCGATATTACTTACTTTTGCCACTCAGTCTATGGGGTCTCTCTAAATGGCCTGCTTTTCAAATATAATCTAACCTTTTGTAATGAGCTCAGTACTCCGGTCCCAGTGAGTTGTACATACAATAGCAGAGGAGAAAACAGCATGATTGATTTTATACTCTTTTCCCCGTTCAATTCCGAGTTGGTTTTAGGGCTTTCTATACATGATATTACAATTAGCGACCATTTCCCCAAAAGTGTTGCCCTGAACATTATTCTTCTGACTCAGAGGGGGATTCACATAGAACCACTATTTTGGAGAATATCAACATCTCCCGCCTTAACGGGTATGCACTAAGATGGTCCCTGTTGGATTCATCTAATTTTTTGTGATATTAATTTGGAAAAGAGGGAGGCTTTCGAACTGTGTGCCTTGACGAGAGCCCAGAGGCACTTGTTCATATGAAAAAGGGTAACAGCGAAGGGCTCTATGTTAATGGGAGAAAAACCAGGGCACTTCATCCTGGTTGGTTTGACTCTACCTGTATAAAAACACACAGCAATCTTAAAATCGCCCTAGCATAGAAACCCAAGACAAGTCTTGGAGGTACAGGAATGCAGATCCGGATATAAAAGGCCATTAAGCAACGAAAAAACCTTAAAGGAGGACACTTGGAATTGTTTACTTAAAGCCAGTCTGTCCAATAACAATACCATGTTCTAGCGTTTTATTAACCGTCCATCTTATGACCCTGCGGACTTCCCAGGCGCTGAGATAGCCATTACTGAGGCTGCTTGGCTAGCCCATTTCACAGATCTAAATTCCCCTATGAATGACACTGTGAATGCCTTGACCACTGCATCCTTCACTAGCGAGTCTAACAACACCTCACCTCATAACTTAAGGAATTATCCAGTTTTTATCTTGGATGAAGTAGTTGTTGAAGTGAAGACAAGTAAGGGCGGATGGGATCCCCATTGATTTGTTCATGTCCAACATTGACCTCTGGGGCCCCATCATTACCTTGCTCTTCAGAGCCTGCAGGTAAAAGGGTTTTATGCAAACCTGGCCTGAGTTCTTAATTGTCCCAATATATAAGAAGGGTGATCATAACAGTAACAGTAACAGTAATCCAATAACCAAGACCTAGTTTGTACCACAGTTCTTCCTCTGCTGTGGTCCGATCACTGTTAATGTTAATGTTAATGTTAAAGGATTTCTAAAGCGCATGGCTGCCCGTAAGCGTCCCAGCGCTGACAGAAGAAACAGGCGAAAACAGATGTGGGAAGTTACGGGAACAGCCACGTCTTTAAAAGTTTCCGGAATGGCAGGAGGTTGGGTTGGGCACGTAGGTCAAGAGGGAGTGAGTTCCATAGTTTAGAAGCGTTATATGAAAAACGCCGGCCACCAGAGCGCAACCTCTTGATCCTGGGTGGCAAGGTCAGGAGGAGATTTGAGGATCTGAGTGTTCTGGAGGTAGTATAGGGGACAATGAGGTCTTTAAGGATGGGTGGAGCTTTCTCATGGAGAATTTTGTGGGTTAGGCAAAGGGCCTTGAAATTCACTCTTTCCAAGACCGGGCAACCAATGAAGTTCTCTAATGGCCGGTTTGGCCGAGCAGCGATTCTTGGTGTCAGTAAGAATCCGGGCGGCAGCGTTTTGCACTACCTGGAGCTTGGTTGTCACTTTCTTCGGTACGCCAAGATACAGGGCATTTCCGTAGTCCAGTCTGGACAGAATAAGGCCTTGGATGAGGAGCTTCCTTGACTGAAAAGGGAGCAACGGGAGGATCTTACGAGAAGTGTGCAGGAGGCCGTAGCAGGCTCCAACCGTTTTCCTAGCTTGGGTGTTCAAGGTGAGGTTTTGGTCCAGCCAAATCCCAAGGCTTTTAATGTCGGATTTGGGGGTTGGAGGCAGGCACATGCACGGGGGCCACAAGGATTCTGGACGGAAATGAGACTGGTTGCCCATCACCAATATCTCCGTTTTTTCACTGTTGAGTTTCAAGTGGGACCTGTCCATCCAGCTGGCTATATCTCTCAGGCATGATGAGTACAGATCGATGGTAGGATTTTCCTGATGACTGTGCCATTCAATTTGAATTGAAGACACATGTGGGATATTTAGCCAGTGTAAAGCCAACCCGGGAGATTGAAACTTGGGCATGGGGATTTGTGGAAATTAAGAAATTAGGAGAAACCCTGAGGTGCTCAATGCGCTCTCTCCCCCCAGGAGTCAAAGAGGCCACATCAACCTATACATAATGGCTAGACGTAACTTGTAACACTTTAGCCCCGGAAAAAAGTGGACCCCCAAACCGGCTCAACCCTCAGCGCCCTGGTATTCTGAGGAACTAAGAGCTAAAAAATTGCCCTGCAAGCGATTAGAATGGCTTGGCGGAGTGGGCATGCAAGTTCTGACAAGGAAACATAGAGACACAGCATCACCATCTGCAAACAGTTACTACTAGAAACCAAAAAACGTTTTTCACAAAGCAAATAGCACTAGCCGAATCTAATTCGAAATAACTTTTTAAAACAATTAAAAAACTTGCCACTCCTAATGTCCCCAAGAGCTCGAGCAGCCCTGAACTCTGTGACAAACTGGCTGACTTTTTCAAACAAAAATTAGACATTATTTTCTCTATGTTCACTGGATGATAAAAGGGTAAAAGTGCAGCTGCACATGGAAGGACTAGTCAGTCCCAGCCCTCTACCAGTTTTAAAACAATTTTTACCCCTTGAGATACCAGAAACAATCAAAGTTCTGAACTCTATTCGCTCTGGCACCCCCAAGGATCCTTGCCCAGTGCTGGTTATGAAACAAATCCCAGAAGTTATTGGGGCAGCACTCACACCCCTGCTGAATGCTATATTCATCTCAGGTATATTTCCCAGGAGGTGGAAGAAGACCTCTATTCTTCCTTTGCTGAGGAAACAGACCCTGGACCCAAAAGACCACACTAATTGCAGACCAATCTCACAGCTTCCCCACCCGACAAATTTTGGAAAAAGCTATGAACATCCAACTCAGTGTGTTCCTTCAATCTAATAACACTCTTGACCCGTCCCAATACGGATTTAGAGCGGATCACAGCACTGAGTTGGCTCTAATCAAATCCACTGAAGAAATCCGAGAGGCCCTAGATAGGGGAGGCAATGCAATATTGATCCTGCTGGATCTGTCCGGGGCCTTCAACTTGGTCCATCACAAACTGTTGATGGACCGGCTGTCTGACGCTGCAATAAAAGGACGAGCATGGAAACTCCTGCAATCATTTCTATCAGATAGATTGCAAACTGTGGATTTGGACAGCAATATGTCAAAGCCATTTTCCCTCCCATGTGGGGTGCCACAGGGCTCGTTTCTTAGCCCAACGCTTTTCAATGTTTATGTGGCACCCCTGGCAGGAGTCATAAGATCCTTTGGTTTCCAACTCACCTCCTATGCCGGTGACACTCAAACAGTGTTGTCATTGACACAGTCCATCACAAAGTGTTGATGGACCGGCTGTCTGACGCTGGAATAAAAGGACGAGCATGGAAACTCCTGCAATCATTTCTATCAGATAGATTGCAAACTGTGGATTTGGACAGCAATATGTCAAAGCCATTTCCCCTCCCATGTGGGGTGCCACAGGGCTCGTCGCTTAGCCCAACGCTTGTCAATGTTTATGTGGCACCCCTGGCAGGAGTCATAAGATCCTTTGGTTTCCAACTCACCTCCTATGCCGACAACACTCAAATAGTGTTGTCATTGACTGAGGGGTGCGGAAAAGGTAAGAGGGGCACGTTTCACGATTGTATGGGCGCCATCTCTGGATGGATGTCTTCCAACTGTTTAAAACTAAACTCCAGTAAAAGCAAGGTCATAAAGTTTGGGAACCATTTGCAGGTGTGGACACCTGAGTGATGGCCGGAAAACCTGGACCCTGCCCCTCACCCACTAGGAAAGCAAAGAACCTCGGGGTGTTGTTGGACAATAAGCTCACCATGGGTGACCAAATAGGTATGGTGATCTCAGCCTGCTTTCTGGAACTTAGAATTATAAGAAAAATCTAGTTTTTCAACACTGAAAAAGCCTCAAGACAGTGGTCATGGCCCTCATACTGTTACGCCTTGATTACTGTAATGCCTATATCTCAATGCCTAAAAACAACATATTAATAGGCTTCAACTTACCCAAAATACAGCGGCCAGACTGCTGTCAGGGACTCCGAAATGTATTTCTGTAAAGGAGGAACTTAGGCAACTACACTGGCTCCCGGACAAACAAAGAGTACACTTCAAAGCACTTTGTACTGTTTTTAAGGCCAGTAATGGAGTAGGATCTGTTTTCCTGAAGTGCAAATTTCAGTGGTACGTCCCTGGAAGAATGCTACGCTCAGCAGGAGCTAAACAAGTTCTAGTCCTCTCATTTAAAAAAGTCAACAGGGGAGGTATGAGTTTTATCACCTGCACTTCGAGGGCTTGGAACTATCTCCCCTTTTATCTCAGGAATGACCCGGATCTCCTCTCCTTTAGGAAGGGGCTGAAAACATGGCTCTTTTCCCAGTAGCATACTCCTTCACGTTCCCTAGCAGGCAGTGCTTAGCGTCAGGACACCCAAGGGTAACCGTGCGCTCTATAAGTGCGATAAAAAAAAAACAGTTCAGCGCAATACAGGCCAATTTCCCTGTGAAGGTGACAGGGCGGGTCCTCTTAGATCGACTGCAGGACTGGGCAGGAACTAATAATATTCTTTCGGACCGGCAGTACGGCTTTAGAGCTGGGTTAGGCCATCAATCTGGATTTTATTATTGGGAAATACACACACATTAAGGAAGGGAATTTGTTTTTAGTTTTCGTGGACTTATCTTCCGCTTTTGATTTTATCGTTCACGAAAGATTATGGCTTATTATGACTAGCCTGGGAGTAGATTGCACAATTATAAATTTCCTCAGAGACCTATACGCCCTAGGTCATGGCAGATTATGCTATGGCCTTAAAAGCAATTGCACTCAGCCATTTAACATTAAAAGAGGGGTACAACAAGGTTGCAGTATTGCCCCCTTCCTGTTTAATCTTTATATTAACAGTGTAGGCGATACCTTGGCAAGCAAGTGCGCTGACCTACCCCAAGTCAGCCATCATCCAATTCTGGCACTCTTTTATGCAGGAGATGCCATGTTTATGGCTCATACACCCCTCAGACTTCAGCGTCTAGTCGAAGACTTTGTTAATTTTATACAGAACCATGGCCTGAAAATTAACATTGATAAAACTTTCACCATGAAAATTGGGCACACGGCCTCCCGATATTGTGACATTTTTATTGAGGGTGTAAAAATTCAGCACACATCTACTTTCTCTTATTTGGGGATAGTATATAGTCATTCTGGGAAGTGGCAACAAGATATAAAATCAAGACAACTCCAATTCGTTAAAAGCACAGGGGCCCTGCTGCAGTTTGCCAGTACACATGGAATCAAACATCTGAGGGAAATGTTGACCATCTATAAGGCTAAATGCAGACCCACTGCTATGTATGGGTCTGAATTGTGGGGTCATGGTCAAATTAATAGTCTACAACTAGAAGAAAATGCTTTTCTAAGAAATCTTCTTGCAGTTCCTAATAGTAGCGCAACCTATGTCTGTCACACAGAACTAGGAGCCTCTTACATTGCAGACCTGATTAGGCTACAGCCAGTATTATTATGGCATAGAATTTGGACATCAGAATATACCACCCATAACTGATTGATCACACCTGATTGTCTTAGATCCCTGTCTGCTCCTAAAATCACTTGGCTTAAATTTGTGCACAACTTTTTGGCAGACATCGCCCATTCTGAGTACTTTGACCATTCCGTTAGCTGAAACGAAAAGTACTCAAAACTAAATGCCTATCATTACTAGAGGAAACGAGACTAGCATCTGAAATTCTTAAACCTTCGGTCCTGAGGAATCAGATGATACTGACCAGTTTTAATATGCAATTTGATTTAGCCAATGTGTTCAATGCGCGCCACAGGTTTATGCTGATTCGGTTCCGCCTGGATAGCTTTCCTCATTTAATCAGCTTCCCTACCATTAATAACCTGTCATCTGAGCTAGGGAAATGTATCTGTGATGACAACTCTCTGCAGAGCACAATGCACACTGTTCTGTTTTGTAAACATTTTTTCGTGATGAGGAAGAAACATGTCAAATCCCTGCTATTGCAGTTGAGCTTCATACAATGTCGACCAGCTTTTCTGTACCTGCAAACGTTACCTAATATTTACATATGTTCTGTCATGTCTCTATTTCTGGGGTCATCATTAATTGCAGGAAGCAGCTCTAGTTTGTACTCGAAATTGCAACTGAGTGGGCACCTGAGGATTGTAACTGCATCTGTATCTATGTACTGTATTTCTTTTTAAGCTATTTAAACCTGTTTTAAATTTCATACTGGTTTTCATCATTTATTATGAATGCAATAATGTGGCTTTTATGATTTATGTGTGAATTCAAATAAAGTTTCTTTGATTGATTGATTGATGTGACCGGCATCTTGCTCTCTGTAGAGGAATGGTAAAGGGATTTGTGTGCCTTGTGCAAGGCACTCATTGCTGCCATATGTTCATTCCAAGCAAATTTCCCACTTCCAAGTACAGCATATGCTTCGTTTGAAAAAGTAGGGACCAACATTGTCAACAATGTGGTCCTATTTCCCCTGCTGCAGCCATGAAGCCTTTACGAAGATGCCAGGGCAGAGTAGGAGGTATTTTCAAATGTTTAGAATGAGTGAGTGGGAGAGTGATTGACTTACTGAGTCAGTGAGCAACAAGGTGAACGAAAGAGAGATTGGTGGAGCTAGACATTAAGTGAGTCGGATGCCTCCAAAAATATGGCAGTAGTAAGACTACCTTCCAGGTTGAGATTCTGAGATCACATCCGTGCATTGGTATATGTGTCTCTCAGTAAATTTGAAAGGGCTGTAATGAGTTCCTGTGTTTTTCACTAGGTTGGGGATGAAGCTAAACTGGCTTCATCGGCTGACTAAGAAGCTGCGAAAAAGAGTACTAAGATAAAGAGACTTATGTAAGCCGTGATGACAGACAGATGGGCTCTTAAGCCTGCTTCGGACAGGCACAGATGTAAACGATACAGAGTTAAGACCTTCTCTTGACAAGTGTACAGAGTGCTTGTGTTTTCTAACCTCCAGTAGCAAATTCTCCTTTGTTTGAGAAATAAGCATGTTCTTCTGGAAGGTCTCATTAATTCATTCAGATAGATTTGTTTTAAATACCCAGTGAATGGACCTGAGGACCTAGACTAGGGATGCAGAACTTACGTCTAGTTGTCGCTCCTGCGAATATTCATGGAAGTCATTCACTTTGACAAGTCTTTTCTAAAAATACATTTTACATGCCTGGCGCGGGCAACATGAATAGAGAGTATTTAATAAACCCAATCAAATTTAGGAAACAAACAAACCTGAAAAATACTGCGAAGTAACACATTTACCCATTGACAGTGACAGCAGTGTTAGTCTGAATGGCATAGAGTTTGTCTGAGGAGATGTTGTTTTTGGATTCTAGTTCATCCTAGAGATAGAATGTGCTATGTTACCCAATGACTCAAGCAAGTCCACCATGGCCTATCCAGCCACACTGCTACTAATGCGGAAGTGTTCACAACTATGCTAGTTTAATGATTGTATCTACTTATTTGTTACACGTGATTAAGGGCCATATGTATCATCAACCTGATTTGCGATTCTCAAATATCGATTTTTAAGAAATCGCTATTTGAGAATCGCAAATAGGTATGTATGTACAAAATCGCATTTTTTTGTGATTTCTTAAAATTCCTTAATTGCGATTAGCAAATTGCAAATCGCAATTAAGGAATAATTTCCCATTCATTTCTATGGGCCAGGAGGCCCATAGGAATGAATGGGAAGTTATTCTCAATTTGCGATTCGCAATTTGAGAATCTCAAATTGAGAATAATTTCAAGGGTGCAGGGGTGTCCAAAGGATACCCTGTTGCACCCCTGAAATATGCATGGGTGCACATGTGGCGCACATACATGCCCTAAGGGCATGTATGTGCGTCACATGGCACTTTGAAAAATGCTAAAATGTGCATTTTTCAAGGAATTTACAACTTACCACCAACTAGAAGTCGGTGGTAATTTGCGATTCCTTAAGGACAATTTGCAAATTTTTTTTGCTTCATACATTGCATTTAAGGAATTGCAAAATTTGCGATTCCTTAAATGCAATTGCAAAATAAGGAATCGCAAATTTTGCGATTCCTTGTTTTGCACCAGATTTTGCTTAATACATACCATTTAGCAAATTTGCATTCTCAAAGGCCAAAATTCTGCGAATTTCAGCCTTTGCGAATGTGAATTTGCTTGATATATATGGCCCTAAGCTACAAAGCAAGGAACAGAAAGAACATTAGGGAGAGAAGGAAAATAAATAAATAATAGCAGTCCACATCGCTAGTTTACTCCTTTGGTACTTGCAGCAGATGATGAAATATGTTCAGCGTAAACCGAGTAAGTAAAACAATGATGGGAATAGGACATTTGATGCACAAGATATGGTTTCAAGGAAGTGGTCGTTTTTCACAAAACAAAAGATCTAAAAGATGGTTTCTGCAAAGCATGTGATTCCATCTCGTCTCATTTCTCAGTTATAAAAGCATGTTTGACCCAGGCTATATCAGCTCTAACAATACCCTCAGGTTTAAAAAGCAAATCAGGGCAACCCAACTTAAAAAAACATACCTGGATATATCTAAGCAATGGTATGCCAAGGGCATGATCAAGACTCAAACATTCTTAATGCTCACCCAATTCAGCACTAACTCAGGTATTGACCAAACAGACAGCCAGTGTACCAGCCATCTAAGCTGAATAATATCACACACAAAGCCTTGCCCCAGTTCTTTGTGGACAATAAAGCGCAGCAGACAAATATATGACGTTACAATGCAAACAATTACAGCGCATGCTTTTACAACACAGTTTTTACATCACAACTACCATTACATTGCATGATTTTATAACGCATGGCATTACAACGCATTCAAAAAAACAACCATTGCTATGCATTCCATTACAATGCATACTATTACTATATACTATACCATTGTCGCAGGGATTCCATGCTCAGACAGAACTGTGCATAGAGGCTTGGAACCTCAGTGAATTAGGGTGTGCCAAAACTCACCTTAGTCCCCAAAAATCCCCTACCAGACTAGCTACAGTGTTTCATTGGTTATCATAAACTCCCAATGCTTAGACAAACCAGAACATGGACTTAGTACACCTCAGGTAATCGTGGAACACATGAACACTCTTTCGTTATACAATCATTTCAATCCAGAACAAGGAGTAAAAGAGAAAACGTGCATATTTGAAATGTTTATTCACTAATGCAGGGTTCTCAAAAGCAGTATCTTAGCTAATACAAGCAAACATATTATAAGAAACAAAGTAATCAGCATAGTCACTAGTCCATAGAACACAAATGGTGACAGCATGGTAATATGCTAAAATGAATAGGGTTTAACAAAACCTAATTCTCACCCTCTCTAGCTAGTATATTATAATATATCTAAGAAGGTCTCTTTGGGTTTTAGCAGGGCTGCCCCATACCTCAAGATCCTAGTGGTAAGGGATCACATCATCAGCAACCAGCTCTCTGCATGCGAAGCACCATCAAGTGTGTTTGTATGCTCTTGTGCAAAGCAATATAAAACGCCCCTAAAGCCAGAACTTGGCTGCAGCTGCATGCATGTTATGTTTAGGAATGTGCGAAGATCCGTGCTCATAACAACTACTGTGTTGAGATATCCTTGAAGGTTTCAGCACTCACTGTACAGACACAGCTCGCCAAGCAAGGCTGATATCAGTGTAACAACATATTATTCTCGTATGAATTGAAAACATTTTACTAGGCTCAAAGCTAAAGCAGTAGATATGTGTCGTGTGCAAAAGCAGCAAAAAGGTAAAATGGCGTTTAAACTCCTAAAAAGCTCATGCTAACTTAACACAGGATACAGGCTATATATATCTGTATATCACCCTCCCTCGATCCGAGCACGTATCAGATAAGATAAGATAAGAAAAGGGACTCAATAGTAGAAAGCAGAGTTCAATAAAACGTTCAGTTCGAAATCGAGTATGTTGAGGAAAAAAAAATGTGTCCGCCCAAAAATCCGAAATCTCACCAGCATGACATTGTAATGTCCACTGTTAGTAAAGCCAATGGGTCTGATTAATGAAAAAGAAAAACAACGTCCATCATAGTTCGGAAAATATTTCTAGAGAAAGAAAAAATTATAACATCAAAGGCCTCAATAGGAGTCAGCCTAAAACTGAGTATGCGAAATTAGCAGCAACCGCTTCCAAAAGGAAGTCACTGTTATCATCCGAAAACAACTCAGCCATCCAATTTAGTAGTGAGAAAGAACACACATGCTCTTCAATTACCGGAGCCTCTAGTACCATCAGAGGACAACTCGGTGGGTTCTCAATGAAGCCGTGTGCCAAGAAATCTTGCACCGCTGCGAATATATTCCAACGACCCAGAACTCCATGCATCGCTGCAAAGGCCATAATTCCTCCGTCAGAACAAAGCAATTCATGAGCAACTAAGGGACTCATGAAATGATCATAATCCACTTCAGGAGACACCAAATTGCAGAGACACAAATCCAGGGCCCAAAATAAATCACAGCTCAGGCAATGAAATACAGGCTGGACACAGGTGAAATAGGAAAATCAAAACGATAATCCATATGATGCACTCAAGGTGGAAAGTGGCAGCACACCAAAGTGTTCAAGCATCCTGTTGCGACACAGTGCTAACTGCTCCGGCTCGTTTGCAAACACAGGACGGCCATCCATTTTGAATTAAACAAAATATCAACAAAAAGCCAGCAGCCAGCGCCAGCAAAACAGGAAGTCCACCAAATAGGCTGGAGAATATCAAGTGGAGGAAAACAGGAATGACTCCAAATATTTTTTGGAAAGAAGTCTCTAGATCACTGCTCACTACTTTAAAAAAATGAGCCTGCCCCGAAGTGGAGGACGCGTTAAAGATTGTATGAATCAGTTCACCAAAATGTAAAGGAAGGTCAGTATTTAATAAGGCATGCACTTCTGTGCAGGTGTTAGCTACGTGAAGGACAAATGTTTCGCGAGCAGATGTCAGGGCAACTTCTTTTTGTGACAATAAGGCCCTTATTCTGCTCATCTTATTGAACTCTGACTTCAAGGCCGGAATTCTCGGCCAGATGGAAACATCCAGGTTCCCATGCGGGAGTGGATATAGCACATTCTTACAGCAAAGCACACGCTCACTGACTGTTACAACATAAGCTATGCCTTTCAATAACCCACTATAGACTATAGCAGGCACCGGTGTACCTTTTAAAACACATGCTAAATTAGGGCGGTCTTGGTTACAGGAACCATGCAATTGGATGTGTCTACACATCAATGAGTGATCTGGTGTTTCTGTACACTCATCTCTATTCAGATATACCTCTTTCCCGTCCCTAAGGCATCTATAAGTGAAAGGGAGTGACCAGGTTTCATGTAAGTAGGAGGTACCGAGCCGCTCGTATCTGCCAATGGAAAAATACTTCATGCAATTTGTAAACCGGAAAAGCGCAAAAGGTAAAGTTATCAACCTGTGGATTAGCCACGTTGCAGCCGTAGCCTCTGCCACTGAAAAGGGCAAAGACTCCAAGCGTTCAATATGTAACATCGAAAAAGAAGCATCTCTCATGGAAAGCAAACGTTTTTCAGTCAAATTAAAAGGTGCAAACAGAGATGTGACATTAATATAGGTCCAAGGCACTTTTACATTTTTTAGCGTCTGCAGGGTCCACGCAAATTGCATAATAGAACGCAATTGATTTTGACCATGGTACAAAACAGACACTTCATCCTGTACAATTTCAACAACAGATGAGACCATAATATCCAATGTGCGAATTCGGGAGGAAAGGGTATTAATGCTGTTGTCTACAACTGCATGCACTTTTTCTAAATTAGCTTGGTCGATAGCCCTAAGGCGGGTAGCCACTTCAATCTGCGATGTTTTCCAGAGTTCATTATAAATGGCATAGATCCATCTTTTAGATCTACCATTAGTCGGGCCCTTTATGAAATAATTCAAGTCAACCTCGCCAGTTAGTTTGGACAAATGCATTTTGACTGACGCTAAGGTAGAGTATTTGAGCCAATTCTGACACAATTTGCCTACTGAATAAGTGGTCACAGAATGGTCACTCTCAAAACGGGGATCTACTCTGACCTGTGTGAAACCCTCAGCCAGGCCCAAAAATCGATGCTGGCACGAATCTGCACTTCTGTGCCACATCAATCAACCCTTGGGATCCAAATCAGATATGTTAAAGGATGCATTTAGCAGAAGGATCTGCAACTCTCTAATTGAAAAGTTAGTAGAATTTTCCCAACCCGAATATTCGTCCAAATCTGGGTAGGAAGGAGAATTAAATATTTTAGAAGTAGCCAATCCAAAGCATGTTGTCTGTGAGATAGTAGAATTCAAAAACAACATATGATTTGGGATGAGACATGCACCGTGCAAAGCCTCAGTGCCTTGTACCTGCCAACTTTTAGAACCCCAAACCGATTTAAGGTCAATAGTTTCCTTCCACAACTCGTAGCCACCAACAGCTAGTTAGTCTAGAAAGGACTTCGAATACAGTAACTTAGTATCGGTAAGTCTAACTTTGGACATGGATTTATCTGTCATTTTAAAATAAAAGGAGGCGGGATTGGACTGATTAAAGTCAGTAAAATAAGTGTACTTTTTCAAAAACGTGTTTGAGCTGCCTCTTAAAGGAGCTGGGCAATGTTCCCACTGGGTATAATTCACAGCACTTCTCCTAGAATTAGTTTTGTGTAAGTAATGATTGCCAAAATGTTGGAAGCAAAACAAATCACCATAATTAGCAGATTCTAAATATAAATCTTCAGCATCAAAAGGAGCATAATACTTTACATCAGCAAACAAAGTCTCTACGGCCTGAACATCCCAATCATCAGAACGTATATTTTGTTGAACCACATCCCCCATGTTAACTCTAAGTACATTAGGAACATTAATAACTTCAGTCGGACCATGGATTTGTAATTTAACTGCATCCCAGACTATTCCATCCAGGACAGGCCACGCGGTGATATTAACAAAGGCCAAGTCTCTTTCCAATCTCTGGGCTGAATGTGAAGAGGAGTGGGGAGCCAATGTTCCATTCAGATGTCTAATGCATGTTCTCTCCTCGACATAATGTCCATTTATAAATCGAAAAAAATAAAACACAAAACCAATCGACATAAAAAGATAGAGAGCAAAAAGCCCCAGCCAAATGTAAGTCCAAGGGGGAATTAAAAAATGTTTTTTAAACAATGTCGCGTAGGCTCTCAGCCTTGTGGGCTTCCCCGACGTATGTGAAACAGTGACAAATGAAAATCTGGATTCTGTGGCTAAACGAGTTTGCAAATCAGGCATCGATAAGTCAGTTGGGTAGGTGTAGTCTGTATCATCAAGGCGAGTACCAGGCAAAGCACTCAATAAAGGACTGGAAACTTCAGGCATCTCGAGGACCACCTCCGGTACACAATCCGAAGCAGTGGCCAAAACAGAATTTCTCACTATCGAAGGACATGAGACTGCCGGTGCCATGCTCAGAAGAATCGGTCACTCTGTGTATTTTGACATTGTCAATGGAGATATACCTGTTCTCTTTACGACCTGGAAGTGGTGGTACAATGACTGTTCTTGTGCCCTTCACTCCAAGCACGGGAAACGGAGCACGGTATGAGGGACCAAATTCCTTTTTGTTATCGATCTTCTCCCAAACCAGTTCTCCAACTTGGGGTAGCCAGCCAACTACTGGGATCTGCAACGCATCATCCGAGGTGGAGGGCAAATGTTCCTTTGCAAGACTGTCTCTGGTCTCTTGTAGAGTCTGTAAAACATTGCAATATTCGTCTACGTCAAAGGAGGCAGGCGAACCGACCACGTCTAGACGGTCAAGGTCCGGGACATACATCTTGATACCAAAGACCATTCCGTTTGGGGTCCGCCCACCCAGAGACCTTCTAGGGAGATTATTAAGAGCACGCTGCACCCCATGGAGCTGGGCAGCCAGTTTCTGCCAGTGCCTATAACTCGAGCTGTCAGTGATTGCTTTAAGTCACGGTTCATTCGTTCCACAACACTATTACCCTCAGTTCGGTATGGAGACGAAAACTTGACTTGGACCCCCATCGAACTCATGGCATCCCTATACACCTTAGAGGCGAAAGCCGGACCCTGATCCGAATGGAAGGTACCACAGGCAAAAATCCCTACAAAGACACGCAAATCCCTGATGACAATCCGCGAATCAGCGCTGCGATGAGGCCAGACCCAAAAAAAGCGTGTGCATGAATCAACTGCTACTAAGATGTAATTATACGCAGTATCAGAAGAAAAAGGACCGCAGTGATCTAAATAAACACAACCATTATTAGAATGAACAACTGTGTTTGGGGTGGACGCGTAGCAGTTGAAGGCTTAATCTGCTGGCAAATGTCACATTGAAGGACATAGTCACGCGTCTGTTTGTACAGTCCCCGCCACCAAAAACGTTATTGTAACTGAGACACAGTAGCTGAAACGCCCGCATGTGCAGACGCAACCCCTTCATGGGCCGCTGTGATCAGTGAATGTCTGCGATCCGAGTTGGGAATTAACCTCTCCCCAACTTCCGGAATTCTCACATAAGGAACCTTACCAGGACTTAAGTGGTATGTGTACTTCGATGGGAACCCCGTAGGATATTTATCTCCCTTCTCAGTGGCAGCAACAGCCGCCAAGATATCATCATCAATCTTACTTTTGGACCGTGTGACTGCTGCAACTAAATATGACGATACCGCTGATTTCGCTGCTTCATCAGCGAGCGAGTTGCCGACAGCGTGGACTCCAACGCGCTGGTGACCGAGAGTATGAATTACAAAAACATGTGGCAACTGCTCTTTAAGCTCAGCCACTCGGACCCAGATCATTTTGTGTTTTATTGTGCTACCCTTGGAATCACAAAAATCATTCTGAATCCAAAAGAACAAGTTCTCATTGTAAGACTGGACACAGTAGTAAGAATCACTTACGATAAGTGTTGTCATACACGGATCAGCATACTCCAATGCAAGCATCAGAGCACGAAGCTCTGCCAATTGGGCGGTGCAGTCCCCTAGAGTCTGTGTGTGCACGACTCAGGACTTGAACTCATTGTTCACCAGGGCACCTACCACAATGGCGCAAGCGGAAACGTAGGCGTGTTTAGAACCATGCACAACCTGCGCCGAACCATCAGTGTATATGATGCAATGGAAATCCTCCAAAGGCCGCATAGCTAAAGGTGCAGGATGAACAAACTCATATTGCAAAAACTCCTCCGACCGTAAGGAGGCATCAAAAATGAATGTGACATCCGGAGACGTCAGTGATGCTACCCATTGTATCCACCGAGGGTGCAAAGCCTTAGAATTTGGTACACTGGCCTTCGTAACTGCTTCCAGAGCAGGACATGGGGTAACAACTAACATGCGTTTTCCCTGTGACAGAGCGCGTTCCTTAAGAATCGCCATCTGCACAGCCGTCAAAACTTTCTCCACAGTGGAAAATCGCATTTCAGCCGAAGTGTACAAGTGTGACTTGTAAGCAATAGGAACTGTATCTCCTTCGTTAAAAGTAAGGTATGTGAAACCCACCGTCCCAGGGATGATTCTTATCACCAGGTTGGTGTGATTATCACGAGTCAATAAGTATTTAGAAGCGAGCAGATCAGCCTGCAAAGATTGCAGTATAGCTGAGTGCTCAGGCAGCCAGTTTGATTTTGTAAAATTTGTTTGTATCAAAGCATACAAAGTCTTGATACGCTGGGCATATTCAGGAATGTATGTCCTCCCGAAATTCAAAAATCCCAGCATAGACTGTAATTTTTTCAGAGTTTTTGGAGCGCGCAACTATGCGCATTTCTCCAAGAAGTGAGGAGCCAATCCTCGACCTTCATTGTTGAGCTCGTAGCCCAGAAACAACACTGTGTACTCTGCAATGTGCGATTTCGCAAAGTTGAATTTGTAACCAAAGTCCGCAAAGCTACAAATTAAGCGGTCAACTCTACACAGATGCTCCCACAGTTCATCATCCGTGAGATAAATGTCATCCACATATGAACAAGCATCTGGGTCAATTCTCTCTAAGAGAGAGACTATGCGGGCAGCAAACACTCCAGGACTATTCTTGTAGCCCATCAGTAAATGTTTGAAATGTTTCTGGACACCACCGCAAGTAAAGGAGGTCCATTGGGAACTAAGACCATCTAAATGGTGGGCATAAAAACCGTTGGAAATGTCAAGCGTTGGTTTAAACCGCTTACGCACAAGACTATCCACTAAAGCAGAGCCGTGAGTATTCTGTACTGCACAGGTACAGCAATGCGAGTTTAAATGCCGGTAATCCAATACCAAATGATATGAACCGTCAGGCTTGGTTACAGTAAAAAGAGGGTTATTCATAGGTGACACAGAAGTTTCAATAACACCCTGATATTCCAATTGTTCAAGGATTTCCGCAACAGAAGCCTTTGCTTCTCGCTTTATGGGATATTAAGGTTGAGGCTGTGGCATAGATCGTAAAGGAATTTCGTGGTGTGGGGAAAATTTATCCCACCCACAATGTGTACGATACAGAGCTGGCGCAAGGGCCTTAGCCCACTCTTCTGCAAAATTCAGCGCATGCTCCTTCGAGACTGTGTGCGCGAAACTAGGGAGGATTACCTCCTCCCCTCTCTGAGCTGCGAGCACAAAGGCTGGGGGCCAGTCAGCCTCTGCTAACAAAATGTCATAGGTAGTCGAGAGATTCTCCCAAAATATCCCTTCTATAGTGCGTTGAATGTCACCCTCAATGAATAAGACAATTTCATAGATCCTGTCAGGGGGAGCTACTCTTGTGTCAGCTGTCTCCACAACAACATAACGGTCAGTCGCTGTCACCTTCAGTAGTGGACGCAGGGCCTCTCGCACTATGGTAATATCCGCTGCGCTGTCCAGCAAGGTCAGAGCCCATGTCTCATTCCGAAGCTGGGTTCTCACTATCTGTGGCATATCTGTGTGCTGTTAAAGCAGCATCTTTCTTTTTCTGAAACTGGGGTCTCTTCGGTGTAGAATCGTCCTGCTTGCCTTTGCCGTCTTTCGGGCGGGGCTGGTCACGTCCTTGTTGGGCACCCGACCCCTGCCGCCTCCTCCACCACCGGTCGAAAAGGCTGATGACTCCTGAAAAGAACGAGGAGAACGTTGGTCAGAAACCTGAAAACGGTCAGGTGATTTTATCATCGCGCGATCGCTCAAGTCATAAACACGTTCTGTGGGCGCAGGCAATGGAGACACAGGACGAGACTCCTGTTTCTGCTGTTGCTGTTGTTTTCCCTGTTTTTGTTTTTTAGGCCAATTTTGTTTTTTGGACTTGGGCTGTTCGTCGACTTCCGACTTCTGCCCTTGGGGTTGTTTTTTCTCTTTAGTAGAAAAAGGCTTGAGACCCCTACTATTGCGGCCCACGGTTTTATAAGCCGCCACAATAATTCTCGCCAACTGTCGGGGTTTATCGGCATCGGGAACCGCCTGCAAAGCATTGGCCACCTGAAAGTTCACCGCATCTCCCTTGACATTAGCAAGTATGAGATCGGAAATTACATCAAAGGTGCCACAGAGATGCATACCCAATTCAACCGCAGCCTCCGGTCCGTGTTCATCCTGAACACGTTTAAGGACCGTCGGCAGGACAGTCATAGACGGAGTGCCGTAACACCTCGCGTAGACCGCCGCAAATGTTTTACCCCAGGTCTCACAGTCACCGATTTCGGGGGTCAAATCCTTCGGTAGGCTAATTGTCAGAATCCTGTATTTTTCACCAGGAGACGTGTTAGGAAATACAGCTTCCAGCTGGTCAAACTTCTCGGCAAGCCAGAAAGGAAAATCATCCTGTTCTTGGGGACGCTTGCCCATCACAGCGGTGACAAAAACGGGACTGAGCTTCATTCCGCCCTGTCCGGCAGGAAGCGCCGCACCACGCGGGGCCCCACCCGGGAGATTACGGGAAATGTATTGCACCAACGACCTAATCACGCTAATTGCGACTACATATAGTCGTCTTATCTCAGCTACGGCACATGCTCCGTGCTGAGGATGAGGTGTAAATCCAGCCAAAACAGGCCAAGTTGTGCCTGAAATGGACAAAGGAACTAACCTCGGAGCTGATAATGAATGGGGTAGGGCGCCATTAAACCAAACGCGGTGCTGCCATGTATCAATAGGAATTTCCTGTGCCCTATACGGAGTATACTCATTTGGCACAGCAGTGGGAGTGTACGTATGGAACACACCTGAAGTTCCGTCCACAGCCGGGAAGGTCACCCACGAATAAAAAATTTCGTAAGGGTAAGCCACCTCTGCACTCACCACCATTATTACTGCCATGCCATCCACGGGAACATTATAATTTTGCAAATGATTGCGCACCGCAATGCGACTATGCTGCGGAATGTCCACCGCGGCCATAGTGACACAGAAAGAAAAAGGAACAAAGTAAACTTTGCAGCACAACTGGGTAGTAATTCAAGGAAACCGTTCAGAAAGATTCAAGCTTGAAAAGACCTATACTAATATAGGTAGGTTTGTCCGACACCACCGTTAACCGGAAACAATAGTGAAGGTGTTAAGGATTGAAAGATATAGTGCTCAAGTATCATGCAATAAGACCACCAACGTTTGTGCGCCATGTTGCAGGGATTCCGTGCTCAGACAGAACTGTGCATAGAGGCTTGGAACCTCAGTGAATTAGGGTGTGCCAAAACTCACCTTAGTACCCAAAAATCCCCTACCAGACTAGCTACAATTTCTCATTGGTTATCATAAACTCCCAATGCTTAGACAAACCAGAACATGGACTTAGTACACCTCAGGTAATCGTGGAACACATGAACACTCTTTCGTTATACAATCATTTCAATCCAGACCAAGGAGTAAAAGAGGACACGTGCATATTTGAAATGTTTATTCACTAATGCAGTGTTCTTAAACGCAGTATCTTAGCTAATACAAGCAAACATATTATAAGAAACAAAGTAATCAGCATAGTCACTAGTCCATAGAACACAAATGGTGACAGCATGGTATTATGCTAAAATGAATAGGGTTTAACAAAACCTAATTCTCACCCTCCCTAGCTAGTATATTATATTATATCTAAGAAGGTCTCTTTGGGTTTTAGCAGGGCGGCCCCATACCTCACGATCCTAGTGGTAAGGGATCACATCATCAGCAACCAGCTCTCTGCATGCGAAGCACCATCGAGTGTGTTTGTATGCTCTTATGCAAAGCAATATAAAACGCCCCTAAAGCCAGAACTTGGCTGCAGCTGCATGTATGTTATGTCTAGGAACGTGCGAAGATTAGTGCTCATAACAACTACTGTGTTGAGATATGCTTGAAGGTTTCAGCACTCACTGTACAGACACAGCTCGCCAAGCAAGACTGATATCAGTGTAACAACATATTATTCTTGTATGAATCGAAAACATTTTACTAGGCTCAAAGCTAAAGCAGTAGATATGTGTCGTGTGCAAAAGTAGCAGAAAGGTAAAATGGCGTTTAAACTCCTAAAAAGCTCATGCTAACTTAACACAGCATACAGGCTATATATATCTATATATCACCATTACAATGCATAACACTTTCAGTGCAACAGTAGGGAAAGTGAGCGACCCTTAACCCTGCCTCCAGGCAGGTCGCTCCCCACACTGCGCAGCTCCACCTGTCTGCGCCAGTGCCCCCAGCCCAGGTGCTGCCGCTGTGACCAGGCTCTACTCGTTTTTAGCCTGTGATAATTGTGCTGTGTTTTGCCTCTGTACTGTGCCCGTTTTTTGTTGCTATTCTTCTTTTGTCCCCCCACTGTTTCCCCCTTTTTTGCCTTCTGTTTTCTCCCCTTGCCCCTTCTGCCCATTCCCGGTTCCAGCCGCTGTGTCCCCAGTTGCCCTGGCCCCCTCGTCACTCATTGGTCTCCCCGCTCCCACCACCCAGCTGCACCTCCCTCCCACCTCCCCATATATGGTGGCCGCTGCGCGGCAGTGAGAGCGACCCTTAACCCTGTATCCAGGCAGGTCGCTCCTCACACCGCGCAGGTCCACCTGCCTGCACCAGTGCCCCCAGCCCAGCTGCTGTCGCTGTGACCAGGGTTCTAAGCCCGCCATAGGCTCTGCTCGTTTTTAGCCTGTGATAATTGTGCTGTGTTTTGCCTCTGTACTGTGCCTGTTTTTTTGTTGCTATTCTTATTTTGTCCCCTCACTGTTTCCCTCTTTTTTGCCTTCTGTATTCTCCCCTCGCTGCTTCTGCCCATTCCTGGTTCCCGCCGATGCGTCCCCTGCGGCCCTGCCCACCTCATCACCCATTGGCCTCACCGCTCCCGCCTCCCAGCTGCACCTCCTTCCCACCTTCCCAAATATGGCGGCATGCGGGGCCGCATGCAGCAGGTGCACCACTGGCGCGCTGAAGACGCGCCTAAGCCAAGCCCATTTGCGCCCGTCCGTGCTCAGCGCCAAAACCCCTGGCCCCCGCGAACACCACAACACCGACTCCGCTACGATGTCAACACCCTCCGCACACTCAACTCCGGACAAGAACAAACCTGCTACTGGGCCGCCCCGAAGCGCACCCAAGGACCCTTCACCTGCCGGAACTGCAGCTTTACCAGCACCCGGCACGCCAAACCGCCATCCAAAGAACCCAACTACCTTAGATGCATCCTCCTCAACACCCGCTCCACCCGCAAATACGCCATCGAACTCTGGGACCTTCTTGACTCTACCTCCCCAGAAGTCGCCCTCCTGACGGAGACCTGGCTGAACCCCACCTCAGTTCCCGACATTGCCATAGCCATCCCGGAAGGCTACAAGATCACCCGCAGGGACCGTACCAACGGCACAGGAGGAGGAATTGCCATCATCCACAGGAACACCCTCAGATTCTCGACCAACTCCGACGACATCCTCAGCACCGCCGAACACATGCACTTCCAGATCCACACCGATCCCAACACCACCCTCAGAAGAACCCTCGTCTACAGACCCCGACCACAGATCAGCGACTCCATCGCCGACTTCATCAGCACACACGCCCTCGCCTCCACGGACTACATCCTCCTCTGGGACCTGAACTTCCACCTCGAGAAAAACGACAACACCAACTCCACCACCCAGATCGACAAACTCACCAACCTCGGACTCAGACAGCTCGTGGCAACACCCACCCACGCCGCCGGCCACACGCTCGACCCCATCTTCACCGCAAGCCCCCACGTCTCCTTCAACCACACCACCGAACCCAATGGACCGACCACCACTGCATCCACTTCACCTTCAGGAAGCTCACCATGCACCACCGCACCCAACAGATGCCTCGATGCTGCTGGAGCAAAGTCACCGAAGACCAGCTGACCACCACCCTCGCCCAGACCCCACCCGCCGACTCCACTGACCCCGACACCGCCCCCGCAACTTCAGACAATAGATCAAATTCTGCGCTGACACCCTTGCCCCACTCAAGACACCCTCCAAAAGCCACACCAGCAAGAAAGCAACCTGGTTCACCGAAGACCTCCAGGCCTCCAAACGGACATGCCCAAAACTGGAGAAGAACTGGCTCCGTGAACAAACACCAGACTGCCACGCAGCCCAAAAGAACGCCAGCCGCAGACACCATAAACTCATCAGAGCCGCCAAGAGGGTCTCATTCAAAGTCTGCCTAGATAACAACAAGCACAACAGTAAAGAGCTCTTCAACATCCTGAAGGAACTTTCCAACCCCAGTGTAGTAATAATCCAGTCAGAATTTATAATAAAAGAAATGTTGGTTTATTGGCAGCATGAATGGCATCCATCTGTATCTCAGTTCAGGCTCTCTCTAAGCTTATACAGATAATGCACACAGTAAAGCAGTTCTGGAACACAGAACACTCTTAAAGAAAAACATGTCTCATGCCATGTCTCATGCACTGGCATGCGACCACAGCAGTACACTTAAAGGGAAAGTGATAGGCAAAAATATAACACATCTCCCTCCTTATCAAAACAAAACAAAAAGAGAAAAGAAACTTAAACAACAATAAACTAAATAGCATATCTGAAAACATAAATATAAAGTCTTAACATAAACAGAATCAATTGACATATCTTTTAGGAATGTTGATGACACGTTTGGTATCTTTCACTCTATGAGCAATAGAATCATCTGCAAACAATTTGCTTTGCTTATTAGATGGGTTTCTCTTATCACTCATGACAGTACACTTTGCTAATTTCCTAACATTCCAATATTTGCCATCCTGAGTCATGACACTATTAGAGAATATTTTTTTTACCTGAATGGGATCACTAAACTTATTGAAACCCTTGGATAACAAACCCGGTCTGAGGATTCTCACCCACTCTCCCACCTGAAATTCTTGAGATTTTGTATTCCACTTTTTGTCATACTATTCCTTAGTCTTAATTTGCTTACTCTCCACACGTCTGGCAACATCCTCCATATTAACCTGGTCCACAAAAAACTGATTGCATTTCTCTTTTAACCACCACGTTAACATTCTTGAAGCTGGATTTCGACCCTTGAACAACTTAAAAGGACTTACCTCAGTGATAGTGTGAGGTGTAATACGGTAAGTCCACAGCCTTCCCCTCAAAGCACTTACCCAAGATACTCCAAATTTGACTGATTCCACAACAAAATTCTTCAGAACTCGATTGAATCTCTCAACTTGGCCGTTCTCATGCGGTTCGTATAATGAAGTAAATCTGTGAACAATGTTACAATTCTTAAGAAAATTGGCCATTTCACCAGATGTTAATTGAACACCATTGTCAGACACCAGAACAGAAGGACCTCCTTCTCTAGTAAACACCTCTTTGAAGAAACTAATGACAGCTTCAGTAGTAGCCTTAGGGACAAACTTCACCTCAGGCCACTTGGAATGATAATCCACTATCACTAAGGCATAACGTGAAGACTCGGGTAACACATTGAAAGGACCTGATATATCAAAAGCAATTTTTTGCCACGGTTACGAAGGCCATTTAACAATTTTGAGTGGTGGAGTATACACTTTTAGCATTCTTTCTTCACACACACACTCCTGACACTCCCTAACCATCCTGTCAACAAATCTGTCAATACCTGGCCACCAAAACACAGAACGAACCAACCTTTTCATGGATGAGTTACCAGGATGCGTATCATGAGCAATTTGTAAAATGATGTCCTGCATGCCCTCTGGAGGTATACATTTCCCAGATTTGAAAATGAATCCACAATCCAATTCCAATTCATCCAAAACATTGTAAAATGGCATCAATTCTGACCTGATAATGTTCTTATTTGGCCAACCATTCTGAATATAATTCACTAAATCTTTCCACCTAGAATCTTTTCTAACACACTCTTGCCAATCAGATTCAGAAACATTTTTAAATTTCCCTTGTAAGACATCTTGAATGGCTAAAACAAAATCACCATCAAAATCATATTCCTTAACTACACTGACATTCTCCATCTTGCATGGCAAACGTGACAAACAATCTGCCGTGACATTCTTTTTCCCAGGAACATAAATCGTGACAAAATTATATTCTTGCAACCTAGAAGTTAGTCTCGCAAGTCTGACTGTGGAGTTCCATCCCCCACCTACAGATAAAATATTAACTAAAGGCTAGTGATCCGTTCTTAGGGTAAATTTTGATCCCCAAACATAAAGTCTAAAATGCTTAATGGCCCAAACGCACGCTAACAATTCCTTTTCTATCACAGAATATCTACGCTCACACTCATTTAAAGTTCTCGACGCAAATGCTACATTCCATTCCTCACTACCTTCCCCTTGAGATAACACCCCACCCAAACCATATAGGCTGGCATCAACTGTGATAATACATTCTTTGTTCATTCTAAAAGGTTTTAGATTTGGAGCCTTAACAATGTCTCTTTTGACCTCATCGAAAGCTTGTTGTTGAACATCAGACCAAACGTATTCTGCACCATGTCTCAACAACCTTCTCAAAGGTTCCATTTTATTAGCAAAATTTTCTACAAATTTGCTATAGTACTCACACATACCAGAAAAAGATAACAATTGATCCTTGTTTTCTGGCACCGGAGCTTTGGTGATAGCTTCCACATTGGATTTTTTTGGAAATACACCTTTACCTGATAAAGTATGTCCCAAATATTCCACTGACTCCTGAAAGAGTTTGCACTTATGTGCTTTCACAGTTAGACCATTACTCTGTAGTCTCTTACATACTTCTTGCAAATGATGTTCATGTTCATTAGTATTTTTTGAGAACACTAATATTTCGTCCTGAAAACATTTTACATATGTATCTATATCTCTGAAAATGTGGAACATGACCCTTTGAAGAACTGATGCAGCGGACGCAAGTCCGAAAGGCATGCGTATATATTGAAACAGACCCTGAGGTGTTATAAATGCCGTAAGTTTTCTAGACTCTTCTGTTAATTCGATCTGATGGTAGGCAGATCTTATATCTAATGTAGAGAACATTTTTGCCCCATCAAATAGTGACACTAACTCATTTATATTTGGCAAAGGGTGGCAATCAATAACAATATTGGAATTCAACGCTCTCAGGTCCACACATAATCTTAATTTTTGGTCAGGTTTTCTCAACAAAACTATGGGAGAAACCCACTCTGATGATTCTATAGGTTCAATGATCCCCTCCTTTAATAAATCATCTAACATGGCTTTGAGTTCTTCTCTAATGTTGATGGGAACCCCCCTAAGTTTTTGAATAACAGGCGTATGATCCTTTTTTAACACAATATTGTGCGAAATCTTTTCGAGCTTACCTAACTTTTCACAAAACACTGTATTAAAATGTTTGATAAGATCACATCCTTTACTACTTAGAATGGGGTCATTGGATAACTCAACCACAGAAATGGTATTCATCAGACTATCATCACACAACGATACCGGTTCTTTTGCCCTGGGATTCAAAATAATACCTAACTTCCATTGGTCAAGCCAACCCAAGACATTGATACCCTTAAGAGAAACATATAGCTTAATGGAAGCTTTTCTGTTCCTAAATTGAATTTCAACATTGAAAAATCCAATCATATCAATCTTTGTGCCAGAAAAATTTACAGCAGAAATATCGGACTCATTCATATTGCCTAACTTTGTAGAATGAGATAACATGCTCTGAAAATACTCTTGAGTAATTATAGTCCATGGAGATCCTGAATCTACCATGAGGAATAAATCAATATCATAAATTGTAAAAACACATTTTGGTGAATTACGTTGTAAATCTGAATGATTGTTTATAATTGAAACTACAAAACCAGACTCATAGTTAGACTCAATAACAGTTTCACTATTCCTAGAGTTGCTTACAATCTCTTCAGAAACAATAGATACAGGTCGTTTATTTTGTGTTGGAGTACGTCTGTCTCTGCACATGTTACTAAAATGTCCAATTCTTTTACAAAAATTACATTCTCTTTTTAAAGCTGGACAACCTGTAAAAGAAGCAATGTGAAATGTATTCCCACATCTGAAACACATTCCTTGAAAATTCTGATTGAAAGACTTTTGAGGAAGAAATTGTTTAGTCTTATTGAAGGAAGAAAAATCTTGTTTAGATCCTTGTTTATGTTTTACAACACAAACGTCTTCATCAAGTTGTTTTTTCTCAGCGTTGCTTTTAACAGTATTCATCCATAAATCAGATTGTTCTTGTGCTTTAGCTACAGCAATAGTTTCGGTTAAATTCGGATCTCCCATAACCCATAGTTTATCCTGAGTTTTTTTACACTTGGTATGAACAATGATCTGATCTCGTATCATTTCGTCAGTGATAGTACCAAAGTTACAGTGTAAGCTTAAAGACCTTAAAGAGGTTAAAAAGTCTTCAAAAGATTCATCTTCTTTCTGCTTCCTAGTATAGAACTTAAAACGTTTGAGTGCAATGTTTAAATTGGGTTTAAATCTTTTTTCAAGTCTTGCAAGAGCTTCAGTATAAGGATATAAATTATCTCCACCACCTTCATTTGTAGAAGTAATTTGAGGAAAAGATCTAAAAATGTCTTGGCCTTCTGAACCAAGACAATGGAGAAGGATACTTTTTTTTCTTTCCGTGCCCATTCTTTCACCATCAATAGCTTTCTTGTAATTTATAAACTCTTCCTTCCACCTTGTCCATGGCATAGGTGGATCACCTTTTGTTTGAAGAAATTTGGTGGGAGGATCAAACTGCATGTTGCTTGTAAATAGGATAAAATGTAAAAAATGTCTTAAAAGTCTTAAGAAAATGAACACTTTTCCTTTAGAAATTGAATAATAAAGTGATAAATTGCAGGTGTAAAGATACAGCGTACATTTCTGCACATAAAGAAATTTCCTGTGTAATATAGTCAAAAAAAATAAAATAAAATGCTTACTTCAATAAATAGAAAGGCTTACTTCTGCTCAAAACGCTTGTAGGAATTGTTGTCCAGAACGATCTGCTTATAACAAAGATTACTGGAAAGTATTGTCCACAAATGATGTTAGATAGTTGTTAACTCCGTAGATGAGGGATCGGAGTGGAGTTACTATGGTAACTGAAAACTAGAAAGCAAATGGCTGCCAGACGTAATACGTAGTGCACCGTGCGCGATGAGGTTATTTGCGCATGCGCATTAGAATCGTTGACACGAAGGAGAATTCCAAGCAGGTAAGACTCCAGGCAGCCTCGAGCAGTATTTTAAAAGTAAATAAATATGTGTGGTCCGAAATAAGGTTGAAAAGGGCAGAAGATTTAGAAATCCAAACATAAAAATTTCGGGAACAAGCAGAATGAACAACAAAACGGCAAGATAGATCGGAAATGGAAAAAGGAAATGTGGAGATTTCTTCTTAATCTTTAAATAATCCTTGTTCAAACAATATCAGTTAAAGATAGTTGAAATAAATTACGAATACTGCCGCAGGTGCAATGAAAGCACAATGAGTAAATAACAGCCGCTGGCACAATCAAAATGCATATAATAAAATGTTGCACATACCATTTGAAAATTTTCAAAATTGAAGAAAATTAAATAAAATGGGTTCAAAGCACCACTTAGATAAATCCGTGCTGCAAGTGATGATTTCCCTCGTCGCCAAAATTGTAGTAATAATCCAGTCAGAATTTATAATAAAAGAAATGTTGGTTTATTGGCAGCACGAATGGCATCCATCTGTATCTCAGTTCAGGCTCTCTCTAAGCTTATACAGTTAATACACACAGTAAAGCAGTTCTGGAACACAGAACACTCTTAAAGAAAAACATGTCTCATGCCATGTCTCATGCACTGGCATGCGACCACAGCAGTACACTTAAAGGGAAAGTGATAGGCAAGAATATAACACCCAGCTCTAACACCAACGACATCCTGCCTTCCCAAGATCTGTGCAAATCGCTAGCCACCTTCTTCCACCACAAGATCACTGGCATCAATGACAGCTTCAACGCCACGACCATCCCGACAACCACCGCCCCCACGACCACCACCTGCTCTCCTGGGCCAGCATCAACGACGAGGACACCAGCGAGATCATGAACACCATCCACTCCGGATCTCCGTTAGACCCATTCCCTCACCACATCTTCAACAAAGCCTGCACAGCCATCGCACCTCACCTCCCGAAAGTAATCAAGATCTCCTTTTAGACAGCAACCTTCCTGAAAAGCTGGAAGCACACTGAGATCAACACCTTACTCAAGAAACCCAAGGCGGACCCGAAGGACCTCAAGAACTTCCGACCCATCTCCCTGCTCCCGTTCCCGGCGAAGGTCACTGAGAAAATTGTCAACAAACAACTGACCCGCTACCTCGAGGAAAACAGCATCCTGGACCCGACCCAGTCCAGGTTCCGCAGCAACCACAGCACCGAAACCGCCCTCATTGCCACCACCGATGACATCAGGACCCTGCTTGACAAGGGAGAAACAGCGGCCCTAATCCTCCTGGACCCGTCAGCCGCCTTCAACACGGTTTGCCACCGCACACTACAAACACGCCTACACAATGCCGGGATCCAAGAGAAGGACCTGGACTGGACCACATCCTTCCTCTCCGGCAGAACTCAGAGCGTTCGCCTCCCCCCCTTCCTCTCCAATGCCACCAAAATCATCTGCGGCGTACCCCAGGGCTCTTCCCTCAGCCTGACGCTGTTCAACATCTACATGGCAACTCTCGCCCGCTTCGCCCAACAGCAGGACCTCAACATCATCTCCTACGCCGACGCCACCCAGCTGATCCTCTCCCTCAACAAATACCCTCACACCGCCAAAACCAACCTCTACGAAGGAATTAGGGCCTTCGCCGAAAGGATGAGGAACAGCCAACTGAAGATGAACTCGGACAAGTAGGAGTTCCTCATCCTCGGCTCCACGCCTTCAGCCTGGGACGACTCCTGGTGGCCGACCACACTAGGAAAAGCCCCGACACCCACCGACCACACACGCAACCTGGGGGTCATCCTCGAATCCACCCTCTCCATGACAGGTCAACACCATCTCTTCATCCTGCTTCAACACCCTCCGAATGCTCCGCAAGATCTTCAAGTGGATCCCCACCGAAACAAGAAGAACAGTCACCCAGGCCCTAGTCACCAGCAGACTGGACTATGAAAATGCCCTCTATGCAGGAACTTCGCCCAAGCTCCTAAGACAACTGCAATGCATCCAGAACACCTCGGCACGTCTGATCCTCGACATCCCCCGCCGCAGCCACATCTCACCCCACCTGAGAGACCTGCACTGGCTCCCCGTCAACCAGAGGATAACCTTCAAGCTCCTCATTCACGCACACAAAGCTCTCCACAACACCGGCCCAGCATACCTTAACAGACGACTCAGCTTCTACACCCCCAACCTCCAGCTCTGCTCCACTGGCCTCGCCCTCGCCACAGTCCCCCGCATCCGAAGAACGACTGGCGGCGTCAGATCCTTCTCCCACCTCGCCGCCAAGACCTGGAACACTCTCCCCACCAACCTACGGCAGACCCAAGACCTACTGACCTTCAGAAGACTCCTCAAGACCTGGCTCTTCGATCAGTAGCAGTGCCCCCCTAGCGCGTTGAGACCCTCACGGGTATGTAGTGCGCTTTACAAGTGTATTGATTGAAAGTGTTGGATAACGTAGGGGAAAAAATTACCATTCCCACTTCAGTGAGTGCAACAGTATGGGAAGTGTTGAGTAGCATAGGGGCAAATATTACTATTACCACTACCCCAAAACCCATGATCCAGCGGTTCAACAACAACAGATACTCCAGTAACATATACTCACCTGGGCCCATAAACAAGTTGGTATTTTCCAGAGTATTCAAGATTAGTTATTTAATACTCCTAACTAACCTTTCACTGATCAAAAAGTTCTTTCCTCTGGTCAATGTACAATTAGTTGAACTAGTTGATGGTGAAAATGACATAAAATTAACTATACTTTATTCAATGTAAATAACCACAGACTCAGGAAAGTTGTAAATCTTTATCTATATTAATGCTTTTGAACCATTCCAAAATACAGTGCAGTCACCTTCATTCATAGGAGAGAGAGTTCAATTCATAATCACCAAGCATATACTTCGGACTCATACAATAATCATTGCTTAGAAAGGGAGAGGACAGAGAGAAAAGGACATCAACAAATAACAAGAAAATATAGTTACCAAGGATGGTGTGAAAGACCAACCCCCTGGCCAAAGGGCTGGTGAGGGTTCCCCACGATAGGACAGGAGACAAGACTCCAGGACAAGATTCAGGACAGAATAGGTGACATCTCTAGAATACCGACGATTGCGCTGCAACCCTCTCTGACACTCTCTTCCTCCTCAAGATTCTTCCACGATCTTCTGATCTAACCCAATTAAATTAAGGTAGAAGGTTCTGCTTCAGGCTCTGCATTCGATTCAGCATCTCTCCCAGCATTCAGCAAGGCTCCATCATCATCTGTTCTGACTAACTAAAGCTATCTTAATTATACCTTTTGTTCTGCTTGTTCCACCCATTAATGTTTCAATATAGTAAAAATACAAAATCTGATTGGTCAAGCAAGGGGGAAGCTCTATCACACCAGGCTTACATGTCAATAAAATCAATGCGACTATTTTTTGCAAACCCATCCCCGTAATTTTTATTCATAAATTTCATTCCCATACATTTCTAAGTTTAGTTTGCAACATTTTTATTAACATTCTGAATAAGAGTCTTCTTCGTTGAACTGTTCACCATCCGTTCCCACGTTTGTAACACACAATTTTGGCTTCCTATCAACTGCTCAGTCATGACCTTCATGACTTCCCTCAGTGGGCAGGCACTGAGTTTGCGTCACTCAGCTTAATCCAGTTATACGAGAGAGGCCTAAATATGCACTAGTGATAAAGTCAAAAGACAGATGTTACTTTCACAAATAAAATGGTCGCACTGTATACCACCCACCTCTACTTTACTCTAATGTATTTATTTATGTCTTTTCTCGCATTAGAATTGGTAAAAATCACTCGTTTTAGTTCGAACAAGCAGATGCCATGCACACAAGTCTTCAAGACTCCATTTTAGTATTTTCTCCTCATGCGCCAGAATTTCCCACCAAGCGCTAACTAGTCATACTGTGTGGATACCATTGAGGTATGCGCAAAACAGTTTCCCCGTTTAAAGCGGTATTAGCCCATCTTCATCGTTATTCCCATTAGTACACACATAAGGAAGTTTCACTAACCCGCGTGTTCAATGTGGTGCGTATTAGTTATTCACAAAACATGATTTAATAATTGTTAGTAAGTTAATGAGTGGATCGCATCTGAGTTTCTTTTCCACAAAACCTTGCTCCATCGATCCCCTCTCTAATGGCAGTTTTGAGCCATCACAAAATTACCTATCCCAACCAGATGCCAACTTTTTTACTTTATTGATCAGTTTTGAAATTAACGCAGTATATTTTTCCATCTCCAGTTCAATGACAGTTGTGACAATAACATATATGCAACATAGGTTCATGCATTGCATGACATTTATCTCCACATGAATTTATTCAGTATGGACAATCGGAGTTTCAATTGCATAGTAATTCACCCTTGCTAAACACTGCTTCTATTGCTGTTTTGTTCAAGGCAGTGTAAGCGCAGTACGCTTAAACAAACATTCAGTCAATTTAAATATCACTGTATTGTGTCCATTGAGCAGTTTCCAGTATATTAACCAATGCCCGCAGATACCAGCCCGCTTTCTAGCTGTGTGGTAGGTTGTGATTGTGTTGTTGCCATGTATTGTTTAAAAGGTCCCCAAATGTCCTGTGGGCGGGATGTGCTAGGCAGAGTGGAGGCATACAAATCGTAGTTGAGGTTGAAAAATGCCAGACTGTTCAGCCATTCCTTGCACGCTGGGATGGATTTTCTCCCCCATTTGAGTGGTATTTCCCTTTTGGCCAACAGTAACCCCAAAGCCGGGAATTTCCAGACTGACTTTGGGATGTTGTTCACGTATGTAAATAAGGCCACTTCTGGTGTAGGGTCGATGTCTAAGCCTACATTTCCCCAAGTCTAGGGTGTATGTCCGTCTAGTACCCGCTGATTTTGCAACAGGTCCAAGCAAGGTGTGCAAAATCTGCGTGTGGGGATTTGCATTTTAGGCAACAGTGGGGTCTGTCTGGGTCTATTTTGTGTGCCATCTCAATTGTAATGTATATTCTGCGCAGGAATTTGAAGTGGATAATTTTAAGGCGGCTATTCAATGAAACCACCTTGGTTTCTAGGCAGCATGCTGCTCATTGGTCATCAGTAAAGGGTGATCTAGATCTGCCTCCCAAGCAGCCCGTATCTTGGCGTCATAGATAGGAATCATCTCTACACATGTCCTGTATAGTTTGGAAACCAGATTGACCCCAGTGTTGCTCTCTTTGACTGTGGACAGAGGGGTGAATGGATCTGGCTAGATGGGAAAGTCAGGGATCTTAGCTCTTAAGGTCGCACAAATTTGTCCATGAATGATGCCTCATTAATCTTATCTCCGTTGGAGACAGAGAAAGCTTGGCCTTCAATGTAAATGTCCCCTATAGTGGTCTTTTCAAACCGGGAAAGAGTGCGATGCACTATCCTTTACCCAGCAATAGGAATCCAGTGTTGATTCGGAATCAGTAAGCTCGGGGAATACATTATCGGAGATTCCAGGACTCTGACCAATTTTTGCCAAGCCCATCTGGATGTGGAGACCGTCTGAATGTCAAGAGGGTCGCGTGGGTAACCCAGGGGCAAAACTGTGTTCAATGCATCCGGCAGGACCAAATCTGCCTCAGGTCGCATATAGGGAATTCAGGCGTCTGGGTGGAACCAAGAGTGAGCATAGCTGCACTGCGTGATCAAATAATATAACTGAAAATTAGGGACTACCAGGACTCACCTATGCTATGGGTGAGTCATAACCTCCCATTGGACCTCGGGTCGTTTGCCCCCCCAAGTCAGCGGAATAAGATGTGTGTGTATGGATTTGAAGAATTGATTAGTTAGTGGAATTGGTATATTGTTGAATAAATACAAGAATTTGGGCAGGACAATAATCAGCGCAACACGCCCAGCGATCGAAAGTTGAAGCCTTAACCACCTGTCCACTTGCTTCTCCAATGTGTGTATCGCCGTGTCATAGTTTGATGGTATAATTTTGGTGATGTTTAAGTGTATGTTTATCCGTATAATTTCGGTGATGTTTAAGTGTATGTTTATCCACAGGTATTTTACGAAATCAGAACACCAGATTAGTGGGCATTCACATTCCCATCTGACCATGCTCCCAATGAGGGGAAGTATCACAGACTTGTGCCAATATATGCCAAGGCCAGAAAAGCTGCCAAACCTGATTATTACTCTGATTAGGGGATCTAAATTGTTTTGAGGGTTCCTGACACATAATATAACTTCATCTGCATATAATGACACCAATAGCGGCCCAGTGTTAAATTGGATCCTTCATTGTAGAAGGCGCGCCTGAAAGTGTTGAATGAGTGGGTCCATTGCTTATGTAAAAAGCAGTGGAGACAGGGGGCAGCCCTGCCTGGTGCTTCAGGATAACTTGAATGAGAAGGAGAGTGTGCCATTTAAGCGCAATCTGGCAGTGGGACCCGAGAACAGTAGTGCTGTGAGATTGACGAACCCAAAGGGCTTGCCCAACCTGAGCATAAGTGTCCATATAAATGGCCACTCCAGAGAGTCAAATGCTTTCTCTCCGTCCAGCAGCACTGCCGCTGCCGGAATAGCAGGATCGATTCGGTGCAGGACCGCAAAGAGAGTGCGTAGGTTTAGGGATGTAGATCTGTGTGGTACAAACCCTGAATGGACTGGGGATATTATTTTGTCCAGTAGCAGGGCAAGTCACACAGATATCGTTTTCACCAATGTTTTATAATCAAAATTTAATAGTGACAGGGGTCTATACGACCTGCACTGCAAGGGATCTTTGCCCGGGTTTGGTAACAAGACGATCTCTGCTTCTCTCAAAGTAGGCGGCAACTGATTCCGTTCTAAACATTAATGATAGACTTCTAGAAGCTTTGGAGCTAATATATCTTTGTATCATTTATAAAAGTCCCCTGTGAAGCCATCAAGCCCAGGCGCAGAGGAACCGTTTAACGCATCAATCGCATCGATTATTTCGTCTGTAGAAAATGGCTGTGCGAGGAAATCTTGCATATATTTAGCCATATACACCACTGCAATTTCCGCAAAATAATCGTCTCGCTGTGTGGAGGTGTATACAAGTTTGGAAGTGTACAATCTTTATTAATATATTAAGAATGTGTCCCGGATATCAGACGTTTCTGTTAAATGAAACCCAGAGTCAGACCGGAGTTTTGTGATGTATGATTTGGAATATGGGGGTCTCAGTAGTTGTGCTAATGTGCGCCCCGGTCTCTCGCCTTCATCACACTAGCGTGCTACCGCATATTTGATGAGGAAATTAGTTTTGCTGAGGAAATGAGTTTCCCTCTCAGCAGCTTCCTGGTATTCTAACAGTAACGCCAATCAGCGCCTCTCTCCCTTGGCATTATTAGGGGAGTGAGGCATCTAAAGCGGTCTGTTGCTGCTCGATAGCGGTTAAAGTTTTTCTCAAATCTTTCAGTACCCCTGCGTGTTTTGAGATGGCAATGCCCCTGATGTATGCCTTAAAGCCCTCCCATAGCATTGCCCATGTGTCTACTGACCCCGTGTTCAGATCAAAATAATCCTCAATTGCTTCACTAATTTCTGAGTCAAATAGGTCATCATTTAATGCCCTGCCGGGGAATCGCCACTGACGCTCATGTCCCTCTGATCTGGGAATGCAGATAGTTTAAGGAGGACAGGGGCGTGATTGGAGTAGGTCCGGGGGAGTATCTCAATTGTTTTGTACCATGTGATTGGGTTCGGGTTGAGTAGCCAAAAATCTACTCTGGTCCAGGTGTTGTGTTGGGCTGAGTAATGCGTGTATCCAGGGTTCGTTGGATTGGGAACTCTCCAAACATCAGTGAGCCAGAATGCCTCACATGCGTCCAATAACACCTGATGTGCCCGGGGCTTGGGGTCAGCTGCCCCAGATGAGCCATTGATAGTGTGATTGAGAAGCAAGTTAAAATCCCCACCCAGTAGCACATGGGTAAAATAATGGCATCAAGCTCATGAAAAATGAGGGCATACACGCATACCAGAGTAACAGTGCGTCCCATCAGTCTGCCCACTACTAATGTGTATCGACCCTCCACATCATTGTGACTGCAAGTCAAGGAGATTGGGTGTCTCATAGATTAATTTTACTGTGCCACGGGCATCAAAGTTGGAAAAGAAACAGTGTGCACCCCAGCCTGCAGCAAAGTGTGTGTTGTCGGACGGGGGTAGGTGTGCTTCCTGCAAAAAGCCTATGTCAATGTTATGCCATTATGAATAATGTAGCACGTGTTTACATTTTTTAGGGTTGTTGAGTCCCATACATTCCAGGAGATAAGAGACAGATTCAAATGGTCAACTAGATCAGGGGTAGTAGTCATTTATGCAGTGAAGTAGTATGATGTGAGTGTGAAGAGTGGCTTGTATCAAATGATTGCCATGTTTGAAGCTGGTAAAAAATAACATCTAACAGTTGGAAGAATTTCCCTTCCCTCCACTCCCCTCCCAACCTCGCGTCCCAGTTCACAAGGCAAATACCCAAATCACCAATAACCTAATGTATCCTGTAAACACCCCATATGGAAATACAAAGTCGTAGAATGATGCATTGTAATCTGTGTATTCAACAGTGTGCTACGCACCTATGGGGGAGGCAATGCTCCGGTGGCTCCCAGCATGGCTTTGACAATGTAAACGAACAATACTTATGCTGTCCCAATTGCTATATAAGTACAGTTATTGCATAATATCGCCGTATGTGGAGTGGTGTGGCTCACTGGTTAGAGGCGGCAGACCCGGAAGCAGAGAATGGCCCGGGACCAGGGTTCAATTCCCGACGCGGCAGGGTCGTGGACCAGGGTCAACGGACTAGATAATTCTCGCATCGGTGCCTACTCTAACCAGGGATCACACTCGGCAACTCTGGGCATTAAGCTTGCCTCATCTCTACAACGGCCCCCCACAGACGCCGGGGATGCCTGGTTTCACCTTGGAGATACCCAGAAGGGACCATCTCACAGGGAAAGCCAGGACGGGTTCCCCAGCGGTCTTCAGCGCCAGGACACCCCGAGATGGGGTAACAGTGCGCTTTACAAGTATCATCATTACATTTTTACAAGTATCATCATTACATTTAAACTGTAACATCAGAGACAAATGCAGAACAGCCCTGAGAGTCATTCCTGGTAAAAAAAAGTTCGACACTGACAACAGAGCCGCTGTGGGGAGGGGAAGAGGCAGTTCTAGCATCTCTCGGCTGGTTGTTGGAGCTTTTATAGGACTTGCAAAAAGCTTGAGCTTCGGTGGGGTTGTCGAAGATTCGGGACCTCCCGTTGCCATCGACCCGCAGTCGTGCAGGGTACAGCATGCCATATCGTAGGCCCAAATTCCGCAATGCTGCCTTGACATTAGTAAACTTACGGCGGGGTTCTTGGACCATGATTGTGAAGTCTGGGAATAGCGACACAGCGGAGCCCTGCCAAATAAGCGAACCACATTCTCTAGACAACCGTAGCACAGTGTCCCTATCTCGGAAGTTCATGATGCGTACTATGATAGGTCTGGGCAAACAGCCGGGATTGGGGCCGGGGCCTAAGGATCGATGTACATGCTCTACAACAAATCCAGGGGTGAATGCCTCTTTTCCAAAAATGTCAACCAGCAGCTATTCCACAAAAGTATCCATTCTTCCCGTATTTGTCAACTCCAGAACCCCAATAATACGGAGGCTGGTTGTGGCGACCGCACACTTCTAAATCTTCGTTTTTAATTGCAATGTCTTTCAAAAAAAATCTTTTTGTTTCAGTCTTTTCATTGATTGAGCAGCCCTGTCTTCAAGGTCTGAGATTCAACCTTCTGCAGAATCTATTCGTCGGCCATGAATGTCTAATTTTGCCCCTAAGGAGTCCAGGCCCTTTTCCAGCGTGTCAAACCTGTTATCTAGCTATTTAAACCCAGCCCTGAGCTTCACAAGTAGATCGGGGTCTCTTTTGCCCATACCTGTGTGCCCTTAGCCAAGTGAATTGTTTGCCACTAGTGACCACAGTGAGCACGGATTGAGAAGTGGGTGAGTGACCAAATTAGTGCCACAGGGACACTGCGGCTGGCAGCGTGCAAGGTGTGGGGCACTGGTGTGATATTATTTATGCATCCATGATATTGCCAGGGTGCCACAGCAGGCACCAGTAGTGTATGCGGTTGCTGAGTGTCCAGGAATCAGGGGGGAGCCTCACTGCAAAGGATGTGCCTTGGGAGAATCAGCCAAGAGAGCCCCAGGCAGTGTAGGGCATTGGAATCAGGGGGGGAGCCTCACTGCAAAGGATGTGCCTTGGGAGAATCAGCCAAGAGAGCCCCAGGCAGTGTAGGGCATTGGGCTTGAGGCAGCCATCACATACAGTGTGAGGAGGGACAGTGGTGTCCTGGTGATCCCTGAGGCATCCCTTGGCGTAGTATTAGTCGACCTCCATTTCTGGAACCTATTGCAATGCACAGGCTCCTACCGCCCCTGCGTGGCGTAGATAAAATGGACGCTCAGCTCAGGAGCACTGCAAGTCAATGGGCATGCCCCTGTTCATACGCTATGTCACTGTGTCCCTGCTTATCCTCAATGTTAGCGGGAGCACGCCCCACGGTGTCCCCAGTAGCCTGCCCCCCCGCAGCCTACATGCATAACCAGATGCCTGCCTCCCTGGAGCGCCCGGGGACCCTGTCTCCCAGGGGGCCTGCAGGAGCATCGCTGATGGAATGCACATCCCCTGCATGTGCTGGAAAGGGGGTGCGCTGCGACGGCCGTAGTGGGTCGAGGGGGGGAGCAAGCAACGCACTCACCGCCGTCCAGGCAGAGGCCTGGAGCTTCTCAGCGGGCTCCTCCGTATATCGCTGGCATGATCCCAAAAGTGAGCAGCCGGGAGTTCCAGCAGGCCGTGTCGCAGGCCACCACAGGCTCCGCCTCGCCAGATTCCAGAGCAGTTTTCAGCAGGTTGCGGGCGAATTTTGGGGTTGGAAATTACACCGCTCCAGCCCCATCGGAAAAGGGTAACATTCCTTGTGTCGCGGTGTCATGGCGAGCCATATTTTCGGAGACAGCTGGATTGTTGCTGGGCCACCAGACGGAGCTTCAACGCCGTGCGGCCATCTTGGTCCGCAGCTTGGTCAAGCCCCCAACCAGATGCCAACTTTAGCACATCTCAGTTTCTTTTCCTTCTCTCTAATCTTTGTTACTTTCTCCTCCTTTCAAATCTTTCACCTTTTTATATATCTTCCCTCTTATTTCCTCCAGCTGAATTTTTTCATATTCCCTCTTTCGTTTCCTTCCTTTCCCTTCTTTTTCTAAATGTATTCTTCTTTTTCCCACACTTCTACAACACTTGCATGTAATCATCATTATCAATACTATTATCATTATTATAACTACTGGTAATATTATTTGACCTAGAAAACTCTTCCCAAAATCAGTAAACCATTTCTCTATTGATCAAATACTGTTTGGTAGTCTTCCCCATACACCATCAACCTCCAGTTCAGTCAAATCTTTATGACTTCTTGTAATATTTTCAATATACCCTTTAATTTCCTGACTTTTATCAGGAATATAAGTGCAGCAAGGTTGGATTTTCAACATACCACAAACTCCACCCTGTTTTGCCAATAAGATACCAAGAGCAAGATGATTTTGTAAAACCATAGACCTTATCGCAATGATTTCTGTATTAATCATTAAGAAACCTCCAGCCGTGTCTGTAGAAAGCCGATGGACTATTGTTGACAATTTGCAAACTTTACGGGAATTTAGAAAGACTCCAACTGAGGATATCAATTCACTAAATATGTCACTTACAATTTCAGAAAAACTAGCCTTCTTATCCATGTTATTTTATTAGATATTTCATTGATTCCATTGATTCTGTCCACAAGATAGATTTTTAGAAAAACTATTCCAAAATAACAACTACCACACCATCTTGTGGGTAACCTATAATAGGCATTATTTCCACACACATCATAACCTCCTGGAAATACAGGATCAGTTCCCCCTTTTAGTCCCCATCCTCCTAAAATTAGGAAGATGTGTTCACATTCACTGGAACCAAGAACATTTTTATTATAATCTGTCTTTAATCTATGATGGCAGAATCTTCCCCTTTTCACAAAGTCTAGGGACATTGCAGCATGTGCCTCACCCTTTGCATACATTCCCTCTTTGTCAGCCCATGAAGGTACATGAGATTTCTGTTCAGCAGCTTTCTTTGTTAAATCCTGTCTTCTTTCTTCTACTAAATTTTAAAACTCCTTTTCTTCTTCACGTAATATACATGTTAGGTTATCCTTTTGTGTCAGTGCTATATCTATTGAACTCATTGTTAAGAAAAATTCACCCATAAACTGTGCATCTTTACTAGTAAGTACTGGATTCATATTCTTTCTCATAGGTAATCCAGAAAATACTGCATCTAAGTTTGAATAAAAATACGGAAGTTTCCCTGGTACATTAAATAAACTTGATAAAATGCTACATGATACACCATATTTTAAAGGTATATGGTGATAGGTCACCCATTTTGACATAACAATCACTAACCTCCATTGTTTTTTACATACTGAAGTAACAACTTAGTAAACACATTTAAAGACGTATCGTTATCTGATTCATTATGATGATAGTTTATCTCATCTTCTACCCCTATTTCTATTTTAGTTCCCTTTATTCTATCTACTTTCTCATTAGTAGTTGTATGAGTTTTATTACCAGTTTTCATTAATAAAGGCACTTCCACTGTTAAAAATAACCACACCAGTACTACTAATAGAATACTACATAAGCAAAACCTACGACAATTTCCAAAAAAATACTTCAATTTGGTTGTGCAGCGACTTCAATTTCTGCCATTTTGATCTGAAAAAAATTATTTTCTCTTTTCTTTCTTTATTCAAAATACACTCTCTTTTATTTCTAAGGTGGTCTTAATCTGTTGTCATCAATCTGTGCAACATGACCTTCCTCTGTTTCCTCACCTAAATCTAGATTATCAAATTCTTCTAGAATTACATAGGTCAATTCAGAGGCCCTATATGTTCTGTTTAGGTTCCTCAATCTTGGACTTCTTTGTGTGGATTTTGCTAATGATTTATTTGGTTCAGTTTGACTTGTAACCTCATTTACTTGCTCTGTGTTCTTACTTGTTTTCCTTAAATATTATTTTAGTCTCTTAACTCCTCCTGGCCAATCGTCACCTTTTCTAACTCTTTTGACCTGAACTGCACTTTCACCTTCTTTGTCGTTTCCAAAGTTCTTTTATTTTCAATATGTCTAGGCACAATCTGCTCTTGTTCTCCCTCACTTTCTGATTGTCTTTGTTCTGTATTTTGTTCATCTACTTTTAACTGGTCCTGTTCAGGTCTTACTGTAATTTGTTCTCCTTCTGCCTGAACTTGTTCTTCTATCCCTATCTGGTCCTATTCAGGTCTTATTTCAGTTTGATCTTCTTCTGCCTGATCTTGCTGTTCTTCTTCTATCTGTCCCTGCTCAGGAGTCTTGCTTATTTCTTCCTGAGTATCTTCTTCTTTCCCTGTCTTTTCCAGTCTACTTGCCTGTCTCTCTACTTTATTTCTTCTTCTTGTTTTGATAACAACTTCAGGTATTTTGATCACTGGTATCCACTCTTCTTGACTTATACTCGGTTGTTTATCATCTATTTGTCTTTCAGAATCTGTCACCCTAGATTCTTCGACTTCACAACCTTCAGCTTTGGGTGTCTCAGCTGATTCGGTCAGTTGCTGCTCTTGTTCTTCAGATGGGCTCAGAATTCTTCTGGTATGGCTAGCATGAATCCAGTTGGGTAAACCTGCACACTTCACTGCTGTCGAAGTGACAAGTATGACTTGACGTGGTTTATCCCACCTTAGTGCTAGACACAATCTTATTCCGTGTTTCTTCACTAACACCCAGTCTCCACGATTCAAATCATGCGCCTTGTCTGACTGCCTTGCAACTGCGTCTTCTCTAACCTGATGAGAGACAGAACGCACCATTCCAGTGAATCCTTTGCAATACCCCAATACCAGATCATCAGTTATATTCATCAATGTATTTCTAGGAATAAATGTTTGTCTCATTTCCATTCCCATGAGCACTTCATGAGAGCTCAAGCCGGTTTTCCTGTCAGAAATGCTTCTGAGACCCATCAATACAAGAGGCAACGCATCTGCCCATTTTAACCTTGACTTGATTGTGCCGTTAAGCTGTTCAACTATTCCAGAAGCCTCTGGACGATAAGCACAGTGCAGTTTTTGTTCAATGTTAAATGCAGCACATATTAATCAAATTATCTCAGTGTTAAAATGAGGTCCTCTATCTGATTCCAAAGTAAAAGGAAAACCGAAACGAGGTATCAACTCCCTCAACAATAATTTAGCAACTGTGAGACTCTTATTTCTTCTTGTGGGTTATGCCTCTACCCATCTTGAGAACAGACACACTATGACAAGTGCACGGAGGGCAACTCTATGAAGTCTAACTGCAGCCTGGTGAATGGTCCTTCTGCCTTTCCAATTTTTCCCCAGCTAACCATGGTCTTTCCACCTGGGTTTTGCTGCTGACAGATCAAGCATCTTTCGTAAATGCTCTCTGCAACTACCCTAAACTTCGGAATTCTACCAACTCTGTCTGAATAGTCCGATCATTGAGTCCCTGCCAATATGTGTTGTTTCATGGTATACTCTTACCATTTGAGAGAGTTAGCAAACTGGCATGACTGGTCTGCCATCTAAGTATACCCACACTTCATCTTCTGTCCTTTTTGTACAACCTGACTTCATCTCGATTTCCTTTTACTCAACTTCCTCCTGCAACTGTCTGACCTCATCCCATGTTTCTGGAACTGAGAAAAACATAAGTTGTCAGCTGGTTTCACCTGTTTCTACTTTTCTGTTAATTGCCATTGTATTTTTCGCATAGTATTGAGCAATTTGGTCGGCATATCTATTGCCCGCCGTCACATAGTCATTTACTGACTGGTGTGCAGCACATTTGACCACTGCAATTTCTTTTGGCAATTGTAATGCTTCCAGCAATTCTTTAACATTTTTACTGTTTCTGATAGGAGATCCTGAAGAAGTCAGATATCCCCCCTGCATCCAGAGCTGGCCAAAGTCATGCACAGCCCCAAACCATATTGACGATCCGTAAATGTGGTTATTCTCCAATTTTTCCCAATTTTGCATGCCTTTGTTAAGGCCACCAATTCGGCTACTTTTGCAGACTTGACTTCCCGTAAACAGGATGCTTCAATGACTCCTGTAATTTTGCATACAGCATATGCAGCACTTCCTTTCTCAGACATGACCCATCCACGTATTATTCATGATCAGATTCCTTTAAAGGAGTTTCTTTTATGTCAGGACGGGGCGTAGTACATAATTCAGTCACATCCAAACAATCATGATCAATCTCATCTTTCACTTCCTCACAACATGGATCTGGCAATAATGTGGAAGGATTCATTATTGTACATCTTATCACTGTTACATTTTCAGCTCCCAAAATCACTCTTTCATACTTAGTCAATCGACAAGGAGTGAGGTGCTCTGTTTGCTTTCTTGTCAAAAGAATTTCAACTGAATGTGGAACATATGTCTTTACAGGATGTCCCATTACAATTAACTCACTTTGCTCCAGACTGATACAAGTAGCAGCTACTGCTTTTACGCAGCCAGGTAAGGCTGAAGCCACTGGATCCAAGGTGGCAGAGAAATACGCCACTGGGCGTTGGCCTAATCCATGTCTCCTTTTGCGTCTGAGGCAATTGTATCTGCTTGATTATTTTTATTGTTTCGGGGGTCACTTTTCTAACTCCTCTTTCTATTTTATGCCCTAAATTTCTATCTTCTTGTTGACAAAATTGCTAATTCTCTTGAGACACCTGGTGTCCTCCTTCGGCAAATGGTTCAGTAATGCACTTGTGTCACTATCTTCTCGTGTCTTTGATGCCACCAAAAGGTCATCAATATACTGAACCAGAACAGATTCTCTGGGCATTACTAATGACTCAGAACCATGCCAAAACACGATCTTCAAACCGGAAGGTGAAAAGATACTGGCTTTCTGGGTGTAAAGGAATGGAAAAGAATGCCTGACACAAATCAATCACTGTAAACCGACCAGCATTCCATGGTATTTGATAAAGAATCACTGCTGGATTTGGCACCACTGGACAACAAGGTATTACAATCTTATCGATCATTCGTAAATCCTGCACTATTCTGTACTTGCCACTAGGCTTTTTAAGTCCCATGATTGGCGGATTACGAGGACTGTCTACTATTTCTTTCAGAATTCCTTGCTCAATCATTTGTTCAATCTCTGGAGCAATTCCTGCTTTCACTTATAGACTCGGAATCAGAATCAGAATCAGAAAGATGCTTTATTCGATTCTTACAAAAGATCATAAAAGCAAAATAATCACAATAAAAATTCAAGATAAAATACAGAATTAGAACAATGCTTTAAAATATTTTACTTTATACAGATTTATTAATCTGTCCTAATCCATAGATTTTCTATATTTAATCACTGCTTTTAAAAAAGGAACCACATGATCAATACACTTTTCACATTTCAACATTTGTAATTTGAGGAAAGCAATACGACAATGTCTTAGACCTAATAATAACAGAATTGGTTTTAAGAACATTTTTCTTGGAAATACATAAAATCTGCAAAATAGCGTGGGCTGTATGGTAGTTTGTCTAGACATATTGTCACAAGGACAGATAATTGTGTCTTCAGACCAGTCCATGATTTTAGGGAAACTAACAAGTTTATGAAAATTACCCGACATAAAACGGGTAAGAAGCATCCTTTCATAGCTACCCTGTACATAGGTCAGATATAGTTGCAAGACCCAATTTGTTAAGAGCAAGTTGTTGTCTCTCATGCTCACTTTGCTACATTCCTCAAGCCATCTCTTGTTACTCAGAAAATTCATGCAAAGATCTTTTAAAATTTTCCTAGACACACTTCTCAGACTTACGGGACAGTCCTAAAATTCTGGTCTGCCGATTTTAATCGATAGAGTTTTAATAAAACATAACCAACCAATGTTGCTGACCCTATCCAGTTTTAGGCAGTCCATGATAATCTCCCTGTTAAAACTCGTCTCTTCCATTGTCCATATCCTATGCCATAATAAAATTACATTGGTGATAATTATGTCCGAGATATATGGTAGACCAAGTTCCATGTGACAGATGTAAGTAGAAGTGGAATTAGGGACTGCTAAAAGATAACGTAGAAAAGCATTTTCACCTAAATGCAACACAGTAACGTTTGAGACACCCCAAATGCCTGAACCATATACAGCAGTAGAAACACATTTTGCTTTATAGATATCTATTAGTTCAGGAACTGGTCTGCGCCCAAGTCTCTTTGTAAAGTTCTTTAAAGCACCAGAGGCTCTCAGAAACATGTGTTGCCTTGCATGTATAGCAGCAAACCACGAACCAGAATGCTCAAAAACAATTCCCAAATAAGAATATGTATCAGTGCACTCAATCTTACTATTTTCTATATAAATGCCACATCTTTTTCCTCTTTTGTTTCCACATTTCATAGAATACGTTTTGCTACTATAAACCTTCAGGCCCCTTGTTTCCATATTCTCCACAAAATGTGTCACCATCATTTGTAATCCAACCCGGGTTCTGCTCATTACTACAGCATCATCTGCATAAAGTAAAATAGGGACCGGGGATCCATTAATAAAAGGATAATCTTTACAAGAATCAATTAAAAATTGTCCTAAACCGTTTATATACAGCGAGAAAAGGAAAGGGGCAAGCATGCACCCTTGCCTCACACCTTTTTTAATTAAAACCTTTTTAGAGATTTCACCATCTTTCCCATATCTTACCTTGGCCCCCCCTTCACTGTACAATTCTCTCATAAAGAGAATTAATGGAGGGTCAACTCCCATAGTGCCAAGCGTATCCCACAGCTGTTTATGCATGACACAATCAAAGGAACTACTCAGATCTACAAATGTCAGAACAATTCTGCCTTTTTTTGCATCCGTATATTTACTTATTAAGAGTTTCAGGTTCAGGCTCTGTTCCACAGTTCCAAGACCTGCGCAGAACGCATATTGGAATTTGGACAGAACCTGTCCCTCACTAGCCCATGTTTGTAATTTGCTCAGGATTACTCGGCCAGCCACTTTTAGTAACGAGTCGAGCAATGAGATGGGTCGGTAGCATTGTGGGTCGCTTCTGTCCCCTTTTTTAAAAATGGGGACCACTATAGCGTCTGACCAAGACTTTATAAGGCCCACTTTGGCACAACTGGCCAGTACGTTGGTAATAATGGGTGCCCACAGCTGTGTGTTTACTTTATATACATAAACCGGGTCGCCATAAGGCCCAGGGCTTTCCCTGATGCGCTCTCACCTAGTGCTTTATTGACTTCATCCAATGTAAAGATAATCATCACTTCTTGACTCATCTTGTATGGCTTTGTGTTTGGAAAAAGCTGCACCTTCTTTTACCACTATTTTCCCGGGGTCTACATTCGCCATTAGAGTCAGAGTCAGAGTCAAAAATACTTTATTCGATTAATTAAAATCATAAAAGTATACTACAAACACATTTAAAAGTGGGATAGACATACATTTCCTTCATTTTTCGACCAATACTGTACAGCATATAGCATACATTTAAAAAGATGTTAAAAACGTTAAAAGAACATTTATGCAGGGTAAATCGGGTTCAGGAATTACTTTTACTTAGTAGAATAGATCATACACCTTGATTAAAACATCACATTCGCCATTAGCCCTATATCCTTTCCTGTAAAGTCCCACACCTCTGGATTTACGGTGTCTTTCAATTCTTCTGGTAACTCACTTTCAGTTAACAATGAGAACATTTCATCCACTTCTGTACCTTGCTTAGCTAACATCATCTTGTAAACAATATCTTCATCAGGTGTTCGGAAAGTAACACCATCAGGAGTACAATTAATTGTGCAGTTAATTTTGCACAGTAGGTATCTTCCTAATAAATTCACTGGACTTGAATCACTCCACAAACCGATGCATATCTTTACAAATTACAATATGCACTTCCATTGGTCTTGTAACTGGGGTTCTACTTCTAATCTGTTTGTTTGACACTCCCACAACTTGGATAGTTCCTCCGGAGAGCAGTAGGTTTGGGATGTCTGCTGTTCTCACAGTAGACCGAGTAGCACCACTGTTCAATAGAAAAGTGATGTCACTACCGTCAACTTTCCCATCAATAAATGGACCTGTCTGATCTACCAGTAAGGATGCGCCAAGCACGCACTCCTCTCCCCCCCCCCCCCTCAGGCCTTCATTTATAAAGTGCGATTCATCATCATTCTGCAAAAAATACAGGCTTATTCTTACCAATTTCTTAAAATTTGGTGTTGGCACTGTATTTTTGAATGTGGAGTAACTACCTGCTGCTGCTGTTGCTGTTTCACAACCAATTCATTCGGCATCTTGCGATTTCAATTTTGATTTGCCCCATTAATATTCTGAAAAGTCTTACACTCATTCTTCTAATGTCCAAGCTTTCCGCACACATGAGAAGGAAATTTCTTTCTTGCTTCCTCTCTATTCATTCGTCCTCGTCATTTACCACCACTCGACACTTGTTCACTTTAATTCTGATCTTTCATGTAATTATCAGTCTTGGAAATTAATTTTGCTCCCTGCTGTTCTGCCAATTTCACCTGTGCCCACATCAATTTCTCTTTTAACTGTCTATGCTTTGCCTCAATGTCGTCATTGCAATACTTTGCATTCTTCAATATTTCATCTATGGTCTTGCTTTGCCAGCACAACATGTGCTGCTGAATCATCTGACTAATCTCCGGTTTCAAACCATACACAAACTGATACACAAAATGTCCCATATCTTTATCACCAATGTTCTCAAATCCACTATACTACTTAAAGACCTGTAACAACCTTTAATAATACGCATGCACGTACTCTTTTTGCTCCTGAGTTGTTCTATCTATCTTAACCCAATTAGTTTCTTTAGGAGGACATTCCCTTTTAAGAAAGTAATCACCTGGTGATACTTCTTCATCACTTCTTCTGACGGGTCTCCTGTTTTGGAACCTCTTACGTACCCTTCATTCGGCCAATCAACTGTAGTCTTACACTCCATCCATAAATCAGCAGGAACCACTATGTCAAATAAACTATCCAAATCCTTCAACAATACTTTCGAAACCTTCTCAAACCTTTCCACTTGCTTGCACCATTCAACAGGTTTCTCTCTCAAACTGGGAAAATCATTTGCAAATGACAAAATATCCTGTCTACTCCATGGAACCTGAGCATATCCACCACCAGGTACCTCCCTCATTGGACATACCCTTTCACCCTTTTCTGACTCCCTTAATGGAAATGCAGACAAAGCTTCTTTAGCTTGTGCTTCTTTCTTTCTTATCCATCTAGTTCTCCATTTATCAACGTCTCCCCATTTTCTCAATATGTTCATCAATTCTTTGATCTGCTCTCTCTTTCCAGAAATATTTATACTCTCTAAATCCTTTTCAGCAAACTCCACTCTATATGGTTTCTGCAACAATTTCGATCTTTCTATATCTATTCCAATCTCTGAAGCAACTTCTGTTAACTTCTCATGAAAAATCTTTGCTCTATTTGTTCTACTTTTATACAGAAACAACAATTCTTCTTCACTATAAATGTTCAATATTTCTGTGCTTACATTACCTACTATCACTTCTTCCGAATCCACTTTCAATCTAGCAATATCTAAAACTTTTGGTTGTGAATTTAGTTTTTCTATACCCTGTGTCCATCTCTCTAAATCCTCAGGAGTAACTGTCGTTGAACCTCCCGCTCCACTAGATCTTGTAGGCACCTTTTCTTTTGCCTTTTTGGCTGTAACTCTCTTTGGGGTCTCAGTTAAGGGTTCCATAATTGGAAGATCCATTAATGAAATAACCGAATCACACTCACTGACTTGATCATCATTTATCACTATTTCTTTTCTAGAATTACTTAAGAGTACTGTTACAGTTTGTAGTTTCAGACTACTCTTTTTACCTCTATACAATGGGATCACAGGACCAATTGTCACTGGTACTGTCAAATTTTCAGAATTAAAGTTCAAGTTGACCAATTATCTGTACTAACTCTTCTCTAGTTTTGTTCAAAGCTTCTCTCTCGCTATCTTTTAATACTCTAGTACTTGGTGTAGCATGGAGAATCTGTGAAACCAATGGTGTTTCCAACACTGGAGCACTAGGGGTAACGCTACTAGGCACCTCTTGATAATTCATCATTTGAATCTCCATACTCTGACACACTCAAGTGCTTCGTTTTCTCCTCACACTTGCTTCCGGACTGCTCTTCGGCCATCAACACTGGATATATAAACCTTGTGATACCATGACCCTTCTCCATTACTTCATTTGATCCTCACGTGACTCATATGGATATCTAGGTAATAATCCTCTCAATCTCTTACCACCTCTTAATTTCTCTCTTTCAAATGCCTCAGTTTCCCAGTCTTCTAAAGCCTCACTCTGAGTCAACCAAGGTCTTGGCTGTAAATCATTCATTCTCATTCTCAATTTCTGAAGAATTCTCCCATTAAACGTACCATTTTCTAGAAAAGCTAGAACACCATCATCTTCCGTATACTCTATCCAGCCCGGCGACCTGAAGGACAAGTCTGACTTTAAAATGGCCACCATGTGCGACCTCCTCAATTTCAAATGAAACTCGCCGACTCCTATCGCTCCTAATTTGACTACCGGAGCACAGATACCCCCGGAAGCTAAAAGGGGATCCTTGTAAAAACGAATTACTATTGAACCCGTCCCGTAAGCAAGTCCGGTCGCATGAAAAGTTTTCCTGACTCCAAAATGGCCGCCACGCGCGACCTCCCCGATTACAAATGAAGCTCTCAGACTCCAAATGCCCCCAATCTGTCTACCAGAGCACAGACACCCTGGAGAGCACAAAAGGGATCCCTGAAAAAAGACAAATCTCTCCTGCTATTGTCACGCCAGCAAGTCTGGACACTCGAAGAACAATCTGACCTTAAAATGGCCACCACCCGAGACCCTCTCTCCAAAGAATAGGTCCTCCATCTATTAGCGCGCCCTCCAGACCAGCAGAAGTCACTCACCCGGCCTCATCAACAAGACTAACACGGCTGCATGGAACACGCTGGCCTAACCACGACCCGGCAATAAGTCTGGTAGGGTGAGTAGCTAACTGACACTAAAATGGCAGTCACGTGCGACCCGCCCTTAAAGAATAGGTCCCATCGCCCAATTGTGCATTCACCAGCTCAACAGAGGCCTCCCACTTACCTACACCTCTGGCAAAGTCTCCCTTTACCTACACCTCTGACACAAGTCTCCCTCTGCCCCATTAGTAAGATGAATCCTCGTCCATAGAATCCCCACCCCAGCAAAAAGCTCCTTGCCCCCTGTCAAGGCTGTTTGACCCCAAAACGCCTACCCCCTAGATCCCTACGAGCCACAGCCTACCTCAACAACAAGACTAGCGTTATTTCATTTGAACGCGATGGCTATATTAAGATCCAATGCCTACACTTCTGGCACAAGTCTCCCTCTACCCCATAAGTAAGATGAATCCTCTTCCTTAGAACCCACTCCCCAGCAAAAGCTCCTCGCCCCCTGCCAAGGCTGTTTGACCTTAGGACACCTACCCCCTAGTTCTCTTCGAGCCACAGCCTACCATTTGAACAGATCCCATTCCCTGCTTAAGAAGATCCCGGGAAGGAGATCACTAAGCCTACCAGGATCTATGACCCCTCCTAGGTCCCGATCCGGCCTGAGTCCTAGCTACACCTATCAACAGGCCCGATCAGTACCCAATGGGAAATATTAACACATTCACCTACACCACATCCATCTTGATCGACTCACCCCGTCCCCCCACGCAGGCACCCTTCTGTTCACATTACCTACACAATGGCTCTTGACTCGCCATCCCCTCTCTCACAATCCCTACCTACCCACCTGAAACCCCATAGCCGGAACTCATTCACCATCATCTTCTTCCTCCTCCTCTCTACAAAAATGAGATGCATCATCAAACAGAAACTAATCCGCCAACACAAAGAAACTCTATTCACAGACATCTACCACTCAGCCTCCAAAGGTCCGACTAAGATGGACCTAATATTCCACACGGAGAGACCTGAAGACTGGATATCCATGATCAGAACACAACTTTATATCGCCAAAACCAGATCCACTTCCCACAGTTGCAAACTAACTTCCATACTCCCCAACTGTTCAGCCAGAAGAGGGGCCACATCCGTGACCATCTACATGAATGGCACGGTCCTCATTCAGGCAAACAATGAGAACCTCAAAGCTTTTGACTCCCTATTTCCCTCATTAAGATCCGCCCTCCCGCCCCTGCCGCACCCTGCCTCAATCCTAATCCCGCCTACAAACACAGCTAACCTCGAAGCCTACGATTCTCTCTTCCACCCACTCCGTTCTGCTCCATCCCGCTACGCTCCTTCTCACGCGCTTTGCCCTGCCGCAATTCAACCCACGCCTACAGCCAACCGGCCACAACAGGAAACTCCAGCCACACCCTCACTTCCCCTCACCATCGATCACACTTCCCCTACCAAGCTTATCCCCCAGCTCCTTACGGAAAGCACTACCTCGCCCCCTTACTGGATCCCTCCTCCGCAACCCCACAGACGTGACCCGTCGATAGAGACCACTTTCCGCATGAGCTTCATCTCAGCTCTCAGACACTCAAAGCCTGCTCCTGTCCTTACCCATCCCCCTCCTTTGACCTCTCCCTCGATCTCTAAAAAGGACAACCTGCCATGCTCTACTAATAAGAGACCTCAATCCCTCAACCCGATCCTCACCACACAAGACGAAGCCCTAGATGCCCCCAACTCCTCCCATGACTCCTTGGCACAGCGTCTCATGGCACTTGAAAGCCAGATATACGTAATCTCCCAGGGCTTAACCGAAATCCTCTCCAACCTAGGTAAAGTCCGCAGACCCCTTAAATCCCCTCCCTGGACTCCCCCCACCATCAACGTAAAAAGCCCCCTCTGGCCCACAGAAACCCTTGGTACCCAGCCTCAAAGTCCCCCTACCAGGGTCAGGGAATCATGCCCACAAACATCCTCAAGAACCGGAGTCCCCCCTAGGACCATGATCCGTGCATTGTCCCAGCCTCAAAGTCCCCCTACCAGGGTCAGGGAATCATGCCCACAAAAAGCCTCAAGAACCGGAGTCCCCGACCTAGGACCATGATCCGTGCATTGTCTGATATAAAACACCTGAACTTAAGGCCCATTAGAACAGAAGCACCTATGTCAGACAACGAAGCAGCCATGCTAGCCTCCTCATACGACACTCGATCCTCTGACTTCCCTAAATCCAGAATCCAAGTGATCACCGGCCTCCGGAAAGACTTTCCCTGCACAAAACCCCTGAGACGGCCTGTCCTCACCGCCATACCTAGGGCGACCAAAGAAAGAACTGCCAGCAATCAAGAGCTTTTCACCAATTGCTTACTGATCAACTGCAGATCGGCCTCACTTCACGCAACTGAACTAGCTGAGTCTATCCTTTCACATGACATTGACATTGCGTTCCTCACGGAGACCTGGCTGAATAAGATATCTCCTCCCTGCCTACACATGCTGGTACCGGTAAACAGACAAAATATCAACTTCAAAATATCGAATGGACAAAATATTGACTTCAAAATATAGAATGGACAGAATACAGTCATCAAAAATATCGTTTTTAAGGTAAGTAATGTAATATCGAATTTTAAAAACATAGAAAGTCAAAATATCAAAGTATATAATATAGGTTATTAAAATGATCGAATTTTTAATAATATCGAATTTTTTATAGTGTTTTTTATGTTATTATATGTGTGAAAAGTGTGTATTTATGTTATAATTTATTTTAATTAATGAATTTTATGTTATTTAATGTTTGCGTAATTTAATTCTGTAGGGGGTTGTGGGTTTAAAGGGGAATAAGGTGGGAAGTAATTTAATTATAATTAATTAAATATGTACATTTATTTATTGGTATTTATTTTGAATTAATTGTTAATGCATTTTTATTTGGTAATTAATGAAATTCTAATTGTCAATTAATTTTATTTAATTGATTAATTGATAATTATGTTAATGTTACTAATTTATTTTCTGTATCGGGTTGTGGGTTTATAGGGGAATAGGGTGGAAAGTAATTTAATTATAATTAATTAAATAATGTAATTTATTTGTATTTATTTTGAATTAATCGTTAATTAATTTTCATTGCTAATCAATTAATTGTTAATTTGTAATTAATTTGTAATAATAGGTAACTAATTGTAATAATTAATTTTAATTTGTATTTTTAATTGATTAATTGTTATATTATATTAAATTGGTAATTACTTTTAATTAATTTTTTATAGATATTAATATATATATATTTTTAAATAATATATGAAGTATTTACTTTCCCTACTGTTGCACTCACTGGAGTGGGAATAGTCATTTTTACCCCTACGCTATCCAACGCTTTCCCTACTGTTGCACTCTCTGGAGTGGGAATAGTAATTTTTACCCCTACGCTATCCAACGCTTTCCCTACTGTTGCACTTTCTGGAGTGGGAATAGAAATTTTTACCCCTACGCTATCCAACGCTTTCCCTACTGTGGCACTCACTGGAGTGGGAATAGTAATTTTTACCCCTACGCTATCCAACGCTTTCCCTACTGTTGCACTCTCTGGAGTGGGAATAGTCATTTTTACACTACCGCTATCCTACGGTAATAATATTGTATATTTTTAATAATATTATGGTAATATATTACCTACTGGCGGTCGCCAGTAGGTATATATAGTTAGGATTTTTTTCCTATGGGATTTCTGAAAATTCTATGTCGAATAACATTGGCGTTTGTGGACGGAATTGGCTGAAATGTTCAGGAAAATGGCACATTTTGTTTCTGAGCAGCCCCTGAAAATTTGGGGGTTTTGTCAAGGGGGGGACGAGAAAAAAGGGGGTTCCCAAAACACGTTTTTCCCATTCATTTTTCCATGGGGCGGTTGGAATCACTTTTAGCTCGAACGGCTGAATGGATTTACACGAAACTTGGCAAAATTGTAGATATGGTTTGCCCGACGTGCCTTTGCTATGTCTCAATACATGTGCTCCAGTGGATTTTGAGAAATTAACGTTTTAAAAAACAGATATATCTGTGACAGCGTCCCGGTTAGTGCCCCGGTTCGCGTACCTGACGCGTAACAGAACTTCGCGAGGAGAAGCGGATTGGCTCCCCGGTGACTGTCAACATTCTAAACAGTCCGGAGCGGCCGCCATCTTGTGTCTCGGTAGGATCGAGACACAAGATGTGGCAAAAACAGAGGGGGAAATGAGCATAAGGGGGCAGAGTACATCCTCCCTGACCCCCTAGGTTTGATGAGGGGGCTTTAAAAGGGCCCCGCTGGGCAAAAAAAAAAAATTTTTATTATCGTTTTTTTTGCGGGGGGAGCGCTCGGTACGCGCACCGGGAAGTGGTTCGGGGAGCGTAATATAGGGAAAATAGAATGAAAGAATGTTCAAATAATGTATGTATATTGATTGTTCTTTTTGTTGTATTTTTTTGAATTTTTTTATTTAAGTACCAACATGTAGGTACCAATGCAGAGTCTAAAAATAAAAATACACCGTTTCCTTTGTAGATATCTTGCATGTTGTTTCAGAAGTTATTGTGGTATATGGAATTCATAGCATAGTATGTGAGGAAAGCAGAAAGAAAATGGAGGCAGGAGATGAAAAAGAGATGTTAAATACACATTGGAGATAAAATAGTGGGAGAAAGGAAGTAACTATGAGCAAACTTACTATGTTACACAAAAAAGTTGCACAGTATATTTAAAGTCTGACTTTACATTATAATCAATTTGGTACTAGTTTAAAAAATACATATAAAAATGAATAATGTCTCAAACAATTTTTGAATTATTAAATATACATTTATTTCTCAGATTCGTTTTCAAAATTTAAAAGAACTTCTAATATTTGATTGTCAGAAATGTCCTCTTTTTCAATCAGGAAATCTACTGATTCTACACATTGAAGAAGTTCATAGTCCCGTGATTCATCAAAGAATTCAGAGTCGTTGGGTTCAATATCTGTATGTTTGTTGCTTTCCAGAACAATTTTGATGGTATTTTTTTGCTCTCCTTCCATTTTTGTCCTGTAATTTGCATTTAAAAAAAATATATCAGTAGAGATAGGGCACTGTTGGGTTTAAGTTCAGACAGTTACTTTGGTTTTTTTAACAGTGATTTTATCTTTGGGCAGTGTATGGTATCAGACTGTAAGTAGAAATATAAAAAAGTGTATGTGATAAAGCCTAAGTAAATTCATAATTATACAAGACAAGCCTAACTCCATCCATAACTATAACAGAGAAGTCTATCTTATTCTATAACTATTACAGAGGGATTGTATATAACTATCAGAAAATGTTTTCCTAATTAACTTAAAGTGCACAACATACTTCAGTTTTTAAAATAACATCTTACCTTTCAAAAAGAAGTTTAAGTTCTCAGTTGAAATGCACTTGAAATGTACTTCAGGAAGTAGTAGTCAAAATGGCTGTGTTTCTCTCTCTTTCTTTATATATATTCAGGTACATAACCAATCAAATGTCATGAAATAATAGAAGATAATGAAAGTAGCATTTTAATTGGTTGTCAATTCTAACACTTCATAAGTGTTTTTGTTAGGTAATTTACCTCAGGATATTTAGTCAGGCCTACAGCATAATTTTCTCAATGGAATTCCATCAAATTTGGGTAAATGGTAGGGACTGCTATGTAGTAGGGCCTATTCTATATTTGATGAAAGTGTCTCTAGTGGTTTTTCTGTAAATTACTTTCCCACCTTTTTTTTCGAGCGCTCACCGGTGCGCGCCCCGGTACGCGATCCGGCAGCGTTACGGGAGTCCTCCATTTTGAGTATCGGTAGAATTGAGACACAAGAAGGACGACAAACAATGTTCGGAATGGGTAGAAGGGGGCACGGTAGACACTTTGTGACCCTCTATGTTTTCTGAGGGGGGCTTAGGACGGTGATATATGCAAAAATAAAAAATAAAAAATTTGAAAAATTTCGCGGGGGGAGCGCCCGGTACGCGCACCGGTAAGCAAACCGGGGAGCGTACTTTGGTGAAAAAAAAAAAAAGGTTAGAAAAAGATAAACATTTTGAATGATCAGAGGTAGGGAAGCAATGAAAAGAGCTATTGGGTTCTGTGGCTAATTAAGGTACTTACAAGTAGATTCCAATGCACAGTTTTAAATTCAGGAGGAATATTCTATTCCCCTCATCGGAGAAGTGCACACCATCTCCTCTGTAGATGTCTTGCATGTTGTAACGCAAGTTATTGTTGTATATTAAACCCATTGTAAATTCTCTCATGTAAGCAGAAACAGATTTATTCACATGTTTCCGTGCTTTCTCAAATTGTGGAAAAAATTGGTTGGACCACTTCCATTTCTCTCATTGGCATATATTGGAATATACCAAGGCAGTTTGGGGAAAAAGTGTCATCAATTTATGAAAGGTGTCCTTTAAAAGCATTTCCAGACCAACCCCAGTCATAGTCCCAAAATCAATTCCACCACAGTGCACTATTAAGAGGTTAGGGTTTGGCAGATGCATAAAAAAATTATATTACAAATATATAAAATATATGTTTCATTTAAAAGAATAATACATTTAACAGTTTTTGATATTTGCAATAAAAAAAACATTGAAATTCACGGAAAAAAACATAGGTTATAGACCATATATAGTTAGGAATTAGCATTTACAAAACCTTGAAAATTCACTGAAAAAACCTAAGGTTATAGACCATATATAGTTAGGGATTAGCATTTACAAAACCTTATTTTACTCACACAAAACCATTGAAATTCGCATATATAGTTAGTTGCAATAACTATATATCGCGCACCTGCAATCCACTGCTGATGATGTCACATATTACATCATTCATGACATGGTCAGTGACATCACTGATGACATCACTGATGACATCATCCAGTGACTGTATGTTTCTGTAAAGTTAAAATATGTCTTACATATTGAAGAATGAGTGGATGTATAAGTGTCTGGATGAAGGATTTAGTAGGTACATGGCTGACTGTATGAGAGAGTGATTAAATGTGTCTGACTGAGTGCATGGGTTAGTGACTAAACTGTCTTAATTTGTGCATCATTATATCTGTTGTTCTGTAAACTGCTGCATGTGTTGATCAGTAGCTATATGAGTAACTATATGGGTTATTGATTGGTTGCCCAAGTATTTGTATGGGAGAGTGAGTGTGTGTCTGGGGGTGGCTGGGAGGTGTGTGACTCTGTGCATACATGTGTGAACAGTTGATTCACTAGATGTATGGGTTCAAAACTGCATGTGGAAACAGCTGTATGGGTGGTTGACTGTATGCATGAGTGTATTGGTGAGTGAATGGATATCTCAGTGCTACATGTCAAAGTAAGTGCATATGTAAAACACAGTACATGTGAGAGTTCACATATAGAAATTACTGTGTATAAGAGCTAGTGAATGTGTGAGTGGCTGCATGGATCATTGAAAACTTGTATCAGTGATTGTATAAGAGAGTAAATATGTGTTAGAATATGTTTGAATAAGTAAGGTGTGTATAACTGTATAGTTGAGGAAATGGAGGTGTGATGGATTCTTTGCATGACTGACTAGTAGGTGTATGAGTAACTCCATGGATGAGTGACAATCTGTGAGTGTCTGTTTACTCTGAGTGTATCTAAGGTTATATTAGAGTCTGAAGAGGTTGATCGTATTATCACATGATTGATGTCATCAGTGATGTTGTCTGTGATGTCATTTGAGTTGTCATCAGTGATGTCATCAGTGATGTCACTGACCATGTCATGAATGATGTAATATGGGACATCATCAGCAGTGGATTGCGGGTGCGCGATATATAGTTATTGCAACTAACTATATATGCGAATTTCATGGTTTTGTGTGAGTAAAATAAGGTTTTGTAAATGCTAATCCCTAAGTATATATGGTCTATAACCTTAGTTTTTTTCAGTGAATTTTCAAGGTTTTGTAAATGCTAATTCCTAACTATATATGGTCTATAACCTATGGTTTTTTCAGTGAATATATATATATATATATATATATATATATATATATATATATATATATATATATATATATATATATATATATATATATATATATATATATATATATATATATATATATATATATATATATATATATATATTACCTACTGGCGGTCGCCAGTAGGTATATATAGTTAGGATTTTTTCTCTATGGGATTTTTGAAAATTCTATGTCTAATAACTTTGGCGTTTGTGAACGGAATTGGCTGAAATTTTCAGGAAAATGGAACATTTTGTTTCTGAGCAGCCCCTGGCAATTTGGGGGGGTTTCATCAAGGGGGGGCCGAGAAAAAAGGGGGGTCCCAAAACACGTTTTTCCCATGTTAATTTCCATAGGGTGGTTGGCCTCACTTTTAGCTCGAACGGCTGAATGGATTTGCACGAAACTTGGCAAAATTGTAGGGACTGTTAGCCCGATGTGCCTTTGCTAGGTCTCAATATATGTGCTCCAGTGGATTTTTAGTAATTTAGGTTCAAAAAAAGATATATATCTGGGCGGAGCCTAACCACACATCTGATCTGATTGGCTGTCAGCACTTCATCCAAGAAGTGTTGGCAGCCATCTTGGGACCAATATACATGATAGCACCTCATTAAAAAGCATTGTAGTTAATAGAGGGTTTTAGGACTTTAGTTACATTATAAATCATTTGTTGATGGTACCATACTCGTTTTAGGAATTGTGGTGGGTTCTAAGGTGATTTTACCATGTGAAAAAACCTTCTGCTGTGATATCATGAATATTGTTTGAAAGAAAACTAATATCTCATGATTTTCCCACAGTGGTTTGGAAGGGGATCTATAAGCTAAACTGAAAGCATATTTTCTGTAAATTCACATTATCTTTCTCAGTCATGTGAAAATGAAGTCTGACATTCTCAGTAAAACATGTACATCCAACAAGGACAGAGACTGTCAGTTGATTCCTTTGTGTTCTACTGCAGCCTCCTAGAGTGTTCTAAAGAACAACTAGAGCGCTAACAGTCCTACTTATTAAAAGGTATGGCACACCTGAAGCCATCTTGATTGGAATAAAGTGGTAACTCTTAAAACATTTAATTTAAAAAGAAACAACATGAGGGGGTATATTTTGCCATAGAAAGTATGATTAGTGCTGCAGAATGAAAAATTAGGGCACATTTTGAGTGACTTCTCAAATCCTTTTCTATTTAATTAAAACATTCTGACATGCAGTCTCCCAAAATGGCCACCAGAGACAAAAGAGCCCAAATGTAGCCCAAATATCACCCAGATGTAGCCCAAGTATAGCCCAATGACAGAATGTCCCAGAGTGTTCTAAAGAACAACTAGAGCGCTAACAGTCCTACTTATTACAAAGGTATGGCACACCTGAAGCCATCTTGATTGGAATAAAGTGGTAACTCTTAAAACATTTAATTTAAAAAGAAACAACATGAGGGGGTATATTTTGCCATAGAAAGTATGATTAGTGCTGCAGAATGAAAAATTAGGGCACATTTTGAGTGACTTCTCAAATCCTTTTCTATTTCATTAAAACATTCTGACATGCAGTCTCCCAAAATGGCCACCAGAGACAAAAGAGCCCAAATGTAGCCCAAATATCACCCAGATGTAGCCCAAGTATAGCCCAATGACAGAATGTCCCAGAGTGTTCTAAAGAACAACTAGAGCGCTAACAGTCCTACTTATTACAAAGGTATAGCACACCTGGAGCCATCGTGATGGGAATAAAGTGGTAACTCTTAAAACATTTAATTTAAAAAGGAACAAAATGAGGGGGTATATTATGCAATAGAAGGTATTATTAGTGCTGCAGAAAGAAAAATTAGGGCACATTTTGAGTGACTTTTCAAATCCTCTTCTATTTCATTAAAAAATTCTGACATGCAGTCTCCCAAAATGGCCACCAGAGACAAAAGAGCTCAAATGTAGCCCAAATATCACCCAGATGTAGCCCAAGTATAGCCCAATGACAGAATGTCCCAGAGTGTTCTAAAGAACAACTAGAGCGCTAACAGTCCTACTTATTACAAAGGTATGGCACACCTGAAGCCATCTTGATTGGAATAAAGTGGTAACTCTTAAAACATTTAATTTAAAAAGGAACAAAATTTGATTATGCTGCAGAAAGAAAAATTAGGGCACATTTTGAGTGACTTCTCAAACCCTCTTCAATTTCATTAAAAAAATTCTGACATGCAGACTGAAACATGCACTTTGAATACCAGCAGCAGACGTCCCTGGTGAGCAGTAGCTTTACTACAGTGATCTAATGTGCAACTAGAGTGCTAACATTCAGAATTTATGGCAAATGTGTGACACATCTGAATGCCTTCTTGATGGAACCAAAGTAAACAAGCATTGAAAATGCAATAGATCTCACCCTCGTTTAAGTTAAAGCCATTCTGTTTGTAATGAGGTGGCTTTTTAGCTTTGCTTTTATTAGTGTTTTTTCAACTTTCATGTAAATACCATGCATCTGTATGCATATAAGTATATGTATGCATGCATTTATGTTTGTATTTATATAGATATACAGATGATATATGTTTATATATGTATGTATATATATATATATATATATTCACTGAAAAAACCATAGGTTATAGACCATATATAGTTAGGAATTAGCATTTACAAAACCTTGAAAATTCACTGAAAAAACCATAGGTTATAGACCATATATAGTTAGGAATTAGCATTTACAAAACCTTGAAAATTCACTGAAAAAACCATAGGTTATAGACCATATATAGTTAGGAATTCGCATTTACAAAACCTTATTTTACTCACACAAAACCATTGAAATTCCATATATAGTTAGTTGCACTAACTATATATCGCGCACCCGCAATCCACTGCTGATGATGTCACATATTGCATCATTCATGACATGGTCAGTGACATCACTGATGACATCACTGATGACATCTCAAATGACATCACTGATGACATCACTGATGACAACATCCAGTGACTGTATGTTTCTGTAAAGTTAAAATATGTCTTACATATTGAAGAATGAGTGGATGTATAAGTGTCTGGATGAAGGATTTAGTAGGTGCATGACTGACTGTATGAGTGAGTGATTAAATGTGTCTCACTGAGTGCATGGGTTAGTGACTAAACTGTCTTAATTTGTGCATCATTATGTCTGTTGTTCTGTAAACTGTTGCATGTGTTGATAAGTAGCTATATGAGTAACTATATGGGTTATTGATTGGTTGCCCAAGTATTTGTATGGGAGACTGAGTGTGTGTGTGGGTGGCTGGGAGGTGTATGACTCTGTGCATAGATGTGTGAGCAGTTGATTCACTAGATGTATGGTTTCAAAAGTGCATGTGGAAACAGCTGTATGGGCGGTTGACTGTGTGCATGAGTTATTGGTGAGTGAATGGATATATCAGTGCTACATGTCAAAGTAAGTACATATGTAAAACACAGTACATGTGAGAGTTGACATATATAAATAACTGTGCATAAGAGCCAGTGAATGTGTGAGTGGCTGTATGGATCATTGTGAACTTGTATCAGGGATTGTATAAGAGAGTAAATATGTGTTAGTATATGTTTGAATAAGTAAAGTTTGTATAACTGTATAGTTGAGGAAATGGAGGTGTGATTGATTCTTTGCATGACTGACTAGGTGTGTGAGTAACTCCATGGATGAGTGACAGTCTGTGAGTGTCTGTTTACACTGATTGTATCTAAGGTTATATTAGAGTCTGAAGAGGTTCATCGTATTATCACATGAATGATATCATCAGTGATGTGATCAGTAATGTCAAATGAGATGTCATCAGTGATGTCATTAGTGATGTCATTTAAGATGTCATCAGTGATGTCATTTGAGATGTCATCAGTGATGTCATCAGTGATGTCACTGACCATGTCATGAATGATGTAATATGTGACATCATCAGCAGTGGATTGCGGGTGCGCGATATATAGTTAGTGCAACTAACTATATATGGAATTTCAATGGTTTTGTGTGCGTAAAATAAGGTTTTGTAAATGCGAATTCCTAACTATATATGGTCTATAACCTATGGTTTTTTCAGTGAATATATATATATATATATATATATATATATATATATATATATTCACAGAAAAAACCATAGGTTATAGACCATATATAGTTAGGAATTTGCATTTACAAAACCTTGAAAATTCACTGAAAAAACCATAGGTTATAGACCATATATAGTTAGGGATTAGCATTTAAAAAACCTTATTTTATTTGCACAAAACCATTGAAATTCCATATATAGTTAGTTGCACTAACTATATATCGCGGACCCGCAATCCACTGCTAATGATGTCACATATTACATCATTCATGACATGGTCAGTGACATCACTGATGACATCACTGATGACATCTCAAATGACATCACTGATGACATCACTGATGACAACACCCAGTGACTGTATGTTTCTGTAAAGTTAAAATATGTCTTACATATTGAAGAATGAGTGGATGTATAAGTGTCTGGATGAAGGATTTAGTAGGTGCATGACTGACTGTATGAGAGAATGATTACATGTGTCTCACTGAGTGCATGGGTTAGTGATTAAAGTGTCTTAATTTGGCAATCATTATTTATGTTCTTCTGTAAACTGCTGCATGTTTAAATCAGTAGCTATATCAGTAACTATATGGGTTATTGAATGGTTGCCCAAGTATTTGTATGGGAGACTGAGTATGTGTGTGGGTGGCTGGGAGGTGTATAACTCTGTGCATAGATGTGTGAGCAGTTGATTCCCTAGGTGTATGGGTTCAAAAGTGCATGTAGAAACAGCTGTATGGACAGTTGACTGTGTGCATGAGTATATTGGTGAGTGAATGGATATCTCAGTTCTACATGTCAAAGTAAGTACATATGTAAAACACACTCCATGTGAGAGTTGACATATATAAATAACTGAACATAAGAACCAGTGAATGTGAGAGTGGCTGTATGAATCATTGTGAACTTGTATCAAGGATTGTATAAGAGAGTAAATATGTGTTAGTATATGTTTGAATAAGTAAGGTGTGTATAACTGTATAGTTGAGGAAATGGAGGTGTGATTGATTCTTTGCATGACTGACTAGGTGTGTGAGTAACTCCATGGATGTGTGACAGTCTGTGAGTGCCTGTTTACACTGAGTGTATCTAAGGTTATATTAGAGTCTGAAGATGTATTATCACATAAATGATATCATCAGTGATGTAATCAGTAATGTCAAATGAGATGTCAGTGATGTCATCAGTGATGTCATTTGAGATGTCATCAGTGATGTCATCAGTGATGTCATTTGAGATGTCATCAGTGATGTCATCAGTGATGTCACTGACCATGTCATGAATGATGTAATATGTGACATCATTAGCAGTGGATTGCGGGTCCGCGATATATAGTTAGTGCAACTAACTATATATGGAATTTCAATGGTTTTGTGCAAATAAAATAAGGTTTTTTAAATGCTAATCCCTAACTATATATGGTCTATAACCTATGGTTTTTTCAGTGAATTTTCAAGGTTTTGTAAATGCAAATTCCTAACTATATATGGTCTATAACCTATGTTTTTTTCTGTGAATTTCATTGGTTTTTTAAAAGCTAATATCTATAGCTGTAAAATATATTCTTTATTAAGTGACGTATCACGTAGCCCGTGAGACGCCTCATGATGCATCGCATAACCGTGACGTATCGTCTCTGCAGCGCAAACCAAACCCTAAACGTAAGCGCGCCAGAACACGCTTAAAGATATATATATTTTTTTTTAACCTTAATTAGACAAAATCCACACGTGCACATATCATAAACGTTCAAAAAACACAATATGTCGGACTCCCGTTACGCTGCCGGTTAGCTGCCCGGTTAACATACCAGGAAGCACCTTTACCGCGAAAAATCGCAATTTTTTTTTTCACCCCCCAGGGAACTTTAATAGCCCCCTCATCAATCCTAGGGGTTCAGGAGGGGTTTGCCTTACCCCTTTCATTCATTTACACCTTTTTTTTTTCCGCCTCTTGTCTCTCGATCCCACAGAGAGACAAGATGGCGGCCGCTCCAGACTGTTTACAATGATAACAGCCAATCAGCTTCTCCTCAGACTCCCGTTACACTGCCGGTTAGCTGCCCGGTTAGCTGCCCGGTTCGCGTACCAAGACGCGTCTCTACGGCGAAAAAAACGGATTTTTTTTTTTTTTTGGGCCTAGCGTGGCTCTATAATATCCCCTCATCAATCCTAGGGGGTCAGAAGGGGTCTACCTTGCCCCTTTCCTTCATTTCCCCCTTTGTTTTGGCTTCCTCTTGTGTCTCGATCCTACCGAGAGACAAGATGGCGGCCGCTCCGGACTGTTTACAATGTTGACAGCCAATCAGCTACTCGTCAGACTCCCGTTACACTGCCAGTTAGCTTCCCGGTTAGCTGCCCGGTTCGCGTACCAAGACGCGTCTCTACGGCGAAAAAATCGGAATTTTTTTTTTTTTTTTTTGGGCCCAGCGTGACTCTATAATATCCCCTCATCAATCCTAGGGGATCAGAAGGGGTCTACCTTGCCCCCTTTCCTTCATTTCCCCCTTTGTTTTGGCCTCCTCTTGTCTCTCGATCCTACCGAGAGACAAGATGGCGGCCGCGCCGGACTGTTTAGAATGTTGACAGACACCGGAGAGCCAATCAGCTTCGCTTCGCAAAGTTCCGATACGCGAAAAGTAAGCGGACCGGAGCGCAGCCCGGAGCGCTGTTACAGATATATATCTTGTTTTAAACGTTAATTTCTCAAAATTCACTGAAGCACATATATTGAGACCCAGCAAAGGCACATCGGGCTAACAGTCCCTACAATTTTGCCAAGTTTCGTGGAAATCCATTCAGCCGTTCGGGCTAAAAGTGAGTCCAACCGCCCTATGGAAATTAACATGGGAAAAACGCGTTTTGGGACCCCCCTTTTTTCTCGGCCCCCCCTTGACGAACCCCCCCCAAATTTCCAGGAGCTGCTCAGAAAGAAAATGTGCCATTTTCCTGAAAATTTCAGCCAATTCCGTCCACAAACGCCAAAGTTATTAGACATAGAATTTTCAGAAATCCCATAGGGAAAAAATCCTAACTATATATACCTACTGGCTATCGCCAGTAGGTAATATATATATATATATATATATATATATATATATATATATATATATATATATATATATATATATATATATATATATATATATATATATATATATATATATATATATATATATATATATGTTTTAACAAATACATTTTTTTTATTACTTAAATTAATTATTTAATAATTTTAAGGTTATTTAAGTATTATTAAGTATATTTTAGTTATTTATTTTTAATATTTTTTTTAATTTTACATTATTTTTAAGAAATTCGATATTTATACAAAGTATATATTTTTAAACGATATTTTGGAGTCGATATTTTTGTACTTACCTATTTGTAGATAGGATTTCGATATTTTGTCTGTCGATATTTTGGCATCGATATTTTTAGTAGTCTATATTTTGTCCCTCGATATTATGTCAGTGATCCGCTGGTACCACCAGGTTTCCCCCTTATCAACAAAGACAGGATAGATCAGAGAGGAGGAGGGGTTTCTATTATCCACAAGGATATTTTGGTCATCACGGAAACCAACTCTTTCGACTACGATTCATTTGAATGTCTCTCCTCCAACATCAAGACCAAAGATAGAGGTTCTTTACTGTGTCACCTGCTCTATCACCCCCCAGGTAGAAACGCCTCATTTGGAGAACAATTATCCGACCTGATAGCGCAAGGTGCACTCGGTGACACCAATAATTTAATTCTCGGTCATCTGAATCTACGGTGGAATGAGACAAACAACCCTCTAATCCAATCGCTATGCAGTCTCCTCTGTGATAACAATCTTATCCAATACTGTACAGAGGAGACACATTACAAAGGAGCCACACTGGATGCCATGATTGCGCAAAAGAACACTATCACGGTCAACCACATACTCTCCGTCGACTGGTCAGACCACCACATGATACTATTTCATATCAATCACCCCACTCTCTCTCAACCACCCCCACAAGACCCCTCCAAATGGCTGAGAAACCTCTCCCACATTCCCCTGGATATCCTGGAAGATCAGATAAGCTCACTTCTCCCGGACAACAAAGTCCACCTCTCCACCAATGACCTCACTGACCGGTACAATACTGAGCTAGTGTCCTTACTCGACAAAATAGCTCCATTAAAGCTCAAAAAGAGCAGAGTCATTCAATCCAGAACATGGTTCAACTCTGACCTCAACTCCGAAAGGAGGAACTTAAGAGCCAAAGAAAGAAAGTGGAGAAACAACCCGATCGTCATCCTTCGTGATCAACTGAAATCAGCCCGTAGGAAGTACAACAACCACATCAAAAACAAGAAAACCAGCTTCTTTCGCGAGACACTGGACAGTGCCAAAAACAGACCTAAGGAATTCTATAACATCATTAGACAATAAACCTCCAAACCAGTGTCTTCATCTGTACAGGCGTCCAAGGAACTCTGTGATAACTTCGCCCACTTCTTCAAAGATAAGATCTCAAACATCGAACTATCATTAGACATCAACAAATCACACCCCATGAAGAGCATCACGGCTGTGCCTCATGCTCTCTCTCCAGGCTATTCTCCCATCCCCTGGCTTAGCTTTCGCCCCGTTCAAGAAACGGAGATAATCACGTTGATCTCCACCTCCAAACCATCAGCGCATGTCCCAGACCCTATTCCTCCCCTACTAATCAAAAAAATAAAGCACGCCTTCGCACCGCTATGGAGCAAAATCATAAATAGCTCCTCAAAAAATTGAGTGGTCCCTGATTGCCTTAAAATGGGGCAAGTCACCCCCCTGCTGAAAAAACCCAGCCTAGATTCAGACCTGTGTCAAACCTCCCCTTGCTCTCAAAAACACTTGAACGATGCGTACTTCATCAACTAACACAGAACCTGGACAACACCAACCTATTGGACCCCCACCAGTCTGGCTTCAGAAAAGGTTGCAGCACAGAAACCACAATTCTGAACATCATGGATGATATCTATGGATCACTAGACTCAGACAAATGCTGCCTCCTCATTCTCCTTGAACTCTCTGCAGCATTTGATACGGTTGACCACAAACTCCTCATCAGGGCTCTTCAAGAAAGAGCTGGTCTCGGCGAGGTAGTTCTCAAGTGGTTCTCCTCCTTTATCAACAATCGCACGCAAAAAATCAAAATCAAAAACTTCACCTCCGAAATCCAGCAAGTCAACAAAGGCGTCCCGCAAGGATCGGTGCTTTCTTCACAACATTTACATGGAATCGCTTTCCAAACTACTCAGAAAAGCCAACATCCGCTTCCACCTCTATGCAGACAATACGCAGATCTATCTGGACACTACCTCTCTCAAAGACATCCAAAGACTAAATGATGTCCTGAAAGATGTCCAAGACTGGCTGACAAACAACCACCTGAAACTAAATCCTGACAAGACCGAGACACTCCTCCTCTCGAACAAGGAGGATAACCCACAAATCACCGAATGGTTAAAGGCTATCGATGCGCTCAAAGGGAATCTTACTCTAGCAGACTTTGTCAAATCTCTACGCATCACCTTAGACCCAAAACTGAACATGATGAGATACATTGAGAACTCGGCCAAAAGTGCATTCCTTAACCTCAGACTTCTGAACAAAATCAAACCCTACATTCCAACCAAGGATCTCAAACTGGCCACACAATCTCTGGTACTGTCAAGACTGGACTATGGGAAAGCAGTCCTAACAGGAATCCCTAAATCGCACCTGGCACCGATCAAAACAACACTACATCCGGCATCAAAAAATCTGATCACATCTCCCATGCACTCAAAGAACTCAAATGGCTTCCAGTAGAAATGCGAAGTAGCTTCAGAACAGCCTGCCTAACCCATAAAGCCCTTCACACAGGCAAACCTGAATACCTGGCTAAAAAACTCAAAAAAGCAGGCCGAGCCCAGAATCTGAGAAGCTCTAACTCCCTCCTACTCACCCCACCTAAAACTAGAAGGAAAAGAACAGCCGAATGCTCCTTCACTGGAAGCGCCCCCAAAATTTGGAAATCCATCCCCTCGCACATCAGAACCTTACCTTCCTTCATGGAATTCAAAAGACAACTCAAATCCCTGTTCCTCAACCGCTCCCTAGGATATGGATAACCTGGGACAAACATCAACCACAGAGCTATGCTACAACCCTACGACCCTGAAGAATCTTGAAGCAAAAGAGGCTCTGCATTACAATAAGCCGCTCTTTACTCTATCACTCGTTGAGTAACCAATACTAGCACTGCCTTTTTTGTGACGTCAGTATTGCTCCTCACTACTGACCCTCCCTTTACAATATGCTTCCTTCTCACGCCTGATGCTTCGACCAATCCTAGCGCTGCTCTTTGTGATGTCAGTTCAACTCCGGCGACTGACCCTCCCTTCACAAGGTAATACAAAAACGTATTTTCTTTAACTTTTCTTAATAAAATTCGTTAGTAACAACATAAAAACATTTGCTACTCTGTCTGTTCCACTAAACCAGGATAGATTACAATGTATTCCCGAATTCTTTTACTTCGAGTAAAACCCCTGTTTACCCTTCATTCAAGCTCAGGAGAACCTGTTACTTCTTCAGTGTCACCCATATTGGGAAATGAGACCAAAGTTTCACCAGCGAACCACTTTTGCTATCACTCAGACTCTGCTTTCACACAATATAGTCCCTACTACAACACTGCGAGACCGCTGTAGCTTCTATGACAACAGACGAGTAACCTCTTGCAGTGTGGCTTCTATCACCACCCGCTATTCCGTTCCCAGGATGCCCAGGCAACCACTTTCACTGTGCTTCTAGACAACATAAAACAAGACACTAACTCTTTTGTTAAAACATAAATCAATAATCAATACTTATCACCAAACTAGTCAAAATTACCATAGCTCTGCCACCAGAAAACTGATCCAGCAGTTCAACAACAGCAGATACTCCACTATCATATACTCACCTGGGTCCATAAACGTCAGAGTGCGTAAAACCGCTGGGGTTCAGGTTTGTATTTTCCACAGTGTTCAAGATTAGTTATTTAATACACACAACTAACCTTACAGAAAATGTAAGGTTTTCATATCTTAAAAATTACAAATGTTAAAATATAAATGGGATAAAATTGGTCTATGTTTAGTGCAATATAATTTCAAAAGACTGAAATCAAAAATAAAATATATGAACCAATGAATTTATTTTGTTTCAGTCACATCTATAACAAAGGGACAGCCCATATGAGCTAATTCTAGCCATTGAGCAAATAAATGTTGGTTGAGTGGGATTCTTTGTATATATTTGTATTTCTTGTTTCCCCCTTTCTCCCAGATCACACAAATTAGTTTATAAGGGGTACCTCTTGGTATACAATCATAGTTAGCAACAGCCACATATTTGGTTTGTAAATCTCTGGCAGTGCTGCCACGCTTTTGTGACACAACATTGAAGCAAAATCAAACTTCGAGGCAGTGCTACCTACGAAAACATGTCTCCTGGTTCTATCCAGGAGTTGCCAGCGGATGGAGGAATGAAATAAAATGCCTAAATATGGAAACATATTTACTTTCAATCTGTCAATCAGGTTTCTTGTAAACCAGTTAGGGTCTCAAGGCCACTGCAGTGGTTGTTGTCTCTGCATTTCTTGAATTTGATGGGATGGATCAGTGTACATTTGCTTCTTATCTGAGATTAGTGGCTGTCATTGGTTTAGGAGGGCATTGGTATGGGAGTGTGGGGACTAGACCCTAAAACAGTGTTTTCTTCCATGACTAACTTTGTATTTACTTTGTCTGCCTATCCTTCTTATCGCTACTTTAGATTTAATGAACAGCATATATTTTTGTTTTTTATGCAGTTGATGCTCAGAGGGTAGTTCCATATTGAGTAGCATACAGTGCTGTGTTGTCATTCAGTAACATTTGTTGTTGGTGGTTTGGCTGAGCACCTAACGCCTAGATATGGTTGCACATTTTTCTTGTGAATTGGGACAATAGACAGTTGAGAATACTAACAACAGCCATATCTTTATCAACAGTTCACAAAAAGGATGTCACTCTAAATGGGTGAATTGGCAATTTTTAAAAATATATTTTTGGGCAAATAAAACACTATAGCTACATATCCCTTGGGCCTATGATCACTATATTACTCATACAATCAGAACTTGGGCCATGGTGCTGATTTTCCTGTGTTCTTTGTTATTTCTTATTGTTTCTGTATGAGTTTGTGTTTTTTGTAGATGATGATATTGTTTATTGAGCCAGTGTGTGATGAAGATTTTATCAATGTTCTGGTCAGTGCAGGATAACTGTTGTGTTGGATTATTTAAGCTCTAGCCACAGAGCAGATCTCACCAAGTTCTGTTTTCTTCCCAGGTCTTTGTTACAAACCCTGATGGCTCTCCTGCTCACCGCATCCCAGTAGTTGCTATCCCTGGAAACATTCAAGGCAGTACTGAGGCAGATGGGACCACTAAGTTGTTATTTAACACAGCCTCCTATTTTGAAGAGTTACCTATTACTGTGAGTAACCGAATACTGAAATTGAAACACCATACCTCACACAAACATAGACATTCATTACACAAAGGCCCTGCCGTCACCAACTGAGGAACATCTTCACACTCAGAGTGATGACTCAAATAGACAGGGATAATTCCCACAATTGGGGTCCAATGATAAGGGCCCAATTATAGGACGGAATAATAATAGCAGCTGATAAAATCCAACACTGAGTTGTTCAGAATTTATTACGTATGATAACTGTAGCATATCCAGAGTTTGTTCCTTCAAAACTGAGCATAATGTGTGTACGAAAGTAGGATCTGCTTCTTATGGTTACCCCCACTTTTTACTGAATGTAGTACTGTTTTTGACTAGTCTGACTGGGATCCTGCTAATCAGAACGAACCCCAGTCTATTTGTGTTGTTCCTAAACCTGTTATGATATGAATTAGATGCATTCCAGATTGGATACTGGGGTACCCTTGTCAGTCCCTAGTATATGGTAAATATGTACCCAGGGCATAGGTACCCCAGAGGCCTTGCATGGGCTGAAGCATGTATTATGCCACCTATGAGAGGTCATGCAAAATGGAATTGCAGGCTTGCCATTGCAGCCTGTGTAAGATGGTGCATGCACCACTTACTTTAGATATAGGTTTACAATATCTGTAGGTCACTACATTTAAAAGCTATCAGTCACCCCTCTAGCAGGCCTTGACAATCCTGAAGGCAGGGTGCTAGATTTTACGTGAGAGGGTGCCCCTGCATGAGCAGAACACCCATGCAGCCCTCGGAGACCATTCTCTAGTGTTGTTAGTGACGCAGCCAGACATATTTGTAGAGGTGCAATATATGCTCGCATAAAATGCTATCTCAAAAACGGCTGCAACAAAACATGTTGTATTTAGTATCAAACACCTTCGAATCATACCTCCACATCAGTAACTGGTGTGGAGGTATGATTCCACCCTTCTGAAGCAAGCTTCGTGGGGTCCCTGGTCTTCCAGTTGCCAACCTTTTCAACTCTGACAGCACAAAATGATTGCTGCCAACCAGGGACACATTTCTGCCCTCCTGCTGCTGAGCCAAGCTCGAGCAGGGGAAGGCGGAACAATGGGCATCCTGTCACAGGGAGGTGTGACCACCTCTCAGACAGGATTTAGTATTTTGGGGCTTGGGTGGGTGCACTTCCAAAATACCTGAAAGTCTGCATATGGGGCACACTTGGTGTTCCTGTGCATAGTCCTTTTCAAACCAGTCCTGGGAGCCATTGGCTCCTGATATGGCACAAAACTGGACAAAGGACAGGGGATTATCCTCCCCATTGTCCAGTCCCTCCCCTAGGAGCGTCCCCTTAATCTGTCCAACCCTCTTCCGTGGGTACTTAAGGGCTTACCTGACTGTAGGACCCTAGATTCGACGTGAACAAGATTCAGAACCAGAAACCTCTGAACTTCGACCGTCTGAACACTTGGACTTTGGTGGACTTCGTTTGGGCCTGACTTCATCTCCCACTGAGTCTGCTGCCTCGTCTGAGCCTGTGCCCCATTCAGGATCCATGCAGGACCTTTGGAGCATCAAGGACAACTGAAGACATCTCCCTTGTAGTGAAGGAGTCACTCCACTGCATCCACATACACTACATCCCAAAGTACCGGTCTGCTGCTCCTGAGGTCCTACAGACTCCAAAGATCCCAGCAACACAGGAGGTGGGTCACTAAGTCCCTCGAGGCCCGAGCTGCCCTCTTACTGAGTTGGATGCAGAATCCATTGTGTGCGCTGCGATACCCGACCCCTGTGCACAGCGTACTTTTGCAAGTATATATGCTTGTTAGCCATTGCCAGACAAGTGCACTGGGATACTGATAGTCCCAACCTCTGGGCACATTCCATACCAAGATCTTTGTCCTCCTCGCACAGAGTGCTCCGTGAGCTGTCATCTTGTAAATCCATCCAAGGTCCTCTCGCCACTCCTGTGCCTCCGGCCTGTGAGTTCACTTGAGGGTCAACTTTGTTTTCCTTTGACTTCTCTGGTTGCTACAGGCTTTCTCTGACTCCCCTTGCTTTGGTGAGTCTCCTGGACCTTGCTGGTCCGAAAGTAACCCTTCTCAACCTTCTGCATGGGTTGCCAAAAGAATCCCCAAGAAAGTTCAGTGGACAGCTAGCTGTCAGAAGGCATTTGATGATCTCAAGCAGACTATGTGCACTGCTCCCATCCTGCAGAGTCCAGACTACTCCAAACAATTTATTTTCCAAACAGATGCTTCTACATTGGGGGTAGGGGTGTGTTATCTCAACTTAATGCAGAGGGCCAGGATCAACCAGTAGGTTTTATCAGCAGAAGGTTGACCTCCAGAGAGAAACATTGGTCAGCTATAGAGAGAGAAGCCTTTGCTGTGGTCTAGGCCCTGGAGAAGCTGAGGCATACCTGTTTGTCACTCACTTCATTGTTCAGACAGACCATAAGCCCTTCCTACGGCTAAAAAAGATGAAGGGTGAAAATCCCAAACTTTTAAAGTGGTCCATTTTCCTATAGGGGATGCCCTATACAGTGGAACATAGACCTGGAAGTAACCATGCCAATGCAGATGGACTCTCCAGATATTTCCACTTAGAAAATGAAGACTCAACTGGGTAAGGTTTGTCTCATCTCCTTACGTTTGGGGTGGGGCTTGTGTAGGAAAGAAGGATCTGCTTCTCATGGTTACCCCAACTTTTTGATGAATGTAATACTGTTTTTGACTAGTCTGACTGAGATCCTGCTAATCAGGACCCTAGTCTATCTGCGTTCTTCCTAAAACGGTTATGATATATCCTAGGTGCACTCAAGAATGGATACTGGGGTACCCTTGTCAGTCTCAAGTATATGGTACACATGTACCCAGGGCATAGGTACCCCAGAGGCCTCTTATGGGCTGAAGCATATATTATGCCACACATGAGTGGTAATGAGAGGTAATGCAAAATGGAACTACAGGCCTGCCATTGCAGCCTGTGTAAGATGGTGCATGCACCACTTACCTTAGATATAGTTTTACTATATATATCGGTCACTACACTTAAAACCTATCAGTCACCCCTCTAACCGGCCTTGACAATCTTGAAGCCAGGATGCTGGGTTTTACATGAGAGGGTGCCCCTGCATAAGCAGAACACCCCTGCAGCCTTCAAACCCATTCTCCCAAGTTTTCGGTGACACAGCTAGACATATAGGTAGAGGTGCATTATATGCTTGCGTAAAATGCTATCTCGAAAACGGCTGCAACAAAACATGTCGTGTTTGGTATCAAACACCTTGGAATCATACCTCCACACAGGTAACTGGTGCGGGAGGTATGATTCCACCCTTCTGAAGCAAGCTTCGAGGGGTCCCTGGTCTTCCCAGTACTTGTCTTCTCGACCCAGACAGCACAAAATGGTTGCTGCCAACCATAAACATCTTTCTGCCCTCCTGCTGCTGAGCCAAGCTTGAGCAGAGGAAGGCAGAACAATAGGCATCCTGTCACAGGGAGGTGTGACCACCTCCCAGACAGGATTTAGTGTATTGGGGCTGGGAGGGTGCACTTCCAAAGTGCCTGAAAGTCTGCATCTGGAGCACACTTGGTGTGTCCCTGTGCATAGTTCCATTCTTAGCCCTTTATTGTTTAACATCTCGTCAGGCCTCTGGCGATGATTGCCGAAGATGCTGGGCTGTCCCTTTTCTCCTATGCTGATGACACCCAGATTGTTTTCTTCCTTTCTGCTGAAAGGACGTCTAAATCATCATCTCTTCAGTCTTGTTTGAGGAACATAGCAGGTTGTATGCAAGGTGCTGATGCTGGGTAAGAACAAAGACCTGTGGGGACCTCAATACTGGCTGCCTAAAATGGGTGCTCTGTCCCAGCAACAAGCAGTGACTGTGGCCTCGACTTGCTTCACTATCCTCAAATGGCTCAGGAAAATCCTTTGGATGCTGCCTTTTTCCAGTCAACGGACTGTGGTCCAGGCTCTTGTGCAATGTTCTATATCTAGGAATCAATAAGGACGTGTTACGTAAACTGCAGGTGGTGTAGAATGCGGCGGCTAGGCTACTTTGCAAGGTTCCTAAAACAGTTTCCATCTCAGGCTCTCTTCGGGACCTTCACTGGCTCAGGGTTGAGAATCGTATTAAATTCAAAGCCCTGAGATATATGTTCAAAATCAAATTTGGTAAAACACCCCAATATCTGAATGCCTTAGTTCACCCTTATCTCTCACCACGTCCACTACGTTCCGCCACTCAGGCCAAATTCACGGTTCCTAGGACCAGATTGTCACGAATGGGCGGTCGATCCTTCTCTTGTCTTGGTCCCTCTTTGTGAACCTCCCTCCCTATGTCACTTCGGACTGAAACTATATATGAGACTTTTCGTAAGTGTTTAAAAACCTCGTTGTTAAATATGTAGAGCACTTTCTTTTTCTCCTTCTGTTCCTGTCAGGCGGCCCTGGGAAACCCTTGGGTAACTGTGCGCCTTATAAGATTAAAATAACATAACAAAACATAGTCCGGTTCAAGCCAGTCCTGGGAGCTGTTGGCTCCCGCTCTGGCCCGAAACTGGACAAAGGACAGGGAAGTATCCTCCCCTTTGTCAAGTCCCTCTCCTAGGAGGGCCCCCTGAATCTGTCCAACCCTCGCCCCTGGGAACTTAAGGGCTTACCTAGCTGTAGGACCGTAGATTCGATGTGGACAAGATTCAGGAACAGAAACCACTGCACTTCGACCATCTGGACACTTGGACTTTACTGGAATTCGTTTGGGCCCAACTTCGCTCCCACTCAGTCTGCTGCATTGTCTGTGCTTGTGCCTCACACAGGATCCATGCAGGACCTGTGGAGCATCAAGGACAACCAAAGACATCTCCCTTGCAGTAAAGGAGTCACTACCCTGCAACTGCAGGTACCACATTGTGAAGTACCAGTCTGCTGCTCCTGACCTCCTATGGACTCCAAAGATCCCAGCAACATAGGAGGTGGATCCCTATCTCCCTCGAAGCCCTAGCTGCCTTCTTACTGAGTTTGAGGCCAGAATCCCTAGTGGGGGCTGTGATACATGACCCCCTGTGCACTGCATACTTTTGCAAGTGCATATGCTTGTTGGCTGTTGCTAGACAAGTGCATTGGGCTACGGATAGCCCCAAGTTTTGGGCACATTCTGTACCAAGATCTTTGTCTTCCTCCGACTGAGTTCTCTGTCGTCTTGTGAATCTGCCTGAGGTCCTCTTGCGACTCCGGTGCCTCCAGTCTGTGGGTCCACTTAAGGGTCAACTTTGCTTTCCTTTGGATTCTGTGGTTGCCCAAGGCTTGTCCTGACAGTATATAGACATAATATTGAATCAAAAATATAGAATAGCACTAATATCGAAGTCAAAATATAGAATGGACAAAATATCGAATGGACAGAATATAGTGGTGAAATATATCGAATTGAAGGTAAGTAATGTAATATCGATGTTTAAAATATAGAAAGTTAAAATATTGAAGTATATAATATAGGTATGAAAAGATATCGAATTTTTAATATCGAATTTTTTAAAGTTTTATTTATGTTATTTAATTTTTGCGTAATTTTTGTGGGTTTATAGGGGAATAGGGTGGGAAATAATTTAATTGTAATTAAATAAATCATTTTTATTTATTTATTGGTATTTATTTTTAATTTATTGTTAAATAATTGTTAATTGGTAATATATTTTTAAAAATATTAAATTAATTTTAGTAACTAATATTTATTTGTATTTGTAATTGATTAATTATTACATAATATTAAATTGGTAATCTATTTTAATTAATTTTTTTTATTGGTATTGATATTTTTGTTTGTTTTATTAATATATTAAATCTTTACTTTCCCTACTGTTAAACTCAATAGAGTAGGAATAGTAATTTTTATCCCTACGCTATCCAACGCTTTCCCTACTGTTGCACTCTCTGGAGTGGGAAAAGTAATTTTTACCACTACGCTATCCAAAGCTTTCCCTACTGTTGCACTCACTGGAGTGGGAATAATAATTTTTACCCCTACGCTATCCAACGCTTTCCCTACTGTTGCACTCTCTGGAGTGGGAATAGTAATTTTTACCCCTACGCTATCCAACGCTTTCTCTACTGTTGCACTCTCTGGAGTGGGAATAGTAACTTTTTACCCTCCCGCTATCCAACGCTTTCCCTACTGTTGCACTCTCTGGAGTGGGAATAGTAATTTTTACCCTCCCGCTATCCAACGCTTTCCCTACTGTTGTACTGTTAGAACTGGGATTTCTGGTTGGCTATGGCTTACGCCAAAGCCAGGCAGAAACCACCATTCTAGTCAGGGCAAGGGAGTCACACGCCAAGATAGCCCCTGCTCACCCCCTTGGTAGCTTGGCATGAGCAGACAGGCTTATCCCGGAGGCAATGTGTAAAGCATTTGCGCATGCACACAACAGCAACAACATCCTAGGCACACCACAAAAGGAACTCCACACAAGGTTATATAAAAATAACTTTTGTATTGTCAAAACACATCAGATAGTGATCACACAATATACATTGTGCCAACTGGCACGGGCAATATTCACAAGGGATTATTTACACCAGGACAGGGCCACGTGGGCCACTGTCAGAATCAGCACTTAGTAGAACTAGCACTTAGAATAACTGTCACACCAAATAACAATTATAGATCACAACCAGTAACCACTAGTAACAGGTAGGTACACACTACGCAATACTAATAACCATAGGCATAGATCACGCATGGACACATTACCTCTCTAGTATAAATTATACTAGGCAAAACAAACTTCTAAGCATGAGCACCTTTAGAAGTATAACACAATCATAAAGGCAAAGCACATTACGCAGCAATCACATTTAGGCCTAAACAGTATAACTACAGTAGGCAATCTCTCACTAGTCTAAACACATTAGACTCTGCCTCCTAAGAATAAATCACATTTAGGGGCGTAACTCACAGTGAAACATAATCTCACTAACATAAACCTCCATAGGTAAAACCATCTCTAGAGGTATCAACACAGGGTGCGTAAAACATGCTAAATGCATTACATTTCCTAGCACCATATCACTCTAGCCCATAAAACACGTTAGGCAATTATCATCACAAACATAGTAGTAAATAACATTGCACATAAATCACATTAGGACCTTGCGCCCTATCCACATACCAGCCCCCTGGCCAACTGGCAATCTCAAGAAGGGGCTCAAATGCCCTGTGTCCAGAATGTCAGGGGGCGCTGCCAATGCAGCGCCAGTCAGGGGTGCGCCACCGGTGCAAACCTAAACGTTGCAGCTGCCCACTACTTGCTGGGCAGCTGATGACAATCACAAGGGCCTAAATTCTGCAGCTGGCACTAAGTGCTGCGCAGCTGTGGAATCCAAAGTAGGGCGGAGGAGTGCGACTCACTCCTAGATCCAAAAGACCATGTCCCCAAGACAATCCTAAATGGTGCAGCTGTCCACTACTTGCTGGGCAGCTGGGAATCAACAAAAAATGCAACAGGGGCCCTCACTGGCCCTCGGAAACAAAACTGCGCCTGTCGCTGGAGCCACTTAGGCTCTGAACAATTAATGGGCCAAACGTTGAAGCCACCAAGGCTCTGAAAATAACAGGTCCCCTCAAACTCTGGGGACAGGACACAGGCCCTCAAAATCAATGGCCACAGCGTAGGAGCCCCTCTGGCTCTAGAATAATTGCTGCGGGGCGCTGGAGCCATGGAGGCTCTGGCAAGACTCTGTCCCTATGGGGCACACTGGTACTGTTAAGAAGAAAACATGCCCATGAAGTTGGAGCCCCATATGGGCTCTGGGGATCAGCTATGCCCCATTGGAAGAACTGCGGGGGAAACATGGGTCCCTCTGGGCCCGCTAATAAATACTTGTGCCCATCGGGGGCACCTGCAGGCCCCTAAACAAAACATGCCCAATGCTGGAGCCACCTAGGCTCTAAGGGCATCTGGCCATCGGTGGAGCGGCCCGCTGCCATCCGGGGCCACTCTAAAGAAGAGGGCACCACCATTCTGTGCCTTGCACGGGCACTGACACCCCCAAAGAGCCCCCACTCACCGGGACTCCTCTGTCTGCGCTACAACGCGGCACTGGTCCTTCTCCTCTCAGCGGTGGTGGGGCTCTCACACTCACGAGAGCCTCGCTGGAGGAGCCGGCATAATCTCCTTCAAAGCGCGGGGCTTCCCCTTTCTCCTGGGAGCCCCACACTACCGCCGCACATGCTTCACCCGGGCCCCCTCCTGGGGGCCACTGGGCTTTTCCACCGGCACCTCCTCACCCGGGCAGCTTCCTTCACTGATGCAGGGCTCCCTCCAGCACACAGGAGCCCTGCTGGAACCGGCCACGCTACCTTGGTTGCCCCTCTTCCGGCCGCGCCGGCCAATTAGAGTGCGGCGGTGGGCAGGACTTCTTCCGAAAACCGGAAGTCCCGCTCCGCGTCAGGCACTACGGTGCCTGACTTCCTGTATGTGGCGCGAGGGCCGTGGCGGTGATCTCCGAGGCACAGAGAGGGGTAGGCACCCTCAAGGTTTAAAATAAAAGTGGAAACGGGGTGGGCACCCGTTAAGGCACCTATAAAAAGGGGTGGCACCCTTAAATAAAAATATATAACTGTGGGCACAATGCAGGGTGGGCACCTGCGAAAACCCCACCAGGAGGGCCCCAGAACCACAACCCCCATAGGTGAAGAGGGCAGGAGGGTCCCACAAAGTCCTGGATCTCCAAAAGATGGAGCAAGCAGCTCCCAACAAAGGAAAGTCCATCAGCATCCAGGGTATCCAGGGGCTGGGCAGGGCCCAGGGAGGCAAGCCTTCCCCTGGGCCCCAGCAGCAGCACGCCCCTGGTTGATTCCAGTCAGAAACATGAACCTTTTCAGGGTGTCACAGCACCCTTTTTATACACAAAAATCCCTTTGTCTAGCAGGGTGTAGGCAAGGTGAGAACCAGCTACAACTGGTTATGGGGAACTCCCTTTCACTGGCCAGGCTAGGGACATCAGACACACCACAGGGGGTGGAGCCAGCATTGTGGAGGGAAAGCCCAGCCCTATTCAGGTCCCAGGTGCAGCCGCTCCCTCACATCAGCATGCTAATCTCAACACTCACCACTGGGGCAGACCCATCCTGACTCCTGGAGCCAGGCTCACCAGCCAGCTCCAGCCAATCACACGCCAGACACAAATTACACAAACATGCCAACTTCTAGAAGTGGCACTTCCACACTAGACACAATCATGCCGCATACATCATTGCGCAGCATTCAATCTCACGAGTTCGCACATACAAAACTCGACCCTGCAATCCCCACACATCAGGAACTACCATGGTCACACATATTCCCCATGCATTCCTATGGGAGGGCAGATCACTCTCACCCCACACACAGAGAGCGCACGCACTTTACACTGGACCACAGTGAAAAAGTGCACAGAGACCTAAAATCACCAACACCAGGTTACAGAAACAGGCTAGGCAAAAGCAAAAAGTTTCGGGGTGAACCTGCCAAAAGGGCCGGGTCCAACATGCACTCACTGGAGTGGGAATAGTAATTTTTACCCCTACGCTATCCAACGCTTTCCCTACTGTTGCACTCACTGGAGTGGGAATAGTAATTTTTACCCTTACCCTATCCAACGCTTTCCCTAGTGTTGTACTCACTGGAGTGGGAATAGTAATTTTTACCCCTACGCTATCGAACTTTTACCCTACTGTTGCAGTCACTGGAGTGGTAATAGTATATTTAACTCTCCCGCTATCCTACGGTAAAAATATTTTACATTTTTTATTAATATTATGTTATATATATATGTGTGTTAAAACATAAAATTGTATGTTTATTTTTTTAACTTAAATTAATTGTTTAATAATTTTAAGGTTATTTAAGTATTTTTAAATATGTTTTATTTAATCATATTTGTTATTTCATTAATTTTAAATTACTTTTAAGAAATTTTAAAAAGTTCGAAATTTTGAATAACTATATATTTTTTTTGATATTTTTGATTCGATATTTTTGTACTTACCTGTTTGTAGATAGGACTTCGATATTTTTGCAATCTATATTTTGTCATCGATATTTTGGGTATTCTATATTTCTGTATTCGATATTTTGTAAGTAATCCGTCCTGACTCCCCTTGCTTTGGTGAGTCTCCTGGACCTTGCTGGTCCAAACCGTAACCCTTCTTGACCTTCTGCATGGGTTGCCGTTGCCAAGGCTTGTTGGTGCTACCACCAGACACCGACCCCTCAGCACTTGACACCCTCTGTGGGACAGCTCACTTCTGCCTGCTGGTCATCTTCAACATCTCCTGGTCCCCGTGGCTGCAGAGTCAAGAACACCATCAACTCACCTGAAGTACCCGTCATCGGTGGGCATTCGACTACCGAGCCCCTGGTCACTCCAAGTGACCAAGACTCTGTTCCCGTTGCTTTCAGGTACTTTTCATCCTGAATCCATGTTTGGATTCCACCTGACATTTCTTCTCCTCCCAGCAGTGACTCTACTTTGAGGTATCCCATTGAGATCGACGGCGGTTTCCGACGCCACTTCAGACCTATGCACCCGGCTGACCTGGAATAGGTAACTCTGGTACTACTGTATCCATGGGTGGTATGGCTCTCTAACCTCCTACGTTCCACTGGATTTCCTCAAAGTACACTGGGAAGGGTCCTTAAACTTTAAAACTTCAACTGCTACTTACCCATAGAATTGTACGGAGCATGCAGTTAAGTTCCCAAACTGCTCCCGTCCTCCGTGGGGTCCCTACTTACTCACCTTGGGTGGTTCCTTTGTGACCCAGCGATTCTACATACGCTAGACCTTGTCTTGACTCAAGTCATTGTTCTTATACCACTATTTTAGTATATGGTTTGGTCCCCCTCTGTGACCACTGTGTATTATTGCTACTTATTATCGTTTCTGTGCTACAGTATTGTGTTCTTTGTGATTATCTTTTTGTAGAAGATATTGTGTCATACTAGAGAGTGTTATATTAATAAATACATATTTTTATAACTACTGTGTGGTTCTCATTTAATTTAATTATTGCAATAAGATTGCATTCTGGTAGAACAAGCTGCTTAACATTCCTTGAAGACTTACCATGAAGGCTGCTCTCCAAAGCTACCACTTGGATAGATTTCTAAGGTTATCTTTGACCTCCTAAATCACCATAAGGGTTGTTTGGACTGATGCAAGGTGCCCACTTTAATTAGTGGACAGCATATACCAGGCCGACTTCCTACAACTTGCAGATTTTGGTTCTTACTAATAAAAATGTCACATGTTGTAGTAGTTCTGGATCTTTTTCACTCCACATATTCCATGTGTTTGTGCAAGGATCAGAATTTTTTCTGGGACACTGAAAGTCAGGCCCATAGCGGGGATGGCTGTCACTCACAAACACTGACCACCATCAAATACACATAGGGGCTACCCTCCCACAGATGGATGAATCTTATGTGCTGATGGACACTTTTAACACATGGGTAATGTATATTAGCACCAGGCATCTGATTTTACGGAGGAGCTGTGGAACAGAGAGTAGATACTGAGGAGCTGAGAGATCGGATAAAAAGAAGACATTGGGAAACAAAGAGCATAGCCACAAACTGACACAGAGGAATCACAGGCTCACAGCACTGTTGCATTAGAGTCATGTTGTGCAGTTGGCATATCTGGATAAAAGTTTAGGCCAGTGTTTCTTCAAACAGTGATCTAACTATGATAATCTTAATTTTTCAGGTTGCCACAACACATCCTTTATACGGAGATGATCGTCAGGCGAGGGCAACAATGAAGGCAATTGCTTACAAGACGCAAGGAAGCTCCAAGAACTACCTCCATATCCTAGTCACTGCCAATTATCTAAAAGCGGGCGACAACCTGTATGTCAACTTCAATGTGAAGAGCAGTGACCCGGCCAAAGAGAAGCAGATTAAATCCTTAACTTACTTAGTAAGGACACATTGCAACAATAGAGATATCAGGGAAGAGAGATAATCCTGTTGCTTGGTCTCCAAAGACTGGCTGTGGGGAAGCTCTTGTGCTTCTTTGAACCAAGGCTAGGAAAGCTGGTGCAAGGGAAGGGTTTTAAGATTTATCCAGCCAGGACGGATGGACCTGGAAGGGGGTGCTGAGGATTATTCCATTATGAGTCATTAGGCTGAGCAAGTTTCTTAATGTCCATCAAAAAAGATTAAAGCCTGAGGAGCAGTGATAGGGAAGGGTTCTGGGGTTCTACAAATGAGATGGCTGGAGCTGGGAAAGGATGCTAGAATTTATGCAGGTAAGTGTCGACCTCTAGCAATATGGACTGCAAGATATCGGCCTGTATATTATATTCCATAGGGGAGGAAAGATTTAGAGTCTTATTTAAACTTTGGCACATGCTGGCCCACTACCAAAGAATCTGCAGATTTCTTGTCAACCCTATTTAGTGTGGATAGAGGCCCTATACACTGTTGTTAGGGCAGGCAGGACATCCATTGCGGATATCGGTACTATTTTGACTCTACGTCTATTTACCTTGATCGTATTGTGCACATCATTATTGTTGTGATTTAAGATTCAATATTGGGGTACTAGATCTCTAGTTGAAAGGTTGGTCTTGGGGTTTGAAAAGTCAGCAAAAAGGACATGAATGGGGTCAGGGGTATATCCGACCAGGACACAGACGACTTTGCAACAGGAGGATTCTGAGATACATCCAAACAGGACTTATAGAGTTGGGTGAAGGAATGTTCTTAGGGTCATTAGAATAGCTCTTGATAAGCTGGGAAAGTATATTGACATTCATTAAACGTGATTTAATGGCAGGGCTGGTGGACAGTCCCAGTGATGATGTAAACAGGACTGATAGTGTAGAGAAAGTGTTGGTGTTTATCCAACTGGTACTTAGACTGCTGAGCAAGAGGCTTAGGGTTTGTTCACGTAGGCAACAGTAGGGTAGGGGGCTTTGTATACTCAAACTCTGTGGATTCTGGGCCTTCGGAGACCCCATGCTTCATGTTTTAGAAATTGCATAATCTCTTCTGTAATACTGATTGCATTTGCACTAAATGTGCGCTGGCACATTGTCAAGGGGGGCTTCCTCCATTTGCTTGGGCACTTGGCCCTAAACAAATTAAGGAATACTTTGCCTTTGCAACTGCACTATGTAACAGATGTAGGCACAGAGGCGGACATCTGCAGCATCACATGGAAGTGGTGTACCACCAGTGTTCTCCCCAACAGTACCTCCTGAAATGGTGAAATGGGTCCCTGCAGGGTGATGCAGTCCTTCACTCAAACCACCTCCAGGGAGATCTGTCACTCTTTGAAAGTCAGTAGGGTTGATGCCTGCACATTGAAATGCAATGACTGGTTTCAAACAACCAGGCCGACTTTCATTGATGCAGAGCAGGTGGGATTTCGTACCTGTACTGGGAAAAGAGTGCTTGCTGTGATTTTGTCACCTTTCTGAAAAGTACTAGTTATGTTTGCATATTGTACTATAAAACATTTAAAACTTGAACACTGTATACAGATACTACATTTCTACACTTTATTTTAGGATCATACATGGATCCCATGCAAAATACTTTTTGTAATGCTAATTTTTAGCTCTGCTTTGTGCTGGTCTGCATGCCAAGTAGGGATATTTCTACACACAACCCTTTATATACAGGCTTCTCTAGAGAGAGAGCGAGGCCAGAGCTTGCCCCATCTCCTTCTGAGGATTCATCTTATCTAGAATGTTATCACATTGGCCTAAAGGCTGAGCTGGCCCTGAAAAATGCAAAGTGTTAAGATATGGAGTATTCTGTGCTACAGTATCCACTGCACTGAGATATGCCCTTAGAAAGCTCTGAACCATCTCCAAAATTGTGCCTGCAATTATCTAACATCAGGCTGAGCCTGATGCTTCCTCTTTAGAGAGCAGGAAGTGCGATTGCTGCTTCTTGATGAGGACTTGCTTGGCAAGAACACTGCCGAGCTAAATCAGCCTGAGGAAAATCCAAGATGTCCCCTCAGAATCACAACTCTTCAGTTCTGGATTAGCTCTCAGCCTCATAGAGGTCCAATGCACCTGATGTAAAAGAACAAAACAACATTGGGGCATATTCTCAAGGACTTATTGCCGATTGCATTTAGATCTATCGCCCTATTCTCAAGCTGGTGCAAACTGCCGATATCGCCTGTTTTCCAGCGATAGCTGGTGCAATAAACATCACCACGGATGAGAGTACCAACTAAATCTAATGATATGCAGAGTAGAAGTTCCCGTGCAAAAACACACGAAAACACCACTTCGTGATACTTTCAATGATCAGTCAGATCGTCATGGCACCTCTGCCACACATTTGCTGAATGTGGTGAGAGGTGGGAACCAAGTCTGTGCGAAAGAGGCAAGTGACCCATAAATAGGATTTTGCTGAGTGGTCGCTCCCCTGCCTTCCCTGGCGACCTGTGGTATCGTTGTTCCGCATTTTCTTGATTAACTGCCTCCTATTGTTGCCTGCAGTCTGCCCTGCTTGCCGCTTTACTTTAATAGCATTTTCAAAGCGCTATTGTAATTGTATCAGTTATTGCGCATTTCGCCCCAAGCGCTCCGCTCCGCTGACCCCTCCGCTGCCATTTTGGTTGTTGTGGTCGCCCTCTGGAGCCCGCCCCGCCTCCCAGCTGAGCCGCCCTCCCACTGCCTACAAACAGCGCTCCGTGACCTGAACGCGCTGTGACTCGCTTCGCACTCGAGCTGAGTGGTCGCTCCCCTGCCTTCCCTGGCGACCTGTGGTATCGTTGTTCCGCATTTTCTTGATTAACTGCCTCCTATTGTTGCCTGCAGTCTGCCCTGCTTGCCGCTTTACTTTAATAGCATTTTCAAAGCGCTATTGTAATTGTATCAGTTATTGCGCATTTCGCCCCAAGCGCTCCGCTCCGCTGACCCCTCCGCTGCCATTTAGGTTGTTGTGGTCGCCCTCTGGAGCCCGCCCCGCCTCCCTGCTGAGCCGCCCTCACACTGCCTACAAACAGCGCTCCGTGACCTGAACGCGCTGTGACTCGCTTCGCTCTCGAGCTGAGTGGTCGCTCCCCTGCCTTCCCTGGCGACCTGTGGTATCGTTGTTCCGCATTTTCTTGATTAACTGCCTCCTATTGTTGCCTGCAGTCTGCCCTGCTTGCCGCTTTACTTTAATAGCATTTTCAAAGCGCTATTGTAATTGTATCAGTTATTGCGCATTTCGCCCCAAGCGCTCCGCTCTGCTGACCCCTCCGCTGCCATTTTGGTTGTTGTGGTCGCCCTCTGGAGCCCGCCCCGCCTCCCAGCTGAGCCGCCCTCGCCCCTCCCCCTCCACTACCCATATATGACAGTTGTTCCCGCGCGCAGCGTTCACGCGCAGCGTTCGCGCCCAATTCGCGCCGAAGGTGCGCCAAAGGTAAGCCTGTCTACGCCCGTCCGCGCCTGGACCGCGCCCAGCGCCATACCCCCTGGCCCTCGCATTGACCAGCCCTCCCGCATTACCTACGATGCCACCACCCTCCTAGCCCTTAATCCCGGCCGCTCCCCCAACTGCGTCCAAGCCGCTCCTGGACACACCCACGGACCTTTCTCATGCTACTCCTGCAAATTCATCGGCACCGCCAACAACTCCGCTACGATCACCCCACAGACTCCCGACCCCAACAACCTACAATGCATCTTGCTCAACACCCGATCGGTCCACAGACACGCCATTGACCTATGGAATCTACTAGACACCATCTCTCCGGACGTCGCCTTCCTAACAGAAACATGGATGAATGCCTCTTCCGCCCCAGACATCACCATTGCCATCCCAGAAGACTATAAGATCATACGCAAGGACCGTACCGGCCACACAGGAGGAGGAATCGCTATCGTCCACAAAAAATCCATCCACATCTCAACCAGCTCTGACGTCAATCTCGCCAACTCTGAACACCTTCACTTCCAGATTCACTCCGACCCCAAAACCACACTCAGAGGCACCCTCCTTTACAGACCTCCAGGACCCCGCGCACAGTTTAGTGAAGACATCACGGATTTCATCACTCCACACGCCCTCCCATCCAAAGATTACATCCTTCTAGGAGACCTCAATTTTCACCTTGAAAAGAACAACGACCGTAACTCTACCACCCTGTTGGACAACCTCGCCAACCTCGGACTTAAACAACTGGTCACTTCCCCCACCCACATCACAGGTCACACACTCAATCCTATCTTCACCTCCAGCAACCATGTCTCCTTCAGCCACACTACGGCTCTCCTCTGGACTGACCACAGCTGCGTCCACTTTTCCTACAACAAGCCCAAACCCAACAACCACCCCCAACCAACTCTGCAAAGAAACTGGAACAAAATCACCATCGACCAGATCTCCTCTTCGCTTCTTCAAAAGCCCCCCGCCCACTCCTCAAACCCCGACCAAGCCGCCACCAACCTCACCCAATGGTTATCCAACAGCGCCGACATTCTAGCGCCACTGAAAAAATGACAAATCAAACTTGGCAGTAAGAAAGCCTCCTGGTTCAACGATGATCTTAAGAAATCCAAGAAACTCTGCCGCTCCCTGGAGAAGGCCTGGAAAAAAGACCCATCCACCAGCACCAAGGAAGCCTTCAAAAACGCCACTCGCACACACCACCAACTGATCCGAAAAGCCAAGCAAACCGCCTTCAAGGACCGACTAGATAGCAACGCCCACAACAGCAAGGAACTTTTCAACATTGTCAAGGAATTCACCAATCCCTCGGCCAACTCCAACGACATCACCCCCTCTCAAGCCCTCTGCGACTCCCTAGCCTCATTTTTCCACAACAAAATTGCAGACATCCACAACAGCTTCGACAACCAACCCGTAGACCATTCCACCCAACCATCTGCTGGACCTTCACCACCCTCGAACACCCTTAATGACTGGAACCCAATCTCCACTGAGGACACTATCCGCCTGATGAACTCCATCCACTCAGGATCCCCCACAGACCCATGCCCTCACCACATCTTCAACAAAGCAGACTCCATCATAGCACCGCACCTCAGAGACGTCATCAACTGCTCCCTCAACTCCACCACCTTCCCGGAAAACTGGAAACACGCAGAACTCAGCGCCCTTCTGAAAAAACCCACAGCGGATCCCACCGAACTCAAAAACTACTGTCCCATCTCGCTCCTTCCATTCCCGGCCAAAGTCATCGAGAAAGCCGTCAACAACCAGCTCGCCACCTTCCTCGAAGCCAACAACTCCCTCGACTCCTCACAGTCCGGCTTCCGAGCCAAACACAGCACTGAAACCGCCCTCATCGCAGCAACAGATGACATTCGAACCCTACTGGACAATGGAGACACAGTCGCCCTCATCCTCCTCGACCTCTCCGCAGCCTTCGACACAGTCTGCCATAACACCCTTCTACAGCGCCTCCTCAGAAACATCGGAATCCAAGGAAAAGCTCTAGAATGAATCACCTCGTTCCTCACCGGAAGAACCCAGAGAGTCCGCCTTCAACCATTCAAGTCAGAGGCCACTGAAGTCATCTACGGCGTTCCACAAGGATCTTCACTCAGCCCCACCCTTTTCAACGTATACATGAGCCCCCTCGCAACCATTGCACGCCAACACAACCTCAACATCATCTCCTACGCGGACGACACTCAACTGATCCTATCACTCACCAACGACCCTCACACCGCCAAAACTAACCTACACAAAGGGATGAAAGAAGTTGCCGAATGGATGAAACATAGCCGTCTGAAACTGAACTCTGATAAAACAGAAGTCCTTATCTTGGGTACCTCCCCCTCCGCATGGGACGACTCTTGGTGGCCAGAAGCCCTTGGAAAAGCACCCATCCCGACAGACCACGCACGGAACCTGGGCGTCATCCTGGATTCCTCACTTTCGATGTACAAACAAGTCAACGCCGTCTCCTCATCCTGCTTCAACATTCTTCGCATGCTCAAAAAAACATTTCGTTGGATCCCCACCGAAACTAGGAAAACGGTCACCCACGCCCTGGTCACGAGCCGACTGGACTACGGAAACACCCTCTACGCCGGCACTACCGCTAAACTCCAGAAAAAACTCCAACGAATCCAAAACGCCTCAGCCAGGCTCATATTAGACATCCCGCGTAAAGATCATATCTCTGGTCACCTGAAAAACCTCCACTGGCTACCCGTCAATAAGAGGATCACCTTCCGTCTCCTAACCCACGCTCGCAAAGCACTCTACCAAATCGGACCAGAATGCCTCAACACACGACTGTCCTGCTACTCCCCCTCCCGCCAGCTTCGATCGTCCAACCAAGCCCTTGCCACTGTACCCCGCATCAACAAAACCACCATGGGAGGTAGATCCTTCTCCTACCTGGCAGCTAAAACCTGGAACTCCCTTCCCACTCACCTTCGCCTTACTCAGAATCACCTAGCATTCAGAAAGCAACTTAAAACGTGGATATTTGACAAGTAATTCCCCCCCCCCTCCTCAAGCGCCTTGAGACCCTCTGGGTATGTAGAGCGCTATATACATTCTTTGACTTGACTTGACTTGACTTGACAATGCTAAGTGTGGCGGTGATGTGCTGTTCAGACTTCAGTATGCAGAGCACAGATATGTCAAAGTGGGTATATATTGCTGGTGTTTGTAGTGTTGTGGACAGTGGACGCAACCATGTTACCTCAGGCAGTGGGGAAGGCCTTGGACATGTGGCTATGTCTTCCCCCCTGTAAGCATAAGCGGAGTGGGCTGGGCCGGCGTATGCCAGTTCAGCGTAGGAGTGGGATCAATAGCCCTGGGCTCTGGGCGTGGTTCAAATTAAATACTGCGTGTGTCTCTGTGTCCACCATATCCTGAATAAAAGCCTACACACATGTGGCTGACCACCTTGAACAGCCAATATCAAAGTGTTGTTGTCAGGCTTGTGGACATGCTCAGACAGTCATGACAATGGTATGTCTTAGGAGTGCAAGTAATGCTACCGCGTAGCACACAAGTAAATAGGCTTGGGGTGTGAGGAGCAGCTGTGAGGCAATGTACAACACATGGATGCTGCACATTTGCCACAAGCAATACATGTCAAACATGAATCCCAAAGTCGCACACATCACACACCACTAAACTAATAAGCCTGCCAACACAGAATGCAGTACCTTCAATTGACACATATCTCTCTTCCCTGTCACAGATGATCAAGTATATGCACTCTGCATGTGGATGATGACACCCCTCCGAGACACGAATACCCAGGCCCAGAGACAGTTGAATGTGGCCCACAAATGCACCAGGGGCATTGTGGAGCATTCATTTGGTGTGTTAAAGTCACGTTTCAGGTGTCTGGACATCACATTTGAAAGACTCCTGTACAGCCCGGAAATAGTGTGCAAGATGATCGTTGCATGTTGTGTGTTGCACAACATGTGTGTACGCACCAATGCCCCATGAATCCAAGTGGCAGATGCACCGGACAATGATAATAAAGATGAGGCAGGTGAACCACACCCCAGTGCAGCTGCAGCAGGAATAGCCCGAAGGAACATAATCATTAATAATTTCTTCACATGAGCGCGTCACATTGTGACTGTCCTCAGCAATCATGGGACAGGACAAAATGACCACAGGCACAGCATGTGCAAATAAATTCATTCTGACACACATTCCCTGTGTGCATGTCACTCTTATCTATAAGCACATCACTCTGACAAGTGTAAGTGCAACATTTAGTGCTAACAATCTCACAAATGTCAATTAGATGGTGGGTGTGTCACCTCTGTACAGAGAGCCTGTTTAGGGTGTCATGTATTCAAAATGCCATTTCAGGGTGTCAAAGATAGTACGTGATCCCACTCAGCAACATATCCCATGTGTCCACATTCATGACATAAAGGCTGTCATTTGTGACCAAGAAAAGACAACAGGGCGTTATTTGGGCTCAAATATGTACCACCATGGTGTAGAGAGTTGCACCCTGTGACTCAAGTCCCATAACATTAGCAACATGGCCGTGAGGCAGAATCACTGCCCCTACATACAACCATACTTTTATACTTGATTGATCATAGACATGATACATCTATGTGAATTGGAATGCTTTATTCATATTTGGTGGAGTGTTGAGGCTGGAGCAGTACAGGGCCATGCAAACCCCACTTTACATTGTTGCCCCATGGATGCCAGCCAGAGTCCTTTAGGAATTGACAAGTTCATTGGTAGAGGGAGAGTTCAGTCCGCAGTCTGATTGCTGTCTCCTTGATAACCAAACAGAATATGGCAGTCCATGTTGCGGTCCGAGGTCAGTGTCACAGAGTGTATCGGAGGACAGTAGAAGGTGATGATGCAGAGGGCAGAACCGAGCAGAAACAGGCCAGATGGCGGAGATGTATGCTACTGCTTCCTTCTTACCACTAAGTCATCCACATCTTCGTCCTCTGATGTATCATGTGCCTACCATGAGGGTGGTGTTTTGTCTGCATCACTGTGTGGCAGTGACACATCAGGGGCCAGAGGTAGAATGTCTGCCACACTGTGTGGCACTGACACTTCAGGGGGCAAAGATGTGAATGGGAGTAGTAGCAGCAGCATTCATGCGCGCTAGGCCTTGTTGCAGCAATCATGTGTATAAAATAAGAGGAACAAAGGGAGGGTAGTTGCACAAAAGGAAGAAATTCAACCAAATATATTAAAAATTATATCTCACTTCTAATTGGTATGACAAGTTAAAATCAACAGAATTGTACAGAGAAATAAGTCCATATGACACTTAAACACATTACAATCTATTAATAAAATTGTTACATAAAAGAGAGTATATCTTAACTCATAATGTAGTGTACAGTAATTAAAAATTGCAAAGAAAAAGTGGCAATTAATATTCGACACGCGTTTCGGCGTTCAAAGCAACGCCTTCTTCAGGAGCCACAAGATTAACCTAAAAAGACACCTAATAACAAAAACATAGAAAAATATATATTAACATTAATGTCTATTTATACATGTATAATAAAACAATACATTCTATACAATAATTTCTTCCATCTATAGACATACTAATGCAATGGAACCTCCCTACATGTTTTAAGCAATGTATCATTTGCAAAACAGGTTACAAAACTAGATACATGTATCTGAGCAGTTGTAGTAGCTCCCTATTGTATTAAGGGAGAAACTAAGGAAACAAGTATTAACAGGTAATAACTCACAGATATGAGATAAAGACCTATTAATACTCTCAGTCAGTGGTGGCATGGTCTACCACTGATGTCCTTTCCTATCTATCAGGGATAGGACTTACACCTAAGATGACCTGTCTAACAATGATGAGCTGATGATGAGCTGATGGCAAATATTTTTAAAAAAAGGGTTGTGCAAATTGGAACCTCGAGGGGGCCAATATGGCCTAATATCCATGGAGAAAGGACTTCCAATAATAAAACACTCTCTAACATTATGACTTTAAGGCAATTAGATAAAACAGGTTATTCTGGGTATTACACACATTATTATCCATAGGTAGTACGTTCGGGCTTACCTCTATGTCATAGAAGCTAAAGCCGAATTCAGATTATTCTGGTATATTTGTTGAGTCGGCTTATCAGCGAATGAAACTACAAGATATGGTTCACTCCTGGCTTCTCAGTTTCCCTTGAAATTCTAGATAGTATCAGAAAACTACAAATAAACCTTCATGCTATTTAACCTTTTACGAATTGCTACTTTTTTATTAATATTTAAAAAGCTATTTTCATCGTATCTTTCCATGGTTAAGTTTCAGGAATATTTCTTTGACAGATAACGTGTGTTTTAAATTATCGTTGCACGATCCCACTTTATGTTTGTTCTTGCGGATTCTTTTTAGCTGGTTACTACAAAGAAATTGAAAGGGTACAGGTTTTTAGTTATCGAGATGTATGCGGCGATAAACTTTTAAAAAGCCACAATAGAAAGGGGCTATACATTCTATAGTAGCTTTCATCTCATTTAATGAATTGCTGCATCAGGAAACTATTCGTATCTTTGATAATTTCGGACGGCAAGCTTTTGACATCCCAGTAATGCCAAACAGCCGATATTGTCCGTTTTTTTCTATATTTATTTTATAGCTGCGATTTTAGACGAGTTTATGGTAAAAAGCGATAGCGTACAGGGCGATAGCGTATAGCAAACAGTCATGCGAAAATGTTCAGAATGTGCTCACCATGTACAAAAGAACGCTGCGTCAGGAAACTGCTAGCGTCTCGGAGCCATCGACAAAACTACCGAGCTTATCGTCTCTTCTTGGCGGTTTACTGCTCACTGGTTTGTCCTTCAAGGCTCTCTTTTACATGAGGCTAGCCACGAGAGGAAAAATAAGTAGAAATGCAAGCTGCTCTTAGTAAATGTATTCTGCGCTATTCCGGGAGATCTAACACGGTTATCAAAGAGTCTTTAGCTCGTTCTTACCGTAAAATCACGGACGTTGAGCGTGATAGCCGCTGACGTCAATACGGGACCGTTGGAAAAGTATTACACCTGCAAAGATCACATGTCGAGTTTAAATACGCTACGGCACGTGACGTTAGGTGTCCAATAGGGAATCAACCCATTTTACAAAATGGAAGATTATCCATTTCACCAGCTTAAAGGTATAGATCTACTTTATTAGATGCAGCTATCATATTCAAAAGGTATCTTAAAACATAATACCGCATATATGCATAATGAAACCTAAGAATATCGCCAGCCGGCATATATATTAGGTTGATTGTAGTAATTCAGATTATCGCATTCTCCCATGGAATTTCGCTGTTTAAACCCTTTTTAAAGGTGTTAAAAACGAAAATCCAAAAAACTTCTTTTTTCTTTCTAACGGCACAGCCGCCCTTACTATCAGCAATGCGTATTTTTTATAAAATGCGCCAGCTGAAATCTTCCGGTTTATGATGATTTTCTAGAAAGTGCTTGACTAGTGGTGCTGGTATTTTGCCTGTCCTGATTGCCGATCTGTGCTCTGTCAAACGCACCTGTATGGACCTGCTCGTTTCGCCTACGTAGCCAAGGCCACAAGCGCATTTGATGAAATAGACTACATTTGTAGTTTTACAATTCCACATGCCTCTTGCTTTGGAGACAAAGCCATTATGTATAAACTCTTCTCCCTCGATGATGTTATTGCAAGATTTACACGAGGAACACTTAACCGTACCTCGTACAGGTAAGTTACTTGTCAAGGATCTCTGAACTGGGCCAGATGCAACTTCAGTTTTCCTAAATCTAGAGTGGACAATTCTGTCCTTTAGATTCCTGTTCCTTCTATGCGCAAAAAGCGGTTTTAAAAGCACATCTTTTGAGGTGGGATTGCAGTTTAAAATATGCCAATTGGCATTAATGATTTGTCTTACGCGCTCATTTAATGTAGAGTGCGTGGTTACGCAGACTAGTTGATCCTTAGTAGGGGCTTGTTTAGGTTTCAGGAGGTGGTCACGGTCATAAAAGCAAGCTCTCTTGTAGGAGCTCCTGACTAATCGGTGTGGATAACCACGTTCCAGAAACTTTTGTCGCATAACGGCTGCTTGTCTGTCATAATCTGAGAGATTAGTACAATTCCTGCGAACACGCAGGAATTGAGAAAATGGAATGCTTTCACGCTGACTCTTGGGGTGAAAGCTGGTAAAATGCAACAATGTATTGCGTGCTGTTTCCTTAACAAAGAGATCTACCTCTAGTTTGTTGTTGTTCTCTCTTATTAATAAGTCCAAAAATTCAACCTGTTTAGTACTGAATTGGGCTGTAAATTTAAGATTAGTATTGGCCAGGTTAATCCATTCGAGAAATTCCAAAAGGGAATCCTCCCCATTGGTCCAGATAAAAAAGATGTTGTCTATGTATCTGGACCAATGGGAAATGGATTCAAAGAATGGGGCTACCTCGTTGTCGATGTACTTATCCTCAAAGGAAGACATATAAATGTTCGCTATTGAGGGAGCAACTGATGCGCCCATACTGACGCCCTTCTGTTGGCGATATATCGTGTCTCCAAATTCAAATGTGTTTTCTGTTAAAACAATAAACAGACAGTCAATTAAAAAAGTCTTCGGGCAAATTATGTTGTGCCTGTCAATAAACCAATCTGTTGCCACAATAGCCTCGTCTAGAGGTATGTTACTATACAAAGATTCAATATCCATCGTCACCAAGATATCTCTACTGGGTACAAAATCTAAATCCTCAACTATGTTGATCATATGTCCTGTATCCCTAACATAAGATTTGATTTTGGGTATGTGGGGTCTCAGGTGATGATCAATAAATTTCGACAAGGGTTCAGTTGGGGTGCCAATTATTGACACAATCGGTCGGTAGGGTGGGTCTTGCACATTCTTGTGTATCTTGGGTAGTCCATAGATACATGCTGTCTTATTCTTGTTGGTATTCAGATAGTCATCATCTTTCTTGTTTATGTCTCCTTTTGTTAAGGCCTCATCGGTAAGATGTTGAATCTTTCTTTTGATGCTATTTATAGGATTAGAGTTAATTTTAGTGTAGGTAGAATTATCATCTAACATTTGCATCATTTTGTTCTCATATTTATCCGAATCCAATACCACAATACCTCCTCCCTTATCACAACTTTTAATTATTAGGTTCCTATCAACTGATAGTTGTTTTAGTGAAAGGGATTCTTCTTTATTTAGATTGTAGAGAGGTTTAGGAACAAACCGAAGGGACCTATCAAGTTTTTGAAGGACCACTAGTTCAAAGGCTGTAACTTCCGGGCCTACTTGGTCTAGACCTGGACATAAAGTGGAAGGTAATGTTAATTCACTTCTATCAGTCTGTTCAATATTAGATTCTTCCATATTACTGAAGAATTTCTTAAGCCTAATCTTCCTAAAGAATGAAATGATATCTTTATATAGTTCAAAGATATTTGCATTTGTATGTGGCACGAATGATAGGCCCTTTGCTAACAAGGCTTCACTCTGACTGTCTAGGGGTTTGGAAGATAGGTTAAAAATGGGGATTATGTCCCCTGACCCCAATATTGTCTGTTGCGGGTTTCCCTTATGAACTGAGGATCTTGCTGATGATGTTGTTGCTGGTGATATTGTTGCTGCTGCTGATGTTGTTGCTGCTGGTGTTGTTGATTTGCTTGGAAATTCCCCCTGGGTTGTCCCTGTCCCTGAAACCTTACTCTGGGACGGCCTCGGCGAGGCCCTCTGTTGGATAAAAAAGGACGACGTTGGGGTCTAGAACCAGGTTATGCGTTGAAACCTCCATCGGGTTCATAATAGTTACCATTGGGGCCTTCACCTTCTGAGTCTGAGCTATCTGTGAAATTATTACCTCTTTGTTGTATATTTCTTGATTCGTCTACATATTGATTTTGTTGGTAGAAATCTTTACATAGATAGGGATATGCTACCTCTTCACTATAGAATCTCTTATCTTTATTTAATTTGTCAGTTTTTCGTTTATTTAGATAGTTGGCAAAAGACTCTAGATCTTTATTATATTCCTCTATCTTTCTCATAGCTTCATCTACCCCGTTAAGTTGCTTCAGTTTCTCTTCTAACTCCTCTATTTCAGTTTTGATGCCTGCTGCTAATTCTTTTGATGTCCCTACAATTAGAATCATTAAATCTCGTGAGCACCTATTCGCTATGCGGCTCCACTTCTCTAAAAAGGGTCTGTGATGTACAAAGAGTCCTGGTACATTCCGGACCCTTAACCCATTAGGGATAATACCGGTTTTTAAATAAGATAACATAAATTCACCATGGGCCTCTATGCGAATAAGCTTCTTTTCAATTCCACGAGTTTTTTACCTTCATCGTTACCTATAGTAGAGGGGGTGGTGCTACTCGAAGGAACTGAAGTACCAACCAATGTAGCGAATTCATCGTCACTAAATCCAAATGTTTGGAAATTGGCCATGACTAGAAAGAGATATACAATTAGGTAGTGAAAAAGTAATTATTCCTAATAAACAACTGCTCAGATACTTAACAATATATTTATGAAAATTCTTTTCAACAAGAACAGCCCTACACAGACAAGCTGTGGGAAATATAATGTAAGTAACAAGGACCCCCTGATAAAATATGATACTTTTGTACTTCAGGGAAAATTCAATCATGTGTATAAAATAAGAGGAACAAAGGGAGGGTAGTTGCACAAAAAGGAAGAAATTCAACCAAATATATTAAAAATTATATCTCACTTTTAATTGGTATGACAAGTTAAAATCAACAGAATTGTACAGAGAAATAAGTCCATATGACACTTAAACACATTACAATCTATTAATAAAATTGTTACATAAAAGAGAGTATATCTTAACTCATAATGTAGTGTACAGTAATTAAAAATTGCAAAGAAAAAGTGGCAATTAATATTCGACGCGCGTTTCGGCGTTCAAAGCAACGCCTTCTTCAGGAGCCACAAGATTAACCTAAAAAGACACCTAATAACAAAAACATAGAAAAATATATATTAACATTAATGTCTATTTATACATGTATAATAAAACAATACATTCTATACAATAATTTCTTCCATCTATAGACATACTAATGCAATGGAACCTCCCTACATGTTTTAAGCAATGTATCATTTGCAAAACAGGTTACAAAACTAGATACATGTATCTGAGCAGTTGTAGTAGCTCCCTATTGTATTAAGGGAGAAACTAAGGAAACAAGTATTAACAGGTAATAACTCACAGATATGAGATAAAGACCTATTAATACTCTCAGTCAGTGGTGGCATGGTCTACCACTGATGTCCTTTCCTATCTATCAGGGATAGGACTTACACCTAAGATGACCTGTCTAACAATGATGAGCTGATGATGAGCTGATGGCAAATATTTTTAAAAAAAGTGTTGTGCAAATTGGAACCTCGAGGGGGCCAATATGGCCTAATATTCATGGAGAAAGGACTTCCAATAATAAAACACTCCTAACATTATGACTTTAAGGCAATTAGATAAAACAGGTTATTCTGGGTATTACACACATTATTATCCATAGGTAGTACGTTCGGGCTTACCTCTATGTCATAGAAGCTAATGCCATGAGGAGGGTCTGCAGGGCATTGAAGAACCCAGCTACCTGTCACTGGTGTGCAGCTGTGGCAGCCATTATTTCCTCCAGCGTCCGCTCCATGTTTTCCATGATCCTCCACATGTGTTCAAACTCCCGGCTAACATCGCTGGAGCCACTCTGACTTGACAGTTGTTCTTGTATCAGAGTCAGGACTCCAGCGATGTCAGCCATGGATTGTTGGAGAGTATGGAGCGGACTGTGGGTGTCTGTTAGGGACTGTGAGTGGTCCCTGATGAGACTTAGACACCCACGTATGGCATCTAGTTTGGCTGCCATGAGTTCAAACCCCACCTCACCTGATCAGCCATCTTCTCCTGGTACCCTAACACACGGCGTTGGAAGGCCATGTGTTGTTCGGGGGATCCTGAGAGACAGCCATGATGGGTGTGCTTCCTGCTGTGTGGCCCGTGCAGGGGGTGGGGTCTCCTCGATGCAGCTGGGCTGCCCTGCTCCTGAAGGTGGGGTGCTGAGGGTGTCCATGAGCTGTTGGAGGGCATCAGTGTTGATGTTGGGGAGGTTCTCTTCGTCATCAGTGAAGAGATGTTTGGTCTGTTCTGCAGAAGGTGTTGATCTTCCCTCTGCAATGTGAAGGGGAGATGCAGTTTAACATTGTGTTCACAGGTATTTTGACGCATTGTACAAGTTTACATACAGACTGCATGACAATGTACATTGTGACTGTTTGGGAGGAGCTGCCTATTTGATGCAGGACAGTGGACATTTAGACAACATCACGGATGTGTTTGTACTTGTACATTATCAACTTACATTTCCATTCTATGCCAAATGTGATTGGCCAGTTTCTACACACAAGCAGCACAAGTTGTGTCCTCTGTTCTGTGGTGAACGTGTTGCAGTTTGTACCATAATGCTGTCAATGTTGATGTGCTGTGAATGTTATGTGTGTGTGCTGCATTTTGAGAGAGTCGCCCCTGCAGCTCTGATTTTGCTGCCCCTTATCCCTTTCAGTCAGTGTGCCTTTGACTTCTGTGCCTATAGAGTGCTGAGATGTTGCATACTTGGGTAAATTGGGCTCTTGGTGAGAGTTGGGAGCCTGCGGCATAGTTTGTCCACAGATGTGTTGTTGACGTCAGGGGTTGTTTGTGAACACGGATGTGTCAGTGTGTGACCTGCCCCTTTACGGACGTGGTCCACACTCAGCTACCTCAGTGTCGTGGCGTGCAATATGTCATGATATACTGACTGCAGCCATGCTATTCGTCATGCAGTGTCACTTGTATTGTCAGTGTGGCTCACAGCCATGTCGCTTTGCTGGGTTTGGCATATGTGCATGGGTTGGTTGTGAGATTGGTGGTGTGTGGGAAGGGCCCCCTCTGGGCACATAGACGACTGGGGCCTACCTGCTGTTTCTAGGTGTGCTGCAGTGTGCCACGGGGATCAGGGACATGATCCAGAATCATTGTGGGTGTGCACTGTGCTATACATAATTGCGCATGTGTGCCATTGTGCCCATCTCCCCCCGTCACCCCAGTCCCTGGTCTTTACTCACCCTGTTGCTATTGTGTCAGGTCATATTGAGCAGTGGCCAGTCACCCAGCTCCTGCCACCCTCTCCACACTGATGACTGTGGACAGCATTTCTCCATCTCATTCAGCTCCTCCTGTGGTGCTGGACTCCCACCTCTAGTCTGCATTGCTGCCTTCTGGTTGTTGCAGAGTTTCTGCTTAGTTTTGCGGTTCACAATATTCCAGCGCCTCTTGACCTCTTCTATTGTCCTCCTCAGCACTCTGACTGCATTCACCTTGTCCAAGATGGACTGCCATATTCCATTTTTTGTTGCAAATGACACAGTGGAGGTGACGAACAGTATTTGATGGTGTTGTACCACCTCCGTTATCAGGATCCTGTTTTCCTGCAGACTGAACTGCATCTTCCTCTTCTTCTTCTCCTTGCCCTTCCCTGACCCCGAGGTCCCAAGCTGGTCCTCCGTGGGGCTTGTGGGGTTCTGGTTGTCCTCTGTACTTGCTCCGGCTGCCTCCACTGTGCTTCGCAGTTGTTTTTGTTTGTGTGTTTTTGTATGCCTTTATAGTGATTTTTCCAAACTGACATGTGTGAATTGCAGGCCTGTCGCAGATTACCGCTGATTTTTTTATCGTGGCTGGGCCCATCGCCACTTTTTTCACTTTCGGCTTTGGATTTTTATCACCGTCACAGTAATTTTATCACGGACATTTGACACATTATCAGGAAACTATCGCATGTTAACACTGTGTTGTGAATACGACGTTAACACAGCATTATTTTCCTGCGATAGACGGCGATATGAAGAATTGCCTGAGCCTATTTTGGCGATTATTATCACACGTCTTGAGAATATCCCCCTTTGTTTTCTCCATCTCTTTCACTGTCTGTCTGACAACTACAACAAATGATGAAAAACAATCTCTTGGAATATGCTGAGAAGCTACTCTATAACAATCCCTTTTTGGATATGTCTTAAAAACCCATAGAATGTGCAAAATAAGTACACGCACAATTGTGGACAAGAAACTAGGTTGGAAAGAGTGAACAACACAAAAAAGAGTCTATGAAGATGACATAGACACAGACATATCTCTAGCAGTATCAAACAAGGCAGAATGTAATATGTGTGGAAACAAAGTGATCGGAAAATCAGCAAACAAAAATCCAAAATTATGAGTTTTAGAAGCTTTTTGAAGAAAACAATTGTTTAAATGACTCAGGGACAGATGTGCAAAGCATTTTACCTGTCTCAAACGGGCCAATTTTCAGAATTAGACCATTTGCAACCCGAAAAAGGCTTTTTTAAATGTTCAAATGCATTTTGACTTTGCAATTTTTTTTTTTTACATATATGGGCCTCCTCAGCCACCCTCAGAAAACCTAGGGGGTCAGGATATGTCTCCCGTGCCCCCTTATACCCATTCCCAACATTGTTTATCCTCCATCTTGTGACTAAATTCGTCCGAAACACAAGATGGCGGACTCCCGTTACGCTACCGGTGAGCTACCCGGTTCGCGTACTGGGTAGCGCTCCCACCGCGAAAAATCGGAATTTTCTTTTTTTTTTTTTTTTGCCCCGCGGGGCCCTTTAATAGCCCCCACATCAATCCTAGGATGTCAGGAGGGGTGTACCTTGCCCCTTTCATTCATTTCCCCCTTCGTTTATTTCCACCTCTGTCACAGATATATATATTTTTTTGAACTTTAATTTCTCAAAATCCACTGGAGCACATATCTTGAGACCTAGCAAAGGCACATCGGGCAAACAGTCTCTACAATTTTGCCAAGTTTCATAGAAATCCATTAAGCCGTTCGAGCTAAAAGTGAGTCCAACCGCCCTATGGAAAACTCAAGGTTAAAAACACGTTTTGGGACCCCCCTTTTTTCTCAGCCCCCGCTTGACGAAACCCCCCCAAACTTTCAGGGGACGCTCAGAAACAAAATGTGCCATTTTCCTGAAAATTTCAGCCAATTCCGTTCATCAACGCCAAAGTTATTCAACATAGAATTTTCAGAAATCCCTATTCAAAAAAATCCTAACTATATATACATAACTATATATACATAACTATATATACCTACTGGCGACCGCCAGTAGGTAATATATATATATATATATATATATATATATATATATATATATATATATATAACATTTCTATGGCAAAATGAAACCCCTCATTATGTTCCTTTGCAAATTAAATGTTTTAAGTGTTAACACTTTATTCCAATCAAGATGACTTCAGGTGTGCCATACTTTTGTCATAAGTAAGACTGTTAGCGCTCTAGTTGTTCTTTAGAACACTCTGTGACATTCTGTCACTGGGCTATAGTTGGGCTACATCTGGCTTATATTTGGGCTACATTTGTTTTTTTTGTCTCTGGTGGCCATCTTTGGGCTACATTGGGCTACATTGGGCTACATTTGGGCTCTAACATATATATAGCCCAATGGATGCACATACATTAACTGCTGAGCACATTCAAAGCCCACAGATGGGCCTCTGTCTGCAACGCGTCAGGCGATTATAGCGGAACGGCTGTGAAAGAAATCTGATTGCCGGTTGTGGTCCATACCTATTAAAGGGCTTGTACCTTAGCGCTGCTGCTGGAGTGCTTTTTCATATGATGGGAAATCGGGAGCAGTGATATATATATATATATATATATATATATATATATATATATATATATATATATATATATATATATATATATATATATATATATATATATATATATATATATATATATATATATATATATGCCAAACACTTCCCAGTATTCACCGCACAGACGGATTCCGACCGGGTATTATATGTATATATATATATATATATATATTGTTATACAAATGCCCAGGAGCTTTTGGAAGGGCTCACGACAGCGCTCCGCCAACAGGCTATCAGATGCAGCCTGCTTACTTCTCCACCTTACTTTCTTGCTGCCAACGCGTTTCAAGGACAAACCTCTTCATCAAGGGCCACAAACTTAACAACTCAGGCTCGCATTGTTCGTGTTGATTTTTTATTGGTTACCGCTTTTTTTTCAAGGTAAGTTCAGCCCTTAGGGGGCGGGTGTAAAGTCCACAATAGATAGTGCATGTTGGGACACGGAGTCCTTTAATGCGAGAGTCCATGTTTCCATTTTGGTAATCCGTTGTTGGTTTGCTCTTTGAAAGTTCAATCTTTCCTGTAGTAGGATGTGGGTTTATTCGGCAGGCTCATTAAGCATTTCGAACGCTGTGCCGATCTGCTCTGAAAAGTGCAAAGCAGCAGCCTCTTCCAGCCGGTTTTGGGATTTCCTGCCAGCTGGTTGATGGAGCTCCTTCCCACGGCCGGGCGCCGTGTCAAAATTTTGTTATACAAATGCCCAGGAGCTTTTGGAAGGGCTCACGACAGCGCTCCGCCAACAGGCTATCAGATGCAGCCTGCTTACTTCTCCACCTTACTTTCTTGCTGCCAACGCGTTTCAAGGACAAACCTCTTCATCAAGGGCCACAAACTTAACAACTCAGGCTCGCATTGTTCGTGTTGATTTTTTATTGGTTACCGCTTTTTTTTCAAGGTAAGTTCAGCCCTTAGGGGGCGGGTGTAAAGTCCACAATAGATAGTGCATGTTGGGACACGGAGTCCTTTAATGCGAGAGTCCATGTTTCCATTTTGGTAATCCGTTGTTGGTTTGCTCTTTGAAAGTTCAATCTTTCCTGTAGTAGGATGTGGGTTTATTCGGCAGGCTCATTAAGCATTTCGAACGCTGTGCCGATCTGCTCTGAAAAGTGCAAAGCAGCAGCCTCTTCCAGCCGGTTTTGGGATTTCCTGCCAGCTGGTTGATGGAGCTCCTTCCCACGGCCGGGCGCCGTGTCAAAATTTTGTTATACAAATGCCCAGGAGCTTTTGGAAGGGCTCACGACAGCGCTCCGCCAACAGGCTATCAGATGCAGCCTGCTTACTTCTCCACCTTACTTTCTTGCTGCCAACGCGTTTCAAGGACAAACCTCTTCATCAAGGGCCACAAACTTAACAACTCAGGCTCGCATTGTTCGTGTTGATTTTTTATTGGTTACCGCTTTTTTTTCAAGGTAAGTTCAGCCCTTAGGGGGCGGGTGTAAAGTCCACAATAGATAGTGCATGTTGGGACACGGAGTCCTTTAATGCGAGAGTCCATGTTTCCATTTTGGTAATCCGTTGTTGGTTTGCTCTTTGAAAGTTCAATCTTTCCTGTAGTAGGATGTGGGTTTATTCGGCAGGCTCATTAAGCATTTCGAACGCTGTGCCGATCTGCTCTGAAAAGTGCAAAGCAGCAGCCTCTTCCAGCCGGTTTTGGGATTTCCTGCCAGCTGGTTGATGGAGCTCCTTCCCACGGCCGGGCGCCGTGTCAAAATTTTGTTATACAAATGCCCAGGAGCTTTTGGAAGGGCTCACGACAGCGCTCCGCCAACAGGCTATCAGATGCAGCCTGCTTACTTCTCCACCTTACTTTCTTGCTGCCAACGCGTTTCAAGGACAAACCTCTTCATCAAGGGCCACAAACTTAACAACTCAGGCTCGCATTGTTCGTGTTGATTTTTTATTGGTTACCGCTTTTTTTTCAAGGTAAGTTCAGCCCTTAGGGGGCGGGTGTAAAGTCCACAATAGATAGTGCATGTTGGGACACGGAGTCCTTTAATGCGAGAGTCCATGTTTCCATTTTGGTAATCCGTTGTTGGTTTGCTCTTTGAAAGTTCAATCTTTCCTGTAGTAGGATGTGGGTTTATTCGGCAGGCTCATTAAGCATTTCGAACGCTGTGCCGATCTGCTCTGAAAAGTGCAAAGCAGCAGCCTCTTCCAGCCGGTTTTGGGATTTCCTGCCAGCTGGTTGATGGAGCTCCTTCCCACGGCCGGGCGCCGTGTCAAAATTTTGTTATACAAATGCCCAGGAGCTTTTGGAAGGGCTCACGACAGCGCTCCGCCAACAGGCTATCAGATGCAGCCTGCTTACTTCTCCACCTTACTTTCTTGCTGCCAACGCGTTTCAAGGACAAACCTCTTCATCAAGGGCCACAAACTTAACAACTCAGGCTCGCATTGTTCGTGTTGATTTTTTATTGGTTACCGCTTTTTTTTCAAGGTAAGTTCAGCCCTTAGGGGGCGGGTGTAAAGTCCACAATAGATAGTGCATGTTGGGACACGGAGTCCTTTAATGCGAGAGTCCATGTTTCCATTTTGGTAATCCGTTGTTGGTTTGCTCTTTGAAAGTTCAATCTTTCCTGTAGTAGGATGTGGGTTTATTCGGCAGGCTCATTAAGCATTTCGAACGCTGTGCCGATCTGCTCTGAAAAGTGCAAAGCAGCAGCCTCTTCCAGCCGGTTTTGGGATTTCCTGCCAGCTGGTTGATGGAGCTCCTTCCCACGGCCGGGCGCCGTGTCAAAATTTTGTTATACAAATGCCCAGGAGCTTTTGGAAGGGCTCACGACAGCGCTCCGCCAACAGGCTATCAGATGCAGCCTGCTTACTTCTCCACCTTACTTTCTTGCTGCCAACGCGTTTCAAGGACAAACCTCTTCATCAAGGGCCACAAACTTAACAACTCAGGCTCGCATTGTTCGTGTTGATTTTTTATTGGTTACCGCTTTTTTTTCAAGGTAAGTTCAGCCCTTAGGGGGCGGGTGTAAAGTCCACAATAGATAGTGCATGTTGGGACACGGAGTCCTTTAATGCGAGAGTCCATGTTTCCATTTTGGTAATCCGTTGTTGGTTTGCTCTTTGAAAGTTCAATCTTTCCTGTAGTAGGATGTGGGTTTATTCGGCAGGCTCATTAAGCATTTCGAACGCTGTGCCGATCTGCTCTGAAAAGTGCAAAGCAGCAGCCTCTTCCAGCCGGTTTTGGGATTTCCTGCCAGCTGGTTGATGGAGCTCCTTCCCACGGCCGGGCGCCGTGTCAAAATTTTGTTATACAAATGCCCAGGAGCTTTTGGAAGGGCTCACGACAGCGCTCCGCCAACAGGCTATCAGATGCAGCCTGCTTACTTCTCCACCTTACTTTCTTGCTGCCAACGCGTTTCAAGGACAAACCTCTTCATCAAGGGCCACAAACTTAACAACTCAGGCTCGCATTGTTCGTGTTGATTTTTTATTGGTTACCGCTTTTTTTTCAAGGTAAGTTCAGCCCTTAGGGGGCGGGTGTAAAGTCCACAATAGATAGTGCATGTTGGGACACGGAGTCCTTTAATGCGAGAGTCCATGTTTCCATTTTGGTAATCCGTTGTTGGTTTGCTCTTTGAAAGTTCAATCTTTCCTGTAGTAGGATGTGGGTTTATTCGGCAGGCTCATTAAGCATTTCGAACGCTGTGCCGATCTGCTCTGAAAAGTGCAAAGCAGCAGCCTCTTCCAGCCGGTTTTGGGATTTCCTGCCAGCTGGTTGATGGAGCTCCTTCCCACGGCCGGGCGCCGTGTCAAAATTTTGTTATACAAATGCCCAGGAGCTTTTGGAAGGGCTCACGACAGCGCTCCGCCAACAGGCTATCAGATGCAGCCTGCTTACTTCTCCACCTTACTTTCTTGCTGCCAACGCGTTTCAAGGACAAACCTCTTCATCAAGGGCCACAAACTTAACAACTCAGGCTCGCATTGTTCGTGTTGATTTTTTATTGGTTACCGCTTTTTTTTCAAGGTAAGTTCAGCCCTTAGGGGGCGGGTGTAAAGTCCACAATAGATAGTGCATGTTGGGACACGGAGTCCTTTAATGCGAGAGTCCATGTTTCCATTTTGGTAATCCGTTGTTGGTTTGCTCTTTGAAAGTTCAATCTTTCCTGTAGTAGGATGTGGGTTTATTCGGCAGGCTCATTAAGCATTTCGAACGCTGTGCCGATCTGCTCTGAAAAGTGCAAAGCAGCAGCCTCTTCCAGCCGGTTTTGGGATTTCCTGCCAGCTGGTTGATGGAGCTCCTTCCCACGGCCGGGCGCCGTGTCAAAATTTTGTTATACAAATGCCCAGGAGCTTTTGGAAGGGCTCACGACAGCGCTCCGCCAACAGGCTATCAGATGCAGCCTGCTTACTTCTCCACCTTACTTTCTTGCTGCCAACGCGTTTCAAGGACAAACCTCTTCATCAAGGGCCACAAACTTAACAACTCAGGCTCGCATTGTTCGTGTTGATTTTTTATTGGTTACCGCTTTTTTTTCAAGGTAAGTTCAGCCCTTAGGGGGCGGGTGTAAAGTCCACAATAGATAGTGCATGTTGGGACACGGAGTCCTTTAATGCGAGAGTCCATGTTTCCATTTTGGTAATCCGTTGTTGGTTTGCTCTTTGAAAGTTCAATCTTTCCTGTAGTAGGATGTGGGTTTATTCGGCAGGCTCATTAAGCATTTCGAACGCTGTGCCGATCTGCTCTGAAAAGTGCAAAGCAGCAGCCTCTTCCAGCCGGTTTTGGGATTTCCTGCCAGCTGGTTGATGGAGCTCCTTCCCACGGCCGGGCGCCGTGTCAAAATTTTGTTATACAAATGCCCAGGAGCTTTTGGAAGGGCTCACGACAGCGCTCCGCCAACAGGCTATCAGATGCAGCCTGCTTACTTCTCCACCTTACTTTCTTGCTGCCAACGCGTTTCAAGGACAAACCTCTTCATCAAGGGCCACAAACTTAACAACTCAGGCTCGCATTGTTCGTGTTGATTTTTTATTGGTTACCGCTTTTTTTTCAAGGTAAGTTCAGCCCTTAGGGGGCGGGTGTAAAGTCCACAATAGATAGTGCATGTTGGGACACGGAGTCCTTTAATGCGAGAGTCCATGTTTCCATTTTGGTAATCCGTTGTTGGTTTGCTCTTTGAAAGTTCAATCTTTCCTGTAGTAGGATGTGGGTTTATTCGGCAGGCTCATTAAGCATTTCGAACGCTGTGCCGATCTGCTCTGAAAAGTGCAAAGCAGCAGCCTCTTCCAGCCGGTTTTGGGATTTCCTGCCAGCTGGTTGATGGAGCTCCTTCCCACGGCCGGGCGCCGTGTCAAAATTTTGTTATACAAATGCCCAGGAGCTTTTGGAAGGGCTCACGACAGCGCTCCGCCAACAGGCTATCAGATGCAGCCTGCTTACTTCTCCACCTTACTTTCTTGCTGCCAACGCGTTTCAAGGACAAACCTCTTCATCAAGGGCCACAAACTTAACAACTCAGGCTCGCATTGTTCGTGTTGATTTTTTATTGGTTACCGCTTTTTTTTCAAGGTAAGTTCAGCCCTTAGGGGGCGGGTGTAAAGTCCACAATAGATAGTGCATGTTGGGACACGGAGTCCTTTAATGCGAGAGTCCATGTTTCCATTTTGGTAATCCGTTGTTGGTTTGCTCTTTGAAAGTTCAATCTTTCCTGTAGTAGGATGTGGGTTTATTCGGCAGGCTCATTAAGCATTTCGAACGCTGTGCCGATCTGCTCTGAAAAGTGCAAAGCAGCAGCCTCTTCCAGCCGGTTTTGGGATTTCCTGCCAGCTGGTTGATGGAGCTCCTTCCCACGGCCGGGCGCCGTGTCAAAATTTTGTTATACAAATGCCCAGGAGCTTTTGGAAGGGCTCACGACAGCGCTCCGCCAACAGGCTATCAGATGCAGCCTGCTTACTTCTCCACCTTACTTTCTTGCTGCCAACGCGTTTCAAGGACAAACCTCTTCATCAAGGGCCACAAACTTAACAACTCAGGCTCGCATTGTTCGTGTTGATTTTTTATTGGTTACCGCTTTTTTTTCAAGGTAAGTTCAGCCCTTAGGGGGCGGGTGTAAAGTCCACAATAGATAGTGCATGTTGGGACACGGAGTCCTTTAATGCGAGAGTCCATGTTTCCATTTTGGTAATCCGTTGTTGGTTTGCTCTTTGAAAGTTCAATCTTTCCTGTAGTAGGATGTGGGTTTATTCGGCAGGCTCATTAAGCATTTCGAACGCTGTGCCGATCTGCTCTGAAAAGTGCAAAGCAGCAGCCTCTTCCAGCCGGTTTTGGGATTTCCTGCCAGCTGGTTGATGGAGCTCCTTCCCACGGCCGGGCGCCGTGTCAAAATTTTGTTATACAAATGCCCAGGAGCTTTTGGAAGGGCTCACGACAGCGCTCCGCCAACAGGCTATCAGATGCAGCCTGCTTACTTCTCCACCTTACTTTCTTGCTGCCAACGCGTTTCAAGGACAAACCTCTTCATCAAGGGCCACAAACTTAACAACTCAGGCTCGCATTGTTCGTGTTGATTTTTTATTGGTTACCGCTTTTTTTTCAAGGTAAGTTCAGCCCTTAGGGGGCGGGTGTAAAGTCCACAATAGATAGTGCATGTTGGGACACGGAGTCCTTTAATGCGAGAGTCCATGTTTCCATTTTGGTAATCCGTTGTTGGTTTGCTCTTTGAAAGTTCAATCTTTCCTGTAGTAGGATGTGGGTTTATTCGGCAGGCTCATTAAGCATTTCGAACGCTGTGCCGATCTGCTCTGAAAAGTGCAAAGCAGCAGCCTCTTCCAGCCGGTTTTGGGATTTCCTGCCAGCTGGTTGATGGAGCTCCTTCCCACGGCCGGGCGCCGTGTCAAAATTTTGTTATACAAATGCCCAGGAGCTATATATATATATATTATCGTGAAAAATGTAAGAGGAACCCCTTTACGCCAAGGGGAATAGGGTACTATACAATTGTATAACAAAAAAGTTTCCTTTGGACTATTTGTAAGGACTTTAAATTATGTTGACTATATGCACTAAAGTACATCTAGGTCTCACTCATTCAACTTCACATCCTACTAAACAGGAAGTATAGCCATATACCCCAGGTTAACAATATAGACAATGTTTTTATGAAAAAGTATAAATCTATTTATTGTTTAAAAAGATCATAAAATACACAAATCTAAAAGTGTGTGAATAGTCAATTATACTGTTTTTTATACCAGCATCTGTAATTAGTTCAGACAAATATACATATTGTGGACACATCGAAGCACTTACTTTACAAGCACATTAAAACACATTATAGGTTAAAAAAGAGAGTACATGTAACAGAGAAAACAATATATCATTAGAATAGCACACATCTGTGATTACTTATTTTTTCGGACTGAAACCCGGTACTATAATGTTGATAGGTACTCAGTGGTCCCAGTATCTTCACGTATTGTGTTTTACTTTAAGGACATCGACGCATTTCGATGGAAGCCTTATAACACCATCTTTATCAAGACTAAAATTTTAACTCTCAAAGACAAACAGATTTACATTGGAACCAATAAAAACACCTGTGTGATAAAACACAAGAATCAATAAGTGTGCCTAGAAGATATTGTATCATAAATTCACAATACAGTGAGAAATATTCTCATTATATCTAACAATAATTCCTGATGATGCAAATTGTATTACTGTTGTCTAAATTTATCCAAAGAGCACAGAACGTGCATGGTACACTAGTCCCTATCCCACCTAAGTATTCTCCATTCAGACAATGTTTTAATGAATTGTCACTGGAATCAATTATCCCTGGGTATATCCGTTATTCTTCCCTTGATTCAAACATACGTATCCTCAAATCTTACTGGGCATACCTTTTTCTTTGCATACTGATAAACACACACCACCTAGACACCTATTTCTAGGGTTGTCATATTTCTAGGTTCCACAATCACTATCAATAAACCTCACCTCTTACTGATTGAGAGAGGCCACACGGGCATCCAAGGACGTAGAATAACCGTGAAGGTCTGGAGAAGATACCTCCGTCTTACTCCCTAGTGTCCAGAAAGAAAGTGTGGGATGTATCTACAATATAATTACATCTGGATTATCCTAACTAAAAAAGTCTACGGCACCATGGTATATGTACCTTTCATAAGTGTCTTTATCTCGCCTTTTTGACACCCTTCGTGGGCCCCAGGTGTGGATGGTTGACGTGGTACTTGCCTAAGTCATAGGCGTATTTATCGCCGGCCAAATTAGTGCAGCTGTTCTGTAAAATATTGTATACACCCCGAGATTTACCTTACTAGGTCGGGGACATTATCTGTTCTTTTATCCATATAATGGGAAGTGGCTGTAACATACCTTCTAGATAGAAACTGTCGTAATGGGTTGGGTTTATAAATTCCCTGTTCCAACCTCGGAAGTTCCTTGCTAATTAGGGTCTGAAAAGGAAATGAATATATGTGTATATTTACATATGTATCTCTTATAATCTGCTCTTCTTTTTTTAGAGTATAAATCATTCTATACGTTTTATATAATCTACTTTCAATCTTATCCAGTTAATAGGGTGACACCGTGTTAACGGTGCTGCACAGGAATCATAAGCCTTCTGTTAATCTTACTTATAATGGATGAGCTTCACGCATCTAACTGGCGTCTTAATAAATAGTAGGCTCACCGTACCTGAGCAGACTTGTCCCTTGTCTCTCAGAGCTACAATTTGGTCCCCCATTTCATATATCTACGTTCGCCAAATTACACTTACTTGGTTAAATGCGTGCCGAAGCGTCACATCATCATTCTGGTATCGTCCGGGTAAGAATAAGTGTAATGTGTTGGCCCTGCCTATTTATACATATGGGGTCTATATTGTTAACCTGGGGTATATGGCTATACTTCCCGTGTACGTATGATGTGAAGTTGAATGAGTGAGACCTAGATGTACTTTAGTACACATAGCCAACATCATTTAAAGTCCTTACAAATAGTCCGAAGGAAACTTTTTTGTGATACATTTGTAATATCACCTTTATAATGATATGTTCAATTCACATGAGTAGCACATGTCTGCTACCAGTCCATGTACACTTAATTGTCTCAGTACAAGTTGAAAACAAGAATGTGATTGCCTTTCAAGCACTGCCATGCATTAACCTCCCAACAGAATATTGACTGGGCTGAAAACAGAGACAGGGAATAATGAAGTCCAGACTGTCCCCCCATGCCCCGATGTGCTTGGATCGTTAAATAGATAAGATCGCAGAGGGTCCCAGATAACCCTTGGGCATGAGGACATAGGCAAGAGTTGTATACAGGTACACACCTGATCCAGCAGTAAATCAAATCTTGCAACCACTCCTTAAATTTGGGGCTCTTCCCCTCCCCCACCTGTATGCCACCCTGCGTGGGCTGCAAACAGAGAAAGGGAATAATGAAGTCTAGACTGCCCCCCCATCCCCCGATGTGCTTGGCTTGTTAAGGAGATAAGATTGCAAAGGTTCCCAGATGTCCCTTGGGCAAGAGTAGGTACACACCTGATCCCAGTATTAAATCAAATCTTGCAACCACTCCTTAAATTTGGGGGCTCTTCCCCTCCCCCACCTGTATGCCACCCTGTGCTTTGCCAACAACAGCCCAAGAGAACAGAATTTCTGCAGTGGTGGCTCCATTTTTCCTAGTAGAGCCGTCAATAGGGTGAGAGCTATGCATATCCCTGTCATCAGAATCATGGCATCCGACATTTGTTTTGAATAGTCTTGATTTAGCTTACAGTCCCAGGTCAGTTGAAGAAAGTTGTCCCCCTCTGATCGCATGTGTCTGTAAGGTGTAGTGATATTTGTGCAGTTGGGTGGGAGTATAATAAAGGTGATGAAGGAATTTAAAATGTATAATACGGAACATATCACCCCATGTGGTCCTGCCCAATCGGAGCAGCATATTCTGGCAGGGATTCTCATGTGTTACAGGGAGTTGGAGCTGGTAGAGTATGGAGAGAAGTGGAGAGTACAAAAATGGTTTCTTCGGTTTCCTGCAATTCCCCTGTCAGGCAGCAGACGTGCATGTTACTGTGGAAGCTACCTGCTTTCTATGAGATGATTGCAACCCCAGAAAAGGCGGTAATGGGGACCGGGGCCATGTACCCCTGTTCAATAGCCAGGTGTGGCATAAAATGTGGAGGGCGGAACCATTATGCTGCAATGTGGGCTTGGGTGCATAAAAAATACAGCTCCATGCTTCAAATCCACCCCTAGAAATGGCTGTGTTAGTAAGCCCCATCTCAATCTGGGCTGTTTCCCTCCTCATGCGAGTCTACTGAGCTGTGTTTGTAGGGTTTTTTTAAAAATTGCAGCCTGGCGCGTATGGATTATTGAGAAAGAGGTAGTGCAGTTTAGGTGAGAAAATTGATCATCTTCATCAGGGCAATACGGCCTGCCAAAAACAGGGGCATGGATATCCATTGTGTGATCAAATCTATTAGTGTGTCCAATGCCCTGCCATAGTTAGCACAAATTAGCTTGTTCTGGTCTCCGATTACCCTTACCCCCAGATATTCAAGTTCTCTCACACACCATCTTAAGGGGTAATCAAAGATGTGTCTGTAGGTCGTAGGAGTTAGAGGAATGAGGGGAAAGTCCTGGGATTTCTCTCAGTTGATATAAATGCCTGATCGCTCACCATATACAATAAACTCTTGTATGATTGCAATAAGACTAATCCGTGGATTCCGAGCATAGAGTGTTATATAGTCTGTGTAGAGTGATGCCACCATGTACAGCATTGCATAATACATGTCGGCTCATTGTAGCTTCCTCTTGAATGGCAAACACTTTTTCCTGGCCTCCTGGACTGCCACTGTGAAGGCGGGATAGATGGCTAGTGCGTTGCCTTAAAAATTTAAAGAGAGCAGCTGTAGAGTATTATCGAAATCTCTGTCATTTAAAAGACGAACACTGATGGGTCTTGGCACTGTTCCCAGGGGTGGGGGAAAGGCTGTCAAGGATTGCTGGGCTCTCTCCACCATGAGTGGTTTGGAGAAGGCAGCAGCATCAAAAAGCAAAGTTAGCATTTTTTCTACATAGTCCTACATTACCGAGTATTTGCCGATTCAGGTACTCCAAGTATCCATATGTTATCCCTGCTTGAACGAGCCTCCAAATCTTCATTTTTTGTGGATATGACCGTCAAGATGCGCTCCATGTTTAGGAGTTATTTGCTTCTTTGTGATGAGGTATCCTTTAGGTCAGAGATTCTTTGTTCCACATCCTCTATGCGTCTGTCCTTGAATGATGAGATCCATACGAGAGCACATAAAGTCCATTTTGGCTTCAATGAATGAGAAGGTAGGAGAGATTTTAATTCGGAGTCTCCCAGCAGCCTGATCCACTGGTGGGTCATCTGACAGGATGTGCTCCCGATTGTTGTTCTGTGTGTGGGTGGATTTGCGTGATTTGTAGGACATTTTCGGCTGCCCCTTTCAGTTTTGCCCATGTCTAGGGCACCGCCGGCACAGAGGCTCTCGGCTACGCACCATGCGGAGTCGGCCCAGTGAGATCTCCCTCAGGTAGTTTATAGTGCAGATTGTTGGGTTATCACCCGTCTCCACCAGCCCCCGCCTCCAGCCAATAAAATGCTTACAGCACCACCAAAGTGACGTAGGATGTCCAAGTAAGTGCTGTGGCAATCCAGGTACAAACAGTAGGGGCAGTCCTGTTGAGGCTTCCCGGCCTCTCGCATGCAGAAGGAGCAGACAGGAACAACTGAAGACATACAGGCAGGCCCCCTATCTCACCGTCGCTAGTGGATCAGGTACTCACGACGAGTATTCAGAGCGATTCTAAACAGGAGCAGCCACAGGAGTACTCCAGTTCACCTCTCCCTCTCTGTCCTGCAAGGTAGATCAGCCATTGCTCAGCAGCTTAGCTCAGCCCCAGGTCCATAGTCTCTGCTTCTGGTCACCGACGTAGGCCCAGCCTCGGCCTCACGTTCTCCTCAAGTAAGCACAATGGGCTGGGAAGCCTGATGAGGATCTTTCAGGCCAGGAATCAGGCCCTACCCCCGTCAATCCGTCATCTGTTCCCCGGCAGATCGAGCCCCAGTTGCGCTCTGCCAGGAAGCAGCCCAGGGTTCTGCCCCAGCGCCTCCGCCACGGCTCCGGATGGGTGACCAGAGCAGTGGACTTGGCCCGACTGCCAAGGACCGCAAGTGTCCGACTCAAAAGTAGGGTCGGGTGCTGAGATCCGATCCCGCAGTCTGGTGCCCACTGGGTCAATCTATGGGCATATTCCACTGGCCAGTTGCTGAGGGCTGCCCTGACTCAACCACCATTGCAGTCAAAGAAGGGCAGTCAGGCCCGATCCGTGGGTCTCACCTTATTTATTTTATTTATATAATGCGTTTTTATATAGCGCAGACTTTGCCCGAAGGTTTAATTCCTCCTCTGCACAGATCGCACAGTCACTCACCTCAGCCACCCACAGGAGCTCAGAATTGTCTGCGGGTCTCTGCCCCATTACAAGGGGACAGTTAGGGGCATTCTGGGATACGATTATGATGGATTCATACCCTCAATCAATCAGGAGTTTGTTAAAGCGCAACTACTCACCCGTAAGGGTCTCAAGGCGCTAGGGGTGTGGGGGGGGTGCAGGTTCCATTCCATCAAGGAGGGGGTCTGTCGAAGAGCCAGGTTTTGAGGTTTCTTGCGAAGATGGGGAGCGATGTTGTCTGTCTGAGGTGGAGCGGAAGGGCGTTCCATGCTTTGGTCGCGAGGAAGGAGAAGGAGCGGCCTCCTGATCTGGTCTTTCTGGTGCGGGGGACCTCGGCGTAGGAGAGCTGGGCTGATCGTAGGGTCCTTTGGGGTGCGTGGAATTTGAGCCGGCTGTTCAGGTATGCTGGTCCGGTGCCGTGGAGGGCCTTGTGTGCGTGGGTGAGCATCTTAAAGGTGATTCTCACCTCGACGGGGAGCCAGTGGAGTGTGCGCAGGTGCTGGGAGATGTGGCAGTGTTTTGGCAGGTTGAGGACCAGTCTTGCGGCGGCGTTCTGGATGTTCTGTAGCTTGCAGATGAGGTTTTTGTTTATTCCGGCGTAGAGTGCGTTGCCGTAGTCGAGTCTGCTGGTGACCAGGGCGTGAGTGACTGTCTTTTGGTGTTTGAGGGGGATCCATTTGAAGGTCTTACGAAGGAGGCGGAGGGTGTGGAAGCAGGAAGATGAGACAGAGTTGATCTGGCAGTCCATTTTGAGCTCGGAGTCCAGGATTATTCCCAGGTTGCGTGTGTGGTCTGTGGGGGTTGGCGGGTTTCCGAGGGCGGTGGGCCACCAGGTGTCGCTCCAGGCGTCGGGGTTTGGGCCCATGATGAGTACTTCTGTTTTGTTGGTGTTTAGTTGTAGGCAGCTGTTTTTCATCCATTTGGCGACGGATTCCATGCCTTCTCAAAAGTTGCGTCTGGCAGTGTTGGGCTCGTTGGATAGGGAGAGGATGAGCTGGGTGTCGTCTGCGTTTGACACGATGTTGAGTCCGTAGGTTCTGACGATGGGGGCAAGTGGACCCATGTAGACGTTGAAGAGCGTCGGGCTGAGGGAGGAGCCCTGGGGGACTCCACAGGTGGTAGGTGTGGGGTCTGAGAGGAAAGGGGGGAGTCTGACCCGTTGCGTCCTGCCGGAGAGGAAGGAGCAGATCCAGTCGAGGGCCTTGTCCTGGATTCCTGTGTCGTAGAGTCTGCGTATTAGGGTGCGGTGGGAGACTGTGTCGAACGCCGCTGATAGGTCTAGGATGATGAGGGCTACTGTTTCTCCTTTGTCCAGTAGGGTGTGGATGTTGTCTGTTGCGGCGAGGAGGGCGGTTTCCGTACTGTGGTTTTTTCTGAAGCCGGATTGGGAGGAGTCGAGATGTTGTGTTCTTCAATGAATGTGGCGAGTTGGCTGTTGATGGCTTTCTCAATGACTTTCGCTGGGAAAGGGAGCAGGGAGAAGGGTCTGTAGTTTTTGAGGTCGGTGGGGTCCGCTGAGGGTTTCTTCAGGAGGGGGTTGACCTCGGCGTGTTTCAAGTCGTCGGGGAACGAGGCGGTCGCCAGGGAGCGGTTGATGGTGTGGCAGAGCATGGGTGCGATGGTGTCAGCGGCTCTGTTGAAGATGTGGTGGGGGCAGGGGGCCGTGGGGGCCCCTGAGTGGATTGACTTCATTGTATGCCCTGGACGGCAGGAACCTCACGCGAGTGCAGCCATCTTGCTTGACGGCTCTGTAGGGCCCCCCAATTGTAATTTTTAACTGTTCTACTGTGGGGTAAATAATCTTCTTACAGTTGCCTTTTAGTTATTTCTTTAAAGTATAATAAACTGCTGGAAATGGCTTCGGTCTTATCCACATGTCACTTTCTGCCCCCTCCAAATGTATGCTATTTTTCTTATGGGAGCTGTCTATTGCACAGATATTACCAACTTGAAATATAAGGTTTACATTTCTGATGCCTACATTGATGCTCTGATTTTGCAACATGCTAATACATCTCTGTCCCATTGTCTCCCCTCCAATTCCCCCCTCCCCCACCCACAGATTATGAGCAAAGGAAGAATTTACAAGGTTGGCAAACAGGAGAGGCAGCCGGGGCAATCGCTGGTGTTCATGACGCTGCCTATCGTTCCAGACTACATCCCCTCTTTCCGCATCATTGCCTATTACTACGTACAGAGCGAGATTGTGGCAGACTCAATCTGGGTGGATGTGAGGGACACCTGCATGGGAACGGTAAGCTATCCAAAGCTGCCATTTTCTACAAGCTGTCCTTGTAAGCCTTGTCCTCCACTGAATTTAACAAAGCCCGATAGCACAGGTCAAACCCCCCATAGAGAGGGGTTACAGAGTAAGGGGGTTACAGGGAAGCCCAAAGGTTGAGGTTCTATTGTAAACCCCATCAGATGGGGTAATACAATTACTGCTGCTGCAGATCCGTGCTCAGTAGACAAAGCTGCTAGGGCTACTGTACACACAGTGTATAGTGTTGTTCACTGAGAGCAGCTATCAGTCATGCACAGTGGGCATAGGGTTTTGGACAGAGGGGATGATTAAAGCCAGGCCAGGTGTTGAGTGACAGCTTGGTGTTGGTTTTGAGGAAAACTGGGATAGGCACACGGCAAAGTGGAAAGCGATGCCCTGTGCGCACTGGCTTTGATGAAAGCCCCTGCCTAGTAGGTACTAGCAGGTGGGAAGTGACATGCCAGTTCCAGAGTAGATGACCTGTGCCCACTGTCTCCTGCGAATGGTTGCAGACCGGGCTAAGGTGACACCAGTGGCAGATGGAAGGGGCACTGGACATGTTCAAGGCCTAGCAGACACAGCTGATGCCTACATCTAGCAGATGTTGATAACAAGGTCACTGTGGACAAGGTTGTGCTGGTCAAAGTGCTTGACCAAATACTACAGTGACGGCTTCACCATAAACAATATGATTTGTTCTGGTTACTTGTTAAAGTGTCACCTAAAGCAAGAGTAAACAGTTTCAAGTTTATTTTTAAAGCAATCCTTTTATGACATGTTTTCATCAACAGCTGGAAGTTTCGGGGGCAACAGCCGGTGACAATAGGGTTAAAGAGCCGGGAAGGTCCATGACGTTGAAGGTGAAAGGTGACCACAATGCAAGAGTTGGCCTCGTTGCAGTGGATAAAGGTGTATTCGTTCTCAACAAGAAGCACAAACTCTCTCAGTCCAAGGTGAGTCCAGAGGGACACTCCCTGCCCAATGCATGGCTTGATGTGTTAGCATGAATCCCACCGAGAGGAAGCGATTATTCGTTTGATTCTCCAATCAAACCTGGGCCCTTCTTTACTGTCTGCAACATGAATACTTTGAGGCATCTCTAGAACACCATCACCGTTAAATAGTGTGACAAGGACAACTGCAGGTCTCTTACAGATCCCTGAGAAATCATTATTGCTGTTGTTGTGTTGTTCTGTGGTTCTTTGTTTAAACTATCATTGTGTGAATAGTTCCAGATGCAGCACTGACAGACATGAGAATGGGATGGTACAGTACAATACTGACACAGATGTTAATAGCAGTGCAGTACTCAATAACATTACATTAGGCATTATGTGGATCGGGAACTGGAGGGACCATTTTAAGATCAGTTAGAGGCTGTAATGAAAACCTGCATGTTTTTCCTTGCTGAAGAATGATAGTGCGAGACCCCTTTAGAATGCTTTGTAGTGCGCTCTGTTAACCCATGAGGTTGAAGGTGAAAGGTGATCACAATGCAAGAGTTGGGCTCGTTGCAGTGGATAAAGGTGTATTCGTCCTCAACAAAAAGCACAAACTCTCTCAGTCCAAGGTGAGTCCAGAGGGACACTTCATGCCCTATGCATGGCTTGATGTGTTAGCATGAATCCCACCGAGAGGAAGCGATTATTCATTTGATTCTCCAATCAATCATTTTGAGTCAAAACCACGACTAGGCAAAAATCTGATCTCTTAGAACATTAATTTTCAAGAGTTATCTTGACATTTTTATTGCTGCCTTAAAGCTGAACGCACAAGGAACTCTGCAGCTGGTGCACATAAACCTCACGCAATTGCCAAATACAGCGCCCCCACAGGTCAATGTCCTCCCCTCCAAGTCAGTGCCCAGTGCAGCTGCACTGGTCGCACCGCCCTAGAGCCGGCCTATCTCTAGTTGGCAGAGGTATGCACCCAGTCCAAGTAGGGACCACAATCCAAGTCAGGGAAAGCTAGAGACATACTAAAGTATAACTTGTGCTCACCCTCTGGTAGCTTCACACAGAGCAGTTGACGTGGCACTGCATCGTTGGCGGGCCAGTGGATAGAGGCGAAATGTGGGCGCTGATACGTGCAGTCGATGAAGGCTTCGGCATCGATCCCCTTTATGATGCAGGTGCTGCGTTGTTGTTGAGCCACGCTGTCAGTCATTGACGAGCTGCACTGTCCGTCAAGGCGATGTTGTCGATCGGCTCCTGCGTCGGCTTGGTTCTGAACGGTGCACTGTCAGTACTGAGTGAATTATAATGTCTCTGGACAGCAGAAATCACCTTTCAAGGGCCTAGGACTGGAATGGCACCACTTGGCAGGTGCTGATTGGCAGAGCAGGACTCACAAATGACAGAGTCTAAGGTGCTGTTGCAGAGTTGCAGGAAGTCTTTGATGGCCCAGAGACTAAAAAAGAGGGGGGCAAGCCAGTAAGTCATTGGAGTTACTCTGGGTTCACATGAGATGGGTCCAGTCCTTGTCTTCAGCAGGGCAGAGATCAGCAGGCATCAGGGTAGCTCAGAAAAGTAGAAAACAGTTCCTTCAGATCAGCAGTCAGCCAAAGTATCAATCCATGTGGCACAGCAGTCTTTTCTCTTGACAGAGTTCTTCACAAGTCCAGCAGTGTACTATCCTGGTAGGGTCAAAGACTCAGTACTTATACCCAAAGGTGCCTTTCAAGTGGGAGTGACTTTAAAGCAGGCCCTTGAAGTGCCCTGTCCCCCCTTTTATCGCAGTCCTGCCTTTCAGGATATCTGGTGGGGGAGGTAATCAGCACTTTGTGTGGAACACAGGACGCTGCCTATTCAGGTGTAAATGTCAGCTCGCCCTCCCTCTTCCTGCCCAGGCAGAGCTATCAGAATGTAGATGAATGCAAACAAATTCTCTGTCACACCCACCCTTCCTGTGTTTGTTGCTGTCTAGAGGGAATGCACAAAGTGTAGCTGTCACCCATCCTAGATATGTATTGGTGACAGGCTGCAAGGCACACAGAGCAGTAAGAACAGAGAAATGCTCACTTTCTAAAAGTGGCATTTCTAAAATAGTAAAGTTAAATCCAGCTTCACCTGTAAAGAGGATTTATCATTATAATTCCAGAGATATGAAACAGGATGCAGTTATTCATTTCTAATGAGGAATTACAGCTTTAAAGTGTTTTAATGTATTCCCAAAGCTAGCCTATGAGAGGAGTAGGCATCACAATAGTGAAAAACACATTTAGCTGTTTATCACTACCAGAACATGTAAAACTAAAAAGTACATGTCCTACATTTTAGTTACACAGTGCCCTGCCATTAAGGATACCTGGGGCCTACCTTAGAGGTGACTTATGTGTAATAAAAGGGGAGTTAAAGGTATGGCAAGTGGTTTTAAATGCCAAGTCGAAGAGGCAGTGAACTGCACACACAGACCCTGCAATGGTAGGCCTCAGACAGGTTTGAAAGGTTACTTGTGTGGGTGGCACAACCCGTGCTGCAGACCCGCTAGTGGTATTTAGATTACATGCCCTGTGTATGTGGTACACTACTATGCAAGGAACCTATAAGGAAATTAAGTAGGACAATCAGGTATACACCAATTTCACACATGTTGAGGGAAGAAGCTCATGCACTTTAGCATTGGTCAGTAATGGTAAAGTGCTCAGAGTTCTAAGGCCAACAAATGGAATTCAGCAAGAAGAGGAGGAGGAAGGCTAAAGGTTTGGGAGGACCCTTCAGGAAAGGCCATTTTCCAACAACCTCTTAAAGAGAGTGAAGAGTAATGACTTGTTTTTTGGTTCACCAACATTTCTCCTTGCATCTAATGCAGAAACTTGGTCACTTAAGATTCCCAACTGGGTCCTCCAAGATTACTGGCACTCACTTGCCTTGACAGTTATCCATGGCTGTTGAAGGGCTTGAAGCCCTTCCTTGAAGTGGGCCAGATGATCCTCCTAGGTGGAACCAACAACAGCAATATCATCCAGATATGCTGCAATAAAGCTTCCCAAGCCTGAAGGTACCCTATTCACCAACCTCTAGAAGGTGGCAGGTGCATGTTTCAATCCAAAAGGCATCACATTGAACTGGAAGTGGCCTTTTGGGATTGAAAAAACAGACCTCTCCTTGGCTGTTTGTGCGAGGGCTATCTGCCAGTAACCTGGAATTAGGTCAAAGATGCTAAGATATTTTGCAGCCCCCAACTTTTCAATGAGCTCATCAGCTCTGGGTAGTGGGGTGTGCACCAGTCTTGGTGACTTTGTTTAAGCCTCTGTAGTTGTAGGAGAGTAGGGTCTGCTATCCTATGGTCACCCCAAATTTTAGCTTTTTGCTTCACTGGTATTCGACTTACTGAGGCTGTGGGCCTGCTAATCAGACCCCCAGCCTGCTGTTCTCTCTCTAAATTCATAATACATGTGCTATAGGTACATACCACAATTGGAAATGGACTCCTTGTCAGCCCCTGTGCCATGCACTATAGGTGCTCAGGGCATAGGTGCCAACAAGGCCTACCAGGGGCTGCAGCATATCTTTTGCCACCCCTGGCTGGTTCTTAAATTGACACAACTGGCTGATCACTCAGCTGGGGCAAGTTGGTGTAATCACCCCTTGCTTAGATATAGTATACCTATATCTAAACCTATATCTGGACACATATATACCTGTGAGTCACTCCTATGGCAGGCCTTAACAATCCTGGAGGCAGAGTGCGTGGTTTTATGTGAGATGGGACTCTAGCATGAGCTGAGCCTGTCTGCAGCTGTCGGGACCAATTCCCTTAGCTGTTCCGGGATAATGCCAAACCATATACTATTAAGTGCATTATAATCCTCGCGGTTATATGTTAACTATGGCTTGGCTTTATCAAAACATGTTGTGTAAGGTGTCATATGATTTGGAATACTATCCCCTCGACAGTCCTGTCGACGGGGATAGCATTCCACCCCTCTAGAGGGTGAAGACATGTTACTTTACTAAAACGCGGTTGATTTTTAAAAGAGCCTCAGGTCCACAAAATGGATGCTTCTGCCACAGACACGAGTCTGACCCCCTGTAGCTGACCGAAACTCAGCCAAGGAGGCCTGGACAAAGGATTTCCTGTCACAGGGAGGTGTCACACCACCCCAGACAGGAGATAGTGGATTGTAGCAGGGAGGTTTCAATGAAACCAGACAGTGCCTGGGGAGCACAAGGCTTCCCCTTGCATAATCCGGTCAAACCGGTTCTGGGGCACACCAGCCCCAGTCCCAGCGTGACCCTGGACAAAGGGAAAGGGGTGTAACCACCCCCTTCTTGGGTCCCACCCATAGGAGGGACCTAGCAGGTAATCCAGCCCACCAGATTCGAATAAGAGTGGGAGCAGTGCCAATGCAACTCAGATTATCCTGATGAAACATAAGAAATGAAACTCTGGACCCTTCGACATCCTACTCAACATAGAAGACTGAAGAATCTCCCTTGTGGTCAAGGAGTGACCACCCTGTGCAAACAGGCACCATCCAGCACCTCGACATCTGCTTTGTTGCAGTTCCTTCCGGAACTCGAGCGACAGAGATCAAAGAGATCAAGCTTGTCTGCCTACTTACAGCCCGATCCACAGTCCCTGCAGAGCTGAGACCCATGGAGGTGACCAGAAGCGTGGGGCACGCCATCTTGAAAAGACAACGAGACGCTGACCGTACAGCCCACGAGTGAACCTCGAAGCTGTACACCGGGGTTTGAGAAGCCCCAGCCCTGAGCCACTTTTGCACCGAAGCCCACCCCTCTACACTCGACGAGTGCTGCGTGGGGCCCTTCTGCTTTCTTTGGCTCAATGCGTTGGCCCGGTCACTTGCCAGCTGGCTTGTGGCCCCTGTGCCGACGAAACTTGAAATACAACTTGTGATTCTGGTTGCTCCAGACTTGCTTCCGCTCCTCTGAAAAGGAGCACCTGCTCTGACCCTCCTGGTCCGAGTGAGGAGCAATCTTCCAGTCCTGCGTGGATTGTTCTTGCCAAGTGTTGTTTGCTCCAATCTTGAAGCCGACTGCGCCGACGGCGAGAGCCTTTGTGGGACAACTCCTGACCTGCTCCTGGATGTCGCAGATGCCCTAGAGCCCACGTAGCAATGGAGAGAAGCTCCTTGACAACCACCTGATTGCGCCCGACATTGCCTGGTTCCGTCCTGGTTCCACCCTGGTCACTGCTCAGTGACCCAGACTCTGTCCCCTCTGCTTTCAGGTACTTTACGACTCCGATCCACCCTTGGATCACACCGGACACTTCTCCTTCACTGAGCCTGCAGCATCTTCAGCTTCAAGCACCATCAACCTGCGTGACGAAACCCGACACAACTTCGACCCTATGCACCCGCTTCCTGTGGGTGAGGTAACTCAACAACGCTGGTGTTCCCACACTGGTGTACACCTCTAGTGTATGTGTCTTAAGTTTCATCCTTCTAGGTTAAGCGGAAGTCTCCTTAACCTATAACTTAATTACTTTTACGCACTATTGACTTTGCATTGGTGCATGCGTGTGCTTTAAGCGCTGCACCCGAGTCCCGCGGGCTTTTCCCGACTTCAGCATTGCTAGTCCCGACCAGTCCCAGCGATTCCCCAGGCCCTAGGCCTGACCACTGTTCGATTGGTATCTCTTATACCACTTTCTTAATATATGGTTTGAGTGGCCACCCGGCCTCATCCATAATTGTGCAACCTTCATATGTTATACTGTGCTTTTGTTTAAACGCTTGTGCCCCTTTGCTCATAAAGAGTACTGGGGATTATTTTGAGTAATAAATACATATATTTTTATAATATATACTTGTGTGGTGTCCTTTCATTTGATATTACAGGATTGTGATTGGTATACCAGCTCGCTTAACACGATCTCTTGAGTTAAGCCTTTAAGGCGGCTTAGTCCATGCTACCCCTAGGATAGCTTGTCTAATAAGGTTGACTTATAACCAGACACCATAAGGGTTGTTTGGACTGATACAAGGTGGTTCCAGAATTGGAAATATCATATATCAGGCCAACTTCTCACATTGGTGCACAGCGGTGCGGATTTGAGCTTGCTGTTATTTTACCATTGCAATCTTTTTATCAAATTGAAAGATCACATCAAGTATCTTAGGTACATATAAACAAAAGCTTAGCATATTTAAGTTCTACTGAGCTTAGTAGTTGTAGATCAAAGGCTTAGCACACCCTGCCTACAACTCACTAGCAAGGTACAGTAGGAAAACACTCAGTGTAGGTAAGTGCATCACTTACACCTCACTATCAGTCATGTCTGACACAGGAAGAGCTTCTGGCTCTGCCCCTGTGACAGTTGACCTTACCAAGGCAACTTCCAGCTATGACAAACTTAGCCATAAAGACTTGAGCGCCGTATGCGTTGCAAGAGGGCTAAAAAGGGGTCACAACCCCACCATTCCTTCCCTTATAGCCATCCTGCAAAAGGATGACTCAGATAAGGAGAGTGCAGCTCCCTTAGAGTTAGGAGATGGAGTGAACCCCTCTGAGACTGAGCACACCCAAGAGGTGGATGAGGAGGAAGAAGAAGAGGAGGAAGAAGGCTCAGAGGTAGATGAGCCTGCTCTGAGTCAGAGGAGTAACCAGGTCCCAGTGGGGAGGCTTAGCCGAGCCAACTTGGACCTACATAGGAATGGAGAGGGCCAGCCCCTCCACAGACCCCATAACCTAATTCTCCCAGGCAATAGGAGAGTTAGATCCCCTTCCAGGGAGTCTAGCATTTCTAGTGCCTCAAGAGAATCTCAAAGGGGAATGACTTCCCCCCAGAGCAAAGAGCATAGGGCCAGGATGAGGGCTGTCCAACTTCAGATAGAGAGGGAAGAGATAGCCTTGACTCAAGCTAAACTTGCTTTAGCAAGAGAACAAAAGTTGTGTGGATTAGATTCCACTGGTGGCAGCAATATTCCTAGAGAGAAAGACAGGGGCTATGACAATAGAAACCTGACAAAAATTGTGCCCCCCTACAAGGAAGGGGATGACATCCACAAATGGATGACTGCTCTTGAGAGAGCCTGCATGGTACAGCAGGTTCCTCAGGATCAGTGGGCTGCAATTTTATGGTACTCCTTTTCAGAGAAAGGGAGGGATAGGCTCCTCACAGTTAGACCTGAGGATGCCAAAAACTACTCTGTCCTGAAGAGTGCTCTTATTGAAGGGTTTGGCCTAAACACTGAGCAATACAGGTTGTTGTTCAGAGATACCCAAAAAGCACAGAACCAGGACTGGACTGATTTTGTTGATTGTGCCACTAAGGCTCTGGAGGGTTGGCTGCAGGGAAGTAAAGTCTCAGACTATACAGGATTGTACAATCTTATGATGAGAGAACAGATCCTTAATAACTGTCAGAACCAGCTGTTGCATCAATACCTTATTGACTCTGATCTAACCTCTCCCCAAGAATTGGGAAAGAAGGCGGACAAATGGGTCAGAACAAGGATTAAGCAGAAACCCCAGAACCAAGGTGGTGACCAGAAGAAAACAGACCAGAAGGGTGGGAATCAGAAAGATAAAGAAAAGGACCAGAAGTCGTCAGGCCCCCAAACTAGTAATAAGGAGGGTGGTTCCCAAAATGGAGACAAGAAAAAGAAGAATGATGGCCCAAAGAAACCTTGGTGTAATACCTGCAAATCAGTTTCACACTGGGGCAGTGAATGCACCAAGAAAAATCCAGTCCCCACAACTGTAGCTCCTAAAGCACCTGCACCCCCTAGTACAGTTAGCAGTGGTGGTACACAGCCAAAGGGTATAGTAGGGTTAACCCTGGGTACTGAGATGGAATCTGGCCTTGTCAGAATCCCTACTCAGGCTGTTCTGCTTTATGATGTGGACTTATCTTTGTCCACTACTGTGAGCCCCAGTAACCTGGGCAAGTATAGGCAGACGCCTTTGATAAATGAGAAACTGGCTCAGGCCTACAGGGACACTTGTGCCAGTGTCACTATGGTGACACCTAACTTTGTGGACCCTGGTCAGATTGTACTAAGTGAGAATTACCTAGTGACCAATGCAAGCAACGCCACTACTACACATAGTGTGGCTGTTGTGAACTTCTCCTGGGGAGGGGTAACTGGCCTAAAGAAAGTTGTGGTGAGTGCAGACCTCCCAGTAGACTGTCTGTTAGGCAATGATCTGGAAAACTCAGTTTGGTCAGAAGTGGAGTATAGGACTCATGCAGAAATGCTAGGGATTTCAACACATGTCCTTGCAGTGACAAGTACTCAGGCTAAGAAGTGCCTTCCTGAACCAATGGTGGATCTTGGAACAATAGACCAACCACAACCCTAGAGAAAGAGCAAGAGGGTTAAAGCTGTGCCTTCCCACGTGGCCCAGGTTGAGGATCAGCCTTCACAGGAAGCTGATTCTGCAGTCCAAGAGGAGATTGTCTCTGAGGAACTTGAGCCTGATCAGGTTGAGTTTCTGGGGACAGGGGGACCCTCAAGGGCAGACCTGGGGCAGGCCCAATTAGCTTGCCCTTCCCTTGAACCCCTCAGACAGCAGGCTGCTGCTGAGGCTGCAGGGAATGCTCAAGGTTCCCATAAAGTATATTGGGATGATGGCCTCCTTTATTCAGAGGCTAGAGACCCCAAGCCTGGTACAACCAGGAGGTTGGTCATACCGTTGCAATTTAGGGGCTTCCTTCTAACCTTGGCCCATGATATTCCCCTTGCAGGACACTTAGGCCAGAACAAGACTTGGGACAGGCTTGTCCCTCACTTTCACTGGTCTCATATGTCAGAAAATGTCAAGGAGTTTTGTCGTTCCTGTGTCACTTGCCAAGCCAGTGGTAAGTCAGGCGGCACCACAAAGGCCCCCCTGATACCACTACCTATGGTGGGGGTACCCTTTGAAAGAGTTGGAGTAGACATTGTGGGTCCCATGGATCCTCAAACAGCATCTGGGCACAGATTTATACTGGTGGTAGTGGATCATGCCACCAGGTATCCAGAGGCAATTCCCCTGAGGACCACAACAGATCCTGTTGTGGCAAAAGCTCTCATTGCAGTTTTCTCAAGAGTGGGCTTTCCAAAGGAGGTTCTTTCAGACAGAGGTACAAACTTCATGTCTGGATACTTAAAAGCAATGTGGAAGGAGTGTGGAATAAACTATAAGTTTACCACACCCTATCGCCCACAGTGCAATGGGCTTGTGGAGAGATTCAACAAGACCCTCAAGGGAATGATAAAAGGATTACCAGAGAAGCTTAGGCGGAAATGGGACACCCTTTTACCCTGCTTGCTCTTTGCTTACAGAGAGGTCCCACAGAAGGGGGTTGGCTACAGCCCTTTTGAACTTTTGTTTGGCCACCCTGTGAGGGGTCCATTGTGTTTGGTGAAGGAAGGATGGGAGTTACCTCTCAAAAAGCCTAAACTAGATGTGGTGGACTATGTACTTGGTCTCCGCTCCAGGATGGCTGAATACATGGAGAGAGCATCCAAAAACCTGGAGGCCAGTCAAGAACTTCAGAAAGCTTGGCATGACCAAAAGGCTGTTCTGGTTGAGTTCCAGCCAGGGCAGAAGGTGTGGGCGTTGGAGCCAATGGCCCCAGCAGCACGCCAGGACAAATGGACTGGACCCTACCCTATTGTTGAAAAGAAGGGAGAAGTCACCTATGTGGTTGACTTTGGAACCCCTAGAAGCCCCCACAGGGTGCTTCATGTAAAACATTTGAAAGCATTTGTGGACGGAGGAAATGAGCTTGCTCATGGCCACAGATGGGGAACAGGAGGAAGAGAGTGACCCTCTCCCAGACCTACTTTCCCAGAACCCTGATGATGGTTCATTTGATGGAGTAGCCTTGGCAGGCAGCCTCACTGAGCAGCAACAGGTGGACTGCAGATAGGTGTTGCAGGCCCACAGACACATGTTTTCACTCACACCCAGTCAAACTAACTGGTGCACCCATGAGGTGGACACTGGTGACAGTCTGCCTGTGAAGAATAAAATCTACAGGCAACCTGACCACGTCAGGGATTGTATAAAGGCTGAGGTGCAAAAGATGTTGGGGCTTGGAGTGATTGAGCCATCTGAGAGCCCATGGGCTAGCCCAGTGGTCCTTGTGCCAAAACCTCATACCCAAGATGGAAAGAGAGAAATGAGGTTTTGTGTGGACTACAGAGGTCTCAATGCTGTCACTAGGACAGATGCACATCCCATTCCAAGTGCAGATGAGCTCATTGATAAATTGGCTTCTGCCAAGTTTCTGAGCACGTTTGATTTGACAGCTGGCTACTGGCAGATCAGGTTAGCTGAAGAGTCAAAAGCCAAAACAGCATTCTCTACCCTTAGTGGACATTATCAATTTGTGGTAATGCCCTTCGGTTTGAAGAATGCACCTGCCACCTTCCAAAGGTTGGTGAATCAAGTCCTTGCTGGGTTGGATGACTTTTGTCCAGCAATACCTAGATGATATTGCTGTCTTTAGCTCCACCTGGGAGGATCACCTGATCCACCTGAAGAAGGTTCTGGAGGCCCTGCAAAAGGCAGGCCTGACTATCAAGGTTACTAAGTGCCAGATAGGGCAGAGCAAGGTTGTGTACCTGGGCCACCTAGTAGGTAGGGGTCAGGTTCAACCACTGGAGAGCAAGATCCAGACCATACAGGACTGGGCTCCTCCAACTACCCAGACACAAGTCAGAGCCTTCTTGGGCCTGACTGGGTATTACAGAAAATTTGTAAAGAACTATGGGTCCATTGTGACACCATTAAATGACTTGACATCCAAGAAGATGCCAAAAAAGGTTCAGTGGACAGTTAGCTGTCAAAAGGCATTTGATGACCTGAAGAAGGCCATGTGCTCTGCACCTATCCTGAAGAGTCCTGACTACTCCAAACAGTTCATTGTACAGACAGATGCTTCTGAGTTGGGGGTGGGAGCTGTGCTTTCACAACTGAATACCGATGGTCAAGACCAGCCCATTGCTTTTATTAGCAGAAGGCTGACCCCCAGGGAGAATCGTTGGTCAGCTATTGAGAGGGAGGCCTTTGCTGTGGTTTGGGCCCTGAAGAAGTTGAGGCCATACTTGTTTGGAACTCACTTCCTAATTCAGACAGACCATAAGCCCCTCTTGTGGCTAAATCAGATGAAGGGTGAAAATCCCAAACTGCTCAGGTGGTCCATTTCCCTACAGGAGATGGACTTTACAGTGGAGCACCGCCCAGGGATTGACCATGGTAATGCAGATGGTCTCTCCAGCTACTTCCACTTAGAACATGAAGACTTATCTAGTCAAGGTTAAGTTTAATTTCCCTGCATTTGGGGGGGGGGGGTTGTGTTGGAGAGTAAGGTCTGCTATCCTATGGTCACCCCAAATTTTTGCTTTTTGCTTCACTGGTTTTCGACTTACTGAGGCTGTGGGCCTGCTAATCAGACCCCCAGCCTGCTGTTCTCTCTCTAAATTCATAATACATGTGCTATAGGTACATACCACAATTGGAAATGGACTCCTTGTCAGCCCCTGTACCATGCACTATAGGTGCTCAGGGCATAGGTGCCAACAAGGCCTACCAGGGGCTGCAGCATATCTTTTGCCACCCCTGGCTGGTTCTTAAATGGACACAACTGGCTGATCACTCAGCTGGGGCAAGTTGGTGTAATCACTCCTTGCTTAGATATAGTATACCTATATCTAAACCTATATCTGGACACATATATACCTGTGAGTCACTCCTATGGCAGGCCTTAACAATCCTGGAGGCAGAGTGCGTGGTTTTATGTGAGATGGGACTCTAGCATGAGCTGAGCCTGTCTGCAGCTGTCGGGACCAATTCCCTTAGCTGTTCCGGGATAATGCCAAACCATATACTATTAAGTGCATTATAATCCTTGCGGTTATGTTAACTTTGGCTTGGCTTTATCAAAACATGACGTGTAAGGTGTCATACGATTTGGAAAACTATCCCCTCGACAGTCCTGTCGACGGGGATAGCATTCCACCCCTCTAGAGGGTGAAGACATGTTACTTTACTAAAACGAGGTTGATTTTTAAAAGAGCCTCAGATCCACAAAATGGATGCTTCTGCCACAGACACGAGCCTGACCCCCTGTAGCTGACCGAAACTCAGCCAAGGAGGCCTGGACAAAGGATTTCCTGTCACAGGGAGGTGTCACACCACCCCAGACAGGAGATAGTGGATTGTAGCAGGGAGGTTTTAATGAAACCAGACAGTGCCTGGGGAGCACAAGGCTTCCCCTTGCATAATCCGGTCAAACCGGTTCAGGGGCACACCAGCCCCAGTTCCAGCGCGACCCTGGACAAAGGGAAAGGGGTGTAACCACCCCCTTCCTGGGTCCCACCCATAGGAGGGCCCTAGCAGGTAATCCAGCCCACCAGATTCGAATAAGAGTAGGAGCAGTGCCAATGCAACTCAGATTATCCTGATGAAACATAAGAAACGAAACTCTGGACCCTTCAACATCCTACTCGACGTAGAAGACTGAAGAATCTCTCTTGTGGTCAAGGAGTGACCACCCTGTGCAAACAGGCACCATCCAGCACCTCAACATCTGCTTTGTTGCAGTTCCCGCCGGAACTCGAGTGACAGAGATCGACGAGATCAAGATTGCCTGCCTTCTTACAGCCCGATCCACAGTCCCTGCAGAGGTGAGACCCGTGGACGCCACCGGATGCGTGGGGCATGCCATCTTGAAAAGACCACGAGACGCTGACCGTGCAGCCCACGAGTGACCCTCGAAGCTGAACACCGGGGTTTGAGAAGCCCCACCCCTTAGCCACTTTTGCACCGAAGCCCACCCCTCTACACTCGACGAGTGCTGCGTGGGGCCCTTCTGCTTTCTTTGGCTCAACGCGTTGGCCTGGTCACTTGCCAGCTGGCTTGTGGCCCCTGTGCTGACGAAACTTGAAATACGACTTATGATTCTGGTTGCTCCAGACTTGCACCCGCTCCTCTGAAAAGGAGCACCCGCTCTGACCCTCCTGGTCCGAGTGAGAAGCAATCTTCCAGTCCTGCGTGGATTGCTCTTGCCAAGTGTTGTTTGCTCCAATATTGAAGCCGACTGCGCCGACGGTGAGAACCTTTGTGGGACAGCTCGTGACCTGCTCCTGGACATCGCAGATGCCCTAGACCCCACGTAGCAGTGGAGAGAAGCTCCTCGACAACCACCTGATTGCGCCCGACATTGCCTGGTTCCGTCCTGGTTCCACCCTGGTCACTGCTGAGTGATCCAGGCTCTGTCCCCTCTGCTTTCAGGTACTTTACGACTCCGATCCACCCTTTGATCACACCGGACACTTCTTCTTCACTGCGCCTGCAGCATCTTCAGCTTCAAGCACCAGCAACCTGCGTGACGAAACCCGACACAACTTCGACCCTATGCACCCGCTTCCTGTGGGTGAGGTAACTCAACAACGCCGGTGTTCCCACACTGGTGTACACCTCTAGTGTATGTGTCTTAAGTTTCATCCTTCTAGGTTAAGCGGAAGTCTCCTTAAACTATAACTTTCTAACTTTTACGCACCATTTACTTTGCATTGGTGCATGCGTGTGCTTTAAGCGCTGCACCCGAGTCCCGCTGGCTTTTCCCGACTTCAGCATTGCTAGTCCCGACCAGTCCCAGCGATTCCCCAGGCCCTAGGCCTGACCACTGTTCGATTGGTATCTCTTATATCACTTTCTTAATATATGGTTTGAGTGGCCACCCGGTCTCATCCATAATTGTGCAACCTTCATATGTTATACTGTGCTTTTGTTTAAACGCTTGTGCCCCTTTGCTCATAAAGAGTACTGGGGATTATTTTGAGTAATAAATACATATATTTTTATAATATATACTTGTGTGGTGTCCTTTCATTTTATATAACAGGATTGTGATTGGTAAAACAGCTCGCTTAACACGACCTCTTGAGTTAAGCCTTTAAGGCTGCTTAGTCCATGCTACCCCTAGGATAGCTTGTCTAATAAGGTTGACTTACAACCAGACACCATAAGGGTTGGTTGGACTGATACAAGGTGGTTCCAGAATTGGAAACATCATATATCAGGCCAACTTCTCACAGTAGTTCACACAGAATCTTAACTCTGGTTTTCCTCCCTTGTGATGATGCATGCACACCAGAACTACTGTGCTGGCCCAGGGACAACTGGAGGGCTAAATAATCCGTACCTCTAGCATATTGGCAAAATCTGCTTCAATGCTAGCCTTGACTTTGGTCTGACAGTCTACAAATGTTGCTTTTGATAGGTAAACTGTCACCTGTGTCCACATCATGTATGTACCATGTTGTCAGTCCAGGGATCAAGGAAAATAACTCAGTAAACTTCCAAAGCAATGTGTAACAGTTCTTTTGCTGCTGCCTTGTCAAAGTGGAAGAGCAAACTACTCCCTCCTCTCAGCCATCTTTGACATTGGTGGGCATCAGGTCTGAGAGAGATTCACTCTCCTCCTACTCTCCACCATCTGTCACAATGAGCATAGTAATGTCAGCTCTATCATGATGTAACTTGAGCCTACTCGCATCTATCTCCCTGTGTGGGTTTCTTGGGGTACCCAAGTCCATCAAGTATATGACTTCTCTCTTGTTTTCCAATATAAGGTAAGGCCCAGTCCATTTGTCTTGGAGTACTCTTGGTGTCACAGGCTCTAACACCCAAACCAATTGCACAGCCACGTTTTCTACCAGTGAAGCCTTTTGGTCATACCAGTGCTTCCCAAACTTATGGCTGGCCTCCAAGTCTTTGTTTGCCTTCTGCATGTACTGGGAAAAAGACCTAACACATAATCTAGGATGTCTTGTTTGGGTTCCTTGAGCGGTCTCCCCCAACATTCTCTAACCAAACTTAAAGGACCACTCACACGGTGTCCAAAGAGTATTCAAAGGGACTGAATCTGCTCCTTTCTGGGGAACCTCCCCATAAGCAAACAGCCATGGGAGAAGTATATCCCATCTCCTCGAGAGTCTATCAGACAAACCCATGATCATGCCCTTCATGGTCTTCTTAAATCATTTAAAAGTCCATTACATTGTGGATGATAGGGTAGGGTGAACTTAGAAGCCAACTCACACTCATCCCACATTGCTTTCAGATAGACAGACATGAGGTTTGTGCCCCTATCTAGTACAACCTCCTTTGGGATCCCACTCTTGTAAAAATTCCATGTAGGGCTTTAGCTATGTCTTGCTTTACACTCCTGTTAGACCTGACATCTTTGGCGTGGTTTCCCACTATCTTTTTGCCTCTACCTCCTGTATTTTTATGCTTTGCTGGATTTCGTCTTTGCTGGTTTAGATGCTTTGGGCAATTTGCCACTGCTGTTCAGTGTCAAAGTGCAAGTGCTCCCTGTGTAAATTGTCTTTATGATTGGTTATCCATGATTGGCATATTTGTGTCACCAAGAAGTCCCTAGTGAAGTGCACTGAGTGTGCCAGGGCTGGTGATAACAAATGTTACTAGTGGGCCTGCAGCACTGATTGTGCAAAGTATTTAAACTAAAGTAACTCATTCTGAGAAAGTATATTTTGTAATGTAATGTATAATGTAATTACAATGTAATGTAAAAAATAAAATATCTAAAAATAAATAGTTTAAAAAATGTAGTAAATCAGTATAAAAAAAATATAACAATTAATACATTTAAAAATTGTTATTTACAAAACCTTCTAAATTCACTGAAAAAAGGTTTCAGGCCTGATATAGTTAGGAATTAGCATTTAAAAAAACCTTTGATATTCACTGAAAAAACCATAGGTTTCAGGACTGATATAGTTAGGAATTAGCATTTAAAAAACCTTTGAAATTTACTGAAAAAACTGTACGTTTTAGGGGTGTTATAGTTAGCTGGACATTTCAGTTGTACTAACTATATCTCGCTGAAGTAGCTGGCCTCAGCCAGACCCACTAGTGCAAGGGGTTCGCCCTTCTCGGCACAAGTTCTCAGACCATTAGAAAGAAGTTGGCACAGAAACTAGAATACAAAAGAGTATATTTATTACACCTCATGAGGTGGTGCCACTGTTCAAACAGTACCCTTCGGCATTGCAAGAAGTAGCACACTGAACTAAGAATGCGTGGTTTATTTATACCCACACAGGGGCTCAGAAGAAGGCGGTACAAACACAAGAGCGCAGTTTATGTACATATAGGCAATATCGAGAGGAACAATCGATCAGTGGGAGGAGTTACAAGTTTTGGGGGTCGTCAAACACATTCCTATCTGGAACTAATCACTAACAGATGTGGACTCTACTTGACATGCGCGAAAGTGGGGGATGCTAAATATAACTTGTTGCCGGGCAGATTTCAAGCGTCGTGAACAGGAAGATAGGACAAAGCACATGGTCGACACGAGGCAACATGAGGCAGACAAGATGGCTGCTGTGAATACAAAATGGAGTCTGCCAACTGTCAAGTTAACAGTTAAACCCAAGATACCAAGATCTCAGGATGTCAAGATATTAAGATATTGAGATGTCTTCTGCTAATGCTTAATCCATTTGCCTGTCAATTTACAACAGACGACCTTTTCAGCATTAGCTGAAGACATTCGCCTTTCTAGGATAGTCTAAATACTCATCTCGTATATCTATTCGCATCATATCGATCACTTCTCTATCTAGTACACGTTGTGCTTTCATTTTCACAATATTCTCTTTAGTTGGCATACAAGTAGTAATACACATGGAGCATAACATTGAGCCACAATGAATACACATACAGCAAGTAAAAATCATTGCAATTGCAATACATAGAACAGTCAATAGTTTCCAACCCCAGGCAGTAACTAGAGCCCAAAACCATCCAGAATAGGACCAAGTATCATTTTTCGTATGGATATCTGTAGCTATCTTATGTAATTTAAAAATCGCATCATACACTGTTGGCGAGTTGTCTGGGATATACATGCAGCAACTACTACCAATAATTTTACATGCTCCTCCTCGATCTGCTAACATAACATCAAGGACCATTCTATTTTGGAGTGCTACAATTCTTGCCACTTGTAGCTCTTCTGTAATATTCCCTAATGCAATAGCAGTTTGATTAGTGACAGCTTCAACCACTCTAGTTAATCGTCTTACTTTTTTACTATTCAGAGCAGCACCCACAAAGGAAAAAAATCCCAAATTAAAATCAACATATTGCTGTAGACTAGTATCAATTTGATCCACTTCATCAGTGCTTATAGTTCTCTTACTTCTATTCAACGAAACATTTTAATACAGTTTAAAATCTCGATGGTATGACACAGGTGCCAGAAAGACAGGTGGTAATAGAAAAGAAACATAGCATACGCCAGACCAACCCATTTGTAACTGATGATACCCATTATTGCCACAGACTAGGTACGTATTATGCGAAGCTAAAAAGGAACTATTATTTGCCCCATCTATATTTAATACTGTAATGCAGTCACTAACACCTACTGAAATTCGTCCAGCACTTTGCACGCACAAATCAGCTCTGGCATTTGTTACAGTAATTACAAAAGGTTAATTTTTGGCAAAGTCTCTTGTATGGGTGAAAACATATGGCGTTGAGAAATTGTCCGGTCGGTATTCCTCCCATTCCCATATAGTTCCATTAGCCTGAGGATACCCATCTTTGTCCTGAGTGATAACACTCTTTGTTTAGACGGAAAAGAAGTCCTCCTATTGTAGGCTTCCTAGTCGCGAATAGCAGTGTATACCAGGCTCGACAAGAGCCATTGTGCGAAAAAGGAAGCTGTATAAACGGGGTTCCTCCTTTCTTTTGATGCGCCAGAATCATACCACATATCCAACAGTTGGTGGTGTTGGTAGCGCTATGGGTGTGCTGAAGCATCTGAACAAATGTATTATTTAAGTAGGATTCTCTGTGTTTGTGTTCATGATATGGAAGAGTAAAATGCTGATGCTCTTCTGGAACAGGAGTAGTAACAACAAATAATTCACGGGCAGGGATCATCATTTCAATAGACCAAGTGATCACTGCTATAATTGTCAAAGTAGCAAACAATCCTACAACACCAAATATGTGTTTTTTATTCATTTCACCAGCAAAGTCAACTTCTTCTAAAAAACTAAGAAAATACAAAAAGAAAAAACAAAAATGACCCTAAGAGCTCTTCTCCCGAGGGTAGACGTTGATTTCTTCACCGAAGATCAAGACGGGTGTCACTACACTAGGCAGGGCTGATCCCCCCCCCTTGTCATATCAGCATTCCGTTTCCACTACCCAGGGCGGTTGTTCAACCTGTCTCTGAAAAAACTGTAGACTCTTTTCTCGGCCTCAAGTTGTATCGTGATCCTCCAGGAGTCGGCTGGTCCGGGAAGAACTCTGCAGATTCGTCAGATGGCAAAGCTCGGCCTTTCTCCGTGTTCAAGATCTCTCGATGATCGTTCAGCACAGCCGGTTCCACCAAGGTCGACAATACCTTGCGACAATGGGTACTATGCACCCAATTTTTCTTGTTGGTGACTCGAACCGCTGTTCTTGTGGTGAGGAGAACTTGCTCTGGTCCACGCCATCTCGGTTCCAAGCTGCTCGACCTCTCAAACGATTTCAGCATAACAAAGTCACCAGGTCGGAGTGCATGGCCATCACCTGTGGATCTGTCGGGGAGTGCTTCTCGAACCTGTTGATGAATAGAAACCAAACTATCAGTTAATTGTGCCAAATAGTCATTCATTAAGACACAAGGTACATCATACACAGAACTCGGTTTTGGAACTCCCCAAATATTCATAGGCCTTCCAAGCACCACCTCGTAAGGGGTGAGGCCTGTTCGAGAATGTGGAACTGATCTAATTGCCAACAATGCCAAAGGCAACGCATCTGGCCAAGTCAAAGATGTAGAAGCCTGTATCTTCGCTATTTTCAACTTCAGAGTAGCATTATACCTTTCCACCAATCCTGCTGATTGTGGATGAAACACTGCATGAAACTTTTGCTTAATTCCTAATCCTTTCAGGACATACTTGATAACTTCCCCAATAAAATGAGGTCCGTTATCATTCCATAGGAGTCTGCAAACACCGAATCTAGGAAAGAATTCCTTCAGCAACACTTTCGCTGTCGTAATAGCAGTATTATCCTTCGTGGGGTACGCTTCAATCCACTTACTGAAAGCACAAACCACCACTAAAACATCCTTCAAGTTATTACAACACTCAAGTTGGATATAGTCCATTTGCAGGACTTCAAAAGGTGCAGTTAGTGTAGCAAATCCTCCAGCTGGAGTTCGCGTCGCTTTTCCAGGATTATATTGCAAATAAATCAAACAGGACTGTACTACTCTCTTAGCTGTGCTAGCAATTTCTGGATGCTCCCAAACTTGCGTAAGCAATTTCGTTATTGCTGAAGCTCCAACATGTGCTAGCCCATGTGCCATCTGAACCATAGGTTGTACAAAAGCTATAGGTAACTTCCATCTATCCATCTGCTTATTCCGCCAGCAACCCTCGTCATCCAACTCTCCTTCTTCTTGCCATTGTTCATGTTCCTTTACAGAAGCAGATTTCTGTATCTCTCGCACTTCCTGCCTAACATCATGCCAACGCTCAGCCTGCGACTTCACTACATACATGGAAGTAGTGCTTCTCTGCGTCGCAGTTTCATGTGCCACATGATCTGCAAAGGCATTACCTTGTCCAATCCTGTCTGTCACTTTCTTGGGTGCACTACATTTTACAATGCCTATTTTCTTAGGATATGTCAATGCAGTCAAAAGATTATGCACTAAGTCTCTGTGCATTATATGCATTCCATGAGATGTAAGAAAGCCTTTTTCCTTCCAGAGTAGGCCGAAATCGTGCGCCACTCCAAAAGCATAGCAGCTATCTGTATAGATGTTCACACATAAATCTTTGCTAAGCTCACATGCTCGTGTCAGGGCTATCAATTCAGCTGCTTGAGCCGTTTTCTGTGGTATACGAGCTGTCTCCACTATTGTTTCAAGAGTAGTGATTGCATACGCGGCTGGCGTCGTACCATCCGGTAATCTCAAACAAGACCAATCAACCCATAATTCACCATCCAGATCTGGAAGGGGCGTATCCTGCAAATCAATGCAACCCTTTGTCTGTTCCTCAGTCAAGAATATACAATCATGTGTTTCTAATGACTGAGGCTGAGTCGCCGGATACGGTAACAAAGTAGCTGGGTTTAAGGTTGCACATCTCTTCAATGTAATATGAGGAGCTAACAATGTTAGTTCATATCCTGTCAGACGAGCGTTAGTTAAGTGCTGCGTCTTTGTCTGGTTTAAAAGGGCATCAACAGCATGAGGTACCAACACTAACAGCTTATGTGACAGGACTATTCCTTCACTCTCTCGTATTGACACAGCCGTTGCTGCAACTGAGCGAAAACATCCAGGCAATGCTCGAGCAACAGGATCAAGAACTGCTGAAAAATATGCACAGGGACGCTGCTTATCGCCATGTAACTGAACTAAAACTGACAATGCGCATCCATCTTTCTCATGCACGTAACGTGTAAAAGGCTTCGTGTAATCTGGTGTACCTACACTGGTGCTGAACAAAGGTCTTGTCGTAACTGCCGAAAAGCAGTTTCACATTCATCTGACCAAGGAGGAGGTATTGGAGTGTCTTTTGTCAAAAGTGCTAGCAAATATTTAACAATATACGAAAATCCCAAAATCCATTGTCTACAAAAAGAAGTAAGTCCAAGAAATGCACGCACTTCTTTCTGTGTGGTAGGTACTGGTGTATCTAAAATTGCTTGTATGCGATCTGATGTCAATGCACGTCCCTCCTTAGACAAAAGGTGACCTAAGTAGGTTACCTTTGGTCTACAATATTGTAATTTCTTTCGTGACACTTTGTGATGATGCGAAGCAAGGAAAGAAAGCAAAGACAGAGTGCACTTTTCACATTGATCAGAGGTATCGGCTGCCAACAAGATGTCATCGACATATTGTATGAGAGCCACACCTTCAGGTAAAGCAAAGGAATCAAGTTCTCTTTTCAGTGCTTGACTGTAAATACTCGAACTCTCAGTATAGCCTTGAGGAACTCTACAAAATCTATACGATCGATTATTCAAAGTGAAACCGAACAGATATCGGCTATCAGGATGAATAGGGATCGAAAAGAAAGCGTTCTTCAAGTCTATAACCGAAAAAGTAGTCGCTGTTGGAGGCAATCGTGGTAACACAGCACTCTCCTTGACAATGATGTGTACTGGTGGAATGACCATTTGGCCCACATCAGTGTCCGAGTTAGCCCACAACGTTTCAGGGAGTGAAGCCAATGCAATATCCTCTTTGACAAGACAAGCTCTTTCAGGCATGGAGTAATTGTCATTACCATTGTCAAAATGACACGCACTCCTTCAGTAGAGCATCGTATTGTGGCTCTAAAGTACTTAAGCATATCAAGACCCACAATGTTGTCTGGTGTATTTGGAGAAAGCAAAAACGGACATGGAGCACTAAACTTATCAACATGAAATGCAAGTGGTTGTGAAAGTGGGCTAAGAGAAGGTTTTCCATCGAAACCTATCGAAGTAATAGTTACGTCAGACAGGGGAGCCCTTGGAACCAATTGTTTAGACAAAGCTCTACGAGTAGCTCCTGTATCAACCAGAAACCGATCAGTAGAACCCAAAACATGTGCTGTAACATAGGGACCTGTCTGATCTACTGGAACTTCAACTGATTCCGTACCCCATCCTAGGCAATCCTAAGCATGAGCTGAATCGTAAAGATCGGGCTGCACATAATCGGACATTTGATACTGATTTCGTCGGTCGAAAGTATTAGGCCTTTCCTGTGTTCATACATAAGTGTCAAATCGGGCATGATCATTTGCGTTTCCTCCAGGCCCTGAATAACCAAAACGATTCCTCATTTGTCCCCGACCTCGCGGACCCTGTTGAGCACGCAACACTGAACAATTGGCCATCCAATGACCAAATTGCTTACAGTATGCACATTGATTAATAGCCAAATTCGCACGAGCATGAGGTGGGTGAAAAGACCCACGGCCGCCTCGATCGTGCCTCTAGAAGGCAGACCATAAACCTGAGCTAGCATAACGTTTGTTATTAAATCCTTCGACTTCTTATCTTCATTACCCTTCGCTTCTAATTCTTGGCGCTCATAATATTGAGCCATCGTCAAAACAGATGCTGGGGAAGATGTAGTCCAAGAACTTTCACTGGCTTTTAAACAGCTAGCTATCCCTGGTAACAAATTCGTAACATACTTGTCGGCAAACAGATGTCTGCCTGTATCATCGGTCAAAGACTGACCACTGAAATCATGAAAAGCTTCTTCAAAACGTGTAAAGAAATCAGAAACCAAGTCATCTACCTTTTGTTTACATGATGCTAACACAGTTTAATAATTTTTTTTAGGGGGAATAACCGTTTTAAGTTTAGTTAATATAGCTGCAGGGAGATCTAAAATCAACTTATGCAGCTTTTGAGCGGGTTTCCTTTCCTTTTTTTTTTTTTTTAATATTTTTATTAGCATCATGAGGAATAAGCAAAGTATAAAACGTAAAATTCATAAGTACATACAGAGATAACTCATTCCATAAAATAACATGAGCAAGGAAAAAAATTAAATCATAAAGCATCAAAGACATTACATAACAGAGAGAAGAAAAAAAAGAATATTAGTCTTATTACATTATTAGTCCCCAAATTCTTTCCACTTTCAATTTAGTTTGCAATCCCCTGGTTAACGCTAAAGCAAATTCCATATCGTAAATTTCCTTTTCAAGACTCCACCATTCCATGACCGTAGGTGGGTTTTGTTGGATCCAAACCCTTGCTATTGTAACTCTGGCACAAGTAATTAAAATGTTCATCAGATCAACTTGGGGCCCACTCCCCACAGATATGCCAACAAGCACATCTAAAGATGTTAATATAATTGGACGAGCGAGCTACAGAGATAAAACTTTAGTTACTCCGTTCCAAAATTCAGTTAGTTGTGGGCACGTAAAAAACATGTGATTAATATCAACTGCTCTATGATCGCATTTTGGGCACTTCGTGCGATCACTACTGCTGTTATTAGTTGCCCATTTCAATATTCTGTCAGGAGTGTAATAAAGCTGGCATATAGTTTTGCGTAGCTGCAGCTTAAGGTTAGAGGAATGGACAGAGCGGCTTAAGCTATTTAAAGAGGAAGTTATCAGATTTGGTGTAACATCAATTTCAAGTTTCCTGCTCCATTTCTCTGTTAACTTTGCAGAGTTGTCACTTCTGAAGCCTCTAAAAATTCTATATCTGATACTAATCAGTGCCTTATCTGTTTCCCTGTAGATACAATTCCATAGGTCAGAGTCTAAAATAGAAGTAAGACCTAGCTTCTGTACAAAATAATCCCTCATCTGATAATACTTAAACCGAGCCCCCTCTGTAAGATTATAACAATCCTTCAGTTTTTCAAATATAATAAAACCCCTGTGGTCATACAAATCCCCCAGCGATTTTATGCAAGAAACTGATAGAACTAAACCAGCTGGGTTGTGAAATATTTCCGGAAAGCCAGGATTGGACCACAGAGGGGTTCTAGAATGAAATAAGGAAGCTTTACACTTAACAAGCAGAGAGCGCCAGATACTAATAGTGTCCCGTGCTGTCTTAAATTTCACCCATTTAAAATAGTTTGGGTCATTTAATCTGTAAAGGAACATGTTTACATCCTCCCCCAACATGAATTTATGAAAAAAAAATCTATTATTGGGGATCGCCAAACTACGAAAACGAGTCAGGAAAGCAGACCAAAAATAAGATCTAATGTCTGGGAGATCTAAACCACCCTGGTTGAATGGAAGTTTAAGTAAGGTGATAGCACGACAAGCTTTTTTATAACCCCAGATGAAGCTACTAATTATGCCATCTAGTCTATTAAAATACGAATTGTCTACCCGTAAAGGGATGGAACGGAAGAGATATAAATATTTAGGGAAAATATTCATTTTGACCAAATTTATTCGACCAATGATACTTAAAGGTAATTTATGCCATTTCTTCAGTGATGTAATAGTTTCTTTTAATAATGACTCATAATTTAAATCACATATTGAAGTAATGTTAGCTGAAAATGTTACCCCTAAATTGATAGCTGCCTCACATACCCCCGTCACAGGAGTAGGTGACTTATAGTTCATGACAATTTGGGTCTTACCGGTATTAAGCCTGTATCCTGAAACCAAACCGAATTTTTTTGCCTCCGTTACGATACCCTTCATTGCTTCTGACACATTTGTAGAATATATTGCAATGTCGTCAGCATAGACGGTTATTTTAAGAGAGTTTGAGCCAAATACAAAAGGAGAAATCTGGTCCTGGTTCTGTAAAGCTATTAGAAATGGTTCCATTATAAGGGCGAATAACAGAGGTGACAGAGGGCACCCCTGTCTCGTCCCTCGCTTTATTGAGAAGATAGGGGAGCACTTTCCCATGTAGCTAATTTTACCAGTAGCTTATCGTATAGAGACTGAATCCATTTCAGGAATTGGCCTTTTAATACCAAAAGCCTGCAGAGTGGTCCACAGGAAGCCCCACCCCACTCGGTCAAACGCTTTCTCTGCATCAAGTAAAATCACACCGAGTGGGGATGGCTCAACCCGTGCCACATCAAACGCCGTGATGGCCATATTGATATGAGCTGTGGTGTCTCTCTTTGGAATGAACCCATGTTGCTGGGGTGATACCAGTTGTGACATTAGTGGTGCCAACCGAGTTGCAAGAATCTTTGCAAATATTTTAGCCTCACTATTTATAAGTGATATGGGTCTATAAGACCCTCGTTCATCGGCTGGTTTATTTAAAAAAAATAAAAATATTTGAGTAGAATTCCAGGATTTGGGAGCTTGATCCCCATTCCCGATAGCCTGAATAACCTTAGACAAAAGTAATATCAATTCCTCCGTACAAGTTTTATATAATTCTAAGGGGATCGAATCTTCCCCAGTTGCTTTACCAAATGAAAGGGAGTTAATAGCAGTTCTAATTTCCGCTACTGTGATGTTGGTCAGTAATAGGTCAGATTGTTCATCATCCATATTTTTTACTTTATTTAAAGCAATATATCTTAGTATCTTATCTTCAGTAACCTCATTTTCGGGTGTATAAAGATCCTTATAATACAGAGCAAATTGTTGCAGGATCGATTTAGGGTCCTTATATATCTGATTTTTAGCTCCTTTAATGTCCTTAATAGCCATTTGAGCCCTATCTTCAGAAACTTGGTATGCTAGAATTTTTCCTATCCTTTCACCGCCTTCGTATTGAGTCAATTGAAATTTTTTTAATTTAACAATGCTTTTATACCCTAAAGATATTTTTAATGCAGACTTTAGTTCTATTAATTTAAAACCTAGTTCTTCCGTGTTAGCCACCCCTGTCAATATAGCTTTGGCTAATTGATTTTCAATAGAGAGTATATCTGCAATCATTCTCTCATTTTGGCATTTGCACTCCTTATTTTGTCGCCAAATATATAGTTGTGCAAACCCGCGGATGCTGGCCTTACATGCATCCCAGACTATCCTTGGTGAGGTTGAATTCAAATTTATACTAACAAATTCTTTTAAATGATCTTTCAGTTGACTTAAAAAGGCTGAATCTAAAAATAAATATCTGGGGAATGAAAAAGACCTAGGGCTTTGCCTTTCTATTGCAATATCAAACGAAAGAAGAATAGGGTTATGGTCCGAGGTAACTCTTGGGCAAATTACCATAGTACTAGATTCCAAAATTGTGTCCGAGACCCAGGCCATATCTATACGTGAACATAGTTTATGTGCGGCAGAGTAGTAAGTGTAGCCAGCTGTATTTGGATGCAGGTATCACCATGCGTCTTTAATGGAATGAATGGAGGCAAGATCTAAAATTGCAGCCCGAGTTTTCCGCATTCTCTGGAATGATCCCCTTCTAGTCGTATCTATATTATAATTCATGATGCAGTTAAAGTCACCCAGTGCTATACGCTCCCCTTCCCAACTAAGCAGCTCCATGTTAATTTGATCAATGATTTTTGGTTCATCTATATTGGAAGCATAAATACCACAAAACGTATATTTACAGCCTTCAAGTGTCAACTGAACTATTGCCCACCTGCCCGCTTTATCAGTACAAGTTTTGTTAATTTCTGCCCTGAGTTGTTTTTGTTTTAGAATAGCTACCCCACGAATTGAGGTATTCAAATCAGTGAATACTAAAATATCATAACTCAATTGTTTAAGTAAATTTCGATCCTTATATGCAATATGAGTCTCAGTTATTACAGCTATCTGTGGGTTATACATTCTAAGTTCCTCAAACACTAAGCTTCTTTTAATCCTACTGTTCAAGCCCGCCACATTCCATGCTAAACATTTTAATTGATACATTTTACATAATACAAATTCTCGTCTTTGAAAACTTTATATAAATAAACCTTGCTAAGCATTAACGCTAAACTACTTATCCCCATGATGCATTTTTTACCCTGATAATTCATCCCCCCCCAAACCCCAACTTCGACCCCTCCCAACCTTGTCCCTCAAAGAAGGCCCCCCGATTAACCCAGCTGCCGCTGTAGTGGCAGCTAAGCGGAGTCACAGCCACAAGGAACCGGCCATTACTAATGCTGCAAGCTCTTATCACATCTAGTAGTATCAAATAATAATATCAGATATTTAAAAAATTCAGCTTTAGGTCGGCCGAAATCTAAATAATATAAACATAATGAAGGGTTGCACATCATTATTTATTAGATACAGTTAGGTCGCTCAGTTTATTATCCATTGCTTTCTGATTTCCATTTGATCATTGCTTGTTCAGCTTCACTTGCTTCTGAAAAATAGTAAGTGCGACCATTCTTAAAATTTTTTAGTTTTGCAGGTTCTTGTAAGAAGACTTGACCCCCCCTAAGCCTTTATGGGTCGATGAATTGGCGCAGCTTCCAGCGCCTCTCCATAGTGGCTTTGCTTAAGTCTGATCTGACAAAAAAGTGTCAGAATCAATAGAAACTGGTGTATTAGGTCTTGCTTTCAACGCAATAGCCTGACGCAGCAGAAAGTTTCCTACACAGATCAAAAGTGGGCGAGGATATTGACTCCCCTTGTTTCTTTGAACCAGAGGTAACCGATGGGCTTGTTGTATCTGTGAGTCCCAATCCCAGTCGGACAAATCAGGGAAGGCCTTCTGAAATAGGTGCAAAATATATGCCCTAGAATCTGCTCCTTCTGCCCCTTCCGCAATCCCAAAAATTAGAAGATTCTGTCTGCGCTGTCGATTTTCCAAATCTTCAAGTTTGACTTGCATTAGTCCAATCTGGTCATCATGTTTGTTCACCAGAATTTCAGAATGATTTGATTTTTCTTCTGTTGTAATAACTCTCTGTTGTAATTCTTCGACTTCCTGAGAGATAGCCCCTAATTTGCAAGCCATCTCATGCAACGAGGATTGCGTTTTACTGTTGTCTTCACGCATCTGTTGGTAGTGAACTTGAGCTTCATGCCTTTGTTCATTAAGTAACTGCAAGATCATCTTAAATGATGAAGATACTTCCCCTTGAGAGTTACACTCAAGAGTTGTGGTAAACTGTGAGGTATTTTGTGGAGATTTATCTGAGGCAATAGCCGAGCAAGTTTGAGTAGAACAAGGATCTTCTATTGCAACTGCTGCTGCTGCAGCTCCCACTGGCACTGATGCTGACGCCGGTGTTGGCAATGACCCAGTTGTTACTATTACGGTTGGCAAAGCAGAAGAAGAAATTTCTTTTGAAGCAGCGATCGCAGCCAAAACCACAGTAGGAACCAGAGTAGAGATTATGTCACCGTTTGAAGATATAGTAAGCGCCTCCATAGTACCCCTTGCTGGCGCAGCTGAAGCAGTTATTTGCGGCACCTCCCTAGAGCGATTTTTTTCGCCCGATGTAGCAGCTGCCTCAGTAGGGCTGTTTCCTGAGAGTCGCAATGCCATAGTTTTCACGCCACCTTTAGCTTGTACCCATTTCCGTAACGGGCTGTTCTCTGCTATCACTCTTTCCATTGCAGTAGTGGTCTTTGATTTATTGATTATTTTCTTGACCTTATTTTTAGGCTTGCCTCTCCCCTTTTTTTATGCTAGTAGCTTTAGTTAAGCTGGAAGGAGTGCCATTGACTGAGTCGTGAAAGTCAATATACGCCTCATCAGTCTCAATCACCTCAGCATACTCTACTCCCTCTGTTTCCACCGCTGGTTCTGCTGTTTCCTCTACTTCCCCTATTCCCTCCTCTCTTACCACCGCTGTTTCTTTTGCTTCCCCTATTATCTCCTCTCCACCGATCAGCAGCTCTTCACAGAAAGCTGTTGATGTATAAGTAGTATTGACCTCTGAGTGGGGCTGCGCCTGGGAGTCTGTACTAGAGGCGCAGTCACTTAAAATTGTTGGAATTTTAATTAACCCAGCAGTAACTTTAGGAGCAGCAATGTCAGTAGCAGCAATTTCAGCAGTTACAGTATTCTCGCCACTCACTGAGTTGGTAACAATGTTGCCAGGCAGACTAGAAGTAACTAACACAACAGATGCATCAATGTTACTGGATCCTATAGCAGTCTGATTTGGTATATTAAACATTGGTAAACGAAGAAGTGGCTTACTGATAACTGGTTTCAAAAAGGAGAGGGTACCCCACTTTCACCAGGGAACAGGGTAGGAAGACAGTTAGTCTAAGGGGAGATCCCTGGAGTCGACTAATCGACTGATCACTATTGGCCTTTCCTGTTAGAGGAGAAAAGGTCGCAATATGCCATGGGTATTTGGACAAACATAAAAATAGGTTTCCACAAAGAAATAGTGTCGTTTACAATCTAAATTTATTAAAATTACAATCGATTAAACAATAAAAAAACAGAATAAATTCATATACTTTTTGCAATACAGTTTAAAATCCAAGATAAGGTACCTTGGAAGGATAAAAATAATTATTCAACAATGTTACACAAACACAATATTACGGTACACGATAAATGGGGAAACAGTCAAAGTATATTCACAGTAAATAAACAGCAAACTACACATAATCACAAAAAACCCCTAATGTATAAGTGGCCCACTAGATATCTATGCCACTGTATTTCACCAGATCCAATGGCCTTAAACAGTTTCGTTACTATAAAGCTTTAGTGGAAAGATGAGATACCCATCTAAAGTTTTACCCGGCCCTAACTGGATTCTTTTAAACAAAACAAACAGTGCGTCGACGCGTTTCGGTGCTTTACACTTGATTTTGTGGCACCTTCCTCAGGACTTCTTTTTTCTGGGGTTTCGGGGAACGGATGGTTACACCGTATCCTTAGAGTCGTGTGGGGAACGTTCCCAAGTGGGGTCTGCTTGAAGTTTCACTTTTGCTTCCACAAATATTGTTCTTGGAGCCTTCTCTCTCCTACATAGGGAGCTCCTTGTTATGGGGTTCCTTAATTTTGAGGTTTTGAGCGAGTGAAGGAACGAGGCAGAAGCACGACCACAGCGCTAATCCGAACACATCCAGTTCTGGAGTAGACCAACGACTTTGCATGCCCGTTCTAAGAACGTTTTAAAATTATACGAGATACACGACAAGTGAGCAAACGCCTGACAACCTCAAAATTAAGGAACCCCATAACAAGGAGCTCCCTATGTAGGAGAGAGAAGGCTCCAAGAACAATATTTGTGGAAGCAAAAGTGAAACTTCAAGCAGACCCCACTTGGGAACGTTCCCCACACGACTCTAAGGATACGGTGTAACCATCCGTTCCCCGAAACCCCAGAAAAAAGAAGTCCTGAGGAAGGTGCCACAAAATCAAGTGTAAAGCACCGAAACGCGTCGACGCACTGTTTGTTTTGTTTAAAAGAATCCAGTTAGGGCCGGGTAAAACTTTAGATGGGTATCTCAACTTTCCACTAAAGCTTTATAGTAACGAAACTGTTTAAGGCCATTGGATCTGGTGAAATACAGTGGCATAGATATCTAGTGGGCCACTTATACATTAGGGTTTTTTTGTGATTATGTGTAGTTTGCTGTTTATTTACTGTGAATATACTTTGACTGTTTCCCCATTTATCGTGTACCGTAATATTGTGTTTGTGTAACATTGTTGAATAATTATTTTTATCCTTCCAAGGTACCTTATCTTGGATTTTAAACTGTATTGCAAAAAGTATATGAATTTATTCTGTTTTTTTATTGTTTAATCGATTGTAATTTTAATAAATTTGGATTGTAAACGAGACTATTTCTTTGTGGAAACCTATTTTTATGTTTGTCCAAATACCCATGGCATATTGCGACCTTTTCTCCTCTAACAGGAAAGGCCAATAGTGATCAGTCGATTAGTCGACTCCAGGGATCTCCCCTTAGACTAACTTACTGATAACTGGTCCAGGTTTCTCTGGTCTGCCTGTGTTTTTTGTATCACTGCCGAATTCCGGTGGCTCGGAGCCCTCCATAGGGACTCCTTCAGCCATCATAGCAGTCACAGCTGTCACAGCTGTCACAGCAGTAACAATTACAACGTTTGATCTTGTGTTTATTCCTGCTGTTTTCGCCGCTCGAGCACTTCTCAATTGTATCTTTGGCGCCATCGCAAGCAATCCCGCTGCCGGTGAAGGTCCCGAACCTTTTTGTGCCAGTAGACCACACCAGCCGAGCACAGACTAGCTGCTCGAACTTGCGGGGATGGACCGTATGAGCCGGATGGACCGAGCAGCTGCCTCAGCCAGTTTCCAATCAGCCGCCACATCCAGCTCAGCCCCGCTCAGCCCCGCTCAGAACTACTACGTAATAAACAGGGGTTCTGCCCAAATTACCCTCCCATACCTGGGCAAGGAGCATCACAAGGATGAAAAAGTAGAATAAGTGGTACTGAGAAATCAATAAAACATGGGCTACTTCAAAACAAGATACATTTTATTATAGTGTTTTCTACAGTTATTTCTGTCGTCATTAAATGACATAATTTAAGAAGGACAATTATATGAATCACAAGACAAGGTGGCCAAAATATATACAATAGACAAAAGACAAGGACCTATAAATGCAATATATACATGATATATACATCAGTATACCCTAAACAAAAAGAAAAAAGAAAAAAGAACACAATCAATTTTCTGTCAATACCCACTCCTCAGTTTGAGTGGAATATCACAACCAAGGTAGTCCTTATAGCGCGTAAGTTATTATTCCTTATAATCACAAGCAGAGTAATGATTATTCAAGGCACCTAATATTATTCACAGAATATACAATGTGGTAGGACTCTTTAAGCAGGTGTCGACGCAGTCGCGGTCGTGTTTCCACCAGTAGTTTCTTATGGCTTCATCAGGACAGGGGTACTTTAAAGACTAAAGTGGTCCCCCCCCCAAGGGACCCAGCCCTGGGGATACAGCCAACCTCCTCGTCAAGGGCATACAAGTCGGGCTCTCCTTAATACTCTAGGTTATAGATTCTGGGTCTCAAAAATATATATTCCAAATGTACGTATTTAAACACACACCGGGGAGTTTCAAACACCCTCAGCTGAATCACGGGAAAACCTCTAAGACTTCAGCTCCCCAGATCACCAGTCAACAGGAGTCGCACTCAACGGTCGCCCAGCCGGTCCACCGTCCGTGAGTAAGCAGACAACCCCCGCTCAGAAGGCAGCAAGACTACGGTAAGCTACCACCCTAGTCGTCAGAGCGGTGTAGTCTCCTTTCACAAGTATCTTTTCCACCGAGATTGTTGCAGTTAGCCGCTAGCCATTAAAAAACAGTAGCTGCAGCAAACATGACTGGTATACAATTATAAAGTAAAGAGGAGCACTCAAATTTATAACAATTTAGCAAAGTAAACCAAGGGTGCAAACTGCTAGACTATGTTGGCTACATAGTACAAACACAGAAACTGAAAATGCAAGCGGAGCCTACATGCAGGATGCACTGTTCCTAGGAGAAAATTATTCTCACAAAGTAAACATATAATAAAACTCTATTGAATCAAAAAGACTATACATTGGTATTGCCAACATAAATTTTATTTTACACAGTGATTATTCAGAAATAATACTGTGTTATTAACTCATCTTGTGGATCATGCGATAAAGACTTTGCATAAATCTGTGTGGTTCATAGCATGAAAGAAAATACAAATATATGTGTATCCTTATAAACCACTATGTTACAAGGTTGTCCATTTGGAGCAATAACATTGTGTGTAGTTTCTTGTTGTCGCCCGATGCATTTCGGGAAGCCCTGTTCCCTTCTTCAGGGGCGAATACCTGGACAGATATAATACAAAGAAATGTATGTATCAAAATAATTCAACAGCGAATAAATAGTCATTATACACAGGAAGGAACAAAGAAATAGCTCTCAAGATTTGACATTTAGTGAACATACAAACGTAAGAACATATCAATTATATTTCACAGAAGAATCACTGTACATAACCCCTGTTTGGATCAACAAGACGCTCATCCTATGTTAATGTGTTGCCCACATCAATGAAAATACAAATAATAGATGATCCAATAAAAATGTACTTGGTCATAAAACACCACACGTTGTTCAAGGACAGTAACACAAAGGAAAACATATATGTATATACATGGTCTGTGAATGAACATTGAAACCAGAGCACATGCCATGTTTAACTTGTCAGTCTATGCCATAACCTACAGTCAAGGTCAAAGGGAATGAATCAACATATATCCATATAACATCGCTGTGATATACATGTTTGAGTCTATGAGGGGAAATAATGAACCTACCAGACGGAGGGTGGTAAATAATGCGATATCTGAGTCTTCACTGGTATCTACCACGTTAAAAAACTGTGAAGAAAATAATACAAATGAACACAGTATAAGCTATACGATACTCGAAAAGAAGGGTTTGCTTTAAAGAATATCTAGACTTGTTTAATAGGAATAGCACTGAACCTGCCAGCGATTGCCAAAAACGTATCGATTTGTAAGCCTTTAAGTATATGCAAAATAGTCTATCACAGAGGTCCTGTTAATCACTGGACGCGCACGTCCCCTAAGTTTTAACTGGCAAGCGAAATGCCAAATTCCGATTTGTAAATGAGGAAAAATATACCTAGTGTCGTAAGTGACAATAGGCGGATTAGAAACAGTGACTCATGCTTTGAACAGAAACGTTCTGTAATGTGCGTTGAATGCTCTTCGCAGTATTTGAGGTAGGATTCTACAAAGAAATACAAAACAGTGCTAAGGAGCTACACCGAGTGCAAGGTAACTATAGTTGACATTAGCGCTGAACTGAGTCTTACCGGTTCTTAAGTGAGCGTGCAATACTCCTGGCTGTATTAATGGTGGACTTCTACGAAGAAAATAAATAAAGAGACCATGCTAAGAAGATGAACAGGGTAAATGGTAACTACGGATAACGAGCGCTGCACTATGTCTTACCGGCAAGGTGTATAGTCGCGACGTATCAAGCGAAGGTAGAATCCAAATGCGGAAATTAGCGGAGGGATACCATACGGGTTCTAAAAATAGTTCTCAAGTGGAACACGTGTGTTAGTCTTACGGGGATGATGGGAAATGTAGTGATAACAGACGCCTGGTAACGAAGAGAGGCTCATGTAAGGGTTGCTAATAAAAATAAATAAACCCTCACGTATTGAAGCGGATGTTGGATTTATATCGGATAAGTAACGCAATAGTAAGAGTGGAAACAAAAGTAACAAACATGCCAAAATACACGTGCATGAGTGAAGAGTTTTTCAAAACTGGTAGAATGTTATACAAAATAACTAATAAACTATGGTAAATACCAGCTAAGCATACATTAACAAACAGAGACCACGATGTGGAAATATAGATGTATGTTGCGTCCTGACTAAAGTAATAGGGGATTACCCTCTACGATCGTAGTTACATTCTATTAAGGTAGCAGGAGCTAACTGATTTCTATTGATTGTAAGACATGGGACAAATCCAATAAAAAACACTCTATCAAGGTAGATGCATTGTAATGTTGTTACATCACCATATCGTGATTGTAAAACAAAAAAAGGCTCCAAATGAATATATGGACGATTGATATATACATAGGGAAACATGAATTAAGACAATTGTGTGGTGGTCATGAGAAAAGAATTCATGTGATTAAGAAAATAGGTGTGGGCATAACTGAAAACGGTCTATAATGTAGGTAAAAATGCTGGGGTTATAGTGTTACAATGTAAGTGAAGACAAAAATTGAAATGCTCATTGGATAATAAGGCTATAAGAAACAACTGTAATCAACCCTATCATTGAGACCTATGGGTATCAAGGTGGCAAGATGTTCAATCCAGTACACCTCCCTCTGCAGTAGTTTGGCGTTGTTGTCTTGGCCTTCTAGTTTAGGTACAACTTCAATAATTTGAGCTCTCAGTTGAGCAATGTTGTGTTTGAACTCTATCCAGTGGGTTGCTACTGAAGTAGTTCTGTTTTTACACCTGAAATTGCTTTTGTGCTCAGTGAGCCTAGTCTTGAATTTACGAGCAGTTTTGCCTATGTATAATTTGCCACATGGGCATTTTAGGCAATAAACGATGTTCATGGTGTTACAGTCCCCCGAGTGACGTAACTCAATCTTCTTGCCTGTTTTCGGGTGTGTCATGCTATTGCCAATAATGATGTTATTGCAGTGCACGCAGTTTTGGCAACGCATGGTACCTGTATGGGGTTGTGTGGTTGCTTTGATGGTGGGAGTTCTCAATTTGTCCATTAAATTCCTGCCTCGGGTGTAAGCAAAAATGGGTTTATCAACAAAAATACCTCTAAAGTCACTTTCGTTTTGTAGCAGTTCCCATCTATTCAAGATTATTCTTTTAATTTTACTGGACACAGTCGAAAATTTTGACACAAATGTGATTCCTGACTTCTGTGGTTTGGGTAAAGGATTAAGTAGTATTTGTCTATCGACAATTGACAGTCTTTCAATTGTGTGATCGAGCACTTCCGGAGGGTAGCCTCTACTCTCAAACCTGTTGCGATGCTTGGGGATTTGCGCATTTAATGCTTCATCATTTGTGCAAATTCTTTTCAGTCTCAAAAAATGCGAATAGGGTAGATTGGTGATGAGACTCTTTGGATGGAAACTGGAGAATAGTAATGTACTGTTACGGTCTGTGGGCTTTGAGAAAATGTCAGTGTGCAACCTACGTGACTGGTCATCTTTCTTGATAAGTACATCTAAATAGTTGACCTCAATATCACTCATAGAGTGAGTGAATTGTATTCTAAGGTTCCTGGTGTTGAGTTCAGTAATGAGTCTATGGAGTTCAGTGGTGTCTTTGCTCCAAATCAAAAAAATGTCGTCGATATATCGACAGTATTGGACAAGACCCATTTGCCATTCTTCATTGGTCAGAATGTGTTCGTCTTCAAACTTGGACATGAATATATTTGCATAGGCTGGAGCCCCAGAAAATCCCATGCTTGTCCCTGTCAGTTGGCCATAGAAATTGTCTTTCCATCTGAAATAACTGTTGTTTAGGCAAAAATGCAATAATTTCAAGATAAATATGCTCTTGTCCTTTGAGAGATCTAATTTGAGCAATGCCCATTCAGTTGCTTCCATGCCTTCCTGGTGATTTATAGAGGTGTATAGTGCGGTAACATCGATGGTACATAATGTCCACTTACGACTATACATACTTTGAATAATCTCGATTTTGTTGAGAAAATGTGTAGTATCTCTGGTGTACGTACACCATGATTGCACAAATTTTTGGAGATAGAAGTCCAAATATTTCCCTACGGGGTCAAATATGGATCCACAACCAGCCACAATGGGGCGGAAAGGAGGATCAGTAGGGTGTTTGTGTATCTTGGGCGTCATATAGAGGCGCGGTCTTTTAGGATTAGGTGTGGTCAGGAAAGACTTTTCTTCATCGGTAATAATGCCATCTTGTATGGCTTTCAGTAAATATGTTTGCAGAATACTCTGTAGGGTGTTGGTGGGGTCATTAGCCAAGATTGTGTATGTATAAGGGTCGTGGACATGATCATCAACTTTCCGTTCATAGTAGTCTGTGTCCATGACAACCAGGGCACCTCCCTTGTCTGCTGGTTTAAGGGTAAGAGTATCATCTTGTGAGATTACCTGAATCGTTCTATGTTCATATTGATTAAAATTCGATTTGCCAGTTGATTTGTAACGGATCTTGATAAGATCTCGTTTAACAGTTTCCTCAAAAAAATCAATAATCTTGTGGGACACAGGGGCTTGGAAGGTACTTTTAGGACGAAAAATTCTTTCATCAGTGTCCATATTCACATCTTCACATACTTGTAGAACATTGGAAAAGTAGTGACGAAGTCTTAATTCAGACTACACTCTTCCCACTTCTTAGTACTTTTCCCCTGTCCTAGCACTATAGACACAGGGAGTTTACCATCCACCCATAAACCAGTGAGAGCCACAACAGCACCAGGTCCTTCTACCACCACGATGTCTTTTTTAGCCCAGGTTCCACTATCAGGACAACCACCACCACCCCCGCCAACCTTGCAGGAACAACCAATATCAGAACCTGTAAACGGCCCACCAGGCGAGGACAGGGGAAAAGTACTAAGAAGTGGGAAGAGTGTAGTCTGATCATTAACATTTCCACTAAAGATCTGACCAAACAACAACTCATGACCCTCAACAAAGGAATGAGTTTTGTACCCACAAATGATACCACGTTGCTAGATACCAAGGTTGCTCTCTACAAATTGACACGTAAATTAAGACTTCGTCACTACTTTTCCAATGTTCTACAAGTATGTGAAGATGTGAATATGGACACTGATGAAAGAATTTTTCGTCCTAAAAGTACCTTCCAAGCCCCTGTGTCCCACAAGATTATTGATTTTTTTGAGGAAACTGTTAAACGAGATCTTATCAAGATCCGTTACAAATCAACTGGCAAATCGAATTTTAATCAATATGAACATAGAACGATTCAGGTAATCTCACAAGATGATACTCTTACCCTTAAACCAGCAGACAAGGGAGGTGCCCTGGTTGTCATGGACACAGACTACTACGAACGGAAAGTTGATGATCATGTCCACGACCCTTATACATACACAATCTTGGCTAATGACCCCACCAACACCCTACAGAGTATTCTGCAAACATATTTACAGAAAGCCATACAAGATGGCATTATTACCGATGAAGAAAAGTCTTTCCTGACCACACCTAATCCTAAAAGACCGCGCCTCTATATGACGCCCAAGATACACAAACACCCTACTGATCCTCCTTTCCGCCCCATTGTGGCTGGTTGCGGATCCATATTTGACCCCGTAGGGAAATATTTGGACTTCTATCTCCAAAAATTCGTGCAATCATGGTGTACGTACACCAGAGATACTACACATTTTCTCAACAAAATCGAGATTATTCAAAGTATGTATAGTCGTAAGTGGACATTATGTACCATCGATGTTACCGCACTATACACCTCTATAAATCACCAGGAAGGCATGGAAGCAACTGAATGGGCATTGCTCAAATTAGATCTCTCAAAGGACAAGAGCATATTTATCTTGAAATTATTGCATTTTTGCCTAAACAACAGTTATTTCAGATGGAAAGACAATTTCTATGGCCAACTGACAGGGACAAGCATGGGATTTTCTGGGGCTCCAGCCTATGCAAATATATTCATGTCCAAGTTTGAAGACGAACACATTCTGACCAATGAAGAATGGCAAATGGGTCTTGTCCAATACTGTCGATATATCGACGACATTTTTTTGATTTGGAGCAAAGACACCACTGAACTCCATAGACTCATTACTGAACTCAACACCAGGAACCTTAGAATACAATTCACTCACTCTATGAGTGATATTGAGGTCAACTATTTAGATGTACTTATCAAGAAAGATGACCAGTCACGTAGGTTGCACACTGACATTTTCTCAAAGCCCACAGACCGTAACAGTACATTACTATTCTCCAGTTTCCATCCAAAGAGTCTCATCACCAATCTACCCTATTCGCATTTTTTGAGACTGAAAAGAATTTGCACAAATGATGAAGCATTAAATGCGCAAATCCCCAAGCATCGCAACAGGTTTGAGAGTAGAGGCTACCCTCCGGAAGTGCTCGATCACACAATTGAAAGACTGTCAATTGTCGATAGACAAATACTACTTAATCCTTTACCCAAACCACAGAAGTCAGGAATCACATTTGTGTCAAAATTTTCGACTGTGTCCAGTAAAATTAAAAGAATAATCTTGAATAGATGGGAACTGCTACAAAACGAAAGTGACTTTAGAGGTATTTTTGTTGATAAACCCATTTTTGCTTACACCCGAGGCAGGAATTTAATGGACAAATTGAGAACTCCCACCATCAAAGCAACCACACAACCCCATACAGGTACCATGCGTTGCCAAAACTGTGTGCACTGCAATAACATCATTATTGGCAATAGCATGACACACCCGACAACAGGCAAGAAGATTGAGTTACGTCACTCGGGGGACTGTAACACCATGAACATCGTTTATTGCCTAAAATGCCCATGTGGCAAATTATACATAGGCAAAACTGCTCGTAAATTCAAGACTAGGCTCACTGAGCACAAAAGCAATTTCAGGTGTAAAAACAGAACTACTTCAGTAGCAACCCACTGGATAGAGTTCAAACACAACATTGCTCAACTGAGAGCTCAAATTATTGAAGTTGTACCTAAACTAGAAGGCCAAGACAACAACGCCAAACTACTGCAGAGGGAGGTGTACTGGATTGAACATCTTGCCACCTTGATACCCATAGGTCTCAATGATAGGGTTGATTACAGTTGTTTCTTATAGCCTTATTATCCAATGAGCATTTCAATTTTTGTCTTCACTTACATTGTAACACTATAACCCCAGCATTTTTACCTACATTATAGACCGTTTTCAGTTATGCCCACACCTATTTTCTTAATCACATGAATTCTTTTCTCATGACCACCACACAATTGTCTTAATTCATGTTTCCCTATGTATATATCAATCGTCCATATATTCATTTGGAGCCTTTTTTTGTTTTACAATCACGATATGGTGATGTAACAACATTACAATGCATCTACCTTGATAGAGTGTTTTTTATTGGATTTGTACCATGTCTTACAATCGATAGAAATCAGTTAGCTCCTGCTACCTTAATAGAATGTAACTACGATCGTAGAGGGTAATCCCCTATTACTTTAGTCAGGACGCAACATACATCTATATTTCCACATCGTGGTCTCTGTTTGTTAATGTATGCTTAGCTGGTATTTACCATAGTTTATTAGTTATTTTGTATAACATTCTACCAGTTTTGAAAACCTCTTCACTCATGCACGTGTATTTTGGCATGTTTGTTACTTTTGTTTCCACTCTTACTATTGCGTTACTTATCCGATATAAATCCAACATCCGCTTCAATACGTGAGGGTTTATTTATTTTTATTAGCAACCCTTACATGAGCCTCTCTTCGTTACCAGGCGTCTGTTATCACTTCATTTCCCATCATCCCCGTAAGACTAACACACGTGTTCCACTTGAGAACTATTTTTAGAACCCGTATGGTATCCCTCCGCTAATTTCCGCATTTGGATTCTACCTTCGCTTGATACGTCGCGACTATACACCTTGCCGGTAAGACATAGTGCAGCGCTCGTTATCCGTAGTTACCATTTACCCTGTTCATCTTCTTAGCATGGTCTCTTTATTTATTTTCTTCGTAGAAGTCCACCATTAATACAGCCAGGAGTATTGCACGCTCACTTAAGAACCGGTAAGACTCAGTTCAGCGCTAATGTCAACTATAGTTACCTTGCACTCGGTGTAGCTCCTTAGCACTGTTTTGTATTTCTTTGTAGAATCCTACCTCAAATACTGCGAAGAGCATTCAACGCACATTACAGAACGTTTCTGTTCAAAGCATGAGTCACTGTTTCTAATCCGCCTATTGTCACTTACGACACTAGGTATATTTTTCCTCATTTACAAATCGGAATTTGGCATTTCGCTTGCCCGTTAAAACTTAGGGGACGTGCGCGTCCAGTGATTAACAGGACCTCTGTGATAGACTATTTTGCATATACTTAAAGGCTTACAAATCGATACGTTTTTGGCAATCGCTGGCAGGTTCAGTGCTATTCCTATTAAACAAGTCTAGATATTCTTTAAAGCAAACCCTTCTTTTCGAGTATCGTATAGCTTATACTGTGTTCATTTGTATTATTTTCTTCACAGTTTTTTAACGTGATAGATACCAGTGAAGACTCAGATATCGCATTATTTACCACCCTCCGTCTGGTAGGTTCATTATTTCCCCTCATAGACTCAAACATGTATATCACAGCGATGTTATATGGATATATGTTGATTCATTCCCTTTGACCTTGACTGTAGGTTATGGCATAGACTGACAAGTTAAACATGGCATGTGCTCTGGTTTCAATGTTCATTCACAGACCATGTATATACATATATGTTTTCCTTTGTGTTACTGTCCTTGAACAACGTGTGGTGTTTTATGACCAAGTACATTTTTATTGGATCATCTATTATTTGTATTTTCATTGATGTGGGCAACACATTAACATAGGATGAGCGTCTTGTTGATCCAAACAGGGGTTATGTACAGTGATTCTTCTGTGAAATATAATTGATATGTTCTTACGTTTGTATGTTCACTAAATGTCAAATCTTGAGAGCTATTTCTTTGTTCCTTCCTGTGTATAATGACTATTTATTCGCTGTTGAATTATTTTGATACATACATTTCTTTGTATTATATCTGTCCAGGTATTCGCCCCTGAAGAAGGGAACAGGGCTTCCCGAAATGCATCGGGCGACAACAAGAAACTACACACAATGTTATTGCTCCAAATGGACAACCTTGTAACATAGTGGTTTATAAGGATACACATATATTTGTATTTTCTTTCATGCTATGAACCACACAGATTTATGCAAAGTCTTTATCGCATGATCCACAAGATGAGTTAATAACACAGTATTATTTCTGAATAATCACTGTGTAAAATAAAATTTATGTTGGCAATACCAATGTATAGTCTTTTTGATTCAATAGAGTTTTATTATATGTTTACTTTGTGAGAATAATTTTCTCCTAGGAACAGTGCATCCTGCATGTAGGCTCCGCTTGCATTTTCAGCAAACATGACTGGACCCTCTATTAGCTTTACTCCGAACTGGCGGTGTCAATCCACCATCTTGGACCGTCGGGTTCCTTTTCCACATCCAATTGTTCTAATTCTTTCCATTCCGCACCAAAAGTGGTACGATCATTAATCCTACGGATGGTCCTCCACATATCTGGTGGTAATATCAACCCGAAAAATAAGTCAATGTCACATAAAGTCATCGTACAGAAATGTATAGCGCCTTCAACTTCCTCATAGAAAGCGGCTGGATTTTTACGTGGATCGGGCAATGCTGCTTTAAGCGCCATTACGTCTGCCCTATTCCAAGGAGTGTACACCCAATTATAAATAAAATAACCCTTAGCATTTACAGAGTTCTTATCCTCATCATCACCCGTTCCTTTAGGAGGAACATACAAGGGTGCAGCTTCCGGCATAGGCTTCATATAGACCACCATTTGCTTATCTGATCCGAAGATAGGCAACTGTTTTTCTCCGGTCTGAGATTTCCGCTCAGCTTCGTCTGCGACCTTTTTCTGCTCCTTCAAGTGAACCGCCTCAGCTCGCAATTTGACCAACCGTCTAACTGTGTCAGCCACCTGAGAGAAAACAAAAAGACCGTCACGCATATTTTTACAATCAGATGCTACATCATCAGGTTCTAAATCTGGAGAGAATTTTCGAAACATTTCTACAACTTCTGCAGCAAATGTTTCAATAAAATATATCTGCTCCTTTTCTGTCCATCCCTGTATACTAGCTAAAAGATCAGAAGCAGGAGCAGTACTGCGTAATGCTTTACAAGCAGCCTGTCTGATATCGGCTGCACGGGGTGCAGACAGCATGGACCGAGTATCCTGCGCTTTCCGTTGATCCGAGTCGGAATCCTCACCTCCTTTTAACGGAGCGGACGGAATGGCATACGGAGGTGGAGGTCGATCTAGTAACGAAAAATCATCTGGTAGATTATTAAGGACAGGATAGAGAGGCTGTCGGACAGGGTATTGGCCAGATATCTGCAATCTATGTTCTTTTTCCTCTCTCTCTTTCAGTTCTTTCAGGTCTTTCTTTCTCAACTCCAGCGCTTTGTCATACACATTGTTTCGTTGTACTTTCTCAAACAAGGCTTGCTCACGTCTCGCTCGTTCACGTACTTCTTTCTCCCACATACGCAGACATTCAAACATATCATGTCTAGACTTCCGCTCAAACATACATCGCTCCACATATTCAATCTTTCGCACATCAAATGACCAATGGATTGGCCAACGTAACTCAGGATCCTTCTTTGTGTATCTATTCCACAACGTGCTGTACATTATGGAAGAGAGACCAAACTTCACATACATGTCTCTATTAGGCGTCCCCTCTGGGGGAGCCGGTTGTGATTCTTCAAGTCTAAGTCGGGCCCCCATACAAGAGCAGCACATCCTTCGAAGTGCACTAGAAACAGGCATGCTAAAAATAATGCAAAATATGCAGTATTATACACCAAGTGGCACTTGAGGTACTTCTAGTACGTTGCGCCGTTCAAATTCGACTCACTGAAGAAAAATCTCCACATTGCCTGCCTATATGTATTGCAATACATATATCATATCTTACAAATACTTACAAATACGACTAGTCTTTACCAAATACCAAATACCAAATATGCCACGGTAAGTGTTCCTAAAACTACCTTACCATACAAGGGCATCCAAAACCCATAGTACGTGCCATAAAACGGCCCTTACCAATCATAGGGTGTCCAGGTTCCAACTGCCAAGTTCTAAATTCGACCAAACGGCCACTGCACAGCGAATTGACAGAAGAGATCTCAGTCGAAGACCGGCGCCACCTGGATGGTCAGATCGGAAAGAAGGGAAAAACGCCTTGGTTTGATAAGACTCGGGTCTCCTCGGGCAATGATCATCCGTGGCGAGATCCCAATCCTTCATCGCGACCACTCCTTCGGGCATCCGAGTCACTGATGAGCCCCACGTGTCGGGCGCCAATTGAAGTAGCTGGCATCAGCTAGACCCGCTAGTGCAAGGGGTTCGCCCTTCTCAGCACAAGTCCTCAGACCATTAGAAAGAAGTTGGCACGGAAACTAGAATACAAAAGAGTATATTTATTACACCTCATGAGGTGGCGCCACGGTTCAAACAGTACCCTTCGGCATTGCAAGAAGTAGCACACTGAACTAAGAATGCGTGGTTTATTTATACCCACACAGGGGCTCAGAAGAAGGCGGTACAAACACAGGAGCGCAGTTTATGTACATATAAGACAATATCAAGAGGCACAATCAATCAGTGGGAGAAGTTACAAGTTTTGGGTCGTCAAACACATTCCTATCTGGAACTAATCACTAACAGATGTGGACTCTACTTGACATGCGCGAAAGTGGGGGATGCTAAATATAACTTGTTGCCGGGCAGATTTCAAGCGTCGTGAACAGGAAGATAGGACAAAGCACATGGTCGACACGAGGCAACATGAGGCAGACAAGATGGCTGCCGTGAATACAAAATGGAGCCTGCCAAATTTCAAGTTAACAGTTAAACCCAAGATACCAAGATATCAGGATGTCAAGATATTACGATATTGAGATGTCTTCTGCTAATGCTTAATCCAATTGCCTGTCAATTTACAACAGACGACCTTTTCAGCATTAGCTGAAGACATTCGCCTTTCTAGGATAGTCTAAATACTCATCTCGTATATCTATTCGCATCATATCGATCACTTCTCTATCTAGTACACGTTGTGCTTTCATTTTCACAATATTCTCTTTAGTTGGCATACAAGTAGTAATACACATGGAGCATAACATTGAGCCACAATGAATACACATACAGCAAGTAAAAATCACTTTTTATTTTCCTTTTTCTCTTTCTCCCCCTGCATTCTTTAATTTTATGATATTTATTGTGGTACCCTAGTTTATTATCCTTATTGCTGCTGTTGTATTTCATGGCGCTCTTTGTAATGACAATTTTGTTTACCCTAATAAAATTCTACTTGAACTTAAAAGATATTACGCTATTGAGATGTCTTCTGCTAATGCTTAATCCAATTGCCTGTCAATTTACAACATTGCGCGCCCGCAATCCACTGCTGATGATGTCACATATTACATCATTCACGACATGGTCAGTGACATCACTGATGACATCACTGATGACATCATCCACGTGACGATACACCTCATCATACACTAGTATAACCTTTCATCACTCACTGTAAAATACAGAGTACCATATTTGAATCCATTGACACACCAATACAAGTTTCTAAAAACCCACTCAGTGATTCCTAGATCTATACACACATCTAGGCCTAGATGTAGGTAATAGCAAATTACCGAATGGTAAATACCGAATTTTACCGATTCGGTATTTACTAATCGGTAATTGCTATGTAGGAAAAAAAATCGGTAAAAATACCGAATCGGTAAGATTCGGTAATTACCGATTCTGTAATTACAGAATCGGTATTTGCCATTGATTCCTATGGGCCTTGAAGCCCATAGGAATCAAGGCAAATACTGATTCGGTAATTACAGAATCAGTAAAAATACCGAATTTGCAAGGGGGACAGGGTGTCACTTTGACACCCTGTTGCACCCCTGTTGATGGCTTGTGTGCCATGTGACACACATACATGCTCTTAGGGCATGTCTGTGTGCCACATGGCACAGGTGTACATGCACAGATTTGCATGTACACTGGAATTAGTTATTTACCATCTAATGGTATTACATGGTAAATAACGAATCAGTAATGGCCTGTGGCACTGTTTTCAGTGCCACCTACATCTGTATTTACCGATTCGGTATTTTACAGAATCGGTAAATATACCGATTCTGTAAAATGTAAAGCCCCTACATATCATTCTCCAAATACCGGTCGGTAACGGCCGCATTCGGCCGTTACCGACCGGTAATTGGCGACCTACATCGGGCCCCTAATCACTTACCTACAGATTCACTCATACATGCAGTCAATGATCAAAAGAACACTATAAAATATACTTATACACCTATATCGACATTACACACCAGCACACATCCTATTCACTTATGAAGTCATCCTATTCACTTATGCAAACAATGGATCATACTTACATTTACTTAGCTATACACTTATACAAACACCACTTTATCTATTCATATAGATAGTAAATTATACTTAGTGTGTTATAAAATCACTATTACAAGTATACAGTTAAAATATCCATACAGTTACGCATACAATCACTGAGTCTTAAGTATACTTATTTATAAACAACAACTGACACATACATTGCCTTTTATTTTTCTACTTTGTTGGACATGTACCATTAAGAGAGATATTTGCTCATCACCACACCCATAAAGGTATTCACTCACCCAAACAACTGTTATAACATGTAGTCTTAACATCATATACCTACTAAATCAACTATTCACACATCTTTGGGCAGTCACACACCTCCCACCGAACCACATACACATTCACTCTCCCATACAAATACTCAGTTAACTAATCAATAACTAATATAGACTTTCAAATAGCTAGTAAACAACTGGAGAAGTAGTTTTTACAACAACTGACAAAGTGATACAGATGTTCACACAGTTTAGTCACTATCCAATTTATTTAGAGAGACACATTAAATTAGTCAAGTAAACAGTCAATCAAACTGCTACTAAATCCTTCATCCAGATATTTAGATTTATATATCCACTCATTCTTCAATGCAAATTGCTATATATATAACACATATTTAAATAACGAAGCAAACCACATTCACTGGATGATGTCATCAGTGATGTCATCAGTGATATCATTTGAGATGTCATCACTGATGCCACTGACCATGTCATGAATGATGTAATATGTGACATCATCAGCAGTTGATTGCGGGCGCGTGAGATATAGTTAGTACAACTAACTATATCGGAGGAATTTCAAGGGTTTTGTACGAGTGAAATGTCCAGCTAACTATAACACCCCTAAAACCTACTGTTTTTTCAGTGAATTTCTAACGTTTTTTAAATGCTAATTCCTAACTATATCAGGCCTGAAACCTATGTTTTTTTCAGTGAATATATATATATATATATATATATTCACTGAAAAAACCATAGGTTTCACACCAGTTATAGTTAGCTGGAAATTTTACTGACATAAAACCATTGAAATTCCCACGTTATAGTTAGTTGGACTCACTATAACTTGCGCGCCTGCAATGCACTGCTGATGACGTCACATATTACATCACTCATGACATGGTCAGTGACATCACTCATGACATCACTGATGACACCATCCGGTGAATGTGTGTCTTTCTGAAAAATAAATATGTTTTATATATGTATATGTAAAGGTCGATGGAAGAATAAATGTTTAAATAAGTGTCTAAAAGGATGTTTTTAAAAAAAATTGATTGGTTAACTGGCTTATTAAGTGTATCTTAGTGAATACATATATTAGCGAGTAATGTTTAAATATTTAAATATATGTATCAGTGTTTCACTTTGTGTATAAGTGGCTGCATGTGTTGGTGAGTAGCTACATGTGTGTGTATATGGGTTATTAGATGTTTTTTTAGTATCAGTATGAGTGTCTGTATGGTTTGGTGGGGGTATTACTTAGCACATAGATGCATCAATGACTGACTCACTGTTTGTATGTGTTTTGAAGACAGCATATGTGCAGGACTGTATGGGTGGATGAGTGTGTTTATGTGTGTGTTAGTGAGTGAATGACTGTCTCACTAGTGTCTTTATCAGTAACGACATATGTTTTAATCTAGTATATGTGAGTATTGATGTATATAAGTGAGTATATGTGAGAGTGAGAGATTGTAAGAGTTCCTGTTTAAATAAGTATGTGTTTCTATAAGTGATTGTTTAAGAGAGTAAGTATGTGTAAGTTTCCTTAGAAGTAAGGTGGTAGTGTGTGTATAGTTGTATATGCAAATAAATGGATGTTCAATAGTTTATTTGCATGTGTGAGTATGTGTGTGAGTAACTTTTGGATGACTGTCGGTGTGTAACAGGATGTATAGGTGTATCACTACATATGATGAGTGAGTATATGTATGAGTGACTATATAGAACTGTTGGTGAATGAGTGGATGTGTATATAGATGGTGGAATTACTGAATTGGTTGTTGTAACTGGTATGGGTATCTCCATTTTTTTGAAAATGTTAGTTTCTATTTTTGAATATGTGTTTCAAGGGTTACATTACACTGAAAGGAGGTCTGTCACTCTGTCACAAGCATGGTGTCATCAGTGATGTCATGAGTGATGTCACTGACCATGTCATGAGTGATGTAATATGTGACGTCATCAGCAGTGCATTGCAGGCGCGCAAGTTATAGTGAGTCCAACTAACTATAATGTGGGAATTTCAATGGTTTTATGTCAGTAAAATTTCCAGCTAACTATAACTGGTGTGAAACCTATGTTTTTTTCAGTGAATTTAATAGGTTTTTTTAAATGCTAATTCCTAACTATAACTGGTGTGAAACCTATGGTTTTGTCAGTGAATTTCAAAGGTTTTTTAAATGCTAATTCCTAACTATAACTGGTGTGAAACCTATGGTTTTTTCAGTGAATTTCATAGGTTTTTTAAATGCTAATTCCTAACTATATATAGGACCTCAAACCTATGATATGTAATATTTTTTATAATGAATCCTATATTGTATATTTATATAATACTTTTTTTTTGCCCTGGAGCGCTCCCGTGGCGCGTACCAGGGAGCGCCGCGGTCAGCGCAATTTTCCTTCGCTCTTCGGGGCGCGTACCGGGGAGCGTCCCGTTAGCGCTATTGCGCGAACAAAAAAATCATTGTGACGTATCGCATAGCCGCATCCGCGTGATACGTACAGCGTAAGCGTGTCCGGAAGCACCCACGTGCATACGATCGCGCAACGTAATTATCTGACGCGCTTACGCGACGTGCCCCGGGTCGCGCCCGTGGGCGCGTAGCGTAAGCGCGTCGGTACATGTGACCTGAAAATAACACTTTTCATTGGTGCAGAACAGTTTTGGTTTCCAAATGACGAAGGCCTGAGTCATGTGACCTGGAAATAACACTTTTCATTGGTTCAGGTCAGTTTTTTTTTCAAAATGATGAAAGACGCCACCTTTTTCCCTTATTCTGACTTTGTCCTTTGACTGAGGAAGACCTGTTTCAGCAATACTGAGAACTATTTTGTACTTTCAAATGGCTACTGTAGCAGCAACAGCTGGAGCATCTGCACCACAACCACCACCACCACCACCAAGAGGACCACCACAACAGTACATTGGTGGTCAAGAAGAGGAGGAGGAGGAAGAGGAAGAGGAGGAGGGGAGAAGATGGCTGCCTGAAGAGAATACCCCATACAAGCCAAGGCCACACATTGTATGGGATTTTTTTTCAATCCCAGAGGGCAAGAAAAAAGTGAATGCGCCCAAGGTAACTTGCCTAATCTGTGGCATGGAACTCTCAAGGGGCAACCCAAACAAAAAATATTCATTTGGTAATAATACCATGATTAGGCATATGACCCGCAGGCATCCAAACAACTATTCTGCTGCAGAGTTCAGGGAACTGGCCAGTAACCTCCCCCAGTCTTCAAGGACCACCTCCAAAAGAAAGCAACCCACTCCATCGTGACCAGAAACAACGGAGACGATGCCGTGTATTCAACAACGATTTGAAGATTTTAGAGTTACATGCATTCATTGTGGCAAGCTGATCTCCTATGGGGAAAAGAGCGTAAAGCTCATCGTCCTTGCTGGTGACAATCACAATTGCCCCAAAAAAAACTAATTTTTTCAGTTTTTTGTTTTTTGCTCCAGTTGAGCCATTTACAATTCCCTGTTTTCTGTTTCTCCCCATAAAAATAACAAAAAAATTAAAAATTATTTATAAAAGCCAAAAAAAGTACAAAATGTTCACAAAACACAAAAAAATATAAAACAACAAAAAGAAGAAAAAAACACATTTCTTTTTAGAACTACCTCCAATTTATAAATAAAGGATTCGTTTTTTTAAAACTCTGTCATTCTTTTTTCCTCATGGAACGCTCCCTAGTGCGCTCCCTGGTGCGCGTACCGGGCACTCCCCCCGCGCAAATAAAAAAATATATATATTTTTTTCCCCGCGGGGCCCTTTTATAACCCCCACATCAAACATAGGGGGTCAGGGGGTCTACTCTGCCCCCTTATGGTCTTTTCCCCCTTTGTTTTGGCCACCTCTTGTGTCTCGATCCTACCGAGACACAAGATGGCGGCCGCTCCGGACTGTTTGGAATGTTTACAGACACCCGAGAGCCAATCAGCTTTCCGTGCGTACCTCGCGTGGTGCGCCCGGTGCGCTCCCCGGTGCGCGTACCAGGGCGCGGCCATAGATATATATATTTTTTTTAAACTAAATTACTCAAAATCCACTGGAGCACATATCTTGAGACATAGCAAAGGCACATCGGGCTACCAGTCCCTACAATTTTGCCAAGTTTGGTGGAAATCCATTCAGCCATTCGGGCTAAAAGTGAGTTCGACCGCCCTAAGAAATTAACATGGGGAAAACACGTTTTGGGACCTCCCTTTTATCTCGGCTCCCACTTCACGAATCCCCCCAAAACTTTCAGGGAAGGACCGGAGCTCGACGAGGCAAATTTGAGGGAATTTTCAGGCAGATTCGTCAACCGACGCCAAAGTTATTCACAATAGAATTTTGAGATTTTGCATTAAAAAAAATCCTAACTATAACTACCTACTGGCGACCGCCAGTAGGTAATATATATATATATATATATATATATATATATATATATATATATATATATATATATATATATATATATATATATATATATATATATATATATATATATATATATATATATATATATATATATATATATATATATTACCTTAGTTATAGTTAGGATCTACTTTCCATAGGAAATCCGCTACATTCTATTGGGAATAACTTTGGCGCCGGTGGACGAATCTTCACGAATTTCTCAAAGAAGATGGCTTGCTCCGCTCTTCTCCTTCTCTGAAAATGTGGGGGGGATTCGTCAAGCGGGGGCCGAGATAAAAGGGGGGCCCCAAAACGTGTTTTCCCCATGTTAATTTCCATAGGGCGGTTGGACTCACTTTTAGCCCGAACGGCTGAATGAATTTCCACCAAACTTGGCAAAATTGTAGGGACTGGTAGCCCGATGTGCCTTTGCTATGTCTCAAGATATGTGCTTCAGTGGATTTTGAGTAATTTATGTTAAAAAAAATATATATATCTATAAGCGCGCCCCGGTACGCGCACCGGGGAGCGCACCAGCGTGCTACGCGAGTTCGCGCGCGGAAAGCTGATTGGCTCCCGGGTGTCTGTCAACATTCCAAACAGTCCGGATCGGCCGCCATGTTGTGTCTCGGTAGGATCGAGTTTGTTTTAAAAGATTAAATTTGATTGTGTCAGATGATTCAATACAGGTAATTTAATTGTCCTGAATAAAATTAATTTGAGTGAAACTAATCAAAGAACATAGATCTCAAAAAACATGACAACACTTCACATTCAGACAATAATTAACATATAAACAATAACCAATAGACATGTGTATAAGCAAAAAAGTAGATTTTATCAAATTTGAATCTTGCAGGGAAAAATACAATAAACCAAATGTGCAACACAGGAATACAGGACAAGTGTCAGAAAATTAATCAAACTCTCTGTATAGCCCGTGGGAAGCTTATCCAGAATACAGATGTAAAAAATTAATCTTCGGATAAAGCTGAGGGTCGACGTTTCGGTCTCTTATGGGCAACTCGCTGAGACCGTCATCAGGACAATAGAAATTAATATTGTAACTCCCCAGAGGCGAAAATCGCTAAGAGTATCCTTTGGTTTTAAACTCTGTTGGCTTCAGTGGTAGTATAGCTGAGATACCCGCCACCCCCTCTCAACACAATCCCCAAGGATGGGAAACCGGAAACGGTTCTGAACTTTTGGAAGACGGGAGGGAGTGACCCTCCCGGCCGTATTTATTAAAATATGAAACAAAATTAAAACATTAAAATAACAGTTTCATATTATGTACAATTTCATTTCCACATTGCGATGTTTGGCTAACCTTAACATATTCTCTAATACAAAGGTTCTCCTAGCCGAACTAACATCCTACAAAACATTTAACTTGAAATTGTACATCCTAACGTTTAAGGGCCAACGGTAAGGTCGTAACCGGTGTCAAGATCCCTAAACCAGAAATATCCCCCTCACTTGTGAGGGGCGACCGCACAGAGGTGTACCTCAAGTGCATCTACCAATTTCCCTTGACTTGACGGGGGCCCAATAAACTCGACGCCATTTAAAGGTCGTCCGAGGACTCGTGTGAGGTATCTAGAAGGTAGCGTAGACCCCCTCCCAAACCCCACACAACTTACCACATCTGCCGTCGCAGATGTCCTGGCCCCGGGAAATTCCCCAGGAGGGGGCTGTAGCCCCTCCTACCCAGGAAGGGGCCTTGACCGCCTTTCCTTTCGTTTCGGCGGCCCTTCCTTAGAAGGGACCGCCTCCCCGTTGAGGGGCCAATGGCCACCTCCCCCGAGCGCTCCCATCCGTAATGGGTGGCGCCCACCCATAGGGATCTTCCAATTACTGCTCACCGATCATGACCTTACCGCCCGACCAAAATAAATACGACAATTCTAACTAAATTACTAGATGACTAAATTACTAACAGACAGTAACAATTACGATTTACTAAAAAAGCATGATTACTGATCAACACTAGTGCAGAATTACTTTATTTGCAAAACATACTACCAATTGACCATTCTTTATTGCATATTCAAAGTTAACACGATAATCATCACAACCTGCAAGAATTAGCGTTACCACATCAAACTTTATTCAAACCACTTGCTGTCCTCAGGGTCTGGTGGGTGGGTCAAAATTGGCTCTTCGTTCCGTCTCGAGCTCACGTGCAGCGAGGAGGTGCAGCTTCAGAGCACAGGAACAAGAGGATGCTTTCTTGGCTTGTTGCTCCTTTTATCCGTCTTCAGGGCGGGCGTAAACCCGCCCCTGCCTGCCCGAAGGGCGTGGCCGGCCGCGTCAGTGTCTAGGCCAGCCCACTCCAGGGCGGGAAAAAGCGCGCCCCGGCTACGCCGCTTCGGGCATACCAGCCGAGACTCGCCTCCCGCCCAAGATGGCTTCCCGGGGGGATCGTGGTACTCCGCCATACGTTCGGGGGAACCGAATGGTCGCCCCTTTCCATATAGCTGAGATACCCGCCACCCCCTCTCAACACAATCCCCAAGGATGGGAAACCGGAAACGGTTCTGAACTTTTGGAAGACGGGAGGGAGTGACCCTCCCGGCCGTATTTATTAAAATATGAAACAAAATTAAAACATTAAAATAACAGTTTCATATTATGTACAATTTCATTTCCACATTGCGATGTTTGGCTAACCTTAACATATTCTCTAATACAAAGGTTCTCCTAGCCGAACTAACATCCTACAAAACATTTAACTTGAAATTGTACATCCTAACGTTTAAGGGCCAACGGCAAGGTCGTAACCGGTGTCAAGATCCCTAAACCAGAAATATCCCCCTCACTTGTGAGGGGCGACCGCACAGAGGTGTACCTCAAGTGCATCTACCAATTTCCCTTGACTTGACGGGGGCCCAATAAACTCGACGCCATTTAAAGGTCGTCCGAGGACTCGTGTGAGGTATCTAGAAGGTAGCGTAGACCCCCTCCCAAACCCCACACAACTTACCACATCTGCCGTCGCAGATGTCCTGGCCCCGGGAAATTCCCCAGGAGGGGGCTGTAGCCCCTCCTACCCAGGAAGGGGCCTTGACCGCCTTTCCTTTCGTTTCGGCGGCCCTTCCTTAGAAGGGACCGCCTCCCCGTTGAGGGGCCAATGGCCACCTCCCCCGAGCGCTCCCATCCGTAATGGGTGGCGCCCACCCATAGGGATCTTCCAATTACTGCTCACCGATCATGACCTTACCGCCACAGGCCGGATAGTTGACCGGCTATCCGGACCCCCCACAAAACTCCTGCCTAAAGGTCATGTCATAAAGTCTTTAGCCAAGCTATCAGGTCTCCTATGAGTAACTCGTTCCCCATCCGGGACAAATGAACACCATCCCCCAAATACATACTGTCCCCTTTAATACAACCATGCGAAATAGAATGCAGTGTACTTGAACGGAACAATCTACTCACTTTATTATTAATTTTCCTTACTGAATGGTTCAGAGCAGAAACCGAAAGAGCCCCCCGCCACACTTTCCGTGGGATCATATGGGACCATGCAATTGTGCACCCTGGAACTCTTCTCGCCAACCAACTTACCGTGGAAAGCATCGCCTCAAGAAGAAGTCGTCTACCAGTGGTCACCAAATCATTGCCCCCAAGATGTACTATGACTACAGACGGCGGTGACCTCGTCCGCCCTAACAAATCCTCAAAAAATGATCGAAACTGGTCAATACAGAGCCCGCCCTTTCCGTAGAAGGACACACTGTACCCGTATTCCCCAGCCACGTGAATCATGTCACCTGCTTTGAATACGTCCGCGGCACGCCTCACGTATGAGTGGCCCACGACCCACACCTCCTTTTTCACAGCCGGTGATGTCTGACCGCTGGCCCCCCGGTGTCGGGTCGACTGCACAGTCCGCCCCGCCTCGTAGGCTTGCGCAACTGAAAACCAAACAAAAACAAGAAGCGTGAGTACATCATTACAGCTTCACAACATGTGCAACCGCACATACCTCTTATAACAGTTTGAGGACCAACGCCCCACACGTTTTACTTGTTCAACATTCAGACCCCTTGCTGTAGCCTCTGTAGCAGCCCCTATCCGAAAGGAATGGGTCCCAAACTCGCCGGGGTTCAAGCCCGCGGCCGAAATCGACATCGCAAGCACCCGCTGAAACTGAAACCTCGTCAGTGGGGTGGCGTCAGCGTGTCTTAACAAGGTCCCCCCCCATGATGCCACCCTTTGCGTTAAATATTCCTCTACGCATACCACAGGGCACATGGAAGACCCGGGAATCCTTTGTATGATTATGCAGTCCCCAATTGCACCCTGATCGGTCTTGGACCTGACAAACGAGACCGTCATTGTCTCCCCCCTGACCTGAACGTGCTCTCGGCACAGTCCCCCCATGGTATCCTGCTTGTTCTTTGCCACTAGTTCGCTTACCCGCATAGCCCCATGGAATGCTAGCACAAAAGCGGCTCGGAATAACACTGTTTCATACTGGGATGAACACGTTGCAGGAAGTACAGATAACAACAGAGCCAACCTATCCAGACCTATCGGGCGCCTTTCATCTACTCTGCGACCCTCAAGGCGTTGCCACCCACGTAGCGCTTTTTGCACAACGAAAGACGCTGTCGGGTCCTGGATCCCATGAGCCCTTGCCATAAAGGAAATGGCGGCCCGATGCCTCTGGGCCGTAGCCACTGATTTGCCTGCCTGATGTAAAGACAGCAGAAATTTTACTACTAGCTCTTCCTGGCCCCAAAGCTCTCCCCTAGCAGCCCCCAAAAAGGCCCAATAGGATCGGAACGCCCCTTCATATGCCTTCCTCGTCCTGGGTGCTAAACTCTCTCCCACGAGGTTCTGTAGTTCGGGGCACCGAGAGACCAGAGAGCTTCGGGAAAGGGTGCCGCCACCGGGTCCGCTGTGGGCAGAAAACCCCAAAAGGCCTGCATACGAAAACGAGAAAGCGCATCAGCCGCTTGGTTCATTACCCCCGGCACATGTCTTGCCTTAAATAGCACGTTCAATTGCATACACAATAACACAATTTTTTTGAGCAATCTCAGAATCCATTTGCATCGTGCTGCCTGGCTATTGATACACTCAACCACGGTCATGTTATCAGACCAAAACACCACAGAGTGATCTCTGAATCCCTCAGGCCAAGTTTTCAGGGCCACCAGAATGGGAAAAAGTTCAAGAAAGGCAATGTTACTTGTCAGCCCACACTCATGCCACCATAACGGCCATTTTTGAGCCGACCATTGTGTGCCGAATATGGCACCAAAACCAATGCTCCCAGCCGAATCTGTCCACAGCCCCAGCTCCTCGGAGGACACCGCCGGTTTATTCCAGACGATTCGACCATTGAACTCCGCCAGAAATGCCAACCAAATGCGCATGTCCTGGCGAACCTCTGCCGATAGCCTCGTGCGATGATGACCCTCCTTCAGGCCGACCATGGCCTGAGCGATCGAGCGGGAAAAGGGGCGGGCCATCGGCATTACTCTCAGGGCAAAATTCAGCTGGCCCACCAATTGTTGTAATTGATGCAGTTTGACCTTAGACTCATTAATACACGTTTCCAGGGATGCCCTGAATCTCAACACCTTTTCTCTTGGTAATCAACCTTCCTCTGAGTCGAGCTCGATCCCCAGGAACTCGAGGCAAGTCGAGGGACCCACAGTCTTACCTGGTGCCAATGGCACACCAAAATGCTTCATTAAGACACAAAATTCATTCAAAGCCTGTCCACATTCTGGATCCCCGGCTGCCCCCAGAAACAAAAAGTCATCGAGATAATGCATAACATGTTGAAAACCCGTCCTCTTTGTGAAGACCCATTGCAGAAAACAACTGAACTTTTCAAAATAGGCACAAGATATAGAGCATCCCATTGGCATACATCTATCCATGTAATAGTGACCCTGAAACATGAAACCAAGGAGACGCTGATCGTCTGGGTGTACCGGGAGCAACCGGAACGCTGACTCGATATCAGATTTTGCCATCAGCGCACCGGGCCCTAGGCGATTCAACATGGCAACGGCCTCATCGAAAGATGCGTACCGCACCGAACACACTTCCGGGTCTATCGCATCATTCACGGACAGACCACGTGGGGCTGATAAATTATGTATCAGCCGAAACTCACCCGGGTCCTTCTTGGGGACCACCCCCAAAGGGGAACAAACAAAGTTAGCACATGGTGGCACATCGAATGGACCGGCGACTCGACCTCGAGTAACCTCCTTCCCAATCTTTTCCTGTACCACGGTCGTATGTTGCAAGACCGACAGTTGGTTCTTACATTTTGCTACACCCTGAAAATCCCCCACTGGGATGCGGAAACCATATGAAAACCCGTTCCGCAACACCCCAGCGGAAGCATGATCCGGGTATTCGTTGAGCCAAGGAATCATTGCCATGGAATCAATCGGAGTAGGTAAAGGCGCCCCTCGGACCATTTCAGACCTGTTTGGCGCTTCCCCTACCACCGTTATCACCCGTTTTGGCTCTGCACATGGACTCAGGATGGGATGGCTGCCCACACCCTCCACATTCGTGTCTAAACTTGCATGACCCCTGGGGCCTCGTACATTTACCCCTGTTAAAATTCCAACAAATCCCCCTTTTACCTGCGTTGCCGTTCGGCTTCGAGTGATAGTCGTTACCTGTACCCGATCGAAAGGGTGTCCCAGCATATTGGCGGGAGGATTCACCCCCGCTACTCCCTACCAATGGTACCTTCAACATACCTGTACTCTCCATTTTTGACCATGAAACAGAGTCGTAACAATCCCAAGTCAAGTTTTTGTCGTGTTCTTTCGCTTTTCTAAAAATATTATCGTAACAGAACCACTGATTGCCCCCATATGATCCATAATACTCCATGATCCGTGACTGATAAATAGGCAATTCGGTCAGTAACTCGGGCCTACGTTCGCCCATGATGGAGGTAAATATTCCCCATGCCCTGCCCCAAGTGCCAATGTTTTCGTCAACCTTAAAGGCGGCCATTTTTGCGCGCCAAACACTCGGATGCATGAGCTCCTTTTGGCTCTTAACATGCTCCATCTCATAATGGTTGGTAAGCAAAGAGAAAATGTTTACATATTCATCTGCCCACATCTTTTCCTTAATTGCCAGAGGAACATGCTGACCCACCTTTTCCCTTCGTGAAGGTGCAGACCCCTCCCTCGCAATCGGCAATGGCCGCTTACCTGAACCAGAAGCTGCATCTGCCGCTGGACCTGATCCTGTTGCTTTTTCCGCCGCCGGAGACAGCGGGGTAACTGGCGATGGTGCCTTCACCGCCTCCCTAGTTTCACGCAGTTGTTTCATTAACACCCGTGCGTCGTCAGCCGTGGCGCCCTCGCTATCTTTCCCCAACCATGCTGCCAATTGTGCTGCTAACTCAGGAGGCATATCCTCCCCGGACACAGGAGTGACCACCACGGGAATCGGATTCCCCTCCCTCGGCACTGGAGTTGGCTCTTCAAGTGGGGTATCGGGAACCGGGGTCCCCCCCCCAGATGCCCCCCTTCTGGACCTCTTGCCTTTCCCTCCGGGAGCTGCTCCCGACAAAGGTCGTTTCGGTCCCCCTTCCCCGTCTTTAGCCGCCATCTGCTTCTTCAGATCGGTTACTTCTTTCAGGAGCATCTGATCGGTAGTAACTCGCTTTCCGACTTTCTTGGGCATTCTCAGACAGAGTATCTGTAAGACAAAAAAGAAAGATTACCACGCTCAAAATTGGCTCTTCGTTCCGTCTCGAGCTCACGTGCAGCGAGGAGGTGCAGCTTCAGAGCACAGGAACAAGAGGATGCTTTCTTGGCTTGTTGCTCCTTTTATCCGTCTTCAGGGCGGGCGTAAACCCGCCCCTGCCTGCCCGAAGGGCGTGGCCGGCCGCGTCAGTGTCTAGGCCAGCCCACTCCAGGGCGGGAAAAAGCGTGCCCCGGCTACGCCGCTTCGGGCATACCAGCCGAGACTCGCCTCCCGCCCAAGATGGCTTCCCGGGGGGATCGTGGTACTCCGCCATACGTTCGGGGGGACCGAATGGTCGCCCCTTTCCATTCTGAATGAATCCAGAGGTGAGAATCACTAAGAGTATCTTTTGGTTTTATACTCTATTCGCTTCAATGGTTGTTCTGGATGAATCTTGGTTCAACGACCATCTATCGGAGTCTTTTGCAGGGACTCTGGTAATGCGTGGAAATAGATCTGTATACTCTTAAAAAATGGCGGTAAGGAAGAAATTAAATGCTCTCCTTGTGTCACACACCCGTGCAGGTAATCGTGGTGTGATAACGTGATCGTCAACAAATGTACGATCTGTTGGGTTTCTCAGAGTTCAAGTCGCGGGGGATCTCAGCCGTCACTCTGTCACTTCATTCAGAACTACCACTGAAGCCAACAGAGTTTAAAACCAAAGGATACTCTTAGCGATTTTCGCCTCTGGGGAGTTACAATATTAATTTCTATTGTCCTGATGATGGTCTCAGCGAATTGCCCATAAGAGACCGAAACGTCGACCCTCAGCTTTATCCGAAGATTAATTTTTTACATCTGTATTCTGGATAAGCTTCCCACGGGCTATACAGAGAGTTTGATTAATTTTCTGACACTTGTCCTGTATTCCTGTGTTGCACATTTGGTTTATTGTATTTTTCCCTGCAAGATTCAAATTTGATAAAATCTACTTTTTTGCTTATACACATGTCTATTGGTTATTGTTTATATGTTAATTATTGTCTGAATGTGAAGTGTTGTCATGTTTTTTGAGATCTATGTTCTTTGATTAGTTTCACTCAAATTAATTTTATTCAGGACAATTAAATTACCTGTATTGAATCATCTGACACAATCAAATTTAATCTTTTAAAACAAACTCCTTTGGAGGCTACCCTACCCATTCTATTATTTCTCACCCAGCTCCCAAAGGTTTACTGGGTTGCTCACTTTATTCATTATATCGGTAGGATCGAGACACAAGAGGTGGCAAAAACAAAGGGGGAAATGACCAAAAGGGGGCAGGGTAGACCCCCTCTGACCCCCTAGGTTTGATGTGGGGTCCATAAAAGGGCCCCACGGGGCAAAACATTTTTATTTATTTTTTCCGATTTTTGCGGGGGGAGCGCCCGGTATGCGCACCGGGGAGCGGACCGGGGAGCGTACCATGAGGAAAAAAGAATGACAGAATTTTTTAAAAATGAAGCCTTTTTTTACAAATTGGAGGTAGTTCTAAAAAGAACTGTTTTTTTTATTCTTTTTGTTGTTTTATATTTTGTTTATGTTTTTTTGAACATTTTTTACTTTTTTTGGCTTTTCTGAACAGTTTTATATTTTTTTGTATTTTTTATGGGGAGAAACAAAAAACAGGGAATTGAAAATGGCTCAAATGGAGCACAAAAAAACCCAGGAAAAATTATGGTTTCCTCGGGCATTTGTGGTGATCCATAGCAACAGTGATTAGTGTAATGCTTTTTTCACCATAACTAATGGTTTTGTTACAATAAATACAAACAATTTTGTATCCCCCAAACTTTGTTTGTATATTTGGAATCACCTCACTTGCCTCTGGACCCGATGGAGTGGGTTCTTTAGTTGTAGAGGTTCTGGATGATGATTTGGGTAGGTTACTGCAGATTTCCCTCACCTTTGCTGCAGAATAGTTATTAGGGTGTAAACGCTGCATGTGTCGTATTATTGTCCCAAAGGAATATTTTTTTGCAGGGTTCCCCCTGGATAGCACAGCTTTACAGATGAGACAAGTCACCTTTGCAGCGTTTACTTTTTTGAAACCCCTTGGGATTTTGAAAAACTCCCATATGAAGTGCTCTCTTGGTTTGTATGGGGGATTGTCTTCATGCAGGAACTGCCTTGTCCCTTCCTCCTCTTCCTCCCCCTCCTCCTCTTCTTCTTGACCACCAATGTGATCTTCTGGTGGTCCTTGTGGTGGTGGTGGTGGTGGTGGTGGGGCAGATGCTCCAGCTGCTGATAGTACTGTAGCCATATCTGTTAGAAAAAAGCAGGTCTTCCTCACTCAAAGAACAAAGTGAGAATGAGGAAAAAAGGTTGGGGCTTTCATCATTTGGAAAACAAAACTGTTCTGAACCAATGAAAAGTTGATGTCACTGACCATGTCATGAGTGATGTAATATGTGACGTCATCAGCAGTGCATTGCAGGCGCGCAAGTTATAGTGAGTCCAACTAACTATAACGTTGGAATTTCAATGGTTTTATGCGAGTACAATTTCCAGCTAACTATAACTGGTGTGAAACCTATGGTTTTTTCAGTGAATATATATATATATATAGAACCAAGGTTCCCCGGTTTCCCAGGAAAAATGGGCCGCACTCGTTCCTCGGTTGGTAATCCAATTTTATTTACTCATTTCTCCCTGGGCATTAATAGTTCTGGTATCAAGACAGACGCTGGAAATTACCCGACGCGTTTCGGCATTGCAAATGCCTTGTTCACGGTAATGAGTAACAATACATCTTGTCCTTTTACTCTTTTGCTACACACAAATGAATTTACCGAATTTCCTGCTACATGCCCCTGTCTGACGGCATTCTGGGACATGTAGTGCAAATCCAAACATTCTAATTTTTGCCCACCTTGCTTTTTCGGGGAACTTGGCTTAGACATATATTGAATTAATTCTATTGACATGTGAAATATTATTACCATTCATGATTATACCTTACAGTTACCAAATATTGTCACATACTCTCCGTGTCAATATATGATTGTCCCGGGCTTTTACATATCTGTCTACCTGTTAGTTTTTTCGTTACATATTAGAATTTCAAAAGCTTTTTATTCTTGATTCCCTATAATCTATTAGTCCTGACAGGATTCATCCTTGAATTCCCACTGATGTGCTGGTATGATCTGAGTTCACAGTACCCGTTTTTGAATGTTATAACTTTATTGTTCATAAGTGAATGTACAGTTCTTCCAATTGGTTCAATCCAAAGGGGGTCATACTCCTCATGTTGATAATATAACGTGATTCTTTCTGACGGACGGTTTTCTCTCTGTCTCCTCCTCTTAAATTTTGATGGATCATTTCTACTCTGTAGAATTTTAAACTCATCCAGTCACTTTTATGTGCTGCTTCCATATGCCTAGCAATCGCATTGTTTTTGTCTTTGTTCTTGGTTGCACGTACATGCTCTAATATTCTTTTCTTCAGTTCACATGTCGTGCTCCCAACATATTTTAGAGCACATGGGCACTCTACAATGTAAACAACATATTTGATTTTGCATGTGATCAGTTCACGGATTTTCCAGCATTTTTAGTTTGCCATCTCAATTTCCTGCATTGGTCTAGCTATTTGACAAACTTTGCAATTAAAACATTTCACAAAACCCTGTTTTTTGGAGCCAGTTTTTCTTCTGAGTTTGCGTTCCAAAGTGGCTGTGCATTAGTTGGTCTTTTAAATTCTGGGCTATACGATATGTTACTATCGGGTTGTTTTCCACTATTTTTGACAAGGTATTATCCAATTTCAGAATCTTCCAGTTTTTGCATAGTATGGGCATTATCGCTTTTGATTCTTGTGAATAGTCCATAATTAGTCTGATTTGTCCTTCAGACTGTGGTTCTGCTTTTTGTTTGGATGTATCTTTGTTCTCTAAACAATCTTCTTGCGTTTTTTCTTCTGCTCTCAATAGGCTTTTCTTTATAACTTTGTTGTTATAATTTCTGTGTTGGAATCTTCTTGCAGCAGCTTTGCTGGGTTTATCCCATTCTGTTGATTCACTGCAGATTCTTCGAATTCGGAGGAACTCTCCATTTGGTATGCTGGTTTTTAAGGATGGTAGGTGGAAGCTTGAAGGAAGAAGTGTTGCATTTGTTGCCGTGCTCTTTAGGTGGATTGTGGTTTGTAGTTTTTTGTCCTTTATGTAGACTTCCGTATCCAGGAATGTGATCCTTTGGTTGCTTAGTTCATAAGTGAATTTCAGATTTTTTAAACTCTCATTGAGGATCTCAAAGTATTCTTGAAATTCCATTCTGGTCCCATTCCATATGATTAACAAGTCATCGATGAATCTGGTCCAGCTTATTATTTTCTCCACATATTTTTGATGTTGATTGTTCCACGCTACTTCCTGCTCCCACCATCCTATTAGGAGACAAGCGTAATTTGGACTAAAGGAAAAACCCATAGCAGTCCAACTTTTTTGACGGTATAATTCCTCTCCGAACATGAATATGTTCTCTGTCAGACACATCCTCATCATTTCATTCAACATTTCATTGTGTTCTTTTAAATGAATGCTGTGTTCACCTAAGAAATAATTGTTTGCTTTCATACTTGCGTCATTTTCAATTGTCGTATAAAGTGAGATCACATCCATAGTAATCATTTGATATGATTCCTTCCACTTTATCTGTTTTAATTTTCTCAGGATATGGCTTGTGTCCTTTATGTAGGAGCTTAATTTCTCCACAAAGGGTCTTAAAAAATAGTCTATGTAGTTTGCTACTGGTTCCAATAGTGAACCTCTTGCTGACAAAATTGGACGTCCTGGTGGATTATCGATCCTCTTATGTATTTTTGGGAGGAAGTATATGGTGGCCAGTACTGGGTGGTCCACTGTTAAATATATGGCTTCCTCTTCATCGAGCAAATTAGATCTTTTCCATTGTAGTATCTTATGATCCAGCTCACTTTTGATGCGTGCCATCGGATTTGTTTGCAGTTGTTCATAGTAGCAGGTATTCTTCAATTGTCTATGGGCTTCCATAACATAAGCTTCCTTCCCCCAAATGACGATATTACCGCCTTTGTCCGCGGTTTTGATTTTGATTTCTTTATCCTCCATCAGTTTTTTTAGGGCGTCCCTTTCACTTCTTGTTAGATTGTCTTTGTGATTTGTATGGTTCAAATCATATAAATCCTGGATGATAGCTTCCTGAAAGAGATCAACCTTATTGCCCGGTAATAATTGAGGATAAAATTTTGATTTGGAGTGTTTATCGCTTATACCTGCCCCCATTTGTGGGCACGCTTCATTAAGTGATACTTCCTCATTTTCCAATGCGTTCAAATTTAATAGAGTAACATATGCCTCAGCTTCTTTTGCTTTCAATGTTGATTCCGTCATTCTAATTATGGTTTCTTTTCTTCCTTTGTATTTATTTTCAGCAAAGAATTTCGCCAATTTTAATTTTCTCACGTATAGATATATATCTATACGGGTTTGCACTAAATCCATGTTTTGAGTTGGACAAAAATTGATGCCCTTTTTCAATAGTGAAATTTCCGCTTCAGACATTGAAATGTTTTAATTGCAAAGTTTGTCAAATAGCTAGACCAATGCAGGAAATTGAGATGGCAAACAAAAAATGCTGGAAAATACGTGAACTGATCACATGCAAAAGCAAATATGTTGTTTTCATTGTAGAGTGCCCACACTCTAACATATGTCAGGAGCACGACATGTGAACTGAAGAAAAGAATATTAGAGCATGTACATGCAACCAAGAACAAAGACAAAAACAATGCGATTGCTAGGCATATGGAAGCAGCACATAAAAGTGACTGGATGAGTTTAAAATTCTACAAAGTAGAAATGATCCATCAAAATGTAAGAGGAGGAGACAGAGAGAAAACCCTCCGTCAGAAAGAATCATGTTACATTTTCAACATGAGGAGTATGACCCCCTTTGGATTGAACCAATCGTAAGAACTGTACATTCGCTTATGAACAATAAAGTTATAACATTCAAAAACAGGTACTGTGAACTCAGATCATACCAGCACATCAGTGGGAATTCAAGGATGAATCCTGTCAGGACTAATAGATTATAGGGAATAAAGAATAAAAAGCTTTAAAATTCTAATATGTAACGAAAAAACTGACAGGTAGACCGATATGTAAAAGCCCGGGACTATCATATATTGACACGGAGAGTATGTAACAATATTTGGTAACTGTAAGGTATAATCATGAATGGTAATAATATTTCACATGTCAATAGAATTAATTCAATATATGTCTAAGCCAAGTTCCCCGAAAAAGCAAGAAGGGCAAAAATTTGAATGTTTGGATTTGCACTACATGTCCCAGAATGCCATCAGACAGGGGCATGTAGCAGGAAATTAGGTACATTCATTTGTGTGTAGCAAAAGAGTAAAAGGACAAGATGTATTGTTACTCATTACCGTGAACAAGGCATTTGCAATGCCGAAACGCGTCGGGTAATTTCCAGCGTCTGTCTTGATACCAGAACTATTAATGCCCACAGAGAAATGAGTAAATAAAATTGTATTACCAATCGAGGAACGAGTGAGGCCCATTTTCCTGGGAAACCGGGGAACCTTGGTTCTATTGTTAGCGGCTTGGCTTTCAGCCGCAGGAGTTAGTTACGCACCCCACGAGAGCGCCGCACAAGCCGGGAAAAGAAAGGCCAATGTGTTTGGATATATATATATATATATATATATTTATATATATATATATATATTTATAAAATCATATTGACATAGCAATCAGAAAAGCTAATGCTTTGTCCCGTAGCATTGCACTGACCCATAAGAAAGCACAGAGTGCCCCAAAATCCGATGGTATTCAACCAGTTAGACTTATCTGGACCTACAATAGTCAACATGCGGCACTGAGAAAAATAATTAATCATCACTGGAATCTAATTAAATTAGATCCAGTAATTGGAGAATATATGCCCAACAAACCAATTATCACCTTCCGAAAAGCATACTCGTTACAGGATGCTTTAGTTAAATCCAGTCCGGAGGTGATTCCACCTAAAAATTGGTTAGCAGCGAGCAGAGGCTTCAGAAAGTGCTCTAGCTGCAAGGCATGCTCGCAAGGACTCAACAAAACCGAGTTCCTAACAGCATTCTCTACAGTGCCACGCAAGATCAGCAAAAAGTTGACATGCAAGACGGAGTATGTGGTTTATGTGCTGGAGTGCCCATGTGGTCTGCAATATATTGGTAGTACCAAATTGCAGGTCCACAAAAGGGTACTCCAGCACATTAGGGCCATTAATACCAACGATGCCACATACCCGGTTGCAAGGCATTTCAAGGAGCACCACAACAATGATAGTGGACTCCTTAGATATTATGCCATAGACTCTGTGGGTCCCCTTAGGAGAGGTGGGAATAGAGAAGGGAATCTAAGGGCACTTGAGACCAGGTATATCCTGGAAATGGACAGCAAAACTCCTAATGGTCTCAACTCTACGGAGGATTTTTATACGTGCCTATAGGAGCTCCGGATTGCCATCATTTCAGTGTATTCCATCTCCCCGCATGTCCATTGGCATTTGGTCTAACAGACAATCATGCTTACCATTGATTACATGTTACTGGTGGCTAATACAACTGTATATGAAACAAACAACTAAGTTAAATAGTCAACCTTGAGCAGTAACATATTCATTTGCTAGTTCCTGTCAGAAGTTGCATCAGGCTGCATGTAAATAACAATTTCAGCAATTATTGTTTTTAATCACTTCTGTTTCAAAGTGCATTCGTATATTACAGTACAATGGTGTTAGGAGGAGTCATGGCAAGTACATAGAATTGACATTGTTCAATCCCTCAAAATATGCGATTTTTAATTGGTATTTTTTGGTCAAAATATAATGTAGGTGAGGAAAAGACCATAGAAGCCTATGTATCCGATCAATCGACTATCAAATTACATATGTAAATATTGCTATTAAGGCATATGATATGGTTATTTGTAATAGTTGTAAATATATGAAATGCTTTGTATGTATTTTATAATGACTTAAGATAAATTTGTATTTAAACAGTTATTAATGAAATAGGCAACACATGAATGGTCTGGTGTCCCTACACTAATCGCAACACGTTGTCAATAACCGAAATTTGGACACTCCCCCAAAATTTACCCAACCAATCAAAATGTACTATTTTGAATGCACGAGCACTTTAAATTCACGCAACTCTCTCGGTGCGCCATGTGACCAAGGCCTCTGTGTAGGCCGAAACGTTATGCTGCCGTGGTGTACTGAGAAATAAAAGAACTCACTTGCACTCTGGGTCTCCCGTTCTCTTCTTCCTGTTGATGGCTCCGGATGGTGGGCGTCGCTGAGAGGGTACGAGTGTGAATATATATATATATATATATATATATATATATATATATACACACACAGGCCAAAATGCTAGTACAGACATAAAGTCAATTAAAACAATGGTAGTCAGAGGTCATCACGTGAAGTAGTATAGCCTCTGGATATCTAATTGCGTGGTCCAATACCACCAGTATAAACCTATGCCCTAAGGCAGTAGGTGGGTCTAGGGGCCCAGCTATATCGAACCCTACCCTCTCAAAGGGAGTTCCCACCACTGGAAGTGGTATGAGGGGAGTCTTTGCCTGGTACCTATCTTGCAACTGTCCTGACAAGTAACACAGGAGCGACAACACTCCTTTACCTTTTCTGACAAATGAGGCTAATAAATGAGATTGACCAACCTGTCCTAGGTTTTAAGCTGTCCCAGATGTCCAGCTAAGGGGATGTTATTGGTTAGGTTAAGGAGGAACTTGCTGTACTGTTGGGGGACCACCACTCTCCAGGTTGTCCCTGGTTTGGCGGTCGCTTGATTCCCAGTACAGGATTCCCTCCTCCCAGTATACTTTAGGGTATGCTAACATCGCAGTCCTCTTGTCTAGCAGCCAATTGTCTCAGGCCTTAAAGAGTGGGACAGCACTTCTGTCACCTGCTCAAGTTCACTCTGGAGGGCCCCGCTGCTCCTTGAAGTTGTGCCGGGTCAGACCAGTCCTTCAGGGCAGTTCCCTCCTCTTCAGAGACCAAGCCTATCCCCTGAGGGTGGGGCTCCTTTTGGCTCTGTGGACTTTTGGAAGTGGTCTTCCGAGGCTTACCCCTCTCCTCATGTTGCTATGGACTTTGTCCACTGTTTCAGGATTCACAGTCCCTTGACACTCCTTTAAGGCCTTTTATGCTATGGTGGAGACACACACCGACTTAGGAGACCCAGCGTGGCGCCTGAGTGCTTCTCTCCACCTCTGCCCAGGAAGAAGCTTCAAGGACGTTGTCCAATATACACTCCACTGGGATGGCAGAGGACACAGCTACTTTCTTTGGGCCTGTAACCCCTCCCCACTCAAAGTCTACCACATCTATGGGATGTGACTTTGTTACATTGTCATTGTTCACTATCTCATGCAATTCTTTATGTAGAATCTGGCTTGAGGAAACCAGCTTGGCCATCACCATGGTTATGCTGACACCTATATCCCTTAATGTCTAAACTTGTACCTCATTGATTCTTGGCCACTGCCCACACTTTACCATAATGGCAGCCAGTGGGCCAAGGGTTCAATTTCCTAACAACCCAGGAAAACGAATTGTAACCCCTGAACCCACACCTTGGGATAGTCCAGGCACCCTAATGTGTACCCACTGATCAGCTGTAATCCCAAGCTCTTTAGAGCTAGATAACTTGGAATCTAACATATGCTGGAACAGTTAGTTTGACTACTCCGGTACGATTTGGGCAACCAATTCCGACATGACGGAAGTCTAGGGGGTCAGAGCGGATACTTTGGACAGTTACCTGGCAACCAGAGCATTTTTAAGGCCTTCAAAGGTTACAAGACAACCACCATAGGAATCAATGGAGTGGTCATGATGCTGAGGACACAGTTGAAAAATTATCAAAGGATGATCCAGTTGAAGTGCGGTCAACTGGTGGTCCTGTGGTTGTCCCTAGGTCCTCGGGTGATGAAAGGTGAAACTGGCCACAGGCTACAAAGTCCCATGAAAACTTTTATGTTGCAGGAGCAGCCCTCTCAACTGTGCAGCCTTTCTTTGTGTGGGTTGAGTGCAGCAGGGCAGACCTTCTTCGGTCATTCCTTTAAGTTATTATTTATCCCAGGAAAGTGCCTCAAAAGGAGTTTGCGGTCCCTAGTCAATGGGCTACAGAGTCCCCTCCTACCTAGTGATGAAGTTTCTGTGATGCGTTCTATCTGGCCATCCCAGAGTGCCACATTCTTCCCCCTTTCAAGATGGCACAACCTTTCCTTGGTTGTGAGGAGCTTGTTCGCCAACCTCAGGAATGTGGCTATCAGAGGGCCACATGCCCACGCTAAAACCTGTTTGGGGGCAAGGTTTCCCTCCTCAACCCTATCTCTACTTGTTTGCAGGAAGAAAAGGCATCCTGCTCAGGGGTGTCAGTGTAGCTTCTCTCCTTTCATCTTTGAAGCCTGCCGTTTTGCTAATATCCCTGAGTGCCCATCCTGGGGGAGAAGGTGGCTACTCTCTCTGCATCAACTGTCATTGGTCCTGGGAGTCATTCAAATGTCTCCCCAGCCAGGGTTGGGGTGCCAACCAGTAAACCCTGATACTGACTTTATTCACAGCAAAACAACAATCTGGATGGTTTGCTGCTAAGACATATAAATATACATGTCTAACTTAACAACATACAGCTCCCTGCCATAGGATTCAATAGGCCTTCCTTAGGGGAGAGTTACATATATTATTAAGGGACATGGTGGTTTTTGCCATTGGTAGTAATGGTAAAGTCGAAATAGAAGTGTGCACACTGACCTTCCAGTCTGCAGATGCAGGCTGGGAGCCATGTTGTCCTTTGTCACTCTTTTGGTGGCACAACCAGTGCTGCAGCCCTATGGTGGCACTCTGCCTTACATGCCCTGGGTACAATATACTAGGGACTTATAAGTAAGGGAGTCCTTGCCAATTGGGTGTAGCCATTTTGACATATATTTGTTTAAATGTTAGAACACTGGCACTGAGTTCTGGTTAGCAGACCTCAGTGCACTCTTAGAATCGAAAAACCAGCAGCATCAGTCCAGAAAATGGGGTGGGGGGACATGAAAAACAGAAGCATTTCCTACATATCTTGAGTAGGTCCTAAAAATCTATGCATGGTCTTCCATAGAGAGAAAGTTCAAATTCTAGACACTTTAGCTTAAACTGCCAGCTAAATATTCCGGTGATCCATCTGAATTAGGGGATGGAGGCAAGGTACACGTTGCACTAAATATTGTATGATCCATTTGAATTTTTGAATGTAGACAAGGCTCACGTTGGACTAAACATTCTAGTGTTCTATTAGAATTAGTAGGTAGAAACAAGGTTCAGGAGGGAGGGCTTAATGCTAGAACAGGAGCAGAGTTTCTATTGACACCGTAAAGAGAGGTCTTTCTGGAATGGCATGCCAGACTACAGAGGTTGCTTTGTAATTCGAACATTCATAGCCATGATGAAGATCCAGAAGTCAGAGAGGACAGAATCAAAGTTTCCACTTGCCCAGCTAAAAGCTTTTCACACATATTCCACTCTCTGTGATAAAATCAGCAGTTTGACTTAGAAAAATGAACTTCGTTTTGGGTAGAAATAAACAGAACAATTTGTTGAGAAATTAATACCTTTTCCATTGTCTTTTTCAGGTGTGGGGCTTTGTGGAAAAGAATGACATTGGATGCACTCCTGGGGGTGGTGCCAACAATGTGGGGGTCTTTTATGATGCTGGACTGGCTCTTGAAACAAGTTTTAAGACCACTACTCCACTTCGAACAGGTATCTAATTCCTCTGATCGAACAACAAAAGGAATCTGCCTCCTTTTATAAAAAGATCAACATATACACCACAACAAGATCAGTACTAACACTATTACTTCAACAAACAAATATTCATTGTATGATGATCGCTTCAATGCAGAAAATACATTTATTTGGTGAAAACATACTCATTGGGCTCATTTTTTCTCCTTCTTCAGAACTCAAATGCCCTCAGACAGGAAACCGACATCGCCGCTCTGTTCAGCTGATAGATCCAAAAGCAGGCAAAGGTTGGTATCACTTTTGAAAAATGTAGCAGGATTAATTGAGAGCCATATAAATCACTCAATAAATGTTTGCAAACTCTTGTGTCCATGATATGCACATTTTCAAGGCATTTCTACTACTTGTAGGTTTCTATTTTGCTGTTGAACGGACATCCACATCTACCTTCAGGACCCTTATATTTTCTAGAATTTTTAACCATCCTTACCTAGGCAACTCTAACCTGCTGGTTGCTACACTTCTGCAGAGTAATTTGGCATGGGCATACCTCATGTATTCTAACCTGCCACTACCAGCACGTGTCTGGTCTAAAAACAAACCAATGGCAGCCTATAACCATCACCCGCCAGTCAAGTCAAGTCAGATGATTTATATAGCGTGCTACATACCCAGAGGGTCTCAAGGCGCTTGAAGAAGGGTGGGGAATTACTTGTCGAATATCCAAGTTTTAAGTTGCTTTCTGAATGCTAGGTGGTTCTGAGTGAGGCGAAGGTGAGTGGGAAGTGAGTTCCAGGTTTTAGCTGCCAGGTAGGAGAAGGATCTACCTACCATGGTGGTTTTGTTGATGCGAGGTACAGTAGCAAGGGCTTGGTTGGAGGATCGTAGCTGGCGGGAGGGGGTGTAGAAGGAAAGTCGTGTGTTGAGGCATTCGGGTCCAAGTTCGTAAAGTGCTTTGTGTGCGTGGGTTAGGAGGCGGAAAGTAATCCTCTTATTAACGGGGAGCCAGTGGAGGTTTTTCAGGTGATCAGAGATGTGGTCTTTACGCGGGATGTCTAGTATGAGTCTGGCTGAAGCGTTCTGGATGCATTGGAGTTTTTTCTGGAGTTTTACGGTGGTACCGGCGTATAGGGTGTTTCCGTAGTCCAGGCGGCTCGTGACCAGTACGTGGGTGACCGTTTTTCTAGTTTCGGTGGGGATCCAGCGAAATGTTTTTTTGAGCATGCGAAGAATATTGAAGCAAGATGATGAAACGGCGCTGACTTGTCAGTTCATAGAGAGTGAGGAGTCCAGGATGACGCCTAGGTTCCGTGCGTGGTCTGTCGGGATGGGTGCTTTTCCAAGGGCCTCTGGCCATCAAGAGTCATCCCAGGCGGAGGGGGAGGTTCCTAGGATAAGGACTTATGTTTTGTCTGAGTTCGGTTTTAGACGGCTGTGCTTCATCCACTCGGCTGCTTCTTTCATTCCTTCATGTAGGTTGGTTTTGGCAGTGTTAGGGTATTTGGTGAGTGATAGGATCAGTTGAGTGTCATCAGGGTAGGAGATGATGTTGAGGTTGTGTTGGCGTGCGATGGCCGCGAGGGGGCTCATGTATACGTTGAAGAGGGTGGGGCTGAGTGAAAATCCTTGTGGTACGCCGCAGATGACTTCAGTGGCTTCTGACTTGAATGGTGGGAGGTGGACTCTTTGGGTTCTTCCGGTGAGGAACGAGGTGATCCATTCCAGTGCTTTTCCTTGGATTCCGATGTTTCTGAGGCGCTGTAATAGGGTGCTATGACAGACTGTGTCGAAGGCTGCGGAGAGGTCGAGGAGGATGAGGGCGACTGTGTCTCCATTGTCCAGTAGAGTTCGAATGTCGTCTGTTGCTGCGATGAGGGCGGTCTCAGTGCTGTGTTTGGCTCGGAAGCCGGACTGTGAGGAGTCGAGGGATTTGTTGGTTTCGAGGAAGGCGGCGAGCTGGTTGTTGACAGCTTTCTCGATGACTTTGGCCGGGAATGGAAGGAGCGAGATGGGGCGGTAATTTTTGAGTTCGGTGGGGTCAGCTGTGGGTTTTTTCAGAAGGGCGCTGAGTTCGGCGTGTTTCCAGCTTTCCAGGAAGGTGGCGGAGTTGAGGGAGCAGTTGATGACGTCTCGGAGGTGTGGTGCTATGATGGAGTCTGCTTTGTTGAAGATGTGGTGAGGGCATGGGTCGGTGGGGGATCCTGAGTGGATGGAGTTCATCAGGCGGATGGTGTCCTCAGTGGAGATTGGGTTCCAGTCATTAAGGATGTTCAAGGGGGGTGAAAGTCCTGCAGAGAGTTGGGTGGGTTGGTCTCCGGGTCGGTTGTCGAAGCTGTTGTGGATGTCTGCGATTTTGTTGTGGAAGAATGAAGCTAGGGATTTGCAGAGGGCTTGAGAGGGGGTGATGTCGTTGGAGTTGGCTGAGGGGTTGGTAAATTCTTTGATGATGTTGAATAATTCCTTGCTGCTGTGGGCGTTGTTATCTAGACGGTCTTTTAATGCGGCTTTCTTGGCAGACCAGATTAGTTGGTGGTGTATGCGGGTGGCGTTTTTGAAGGCGTCCCTGGTGCTGGTGTTTGGGTCTTTTTTCCAGGCCTTCTCGAGGGAGCGACAGAGTTTCTTAGATTTCTTAAGATCATCGTTGAACCAGGAGGCGTTTTTGCTGCCTAGTTTGATTTGATGTTTTTTCAACGGTGCTAGGGTGTTGGCGCTGTTGGATAGCCATTGGGTGAGGTTAATGGCTGCTTGGTCGGGGTTAGAGGAGTGGGCAGGGGGGTTTTGAAGAAGCGATGAGGAGATCTGGTTGATGGTGATTTTGTTCCAGTTTCTTCGCAGAGTAGGTTGAGGATGGTTGTGCCAGTCACAACCTTTACATAATTTAAGCTGCCAGTGAGCACCTGTGGACTGTGTAACATGCAGTAATATGTAGGGCTGCTCTTTATTGCAGTAGGATGAGCAGCACTGAATGGCACCATGCATTGTACAAGAGTGCGTGGCCATTCGAGTTGTTTTATCTGCTGCTCGAGTAGAAAATCTACTTGAACAGCAGCAAATCTACTCGAACAGCAGCCCTCTCACAATGACTGCTTGTGATCGCCGGCATCAGAAAATCATGCTAGAGGATGCCAATTCTCGCTATCCAGCTCACATTTTCTGGAAATTTGTGAGAAAAACATTCCGCCCGCCCCTAGTAATATGTTGTGCTCTTTCTAACATTCCTATAACTGGCCTTGCTGCTAATGGGCCAGTCAATCATGCCATGCTTGCCATAGGTCTAACTTGCCACTGGCTTGTACTGAGTTCATTCGCTAGTGACAGTACATTCCTAGTCTAAATTGCCCATATTAGCTGCTACCCAGTGTAACCTATAGTGGCAACCCTTTACTGGTCTAACTTGCTAGGTAGTACCAACCCCAGACCAACTTGCAATGGCTGCCAATCTTCAATCTTAGCATGGAGTGAGCCCGTCCTCTTTCTAACCTGCATTGATAACCCAAACATATTATTATCGCCAGCAGCAAATCTACTCGAAAAGCAGCCCCCTCACAACAACTGCTTGCGATAGCCGGCATCAGAAAATCATGCTAGAGGATGCCAATTCTCGCTATCCAGCTCACATTTTCTGGAACTTCGTGAGATAAACATTCTGCCCACCCCTATTAATATGTTTTGCTCTTTCTAACATTCCTATAACTGGCCTTGCTGCTAATTAGCCAGTCGAACATGGCATACTTGCCATAGGTCTAACTTGCCAGTGGCTTGTAATGAGTTCATTCGCTAGTGACAGTACATTCCTAGTCTAAATTGCCCATGCTAGCTGCTACCCAGTGTAACCTATAGTGGCAACCCTTTACTGGTTTAACTTGCTAGGTAGCGCCAACCCCACACCAACTTGCAATGGCTGCCAATCTTCAAGCTTAGCATGGAGTGAGCCCATTCTCTTTCTAACCTGCATTGATAACCCAAACATATTATAATCGCCAGCAGCAAATCTACTCAAAAAGCAGCCCCTTCACGACTGCTTGCGATAACCGGCGTCAGAAAATCATGCTAGAGTATGCCAATTCTCGCTATCCAGCTCACATTTTTTGGAACTTCGCAAGATAAACATTCTGCCCACCCCTATTAATATGTTGTGCTCCTTCTAACATTCCTATAACTGGCCTTGCTGCTAATTGGCCAGTCGAACATGGCATACTTGCCATAGGTCTAACTTGCCAGTGGCTTGTACTGAGTTCATTTGCTAGTGACAGTACATTCCTAGTCTAAATTGCTCATGCTACATGCTACCCAGTGTGACCTGCAGTGGCAACCCTTTACTGGTTTAACTTGCTAGTTAGCGCCAACCCCAGACCAACTTGCAATGGTTGCCAATCTTCAATCTTAGCATGGAGTAAGCCTGTCCTCTTTCTTTTTTTTTGTTGTTGATTGAAGTCTTTTTTTATTTTTCAAAAGGAGAACCAGAGGAGATGTCCCGTATACACAGCATGTCGCCTTCAACCCTGTGAAGGGCTGGTCGCATAAATTTAAATGAATATGCAGAGCGTAGGTAGTTGGTATCCGTTCGGATGTTACACAGCAAGTCGCCTACAACCCATGATGGGCTGGCCGCTTAGTACGAAAAGCACTGCTTAGAAGCTCAATTATGAGGAGCCTTTTATCAACAAGAACAAGGGAACCCAAAATCAACGTGAATAGGAAAAAGGAGGTGAACATGAAGAAATAGATAGGGAGATGTTAGATAACAGGAAAGCTTAAAGAGGAGAGGAAGAAAGAGAAGGAAAGGGGGCTGATACTGAGGGGTTGGGGGCAATTATAGAGATGCAGGGAGAAAAAGCCGAAGTGGTTATCAGGTTCAGGAGTTGTGACCAGAGACAATAGGGAAGAGGGAAGGGGGGGCAGGGTGGATGATCAAAGGTGTAGAATAGCCAGGTCGCCCTTCGGTGCGCGCAGTGATTGTTGAAAGATGGGGCCAGATGGGTTATGCAGATAATCTGTCAGGGTCAGGAGGGTACACAGCATCTTCAAAGAGGCGTAGGGCCCGACTCAAATGCTCCATTTTACAAAGACAGGTGACCAGTGGCTGCCATAATTTGGTGAAATGGGTGTCGCAAGACTGTAAGCATGTGGTAAGTAATTCCATAGTCACAGTATGCCACAATCGCGTGAACCAGATATTAATTGGAGGGGTCTCTGCTTTTTTCCAGTACAAGGCAATGAGCTGTTTAGCAGCGCCTAGCATGTGGAGGGCACTATGTCAATCGCTGTGGGTAAGTGCTTGCAGATTATCAAGTTTAAGGCCTAGGAGTACTGTGACTGGAGTTTCAGGCAGGGGGAAGCCAAGCACCATTTTGATATAACTGAGAACCTCTTTCCAATATAGGGTCAAAAGCGGACAGGCCCACCATATATGAATAAAATCACCCGGAAAGCTCGAGCATCTCCAGCACAAAGGAGAGGAGGTGGGGAACATCTTGTGCAGCAGAAGGGGGGTTTAGTACCAGTGCGTATTAATTTTATATCCAGTTACCCATTGATAGATGCTGCGATAGATTTTCGGGATATCCCGCCACAGGCGGTTCCATTGAGCAGGGGCAATTTCAAAAGAGGCGGTTAAGTGGCATTGGCGCTGATATGGATGGTCCACAAGCGGGGGATGTTGTAAAACATGATAAGTCCGGGAGATGAGTGCCTTAGAGTCATCAAAGGAGCGTACAAAGCATTCAAAAGGGGTGAACACTCGAGTGGCGGCCTGTGTTAAGGAAGACGTGTATATACAATGACAGTGCTGTATGTATTGTAGTCTGGCTTCCTCTGAGAGTTGGAACTCTTCCTTGCAGTGATCAAAGGTTTTAAATGTATCACCTAGGAACAGATCCTGAATCGTTCTGCACCAGTCAGAGAACACCTGTGGGTCAACAGCCGGTGGGAAGTGCGAGTTTCCAGTGATGAGGTGTGGGGGGACGGAAAAGTAGTGCGTCCCTTGGAGACTGCCACTTTGTCCCAGATGTCCAGTACTGTCCTGCTGGGTAGGACAATGTAGGCACTACGGGAACGTGAGGTCCGGGATAGCCAGGGGAGGTCCCAAATTGTTCTGCCAGTCACCGTCCTGTCCATATGGAACCAGACCTTTTCTCTCTCCCGCGCCATCCACTCAGAGATGAAGCGAAGGAGAGAGGCCCAGTAGTAGTCCAGCAAGTTGGGACATGCAAGCCCACCCCTGTCTCGATAAAGCATAAGAATTTTGTTGGAGAATCACGGTCTACGTCCACCCCAGATGAACTTAGTGATGTTGAGTTGGAGACTTTAGATCTGATGTTGCAGGATAGGAGTGGAGAGACATTGAAATATGTATAACATTTTGGGAAGCACTGACATTTTGCATTCAGGCGGCCCAGCCAGGAGAGGGTGAAAGGCTTCCAAACTCGTAGATCTTACAAAACCACCCTCCTGCAGTCATGCCAGTGTATTTGGGACCATCTGGAAAGTGAGGGAGTCAATTGGAGTCCCAGGTATGGAATGGAGCTAGAAGCCCACCAGTAAGGAACGAGGGACTGAAGTGTAGGGATCTCCTCCCTCGGGATCGTAACGTTCAGTGCCCAAGGTTTCTCGTGGTTAATTTTCACGCCAGATGCCAATTCAAAGGACCGTAGCAAAGAGAGGAGTGTCGGAAGAGAGGTGTGCGGGAGGGAAAGCATGAGAATTAGGTCATCCGTGAAGAGAGTTACTTTGTGTTGTTGGCCTCCGAGGGGTATGCTATGAATGTCAGGGGTTTGTTGGATCATTACAGCCAGAGGTTCTACCACTAGGGTGAACAACAGGAGAGAAAGGGGGCATCCCTGCCGCATGCCTCTATGTATGGCAATGGGATTCGTGAGTTGACCATTAATCCGCACCCAAGCCTGCGAGGAAAGATAGGGGGCCATGATCCGGGTATCATTAACGGGCCCAGCCCAATTTTGTGTAGGACAGCCCAGAGGAAGGTCCAGTCCACTCGGTCAAATGATTTCTCCGCGTAGAGCGATAGTAAACATGCAGGTATATTCCAATGATGGGCCTTCCCTACGAGGTGTGCAATACAATGCAATTGTCCGTGCCCTGGCAATGTGGGATGAAGCCAACCTAGTCAGGTTCAATAAGGCCGGGTAGGTGGGGATCAAGAAACGTAGGCAATATTTTAGTATGAATTTTAAGATCCGTGTTCAAGAGAGCTATGGGGCGAAATGATAAACAGAGAGTGGGGTCCTTGCCCGGTTTGAGGATGAGGGCGATTTCCGCCAGCCCCATAGAGGGGAATGGCCCAGCAGTGTCAGTAAAAGAGTTAAAAAGACGCAATAAGTGTGCCTGGAGCTGTGGCGAAAACAGGCGATAGAAGGACAGGGGAAGGCCATCCGGGCCCGGAGATTTTCTGAGGAGGAGGTCTTTCAGAGCACTTGCAAGCTTCTCTCGGGTAAGTCGTTCCTCCAGCTGTTGAGCGTGAAATTGATTAATCGGTGTCCAGGTGGATTTGTTCAGAAGAGCTTATACCCGGTCCAAAGGCGGTGTGGCTTCGGCATAGACCGACGACTAATATGTATTGAAGGTGTCACCTTTAGCTGCCTCAGTAGTAGCCTTCGTGCCACCGCCATTCTTGACATTGGCTATGGGCACTTTGGTAGCTCGTGCCCGCAGGCGCCTAGCCAGGACTGTACCCACCTTGTACCCGCCTTCAAAATAGTATTGCTTTAGTGCTAGAAGGGCCTGTTCAGCTTTATTAGTTCGAAGGGTGCGCAATTTGCCTCGGAGAGTTGCCAGGCATCTTTTATGGTTAAGTGAGGGGCGCTACTGGTCCTGTCTCTCAAGGGCCTTGAAATCTCTATAGGGGTTGGTTTCCAGGAAGCACGCTTCTCGTGCCTGTGCAATCGCAAGAGACGTGATATGGCCATGGATCGTGGCCTTAGATGCGTCCCACACGACAGGGAAGGGGGTTTTGGGATGTCATTAGTTTCAATATAAGACCCAAAGGCTTGTGCGAAAATTAGTGGCAGAGAGGTGTTTGAGGAGTACAGGGAGCCTGATCCCTCAGAAGGATTTCGATATGGGCATGATCTGAGACAGAAATATCGGACATGGAGGCCGACAGCGACTCTCCGACCAAGGCTTGAGAAATAAAAATGTGGTGGCTACGCGAATATGAGCAGTGCACATGTGAGTAATAAGAATAATCGCGTGCGTCGGGAGAATGATAGTGCCAAGAGTCTAGTAAGTCAAGGTCCGATAGCTGTCTCTTCAGGGCCGAGGACATATCCCCTGCCCCGTGAAATGAGGCGTCACTGCGATCCATTGCAGCATCCAACACCATGATGAAATCGCCCCTATGATCAGTGAAGGGTCCGCCTTTGGTACATGATCCCTCAGGAGTGCCCAGAGGTAGGAATCCTGCTCCTGATTAGGTGCATAGATATTGCACAGAGTAAGAGAGTGGTGTCTGATCTTGACCCCCACCTTAACAAAGCGACCATCTTGGTTGCAAACTACTTTGGATTCCCCCTGTTGGATGCCAGGTCTACAAAGTATCACCATTCCAGCTGTTTTAGAAGGGGAGCTAGCCCAGAACTGAAGAGGCTAGCGAGGGTGGGCCATGCGAGGAACATCAATCTTCATCAGGTGGGTCTCCTGTAAAAGGACGATGTCCGGGTTTTGTTGCAGGAGGTAGCACCATATCTGGTGTCGTTTGTTAGGGAAATTGAGTCCCTTAACGTTAAGGGACAGGATTTTCAGGTAGGCGATAATAGCCATGGTTGATTTAGGGTCTTGGGCAACCTGTTACACCATAGTAAGGGGCGGGGCGTTGCAATACGAATGAAGTATTTTTCAAAACAACAAGTGGTCCTGAGCATACGAGAGATAGGGAGAACAATGGATATATATAGATCACAATGGAGCTCTATATAGTTCAAAATTCCTTGACCAGCCGGACAAGGAATATTTATTGGTTCAATTGATTTGTAATATCAAAAATACAAACAAATAACCCAAGAAATAAGGGTTACATTGGGGCACAGTCCTGTGCCTTAAAGGGAGGAAAAGGTGGGAAAGTAAAGGTAAGTGGAGAAAATTTATCAGGCAGACAGTGTGAGCTTGCAGGTCACTGGTTTAAGTTATACATTTAGCAGTGTATCCTGGAGTCATTCATACAACCAATAGTATCAGGGAAGTACATGTATGAACTACTCTGACCTTAGAGTAGTTCATACATGTACTTCCCTGATACTATTGGTTGTATGCAAGCTCACACTGTCTGCCTGATAAATTTTCTCCACTTACCTTTACTTTCCCACCTTTTCCTCCCTTTAAGGCACAGGACTGTGCCCCAATGTAACCCTTATTTCTTGGGTTATTTGTTTGTATTTTTGATATTACAAATCAATTGAACCAATAAATATTCCTTGTCCGGCTGGTCAAGGAATTTTGAACTATATAGAGCTCCATTGTGATCTATATATATCCATTGTTCTCCCTATCTCTCGTATGCTCAGGACCACTTGTTGTTTTGAAAAATACTTGTTACCCATGGTCCGGAGCGATCTAATGGGTTCCCCTTGTCCCTTCCTGAGCAATACGAATGAAGGGCAGAGGGATGTCACTCCCGGTGAGAGGGAGTGGTCGTCTTGGGGGGCCCCCCAACAACCGCAGGGAAAGAGAGAGAAGGAGGAGGGGGAAAGAAAAAAAGATAGAGGAAGAGGTCAATATAGCAAAAAATACAACATTGGCCAACAGGGCCACAGTTTCCTGTTCAAGTCCAGGGATAATCACAGCCCTAGGGCGCAGGTCATCCCAGGGAAGGCACTCACCCAGGAGCAGGGGAGGGGGTGGGTCTCCAAGCTTAGAGTGTGACATCTAGGGAGATTACCTTGCGCCACCAGCTCAATCTAAGTGGAGTTTGGAGGGTACCAGTTCGGAAGGCGTTGCGCCAACACATCATGTCCAGGCAGTAGGAGTAAGTGTTGCATCAGATCGATTCAGGAGGAAGCGTGCATCCGAACTGTCAGGGTGTAGAAGGTCGAGAGCTAGCTGGAGCGGATGTGCTGGATAATGTCTTGTTTAGCTTGGGAAGAGGATTGCTCCCCAGGGTGTGGCGTTCGTCTCAAGCGGCGTACTTTGGACCAGGACGGCTTTGCAGGCTCCCGCATGAGGAAGGGTAGGCGTGTTGGGCTTGATGACGGCGTGAGGGAGAGATGTAGGAGTTGTGCCACTTCCAGGAAGGATCTCACCATTCGGCGTTTAGAATCCTATTGAAAGATAAGGGCGAAGGGGTTGCCCCACTGATACTGGATGTTCAAACTTCTCAACTTATGTCACTGGTTTAAAATCCCTGCGTCTATGCAGCGAAGTGGGGCCAAGGTCTTGGAAGATCTGTATGTTGGCACCATTATAAGTGAGCTGCAGCTTGGAGCACGCCGCTTTGAGAATTGCCTCCTTCTCGGTAAAAAACGTGGACCCTGCTTAGGATGTCAGGGATAAGGCCTGCTCAACTGGGAGGGCCCAACACTCAGTGTGCCCGGTCCAGAGCCAGTGGAGATGCATTGTCATCGCCCCAGATTGCATGTAGTAGTCGCAACAAATGTTATGATTTCTGACCCCCTCGGCCCCAACCAGAGTCCTCCTAATGCAGAGATTGTTGTGGTGGCTCCAGTTTTTCAAATTCTCCTGTTTTAATTGTAAGTCAATATGCTGCTCTTCCAGGGCTGTCAGACACTGCCAGAGATGCTCCTGGTCCTCCGTTCACGCATACACAGTCTTCTCTAGGCCACCCACTTTCTCTTCAAGGTCAGTTACCTCTTTTCTGCGCTCCGGTATGCAAGAATGGACCTCTGGACGTAAGGAGCCAATTCCAGACTTGAGCTCCAGCATGAAGTTAACCATGAAGGACTGCGTGACTGGCTCTGAATCGTCTCCAATCGATGATGGCATTGCACCTGGAGCAGCAGGGCCCGGCTTGTTCCAGAGCGCAGCACCTGGTTGTCCTTCTGGGGTGCCGCAGAGCCCTTCCCTGACGTAGTGCGCATCATCCCCCCTTGAGGCCTAGCACTCTCCAGCTCCGGATAAGGTGGCAGAGATCGGCGAGGAGGCATTGAAGGTCAACCAAGGGCACCCGCAGCCGCCGGGTGGTAGGGCCCAGGATCCCACAAAAGGCACTATGCTCAGTGACCCGCAGTCTATGAGGTAGGTGGGGGACAAGCTACGTTGCAGGAGTAGATATTGCAGCAGGTGCTTTATTGCCAGAGCGGCCAATCTCCGTTTGGCTGAGTCGTGAAGGCCGGGGCTGTGGTGGGCCTCACACCCAGAATGATGCAGAGAGGTTGAATGGAAGAAAGAGGTCAGAAACCAATTTTGGGCCACAGTGTTCAAGGCAACAGGACAGGTAGCATTATTGGGGCCCCCAGGCGGTAAGAGGTGGGAGCTCTACCCCCCTCCGGGCAGCGCTGGCCTCAACAGAAACAAGAGGTTGCAAAGGAGATCACCCCCTGTGTGGAGGCTGCCAACGGAAAATCCCCTCAGCCCAGGTCTCGCCCACCAGAGCCAAAAGCCCAGTAACAAGGCGGTCCAGCCGCAAGATGGCAGCGTGCCAGCCCAGATAGGTCAGGCCCCGGGAGACCGAGGTGTGCGAAGGACCCACTAGCAGCAGCAGACGCAGTTACTGAAAGCATGTCAGTAACATGTCCCCCAAGAGCACATACATTTGTCCACAGGGGGGGCCCCTGGTTCATCGCTGGGGTAGACCTCAATTAAGTCCAACGCGCAGGTGACGAGGGCAGCCGGTAAGGAGCAGTCCCCAGAGAATGGTGCGTGATGGCTGGTCAGGATTGCCAGCAGATCGGGCCACAGTGCACAGGGAGCCCCACCCCTACACCTCACCTGCACAGATCGCACCTTCACTGGAGCCCAGTAGAGAGGCAGCGTGGAGTGGGTAGGAAAGGATGCAGGTTCGCGCCCAGCCTCAGGCCCACCAGGCTGGGAGACCACAGCGCACACGCCGGAGCGCAGTGGGGATGCAGTCAGCACTTCCGAGAGTCAGGATTCTTCAGGCGCCCGCTCGGAGTGCCGCAAGTCTCCAGTTTGGCAACCGGTGCAGGAAGAGGCCGCTACTCCAGAAGGCCGCGACAGCTGCTCCTCATGTCAGGCCTGCAGCAGGTGATGAGCAGGCCCTAGATGACGGCCGCGCGAGCAAGGGCACCAGAGCTCCCGTTGATGCAGCTGCACCCCAGGCACAGTGAGGCCCTACACGGGGACAGGCGCTCCCCTCATGGCAACAGGATCACCAGCGAGGCCAGTGAGGGCAAGTGGTGGCATGAGGTGCTTGAGGTGGTTCAGGACCGCAGTAGGCAAGATGGCGTCTGCCGCCGGCAGGTCTGGCCGCTGAGGGCAGGAGATCCGCCCCCCGCGACGCGTCGACCAAAGCCACCACCCACTTTCCAGGAGGTGCCCTGGTCGTTCCGCTACCCTTGCACCCCGATTTGCGGCGCCGACAGGGTCCCAGCTCAGCTATAAAGGCGGCTAAAGGTGGTGATCTGCAGGAGCTCCCACAGCGCACGTCTCACGCCATTCGCAACGAGACCACACCCCTTTTCTTTTTGTAAAAAATAGTTTTTATTTTATCATTATCATGAAGAAAAGTACAGCTGAAGCAAAAGATCACCGAACTTATAATAACATAAATGTAGGTCTAAATATGATTAATAAAAATCATTATCAACTAAGACTATATAATAAAAACTAGAGACTTTAAAAGAATGAGGTCTATATACAGGCAATTGAATTTTTTTAGGTCAATGCAGTTGAATTTTCATATAGACAAAGCTATATTCGATAAAAGGATAAGAAGCATATACAGCTACAACATTTCATCACAAGTCATACATTTCATTCTGCCTGTATTAAAGGAGTAACCCAGGTTGTAAACAGGCCCCATATCTTTTTCCCTTTTATCCTACATTTCTCCCTCTTCTATCATAAAGTGCCTTTTCTAGATTATAAAAGTGCACAAATCGGCCTTTCCACTGTTGAAAGTCGGAGGTTGCAAGCCTAACTAGGCAGAAGCAACACAAAGTCTTAAAACTGCCATTGCAATAAAAATAAGCTCTTCTCCCTGTTTCCCTATTAATTTGTTCACCACCAATAACATAAGATATGGTGATAGAGGAACCTCCTATTTTAAGACAAGCTGTAAAAAAGTACATATTTCTAGACCTAGTGGCTCAATGCTGAGGCAGGTGGAAAAAATGTGCATTATATCCACAGCATGTGCCTTACATCTAAAACAGTGGATTCCCTCCACACCTCCACATTTTGCGATTTTCACCGGCGTGATACAAAAAGTTCGAACAGCGTCTTGAAATGTTGTGATTTTAGATTTGCTGAGCACAGCATTGAGTTTCCCAATTCCACTGACTTAAGGAAACGTGAGTCGGAGAACCCCAATTTAACCTTCCATCTTTGCCTGGCTTGTCTAAATCGTCTGACAACCCTGCCAGCAGGCAGTTTTAAAGTTGTGAGATTGATGAACCCGAACTACGAGTCAGCAAATCAATTATCACCACCTGCCCAAAGCCTGCGGCGCCCCCCGCTTTTGTAAGAAGGAAATCCCTTAGCTGTAAGAATTTTAAAAAATCCCGGGGGCCTATACTAAATCTTTCCCGAATGATATCAAAGGGAGCTATGTAATCCCCTTCCAACAGATCCGCAATCCTATAAAAGTCACCTCTTCCCCACCTTGCCAAGCACTCATCTTGTAGAGCCATCGGTTTAAGGTTTAATGTTTAAGGTTTCGATAACTGCCTTTCGTAACTAAGTTGGTGTAAGGAAAAAATTAGGAGTTGGCAGATTTAACAGGTGCACTCCCCTGATCGGGAAGCCCGTCCTCTTTCTCACCTGCATTGATAACCCAAACATATTATAATTGCCAGAGACAGCCCATACTCAGTCTAACAGGTAAGTAGAAACCCATACCCTTTTTAGGCTGCCATGTGGGCTGATAACAAGCTGAACCTATTAGTGAGTGCCCAAAACTACTTCAACCTGCAGTGACATCTCACATGCAGTCCAACCTGCCTTGATAAATAACGGGGAAGGTAGGGATGCAATGGAAAATGCAGGTGGGTTCTTTTTCACATAAGGTATCTCTCAAGTAATTAGTAATATACAGTTGTTCATACAATAGTTTATTTGAATATTTTTTAAGAATCTATGGAATATTTCAGCCTCAGAAATGTTTAAGTGTAAGAACTTTCAGTCAAAGTATAAGTTTAAGGCAATACAATCCACAAGGTACTACCACTTCTCCCACTCTTAACCTGCCATGATATCCTATACCCGGTCTAATTGACTAGTAGGAGCCTTTCCAGAGTCCAATAGGGCAATAACAGCCTGGTCTCAGTTGCCAGTGCTGTGTCATGCTTAGACTAAGCTGCTAGGACTTCCTGTGAGGAAATGCTTCTTTTTTATGGTCACCCCCAAACTTTTGGACTGATGCTGGTGTTTTTTTAAATCTAAAAGTACATGGGGACCTGCTACCCAGGCACCTTTGCTTTAACCCTTAAACAGTATATATGCAAATGAGTGACAGCCAATTGGCTTAAGCAAACTTACTAATAAGTCACTAGTTTATGTTACTATGTGTACCTATGGCTTGAAAGTTAGTTGCCACTCATGAATTTAAGTAGTTGTTGTAGCGCTACAAGAGTGAGAGTAGCACATGACCCCAGGCTACCAAAGCAGACTGGCCCAGTTTTTTTTTACTGCTAAGTCAAAAGTCGACTTTGCCATTCCAACTCGTGGTAACAACTTTACCCCTCAGGTAAGTCTAAAAAACTCTACCTGCAGAGTTCATAGTATTTAAAAGAAGGGCTTGCATTTTTTATGACAGTAAAAACTCCACATTGTTATTTTTTTCTGTGGCAACCATTGATTACCAAGAAGCTACACACTGACAACTCAGAAGTACTAACTTGTGAATGGTACTACCAAAATTGATACTTCGGGACACACGCCGTGAGGGCAACAGCTTGCTCTTACCTTTCCTCCTTCTGTGCCGTGAGGGCAACGCCCGCAGTCTCCCTCACGCAGGACCGGTCTGCAGCGGGAAACCACATCCCCCAGCTGCCCCGGGGTCCGGCGCAGCACCAGTGACGAGATCTACGCGCCCGGAGGCGCTACAAGTGCAAGGAGCGCCGAGAGCGCTCGGGGGACTCAGAACTTGGGACACACGCCGAGAGGGCAACGGCTTGCTCTTACCTGTCCCTGGGCAACGGCATCTTTCTTTCCTCCTTCTGCGCCGTGAGGGCAACGGCTGCAGTCTCCCTCCCGCTGGACCGGTCTGCAGCGGGAAACCACATCCCCCAGCTGCCCCGGGGTCCGGCGCAGCACCAGTGACGACATTTACGCGCCCGGAGTAGCTACAAGTGCAAGGAGTACCTAACGCCTCGTGGGACGTGCGCGGGCGGCGCCGGGCTAAGCCCGGGCAAAGGGCGGGCCGTCTGTGTCCGTCAGGGGCCAGAAGAGGCCGGGCCAGGCTACCCCCCTGACATCTACAATGGGTAAGAGAAAACAGCCATGTCTTGGGGAGCATGAGGGGAAACAAGCTAAAGTACCCAGGAAATCGGAATCCATCATTATGTATCTAACCTCAGTGGTGGGGGCTTTAACTAAAGAAATTGCAAACGACGAAAAAGAACTGGGCTTGGGACCCGACAATGCTGACCCGGCATTAGTATTAGATCATAGCCCAATAATACCCCTGGAGCCAAACATTGTTATCACAAAACCCCCATCTGTAGTTGAGCCCCAGTTAGTCCCGTTAAGCCCATTGGAGGTCCTGGAGGATCTGGGTGCTCAGAAGGACACAACCCATCATCCTCCGCCACAGAAGCTCCTCGGTAGGCGTAAGCTGCCTAAAAAATATGCGAGGAAGAAAAAACCCTTGGTTGAGACTATCCCAATGGTCCCTAGCTCTAGGGATCATGTTGGGTAAATTGTAGAGGAACTTTTTACAACGCGACTGGAACCCGCGCTTGTGGCTATCGCTAAAGACATTGTGGACACACTTAATACCTGTGTAGCGGGCCTGTTGAGCAAATGTGAAAACATTGATTTATTTATCAAACAGCATACAGGTCAAAAGCCTCAAGTATAAATTGCTAATAAGCCTATGGCCGACGTTGGGAATAAGGAGCACAGGGCTATCAGGGAGAAAAGTTCTGACAGGGCTCTAGATAGTGCAGGGCATGTGCCAAACAGGGATGGGCTGGGGAGACTCAACTGTGGAGTCAGTAATAGGAGTAGATCTGCACCAGAGGCTTTTAGGCAGGATCGACAGCAGGGCAGTTACTTGGAGTTACCCCCGGAGGCTGCTCCTCTGGTGGAGGTTTTCACAGGGGTCCCCCCAGTGAGGGATGGTACTAAGGAAACAACCCACAACCTTATGAAGCTAGCCAGGCAGTGGTGTCTACAGTTCAGTAGTGGAGGAGCCGACATTACAAGATCTGTTATCATGGCTAGGAGGGTTAGTTGGGTTGGGCGTCGTCAAAAAACCACCCAGGGGGATCGTGTGGTTGTAAACTTTAACAACCGGGCCAGTGTGGAAAGTTTATTTTGGGATGCCTCAGAGTTGGTGAACAATGGTATTAGACCACTCCCTCTGGGTTTTTCTATCCTCCAGTCAGGCCTAAGGGAATTCAGCTGATGCCAAACTGGGATCGGCCCTCTCGAACCAGTTTGCAGACGACACTTTACCGGGCTAATGACAGTTTACAGTTTAGATCAGCACGGGGGTTGTCTTGGAGGGCGGATAGGGCTCCTATACTCGTAACACCAGTTTCCCCGCCCTGCCACCATTCTAGGACGGAGAAAGGTCTCTCTAATCGTTTTTCGCCACTGACCCACATGGAGTCGAATGATTGACTACCCGTTAGTCCCGTGGGGCATAGGGACGTGGTTGGTGGCCAAAATCAGACAGCCCCATGCAAAATTGTAAGCTGGAATGTGTCAGGTATTAGATCCAAGTGTAAGGACCCTATATGGCTCGAGGTTGTCAGGCAGTACAACATCCTTGCCCTCCAGGAAACTTGGGACAACGCGTCTAGTTTTACATTAGATGGATACCTTAGTTTTGTTATCCCAGCTGTCCCAGGGATTATGGGGAGACCAAAGGGAGGTTTACTTTTTCTTTTCTCACTCAATCTTGCTGGCGTCTTCAAAAAACTTGAGGCTGATTCTGATAATTTATTAATAATTGAATGGACTGTTTCTGATCAGCAGAAATATTTGATTATAAATGTATATAATTCCAAGGAAGGCTCACAGCAGAATGAGCATTTTAGTGTCGTGGATCAATTTTTGTCAGTTTATAAACTTAGTCAGATGTCAGTACCAGACTTGCTGCTTCTGGGAGATTTTAATATACATCCTTGTATTTGGGACTGCTACCGAGGTGAACATGGTGGGTCACTGAGTGGGGAGGTTCCTCATTTTGAGCATAGCAAACAGGGAGAAGCTCTTGAGGACCTCCTCTCCAATATGAATTTATTTGAACCGGGTATTGAAGAAGGGGAGGAGAGGCCACCTACCTTTATAGGACGAGGACTAAATTCAGTCATTGACTACATTTTTTTATCGCCTGCACTTTTGTTCAAAACACTAGTCTATGGAGTGGTGACGTCTACGTTTAGTGATCATAACCCGGTATTGCTGGTAGTTGATCTGGGGATTTTGAACGACCACAATGCCTCAAGGGGGGCGGGTCCCAGAAACTTATCCACAAAAGACCATAGTAGACGGATTAAATGGGATAGGGTTATCCCGGAAGCTTTCTTCGAGGACCTTGCCATCAATGCGGAGGCCAATTTTGCTATCTGCCTCGATGGTTCTGCTTCGGGGGCGGAAACTATAGAAGCTTATGTAGCGATGTGTAAGCAGATTGCTAAGAAGTTAGAGGAAGATAGTAGAGCGCATACAAGGAAGGCCCATAAATGGTTTGATAGTAACTGTTCGAGGGCACATGGGGCTCTACTTATGGCACTTAACACAAGGCCGAGTTGCTTCCCTCCGTAAGGAGTATAAAATTGCCACCGCCAAACGCAAATGCAAAATTAAAGAGGAGGCGTGGGATAATCTCCAATCCATTGATGTGCTAGGGGATAGCAGGAAATTCTGGTCTACCATAAACCAGCCGTTCTTCTCGGAACAGGAGAACTTAAACATGGATTGTACAATTCCTGATGACAGGTGGCTTCTACACTTTAAGAATATCTATGATAAGGAGCAAAGGGAGTCACCAACAGTTATTACAGCTACGGCTCGGTATGCTCACCCGTTAAGTTCGAGTTAGCTGAGGTAGAAAGGGCTATTAGAGATACGTCCAAACACAAGGCCCCAGGCCAGATGGTGAACCAGCGGACTTATATATTCTGTATCCAAACTTTTGGGCGAAGATTCTGACCAATGTTTTTAATGCTTCATCCATAGCTGCTTTCCCATCCTCATGGGCCACCTCAGTCATAGTCCCTATTTTTAAAAAGGGGAACAGAGGGGACCCTGCCTGTTATAGGCCAATCTCCCTGTTAGACTCTGCTGTTAAAATCTTGGGCAGAGTTATTCTTTTTAAACTGGGGGATTGGCTGTCGGGCAGGGGGGTGCTCTCTAACCTCCAGTATGGTTTTAGAGAACATAGGAGCACCATGGACCAATGTTTAAATTTACACCTCTTCATAAGTAAATATACAGTTGCCAAGGAGGGACTTTTGTACTTGGGTTTCATGGACCTATCATCTGCGTTCGACCTAGTCAACTGTGCAAAACTATGGCTAATCCTGCAGGATATAGGTATAGATGCATCTTTGGTAAATTTTTTAAGTGACCTTCACCAGGACCTCTCTGCCTCTGTTAGGGTTACGCGGGAAGGTCGATGTACAGGCCAATTTAGCTCTAGGAGGGGGGTCAGACAAGGATGTATACTGGCCCCACTGCTTTTTACGATTTATATTAATGCCCTAGAAAAATCCTTGAGTATGGCTACATTGGACATTCCGCGTATAGGGGGATCGGGGATTCCGGTTCTCTTGAAGCTGTATTACTCGCACGCACAGGATTGGGCCTACAGAGGCTGTTGGATCATTTCGGCAGCTTCATGGAGTCCCTTGATCTAAAAGTAAATATTAAAAAATCTCATGTGATGGTGGTCGGAGTACGAAGCAAGACCAGCAAGATAAAAACCTTTACGAGCAATTGCACGGAAATTAACGAAGGTACCGGTTTTCACCTATCTGGGGGTCCTCTTTGATGAGAGGGGTAATTGGGGGCCCCAGCAGAAGCTTAAGAGTAATGTCGTAGCAAGATCAACAACAGCTCTCCTGAACTTCTCAAAGAGGTTGGGAGCAAGGCACATGGAGGCTATGTTAAAGATATATAAATCTAAGTGCCTAGCGATTGCCTCCTATGGGGCAGCGATTTGGGGTTATGTGCCTCTGTCCAAAATAGAAGTTGTAGAAAACAGGTTTCTTAGATCTCTCCTGTCCTTACCCCAGTCGACCCCGACATATTCCTTACACACTGAATTAGGCTTGGGTTATATTTCAGACCACCTAAAAATGGCCCCATTGATTTGCTAGGCGAAGACGTGGCTAAATGAGGAAATCACCCTTAATCACCTGATCCTAAAAGACTGTGTAGCCCTCGAGAAGGTAGATAGGATCCCATGGCTGTCGTATGTTAGAGCGGCGTGCGCCAGATTGGGACGACCGGATATATACATCTCCCGAGGGTATAAAGAAAGAGGATATAGGATGGATTAAATATAACTTTCGGAACTTGTTGGAGTAGGAAAGGGAGGAGCAGGAGTTAAGGAAACCAGGGGTGAGATGCAATTATGCTTTATTAACTTCCCCATCTATTGAACCGTATCTAAAGATTGTTACTAAGCCATTTCATCGCTTTCTGTTGGTTAGATTTCGGTTAAATCTAATTCATCTTACTTTGGGTATATTTCCCAAATGGGGGAAACCGGAAAATGCCGCACCATGTTCTTGTGATATGTTTTCTACACAAGACACCCTTCATCTTGTTATGTTTTGTGAGCATTTCTCAGCGGCGCGTAAACATTTTTTAAACCCTATACTACGTGAAGCTGGATTTGTACAAGCGAGGCCTGCCCTTCTATACTTGCAAATGCTCAATAGTCTGCGTGTTACTTATAGCGTAGCAAGTTTCCTGGTGGCTGCGGCCAGGATAAATAATAAGAGACCTATTTGTACGTAACTGTATACTAGGTCCAATTGGGGGTTTATGGTTTTATTTGAACATTCTAATGATGCATTTTAAATTATAAACAACGTATCCTTGATTTTCCTTCCTTGTTGGGTAAAGGGTACTTTAAGCAAACTGTATATGATATATCTAATGAATGATTTTTGTATGTACATAGTGAATGTATGAATTGTAACAAATTAACGCTTATTTATATTTCTAGCTATTTTAATAATTTGAGGTTGTATGTCTTCTGCATTGTCTTTTATGATTTTAATTAATCGAAATAAAGATTTTTTGACTGACTGACTGATACTTCGAGGCATCAAAACATTAAACCCACTTGTTGGCCAAGTCGAAATTAATGTAACAATTTTACAAAAGGCAACTTTAGAAAGTTGTCACTTCTTTTCTCAGGTTTCCAGTAGTTGTTTTTCTGTTGCAAACAGCTGCTGTCTCCAGGACAGATCTAAGGGAGAAACCCTACTCCCTATCTAATGTATGAAATAACAGTAAGTACCGCTCAAAAAAGTAGGGGAAGGAAAAACAAGCACAATTACAGTGTGATTCTCATGCTGAATGTCCCAACCATCAACGAGGGTAGAACCTCTTTTAGGACAAGTACCCTAACTCACCTGAAGGTGACATGCTTCATCATTGGATTCCTTCCTCACATCAAGGCCGCAAGGTCCTTGCTGTGGGCTACAATTCTCCAGACTTTCAAGAGGAGCTGAGGTGTTTTCAAGGGATGAAGCGGAGGGTGGTGGGGGCAGAGTTCAGTGAAACAAAGGATGTGAGAAAAAAACTGTCTACAGGAGGACAATTGCTATTTATTCTGAGGCCGCCCTGGGACAGGGATAAAAAGAAAAAGGACTAGTGGTTATCAAAAAATATACCCCTACAGTAGGACAACATGTTTCTGCCCTTCTGTGGTGACCCCACATGGGTCCTTTCAAGGCAGTTATGGTGTGTGGGCTCTTGTGAGAGGTAGTCTGGCTATGCATTGTAGCTGCAAAGGATATTAAGAGAGGCCAGCAGGGTGTACTGAGACCTGTGCTGTCCAATGTAATTCAAGGATGTATTATAATAAACAGGCAAACGAGACAGGGAGCTTGTGATTTACCCCCTACTGTGCAGTTATATAAGAGCATGGCTATATGTTATCATTCTCGTATGGTGGATGCAACGTGGCAAATAAAGTTCCATGGACATGCCTGTGGAGAGGGCTGGCCTGTTGGAAAGGCCCAATACGTCACCCATGTGGGCGTAATGTTAAAGAGACATAAGGATCAGAAGGGCAGTGTGTGAGGTACTGCTAGTGTCCCAAGCTTGTCCAGGGGATCCCGTTGTTCAGCCCCTGTCTATCACACAGGAGCCTGAAGATACATTGGTGTTCCCTGTAAAATAAAACAAACTCAAGGGTACCCATCATCTTCTGTGTGTCCCCCTCCAGGAAATATCTAGTAAGTTTAGTGTTGGATGTCTTACATCCTATCGAGCTGCATTGTGCCACTATTCCTAGTCTGACTCTTTCGTGTGGTCATTCCCACATAGATCAAGTCACAGGAACACCTTAGCATGTACATGACTCCTTCTGTGTTGCAATTGGTTAGGGTACATAGTTCCTAGGGAGTTGTGAGGCCTAGGTCAACCTGTGATGTGGGGTTTGTGTAGGGGCAAACTGAGCATGATCCACAAGGATAGTGGCCTTTAGCAGGTAAGGTTGACCATAAAGTGTTCTGTTGGTCCTCTCGCATGCCCCGGGGCATGTTGATGGTCTTGTATGTATCAGAATGTCACCAATATTCTTACCGTATTTAAGAGCAAACAGCGGGTTGGATAGTTCCCTGTCACCTGTTTTGAGAATGGACCAATTTTTGTTTATGAATCTCTTAATGATATTGGTGAGGTGACTATATGTGCTGACACAGACTAGTCTATCCACGAGAGTTCTGGGTGGGGTCCCTAGGAAGACTTCTCTGTTGTTATTCCTTACCCTTTTGGCAGCTGTATGTGTAAGGTCAGTAGGGTATGATCTCTCAGAGAGGTTAGAACATCATTTGTTGGCATGTTCCTTGAATTTCGTCACCTTGTGCAGTTTCTTCTTATCCTCAGAAATTGTCCCACTGGCAGGTTGTTTCTGAGGGTGTGTAGGTGGAAACTGGTGTAGCACTACAGTGATTTACGTGTCATTTCGTATAGATCCGAACATTTGCCTCCATCCTTCGGGTACAGAAGGAGTTCGAGAAAGGGGAGAGATATACTGCTCGATTTGCAAGTGATTCTGAGATGGGGTTCCCTTGTGTTGAGTCAGACAGAAAAGATTTTGAGGGATTCTTCAGTGCCTATCCACACTACCAGTACGTTGTCAATATATCTCCTCCATACTTTGATGTTAGTGGAGTATGAGTTGTCTGTTGGGTAAATGTCTTGGGACTCAAAACTGTGCATGTAGAGGTTTGCCATTCTGGGGGCAAAGGTACTGCTCACCAAAGTTTAAGTAACTTGCCAGTAGAGATGGTCTTATAACTGGAAGAAATTTTCTTTCATGACGATGGTAGCACAGTGTGCCACGAATGAGGTGGGGGTCAGATTGTCCAGTGTCTGTGGTCCAGAAGTTCTCTCAATGTCTGTAAAGACTCATCCTGTAGGGTATTTGTGTATTGTGATTCTACATCAAAGGAGGCCAAAGGTGTATCTCAGGGTTCAAGGCAATGTCTGCAAACACATTAAATATACGTTTGGTGACTTGAATGTAGGAAGGTATCTGGGCTACCATTGGGCGTAGAAACAAGTCTACAAATTGGGAGAGTGGTTCGAGTAAGGAGCCTATTCCTGAGACAATTGGTCTTCCTGGTGCAGATCTGGTAGGTTTTTAAATTTGGGAAGATCCTGTACCAGAAATTCTGATTCACTTTTGGTCGCCCAACCTGCTCCACCAGGGTTTTGATGATAGTCAATAATCTAGGAGTAGAGTCTGTTCGTAATCGTTGGTAATATCTCTCATCATTAAGTTGTTGGTAGCATTCATCTTAACAGTTTTGTTGGTCCATGATGAATGTCACTCCCCCCTTATCCAATGGGTTAATGACAATGTCTCTGTCAGATCCAAGTCGTTGAAGGCAGTATAGTTCAGATTTGGAAGAAGGTCAGTTTTGCAGAGGTCTTTGTTTTTCAAAGTCTTTGATCACTGCTTTCTCAAAAGTCGCCACTTCCGGTGGAATTAGGTGTAGTTGTGAATTAAAGGCAGACTTGTTCTTCAAGGAAGTATTGGTCTCCTTTTCCAGGTTACTGTATTCCCTCTTGTGGAAGAAAAATGATAGGCGGATTTTCCTGAAAAATTGGGACAGTTCAATGCGTGTATTGAAATCGTTGCCCAGATGGGTGGGACGTAGCCCAGACCCTTACCAAGTACTGCTTGCTCCAGGGGGGTCAGAACCTTCTTGCTAGAATTGACAACTAAGTTGGCGTGGTGCTGGTTGATGGGGAGGGATCCCTCGTCATGCTCAGAGTCCGGCATTGTCCGATTGATAGGTTCCATTGGACTGTCTGGGAATCTGGTTGGTGTTCTGGTATCCCTCTATTGCCTCTTCTTCACCGTCCCCTTCGGCCTTGGCCCTGTTCTAATAAAAGGAGGATAGTTGGGGCATCCAAAAGAGGATGGATGAAATGGTTGAATGGGATAACCCCAGAGTTCTAGGGGCCAAAAGGGTCCTGGTGGAGGCTGTGATGGTCCAGTGTATAGGCCTCTGCCTCCAGGTTGCCTTCTTCTCATCTGGGAGGAGCTGTTGGAACCGCTTGAGTCCGAATCCTCAGTATTAATCCATTCTTCTAAATTAGAGGTCCTTTTGTCTGTCCCTTGTCTCCAACTTCTCACTCCCCTTCTATTGTTCTTCTTTGGGGGGAGTTATACGTATTTATCTTCAAGGTACGGGTATACTTTCTCATGTGTATTGTAAACCTTTCCATGTCTTTCCTGAACTTGATGATCTTATATTTGAGGATGCCTTCTCTTGTTTCCCTGATGGTCTTATTAATCTCCTACAGCTTCTTCTTGAAGGAGGGTATCTGTATGGTGCACTTAATCTGAGATTCTAATTGTTGCATCTTTATCAAGAGTTGGTATGCTACCTCTTTAACAGTATTGATCAGGAGGATGCACCAGTCTTGTGTGCATCTCCAGGATATCAGTGACCAATTATTTTGAAAGATCTTATTATCCAAGAATGATCTAGGAGCATTGGAGACTATGAGACCCTGTGGAGCAACTCCATTCCCATGTAAATATTGTGTGAGAATTGCTGCATGCATGGCAGTGTGTAGTTGTTATCACTTTAGGTTGGACAGTTTTGTCCACTCCTCTGCCTGGGTGGAAGTTGCAGCTAATGTAGCATCTAGGATGCTCTGGGTCTGTAGAAATTGGAAAAAGACAAAAAGAACAATTGATGGAAAGAATGCAGAAAAATGTCATACATTCTCCCAAGTATACAGATCTGGGCCTAAATCAATTGTTTTTTTTGTTCACCATTTCATTCCAGTTTGAACCCAGCCATATGCAAATCAGTCTTGACCCCGCACCCAGTGGGAACAGTCCAGCCCAAACTGCCAGGCCAGATCCTCCCTGGACTGGAAACAAGCATCCTAGGACTTGATTCAGGCTTTCAGCCCTCATCAGTCAGGAAAGCTTGACTCCAGTGGCATGGAGAGCACGGGACCCACAAATGGGCATACCTGTCCCACTCCGGTTGACAAATACAAAAATAGCAATTGATGGACAGAATGAAGAACAATGTCATACATTCACCACGGTACAGAGATCTGGGCCAAAATCCATCTTTTTTTTGTTCACCATGCCAATCCAGTTTGGTCCCAGCCATATGCAAATCTGTCTTGCCCTGCGCCCAATGGGAACAGCACAGCCCAAACTGCCAGGCCAGGTCTTCCCTGATCTGGAAACAAGCATCCTAGGACCGGTTTCAGGCTTTCAGCCCTCATCAGCTGTGATAGCTTGACTCCAGTGGCATGGAGAGCACAGTAACCCACATCTGGGCATACACGTCTCGCTCGGGGTGACAAATGCAAAAAGAACAATTGATGGACAGAATGCATAACAATGTCATACTTTCATCCCAATACTGAGATCTGGGCCTAAATCCATCATTTTTTTGTTCTCCATGCCATTGCAGTTTGGACCCAGCCATATGCAAAATAGTCTTGACACTGTGCCCAATGGGAACAGTCCAGCCCGAACTGCCAGGCCAGGTCCTCCCTGGACTGGAAACAAGGATCCTAGGACCCATTTTGGGCTTTCAGCCCTCATCAGCCAGGATAGCTTGGCTCCAGTGGCATGGAGAGCACAGGACCCATGTCTGGGCATACCCATCCCACTTGGGTGACAAATGCAAAAAGAACAATTGATGGACAGAATGCAGAACAATGTCATACATTCACTCCAGGACAGAGATCTGGACCTAAATCTATAGTTCTTTTGTTCACCATGCCATTCCAGTTTGGACCCAGCCGTATGCAAATCAGTCTTGACCCTGCGCCCAACGGGAACAGTACAGCCCTAACTGCCAGGCCAGGTCCTCCGTGGACTGGAAACATGTATCCTAGGACCGGTTACGGGCTTTCAGCCCTCATCAGCCAGGATAGCTTGACTCCAGTGGCATGGAGAGCACAGGACCCACATCTGGGCATACCCATCCCACTCGGGGTGGCAAATGCAAACAGAACAATTGATGGACAGAATGCAGAACAATGTCATACATTCACCCCAGTACAAAGATCTGGGCCTAAATCAATTTTTTTTTGTTCACCATGCTATTCCCGTTTGGACCCAGCCATATGCAAATCAGTCTTGACCCTGCGCCCAAATGGAACAGTCCTGCCCAAACTGCTAGGCCAGGTCCTCCTTGGACTGGAAACAAGCATCCTAGGACCGGTTTCGGGCTTTCAGCCCTCATCAGCAAGGATACTTGACTCCTGTGGCATGGGGGTGAATGTTTGTATTGTCCAACATTCTGTCCATCAATTGTTTCTTTTCCATATGGTGCCCTAAGCGGGAAGGATATGCCCAGATGTGTGTCCCATGCTCACAACACCACTGGATTCAAGCTAGCCTGGCTGATGAAGGGTGATGCTTGTTTCCGGTCCAGGGAGGACCTGGCTTGGGATTTTGGGCTTGACTGTTTCCACAAGAAACAGGGTCAAGACTGATTTGCATATGGCTGGGTCCAAATTGGGGTGGTGTGATGAGCAAAAGAATTATGGAATAAACCCGGATCCTTGTAACTGGGGGTAAATGTTTGTATTGTCCAGCATTCTGTCCATCAATTGTTTCTTTGGCATATGTCACCCTAAGTGGGAAGGGTATGCCCAGACGTTGGTCTCATGTAAGCATGGGCGAATTTTGCAGATTCGCGATCCGCGAATTTGCGGATTTGCGAATTCGCGATCTGCAAAATTCGCGAATTTGTGGATTTTTTTATTTTTGCGTGTTCGCGGGGTGCTTTGCGTGTTCGCGGGGCGCTTTGCTTGTTCACGTTTTTTTTTGTGCGAGAACGCGATGCGCCCTCTGGTTCATCACTGCCACCCTCTCGTTTTTTGTGCCCTTCTGCCCTCTGTACCACTCGTTTTTGTGCCTTTCTGCCCTCTACCCCACTCGTGTTTGTGCCCTTCTGCCCTCTGCCCCACTTTTTTGTGCCTTTCTGCCCCACCCGTTTTTGTTCCCTTCTGCCCTCTGCCCCACTCGTTGTTGTGCCCTTTCTGCCCTCTGCCCCACTCATTTTTATTCCCTTCTGGCCTCTTCCCCATTCGTTGTTGCGCCCTTTCTGCCCTCTGCCCCACTCATTTTTGTGCCATTCTGCCCTCTGCCCCACTCGTTGTGCCCTTCTGCCCCTTGCCCCACTCATTTTCGTGCCATTCTGCCCTCTGTCCCACTCGTTGTTGTGCCCTTCTGCCCTCTGCCCCACTCGTTTTTGTGCCATTCTGCCCTCTGCCCCATTCTTTGTTGTGCCCTTCTGCCCTCTGCCCCACTCGGTGATGTGCCATTCTGCCCTCTGCCCCACTCGTTGTTGTGCCATTCTGCCCCACTCGTTGTTGTGCCCTTCTGCCTTCTGCCCCACTCATTGTTGTGCCCTTTCTGCCCTCTGCCCCACTCGTTGTTGTGCCCTTCTGCCCTCTGCCCCACTCCTGTTTTATTTTAGAATGGCGCCGGCAAGCTGCCAGCGCCATTCTAAAACAGTTACTAAGTTAGCTTCATCAGGAAGCACTAATAGATAAAATAAAGCAGGTGCTCGAGTTGAAGCTCGAATTCAGTTAAACGCGAGCACCTGCTTCATTTTATCTATTAGTGCTTCCTGTTGAAGCTAACTTAGTAACTATTTTAGAATGGCTCTGGCAGCTTGCCGGCGCCATTCTAAAATAGTTACAAGCTTGAAGCTTGAACTTTTGCCCCCCGGATCCGTTCCGCTCGCGGATTAGCGGATTTTCGGCAAATTCGCGGGAATTCGCGGATTGTGAATTTGCCGAAAATCCGCAAAATCCGCGAGCGGAACAGATTTTGCGCCCATGCTTAGTCTCATACTCACTGCACCACTGGATTCAAGCGAGCCTGGCTGATTAAGGGTGATGCCCTGAAACTGGTCCCAGGATACTTGTTTCTGGTCCAGGGAGGACCTGGCTTGGTAGTTCAGGCTGGACTGCTCCAAAAAGGAACAGGAACAGGGTCAAGACTGATTTGCCTATAGCTGGGTCAAACTGGTGTGGTGTAGTGAGCAAAAGAATTATGGATTATCCCAGATCCTTATGACAGGGGTGAATGTATGCAATCTCCAGCATTCCGTCCATCAATTGTTTCTTTTGCATATGTCGCCCTAAGTGGGAAGGGTTTGCCCAGACGTGGATACCGTGCTCACTACACCAGTGCATTCAAGCTAGCCTGGCTGATGATGGGCAATTCCCTGAAACGGGTCCCAGGATACTTGTTTCAGGTCCAGGGAGAACCTGGCTTGGCAGTTCGGGCTGGACTGTTTCCACATGCAACAGGATCAGGACTGATTTGCATATGGCTAGGTCCAAACTGGGGTGGTGTGGTGGGTAATAGAATGATGGATTAAACCCAGATACTTGTGACTGGGGTGAATGTATGCAATCTCCAGCATTCCGTCCATCAATTGTCTCTTTTGAATCTGTAGAAATTGGGCCATTCTATCATCAAAGGCCAAACCAGTACTTTCTGCCATGATGTCTAGATCAAGTGGTGTCTTAGTGTGCGAAATTTCGGTAAATGGCAGGAATAGAGGGGGGGAGAAAGACGAAAAGGGGAAAGGGTCTAAGAAAGAGATCCACAGTCGACTGACTGTAACATATATCATAAACACACTGAGGATCTAGGGGAGGGGACCTGGGACAGAGAGCCTACTAATCCCTATCTAATGCATGAACTCACAGAATGTAGGCCTCAAAAAAGTAGGGCAGTCATTCCTGACCGCCACTGTATGTTGAAGTGCATCCTGGGAGACTGAGTCCTGACCCCCACAAAGTGCCCCCAAGTTCTCTGGACCCATAGGGAATTTAAGAGTCTACTCAAGTGCCTGTACTCAAAGGAAATGTTGGCTTCCAAAGGAAACCATTGGTAGTGCTGGAAACCAGAGACCAGTTGACCAGGGGCAACAAGAACTGTGCTGGACTTCATCCAATCATCATGGGAGAGCATGCCCTTGGGTCCAAAGTGACCTCTCAAGTTTGTGGCAAAAAGGAATGACTCAAAGAAACCCACAGCTCAGCACTACATCACCAGCATAAATAATATACTTTAACATCCTGAATCCCTTCCATCAGGACTACTGACATTGATTTTAATATCAGTCTAACCTAAGGATTCAGAAACGAACTGAAGACTACTGAGAGTGACAGGTAACTGTTTCCCTGGACCTGTTTGTTTCCTGTGACTGGTCCCTATCTGAGTTGGCCTGTCCAAGAGTACCTGTTTTCAACTTGCTTGTCATGCAGTGATTGCAAAATTGCCTTGAGTGAAAAAGCAGTCATGTATTGTTTCTTTGAAAAAAAACATATCTTGGTTCCCTCCGGTAGATTTGTGTTGTTCTGGTGTCTATTTAAAGCTATAAATACAATACATTTTTATAAATTGGTGTTGGATTTTTATTGTGTCATTTCTTTTCTTATTAACAGTTATGTCAAGAAGTTTGACTGCTCTGCAACACAGCTGCCCAGTGCTGACCTAACGTTTTTCAGATGAAACTAACTGGTCCTGATAACGATTGTGGCATTATTACATGATAGGTCTCAAAATCACACCGCATAATAATCCACTTTTCTACAAGTAGCTAGTCAATCCTTGAGCAATAGCCTTTACCAGGTATAGCCTGGCAGTGACAGTCAAATTCAGTATAACCCACAGAAACCACATATAACTAGTCTACCCTGCCGGTGGCAGGTCCTACTGATGGTAACCTGTCATTGATGTAGAAAACTAAAAACAGTGATGGGGGGAATTCTTGCACTAATCTCAACCACTCGCAACAACTGGGACTGCAATTTTACCCATTGTTCTTTACTCTTTATAGCATTCCTGACAAAGAACAGCCATGTGGATATTAGCCTTGGTCCTGCTCCAGTGGGATCCATCTAGCATAAACCACCAGGCCAGGTGCCCCGTAGAGAGGAACACAAGCAAGACCACTTCTGGTTCACCCTTTTTAGGCCTCCTCATTGAGCTCCAATGCACGAGTACAGGATGCACATCTGGGCCTACCTGTTGACAAACCAAGTGTAGTTGTTATAGTCTCAGCCCATGTCTAGTTAAATGTACAGTGGTAGTGCATAACCTGGTTTAACCAATACTGCCAGCTCCAGTGGGTCTAATGGATAAACAGACTCTTTGGCAGCACTGATAATGGTCTACAAAGGAGAAATAATAGGCAATGGCAAATACGTTTTGGTAAGAATTCAATAAAACGACAGACACGTTAGCAACATTGAAAAAACCTAATGTAAAGAGTATCAATATTAACAACTCAGAAATGCTAAAGAGTTTGAATAGAAGCACCTCTGTTAAGATACATCTAAAGCATTTCATGAACGCTTAGTAGTGCAAATACTTTTGCTGGCTTGTTGAGGAGAGGACTGGGGGTACACATTTACAAGTCCCTAGAGCCATTGAGGGGTCACTTGTATTTGACCCTCAGGTGGTGCTGTGCTGGCCCATATTTACAAGGCCATCCGAAGCCACCCTGCATGGATTCTCATGACCTTGTGAATACGACCCCTTTACACGCATCTCTTTGCATGCAATGGGTGTTGCTGTTGGCGTTACACCACACACCCATTGCTTTTTGACATTGCCGAAGATTTACGAGGATGTGTAAATTTGAGGCAGCACCAAACACTAACGCCATTGAGAATCAGGCGTTAGATGGGCGCAACGAGGAGAAATACTTTTTTTCTCCTTGTTGTTTGACCTTCCTATGTGTGGTGCATTCTGCAGCACACATAGAAAGAGCAAATCACTTTTAATTTTTGCTTAAATGCAGGAAGGTGCCCAATGCTGCACATAAACATTCAGCACTGCAATGCAGGCACCCTTGCACCATGACGCAAGGGTGTATGCGTTAGCGCTAGACATCGTTTTTAGAGTTGGTGTAAGGGAAAACATGAGGGTGCGCTGTATTCTTGTGAACACAGCGCATCCTTGCATTTTCTGAATGAAGCAGCGCGGAGCTGCTAAATTGCTTGCAGCACTTCACTGTGTCATTACTTTGTAAATATGCCCCAGGGTCTTTTTTAGCCTGTGACGTGATCAGAAAAGCCCTTTGGCAGACGTCATTTATAACCTCTATTACTTGTCTTGACCTTTCTTGTCTATATGCTTTCTCCATCTCTGATATGTTTTTTAATGTTATATCTACAGCATCCCTATATAACTTAGTTCCAACATGCTCAAAACAATGTAATAAATAAAAAAAGGGTAATATTTACAAGCCCATTGCGCACCGGTGCGTCACTTTCTCCCATATAAAAAGTGCCCCAATATGAACATGACCACACAAGGTCTGCATTTCAGTGCCAGCCATGGTGTGAAGGCTACTGAAGTATGTCTATTTTATATTGAAAGAAAAGATCCCTTCTAGAGTGCTACCACCTTCTCTTCCTCTTGTAGCCTGGCAGTCTTCTGGCATGTCAAGTAATAATTCAAGGTTTTATAATTTAAAAAACCCTGAAAGGATCAAAATTACGGCACGGACATTGGAGACTCAAGCGTTTTATCTCCGCCTCAGTTTCAAGATATCATTTGTGTATTTCAGTGGAATAAACATGCTGACAAACGCCTTGTTTTACCATTTCAGATGCAAAGGCCAAGGACACTGAGAGAAGGTGCTGTGAAGATGATGTGAAAAGAAACAACTTGGGGAACAGCAGTGTGGCGCGAGCTCGATACATCCGGGCGACCTCAGAAGGTGTGAATGAGTCCATGGACTTTTGCGAATTATCAGTAAAATATGGGTGGATAAGGCATGGGTGAACTAGCCTTGGCAAAAAGTGGCATTTAACTGTGCCATTACTATCACTGAGGGTAAAAATACCTGATATAATAAAAATAATTATAATAATAATAATATTAAGAACAATAATAATAAAAATAATAATAATACCGCTCGAAGCTCTTTGTACGTCAAAATGCCAAGGGCCTCATTTATGAGGTTACCGAACGTCAGCACAGCAGGCCTTTCTGCTGCGCTTCCCTACGGTAAAGAAAAGGACAGGAATGCGCTGTATCTATAAGATACAGCACATTCCTGTCCTTTTCCCCTAGCAGGCGCACAGTTGGCTGCCGAGCGCCAACGCAGGCACCTTTGCACAATGGTGCAAGGGTGCCTGCCTTGCGGGGATGATTATTTTTGTACAGGAAAGGAAACCTCTCTGTACCAAAATAATCACAAGAGGCTTTTCCTCTTTCTATGTGTGCTGCATTCTGCAGCACACATAGAAAAAGGAACAAGCATTTACAATGCAACATTCTCACCTTTGCAAAAGTTAGAGCTATTGGCATTGTAAATGACAAAGTTTTTATTTATGTGTTGGTTTTGAAAACAGAAAAATAAATGGCATTGTCATTTACAATGCCAATAGCTTAATCTCTCGCAAATGTGAGACCTATTGCATTTGCACCCACACACACACATTGAGCCACACACACATAGATGTGGTGGTGGTGGATCTGGTGGATGTGGTGGTGGATGTGTTGGATGTGGTGGTGTTGGATGTGGTGGTGGGGGATGTGGTTGTGGTGGTGGATGTGGTGGTGTGGATGTGGTGGTGGTGGATGTGGTGGTGGTGGTGGATGTGGTGGTGGTGAATGTAGTGGTGGTGGATGTGATGGTGGTGGATGTGGTGATGGATGTGGTGGATGTGGTGGTGGATGTGGTGGATGTGGTGGTGGTGGATGTGGTGGTGGTGGATGTGGTGGTGGTGGATGTGGTGGTGGATGTGTTGGTGGTGGATGTGTTGGTGGTGGATGTGGTGGTGGTGGATGTGGTGGTGGTGGATGTGGTTATGGTGGATGTGGTTATGGTGGATGTGGTGGTGGATGTGGTGGTGGTGGTGGATGTGGTGGTGGATGTGGTGGTGGATGTGGTGGTGGAGGTGGATGTGGTGGTGGTGGTGGATGTGGCGGTGGTGGATGTGGCACTGGTGGATGTGTACAAGTAAAGCCATTGATATCTGATGGCACCCACATTGCAAGCAGGAAAGTAAACTCTGTAAGACCAGAAAGCCACCATCTGAACTAAAGTGAAGCTATGGGGATCAAGCTGTCCCCGGGATAGAAGAAAAGAAGAAACCGATCCTCTGTGCAAAATTGGTTACTGGAACTCTGCAAGAGATGAAACCCATGTGTGCGTGAAAAACACAGCTTTAAAGAGAATGGGTGGGATCCCCGGTGTACACATCTTGAATGGTGCTATGTTAAACTTACACTTAATGGCAACATACAGAAAACCGGATGAAGTGAGAGTCACAAACTACCGCACAAAATGCTGCCCAATCCTATGGGTAATTGCAATGACCAAATGTCAAGACTAGAAAGGTACCACACAAACCCAAAAGAGTGTTAGATGAAGAACGGAAAATACCTGACTGCCAACTCGATAAACGAAAACCTGCCAACGAAAATAACATAATTGTACACACAGCACCACGCAGAATGACCCAGGCTAACGTGAGCTCATGGTAACGTACCTGTAATGTCATACAAAATTCTGCGACTGTCTCCTAACTTGTAAAGCGAACTGTGAGTGGGCACGAGATCAGAGACTACTTAAATCTCAAATCTCTGTGCAACAAATCACGGCCAGTCACGTGACGGGACGCTGACTTCTGACAACACTGTCGGCCATCTTAGAGGAGTACCAAGAACAATATTTGGAAAGAGAAAATATGTCCCACTCTAAGTATTAAGAAATGGACGATACAGTTCTTTTTACATTGTGGACATGTGTGATGGAAAAATGAAACTGAAGGGTGATGGTATAAAATGAACCGAATGAAAGAACACTGCTCATGCGGGAATAAAACCAATAAATCTCTATATGGTGCGCCGCAAACACGGCCAATCTAATGTTGTAACCATAGATGTGCTTCAATACTGTCGGCCATGTTGAAAAAGGAGATCTATTCATGACGAGAAAGAGCCATACTATGGACCCTATCTGATAGAAGCAGTGTAAAGAACTAAGAAATGGAAGGTAAACAAGTGCTCGCCATCTCTAAGCCCCGTCCTTTTCAGACTGGGGGTGTGTTTTTCTTTCTCCCCTCTTCTCCATTGGCTGGAGGAGAGGAGAGAAAGAAACGAAAAAAACACGCCCCTCAATCCGAAAAGGACGGGGCTTACAGCAAAAAGAGAACGTCACAGAGACCTCTTCTCCAATGGCTGGCCGCCGTTTAGGATGCCAGCCAATGGAGAAGAGGGGCGGGGTTTGCCCTTGCTATTCTGAGACATTAAGTCTCGCTGGCGAGACTGCGCATGTGCGCAGCCTACGCCAGTCTCGACCTAAAATGAGGAGAAATAAAGATATTTCTCCCAGTTGTGCTTCCCTTACGCCTCCCCTGGGGAGGCGTAAGCTTTTGGCACTGCCTCAGATTTACGGTTTCTCGTAAACCTGGGGCAGTGTCAAAAGGCCATGGATGTTGCAGGGAACGCCCCCAGCAACACCCATTGCACGCCCCTTTAACGCAGAACACTGTGTTAAAGGGACAGATATTTATCAGGCAGCATTAAGCCAAAATAAGTGGCTTAGTGCTGCCTGATAAATATCACGCAGGCTTCTGCACCACAGAACGGCACAAAAAGTGACGTTCCGATGGCACAAGGGGCCTCATAAATGAGGCCCCAAGTATTCTTGTTACAGAGGGCCTCAATTATGAGGTTTTTCCGTAGGGCAGCGCAGCCGGCCTTCCTGCTTCGCATCCCTACGGCAAAAGAAAAGGGCAGGAATGCACCGTATCTATAAGATATGGCGCATTCCTGTCCTTTTCCACTGTTCCGGCGCACAGTGGGCTGCCGAGCCCCAACGCAGGAACCTTTGCACCATGGTGGCAGGGTGCCTGCCTTGCGGGGATGATTATTTTTGTCCTGGAATGGAAACCTCTCTGCACAAAAATAATCACAAGAGGCTTTTCCTCTTTCAACATCTGCTGCAGAATGCAGCACACATAGAAAAAGGAAAAACGAAGAGAAATAAAGATATTTCTCCCCGTTGTGCCTCCCTTACGCCTCCCCTGGGGAGGCGTAAGCTTTTTGCACTGCCTCAGATTCATCATTTCTTGTAAATCTGGGGCAGTGTCAAAAGGCCATCGATTTTGCTGGGAACGCCCCAGCAACACTCATTGCACGCCCCTTTAACGCAGAACCCTGCTTTAAAGGGGCTGATATTTATCAGGCAGCATTAAGCAGAAAAAAAGTGGCTTAGTCCTGCCTGATAAATATCATGCAGGCTTCTGCGCCACGGAACGCCACAAAAAGTAATGTTTTGATGGTGCAAGGGGCCTCATAAATGAGGCCCAGAGAGTTTATTGGCTATCACAAAATCCCAATTTCGAAGGAGGAACAGAGAGATTTGCCCACAACTTCACAATCTGGCTTACTTGAAAAAACAGTATTAGAACTCCTGTTTCAATGAACCGTCAGCTAACACTTTAAAGACTAGGCCACCTCTATAGAGTGAATACATGATATTTACAGTTTCACACACGCATCACGTTCTAGTGGAAAGTCCTACTTTTTCCAACCAGTCTCTGAAAGATGAAAGCCTTACTTCATCTGACAAGTACTTGAATCTGAACACCTCGCCCTATAAAAAGAGAGACATCATTAACTACATGGAAAAAAAGAGAACGAATCTGATGTTTGCGGTTCAGTCTTTTCTTGACCAATTTTTATTTTATTCTTCCAGGAAACGTTGAAGAAGGATATCTAGATGATGAAGACATCTTCCCCAGGACCGAGTTTCCGGAGAGCTGGTTCTGGAAGGCGGAGCAGCTGGTAGAAGCAGCAGATCCAAATGGGTAAGACTGCTTTGATATTTAGATGCCAATGCCATCAGCTTATCACCAATACTTCACCTGCAAGTGGGAGCTCACTGTTTCTGAAAGTGACTGTGGGCACTGCATGCAACAAGTCACTTTCATCGATAGCTCAAAAGCACAGCCACTGCTGACGATTTCTTCAAACTGATATTTATTTCCTTTTGCCACTTACTGTAAACAACATATTTTCCTCGGAAAAACAGACAGACCACATTACTTTTCTACCAATCGACATTAAATGTACCTGCAAGATTTGTTTCAAACAGTCTTTGGTATTTTATTTTTCAGCCACCAATGCGATGTGTAGGTAAACTACAGGATCCTTCGCACAAGAGTCCATTAACAGCCTGCAGGTGGACAGGGAGCATGTCAGCTATAGCATCCATCCCAGTATACTAAATCACCTGGCTCCTTCCCTTACATCAATGCAAATTCCAACTGTACCCCATCTCGCCTCATCTCCTCGTCACTTTTGAGCAGTATTTCTGCATGAATAACACAATTAGGGCTTTGTGGATTTAGATAACGTGTCTCTTCAGCACTATCCCAACAATAATTGCGCATATAATAAAAATATAAAAACATGGCATGATCAAAATCTCAAATTAGGTTCTAAGTTATTGTAAGAAATTAATGTTCCTACTCTAGCACAAAGTACCCAAAGTATACTAGAATAAGTATATTTGTTTCAATAAACAGATGTTTAAAATATCAAAGTTGTCCATACCATCCTATCAACCCATATACCCAGCCCTTAGACCCAGGTCCTACTGATGACCCCTGGAATACTATAATATTGATCGCCCTGTTGATCCTGACTTGGAACACTACGCACTTAGGAGATCTCTCCCTGATGATACCATGGCCTATCATACTGTCATGGACAGCAGCATGTCATAAAGTCAACATGCACCTCAATCAGGAGGGAGAGGACTTCCTAGTGAAGACTCTGTCCAAGTCCGAACATTCAGTGCAGTTCTTGCCCATGCTCAAGGGCATGCTGAAATTCGCCCAGGAGAACTTCATGGACCCAGTTAAAGGAAATGTAATCCTGTGTAGGTGTGAAAAAAAAGCCCTCACCTAGTGACCGTATACACATCAACAGCCAGGTCTCCCTGACCCTTTGGTAGTCCACACTGCCTGCTGGAAGGCCTTCCTTCATGTCACGGGTGATGTCCTGTCACCTGTTGAGGATGGTAAACAGATCAATGTAGTAGGCAAAAAGGTAGCAATTGCGGCATCCAAGCACTGGCACATAGGCAACTCTGTCGGGTTCCTTTCCAGATATGAGATATACCAGTGAGAGGAGATGTAAGAACATGTCATACATCTCCCAAGGGATTTCAGGAAGAGAAAGAAGGAGGTAGTTGTGAGAAGTTGGCCCGATATGCAGCGTTCGCTATTCTAGCGACCGCTATGTATCGTTCCAAACGACCCTTATGATGATTGGTTGTAAGTCAACCTATAGACCAGCTATCCTAGTAGCGTGGATACGAGCAGTCTAAGGCTAAAGACTCGAGAGGGCGTGTTAAGCCAGCTGTTTACCACACATGTATCCCTTGAACACCCAGTGAAAGGACACCACACAAGTGTTATGAAAATAAACGGTATATTTATTTAAGAATCATAACAGCCCTGTACTCTTTATGAGGACAGGGTACTAAGCACAAACCAAATCTCTTAGGAAAATACTTCAAGTGCACAATTAAAACAAGTGTCCGAAGACACGGGAAGTTTAGTGGTCTCGGGCGGACCCGATAAGGCAAGTCGGAAGCGAGGGACTCAGGACCCTAGAGTAAGGAGGCTATGCAGGCACCGAAATGCCGAAGTTACCTAGCCACGAGGGCTGCGGCTGCACAAGTCTTACAGGCGTCGGGGGTCTTCGCTGACGAGCCAGGAGCCGGAAGAAAAGGAGTTGCTGGCCGGCGACCAGTGATGAATAGTTCGTAGAGATCCAAGCCTGGATCAGAGATCGATGATACCTGAAAGCAGAGGGGACCAAGTTCGTACTACTAGCCAGTAGTCAGAGGGTACCAGGAGGGCACCGGTTGGCCGTCACCTCAACCAGGTGAGTGGGCGACGCTAGGCTCTGCAGTCTCACGGACCAGGAGGCGTTGTCGGCGACCAGGATGGAGGTGCGAGCTGTCCCACGAAGGATGATGCTGTCGGCGTCGCTGGGCCCAGGATTGGGGCCACAAGCCTTGGCAGATCTCAGGGCCACGTGGTAGGCCTAAGATGGCGTCTTGAATGGACCAGGAGGGTCCGGGGTGCTCCTCTCGGAAAAGGGAGCAAGGGCCGATCTGGAGCAACCAGACCAGAAGAGTTGTTTGTCGGTCGTCGTCAAGGAAGGGCACAAGCCAGCGGCTAGTGACCGGACAACGTGCTGAGCAGCGAGCAGAAGGGCCCCACGCAGATCGTGGAGATGCTGGGAGACTGCACTTCGGTGCTGGAGCGGCTCAGGGTCGGGGCTTCTCGGACCCCAGAGCACTCACCAGAGAATTGCTTCGATGGTCGTGCTGGTTAAGAGCGTGCAGGTTCTGATGATGGCCGGTCCCTCGAGGTCTCGTCGCACCCACAGATCACAGCTGAGCTGATGACGTGGGTAGAGGTCAGAGGTGCCAGGGAAGCCGGTTCTCGTCGAGCTGGGCCGTCGGATTCCTTGAGGAAGGACTTACAGCAAACCGCAGAGTTCTTAGATGGTGCCCGCTGATGCAGGGTGACTACTCCTTAGTCACAAGGGAGAAATCTTGAGAAGAGTCTCGAATGTCCTTTCGTAGGAAGTAGTTCTTGATTCAAAGATGATCTAATTTGGAAGGGTCCCCGCTCCGGCCTTTATTCTAAAGAAAGGGGTGGGTACATGACTAGGTCCTGCTCTAAGGGTGGGACCAGGAAGGGGGATAGTTACACCCCTCTCCCCTGCCGGACTTTCCCCAGGCCAGGGCTGGTGCCCCTGGAACTGGTTCTAACCGGCAGATGCGTAGTGAGCACCGGGGTGCCACTCCGTAGTCACCTTCTCGCAAAAGCCCTACCTACCCAGAATACACAAACCCTGTCTGGGACGGTGCGAACACCGCCCTCGACAGGAAACCCTTTGTCCAAGCTCTCCTCGCTGGAAGGACTCCCAGCAGCAGGAGGTCAGACTCGTGTCTGTGGTGGCAGCATCCATTTTGTGGAGCTGAGGCTTTAGTTAACTTTAACCGGGGTTCACAGTTACGTACATGTCGTGTCCCTCTAGAAGGGCGGAATGCTAACCTCGTCGCCAGAATTGGTGAGGGGGCAGCATCCCGATTCGTATGACACCTTACTCGACATGCCTTGATAACGCGACACCGAAGTTACCGATGTGGTACGCGTTATCATGGAACAGCCATTGGGTCTTGATTCCGCAAGCTGCAACCGGGCTCGGCTCAGGCCAGAACCTAGTTCACAGGAGCCCACGCACTCTGCCTTCAGGATTGTCAAGGCCTGCCATAGGAGTGACTGTTAGGAACTCGGGTGTCCATTGTATGGTTAGATATAGAGCTACTATACCTAAAGCAAAGGGTGATTACACGACTTTGCCCCAGCTGTCATGCAGCCAGTTGTGTCAAATTTAGGAGGCCAGCCAGGGGTGGCATAATACATGCTGCAGCCCCTGGCGGCCCTGGGTACACCTATGCCCTGCGTTACGGGGTCTGATAAGGTGGCCCAGTACCAATTGGTAAATGCACCTAGGGTACATATCGTAATTTAGAAAGAGAACAGCCAGGCTGTGGGTCTGATTGGCAGGCCCACAGCCAGAGAAAGTCGTAAACCAGTGAAACAAAAGCAAAAAATCTGGGTGATCATAGGATTGCAGACCCTACTCTCCTACATGACCCCCCCCCCCAAACGTCGGAACAATAAGCTAACCTTGACCAGGTGAGTCTTCTTGTTCTAAGTGGAAATATCTGGAGAGCCCATCGGCATTGCCATGATCAGTACCAGGTCT